>NC_083815.1:665544-3218486 GCF_015708825.2 Lethenteron reissneri | reverse complement strand
GAAAGTTAATTACTTAATAAGCCACTCATTGCAACAGGTTATCACACAACTCACTGTTATTGTTCACATCAAGACAATGGAACCGGCTATGGCTTTGCCTGCTCAGGTGGGTGCCGCGGAAGAGAGATGTTAACTACCTCACCTGGTAGACAGGAGGGCGTGCGTTCGATCCCAACACTGACGCCTGTAGATTTGGAGTTTGCGTGTCTCTCTCCCCGTGGTCGCGTGAGTTTTTCTCCGGCTCCTCCGGTTTTTCTCCGGGTCTTCCGGGTTTTCCCCTCCACATTTAGAAACATGTGTTTAGAATCTTGACTTAAAGCTTTCGTGACTGCAGGAAGTCATACTCTTTGGGTCTTTCGGTAAAGTCACGTAGATAGAAAAATGAACTGAAGACGATTGCTTGTGTTGCGATCGAAACGTCGTGATTTTTTTATTTTTCTATCTACGTGACTTTATCGAAAGACCCAAAGAGTATGTGTTAGAAAATATTTGGCTGCTATACATTTCCACGTAATAAACCACTTCGTTGAGCTGTCATTTGAGGCCAGGTCGCTTCTGAACACGATCTACAAAGCTCAGTGGCCCATACCTGCTCACATAAAAAGTATTTTTTCTAAGCTGTACTGAGCGGTGAGAAACCATTGTCTGGGCTCGTGGACTATAGAGTAGCGATTCGGTCGCAAGCAATCAAGGGTTGAGCAAACGATCAATGGACGTGACATTTTAAATGCGCCACGATCGAGATAAAACCAAAGCTGAGACAATGTCCGTTCAACTTCTTTTTCACCGTACACAGCCAAGGCAAAGAGCAGTGGACGAAGAAAGGCACGGCGAGTGTACGGCGCGGAGCGTTTTCTCAGCTTGGTTTTTTATTGAAAATGTGTACGAAAAAGAAGCAAAAGAAAAATATGAAGCGTATTAGGGATTGACCGCCAACTATATAATGCGATCGAAGCGACAACAACACTCGAAAAAATAAAAACCCGGAAAGTTCCCGGGCCATTTGCCGCGTGCATTTGCGACGGCATCCGTGGGCTTTCCTTTCGGTCGTTCACCCTGGGGGTGTTGGGTCGCCACAACGACAACGAATGGATATAACTGACGTTTAAGATAATGGTTATTCGAAACCACCCCACCCCCACCAAACAAAAATTGAAAGCGATGCAACTATATTTTCACACGTGTAAGTTCTGAAGATGTCACCGTGTTGTCGTTGTAAATGTAACTTAGGCGGTGGTCCATTTTAAATGTTAATTTGGGTCTTTTTTGGGGGGGCGGGTACATCGATGAAGCCAGTGCAACGATTTATTGCCAATATTTCATTGTAAGCCAAGATTTATTTCATCGTAACTTTGATTTAAGGGGTGACATCACATTCCTCGTCGCATTAAGGTGACTACGCTAAAACAAAACAGTTGGAATGTTGACCGGGCTATCGCTGGGCCACTGCTCCAGCTCATCTCAGTTGGAGGTGTGGGGTTTAGATTGGATACTGTTGCTGCAGGCAGCCACAGGGACAGTGATTCACCGCTAAGGGAGAGCGGACTTGGATGGGGGGTGTGGGAAGCGTGGTGCAAGACCCACCCCATCGCACGCCTATAGTAAGCCCTGACTATCGCAAGCCCTGACTATCGCAGGTATTTCGATTAACCCAGTGCAGCGAGTATCACCAGACTGATCGCTAACTTTGACCTGTTGTGGCATCACTTCAGAGTCTCCAAGAAACTCTACAAAACTAGCATCATTTTGACACAGCCGCAGCTCAGATCCGCTGCTGGATTTCGAGACTCGATTTCAATCGACGAGTCGATGCGACGTCACGACGAGGCGTCGTCGCTAAGAATCCATCGCTCACAGACACCCGCATCTGGAGGATTTGCGGCGATTAGCTGCAAAAGGCTTCTCTCACCGGCGCCAAGAGGTTAGGATGAGCGACAGGATGAGCCGTGTTCGGTATAATTAGGTCCTGTGCGGGCTGGCACCGCTGTTCAGAGCTGGACGTAAGTGGCGATTCGGGGTGGGGGGTCAGGGTTGGAGGGAGCCCCATGTGGCTATAATGAGGAGGGGGGGGGGGGTTGGACAGGTGGGCCCAGGTACAATCCAGCAGCAGCAGCAGCAGTAGCAGGGGGCCCCATGCCAGCCACGCTCCGGCAGCAACCCCTGGCACCACCACCGCTCTGGATGGCGAGCGGCGCTTCGACTTCGCGTCACCCGAACACGCAACGAACGCCGACCGTCATCTAGACGAGAAATCGACGTCGTTGAATTCGAATCCGGATAAACACCGCTGCAGAGTGTGATGAATACATGCTGGTAAATTGGTTTGCGAGAGGGGGGGTCTAAGCCCG
This sequence comes from Lethenteron reissneri, assembly GCF_015708825.2. Lineage (NCBI taxonomy): Eukaryota > Metazoa > Chordata > Hyperoartia > Petromyzontiformes > Petromyzontidae > Lethenteron > Lethenteron reissneri. Next base: position 3,216,138 of record NC_083815.1, on the reverse strand, counting down.
TTACAAGCCCCGTGATAGCCTCCCACCCCACACGAAGCCTCACGGCGCCCGAAAGTCTCGGCGCTTCTCGCCTGTGGCAGGCAGCCAATGGGACGACGGTGATGCCGCTCCACAATTTCACAGCCTTGGGGGACCCCTCTGCTCCCCCCCTCTGCCCCCCCCCTGCCCTCCGGACATCGAACAACAGATGGGCGGTGAACTAATGCGCAGTGTAGCAAGCGGAAACAATCTCTCCCAAACACTTTTGCCGTTTGCGAAAATAAAAAAAAAGTGCAGACGTTTAAACAATTCTTAATCGCCTAATTGTTTACGGAAGTTTTTTTCTGTATTATTATTCATGTCTATATTCTTTTTTATGCACTTTGGTGAAGATATTCTATTGGAAATAAATAAGCGTGGTTTTAAGAAAAAAAAGGATCTATTTGTCGCAGCACGCGTACGCTGTGATACATAGGCACAGGATACAAATCGTACTTGCGCTGCGCGCGCGTGTGTGTGTAGTAATACAAGCAGTTTTATATTTTTGTATTTTTTTGTTTTTGTGCCACTACGACTACCGCTAAACGTTACACTGTTATCGGATTACGTTGCCGTATTGTTTAATTTTTTTCTCTCGCCATTAACATATGATGCGTGATACATGTGCCCCCTTTAAAAAAAAACTAAGCGACGTACCTACCTCCCTAGATAATGCAACTACAAGCGCCACCCTTCTCTCGGGCCAATCTCGACACTTTCTCTCTTTCCCCCACGCTCTCTCTTTCCTCTCTTCCTGCATGCGCCGAAAGAGGCTGGCTGCAACCCAGCGAGGCCACAACCAACAACGCCGTTGCAATTTTCCTGCTCTTACCAGGTAACCCACAGCTCACCTGTCCTCGTGTGCCAACGCCAGTAATGATCATCTGAACCAGTTCTGGGCCTCCCCTAGGTCTACTCGGTCTCAAATGAGTACGTGGTGGCGACGCGTATACATCGCCACCAGGGAGACAAAAGCGGCCGGACGTGGTGCTGGCCACCCAGCCCCTCGTATGCTGTGACGGGCGCTAACATTTTAAGAGTAAAGATTACTCAATTAAAAATGCGCCATGGGGCACGAATCTCATGGGTGGCACACGAATATGAGTCACGTATCAGATAACTTGTAATTTCAACAGGAACCAAATTGTTGGCTCCACCAAGCTGACTTCACACCAAGGACAAGTCTGGCCAGGTATACATATCCACGGGTTGAGCAGAGGCGTGAAGATTCACATTTGTCTGGTGGTGTTGCGGCATTCGCCAGTGAAAAATAGCTTTATAGCTAATCGGATATCTCGAGGATAAATAAAGATTGTGGTCACGATTCGTTGTGCCATCTTGCTCTCTGCCACCTAAACGCCACAGTGATATAGGCTGGCGCACGCCGGCAGCTCCAACCCATGACCAACTTGCAACTTTGCCCACCTCTTGGCTCTAGCCCGTCAGCGTCTGCGATTTCCCATCTCTCGTCAATCTCCTTAGAGGTTTTTGAGCCTTGCACGTCCTCTCTCGTCCTTGATAAAGTTTCCGTACAGGAGGATGATGCGAGCACCTCTCTGCACGATCCCTAACCCTGTGTGTGCAAAGTAAGAAAACCCATCTCCTTTACATGACGTCTGCGACCCTCCGTTTGTATCCCCAATTCCATTTTAGGGAGCTAGAAATTGTCCAATGGGAAGGGCCAGCAGAAACGCAGCCCCTCCCCCTTGTCCAGTGGGTGCTACTCGAGGTCTTTCAAAATAGCCCCGAGCATGCGATCTCGCAAAAGCCCACAATGCACCATTGCACAACCACTTCTAAAAAAATGACTTCCTTTGTTCGTCCCTCGTGCCCCGTTTCTGTTTCCTGTCGAGCGATGAGATATCAATAAAACCCAATATCGGTGGGAGGGGGGTGGGAGGGGGGCTGGGAGGCCCCTCTGCACCCTCCCCCCCATCGTTTCTGTACGATCCTCGTGCAAACAAGCGAAGCTGGCTGCGACAAGATTCCACAAATCTGGCTGCCACCTGATGATGCCGGTTGTAATTACTGGCGAAGCGTCGTACTCCGATTGTAAATGGCACGTTCTGTTTCCGAGACAAACCTTACTAATTGGCTGTCCGGTGGTGGCGGGTTTAATGACACATTCATATTTACGCAATCTAACCCATAAAAACCCTCTATTATGGATGATATTGGTCGCGAAAGCCTCCTCCTACGTGCTAAACTGACGAAATTATAATGGGCAATGCGGTGGCGGTGGGCGTAGATTGCTTATTTTTTTGCAAAGTCTCATGATCGCTAAATATTGCGGGGCAGGTGGCGGGAGGGGGGGGGGGCTCTTTGGCAAATGACGTTTGTGCTCACGTGGGGTTTCCTATCGACCCCGTGGCACGCCGCGGCTCCGTGCGTGCGTGCCGAGTCTAAGCTCTCGCACCCCCCCCCCCCCACCACCCTCGTGGGCGTTTCGGGGGGGGGGGGGCGGATGAGTTGTGCTGCGCGCCCCCATCCGGCGCGATGTCTCTCAACGTTTGTCCTCCACGTGCCGGGAATGAAAATCGACAGAGCTCGTGCCGCGCAAGCGCAGCGAAACGTCCGTCGTGCGAGAGCGACCGCAAAACAAACAAAAAAACTCACGCGGCCGTCGAGCGAGCGTCGCTCAAGAGTCGTCACCGCCGCCATCGTCAAATCCTTCCAGCGTCCGACAGAAGTCCTCTCGTTTATCAAGCACTCGTGCCGCCCCCCCCTCTCTCTCTCCTCTGCCTACGCCCTCCTATCCCTCTCTCTCCTTTCTTCCTCTCCAATGTCAACGATAAGCAAGTAAAAGCTCAGTAGGAATATGGATGAGCACTGGGAAATGTTCACCCGGGCTTTTGCCGCGAGTGCCCGTCGCGTTATTATCGATAGCTGAAAATTATAATTTTACTTTGGACAAAACGTCGAGGAATTAACGCGTCGACTAATTTACAATCGTTTTTGGGTCGCAAAGCGTTAACAAGCTCGCACGTGATTCAGAAACGTGATTTTTTTTTAAGCACGCGCACAAAAACAAAACCCGCTTGCCAAATGTGAGTCGACGAATACAATGTGCGTGGCTTGCCGCCAGATCTGCTTCGCTTGAATGTGAAATCGCGCAAGTATGCGAACGTTTTGAGCGTTTGCCCCATTACGTTTGGGTTTTTGTTACTTTAAGAAACTCCTGCGAGGGCACATCCAGAAGCCCTCGTTTTTACCAGTGCTCATCCTTTTGAGGAATAACGAAACGGAATATATAGCTATTAAATAAACTGCGGGTAACATACATTTCTGTTTAAAGCCATTATATAAATGATATTTTTTTTTGTTTTCCTTAAAAAAAAATTATAAATACAAAAATGAAATTGCTGGCGTGGGAGATGTTGCGCAGTTAGAAGATCTTTCAGACTTCATTCACGTATTGCTCCAAACCTGAAAAAAATCAACAAAGCAGAATATTTAGAGGATTTTCCACGAACAAGTCACATGTATATAACTTATCTTGTCAGTTAAATTTGTCGCTATGACGCCAGTGATTATTTTCTGTTGTGTATTACATCACGTTGCGTTGAACTAGGACCCATATGTTATAAGAGAAGGTCCTTGGCTATAAACATCTTGCAGTTCACCAGTATTGATTCAAGAAGGCCCGACTCTGCTGATGGAACACTGTATGTCGAAAGCGGTCCAGCATTTTGCTTTGCTACTGAATGTATTCAATCCCAGAAGGCTATCGTGCGAATGGGTTGTAGGAGAAATACTTTTAGAGAGTTCTGGTTGCCAGGGTGCACGCATCGGGGATGAATATCGATGCCCAAAACCCCACAAAGACGTCCATCGAATCGCGCGTGAGAATCAATGATCTTCGCTTCGAACCTGTTGCATTCACACTAGGTGCAGCTAGAATATCTACCACGATAGAATAATAACGGCTCGGCGAGTGATATCGCGACCTCCCCGAGGTGACTACTGTTCATCAGCGCGCCGGGTGGGAGGTTGAATCCGCGACAAGCCCAACAGCATCTATTGTCTCGGGAGAGAGCGGCGAACTTCCAAGCATTGCTGGCGACATAGCGGACGTGTGTGGCCACAGACACCTGCGTTGCACCGTGTATATATTGTGAGAAGCAAATCCCAGTGGCTCGCCGCGGTTCACATTACTGGCGCACCGGATTGTGCCATACCGTCGCAAAAAATGGGGGGGGGGGGGGTAGGGGGAAATTTGGTTAGCTTGTACTTCTTGCGCTTGCTTAGAATGGCTTGTTCCATTTATTCACGGGGTGTGAGGGGAGGGGGGGGGGAGATGAGGGTGAACTTGGTGGTGACCATGGGCAACTTGCGTTGGACGCAGCGAGTGCAGAATGCGAACGCTTTGAGATTGAATCGGGCGAAAGAGGTGGCTTGGGCCCAGCACCTGCCTGCCGGCACACTGGGCAAGGACCGAGTCGAGAAGGTGACGTCATTATTATGAACGCCTATTTCGATAAACGCCCCACGCGAGTTTGGACATCGGACGCAAATGCCATGGTGGAGCTGAGAGTGTATGCCTTGGGTGCGTAGGTGAGCGTGTGGCGGTGATGGTGGTGTGGTAATTCGGGTGATTTGAGGGGGGGGGTGGGAGGGAGGGGGGTAGGAGAGGGGGGGGTGATGAGGGGTGAGGGGGCAGCCACTTGAGCGGCATCCATAAGTGGCGTCGCGGTATCGGATACTGCAAGCTGTCCATTCCTGCCCTATTCTTGGCATGTTGGCACCTGAGGCTCGGTGGGCAGCTGTTGCCAGAGGCCACGAGGCCACTCGGAGCCCCGGGGGAGCGCCAAAAGCGAGACCGGCAGATGGGCAGAGAGCGAGCGAGCGTAGGCAGCAGTGAAGTATGCAGGCGGTGCAGCTGCACAGGGCCCCGTGCACTCGGAGGCTATGGATAGGAGAACGTTTGATTCCTTGCACCAGGGCTCATGGTGACCGAGCTATGCCACACGGTAGAGCGGAACGAATAGACAGCAAAAGTAAAGTGGCAAACAGAAATGGGCCAGATTTAAATTGGAGGATGTGTTTCCTGGACATCAGTGAAAACAAGCTTCATAGCTCATCGGATTCCTCCAGGATAAATAAAAGGCTGATACTGAATATCATTGATATAAATTGTAAATAATCAATTCACATGCGCGGGGTTCAAGGTGTGCGTTATGACCAGCATTTGAAAATCGGCGTCAAGTTTGCTTGCTTAAAACTAAAATTCTCCGTGACTAAATTGGTCTGGAAAACCGATTGACTGATGGACTGAAAGATTTTTATTTATACACGGAGACACGCAATGGATTTCTGCTTCATATAAGCTTTTATCCAAGAATGGGAACGGAAAGAGTTTTCTGAGGCTAACGATACAAAACTGGATAATAACAAATTCATCTCAATTAAAATGTTTTAATGAAATTTAAAATTGAATAAAAAGTCCTTTCTAATCGGAGGAGAAGAGCAAAGACTGCTGTGACTTTTTTTTTCTCAAAATATTTTTCATTAACGAGACTTACTTCCTGAGCTCTGCCTATCTATATATGTAAAAGGCTACGGATGTCTGCAATAGCTCAGTGTCTGAAAATAACCCAGAAATAACCCAGAAATTGACAATTGTGTTTTTAGAGAAATCTATGATAAAAAAATAAGTAAAAATAATTAAACGCGTGAATGTTGAATCAAGATCTGCTAGATCGGCGTATGTTATGCCGGGTACAGCTAGTTTAATACATTTTCCTACAAGCCTGCCTATTGACCTTTGACCCCTTTGTCTATCATGTGACAGGTTGGCTACCATGATGGTTACCATGGCATCTGCATACCCGGCCTACCAGCAGGTCCATGCCAAGCCTCCGCCCCCTGTGCCACCCCCCAAGCCCAAGAAAAAGGTCAAGTTCCTCAACTCTGTCAACAAGGACAGCAAGAAGACCGACAAGAACCATGAACACGGGGTCAATCATCACCAACATCATCATCAGCACAACCAGCACCACCCCCGCCATCGGCAGCATCAGCAGCAGCTGCCAGATGACATCTTGGAGGTGGAGGAGCCGGAAGACGGCTCTGTAAAAAACAAACGGGAGGTCCCAGCTGTTGTCGCGGTCAACAGCGAGATCCGGCAAGAAGTCGGCGACAATTCAGCGCAGGTGCGGCTGAGTCCGGTTATTGAGACACAAGTGACGGTGGACGCCGAGGAACCGGTGATTGCCAGGCCTCCTGTGCATGCCGTTCAGTCGACGCCGCCGCCACGGCCGCCATCAGCCGAACAATCAATGGTAGAGAATGCCAGCAAGACCCAGGAAAAGCAGAAGCCAAAGACTCTCCCGAAACCGGCCAAGAAGGGACTCGGCTGGGCGCGTGTGAGGAAGCACCTCATTGTGCAGGAGCCCGAAAATGCCGGTACCGGGGATGGCCAAGCTACGAGTGGCAATGAAAAGCCCGGCGAGGCCACCACCGCCGCTTCCCCTTCCCAAACGGAGATGCAGCGGGCCATCGTGCCTCCGCTGGGCCGGGGGATGGGCAAGCGGTGGGACTCGGTGCTGTTTCAGCTGTTTGCGGCACGTGCCGAACACCAGCGCCGCAAGGAGCAGCGAGAGAAGCGAGGAGGGGAGCACGAGGGCACCGGTCACCGGGCCTACAAAGGCCGCCTGCCGCTGCTGCTGTTCGGCCCGCGCTTCGACGCACGCAAGCGCCGTGAGGCGGCGTCGCGGCCCGCCAAGAAGCTCGCCACCTTCGTCTTCGACCTAGGCTTGGCGCGGAGGGCCGCGACGGCCGTCTGCGACGCCGATTCCGCCGCTGCCGCCGCCGCCACCGCCGACGCGGCCGCCACCGACAAGACATTCAACCGCTCGGCTCGCGGTTGGCAGACCGATGAGGCGGCGGCGGCATTGGTGCCAGCCGCCAGCGAGTGATGGAGACGACGGCGAATTTGGGGATGGTCCTCGACAAAGCCCCGTCGGCGGCGGTGATCGATCACGCGGAACTCAGTCATGCCGAGTCTTCTGCGGATTCGGCGACGTTGGGGCAAAGTGTGAGGTTTCTTGGCCTCGTGCAGCCGAGCTGACCCTACTAACCTTGGCTCAAACAAACGAGTTATCGTTCGGGGGCAACGCCACTGTTATTACATTGTTGGGTCAGAATCGTACGAAATTAAATTTAGCTTTGGGCTGTTTTATTTCTACATGCAGTGTGGTCGCACATACCTGGTAAGATGATTGGTGATCGCTTAAAATCCGTGAAATGTGAATATTAGCCCTATTGGTCAGTTCAGGACACTGCCAATTTTCACACAAGTGAAAAAAAAAACCCGAGCGATTGACAGCATAAAAGCAAAAGGGTTGTTATTGAGTTGAATTTGCAGTTCGTGAAGAAGGTAACGACTGAAGTCATGAGGGACACAGAGGTGTATTAAAGCTATGAATAGGTGAAGTGTGTCAGTGATAAAAGGAAAACTGGCACCAAAAGGATGTTTGGTGGTAACGTATTCAGTTGATAAGCACTGCTCGGCCTAGTAAAGAAAACTGCGATTATATTTATTTTCTTTTGTTCCCACACCTTTTCGGAAACCACAATAACAATCCATCGCACGCTGTTGTAAGCCTTCTTCGAAATAAGAACAGCACGTTACGTCGGTAACGAGTGTCAATCAATATTGATATCGGCCAAAGGCAGAGCCAGCGTCTGACATCCGTTCCACACAACCTGTTGGGGTTCACACCCAAGGACGGGCGCTGCATAGTCGAGTCGTCAGAAGCCTCGCATCCAACTCAAGGTGAACTTGCCAAGCGTGGCGGTGCTCCTTGCATGCCCAAGATGTGCAGCACGAGACGTCCCCACAGTCACCACACAACGGAGCCGGCGTCGCGTGGGAGAGGAGAGCTCGTCGCAGCCAGCCAATTACATTGATGCTGCCATGCCATCGCTTCCTTCCTTCCTTCTGTTAGGTCCTGCACAGCTTTTGCCTGACCTTGAAGGATCGCTCTTACAGCCTCTGCATTCGGTGACCTCTGGGCTGCCACTAAACAGTGCCTGTCGGTCATGGTAGGGTGGGGGGGGGGTTGGTGCTTTGACCACTCGCCAGCAATGTTAGCAGTGGCCAGGAATCGACCTTGGGTCACCGGGCTCTAGAGCACTATGCACAACGTATGCTGATTTGGATATTATTTACTTGCATGAAGATATTGCTAAGAGACAACTTGAGTTAAACTTGGAATGTTGCTACGTATTTATTTTTGAAAGTGTATTGAATTTGATTTCCCGGCAATGTGCTGCGACGCGTGACTTTAGAGGCTGGGAATTTGCTCGCACTCAAAAGTTCATGGCTTTTCAGCCGCTTTGGAATCCTGGACCACACACCTTACACTTGGTGCTATGAATCCCCAACATATTTCGTCGGGCACAATTTCTTATTGCGATTTGCTGTTGCAAAAGTGCAATTGGATGCCGTAGAACATACGCAGAACGATACCATTTTATATGTTGCGTTATAAACCATTTGCTTTCTTCCCAGCAGTCCTTGCTCCTAACGGCCCTTGATGGGACCCGAATCACTTCCTGTGCAACAGTCTCTCGGACCTCTGCTGACAAACTGTGGCACGTCGTGGTCGCGGTTCCCTCTGACAAGTTCCACTTCGCTTTGACGAGGCCCATGCAGCGTGTACAAACTGATTAATTGGCATTTGATCTCGATTGGGGCGCAACAGCCTGGCATCATCACCCTCCTCCGATGTTTGTGAATGTGCGTTCATCAATGTTGCCAACTGAGAAAATTTGCATCTAGATTTAGTGACAAATCGACAGAGTTTTAAAGGTTTACCTAGCAGCTGACTGTTGTTGGGGGAGTTGGCAAAACTGGCCTTCATCGGCTCACGATGAATTTCTAGATCGGTAGACATGGAAATGGGAGACAAGCGTGTGGTGGTTCACTAGGCCCGGAGTTTGAGCAACACGCTTCCCGAGATAATCTTAAAAGCCAGGACCTCGTTGATCCCAGTGGCCAATAAAAGGCACTTAGCTGGGTGCCATGCATGGCGGGGGTGGTCAGAAGTTCAATGTGGAAGAGTGCTTCAAATATCGCGTCAGCTTAAATCAAGGCGTGGATGTAATCGAGATCTGAATGTTAATCCAGGCATGTTGCCGTGTGAAGACAGGCCTGTGACCTACGCTCCGGTGTTAAAACACAGCCCTCGCTGACAACGGATAACTCTCATCGGTTGTCTGCAGATGTAAAAGAATGATTTTACAGTCTATATGTATGTACAGTGCAATGTCACATCCGACTCCCTGGGTAGTTATGTATAGGCAGATACGTGAAATGGTTGGATATGTGAATATCGACAGAGAATTGTGACCACCGTGCACAGTGTGTGGGTGTTTTGCTTGGTGAGGGAAGATAGGTGACGGTCGGGTATGCGACGCACTGAACAGTATAGTCGAGGAGTTTGCAATGAAAATGAAAACTGCAAAACTCCTGCGTGCATACCGAGCAGTGTCGTGATATGAATTGCTATTGAAACACTGAGGTTTCGCACATGTGTGTGATCTTAATACAATGTAGCTCTTTTATAATAATAATTAAAAAACTTAACCAAACTATTCATTTACCAGGTAAAGCCCACTGAGATTTTTCGCTGTTTTTCAGTGGTGACTTGGCCACACATGATATCTAATCAAAATTGTTTATATCATCACACGTGGGAATTTATAATTGCAGACAAATAACCTAACCACATGTTTCTAAATGTGGAGGGGAAAACCAGAGGACCTGGACAAATATCCACATGACCACGGGTAGAGAGATCACGCAAACTCCAAATATATAGGCATCGTCAGGGTCCAGGATCGAACACACAAGCTCCTGTTTCCCAGGAGAGTTGAATACAACATCTTGATACTTTAAAAAAATTTAAAATTTAAACCAACAATCACTGTCTTTGTTAAAATACGTGCTTAATTGCACATCATTGGTGGCAAAGTTTGAGAAGGGTTATTTATCAAGTTTATGTATTTACTATAACTGTGCATATATATAGGACTATATACAAACTTGTACGTTTGATTGTAAATATGTTTAAAGCAAAATCTAATAAAAAATTGAATGCTACGTTTTCTTGCATGATGATACTGTACATATACACTGCAGAAAAAAAACAATATGGCTCCTGAGCAGGCCGAAGCCTGCACTGGGCCTGAGATCAAATGCGAAAGAGTGTGCCTTTCAGAATATACGAGACAATACAATGCTGACTTAGGTAGAATGTATATGTGACCACATCTTACTGTAAAAAAAAACAGCATGCATATTTATGCATAGAGAAAAATAGGCATAGCCTGGGCTTAAACGTGCAGGGAATTGACAGCACAGATTTCTGGGAGAAGGGAGTTCCAGACCCAAGGTGCAGCAGAAGAGAACGAGTGACCCCCACTAAGTGAAGGTTGACACGTGACTGACAGAAAGACTGGGTTGCTGGCACATAGGGTGCGTGGGGGGACACAGTGTGATGAGAGGGGATAAGTAGGCGATTGAGGAATGATGAGTGAGATAATATGGAAGAAATATGCTGGGGAGTCCATGGAGGATCTTAAAGATGCAAAAATCAGTTGAAACGTCCATGTGGCTGTGGGGAGTTACAGGAACCAATAGCAAAAAACACGTGAATTAAAAAAGATTTTCACACTGCATGTATCGTGAGTGTATGGATTGATGTTTAATCAACAAAGCTGATGCATCTTACTCCTCAGCCTACACTGAGGAGCTTCTCCTGATTGGGAGAAAATGGGGGGACACGAACTGAGGGGCACTGCTGTTTAGGGTGACTTGCCCCCCCACCACCCCCGACCCCCACCAATTCCACAGTGGAAGAAGCCATGCCCACAAAGTTCCAATATCGGCTGGAGCAAGCAACCTTCAACCGTGCAAACACGCAAGTTTCCTAGGAGAGGTTAGGCCATACTTCACCAAAAAAAACAGCTGCTGCTGCCATCCATCATCGCTGACTCCTCGTAGACAAGAATAGGAAGGTCCTGGCAGACCCTGCGCGCTCTCTCTCTCGCGCGCACGCGCAATCTCTCTCCCGTGCTTACGCTCTTTCTCTCGCTCTCCTGCTTGCTCTCTCTCTCTATTTTACGAACTCTGTCTATCATTCACATTCTGTCTCTTACCATTATTTTACCTCTGCTCTCAACAACCCTCGCTGCACCTGTCCTTCTCTTTTTCACTCTGATGTCCGCTCTCCCATCACAGTGGTGAGATGTTAACCTTCTCACTTGTTATGCGGGAGGTCATGGGTTCGATCCCAACTCTGACGCCTGCTATATATTTGGAGTCTCCCCGTGGTCGCATGGATTTTTCTCTGGGTCCTCTGCTTTTTCCTCCACATTTAGAGTATTCAGAGTGTTTGGTTGCTATAAATTTGCACATGATAAGCCACTTTGTTAGGCTATCCAATCGCTTATGAAAAAGAGCTACATAGCTCAGTGGCCCTTACCTGGTAAACATTTTTTAAAATATATATATAGTTTCTCACTCTTGCTGGCTTGCTCTCTCCTCTCCGTTGCACTCAATGCCGCCGCACGGGGTTGGGTCTTCGCTACGCCCACCTCGAGTATGGCCCGCAGCCACCACCTCTTATTTACCATAAATCTCCATGGGGTTGCTCTGTTATTTCCAGAGTTAAAATAATCCCACGTTCGCCGGGCGCCCCCAGTCTAACATGACCGTGCAATGGAATCGCGACCGGATGAGCCCGCGCGTATATGTTTGTCCGTACGTGTAAACATACACCGAAGACAAAGATCCCCTGTATATCCTTATTAGACCCTCGGGGCAGTACTGTTAGTGAGCACCTATTAAGGCCAGCTCGGCAGCGCGAGGAGAGAAAATGGTGTGGCCACAGCGGCCGTCCTCGTCTGCCCAGTGCTGATGTTTACATACCGCTCTGGGGATGCGGGGGACGGGATACTCGTTTGGGGTTGACATGGGGGGAAGAGGCCCATGACTGTTTCAGATATCACTTGCCACTTACGTTAGCTGTGGCTTTGGAATAGAATCCGGGCCCGCCGAACTTTTTGTTCAGCGTGCAAACTGCTGCACCACTGCAGCATGACTGGCTCATGTGACGAGGGGTGTTGCAACCCCAGAGGACTAATGCGATTGCCACGTGCGGACGAGAGGCAACCAACTGAAGGGACCTCGGAGGTAGTTCTTTGACGTCACCTTCCAAACTCGGTTCTGAAATACGGCGCCGGTGATGTTACACCGAAATGAATTGTCTACGGGCAGTGATAACACGACGCCGATCCACCTTTCCCCAGCCCACGTCAGAGACAAGCTGCACCCATCTCCTAAGATCTGGGGATGCAGGTTCTCTCTGCATTTCCAGGTCATGGAGGCTTCGGTCGATGGGTGACCGAGCTGTTTCCTGCATAGTCCCGGGACTCAACTCTATCCCACAAGATCTCAGAGTCGGGACATATTTGAAACACGTAGTTATACACTTCCTTTTATTCAACTGTTAGTTACTTCAGAAAATGGCTTTTAGCATTTCTTTTGATCTTGTTTTGAGAGTAGTTTTTTTATCCTGAGCTTTTGCTGCCTTGCACAGACTTTGAAATACTGGCTGAAAGGCGATTTGTAAATGCAATTATTATAATTACCTTTCTACATAAACCGCAATTCGGAGGAAAATGGCAAAAACGAGAAGAGGAAATGTCAAAATGTTGGACCGTGCGGGTGAGCATTGGTGGGGGGTGGTGGAGGGGTGGGGGGTGGTGGGGGGGATTCTGGGGGGGGGGGGGGGGGGGGACGTGAGGGGTGGAGTTTGAGGAATCGCGCTCTAGAGGGCGCCGGTGGCCACACTTCGGCCAGAACAACATCCGAGCGTTGGGGCCGGAGTTCGTGTGCCATTCACTTGAGGGTGTGTTGTGTATGTACGTGTGTTGAACTTGTTTTGCACCATACGTAGCCAGCCGTGCTAATCGGAGGTGCGGCACTTGCTGTTTTTTCTGCCTTTGCCCAACATTGAAAAATCGGACTTGTGAAAATATTATCGGATTTATTTATTAATTGTTACCTGCACACCATTTTCTCTATTTTGCACTCCTATCGTTTTATTTTTTGCACCGTTTGCTTTTGTGACTTGCTGACCCAACCCATACTAAACATCTTTGAAAGGGAGCTTCATTGCTCATCCCATTTCTCCTCCAGTCTGTATCAAGATTCCGATTGTGAGGCCGAGGGACGGTGGTGGGGGGGAGGGGTGTTGGTGCCGTACCGTTCTCGCAGTCCTCTCCCTCCTCGATGGGAACCTTCTCGTATTTGCCGTGCCCTGTGATGATGAACTTGTATCGCTTCCCGCTGGGCGTGGACTGCGGGCAGAGTGAGCGAGAGAGACAGACAGCGGCCAGGTTCAGTCTCTGTCAAGTTCAGTGGTCTGATGTGTTATTCGATTCTATGACTCCCCAAGAGCTGTTATCATTGGTGGAGTTGTTATTCCAGTTTTAAAGTGCGGGGGGGTATTTGATTTCTTCCAAGTCACACATGTGCGTGTCTGTGTGTGTGTGTGACTGTGCAAGTGTGCGGGTGCGTGTTCATAAGTTGGCAAAGTCGGGGGCACAGCTGGTGCATCTGCCAGTCATCTCAGTCAGTCAACCCATGGCACCTGGGTCTGTCCCCGTGACCTCCTGCCGGTGAGCCTTCGACACTTCACGTGGCCTCAAAGTGCACCTGGCCTGGCACAGGCACCATGCTGATGTCACCGCCACTCAGTGGCGAATTGCGTTTGTTGTTTTATACGTACGATTGCACACGCTGAGCGCACCCGAACACGCGTGCATGTGTTTTGTGTGTGTGTTTTGTACGTGTGTTTTGCGTGCGTGTGTTTTGTGCGTGTGTTTTGTGTGTGTGTGTTTTGTGCGTGTGTTTTGCGTGTGTGTGTTTTGTGTGTTTTGCGTGCGTGTTTTGTGTGTGTGTTCTGTGCGTGTGTGTGTTTTGTGTGTGTGTTTTGTGCGTGTGTTTGGTGCGTGTGTTTTGTGCGTGTGTGTGTGCCGTTGTGTCCCCCTGACCTTGTTGAGCGCAGACTTGTCACGCTCGGAGGCCGGAGCGTCCGACATGTGCTCCCACATGCTGCGCTTGCTCAGGATGTCCACGGGGCGTAGATCCTGCGCAGCACACAGTCGGCACAACACAGGCAGCGCCTTCATCGCCTCTCCCATTCCCCGCTGCAGCTCCCCCACCTCTACCGGATCATCGTCATCACTGATTGAAAGCTCATTTATTTAGGACTGCTTTTTGTGCTTAGTTTGTTGTCCTGCCCCTGCAACCTCCAATTAGCGCGGTTGGCCACACACGGTGCGGAAGAAGTTCAACGTACTTAGCTTAAGAACCATTGCTACAGTCTACATTATAGACTGCCAGTACACTCACTCAGATTAAGAACCAGGCTACAGTCTACATTAGTGTTTGTTGTTTTTTAGTATATATATTTTTATTCACTTTCATTTTATTATTTCTCTATCTACATGACTTTACCGAAAGAACCAAAGAATATGAAGTTCCACATACACACGTACATCATCACCAGCCACGACCAATCGCAGGTCAGGCAGAGTAACCGTCCATCTAGCAGCGGCACAGGAGACGATTTCGTCGCTCCGTCTACGCCGTGGACTCTCAGATGCGTGCCCCCTTTGGCTGCGAATCCGTCATTCGTCTCGACCACTGGCAATCGTCCATTCTAGCAGCCGTGTCCTGCCCATGCCAGGGTTTCTCAAACGCCAACCCCGTGGGGCCCACCACTGCCCACGTTTCAACGTTTACCAATTTACCTCCGGTCAACAGCTCAATTATGTCTTCGCACGCCGCACGCACACCTCGTCATCGCGAAACGGTAGCCTCACGTGACTTCTTCGTTTCGACGATCAACTTAGTCCACTTGCGCATGCTTCCGAGGATGGAAATCTCGAGGCAGCCTTTTGTCACTCCTCGAGCTGTGGGCGCTAGGAGTTGCCCATTTGTCCTAGTTGTCGCAGGATCCCTCCTCTTATCTAGGCAGGCGTGTTTTGGGAAACGTGCAAATGTTCCCAGAAGCATTCAAAGTGGCCTTCTGCGGTCAGCTGAGTAACAATGGCAAGATTAGTATTGACACACCACTCAAGTCCATGCATTGTGCCTGTAGTGCTCCCATTTTCCTGGCAATCTAGATTGGAAACCCATTTCTTTAGAACTTCTTTTTTGTGTTTCGTTTGCTGTCCTTTCCCCGCACCTTCAATTAGCACGTTTGGCAACGTAAGGTTGCCAAAGAAGATCAACATACACGCATTTTGAGACATTCTTATACACCCCTTAAAGAAAGATGGTGACCCAAAACCCGGAGCAAAAACGACCGATGTCCAAACTGGAGCGAGTCGCGCTCCGTTCGCAGCCGGTGCTCCGCCACGATCATCGGCATGGCGTTCGCCGTTTATTTGTACGGGTTGGTAAGGGGAGAGAGGGGGCGGGGAGCGCTCGCGGTATCTGCGAGCTGCGGGTTGTAAATCACGGTAATGAGGGCTCGCGATCGAGGCCGCCCGCGCGCTGGCCTGACGCACGCACGGCGGCGCGCACGTGCGCTCGCGTTAGAACGAAGCGGCGTTCATGAATCATCATCGGTGCTCGCGTGTGAGTTCACCCTTGACATGCACCTGGCGGAGCTATCCTAGTTTTATTGTTGTCGCTTGGTGATTAATGTGACTACAAGCTATGCAATGATTAATATGAAAGAGTGACACGTGATGCGGTCAGCTGTCACTACAGTATATTCAGGGTTGTGATTCTTTGTTTCTTGCGTTGCTTTTGTCTCCGTTAACATCGATGTAATTTTGCTTTTAAAGTCGCGCGATATCACGAATTCAACGTCGACTAAGCATGAGTTCACCATTTCTCCATCTGTGAAGAGTTGCCCAGTGGGTTCTTTATTATCATTCTTATTATGATTGTTCATTTGAATTGCCAAGTATATGGCAATTCTTTACCCCCTCCACTCTCCGATTTGATGAATTGTAATTTAAGACATTGCCATTCCATTCAAAATTCTATTCATTTTTGTCTCCATTTCATCATCTCATTTATATCGTTCATGGGACAATTTTTTATCGTTAGTGTTTGCCTCTGTGATTTACGTAAATCGCAATTAATCGATTCCTTACGATTAATTGCACGTGTGTAAGTCGACACGGTCCGTGTGGAAAGTCTCGTGGTCGCTGTTCACCACGGATGCCTTATACACCGCTGTCACGACCAAAAGTAGAAGTTTAAAAAGTGAATAAATAAAAATATTTACCCAACAGCAGGGTTTTGCGACTATCACCGGAATGCACATTTTCTCATCAGATCTCAGAAGCTAAGCAGGCTTGAGCCTGGATAGTTCTCGGATGGGCGACCACCATGCCCAACAAGTTTGTTACAGGCAGCTACGTGGTGGCCAGCAGCCAAGGGCAATGAAGAAAACAACTAAATTGTTGTACTGTACTTCTATGCTCCACGCCTTAACTCAACCCACACTGACCGGCGTGGTGAAATTTCGTTAAATAGCTTCAGCTGTGGATTGGCAATAGCGCTTGGAAGTTCGCGTGGATTTAAATTTTGATCTCAATGAGTTCACAGTTCACATCAATGAAGGACAGCGACTTGGAACTTCAGCTCGCGTCCGTTCACCCAAAGCTCTCGCCGTCGCGAGCGATGAACCGAGGACTGCTCGCTCATCGGTGAACATTCCTGATCGCCACTCCGCTCGCCGCCTTCTCCACTGCTTGAGATGCAAACTCGCACGTCACCAAACTATTAATTCTTTAGCATTTTTATTTCCTTGGAGATCCGGGAATGGCGAGCTGAGCGAGCTGTGCGAGAGAGAGAGGAGGTGGGGGGGGGGAGAGACTCGGCGAGGTTGGTGAGGAACGGCGGGCGGCGAGTGGCGTGGTTTAGTTTGGGGCGAGCGTGCGAGCGGCGCGAGTGGTTTTTCGGGGAAACGCCAGAACGCGTTATTATGAAAATAAATATTTAAACCCTCGTTCCGACTGTTGAGTAGCGGCGAAGCGACGGGGGAGGGTGGGGGGGTCTCTGGAGGGGGGTGCGACTCCGATGGGGGTTTTAGATTTCCCAGCGCCGGCCACGTCGGCCGAAACGTGGCAACGGCAAAGCCGCTCGGCTCCAACGGGAGTGAAGCGCCACGCTCGCACGAGGCTGTCGCACGAGACACTCGCACGAGGCACTCAGCGCGGCAGTTGAAACAATGGTCCAAATTTCTTAAATCCACCCACGGGTATTAACAGGTGCACCCCTAGTTAGTCAATGGACAGGTCACAAGTGTGGGTACTCCCAGCACTTCCAAGGCATGGAAAGGTAGGCCAAAGCTCCCTCCAGAGGTGTGCAGAGGTGTGTTTTTCTTCAGCTCCGTCTAAACGGAGGCCCGAACGCCGTCATGCAGCGGACCCATCTGCCTAGATTGGACCCCCACAGCGATTTTCGTCAACCCACCGCTGGGTGAGAGCATCCCCTGGGGTTTATTTGACCGTACTTCTCCACGCCGCTCGGTGTGGGGTAGCGATGGTGGTGGGGTAGGGGGGGGAGCACGGGTGATGGGAGCATTGATGTTGCTGCGCTGCCCCCTCGCCGGACGACGTCGCCCCGCGAAGGCTTACGATCGCGGTGGTGGTCGCCCATCCAACCAACAGACTACGCGGGCCCGGGCCTCCGTTAGCTTCCGAGGTCTGACAAGAAGGGGCGCGTCCCGGGTGGTGAGGTGACAGGCGATCCCCCGAAAGAGAACGGAGGTCTAAAGCGAAAAGCGCTCGCTCTCTCTCTCTCTCTCTGCAGTGTTCTTCGAGGCTTCACGGGGTAGAAAAAAAAATCGCAGTTCGGCGACGCTCTCTGTCGGCTTGGGACATTGTTCTGAATTGCCCAGAACATAACTCGGCAATAATTCATAAGAAAACAAATATAATTCACCCCAACGCGGGACAGCAGATCACAGCCTGCAGTTAATGCCCCGTCCTGTAGGAGCATTTGACCTTCCGACCCGTGGCAGTTATTTAATGTTAACACATGCTAGATATTAGTTATGTCACATTCCTTAACAAGTAATTGCTGTAACGTATATCTGCTTTGTGACCTCATTGCATCACTGGAGGGTGGGCGTGGGGGGGGGGGCTGGGGTAGGTACAGCAAACTCGATGTCGGCTCGACGAAAAAGGGGAGAGAGAAAAATAAACAACGATCAGAAGTCGCTTTAGCGTAAATATTTCTCGAAAATAAACAATTAAACAAAGTCGCCGAGTCGCGGCGTTTACGTAATGGCAGCGTTGCACGTGCTCGCGCCGCGGCCCTGATACGGAGATGAGAAATGAGCGCGTTGGCCTCCGCGGAAGCTCGGAGCAGAAACACGAGCACCCATCGTCACGATGCCCTGGATCGCATTAGCGCTCGCGTGCGCGGTACACGCACACACGCACAGTATACACGCGTACGCAGTACATGCACACACGCACCGTACACGCACACACGCACAGTACACGCACACACGCACAGTACACGCACACACGCACAGTACATGCACGCCTTTATGGTCGGCCACCCCGGTACGCGCTCCCACGGGTGACCGACACGCCGCTCGACTGACTCAGCCTGAGGCCCACCAGGGGCACTCCGGTCAGCCTCTGGGTTGACTCAACCGAGGGGCCGCATCACACGGAGGCTGCGTCTCACGATCCTGCCGGAGGCTGCGGGTTTTGTCGGCCGAGCGTCTCGCGATCCTACACCGGAGGCCGGGCTGTGGGTCAATTATCGTCGAGAGACTCCGTTAGACCGAAACGCCAAGCAGGTGTGAAGGGTGCGATATATATCGGTCCATTGTCTGAAGACCCAGTGAGAGGCTGGTCTATCAGTCTATTGTATAGTGGGGATCGGCAATAACACCCTGACGGCAACAGATAGAGAAACGCTCCATTTCATGAATCTTTATCTGAACGCTTTGGGAGTTAACTTCGAAGCAGAAACCTACTCCCTAATCACCACCGCTCGCTAACCCCCCTGCTCACCACTGCTCTCTAAGCTCTCCGCTCACCACTGCTCTCTAACCACCCCCGCTCACCACCGCTCTCTAACCACCCCATTCACCACCACGCTCTATCCGCAACGCAACATTGCACCGCTTAGCTCTACATACCGACAGCACGGAGCACATGACCTCGAAACAATTCTAGCCGTGCTCTCAACGAAGAACAAAAAAAACGATGAGTCGGAGGTGGGTGGGTGGGCGAGCATGCTAGGGCCAGGGTCTTCCAGATGTGGGGTCACGCGGGGTGCTCGGGTGGGAGGCGCCTTGAGAATTTGGGAGGCTGAGAGGAGGGGGCTAAGGGGGCGAGGAGATGGAGGAGGAGGAGAAGGGAGGGTGGGCAGGGTGAAGCTTTGGGAACGAAACTCTCACAAATAGGGTTGACCGCAGCGAGTGCATTGAACGCACTGGATAAACAAACCCGAGTGTGCGTGGCCAACCCCCACTCGTACAGCCTCAATTACTCACCCCCCATGCCCCCCCCCCACTCCCTACCTCCCCCACCGCTCCACCCCCAGGCGCTTGTGTGTAATTGCGTGCACGTAAGCACACTGGCACGCTTATCGTCGAGCGAGCGCGCGCACACACGTCCACGCACGCGAGCGAGCGAGTGCATCTTTTGAGAGATCTGGCTCATCAGAGACGTCGCGATGCTCCAGTGAGATTTATTATTTTTTCTCGCGGCGGTCGGTCGTCCATTCGTCGGATGGATGATGAACGTAATGCAATCACCCCCCTCTCTCTCTCTCTCTCTCTCGACTCCCTCTCTCTTCACCTTGTCCGAACACGCACCGTTGCAGACCTTGTCTCCCAGTAAACGTGCCAACGTTGGGGCCGGGGTTTACATACGGTTGGAACCGTTTGACCAACGTTGGCCGGACGTTGGTCCAACGTCCGCCACGTTTGCTCAAAATCGATTGCTTTGTCGCTCGCAGATGGCAGTGAGGTGGTGGTCACCGATCTGTTCGTTATCTCCGTTCGAATAGTTTTTTTTCCCATTCTCCGGGTCAGGTCATGCCCTCCCCCCTCGACCCCAACCCCCCTCCTCCCCACCCCAAAATAAACAAACGAGGATCTTGGAAAGGGGAATTCTTTTGCAGATATTTTTGTAGCATTGACAGACAAAGATAAGAACCGCTTTGTGGGATTCAGCAGTGGTTGTCCACCGCATAGACTCGCCCGGCCGTATCAATACCTAACTTCCACCATTAGCTTCGGGGCGGCGTAAGTGGGTGATGAGCACAGCTCTCATGCTCAACTACTTTCAGAAACGGCTTTGGAATTATTTTCCTTTTACTTTAAAATTGTCACACTTTCTGGGGGTGTGCGGGTGCGTTTGTGGGGAACAGTATTGTAGCGGTTAGCGTGCTGCGCTACGAACCCGGAGTCCGGAACTAAATTCCCGCTCACGGCCAACATCAGTGACGATTTTCTGAACCGGTCCTGGGCCTCCACCTGGGCGACTGAGCCTCAAATGAGTACCTGGTGCGATGTGTCAACATCGCCACGAGGGAGACAACAGCGGCCAGGCGTGGCCACCCACTCCCTCGTGTGCCATGCCGGCCTTCATTAGGTGCTCGCTAACAGCACTTGTCCCAACAGTCTGTTAAGGATATACGGGGGGGCATCTTTCTTTTGTGTGTTTGTGCGTGCGTGCGCGCGGGCGTTGCATGCCTTGACAAAATTAAAACGACGGTCATGCTCCCGAGCCAGTCCATGCGAGGTCAATAAAAAGCAAAGCGTGCCGGGAGCCTCCAGGAGAGGGCAGGGGGGGGGGGTCGCGAGTTTTACCTGGCAGCGAAAAAGTGCCGAGCACAGAGCTGCTCAAGAGGAGGCAGAAAAGAGCCAGCGTCTAAAAGTGAGAGCGGGGCAGTCGGCGGAGAGAGAGAGAGAGCCACAGATCAGCTGAGGAACAAAGAAAAAACAAAGAAAATCATAATTCGAACCACTGAAGCGGAGAGGAACAGAAACGTACAAACGAATAAGCTCATAAAAGCACAGGGAGGGGGAGGGTAGGCTTGTGCATTGACTGTCACGTGTCATCCAGCTGTCACCTGTCATCTGGCTGCTACATGTTATCTGGCTGTCACGTGCCCGGCTGTCACGCTGCGAGACCGTGGCAGTGTTCCCAAACACGGAGCGCAAATTGACCTCTTCGAAGGGTTTCAGCCGAGGCCACAGCACGCACGCTGAACAAGCCTCTAAACGTCACAATTGAATTCTCTGCTTCTTGACGTTCCAATCAAGCCGTGATGATCGTTGCCATTTCGTAGAGCGCAAGACCATCGCCAAAGATGCGACGTGTCTACCGCCGCTGTAAACGTGTAGAGATGGGCCCGCTGGCCGACTCGGCCGCTTGATTGAGGAGCCAAGCGCGATCGCCTCCACCCCCTTCTCAGTGGGCGATTATTCTGTACGCCTTTAGAAATAGCGACCAGAACCCAAATATACTGCCTAGCGAAGTGGGGAAACCCCCCCCCCACAGGAGCCATGCCCAGCATGAGCGGCTGACGGTGCCGATGACGTCACCAAGCCCTGCCCATCATCACCTCTCCCATTCGACGGGAGAGGTGAGTGGTCGAGCAATGGATGACTTCAATCACAGGATTACAGCCCAGCTCGAGTCAAGAGCTATGCGTCGTGTTGTTTGGACAGGCAGTACCCCCTCCCTAACCGCCACCCCCTATTGACGTGTCAGCGGTCACAGCCTCAGCTCCGACATGCAACAACGCGCGGCTGGGATCGGGCAAGAGCGGAAATAATCACGGAGGGAATGGAGAAAGTTTCAGAGCGAAAACAGCAAGTCGATGAGAGAGCAGCGAGAGTCGCAGAGAGTGGAGACAATGGAGAATAGAGAGAATGGAAGAGATAATCCAGGAGAAAGTAGAGAGAATGTAGGATAGAATGGAGGAGAGGATAGAGGAGAGAGAGTTGAGAAAATCAAGGAGAGGATGCAGGAGACAATGAAGCCGATGTTGTTGTTGTTGTTGCCGCCACCGCCGCATTACCGTGGGCTTCGCGGGCTGAGCCGGAACCTTGCTGTCGGCCACGTCGGGCGACTTGGTGCCCCACTGGCTGATGCGATTGGCCACGCCCACCTTGATGACCGCCAGCTCCTGCGGGCAGAGACACCGGCGGACGAGGTGGACGTTAAGGGACGACGGCGACTGAAGAGCTGGCGGCGATGACGGTTGTTGTGGGGGGTCGCGGTGGCGTTGGCGGCAGTGAAGGGAGGTAATAGTGGGGCCGATGGGTGTCGTGGTGTAGCGGTCGTGATGATGATGGTGGCGGTGGACGTGAATAACAAAATTATATGAAATAATAGCGATAAAAAATGAGTGTGGTTTCACTGGAGCCGGAGTTGAACGTCAGAAGGTCATGGGATAGTTTTTTTAGTATCGAGTTGATCTTATCAAACCAGTCACAAGAACAAAACGTAGCATTTACATGTGTTTCACTTCGCCTGACAATGTTGCAGCGCTGAGGATTAAACATCAAATAGCATGATTGTCGTGCAAACAAAAACATTTCTCCGTGTAGCAGGTTGTCCGGGAAACGTGTGTGCCCTCCGAAGTAGTTCTGGGTTATCTCCTTCCACAGGCCGCCCTCGAACACAGGGAGTGACGCAGCACCGCTCGTGTGAGCATTCTGAACGGCGCCAATAACACGACTTGTGATACGTAAATCCCCACCCCCCCCCCCCACCCCACCGTGGCAAAACGTTATTTAACTTTTCAAAAAATATATATATCTATATCGAGGAATGGCAGTGACCCCCCTCTGCCCCCCCCCCCTCCCACCGATGCAGGCAGCTCCGTTCAGACAAACATCTGGCCCAAGTGGAAAAGGGAGATCGTGAGACATTTTGGGGGGGGGGGGGGTGGGGGTCTGAGAATGAAAGGCAGGAAAGAGGGAAAGCATGTGGTTTGGAGTTTTTGGGGAGGGGGGAGAAATAAAAAAATAAATAGCACGGAGCATTCCTCAACTGACTCCCCTAACAGGAGGGTCTCGGAGAAAAACCGCACGGTAATTTTCGAGAATTTGCTGAGTGGTCTCGGGCAATAAAGGCGAGCGTTGTAGCCTTTGTAGGCGGATGTGGGACAGTTGTAACAAGACGTCGTTGTGAGAGGGTAACAGCGGACGCTGCCTCGGTGCTCTGTTCTGTGTCGGTCGCGATCACCCAATGCCGCAACATCTATCAACGCTGCGTGCTGATTTAAAACTATCAAAGTTAACTCCACAAGAGCCAACGGCACAACATCTATCACCGTTACGTCTAGATTTAAAACTATCAAAGTTACCGCCACCACAGTCAACGGCACAACATCTATCGCCATCACCGTTACGTCTCGATTGTTGCCATCGAATCCCACCGCAACCAACGCTGCAACGTGTAGCACCATCATCATCACGTTCTGGATTTAAAAGCTGTTAACATCACCTCGGTCAATACCACCATTGACATTTCATTTACAACCAACACCACAACATGACAAAATAATAATTTCCATTTGTAAGGCGCATTTCATTCGTAGATTCCCAATGCACGCCCCGTGTATCTAAACCAGGAAATAAACAGGACCTGCAGGGTAAGTGGCCAGAACTAGGGGGTAAAGACCAATTTAAATAGGTGAGTTTTCATGATAGACTGAAATATATCGAACCATTACCTCCTAAATTACCACCATCGCCATCTCTACCTTCCGACTGCACAATCGCTCCCTCTAACGCAGTGTTCTCTATTGCAAGGCCCGTAGGTCACTGGCAGCCCCTGGTGGCCTTTAGCGCAGCCCCCGACAACACACCAAGAGTGAAAACACCCCCCATCATCATCGTGCTGCTGTCAAACCCAACAACGTTTCAAATGTGTGGCGGCCCTCGCACCGATGATGTCTTATCGTCAAAAGTGGCATCCACCACCTCACGCCCTCTGAAAATAAGTTGAAGAACACCGATATAACCGCTGAGCCACCGGGCCGGGAAAGGCTGTAAAGGTGCAGCCTCTGGAAGTGCATGTCCTGTCGGTGGAGGGGGCCCCCCACCTTGTTGGAGGACCCCTTTGGGGCGGCCACGCCGCTGTAGACGTCGCCTGTCTCCCACATGTTCTTCTTGTTGGCGATGGTGTCCACGGCGACGGGCAGGTCGGGGACGCCCTGCTTAGGCGGCTTCGCTGCCTTTGCCGCGCTCTGCCCACGCGCACGCAACAAACACAACGATTCCCCCCCCACCACCCGCGCGTATCCTTTAGAAGAACTGTTGGGGCAAGTGCCGTTCGCGAGTAGCAGCTACGAAGGCCGACACGGCGCACGAAGGTGGCGAGCACCACGCCCCGGCTGCCTTTGTCTCCCCAATGCTGATGTGGTTACACACCGCACCAGGTGCTCGTTTAAGGCTGAGTTGACGTAGTCGAGGCCCGGGTACGGGTTCGGATGTTCGTCACCGGTGTTTGCTGTGAACGGGAATCGGACTAGCTGGGTTTGTAGCGCAGTGCGCTAACGTCCACACGACCGCTCCTCACAATGCACACATTAAAGGCACATAAACACAATACATGCGGGCTGCATAAACAACGCACACGTGCATAATTTCATACGCAGTCACGTGCCTGCGTACAGAAAGACAAATATTCCCCGTATGGCCTTAACAGACTGTTGGGGCAAGTGCCGTTAGCGAATAGCACCTTTGAAGGCCGGCACGGCACAACGAGGGGGGTGGGTGGCCATCGCCACGCCCGGCCATCAACGCAGCAAACAAGAAAGATTGAACAGCAACAAAAAAAACCCGAGAAACCTCACAATACAAACGAGACTGTAAAAACGGAAGAACATTTCAAAAATACATATATATCAATCTTGGGATTGAATTGTGTGACAACTCATGGACTCGCTGGGTGGGGCCGGTTGGGAGGGGCGGATCGTCGGAGGCGCACCGCGCTGCTCACCTCGGCGGCCGAAGTGTACAGCTCCAGTTTGCTGTCGATCTTGCAAATCTCGAGCTGTGGCTGCTTGGCCTTGAAACTCCCGCTGGGGAACGAGTACACGGGCGGTCACAGTCAACATCATCGCAGCCGCCGTCGGTCATGATCTATCCACTGCTGGCAAGCGCTGCGACATCACGATCCATCCAGCACCTGCGCACAAGCTCATTTAATTGCTCCATCTCTAAGGCGGAGATATATTTTAAATATATTTGTGCACATATTATCTTGCCATTTGATTACATCACAGGCAGATTGCTTTTAGTGCCCCACGTACGAGAGGATTGTGAGAAAAACTTGCACATGATAGCTGTCTGTTGTAGGGCAATGGATTCTTTACTGATCATCATCATAATAAAGTGGTAAAGTCTGCTCAAACAGCCCCAATTACCTAAAGCTGTGGATTTAAAAGATGGTTGTTCCTTGACTGCTGTTGTTTGTGATGTGATCTAATGGACTAATTTATTTCTTTTGATCACTTCGTTTTGGTGCAACAGATATATTTATTTATTTATTAATGTTTCCTTGGTAGTAGGGGTTTCCATTTGCTCGGTATGTGCGTGTGTGTTGGACTTCTTTCACGCTGTGCGTAGCCAACTGCGTATATGGGATTAGGTCCTTATATATAATTAACGTACGACATTGCGGGACACTATTGGCATGAAAGACGCTACATAAAATGACAAAATTATCTAATTTTACTTTGATTTTATTATGTTTAATTTTTTTTATTTTGTTATTTCCCTTCTACGTGACTTTACCGAAAGAACCAAAACAATGAATCCCTGCAGTCACGAAAGCTTTAAATAAAAATGTATCTTTTGGTACTAATTAAAGCGCTCGTGTGTGCGGTTCCCATCGCTAAGGCGTGAAAGCCCAGGAGCTCGTTCCACTCACCTCCTTTGCACCGAGCGGCTCAGAGACTCGGTCATCTCGCTCAGCTGTTGGGCGGACACGTTCCACACGGTTAGTTCGTCGCTACGCGTGGGGAGCGGCATCGTCGCGGTTAGTGTGAACCCGGCGACCCGAGTTCGATTCCCGCTCGCAGCTAACACCAGTAACGACTATCTGAACCGGTCCTGGGCCCCCCTAGATCGACTCGGCCTCAAATAAGTACCTGGTGCGGTGTGTAAACATCGCCACTGGGGAGATGAAGGACACCAGCCGTGGTTGCTGGCCACCCACACTCATGAGAATGTTGCTGAGTGTGTATCACGGTTCAAAAAAATTGTGGAATGAAGAAATAAAATAACTTGGGACGTGAAAAAAAGAAACGACCTCTCAGACGAAAAGGCTCCAATGGTTTAGACACGGAATGCTAAATTATCCCGGAGAGAATACACCACGTCTGGCACGACCTATGTATACAGGCTAGATATATATCTTAGTACCGAGACCCCCAGCCTTCATCAACCTGTGCTGACCAGCGTGGTGAAGTATGGTCAAATAACCCCTGTGACCCCATGCGGTGTGGCGAGCTCCTCATCCAGCAGTGGAATAACAAGGGCTGCGTGCGTGCATGCGTATGCAGAGGCAATGTAGAAGGTAGGGAGTTAGAGAACCCTATGGGCATCGTTGGGAAACGTCGGCATGATACAAATTAATCATCGGCGAGACCGATTCAAGACCGGCAAGTGCCACCCCTAGGTCAACTCGACCTACAACAATGCAAAGATACCGCCCGACAGTAGGTGCAGGGTCACAGGTGGGCGGGCGGCCGTCACGGCACTTCCCTGCCTCCACCGGCCCGTCGCGCATGACAGACACTCGCTACCCACTCACCTTTCCGCTGGCACGGGGCAGGAGGCCGCCGAACGACTCGTCCGCATCGCCGGGAGACGTCTCGGCGAGGGCCGATATCTTCCGCCGCTTGTCGTCCGCCAACCTCTGCCGCTCCGCCTCCTCGCGCCTTCTCTGCTTATCCTCCTCCTGCGCGCGTCAAAAAACCCACGGGCGACGACGGGGCCGCGGGTTGGCGTCCGCACAATCCACGGCCGATGCCGTCGGGCAGCGCAAGCGGCGTGGCTACCGGGTGCGCAGGCGGTGCAATCGCACCGCCAGAGCCCGTGGGCTGCAGGAGCCCGGAAGGGGTGGGAAACTTGGGACGGGGCGACCGGTTTATTTCAGCCGGCGAGGCCCCATCGAGCGAAGCAGCTACGTTACCGGGACGACCACAGCCCAAGACCGTCGGCAGTGGCGGCAGTAGCGGGACATCGCAGTGGCATAGAGTTGCGTGGCCAGGTGGCTTCTCAAAAATAGCTATATAGCTCAGTGGGCCTTTCCTGGTAAAATAAAAAATTGTTTAGTTTTAAGTGAAAATCTCCCTTAACGTCTTTTATAAATCCAGCGTAAGCCAAATGGAAATGTTTCTCCTTAACGCATTTCACGTGACCGTCCGCCGGCCTCGGGCAGAACTTGAGACCGACCTCCTCTCGTGCAGCTCTCTCCTCTTCCTCCTCCTGCTGCTGCTGCCTCCGTCGCTCTTCCTCCTCGTCGTCGTCCACTTCGTCGTCGTCATCGTCGTCGTCACCCAGGCCCCGCGAGCGCCCGTTGGCACGGCTGTGGGGGGGCGACATCGGTGAGACGAGGGCACGGGGGAGACACGGCACGCGCGCCCGTGTGTGTGTGTGCAACGGCACGAGTTACATGCGTGTATCGTGAGCGGATGAATGGAGGAAACGTTACTATCGCAGGAGTGATGCGTGCAGAACTCTCCCATAGTGGGAAGAAGAGGGGTGGTTTGGAGAGATAACCAGAGATGTTCAGTGAGATAATCAAAGATGATAACAATCCCACCTCGACTTCCCCCATGAGCGGCTGTCTTCATCTTTTTTCTCATCATAATCATCCTCCTCCTGAATGAACAACAATACAACAACGATAATAATGACAATGCGTTCACAATCATAATAGGTTATTTGGAAGAGTAGGCTAAACATACCTTCTGAAGGGGCTCTCTCTCTCTCTGTCGATAATAGAGGCTCAGCCACTAGCAGTGGCGTGGACAAGAACACACCGCTACACCTCTACCACGTTTACGGTCATGAGCGAAAAAATAATTATATTGGCTTTTAATTTTTTTACAAGAATTTCCATTGTAATCTATGTTTTTGGCTTTTACAGATGCACAGATTCCTACAAAAAGTATATATGCGGGTTATCTGGCTAATTCATTGGTCGATCACCACACAGGTGTTGCAAAACTCCCTTCCAAGCGAGCGTCGAGGAGGAGCCGTAACCCCTTCAGCTCGCCAGGTGAAAGGCGGTACAGTAAAAAATGTGGACTCCACCTGCGCTCTCTGTGTGGGATAGAGTGTTCCCCCCTCGCACGCGTGAGTTTTCTCCAGGTACTCCCGTTCCCTCTCGCACGCAAGCACCCATTAATTGACCGGGAATATTTTAGTGTAAAGAGGAAGGCAGAGCTTGGGCGATTCCTGGTGCCGGCTCACCGCTTGGCTGCTTCTGACTTTATTTCCTTTCTCGCGCCCCTTTTGAGTCGATCTCTACCTTCCAGAGCGAGCGAATACGCAACGATACGGCGTCGTCCAAGTGCGACCGCATCTTAAGACGGCCGTACGGAGGCAATCGGCGGCGCGTTGTTTTACGCACCCACTGGGAGCGGGCGGGCGTTAGGAACCCAAGGGCGAGTCTTGAAACCGGTCTCAAACCTCATCACCCGCCACGTGCGAGGATCTCTACCCACCTTCTCGTACTCCAGAGCCTTCTTCCGCTCCTCCTCCTCCTCCTCTTGGCGGAGGCGTCTCTCCATCTCACGCCGCTCCTCCTCCTCTTCCTGCTGGCGCTGCAGCTCCAGCTCCTGCTCCCTCCTTTCCCGCTCCCTCACCTTCTCCCGTTCCCGCTCCCTCTCCTCCCGTTCCCGCTCGCGCTCGGCCTCCTCCTCCCGCGCCGCTGCCGCCGCTGCCGCCGCCGCCGCTTCCTCCTCTTCCTCTTCCTCCGGCTGCTGCTGCTGGCGCTTCTGACGTCGCTCCTCGCGACGACGCAGACGCTCGGCGTGCTCGGCCTCGTCGCCGTCGTCGTCGCCGCCACCGCCGCCGCCGCTACGGCCGTCGATCTTCGCATTCGTCTCCTGCCTGCATCGTCCCCCGGAGTCAACCACCACCGTCATCATCATCATCACTGTCATTGTCACAACCACCACCGTCATCATCATCATCACTGTCATTGTCGCAACCACCACCGTCATCATCATCATCATCACTGTCATTGTCACAACCACCGTCATCATCATCATCACTGTCATTGTCACAACCACCACCGTCATCATCATCATCACTGTCATTGTCGCAACCACCACCGTCATCATCATCACTGTCATTGTCGCAACCGCCGCCGCCATCGTCATCGGCACCGCAACGACCACCAACGCGAGCATCGAACTTTTGAGCGTGACGCGCGCTCAAAGTTCGAGTCCAATGGAGTACCAACATCATCATCACCATCACCACCACCGCCATCACGGCCACCGCCATCATCACACGCCGCAAGCGTGACGGGGAGCATTGTGGAGTCGGTGAGAATTATGGGAGGGTGGGGTGGGGGAACTGCTGCGGGGCATTGTGGGAGAGCGGCGGGCACCACCTGACGTTGTTGACGGGCGCGTCGCCGGGCGTCTCCTGGGCGGCGGGGGCGGTGCCCGAGCGGAGGCGCTCCTCGCGCGCGCGGCGCCGCCGCTCCGTGGCCGCCTCCTCCTCGTCCTCGCAGCTGCGCAGGTTGATCATCCTGCACGGTGGGGGAGGAACGAAGAGATTTAGGTCAACGCGTCGTGTGTTAATGTGCGTGTGTGTGTGGGCACGCATGATAATGACGATTATCTGAACCGGTGCTGGGTCTCCCCTAGGTCGACTCAGCCTCTAATGAGTAACCTGGTGAGGGTGTGTAAAAACATCCCCACTGGGGAGACAAAGGCGGACGGGCGTGGTGCTGGCCACCCACCCCCTCTCGTGTACCGTGCAGGGCTTCATAGGTGCGCTCTAACAGCACTCGCCTCAACAATCCGTTAAGACTATACGGGGTATTTTTGTCTCTGTGGATTATATCAAACATTTCTGATGTTTGGCTTTAAAGGATCATTCTGTACGCATTTGTAATGTCTCCGTGCGAGTTAAAGTGACGTCACTTGATGCTGCGTGACATCACTATTGGCATGAAGAGCAAAGGGAAAGTGATGTCACGAGAGTGATGTGACTTCACGTGATGTCATGCTTTTCGGACCAATGCGCAATTTCGTGTCTAGGATAAAATTTTGATTTTTTTTCCGATTCATCCCGAGTGCGCGCGTAACGTGCACATCGTTTGCGCGTGGGCCCATTTCGCATGGCCTCGCTGCACCTAGCATGGCAAGAAGCACCGTGGGGACGTCACCACCACTTAGCAGCCAATCGATGGTCATTGCTGTTGTTGTGAACAGGGAGCGGCAGTGCAGTGGCGGGCGCACTGCGGTCCGATCCCGACAAGCCTGGGTTCGATTCCCAGCCAGGCTGACAGCAGTGGTGAGGGATATCTGAACCCTTCTCTCCTACCAAAGTGCAATGCGCTATTCATTGTGCCACCAGTTCCACCATTCGTTTGGACACATATATACATTTGGTTCCTCGTTGCATAGTCACAAAATAGCTAAAAGATGTATTTTCTTTTTAATATAAATATTCTACTCGTCTTGTTATGGTGAACAAGCTGCCATCAGGGGGTCGCCTAGGCTTAAAAAACTGCACTGAGATGTTTCTTTACATTGCGGGCTCGATAATGGTACTCACAACTGCAGCTGCTATTATTACCGTTAGCAAGAAACAAATTTGCCCCGAAAAAAAACGTAAAAAAACGAACACTCGCAAACTTGTAAACCGGTAACGCTTTTGGCTCGCACCATCGGCATTACCGGAGCCAGCAGCCTTGTGGGGGTTTTTTTCGTAGGGGGGTTGATGGAGACGTGCTTATTAACGTCTTATTATAACTTGGCACGCTGCGGAAACGTAATCATGTGACGATTACACCCACCCCGGAGCCCACCGCTCCGTCGCCGAGTTCACTGCCACCCCCCCCTCGCTGGGATCGCGTCAGCTGCTCAGCCGACATTTCCTTCATCCCCCGTGACTCACGGGCAGCGTAACCCGGCATCAGTCAACGACTGACTGGACTCAAACCTCATCCGGCCATCGCTGGGGGAAGACGCGGCTATATCCTCCTGCGCCGATGGACGATTGCGAATAATAGCCCCAGGGCCATGGCTCCCGGTCACCGATCTCAAACAAATATGAGCGTTCAACTCGCGCTCAAAACGACGGTGACCCCGTGACGAAAGTTAATTCTGATAGTGTTCTCGAAGGGCTTCCTCTTACCCGCACGATGGCTCGGACAAAAGGAAGAGCGTTGCGCACGGATAGTAGGAAGGTTTGCGGATAATAGGATGTGCGGATAATCGAGACTCGGTTAAGAGGCGTTTCGCCTCTGAATGTAATTTGTATCATTGCTTGTTCATCATGGCCATCAATCGTCCTGTACAGCGGCTCTCTTATTACTGCGTCCCTGCCATATCTTGCACTCGCTCTTAAAATAAATAAAATAAAATGCTCTGTTGGTTTAACTCGAGCAGAACACATTAAATATGTTCTGGCCGATAGATCAGTTTTGAGTTTCAGCCGTGGTATGCCTTAGACCCGTACACGTACAGAGACACAGCTCCACCGTGTCGCCGTATAGACTGTTGGGGCGAGTGTTAGCACACACCTATTCAGGGCAGTGCAGCACAAGAGAGGATTACGTGGGCCTGCAGGTCTGCTGGCCCACGTCGTCCTCGCTTGTGCTGCACTCATGCCTGACCACCTTTGTCCCCCTAGTGCTGACGCCAGGTGTCACCTCCACGCTGTGTAAAGTACAACGCATTTCCTCATGCAGTGCTTGGACCACTGCAGGCCGCTGGGGGTGAGTGCTGGTTGTGAGCATCTACTGAAGGCACGCAGAGTGGCAGTGTAGCGGTACCGCGCTGATGTTTACGCAACGCTGATTTTTCTCTCTCCGTAATCGCAGCAGTCGATCGAATCTCAAAGGGTTAGTGAATAATCGTCGCCCGTCTAGCCCGGGGACGTGTGGCGGTAGATCTCACGCACGTGATCCACGTGCGGACCTGTAACCCCCGCCATACACAAAGGTCGTCTTGCCTTCAAGAGATGTTTTTTTTTTGTCCGCTGGACGAACGCGAAGATTTACGTGGAGGACACTCGTGCTCAGGGTGCGTCGGTTTGCAGAGGTGCCCTCGACACGAGACCGACACCACAAGGGTCAAGGCTTGGGATGTTTCGTTTATTATTTTTTATACGAAGAGATTCTGAACCCGGGGGGCACAGGTGTGTCAATTCAGGCCGAGTCTCACCGAGGCGACGTCCAAGACCGGTTAAGTCGCCGCTTCCTACTGACGCTAGCCGTGCCCAGAAATCAAACGCAGTTCACCGGGGTTCATGGCAGTGCAGTGCATACATCATTGCACCACCGTCTCCGACACACAACAACCACCACCACCATTCGCGATGAAGTTGTGGTAACGTCACCACGGTGTTGGCGCAGGCCAGGCACGCGTTTAGGCCCCGGAAAATGATACCGCACACACACACACTACATTTGAGATACTGTACTAACAGTGATGCACAAGCTCAAACAACAAACAACGTAACAGTCTCATCAAATAGCACTACTTGAAATAATTTAAAAAATACACAATAAATATTTAATAGGCGACATGTTGGGCGATGACAGAGCGGTCATTTCCAGAAATGTATGTGGAATTATTTATTTATTTCTCTCGCACACGGACAAAGATCCCCGTGTAGCCTTAACAGACTGCTGGGGCAAGTGCTTTTCGCGAGCAACTATGAAGGCCGGCTCGTACACACAAGGGGGTGGGGTGGACAGCATCACGCCCGACCGCCTTTGTCTCCCTGGTGGCGATGTTTATACACTTCCCCAGGTAATCATTTGAGGCTGAGTCGACCTAGGAGAGGCCCATGCCCGGTTCAGATACTCGTCATTGGTGCTGGTGGCCGTGAACTGGAATTGAAATTGGGTCATCGGTTTCGTAGCGCAGCGTAGCGCTAACCACCGCTCCCCGCAACACAGACACAAAGACATGTACACACACACATGCACACATCTGCATGCACAAGCATTAACACACAGCACGTGCACCCAACAGAAGATTTACTTTGTACATCAGGGGAGGAGGAAACGGAGGGAGAATTCGTGAATTGTGAAGTCGGCAAAAGCCTCCATTATCCTCCCCGCAGCCTTCACGCTTCCCACAAGGCCACATTCTTTTGTTCCCTGAAGGAATTTTCTCTTAAAACACGAGCAAGTGAGCGAGCGAGAGAGAGAATTCCTCTGCAAGGGAAGTGTATCTACCAGCCGACACTAAAATATACAATACTGTACTTGCGCATTCCTTCCCAGAAGCACGCCCCGATTGCGGCGCAATATATTCCCCCTCACTCTTTAAACGCTAAACAGGCAACCTCATAATTTATTGCCGAAGATTTGAAGGAAAAAAATATGTGTTCTGGTCGCCCATCTTGAGCCATATGTTGTGTCAGGGTTAGGGCTCGCATTGAGGCACCCTGTCTGAAAATGACAAACGTTGTGAGACATTTTTTTTATCATTAATATTTACATCAGCCTCGGGTTCCAGATATGCATTTTACGGCAGCTGTCTGCGTGCGTCTGGGAAAAAATAAAAGAAGGGAAGGAGTGGGAGAATAGAGGAAAGGGATGGAAAAGTAACGGATAAATGGAACCAAAAGGTCAGGAGAGGCGAGGATCGGGGGAGGGAGGCTTCGCGAGGGCCTCACCGCTGCTAGGCGGAGCGGCTGCGTCTGCGTTCACAGCGGCCAGCGGGGAGAGTGGAGTGGGGAGCGGTCGTGTAGTGGTTGGCGCGCTGCGCTACAAACCCGATGACCCGAGTTCTATTCCCGCTGACGGCCAACACCAGCGACAATCATCTGAACCGGTCCTGGGCGTCCCCTAGGTTGACTCAGCCTCAAATGATTACCTGGTGCGATGTGTACAAACATGGCCGCTTGGAAAACAAAGGCGGCCGGGGGTGGTGCTGGCCACCCACCCCCTCGTGCGCTGTTCCAGCATTCACCATTGCTCGCTAACAGCACTTGCCCCAACAGTCTGTTAATGCTATACTGGAGGGTTTTTGTTATTGTATATTGAACTTCTTTCACACCGTACATCGGGATGGGAAAATCTGCAGATAATTGCAGATAAAAGAAGGGATCTGGGAGTGGATAATTTGAGTTTTCATGGACCCCACAGATCGTGCGGATAATGGGGTCGCAGATAGGAGGTGTTCCCTACCAATGCTGTCCTGTAGTTTCCCACAGACACACGAATAACTAGAACTGCCCAAAACTGTGAACTTGGTTCAGCGGCAAAACTTGTCATTATGCAGTCAAAATGGCTTGCTCAGGGGCCTCGTCTTTGATACAAATGTAAAATATAAAAACAGAAAGTTTGCGTTTCTGTCTTTCCCATTTCCAGCTGTGTAGCTGTCGTCATCAGTAATTTGTTTGGCACGACCATGACAATCGTAATGCCCTGAATCCAGGAAAGCCTGACTCCGACCACTCTTCTTCGTGAGGGTTCTGCTACGTTGGGAAGTTGCTTGGCTTCATCATATTGGTAGAAACCGAATAAAACTCACGCAAACAACGTCAAATTGCCACACAGATGGATTCAATAATCCATTGCCATTACCTTCTGGCCACCGATACTTTCATCCAAAAGTGAATAGAAACTGGCTGACGGTAATACATATAAAGAAGTGGCTTATTGTCCCCAAAAACCCATCCCAATTCCTGACCACAATCAATCCCAGAATCTGCACTCTCTCTCCCCCTCCCACTCGCATCACATCCCCATCCTCCTCCTCCACATTTGTCTTCACCTCCGCCCGAATTCAACACAGCCGCCGCGCTCTCGTCTCTGCCACAGGCCCTCTTGGGGGCCCACCCGCCCATCCGCAACGCCCGAACCCCCCCACCCCTGCCTCTCCGACCCCACCCTCGTGGCCGCGCGATGTTTACACGATTCTGCAAGCCAAGCCGCCGCTCTCAAGCCCGCTATGCTGCGGCTGCGCGAGACATGAAATCATTGCCTTACATGGGCAGGCGGTGCTAAACTCTCCGCTCCGGCATCTCGTCCCATCCGCTCCCCTAGCCCACAGCTAGCAACAACTACCCCACCGATACCGACGGAAACAACGAGGCACCCCAGCGTCACCACCAACGATACCAATATCAACAGCGACTGTCGGTGATGCCAGCGATCTCCTTACCACCAGAATCACCATCAACACCATCATTACTAGTCCCATCACCAGCACGACTACCATTACCACCATCACCAATGCTACCATTACCATCACCACCACGAAACATCCCGTGACCACCAGCACCATAATTACCACCACCTCTACAACCACCACCCTCACCACCACCATGAACGCCACCAAAGACAAAGACACCCCGTGTAGTCTACCTAGGCAGTTAGCGAGCACCTATTAAGTCCTGAACATCAAATGAGGGTTGTGGTGTGGCCAGAAACACAAACAGCCACCTCTGCCTCGTCCAGTGCTGATGTTTACACACCACACCAGGTGCATCATTTAAGGCCGAGCTGACCTTGGGGTAGGTCCAGGACCGGATGTGATATCACTCGCCACTGATGTTGGCCGTGATCATAAATCAAACCCATGTCACGGCGGTCCGTAGTGGGACAGCTCACAAACTGCACCCCCCCCCCCCGTCACCTGAGACAAAGATCCGCCATGTAGCCTTAACAGACTGTTGGGGCAAGTGCTGTTAGCGAGCACCTATGAAGGCCGGCATGGCACACGAGGGCATGGGTGGCCAGCATTACGCTCATCCGTCTTTGTATCCCCAGTCACGATGTTTATACACCACACCAGGTACATATTGGAGGCCGAGTCAACCTAGGGGAAGCCCACGACTGGTTCAGATAATCGTCACTTGCTGTTGGCCGTGAGCGAGAATCGAACTCGGACCCCAGGTTCGTAGCGCGGCACGCTACCCGCTACACTACCGCCCCGCACCACGACTATCACCAGCTCCATCACCATCCCCTCCCCACCATCCTCACCATCACCACCCCCGTCGCCCGAGAGGTGCGGCCACACCCCACGCAGCACCCACAAGAGTGCGGCCGGCCAACATTCTGCGCATTCTTCCGCGGGATTTCACGGGTGGTACAGAAGGGGAAAACTATAATCCGCGAGCTTTCGCGTGGATTTACGGCCAGTAAACTGCTCTCTGGCCCTGAGAGCCTCTAAATGCCCCCGGCTTCATCCTCTACTAACACGGCGTCTCTCCCGTGATGCAGTTCTGTAGTCTCAGTCCGATGTTCCTTACTCACCACACTGGGTACAGCTGCAGCGGTGTAATGGCACTGCATCATGCCACTGCTCGCAGAAGGGTCCTCTCCAGAAGGTACAGAATAGGTAAAGGTGCAGCACTGCAATTTCTCGCCCTCATGACACTCTTGGTGGAAAGGCCATCCCTAGAGGGAACTCAAGGGAGAGCCTCTCTAAAAAAAAAAGGTGTTTTGGCCTACTCTTCCACGACTGGCTGGACGTCTTGGAAGAGGTGAGAGAACCTCACACTTTACCCCACCCACACACACGGCCTGCAGGTCAACTAACGATGACGTCACCCTTTATATCGCTGTGTGGACAGAGGCGGGGTTGTCAGCCTGGGAAGGCAGTCACCGCATTTAGTAAGCACGGTCAACATCAGAGCTGAGAAATATGCCTCCTTCTTAAAGTAGCCGCATTGACAGCTATAATCACAATGCAGGGGCAGCCACATTTGCCTGTATATTTGCATTGCGTACGAGTGGCTAATGCTTGACACACTGCAGACCGTACCGTTGATTTATTTATGTATTTGTTTATTTAAGATTTTCTTCTGCGAGGGGACCGGGCTCTCAGCCGGGCTTGCCGAGAGTATATTTTGGTTTGAAGAAATATTACCTATTGTTTTGCGCGGTCTGCATTTTGTTTATCTTGGCCATGGCTTTTGCACGCAACGGCACGCGGCCTTGCACATACGTACGTACGTTGAACTTCTTTCGCGCCGTACGTAGCCAACCCTGCTGATCGAGAGGCCTTGCGCGGGCCGACTGCCATAGTGGAAGCCAGTTGGAGCGGCGCGGGCTTGCGAGCACGCAGTTGGCGCAACTGCACCAGGGCTCCACCAGGGCCCCATCCGGGTCCCACCAGGGCACCACCAGGGCACCAACAGGGCCCCACCGGGGTCCCACCGGGGCACCACTAGGGTCCCACCGGGGCACCACCAGGGCACCAACAGAGCCCCACCAGGGCCCCGCCAGGGCCAGGCACTTTCAATCCCTTGCACTGAGGGCCCACGCCAAGCAGGCATCGCCACTGGGCACTCGTCTCATTGTGCAGCTGCTACGCGGCCCGCAGAGAAGTGTCGCAGCGAGGAATTTGAACTCTCGCCCGTAAATGAGACCACATGGAACACCCTCTATATCTCTCTGCCATTGTCATTCTACTCTCTGTTGTTCTACTCACGACTAGTATTTGTGAACCCAATGATGCAGCTACTCCACTCCCCGTGATGTTGGGCTACCGCTATGGCATCGGTTTACTCCCGTCCTTCCGGTTACGTTCACAATACTTTACTCTCTGTTTGTCTTCTCTTTGCCCTCCGCTTTAGCAAACAATCGACAGTTTCTCTGGGGTTATCCCCGTCATGCCTATGCCCGTGTGTCCGAAATATTTTAAGTTTCCGCCTATTCTGCTACGGTGCACAGTGGTCGGACTTTATCAACAATCCTTTGTGCTTCACCGTCGTCAATTCTTCTCGCCGTCCACGGGGTAGGCACGCAGTCTTCTCCGGGTACAGCGGCTCAAAAGCCGTGGTCTTTCCCTCTGCTGCCTGGCGGCAATTGGTCACCCGAGTTGAGTCGATTAGATTCTGAACCAATTCCTACGACACACTTTACATTGTCATGAATTCAGCACCATATGCAGATCGAAAAACGTAAATTCTTTTTTCCGCAGTCCGACGCGTTTATTGTGGGCGTAAGAATCCATTTTCTTGTATCAATGTATCGTTACACCCCGACCGGTCGCGTGCGTGTCTGGATTTTAGTTTTTTTTCCCATTTTACAAATTCAATTCAGGCCTCAATTATAGCTGGGCCTCTCCAGGTCAGCGACCTGGAAAATATCTCTGCTGCCAGTACACCACATCCAGTAGAGCCATCACGCGATGACTGTATATCTGCCAGTCAAGTGGCACCTAATCGAGTCTACACAACGACGTGGGATAATATTCAGCGAGCGAGCGAGCGTGAGCCCTGATCGTATCGCGTTTGCACACCCACGCGACGCTCCCCTTGGCGATCGTCGGTGCAGCCGCCGTGGGAAGGATTTTAGGCTCGAGACCGCGTCTCCCCGGCCGTTCCCGTGAAACGCTACGTCGATGACACGCGTGATAACCCCTGCTCGCCGCTATCTCCGACGCGAGCGTGCGTGCGTCGCACGCTCCGGCTCTGGCGGTGCGAAGCCGTGACGGGACGATGACTGACGATCAGGGTTAAGGAAGGGCGATGGTGGTGGTGATGGTGGATGTGGTGTCGGCAGTGGTGGTGATGGAAAGACTTACAGCTGCCGGCAGACATGGATACAGGCACAGACAGAATGGTGGAGAGAAACGCACACGTGGAGATAGACAGAGAGACAAAGTGTGAAACAGACAGAGAGCAAAAGTTGGATACAATGGTGGTCATGGTGGAAATGGTGATG
Organism: Lethenteron reissneri; assembly: GCF_015708825.2. Classification (NCBI taxonomy): domain Eukaryota; kingdom Metazoa; phylum Chordata; class Hyperoartia; order Petromyzontiformes; family Petromyzontidae; genus Lethenteron; species Lethenteron reissneri. Next base: position 3,177,192 of record NC_083815.1, on the reverse strand, counting down.
GCAGCCGCGGTGATGATAGGCGGTGATGGTATGGGGAGAGAAAGAAGTGGCGTTGATGATGGTGGCAGTGGTGATGGTGGTCAGGGGGAGACATCAGGAGGCGGCCGTGATACTGGTGGTGAGGTAACAATGGTGATGATGACGATGGTGGTGGTAGTTGCGAGGGGGGAGGAAGCGGTGGTTGTGGTGGTGGTAAGTAGGGAGAGAGGTGGTGGTGGTGAGTGGAGAGGAAAGTGGTGGTGGTGGTGATGGTGAGTGGGGCGGGAAGAGAGGTGGTGGTCGTGATGAGGAGAGAGGGAGGGAGGTGATTATGGTGGTGGTGAGTGGGGAGGGAAGAGGAGGAGGTGGTGGTGGTGGTGAGTGGGGAGGGAAGAGGTGGGTGTGGGAGAGTCGTGGGAGGGCTCCGAGCCAGGCTTGGCTGTTCCCGTGGCCGGCAGGGCACGCGGGGCGGCTGACGTCTTAATTGGACGTCCAGGAGGACGCGGCTCCCTTCCCGTCTGCTCCCCGTGGACCCGCGCGCAACGAACCGGATCCACGCGGCAAACGGATCCGGATTTGTCGCTCGGACTTCTGCCACGGTAGTCCCGTGGGCTCGCCTCAGAATTGGTATTTTTTTTTATTCCTTTTGGCTGAAGCCTCTTTATTGCATTAACTCTGTCCCAGACGTAGAGAATGATGACACCCGTGGTTGGAACGCCTTTGTTTGGCAAAGCAACCCAAAGATCTGGCTGATTGTAAAAAAAAACGTTACGTTTTAAAATAAGCGTTAAATTTAACGGCAAGTTTTGTAATGATGGTGTTAAACAGGGTTGGAGAGTTCCACCCCGCCTTCACGCGGCGATGAATCGCATCACCGTTTGTTATTGTCTCGTTTGTACAGTTTTGTTCGCTCCATTATCCCTGAATGTCATCATCGGCATCGTCAGCCATTCTCTATCCACTGCTGAGCGAAGTCAGTCCTCCTCCCCACCCCCCCATGAAGTCCCACGATACAACAACCCGTTAGGGCTGCGGGCCGGTATCATGGGCCCCCATCCCCGCAGAGGGAGGCCATCCTGTGTTCTCTCCTCTGGCTGCCACTCTATTGTCAGTCTCGAAGCGTCGGCCATCGCCCCTTCAAGCGACCTACCTGAAGTACGCTCCGATTTCTCTTTCAACTTGCGTGCGTTCTCTCATCCGCGAATTCGTCGTTCGAGCGTTGCGCCCCCCTGCCCTTCCATTCCTCGCTTCGTATTCCCCCTGCGTGCCTTTGATGAGCGCGGCTGGCCGTGTACGTTGCGCGAAAGAAGTTCAACACGCGCACATACACGCCGCTTTTCGGCCGGCGTTCCCTTTCACCGACATCCCACGTTCGCCGAGCAGTCTGCACGATGTCACTGGTGGCCGAGCCTGCGGTCCTCTTACTCCTCCGCAGTTTCCTCTTTGTGTCTCGCGGTGTGCGACAGTCCGATCAAATACAAAAAATTCCGGGGGGGGGGGGGGGGGGGGCTGGGGAGGGGGATTGAGGGAGGAGGTGTAACGGGGGTAGGAAAAACAAGCGCAAGCGTTGTGCGCCCTCCTCCCCGTCCTCCTCATCTCTCTCTCTTTCTCTCTGTGGTGCGTGAGGAATGTTGGCGGCGGGAGTAAAGGAGAGGTGCAGACGTGCAGGTGATGCGGGGACCGCGGGCTCCGGGCGCGGCGTGTAACATGTGCTCGGTATAACGCGCCTTACCTCACCGTGCCACCGTATAAATCAGATGAAAAATTGGCAATTGTTTCAAATTCCTTTTGAACCCGGCTGCAGCGGTGTGGGGTGGGCGGCCCGGGGTAGCGGGGGAAGAAAGAGATGGATGTGGGGGTGGGGACACGGTAGTTGGGGGTGGGGTTATGAACGTCTCCCATTCTGGGTCGGACTTACGCGACGCAGAAGAGAAACGGCCGGCACCATGCACAGGAGGTGCAGTAAGCTGGTGCGGGGCCTACGTTATGGGCAGCGGAGGGCAGTGCACCGAAATGCATAGGCGCACTGCGCTGTGCCGTGCTCCCCACTTCAACCAATCCACAGTGACCAGCGTGGCGAAGTACAGGTCAAAAGACCCACGCGGCGTGGCGAAGCCCTCATCCAGCGGTGTGATTGACAAAAGGACTACGCAAGTAAATCGTACGCAGATATAACGCTCGACGGTGGCCAAACAGCTCGGGGGGGCGGGGGTGGGGGTGGTGAGGCCGTGTGAGTGACAGGGAGCCGGCTCCACTGAGAACCTGGGATCGAATCCGGGTTGCAGGCGGGGACCGGCGACACGGTGTCAGCCAATCACGCGGAGAGGGAGCGGTGGGATTGAGTTTGATCGTCAGCACTTAGCCAGTGACGGACTGGAGAGGCCTCTATCCAACAGCGAACCGAACTTGGCTCATGATGATGATGATTTTTTTCCAAACACTGCACTGGTAGTTCAATCGGCGGGTCACATGTGGTGGGGTGAAGTGTGGGGTCCTCCCACCTCTTCCAAGACTTTTCTGGCCAGCGTGGAAGAGTAGGCCAAAGACACTCTCTTGAGAGAGGTTTTCTAGAGCTCCCTCTAGGGCAGGCCCTTCCGCCAGCAGTGACGTGAACGAGACATTGCGGAGCTGCACCTTTACCTATTCTGTGCTGTATATACAATGTTAATGTCGCTATGCTCAGCACAGTCTAGGATTGCACAGCTGCAGTTCACAGCTGTGGATGTAGCAGAGTGTAAGCGGGGCTCTGCTCTACCAGGGAGGGAAATTAATCTCGTAGTTTACTCATGAAACTAGAATGGTTAAAACACAAAGCAGACTTCTCATAATCAAGCCTATTGTTCATTTCCGCAGTCCGATTTTTCCACCCCGAAAAATAATAGCGGGTCAAAGTTCCGGAGATTCACAGCTCCTACGCCAGATCCTAAATGGCTTCATATCCTTCCTGGATTAAAGTTCTCAACGGTCTCGTGTATAGAGCTCATATGCGTCACTTCACTGGCTTGTCATTAACTGTACTATTTCATGGCACCATCATCATCATCGTCACAACACGATGAACGCACCAATGCGTAGGTGTTTCGCGGTTGTGCTTTTTAGCTCTGATATGTTTTCAGTCGAGTTATCGACCGGATAATCAGTGGAGTGATGGACCACTTACATCACCAGATCGCCCACTCCTTATGAGTGTGGGCATTGCTGTGCGCGCGAGTTAGCACACGTGTGGTTGTCGAGTGGGGAGCGGTAGCGTAGCGGTGAGAGCGTTATGCTACAAACCCGGCGACCCGAGATTGATTCCCGGCCAACACCGGTGACGATTATCCAAATCGGTCCTGGGTCTCCCCTAGATCGACTCAACCTCAAATTAATACTTGGTAGGATGCGTAAACATTAACACTGGGGAGACAACGGCGGCCGGGCGTGGTACTGACCACCCACCCCCTCGTGTGCCGTGCCGGCCTTCATTAGGCGCTACTCGCCAAGCAGCGTTCGCCCCAACAGTCTGTGAAGGCTACACGGGGGATCTTTTGTCATTTGCGAACGTGCTGCTCATTGTCCAACTAAATTGGAGAAGCTTCCAGCGCGTGGAGAGGTACGTTGGACATCGTACAAGTGGTGCAACGAGCGCCAACACCCGAACACCCAAGGCGAGAGCAGTTATGCAATTTAACCTGGGAGTTTTCGGGTTACTTTGAGCATTCATAATGGACTGCATTCACAAGAGTGCGCAACAACAAACATTCTAACTTCTTGAATTTTACGGCATTTTAATGGCAACTTCATCTCACGGTGGTGTACAAAATTGTGAGACCGGTCCATCACAAGGAACGAGGAGGTGTAGGTCCACTACACTATTACAATTATAATAATAATTGAGTTTGTTGTCAGTCCACATCTACATGAAGGCCTCTCCATAGTGTCAGTCATGGTCGCTGTTTGTCCAAACTTCACCGCACCGCTCTTCGCGGGTTGGCAAAGAGGAAGCCCGGCACCGGGTTAGACTTCACTCGCCGCTGATGTTAGCCGTGGCTGGGAATCGAACTCAGGGCACCAGGTTAAACGTGCAGTCTGCTAACCACCGTGCCACCACTGCCCCGTGCACTGTACACCGTTAGGTTTTGTTGAGAAGAGGCTGACAGCCATAGACAGAGGGGAATGGGAATAGGAATGAGAATGGGAGGGTATTTGGGGATAGGCAGAGGAGAATGGGAAGGTATTGAGCCTGGACTTGAACTGGGGCAGGGAGTCAACAGCATGGACGTGTGGGGTGAAGGAATTCTAGACCACGGTGGGGGAGTAGCCAAGGGTAATGAGCCACAGTGCACTGAGCAAAGTCAACCGGTGGCTTCAAAACAAAACCGAAATCCTTGGTTGCTGGAGAGAAGACTGCGTGGAGGGGAGTAGAGAGAGATGAGGGGGTGGAGGTAGGATGGATGTGAGCGGGCATCGTTGTTTTACTCAACGACAACTAAAACTCAAAAGCCACGGTGGCGGAGAGACACGAATCGCCCCCCCCCCCCCATGCATGATCAACGGCAGACACCACCGCTCCCCATCGACGAGGCGAACGGACGAGCCTGAGAAAGTCGAAATTCTGCTGCCATCCGCGGTAACAAGAAAACCCCGCGGTGTCTGGCCGGCAACTATGGCGGCGGCGGTAGCGCCGCATCCTGTGTGCACGTACAGTATGCCGGACTTCTTTTGCACCGTGCGTAGCCGGGCGTGCTAGTCGGAGGTCGACGCCACAGACGGCGTCTGCACCCCAGCCCCACCCCCGTGGCATTAACCCACCTGACCCCTCCCCCAACAATACATCTAGGGACATAGGCAGAGGGTAAGAGGAGTATTGCTGCGTATAGTTCGTGTATGATGATGACCAATGGCCATCATTATACGCTCACAAAACGAGCAGAGTGCCGGACAGCTAAAAACACGCAGCGACTCGGCACACTCGCTGCACAGGTGGCGCATCTGCCGGTCATCTCTGTCAGTTAACACACAACACCTGGGTCTGGTCCGTGATTTCCTGCAGGAAGCCTTTGACACTTCACGTGACGTCAAAGTGCACCTAGCCTGGCACAAGAGCGGTGGTGATTTCACCCGTACTTAGTGTGTATCTGTGTGTGCGCATGCAATGCCTCTGTGTGTGTGTATATATCTGCGTGTTTGTGTGTATATCTGTATGTGGTTAGCATGCTGCGCTACAAACTGGGCGACCCGAGTTTCATTCCTGCTCACAATCAATAACAGTGGTGAATATTTGAACCAGTCTTGGGCCTCCCATAGGTAAACTCAGCCTCAAATGAGTACCTGATGCAGTGTGTAAACATCACCACTAGGGAGACAAGGCGGCCATGGCGTGGTGTTGGCCACCCACCCCCTCGCGTGTGCCGTGCCGACCTTCATTAGGTGTTGCTGGCGAACAGCACTTGCGCCAACAGTCCGTTGAGACTACACGGGGGACCTTTGTCTTTGTGTGTATGTGTGTATCTATGTGTGCGTCGCGGATGGCCGCTCTCACCGCTCGGTCTCGCGTCTCATGTCCTCGCGTTTCTGCCGGCGCTCTTCCCGCCTGCGTTCCCAGTCGTCCATGCTGTCCGTCATGGTTCCCTCGCTCGCCTGCTCACCCTGCGGTGGTAGTGGCGTGGTAATAGCGGTGGTGTTTGTAGGGCGGTGGTAGTAGTGTTAGTGGAGTGGGTGGTGGTGGTGGTGTTAGAGGTGTGGGTGGTGGTGACGGTGGTAGTCGTGTTAATAGTGTGGGTGGTGGTGGTGTTAGTAGTGTGGGTGTTGGTGTGGGTGGTGGTGGTGATGTTGGCGGTGGTGGTTGAGGTGGTCACATTGGAGTTGGTTCGTTGGCAGGCAGGTGGGAGACAGGGAGTGAGGTACAAACACACCATCGGTTAATAGACACAAACTTATCCGATTATCCATAATCACATTGCTTTTCATGAGCCCCACCACATTACCACATTCAGGCTGCCAAGTGCGCCGCACAAAGATCCCTCTTATTGTACGCCTTAAGGCCATAATAATCAAATTAAGTATTTGGTGATACTGCGTTGGCAGTGGTGCACAAGTACAAATAACAAAAACGCAAGACATTCGTCAATAACGCCGCAGCCTTAAAAGGAAATACGGTGTTTATATAGAGTGAGGTTTCACGGTGGATAATAATAGGCCACGAAAGTTTCAGGCGCGCTCGACGAACGAATAAAAGTGCAAACGTCCAGCGTGTCGCGCAACAATCTGCACGCGATTCACCAACCCCTCATCCAACGCGCCCGCATTGCAGGCGTGGGCTCCTCTCAAATTAGCACGATAATTAAACAAGAAACATCTGAAATTCTGGGCTGCGCGAGAGCTCAAAGCCAGACGTTGAGAGCGTCCGGAAAAAATGCGACCCTGAGCCGATGCACGGGGAGCGTGGGGCGCGGAAAGTATGCGGGCGGAGGGGACGCGGGGATCGGCACACCGCTGCGCCGGGGACGGCTCCCACGGGCGGCCCACCCAGCAATCGTGACCACCGCACCACCCCTTACCACACCATACCACACCGCACCACACTACCGCACCACCGCACATCACACCACTCCTTACCACACCGCACCGCACTACACTACCGCACCACCCCTTACCACACCACACCGCACCACACTACCGCACCACCACACATCACACCACCCCGCATCACACAGCACCACACCACACCACCCCATACCGTGCACCGCCAGATTGGTTATCGCGACCCCTGCAAGACTAGCGATGCTGCAATGCATCAGAGTCTGTTCGTTTTGAATCAATGCTGCTGACGCCATGCACTGATGGAAGTCTATAAAATAAAAAATAAAAAAATTACGTGGCGAAACACTCATATGAACGAGATTGCATCACCTTCTCATTTATTTTCGCTATATTCTCCACAATGCCGCTAAAGATCATTTCGTGGTTATGTTGTTGATGTTGCAGCAACGTATACTGGTTTTTTATTCCGGATTTTAATCGCAACCCCAGAGTCGCGACGAATCCATCGAATAGCGGGGGAGGGCGATGGTGAAGGAAATAATGACGGGTACCTAATCACCTCGGACTAATTTTCGTCCGCAAGCGGCCTCCTCGCTCACAGCCTAGGCACCATTGCCACTCGCTCCGGGCTCGGCTCAGCCCAGCCTGAGCCCGGCGTAGTGTGCCGGTCGGTGATCCCAGCGGAGGTAATTTTAGAAAAGGAGGAGGAGGGGGAGGAGGAGGAGGAGGTAGAAAAAAAATTGAGGAATTTGTTGATACAGTTTGCGGTCCTCGAAACGGAACACAGAGTTTCCTGCTTAAGGTGCTGCGATTTCCCAGATAGCCATCGCACAGGCGGCGTGTGCGTGTGTGGGACGTGTTCGCGTGTTAATGCGCACGTGTGTGCGTCTGTGTGCGCAGGGATGTGCGTGCGTGTCGATGCACACGTGTGTGTGTGATGCGTGTTCGCGTTAATGCACACGTGCGGTTGTGTGTTGCTCTGTGTGTGGTGCGTGTGGGATGCGTGTGCATCTCAATGTACATGTATGGGTGCGCTCGTGTGTGGATACGTGTTGCTTGTGGTTAGCGCACTGCAATACAAACCCGGCAGAGCCGCGAGTTCGATTCCCACTCATGGCACACATTATTGACAAATATATGGTACCAGACCTGAATTTCCCCTAGGTCGACTCGGCCTCAAATGGGTACCTGGTGTGGTGTGTAAACATCAGCATTGGGGAGACAAAGACGGCCGGGTGTGGCGCTGGCCACCTCCCACCTCGTGTGCCGCACTGGCACTTAATAAGTACACACTCGCTAAAAACACTTGCACCAAGAATCGTTAAAGGCTATATGGAGGATATTGATGTAGGCGTGCTGGCTTGTGTCCACTTCGTGTGTTCTGTGTGTGTAGCACCATCTCAGTGCATCGAGCTGAAGGTCGCATGGCCAGACGCCTCAGCCACACCGTGGTCGAGATGTTAACTCCCTTGCCTGGTATGCAGGAGGTCGTGGGCTCTATCCCAACCCTGACGCCTGCTGTATATTTGGAGTTTGCGGTGTCTCTCTCCCCGTGGTCGCGCGAATTTTTTCTCCGGGTCGTCGAGTTTTTTCCTCCACATTTAGAATCCACGTGCGTTAAGAGTGCATGGCTGCTATAAATGTCCACGTGATGTGATAAGCCACTTCGTTGAGCTCTCATTTGTGATGGCCAGGTCGCTTCCGAAAAAGAGCTATAGAGCTCAGTGGGGCATCACCTGGTAAAATTAAAAATAGTTTATAATTGTATAGTTTACACCGCGGTACGGTCACTGTACGGCCCCTCCAAGGCCCCTCCAAAGCACCCGCCGTGACCGGCCTGGCCTTGACACAAACGCAGGCCAGCTTTAGTTGTGTTTTTTTTTGGGTCTGGCCCCATGAGAAGGCCACTGATTGGAGACCGGGGGACGGTCAGTTCCGTTTTGTTTGCGGGGTCGCTCACCACCGCGCTGTGTGAGCCGCACACACTGCAGCGGGCGAGTGGTGGCGTGACCCTCTCTCATACAGCAGTGGTGCAGCTCCCGCGGCCATCACTTCTGCTTCTTCTTCCCCTGCATGGACAAAACCTCGAGAACCGTAACGATTCGTCGATTGAGTCGACTAATCGCCAACTAAGTTCAATCCTACGACTTGTTTTTGTGATTACTCACCCCCCCCCTCCCTTTAAAAATGGCTTCCGATTCTCCCCCACCCCCACTTAAAACCCCCTAAAAGCCATGGCCATCACCTCCCGTCCAGCGGCACACATTAGGACATAGGTGAAACATTTTTGTACCGATTATCTATTCGATTATTTGACAAATTTAATTAAAGTGGAGATTTTGGGGGGCAGGGATGGGAGTGGAGGGGAAAGTATCTCTTCTCTACGCACGTGTGCCGCTGGACGGGAGGTGGACGGGGGCACGGTGATGTCATTGACATCATCGGGAGCCACCGTCACACTGGGATGTGGCCTGCGTGGGGTTTCCTACCTTGGGGAGAAAATACGTGGGGGGGGGGGGGGGGGGCGAGGGTTGCCACCCATCCGATTTTGACCCGGCCACATGTGCCGCTGGACGGGAGGTGGATGGGGGCACAGTGATGTCATCGACATCGTTAGCTGCGTCATGCCGGGATGCGGCCTGCGTGGCGTTTCTTGCCTTCGGGAGGCACGACGTGGGGGCGGGGGTGGGCGAGGGTTGCCCCCCGTCCGGTTTTGACCCGGCCAGTCCGGGAATTGGGTATCTGTGTTCGTTCGGGTAGCAGGAATTTAATTGTATCAACCTCTGGTACCGCCATTATAGTGTTGGAACTCCCATTGCAGGATACCGTACAGTTCTGATGGACGTAGGCCCATCGGGATCTGCCTGGTCTACAGTGGAAAAGCGGGCAACGTCGCGTAGCAGGAGTTGTCTGCCATTTGTAAAGGGGCTTGAATCGTTTCAACCATGGCAAAAGTATTAAAGTCAAGTTCATTTTGTTTAACCAGGTGGTGAGAACTCAAGGGGCCAGGATGAGCCTCGTTTGCAAGCGCGATTGAAACCGGGGTCATCCAAACGACTGAAAGGAAATATATAAGTCCGAGCGAAAACGACGGTGGTGTCGAGCGAGAAATCTGAAACTCTCCTCGACTCTGAGACTCGACGAGTCGGTCCCAGCTCCGCTCGCAGCACGTGTAACGTCTAACGGGGCCCCGCACCCGGTCGGGGGATAGGACGGGGTTCGTTAAGAACCCACGAATCGCACGACAGGAAATGAATGCCCTTGAGAGCAGGCACGATCGGAATGATTTACAAAGAAAGGGTACAGTCCTCCTGCCCCGTGTCATGTAGCTGCATATCATTCCACCGCAAGGAGAGAGAGGAGACAAGAGAGATATTAGAGCAGTGGTGTCACGGGCCATAATCATTACGGATCTGTCTCATTCCGCAAAAAAACATTCTTTCGTGAGAGTCCCGCTTTAAAGACAGCGACGGTCTGTGTGTCTGGATCTCTCTCTCTCTCGCTGTCTGGCTTAGCAACTGGCAGGGGGAGAGAAGAGCATGGGGGGGGGGGGGTGTAAGGGAGGGGTGAAGTTCTGCAGTGGGGGGTGGCGTGGTGGGGTAGAGGGGATGGAGTGTGTGAGACGTGGAGGGCTCCACGTGAGGTCTCGCGCCTGGAGTTGTGATGCAGACGATGGCAGGAACGGATGATGATGATGATTATGGTGGTGGTGGTGGTGGGGGTGGTGGGGGTGGTGGTGGTGGTAGTGGTGGTGGGGGTGGTGGTAGTGATGATGGTGGTGGTAGTGATGATGGTGGTGGTGGGGGTGGTGGGGGTGGTGGGGGTGGTGGTGGTGGTGGGGGTGGTGGTGATGTGGTGGGGGTGGTGGGGGTGGTGATGGTGGTGGGGTGGTGGGGTGGTGGTGGTGGTGGTGATGGTGGTGGGGGGTGGTGGGGGTGGTGATGGTGGTGGGGGTGGTGGGGGTGGTGGTGGTGGTGGGGGTGGTGGGGGTGGTGGGTGGTGGGGGTGGTGGGGTGGTGGGGGTGGTGGGGGTGGTGATGGTGGTGGGGGTGGTGGGGGTGGTGATGGTGGTGGGGGTGGTGGGGGTGGTGGTGGTGGTGGGGGTGGTGGGGGTGGTGGTGGTGTGGGTGGTGGTGGTGATGGTAAATGTGCCGGCTCAGCAATTGCTTGCTCACGCGAATGCTGGCAGAATGGCAAGCGTGAAGCATAGATAACCCCTCTGAGACGATATTGGGCCTACTCTTCCATGCCAGCAAGGCGTCTTAAGACGAGGTGGGAATGCCCACGTTTTACCCCACCACACGCAAACTGCCATGGGCCTAACCGTGACAGCAATGGAGCATTCGACGATAATGATGACGGTGATGATGACGATGATATATGATCGATGACCGGTTGCTTCCCGCCTTCACCAATCCGCTTTTGAGGAGCGTGGCGAGATAACGCTCTTTAAAAGATGGTAACGATCACGTTTCAGCCGATGCCGATTGTCACAATGACGACGACGATGAACGCTTTGCCGCATTTTTTTCCCAACGTTCTGGCCACTTTACTGGTGCACGCGCACGCAAAAAGCAGAAGCAGGTGAGCAAAGAATCTGCCAGGGATTTCATTGAGGAATGTACCAACAGTTTACAGCCCACCAGCTTTACTCCCCGTTAACCCCCCCCCCCCGCCCGCACACCCATTAGAAAGTGAACCGCTCCAAGGCAAACACAGGTCACTTGCACGTGGGCAGTGTTTATGTTAGGCTAATCCATTTTTCTGCAGGGGAGGGTGGGGTGGGGGTGACAGGTGTCAGCGGCTGTGCCGATGAGAGGTGCAAACGAGGCAAGTTCCCTTGCATTGTCGCAAGGGAGCAGCCACATCCTGGGTGTGGTGTGGGACGGTTCGGGCGCGGGGGGGTGGGAGGTGGTGGTGGTGGTGGCTCGTGGGTTGCGGCGGGGTCGCTTCGTGGTGTGGGAAACTTCCTTCAGTGAAGTTTTATAACAAAAATTACAAAAAAATGCCATTGGAATGCTTACACCTGCGCACGCGTACCCATCCCTCCGCTCGCGAAAGCCGCCAACGTTGTGGGATCGCACTGCCGCACGAGCGTGTGGGGTTGGCAAGCGGCTGTCTAAGAGGCTGTCTAAGAGGCTGTCTAACAGGCTGCGACAGTGCCGATGAGACCGAGGGACGCCAAAACCGGGCGGCGTTTTTCACCTCCCGGGCCAGAAAGGCCGATGAGACCCATGGACCAGAATTAAGGGTTTTTATTTTTTATTTTACGAAGGAAAAACATATGTGTTCATACGCTTATGTATTTATCATCCAGAATGTGATGTGGCATAGGGTGACGGCTTGGAGAGGTCTTCATCTAGCAGTGTATTGATTACTGCTGATGAGGATAGATTTTATTGCAACGGATGTCAAAATCGTCATCATCAACGGCATACGGCTAAATTTACCCATAAGAGCACCAACCCCATTGGGTCTTGGATACGAAGCAGATTTGAGCCTGGTTAGTATTATGGAACGTAATCCCAAGTGTGTTGGCTTGGGATGTCAGGTGGCCAAAATATGGCATCTGTGCGGAGCTCTGGGCGTCACCTCTTTGAACGCGTGATGAAATTTCTCCCGGTGCTACAGTTTATTCCAGCGTAATGGGAAACTCTTATTATTATTATTGGTGGAATTGGCCAAACATTCCAGGGAAGGGATCCTCTCGAAAGAGAGTCTTGATATTCAGTGAGACTTGTCGGGATAGAGGGCATAACGATTACAATGACCGTGCCAAACAAATAACTGATAGCGTCAGCACTCGAGTCAGAGACAAAGCTCTTAATGAGAGAGACAGAAATGGAAACATGTATTGGATATGCCCAGCCAACCCATTAATCAACGGCGTGTTCAAAGCGGTAGCTCTTTTGACCGCAGCAAATAACTTGTTTCACTGCGGGCAATTCTATTTATGTGTGTGTGGGACAGGAAACCAAAGTTCCCAGAGAAAACACATCCCACATAAGGAGAGCGCACTTCATCTGAACGCGGCTAACCGCTGACACACAAAATAGTTTTTTTGTGTATTAAACAGTCGGTGCATTCATAGCTTTATTTCGTAAAGAGTAACAAAAATTGGCCCCAGCATATCTCCCACGCAATCTCACATACCGTACGCTTAAATATTTAGATGTACGACACATACCGCGTTCCACGCATTTCCCAAAATGCAACCTCGCCCGTATTCAGGGAGGTTAAGGAGGTGAGTTTACCGCTCAATGTTCGTTCTCTCTTTTTATTATTTTATAAAAACTTTTTTTTTTCGCTGAGTGCTGCTTTTACCCCAATTTGGCCATATGGCGAGAGAAAGGGAGAGAGCTGGCAGAGAGCCGAGTCCACCCAGCCGAGCAGCCACGGGCCGACGCCTAAAATAGGACACGAGCAGCAGAAACGGACGAATTCTTTTGGACTTCTGAGAAAAATAATTTGTTGGTATTTATCTGCGCGTTCTTGTTTTAAACGCTTGCGTCAGGCGCGCCGTGACGTGAAACACGCTCGAGTTTGCGCGATTTCTGCTGCCAGGTATTAAACAAAATTCCGTTGCCTGTAGCAACAATATATATATAAGTCAAAAATTGTCTGTTTGTCGGTTTGTGGCTTTGTTTGTGTGTTCGCACGCTTGCGAAGGATTTCGCTCTCCAACGGTGGGGTTGACGTAAAATAAAAATATCCAGGTACCACGCCGTAAGCCGCACCGTTAGCAAGCGCTATTACTTTTTGCACATCCGTCAACTTTTAATTAGTTTCATTAGCGATTTAGTGCGATTTATGTGTGCTTTTTTATTTATTTATTTACTTATTTGTGACGTGTGTGTGCACGACCATACCAACTCACGAGCCTTTGGTGGGGGGGGACGGCCCATGCCAAGTCGCACGCCTTCGGTGGGAGTGAGGGGGACATTTTATTTCGCGTTGAAAATGCTTAAATCTTCACTGTGTGATGTTCCCCCCACCCCAATGCGTGCAGTTACTACTATATACAGTCGCTGGATGCTACCACTATAGGTCTTAGATATTACTGCACAGCGGCCGGGGAGATCATGGCCGGGGGGGGAGGGGGTCAGGGGTAGCAGCCCAGCGCCCCAGCCTACCAAGGTGCCACCTCGGACGGCTGGGCAATCTAGGCGAGGCCGGAGGCTCTGCACGGGACTAGGCCTCACCACACCACTCTGTCAGGTGAATACTTTGTGCTATAGAGTCGATAAATACTGCTATAGAGTCAGCATGTACTACTGCAGTGATAGCAGGTATCACCACAGTTGGTATGCACTGCTGTAATCATAGCAGCTATCACCACAGTCAGTACGCACTGGTGTTAGATTTTTAAGAGTAGGTTTGAAATATTTATTTGACCCGGGCAACGCTGGGTACTTCCCGCTAGTAACAAAATAAAATCGCCCAGAATGCGTCCACCCTGATCAGATCTCGGAAGCCAAGCAGGCCGGAGCCTGGATCACGCGTTGACTGGGAGACCCATAACAAACAGCCTGCACGAAGCAGGCTGCCATAGACTGACGAGGGAGGTATGTGGTGGGCAGCGTCATCTATTGTTGTACCATACTTCTACGCTTCCGCGTCCACGCTCATCCACCTTCACCAATCAGCACTCACGGGCGTGGTGAAGTATGGTCAAATCACCCCACCTCCCCCCCCCCGCCCCATGGCGTGGGTTGACAATTGGGGGCTGTACGAACTCGGGTCACCGAGTGGTGCTGTAAGAGACAAGAGACTGTGCATCGTCAAGATCTGAGGTTGTGATTGCTAATTGTGAATGCGACGATTATCTTGACCGGTCCTGGGCCTCCCCAAGGTCGACTGAGCCTTAAGTGAGTACCTGGTGCGGTGTGTAAACATCAGCACTGGGGAGATAAAGGCGGTCTGGCATGTTGCTGGGTTCTCTACACCCTCGTGTTCCTTTCCGGCCTTCATAGATGCTGGTGAACAGCATTTCCTCCAACAGCCTCTTAAGACTACACGGGGCATCTTTGTCCTTGTGTTTCTCTATCTTTGTGGCCACACCACCTCCTTGTTGCGCCGTGACGGCCTTCATATGTGCTCACTAACAGCACTTGCCCCAACCGTTGGTGGCACTCTTTTTACGTTTTGTGTAATATGTGACAACGATGGCGAGCCAGAGGATTGCATTTAATGAATGATGCACTTTTGATGCCGGTGACGGTGGTGAAGACGACGATGCTGGCAACGGTTAAGATGCCCACCGCGTTGCACGAATGATGACGACGACGCATCAAAACAACCACGTGGATGACGACGATGACGAGAGTCGCGACTGCCACAGTCACGTTGACATTCACGGAGATGTAACGGCAACGCTGGCGGTCGTGGAGGCGGCGACTGCGCACGAACCCCGCGCACGCTTCGTGCCGACCGCTGGCGCCTGCAGAATTAGGGCCGGGGGTTAGAGTCCGGGCGCGTGAGCGACGGTCAACACGTGGCCGGCGGGCCGGCGGGAGGGCGTTGCAACGTCCGTGGCCGGTGATTCACCGCCACCCACCACCCTTGCTCCTACACCATCGCAGCCGACGCCACCGCGGCTGGCTGGGGGATTCCAGAGCCGCTGGGGGGGCTTGGGGGATTTGAAGCTGGGGAAGGGGAGTGTGTAAGTGTGTGTGGGGGGGGGGGGGGGTTAGGGCGCACCGACGCCGCCGCGCACAAATTCCGCGTCTGTGTCTTGAGCGACGTGGGTGGAGAGAATGGCTGGGGGAGAGGAGGCTGTGGCCCGGGTATTATAGCCCGGGTCAGCGGGGGGCACATTCCCAGATTCTCGACATTCCTCGCGTGCATGTGTCTGTGTGTATGTACACACCGAGATGATATTAAGCACGAGCGTGCGCAACAATAAGCCACTTCATGCATTAATGCTGCCTTAATAGACGTTTGCTGACAGCACTTGATAAATCTATCCAAGCCAATGTGTGTCTAATTGATGATGATGACGATGGTAGTGGCGATGACGACATTTGCCGTGGTGCTGGTTATTATTACGATGATAATGGTTATGGTGGTGGTAGTGATTTTAGTACAAAGGTTGATTATGACGACGAATAGATAGTGAATTATAGATGCTGATGATGACTGTTGTACCAGTGTTGGCTATGATGCCGATGATAATGGTAGTTGTGGTGGTGCGTCTGCTGATTATGATGAAGATGGTGGTAGTTGTGGTGATGGTGGTGCTTTTGATGATAATGATGATGGTAGGGGGCTGTTAAATAATGTAGAGAACTTTTTCAATGAACTGCTGGATGAGGGCCAATCAATACCATGCAGACGATAGCTATTTGACCATACGTCACCATTCTGATCAGCATAGGTTTATTAAGTAAACTAATACCATTGATAATTTAAATAAACACTCAACTCTAGCCAGATAGTCTAACTTGGCGACTCGGAGACATAGTTTAGTCAAACTGCGCACCACGTCGCCGCGCCACGGCCGCTACACGCACCCGATTGGATCAACATTCCTGTCTGCTCCAGACCGCATTCCACTGCGTTAGCGAGCCGAGCCAATCAGTGATCGCGCCCAGGAATTCCTGACGAATCTCATCTCATCCGAACTCGCGTGACGACCATAATGATGATGATGATAATCAAGACTGCAATATTGTCGACGAGTGTGAATGATGATGATGAAGGCAATGATGATGATGAAGGCAATGATTATGATGATGATGAAGGCAATGATTATGATGATGATGGTTGTGATAAAGAGGACAACAATGATGATGCAGACGACGATACCAATGATGGTGATGATGATGATGAAGACGATGATTAGACAGTCGTGTGTGAGTATTCACCTGCACATGGCACTCACTATAAATTCAGAGCTTGTCCAGTGAGGATGTCTGCTCGGAGATGGAGGCAGCAGGGAGCCAACAAAGCTCCGGTCGACCAAAATGCCATCCTAGCAGCCCACCACGGCACATTTTTTTTCAGGTTAACCAATTTGTGACCGAGTTACTTTCAACCGTAGTAATTGGTGTCGTTAAATCCTGCGCGCCTAATGATTGCGAGGCACGCGGCACGTGACGTACAGAGCGCCGATTCAAATCGAGATAAACACCGGAGCGAGCGTGCGAGCGTCGGGATGTTGGGGAGCGGTCGGGCCGCGGTGCGCTACGAAACCGGTGACCCGAGTTCAATTGCCGCTCACGACCAGAAGCAGAGTGGCGAATACCTGAACCGCTCCTGCTTCCACGTCTGTGACTCCCCGTCTTAACCAACCTACAACTGACAAATGTATCGCGAAGTATGGACGAATAACCCCGCTTGCGGGTGTTGGCTCGAGCTGCGTGGCTGCTGGATGATTATGAAGAAGGACCATTGCCCGAAACGTCGCCTATTTCATATGCGTTTTACTTTTAAGGCCACACAGTGCCATTGACGAACGTGTTGAGTTGCTATTCACACCGAACACACGACCGACAAGTTGGCTATTACATGGCTATATAACCTCGATGAAAACACACATAATGTTGCAAATTTCACCTTGTCATTTTTGTTCGATGATTCTTGAATCCATCTGTACGGCACTTTCGGTGTTGTTTATCTCCGCATATGCACACGCCTTCTTTGCATGCGCTGGTTCCGTTGTCGTACATTGGAAGCGGAGCGTGCTTTGAGTCTGGTTAGTACTAGGGGCTTGCGAGGTGTTGTAGGCGTGCGGCTACGAGGTGGCCAGGCGGATGACAAAGTTGCGTGTCACCGCCATCGTGGGTGGTCATTTCCCTGCGGTCTCCTCCCACACACAAAATTGATCGAAACGAACCCCAGGCAAGGACCCTCCTGAAAAAACAACTTGCTGGAGACTCGGTGAGACTTTCCTGGATACACATGACACTGTCATGATTGTGATTAAAAAAAAAATCACAATCATGGTGACACCGTTTTGACGCTTGGGTTTTTTAAACGAGCACGACACGGGGACACTCAAGCGTTGGACTCTACGCACAGAGGGTGGCTTAAAACAGCTGCGGATAGAGCGTGCAAGGTGACATTAAAATCACATTGATTCGTAGTAAGACGCTTCCTTCGTCCGATCGACGTTCCATACGAGCGGCTGTCACTTGAGGAAGGGGGAATGGGACCGCGCGGAGACTTCCACGCCGCTCAATGAAACGGGCAAACGTCGTCGGGCACTTTAATCCGGGCTGCTTGGCAAGGATCCAGTTTAAAATATTGTAAAAAAAAAATCTTAATTCTACCCCCCTCCCCTCTTCCTCCTTCCTTCCCCATTTCCTCTTCGTCCCCCCACCCCAAACTCCGGACTCCCAACTCAAGGATTGGCGGGCGAGTGGCGAGCGGCTGAGAGCCCGGCGTAGGGATCACGTGAGCCACAATTCCCTGAAGGCCAAAGATATACAGTAGGCACTCGTTTGCTTGTTCGTCGATTATTCGCTTACACCTAAGCGCGCTTTGCGAATGAATCGATTTTCACTTACATGGCGTTACGATCGCAGAACGTACACAGGTCAGAGGCATCGCATTGGCCGTAAATAAAAGTGAGTGCGCTTGGGCAGGGCCTCATCGTGGCGAGATGGCGGGCCATGGATGAGACCGATCATGGAACGGCGGTCAAAGGAGGGAACGTGTCTGTATGGAACAGCCACCGCAGAAGTGCAGCGATGAAATCAGCTCTCGCGCACGAGTAATATGGCGTCGCAGGACGGCGAGAGATGGCGACAGCGTGAAGAATCCTTCATCAGGCAGTAGATAGGCCGTGGCTCATGATGATGTTCTGCGTACTACCGGACCACGAATGTGGTGCTCAAAGAGCTGGCAGATTCCACTTGCGCTGGAGTTTTGTCTTGTCACCAGCATTGGCTTCGAGCAAGCCCGACTCTGCCGATGAGATACACCCACGTTGAAAACTGGCCCAGAGTTTTTACACGCTTTCTTTTAACTCACTCTGTCCGTTGTTGTTGTCGTTGTTGTCGTTGTTGTATCCTCAAATCTTGTAACTTAATTTTAAGCCACTTCCCAATGTGCTATCGACTGCAAACTTGATATATTTATGTCATACTGATGACAATACTATATTCTATCATAATATATATATATTTTTTAAAACATTCTTTTTTATATGTTATGTTTCGGCTTGGGTCTAATTGTCCACGGTCAACTGACGTTGGCTGTAATTGGCCACGGTCCCTTATGTTATGGCAAGCTTCGGGGCCACTTCCTGGAGTCGTGGAGTTCTGCCATTACTAGTACATTTCATAAAAGCATGTTTTAAAAAGTTTTTTTTTTAATATTACTTATTCTTGCTTGTATTGAACCAACGCCGGTGATAATAATAATAATATGTAGCCCTGCGCCACCCGCTGGGGTTTTTGTTTTGTTGGGAGTTTTGTTGTGAAACAGGAAGAGAAAGGGCCCCCCCCCCCCGTCTCCCTATAAACAAAACCCCACCCACCAAATTAACTCGTGCTTGTTTGCGCCGAGTTATTAAACAAACTCGCCGTTGGAGACTTCTCAGAGCCTGCCATTGAAAAACATGACAGCGAAACGAAAATGGCAAACGTGAAAATGTGGACGCCCTTGGCTCTTCGGAGTGAGCAATTGGAGCGAGCAATCGGAGCAAGCGAATTGATGGGTCAAAAAGTCAAACCTCGGTTGAGTCTCTATTCTTTAGGATGATCCTGCATTAGGATGTTTGGCCAATTCCATTGACGGGCATTTGTATTTTATTTTGTCTTTGAGTTGTGCGCCTTTTGGCGTCATCTGGTCCAACGCCATGTGAGACTGGGCTCTAAGAAAAGCTGTCTCGGGTGTGGACCAATCAATTTCAAGGACAGTGCATACATTCTCAGAGTTGTCTTTTTGTTTGCATTTTGACCGCAAGTGTTGTGGTTAATGCAAACATGATCCCTTGTATAAAGGTGTCAGTTTTGTTGCCAGATAAAAGGGTAAAAACCTATTACTACTATGGGCATTTGTATGTTTTCATCTAACAGGGGTGATCGAAAAGTCTATGGCCTTACTGACCTAATTGAAGCTGAATGAATAATGCCTCCTTCCCATATCCGTCTTCGCGTGAAAAAAGTATTTTTTTATGACACGAACCCGTCATCCACACGCCATTCTGAGAGTGCCTCTTATCAGCCTCATTGGTTCAACACGAGCAAACTCTGTGCCGGTTTTCACATTCGATGTCTCATCAGCAGAGTCTTGCTGGAACTTATACTGTTGAAGTGCCAGATTGTTTGTGGGCAAGGAAGAGTGACTGAAGCGGTGTTATTTATTTATTTATTCATGTGGTCCCCTTGAAGTGGAGTGCTCTAGATCCATCATCATCATAATCATCATCGTGATCCATTATCACCACGATATTCCTTGCTTGGTATGCAGGAGGTCGGAGGTTCGATTCCAACCCTGATGCCTGTATATTTGGAGTTTTCATGTTCTCTCTCTCCTCGTGGTCGTGTGGATTTTTTTGTCCGGGTCCTCCGGTTTTTCCCTCCACATTTAGAAACATGCGTTTCGATCGTTTCGATGATTTGGCTGCTACACATTTCCACATGATGAGCTACTTCGTTCAGCTGTCGGTTGTGGTCAGGTCGCTTCTGAAAAAGAAGCTAATAGCTCAGTGGGCCTTACCTGGTAAGATAAAAGAAAATATTTTTTTAATTAGTTTTTTTGTGATTTGTTTATCTTTCCTATACTTTGCAATCCTATCGTTTTTTTTTATTTTTGTTGGTGTAACGTTCTGACCCGCCTTTACTAGGCATCTATGAAAAAGAGCTTCATAGCTCATCAGATTCCTCCAGTACAAATAAATATTCTAATTCTGACTCTTTAATCCCAGGCCGGAAGAGCCCCGTCTCGGTCTATAAACCACTCACTCACAGCTCGTGTTGCTCGTCACCACCCGAACATTGTTTCCCTTCCTTCACGTATTTTCTTTAGTTGTGGAGACGTGGAGGGCGCTGGGAGCCAGGTGTTGTGAACGTGGGATTTATCCAGATTTATCAAGATCTTCTGCAATTTTCTGCACACTCCTCGGGATTGTTAAAATGTCTCACATTTTCAGTTTAAAGGCAAGGATGATTTCAAACACGTGTAAGAAATTACAGCTAATCTATGCCCGTGGAATTTTGTAATTCTTAAAATAACACACTTTCTTTCTGACCCACTCCTTCTATAGGCAAGCCACATGATCATACTCGTGCTCGTCTCTTCATCAAAGCCCCCCATCTCAACATTGAGTTAAAGGACGTAACGACCAGAATATCTAAATATATATAGCGGTTGTGAACTAGCGAGCGAGTGAGTTAGTGACAGAATGTGTGACTAATGTACATCATAACGATGTACTAGAAAATTATATACCGCCGACATTTGTAAGTATGTTGAACCTCGATTTAAAGCTTTCGTGACTGCAGGGATTCATCTTCTTGGTTCTTTCGGTAAAGTCACATAGAAGGAAAATAATAAAATAATAAAATTAAAACATAATAAAATAATTCTCACGACGTTTCGGCCACAACAGACTCTGTCTCCTCGACAGACCTGTTCTCCACCTGAAGACGGCTGCTTGCGTTGTGGCCGAAACGTCGTGAGAATTATTTTATTATGTTTTAGTTTTATTATTTTATTACTTTCCTTCTACGTTACTTTACCGAAAGAACCAAGAAGATATGTTGAACCTCTTTCGCCACCGTACGTAGCCAACCGTGCTAATTGGAGACATGTACATTTGGTGAATATCATAGTCGAATCTCTGTTTATAATAGCACACATTTTCAAAGCAAAATTTTTCCATTTTGGGGCTCACCAAAATTGGCCGGCAAAAAATGTTGAAGGTTTAAAAATGAAAAATAAAGAGAGGTTTATTTGGGTGCTCAAATCACGACACGTGATGCTAAAATCACCCCCCCCCAAAGAACTGAAACTCTCGATATTAGCCGACTCACAATTATTACCATCAAAGTTACTTTCGAAACCATCTCACGCTCGCGTTGACAACAGCAATAATAATAATAAGCACGACCGTTGCGGTAAAAATGTGCTGACTCTGCACAACGAGGCGTGGAAAATCACTCAGCAAAGCGCACTCTGAGAAAACACCGCATCACGTCGGAGTTGGTTTGAGGGCAAAGGCGCACGAGAAATCCCTAGGGCACGGGAGAATTCCGCGCAGCACGCTTCGCCCGCGAGCTCACAGTGACCCAGCTAGCAGCCAGACCCTCTACAGATTCCATCTGCAGTCCCTACAAAGACAAAGATCCCTGGTATAGCCTGAGCAGGCCGTTGGGGCAAGTGCTGTTAGCGAGCACCTATGAAGGCTGGCACGACACACGAGGGGATGGGTGGCCAGCACCACGCCCGACCGCCTTTGTTGTCTCCCCAGTGGCAATGTTTACACGCCGCATCAGGTTCTCATTTGAGGCTGAGTCGACCTAGGGGAGGCCCAGGACCGGTTCAGATAATCGTCACCGGTGTTGGCCGTGAGCGGGAATTGAACCCGGGTAGCCGAGTTCACAACTCAGCGCGCTGAACCGCTACACACACACGCGAACACGCACGCACGGACACAAGTGCAGTGTATAATGGCAAACGCGGCCACTCTAATTAGGAACAGACTTGTTGTACGCACGCTGACACTTTTGAAGGAGACTTGACCTCGGTAATCGCTAAACTTGTTGCGTGGCAGTTCAGTGGCAATTTGCCTCCTCCCCCAGCCCCGTAATCGTTGCACACACTCACACACACACACTCACTCACACACTCGCACACTCACACACACTCACACACACGCACGCACTCACACACACTCTCACACACACTCACTCACACACTCACTAACATACACTCACACACTCACGCAACACTCACACACTCTCACACACTCACACACTCTCACACACACTCACTCACACTCACTCACACACACACTCACACACACTGACACACACACATGCAGTATTATAGCACTCAACACGCACTGTTTGAAAAGGTTCTCCTGCAGGCACGTCGGCACGTGGATTCTCATCGTCAAACCAAGTTGTCACGAAAGCACTCCACTACCGTCTCTTTGTTTCATCGTTTACATCTCCGATCCACCTCGGACGATTGAAAATGTTCTTCTTTAGGAACATTGCCACGCTGCTCGTGAATACAATTTACTATAGTATATAATGTAGTATATAATTTACTTTAACGTAATTCCAACAACCAAATGGGCCTTGCAGACCAATGTCCTCCAGCAACGTTTGATTTGATTTTCACTCGTGGACAAGGCAAACCCTTGGACCGATTTCGACTTCACAGGCCCTCATCAGCAGGGCGTGGCACATTAAGCAGATGCCGCTGGTTTGCCCAGAATAATTATTGCCATCATTGCCATCATAATCATGACATCATTGTTTTAGCCGTGCCCTCCCGTGCAGTGTATGCTCGAGGCGCCAGAACAAAGGGGGCGTAACGGGGACATCAAGAAGAGAATCACTCGGTAAGGAAGCGCCTAAAGACCACATACAATGGAGGCAGCACAGCGGTGGAGACAACGCACAGAGTGCAGGGATAAACTAAAGAAAATAAACAAAGGCTCAAAATCGAATCTGCTCCTCCAGGACCACCTTCCCGAGGAGACTGCCACCGTTTTGGGCAAGGAGCTGTCACCCCCCCCACGCCCAACATCTGGCCGCCGGGTTTGCGATTGTTCGCGTGGGCTGGCGCTATAATTACAAATCGTCTCGGGCGGTGGCCCTTTAGATGGTGGTGTCGTGGGGGTGGTGGTTTCGTGGCGGTGGTGGTGCCGTGGGGGTGTTGGTGCCGTGGCGGTGGTGGTTTCGTGGTGGTGGTGGTTTCGTGGTGGTGGTTTCGTGGTGGTGGTTTCGTGGTGGTGGTGGTGCCATGGGGGTGGTAGTTTCGTGGGGGTGTTGGTGCCGTGGCGGTGGCGGTGCCGTGGGGGTGGCAGTGCCGTGGGGGTGGTGGTGCTGTGGCGGCGGTGGTGCCGTGTCGGTCGCGCGGCTGCTCTGAAATCTGCCGCTTGGGCGCCGTGCGCACCCCGCGGGTGTCTTCTGCGTGGCGGAGCGGCGCTGCTTAATCAGGGGGGGTGGGGGGGGGGTTGGCATCACAAGGGGCGGCCTGTGTGCCCTGCATTAGCGAGCGAGTGCAAGCGCCGGAGGAGGGAGGAGGATGATGATGATGATGAGAGGGCATGTTTGTGTAACATACTTCCATTGGCTACGGGCACGGCTCCTTTTCGCGTGACAAAGGGGGGGTGCGAGGGGGGGGGTCTCTACTTCAAAAGCCACCTCGCAACGCTCGCCAGCGATGCGACGGGGAAACTCGTGCCGAGATGACGTTGAGGAGTGCAGGCCGCAGACCAAGCGGGCCACGGCGACAACAGCAACAGCGCAGTGGTGGCTGGACGTGAGCACACCTCTGCAGAAAGCCAAACACGTGTGCTGGGGGTGGGGGGGGTGAAGGCGCTCGGGAACTTCTGACACAGGCGCGCTTTATTCTGATAGAAGCACAGCTGACCTTGCTCCCCCAACGGGTGTGCTTATAACGAGCAGCACGGCGCACGATTGTTGCCCCCTTTTCTTCCCGTCGTGCCCCGCGCGTGAAACGCGGCCTCGTTTTTACAAAACGAGTCTGCACTGGCCGTGGTATTTTAAACAGTGGTAGGAACAATGCGACAACTGTAAACCGGTTTCATTTGTTATTACGAATCATCGGAGCGGATAGAGGTCCCTCATCGTATTATCTGATACAGAACCAACGTCTTATCAAAAGCCCCTTCTCATACAATGCAGTGCCATCATGACATCAGATACAGAACGCTCATTATCTGATACAGAATCCTCATCAGACAGAGAACCCTTGTCTCACCGGATACAGATAGCCCACCCCCATCTGAAATAAAATTCTGAACTGATACAGAACCCTTGTCCCTCTACATGACGTAAAAAACCTTTATCTAAACCCACGTAGAACCGTCATATCATCCCCATACAGAACCCACTTCAATCGTGGCTGGCCGAAACCGAAATTTGAACCCAGGATCTCACCGATCAATGCTGCCTCATTGCCATCTCATTGCCATCCGGCCAGCTCCAAATATTAAATAACGAGCTGCTGATGTCCGGAGAATTTTTTTATATCACTATGCGATGTAAGTAGCCACGTGGTTCATGTCCAGTAGTCGAGCGGAGCAACCACGAAGGATATTATTTGACGGGACCACACGCAGTGGCGCGGCGCGGTTGGCATGGGCCCTGGCGCAAACACAAATAACTGAAACTCAACGCGTTCATTAATAACCCCGCTCAAAAGGGGGAACAAAATACACGCATGTGAAGCGTTGTTGGTTAATGGCTCTTCGTCCTGTGTTAGGAATTAAATGGGCTCCCCCCTGTCCTCCCCCCCCCCCACCTTCATAGTCCAGCATCAGGGCCCCCTTTGACCCGTGGGGCCCCCATGCAGTTGCACAGCCTGCACCCTTAATGAGTATCCCCCTGGGGCCAGGGCATGGAGGTCGGTCATACGACGAGCATTACTTTTGCGTGGTTCCAGAGGTCACCGCGTGGAGCAGAGGTCAGCAGAGGGGAACTCGGGAGGTAGCTCTGTGATCTCCACTTCCGTGGGCTGCTCCCTAACACGTCGGGGTGTGGGTTGCCCGTGTAGAGGATGTTCGGTACATCCTCACACTCAGACACCACGCACTGCACTGCTCTGCTCGAGATCCAAAGGCGACGTCCGTCCCGTGACGCGATGCCGATTGCCCAACGGGGATTATCATTTTGGGGTTGGGGAATGACAAAGGGGATTAAAGGGGGAAGAAACCCGAGGTGGTGAAGAGGGAGTGGCGGCGGCGGAGGTGGCGGTCTGAGAAGCAACTCGTGGTCTCCATCCCCGCTGTTTCCCATGGCCCGTGCAGGGAGCAACCTCCCACGATTCGCTTCAACGGGCGCTCGCCAAATTAGCGACCGCTGGTCTGTGTCACCGCCTACGACGGCTCCCTCCACTCTCTCTCTTCCCCTACCTTGCCCCCTACACGCCCCCCCCACCCCCCGTGCTCACAGCACCATTGCCAGGCTGTGTGCCCCGGTGGGTTTGTTAAAAAAAAATTGTCTGACGTGAGCACAGGTTTGGGGTGTGGGGAGTCAGTGGCTTACACGGCCCTACCGCCCGCATTCCCACGACCCCACCTGAACTTCTTTTCATGCAGCGACCGTGAGAGTACGTGTGTGTACACGTGTGCGTGTGTGTACACGTGTGCGCGTGTTGTGTGCTGTGGAGCGGCGGTGTAGCGGTTAGCGCGCTGCGCTACGACTCCTCGTCACCAGCCTCAAAATGAGTACCTGGTGTTGTGTGAAAAAAACATCGCCATGGGGGAGACAAAGGCGGCCGGGCGTGGTGCTGGCCACCCACCCCCTCGTGTGCCGTGCCGGCCTTTATAGGTGCTCGCTAACAGCACTTTCCCCTACAGTCTGTTAAGGCTATACGGGAGTCTTTGTCTTTGTTATGGCGATGGTGCATCGGGCTCGCGCACCGCGCTTCGAACCAGGCGACCCGTGTTCGATTCCCGCTCAAGTCAGCAACGGAAACTTTGCTGTGCTGCCCTCTGCTGCCCACCACGTAGCCCCACAGTATCCTATAGCAAGCAGCTGTGCACTGTGGCTGAGTAGACCTAGGGAGGAGGCCCAGGACCGGTTCAAACATTCATGGAACTCGGGTCGCCGGGTTTGTAGCGCTAACTGCTACCCACCCGCCCCCATCGACAAATATACATTTACACGCACACTACATCCATAAGAGGACCGTTTTTCATCGCTGGTGGAAAAATATTACCATAACATTGCAGACAACCAACTTTCTCCAAGGTCATCGCGATTGGTAGAGAAAAATGCTGGCAGTGAATAATCGACCACTCGGCTATAAGTTTGGTCATTCGTTTACCCGGGCTGTCCTACAGCAAATGTTATTTCCGTTCTTGTCTGGTATGCTGTTGATAAGATGTGCCGCCTATGCAAATGAGGATGCATTGATTTATGCGGGAATGTGGTTGAAAGCTATAATTTTAAATGTGTCGACCCTTCTCCCCCTGCCTTTGCTGTGATAGCGGTGAAAATTCCACGTTTTTGTCTCGTTGCAGGGATTGAGTATATGTAGAGGAAAGGTTCAACAGTCAACCGTCCTGCTCTGGATTTCCACTGAAAATTGGGAGTCAGATGATCCGACTGTTGAGATGGTCAAGCTTATGAACGAACACGTTTTTATTTTGTTCTAAATAACGCGGCAAGTAATCAGCGGTCATCATCAACTATCGATCTTCATCTGTCCATCAGCCGCAATCATCATGCATCAATAAACTATCATCATTTTCCATTATGATCATCTTCTATCGTTATCAACCAACAGTTCATCATAATCATCGATCACGACAAACCATCTAACGTCATCCATCATCAATTACCATAATCAATCATCATCATACTGACATCAACCATCGTCAACCATTAGTCATAATCTATTACACGCAACCACCTAATACTGCATCAATACTAATTACTCTAACACATTTGGTATTCACAGCATTTTTATACAGTTTCACAGACGGATATAGTCTGCCAGTTGGGAACAATATTCATATGTGGCTTTACCCAATAGGGTACATTTTGTGGATCATTTCAAATTGAGAAAATCATCATCACTGTGATTATTCATTGTCAATCATCACCATCACCACCAGCATCATCATCATCCTGTCTCCTACAGTCACACCACGGGTGGGATCAGGGCCCGATCATCAATCTCTCCTCCCATCCGCATGCCCTCATCCCACACCCGTGGTGTCGTGGGAGGAGGGAGGCCCTGCCGTGTGAAAGTGCTGACGGGGACACACGCAGCATGTGATCGGGTGGGGGGAGGGGGACCTCCAGGGAGGGGAGGGCCCTCCCCTTCCTGTCCCCTCTCACTGGCCGCCCTCGCTCCCCGGGGGCACCGCCACCACCACCGAGCAGTGGCGGGAGGAGCAGCAGCAGCAGCAGCAAGAGGTGGAGGCGCTTCCTTCCCAGGCCAAGCGAGGTGATGGGGCTTGGCGAGCGGTGGTGACTGCACCGCGCCACGAACCCGGCGACCCGAGTCGCTTGGGTTTGTGAAGCGGTGAGATTCAGCCCGAGCGCAGCAACGACATTGCATCGAGGCGTCGCTAATGCGGAAAGGGATGAGCGACGGCGTGGGATGTCCTTCACCCAGCAGTGGATTGATCACAGCTTTTGATGATAATCGGCGGTGGTGT
Source organism: Lethenteron reissneri (assembly GCF_015708825.2). NCBI lineage: Eukaryota > Metazoa > Chordata > Hyperoartia > Petromyzontiformes > Petromyzontidae > Lethenteron > Lethenteron reissneri. The sequence continues at coordinate 3,149,369 of NC_083815.1, read as the reverse complement.
CAGCCCATTGAGGACCCCAAGCAGGACGTGTCGTTTGGTTGCATCATGTGACGATACACATTTATATTTTTTAAGCTGAGACGAATTCATTTGAAAGTGATGTTTAATAACGGTATTAGAATGATGAACGTTTTATCAGATATACATATAAGAATCCGAGCTGATATTTGTTTCGTGAATCTGCGCTCCTTTGCATGTCTTGGGGCCCCAACGCTTCCACTTGGGTTGCTTATTGCCAATTGCCACCACTGATGAAGACATTGAAGAGTCAAGTCACCCACCTTTATTTCTGTCAAATTGCATCTGTCTCTGTCCCCTCTAAGAGGTGGTGTAACTGGTTAGCGCAGCGTGACAATTAACCTGATAACCTGGTTTCAATTTTTGGGCCACGGCTAACGTCAGTAGAAAAATTCCATCTCAACCAATATTCGTCCTCCCTTTACCCAACCACACTGACAGGCATGGTGAAGTATGGTCAAACAACTGCTTACAACCAACACGGTGTGGATCGGTAGGCCTTAGTCTAGGAGTCCGTTGACAAAGGGCTGTAAATGTACGCAGCCAACCACGCTGATCGTCTCATGAGAAGATTCGCATTTGGTAAAACACGATCAGGCGCTCGGCCATAAGCACTGGAACTCATCGTCCGATCCGAACGGAACGTACAAACATCCCTTACTTAATTCGAATCGGAGCTCTCTGCGTCACGTCGGGAGAGCGCCTGCCAACTATCCGGCGTGTGCGGTGCGAAGCGGATTGAATTTCGCGTGTGAGATTCGCCAAACAGGGAGAGAGCAGGGCAGTTGGGGGGAGCGTGGTTTGGTCACAAAACTTGGATCTTGGAAGCCCCTTTGCGAGGGTTCTTCACCACGACGATTCGTAACCATCACATGGCCCCCTTTTTATTTTTGTTCCCGAGCACAAATCCCAGCGGATCTTAAGATAAATAATCTTTATAGAGCGCAGGGACCTTGAGCCATCTCTCGTCTTATTGCTCTCTCTCTCTCCCTCTGCTCGTAGCACCACGCCCAGTCTCATGGGGTCGCCGTGTCTACCCACACCACACAGCAGGCTGACCTCCACCATCCTCCCTCCCCAACCTTCCCCCCGCTCCCCCCTCCGTTTCTGCTCGCTCATTATCCCGAATCAAATGTAGAAGCAGAAAGGAAACAGAAAAAAAGGTTTCTTGTAAAATAATAAAAATAAAACCCGCGACTATGCGCATGCCGGCTTTGGAACTACGCCCAGTCCCTCTGGGTCTTGAGACCAGCTATATTTTTTTAATGTCCACTTTGGCAATTGTTTATCGCTAGCTGTCAAAACTCCGTTCCCGATCTTTCTCTCCCTTTTTCTTGATCCGTCTCGACCCCGCAGCTTTTTGAGTAGCAAACTGTACGGTACTTATCTCCCTCTCTCTGGCTTTGCTGTAATGGGGTAAACAACTTGGAAGAGTGTGGCGTACACATGTAAGCAAGGCAGAATGCTGCAGATGCAATCTGTAAAGAGGAAGAGGTGGTGGTTGAGATGGAGAATGGAGGACGTGGGCAGGATGGAGGATAGACTAAGCAGCTTGATGATTGGGAATTCAATGTAGCAGGGGAAGGCGTTGTTGGTGTGCAATGGTGAACAGGAGGTTGTGATGTGATGGGTGGACCTCGTGGCGCGCAGGCAGAGTGGAGGGGGGAAGGTGACCGAGACGCGGGCATTGGAGTGGCACCCATGGGGGAAGATCTAAAGCCTGATGGCGATGGTCAATAGATAATTGATGATGAACAGATGTATGTCTGCATGTGGAACTTCTTTCGCACAGTACGTAGCCAACCATGCTAATCGGCTGATGATGGTGACAATAATGCTAAACACACGGTTGATATTTGATGATGATGAGGTGGGACGATGGATAGATGATGACAATGATTCATTAATTGACGTACAATGATGATGAACAGACGAAGATGACTGCGAACTTCACAAAAGACCAGACAGGCATGCGTGCACGCGATTCTCGTCGCCGCTGTTGGCAGGTCCAGGGACAAAGACCCGCGCGCGCGAACTCAGCACCGGCGTTTTATGTTGGCGATGAAAGATGCCCCCGTCTGTGCCTCCCAGAAAAAGAGCAACTAAAATGTCTTTTTGAGTTCTGGGCCCCGATGGATTTCCAAGAAAATCGCCATCATTTCGGCACAGAGTCAACACCGGCTTTTGCCAGCTCAGAGAGGTGACTCCTAATATGGGGGAACGCCGGATTTGTGTAAGGAGTTATTCGGTCGAGGGGGAGGCGGGGGACAGCGGTTAAGCTGCACGATCATCCCGGTGAAATCTTGTTCGAATCCCGGTTAGCCGCGGACAAAGGACGAGCCATCTGAACCACACCGGCCCTCACCATCCACAACTTCACCGGGCCGCACGAGCCAGCATCATGGTGAAGTACGGTCACGAAAGTAACACCGCCCCTCCCCGCCACACGCTATAGTTGTAACAATAGTTCACTGCGTTGTGAACCCGGTGACCCGAGTTTGATTCTAGGCCCGCGGAAAACGCGAGCGGCTGGCGATGTCGCCGAAAGGTCATGCCACACCGCACGCCGACCCATAACTATACCGACGTCGCTTTGACTCGCGGTGGTGAAGTATGGTCACGTGCTGAGAGCGTATTCTGTATTGATTTCAGTTGAGATCGCTGCGAGGGTCATGATAGTGTTTAATAGTCCAATGGCTGGCAGCGGACTGTCACTCGACGAAAGTTGACTGAAATGTAGTCATCGAAGTTGGGATCGTGTGTTTAATTCTTAAACTTTGTGCACGGTCTTTAATTTCAGCCGTAGGCCGCAGTGTGATCGGAACTGAGCGACCGATGTACATTTTAATTTTCTGAAAGAATTGGAAAGCTGAATTTTGGGCACAATTGTTAGCCACTTTTTTGTTAATTACCAGAAAAATCCAAAAATCTAGAAGAAGTTCAACGTACCTACTCAACGTACACACGTGGAGGACGTTAAGTTGCAGGGAATGGCTTCCCCACCGCAGCTGGTAATGCCAATAAACTCTTACAAATTTATTTTTTTCAATGCGACGTGAAGATACGAAAATGGAAGACGATGTGTTTAACAAGAAGTGGTGGGGAGGGGGGAGCATGCAAGCAGTCGAGGCGAGGCAGGGCAGGAACTTCTTCCACAAATTTCCACGGAGCGCAGTTAATAACGTGTCGACATCTGTTTCCTGTTGTCAGGACGCTAATTTATGAAAGTCTCTTTAAGCCAATTTTTTTTTGTGGGTGAGGACGCCCCAAACTGCTTCGTAAATATTTCTCTGCAGGCTGAACAAACCGCGGCAGGGGCCGACTTTCTCGGACCCCCCCCGCCCCCAAAAAATAAAATTACATACAGAGCAGCAACCCCAGGAAGAGAGAGAGAACAAACTGGCGCTAATGTAAACAGGCAGCTAGCATTCGATAGTACGCGAAATGGCTCACGCATTCGTATCAGCTGCGGACGCATTAAGCCCTAATAAGGATGTGGGAAGTGTTTTTTGCCGGGTATGCTGGTGCCTGATAGTCCCCCGTGTGGTTTACGCGTCTGGGTCAAATTTTCAGACAGCCTCAAGTCAGCACGTACAAAGTGGTATGATTACTATTAACAACAATGCACACGTACATGTACAACGCCGCCGCTGTGATGAGACGTTAACTACTTCGCCTGGTATGCAGGAGGCCATGGGTTCGATTCCGACGCTGCCTCTCTCATCGTGGTCGCGTGGATTTTTCTCCTCCGGATTTTCCCCTCCACATTTAGAATCGCCGTGCGTTCAGAGTATTTGGCTCCTGTTATAAATGACCACGTGATACGCCACTTGCTTAAGCTATCATTTGTGGCCAGGTCGCTTTAGAAAAATATACATGATAGCTCAGTGGGCGATACCTGGTCAAATTAAATAGTAGTTCAGTCAATCCACTGCTGCATGAGGACCTACTCAAGGCCTGCAAGCCTAATTGAGTGTAACAACAATCCCGCTATGGATCCGTGCTGGGTTTTGTTTTCATAACGGAACTGGCCCAAACATTCCAACGGTAGCAGGACCAGGTTTCATTTCAGCGGGAGCTGTCCGGGGCTGTGCTACAGAAAATATCCCCCCAACACCCCGCGCCACCCCTTGCTCCTGAAAATGTCTTGTGACTCCGCGAGGTGCGGCTTTTGTGGGTGAATGAAGGCCGTTCATAATCGTGCCGAAGACAAAAATGCCGCAACTTCATACAGTGGCGTAGCTAGGATATTTTGCGCCCGGGGACGAACTATAAAATTGGCGCCCCCCCCCCCCCCCCCCCGTTGAATCACATACCAAATTGTAATTCCGTGACATGTAGGCTGTGTGTGGCGGGATATATAAACTTTTAGGTTGAGGTGTGGATGTGTGCAGTAGTTTCAGGCTGCCGCGCCCGCCGCAATAAGTTATAATGTAACTTTAGATTTAAAGCTTTCGTGACTGCAGGGATTCATCTTCCTGGTGGAAATAATACAATAATAAAAATAATAACATAATTCTCAATTATTTTATTAACATAATAAAATAATTCTCAATTATTTTATTAACATAATAAAATAATTCTCTATTATTTTAATAAAATAATTCTCAATTATTTTATTAAGTTTTCTTTTTATTATTTTATTATTTCCATTCTACGTGACTTTACCGATAGAACCAAGAAGATTATAAAGTAACGTTGTAAGTCTCATTTTGGCGCCCCTTTACCTTGGCGCCCGGGGACACATGTGCCCCCCTGCCCCCCCCCCCCGAGCTACGCCTCTGACCTCATAAGATATCAAAGTCGAAGCAGTCGTTGAGTCTGAACAGTGTTCGTCACAGGGCTGCAGAGCTCCGTGCTGGGCAGCAGAGGGCAGTACGGCTAAATCCATTGTTGTATTGCACTGTACTTCTAAGCTACCAGCGTTCACCACTCCGCACTGACCGACAGATCGTGTGGAGGGCTTCATCCAGCAGTGGATTGATTCGTGACTACTCTATACATTACAATAGATGGTATTTTAACCAGTCAAAAGGACACGGTAACGATAATTACCGCGAAGCATTGGCTTGTACTTCCTTATATACAGAGACTTTTAGCGGGGTAGTGTGAAATCCATTGTTCGCCCCCCTGCCAATATCAAGATATATCCCTGCCTGTGATACAGATGGCCGTGAGTTCGATCCCGACCCTGACGCCTGCTCTATGTTTGGAGTTTGTATGTTTTTTTTCCTTCCCGCGTGGAACTTTTCTCCGGATCCTCCGGTTTTTCCTTCCACACATTTAGAATATTTAGAGTATTTGGCTGCTATAAATTTCCACGTGATTAACCCCTTCGTCGTTGAGCTGTCATTTGTGTACAGGTCGCGTCTGAAACAGAGCTACTGTATGTAGCTCAGTGGGCCTTACATGGTCAAATAAAGAATAGAGTTTTTTAGTTAAAGTGTGTGGAACGCAGCCCAGCCCCTCCTCACCCACCAGCAGGAGGGAGAATGCTGCGGGTTAAATTCCACTTTCGATCTCGTTCGGATCAGATTGTAAAGATGCTCGATGCGTGGATAAACATTGCTATGAACATTCAAGGACGAACGTCCACCACCATATACACAAGTCTGTAGCGTTTGAAAATGTGTTGTTAGCGAGCGCCTATTAAAGCTGGCATGGCACACGAGGGGGTGGTGTGGCCAAGGGGACCCCCACCCCAGCACCCACGCCAGGACACCTTTGTCTTTCCAATTCTAATCTGGACAGAACGTAACCCGATCGTCGTTTAAGGCTGAACCGACATAGCGGACAGGCGCGGAACCGGTGCTGATAAGAGTATCACACTCGTCGCTGGTTATACAAACAAGCCGTGGCCGGGAATCCAACTCAGGCGGGCACAGGTTCGTAGCACCGTGCCACCCAGTGACTCCACAGACACACACAACTCACACGCACCACACGGATCATACGCACCACACGTACCACACGCCACACACGTACCACACGACTCACACGTACCACACGACTCACACGCACCACACAGCCGCAACTGATCACGCGTACTCGGCACGCGTACGCGCCAAGACGTCTTCATTTGAACGCAGAGCGGAATCCGTCCGTGATTGACCAATCATCCGGCGCGTGTAGCGTGCGACGGCTTCATTAGTATTCCATCGCAGAACACTGGTAAATGTGGGGATGCGCATGCGGTGGGTGTGGGACACGAGCCCTGCGAGATTGCGAATCTTTGTGTTGCGGGAAATGATTATAACAGTCCCGACAGCGTGCGTGACGCCGTGCTCCGAAACCCGGGCGGACCTGGGTTCGATTCCAGGCCCCGGGCAACATCAGTGTCACATTTTATCTGCAAGCAGTGCCGGGCCTTCTTTGGCTGAACCCAGCCTTTAAAGTGTGAACGTACCTTTAGTGGTGCGTCGTGTCAAGAAAAAAAGAGAACGACGATAGCGGGAAGACAAAGACGGTTGGGGCGTGGCGCTGACCGACACCGCTCCGCCGTGCGTCGTGACAACCTTAACATGCGCTCGCGAACAGCGCTTGCTCTCGACATCCCCGTTTAAGGCTGTACGAGGAATCTGTGTCCTTTGTGTGTGTATATAGTATATATACCGTGTATAGACCAAACAAGACGGAATGATGGCCGACAGTCAAGAATCATAGCGGTAGAGGTAACCCAGTCATTGAAAGCATCCGAAAGGATCTCGCACCGTGCAGATGGCGCGATGGAATCGGCCCGTTGTGCAAGTGGCGACGCGGATTCATCCCCAGCGGGAGGATCGTGAGAGACTGCTTAGGGGGAGGCCTTCATCCAGCAGTGAATTGACCGTGGCTGCTGCTGCTGATGATGATAATGATGACGATGAGATCATATTGAACCGCGATGAATGAAAAACGCACGGGCGGACGCGTAACCGGAGCTCAACTTACGTGCTTCTTGCTCTGGTGGTTGTCGTGGACCGATCGGCTCCGCCCTGTGCAGCAGCAGCAGCAGCAGTCGTGCACGGTATTGATTGTCTACTCCCGTCTGTCTCTCTGCGTCTATCTGGGTCTATTGTCTGCAAGGCGCGCACTCACGCACTAACCGACTGGGCGTTCACGGACCCCCGGCTTCGTTCACCCGACTCTGTGCTGATGCTGGCGGTGGCTCGGCGCGTCGGACGGTAGTGCGAGCGGACTGTGGAGTGGCGACGAACCTCGATCGACTCGGAGATGGTGCGGGGCGGGGGGGTTAAAGGAACGTTGCTGGGCAGTCTCAGCCCAAATCCTCGCTCTCGCTCCTTCTCTCCTTTCCTCTCCCCCCACCCACCCTCGCCTTGTCTTTATATCGTGCAACAACAACGCACCCAACAACCATGCCCCAGCCTCTCCCCCCACATCCTTCCACCGCCCCCCTCTCTCCTCCAGCTCTCCCCCGCCTCCCATTCCCTTCCCCGCAACCAATCCACACCGAGCCACCCCGCGTGGATGTCCCCAACCCCATCATCCATCCATCCATCCTCCGAAGCGCAACTCTCCCTCTGGCCGATATCTCTCTTTTTTTTATTCAACTCGGCCAATGGGGGCTGTGTTTGACAGCGTGGAGGAGGGGTGGGGGGCTTTGGTGGGTGGGGGGGTATCTGATTGTGGGGAGGTGGGAATTCAGCAGCCAGTGAGCGCCACACCCCCGTGGCCCCTTCCCCGCAGCTAAGATTGCTGATTGTGATCGAGAAACAAAGTGACCGGCTTTGCCAGTGGCTTTTAGGAGAGTCGGTCTCAATGAGACACCCCTCCCCCACCCCCCCACGGCATGAGTGGGTTTAGTTTGTTCTTCAAACGATAGTGGTCAGTGAGTCCTCGCGATCCAGATCCATTTGTCTATAGATTACAATCGATTACTTTGTGGTCGATGAAACCGGTGCCCCTCTTTAATAGTTAGCGGCCGTCCCGACAGCATGCATTGCATCCCCTGCGAGCCACTTGATTGAGGTGACGTCACTAATGCCCGCCCACCACCTCCCGTCCAGCGCCACACGTGGGAACGAACGGTGGCGAGACATTTTTTATTTCACCCCAACTACTGTTCGCGTTCTCCTCATTAGTTAAGTAGTCGAACCGATTATCGGCAGAGTAATCAATTACCTAAATAATATCACTGTTGCCTTAAAAGGAAAAATTAACCCGTAAAAACAAAGTTTTTCACTCTAAATCCTTTATATGCGTGGCGGCTAGAGTCATCTCGTCCTCTGGCTTGAGATGGCTGCCACCTATGGGTCAGATGATTGTCTGCCAGCATTAAGCAATTGGTAATTAAATATATATATATTTCCCCTAAACAGTGTAAAATTTTACAAAAAAAATTTCACGAAAATTAATTGTCACGCACAACGAGTCTGTGTGGAAAGTGTCAGCTCGATTGGATCACGGGAAGTGGGTTAAAAAACGACCGAAAGATTTGAACGGTCGTAAGCAAGCAAGCACGCAAGCACGCAAGCAAGCAAGCAAGCGAACTTAATATAAAGGATTTAAAAATATGTCATATCCGACGTTTCTGGCAACGGTCCTTCGATTATTGTTACTGGTCCCTGTGTGCCGCTGCCAACGCAGCAGTGTCACCAAATACCGTGTTGACTTACAAAAAAAATCGATTAGCCCCGCGGTCGTGATGACAACACAACCCACAGCACAGCTATCGCTTCCTTCCTTCTAAGACCTCGCAGCTGTGCCAAAGTTTGGCACGCAACCTCCCAATTCCCCCCTATTTACGATAGCCTCATCACCACCACCATCTGGGTTTAGGTCTTCTCCTTGGAAGCCGTGGCAGAAATCTATAAATCTATATTGTATATATTAGACCAAGCTGGGTATCCTGGGGTGTGGCTGTTCGTGCTTGCGTTCAGGCGTGCGTGTTTATCTTAGTAGGGAGCGGTGGCGCAGCGGTTAGCGCATTGCGCTATTAACTCAGCAAGCCGAGTTCGATTCCTGACTGTGGATTTATATTGGAGAGTGTAGCGGGGAGCGCGTTGGTCGGGTTACGAACCCGGCGACCCGAGTTCGATTCTCGCTCTTGGTCAACACCAGGAACGATTATATGAACCGGTCCTGGGCCTTCCCTACGCCGACTCGGCCTCAAATGAGTACCTGGTGCGATTCGTAAACATCGCAAGCTTGGAGACAAAGGGGGCCGGGCGTGGTGCTGGTCAACCACCCCCTCGTGTGCCGTGCCGGCCTTCATAGGTGCTCGCTAACAGCACTTGCCCCAACAGTATGTTAAGGCTTTACGGGGGATATTTGTCTTTTGTGTGTGTGTGTGCCCGCTTATGTTCAGTTAACATAGAGTTACTCCCAATACCGATACCCGCCATTCGCCACTTAGTGACAGTGACGTCACCGCGGCGCCTGTGCCAGGCCAGGTGCACTTTAAGGCCACGTGAAGTGTCGAAGGCTCGCTGACAAGAGGTCTCAGGACAGAGCCAGATGCCAATGGGTTGGCTGACTGAGATGACCGGTAGATGTACCAGCTGTTCCCCCCACTGTGTCAACTTGCTGCGTTTTAGACGCCCGGCGCTCCGCTCGTTGTTGTGAGCGTCGCTCCTCTGTCCTCCGTTGTTGTTGGAGAGCGATTGTTTCCAACAGCCCAGTAGCAGCGTCCTTCATGAACCTCCTCCACAGAGGCCGATCTTGAAACCGCTGGTACCAGTCTTCGGCAATTCCACTCAGCTCCACATCCTCCCATACCGCATCGCTCCATCTCTTCTCCAGCTCATTTCATGCCCGTTTAGCCCCCACTATGCAGCCAAACAGAAGCTGCTTGGGCATGCGGTAGCTGGGCATGCCGGAGGAGCTCACTGATGGGAATGTGTCCAGATCTTTCAAGGATTTGTGAGCTCCTCACACAATCCAGCTTGGTTAAACACAGGATGGATCGTAGACATGCCAGCCTGAATGCTTCTAACCGGCGCAGATGTTCCATTAGAGGGGTCCACGTTACACGAGCAAAGAGAGGGGATGGCATGACTGTGGCAAAGCAGACCCGAAGCTTCGTGCGGAGCGACAGACCAGGTAGCATCCACACAGCATCGCGCAGCCGATGAAAAGATAATGCCGCCTGACTGATTGGGAGTGGGACTTCTGCTGTCAGACCCGAGCTGGTCATACGCACACTGCACAGATATGGGAAACTCTCCACTCACTCCACAACTGCTCCATCACCAAATGGGGAGCTGAGGAGGTGGAGTGTTTGGTGGCACAAAATACCCAGGCAGGTGCTTAGTTTTGGTGTGGCTGATGGAAAGACCCCACCTCTGAGTGGCACACTCCAGGTTCAGCAGCAGCGCCTCCAAATCATCAGCATACATAAGCTGGTTGACCAATAAGGAGCCATCCCTCGAACGCACTCGAGCATCGATCAGCCTCCCGTTGTATCTGTACCAGATGTAAATTCCTCCGGTACAGCCATGGAAAGCTTCTCCAACTACGTGCTCAAAGATTATGTTAAATAATGTGAGGAATCAGAGGACGCCCCCCAATGTGAACAGGGAATGAATGGCTCCGACTCCTGGCCACGTGTCTTTACACGCCACCACCACCACCAGACAGCCTCTTTGACTTTGTTGGCCTTTTTTGGAAGTGGCGAATCGGATAGAGAAGTAGGGGGGGGGGGTCACTTGAAACACACGAGGCCCAACCCCTTTCCTCCCCCGCCTCCGAAACGTTTCATCAACCACACCCCCCCCCCACACACCCAACACACACCTACACCAACCACACACCACACACACCCTCACCCACCCACACACACCCCACACACACTCCACACACACTCACCCACCCAACACACACACTCACACCAACCACACACACCCTCACCCACCCACACTCCACACACACACACACCCACACACACCTACACCAACCACACACACCCTCACCCACCCACACACACTCACCCACCCACACTCCACACACACACACCTACCCAAACCCCACACACACTCACTCATCCACACACCACACACACCCTCACCCACCCATACACCCAACCAACACACCCTCACCCCACACACACACACCAGCACCCCCCACACACCCACCCACACCCCCCACACTTACACACACCCCACACACACTCACACACACCAACCACACACACCCTCACTCACACCCCACACACACCCTCACCCACTCCCCCACACACCCAACACACACCCCCTCACCCCACACACACCCAAACACACCCCCACACTCACACACGCCCCACACACAATCACACACACCCCACACACACTCACCCACACCAACCACACATACCCTCACCCACCCACACACCTAACACACACACCCTCACCCCACACACACACACCCCACACTCACACACCCACCCACACCCCCACAATCACACACTCATCCACACACCCACCACCAATCTACCCCAACACCACCACGAACTTCCTCACCACCCTCTCTCCCCCGTCTCCCTTTTCGCCCCCCACACACCCACTCCCCCAAACCAATATATATAAAGCCGTATTTTTCGGATTATAAAATGCACTCCACTTCGCCCCGCCACCCCAATATTGTACAGCTGAATATGGAGGTGCGTTTTATCATCCCAAGTGTCTGGCTGTGTGAGGCCATCTTTTATAACTGTATTGACACCGAGGCATACATGTTGGGTGCGTTGCCAGCCCAAATTCCCTATCCCCCCCCCCCCCACCAAAGACAAAGATGCCCCGTATAGCCTTAACAGACTGTTGGGGCAAGGGCTGTTAGCGAACACCTATGAAGGCCGGCACGGCACACGAGGGGTTGGGTGACCGGCACCACGCCCGACCGCCTTTGTCTCCCCAGTGGCGATGTTTACACACCACACCAGGTACTGTACCCATTTGAGGCTGAGTCGACCTAGGGGGCGCCCAGGACCGTTTCAGATAATCGTCACTGGTGATGTTTACACACCACACCAGGTACTGTGCCCATTTGAGGCTGAGTCGACCTAGGGGACGCCCAGGACCGTTTGAAATAACGGTCACTGGTGTAAGCCGTGAGTGGGAGTCGAACTGGACACACGTACCACACCCCCCACATCCCACACGACCCCACCCCCGTAACCACACACCCTTCCCTGCATGCTCACACCCAACGGTCCAATGTTTCAGCTTCCTGGAATTTTAAGGCGTTTCGGATACAGACCATATTGTGTGTGTACGCCAGTGTGTATGTGTCGATCCTGGACCTCCCCTAGGTCGACTCAGCCTCAAATTAGTGCATGGTGCGGTGTGTAAACATCTCCAATGGGGAGACAAAGGCGGTCGGGTGTGGCGCTGACCACCAAACCCCTCGTGCAACGCTCCAGCCTTCGTAGGTGCTCGCGAACAGCACTTGCCCCAAAAGTCTGTTCGAGGCTATGCGGGGTGCCTTTGTCTTTGTTGTAGCACTCTGCTCCAAACCTGACGACACCGCGTTCGATTCTTGCTCACAACAGTGGCGACTACGAATTTGAACCGATCCTTGGCCTTGCTCTCCCCACGGGTGGAGACAAAGACGGCCGGGTGTGGGTGTTGGACACTCACTCACCCGTCCTCGTGTGCCGTGCCGGTCTTCCGTGGTGCTCGCTAACAGCACTCGTCCCAATAGTCTGTTTAGAGGCTACACGGGGGATCGTGTGTGCACACAGTATAACTTGTGTTCAAAATTAAACTTGATTGAAGCTTTCGTGACTGCAGGAATTACTCCTTGGTTCTTTCGGTAAAGTCACGTGGAAAGAAAATAAATTCAATAATAGAGTACGACGTTTCGATTGCAACACAAGCAACCGTCATCAGGTAGAACTAAATTAAACTTGATGACAATGATGCTGCGTTGGCAATGATGCAGAAGCATAATTAACAGACCAAAAAAAACCCGCGGAAGAAGTTATTGCAGAACTACTGCCCGATCAAATCTGTAAATGACGAGAAATCCCCAACAGGAAGAAGAAAAATAATAGTGCCGGCCGAAATAAAACAAATAATCGACGAGTTTCAAACAATACACAAACACGTGTAAGCAAAACGAATCACGCCGCGTGTGTGCATTGTGCAAGCACCAACCAACAGTTCCTGAAGAACTGCAGCGTTGCGTCGTCTTGTCTTCGGTCCCCATCATAAACAAATTGGCGATAATGTGACCGACCGACGGGAATCAGCAGTGACGCGGTGATAGACAACTGTGAACCGGTTTCGTCATTAATAGACCTCATCGGTTCCATAAAAGCAATCACCAATGCTCACATAACCAAGTGACCTCTTCAATCCATACACCAGGGGGCGTTACACTTTTTCCCGCACACAATTTTGGCAGATATTTAACTTCACATTAAAATCGATTTATTTCAAGACATTTTGCCAAACAATCCCTGTTTCGTTTTCGAGGGAGACCCGGGCTGCGAAAGCAAGTCAACGTGCATGTAAGATACGCCACGAGGGGAATCGGGTGGACGGTGTCAAGTACAGAACTCTGAGCTTGTAAGCAAAACAAAAGATATTTAAGCAAAACATTAACCAAGGTATTTTGTCAATCCGCTGTACGTACGTGGTGAGGGTTCTAAATGTGTGGAGGGAAAACCCGGAGGACCCGGAGAAAAATCCATGCGACCACCGGTAGAACATACAAACTCCAAATATACAGGCTTGATAAACTACCCTGATTAAGCTGCCCTAACCCTAAGATGTAAATGCCCCTCCTGAAAGAAAAAAAAAACTTTATAGCTGCGTTTAAAAAACTAAACGTTTTTTTTATATTCAGGAAACATTAATAATTTTGTATAACTAGCATTTAGAGAGATTCGGGAATGCGTTTTGTCAGCAGGGGTCGGTGGCGGGGGGTGGCTGTGTGGGCCTCGGCAATGTTGGCATCTGCCGAGTGGTCGCTGGGACGTTGCTGTTGTGGCCTCCACCAACCCGCCTCTCAATGGAGGCGGCCATTCCACAAGCAGTGGCGCCAGCAAGCGATGCCATTTACTCACCGAAGACCGATTGAGAAGGGATCAGACATTAAGGTTCGCCGCGTGGCATTCAGAACTATTTCGTTTTATATCTCGGAGCTGGAATGCAGCCAGCCGCATTAAGTGGACATCCGAAGTTAATGCGATGCGTGTGCTCAAATTTTTTTTGGGGGGGGTTTTAAAGTTGCAAGCCTTAAGAATGTATCCCACTGCGATGAAATTAATGCACTGGCTGATGCCAACCGCTTTCACCACAATTGTCTGCATATTTGTGAGATCATTGGCATCTTTCCACGATTAGAACACGGTGACCCAGAGGCTCAACAAACTGTGTTTTCGTGTGTGTGTGTGTACAGGGGGTGGGGTGGGTTGAGGGTTACACAGAATCACGAGCTGCCCATCCTGCTTTCGACGTCCAGATAACCATCCTTATTTGGTAAACCACTCGCCGCCGACTCTCACACTCCACGTATTTGTAACGATCGCCCATCCCACCCCCAGTACCGACAGCGTGGGTCACGATTCGTAGGGACGGCCCTTCTGCGGTCACCGCTGGATGAGGGCCCTACATACACACCGTGGCGATGGGGGAGGGAGGGGTCATGCGGATTGTTTGACCATACTTCACCACCCCGGTTGGTGAAGGAGGGTAATAAAATACCGTATTCCATGGAATGCAAGACACCCCCCCTCCCTCCCCCCTGTATGTTCGAGCAAATGTTGCGGGTTCGTCTTGTAATCCGGTGTGCGCGTGTGTGTTTGTGACCATTTTGTATAACTTTATTAACACCATACGCAAATATAGAATCGGGTAAAATGAAATTCTGTGAATTCAGAAAAGTCTCAAGGAGTCTGGAGAATGTTTTTTTGGGAGGGGAGAGTCCTTGCATTGGGATGTTAAAGCGATTTATTTAATTTATTAAATAAGTTCACGTTTATTTTCTGGGGTCAAAGGAGAAACCCCCAAAACCTCTAAGTGGGGATAGCATTCAGGTCCGCCGTACACACGGGGTCACAGACCCACTTGCTGCACCGTCATCTCCTGGCCATCCCTACGTGACTCACCAACCTCTCACCACTCACCTGATACCCATCACTCACCAGACACACTCAGCCCCATCCTCTGGACAGTAGCAAGTCACACCGCCGCACACTCACCACGAACACCGCTCACACTCCACACTCACCAGTCAGCTGCCGCAAGAATCACACCCAGACCCGTCCTCTTGGACAGAAGCAAGTCACTCCGACTCGTGAAATCCGATCTCTCTCCACGGATGTCGAACTTCCAGTCACGCATGCCCACGAGAAAGTGAAGGCGCTCACAGAGAGATGATGATGATGGTGGTGGTGGCGGTGGCCAGATGATGAGATAACGGCAATCACTCTCTGCCTTCTATCGCCAACAATCGCCTACTGTGTTTGAGAGAGGTTGGTGAGGGGGGGTCAAAGTGAACTGTATTGGGGAGATAGGGGCGGTCGGTGGTGGTGATGGTGGCGACTCGTGTGGAAGGAAGAGGAGGAGAGAAATCAGTAGCTGGAGGAAGATGACACTCAGCGGTGAGCGTCAAGTATGAGTACGTATGTTGAACCTCTTTCACACCGTACGTAGCCAACCGTGCTAATCGGAGTGGTGAGTGTCTGGTCTTCATTGTGAGTGCCTGGTGAAGACGGGTGAGCGGTGAGTGTCTGCCGAGTGTGTCTGGCGGGTGGTGAGTGTTAAATATGCGGTTAGTGCCAGGCGTCGTGTGAGTGGTGGGCCTGTATCTGGGGAGACGTGAGGCAGCAAGAATGGGGGGCGCATGGGCCAGAAATTAAACTAAAATCAGAGAAACGCCATCGCTAAGAAAAGCCGGCGATCGAGACTGATGGCGGAATGACAGCCAAAGGAGGGAAACGCGAGAGTACGTGCACCAAAGAGATGGAGTGATACTGGTAGGAACCTCTTGGTTACACCAGCCCACAGGGGATTATTGTGTCCGTCGTGTAGGGAGGGGCTGGGTGGGGAGGTGGAGGGTGGGGAGGGGAGGGTGGGGAGGGGAGGGGCGGGGTGGTGGGGGTGGGGAGGGTGGGGCTGGGTGGGAGGGGTGGGGCTGGGTGGGGAGGGGCTGGTCACCCCGTGGTGTCCTTATAAAACTCAACGTTTAACCTACTCACGCCGGCTTGTGCCCGCCCTCACAGTCGGGCATATTTGCGGAATACACCACGCCGCCGTTGACCCTGGCCATTGACCGAGCAACCCAACGTTCCTACCAGCTCCCTCCGTAGGAATGTGTTTAAATCAGCTCTGTGCAGGAGCTATATTATCCAGTATGCATCGGCCTGGGGTAGCCTTCATCCAGCATTGGATAGAACATGACCGACGACGATAAATGCGCCAATTACATAATTGCGCAAACATTTCCCCTCTTCGCGTCTCGCTGTTGTGTTTTCAGAAAATAATGGAAGGGCGATGTTGACTTAATGAGGTACAAAACACCTCCACCCCCCGTCCCCGCCACCGCCGGCAGCAGGGTTAAAACAACCAAACAACGCGTGAACGCTGCACGTTCCGATGTGGCCCCGTGCGGCTCATCACGTGTGGTGGAAAAGTCGGGGAAAAGCCGCCCGCGGTGCTGTTGTTTAAACGCGGGCGCGGGCGAACAAAGCCGTCGTCAAACAATGACTTACAACAACAACAAAAACACACGCACAATTCTTACGTTGAATTTCTTTCGCGCCGTACGTCTGCCAGCCGTGATAATCGGAGGTGCGGTGAGGGAGGGACAACATACTACTTTATAAAAAAAAAAATTCACAATGATAATAAAGTGTGAACAGGCGTTGCCCGCATGTCTTTAAAACGTCAACGTGAATCAAATAATAGTCGACATAGTGGGGGCTTAATTTCTCACTCGATATTCTCAGATATTCACGCTGCTAGGCTGGCGTGGAGAAGGGAGAATTGATCCTTATGGCGGTTATCCCGGGACACTAAATAACATTAAATGTGCGAGGCAATTAAATATTTTATTTCTGGGACACTTTTTCCCAGGGGTGTACTTCGCTCCGCAACTGGGGTTGAAACGCCAAATATCAGCATAAACAAATCGTCATCAAAAATTTCAACTCTGAATAGTGCATCGTGTACAGCTCGTCGAGATGAGTCGATTGCCGCATCGCCGACCATCAACAGACTAACAGTGACACGGACATTATTACGAGAGCCGGGGCACTATGGATACCCCAGGGGGACCGCCAGGAGGTTCAATTGGCCGAAGGCACTACCACTGCAGTTTGAGCTACGCCATCCATAATGAATACTCTTTGGTTCTTTCGGATAAAGTCACGTAGGTAGAAATAAAATAAAAAAATCACGACGTTTCGATCGCAACACAAGCAACCGTCCTGCTGTATCGGCTCCGCCCGATGACGGTTGCTTGTGTTGCGATCGAAACGTCGTGATTTATTTTCTTTTATTTCTACCTACGTGACTTTATCGAAAGAACCAAAGAGTATGGATTCCTGCAGTCACGAAAGCTTAAAATCAAGATCCATAATAATCCTATATTATTGTACCCTATATTGCTCACATCCTATTAAACAGATTTATTATTTGGAAAAAAAGCAAAATAAGCCAAGATGGATGTGGCGTGCCAAAATAATTCCAGGAACAGCATTCCGAAGTGTTCCGGCTGAAAGTTTATTTTATTTACTTAATAATGACGTAAATACATATATGTATGTATTGCAGTTATACGGCATGTTGTTGGGCATAATGTCCGACGTTTCGGCTCCACTTGCTGGGATCTTCGTCAGGGGAGCCGCACCGAGTATGTACGTACGTCGAACTTCTTTCGCACCGTACGCCACCAACCGTGCAAATCCAATGTGCAAGTAAGTTCCTGCTACGATGGCAATAACAACCGCTATTGCGCCATAACACGGCGAAACAGGCCATATATTTACATGGGCGCTGAACAAACAGCACCAACTTTCACCATCGTGTCGTCGTTGTACGCGCAGAGAACCCTGCAGCACCGCCCCACCGAGGAAGTGGTGAACCCCCAGAGTTGGGCCAAACGACCCCACACGGCGTAGCAGAGAGTTGGTCATCATCCAGCAGTGGAATTGACACCGCCGCTGGGCGCGTGACACGAGGCGCACCGCGTGACACGAGGCGCACCGCGTGACTCTCGCTTGCTGCGGTTTGTTTGGCCGTAGCGCGAGACGAGAGAGAGGGAGGGAGAGAGTTCAGGAAATTCCCTTCGTTGTAAAAAGAAATAACCTCGAAGAAAGAAAACACGCGGAGGAGAGGATGGTGGTGGGGGGGGGGTGTTTCTTCAAATGTTTAAACCATGTGCTCACGAATCGCGGTTGCGTGTGGGGTAAACAAGTCAGTGATGGGACTTTAACGACTTATCGGTTAACAAGTTGATTGTAGATCGCCTACGTTTAGTGAATGTGTGCATGGCTGGCACGTATAAGGGATAGTTTTATTTATTTATTGATATATATTCAACACTTTCCAGCTTAGGCCACGGATAACGTGTTTGAAATGTGATCAAACGTGCGAGCGAAAACTTCGGGCGGACGTTTCGTGTTGCTATTCGGGGTGTAGCCTCGAGTTAAAGCGGGCAAAATTGGTCAAAGCGTTGCCCAAAACGTGGGGACACAAAAAAAACAGGGCTACGTGAATCGAAACGTAACGTTGTAATCGCTCGTTTAGTACGGGGCCGTCCATAAATGACGTCACGCGATTTTTGACGATTTTTGACCCCCCCCCCTTCGTCACACGGCGTCACAAAAAGTCAGACCCCCCCCTCAAATATGACGTCACAAAGCTCGGCCCCCCCCCTAAAAAACATGCTTCAAATCGCTTTAAACTTTTAATCTATTGTCATTGTAGTGCGTATTTAATGTGGCGCTGCACTCTGATATTGTAGGAGAAAACATTTATTAAAAAGTATATTTAATTAAGTAGAATGTGTTGTCTATATTTATTTAAAGTTGCGCATTTCTCAACCCCCCCCCCCTCGTCACACATCGTCACAAGAGTCTGACCCCCCCCCCAGGTGCGTGACGTCATTTATGGACGGCCCCTACTCCCGATGACAAGGGCGCACTTTGGAAAAGGGTCACGCAATGGAAAGGCGTGCGCATGGTTCTTCTTCCTCGTTTCGAAGAAGAGTAACATCGCCGGTTTTTGTTGTGTCGGGAACGCGTTCGCGAAAAGTCGCGACGTACATCGAAGCGGTTTACAGGGGCAGGTGGTGGCGGTGGAGGGCTGAGAGGCGACGGATAACGAGACGCGGCACGGACGACCGTGTCGGAGACGCGCGTGTGTGGGGTCGAGGCGACGCAACACATCAGGTAGCGCTATTAATACATTGACGACGTATTGGCGAAACGACATAAAAAGGGGGGAAACGTAAGTCCATGGGTATGACTCTTTGGTTCTTTCGGTAAAGTTACGTAGAAAGAAAACAAATGTAAATAATAGAACACGACGTTTGGATTGCAACACAAGAGAGACAGAGAGAGAGACAAACACAGACACGGAGAGAGACACAGAGAGAGAGAGACACACACAGACACGGATAGAGAGACACAGAGAGAGCGAGACAAACACAGACACGGAGAGAGACACAGAGAGAGCGAGACAAACACAGACACGGAGAGAGACACAGAGAGAGAGAAACACAGACACGGAGAGAGACACAGAGAGAGAGAGACAAACACAGACACGGAGAGAGACACAGAGAGAGAGAGACACACAAATGTGTATTATTGTACAACACCGTATACCGTTACAATCTGCCACAGTCGTTAGCGCACTGGGCGCTGAGACCCGTTTATCCGAGGTATGCACATTCCCTGGCACGACTCACATCGATGATGATACCTGGACCGGTTCCTTGCCAAAAAACTCGTGTCACGTTTCTCAAGCGCGATGCGATGTTGTCACAAGGTAGTTCATGTTACGTGGGGGTTTTTTTTGTCCCCTTAGGGGCCGTCCATAAATGACGTCACGCACCTAGGGGGGGGGGGTCAGACATTTGTGACGATGTGTGACGAGGGGGGGGGGGGGGTTGAGAAATGTGTCGTCACATCAAAATGCGCAACTTTAAATAAATATAGACAACACGTTCTACTTAATTAAATAGAATTTTGAATACATGTTTTCTCCTACAACATCAGAGTGCAGCGCCACATTAAATACGTACTACAATGCCAATAGTTTAAAGCGATTTGAGGCATGTTAAAACAAATTTGGGGGGGGCAGAGCTTTGTGACGCCGTGTGACTCGGGGAGGGGGGGTCAAAAATCGTCCAAAATTGCGTGACGTCATTTATGGACGGCCCCTTAGCCAGGAGATGGTTTAAAAGCCCAACGAGACGCATGGAAGAACTTCTTTTGCAAGGACGACCTGGGTCACGCGAATGATGAAACACGTGAATGTTGAAGCTTCAAGCGAGTTCAATTACTCATGAAAGTGCTCGCCTCTAAGCACGACCACCACGAGGATGACGACATTCTCCTCTATCCGAGTGCGCAGAAGAAGAATCGATTCGTGAAGCCGAAGACGCTGGAATCGTTTAAAGGCTGAGAAATTCCTTCAGTCATTGACTCCAGATGGCGGCGCTCTACACAACGTCGTCGCCACACGTGGTCACGCGAACAAAGGATGAGGCGGTGCTGGGGGGGGGGGTCCTAGAAAAAAAAGAGGGGGGAGAGGCGGGGTTAGGGGCAGGGGTAGGGTCAGGCGTTGATTGGCTCGTGGTTGTTAGAGCTACTTGAGCTATCATCTTCTTGGTTCTTTCGGTAAAGTCACGTAGAAGGGAAGTCATAAAATAATAAAAATAAAACCTAATAAAATAATTTAATAATATTGCTTTATTACTTCCCTTCTACGTGACTTTACCGAAAGAACCAAGAAGATGAATCCCTGCAGTCACGAAAGCTTTAAATCGAAATCTACTTGGGCTGGTGTGGTTGGGGGTAGTGCTCAGGTCCGGTTGGCTACGGGTGTTGTTCGTGGTTGGGGTAGTATGAGCGTGTGTGTTGGTTAGTATGGTTAGGGCTAAGGCTAGTTAGTGCTAGTTAAATTTTGATTTAAAGCTTTCGTGACTGCAGGGATTCATCTTCTTGGTTCTTTCGGTAAAGTCACGTAGAAGGGAAGTAATACAATAATAAGAATAAAACATGATACAATTATTCTCACGATGTTTCGGCCACAACGCAAGCAGCCGTCCTCAGGAGAAAACCAGGTCCGTCGAGGCGACAGAGTCCGAATGAAACAGCACACGAGCTTGGAGCATATATATATATAAGCTGGGCGCCTTGACAAAGGAATTTGCATATCAAGAGGAATTTAGCATATTTATTTGAATTTCTCATATTTCGCCTGCAGGGCCCCGTCAGTCGCTTGTTCACCAATCGTTGCGATTCGCCAGATCGTCGGCGAAAGCGTTGCCAATGTCACTCTGCACGTGTACCATGGCCGTAATTATAATATACACCCCCCCCCCCCCAATATTCAAATATGCTCAAAATGTCACCCCCCAATATATTGCTATATAAAAAAAATGATGCTATGTAAATAAAAGCAACAATTTGCTAAACCTTGGCCTTCATATAAATCAATGCATAGATTTCTGTTTACATGATTGTGGTCATGGTTGTACTTTATTAATCCCTAATCTCTGCCATTACATACAATGACACAAGAAATGGTTAAAAACAGTTAAAACAGAGCAATGTAATACAATACATTATTAGACATTATTGTAAAAAAGTAAATGAAAAGTCCATCCCATGTGTTGGTGAATTTTTTAATTTTTTAGATATTTTTCTGGGTTGGGACCTCCAGACACCCTGGCAGATTTGGTCCCCCCCAATGTTGACTCCATGGCTACGGCCTTGATATGTACTCATGTTGAACTTCTTTCGCACCGTACGTAGCCAAACCCTGCTAATCGGTGTGATGCCAATCTCTGCATCGTCATCATCCAAACTGGAACACTTCGCCCATGCGTTCTGTCAAGTTCTGTCAAGTTGTGATGTTGCCTTTTTATTCCCCCCGTGTTTACTCTGGCCAGCAGAGTGCCGAGTTAGCAGAAACTCATGCCGACAGCCACTGACTCCGAAGACATCGTAAATAAAATTACAGCGATTATGATGATGATAAACTCCATAATGAATTGAGTATGCAGGATTGTGCACGCGAGCAGGAAGTGTGGGTGGCTTGCGTGTTTGCTGGCAGTCGGTAAACTCAGCGGTTTGCGCTGCGCTATGAAACCGGCGACACGAGTTCGATTCTCGCTCACGGTCAAAAACAGTGGCGCATATACGAACCGGTCCTGGGGCTCCACTAGGTCGACTCAGCCTTAAATGACTAACCGGGTGCAGTGTGCAAACATCAGCACCGGGGAGACAAAGGCGGCCGGGCGTAGTGCTGGCCACCCACCCCGTCGTGTGTCGTTCCGGTTGGGTGCTCGTTAACAGCACTTGCCCCAACAGTCTGTTAAGGCTATACGGGGGATATTTGTATTTGTTTACCCACGCACACCTACCCCAGCGGTCTGTTAAATGTTATACGGGGCGGTACTTTGTCTTCGTATGCAAGCGCGTGCGTGTGTGCATGGGGTTAGCGGTCGTGCAGCAGTTAGCGTGCTGCACTGCGACCCGAGTTCAAATCAACTTCAAGTGGGAGCCATATCGGTGTGCAAAAATCAGCACTGTCAATACATATGATAATGCATTCATTTAAATAGCCTCTATAAAGTCAGTGGCAGACCGTCGTACAGACCGGGTGAACCTTTGTCTAAATTACAATGAGGGAGCTGAAGCCTTGCTGGCTATTCGTCTATGCCCTCCACCACGCCATCAATCTGAGCTCAAGTTTAGGAGTTGAATAAACACGTCTGTAGGAAGGAGGTTGTTTTTATTCGTATGTGTTGGATGTAAGTAGTTCAATTGACCCCTGCTGCCGCTAGATGACGATATACTTATCTTGCCACCTTGGGTCCCAATGGTGGCAAGATGTGAACTTCCTCGCCTGGTATGGAGGAGGTTGTGGGTTCAATCCCAACCCTGACGCCTGCTCTACATTTGTAGTTTGCAAGGTCTCCCCGTGGTCGCGTGGATTTTTCTCCGGGTGCTCCGATTTTTCCCTCCAATTTAGAAACATGCGTTTAGAGTATTTTGTTTGCTGTAAAATTCCACATGATAAGCCACTTCGTTGAGCTATCATTTGTGGCCAGGTCGCTTCTGAAAAAGAGCTACATAGCTCAGTGGGCCTTACCTGGTAAAAAAAAACATTGTTTAGTTTTCAATGAATTTTAAAATTTATTAGATATGTTTTGTGACTACCGATTAATTAACGGAACCCACGCACACTGTCCGATTGAATATATTCAGGAGATTAATCTCAACACCGAGGTCTGCTGCCCACGACGAGAGGGCTTCAGAAGCGAGAGACATTGTCTAGTTTTGCTGTTCCTCCTCCGTTGTTGGAGCTAAGACTCTCGCGGTTTGCAATTTTTGTCTATAGTTTGGTTTGTAATATGGTCTATACTTTTGATTTAAAGCTATCGTGACTGCAATGATTCATATTCTTGGTTCTTTCGGTAAAGTCACGTAGAAGGGAAATAATAAAATAATATAAATATAAAACAAAAAAAATTCTCACGACGTTTCGACTGCAACACAAGCAATCATCATCAGGTGTGAAATCCACAGCAAGAATTTTTTTTAAAAGGTGGATTTCACACCTGATGATGATTGCTTGTGTTGCAGTCGAAAAGTCGTGAGAATTTTTATTGTTTTATATTTATATTATTGTATTATTTCCCATCTACGTGACTTTACCGAAAGAACCAAAAATATGGTCTATACTCTATAGCTTGAGTTGCAATACGGTCTGTAGCTTGGGTTGCATAGCCACAATGTACAAGAGGAGTACGCTCCTCTACGCGTGGCTCTGTCGCCACCACGTGGCTCAACGCGGATTTGTAAATGCAGAACCCAAATAAATGGGCATGCGATTAAAACATTACGGCCACAAGGTAAAGGTGCAGCCCTGCAATTGCGTGCTCACCTCACTGCTGGAGGAAGGGCCTCCACTATAGAGGGAGCTCTCGAGAGCCCCCTCTTACGATGCTATTTTGGCCTTCTCTTCCTCGCTGTACCGGACATCCTGGAAAGACTTGGGAGTCACCTACACCAAGATACATAGAGAGAGTAACACAGGTACAGAGAGGGAGATCGTCTCTGTGGGGTGGCCTTAAATAGACAGAGGGGGGCGGAGGCAGAGAGAGGGAGGGGTTAGAGAAAAAATGTACATGTCAATGAGTACGAAGAACGCGTAGTAAAGTACGCAGGCTTGAACATTAGGAGAGAGGGAGAAAGAACACACTAAATTAAATAACCTAGCAAAATATCGAAATGTTATGTATACAACACAGAGAGTCGGTCAACACACAATTAACGCATAGCCTAGTCGATTACGTATTTCAAAGATTGCTAAGTTAGAATTTAAGTGTGAAAACTCCAAAGAAAGACAAAACATAAAAATAAGAGGAACGGAGACACACAGAGCAGAACATAAGAACGACAAAAAACAAGTGTAGACAGAAAAAATTACACTAAATATACAGGCAGAGAGAGAGAGAACAAAAAACCCAGAGAGAGAGAAAAAGGTAAACTTGGAACTTCCCCGTAGAAGTGGTTCAATCTTAATTTTGGAGCTTTCGTGACTGCATGAATTATTATTTGGTTCTTTCGGTAAAGTCACGTATAAAGATAAAATAATAAATAAAATAATAGCATACGACGTTTCGATTGCGTTTGAGTCTCTCTCTCTCTCACCACTTATTTCCCTCCTATACACGCGTGGCGCTCCGACAGCCAATGTTTAATGGCGTCTTATACATCTAAATTCTTATTGTCGTTGTTGTGTGTGCCGGTGCCATGTTCAACATCGCATACATCGCTCGCAGATGACTTCCTTGGATGGTCCCTTACTTGGCAGACAAACAGCCACGTGCAGGTCGGAGCTGAGTCGACGTTGCGCCGCACAGGGGCAGCTGCCGCCCCCCGTCCCCCCCGCCTGCCCCCCACGAACATTGCCCTCCCCCCAAACCCCCACCCACCCCCCATCACCAACCTCCCCCACTCCCCCACTCACCCACCCACTCCCCCACCCAGCCCCCAACACCCCCCGATACACGCACGATCGCCCAAAGCAGTCACCCACGCAGTCTACACGACGGAGCAGCCATCAGCCTTTATTAACACCAAACCCTACAGTCTGCAAACACACGGGACAACACAAGCATACACAAATGCATTGCCAGTCTCACTCCACTGCTGGATGAATTAAGGTATCTATCCCCCCCTCCCCCCACTAGACATGCACTATTCGTTCGCGGCTCCTGTCGGGGCAGCTTGGTTATGGCCAGTCCCACGTGCTGCCCTCCGTTTCACCTCTCCCCCTTGGTCGTCCCACACCACTTTTCAAACAAAGCGACGTCTTCGTCAAACGCGCAATCGGGCCCTTTGCTCGTCTCCGAATTGTGCGCGTGGGCCGTGAACGACCAATATTATTATTATTCGTAGTTCGTACATTTTCGGTTTGAATCGTCGTGTCGCGTATAATGCCAATGTTCAGCTATACCCTCCGCTAAACAAATCAAGTCGCCACGTGGGCAAATCGCACGTGGGCAAATCGCACATTGAGATTTGTATTCCGATTTGATACTGGTATGCCGACTGAGGTTGGCTGGTCGATTGAGATTGGGGTGCCGATTGAGATTGGTATGCCGATTGGGAATGGCATGCCGATTGGGAATGGCATATTTTGACAATTGTCAATATTTTATTTGCTTTTCAACAATCCTCCGGTTTGCTCCGATTCTCGCCGTTGGCTACGAGCAATGCGAAAGAAGTTCAACGTAAGTGCGTAGATACATTGCTGAAATAAAACAAATAAATTCACATACTTACCCCCACGTGACAACTCGTTGTTGATTGGCCTGGTCGGGTGGCAGATGGTGCAGCTGAACATTGCCATGATGCCTCCACGATGATCTTACCAAGAATTAACTCGCTATGTTCATCTCCTGTTTACAAACTTGCGCCAGTTGTGGGAGGAGGAGGAGTGGGGGGGGGCTCAGAATTTAATCTGTCGGGAAACTCTCTGTTGACTTCCCCGCAAATTGGTACTTGAGGAGTGTATGATGTGGAATCGACTTTGCATGCTGTTGGTTATATTGATGCTTGATTCTGCACTGTGCAAGTACAGATCAAAATTGTCTATGAAAACGAATATTTTGCACACACACACACACTGGACTTATAATTATGTGTGAAAAAGTTACATCTCTTATAGGAAACATACCCTTATTCTCATTGACTGTGACTTAAATACATTTAAACAAAAGAGGGACGTGTACATTATTGGTGGTGTAATGGTCAAACGATTATGTTGTGATGTATTAAGGTCACGGACACCACACACACACATATGGTGTACAGATTTGCCCTGGTCTTCATAGGGATGTGTTCTTTTCTTTTTTAACGGACTTAGAATTATCGATCGCATCTTATCGATCATCCGAGTGGGTTTATATGCGTTTGAGTAAAGAGCCACGCAAACAAAAATAATTGAATTGTAAGCCCCGTGACGACGGAAGGTCGGTGTTGCGGGTCGGATGACTTCGTGTTTGACTTCACTTGAGCTCCATGCCTCTGTTGCTTTACCTAGAATACAGAAAAAGAAGCAAAAGACAAAGATCCCCCGTATAGCCTGAACAGACTGTTGGGGCAAGTGCTGTTAGCGAGCACCTATCAAGGCCGGAACGACACAGGAGGGGATGGGTGGCTAGCACCACGCCCGGCCGCCTTTGTCTCCCTAGTGGTGATGTTTTTACGCACCGCACCAGGTACTCGTTTGAGGCTGAGCCGACCTAGGGGAGGCCCAGGACTGGTTCAGATAATCGTCACTGATATTGACCGTGAGCAGGAATCGAACATCGGGTCGCCAGGTTCGTAGCGCAGCGCAGCTAACAGCTGCATTCAACCGAGACACGTGGAGAGCCGTCAGCCCCCACCGCCTCCTACATGGCCACGGCCACTTACACCACGAACGCTGCCCACAGGACGAGCGGCGTTAAGTCGACGTTTCGGGCAATGGCCTTTCACATCACTTTGAATGACCATTGCCCGAAATGTCACCTGTCGTTCTAAGGCCACAGTGATTACTGAAGATTGTTTAGTGGTTGTTGTTGTTGTTTGTGCTCTGGTGCCAATGCAGCAGTCTCACCAATAATGCGTTGAGTTGTGCGAGCTGTGGTTGAGAAAAGTGTAATTATTCACTCCCCAGAAGGCCGTGGAACCGGTGGGTTGTGTCAGAAATACTTTTGTTTTTAGTTGGGTGGAGAGACGGGATGCTCTTCTTGGTGTGAGACACAAGGTTCGTCTGACTATCTCTCTTTGTTGACGACGGGCAGCTGCAGCTCCTTCCCGCTAGGCGGCGGTAGAGACATCGACACGGGCTGAGAGTCGAATGCATTAAAATCCAGGCAGCCCGCGGCACAACACATGCGCAGTGGATTACTAAATTAATCGATTCAGGTGTATTATTGGGTCTTGATTTGAAGCTTTCGTTACTGCAGCAATCCATACTCTTTGGTTATTTCGGTAAAGTCGCGTAGCTAGAAAATAAATAACGACGTTTCACGACGTTTCGGGCGCAACGCAAGCACCCGAAACGTCGTGATTTATTCTATTATATATCTACGTGACTTTACCGAAAGAACCAAAGAGTATGTATTATTGGGCTTACAATATTCTAATAACCTCGATCGAATCGTGCGTGCATCAACGATCAAGGAAATAAGAGTATGTATGCCTCGCGCAGCATTATCCTTCTGGGCATCTGTGAAAGAAACTGGATTACGGATGATATTGTTCGCGAAAGTCGACGTGTTAAACAAACTGGACATCTGTGAACAAGAGCTTCGTAGCTCATCTGATTTCTCTCGTCTCAATTAAGTTTCTGACAATCACATAGCGTGTTTGCGGAGAATATAAATATCAAAAATAGATCAATCTTCAATCTTATTTCGATTATTGATTGTGTAAAACAAAACAACTTGCATTATTTTGGGTATGTATACATATGGAGAGACACGTATGGAGGAGACATATTGTCTGCTCATGTATCTTGTCACGTGTTCCGGAGTTGTGCGTCGAACTCGGACCCATACGTGAACACAGAGAGAGACGGTGCTCGACAATACAGCTGGCATTTCGCCAGCATTATTTTAAGCAAGCCTGCCTCTGCTGACGAGACACCCATTTGGCGAAACCAGTCCGGAGTTTGCGTGTTAAGAGCCAATGCTGCAGAATTAGTTCACTGATGGGATGTGTAAAAAAGATTTATTTTCATGTGGACAGATTTGGGGAGGTGTATCGACTGATTATTGAATTTGTTATGCACAGTCTGGCTGGAGCAATTACTGAACGGGGATCGGAATCAAACGATTGATTTTAGGCGAGAAAGAGCAGGTTGGAGTCTGTTGCTGATGGCGTGGGGAAGCGTTCATCGAGCAGTGGATAAATCACGATTCACCACGATACACCTTGAGTCATGATCATATAGGGCCCACGTAATCCAGCATTTTGGAGGTGGAGTTTGTGGCTCACACAGAGATCGGTGCGGCCATCTGGAATGCCCTTCCTTCCGGTAATAGGAAGCCACTGGAGCTATGCACTTTGAAATCATCATCGAGATTGAAAACTTATTTATTTTAAACTGATGTCCGTGTGTTTAGTTCGTTGCCCTTCCACCGCACCTCCGATTAGCATGGTTGGCTATGTTCTGTGCAAATGAAGTTCAACGTACACACATGTGATTTCGAAAAGTTTTTTGGTTTGGCCATCTTTGTTTGTTGTAGTACGGAGTTAGACTGATGGCTTTAATCTAAGTTAGATTTGAAGCTTTCGTGACTGCAAGGATTCATACTCTTAGGTTTTTTGGTAAAGTCACGTAGGTAATAAATAAATAAATAATGCGGCATTATAGAAATAATAATAGAAATAAAATTTAATTAATATTATTATTTATATATATATTTTAATTTTTGACCTATGTGACTTTACCGAAAAACGTAAGAGTATTAATCTAAGTTGTATTGTGGTTGTTGTTGTTTGACTTGCATCCCACTGTGAGTTTTGCACACAGCGTTGGTGTACGGTGCTTTTTCTGGAGGATTTTGCAGTTTTTTCCTGGATTTTTAAGATGTTTTCTTGTTCATGTTTTTAGTTTGTTGTTTGTTGCGGTATGGCTCACAGGGCTATACCAAATAAATGAAACTAAAACTGGTGCGAGACTCCCATCCGTCGTGAGTTACGAGATGGCCAACGCAGCGAGGAGGTGTATGATCTCTCTCTGCGTGGATTTCGAGCGCTGTCTCCTCACTGGCACCCGTACTCACTGTCCGCCCTGGGAGTCGAAGATCTTCTTGCGTCCCTCCATGCCGGACAGAGCCTCGATGTTTTTGCGCCAGTCCCCAACTTCTTGCCGCTCCTGTGCACCACGAGGCAAAGACAAAGGACCCCCGCCCCCCCAAATTATAGTTTTCGACGGCCTTAATGAGACGAGTGCTGTTGGCGAGCTCCTTGTCGTGGCTGGCGCAACAAGGGGATGGCGTGGCAAGCAGCCTACGCCCCTGGCCAACTTTTATTTTCAGCGCCGATGTTTGCACGCAGCAGCAGGTGCTCTATTTAATTGTGAGTTGCCCAGGTGGGGAGGGGGGGGGGACCTTTGGACCGGTTGAAATATCTCTCGCCACTGATGTTCGCCGTGAGCGGGAATTAAACTCGGGTAGCCGGCTTCTTAGCCTCACGCGCTGGCCGCTGCACCAACGCCCCGCATACAAAGACAAAGATCCCCCATATAGCC
Organism: Lethenteron reissneri; assembly: GCF_015708825.2. Lineage (NCBI taxonomy): Eukaryota > Metazoa > Chordata > Hyperoartia > Petromyzontiformes > Petromyzontidae > Lethenteron > Lethenteron reissneri. Next base: position 3,119,439 of record NC_083815.1, on the reverse strand, counting down.
TTAACAGACTGTAGGGGCAAGTGCTGTTAGCGAGCACCTATGAAGGCCGGCACGGCACACGAGGGGGTGGGTGGCCAACACCACGCCCGGCCGCCTTTGTCTCCCTAGTGGCGATGTTTACACACTGCACCCGGTACTCATTTGAGGCTGAGTCGACCTAGGTGAGGCCCCAGGACCAGCTCAGATAATCGTCATTGGTGTTCGCCGTGAGCGGAAATCAAACTCGGATCACTGGGTTCGTAGCGCAGCGCGCTAAACCGCGACACTACCGCTCCCCACGAAGACACACACAGACACACACAGACACACAACCTTGTCTGTATCCTCCTTCTTGACGGACTTGAGGTTGGCCCTGAGGTCCATGGACACTTTGTGCTTGGAGCCCAGGAGGGCTCGCAGCATGGCGTCGGCCGACATGCGGACGCGCTTCAGGTTGGGGCGCTTGAACTTTCCCTTGAGGTCGAAGATCTTCTGGTTCAGGTCGGTGATCTGGTAGGGGGGGCGGGGTTGGGGAGAGACAATAACATCCATTGCCACAAATCCTTCGAACCATGGAGGAGCCTGACTGGCATGGGCCCCTGATGTAAGGAATGAAAGGGGGCAAACCCCTTCGAACTCAGTGGTTCAAAGATGTTAACTCCCTCGTCCGGTATACAGGAGGTCGTGGGTTCGAACCCGACCCTGACGCTTGCCACTGCTGTATATTATGGAGTTTGTGTGTCTCTCTCCCCGTGGTCGCGTGGAGTTCTCTCCGGGTCCTCCAGTGTTTCCCCTCCACATTTAGAATCAACAACGCGCGCTCAGAGCATATGGCTGCTTTAAGTTTCCACGTGTTAAGCCACTTCGTTGAGCTGTCATTTGTAATAGCCAGGTCGCTTCTGAAAAAGAAGTTAATAGCTCAGTGGGCCTTACCTGGTCCCCAGTGCAGTTGCACCGCCTGCACACTCGATTCATATACAGTACTACAGTACAGGCCTTTGTCAATCTACTGCTGGATGACGGCTTGCCCACGCCATACGGGTCACGGGGTGGAGAGCCATAGACGTGGACGCATGTAAGTACAGTACAGTAATACCTCCGTTAACGAAGTAGATGGGTTCCGTGGCATCGCGTCGTTGTCAGAAACTTCGTTCCCAGACGCTTCTCTAACAGAAGTATTCACAAACTATTTAACTAACTTTTTCTTCTTGGTTCTTTCGGTAAAGTCACGTAGAAGGGAAGTAATAAAATAATAAAAATAAAACATAATAAAATAATTCTCACGACGTTTCGGCCACAACACAAGCTTGTTATTATTTTATTACTTCCCTTCTACGTGACTTTACCGAAAGAACCAAGAAGATGAATCCCTGCAGTCACGAAAGCTTTAAATCGAAATTTAACTAACTTCCTTTTTTATTTTACCGAATAAGGCCCACTGAGCAATTTCAGAAGCGGCCTGGCCACAAACGACAGCTCAACGAAGTGACCCCCGTCGTCATGTGGACATCTTATCGCAGCCAGAGCACGACGTTGGACTTTCGCTGCGTCGCCCTCCGCGGACCAACTCAACGGCCCCGCGTCCGCAAAGGACGAATCACTTTCGTACCGTCCAGGCTGACAACAACAAAACCATCCTGCTTGGCTTCCGAGACCCGGTGAGACCCGGGGATAGTTTGTGGGCGGTGGGTGGGAGATTTGATTTGCACTGTGGCCGGGTCTCACCTCCGCCTGGGATTTCTTCACTTTGTACTCGATGTCGTATCGCTCCTCGTCCACCACGTCCACCTTCTGGTGGAGCTCCCGGCAGAGTTCCTTCCAGCACAGAAACAGACACGGTGACACGCAGAGACAATGTTCCCCATCCCGTGTGTGTGTTCGTGTGTTAGCGCGCTGTGCTACGAACCTGGCTACCCGGGTTCGATTCCCGCTCACGGCCAACACCGGTGACGATTATCTGAACCGGTCCTGGGCCTCCCCTAGGTCGACTCAGCCTCAAATGAGTACCTGTTGCGGTGTGTAAACATCGCCGCTGGGGAGACAAAGGCGGTCGGGCGTGGTGCTGGCCACCCACCCCCTCGTGTACCGTTCCGGCCTTCATAGGTGCTCGCTTACAGCACTTGCCCCAACAGTCTGTTAAGGCTATACGGGATCTTTGTCTTTGACTATTCTAAGCATGTTGGGACGAGTGCTGTCAGCCCGTTAAGGCCACAACAGCACACGAGGTGGGTGGTGCGTATGATGAACTTATTTCGTATCGTACTTTGAACCGTACGTAGCCAACCGTGCTAATGGGAGGTGCGGGGGAAGGACAACACAAAAAGCAGTTCTACAGAAATTAGTTTTCAATCGAGATTATTTAAAAGTGCGTAGCTCCAGTGGCTTCCTGATATCGGAAGGAAGAGCGTTCCAGACGGCCGCAGAAGCGCATCTAATAGCGCGTGCGATGCGGCGACCGTCTTTGTTCGATGGCCAACCAAAGGCCGCTGCTGCAAGGATGACCGGAGTTCATGTGGTGATTTTGCGTCTGATACCACACGAAGGTGATTACAATGATGACGATGTTGATGGTAATGCTGCTTCTGCTGTTGATGATGATGACGATGACCTTCACCACACCTGCAGCTGCTGCAGAGTGAACCCCGACAGCTGTAGAGGTGGCACGCGCTCCGTCAGCACATTGTTCTTGTCGTCCTCTCGGTCTCGCTTCTCTCGCTCAAGGTCCTCCTGGGCCTTGGCGAGCATCAAGCTCTGCACCGTCGCAAAGACAACACGTCGGGAACGCGTCACGAACACGTCGCGAACACGTCATGAACATGTCGGGAACACGTCATGAACACCTCGGGAACACATCGGGAACACGTCACGAATACGTCGGGAACACGTCACGAACACGTCGGGAACACGTCACGAACACGTCGCGAACACGTCACAAACACGTCGGGAACACTTTGCAAATCCTCATCATGAACACACTGAGAACACATCAGGAACACACCACGAACACATAACGAATAAAAGTAAATATGGTCAGGAGATACACCAGAGGTTGGGTAGAGTTCTTATTACAGCAAGTCGTGGCAAGTCGTGGCCAGTATGCGGGGTTGTGATCGATTCTGATTCTGAGTGTGGTTAAAGGTGCGGCCAGTTCTGTACTAGGGTCTGGTTGGCTCATTAGGGGTAGGGGTATGGCTCGTGTCTGATTGCCTTTTGGGGAGCTGAAATAATTTTGAAGGGCGGCGGTGGTGTGGAGGAGGGCATATATTAATCCTTTAAATACATGAGAAAGATTTTTGTTCAATAAATGTTTATGGTTTTAAGTTCAGAAACAATCGGGCACGAGGGTGCCACTAGGGGAGCACGTGGGTAGGTAGGCTGACACGTCACAAAGAGAATGCATATTCTCTTTGTGACGCGCTCTGCTCGTGGTGACCTTCAGAGGCTAAGCCCTGTTTAGCCATAGCCGCCCCACCACCCAGAGTCATCGTTCAGGTGTCAGTCTTATTCGTTAGTCGATATCATCTGGTTGGAGTCTTCATCATCATCATCTAGGATTACATCTTCATCAACGTCATATTTGTCAATGATGTTGTTTTCATCTACATTGTCATCCAGGAGTTCATCTTTATCATCGCCATCACCTTCGTGAATTTTCGTAACGCCATCATCAGCCTGAACTCGAGCACGAGACGAGCCATTGTCCGCGTCTCACCTTAAGCATGAGCTTGCGAGAAGCCGTGATCTTGCTGACTCTTTTCTGAAAGTGAAAAATAGAACATGTGTTTATAATGATGATTATTATTTGTCAATCCACTGTTAGATGAAGGCCCCCCCATGTCGTGTCAGTCACGAGGGCTGTTTGACCATGCTTGACCGTACTGGTCAGTGTGGGTTAGTGAGGTATCATTCGCCACTGATGTTAGCCGTGGCTCGGAATCGAACTCGGTCGCGGAATTTATAGCGCAGTGTGCTGTCCACTGTGCCACCGCTCCACCCCAAATCAACCGCTGTGTATTTTTTTACGTGAATTTATAGACGCAAGTCCATATCTCCACATCAACGGCCTTTTGCCTTTCGAGACGAATATTGACGAGCCAGCATTTGTTTACGCAGCAAACTCCGGACGCGTTCTCGTCACCGCGGTCCGCCCTGTTTTCCAATCGCTTCCTGGGTTCGCAGATTTTTCTGGTGACCGGCTAAGGCCCCCGTCTCACCTACGCGTGAGAACTCCGTTTAATCACCGGCGTCGTGGAACCCGGATTCGAACCCAAGTTCTCAGTTGCTCCAACTCAAGAATGTCCCCCCCCCCTGACGCGGCAACTGAGAGCCGTCTGAGGAGGCCCTCTGCTACCTCACTGCTCACTCGACTGGCAGGTGCGGGATGAGAACGACTTCGCTCACCTCCTCACTGGAGTCGCCCGCGGAAACGCCACCGGGGTGGTAAGGAAGGGAATGGGCGAGACAAGTTAGAGAACTTAGCGTTGATCACAAACGACTTGAAGACCACCATTGGAACCTCATGGTGCATTGTCTTTGAGTTGTACGCCTTTTGGCGTCATCTGGTCCAACCCATGTGAGACTAGGCTCTAAGGAAAGCTGTCTCGGGTGTGGACCAATCAACTTCAAGGAGAGTGCATATATTATCAGAGTTATATTTTTTTTGCATTATGGCTGCAGGTATTGTGGTCTATGCAAACATGACTCCTTGTAAAAAAGGTGTCAGTTTTGTTGCCAGATAGAAGGGTTAAAAAAACAATGATCGACTTGAAGACCTTCAACTATAAACTATTCTTGTGTTTTAGCAGGTAAGGTCTCCACTGAGCTATGTGAAGCTTTTTTTCAGAAGCGACCTGTCTATCACAAACGATAGCTCAACCGAAGTAGTGGCTTATCACGCTGAAGCGTATTGCAGCCAAACACTCTAAACGCGTGATGTGGAATCTAAATGGGGAAGGGAAAAACCTGAGCACCTGGAAAAAACATCCACGCGACCACGTGGAGAGAGACACGCAAACTCGAAATAATACAGCAGGCGTCAGGGTCTGTATCAAACCCACGACCTCATGCATACCAGGCGAGGTATTTAACGTCTCACCACCGTGGCACCTCGCACGCCACGTGCTGCATCGTGTCGAGATCTCAGAGTGTACAAGGACACATACTCTTTGGTTTTTTCGGTAAAGTCACGTAGGTGAAAACAAAATAGAATAAAAAATAAATTAAATCACGACGTTTCGGAAGCAACACAAGCATCCGAAACTTCGTGATTTAATTTAGTTGTTTAATTTTTTATTTTATTTTGTTTTCACCTACGTGACATTACCGAAAAAAACAAAGAGTATGGATCCTTGCAGTCACGAAAACTTCAAATCTAGATTGTACAAGGACACGCACGGGGCAAGGGCATTCGCGGGGAGAGTGAGTGAACACGACTCCACTTGAGTTTGTGAGTTCATAGGGGCGCACTTTGGCGAGTGAGATTACACGAGTAGCGCCTGTGGCTATCGTGGTTCTGGCGAAAGATCGCCACCAAACTGCCCGCCGCTGCTTGTCTGTAGCTGTTTCAATGTCTACACCACACGCACGAGGTTCTAAACCCGTAGCCGGACAACTGCAGGATTCGTACGCCGCAGTGTTGATTCTTAAGAGTTAACTTGCTAAGACCCGAGGCACCCAGTGCCAGAATAAGGCCCCTTTTAATTCCTCTCGTTCGGTGTTAACATGGCCCAAAGAGCCGCGGGCATTCATTCGTATGCCGTGAGATGAGAAGTAATGCTCAAGGCTCGTAGTTTCCAGCCTAAGGCACTTTTTAGAATATTTAATGTTCGGCGCAAATGTCCTGGACTGACGCGCCGTATTAAGAGTGTTTAGTATATATTTGTATTATTATTAACGAACAAGGTTTGGACAAATGTGATCGCGGCAAAGACAACTGCTGGGACCGCTTGGTTGTGTTACGACTGCGGTGGACTGTTTAACCTTCGAGCGCGACGTGCATTGTGAACCGGGTGGAAACTTACGGCATCTTGGCTGGTGGAGTCTGACAACGGACGTGAACTCGGGAGACTGTGGGAAGCGAGACAAGTGTGGGCACACACACACACACGCACGTGTCGGGTCAACAGAGCCGTCCCCTGGGGTGCACGGCCAATCGGGGCGACCGCCCCGGGCCCCGCGCTTTGGGGGGGGGGGGGGACCGCGCGCTTCGACGTCACGGTGTGACCTTCCGGTTTCGTTTGAAGGCGTCGAGGGTCGAGGTGGGGGGGAGTTGTCCCAGGCCCCGCACCCCCCCCCCCGGCATGGACGGCCCCGATTGTCAGGCATCATTGATGACCTATTACATATTATTTGAAACCGAGTGTCGTTTTTTTCGACGAATGTTTTCACGTGGGCTTTCAAACCTTTAATTTGACAACACCGTGTCCGTTTACAATTCATTCGATAGGGGCGGGGGGGGGGATGGGTGAGGGGTGGAGAATCACCGAGACCCACGAGTTCGAAATGCGAGTCCCGCTCCTCGATTGCACTCCGTGTGTCTGTCCTGTCCGAACGACTGCCTGCCCGCGTCTCGTCCTCTCTTACGGAGTGTCCATGGGCCATGCGCGCACAGCCGCTTTCTCTGAACTCGAGTTGCCGTCCCGAGCCTCGCCTTTCTCCACGTTCGACATTTGAAGTTGACTCGCGTGTTGCCCCTGAATTCTGCCAGTCAGCCCGAATTCCCTGGGGTCTGTCATCGCTTCACACGCTTGCCCAACGAACAGAAGGACATCGCCACGCGTGTTGTTCTTACAATGGGGGAGGGGAGGGGGAGGAGATGTTTATAGGCGGTGGGAATGTTTTAATTGGAAATCTAAATTAGGCAATTGGGTTTACGCACGGCAGCAATCATCGCCCTGAACCGCGAAAACCTGGCGCGATCATCCTGAATAAGATGCCTGAGACTTGGAGAGCGCTTTCATGGCTAAGCAAGCACTCGTAATAAGTATACTATCGACATCGAATAAGTAGAGAAACGCGACATCTACAGGGTACCTCTACGACGGACCAGCCCGTGTCAGGCGGCAACATCATGGTTACACCACGTCCCACACCAACTACGAGTTGTTTAGCGGTCTATAGAGCTCTGGGTGAAATCGGGGCGACTCACCTCTGGCTGGCTGTCCCTACATCGTTCTGTCCCCCCTACGATCATTTATATGGATACATCTTAAGTCAATAAGCAGGGGGTCTATGTGCCTGCCTGCCTGTCCGGCAATCCATCTATCCTTCCAGGATTCCTCCATCTATTATTACGCTGGGCCATGTGTCCGTGTGTCTGCCTGAAATTCGAACTGTGTAGTCGGGCAACGCGTGCGGGATGTGGGTCACCCATCATGCGGCAACGTCGCACTACAGCGCCATCGTCATCAGCAGCAGCAGCCCGAGTTCCAATGGAACGCGAAACAATAGCGCTAAGATAGTAACCATCACCTACCCCCACCAACGCGCCCAGCCCCCAGCAATCTTTGGATCCCCCTCCCCCCATCCCCCCTTCGAGAAAGAATTGCTCGCCATGTATGGGGCCCGAGCCACGAGGCCGATTGTCGTGCGAGGGTTAGGGGGCAAAAAATAACCACGGCCGCCTCGCCTGGGGAGGGAGTCCTGCTGAGCACTTTCACAATGTCACATTCCCCTGGCGGAGTGGACGTCTGGAATGGGGTGTGGGGGAGTGGGGGGGAGTGGGGGAGTGGGGGTTTGGAGGAGTGGTAATGTGGGGGGGAGTCGGGGAGTGGAGGTATGGGGGGGAGTGGGGGTGTGGGGGGGGATGGAGGAGTGGGGGTGTAGGGGGTGGGGGAGTGGGGTGTGGGGGTGTGGGGGGTGTAGGGGGTGGGGGAGTGGGGGTCTGGGGGAGTAGGTGTGTGGGGGATTGGGGGTGTGGGGGTGTGGGGGGGGGAGTGGGGGTGTGGGGGTGTGGGGAGTGGGTGAATGGGGGGGAATGGAGGTGTGGGGGAGTGGCGGAGTGGAGGTGTGGGGGAGTGGGGGTGTGGGGGAGTGGGGGTGTGGGGGAGTGGGGGTATGGGGATAGAGGCGACCGGGGGCTGCGGGGTGGTGGAAGCACACAACGGCTTCAGGCGTCGCTCGCCGCCACTGCTAATTAATTAACCGTTGCAGGGAATCTAACTCTTGTTGCGGAGCTCATATGTGCACTGCGCCACCGCTCCCACGTGGTCGTCGAATGCGAGAAGTTCGCTGGCATCGCCATTCGCTCACGCCATCACCCTTGGGCAAGTCTCCGTCACCAGCCGAAAAGTCGCCGCCATAAAATTTTCCGAAGATCGTTGGCATCATTCAAATTTACCGACATCCCATTCGCAGCTCCTCTATTCCTGTCCACGTATTCTGTCGGTCGTAATTGGCCCCAATTAACATGACCGGCGTACCGTTATCTTACGCAGCCGACTCTGGAGGATTGCTGCTAATCCTCATCACGCTGCACTCCCTCCACGCCTTTTACGCTCCCTGGATTTCCAGGCTGCGGTCCACACCGACCTCACCTCAAAGAGGCGAACGCTGGGTGATCGTGAATCCTGCTGATATTGCACCCCAGACTGCGGTGGGCACGCTGCTATGTATCAGCTCTGTGCCAGGAATTGTGACTGTTCAAACTTAATTTGGAGCTTTCGTGACTGTAGGAATTATTCTTTGGTTCTTTCGGTAAAGTCACGTATAAAGATAACATAATAAGTTAAATTAAATACTAGCATACGACGTTTCGATTGCAACACAAGCAATCATCATCAGGTATAAAATAAATAGGAACACAAATCTAGTATACTTAGAAATGTAATGAAATACAACAGAGAGTCGGATAACATAACAGTCAACAACCTATCTGGTTGATTACGTTCTTCCTGAGAATGCTAAATTTGGTTTCTGGTTCTGTGTTTAATCACCTCGCCTGGTGTGGAGGAGGGCGTGGGTCCGATCCCGACCCCTGAAGTTTGTATATTTGGAGTTTGCGTGTCTCTCCCCGTGGTCGCGGAGATTTTTCTCCAGGTCCTCTGGTTTTTCTCTCCACATTTAGAATAGACGTGCGTTTATAGTATTTTGCTGCTATAAATTTCGACGTGATTATCCAATTCGTTGAGCTATCATTTGTGGCTTCTGAAAAAGAGCTCGATAGCTTAGTGGGCCTTACCTGGTCAAATAAAAAGTAGTTTTTACTTTTAGATCCAGCTTGGTAAACCTATTTTTACGAATTGGCACTTCCTGTAGCCTTCCTGGATTTTACCCGGACGTGTGATATGATGTTGTTATTATATCGTAGTTATTCCAATTGCCTATTGGCATTTAGGAGTTTAGTTATTCATGTTATTATCAGTCTTCATTTCCTTTGGAATTTAATTATACTTTGGAGGACTTTTCTGTACAGCGCATTTGAGATTTCATCATGGAAGTGGCTTTTATGAAATCAACAACATGATTATTATCAACTATTACAATTATCAGCGTCGTTCGCAGTGACTGCGCGTGAAAAATGAATGTTTTCCTTTTTTTCTTATCATTTGATGGCAGATTAAATCGTACATTTAAATAACACATTGTGGTCACTTTCATGACCATGTTCGTAACTAATCTTCGGTTAACCTTCCTCATTACAATTTCCTGAAGAAGGCCAGTGGGCCGAAACGTCAGGCTTTTCCCCCTTTCAATTCTCGTTACAGTATTAACAACATTTACACAATACACTGTGAACTAAACTCGTTAACCCACTGGGTGCACAGAGGCAGTGGGAAGGGATTCAATAAAAGTTAAAACTTAATAATTATTTATTTTACCAGATAAGGCCCACTGAGCTATGTAGCTCTTTTTCAAAAGCGACCTTGCTGTCACAAATGATAGCTCAACGTCGTAGCTTATCACGCGTAAACGTATTGCACCTAAATACTCTAAACTCGTGATGTTGAATCTAAATGGAGAAGGGAAAAACAGGAGTGCCTGGAAAAAAAAACCCACGCGACCACGGGGAGAGAGACACGCAAACTCCAAATAATACAGCAGGCGTCAGGGTCGGTAAGCAACATGCCCGACGTTTTGGCTACCGCGCCGGAAGATGAAATCGAGCCGCCAACCTCTGGATTTCAAGTCGAGCGTGCCGACCGTTACACCACCGCAGCATCGCCATCGTCACGACCACCACCACCACGATAATTATAACTCTCAAACGCCTCGTCTATGTCTGAATTCATCTTTGACAACCGATGAGCGCCAGTTAATCTGTTGAAGCTGTCGCCTCTTGCTGACGTTACTGAGCTATGCGTTTGCTCACCTCCGCCACCCTTATCCGAAACGATCCTGTGAAACCCGACCCCGCGCTCTGGCAAGGCGGAGTCCATCTGCTGTTTGGCAAAAGTGGTGTGACAATCCTTGCTGCGATCGGTGTCACAATCCTTCCTGCGATCGGTATCACAATCCTTGCTGCCATCAGTATCACAATCCTTCCTGCCATCGGTGTCGCAATCCTTCCTGCGATCAGTATCACAATCCTTCCTGCCATCGGTATCACAATCCTTCCTGCGATCGGTATCACAATCCTTCCTGCGATCGGTATCACAATCCTTCCTGCCATCGGTATCGCAATCCTTCCTGCCATCGGTGTTGCAATCCTTCCTGCGATCGGTATCACACTCCTTCCTACCACAGAAGCTTTTTACGGGTTAGTTTTGTGCGATTTCGCGTATATGTAGCTAATCTATTTCGCGATCTAACCCCAAAAACCTCTATTATGAATCAATTTCTACCCAAAAGTCGCGCTACTATGCGGTTTGAATTGGATGTGGGACAACATTGTGTGTGCTGTATGTACCGTATGTGTGTGTACTGTGTGTGTGTGTACTGTGTGTGTGGACTGTGTGTGTACTGTGTGTGTGTACTGTGTGTGTACTGTGTGTGGACTGTGTGTGTACTGTGTGTGTGTACTGTGTGTGGACTGTGTGTGTACTGTGTGTGTGTACTGTGTGTGTACTGTGTGTGTGGACTGTGTGTGGACTGTGTGTGTGGACTGTGTGTGTACTGTGTGTGTGTACTGTGTGTGTACTGTGTGTGTACTGTGTGTGTGGACTGTGTGTGTACTGTGTGTGTGTACTGTGTGTGTACTGTGTGTGTGGACTGTGTGTGTACTGTGTGTGTGTGTACTGTGTGTGTACTGTGTGCGCTCCTCGGCAGGCAGCGATCTCGTGCGGTTTCGCTTTTGTGCGCCCTTTTCTTCGAACGCATCTACCACACAAAGCGAGGGAAACCCGTGTACTTGCAGTCGCCACGACGATCCTCAGGAACGTTGTCTCTTATATTACGTGCGACAGGAACGCTTCAGATGCCACCCTCCACTGTCGTTAGCCGTGGTCGGGAATGCAACTCACGTTACCGGGCTTAGAGCGCAGTGTTCTAATTAATGCGCCATCACCGCTCGCTGCATTCGGGACGCTATTCAAGTGTCTCGTACGCGCATCATGTACCAACATATCTCGTTCACAAACGCAGATGTCCTGAACCTCCGCGGATGTCTTTAAATTGGAGTACCTGATGCAGCAGCTGATACTGGGGAGACAAAAGCGGTCGGGCTTGGTGTGCTGGCCAGACGACCAACCTCCCGTGTGATGTACCAGCCTCAATCATCTTGCTCAATAGCGGTCATTTAAGTCGCTAGAAGCGTCATACAACAACGTTTCCTAATCAAGTGTCACTAGATGATCTTGTGTTGCAGTCGAAACGTCGTGAGAATTTTTTATTGTTTTATATTTATATTATTTTATTATCTCCCTTCTGCGTGACTTTACCGAAAGAGCCAAGAATATGAATCCCGGCAGTCACGAAAGCTTTAAATCAAAATTTGTCACGAGCTAATTAATATTTTAACTTGTGACACGCTGTATAAAACTAGGTGAACCCCCGTCTCTATCAATGCAAGGGGCATTTATCCCTCGCGATCTGACAAAGCAAATCCTAATGATCGGTATGAGCTGTGGTCTATCCACTGCTGGATGACGATCTCCCCTTGTCGCCGCCGCCGTCCTAAACGATTCTGCGACGCCACGATCCAGAGGGGGGGGTGCAGCGAGTACCATGCCCGGCCGCCTTTGTATCCCCAAATGCTAATGTTAACACGCCGTACCAGCTGTTCATTTTAGACAGTCGATCTGCGGCGAGATCCGGGATATTTTTTTTTGCTTTGGAAAGGAAACATGTTAAATGGATAATGACAACGGCACACGTCATGACGATAGCAATGCAACTCTGACCGACACAAACTCCTGTGCACGGAGCAACTTTGCAAATGGTCACGCCGAGTGAAGTTGCGCACACGGACGTGCAATGTAGACACTGATTGAGAACGAGTGACTGATATTTTCATGTTCTAGAAGGGTGACGACCCGACCATTGGGTATACATATTCATAGTTGAGTCTGCATCTTCATAGAAACATCCAACAAATACACAATTGTCACAATTTTGCCACATCAAAGACATTACAGCCTATATAGGTTGGAAACACATTTTTTAAATGGTTTTTAATATCGAGATTTGCGAATCAGAATGAGAATGCGTATTTATACTGGAGGAATCCGAAGAGCTATAAAGCTCTTTTTCACAGACGTACAGTCGGGGCGGGTACGAACGTTCTAACAACAAATAAATATAACAACACGAGAGATATTAAGGTGCCAATTCCAAATATTACATCAGGTTAGATATCTTAGAACAAAAATTTTGACCATTCGTATAGACAGACTCATTTACAGCTGAATTTACCGCAAACACAAGCTTCTAAAAAAGTGTAATGTGTTGCAAATCGGCAGGTGGAAAAAAACGGTTTTGAAAATCAGCAACACCACTACTTAAATCGGTTAGCGTTGGCAAGCATGGCTATGCACACACCCACACACGCACACCCCATGGGCCAGAACAGACATTGGCACGACCCAACGTAAGCAAAACGTTAGTAGCACCGATACATATATACATGTATGGATGAGTGTATCGCTTGATAACCCACTCAGTTCACACGGTTATCACATCATTCACCCCCGTTGTTATCGGCCACCGCGCGAAGAGAAAGTGGCACAGTTTCAAAGTGATGCCACATCAGGTGAGATCTCTGGTCGGGGCTCTAACGCGCGCAACACGCAACAGCAAACGCCGCTCTGGCTACCTGTGGTCGATGGCAAGCAAGCGGCGAGGAACTGTCGCTGGTCGCAGGCGACTAAGCGGACACACCGCGTCCCCTTCTCTCTTTATTGCCGTATCGTGGAGTGGCGGGGGGCGGCGAGGGGGTGGTGCAGGTCAGGAGGTGGTAGCACTGATGATAAGAGGCGGGTGGTGGCAGGCGGGCGGGCGGGTGAGTTGTGTGCTATGTTGAATTTTGGGTGCCAGCAAAAAATAGACCCTTGGAACAAAAGTGAGTGGCCGTCTCTGGGCGGCTGAGCTTATCGCAATTAGGCGAGAGGCACGCGGTAATGGAGTGGGGTGGTGGTCGGGGAGGAGGTGGGGGAGTGGGCCAAGGCCATTCGCACGTAACTGGACCCCTACGTAAACACGAGGCTGTCCGGGCACAGGGGGCAAACGCAAGAATGGAAAGCTATGACTGACAGCTGGATGTGTGTGTGTGTGCGTACATGTGTGTGTGTGTTGAACTTCTTTCGCACCGTACGTAGCCAACCGTGCGTTTCATTACAGCCAAGAGAGTCCGGGAATTATTTTTGCCGCGCCGCGTCCAACTTGTCGAACGTCGTTCTTGTTCGTTGTCACTGAATGAATCAGTTCGCAGGATGACAGGGATGTGGGGTACAATAATACGGGGTTATTACGCATGGGTGTAATGGTTGTGAATACGCTTAGCAAAAAACATAAACCCAACCCCTACTCCAAACCAGACTTTGGCAGCGTTCCGGAAAATATCGAGCGAGAAATAAGCCCTGGCAGTGTGGTGGTGAGCGCAACGCTGCGCTACAAACCCGGCGACCCCGAGTTCGATTCCCGCTCACGGCTACCAACATCGAAGGCGATTATTTACACCGGTTCTGGGCCCCCTCTAGGTCGACTCAGCCTCAAATGAGTACCTAATGCCATGTGTAAACATCGTCACGAGCGAGACACAAGCGGCCGTGGCGTGGTGTTGGCCACCCGCCCCCTTGCGTGCCGTGCCGGCCTTCATAGGTGCTCGCTAACAGCACTTGCCCCAACAGTCTGTGAAGGCTATAAGGGGGATCTTCGTCTTTGTGCACGTATAGCAACACTGTGTCCGACAATCGCGAGTTGGTGGCGGAGGAACGCGAGTGACCAGCAGTGATGAATTGGCTTGTGCGTAAATTTTTACTCTGGTTGTGCTACAACAATAAAAAAAATAGACTGGTACTCGCCATGGTATTGTGGACTTGCATACAATGGGCGAGGGCCGGCGTAAGGTTATGAGCAGGGAGCAATGTTCATGGCAGCGTGGGAATACGGACTTTGGAGTACATTTTTGGCGAGTAAAAATGTTTAATTGTAATGTATCATCATCATGATCGTCGGTAGATGTGAATGGAGGAGTTTAGCGTTCAATGTCATTCAGTGGCCGGAGAGGGAAAGGATTTATAGACATGGAGATTAGTGAGTTTTAGGAACATCATCGTTGGTGAATAATGTGGATATTATAACCACCATTGCATTAATATCAACAATACCTCTTTATCAAACCATCACTACCCAAGTTAACATCAACACAATTCAATCATCATGAATTGTATCATGGACAATACAATTCCATCATCGCGATCATCACCGTCATGGTCCACAATCACACCGTTGTTTCTTGTACAGACATTTGTTCACCTGCAGACACTAATCACCGTTTATTTTATTTAACCAGGTTCATATTCAAATCTACAATTATTTAACCAGGTGAGCAATCTCGGGACCGGGGTTGCGAGAGTGACCGTGCTCTCCGTAAACGCAAACAAAACGAAGCAAATAGAAATAGGATCAAAAACAACCGCGTCGAAAATATTGCACCGACAGAACTCGACAGCGAAACAACACGTTCCCCGTCGCGCGAGTCGGCTCGGGCAGCTTGTGTTCGACTGATCACAGCACAATTCATTAGGACCACACAGTGCCCTGCTTGTGTACTCAGGTGTGCCGAATGGCTCGTTCTTCTCTTTGCACTTTCGCTCTTCGTCTCGGCTCTCAGCTGTCACATTTCCATTGCCACGCGCGCACACTTACGCGTGTTACTCGGTCAAAGTCAGGCCTCTGGGTCGTGTCCCTCCCTCTGGAGCTCCGTGTTTAACGATGACGGTATTGGTCTTGTGCAATAATGTGTGTGTGTGAAACGTAAACTTATGTTGTAAGAGTTTATGCATTCGCTCGGTCAGTTTGTAACTGGGGGGGGGGGGGGGGTGCTATAGCGCTTGTAAAAATTCTCAGATACGAACCAAAAGTTAGTATGAAGTCGTGTTACTAATAAGAGACTTGCCCTGATGGCCCAAGAGTTACCTCAACCTACGATCCAGAGCAAAGTGGACTATTTTCCAACATGCAAACGCGTTCGCCCCGACAGCTTCCACGCTGAAGGTGAAATGCTTCCAAAGACAAAACGCACGTTGGCAATCATTACGGAATTCACGCGTAAAATATTCTTCTTCTCTTTTTCTAACCCAAAAAACTCTATTATGGACAGTTATTGGTTGGATGAGGCGTTGACGGATATGCGTTCTCAACTCGATTAAATGAAAAATCCTTCAGGTGCTGTTCATAATTGGCTACTTGATTGATGGTCACATTCATTTGCACGTTCAGAACCTGTTTGTGCGTTTTGAGACGTGACTTATTTTGTAAGTACGATTTGGTATTGAACAATGCGGTGATGTTGATGACGCACCTTGATGATAAAGCATCAACAATCTCCACCACCGATGAAAAATTAACGAAAGGCCACGGGTCATGACCACAGAATTCAAACCATGGACCACTCTGTAACGCCACAACGCGCTCCGATCGTTTCACTCACACGCCAGGCGACCACTCCTGATGCCATCCACTGGCTCGCTCACACTCACCTCCACTTAGAAATATCGCTCAATCCCCCCCCCCCCCCTACAAGAGAAGCACTGATCGACTCATATGATGATAGCACATCAATGATGAGTATAACACCCATGTGATGACAATGGTAAAGATTTGTTTTAGAAATCGCGCCGTCCTGTTCAACAGGGCGTCTCGGAGTGATTTTCATCGCATCTCATCTCATCATTTTGAAAAGGCACCTCCAGTTGCGGCTGTCCCCGTGAGTACAAGGCGATTCATCGCCTCGCCTGCCAACGGGCAGTTGTCTGTCCGTAGAGGGCGATGATTGCTGTCTGTAATCCCAATTGAGAATGTGCAGATTTTATTTTCAGATTGTGCCCATTTCACCGGCACACACCGGCCTCCTCCTGGCCCTTTGACGTCAGGGGATCGTGAACAATCCACTGTGAAGCAGGACGCCGCGTAGCATTTGTACGGTTATTACACCCGCAGTGATAACCAGGGCGAACGCTGGATTCGAACCGTGAACAAGCGGCGAACGTGCTGCTGCAAGGCCACGTTACCTATGAAGATGGTAAATGGCATGCTATACTCAATGATGATGATGACACCCGTGATGATGGTGACTGTAATCATAACACCCATGATGATGGCAATGATGACACCCATGATGATGACTCCTTGATAATGATCACACCTTGATGATATTAAAATCACATCCATGACGATGATCATGAGGTCAATAATTGCAACGATTCAACGATTGTAATATAATTGCTATCCCCCATGAAGATGATTGTAACTATGATGATGATGATGGCAATGCTTTGGTTAGGTGGCCCAACAGGGCAATTGAGGTGATCGCCTCCCATGAGACATAAGGGGCAGATGACGCCACACATGCACCGCGGGGTGCGTTGTAAATTACGGGTTCACACGTGTGTGTGTATATATAGATGCTGTATAGTTGGGGGCAGAGAGGCTATACATGCGCCGAGCGTGCTGCCAGAGCCACTTGCCATAGGTTCTGGAAAGTTCCCCTCCACCCCTGGGTGACACGGGGGGGGGGGGGGGTCACCATGCTTGACGTGAAGTAGCAGGAATGTTTCGCTTGTCTATAAAGCAACACACACACACACGTGCGTGTGGCGTGCGTCATTTGACATTGACCCTCCTTCGCGACGCTTTAAAACAAATTAAAACACCCTCGCGAGAGCCTCTTATACGGCCGGCATCGCCAGAGAGAGTGGCGTGCAGAGAGCAACACGCGCATTGGAGAACACGGGCAAGTTGGACACACAAACCCACACAGAGACATCGTCACATTGACCGTATTGACCGTTAATAAGAGTAAAGTGGGCTCGGGCAGGATAAGTCATAACTCGAAGCAGGGCCGTCTATAGAGGGACGCGGGGCCCGGGGAAAATCCCACCGTGTCCCCCCCCCCTCCGCCGACGCCTTCAAACTAAACTGGAAGCATTACATCTGACGCCGTGATGTCGAAGCGCGCGGCCCCCAAAGCGCGGGGCCTGGGGCTGCCGCCCCGATGGTGGACAGCAACTAACGACGGAGTGGCGGCCAAATAAGGGGACACGCCGCCCAAGAGGGCCGAGGTGGAGCGATGAGCTCCTGTGCGGGTGCGAGGGTGGATTGTTGCATCGCAGAGAAGCGGGGGAGACAATCATTGACATTTGTACGGCGGATTGCATGCCGTAGGTTGCCGATGTACCGCTTATGGAAAGCAGGACATAAACAGAACCTGCCGGGTAAACGGCCAGAACTAGGGGGCAAATGCCAATTTCAGGAGGTGACGTTTCAAGAACAGACTTAAACATATCCAACGATTCTGCTTGTCTTATAATTATCAAAGACAAAGCGTTCCAAAGCTTGGAATCTGCACTGGCAAAAAGCCCAATCAGCCCAGGAAATGAGCCTTGCCCTGGGAGTACCTCGTAGAAAGCGATCCAAAGATATCGGGCACCTTGGGATGCCATTCATCCTGCAGTGAATAGAACATGGTCTTTCTCGCTGCCGCAGGTCGCTTTGACCATCACCGTGACCATGACATGTGCGCAGGTCTTGTTATCGGAGCTCGTGGAGTTGGGAGGAGCAAGAATAACAAACGCCGACGGGCACGGTCAGCCTGCCTCGTAAATCAGAGGCCGTGTTTGTGTAACGGCTTAACATTTTGGGACCCGCGGTGACAGCGAAACCCGCGTGGAATGGCAAGACCACCGTGACCTCCACTACCACCACCACCATCGCCATGTTCTGCTCTCACCTCCAGCCCACCCACACCCAACTAGCCCCCTCGGTCATCTCGCTCAGTGTCGTCTATTAGAGGAACGTGCAGTGCCGGATTGTCCTAGTAGCAAAAGTAGCTACATAAGTAGCTACGGGCCCCGCACTTTCAAGGGCCCCGCGCTAAATGCTTTCAAGCTATCAATTCCGGTTCAGTGATTCTGCACTTGCTCTATTACTATAGTACTATACTGCCTTCAACTTTTATGAACGACTGGGTGTTTAAGGTTGGGGATTTGTCGTATTATCTGGCTGTATAGCAAATGAAAAAATACAATTACTTTACTATGCAAGTTAGACATTTGTGTTTGAATATTTATGCCTTCTTTTTTCTTTTATGGCCCCTTTATAACATATGCTACAGGCCCCGCACTAGCTTAGCTCCGGCTCTTGAACCGTGCACAGCTGATGATGTATAAACCTCGTTATCGACCGTGCACCCACCGTCAGTGATCCAAGTTCTTTCCCTATAATATTCACCTGCGGTTCGCCAGCAATGAATGAAGCGAAGCTTGACTGAGGATGAGACACTGAACGTGTTAACCGGTCCAGAGTTGGCTTGCATTGAACAAATGCTGCTCGATCATGCACTCGAAGAAGGCCGATGGGCTGTGTAACACAATACTTGTTTTTTTTTTCTATGCCGGGCAGACGGATATGGAACGGGGGCGTCTTGTATATCGTGTTACTTCTATTAATCCCCAAGGACCGACAATAGTTGGTTTATCTTTCGTATCAACAAGTGGGCTCGCCTTGGACGTGACTCATGCTTTCGTGGTCACGAAAGCTCGCGGCGCAACACGTGGCACGATCGCAGACGTTCCAGTAAATGCGCGTGGGTTTCAGCAGATTCTGTACGTGATTAGCGCTGATGCGTCGCATCGGTGGTGGTATGTTAGATTGTTGTGAATTTCGATTTAAAGCTTTCGTGACTGCAGGGATTCATCTTCTTGGTTATTTCGGTAAAGTCACGCAGAAGTACACAAGTAGTGACTAAAGTCACTAAACCCATATCTGCATTTCCCATAAATATGCTAAATTACTCTTGATATGCAAATTCCTTTGTCAAGGCGCCCCTTCCCCCCTCCAAACCAACTTAAATATACGCTGCCAAGCCTGGTGGTGCCCATTCAGACGCTGTCTTTCCGACAGACCTGTTCTTCACCTGAGGACGGCTGCTTGCGTTGTGGCCGAAACGTCGTGAGAATTATTTTATTATGTTTTATTTTTATTGTTTCCCTTCTACGTGACTTTACCGAAAGAACCAAGACGATTGTTGTGAATGTTATCTCATTATTGTTGTTTATTGAAAGTAGGCCTGCGAGTGTCAATGGAAAGCGAATCCCAGGACATACACATCGGTTGCAATTCACGTTGGCTACATCCTCCGCACGAACGCGCAAATACAGTCCTGTATAGTTCATCAACACACACATTGCAAAATTGTAAACACGCGCCTGCCATCTGCTGGCTCGTATCGGCGTTGTGTGTTGTCCATTTGGAGTGAAAAAGGATATCAGTCAAGACTTGATTGAGAAATATCAAAATCTGAATCTTTATATCGACTGGAGAATGAATCCGATGAGCTATGAAGCTCTTCTTTCACAGATTCCCATTAGGGGCAGGTAAAAAAGTTAAAACAAACAATACACAAACCGATGAACCAGAAGTATACGAAAGGTAAGCTAGTCGCTAAAAATAGACGCGCAAAAGTAGGTACAGTAAGTATACATAAGTCAGCCGCACAGCGCTACAAATCCGGCCACCTGAGTTTGATCCCTAGCCAGGGATAAAGTTGGTGCTGAGTAATATCTGAACTGAATCCACACCGCCCTGTCCCTCCACTCCCCCTTCACACACTGACCCATCGTCGTTTAAGCATCGACAAACAACCTCCATCATCGATACGGCATGGAGGAGGCTTCATCCGTAATTGGCTTGACAAGGGATATCAATTGTAGTGAATGCATATTATTATTATTGAGGTTGCTAGACGCAGAGGAAAAAGCAGAAACATCCATTGTTGTACTGTAGTTTCTATGCTCCTGGGTCGATGCTCCCAATCGTCTGCAACCCGCACTGACCAGCTTAGCGCAGCGGTCAAGTGAAAGAACCCCCACGACCCGCAAGGTATGGAAGAGGCCCCTCCATCTAGTCGTGGATTAATATACACGATATATGTGGCGCAATACATATAGAGGCGCTTTAGTACCGCATATATAAAACACCATTTTTACGATAATTTGGAATTTAAAAAAAGAGTGAATGGAAGATAGTCTTGCGTAAGACAATGCGCACGTTTGTGTGTCATAGGCATTCATGAATCAGCCCCAGTGTGCTCTGTGGCTGCGGGTTGGCAGTGATCCAGCTTTGCTGGCTGAAATGCAGTAGTTCAGCTCCAGGCTGACTCCAGTAGCTCAGCTCTGGCTCCAGGCTGGCTCCAGTAGCTCAGCTCCAGTTGGGCTCCAGAGCTGGACGCCAGAGCTGATACCCCCGTCTTGCTTTTCCCAGGATGTCATCTTCGTTTTGGTGTAGTATCCAGTTTATAAGACTTTCCTGAAAGTAAGGCACACCACAAACGTGTGACCGATGATAGTAAAGTTAAATGAACCTGCTCTCTCACACACACACACCTACTGGATTATGACACGCACGTCAGCTTTTGTTTTAAAGTACCAGAAAATAAAATCTATCTTCTAATCCAGAGCATACGGTACCCGTCCAGGGAAACCTACCAGTATTTCTGGAAACAGTACAGATTAAAATCGCTGGGTTTTGTTGTAGATGTATGTCTCATCCCTTCTGGGAATTGTAAGACATTCTTCTATGGCTCAAATGTGTTGATGTTTATTTGTGTATCTCCACGAGGTATCAACCAGACCCTACCCCCTTGCTCCAGCAAACCCTTGCCTCTCTGCACACTTGCTGCTCCGGCTACTTTTAATCTGGCTTCAAACTTCGCAGCACAGCCCATTGTAGAGCTGAAAATTTGCAAAGTTCACTCTGGAGCTCCAGTGCTGGAAGACACCCAACCCTGCTGACTAAATGAGATCCCCATAGAAACGGTTACACGTCTTATTTTTTTGTTCTCTCTGACTCTCTCACTATTTATTCCTCCTGTATTGTTGGAGTTGCATTTCAAATGAGCATCGAACCCATATTTGAAAGAGCTGCGTCCTTTGGATTTGACATCTAGCCCTTCACCGGAATTGGTTCAAGCAAATATGACTTTGCCGATGATATGCTGTACTGCAATTCGAAAGCAGTCCAGAGTTTTCCTGGTGCGTGTACTTAATGCTGCTGAAATTATTCACTCACAGGAGCCCGATGTGTTGCGTAAACTGAAAAGGATAATATTCTTGGTTCTTCGGTAAAGTCACATAGAAGGGAAACAATAAAATCATTTTATTGTTTTATATTTTTATTATTTTATTGCTTGTTTTCTACGTGACTTTACCGAAAGAACCAAGAATATGAATCCCTGCAGTCACGAACGTTTTAAATCAAGCTGAAAAGGATAAGTTAATGTTTGTGTAGAGAGAGACATCTATGAAGGAAGCATTTTCTGCGCATCTATCTTAATATTTGACACGGTGTTTTTTTGTATTACATACCGTCCGTATTTGCCGGATTATAAGACGCTTCAGAAAGTAAGATGCATCTAGAGCTTTGGGATCGTTTTGAGATAACATATCGTTTATAATCGGGATAATACGGTATTGCTATGGAAAGCCATCTTCCAGGGGGTGGAGATGTCCTCTGGAAGCGGATTCTGAACAACCAGAATTCAACTTTTGTTCCCATAATGGATTTATGTAGGGTTAAATCGTGTAAGTATGAAGTCAATTAGCGCTATGCGGCCTCCACCAGTCGACAGAGCCACACTCATCAAGTTGTCACGTGGCGCACATTTGGCAATTGTTTTTCAGCAAACCGGTTGCGTCGAAAACCAAGGTACAGTGCTGTACATTTCGACACGTTGGTACGGCGTTTCGCTAAACTGCATCCAGCATCACCGGGCGTTAGCCAGAGCTGGGCTCTCATTGCGTGAATGGGATTCCTGATCTGAGTTCTTCATTAGACGGCATGGCGTCATCAGACCAATCATGCAGGTGAACCGGTTTGAGCTTGACTCATCGGAGGGAGAGGTTCATATTGCCGATTGCCTGGATTCCTGGTTGAGTATAATTTGCAGGGCTAAAATATGGTGAATGTATTCAATTGTGGGTTAGAAAAACAGCGATGGTGGTGGTGATAGTGATGAGACTGTAATAAGAGTGGGCCTTGAATAACATATCAACTTTGTGACAAGAGGATGACCCAAATCCAGATGGTGGTGGTGATGATTAGACTGTGAGTGGTCCTCATCCTGTGGGGTAGCAACTTGGCAACAGCAGCGCAATCTGACGCAAGGCAGGAAGCAAGCGACGTCGAGGTGTTCTGAAATCCGGAAGGGGCAGGGGGGGAATAATACACGTCTGTGGAAAAAAATAGCGCTTCATAGCTCATCGGATTCCTCCAGCATGCACGATCTCGGACACGCATTTGCGTGGTGCTGCGTCTTGGTGACTTGACTGACACGTGGCATTTTGGTTGTGTGTGCGTGAAGTTACGGCCAACGTCCACATTGCTTGCCGTACCGTACACGTGCAACTGGAGCGTGGCCACATCAGTGGCGCGCGATGATGAATCGTTTCCTGTAATATCCATGATCAAGTTCACGATGATATTCATGTAGAGTACATTGCAATCGCACTGTGGATACGATTTGATGTCCCCCCCTCCCCTTCCTACGTGTTGTATGCAATCATCATCAACCATCAGAAGTAGCCGTGGTCCATCCACTGAGGGATAAATCTTCCCCCCACCCCCGTCAGAAACCGAGCTGCTAGACAGCCTACGACGACCCTGTGATGTAACAACCTCAATGTATTGCTCCATCTCCTGGGTGGATGGGCTCTGGGACGCGTTTCATTCTTTCATTCCTTGGCCGCCACGATAATAATTCTCCTTCCGTGTGTGTGGGTTTCGCGGTTTATTGAAGATACAATGTTGATGCATGTGACTTCCCCAGCAGGGCAAAGCTCGCTTCTTACGAGATCTCCTCCTCCTTGGACAGAATCACTCTAATAATTCCTAAAACCATCATCCCTTCTGGCCACTACGCGCGCTTCCCAAGTTATTTAAATGAGAGTCTACGTATAAGACCCCCACCCACTACCACCACAGCACTTTCCCAGGATCGCCGTCATTGCCCCGATATGACATCGGCCAGCCCCTGATTTCTCGGAAGGCGGCACGGGGTGGGGGGGGAGGCTTGTTTGTGCAGCAGTGGGCTCGCCCGCGGCTCCGTGTCGCTCTAAATCGATCCCCGTCTCACGTGGAGGAGCATCGCAGAGACGTCGATTCTGAATACGTTTTGAGTAAAGGAAATGTTTCCATTGTCGCGAGTTAACTTCCTGCCACGCCCAAGCCGCAAAAAGGGAAGACTTCACTTATTCAATGAGCCGCATTTTGCCCTGAAATCGAAAACGCAATGTTGATCATCGTGATCTCCTATTTAGCCTGGAAGCCTGTATCGTGTAGGAGAGCAAGCAACCCCCAGCAACCCAACGTTTCCGACCGCATGCCAATGGTTGGCATGTTTTCCGGGAAGTCGTGTTTTAATACGAATTACTTACAGTGATGGATGAAGGCCTCCCAATATTTTGGCCGTTGGGGTTGTTTGGGCCCCCAACTTGACCACCAACGCCGGTCAGTGCGCGTTGGTGAACGCCACGAGTCCAGACCATCACTCGCCGCTGATGTTAACATGGCAATCGATCTCGGGTCACCGGGTTACCGCGCGGATTCGAACCGTGAACTTCTGCAAAAATTGCAAGCGCCGGGGAGCGTGTTACCCCCCCCCCCCCCCCCCCCCCCATCGAACACGTCAAGCATCGGTGGTTTCAAATAAATACAACACGCACATGCTGCATTGTGACCCGACAAACAAGTACGGTGAACCCACATCCTTCGCTGGCAGCGTCCCGTACGGCGCACATTGACGGTGCAGTGATTTGTGTATTTCTCTCGCTCAGTGGGGGGGGGGGGGGGGGGGTTGCGTGCTCTTCTGCTGTGTATCGTGGCAGCAATACGTGCGGGAGGTAAACGCCAACGTCGCGAGGTTCCTGCTCGCCACGCCGAGAGGGGCTTCGGCAGTGTTCACGTACGCGTACTATATTGTACATGGTGGTCCAGATGTATTGTGCCCCCCCCCCCTACACCCCAATTAATTCACCAATACATTCCCCCCAATGCCCCGTGATATGTTCATTAAAAAAAAAAATTAACCTTACTTTAAAAATATTAAGTTTTCGATAATTAAATATGGGTCACAAGACATCTGGACTCCGCTGTAGTTGTGCCATCCCCGACGTTGAACACAATCGCCTGTGATTCACTATCTGCATGGCCACAATCGCACGACTGCCGATTGCCTTTTAACTTTCCACTCATGAAGGAGCTGTGCCCATCGGGGAACTATTGTTTTACATTGACAGCCACACAATCAAAAGAGAACACGTGGATTAGAGAACACACGCGGGGTTTGTTGGGACAAATTCAATCAGTTTTCGAGAGAATGAGTGGGGTGGGGGCAAGACGGACAACTTCGCTAGACGGTACGACAGCAATGAAGTGAACTGCCAAGGAATGGAACGCATCCGTGATACCGAGGAGGATCAGCTGGTTGTGCAGGTGAGAGTCGGTGGATTGTTACATGGCAGCCAAGAAACCCGTGAGAGATGGCAGAGGCTTGGTAGAGGCAGTCATCCAGCAGTGGATTGACCATGCCTACTGGTGCTGATGATGATAATGGCTCGGGTAAAACAAACGCCCTCTTACAAAAAAAGTTACAGAGCATCGATCGGTGACGAGATGTTACCTACCTTGCCGGGTATACAGGAGGCTGGTGGGTTCGATTCTGATCCTGACACCTGCTGTATATTTGGAGTTTTCACGTCTCTCTTTCTCTCGCCGTGGTCGCGTGGATTTTTCTTCGGGTCCTCTGGTTTTCCCCCTCCACATTTCTAATCGTCTCTACGCCTTTAGAGTATTTGGCTGCTGCTATACAATTCCACACGGTGATAAGGCACTTCATACCTGTCAACCCATACGGTTTACCCCGTGTTCTTCTACAGGGCAATTGAGTTTTCAGGTCCACACAGCGTGCAGCCGTATCAATACGGGCAACATTTTTTAGTCATTTAGTTTGTGTTTCTCACCCTTGTGATGGGACTTTGTAGGATGAACGTTGAGATTCATAAGCGCACGGGGTGACTAATACAGTCTGAATTGGTCTGTGATAAGGTAGGGCGCTGATAAGGGATTGCCATATGTGTAATAGTGTAGTGTATAGAAGTGTATATCGTAGTGTATATGTTGCACACTCGAAACGAAGGACGTGGGCAGGTGCTCCAAATCGAGGGCAAACACATTGATTGTGGTTAATCTGTAGAATGCCACAGCACGTGTCACACACAGCAATTATTCACCGAGTCGCCATTAACCACGTGACTTGTGTCCACGTCCAGTTAATCATTAACAGTTGTCTCTTCAACCCACTTCTACTACTGATAAACCATCTTTTTTTCTTTGACAATAACATTTGCACTTCGGCTATTCGAATATTACTTTAATCCTAAGCTGTATGTCTATCTATACCATGCACTTATATTGGTATCTTACACACATTATCTGTACTGTATGTGTACAGTATACATACTGTATTTGTCACCATTGTACAAGTTACTACTTTACATGTGTTCTATTCTCAATAGCATTGCCAGTAGTCATACTCTGGGTACATGGGCATGGTTATAAAATAAACAGTATTAGGGTTAGAGAATTTTTGAATTACAAGTATTAACTACAGTACACCATCCATTACAATGCACAGTACTAAAACCCGTCCAATTGAATATATCACAAACTAGCAATTCAAAGCCAAGCTTGAAGTCTAGAACAAGTCTAGAACATTTATATAACGGTCAAAAACAACCTTTGGGTCCTTTGCCTGTAGAATGCAACAGCACGTGTGTCACACACAGCAATCTTCACTTAGTCGCCATTAACCACGTGGCTGGTGTACACGTCCGGTGAATAAATAACCCTGCCAGCCACCCACAGGCCCAACTCAGTCATCACATGCTGGTGTACACACGTGCATTGATGTACTGCACAGGACTTATTAAAAGAGTGGTCCATTCCTAATGTGCCACATATAGTAGTGTCGTGTGAAGGATAAACTTTGAGATTCATCAGGGCACGGGGTGACCAATAAGGTCTGAATTGGTCTGTGATGAAGTAGGCACTGATAAAGGATTGACAGATATATAGTAGTGTGGTGTATAGTAGTGCATAGCGTAGTGTATAGTGTAGTGTATAGTAGTGTAGTGTGTAGGATGAACTTTGAGATTTATAAGGGCACGTGGTGATTAATACGGTCTAAATTGGTCTGTGATAAGGCCGGCACTGATGAGGGTTTGTAGATAGGTGTGCACTCGTCGTTGAGCTAACATTTGTGATAGCCAGTGTCGCTTCTGGAAAAAAAAAGCAAGCTGTACAGCCCAGTGGGCCTTATCTAATCAAATAATAAACAGTTTACAGTTTCGATAATTGTTTGTTTACCCTTCTATCTGGCAACAAAACTGACACCTTTTTTTTACAAGGAGTCATGTTTGCATAGTCTCACATGGGTTGGACCAGATGACGTCTTTTGGCGTCATCTGGTCCAACCCATGTGAGACTAGGCTCTAAGGAAAGCTGTCTCGGGTGTGGACCAATCAACTTCAAGGACAGTGCATACATTATCAGAGTTATGTTTTTTGTTTGCATTATGACTGCAGGTATTGTGGTCTATGCAAACATGACTCCTTGTAAAAAAGGTGTCAATTTTGTTGCCAGATAGAAGGGTAAAAAAGCAATTATCATATTTTTTACTGGCAAATGAGGTTCCAATGGTGTAAAAGTGTACAGTTTCATTCACGTCCCAATTAGTTCTACCTGATGACGGTTGCGTGTATTGCAATCGAAACGTCGTACTCTATTATTTAATTCATTTTCTTTCTACGTGCCTTCACCGAAAGAACCAAAGAGTAATTCCTGTAAGTCACGAAAGCATCAAAGCAAGTCCCCCCATTCATTCCATTCACGAAATGTCACTAGGGAATCGATTCCAGTTCTCCCGCGCGCCAAATCGAGCGTCGGCCTTGAGAATCGATCCGGCGTCTCCTGCCCCTCCCACTGCCCTGCCCCCCCCGCCCTGTCTCACGTTGCCTTGCTGTCACATTTGAGCGGTCGTCATTGTCCTGTAGTGTCGCGAGTCAATAAAAACACAACACACACACACACAGCACACGATACGCAACAACAGGCGGCGAGTACACACTTAACATACGCACGCGTACACAACACAGACGTTCACGCAACAGCATACACAGCAGCAGCAGCACACCACGTTGAAGGAAGACAAACAAACCATCATGAACCCTCAGTACCAACGCTTGGACGAGGCCGGTGGCTACCGACCGGGTCCCATGGGGGTCCCGATGCAAGACGTGTGCGCCGGGGTGGTCGTGGTGGGGCCGGGATACGATCGCGGGGGTCCACCCCCATCGTCTGGGTCGCCTCCCGGCATGGTGAACGCCGGCCCCTGGGAGTCGGGCATCGTGTCGGAAGTCCGCGACTATTTGGCGTGGTCGCTGTGCAGCATGATGCACGTCAACGTGTGCTGCCTTGGATTCCTGGCGGCTGTTTTCTCCATCAAGGTGAGATCCCCACCCACCCCACCCCCACCTCACCCCACCCACCCCACCCCACCCACCCGTACCTGCGCCGTCGCTTCCTTACCTGTGCGAGTTCTCACACCTGTCACAACCCCTTGTCGGATCGATTCAGAGATTATTGGTCACCCCGTGCCCCTTTAAATCTCAACGTTCGCCCTACAAAGTCCCGGCACAAGGGAGAAACACAAATAAATAGACAAACACAATGGGTAGTTTTTTTGCCCCGCTTTGAAACGGCTGTTCAATGTGTGCAAAAAAAACCGAAAGAACCTGCAAAACCCAATGTCCCTGCACGGTTATTAAGGACTCCATCATCGTCGTCGTAGTCGTAACCACCGCCACCATCTGACCTCCTAAGGTCGTCTCCGCGCTCACACAGGCGACGTTGGCCTCCTCCTCACCGTCTCATCATCACCACCACTTCTCTCCAGGAGTCTTGGGTCTTTGTTGCGAAAAAAGTTCAATGGTGCCACGCCAATTGTCTGTCCGTGACATTTCTCCCCAACTTGCACAGCAGATGCAACCTCCCTCCTTAATGTTTAGAGAAACATGTCACTGCCCCCACCCCCCACCTTCCTCCACAACATACCCAAAACAAAACAGTAAAATGTACCCCCTCCTTGAAGATGGTTTCCGCTTATTAAAAATGTGTGTTCCACTACACGTGGACGGATAACATCGAAGCATGGCCGAGACTCGCGCTGCAGGAAAGCAGAAGTCGGTGGCGAAGGATGATTGCCCAAGGTGCGTCCAACCCTCGGATCGAGGATGGTGGAAGACGACGAGAAGAATACACTGCCGTATATTCCAGCAATTAAACACCGCACCGAACGTGTACTGACTGAACTGACCTTGCTCGCACTGCATATAAGTCGACGGGTTAAGGTTTTGTTTTCGCCCGAAAAAATAAATGCACAAGACGACCGATGCAGCAGCATTATAAGGCTAAGCTGCTCTGAGCCTGGACAGTGCTTGGATGAGCGACCACCATGCATTAAAAACTGGTACTCATAGGATACTGCAGTTCTATGTTGTGGATTGCAGAGCCCATTGCAGCAAAATCCTGTTGTACTGCATTTCAATGCCAAACCCCCCCCCCCCACGTATATGTAACTCCGCCTTAACTGGCATTGAACAGTGTGTGAACTAAGGTCAGATGACCACCACGACTCACACGTAGACATTGTTCGAGTCGAGCAGTGGCTTGACAGTGGGCTGCACAAATCTGGCTGTCGCCTGATGATGCTGGTTGTAATTACTGGCGAAACGTCGCACTCGAATTGTGAATGTTGTGCGTTTACTCTCCAACACACCGGTGTGCTATGCTCGTAACGAATTAGCACGTTTTGTTTACGTGACAAACCTTACTAATTGGCTGTGTCGGGTGGTGGCGGGTTTAACAACACATTTACGCGATCTAACCCAGAGAAACATCTTGTGGATAAAATCGGTTGCGAAAGCCTACGTGTTAAACTTGGGCTGCACTTGTCCAAGACGTCTGTGGATAATAACAGGCAAAGGTCAAACCACAACCATAAACCCTAACCACAAACCCGTAACGTATCGTCCCTACTCCTACACCCCAACCAATAATCCCAATCTAAAACAAACACCACTGGGCAACCTGAAGTGCGGAAGGCCGATAGGTCGATGTCATAAAACGTAATTGTATTTTTGTACTTGGAGAGCCAGACTTGTTGATTTATTGTTGTCTTCCTCGATGATAAACAACGCACACGATCAGGGTTTGTGCACGTTTCCTGTGGTGTACTCCGAGCAAGTAGTGTGGTTGGATGTATGGATCTTATCTGTGACATGCCACCCAGATGGCATCGTTTAATCGGACTAACATTTCTGAAGAATCCCAGAGAGTTGACACCGATGCACGTGCTATTGCTCCTCCACAATATTGGCGTAGGCCAATAAGTATGTATTTATTTTGAACGTATTTCGAACTTTTCTAATGCGAAGTGCGGGGAAAGGACAACAAACTAAACACAACAAGCAGTTCTAAATAAATTAGTTTTCAATCTAGATTTAAAAGTGCATGGCTCCAGTGGCTTCCTAAATTCGGGAGGAAGAAAGGTGGCAACGTGGTTAGACTAGTGTTTCACTCACTAACATGGTGTAGGTTATGAGTTCAAGCTCTGGTCTGGGGCCAACTTGACATCTTATCTTCCTATTCATTCATTGAGATAAGTATTCGACAACCCTTGCCAAGGGAATGTGGAATTTCCACTTTTGGCTAAATGTCCCCAATGGATGAGAGTGATGTCCCCTTTGCTTGTCTGTGCACAGGGAGACATTTGGTACACATGAAAGGAAGATGCACGCTATTCAGTAGCGTAGCATGGTTGGCATGGTTCCCTGCTTCACGGATTGAAACAGGGCCTCCTTTTCAGATTTCCACCACCTTCATAGTCGGCACCTTGACCCCTCCGGCCCATGGGCCGTGGTGCAGTTGCACCGCCTTTCACACTCTCATCTGCGTGCAACTTTGAGGCTATTACTATAGGTAAACACTCAGAAAATAAAACTTTCACTTCCCATGTAAAACACTTAACCGCTTACCCATCGGATAATGTACTCATTATTTTTTAATTATTACTGAGTGGCAGCCAAGGAATGGAACGCTTCCAAGATTACATCCGGCGATGATGTAGATGGATGTAATTAGCTCATGTTTAGGTGCTCGGTGGATAATTGCATCCCAGGGTCGTGAGAAATGGCGATGGCTGGGGGAGCCCTTAATATAGCAGTGGACTGACCATGGCCGTTGATGAATTATTCCCTCTGCTAAAAACAGGATCTGTGAAGAACAGGAAAAATAAGTGTGTTCGTCAATGATTACACAGTCTTTTAAATGCCAGTGTCTGGCCCTAAGGCACATAAGTTACACATTGCAGTGCCTTGTGGGAATGGGCTGTACACACTGTACAGAGTTGGCAGGAAGTGCCTATACTCCTACCTTAGCGGTTAATCTGTCATCAGCAATCCAGTGCTGGATGAAGACCTCCTCAAGCCTTCGCAATCTGTCACGGTCCAGCGATTGGACAATTCACCCAGCTCCTGGATGCAGGCAGAACTTAACATCGGACCAATCGCGGTGGCCATATTTTTCGGCGTGTAGCATTCTTTGGCTGCCACTCCTCCATCCATCACGACCACCAGTCGAGCGGCAAAGTCGTAGCCAAGTAATGAAACGCGTCCTAGACTACGTCAGCCAAGGAGACGGAGCAGTAGCTAGGTGGATTTTTACATTGCTGGAACGGCGGAAATTTTCTGCGGCTTGGGAGGGCCTTCATCAGATGTCAACTACCTTGCTTGGTATACAGGAGGTCGTGGGTTCCATCCCAATCCTTGCATGTCTATCTTCCCAATAGTTGCGTGGTTTTTTCTCCGGGTCCTCCGGTTTTTCCCTCCACATTTAGAATCAACATGCGTTTACAGGATTTGGCTGTTATAAATTATTTCCACATGATAAGCCACTTCGTTCAGCTATCATTTGTAATAGCCAGGTCACTTTTTAAAACGAGCTATATAGCTCAGTGAGTCTTAACTGGTAAAAAATAAAAAAGCAGTTCATCCATCAGTGCATTGGCCATGATTTATGATGCTGATGAAGATGTTGGTGAAAGTTGCAAGGGGTATAGAGAATTTCCCCACCATCTACGTCCTTCCCAAGTACAACTGTGTAGGTTTTTCACGGTTTTCTCCATGCAGCTTTCCACTGCGTTTTCTTCGGGTTGTTACTACTGTGTGTTCGGTTCCTGTAGAAGCTCCCCCAGCATGTGCAACGAAACTCCGGGACGTTGTGCTGAACAACACGCCGCACACATCCGAATACACGGTCACCTTTTGCAGGCATTGGAGCGATGACTTTTAATCTGTGGAGACTAGAAAAACCGGAATATCACAATAAGAGAAACTGCTTTGTGCCGGACTAGGCATAACACGGTTGTAGCCACGGGGAGGGGGTGACTTTCAATGTCTCCTCTTAAAACAACAGTTCATGGCCGAGATCAGATAGTAATCCTGCCATTGTCGATACCAACCCCAACCCAAGATAAAATGTAATAATACAAAGCCATTGCAAGCCTTATATGGTATGTTGAACTTATTTTGCACTGTAAGTAGCCAACCATGCTAATTGGAAGTGCGGGGAGGGATCAACAAACTAACTTCTTCTTGGTTCGTTCGGTAAAGTCACGAAGAATAGAAATAATAAAATAATTAAAATAAACATAATAAAATAATTCTCACGACGTTTCGGCCACAACGCAAGCAGCCGTCCTCAGGTGAAGAACAGGTCTGTCATTCAGACTCTGTCTTATCGACAGACCTGTTCTTCACCTGAGGACGGCTGCTTGCGTTGTGGCCGAAACGTCGTGAGAATTATTTTATTATGTTTTATTTTTTATTATTTTATTACTTCCCTTCTACGTGACTTTACCGAATGAACCAAGAAGATGAATCCCTGCAGTCACGAAAGCTTTAAATCGAAATTTAATTATTTTATTATGTTTTATTTTTATTATTTTATTATTTCCATTCTACGTGACTTTACCGAAAGAACCAAGAAGATGAATCCCTGCAGTCACGAAAGCTTTAAATCGAAGTTCTTAATTATTTTGATTTGAACGTCCCCCCATTTTTGTTTCACTTGTTAAACGCGACCGTGGATGTTTCTTTCCCCCCTTCCCCACCCCTCCGTCTGCCGTTGCGTTGTGGCGCAGGCCCGGGATCGCAAACATCTGCACGACGTGGCGGGTGCACGTCACTACGGCAACATCTCGCTGACCCTCAACATCATCGCGTTGCTGCTTGGCCTGGTGGTGTGCGGGCTGTTCATATACGGCGTGATTATGCTCGCCAACAGCTACGTCGACATCATGCACAAGCTGGACCACGAGAATCAACCCTCCACCTTCAACAACAACAACATGATTGGGTAGTTGTTGCCCACGTGGGTTGTTGTGTAGGGATGGGCTAGGAGGGGAAGCCAGGCACGTGGGTGTGGGAACAAGGAAGTTGGGGTAGCGCGAAAGGTTTTATTCGCGAATTTGTGGCTTGCATACTTCGCGTTGGGTTTTTTTTGTGCAAAAGGTGGAAAGTTGCCTTATCAGTTGCAAGTTGATATTAGTGGTAATATGGCCGAATTGGATTGCTGCATGGCCAGTATTTTCACTAGATATTGGCGGAAAGCGCTTGTACAATTTGGAAGAATGTTTCATTCCCTGCCAAATGTTGGTTGGGGGAAATTGTTCTCCCAAATAATTAGTAAAAAGTGCCTCCGCCAACAAATTGAGACCCGCACGGTGTATTAAGCCTTAAAATGGTATTGCAGTCAACTTTACAAAGAATTTGACTTTTTAAATACGTGAAAATATAATTTTAACTAAATTGTGTTTGCGGGGAAAGGGATTTGAAAACAATAATTTCAACAAAAATATCTACCAGCACCACCCCCACTGATTTTTTTTTTACTTTACTTCTTCAAAAAGACCCAGACTGTAAAATTGTAGGATCACGTTAAGATTCACATCTTGACGAAACGGCCGATTCACTTTACATCGTGTCAGCGATTTGCTTGATTTTTTTTGCCAAAATAATCGCAGAGGAAAGCCAACATCGTTGTGACAAAGACCACCCGTATAGCCTTTAACGGAATGATGGGGCAAGTGCTGTTGAAGGCTGGCATGGCGCACAACAGGGGTGGGTGGCCAACACCATACCCGGCCGGCCGCCTTTGTCTCCCCAGTGCTGATATTTAAACAACAGGCTGAGTGGACAAAGGGGTAGGCCCAGGACCGGTTCAGATAATCATCACTGGTGTTGGCCGTGAGCGGGAATCCAACTTGGGTCGCCGGGTTCGTAGCGCTGCACGCTAACCGGTGCACTACAGACACACACAATATGCATTCAGAGCAAACAAATCAATACATGATACTTCATAGCAGTTTATACGGGAACCCATTGTACGCGTCAATCACCGGCAGTGCCTGAACTAATCCAATCAACGTGATTTGTTTGACACCTGCCGAGGAGAACCCTCAAGGACTGCAGTTGAAACTTCCGTCCCGTTTACCACCCGATGAACAAGCAGCAAATATTTAACCAACAGTAGCACTTGTTTCGTCGCTGACTTAATTTCACTTTTAAAAAGGGATCTTTATTTTTACGAGGTGGATGTAGACGAAAGAATCGCACGTGCTGTTTTAGTATAATCACATTGGTGTTGCTTTAGATAGGTGTCTTTTTTATTAATATGGATAAAAGCTCAAGGGACAGTCCTAAAATGTCTTGCTTGTGCAGTTGCTGGTGGAAGGGTATCCACTGGAGGGAGCCCTGGAGGACTAATACGAGTCCAGTAAAAGCTTGGATTGCGAGTAACTTTGTCTGCGAGTGTTTTGCAAGACGAGCATTTTTTTAAAATATATTTTAACTTGATGGACGAGCGAGGTCTTGCAATACGAGCAGTACGTATACGCTTTGTCTGCCGAGCGTCACGTGATCACAACTGAGCCGATGGTTCTTCTCTCTCGCTGCGGGATTGTGGGTAATCGTCTCCCATGCTCGGTCTCAGTCGGCGTGCCTCACTCGTATAGTCAACATCCGTGCGAGCGTACAGTATACTGTTTACTAGTGTTGTGATCACGTGTGTGTGCATAAAGCGTTTTTTTTTTATTTTGTGTCCAAGTGTAGTGACTGTTCTTTAGTACACATTTCCGCGAAATCCTCAAAAGGAGGCAAAAACAAGTGTCATTGGATATGTTCCTTGTTAAAGTCGCACAAAAAGAAAAATATTCCAGTGAGCCAACAGATAGCAGTGATTCCATTAGTGACAGTGAAAGTCATCCTACACAATAACCCTCCTCCTCTCCTCTCTCTCGTCTCCCTCACACCAGCCACGATTAAATTTAATGAATACATTTGATTACTTTATATTCAATTTAAATAATACAAATATTAAAAGGTATTTTGTATTAATCATTTTTTATGAATATTTTCGGGTTGTGGAACGAATCATCTGAGTTTCCATTATTTCTTATGGGGAAATTCGCTTTGATATACGAGTGCTTTGGATTACAAACACGTTTCCGAAACGAATTATGCTCGCAATCCAAGGTTTTACTGTGATGCACGTTACACTACAGGCAGTCCCCGGGTTACAGAAGGGTTAGGTTCCAGAGAACGATCCGTAACCCAAATTACCCGTATGTCGGAAACTGAACAATTTCCCCCCCCCAAACTCGAGATTAATTCCATTTTACCTTAATCCTCGTGAAGCTCGTGGGAGGTATGAGGCGGCCGCCCGCTTTACGCCTCGCTCCGCGGTGTTCGTCCGCAACCTCACTGCGCTGCACTGCTTGCGTTTGCACAACTAAGGCAAACATTTACACGTCTTAAATTTTTTTAACACTTTAGGGGGACCATTTTCGTGAGGTCGGATTTCCGCAAGTCGGGTCTTACGCAACCCGGGAACTATTGTAGTGGATTTCCTCTCTTTAATGCGGCTTTATTTCGTGCCATTTCCCGTATATATCCAGATAACCTATTTATACCCAAAATTCGCTCAGCACGGTTTAAATTCACTACACACGCGGCTTTACAGTTTGACGTGGGACAACATTGTGTGTGTGTGTCGCAGAACCGGCCCTAGACCTTTGGGTGCCCTAAGCAAAATATGGTTGGAGGCCCCTTTGATGTATGATTTTTTTCACCCACGAGCTAGCAGTGACTCTAGGGGGCCCTCTGCTGGCCACGGGGCCCTTTGCAATTGCAAGGGTCGCTTAGTGGCTGGGCCGGCTCTGGTGTGTCGTATAAAGTGTGTGTACTGTGTCAGGTCTCCGTGCAGTTTTTCTTTGTGCGCCATTTTCTTTGAACGCATCTACCGCATAAAGCCACGGGTGGCGAGATGTTAGCTACCTCGCCTGGTACACAGGAGGTCATGGGTTCGATCCAGACCCTGACGGCTGTCAATATGGAGTTTGCAAGTTTTCTTCCCACGGTCGCGTAGATTGTTCTTCGTGTCTAGAATCATCCGTTTGGACTATTTGGCTGCTAACAATGAGGAAAGTTTCTTCAACTGGCACCCTCCCCCCCACACCACCGCTACTGTCCACCGATTAATACCATCGGCAGGCAGGTCGTGTCTGGTAAGATAAAATGTGGGCATTTCCACCTCTTCCAAGACGCCCACTTCCCCACTTACCAGCTTGCGAAAAGTAGGCCAAAACACTTTGCGGAGGGGCTCTGTGGAAACAGCTGCCTGTAGTGGAATCCCTTCGGCTAGCGTGGCATTGATGCAAGCAATTGCAGGGCTGCGCCTTTACCTTTCACGCACGTTGTTCTGCTTCCAGCACTGAGAGTGCCCTTATTTTTGTGTGGTAGGAACGTGTGTGTGTGTGTGAGAGCTCTCGTTATATTTTTCTTATTATTGAGAAATCGTCATCTGGTTAGGCGACCTTTGTGTTAGAAGAATTTGTTGGAATGCAACTTTATACTTTTATAATGTTTGTTGTGTATGGTGTTTTTGTTTGCCATCCATCTATTTAGAGCCAAAACCCGCAGCTTCCTCACTACTGCTTAAAATAAATAGTGTGCTTCTGTGAATAACAACACATTTTAAGCAACCTAATGCGTGCATTGTAAGCGATAAAAAATGTACAGATCACAACACTCCCACTTCGTGCCAAGGAGTTATTCACCAACGATAACAAAACAAGTGTAATGTGTGCAGTCAGGATAGCCTGAGTTTATTGAAGGTTGCATTCAGGATGGTCCTGCATTGCGATATGGAGTAAGCTGGAGTACCCAGATAAATCCAAGGGGATGACACTGTAAGACAGGGTTACCCCACACTCCAGGCCTCCCGTGACCCACTAAGCGAATTAACACTGCGGCAAGAGAGCCAATTCACATGAATTCTAGATTTGAAGCTTTCGTAACTGCAAGGATTCATACTCTTGGGCTTTTTCGGTAAAGTCACGTAGGTAAAAACATAGAAATAAAATTATTTTATTAAATAAAAATGAAATTAATAATAGAAATCATTTTTTATTATTATTTTATTTCTATTATTACTTTTATTTTACATTTTTACCTACGTGACTTTACCGAAAAAGCCTAAGAGTAATTCACATGAAGCTTGCGATCTCCGTGTGCCCTTGACGCAGCGGGAATTGCTTAACCACAGCGCGTGGGACGTGTTTAACAATCATCAGGCGCGTGCGGCGTGGAACGAGTTAATTCGCATGTTAAATGCCGCGTTAATTTGGGCAAATGCGGAGAGACGGAGTAGCGTGATAGTTCGCGAGGACTGGAGTTTCGGAAATCCTGATCTCAGGTCTGCACACATGGCTTCAAAAAGGACACCCTCAGTGGCCGAATCCACCTGACCGTGCACTGATCGTGATTAATTTGATTGCCGTGTGGTGGAGTTCAAATATTTGCCCACTCGGACGTGTGGATGATGGGAGAGGCGCTATATAATGACGTGGTTCTTGTTGCCATTCGTGTTTATTTTGATCGAACGCAATTTGTAGGAGGAAAGGGACGAGAATTGCGCGGTTGTTTGTTGGGAAAGTGATAAGATTGTAACATTCTAAAGTTTTAGTCGCTTTTATATCGCTGTAAACCATTAAAGCGAACATTTTTGATGCTCACAATGGAGATCTGTTTTTATATTTGTGTGCGTTAAATTTTTATATTTAGCTATTTTTGCAATGATAATTGTTTTTTTACCCCTTTTTCTGGCAACAAAACTGACACCTTTTTACAAGGAGTCATGTTTGCATAGACCACAATACCTGCAGTCATAATGCAAAAAAAAACATAACTCTGATAATGTATGCACTGTCCTTGAAGTTGATTGGTCCACACCCGAGACAGCTTTTTGGCGTCATCTGGTCCAACACCATGTGAGACTAGGCTCTAAGGAAAGCTGTCTCGGGTGTGGACCAATCAACTTCAAGGACAATGCATACATTATCAGAGTTATGTTTTTTGTTTGCATTATGACTGCAGGTATTGTGCTCAATGCAAACATGACTCCTCGTAAAAAAAGGTGTCAGTTTTGTTGCCAGATAGAAGGGTAAATTTTTTTTATATTTTTTACTGACAAATGAGGTTCCAATGTTATTTTTGCAATGTTCTCATTGTGCCGTTGGGAGTCGTGCCGAGAGGTGAAGGACCCATACGGAGCTCTCGCAGAGCGCGCAACAACCCCGACGTGACAGAACATGGCCCTTGATCGTGGCCCTGCGCACCACGATCCATTGTCAGCGGCGCTGGAGCTGCTACAACCGCGAGATTGGAGCCGACCTCGGGACAGACCACGGTTGGCGTGGACGCCAGGACGCTGATGAGGCGTAACGCAGTCGCGTAACGCGCGTAGGGCAGGCAAGGGGTGCCTTGCCCCCCCTCCACCCTGGTGGCCAATGCTAGGAGTTGGGCGGGGGGGGGGGGGTCCTTGATAACCACCATGAGATTTGTTTTCAACA
The DNA here is from genome assembly GCF_015708825.2 of Lethenteron reissneri. Lineage (NCBI taxonomy): Eukaryota > Metazoa > Chordata > Hyperoartia > Petromyzontiformes > Petromyzontidae > Lethenteron > Lethenteron reissneri. The sequence continues at coordinate 3,080,783 of NC_083815.1, read as the reverse complement.
ACAGTGTCAAGGAACAAAACACTTATTTAAAAGGCGGTTTAATTTTTTAAAGATAAAAATGCTCTCATTTACGTTCCACGTTTTATTTTAATTAGAGCAGCAACTTAATGCAAAGAGGAACTACGGAGCTGTGGTGGCTGCATTTGTGCGAGTACGGAGCGCCCCTACAGCGTTAATTGTTAGAGACCGTGAGCGCAACGACGGTGTGATTAGGTCAACGGAACCGCGACATGGAATAGCGTCGAGGTACGGACCGTGCGAGACATCCAATTTTGGGGTCCCACCTGACATGTAGTTACTATGCCACTGATAATGTAGTTACTATGCCACTGATAATGTTGTTACTATGCCACTGATAATGTAGTTACTATGCCACTGATAATGTAGTTACTATGCCACTGATAATGTTGTTACTATGCCACTGATAATGTAGTTACTATGCCACTGATAATGTAGTTACTTTGCCACTGATAATGTAGTTACTACACCACTGATAATGTCGTTACTACACACACTGGTAATGTCGTTACTACACCACTGGGTGGACGTCAAACACCCGGCCTCGTGCCGTGCTCAGCCCAGCGGCGTCGCCACGACAGCTCCAGGGGGTGTGGGAATCGATCAGGCGGGGGACCCCAATAATTCGATCCGTCTCGCACGGTCGCACCTCGAGGATGTTGATATATCGCGCCTCCTCCTGCCCGATCACAGCGTTGCGCTCACCGTCTCGGACATTGAAGCCAAACGTTACTGCTGTCATTGAAATAATTTGTTTTTAAAGAAAGCATGCCACGTAAATGAAAGCATTTTAATAAAACACATTTTTATCTAGTTTTAAAGAAGCGTTTGCTTGGGTTCCGTTACACTGTTGTTGAAAACATCTCGTGGCGGTTGTCAAGGCCCCCCCCCCCCAACTCGTAGCTTTGGCCACTAGGGGGGAGTGAAGGGGGGGGGGCATGGCACCCCCTGGCTGCCACGTTACGCTCCTGGCTCAGGGGTCATGGGGGTCGCCTGTGGCGTCCCTTGGGGACCGCTCCTCTCCAGCCAGCCAGGGGAGGGGCAAGCGACCGACCGATGGTGATGATGATGAAGACGGCGGCATGGAGTCCACGTGTCGCCTTTACATGACACGCGCACAACGTTGCCACTCGTCGTTATGGCCAAATAAACGAGAGCTGGAACACGTTTAAAAATGTGTTCGCAACGCACGCGTCCGCTTTCTTTATTTATATGTTTTAAAAGTAACGGCTCGGTAATAAATAGAAAAAGTTGTAGGTGCTCGTGTAAAAAAGGGGGTGACTGATAACCCCATAGCGGGATCTTGCTTAACTGGGAGATGTGGCGGGCATGACGCAGTCAATGTATGTAAGTTGAACTTCCTTCGCACCGTACCTGTCCAACCGCGCAAATCTCAGGGTGCACGAGAAGCAGTTCTAGAGGAATGAATACGAGCCAGAGGCGGAGTTTGACTTCGACATTTGGGGAGCAGGGGTTCGCTTTGTCCCTCGCATTAGGAGTCGTGGGTGTTTATAATTTGTTTGACTTTACCGAAAGAACCAAAGAGTATGGATCCTTGCAGTCACGAAAACTTCAAATTTTAGAATGAATCGCCTCTACGGGGAGGGCTTACCTGGTGATGATTGCTTGTGTTGCAATCAAAACGTCGTGATTTAATTTACTTTTATTTATTTAAAAAAAATGTAATTTCTATTTTTATCTCTTGTTTTTTTTTATCTTCTACCTACGTGACTTTACCGAAAGAACCAACTAGTATGGATCCTTGCAGTCATGAAAACTTCAAATTTAGAATGTATATAATTACTCTACTGAAAATCAATTGATAGATGAGCCCCCCCCCCGCCCACCCACACTCGGCCCATGATATTCACACTTTAAACAGAACGAGCGACGATTCATCTACTACTTTCTCGCATCCAGCTCTGGCTCTCATCCCACGGGTATCGAACGCAATGATTTGCGACCCCCCCCCCCCCCCCATTTACTTGATTGATCTCACGTTTCCATTTTTTGTCCCATCACAGCGCTGCAGACAGTTACGACTATTTCGCAAAATTAATCTCGCGAAATATAGGGGGGGGGGGGGCTGAGTGTTTAGCTGCCGCACATCTCCACAGGTCGTGGGCTACACCAGCAGCAGGTCCATTCATTTGCAGATGACGAGAAACGCTTTGAGTTTTCTACCACAAGGTGGCAACCAGAGAGAGAGAGAGAGAGTGGAAACGAGAGTGACTTCGGGAGGAGGAACTTGCGGCTGGGTGGGCTTTGCCAGTGAGGGCCCAAGTGGCCAAATACATGACAAACGAAGAAAGTTTCGATTTGAAGCTTTCGTGACTGCAGAGATTAATCTTCTTGGTTCTTTCGGCAAAGTCACGTAGAATGGAAATAATATGTTTTATTTTAATTATTTTTTTTATTTCCATTCTACGTGACTTTACCGAAAGAACCAAGAAGATGAAACGAAGAAAGGTCAACGCGTTTCCGATAACGCCGAGGCCCTGAAAGGAGATTTCGTGTTTGGTAAACGGCAATGACCCCGGTTTACGTCGGGGATGCGTTCCCGAAAGGTGCGACGAGGAATGTGGGAAGCGACGTACATCGAAGCGACGTACACAGGGTTTGTGTCGGTGGCGGTGGCCGAGAGGTTGAGACGCGACGGACGGCGAGAGAGGAAGATGCTTTCTGCGACGTGAGCGTGGGGTCGAGGCGACGCCAATCGGGTCCCGGTTTGAATGTAAGTGACAACGTCTTTGCGAAACGACGTCAAATGGAGGAGACGTAATTCGGAGTATTATATATATTCTGACAATGGCTGTTTTACAAAAAGCAGACAGATCAATGATTCCCGAACAGAGAGATATGAATTATTGATAAGGGTCGTTGCCTGAAACGTCGCCTATGAAACACGTATTTCTGGGGTTTTTCCGTTTTAGGGGACGCAGTGTTATTGACGGGGACGTTTTGTGAATTTCGTCACGTGCGGTTATGCACCGCTGCCGACGCAGGTACTGTGCTGTATCACAACACAAGAATGGAAAAACGAAAATGAGAGGCGGATGCTCGGAGCGACGTGGGCCACGGTGGGAGGAGGAGGAGGTGGTGGTTGTTGTGGTTGTTGCGCGTTGGGTGGCTGCAGGGGGGGTGGGGGCTGTGTGGGTTGAGAGGGGCGGGCCGCTGGGATCTCTTGGGCACAGAACAAGAGAACGTGCAGACGTGGTGAGGGTGGGGCAAGACGAGAAAGTCGGGAGAGGAACCAATTGTGTTGCATTTTGAGAGGGCGTCTCCTGGATGAAGAAGAAAAAAAATCGTGATAAGCCACACAAGCTCTCTTGACCAAAGAGTATGGATTTTTGTTGAGCGTAACAGAGATTAAGTGAATTACTACGTTCATTTATACATTGTGTCTTTTTTGCGTTGAACCGCGGGCCACATCATTTTAAGAGAGTGCGCTTAGCATCGGCATTTAACTCGCCAGACGTTTATGAAGTGACTCTCTGATGATTCTAGATTTGAAGTTTTCGTGACTGCAAGGGTCCATACCCTTTGTTTTTTCGGTAAAGTCACCAAACAGTATGGACTCTCTGATGGTTTTAAACCGCTCCAGAGGATTGCTAACTTAATGCAAGCAACGCTTGCATGGTTAAACATATTTTATTGGAGTGTGGAAACAGAACTCATTGTATTTGCTGTTCGGTTTCTTGTGTGGCCATTCGTTTTGTGCGGGGAGCAGATGCGGGCTAGCATTGTAATTACTGTCGTGTGGATTTCCAAGAAGAGTCAGTGACATATAGGCGGCAATATGTTCAGGAGCGAAAGGCCAATGTCTCCGATGTTTGTTGGCCGCGACGAGAGGGCTTCAGGATTGAGTTATTTTAGTTATGCTCTTCGCAGACTCCAATATCTGGCCCATAGTTTGGGTCGAATGGCCACAATCGTACTGTGGCTTGTAATGTTATTGTAGATTCAGAAAATACGTAGATTACGCTATGTAACACGATTCATTATCACGGTTTTTTTTACAGCAAACACCCATCCTCCCCCTCGAGCGTGTTTTATAGAGGCTCTGGAACGAGGCCAATGTTTTGGGTTTCGAATCTGTTTAGAGTCCCTCGTGTATGTGGCACAGAGGTCGCAATCGGGTACCCGATACCCGTACCCTACCCGATACCCGGCTACCCGTACCCGGCCGGGTAAGGGTACGGGTACCCATTTGCGACCCTGGTGCGGGTAGACCGTGAGTCACTGGTGAGTAACCGTTTGTCACTCATTTCCCAACGTCTTGTCTCTTCTCACAATTCAAGTTCCTAGAATCAACCCACCCGCGCCTGCAACATGGCTTCATCCCAGAGGTCGCAACCGGGTACCCGATACCCTACCCAATACGGGTAGCCGGGTACGGGTAGCCGGGTATCGGGTAGGGTACGGGTACGGTTACCCGATTGCGACCCTGTTGCGGCCGGGTACGGGTACGGGTAAGGAATCAAAACCTGTTTGCGCCCTCTGATGTGGCAACGGATCGTGAGCATCGGAGAGGGTTGTCACCACCACCGAGGAGATGGAGCGACGATGGCGGGTGGATTGTTCACGACGGGTGGCAGAGGCGGTGGCATGGGAGGCCTTCAACCAGTAGTGGACGATGAGCAGGCGGAGGAGGATGTGATAATGTCTGCAGCCAAAAGGAATGTTTCGTTTAAATAGTTTCAGTTTAAATGAGTTTATGATGATTAAGGGAATGTTCTGTTAATTGCAAAGCTATTCATAATATTATTATCAGACATGGATTGCCAAGTGTGGCAATTAAACCATGATGGGTTATCTCATAAGAAGAAAATGGTTAGTGTCGAATGCTTCTCAAGTTGTTTGGTAAAAAAAAAACACTGCTGATGTCTGCAGCCAAAGCAACGGCAACGTGTCTGAGAGGGCGGAAACTGTACAGATGGAGTTGAGTTCAGTTCGTGTCTATGTATGTATGTTGAACGTCGTGCCTGTGTATGTATGTTGAACTTCGTGTCTTGTATGTTGAACTTCGGGTTTATGTATGGATGTTCTTTCGCACATCGCGTAGCCAACCGTGCTAATTGCAGGTGCGGGGCAAAGGACAACAAACTGAACACAAAATAAAACACATTCATGCGGAGGGAGCTGGTAGGAGCGTTGGGTTGCTCGGTCAATGGCCAGGGTCAACGGCGGCGTGGTGTATTCCGCAAATATGGCCGACTGTGAGGGCGGGCACAAGCCGGCATGAGTAGGTTAAGCGTTGAGTTTTATAAGGGCACCACGGGGTGACCAGCCCCTCCCCACCCAGCCCTCACGCCTCCCACCCCCCATCCAGCCCCACCTTCCCCACCCAGCCCCTCCCCACCCTCCCCTCTCCACCCAGCCCCACCCCTCCCATTTTTGGATGCACGACGGACGGACACAATAATCCCCATGTGGGCCGGTGTAATCAGGAGGTTCCTACCAGTAAAACGTCCATGTGTCGGTGCTGCGTTGGAGCGTTGCTTCCGAAGGGTCGTGCGAGGTGGCGGCGTCGTTTGCAAAAGAAATCGGGCAACACATCGCAGACAAACAAAAAAGCCAGCAATTTAATAAAAGTACCGGACGAATTTATTTTGCTATTTGTTGTTTACGTATTTACACACGAGATTAAGGATAACAAGAAATGTTTCCCAAATTGCCCGGTGTGTTTTCCGTGCGGAGACAAATATATATGTTCGTTACAATTTTTGTTTAATCTACAGTATTTCCAGAAATCACGTGATGTTTTCGTTGGCTAATGTTTTTTAGCAGTCTCTCACTCTATCTCTCCACCGCGTTGTTGATGCCGTGAATCAACAGCCGCTGCTCGCACGCAGTGCGCCTTCACGTTGGGTCATTTTTGCCAGGCTGCGTTTTTAATTCGCACAAAAAAAAACTGTTGCTAATCTCGTGGGATGGAGTTCATTTTTGCCAATACTCATTCTGTTGGAAAATGATAACACGGGGTGTTATAACGATAACATGGCGTGTTTAAAAAAATACTTTTTTAAGTGATGTCATTAAGTTTTACGTTTGAACTTTTCCACGTGTTTTCGTTCTGTTATCTGTACGGTGTATTGTACTTTGTTGAATGTATCCCTTGAAGAAGGAACTGTTGGTCACGGTGTACTCTCGTTTCTACACTGTTACTGTACAGTCGTTGAGTCAATCCACAGCAAGTTAGGGTGTTTTTTGCGTGGAGTGTTTCAGAATAAAAGCCTCGTGAATGCATCAGCGAAAAATTGTACCGCGTGTCAGCGTTGTTTTCGCGATTTCTGCTGTACAGCTCTCCGCTGCGTTTGCGGGTTGTACCGTGTGGGCGTGTGTTGTTCGGTACGATGTCCGACGTTTCGCTGCATGTGCCTGGAGCGTTTTTCGTTCAAACTATAAAAAATATGTTAAACTATAAACTGGTTTTCTTTTACCAGGCAAGGCATACTAAGCGATACACAGTATGGCTCTTTTTCAGAAGCGACCCGGACACACGTGCTGATAATTATAGATTTGAAGCTTTCCTGACTGCAAGGATTCATACTCTGGTTTTTTCGGTAAAATCACGTATTTTAAAAAAGATAACAAATAAATAAAATTGTGATTAAATTTATTTATTTAAAAATAAAACAATTAAATAGTGATTTAATTTATTTGTTTTCTTTTTTAACCGACGTCACTTTACCGAAAAAAAAAAACAAAGAGTACGTGCTAATAGATCAACGAATGCTCATCATCATGTGGAAATATATTGCAGCCAAAATACTCCAAACGCACGTTTCTAAATGTGGGCGGGGGAGTAAAAAAATCGAAGGACCCGGAGGAAAATGCACGCGACCACGGGGAGAACATGCAAACTCAAAATATAGAGGGGTGAGGGATTAATCCCACGCCCTCTTTCATATCAGGTGAGGTAGCTAACATCTCACCACTGGTTCCAATGTGGCTCTCAGCACGACAGAGTGGCAGCCAAATAGGGCAAATTCACGAGTCGAAGTGGAGATACAGCGATGAGATTAACTCGTGCAGGATCGAGATTGTTTGCTCCATGCAGTGTGGTTGGAGGGGGGGGTGTGTGTGTGCGTGCGTGCAGATCGTGCGTAGACCTGGTTGAAATGTTTTGCAGGGAAGTGAAACAATGGCAAGAGTTGTGGTTATGTTGATGGAGGTAGAGGGTTGCGGTGGGAGAGAGGATGGTGGTCGGCGAGAGGGTTGTGTGGTGGTAGTGGTGGTGGAAGAGAGAGTTGAGATGGCGGTGGTGGGAGAGAGGGTTGTGGTGGTGGTGGTGAGAGAGGGTTGTTGTTGTGGTGGTGGAAGAGGGATTTGTGGTGGTGGTGGGAGAGAGGGTTGTGGTGGTGGTGGTGGTGAAAGAGGGAGTGGTGGTGGTGGTGAAAGAGGGAGTTGTGATGGTGGTGGTGGAAGAGAGGGTTGTGATGATGGTGGGAGAGAGGGTTGTTGGGTAAGTGGTGGTGGGTGAGAGGGTTGTGGTGGGAGAGAGGGTTTTTTTGGGGGGGTGGGAGAGGAATTTTGGGGAAGGCATGTAATACGAGCCAGGATTCGTGAGGCCCCGTTTTGGGAACAGCCGAAAATGCGCCGGAGATGCAGCGTCGGTATTTAGGAAGAGCACCGACTTGTTTGAGGAAGCCATCAGCGATAAAGTGACTCGCAAAATCGCATCGCACGCAGGAACGATGTCATCTCCACTCAGGAACATGTTCACGTAAACAATGTCCCTTACTTACCGACGAAAGCCCGGCTGGGTTTTGTAAGACGGCTTTCTTTTTAAATCCTTTATATTAAGTTCGCTTGCTTGATTGCTTGCGTGCTTGCTTGCTTGCGTGCTTGCTTGCTTGCTTAGGACCGTGCAAACCTTTAGGTCGTTTTTTAACCCACTTCCCGTGATCCAATCGAGCTGACATTTTGCACACAGACTCGTTGTGCGAGACAATTAATGTTCGTGAAAAATTTTTTCCAAAATTTTACACTGTTTAGGGAAAACAAATTAAATATTTAATTACCAATTGTTTAATACTGCAGACAATCATCTGACCCATAGGTGGCAACCATCTAAAGCCAGAGGACGAGAGGACTCTAGCCGCCACGCATATAAAGGATTTATAGTGAAAAACTTTGTTTTTACGGGTTATACTTATTTATCATTCAGCCTCGTAGTTCGTGATGCCGCGCGCGACAAGGTGGTCGTGAAAACCCGACGCCTCCACTGCATGCCAGATGTGTCGCGTGGAGAGTCACCGCATTGTAGATGAACGCCAACGCGATTTCTTCGCTCGGCGGCAGAGCTAACTTGCTCGCAATCCGGAAGGCTCTTCTTATTACATACTCTTTGGTTCTTTCGGTAAAGTCACGTAGGTATAAAATAAAATAAATCACGACGTTTCGGGCGCAACACAAGCGTCCATCATCAGGTGGGAAAACATGGTCTGCTGCTGAGGCAGACTGTTGAAACGTCGTGATTTATTTTATTTTATATCTACGTGACTTTCCCGAAAGAACCAAAGAGTATGGGTTCCTGCAGTCAAGAAAGCTTCAAATCAAGCTCTTCTTATTGTTGTTTATTATTACCCAGGAATGCCTAGGTGAGTCTCAAGATTATTTTTCAGGAGGGTCCTGCCAAGTTTTAGCAATTGGGGGGGGGGGGGGGGTGATGCGGCTGCTGCTGTGCATTAAATCCAGATTAGTGATTTGCAGGTAACTTTTCAGCATTGGAGATGTACATCGCGTGTAGTTTTTAACCTTGGGAGGAAGCCAGAGAATCCGATTGAATCCAAATACAGCACACGAGGGAGCACCTACAAATGCCACACACACACCGAAAGGTGCCTTAGTGGGGAATTGAACCTAGGACTTTTTTTAATCGCAACGAGGCACAAGTGTTACCTGGTTGAGAGTTCAAATCCTGGTTGGAGGTTGACTCAGACTATCATTCATCAGAGAGTCAACAGTATCACTTTGTAGCCATGTCAACTGGTTGTCAAATTGAAAGACTCTTCCCCACCATATGAATGTGCAATTACCACCGCTGGCTCAGGACTGGAAATAGAAAATGCTCATTTGTGGATTAAATGAATGAGCATCTCCTATTTTGGAATTTAACTTTGGGCATCTTCCACAGGAATTGTATGGCTCATCTTACGTCACAGCAGTTTAAATCCGGTATAAATGTAGTCCAACTGAGTCGTAGATGTTGTTCTTTAGAGGCAACACATTTATTTGTAACATCAATACGTAACACAAAGGGGTAACTTGCCCCTTCACCAGATACAGCCTAGGGTGGTGGCCACCCAGCTAACTACCCTATACGGAGGAGTTACAGCTACGGATGGTCTGACCCTCACTCGGGTCCCGGCCACGTGTTGATGCCTGTAGAGCTTCCAGCTTGTAGAATGCAGCGACCCCGGTCCCTCTCAGTGACCCGCCTTATATCCCCCTCAGTCGGGGCTGCTCCGCCCTCTCGAGAGGTCTCCCCGGACACGTTATTGCCCCCTAGCCCCCCACCTGGGGCCCTATCTGTGGACTCTCCGGATCACGTGTCTACGGGGGTCAACCAGAGTGCCATGGATCGGGGCAACCCTGCCCCTGGGCTGCCACTCTCCCGCTCTCCCTTATGGGAGCCCGCACTGCACGCCATGCGTGGTGCCTAGGGCTGGTACTACACCCGCCACGGGGTGTACGCGATGACGGTGCTTAGCGTGCCACGGCCCTCTCGGGCCGGCACCACCCAGTGACATCCCCGATGTCACTCCATCAACAAAGCAGCTAAAGAACGGAGCAAACGTGGGTCTATCCTGTGGGATAGTGTAAGCTAGCCAGGTTTTAGAGTAGAGGTTAAGACGGTGAACAGAGGGACAGATTTGGTTGCTAATAATGGAGCGAAAGGCAAGCGGGATCTGTGTATCTGAGTGCTGTACCACGAAGAGATTTTGCTCATCATGGCACGCAATGCTTCGGTCCTGCAGGAATCACTCCGGAACGCCGTTTTTGGGAATTATTTTTGGGCGTGCCTTTATCCCAGCCCATCTCGCCTCATTTTTGTCCTGGTGTGACCAACCCTCTTGTCCTTGCCTTCAAACCCCCCTCACATGCACACACACCGACAACCTTCTCGCGACATCGTCGCCTTTGGCGAGCTGTCCCTGCGTGTCTTCACAACCAGCAGCCTTCGGCTTGCTTCTGTTATAATTCACTCCCGCGTTAAGGTTCCCATGGGTATGTGTGACCGGGGGGGAGGGAGGGGGGGGGGTCCTAAACAACGTTTTATTTATTACCTTCTCACGACAAAGGCCGCATGAGAGTGGATGACCCCCCTCACACTGCCGACATTCCAACGAGCAGCTTTTCAGTTTAACGCGTAGCCTCGTGAGGATGGTTTTAATTGATTTGAAGCTTTTGTGACTGCAGGAATCCGTACTCTTTGGTTCTTTCGGTAAAGTCACGTAGGTAGAAAATGAAATAAATTACGATGCTTCGGGCGCAACACAAGCTTTCCCACCTGATGATGGACGCTTGTATTGTGCCCGAAACGTCGTTATTTGTGACGTTATTTTAGGTGACATACTTTCGAATGAATCCGAAATAATGTTGATGAGCCGAATTTTCATAGTAACCTAAAAATCCGGAATTGCAATTAATATCTTTACTCGATTTACATGAAATTAGACCGATGAAACCATCAGCAGATGGTAACGGTTAACTTTTTTTTATCGATTTGTATAACTGCGCTGTTTATGCACATGTTTGAGAACCGTAATCATTGTGGTTAGCACCAAACTTTTTCCATTAACCCCGCACAACAACACATGCGCTGCGGCCACGGTTTTCAAAATAACTGCCGCACTGTTAAAAGGTAACCACAATCCAAGATTATAGAGCAATGCTACTGTATATTGTAAGTTGCAATATTAAAGATGATTGAATTGTTTCGTCTATAATATAGGTTTTTTGGTTAGATTGCGTAAATAGTATGGATAGTATTGGTCGCAAAAGCCTCCTCCGTGTTGCGCTGTGTATCGTCTGTCTTTTTGTCTCAATATCATCACGTAATTATCATTACAGGTCGACTTAAAAAAGGAAAATAAAAAAGCAATAATGATCACGATATAATCATGAAAGTAAAAAGATACAAACAATTTACCCATTAGATTTGTAAAACATATTCCTAATTATAGTAGTTGAGCTGACAAAATTACATCATTTTCGAACGGCACGAGCGTTTAAGCGATAGAGATTGTAAATGTAAAATGATTAGAGTATTTATCACAGACTTACGTTGAGTGAACTCCACTTGTAGCTCAGCTGCCAGGGTTTCACTGGATCTCGTTCTGGTGGTCATATTAACCCCTGTTCTGGAATCCTTTACATTGCCTGAGTATTGTGCTGCATTGCTAAAGTACTTACTTTCAATGCCTCGAAATGCTTGCTTTCTCGCGAGTTAATTAGCCTAGTATCTGAATATACACTTGATCCAAATCTTCCGTCCACTGATGTTGGTCTTTTGCCTGTCCCCACGACCAGATTGCGAACTGTAGGTGACAGGGCCTTCTGCTGCTGTGCCCCTAGGTTATAAAGAGCCCTTCCCATTGAAAGTTAGGGACTCCGATTTTCTGGATGATTTAAAGTCTCATCTTAAAACTCAATTGTTCAAAAACTGGCTTTACAAAATCTATATCATGTAGGATGTTTGAGCTTCTATTGCTTTATTTTTATTTTTATATACAGTACATCACTTTGAGTTGACTTGTGAAAAAAGTATTTTTATGAAGTAAAAATTTATATACGTATTATAAGGAAACACCAAAATATATAGCTTTAGCACGCAATTTCAGACCACATTTAAAAAAATTATTGCGGACCACATCCTCGATTTCTGGAAAACCAGTTTGCGTCATGCCCAGTGTGTGTGCTGAAACACATTTTAGCACGCGATTGATTATATTTAAATATGAAAATGATGGCGATATAATCTGCAGTATTCGACAATGCAGTAGTTGTGTTCCATGAGAAGTCAACTCGTCTATTGCACAAATTATTTATGTTGCTGCACTGGTATATAAACTCCGGTTTACTCCCATATGAAGCAGAACACCTGGTCAAATGGAATTGACCAAATATGCAAGTGCAGGTTTCTCTTGTAGAAATATTTTGCGATTTAAATGACCAAACTATTCCGACTACATCTTATTGAAAACTCTGGTCATTGAATCTTCACTTGAGGATTTTATTTAATTAAAATGTTGCTATCATTAATTGTTATTTTGCATAAATTCGGAGAACCAAACCCCCTGTATTTTCTATCTTATTGATATTTTCACTAAACGCAGAGGAGGAAATTATGAGGGTGCACGACTTCCAAATGACCATAATACACAAGTATAGCAGTTCCCAGCTACGATCTACACTGGCCATGTCTTGGTATATGTGGGGTTACCCAAATTAACCCCCACCAAACTCGACTAGCTGCTGGACTATGGTGCACCCATTGATACTTAAACTTGTTTTATTTTACCAGGTAAGGCCCACTGAGCTTTTTGGCTCTTTTTCAGAAGCAGAATTTCCAGAGTTACGACATGGAAGAGATACAAGGGATCTAGGTAGGATTTTCATCTCGACCAAGTGTACTCTGCTGGCCAAAGATATTGATAGTGAGTTCCAACAGTTTTTTCTTGTCCCATTACAGCTGGGGAAATGTATTGAATAAAGTTGTTTAAAGTTGCATCTTTTTCGATTTGAATGGATTAGGTGACTGGGTTCTAAATGTTTGCACAACACAGAGAAGAGTCGGGATCAATTGGTTGATTTCAAGCAGGGCAAACCCTTTATTTTATTAAGCTGTGTTTTGATGAAACACTTTGCATGGAGAAGCGAGTGTGTGTGAGGGTGGAGGTGCGGTTGGGGAAGAAGCCACAGGGTGATATTTAATAGCAGGGGTATAATATTGCGTCGATTAATCAATGTATAGCCAGTCTTAAACTAAACATTACAGGCATCGAAACGTGCGTCTGAATAATGTTCTCATATATGTTGCAAGTAGAGTAACGAAATGGGTTCAATTGTCGCAACCACGAGAGGCTGTTACATTTTGTAAAAACAAAAAAACACAAAGCCATATTAAAGGTGGACGGTGCTAGTGGAGGGAATTTGTGAAACAATTGCAGTCGGATCGTACGCTCAGGACACATCACATCTTTGCCCGCGACAACCACAACAACAAAAAACCGTTTCACGATCAGGTAAACATGATTCATTTGGGCCAATGGAGCAAGCAAAAATTGCACTGAACGAGACAGAAAAACAATGGATCCATGAACAGAATTACTACCTTCCATAACGTGCACTGTAATTCAACATGGCGGAACGATTCCATTACCATTGTCAGTAGCACCTCTCGTGGTTGCAACCCATTGCAAGCGACCCCGTGACATTCTGATGAACAAAATATGAATAGGTTCTTACCCTTTCTGGCAATTAAACACCAAACAGTATGTGTGGTTAATGTAGACTTGATGCCTTGAAAACGGTATCTAATTGGTGTTTGAACATCTTAACACCTGTTTGTTTGACAGAAAGGGTCAAACCTGTTATTATTTTTAAAAAATATTTTCATACTGGCAAAACGGTCCCACAGATATGTGAATTTATTTGATCTATTCTCACGCATGTAATCTTAGGAATCAATATTAGCCCAAATAGATTTACTGATGTAATTTTATGCAATTGGTCATTTTAGCCATATCTGTATGAACTGTAATAAGATGTCGAATTGTGTATTAGAATGGCCATAAAAATGATTGCGATGATGATGAGTAAGATGATCAACCCCGTGGCAATCATGTTGAATAATTTGGCCATCTCTCCGTGGTCTTTGGCCCCTTGTAGATCGTTCACGTTCTTGCGATCTCGCGCCTGAAATGCAACAGCAGTGACATTTGCGTCAAAAGGTACCCGCAAAGGCAAATGTGTAGCCCTGCAGTTGCTTGCTCAACGCTGCAGCTGGGCGAAAGGGACTGCAATGAGAGTGAGAGCGCTATAGGGAGAGCCGCTCAACTAGCATTGGCTTATTCTACGCTGGCTATATGTCTTGGAATATGTGAGCGCACCAAAATTAGTCGCCACACTCGACGTGCTGCTTAACTGTGGTGCACCCATTGATACTTAAAAAAAAATAAAAAAAAATTTTTATGTTACCAAGTAAGGTCCCCGACTGAGCTATGTAGTTATTTTTCAGAAGCGATTTCGCGATCACAAATGATAGCTCAACAAAGTGGCTTATCAGGTGCAAATTTATAGCAGCCAAATCTTCTTCATGCGTGTCGATTCTAAAATATGGAGGGAAAAACCGAAGGACCCGGAGGAAATGCCACGCGACCATGGGGAGAACACGCAACCTCCAAATATACAGGCGTCGTCAGGGTCAGGATCGAACCCACGACTTCCTGTGTACCAAATTAGGTAGTTAACATTTCGCCACCGATACTGCGAGTTTCATAAACGTGATATTTTTCTACTGCCGTACCAGAAGATCAAAAGAACGCCTGCTGGATGACCAGTTTTGTGCCCAAACCATTACACCTCAACACACAATGAATGTGGGAAATAATACAATTTTAATGTTCGGCCCCTTTGTCAATTCTCACTGCCAGACGAAGCTGCCCCCCCCCCCCCACGCCTTGTCGGTCTTGTGCAGGGGTTGGAAACCTGTGGCTCCAGAGTCACATGCAGACTGCAATGCGGCCCTAGAAATATTGAGGTATTTTTTTTACCGAATTCGAAAAAAATTGGCTATTCTTGTTATTTTGGTTGCCGACCCTCTGACCATGGAAGTCCAGTTTACCATGGAAGTCCAGTTTACCATGGGAGTCGAGTTTACCATGGAAGTCCAGTTAACCATGGAAGTCAGATTTACCATGGAAGTCCAGTTTCCCATGGAAGTCCAGTTAACCATAGAAGTCAGATTTACCATGGAAGTCCAGTTTACCATGGAAGTCCAGTTAACCATGGAAGTCAGATTTACCATGGAAGTCCAGTTTACCATGGAAGTCCAGTTAACCATAGAAGTCAGATTTACCATGGAAGTTCAGTTTACCATGGAAGTCCAGTTAACCATAGAAGTCAGATTTACCATGGAAGTCCAGTTTACCATGGAAGTCCAGTTAACCATAGAAGTCAGATTTACCATGGAAGTCCAGTTTACCATGGAAGTCCAGTTTCCCATGGAAGTCCAGTTTACCATGGAAGTCCGATTTACCATGGAAGTCCAGTTTACCATTAAAGTCCGATTTACCATGGGCAGGAGTCTGCAAACCCGGATCCGGAGCCGCATGCGCCTCTTCAAGGACTGCTCCGTGGCTTTATTTACTAAGGAGACCCCCACCGTCTCGTGTTCACTCGTATTGCAGCTCTTGAAGCATTGCATTTTTTTTTACTGAATTAAACAAATGCATATTCTTGTTATGTTGGTTGCCGACCGCTGGTCATATGCACTGGCAGAGCCAGTGAAGGGGGGGGGGGTCGGTGGCACGTGCCCCCCCCCCCCCCCCAATGATCAGATGTTTGACCATGCTTTGCCAAGCTAGGCAGTGAAGGGATTGGATACCAAGACCAATTCAAATATACATATTCAGATTCACACTGCACTACAATGACAACACGCGCGTTTAACATCTTGATATATATATACGTACCTTGATGGAATAGATGAGGGCAACAAAGCCCAGGCAACAGATGTTGAAGTGAAAAAAATTGAAGATAGACCAGATGAGGTGGTCCTTGACCCCCTGTGCAGCCGGGGGCTGTGGTGAGACGACTGGCGTGGGTATAAAATTTAGAGCCGTGTATTCTTGTCCCGTGGACCCCGCCGCATACCTGGGGTCTACGCCGCTCATGGGCACCACCTCAGTTCTGTTGTCCATCGTGCAGCTCTTGGGAGGCAAGCATTTGATGAGTGACCCGATAGGGCTTTTATATAGGTGCATGCGTGCGTGCAAATACAAAAGGCGATTTGCACTCAAGGCACTGTAGATAAGCATCTAAGGGGCCGTCCATAAATGAAGTCACGCACCTGGGGGGGGGGGGGGGGGCAGACATTTGTGACGATATGTGACGAGGGGGGGGGGGGTTGAGAAATATGATGTCACATCAAAATGCGCAACTTTAAATAAATATAGACAACACGTTCTACTTAATTAAATCTACTTTTTAATAAATGTTTTCTCCAACAACATCAGAGTGCAGCGCCACATTAAATACGCACTACAATGACAATAGTTTAAAGAGATTTGAAGCATGTTTTATTTTGGGGGGGGCAGAGCTTTGTGACGTCATATTTGAGGGGGGTCTGATTTTTTGTGACGCCGTGGGACGAAGGGGGGGGGGGGTAAAAAATCGTCCAAAATCACGTCACGTCATTTATGGACGGTCCCTAAGTGTTGCACACTCGATTTGGAGGATGTGGTCAGGTGCTCCAAATCGAGAGCAAAATTTATTGTAATAATCTGTAAAATGCAACAACGCGTGTGTCACACACAGCAATTATCAACCGAGTCGCCATCAACCACGTGACTGGTGTCCAGTTCAGGTTACTCAATAACCCTGCCAGCCACCTACAGGCCCGACTCTGTATCGCATGCTGGCGAACACGTGCATTGATGGACCGCACAGCACATATGGGACCTTCTCAAAACCACACTTTACTCAATTGCTGCACGAGGAAATCATTAAAAGAGTGGTCCATTCCCAATGTGCCACATACGCTTATGTGAGTTATCATTTTTTGTGCATGCAATCGATTCAAAGGAAGTCCACCCCGGAAAGCTACAATGATAATCATAAGCAGGTGGACAATTGCTTGGCAGATCATTGCATTGCAGGACTACAAGGGGATGGTGACGATTTTTGGAGGCCTTCATCTATCTAGCTGTGCATTGATCACGGCGAATGATGCTCGGCTCAATAAGCACATTTTGATGGAAATGCTTCACACTGTTTCATTGATGAAAACCATCCTATAGAATCAATCATTCCGATACACAGTCTTACATATACATACACATTTATGGGGCAAAAGGGACACATTTTCATTGCCTATTGAAACTAAACTCCTATACGTAGTGCTGCAAGTAAGCTCTTTTTTTTATTACTCGTGAAGTCTCCACTAGGGCCTCAATTGGTCTGTGGTAGCCTTAGTGGATATAACCAGTATATAGTTTTAAAAGCGTTTCTTTTCAAACAAAAAACAATGTTTTTAAACATCTCAATTGTAAAAAATAAAAATCGCACAATAAATGTACAATTTGAGTTACATTTCCCAACTAAAATTGTAGATTTGAGATACAATATCGCATCTGTACATTTTCACCTGGATACTTGGACTGTGACGAATTCTTGGAATGCCTTACAAACAATGTCTGCCAACGTTATTCTTGCAAGCGAGACCAGGGTATGTCGCCATCGATGCCATCTTGTCCTTCGGTATATTCTGGACTGTACTTGGATATCCCATCTGCAATCTCCGGACCACCGGGACTGGCTGCAGCCCAGCTGTTCCAACCGCAACCTGGAATGATGCTGTTGCATGGAAAGCCCCTAACCGGGAACAGCACAAATCCAAGCCCGCTTTGAACGGTGGATGCAAGAAAAACCAATATGGCGGCCATTTTTTCTCCTGAACTGGTCGGATTTGTTTTGCTTTCTTTTTGAACCCAACAGCAGCTCGTGTCACCACCTTTGAATCGAACAAAATGTTGACCAAAGGTCACGCATGTGTGTTGTACTTAAAGCCATACAGTCATGGTCAAAGTGACATTTAACCCGTCTGTTTAGAACTGCTTTTTGAATGGCTACATACGGTGGCTAAAGAAGTTCAACATACATACATATATTGATGGAGGGCGAATGCTCAAAAGGCCAATATGGACCAAAGGGAGCAGGGTGTGTCTAATGAATCCTTAAGAAGTTTGTGTTATGTCCTCATGCCATGTTTGGACCTTTTTGGCATGACCAAATATCTTGAAAGTCTAAAGAGTGGCATTTATCTAGCTTTGTGCGTGTTTGCATCAATGAAATTACATGCATCTTTTTTACGTGCAAAATCCAGTGTGGCCAGTTACCAAGCTAGTTTGCAAGGGAGATCAGTGGTGCATCAGCTCAGAACAAGAATAACATCAAAGTGTCTACACTATGGGGACCTCATTTGCCAGTAAAAATATGATAATTGGTTCTTTACCCTTCTATCTGGCAAGGTGTCAGTTTTGTTGCCAGATAGAAGGGTAAAGAACCAATTATCAACATCAAAGTGATACGTATAAAGGAACAAGAAACATCTGAACAAATGTAGAAGTGTAAAGTACACAAATGAACAATATAAACAGGCATATTGCACCAAACACAAGGGGGAGGTAATGAACGGGTTGGACAGGAGATGAGTGCGAGGTGAAGCGAACTCGATTGAGCAAATAAGACAACAACCATCACGGGAACGTGAAAAATAACAACGGGTCGGGGGACAGGAGTAGCAGCCACAAACTGTGCATTGTGAACGAGGCCATAAGCCCCCCCCTCCTCCACCATAACCTTCTCTATTCGTCGGGGGGTGTACGCATATGAGAGAGATAGAAGTGTCCATTGTCAGCCTTTGTCTGATCATGAGCTTATAAGACATTGAGGGGGAACAGAGATTTCGTTGTTGGTGAGAAGTCTTTTTTGAGAGTGCATCTAGTAGGTCCTCTAGAGAGTCCAAGTGGAGGCTTCCAAAGCGTACCATTTCTTCAAGGTCAATCCTTCTGAGTCGGTGTAACAAGTGTGTCGGTCTAGTACAGGGATCGGCAACATGCGGCTCTTTAGGGACTGCTTCGAGATGTTATCCACACGCTTTGCAGCTCTTGAAATATTAATTATTTTTTACTGATTTTCAAAAAAATTGCTTGTTATTTTGGTTTATATCGATGTAAATCCAAGAGGGTGCAACTGGCTGCTATCTTAGGTAATGGAAATGGTATAAGGGATATTCTTAGTGGCATTCATGGCTTTGGACATGATGACAATTTGATCTAAAATGTTTGGAGAGTCATTTCCCCAAATGAAAGAGGATATGTTGGAAATCAATATTTCGAAGAAACGTGATGAAATTTCCCGAGTTAAAATGCTAAAAGATAACCAGGAATCTAGGGAGGATGATCGCCTTCACCGGTTCACTCTGCTGGCCCAAAGATATAATTAAATCGTTTGATTCGGTTTATTAGGGTAATTTGTGGAAATTTACTGAATAAAGTTGTGTAAAGTCGGTCTGGATGGTGGGTCTCAGATATTTAATGCTCCTTCCTTTCCATTCGAAGGTGCCGGAGGTTGGGTTTTGCATCAGGCAATTCTAAGAATGGGCATCATTTACGATTTCTAAACGTGACAACCGCTTCGCTTTGGCCTTTCCAAATGTTTGCACAACACAGATAAGAGTCGATGTCAATTGGGTGATGTCAAGAAGGGCAAGCCCTTTATTTTATTTAAGCTGCGTGTAGGTGAAACACTTCGGATGGAGAAGCGGGTGTGCTAGGGTTTGGATGTGCAGGTAGGGAAGAAGCCGCAGGATGATATTGAATAAACAGGGGTGTAACGTTGCATCAATTTATCAATTTATATCCAGTCTTAAATGAAACAAACGAAGCATACGACAGTTAGAATCGATTTTTTTTCCGTATATGTTGCAAGCTACGGTAACAGGTTCATGTGTTCCACCCCCAGCCGATAGGCGCTGCTACAATCTTCGTTTGTAAAAAGCGCCCAAAATAGTGGCGGACGGCTAACGGGAATTGTTGCACCTAGAGTCGGTTCAAAATACATCAATTAAACGATCGCAATCGGCTGTTTACATGCACAATACATCAATCACATCTTGCTCCGTGACAATCGAATTTTTTATCCTCATGTAAAAATGATTTATTGGGCCCAATGGAGCGAAATTAAAGTATACAAATGAAACGGACAAAATCATAGAATCGTGAATAAACTTTGCTAGCCCCATTGGCCATGACATGTCCTGTATTTACATTGTGATGAACAGTAGTGCCTCTAGTAACTGCAACCTATTACAAGCAAACATGTACGATTTTCTTTTGTCCACGCTTACACGTGTATTGTTACGAACCAATATTAGCCAAAATAGATCAATAGATGTATTTCAATGCAATTAGTACTTTGAAATAGCATTAGTTTTTCAAATTAGCATTGGTTTGAAGAGAACCATCGAGGTATATAATTTTCAGAAAATATAGCACCAAATAGGCTATGGTGCCAATGATGCAAATCGTCAGAGCGATGATGTTGTAGTTCTTGGCTCGCTCTCCGTGCATCTTGGCCCCGTGTAGATCATTGACGTTCTTGCAGTCTCGGGACTGAAGGGCGACAAGTAGTCACACTTTGTGTCAAACGTAAAAAGGACAGCCCAAATTCTTCTTAAGCCGCGTGGCAAGCGCCTCGCTCTGACACCTATGATTAGTTTTACATGTAGGCTTGCGCGACCAATATCATCCATAATACAGGTGTTTTTGGGGGTTAGATCGCGTACATATATAAACGTGTCGTTAAACCCGCTACCGCCCGACACAACCAATTAGTAAGGTTTGTCACGTAAACAGAACATGCCAATCTGTTACTGGTACAGCACACCGCTGTTTTGGAGAGCCAAGCCACAACATTTACAATCTGAGTACGACATTTCGCCAGTAATTACAACTAGCTTTATCAGGTGACAGCCACATTTGTGGCTGTCGTCTGGCAAAACGTCGCACTCAGATTGTAAATGTTGTGGCTTTGCTCTACTAGTAACGAATTGGCATGTTCTGTTTCCGTGACAAACCTTATTAATTGTCTTTGTCGGACCGCTCCAAATATTCGCCACTGTTATTGGTGGTGAGCGGGAATCGAACCACCACCAAATCACACCATGCACACACTTACACTTTAATATAAATACCCACCTTGATGGAATATCTGAGAGCAGCAAAGCCGATGCAAAAAGCGTTGCAGTAGAGAAAGTTGAAGAGAGACCAGGAAATGTGGTCCTTGGCCGCCTGTGCAGCCTGGGGCTGTGGCGAGACGGCCGGCGTGGTGGGCATTAAAGTCACAGCCGTGTATCTTGTCCCATGGACCTCGCCGCATGCCTGGGGTCTACGTCGCTCATGGGCACCACGTCAAATTTGTTGTCCATCGTTGCAGCTCTTGGGAAGCAAGCGTTTGACGAGTGCGTGAGTGGTAGGGGGCTTTTATATATCTTGGCGCGTGCGTACGTGGGAAGGAATAGTACATGGGACGTGTGCGGGATCCTCTAGATAAGCGTGCCAGCTTCTGCGGCAGGTGTTGCGGCGACGTGATTAGGCGAATGCATTCGTGGGAAAATTATGGGGAAAAAGTGGGTTATACCCTTTCTGGAAATCAATCAGGTGTGAAGATATTCAGATACCAAATGCTGTCGTTTCCTTTTGAAAGGCACGAAGTCTGCATTAACCACACACAATTGTGGCAAAACATCTTTATACCGTTTTATTACCAGAAAATGTAAAAAGGTTCCATAGATAGAACTGTTCGACCCGAGATGTAAGTGCTCTGATACGTGCATTGTCTTTGTACTGTTCGCCTTTTGGCATTGTCTGGTCTAACACTGGTGGTGAGACAAGACAATAAAGAATGCTGGCTCTGGTGTAGGCGATTAACTTCAAAGACGACGATGAAATAGTCGCATGTGCAGGTGCTGGGTGGATTGTTACAAGACAATGAGGGACGGTGACTGCTTGTTGCGGAGGCCTTCATCCAGCAGTGTATTGATCATAGCTGATGATGATGATTGCCTCCTTTTTGTGTTTAGTTTGTTATCCTTCACAACATATCCGATAAGCAAGGTTGGCTACGTACGGTGCGAAAGAAGTTTACATACATTTACAAAAACCATCTCTTTGAATGTACACACCTTTACGGAGTAAAATGACATATCTACCTAACTTGTTAATCTAAACTCCTGGGCAATCCCATTATTTAAGCAATTGATTAACCTCGGATAACCTCAAATATAATTGGAAGGAAACTTTTGTTGATTTTGTCTAGCCATAGAACAAAGAGGTGCACTGCATCTCGCGCTTTCAGATGCGCTTCTGCGGCCGTCTGGAACGCTCTTCCTTCCGATATTAGGAAGCCACTGGAGCTATTCACGTTTAAATCATCTCGATTGAAAACTAAATTTCTTTAGAACTGCTTTTTGTGTTCAGTCTGTTGTCCTTCCCCCGCACCTCCAATTAGCACGGTTGGCTACGTACAGTACGAAAGAAGTTTAATATACATACGTACACATGGCACGTGGCTTCTAGGGGTTTCCCGCCTTCGGTAGGCAGGAAGCCGCCATTTTTAAAGGGAGCCGAATAATCGATCACAGCAAAAAGTCGTCGGTTAATAAAGTTATAATTAAAAGTGAGACCCACGACTATTGTCTACTTGCCATGACATTTGCACTGCAAATATGGACACTTTAAATTAAAATGAAACTAAAGCTGAAAAGTGTGCCACGAAGTATGGGAAGGTGTATGCTTTTATTAACACTGCTAAGCAGGTGGAAGAACACATGGGTTATAGAATGTACACAATGCTGGAAACAACATTGACATCCAACGTTTTGCCTGATGAGCTGGAAACGTACTTAGGATCTGAATATTCAGTTTTTGAACCTATTTCCGTTTGCATATTTGACCTTGTCACACATCTGCCGAGACCTCAGTCCCCAGTGAGGCAGATATAGGATGCTGTACCAAGCCTCGTATATTCACAATTGTGCGGGCCAGTGGTGGGACTCTGGGACTCCCGGCCCTTCGGCCTTGTAAGGGCGAGGTCCGAGGAAGCCAGAGTTGAGACCCGCACCTTGGCTGGGTCGGGTCAGGTAGCCTGCCCTAGGGTAATCATAAATGGAGGACCTGAGAGCGTAGACAGTGTCAGGCACGCTAGAAGTAGGCTGTGTCCTTAGGCTGTATTAGTACTGTTGGAGTGGTGTGTTGTAATAAAGAAGTTGCCTCTGAAAGTGTCTCCGGAACCCATTACATAACATAGTTTAGTGGATTGGGAGTGTCAGAGCGGATTTGTTGGGGTGCGTAGGGTGTGGGTGGTGATGGTAAATAGACTCTGAAGGCTACAAGAGGCTGGCTATTTGAGTTTGGGCGGACAAAGTTGTGGGCTAAGGGAGGTATGTGGTGCTACGTGTAGGTTGACTCAGGATTTGCGATGTGTAAACATTGTCACTGGGCCGATAAAGGCGGCCGAGCGTGGTTGCTGGTCATCCAGCAACATTTTTTCTACTGTTTGTTTTTGTAACGTTCTGTGAAAAATAACTTTGGGGCCGTTCATAAATGACGTCACGCACCTGCGGGGGGGGGTCAGACATTTGTGACGATGTGTGACGAGGGGGAGGGTGAGAAATGTGACGTCACATAAAAATGCGCAACTTTAAATATAGACAACACGTTCTACTTAATTAAATAGACTTTTAATAAATGTTTTCTACTACAACATCAGAGTGCAGCGCCACATTAAATACGCACTACAATGACAATAGTTTAAAGCGATTTGAAGCATGTTTTTTTTTTTTGGGGGGGGGGCAGAGCTTTGTGACGTCACATTTGAGGGGGGTCTAACTTTTTGTGACGCCGTGTGACGAGCAGGGGGGGGGGTCAAAAATCGTCCAAAATCGCGTGGCGTCATTGATGGATGGCCCCTTTACAGCTCATCGGATTCCTCCACTACTGTCGTGTCCGGTGCCAGCATTAATAGGTGCTCGCTAACAGCACTTGCCGCAACAGTCTGTGCAAGGCTATGCGGGAGATCTTTGCTTTCTGCATGCTGACTCCGAAGGAAGATTTCAGTAAGACGAGGAGGGGCTGCGGGAAGGATGCTTAAGAAGGGCGTGCAGCTTTCGTTGCTAATGATGGTGATTACCCAGCATGGTGGAAGGGATCGTTTTTACAGGGGGAGGAGGGGATGAGAGAATGTGTTTGGTGGTGAACGCGGGGTGGGAGGATGGTCGTGAGCAGTGGGCGGTGCAACCTAAGCATTTAAAGCCCCCTCATCCCCCACCCCCCAACATTACGCAATTCTTACAAGCGGACCTCCTTTAAATTCATCACACTACGCCTCCCTGTGCTGCATTGAGAGACCGCTTGAGACGACTGCTCCTGCTGCTGCTGGACACACAGACTTCGCCGAGGCTCTCACACGTTCAGTCGACCTTCTCTTCAGATCAATGGACAACTCGTATCCACTCATGGACGACGGCACGCGCGCCGACTATCGCAAGGGGGGCGAGCCCGGCTACGGGGCTCCACCTCTCTCTCAGCCGCAGGTGATCTTGGTGCCCCAAGGAGACCGTTCGTCGGCTGCTGGCATCCGAGATTTCTTCGCCTGGTCACTCTTCAACTTGATCTACTTCAACGTGTGCTGCATGGGTCTGGTGGCCACCATCTTCTCCGTCAAGGTCGGTGTTTTTTGTTGTTGTTCCAGTCACCCCCCCCCCCCTTCCCCCAGGTACACGTGCACGTTGCATGATTGCTACATGTCACCGTGGAGTCGAGGTGAGCGGGGGGGAGGGCGTCTCAAGTGTTGCCCTCACCAAGTGGAGGGATTCTCCGAAATGGGGCTTGTCCAGAGCAGTGGTTCCCAAACCCTGCGCGATTTGGTAATCGTGGAATCCCCGAGAGGTTGGGAACCGCCGGTTAGGAAACCAAAATAGGAAGAAGAGGCATTTTTTTTCGAACAAATCTCTGTTTCAAGAGCCGCGATGCGATGTGAAATAGGAGAACGGTGGAGGCGAGTTTCCCTGATAAATAACACCACAAAGCGTTCCTTAAAAGAGCCACGCGGGTTGCCGATAGCTCGTTATAGGAGTGTGCATGTTTTCGAGTGTAGGGCCTTGATTTTAATAATATTTTTCAAAGTAATCTTAAATTGTCCGACAGAAATATGCAGTGTGGCCTCCTTCAAAGGAATCTTACATTGTCCGACAGAAATATGCAGTGTGGCCTCCACTGACCGCGGGTGTTAAATCGCTGTGGTCAAACACTTGACTTTGCAAGGTTCTATGAAAACAGACTTCCTCTTTCATATTAAGCCACACGAATGTTACATAATCTTTTTAACCGCAATCGCCAGTTATTTATATCTTAAAACTTTAAACAATGTTCACAACAATTCACTCGTATTACATAATTGTTTTGACGCGCGTCTTGCGTATGATAACATTTGCACTCATCTACGAGAAAGTAATCTCACTCTAAAATACTGCAATGTTCAAAACACAAGTACACCCCAACAAGACTATAGAGAAATATATATGAAGCGCTCCAGGCGTATCTATTATTGGACCACCTCATTTGAATTATTCACGTTGACTCTAAAAGAATGACATGAAATTTAACCCCAATTGCCCCACCTGTAAGTAAAGTAGTTGCAAAGTCCGTAAGGGTGAGTTATCTGTATGCGAGTGTCAAGGAGTATTCATGTATTGTGTGTGGGGAGCGGTGGCGCAGCGGTTAGCGCGCTGCGCAACGAACCCCGGCGGCCCGAGTTCGATTCCCCTTCAAGGCCATCACCATTGACAAATATCTGAACGTGACCTCCCCTAGGTCGACCCGGCCTCAAATGAGTATCTGGTGCGATGCGTAATCATTGCCACTCGGGGAGACAAAGGCGGCCTGGCGTGGTTGCTGGCCGCCAAAACCCCACATGTGCCTTAGCGGCCTTCATAGGTGCCCGCTAACAGCACTTGCCCCAAAAGTGTGTTAAGGCTACAGGGGGGTGGGGGAACTTCGTCTTTGTGTATGTGTGGAGTGTGGGTCAGTGTGTGTGTGTCTGTATGTGAGTGAGTAGGTGCTCGCTAACAGCACTGGTCCCAACAGTCTGTTCAGGATCTTTGTCTCTGTGTGTGTGTGTGTGTCTGGGTCCGTGTGCGTGTGTGAGTGAGTAGCTGCTCGCAAACAGCAATGCCCCCCAACAGTTTGTTACGGAATACACGGGTGAGGTGGTGGGGTGTGATCTTTGTGCAATAGAGAGAGAGTGACTCAAAAGAGTTTGCGAGATGTTGCCTCAGAATGGCTAAGAGTTATCACCCCCTTCCCCCCTAGCAAGCTGCTGCTGTGGGTAATGGCTCGGGGTTTCCAACACCCGCGGTCCCCTCCCTCGTCTTCATCCCCCTCCTCTCCCTGTGGTTGCTAAGCTGGAGCCGCCATTTTGAGAAACTTGTGGACATTTTAGAACATTGACCACCACCCCTATCCCTTTTTTACTTTACCGGGTTAAACATTTGCCGAGGGGGGGGGGGGGGTTACGATCTTAAAACGGTTTTACACGAATACTCGATGGGTTTGAAAAAAAAATGCAAATAAAACGTGTTTTGTGGGGAGTTGAGAGTCGTACAAGACGAGCGGTTACACTTCACTGAGACCGTGTAGCCCCAATTTGTTAAACCGGGGGTCAGTTGCATAAAAGACGTTTCGGGTCGATTCCTCTGGGCTCATGTTTATTAATTCGGTGTAATTTTAAGGGGGTGGGGGACGATTATTATCACTTGAGGTGTTCTATGCAACTGGCAACAGGATACATTTTCCTCGCAAATGCAAATAGGCGAAATTTGTAAATACGGGAGAAAAATTCTAAAAGTGGACTACATTTTGCCGAATTGGATTTAAAATTTGCTTTTCGTTTTAGACTTGTCAAGTTGATGTTTTATCATTTTAGATGTGTCGTGAACGCTAAGCCTAAATGCACGAACACCTATTGAAAACAGTTGAGAGACACCAGTTGACCAAACAATATATAATTCATCATAAACTGGGACCTTTTTGCCAGGATCAAAGTATGAAAAAGTAATAATAGGTATTATTGCGAGAAAGGGTAAAGCCTATAATTTTTTCATATCACAAACTACTTACGAAGCGAATACCCCACAGGAAGCCTGGAGTTTCGCACCAAAACCACACCCGAAGCTGCGATATGGCTCACAAAACTCCACTTTCAAGATTAGCTTTTCACTCAAAATCTGGCCGCACTTGAGATAAAAAAGACAACCGAGACCTCAAAATCTCGATGAAAGGAAATAGATCTTTCTGAGTAAATAGGGGTGAAAGATTCCAGTGGGAAAGCGACCCCAATTATGTTTAAGCCAATACACTGTGTTAAACCAACGGGAGGGAGATGTTTGGCCAAAAGTGTGTGAATAAAAAAAGCCATCAAAATGCACATTGTCTGATATTGCTTTCAGTGTCGTCTTCCACAAACGTAAATCCCTACGGAGTAAGCTTGATTTGAAGCTCCCTACGGATTTTTACGCACATCTACGGCTTTGCAGGCTATAAAATGGAACATTTGTCAATAACACTGCCTTTAAAAACAAATATATAATGTGCTATGAAGAAGGGTCATGAAACGTCACCAATTTTATATTTTATCAGAGGATGGAAGTGGTTATATTTGTGCTTGTTGCACCACTGCCAACGCAGTCTTTACAAATTAGACAGCATTGTTTGTTTTCATTATTTATTTAAGCATCAATGGCCAATGGCCGTTGGAGCCACAACTGTTTCAGTTTTTTTCAGTTTAATTTATTAGGTATAACCCTGTGAGCCATGCGGCTCTTGACTCGGGTGCAACAGCAACAAAAACATGAACAAATAACATCTTAACTGTTGACCGAGTACGCTGCCTTGTGCCCTCTGGTCAAATATGTAAATAATTGGGTACACTTCCTAACCAAATAATAGTGCAGGCTGGAAAAAACACAAGGTAAAGAATATGCAATCGGGTAAACATCAGAACGGCCTCGGGCATTGTGCAAACTCGTTCAGCGCATTGCATTGTGCTCATATTAGATCCCAGTCTAAATATACTTGAGTAAATGTGACCGACTGATTGAGAGCAACAGTGATAGACAACTATGGGTCAGCTTCATCATAATTAGGACTCGTGGTCACAGTATTATATAGTCCCCATATGCTCACTGTTGCAAAGTCTGCCTCTGGAAACTTATAGTGTGTGGATTACCCACGTGCACTATGGGGGGCCGATTTAGATGGCCTAATTCCAACAATAATATTATTCATAAATGACCAGAAAAAACCCATCCTTTTATCATCGGTTTGTTCAAATTTACTTATTTGACATTTTATTCTTGCACAATAACGTCATGGAATAATGTATGCAACCAAATAAGCTTACACACCTTACCATATTTTTGTCTCCGCATTTTATTTGATCAGCTGATGTGACCGCATGCACCGAAAATTAACGACAGCATATATTTAAGCAGGCATACTGGGCCAATTTATATTTTACAAGTCTCATCAGCAAGAGTATCTTTGAATTGCACGCGGTGCCCAGGCAACTTAAGTCTGCTCACTTGGCAAACCCAAGACATGTGGTGTGGAGCTCGCGAAAACAGAGCCTGTCTTTGTTGACTGGCCAAACACGTGGCCTGCATTCATCGCATGTGGATGAGGAGGAGCGGTGGTACAGTGGTTAGTGCACTGATCCATAAACGCAGCAAACCCGAGTTGGATTCCTCACTATACCATTCATCGCAATGTAAAAAAAAAATGCAAATTTTCTTGCTGTGGATTTCACACCTGATGATGATTGCTTGTGTTGCAGTCGAAACGTCGTGAGAATTATATTGTTTTATATTTTTTATTATTTCCCTTCTACGTGACTTTACCGAAAAAAACAAGAATATGAATCCCTGCAGTCACGAAAGCTTTAAATAAAATAAATAAAAGATTGTTGAATCAGACTGTGACCCTGAATCACGACAGGTTTTGGAATCGTTGCGGGAATCGGTCATTTCACCCACAATCCATTACAAAAAAAACCACACCACATTATGTTTGCCTGGAATAAATAAATGAAAAATACGTGAACAAACACCGTTTCAGAAATGTATTCGCTAAAAAACAGGTAAGTGGACTGAATCCCATTTTAATATGTGTAGAATGTGCTCTGCCGTTTACACATTGCACTGTTTTACCACGACACCACTGGACTGTCGTATAATTTCTAAGAATTCATACAGGTGTTTTTGTTCAACCGGAGCAGGGGGTCGAAATCACGGATGACTTAGGGGGCAGAGTTCCAGATTGTGGGGGCAGCAGAGTAGAATGACAGATGTACGGCAGATTCATTTTCATGAACCTCCTGCTTAATGTTCCATTATTAATCGTGCAGGCATATGCTATTGTTTTCCCCAGCTTTGGACAAATCTTAAAACGAACGATGCGTCGGCTTCATCTTTATAATAATAAGAATTATGTTTAGAATTGTTACGCTATACATGCAAAAACATCCAAAAGGATGACCGCCATGAACACAGAGGGGCGTTGAGATCGGTTCGTGCGCGGGGGGGGGGGCGAGATGGTCGCAGTACTGGACCATGAGGAATGGTGATGGTATGGGGAGGGTTTCATTCAGCAGTGGAGAGACAATGCTGACGGTTATGCAAAAGATTATTTTATTCAACAGCAGAACAACAATACCAATTAAATGTATCAGTAGCCATGATAAATCCGTTGCTGGCTGAAGGCCTCCCTAAGGAAGGAAAGGAGGAAGATGTCCCCTGGCTGTCGGTGGAGATTTTGACCCTAGAATAGAGAATCATAGCATGCTCTGCATGTGAAAATAACATCCCTAAAATAACATCGCTGTTTACGTGCGCATTCTCTACACAGCCTTGCGATGGCCACCAACTTAAACTCCCTCTCCAGCATCATTGCTTCCACTCCCTCACACTCCCGTAAAGGGAAATTTAATTTGAACCCATTTCAAAATCAAAATCAATCACTGTACCTTGATTGCAAACCGGGTTTCCTAATGACATTGATTTTGTCGTGCGCGTAGAAGTGTACCCGTTTGACACGTAGGCGTTCGTGACCAATATAGGTTTTTTTGGGTTATATCTGTGTAAATATAAATGTGTCGTTAAACCTGCCACCACACGACACAGCCAATTAGTCAAATTTGTCACGTAAACAGAACATTGTCAATTAGCTACTAGTTCAACACACTGCCGGTGTGTTGTCAAGTAAACTCAAAAAATGTACAACGTTTCGGCGGTAATATACAACCAGCCTCATCAGGCGACAGTTAGAATTGCGTAGAAATCCTCCGTTGAGAATGAACATGTGAGAGCTTCTCGCATCCTCTGGGCATACGACACACAATATGAATTTAATTTCCATACGACCGCATATCAAGATGATGGCCAGAAATTGCCCACTGGGCAATCAGTCTGCCCTTAATCAAGCTTGAGGGCACCGAGTCCACAGCACAGATGGCTGTTGGGAGTTCCAGATATTGAAGACAGAAGAGTGAGATGAGTGACGTGAGAGTGCAGTGTCACTTCACTTCCTAGCATCCAGACCTCAATTTCCAGAACACATGAATTAACGCTGTCGAAAAAGTCCCATATACAACTATTTTCATAAGCCAAATGCGGGGCTTAGCAGTTGTTGACCTTTCCCTTGCCACCATTAGTGGTTAATCTTTGACGTGACTAGAAGCCAAATGTGTTCTTGGGTCGACCGTCAAAGGCCAGAACGTTACTCACTGGTCCATGCCACAGAAGCCTACCACATTCTCCAGATTGTAAGAAGCTCCAGAGAGTAAGATGGACGACCACATTTTTAAAATTTTAAACACAAGATGGAAAGTGTGTCATAATCCGGAGAACAAGGTAAATCTGCAAAGCATTCTGGGGGTTTGTGCAATTGAGATGCATGTTTTTCAAATTGCACATTACAAACATCTTCGGGTCCCGTTTCATGTTTTGCCCCCCCCCCCTCGTCACACGGCACCACACAAAGTCAGACCCCCCCTCAAATATGACGTCACAAGCTCTGCCCCCCCCCCAAAATAAAACATGCTTCAAATCGCTTTAAACTATTGTCATTGTAGTGCGTATTTAACGTGGCGCTGCACTCTGATGTTGTAGGAGAAAACATTTATTAAAAATTATATTTAATTAAGTGGAACGTGTTGTCTATATTTATTTAAAGTTGCGCATTTTGATGTGACGTTACATTTATCAACCCCCCCCCCTCGTCACATATCGTCACAAATGTCTGACCCCCCCCCCCCAGGTGCGGCCCCCTAAGTGGGTAATTAGAAATCGATGGGATGTCTATAAACGTATCGCCTGTATTACTAACAATGGAGTAAATGGCAGCGGTGCTGTATTCATAACTGTCAACCCATACGGTTTGCCTGTATTCTTGTACAGGGAAATATAATTTTCACGTCCATATGGCATACGGCCGTTTCAATACAGGCACTTTTTTGTTTATTTGTGTTTCTCCCTTGTGATGGGATTTTGTAGGATGAACGTTGAGGTTTATAAGGGCACGGTGGTGATCAATAAGGTCTAAATTGGTCTGTCATAAGGGAGGTACTCATAAGGGGTTGACAGGTATGTGTATTTTTGGCCAGTTTTCACCCACGATTGGATGGGAATAAAGACATTTTTGTCTAGATGAAAATATAGCCTAATGATTTGTAATGCTTCCTCGCAATCGCACTCACAAAGTTATTTCTAAATGCCCTGTTCAGCAGCTCTGCTGCGTTTTTGCGACACATGCTGGGAGTTTAATGAATTAAGAGCTACACTGCCGCCTCCATGAAAGCTTGCTTAGTAGTCTTATGAATGTTCCTTGTAATTTAATGAATTTTTCCAATTGTGTGCGCTTGCGTGTGCATGCGTGTCTTCTCTGGCCTGCAGTCACGGGACCGGAAATATCTGAACGACCTGCAGGGAGCCACCGAATACGGAAGAAAGGCCAAGATCTTCAACATCATCTGCCTCATCCTAGGGATCATTTTGACCATCACAATAATAGGCATCTATGCGAGGATGTTCATCCACCTTTCGCAGCAGGTTCACAGAGATCAGGACTCCATTAACGGCTGAGAGCGGGACATACACACAGGAGAGGCACGCTGTCAACACCAAAAATTATTTAAGGCACTCGGGTTAAACGCCAGACATGGAGTTAGGTTCATGGTTAGGTCAAGTGCTAAGGGCTGGTTTAGTCGTTTGTTTTAAATTAACAGTAAGCCTGTGGATAAGCATTGCTCCCATAATGATGTGTTTCCAACCTGTGGCGTTGAACGGTTGGTATGGGACTTGGCGCGATAGATAGATAAACCCACTGTGTCCTCCCTTGCCCACCATTATCCACGTTTGGCCTATTCACTTGTAGTTCTTTTGTTGCTGTAGGGGCCCTGATTTCATATTGGTGAATATTTTTTTCATGGGAAAAAAACATCCCGTTGGTGTCTATCATCAAAAATGGGTCAGTACCGTAAACACGATGGCTTTTCGGGCATGCCATCAGAATGTTAATCTAACCATTGGTGTTCACAGCGAGCTTTTCCGTGATCCTCTACGCACGCACAGACACACGCAACACGTGTACGGAGACGCAGGGACACACATGACACCACTTTTCGCTACATGCATTGTAGATGTGTATCTTGTCATAAGAGCCGGTGGGAAGATTGCAGGTGGGGGGGGGGGGGGGTTCGCTGCGTTGGCGGTGTAGTTGTATGTGTTAGTGTGCGTACGTATAGCTTTTCGACAATGTGCTTTCGGGTTGTACTGCACGCCGTTTGCCGTGACGTCCTACGTTTCGCGCTGTGTGCTGGGAACCTCTCACGAAACGAAACACCACAACACAACCAGGTAACACATGGGAAAGCTATACAGCGCTACCTGCAAAAAAAACACAAATGTAGTGTGGTAGTGTGTGAGCTTCATATTCTCTTGGGGTAAAATAGGGCTTTGGAATGCTTTTTGTTATCCAATTGTGTGTCTAAAGCTTTTTAGGCTCGGTGTTTGCATGGTAAACTACTTAGGCCACACTATTTCTAAGACCGATGTGCCCTGTGCCTTTCGCAAACCAAAGCAAGCGTACAGGCGGCATTGTTATTAGAACCACACCTGCACCGACTCTTATCGACGGGAAGTATATGCGGTATACAGCCATTCTGTTTTTATAAAAAAATTCATGTATTTGGTTTTGTCTCTCTTTTTAATCGTGTATATTTTTGTTTAACTCACTTTGATTACATATGCAGTTGGCACAATGGGCTTATATTTTCACGTACTAATTGCATACTGCAAGATCGTAAAAAAAAATTACAGCAAATATAATTATGGTTTTGTCCAGATGACCTCGAATCTTTATGTTTAAGTGTCGAATGAAATTATAACATTCACTAAACGTTATCTTCATGCTTATTGTATGCATTGTTATTCAGCAGGTCGCACATATAATGCTGAGAGGGAGGGTGAAGCATTTTGTTATCCAAAGCCTTAGCTATTAACATACATGACTGTTTACAATATTTCGATACATCTCCTCGAGCCTGGAGCCAAACCTCAGCGATCCAGTTGCATGCAACTGAATCGCTCAATTGCATGCAACTGAATCGCTCATCTGTGGACGTCCCTGCAATCCGTTGTGAGCAGCTGCGCAACAGTAGAGACAGACCCGCGAGTATCGGTTCTGCTCCGCGATCGGTCGCGAAGTATTTCGCCGTGCGTATTTGTCGCCTACGATTGACCATTACGATCCTCAATCCGCGGTTTTACCTTCCCTGGCTGCGCGAGTGTGCGGAGGAGAAGCGGCTTATCGCGCATCATTAGGAAGAAGATTTCCGCAAGTATTGGTGGGAGGGGGGAAATGTGTGCAGACACGGGCAGGCTCGCTGCGGATAAGATGACCACGGATGAAAGAAGTTCGTGAACTTAGCACTGGGCAAGTGTGTCAAAAGCAAAACATAATGTACAAGCCTCAACTGTTTGAAGGATTTTTAAACATAAAGGGAATTTATAATTAAGTACGGGGGGTGAGGAGGGGGTGGGTTTTCATTTTGCTGGACTTTTCACTTGCTGGTGCTGTGAGACTTTAACGCGTGAACATATTGTCCAGTCTGATAAAAGTTGGTGGCCTCTTGCTCAACGTCCTCGGTTCTCACAAGTATCTCTTAAGGGGGTTACCTAAGACTTAAGTTACCCCCAGCACCAAATAAAAGGGTATTTTCCGTTATTTTTGTGACCCTCACATATCCATCCACTCATTCTGGCAGGCTTGCACGCTGCTTGACGCGTAAAAGGCAGCACTTAAAGGTGACCATAACCCACAATGTCTTGTGATGCCTCCCATACCTCGCCGTTGATTCCTTCTGCCAGATCCATTAGTTACAACGTCGGCAGCTTCCAACGTCTTCCCTTATGCAATCCGATCACCAGCACCATCCGCTTTTTGAGGTCATCCCTTGTGACACCGTCGATACGTCCATCAAGGACCACTTTTACAGTCTCATCATCGCTGGCGTCAGGTTTCCCGTCTTGATTGCCGACTTCTGCGCGTGCCCCTCCACCCAACGCCTGTCTCGGTAACCTGCAGCGCCTCCGCGCTGGACACGCGTTCCACCCAGCGCAGACTCCGCCCGATAACAAACGGGAATCACGTCTCGCCACGTAGTCTCAACTTTCTAAGTCGCCTACCCCATCCTTTACAAGATATTCCAAGCATCCTCCGCGGTCACTTCTGTAGGTCTCGACGTCGTTAAACTTCAAAGACGCGGCAAAAGGAATTCTCGCGCGCCTTTCACCGCCCGCGGTCCTCTGTTCTCCAAATGAGCCTGCCACATATATAAACAACAACCAACGATGCCTGCAACTTTATTTTTTTTTCTCTCGGGAATGCATCGCCTGCACGAGGTATGGGCCAAACTCTGCCCGATCCTACGAGACGCATGCCAACGTTTTTCTCGTGGTCGAGAGCCGCATAACACGCGGTTGTTGTCACGCGACCGGTCGGTCGTGCCAGATAGTCGTGGCGTTTCTACATTCTGGGTGGGGGGGGGGGGCGAGTGCTCCAGGCCGTTCCCGCGTCTGCAGAGCTGTTGTTTTTCTTCTGATGAAATTCCATTTTTATTGACCGCCACTAAAATTTGCTTTGTGCCTCTGCCGAGCCACGCGCTACAGGATCCGCTCGCGAGCTACATGTGTGACTCACAATCCACGCTTTGGCCACGCCTTGCCAATCGCTACTACGTGAGCAGTGTTAAAACGTGGCCTGTTGACGCGGAATATATTTCGACATATATGTGTGAATGTTGTACCCTACGTATGGATTTGTAATAACATTGATACCAATAGATACATAGCTTGGAATGCATTTGCCTCTGTGTTTTTTTTAGTTTGAGCCGTTTTCTTTTCTTATGCATTCTTTGTGTGAGCTTCACAAATCCAGTGCATCTGCGAAGGGGGTCTGGGAGGTTTGAAATTCTTTACATTTGGAAATCATTGTGTGAGCTGGGAGGCATTAATAGTGTTTGCACAGGAAACGGTCGTGGCCCCATAACTTCTACCAGATGCATTTCAGTTACTGAGCACTCCCCCCCCACCCACTCTGCCCCATCCTAACGATGAGTTGTAAACACGGTGTGAGTTTAAGCATCACGGCAGAAGAATTGGACATTTGAAGCCGCCCTGTGCTGCAGCGGTGCCTGAGAGCGGTGGGCGTAGCTTTTGAGTGTGCAAGCGATGCAACTTGCATCAGACGCCCCACACTGTCAGAGAGGGGTGGGGCTGCACTGGGACACGAAAAACAGAGGGGGTGAATTGGATAGGGTACTTCATTGTATTACTTTCCCCAGGGCCCATACACCACTGGCTGGGAAGACTCATTATAAGGGTAAATGCGAGCCACAAAACGGCTTCCATTAAATGGAAGCCTTCAGGCCTTGTTATTTAACCAAGTTGAAACGGTTCGAGCACAGCATGGAGATCTTCGTCGTTACGTACACGTGCGAGCTCTTTTTTTTAATCCACTGCTGGATGAGTGCGTCTGCACACTGGGGGTTTTGACCATACGTCACCGCGCTCATCAGCGCGGGTCGGTGATGGCAGGAAGCGTGGCTGCGAAAGCATAGTACAGCACAACAAAGCATTTTGGTGCACCGAAGTGGGCAACAGGATGGCGATGTGGGCAGGGTAGTACTTGCGCAACCAAGTTGGCATGGGGCCTGGGGCGAGGAATGCAGTGGGGCCCACATGGTACCCATTACCTTCCCCGCTGCACACCTTGCAGCTTACGCCACTGGTGAACCGTCTTGCGCAAGTCTATACACCAGGGATTCAGATTTTTTTTTTCTTGGGGTGTTTATTATTTTAGCGATTAACAAAAAAATATATTTTTTTTATACTTTTGTAGCTTTGGATTATACTGTAATGGGTAAGATAATTTTCATTACATTTTTTTTAATCAGTTAATACCTGTCCTAATTTTTTTTGGAAAATAATAACCAGATCATCTTTAGTAATAGAAAAAAACATTGCCCTTTGCTGGAAAGATTGCGATGAATTATTAGATAACTTAAATATATTCAATATTTTTTTCCATGAACGAAATATATAACTCGACACAAATGGAATAACCATTTATGTCGTTTTCGTGTTTATTGCGTAAGAGCCGAAGACCAAGTGGCCCGCAATCCTAAGCAGAGTTGAGCCAGAATGGTGCTGGGATGGGTGGACTCTGTACAGAACAGAACAGGTGCTGTAGGCAGTGGGGCTACATTGTGTGTGGGTAGCAGAGGGCAGTGCAGAACAATACTTTATTGTACTCTACTTCCACGGTCCAGCACCTGTACTGACCAGCGGCGTGAAACGATAGCCATGTAACCCCAAGACACGAAAGATGTGGGTATACCGTTCATCCAGCAGTGGATTAGCCCCCCCCCCCCCGCACGCCAGAGTGCGGATAAGAGGAGTGGGGGCGCATGGGGGCGCGCGAGGTAATAACTGTGTCAGTAGCGATAGGAGAGCAATATGGAGGTGCGTTGACCGACTTTAACTCGAATCCTAGGAAAGCTAAGTTCAACTTCGCACATCTCGAGTTCACTGTTCCATAGCAAACAAGGAGCTTGACCATGGTGTCATCTTAATAGCTGTGTGTGTGTGTGTTTTTATGCCACTGATATTGCCAAACTTAGACGGTTAAGTGTCAGTGAAGAGCGTCACGTCAAATGTATTTAGGACATTCTGATAACCGAGGAATGCCACTGCATACACTCTGCCGCCAAGCGAACTTGTGAGTGCTGTTGCAATGTACAGTTCATAAATACTACTACTTAAGGGCTCTCTATACATTCAGGAAAGCCCCAACTTTAATCGCAAGCTCGTTTTTTTTTTGCTTTTGTTCAGGAGGGACCCGCCACAAATGCGGAGTGTTTGGCTAATTCCACGGTCACACGAAACAAAGTTTCTCTGTGTGCCTATGTTTGTTCTCTCTCTATGTATATCTGTGCTATCTGTCTGCTTGTATGTCTGTTTATATGTCTCTGGTTCTGTGTTTTATCGCTCTCTCAAATTTAGCATTCTCAGGAAGAACGTAATCAACCAGGTAGGGTGTTGACTGTTATGTTATCCGACTCTCTGTTGTATTACATTACATTTCTAAGTATACTAGATTTGTGTTTCTATTTCATTTATACACGATGATGATTGCTTGTGTTGCAATCTAAACGTCGTATGCTAGTATTTAATTTCTTATTTGATCTTTATACGTGACTTTACCGAAAGAACCAAAGAGTAATTCCTGCAGTCACAAAAGCTCCAAATTAAGTTTGAAACAAAGGAAATCCGCGAGGACGCGAACCTTTCACCTTCGCGAGGGGACAACAGTCGCAGCTCTGCACGCGAATGGATTTTCAAACCTCATTGAGAGGCCCGCAGAGGAAGATGGTGCGGCCCCTCCCCCCACCTCCCCCCAATGAGAAGTTCAGCCGGTTTGTAATGTTCTGCACATGTACAGCTTTTGTCCATCCATTGTCGGCTTATCTGATTTTAATTTTTTCGACAGAAAGCTAGGCAGATGTGATTATGAAGTATTATTCTCTGTATATATGCCGAGTCCCTCTCTATAGGGCGACTCCAAATAATCATGAGCGTCGTTGTGGAGACTGTAAATCAGGGGTGGGGAACGTCCGGCCCGCGGGCCGTGTAAGGCTCGCGAAATCATTTGGGGTCTGGCCCTGCCAAGGCAACCGCAGGCGGGACTCGAAATTCAATAAATCTCGGAGCAAACCTGGAAAAGCAGTTGCGAGTAGCAACATCATCAATACCAGCTAACATCATCACACGCCTCGCCAAAGAGACGCAGTTCCAGCCATCGCATTAGGGGTGAGTTAATTAAATGTTTGACCAAATATAACAGGCAAATTTGTAAGTTGATCATTTTGTATGGCCCGCGAATGATGTTATATAAATATCCAAATGGCCCTTGGCAGAAAAAGGTTTCCCACCCCTGCCCTAAAGAATTAAATTCAATAATAAGTACGTCCGATTTATAACGAGCACAGAATTCGTGTAGCGAGTCGCTCACAAAAGTCAGAGGTGCGGCAGTCCATGAAGGAGACAATTCCTCTCCTCCAGGTGTCTTCTCTCCCGCATTCTTAACGCAAAGCCATCGGCCCCACGGCCCTCGCCGGGGGTGATACTTTCAGCAGCATTGACCGGGTTGCAACGTTTGCACCGGTTTCGATACAAAGCGTCTCATCAGCGGAGTCAGGCTTGCTTCAAGCAATGCTGCTGAACTGCCAGACGTTTAAAACAGCGCTCCCCAACATTTTTGGCACCAGGGACCGGTTTCGTGGAAGACAATTTTTTTACGGACTGGCGGGGGGGGGGGGGGGGGAGTTCATCATTGGGTTTTTCCCCATTTTCAAAGAAGCTCTCCAGCGACGTTTGTTTTTGACTCATTTTGGCTAGGGGTTAGCCGCTTGTGGGCTTACCACAACTGTAACAAGTGCGCAGTGCGGGAAAGAGACGCGGACGGAAGTGGTAAATACAATAATGGGCGGGCCACACGCGGACTCACCACTCACCTCGTGCTGTGCGGCCCGGTTCCTAGCAAGCCACGGACCGGTACCGATCTGCGGCCCGGGGGTTGGGGACCCCTGGTTTAAAAGACAGGAACCCTCTCCCAAAAGGTGTGGGTGCTGCCTGGTCCAACACAATCTCATACGATACGTAACTCCTAATACTAATTTGCGTTGTTGTGGTTGAAATAACAAAAATAGATGATAAGCAATGCTAAGAGTATATCTACAGGGTGCTATTGAAACGACACGAACGACGAACTACTAGGAGCTTTCGCGACCAATATCATTCATAATACAAGTTTTTTGGGTTAGATCGCATAAATATATAAATGTGTCGCTAAACCGACCACCACCGACACAGACAATCGGTAAGCTTTGTCACGTAAACATAACATACCAATTCGTTACTAGTACAGCACACCGGTGTTTTGGAGAGCAAAGCCACAACATTTGCAATCTGAGTACGACGTTTCGCAAGACGACAGCCACAAAACTGGCAGTCGCATAATGAAGCGAGTTGTAATTACTGGCGAAACGTTGTACTCAGATTGTAAATGTTGTGGCTTTGCTCTCCAACACACGACCGGTGTGCTGTACTAGTGTAGTGCACTGACTTCGGAGACGATATTTTAGAGGCACCTTCTTTTATTAACACACACGATCTCGCCTGCACACACTCCGTACTCGCTAGCCTTTGGCACAACACTCGCCGTCTAGCATCGGCGGCGCTGACCAAGACAGTTGACAGGCCATCTAGCAGCGTGACGTCGAGCGAAGACTGCAGTGACGATGGCGACGAGACGACATCTACGACGAGACGATCCAATTCCCACAACGGCAGCCTCGAGCTCCCCGCTCTCGGCCCCTTTTATCCTAGCAGCGTGGCCTGCCTCTGCCCTGGCCCCGCCTTCCTTCTAGCAGGTTCCAGGGGCTTCCAGATGGGCCCCTCTATGACCCTTCCCCAGTTCTTCCTCCCTGCCAACACACCCGTGTATATGCTCACTGCCGTGTGTACTGTTTGTACACCGCAGTTGCCGCTGTTGGTCACCAGCCAGTGCTATTACACTACACTAGTAATGAATTGGCCATGTTCTGTTTACGTGACAAACTTTACTAATTAGCTATATCGGGTGCTGGCGGGTTTTAACAACAAATTTATATATCTACGCGGTCTAAGTCAACAAAAAAACCTGTATTATGGTCAGTAACAATACTAGGTCCGGGCTTCGTGCTCGGTCTTGAAGCTTGTTCCTTCCCTTTAACATCCCCTCCTTTTGTACTCTGCCCTTTTATATCATTTACCCCCCCCCCTTTCTCGAATGCTCCCTCATTCTTTCCCCCCCTTAGCCAATCCCCGTCCTTCTCCCTCTAACGCAGGGGTGGGGAACGTCCGGCCCGCGGGCCATATAAGGCCCGCGGAATCATTTGGTTTGGCCCTGCCAAGGCAACCGCAGACGGGACTCGAAATTTAATCAATCTCAGAGCAAACCTGGAAAAGCAGTTGCGAGTAGCAACATCATCATCAATACCAGCAGCTAACATCACGCTCCTCGCCAAAGAGAAGCAGTTCCAGCCATCACATTAGGGGTGAGTTAATTAAATGTTTGACCAAATATAACAGGCTAACTTTTAAGTTGATAATTTTGTATGGCCCGCGAATTATGTTATAAATATCCAAATGGCCCTTGGCAGAAAAAAGGTTCCCCACCCTTGCTCTAACGGATCCCAACCGTAGCCCATGGAGTTTTTCCCGCCCAATTCTCTTTAAAAAAAAGTTTTTTTCTCCTCCAATCACCTCACAAGCCTGCCGCACGACCAATCACTGTGGAGGCCTCTCGCAGCCAATCGGAGACCTTGATCGCTTTTTGAATAACCGTTATGCTGCACATTGGCTTGGGGTGGGTGAGTGTTTGTTAATTTCGGCCATTGTACACTATGAAGCAAAGGCCAATTGTCTGAAACGCCACCAGTTAAATATTTCAAACGTTCAGGCCACAGTGCTGTGAACAAATATATTTGCGTTTGTTTTAGAGGTAAATATAGAGTGAGGTTGCAAAGAGTCCAAAAAACCCTGTGCGTATTTTTAAACTTCCCCGCCGAGGTATGTAAGTTTGTTTTCCTCTATAGGACGTATATGTGCGACACTGCAAATAGTAGTCCCAAAATACACGCTCGGGCACGGGGGCGCACGATAAATCCTGAGCCTTACAAGGCGCCCAGTGACATTGGCTGAGAGCGACACTCACAAATTGAACCAACAATGTGGCGCAGTCCACGTGTCTCACGGAGCCTCGACGGTGTTGCTAGTGCAAAAGGCCGCTTGCAAGTATAACAACGCTTAGGATACCATCGTAATATGTGACGACGCTATAATTTCACCGTAAGATGTGACAACGCCACGATATCATCGTAAGATCTGACATATCATCCGTTCTGAATATTCAATTGCACTTTTTTGGGAAACGCGATCGTCGCTAGAATTGTCTCCTTTGGTGGGTGACATGAAACACGACACCTCCGTGGCTGCCGTACCTCAAGCGATTTCTACGGTGTATGTGTGTGACGTCTACGATGTGTGTGTGTGTGACATCTGTGTGTGTGTGTGTGACGTCTGCAGTGTGTGTGTGTGAGACATCTACGGTGTGAGTGACATTTGAGGTGTGTGTGTGTGACATCTTCGGTGTGTGTGTGTGTGAGACATCTTCGGTGTGAGTGACATTTGAGGTGTGTGACATCTTCGGTGTGTGTGACATTTGAGGTGTGTGTGTGTGTGACATCTTCGGTGTGTGTGACATTTGAGGTGTGTGTGTGTGACGTCTGTGGTATGTGTGTGTGACATCTACGGTGTGTGTGTGTGACATCTACGGTGTGTGTGACATCTGACAGACATCGGCCGATACCTCTGACATGTCTTCGCGTTGTCCTGCACGTTGGGGGAACACTCATGCCTCACACCAAGAAATACCCCTGGGCTCCGATTCACATAACTCGGGGATTTTGATCTGCATGGGTTTCCTCCAGATAATGTCGGACGTGATGGGAGCCTCGCTCCCCCCTAGGTCGATTCAGCCTGAAAGTATCTGGTGCATCGTGTAAAATATCGCATCAAGGGGTAGTGGAGTGTGTTGGCCACCTGGTACCCACTCGTGCGTCGAGCAGGCCTTAATAGGTGCTCGCTAACTGCTCTTGCGTTGACAGCATACGCCTGTCCCCAGCATGGAACGTGGGGCCAACGTTGTTCCATGGTTGCACACACATAAAATATGGTTCATGTAATTCTAGATTTGAAGCTTTCGTGACTGCAAGGATTCATATTCTTAGGTTTTTTTCGGTAAAGTCACGTAGATAAAAAAATTAAATTTCAATTAATAAAAGTAAAATAAAATAAAAATAAAGTAAAAATCACGACGTTTCGGAGGCAACACAAGCTTCCGGCTTGCTGTATCATTTACTTATTTTATTTTACTTTTATTAATTTTAATTCTTTACCTACGTGACTTTACCGATAAAACCTAAGAATATGGTTCATGTAATATTTAGTCAGTCTGCCTTTGGACTTTCCAGATAAATATTGCCAACCATTATTGTTTTACAAATAGGCAAACAGCGAACCGGTTTCAATTTCTCTGATACCCATCAGCAACGTTTTCCCTTTAAAAAAAATTACGGAAATATACCGCATACACATGTTAGGCTGTGCACTATGTAATTAGATTCTACAAGGGACAGTACAATTGCATGCAATCTTAGCTGATTAACGACGGTGGCTTTTCTGTCTCTCCTTTCATGACGGCTTTCTCGAGGTTTTTAATCGTTTTCGTCAAAGCACAGAAGCCTCCCTCCCCCCTTTCCTTGTAAGGGCAATTCGACTGCACTGATGACCCATCACCTACTAAGGCCAGCGCTTTATATTGCTTTTCAAAACGCCAGCATGGGGTGTACTCTGTTCCCGAACTATCGGACTTGAGTCCATGGTACAAGCAAGGTGTTTTTTTTAGTTGTACCCCAGGCATCAGGATAAACAGGCAAGAGGAGGTTGCCATTCCTCTATGCTCAACTAATCTCAAATCTTCTCTCCCTCCTGCTCTTCTTCACGCCAGTTCAAGTGATGATGGACGGGTGGCAGGTGAGTATACGTGTACTGTGTAGTAAACGCGGGTCTCATAGCTGTATGTGTGTTTCACACGCGAAGCGTTCACCCGAGGAGATGGAGCAATTACAATTCAGTCCGTGTGTAGGCGGGAGATGCCAGCGGCTTGGAGGGGCCTTCATCTAGCAGTGGATTATTAACCATGGCTAATGGTGATGATGAACCATCGGCTCACAGAGGAGTTCTGGGTGTGTGTGTTTTGGACGCGTGCGAGAAACGGGGAGTTCTCCGTGCAAGGCAGGAGAGCAAGTAGGTTGGTGTTCTCCGTCAGTGCGCTTGGATTGAGTGTTCGTTCTTGCCTACGAGTTCACGTGACCTCAAATTGCACAGCAACAATAACTGGTTCACAATCCACGTTACCATGACGGGGCTAGGTATACTCTTGACTTCCCACTGGCCGGTGCTGTTAACTCGCGCTGTGATTTTATATTTGAACCCTGCAGGATCAATAATAAAGTGGCATATTCTTACACGTTCACGGTGTAGTTGTAAGTTTGTGCATAGTAAGGGTTTGGGTAAAAATACGCTTCAATTTAAATCCGTTAAGTTTCACGACTATGCATATACATCGACTGGTATGTGTGATAATCAATGGTTCGTTCCCTATAGGCTGGATTTGATGGATCTACAATGCGTGACCTCTCCAGCAGCTAGAGGCCGCTACATTGAGCACAAAGTTCAAATGAAAACCGAATATTTTTTTTTACGTAACTCGGAGAGTAAATCGCTGCAATTGCATCCTGATAGGCGTGCGAGTCTGAGCGAGGAGGGAGGGAGGGTGGTTATTCAGTCCACGGTGGCGAAATGTCAAATACCTCGCCTGGTATGGAGGAGGTTGTGGGTTCGAACCCGACTTTGACGTCCGTTGCATATTTGGAGTTTGCATGTCTCTTTCCCCGTGGTCGCGTGGATTTTTTTCTAAGTCCTCCAGTTTTTCCCGTCCACATTTAGAATGGACAGGCGTTTCGGGTATTTGACTACTGCTAGACATTTTCACGTGATAAGCCACTTCGTTAAGCTATCATTTGTGGCCAGGTCGCTTCTGATAAAGAGCTACATAGCTCAGCGTGCCTTACCTGGAAAAAATTGTTTTAGTTTAGTTGATACCCTGAGTATAGTAAATAGGTTATGCGGAAAGCAATCACACTATACATTGCTTCTGGCAATCGCGACCTGAGTGTAAGCCACGTGACGTGTAAACTCGAGTCGTGAGTTGGTCGAGTAACGAGGACGGGATGGAAAGCCCTTGGAAACTAATACATGCATCAACAAATCAGATTTTGTCGAAAATTAAATCAAAGGGAAAAATATCTTCATTTGAAGCTTTCGTGACTGCAAGAATCCATACTCTTTGGTTCTTTCGGTAAAGTCACGTAGGTATCAC
The DNA here is from genome assembly GCF_015708825.2 of Lethenteron reissneri. Taxonomy (NCBI): domain Eukaryota; kingdom Metazoa; phylum Chordata; class Hyperoartia; order Petromyzontiformes; family Petromyzontidae; genus Lethenteron; species Lethenteron reissneri. The sequence continues at coordinate 3,036,252 of NC_083815.1, read as the reverse complement.
ATAAAAGAAAATAAATCACGACGTTTCGGGCGCAAAACAAGCGTCCGTCATCAGGTGGGAAAGCATGTATTTATTATTTATTTTTATCTACGTGACTTTACCGAAAGAACCAAAGGGTATATAAATAATTAAGCGTCGCGACAAAGAGCGTGCCACACGCATGCACAGTAAACAACCGTGTTTGCTTGACGCTATCTCTGCCCTTTGCACAAAGGTAGTGCCCAGGCTTAAAGTTAAGGTTGTTCATTTAACCGGGTGTTATACTTTCTTCATGACAGCTTGAAAATTGTGAGGTGCTTAAGTAAAGGAACCGGTTACGTTGGGTATATATATAGTATTTACCAAGTAGCCTAAATGCTACCACCCCGCATGCTTCACCGAAGCTGTGGGTCTGCAAGGGAGGTCCGTGCGTCTCCCCGACGTCTCCCCCCATCCACCGTCCACCCCCGGCAGTGTATCCCACGCAAATTCCGCGGGCAGTGCTCATTTAACAAAAAAAAAACAATGCAATTTATAATAAGCTTCAGATGTGATACTTATTTTTTTAATCCGATACATTTTTATGATGGACATTGTTGTTTGCCACGGAAACAACGTTCCCCATTACTGTATATTAAATCAATAAACTAATCTGTTGGTCGCAAGTCATCAAGCGAAACGATATTGGGCCAGTCCACGTGTGGGTTTTTCGGAGTTGGGCTGCCGCACGCTGCTGTGGACACCTTCACGAGTTGAAATTGACGATGAGCCCGCAGTAGCGAATGCCCAGAAACAATAAACCGCTCAACACGCAGCCCATCGTGGAAGAGAAAAAAAACCTCACTTTGATGACAAAACCTCCAAGTTAAATTGCACCAACGTGGGCTGCATTCTCGCTGTGTGGCTTGGCAGCCAGTGTTCTGCTGATCGGTGCCACGTATCTCTCCCCACGTTGGAATTTGACTTGCAAGGCTAAATGCGGCCATGTTGACCCAGTGTTCAGATCATTTGCCCGTTGTTTTTTTTACGCTGTTATGCTGCCTAGAATCTACTGTCACGACGCTTCGCGGTCCACCCTAAATCGCATCCGCTGCACAAAACCATGACAGCAGATGCGGATACCTGATGCATAAATGTTAAATTAAAAACTCTCAAGCAGTGTGCAACTGCCGTTATCCAAAACAGACCGTACAACGTCCAACGACGCAATGCCCCAATCCACAAGTACGAAGGGGACATCACAGCGATACAACTCCGCTGCTCCTGACGACCCGGTTAACTGGCTTGACCAACCTCGGTGTGAAATTGTAGTTGATGCTCTGCATCTACATGAACAGTCATACGAAAGAAATAAGACTGCGAAACTCGTGCAACAGCACTTCATACAAACCCACAGTTCCATAGAGAAGTGCTCCAACCACAAACTTCCCTGCCGATTTAAGGAAATAAAAGCATGGTATGAAAGAAGCAAACCAGGTGGCAAAACCCCCCTTTGCCGCAAATGCGTGCACATATGACAACCGGTCATGTTCGACTTTGCAACCGTCCACAGATTCACATTCTGGCGATGTGGTATCAAGGTCGGCATCGAACCTGCGACACACCAGGCGAGGCAGTTAACGTCTCGCCACTGCGGCGAACAGGGCCAGGGGAAGGTCAAATGAAACGTGCAATGTGTGTAACGCCGTTCAGTAGAGTGAGGACAAAGCGTCATCGTGCCATCTACACGCGAGAGAAGTTCAATGTGCATACGTGCGTGTGACGTCAGCGTCACGGCCCGGGTTCTGCAGTGGAAAAATAAATAGGCAATTTGGTGTTTCCTGAGCTGTGCCATGCCGGCTCAGCATGGTCACGGCTCATCTGTGCAGTGGAAAACAAATGTTTTGAGACGGTGTGTGTAGGGGACTGTTTGACCAAGTGGCAGATGTGGGTCACAGTGCGGTGGGTAGTCAATAGGACTGGCCATTTCATCTCTCGTCTCGTTTCGCACCTCCCATCAGCATGGTTGGCTACGTGCATACATCCGTACATACGTTGCCGGATGTTTTCTTCTCTTTCATATCGTAAGTTATGTTTGCTCTGATGGCTGTGATGCCTACCCCGCCGGGATCCAGAGAGATCGGCAACCAACGATCCAAACAACAAACCGCAAAGCCTCCCACGTCGCACACGCCGCGGAGAGGCCCTCATCCAGCAGCGCGTTGACAACGAGGCATCTGCGTGTGCACTGGATGCATCGTTTCGCTCACCCCTCCCCCTCCCCACAAGCCTGAGTGCCAAACGCCAGGGCGACTGCTTGGCCAGTTTCGCCGGAATGTGAACCCAGCTGTTAGTGTGTGCGAGTGTGCATGGTGTGCGTGTCGTGGTGACGTCACCGCCACTTAGTAGCGAATGGCGGTTGTTGTGTTGTTGGTGTGTGTGGTGTGTGTAGTGTGTGGTGTGTGTAGTGTGTGTGGTGTAGGTAGTGTGGCGGTCAGCGCGCTGCGCTATGAACCCGGCGACCAGGGCTCGATTCCCGCTCACGGCCAGCACCAGTGACGATTGTCTGAACTGGTCCTGGGCCTCTCCCCTAGGTCGACTCAGCCTCAAATGAGTACCTGGTGCGGTGTGCAAACTTCGCCACTGGGGAAACAAAGGCGGTCGGGCGTGGTGCTGGCCAACCACCCCCTCGTGTACCGTCCCGGCTTTCATAGGTGCTCGCTGACAGCACTTGCCCATACAGCCTGTAAGGCTATACGGGGAGTCTTTGTATTTGGCCACCCGACTCAGCCTCAAATGAGTACCTGGTGCGGTATGCAAACTTCGCCACTGGGGAGACAAAGGCGGTTGGGCGTGGTACTGGCCACCCACCCCCTCGTGTACCGTTCCGGCTTTCATAGGTGCTCGCTGACAGCACTTGCCCCTACAGTCTGTTGAGGCCATAGCGGGGATCTTTGTGTGCACGTGCTGCACATCGTTGCTCACTCTGGACAGGAATGTCTTTGTGTTGGAAGGTCAGAGGTCGTTGCGATCTGCCCATTCCCTAGCAGCAATCATCATCATCATTCCCTTCCTCCTCCCTAGCTCTCTCTCTCTCTCTGGTGTGTTTTCTTTTTTTTTGGTTGTGCCGCGCGTTTGTTCGGCACGATGTCCGACGTTTCGCATCACGAGCTGGGAGATGCTTCTTCGTGAGGAAGAGAAATGAGCCGCTCAACGTCACGGTCCACGTACAACGCCGCCGCTGTGAATGGAAATGGTTGAGCGGTGCTTTGGTGAACGTGGCGAAATGAATGCATATCTGTTCATCTCATAATCGAGCACTGTCCATTATATATATACACGATTCTCGATCACCAGACTCAACATGCAGTTGTGCCAATTGCACTTTGAAATCATAAAGGGTTTTTTTTTTGGGGGGGGGGGTGTTAGATAAACCGTTACCCCACCACCATCCGACACAGCCAATTGGTGAGGTTTGCCACCTAAACAAAACGTGACATTTAGTTTCGACTTGCGCACACCCGTGTGTTGGAGAGTATACCCGCAACATTTACAGTAGTGTGACGCGTCGCCGGTGACGACGACAACAACGAGCCTTCATCAGGCGATTTGCCAGGATTTTAGTATTTTTTTTTATCACGAACAATATTGGTCGCGGAAAGCCCACGCGTTGTTTAAACTGTCGCTATAAATGTCCATCGAAAGAGAGAAGGCAGAGTGCAACTCCCCAAACAAAGTACGAGGCAGTACCCTCCCCTCCCCCATTTCCTGATCCCCGATTTGCTTCGCGTGTTTATCCCCCCACCCACCCCCCACCCACCCCCCACCCACCACGCTCCCACCTCCAGCCTCTCTTCCTCTCTGCCTTCATGACAAACACGAGGAGAGGGTGAAAAGAGCCCCCCCCCCCCTGCTACTCTGTTGCAGAAGATTCCATTTTCTGCTGTTGCGTCGAATTAGGACCCATGGCGAACAGAGCGGGTGCCTGGCAGTAACATCTGCCAAATTGTTTTGGTTAAGCTGTACTGCATGGGCGTTGCTGCCCAATTCACGCAAATAAACCCAACCCGTTCGTCAATAACACCGCCTTTGAATGGATATATAAAGATAAAATCGGTGATGTTTTTGGCAATTGTTCTTCTTCATAGCACGTCTGACAGTTCGCCAGCATCGGTTTAAGCAAGCGCTGATTCGACCAATGAGACATCGGTGGGTGTTGAAACCGGCCCACAGTTTGCTCGTATCGAACCAATGCTGCTGAAATGATGCCCTGCTAGAAGGCCGTTGTGTAAAATAATACAATTTGTCTTTGTGGGCAGACAGATATGGAACGGGGTGTGTATTGTTTATTGTTACTTATATTCTACACAACGACCGGCAATCGTTGTTTCGTATTTTATGTCAACAAGTTGGCACTTCCTCGAAATGACTCATGCCTTCCTCGGGACGGTCGCAAACGTTCCAATGAATGCGAGCGGGCTTGAGCAGGATGCTTCACAATGCACCGCACGCATCTCTTGAGTTCATGCGGGCCAACTTCGAGGCAGTGATCATTTTGCATCCGTGTATCGTTAGGTACGTACTGGGAGTCACACCGAGAGGCAGAAAGGCACACGTGAATTAAATAACACACACCGCTTTGGTGACATCAAATGTATGTATGTTGAACTTCTTTCGCACCGTACATAGCCAACCATGCTTATCGGAGGTGCGGGGGAAGGACAACAAAATAAACAGAAAACGCAGTTCTAAAGCAATGCGTTTGCAATCAAGATGATTTCAAAGTGCATAGCTCCAGTGGCTTCCTAATATCGGAAGGAAGAGCGTTCCAGACGGCCCCAGGAGAGCGCCTGAAAGCGCCACGCTACGCGGTGACCGCCGCCTTCGTTCGACGGCGAGCCAACAGCGATGAGATCCGTGCACGTGCGGGAGCGCGACGGAGCTGTTGAATCACAACGCCACGAGGGATGGCGACAGCTTGGGGGAGGCCTTCATCCAGCAGTTGATGAACCATGGCTGATGGCAATTATGAAGTTTTCCTTGAGTTGTGCGCCTTTTGGCGTCATCTGGTCCAACACCATGTGAGACTAGGCTCTAAGGAAAGCTGTCTCGGGTGTGGACCAATCAACTTCAAGGACAGTGCATACATTATCAGAGTTATGTTTTTTGTTTGCATTATGACTGCAGGTATTGTGGTCTATGCAAACATGACTCCTTGTAAAAAAGGTGTTAGTTTTGTTGCCAGATAGAAGGGTAAAAAAACAATTATCATATTTTTTACTGGCAAATGAGGTTCCAATGGTGTAAATGCTTACCCCGAGCTCTCATACTCTGATGGTGCATTGTCTTTGAGTTGTGCGCCTTTTGGCGTCATCTGGTCCAACCCATGTGAGACTAGGCTCTAAGGAAAGCTGTCTCGAGTGTGGACCAATCAACTTCAAGGACAGTGCATACATTATCAGAGTTATGTTTTTTGTTTGCATTATGACTGCAGGTATTGTGGTCTATGCAAACATGACTCCTTGTAAAAAAAGGTGTCAGTTTTGTTGCCAGATAGAAGGGTAAAAAAACAATTATCATATTTTTCACTGGCAAATGAGGTTCCAATGGAATGATGAAGTTCACTACATAGGGCTGTGCAGTTGTTACTTGGAGCTACACAGCGTGGTGGTCTGCAATTAGGTCCATAGTTCTTGCTCCACGTGCTGTGTGAGCATCTTTGGGAACTTATTTTGGGGAGCAATTGAATTCCCGACGGTAGCTCCGGGCACGTGGAGAGAAACGTCGGACATGGTGCCGAACAGCCCGCGGCGTGAAGACATCTGGAGAGCTCGCATCGTCATGAGAACGTCAGGCAGCGCGAGTCATTAGTCCATTACACTGAGATGTACATGGCACGTGCGGCTATTGGCAGGCTGATAAGCCACTTCGTTGAGCTATCATTTTGTGGCCAAGTCGATTCTGTAAAAGAAGCTAATAGCTCAGTGGGCTTTACCTGATAAGATCAAATAAATCAGTTTAGTTTTACTTCAATCTTTATTTGAAGCTTTCGTGACTGTAGGAATACATACTCTTTGGGTCTTTCGGTAAAGTCACGTAGGTAGAATTTTTTTAGTTTTACTTGTAGAAACGTTTTGAAGTGATTTGTTTACTTTTCCCATACGTTGCACTCATATCGTATTTTTGCATCGTTTGTTGTAGCAACGCGGTGACCCGCCCCTACTGAAAGTCTTGAAAAAAAAGAGCTTACATCTCATGGGATTCCTCCAGTATCAAATAAATATTCTGAGTATTTGAGCGAGCGTTTTTTTTTTACGATGGACAGCGACACCGCGGCTTTGCCTCGCAACGCGCGGTGCCAATCGACTGTTCCCAGGATACGATGAGGCCAGGGCAAACGGAAAAGGGGCGTTCGCCTCAACAATGCTTTTGCCGTCGTTCTCAGGAAACGTACCGGGGACGCATCTCCACATTCGCATCTCAAGTACCAGCCAGCAAGAGCCAATGTCATGGGCGCAGTCTGGGAGTCGAGGGCAGGCACGGGGTGGCAAGCACCCCCCCCCCCCCCCAAACTGGACACCTTTTAAGATTAAAAATAAATTAATTATATGCATCCGCGAAGCGTAATGCGAGGGACAAAGCGAACCACTGCCCAAACCCAAACCCCTGCTTCTTAAACGACTCACCCCCCCCCCCTTTCCCGCTATGCATCGATCAGTGGAGCCCCAGGCCGCATGCCTAATGGAGCACTCACTGTGAGTGAATCTATTTCGCGGAGTGCGCTGTGTCAAATCAATTGCATCAGCCTTCTTAATGTTCTGCACATGCATGGAATAATAATATCAATAATAACTACATTTCCTTTGGAAGGAAACGGGGTTGGATTTCCCGGAGCGGAAGGTTTGTGGGCGCGCTATTTAGAGACGGATTGTGTCATGCCAAGACATATACGATCCATTGCTTAAGAGCACGCATTACAACGTGAACAATCGCAATAATAACGTCACCTTGGAAATACGCTTCACGGTATTTGAAGTCCGCCCTGTGTTAAGGCGTTATCAGTCAATTCATGATCGTTTCAACATGAGAAGAAACCGGATCGCCCCATTGTGTGTGAGACTCATCCCTGCCTCTTCAGTGCTGCATTACAGCCCACGCATGTGCGCTTGTACGCACACGAACCGCATTGTCAATCCACTGCTGGGCTAATGAAGCCCCCCAGTCCGCCTCCCCCGCCATGGGCGTCACGTGACCGTGATTTGCGGCGATGGAAGGGCGCGTAACCGTGAATGGGAGGCCCAGGCCGGGTTCATTTTCTAAGTGCATACATCTATAAATAATAATTTTCTGGCGATTGATGTTTTTGTTCTGTCGGACCGATGGCACAGTGTTCAAGCGGATACGCAGTGCGAGCGTCGCGCGCTGTTCATGGTGGACTCTGCCCAATGGTGGACGCTGGTGGCATTTTCCACCATAAGTGGTACCCACCGACCCCCGTGGCTCAAGGTCCTATACACGTGCGATTGCATTCCAATGTTGACCCCCACCCATCCCTGTGCCTCCACTGTGCCTTTTCTTGCTTATATTTCCTGCCGAGGACCGCACACAGCTTCCACTTGCTCAGAAAAAACGTTGGCGTGGCCACTTCTCTCCGTTGGGGGAAATTCCACAATCCTGAGCCAATGTCGTAAATTCTGCATTCCTATGACCGCTGTCAGTCTGTCTTAGAAGAAAGCAAAAAAAACACAACAGCTGTTGGCATCTCACCAAGTTTGCAGCGTTAGTAACTAATACTCTATTTAAACTATTAACAATTGTTTTTATTTTACCAGGTAAGGCCCACTGAGCTATGTAACTCTTTTTCGGAAGCGACCTGGCCACAAATGATAGCTCAACGAAGTGGCTCATCGTGTGAGGATTTATCGCGGTCAAATAATCTAAACGCGTGTTTTTAAATGTGGACGGAAAAAACCGGAGGACCCAGATACAAATCCACACGATCACGGAGAGAACACGCAAACTGCAAATATACAGCAGGCGTCAGGGTCAGGATTGAACCCATGGCCTCCTGTATACTAGGCGAGACAGTTAAAATCTCGCCACTCAATTTAGTGACTCCGACAGATGTGAGATTCAGAGTTGAATCTGGTCCGAATTCAAACCCGTGGTTTCACCGTTTTAGTGAAGGGAGCCCGTCCAGAACTCGTTCAGTTATCACTCACCAATTATGTTAGCCGTGACCGAGAATTAAACTCAGGTCACCGACTTCATAGCGCAGAGCACTCGCCACTGCACCACTGGTCCGCAACTGTGTGATGTATAAGGAAGTGTTAGTAACAAGGCTGGTAAGGTGTGTGTATGTGTAGGTAGGTAGCTTGGCTAGGTTATGTAGCCCGCATGCCCAGCCACTGTATGCCCAAGCAGCGGCGTTTTGGCCGGACACAGGATGCTTTACAGACGCGGTACGGGCTCGAGAAGAGATGGACTGATATGGTACAGAAGGGCGTGGAGCTGATTATATTTGATGATTGGTAACAGCGGTGTCAATATCGGCCTCTTTGTGGAGGAGGCTCGTGAAGGACGCTACTGGCCAGTTGGAGGTAGTCACCCTCCAGCAAAAACGGAGGAGCGACGCTCACAACAACGCCTGGAGAGCCGGGTGGCTAAAACGCAGCAAGTTGGCATAATGGGGAGCGCAGCTGGTGCATCTGTCAGTCATCTCAGTCAACCCGTAACACCCGGCTCTGTTCCGTGGTCTCCTGCTAGCGAGCCCTCGACCCTTCACACGGCCTCGAAGTGCACCTAGCCTGGCACGAGCGCCGTGGTGCCGTCACCGCCACTGAGTGGCGAGCGGCGGCGGTCGTTGTTGTAGTAGTAGTATGTACTGCATTGGCCATATTCATTTCAAGAATAGTAAGTGGGCTTGGACAGGGCACGTCGCGGTAAGGGATGATTCCCGGTCGTCGGGACTGACAGCAGAGCGGGCAGCCGAAGGAGCCGACGCTTGTGCGAGTGGCCCTGCGCGGAGACGGAGCGATTAAATTAGGTCACGTGGTTGGAGCAAGATTGCTGTATAGCGAGACCGAGTAAAAATGACTGCACCTTTGAGAGGCTTTCATCCAGCAGTGGATAGCTCACGGCTAACGATGATGTGGACGAGTGCATTAGGTATGTACGTTGACCTCAGAGTGCGCGTGCAGCGATGGGATTTCATGTAAGTAGAAAACAGGGTACCGCATACAAGCAGCACGTGTGTTTGCATGGGGGCGTCGACGAGCATGTGTGCTCTCGCTCGGCATCTCGCGGCGTCATGCGCAGGATCCACAAATCGATCGAAATCAAATACTGTAGAAGCCATGAAATAGCGAGCCGAAATGAGAGCAGGGTGGAGCGCTGTTGGATATCTTTGCCCACCGAACCCCACCCCCCAACCCCCCATTTATATTACGTGGCCCCGCAACGAGGTAGGTGTATCAGAGGCACCGGGCACTCAGCGCACATGAATGGAACAGCGAAAGAAAAAAGCGCTGAAACGTTCAGAGTTGAAAATAACAACAACAAAAAACGCACGGAGAGAGATGCGTGCTTTGAGTGACACCTCGGCTGGCAAAAGCACATGCCGGTGTAATGTGTGCAAATTAATGCGCATGTGTCAAATCTACCGCTGGACAAACGTCTCCTTTGTTCGAAGGGAGGTGTGCGACCCTCATGCGCGTTGGTCAGTCCGGGTTGGACAAGTCCGGCTGGCGGGGAAGGGAACTGGGTCTGGTTCGGATATTTTCTGTCCACCGATGTTAGCCGTGCCCAAGGTTCTTAAACTCGCGATTAGCACGGTTGGCTACGTGCGGTGTGCGAAAGAAGTTCAACGTAGATGGGCGCATCGCGTTGCGCGCGCTAACCACTGCGCCACCGCTCCACACGCACACAAATTAGAGTGCATTTGGTATGAATCAGTGGCAGTCCATAAATGGCGTGCGTGGGCTGTGAGTTTGAACTGAGATGCGATCCTCAGTGCTGTACCCGATCGGGGGAGCGTGAGGTTAAGGCTGTCTTTGTTTTGAATCTGCAAAGGACTTCTTCTCTGCCATCGCGAGCCACAGCAGCTCCTTGTGATGGGTTACTAAATGGCCTTTGTTTGAGAGAAGGGAACAAGCAGCAGAGAATGGCTGAGGTCAATTCCTCACTGCGGTCAATGCCGATGATTGCGGCCATCGGACGAGTTGACGATTACTCTACGAGTCACGCCTCTGGCCAGCATAGTCCGATTCGAAAATCTTATCCGAAAATAGTCAAAGTGATTTCCTGTTCAATGATCGTGTATGTATTTAGAACTTTTTTCGCACCATACGTGACCAACCACGCTCAACGGAGGTGCTGGGGAAGGATAAAACAATAACTAATCACAAAAAGCAGTTCTAAATAAATTCGTTTTCAACTTAGGTTTCAACGTGCATAACTCCAGTGGCTTCCTTTGTTTTGTATCGGAAGGAAGATCGTTCCAGACGACGGCAGAAGCACGCATCCGAAAGTGCGCGATGCGATAACAATCTTCGTCATTCATATTCTTGTTTTTTTTCGGTAAAGTCACGTAGGTAAAAAAATTAAACTAGGTGGAACCAGGTGGAACCTGAAGACGGATGCTTGTGTTGCCTCCGAAACGTCGTGATTTTTATTTAACTTTTATTAATTTTAGTTTAATTTTGTACGACGTTTCGGAGGCAACACAAGCTTCCGTCTTCAGGTTCCACCTGGTTCCACCTGAAGACGGAAGCTTGTGTTGCCTCCGAAACGTCGTGATTTTTATTTTAATTTTATAAAAAAAAAAACTTTTTACCAACGTGACTTTACCGAAAAAACCCAAGAATATGAATCCTTGCAGTCACGAAAGCTTCAAATCTAGAAGTTCGTCATTCACTTTATGAAGAAGCTCGACACGCAGTGCCAACCGGAAAACATGGGATGTTTCCTTTCTTAGTCACGTCAATTATATTTTCCTTCAATGTTGGCACGATTCTGCCACTAAAAGCGCCATCACTTCAATACACAACATAGCAGTAGAAAATTATAAATAATGAGAATATATATTTGTTTGTAAAAGTGCATAACTCCAGCTGCTTCCGAATATCGGAAGGTTAGAGCGTTTCAGACGGCCGCAGAAGTGCATCCAGAAGCACGCAATGCAGTGAACCGTCTTTGTACAATGGCCAGCCAAAAGCCGCTGCGCGGATGACCAAAGTTCCTTGACGAGATCACCAGCGAGCTCTCGTGGTTCATCTGTGGCAAGCACTTTGTGTGTAATGAGTGCGACGTTAAAATGTAGTGCGGCCTCGTGGCATCGAGGCAATGCTCACTTCCAATTTACAGCCCTGAGTCAGTGGCAGGAAATCCGCATTCATATTGTGGGGACGAGTCTATCCACAAGACAAACACTGTTGACTTCCTCACAAAGTGCTGCTCATTTTAGCGACCCCCCCTACCCCCAGAAGGATGATGATGGGACGAGTTAACCAAACAACCGACCGAGGATTTGAACTCGCTCACTATGCCCGCTGAGCAACGTGGCTGGAATGTCTTATCGCCATCTTCCACTGCATACGATAAGCGCGAATACCAAATGTACTGCATTTTTATTTTAATAATATGAACGTCCGACTTCCTTAAATGTGGTTAATACCACAGTGCTATAAGCGTTCTGCTTGATTCCGCAAACGATTTAATTCCGTAAAAGTGATGAGAAAAAACATATAATCGCAAATAAAATATGTAATTAGTGCGGGCTGAAAAACAAATAGAATTGATAACGCACGACATTTTTTTCTGTTGGGATGGCTTTTGTTGCCATTATGAAAATGCAAAATGGGTCCCTATAGGGTCAAAGGTTACATTCCTTTCCATGCATTATGAGGATCCCATAGGCATGCAGCAGCAGAAAACATTGATTACTGAACTGATAAGCCCTAATAAGGGTATAAACTGGTTTACAGTTTTGTATTTATTGCACTGCTGCCTGTTGCTTGTTCACAATTATCGCGGTTTTTTTGGTTTGGTGAGCCAAAACGACAAAATGGCCACACGTGCAGTTATTTTGATAGTGTGGTCTGCAAAAGGCTGAGTGAGAGCTCTTGCACATGCAATGTACATATTTGTGTGTTGCTAAATCTGGCAGTGTTCTTCACTAATTTTTAAGAGGGCGGCCACTTTGGCCTATAAGCCATCACCAGTGTGATGGCCGCCACACATTTCAAACCATTGGGTTTGACAGCACGATGGGGTTGTTTTCACTCTCTGTGTATTGTCGGGGTTCGGACATCAGGGGCCGTACTAAAGGCCACTAGGGGACCGCCAGTGACCCCGTGGGCCTTGCAAGGAAGAACACTGCTCTAGCATTGTCAGAGCTGACACCTGACATTCAAGTATTATCACCACCAACCACTACAATATAGGCTGTGGCCTTCTACTTGGTACATTGTCTCATCACCATCTGGCTTCATGCCATGCTGACAGAAGGCACTGCACTAGAGGGAGGCACAGACAGCCCCCTTTAGAAGGTGCTTGGCCTACTCTTCCATTGTAGCCAGACGTGTTGTAGGACGTTGACGTACCCACACTTTACCCTATCACACGTGACCTGCCGAGCGACTAACTGTTGTGTTCCCATCTATACTGCTGAGTGGGCAGATGCTGTTAACGGCGGGGGGGTAGAGGGATTTGGGGGGGGGTCATCGTAAAAATACATTCCCATTGTTTACCTGCCGCGCCAGGATATCGAATAAAACCCGGCACAATCTCTTGGTTGAAAGTCCAGCGTGGAAACCATTACACCGTGGCAGCATTTATTATCGAAAGGGAGTGCAGATAATTGGCGTTTCGTCGTATAGAACGATTCTCTGTGCGCTCTTGTATTATTTCCAAAGTAGCAGCAGCACAGGAGGTCCGACAGAAGGAATTGTTCCGGATAGACCCGAGGGATATCAACTGAAATGTATTTGCAAAGTGTTTTCGTGCGTGGGTGTGACATTTTTCAGATGGCCTGCAGATCTGCGTTGCGTGTGCCCCCGTGTAATGCAATGAGTCGTGAGGTTAATTTAATCTCCACAATTGCATCAGTTCATTTATGCTCGCGTGTGTGGGCGCAATTTTTCAACAACATATTGCACACAACTTATTTACGAAATGCACTTCTGTGTCGGGAATGTGTGGTATGCATATGTGTGTGTTGCTGTGCGTGTGTGTGTAGTTTACCAGAAGCCGTGGCGGTGAGGGTTGGTAGCGATGATGGTTAGAGCACTGCGCTACGAACCCGGTCACCCGAGTTAGATTCCCGCTCACAGTCAACACCAGTGGAGATTATCTGAACTGGTCCTGCGCCTCCCCCCTAGTTCGATTCAGCCTCAAATCAGTACCTGGTGCGGTGTGGCGACATCGCCACTGGGGAGACAAAGGCAGCCGGGCATAGTGCTGGCCACCTACCCCCTCGTGTGCCGTGCCGGCCTTCATAGGTGCTCGCTAACAGCACTTTGCTCCTACAGCCTAAGGCTACACGGGAGGGAATCTTTGTCTTTGTATTTTCACGTCTGAATTTTCCGAAACAGCAAACACTTGTGTGGACACATGCGGTGGTGGTGTCAAATGCTTCGCAATCCTCAAACCATGAAAAGCCCACTAAGTCACCCACATTTGGCTTCTAACACAACCCAAGGGACGTACTCATAATCTCCGAATGTGCATATCATTTACCGGCAGGGCAGGCTCAGGGCATGATGATTTTTTTTATTACACGCTTTTATTTAACTCCTGTCTGTTGTTGTTGTTGTCGTATCCTCAAATCTTGTAACTCAATTTGCACTTCCCAATATGGTATCGACTGCAAACTTGGTATACTTATGTCATACTGATGACAATACTATATACTATCATAAAAAAATAAGTATTTTAAACATTCATATTTATATGCTATGTTTCGGCTTGGGGGGCGGGATAGGGTGCCAACTCACCTTGTGTCTCGATCGAGCCTCCCTGAAACTTGGTATCTTGAGGATAAAATAATTGCCACAGAATGGCTATAACAAGTTAAGATGAAGGGTTACAAATAAGTGAACTTCTTTTATATTTTACACATGCACACGCTGTCAAGACGTTGATGGCACAACACATCACCATGCCTTCCTTCTGCTTGAGCTTACATTTGTTGCAAAGTTGACATTTGGCCGTTAAGGTCTGCTTTTTCAATCTCATCTCCACCCGCATCTGGCTTTAGGTTGACCCATCATAACCTGCCCTCGTCCACTCTGCACCTTCCCATTATAACCTCGTTTCCCATAAAATCTTCAACGCTTTTCTCCCGCATTATGTTATCAACTTGCAAATTGCCTGCCCTATCCTTATATGATCTTAATACCATTTTCTGCATACAACTACATCAAAAACCCATGGGGTTATTTCCTCGTTGCTTTGTTAAAGTCCAGCTGGCTTACCCATACAGCAGCACTGGTGAAGGCAATTCTGATTAACAGAGCCAGGTGCCACGGTAGCGAGGTGTTAACTACCACACCTGGTATGCAGGAGGGCATAGGTTCGATCCCGATCCTGACGCCTGTGTAGTGACATAGAATCGGCCACGTAGCAGCACAGCGCTGGCTGCTGGCAGGGAAGGGGATCTGCAGCTTGCAGCAGCCCTGACTCATAGCAGGCACGTGATAGACCAGAGAGGGATCTAAGCGAAAGGTTACGGAAGGGGCACATCGAGAACCCGCGAGAAGGTTCCAGAAGGGGGGCGTGGCCGGGGCGGAGCCAGGCCACGCCCCCCAGTATAAGAGGGGCCCCGGGAGGGGACCTCGGGGCTGTCGCTGGAGTGGGATCCCGTCGTGCTGCTGCTAGTAGTCTTCACCATCTCGGCGTCGCCAGTCAGGCAGCCTACCAACTGTCCTGACTGGGAACTTTAGTTACTAAGTGTTTGCTGTCAGGCTGTGTTAATGATCAAGAGTGCCTCCTACTATTAGTGTCTCTGAGTCAGTCACTACACCTGTATATTTGGAGTTTGCATGTCTCTCTCCCCATGGTCGCATGGTTTTTCTCCAGCTCCTCTGGTTTTTTCTCTCCACATTTAGAGTCAACGTGTGTTTAGAGTATTTGGCTGCTATCCATTTCCATGTGACAAGCCGCTTCGTTGGGCTTTCATTTGTGATGGCCAGGTCGCTTCTGAAAAAAAAGCTACATAGCTCAGTGGGCCTTACCAGTGTAACAGCTCCAGACTCGAACTTTAGAGGTTTATTTTATTGCACATAATTGTAGCTTAGGACCACGTCGTCATGCGATAATGCCAACGTGGAGATTGTATGACCGAGCAGACAGTGACGACGTCAAGACAGCGACGACGGCCCGAGTCCCTCTCCACAGCCACGAACATCTCTTCTGGCCCTGCTTTTATCCTGGTGAATTCTCTGGGGGAAATTTCCCCAGCTGTCTATTTTGGACACGCTGGGGGATTTCCCAACAAAGGACCTCTGGGGAATTTCCCAACCAATGACCTCTGGGAAATTTCACAACCAAGGACCTCTGAGGAATTTCACAACCAAGGACCTCTGGGGAATTTCACAACCAAGGACCTCTGGGAAATTTCACAACCAAGGACCTCTGGGAAATTTCACAACCAAGGACCTCTGAGGAATTTCACAACCAAGGACCTCTGGGAAATTTCACAACCAAGGACCTCTGGGAAATTTCACAACCAAGGACCTCTGGGAAATTTCACAACCAAGGACCTCTGGGGAATTTCACAACCAAGGACCTCTGGGGGATTTCACAACCAAGGACACTCTGGGGGATTTCCCAACCAAGGACCTCTGGGGAATTTCCCAACCAAGGCCCTCCGGACTTGCTGGCGCGTTGTCTTTGCATCCAGCCTGGCTGACACCCTGTCTTCTCCACACCCAGACTTGCTGACACAGTCTTTACACCTGGTAAAACGAATAGTTTCGTTTGAGTTTAGTTCTGATTTGTACCATTGTAGCTGCAGAGCAGCTGATCTGCAGCACACAATGATGATCCATAACATGGGCAAAACCTGTTCTGTACCCGTGGGACTGTTGGGACTGAGGACGCAACGCCTCCCCGCCAGCACGTGGAGCAAAACGTCATGCCGAATACACGCCACGCGGCACAACCGCAAAAACCTACGCAACAGGATATGGGTCGTGGCATGTTGCCACTGCGGTGTAATGGTTATGCACCACTGGACTTGCAATCTAGAGGTGGCCTGGCCGAAGTGGATCTCTCCAGAACTCCCTCTGGCAGTGTTATGAGCGAGCAATTGCAGGGCTGCGCATTTACCTTCAAGTACAAATGGGTTTCTAACGATGTGCAAGGAAACGATTTTTCTTCTTCAGTGGATGGGATATCTCCAACGTGCTGGGAATCCTGTTTTCGAGTGGGGAGAAAAAAAAGCGGTTTGGCAGGATAATTGCATTATTAAGTCTTCGCATCCGAAAGCAACATTTCCTGTTGCTTTGAAACATCTGGTCGAGCAGGACGATCTATTGTGTCGTCAGTTTTAGTTTTTTTTTTAGTTGATTTCATTCGCAGCGTTTAATAAATCCGCACCGTTCCACTCCCGTGGGATGTGCTTTAAATGTTGGGCTCACCCGCAATGGCACCATGCATGAAACAGGCAATGTCGACTACTGCGAAGAAACTACATTGTTAGCCAAGCGTAGTGTCGCAAAATCCACTGACTGTGCTGTGCTACCAAGTCCATGTTGCTTGCTTTCACCAGTGCTGACCGGCATTGTGATTAAGATGTGTTTGTCAATTCATAATCAACTTTTTTTGGGTTTAGATCGCGTTATTTATAAATGTGTCGTAACCCTCCACCACCCGACACGGCCAATCAGTAAAAAAAAAGTGTCACGTTGACAAAAGACAAATAGTTCACTGCTTTACCCCACCGGTGTGTTGAAGCGTGAAACCACAACATTTACAATTTGAGTACGACGTTTCGCTGGTAATTGCATCCAGCATCATCGGGCAGTTCGCCAGAATGGTGAGGCTCTGCTCTGTGATTATGAATAATATTGGTCGCGAAAGCCTACGTGTTAACATGTGTTTATCAAGTTGCGTGTTATGGCCAAAGTCTTTGACGCTTTCGACTTTCTGCCAGAACACACAGCTGCAGCCGCTGCGAGCACAGTCGTCATGGGACGTCCAAGATCTCTGCCTTAACACCCGACAAGCATCGCACCAACTTGGCTGACGTCTTCCCCTTGCTTGGGAGGCTTGTGCAGACCAGTCCAATGCCTGTCCTCAGGAAACCGGTCTTAATCTACCCTACGCTTGTGCCCTTCTCACCGCAACCTTTCTAGACTGACGGTATCTACAACACTCGTCATATGCCACGTCCCCTTTCGGTCTCACGCATTGCCTATATCCTGTCTTGCCACAACAACAAAAAAACTCTTAACATCCGTCTCACACACGGTTGCTCAAATGACAACAGCTCTTTGAATTGCTTACAATTCCAGCTCTCCGACCCATACACTCGGAGTGTGGTGGAGTTGCTGTACAGTCGAATAACCCCCCACTATCCGCACGGCATGGGGAGGCCCTCATCCAGCAGTGGATGAATACAAGCGCTGTACATGTACACATTATCGCCAGAGGTTCAGCGAGCCACTGGTTTGTGAGAAACAAAAAATACGCAAACAATATCTCTCCTCTCCACGCAAAAAAAGAAGAGCACTTTTTATTTTCACATCCCATCGGCCATCACGGCCTTCTGGGGAGTAGACGTTTTTTTCGGCCAGCATTATTGGTTCAACGCAAGCAAAAAATACTCTGGACCGGTTGCAACATTTCAGTGTGTCTCATCGGTAAAGTAAGGCTCGCTTCAACCAAATGCTGGTGGGTGTTGTGTTTGTGAAAGTCGTGACCCCTCCGGATGTCTCGGAGACACGTGTTCGTAATCAGGGGTGGAATGCGTCCCTCCATCAACCGTCAGCAAAAATCTCTCTAACATCCTTTCCTCCCATTGCTTGTACTGTATGAGAGTCACAGTTTACACAACACTGCATTAATTAATGGAGGGGTTACGGTGGCGAGATGTTAACTACCTTGCCTAGTATACAGGAGGTCGTGAGTTCGATCCCGACCCTGACGCCTGTTGTATATTTGGAGTTTGCGTGATCTCTCTCTACACATTTAAAGTCAACGTGTGTTTAGAGTATTTGGCTGCTATCCATTTCCACGTGACAAGCCGCTTCGTTGGGCTATCATTTGTGATGGCCACGTTGCTTCTGACAAAAGAGCTACATAGCTCAGTGGGCCGTACCTGGTAAAATAAAATAAAAAATTGTTTAGGCGTGTTTATAATATTGCCCTGTACCACAGTGTAGGTTTTGTGGCACACTCGAAATGAAGGACGTGGGCAGGTGCTCCAAATCGATGGCAAGCACATGTATTTATTGTAGTTAATATCAATCTTGTGAAGAACCGCACCGTCACTCTGTAAAATGCAACAGCGCGTGTTACACGCAGCATTTCTTCCGAGTCGCCATTAACCACGTGGCTGGTTTACACGTGCGGTTATTCATTAACCCTGCCAGCCACCTACAGGCCCAACTCAGTCATCACATGCTGCTGTACACACTTGCATTGATGCACTGCACAGCACATCAGGACCTTCACAGAACCACACTTTACTCCCTTGCTGCACAAGGATATAATTAAAAGAGTGATTAATTCCTAATGTGCCACAGTTTTCTCCTCTGTGCCTGTAGAGCGAGCACGAGCGATGTGTTTTCGGGTTGAACAGAGTCATGCTCTCTAATGAGGCCTGACCGTTTCGCTCTACGTGCTGGTGACTTCTCCAGGAGCTGAGTTCGAGAATTAAAGAAGCTTCCCAAACAGCTCCTGGAGTTCTCGCGAAAATATCAAATTCCCGTGTAAACCTCCCAAACCCACCCCGTGTCACGTCGAGTGGAACGTCGGACGTGACACAACATTTACAATCTGGGTACGACGTTTTGTCAGTAATTACAATCAGCATCATCAGGCCACAGCCAGATTGTAATAATTGGCAAAACGTCGTACCCAGATTGTAAATGTTGTGGATTTGCTCTCCAACACACCAGTGTGCTGTACTAGTAACGAATTGGCACGTTCTGTTTACGTGAGAAACCTCACGAATTTTCTGTGTTTAACGACACATTTATATTTACGCGATCTAACCCAGAACACCTGCATTATGAGTGAAATGTGCATGTCGCGTGCAGTTGCCCGATAGTCTGTGTGGATCGCCAGGGGTGTGTGGGTGTGTGCCGTGAGATGAGTGGTGCAGTGGTTACCGCACTGCGCTTCTGACCAAGCGTCCCGAGTTAGATTCCCGGCCCAGGTTCACGTCAGTGGCGAGTGGCGGAGTCTCATGCCTGTTTATTGTTGGCCTCCCCTGGGTCGACTCAGCCTCAAATGAGTACCTGGTGCAGTGTAAACATCGCCATTGGGGAGGTGCTGGCCACTCACCCCTTCGTGTGCCGTGTCGGCTTTCATAGGTACTCGCTAAACAGCACTTGCCCCACAAGTCTGTTAAGGCTACACGGGTGATCTTTGGCATTTTCAATCAATCCCTTAAGCCAAAGACCGCCTCGTGTGGACTTTCAACTGTATACTGAACGCAAAATAATACCGTCATCATGCTCTGCAGCGCTACTGGGGATTATATTGCGTTACGTATTTGAAAGTTTTCCATTTAGTTTAATAACGACCCATTAATAAGAGAGAGATTGAGGAACCTTGCCCTATGATACGCTAGTTCACATTCACCAGCAGTGCTTTATAACAACCCGGCCTGACGATTCTCATGAGGCACTGAATTTGGAAATCGGTCCAGAGTTTGTTTGTTATCGAACCACTGCTGCTGGGAAGGAAATAAAAAACGTGTAAAAAAACACCCACCCACTAGCAATATATTTATTACGTACAGAGACATATGAGAAGGACGTATTTCGTCCGCAACAGGGGATGTTATATTGACCTTGGGTAACACGTGGTGATAAAAAAACCCTGCTTTGTTGACCCAGTGGCAATAGCAAACAGTTGGTCAAGTCCCAACTGTTTCAACATAACTTTCCTACTCTCGTGTTTTCCCTCTTTTCCCACGTGGCTTTTTCCTCTCAATAAGAGCTCCACAAAACATCACTTCAAATTGTAGGCCCTGGTAAAAAAAAAACAACCCAAGCCGGGGATAAGCAAACAATGAAAGTTGGGCTGGGTGACATGCCACACGGATAAGGCCTACAGAGAGTCAAAAGGTAGGGAAATCACTAGCCTCTGTGGTTAGGGCAGAGGCTAGTACGTACTGGTGTGCTGTTGGCTAGTTTTGTTAGGGTTAGTTATGATTACGGGTAGGGCTAGTGTTGGGCAATGGTTAGGATTAGGGTTAGAGTTTAGCACCGGGGTCTGTTGGACTGATACGTTTAAGGGTCGGGTTCGTGTTTGGTTGGGTAGTGTGGTGAGAGTCCAGTGTATTTTTAGTGTATGGTTGGCGACTTAGGGGTAGGCTATTACTCGTATCTCGTTCACTAGTAGCATTCACTTCTGTCCTCCAAAATCAAACAATTTGGCAACTCCACCTTTGTTATTTTTACCCCTGTGTGTTGTCACAGCGATGCTTTCTCAAAGTGGGCTCCGATTTATGTGTCCCTCTATTGAGCTTTCCCCCACGTTGACCTAAGTCTCCTTTGGCCGACCTCTTCAGCGCACTATTGTTCTGCATTGAACTGCATCACAACATTGCACAGTAGATGTGATGCTCCGATGCTTGTCTTCCAGAGGCGCCATGGTGGCCAGATGTTAACTACCTCGCCTGGTATGCAGGTTGTGGGTTAAATCCCAATCCTGGCGCCTGCTTGTATATTTGGAGTTTGCATGTCTCCCTCCCCGTGAGCGCGTGGATTTTTCTTCGGGTCCTCCTGTTCCTCCCTCCACGCGTTTAGTGGCTGTGGCTGCTATGAATGTCCACGTGATAAGCCACTTCGTTGAGCTATCATTTGTGGCCAGGTCGCTTCTGAAAAAGAGCTATATAGCTCAGTGGGCCTTCCCTGGTAAAATAAAAAGTTTAAATTTTCATTTAAAGCTTTCGTGACTGCAGGGATTCATATTCTTGGTTCTTTCGGTAAAGTCACATAGAAGGGAAAAAATATTATTTATTATTTTCCTTCTACGTGACTTTACCGAAAGAGCCAAGAATATAAAAAGTTTAGTTTAGACTTTGCAGCAGTGAGCGCTGGTGATTATTCTGTGCTGATGATTCCTAATGAGAATGAAACCGGTCCACAGTTGTCCATCTCTGGGGTCACTGCTGCTGGGCAGTTGGTCACATTTACTGAAATGTATTTTCACGGTGACCTCAGAGATAGGGACGACAACAGCCTTATTTAGGAACTATTGATGGTTGTGGGGGTGCAGATGGCGGGTGGGGGGCCCAGGGAGGGGGGAGATTGACCGCGATGAGTCACAATGTGAAAAAATCCGATGAGCTATGAAGCTCTTTTCACAGATGTCCAGAGTGCAAATTATAGGAAAGGTAGGCAAGTCACTAAAAGAAATAAGTATACACAAATGTATTGACAACAACTAACTCACAGCCACAACTCGCTTTTATTTTTTGATATTTAAAAAAAAACTGTAGATGGTTTGTAAACAATATATATTCTCAGTTTAACACGTAGGCTTTCGCGACCAATGTTATTCATAATCAACGATTTTTGGGTTTAGATCGCGTTTATTTATAAATGTGTCGTAACCCTCCACCACCCGACACGGCCAATCAGTAAAAAATGTGTCACGTTGACAAAGACAAATAGTTCACTGCTTTAGCCCACCGGTGTGTTGAAGCAATTGTGAATGTTGTTGCTTCAACACACCGGTGGGCTAAAGCAGTGAACTATTTGTCTTTGTCAACGTGACACATTTTTTACTGATTGGCCGTGTCGGGTGGTGGAGGGTTACGACACATTTATAAATAAACGCGATCTAAACCCAAAAATCGTTGATTATGAATATATATTCTCATTGTTTCGAATGTTCTACTGTTATGTTGTGTATTGAAGTGATGGTGCTTTTAGTGGCAGAACCGTGCCAAATTACAGAAAAAGATAATTGACTTGACCTGACTAAGAAATGAACATCCCATGTGTTCCGGTTGGTACTGAAGGTCGAGCTTCTTCATAAAGTGAAGGACGAAGATTGTAATCGCATCGCGCGCTTTCGGATGCATGCTTCTGCGGCCGTCTGGAACGATCTTTCTTCTGACATGAGGAAGCCACCGGAGCTATGCACGTTAAAATCTAGATTGAAAACTAATTTCTTAAAACTGCTTTTTTGTGATTAGTTTGTTGTCCTTCCCCAACACCTCCGATTAGCACGGTTGGCTAAGTACGTTGTGAAATAAGTTCAACGCACGTACATATTTCAGTGACTGATGAAGAGCTCCCGTCAGTCGCGCGAGGAGTTCCCCAACAATCTTCCAAGCAACGCGGAGCGAACCGTGGCAAACAACAAATACAAAAATTCAACAATTCCTGACACCACGTGGGCAACGGCTCGAAAATCTCGTGGAAGCGCTGTTTTTCCTCACGTGCACGCGCACCGCTTGGCGTGTGTGTGTGCACGCGCGTGTGTGTGTGTGTGCACGCGTGTGTGTGTGTATGTGTGGGGAGCGGTAGTCTAGCGGTTAGCACGCTGCGCTACAAATCCAGCCACCTGAGTTCGATTCCCGCTCATGGGCAACACCAGTGACGATTATCTGAACTGGTCCTAGACCTCCGCTAGGTCGACCCAGCCTCAAATTCCTACCTGGTGCGGTGTGTAAACACCGCCACTCGGGAGACAAACGCGACCGGGCGTGGTGCTGGCGACCCACCCCCTTGTGTGCCGTGCCAGCCTTCATAGGTGCTCGCTCACGGCATTTGCCCCAACGGTCCGTTAAGGCTACACGGGGGATCTTTGTTTGTGTGTTTGTGTTCCGTCAGTGGCTGCTCGCCTGCGTCGTGTCCCTGGTCGTCCGCTTCGGCTGGGGCTTCCCGGACGATCCCCTGGTGGCGTGGCGCTGCCTGCTCAAGTGTCTCCCCGTGCTGGCGCTCATCCCCTTCGCCCGGCAGCGCGGGGGGCCCGCGGGAGGACGCTGCGTCGCCCTCGGACTCGCCGCCTCCGTCGTGGGTCAGCGAGACGCCCACACGCCCCCCCCCGTCCATCTACCTACTGACCTACCCACACACCTGCCCCCACCCCCCCTTGAGCAATTGTTGGTACCGGTTCTGGCTCGCTTCCCGCTCGTCTGTGGTTTTCCCGAGCCTCTAAGGATCTAAGGAAATTGCGTGCGTGATAAATTTGTAACTTTCGCTTTTCACTTTGAAATACCCACCCGCCTGTCATACCCAACTGTCCATCTACATACCTATCTGCCAGCCTGCCTATTAATATACCTACTGACCCACATACATAGCTTTCAATATATCTACTGAACTATATATCTGATGCCTGTATATCTACCTGTCCATCAACCTTTCTACATGCCTACTCTTCTACACACATATGTGTATATCCATTGGCCTACCCAAATATCTGCCTACCTATTCACCTATATACCAGCCTGCCTACTCGCTTATAAATCTGCCCACACGTTCTATGTAGAATCCCATAGCCCAGACCTATGTTTTACAAACGAATTCCATCGGCTTGCGAAAACACCATGCTTGCTCACGCAATTTTGGGAAAAAAACGTATACTCGTTGAAATTCAACGGTGACAATTCAATAAGTCCATCCTCATAAAGGGGTTACATTCAATGGCTAATCATTTTAAAACATGTACGTATATGATAACACGACAGGGGGCTAACGCAATGATGTGGTTCTGCTAAGTCTAAACTAAACTATTTTTACTTTACCAGGTAAGGCCCACTGAGCTATATAGCTCTTTTCAGAAACGACCTGGCCACAAATGATAGCTCAACGTCGCAGCCAAAAAACGCATGACGTTGATTCTCAATGTGGAGGGAAAAACCAGAGGATTCAGAGAAAAATCCACGCGACCACGGGGAGAGAGCCATGCAAACGCCACATATACAGCAGCAGGCATGGTCTGGATTGAACCCATGACCGCCTGTATACCAGGCGTCGCGCCCACACATCAGAAATGCAGGCAATGCCATAATAATAATAGTACTGCCCTTTATTGAACAAACCATCATCTGTCTTTTAGCCGAAGTAGTCAGGGGGTACGACTCAGGGTCAGATTTGATGGGAACAAATTCCGTGGATTTTAATTGTAATGTTATTTTTACCTCCTGAGGAGTGCTCTTTCACTTGGAATCCACGGGTGGGTGGGGGGGGGTGATTATAAAACCAGGGTCGAGCCTGGTTAGTACAATACTTTAGGGCGCCGCGGTGGCGAGATGTTAACTACCCTCGCCTGGTATAGAGGAGTTCATGGGTTCGATGCCAACCCCAAAGCGTGTATATTTGGGGTTTGTGGTGTATCTCTCCCCGTGGCTGCATGTATTTTCTTCAAGGCCCCCCCGGTGCTAAGCCACTTTTGTGGTGGGCATGTCGCTTGTGAAAAATAGTTTTATATAACTCAGTGGGCTTTACCTGGTAAAATAAAAATAAAAAGTTTAGTTGAGTTCTTGAATGGAATGACTGCTGGAGAATAGCAGGCGCTGTAGTGTTGGGGCTGACTGCGAGGTGGCCGGGTGGATGGAAGTACAGCAATGGATTCTTGAATCTATCTGTGCGGAGCTTAGAGTGTTACCCGCTGTTATACGTTGGCGGGGCGGGAGGGAAGGGTTCTCCCACAAGAAGCCAAATTCTCGTAATTGGGATTGGCCAAACATCCCAATGTGGCAGAACCCTCCTGTCAAAGGGTCTTGAGACTCAGTGAGCTTTCTGAAGGTGAAATGCATTATCATCATTACAGTACTGGACTTCAAAGTGCATATCACATATTCGGGCACGATCACCGGTTATGTGTTCAGCTCTTCTTTTTTGTACTCTTGTAATCAGGCCATATAAATTCTGAATAGAATTACAATACCTTTGTTAGGCATTCAGCGGCCGATGTGATTACATTCATTGCGCTTTCACCTGTAGCAGATACTGTATCGTTATTTTCAGTCACTTGTCAATCGATCATTGGACGAACTTAACCTCACATACTTGTTGGCCATCGAGATAATCTTCACCATACTTCACCACGATGCTCAGTGTGGGTGAGTAAAAACCTTTTTAGTCATCCCTCTGCTGGAAATTGACAACTTGAACACTGGTGCCACGGATGCCTCAGCTATCAGATCTCACTTTCCGACCCACCCCTATACTGGGACATCTGTGAAAAAGAGCTTCAGGGCTCATCGAATTCCTCCAGGATAGATAAACACTCTGCTTCTCTCCACTCTTGTGCCTGCTCTACACCGTCTTTGTCACGTGTTGCGCTGGCTTATCAGTCGGTGTCATCACTTCCTCATCCAGTTTATCTTGGGGGCATCTTGAAAGGGACTGACCGGCTTCGTGCGTGACAAAGAAGAGTTCCCATACATACCCGGCACGCATGCGATGGCAAAATACGCTTTCAAATGTCTGAACAGATTGATTCCATAATCGATTTCTGTACCGCATTCCCACGTGCATCAATCAGTCCAAGCCTTAAACTATCTTAATTTTCCCGGGGAGTCTCCCATTCAGATACTAAAAAGGTTCAACCCGAGGGCTGCCACCGTTTAGCCAGGAGAAAGGCAGTCGCGCTTATCCTGATAGGCCAATAATACTGTCTAGTGTCCCCGTGTCCCTGTGTCCAGGTCCCTATGTGAATGGATCACAAGCGTGCACCACCAAGCCTACTAAATTAGTCATCCTTCAATTCGGATGTTTAATCATTTTAAACAGGACATGTCTCGCATCCTGGCCTTTTATGTTTACCAGAACACTCACGTTTTAAACAGCCTTCTAATGAGTCCCTCTTTTATTCTCGTGTACTGTATGAGTCACTCCGGGATGTTAGAAACGCAAACGACCAGCTCATGTTATATCCCATGGGTTTAAATATATTAGCATTTGATTGCGACCGGAGGAGCACTTGTGTTTATATCATAACTATAATAATCAGCAGCAGCAGCAGCAACAAGCAAAATATTTAGAAATAATAGACAATTGAGAAACTGCAACAGCTCCTCTGAGACTGCATGGAGCAAATGTTGTGAAACCCCATTCCCGTGGGCTTCAAAGTCCCGAAGCCTGGCTTGCTAGGAGAAGGTGGTCCAGCAAAATGTGGACTAATCTCCACCTGTTCCATCTGTGTGGGTTGGAGCGTTGCCCGCTGCCTTTACCACCCTCCCCGCACACGTGAGTTCTCGCATGGGTGCCCCCTCTTTCCTGACACGCGTATCGACACGATTTAATTTGGCGAGATGTTATCTCCCTCGCCTGCTATGCTGGAGGTCGTGGGTTTCGATCCCGGGACCCTGACGATGCCCGCTGTATATCTAGAATCCGTGTGTTTTCTCTCTTTCTCTCCGTGGTGGTTCGGGTGGATTTTTCGCCACATTTAGAATGAACACGCGTTTTAGTTTAGATTACTTGGCTGCTACAATAAAGCCCCACGTGTGGTGGTGTGGATAGTTCTGGTGGTGGCAGTGGCGGTGGTATGTGGTGGGTGTGGAGGAGCGGGTGGTCAGGATGCTGGTAGTGGTGTTGTTAGTGGGTGTGGAAGATGGTGGTGGTGGGATGGTTCTGGGAAAGGAAGTGAATTCAATGTTTTTTCTTTGTAGGGGGAGGAGTAGAAGTAGATATTTAGGGTGGTAGCAAACTGCTGTCTAGTTCAACTAATGGGCCTCGTGATTTCAGCTTTAAAAAATACCGAACATCTTCTGTCAGCTAATTTTGGAGACATGTCGGTGCATGCCCTTGCCTTGATCTCTGGTGGAAATTAAGCCAGAAAGAGGACAGAACACCGCCTATAATTATTCAACCTGAATACCATTCAGGCAGGACTGAATTAATGCCTCACCTTCACTGAAAACAAAACTTAATTATTCAGTCTGAGACAAACCTTAAACCATGTTGTAGTTTTATTTTATTTATGTTACTTTCATAGTTATACTCGACATTTTATCTCTGCCTCAGAAATGCATGGCAGGCAAATTCATTCATTTCATTTTAGTAAAATGGTGGTTAATTGGGCCCAGGATTGCACCCCCAACAACAAACGTTCCCACAATGCACTCTGCAAGCAATATTTAATAATTGTTATAAACTCATTTACAGTCAAAGTTAGAATATAAAAGTTAATGTTAGAATACAATCCAAATTAGATTGTAATCTAAATTTAACTTGTACACGGTAGGCAATAGCTACTACTAGTATAGCCAATTCAAAACTTGTCGTCAATTATTTTTAAAAATAGGATTCTCATCAGGCCCCATGGTGTTAAGCTAGTCTCCGGCCCTTATTAACTCTATCTCTTCGATGTCTGTTCATGTGCTAGAAAGAAGGCTCGTTGACCTCAACATCGCTGGTTATACTGTATATGCTTTCTTTTCGATTTAAAGCTTTCGTGACTGCAGGGATTCATCTTCTTGGTTCTTTCGGTAAAGTCACGTAGAAGGGAAATAATAAAATAATAAAAATAAAACCTAATAAAATAATATAATAAAATAATAAAATAAAATAATGTAATAAAATAATATCATAAAATAATATAATAATGTAATAAAATAATATATGTTTTCTTTTATTATTTTATTATTTCCCTTCTACGTGACTTTACCGAAAGAACCAAGAAGATATATGCTTTCTCTTAATGTCAGTGCTATTGACGAATGTGTCGAGTTTGATTCGGCTTAAACTATCAAGCCCCGCGGGATCTTTGGGCGTGACAAATCTCACCATGTTTACAGCCAGCAATGGAGGGGTGGATTTATAAAACTTCCCGTGCATTTTAGAATCTGTTGCGCCATGGAAATCGACTCGAATCTGCGACCTCTGGATTGCAAGTACTGTACATCGTGTCCTGGCCATTGCACCACGTAAAAGTCCGACATCTCGAATGTAGAATGTAATGCGTTAATAAGGGCGGTGATAACGAATATCGTTATGAAATACATTCCCAAATCAACTCCGGCAGGCTTAAATGTGATGTATCACACATCCATTTGTCAGCGCATGGAAATCTCGACAGATTTCCACTCCCCTCCAAATATCCACTCGAAGGGCTTTTTGCCATTTTTTATTATGTCCTCCCCACTCCCTTCTCCTCTCACATTACTGCCGCTAACTTGGGGTGAGTTGGTTAAGATGAAACCAGAAAGGGCGATGTAATGGATGGTGATTCGATTTCGACATTCATTTTACGCAGATCAAAACAACGCCTCTTGAGTTAGGCTGACTTCTTTGCCGATCACCATTTGCTGCATTCGCACCGGGAGCGAGGCAAACCAAGGCGTTCATTTAAGCAGAATGTGATTACTGTATTATAAAAACATTGCTTTAATTTGCTTTTTGTGTTTAGTTTGTTGGCCTTCCGCCCACAACTCCGACTAGCACGGTTGGCTATGTACGGTGCGAAAGAAGTTCTACATACATACACTGGCTCTTACCGCTTTCCAATTATTATTAATTTTCTCATTTCTCATAAGATATGTTTGTTCCAGTAAGAATTGATGCTGCTTCGGTGTTAATGGCCGTTGTCTTTAAGTAATTTCGGGTCATACCCAGGGGCTTCATTTTAGGTTCGTCTGTCCTGGCAAGTGACCCAGAACATATTTCTGCTCCCTGACACACCACATCCAGTATGCCCCTCGCTCTGGCTGTGGTCTACTAGTCACCTCCTCCAGCCGACAAGTTAGTGAGCAATTAAGCCCTGGATATACCTTGTAAATTGGTCACTCGGCCAATATGTTCGGCCATTCCTCCGATGAGCATGGTTGACTACGTACGGCGCGAAAGAAGTTCAACATACATACGTACGTGATGTGAGTTATTTTGCTTTTGGAACGAAGAGGAACCTGAACCCTAACCCTGACCCCGACCCAGCGACCACCCACAGCGTCAGTCGCTCACTAAGGACAATGGGATGCTAATAATTTAAGTCCGCTGAATCTGTGGGGACTTGGGCCACATACATTATTTTCTCGACACAGAATCAGTGGCAGGAGTTGGTTGTAAATCTTCATCACCGACCACATCTGCTTATCCAGACCACACACACTTACACACGGATACAAAAACATATCTCCGAAGCCTACACAGGCTATTTGGGGCAAGTGCTGTTAAAGCGGTGAAATACATACACGTACGGCAACACAGAGACGCGTGCGTGTGGAGAGGCACGAGATGTCTCAGTATATCGGCCAGAGCTCATATCAGTCCTAGGCCTCCCATAGATCGACTCAGTGGTGTCTAAATATTGGCATTGGGGAAGTATGGTCAAACAACCCTCACGACACACACGGCGTGGGGAGGCTAACACCGAGCAGTGGATTGACAAATGGCCGAACGCAGTTATACAGCGTGTTATTCTCGTGCGCTGGGCCACCAAACCGTGGCGATTAAACAAATGTCGAGACAAACTGTTAAGTCTGGTGCCGTCAAACTGCGCCCACAGCTCCCTCCTCTGGCCTGACCGCGGCACCACAGAGTGGCCGTCTGCTTCTCTCTCTCTTCAACCTCAAATAGGCAAGCCAGGCTATTTAAAGGGTTTTTTGGGTTAGGGGCCGTCCATAAATGACGTCACGCACCTAGGGGGGGGGGGGGGTCAGACATTTGTGACGATGTGTGACGAGGGGGGGGGTTGAGAAATGTGAGGTGACATCGAAATGTGCAACTTTAAATAAATATAGAAAACACGTTCTACTTAATTAGACTTTTTAATAAATGTTTTCTCCGACAACATCAGAGTGCAGCGCCACATTAAATACGTACTACAATGACAATAGTTTAAAGCAATTCGAAGCATGTTTTATTTGGGGGGGGGGGGGGCAGAGCTTTGTGACGTCATATTTGAGGGGGGGGGTCTGACTTTTGTGACGCCGTGTGACGAAGGGGGGGGGGTCAAAAATCGTCCAAAATCGCGTGACGTCATTTATGGACGGCCCCTTAGATCACGTAAATATAAATGCGTCGTTAAACCCGCCAATTAGAAAGGTTTGTTACGTAAACAGAACATTGTCAATTCGTTCCTAGTACAGCACACCGCTGTGTTGGAGAGCATATCCACAACATTTACAATCTGATTACTCGGATTTGGCATGTTCTATTTACGTGACACACCGTACTAATTGGCTGCGCCGGGTGGTGGCGGGTTTAATGACATATTTATATTTACGTGATCTAACCCAAAAACATGTTTTATGGAGTCTGTTTGAACAAACAAAATTTTGCTATTTGACTAGGTAAGGCCCACTGAGCTAGTAAGGTCTTTTTCAGAAATGACCTGGTTACAAACGATGGCTCAACGAAGTAGCTTATCGTGTAGCTTATCGCAATGTATAGCAGCCAAAGACTCGTGTGACGTTGATTCTCAATGTGGAGGGAAAACCTGGAGGATCCGGAGAAGATTTCACGTGACCACGGGGAGGAGGCGTCGGGGTTGATCCCAGGGCCTCCTGTGCACCAGGCGAGGTAGTTCACATCTCCGAGCCACTGGCAGTGCCCCGTGGTTGACGATGGAGGCCCCGTGCAGAATGCCTTGTGTGCCCCCCATTATTTAGTATCGTGGGCCCCCCATTATTTAGTATCATGGGTCCCCCAACAAAAAACCCAAGACCGTTATAGGGCCCTCTAAGATAGATAGCTCGTTTATTGTCATTGTCACCAGTACAACGAAATTTTAAATGCTCACCAGTCAGGGCATCATTCATAAATTTAAATTAAATAAAACAAGAAAATAAAAATAAAATTAAATGAAAGATAATCAATTTATACTATATATAAAAACAGCCCAAGTATACCCACATACCCACATAAGGTTACATTTTGTCATTGCACATCTCTATTTCACAATCAATTGTAAACACTATTACTTAATAATTAATTAGCATTATTGAGTGTGGTGATCGCTGTAGGATAAAAGCTCTGTTTGAATCTGTTTGTCCTTGTTTTGACTGATCTGAATCGTCTGCCTGATGGCAACAGCTCAAACAGTGAGTGTCCAGGGTGAGAAGAGTCCTTTATAATGTTCTGTGCTTTTTTGATGCAACGTGAACTGTGTAGTTCTTCCAGTGTGGGGAGATGGCAGCCGGCGATCTTTTGGGCTGTGTTGATGACCCTCTGGAGCGCTTTCCTCTGAGCCACTGTACAGCTGGTGTACCATACACAGATGCAGTATGTAAGAATGCTCTCGATGGAGGCTCGGTAAAAGGACACCAGCAGTTTCTGTGTGATGTTATTATTCCTGAGAATTCTCAGGAAGTAAAGTCTCTGCTGGGCCTTTTTCAGAAGCTCAGTGCTGTTGGCGCTCCAGGTCAGGCCCTCCCCAATGTGGACTCCCAGGAAGCAGAAGTCTGCCACCCTCTCCACACAGTCCCCGCTGATGATTAGTGGTGGAGTGTCCGTTTTCTTTCTCCTGTAGTCTATTATGAGCTCCTTGGTCTTTGCGGTGTTAAGGAGCAGGTTGTTGCCCCTGCAGTATGCTGTCAGCCGCTCCACCTCGTCCCTGTAGGCAGACTCATCCCCCCCAGAGATGAGCCCCACCACTGTGGTGTCATCAACAAACTTCACAATGGTGTTGCTATGGTGGACGGCAGCACAGTCATGTGTGCAGAGGGAGTAGAGCAGGGGGCTCAGTACACAGCCCTGGGGGGAGCCGGTACTGAGGCTCAGGGCTGTGGATGTATGACGGCCCACTCTGACCCTCTGTCTGCGGCCCGAGAGGAAACTATATATCCACATGCAGGTGGGATGTGGAATCCCCAGGTCGCCCAGTTTTTCCACCAGTTTGTGTGGGAGGATGGTGTTGAACGCAGAACTGTAATCCACGAAGAGCATCCGCACATAGCTCCCCTGCTGCTCCAGGTGTGACAGTGCAGCATGTAGTGCTGTGGCCACGGCGTCCTCCGTGGATCGGTTCGCTCTGTAGGCAAACTGGTGGGGGTCAAGGTTTCGGGGCAAGCTTCCTATGATGTGACTCCGGACCAGTTTTTCAAAGCACTTCATCATCACTGGCGTGAGTGCTACTGGCCGGTAGTCGTTGTAGCTGCAAATGTGGGTTTTTTTGGGCAGCGGGACTATGGTGGAGGACTTTAGGCAGGTTGGTACGGTGGACTGTTCCAGAGACAGGTTGAAAATCCTTGTGAAGACTCCAGCCAGCTCTTCTGTGTGACCCCCCCCCCCCCCTACTGCATTAATGTACTTTATCTTTTTAAAGTTTTGTTTAGCTTTTGTGATGTTGCTGACACAAGTCACCATTCAAAATGAGACTTCTCCTGTCCGGTTAATTAAAAAAAAAACTAATTTATACACTTGAAACGTTATCCTTTATTTAAATCAGATGATACAAACCTATCCAGACACATTTACTTATTTTGCAAGGGCGACCTGCACTGAGCTCATATCGAACAGCCCAGGTGTCGGCAACAAAAATAACTCGAAGAGCCATTTTTTCGAATTGAGTCAAACAAATTCAATATTTGAAGAGCCGCAATGCATGCAAATAACGACACGAAGTATGCCTTGAAGACCCGCATACCTTGAATAGCCGCATGCCTTGAAGAGCCGCATGCGGCTCCGGAGCCGAAGGTTGCCGACCCCTGATCTGGCCAATATGCATTCAAAATCATGACAGATACGCTGTTAGCACCCTGGATCTTAGGTGAGGCTTTCCAAAGCGCCAGCCGGCGCGAACCACCACCCTCTCTCTTTTCGCGGTTACCATTTTTTCTCCCAAGTCAAATACAAATTAAAGCCTTCCACGCTGCTCGCACCCGATGATTGTTTATCACGTCCCACGTGACGGAAATAAGCAAACACATTCCTGCGGAGGGAGCTGGTAGGAACGTTGGGTTGCTCGGTCAATGGCCAGGGTCAACGGCGGCGTGGTGTATTCCGCAAATATGCCCGACTGTGAGGGCGGGCACAAGCCGGCGTGAGTAGGTTAAACGTTGAGTTTTATAAGGGCACCACGGGGTGACCAGCCCCTCCCCACTCAGCCCCACCCCTCCCACCCCCCACCCAGCCCCACCCTCCCCACCCTCCCCTCTCCACCCAGCCCCACCCCTCCAATTTTTGGATGCACGACGAACGGACGGACACAATAATCCCCTGTGGGCTGGTGTAACCAGGAGGTTCCTACCAGTATTAGCGCTGCCTGTATCACGCGGAACAACCATCGAGCGCGTGCAGCGTGGGACGAGTTGATTTGTACAGAGTTTGAATTGGGAGTACATAGGTACGTCCGAAAACACGGAGCGTGGCGGGTCGCGTGGACTGACATTCTAGCTGCTACTACTGGCCAGAGGTCGCAAACGGGTTTTGATTCCTTGCCCGTACCCGGCCGCACCAGGGTGGCAATCGGGTACCCGTACCCTACCCGATACCCGGCTACCCGTACCCGGCCGGGTATCGGGAAGGGTACGGGTATCGGGTACCCGATTGCGACCTCTGCTACTGGCTCAGCTCTCGATACGTGGCCACGACGAGCCCGTGAGCTCACCTCTCGTGTGGCGTTGTAATCCTCCTGCGTAAATTGCAACGTAGGAAACAGCATTCTGCGTGTTGGCTGCAGCAGGCGCCACGCACCGGTAGAGGGCGAGGTCGACACAATCTCTGCATGACAGATGTCCGCGCAGCGGAGTGGATTTGCCGGCCCTGGCTAACGGATAAGAAACATCGAATTCATGCGTGGGGGTTCATATGGGAAAGATGAAAAGTGTGCATGGAGAAATGGAGAGGGGTCCAGATTTAAATTACGCTGAGGTAGAGGAGCAGGGATAAGCGAAGACACGCGAATTAGAGAGACGTTTTGCCTGTTTAGCGCGCTTGGGCTGGACCCGTCGCAGGAAGGGGTCATTGGCAGTGGTTGAGTTGGCAGGCGAAGGAGGCGGCAAGCACCGCCGAGATGGAGCGATGACATCCGGCTCGTGTGCAGGTGCCAGGCGGATTGTCGTATCGCGAGTCCTTGAGAGATGGTGGCTTGGAGAGGCGTCCGCCCAGCAGTGGATAGACCATGGCTGATGATGATCATCATGATCGTGAAGAAAATGAACCGTTGCATCCACTCCGCCGTGTTTCGACCGTTGCGCTGCACAGCTCCTGATGCCCTTTCTCGGTTCTACGACGTCACAATCGGACGAGCACGTGGGAGAGAATCTAATCGCTGCGTCCACGTTCGCCGCTCTTTGCCTTGCGCTCCCGCAGGTGACGTGTGCCTCTTCTACAAGGACACCTACTTCCTGCACGGAGTGGTGGCGTTCGGCCTGGCCCACTGCTGCTACATCAAAGCGTTCGGTCTGCGCGGCGACCACCTCGTCCTGGGCCTCGTGCTGCTCTCCTGCGCCCTCGCCGCCTTCGCCTTCCTCTACCCGGGCGTGAGCGACGACGCCGTGCTCGCGCCGGCCATCTTGGCGTACAGCTTGCTCATCTTCACCATGGCGTGGCGGGCCTTGGCTCGGCTTTTCGGGGGGCCCGGCTGGGGGGCCTGCGAGCTGAGCGGCGCTTTGGGCGCGGCGCTTTTTGTGGCGTCGGATCTGACGCTGGCCACGAACCGGTTTCGCTTCGCGGTGCCCCACGCGGCCTTGGTCACGCACGCGACTTACTACGCGGCGCAGCAGCTGATCGCGCTGTCGGTCAAGCGCGAGCCGTTGACCGGCAAGCAATGGAAGCTGCCGTAAGAGTCCGTGTGGGACCGCCCCCCCCCCCAATAGGGTTTCCACCTCTGGGATACGGCAAAAGCAATAACAACAACAGAAAATGTCACGTGCCACGAGAATGAGAAAGGATAACCCACGCGTAACTGACCAAAAAAAACGGGACTTGTATTGATTTGCCAAAATGTCCCGGGCAGATTTCAGAGATTTCCCCAAGAAAAAAATGATCGCTTACAGGAGGCGCGATCCTGCGAAAAACCAGGACAAGTTGACAAACCCAACAGTGTGACCTCCTTAAACAAACTAAAAATCTAGCGATGTTCAGTCCAATTGAGAGGGGTGAAAGAAAGGTGGGAGGCGAGGGTAGGGAAAGGGGTCTCAGTAGGAGGAAGGTAAGGTTCATCCCAGTGGCGTAGCGTAGTTGACATCAGCTCCGGTGCGAGGAATGGTTGTACCGCGAGCACGCTCGTTAGCCATGCCGCTCGTTCCCACCCCCATCACTCTCTCCCCGCTGTCGTCTCGCAAGTTCACTCTCGGCAGAGCTGGCTCGCTCGGATTCAAATAAAACCCGTGCCGAAAAACACAACCTTAGCTCTGTGTCTTGCCCCACCTTATTTTGCTTCTCTAATTTCTTAACTATACTGTCCCATGCCGTCCTCTAAGCTCCCAATATCGACCGACCCTCTCTCTACCTTGCTTGCCACCCTGCGCCGAGTCACGTCCCTCCTCCCTTCTTGCTCCCCTTCACTGGAACCATCTCCCACTGCGACACGCAGAGCAATCGTCCTCAATCATTTGCTTCCATGCCTCGCTGAAAACAACCCCCATCTCTTCTGCATTGGCTATCCTGTTCCTGCTACTCTCCCTTGCACCAACCCCGCCAGCTACGATCACTACCCCTGTCACTTCCCCTACCCATATCAGTAACCCTATCACTACCCCTATTATCATTACCCCAACACCTATCACTACCCCAACCCCTTCTTAACCACTGCCACCTGTCCTGTCACCATAGCGACACCACCACTTGAATTAACAAGCCTACACTCTTTTTTAACCGCTGTCATCTTAGTTACAATTTTATAGCGATTGTAAAGCGCCTCGGACGAAGGCGCTCTCTAAATCTATACAAGATAAGAAATGTGAACATGATGGCACGCCGTGCATTCCTTTGGTGATCAGGCTGAGTCTCAAATCAAAGCACTTGAGAACCCGGTTCCATCACTAGCGGCTGAATCCGTATTCGAACCGAAGAGCTCATCAGTACCAACACAGCATCTTTGAGCCCTTAACCACCGGGCCACCTCTGTCATTTCACTTTTATTTTTACTTTTGGAGTTTACAATCGCATGCAGTGGAATGGAGCCAGCGATGAAGTTGGCTACAGCGAGCTTCTGTGCTGTTTACCTCTTGTGGAACGTTGCATCGGTTTTAATCGAGTATCGATTTATAAGTGTGATTTACATGTCATGCACATTAAATGCAAATGGTATGCTCACGTTAATAGTACAAAGTGAAGTTTAACACGTAGGCTTTCGCGACGAATATCATCAATAATACAGGTGTTTTGGGTTATTACGCCGCTATTAAAGGAACGAAACTGGTCGACTTCTCCACAAATCTGGCTGTCGCCTGATGACGCTAGTTGTAATTACTGGCGAAAGGTCGTACTCAGATTGTAAATGTTGTGGCTTGACTCTCTAGCACACCGGTGTGCTGGACTAGGTTTCTTTTTACGTGACAAACTTTAATAATTGGCTGTGTCGGCTGGTGGCGGATTTAACGACATTTATATATTTACGCGATCTAACCCAAAAAAACCTGTATTATGGATTACAAAGTGAATTTTACTTTTCTACGTAATATTTTAAAATATTCTACAAACGAGATTAACAAAAATAGACAATACAAATGACATGGAAAACAAAACAAAAATAATATTTTATTGAATTAACTTCCTTAATTGAAACAAAGAATCGGATCACCAGGAGGTGAATCTGTAGACCCCTGCTGTTGCTGCCCATGAATGAGATTTATTTTCACAAAGTGCCCGCCATCTTGGATCTCACCATCGGCCATCTTGGTGATCACTTGCCGCCATTTTGGATCTCACCGTCGGAAATCTTGGTGATCATCTGTCACCATCTTGGATCTCACTGTCGGCCATTTTGGCGATCACTTGCCGCCATCTTGGATTTCACTGTCGGCCATCTTTGTGATCACTTGCCGCCATCTTGGTGACAAGTTCCCACCAACAAACA
This sequence comes from Lethenteron reissneri, assembly GCF_015708825.2. Lineage (NCBI taxonomy): Eukaryota > Metazoa > Chordata > Hyperoartia > Petromyzontiformes > Petromyzontidae > Lethenteron > Lethenteron reissneri. The sequence continues at coordinate 2,999,190 of NC_083815.1, read as the reverse complement.
GAATTTGAAAACACATTTATTGGTGATATTGCCTTGTCAGTGGTGCACAAATACAAATCATGGGAAACTCTAAACATTCGTCAATAGCACTGTGGCCTTAAAGTAAATAATATATAATAGGCACCATTAGAGACAATGGTCGTTCGTAGAAAATATATCCATAATTTTAATAATCAGTGTATCTCTTTATCAAATTCTATCATTTAATTTTAGATTTTCTGGAAAATATATTTCAAGTTGATTTCGAAACAAACTGCTGAAGGTAAATCTATTTTTGGATACTAAATCACAATTTACAGAGGAAGAAGAAAAATAATGATGGCAAAGTGATGCGTGCAATTTTTATTTAAGAGATGGCCAAATATGCTGAGGTAAATTATGTTTCAAATTCCTGAAAAATTCCGATGGGCCATAGATCACTGCTTAGTGAAGGTCCCATTATGAGAGCAATACATCTTTAACGGTTGCCAAAGTGGAAATGACGGCAGAGTAGATTGCGTAATGGAATTTAAAAAAATGGCATTGCGAGAGAGGTAATTGCGTAAACTTACCAACTGAGTGGGTCGGTGCTTCAGCCCAATTAATTGCACTATGTTTAAATTAATAAGTAATTTGTAACTCGCGTAATTGAATAAGTGAGCATGTTGTGAGGAAATAAATGGCTCTATTACTTCATATGATTGAACATGTTTGGTATGGAACAATTTTACACATGATACGTGTGTTTTCTCTCTCAAACATTGGACTATACATTTTCGGGGAAAGTATATGATGTGTGTGATGGTATGTTCTTGTGTGTGTTGGTATACATACGGTGGGATAAAACATCAGAAACTGAGGAGACACGTGGCCGTGCATGGGTCTGGCCACTACCCAAGTGCTGTGCCGGCCTTAATAGGTGCTCGCTAACAACACTTGCCCCGACAACCTGTGTAAGCTACACGGAAGATATTTGTCTTTGTATGTACACGATTCATGCGGAGAGTTAGCGCACTGCGCTACGAAACCGGCCACTCATGTTCGATTCCCGCTCACGGCCAACACCATTGACGATTATCTGAACCGGTCCTGGGCCTCCCCTCGGTGCGATGTGTACACATCACCACTAGAGAGACAAAGGCGGCTGGGCGTGGTGTTGGCCACCCACCCCCTCGTGTGCCACAGTGCCGGCCTTCATAGGTGCTCGCTGACAGCACTTGCCCCAACAGCCTGTTAAGGCTATACGGGGGATCTTTGTCTTTTGTGTCTGCCTCTGTGTTTTATTTAATCGGGCTTGGCCACGGGTGCGTTTGGCCCCGGGTGCGTTGCCAACTCTCCCTGTGAAGCTGCGCGCCACGGAGATTTCACGCTAAGCCCGGGGGTTGTGTCACTCCGTGTGCTCCAGCCCAGGGGTCACGTTGCGTTGTTGGCCTCGCAGAGGGATCACGAATCCATTCATCCATCGAGGGGGTCTGTGTTCGCACAAACATACAACCCAACACACGAACAAATACAGATGGGCGGACAATTACGCCTCCGTCACATATCTGTTTATCCTCATGGTAAAACAATAATTCAAGTGGGGGTTTTTTTTACATTCGATCAGCCACACGGTCTTCTAAGAAGGGAATACATCATTTCGGCAGCAAATGGTTTCACACAAGCAAAACTCTGTACCGGCTTCGACATTCAGTGTCTCATCAGCAGCCAGGCACGCTTGAGCCAATGCACAACAGAGATAGCTCCCGTAGCGACACGAAGGCTATTGCCACCTCAGGTACAACAACGGGAACACAATGAGAGGAAGAATATCTGACAACGTCACAAGAGTTGAAATCTGCATGTTAAATTAAAAAAAGATCTTCTGAGTGGTGTATTTATCAGTTTCTTAGAGAGATGATAAAAAAAACATCCCAGGACACTGAAATAACTTAAAACTAAACTATTTTTTATTTTACCAGGTAAGGCCCACTGAGCTATATAGCTCTATTTCAGAAGCGACCTTGCCACAAAAGATAGTTCAATAAAGTGGCTTATTACGTGTACATTTATAGCAGCTAAATATTATAAACACATGTTTATAAATATTCTTAGGTTTTTTTCGGTAACTTTACGTGAATTTACCGAAAAAACCTAAGAATATGAATCATTGCAGTCACGAAAGCTTCAAATCTAGAATGTTTATAAATGTGGAGGGGGGAAACCAGAGGACCCGGAGAAAAATCCACGCGACCACGGGGAGAGACATGCAAACTACAAATATACAGCAGGCGTCAGGGTCTGGATCGGGATCAAACCCATGGCCTCCTGTATACCCAAGCAAGGTAGTTAACATCTCCTAGCCACCGTGGCGCCCTTTAACGTCCCGGGGGGACTTACGGGTTTTCCAGGAGGCATACCTCAACAGGAGGATGTTCCTGGGAAAACCAGGACGGGTGGCAAGCCTATCAGGTTTGTGTGGTTAGGCTGTTGGTCCTGCGCCGTTCCACGAGGACAACTTCGATTACAAACAAAAATCTCTTCTTCATGAAGGGGAGGGGGACCCAGGACCGGTTCGGATATCACTCGCTACGCCACTGATGATAGTCGTGGCTGGGAATCGAAATCACGTCTCCAAGTTAATTAGCGCAGTGCGTTAACCAAGTCACCTGCCCTCCACTCCACACATAGTTGCTTTTTATATCTGTACACACAAAATCAGAGTTCATTCTGGCTCAAAACGAGCGTGGTGGAAATTCTACGTTCCTATGACGGGATCACGATGAGCAAACAGAATTTTAAAAACCCGACAAACCCCCCTAGCCCCCCCCCCGCCCCCCAAGTTGAACTAAGCTCGACTCTCGTAAAGATACGCACAGTAAGCGCTTCGCAAACCTAAATCCCAACTGCAATGTTAATCCCTGCAAATGAGTTTTAATACCAAACTTTCACGCCACGCTCATTAAATACGCTCGAATGCCCGCCCGCCCGTCCGTGCGGGCGCTCGCTCGCTCCATCGCTCGCTCCATCGCTCGCGTTCCAGCGCTGTTATGAAAGGGCGCCCCGAATTCTTCATCTCGAACAACGCGTGTCCGAGGATACGGGGACTCCATCCCGTGGGCCAGGGCTGGGTGGGTGTGTGGTTAACGGTTACCACCTCGTGTGGCAAATGCTGCTTACTCCTACTACTCATCGTATCCACGGACAGCATGGGCACCAGCCGCCCTGAGCAATGCGTTGTTGGTGTGAGTGTGCAAGCAAGTGTGGGGAGGCTCGTGAAGAACGCTGCTGCTGGGCAGTTGGAGGCAGTCGCCCTCCAGCAACAACGGAGGGCAGAGGAGCGACGCTCACAACAACGAGCGGAGCGCCGGGTGGCTAAAGCACAGCAAGTTGGCACAGTAGGGGGCACAGGTGGTGCATCGGCCAGTCGTCTCAGGAGGTGGATCCACGGCACCTGCTGGGTCTGCCCCGTGACCTCCTGCCAGCGGGCGTTCGACACTTCACGTGGCCTCAACGTGCACATCGCCTGGCACAAGCGCAGTGGTGACGTCACCGCCACTTAGTGGCGAATGGTGGCTGTCGTTGTACGCAAGTGTGGGGAGAGGTAGTTGTAGCTGGACGTCTGTTGAAAAAGCTTCATAGCTCATCGGATTCCTCCACGATAGCGCTCTGCGCTGCAACCCCGGCGACCAGAGTTTGATTCTCGCTCACGGCCACCAACAGAGTGACGATTAATTATCTTAACCGGCCCTAGGCCGCCCATAGGTCGACTCAGCCTCAAATAAGTAGCTGGTACGGTGTGTAAAAACATCGCCACGAGAAAGATAAAGGCGGTCGGGCGTGGTGCTGTCCACCCCATCCTCTCGTGTGGCCGTGTCGGCTTTCATAGGTGCTCGCTAACAGCACTTGCCCAAACAGTCTGTGAAGACTTTCAGGGGGATATTTGTATTTTGTGTACGCATTTCCCCAATGTGACGTAGATAATCTTTATCATGGGACCTCCTTTGCCAGTACAAAAATATGATAATAGGTTTTCCCTTTTTTTCTGGCAAAAAACAGCTGTGTTAAGATGTTAAGGCACCAAACTGAAACCTTTTTATAAAGAATCATGTCTGCATTAACGACAATGCTTGTGGTCAGAATGCAAACAAAAAACATACTCTGATAATTAATGCATTGCCCTTTTAGTGTCCTCTGGTCTAACACCGTTGAGACGAGGGTCAAAAGAAAGCTGTCCCTGGTGTGGACCAATCAGTTTCAAGGGCAATGCATTAATTATCAGAGTATGTTTTTTGTTTGCATTCTGACCACAAGCATTGTGGTTAAAAGCAAACATGATTTCTGGTAAAAAAAAAGGTTTTAGTATGGTGTCTTAACATCCTAACACAGCTGTTTTTTGCCAGAAAAAAGGGGAAACCCTATTATCGTAGATAATCTTTTTTCAAAGTAATAGTGAAACGTTGTGGATATGTGTGAGTTTGTCGTACGTGGTTGCAGTGGGTGAGCGGTGGGTGGCGCAGTGGTTAGCCCACTGCGTGGCGAACTCGGCGGCGGCTTTCCTGAAGTTCGATTCCCGCTTCCGACCAATAAATATATTTTAACTGGTCCCAGGTCTCACCATAGGTGCACACGTGATGCGGTGTGCAATACATCAACAGCGGGGTGCTGGCCACCCACAAAGGCAAAAACAAAGATCCCCCGTATAGCCTTAAAAGACTACGGGGACAAGTGCTGTTAGCGAGCACCTTTGATGGCTGGCACAGCACACGAGGGGGGTGTGTGGCCAACACCACGCCCGATCGCCTTTGTCTCCCCACGTCGCACCAGGCACTCATTTGGTGTTGGCCGTGAGCGGGAATGGAACCCGGGTCACCGGGTTCGTAGCGCAGCTCGCTAACCGCTGCACTATCGCTCCCCACTAGCCACCAACACCCCTCGTGTGTCATGCGGGCCTTGACAGCGCTTGCCTCGACAAGTCTGTTCGTGAAGTGGCCACCATCATCCATTCATATCGACAACGCCCTCCCAGCAGCGTCAGTTGTGTACGCAGCGTCCGCTCCTAAGGGCCCGGGGTGAAATCTGGACGAATCGCCCGGAGCTGTGCTGGGCAGCTAACTCACACGTGCACAGGCGATACCAACCGACGCCACTCCGAACAGGTCACGGATGAACCGGGTGGCGCTGATTGCCGATAGCAATGAACCCCGCTCGCCCCGACTCTGGTTACTGTGTCCCAGCGGACCCAACTGAGAAACTGCGAACAACAATGCGGGAACATTTCGAGAACGACCGAAGATCAGCCGCCGATTCACGGTTCAATTCCGGCGACAGGCGGTCGGATAATGAATGTAGCAGTAAGCGGTGAAGTAGCGTGGTTGGTTGGCACGAGCAAGGAATAAACTAAACTAGATTATTTTTCTTTTACCAGGTAAAGGACACCGAGTTGTGAGCTCTTGTTCAGAGGCGACCTGGCCACGCGTGGTAGATCATCGAAGTGGCTTATCAATATCATCATGTTTGGGGATTCATAGTAGCAGCCAAATCATCTAACCGCACGTTGATTCTAAATGTGGAGGGCGGAAACCGGACGACTCGGAGAAAAATGAACGCGACCACGACGGGGAGCGAGAGAACACACGGACTCTGAAATATACAACAGGCATCGTCAGGGTCCGGGATCGAACCCATGGGTACCAGGCGAGGGAGATTGCACCTCCTCGCCACCGCGGAATGAAATGGGAGTCCCCTCCGCACGTTCCCCTTCCCGTCTCTCGGCGTCATTCCAAGCATGCGTCGCTCCACCCTTGCACTTTTTTGCTTTCGGTGTAGCTAATAACTGCATATATCATATATATTAATATGTTATTATATGCCTACTTGAATATACATGTCATTTAAATTTTAATCTTCGCGGTTATTCATCCAATCTGAGAATGCACTCCAGGAGGGTTCTGCTCACCTACAGTGTATTTAAACAGTTAAACACACGTCGGTATACTTGAATATAATTATACTCATGTTGATTATTGAGAGGTCAGAGGCCTACATTGACCTGGATTCGAATCCGAACATTTACCAGGGTACTCAAGTGTATTAAGTTGATGGTCTCAGGCTGGGGTAAGCGCTGTTAGCGATCACCGTGATTAACCACGAACCACTACACAAAAGAAACAGGTCCCCAAGTGTAGCCTTCACAGACTGTCGGGGCAAGTGCTGTTAGCGAGCGCCTTTGACGGCCGGCGAGGCACACGAGGGGGTGGGTGACCAGCACCACGCCCGGTCGCCTTTTGTCTCCCGAGCGGCGATGTTTACACACCGCACCAGGTGCTCATTTGAGGCTGAGCCGACCTAGGGGAGTCCCATGACCGGTTCAGATAATCGTCACCGAGGAGTTGGAGTGGGGTACAGACCCCCCCCCACCACCACTACCCAACGCCTAACCGTTCGGGATCCGCTTGGGGTTGTTCCTAGAACCCAGAGAGTGTGCGGCTACTTCGGTCAATAAACGAGGCAAGCGTGAAAACAATTTGTTTTCTTTGAGAGGCATGACCCGAATCCGAACTTGCGGGCGGCCCGATTACTCAAATCTCCAACAAGCGGGGCTCGGTGTTCCGGACCAGACGTCGTCACGGCTTTACGCCTCACGCTCGCTCACCAGCTTGCGTCTAAACGTGCATCAAGAACGCTTCAGTTTAACACGTAGGAGGATTTTGCGACTAATATAATCGATAATACTGAGGGGGGGGGGTGTTTAGGTTAGATCGCGTAAATATATAAATGTGTCGTTAAACCCGCCACCACCCGACACAGCCAACTAGTGAGGTTTGTCACGTAAACAGAACGTGGCCAATTCGTTACGAGCACAGCACACCGGTGTGTTGGAGAGCAAAGCCACAACATTTAGATTCTAACGAATTGATACATTCTGTTTACGTGACAACCCTTACTAATTGGCTGTATCAGGATGGTGGTGGGTTTCACGACACATCTATATATTTACGCGATCTAACCCAAAACACCTGCATCAAGTACGCTTCAGCACACGATGTGGGTGGTCCTGGTGTGTGCACAGCGGTGCCAGCGGTGTCAAGATCGCCCTTTGTTATGGGGGAGGCTCGTGAGGGACGCTACTGGGTCAGTTGGAGGCAGTCCGCCCTCCAACAACAACAACGCAGGGCAGAAGAGCGACGCTCACAACAACGAGCGGCGCGCCGGGCGTATAAAAGGCTACAAGTTGGACAGTAGTGGAGGGGCACAGCTGGTGCATCTGCCAGTCATCTCAGTGAGCCATGGCACATGGGGTCTGTCCCGTGACCTCCTGTCAGCGAGCCCTCGGCACTTCACGTGACGGCATCAAAGTGCACCTAGCCTGGCACAGGCGCCGTGGGGACGTCACCGTCACCGCTTTTGGGTCTCAACCACTGTACTATGGTCACCTCCCCTCCCAGCCCCTGCCACGTTACTCACAGCCACAGGAAGGATCCCATGTCTACGATTATAGCCAACGCCGTGCTGCTGATGAGGAGGGCTGTGTTCCAGCTTGTGCGTCCGCGTGTTTTATCGCTGTTTTCCGGCGCGCATTCGAAATGCATCCTGCACTATATCCATGTCGCAGCCTCTGCACCTCCCCCCTCTGAAAAGTCTTTTGCACCCAACCGCTCCCTGGCAATAGTCTGGGAAGCGCTTGTGTGTTATAGCGGAGCGTTGTTTGTACCGCGCGTGTGTGTGTATAGAGAGCAGTCGTGTAGCGGATATCGCGCTGCGCTACGAACCCAACGACCCGAGTTCGATTCCCGCTCACGGCCAACACCAGTGACGATTTTCTGAACCGGTCCTGGGCATCCCCTAGGTCGACTCAGCCTCAAATGAGTACCGGGTGCGATGTGTAGTAAACATCGCCACTAGGGAGACAAAGGCGACCAGGCGTGGTGCTGGCCACTCACCCCCTCGTGTGCCGTACCGGCTTTCATAGGTGCTCGCTAACAGCACTTGCCCCTACAGTCTGTTAAGGCTATGCGAGGGATCTTTGTATTTGTATGTATAATACAATCAGGGCGCTTTGTCAATCCACTGCTGGATGATTGGCCTTACCACGCCTTTGTTGCTCGTAGGGGTTGTTCGACCATACTTCACCACGTTTGTCAAGGCTGGTTGACGAATGGAGTGTGGGGAAGGGGAGCGGGTTACAACCGGTCAGGATATCATCTCGCCAGTAACACTGTGTTGGCCGTGGTCGGGAGTCGAACTCGGGTGGAAAAGTTCATCGGAGTGCAATGCGCCAGCCACTGCGCCACCGCTCCCTCCGTGTGTGTATGTGCGTGCGCATGGGAATGTGTGTAGGGATCGGTGGCGCGGTGGTTGACGCACTGCGCTCAGCCACAGCTCACACCGCTGGCGTGTGCTATGGGAACCAGTCCTTGGCATCTAAACATTACCACGAGGGCGACCGGGCATGGTGCTGGCCACCCAGCCCCTAGTGTGCCGTGCCGGCCTTCATATAGATGCTCGCTAACAGCACTTGCCCCAAGAGTTTGTTAAAGGCTATGGGGGGGTGGGGTGTCTTTGCCTTTGTATGCTTGTGCACGTGTGTGCACATGCGCGTGCCTGTGTGTGCGTGAGTACCGATGCGTAAACATAAATACTGGGGAGACAAAGGCCGCCGGGCGTTGTGCTGGTCACCACCCTCTCGTGTAGACGTTCTGGCCTTCATAGGTGCTCGCTAACAGCACTTGCTCCAACAGTCTGTTAAGGCTATACGGGGATCTTTGTCTTTGTGTGTATGTGCGTGCTATACCCGTATCCTCTTACATAACTGAGAGGCGGGCAGTCAAAAGGTGGTTGAGTGGACAAGACTCTGCGTCACAGAAGGAGTGGTTGACGATGGCGGTGGGAAAGAAGTATAAAGCTCTGCGCCACCCGCAGCCGCCACCAGAGCGGAGCAGATACGAACACCCCCCCCCCCACGCACCAATTACCTCCGCACCCTTCTTCCATTCGTCCTCGCTACCTGAATCGTCTTGCCGGCTGCACCGCAACCCCATTCACCTGCCCCCCCCCCCCACACACCGCCACGCACAACGATCTCACCCCCAACCCAAATGTCTCGGCGCTCTTCTCGCCCCGACACGGCGCTCTACCCGAGCCGCGGCGAGATGCACGAGTCGTGGCGCGGCGGCGTCGCGTGCCTCTGCGTCGCGATCTTCTTCCTCATGACCGTCGCCATCATCTACTGGCAGGTGGTGGACACTCCCGACAGAGCGTGGGCCCTCAAGGCGACGTCGCTGCGAAGCGGCTTGGCCTGGGACGCTCGCGCGCTCCGTCTCGTGCTGGCTCGGCACCACGTTCAGCGCGACGATCGCGATGATGGCGGTGGTGGTGGTGATGGAGACGCGTCGACAGAGGTGGTGGAGGAGGAGGAGGAGGATGACGATGGCGGTGGAGATGTTCCGATCTCGAGCGCCTCTCAAATTGGAGATCTCCTGGAAATCCGCTGCGCCGCGGTCAAGGTGCCGGACGCAGGAGAGGAGGTGAAGAAGGTTGCGTGGAACTCGAGACGAGCCACTTGTGTCGCCAGGGAAACTGGTCAACAGCAGCATCAGCAACGCCAACAGCAACAACACAATCATATCAATCACCAACATAATCGTCAAGAGCGCGCTTCGCCGTCTTCATCAACGACATCGCAAAAAGCATCATCATCATCGTCGTCGGCAACATCGTCATCGACATCGTCGCCTTCGTCGCCACCCGAGTTCTGTGAGAGGTGGGAGGCTGGGGAGGAGCTGCGCGTGAGGGCGGAGAGCGTGGATGCTGGAGGACACTTGGACTGTTACCACGTGGAATGGACCTACCCGGACTGTCGCTCCACACTGCAGGTACTGCATGCGGATGGACCTGTGTGCAAGTGTTTGTCTTTGTGCGTCTACAGGGAGCGGTAGCGTAGTGGTAAGCGCGCTGCGCTACGAACCCGGCGGCCCGAGTTCGATTCCTGCTCACGGCCAACACCGGTGGCGATTATCTGAACCGGTCCCGAGACTTCCCCCTAGGTCGACTCAGCCTCAAATCGTTACCTGATGCGGTGTCTGAGCATGAGCTATGCTGCCGGGCTTGGTTCAGGTCACACCATCGGAGCTCACTCACAGCCCTTGCCCCAACAGTCTGTTGAGGCGAAAGGGAAATCTTCGTATGTACGTGTGTGCTAAATCTTGACTTAAAGCTTTCGTGACTGCAGGAATTCATTTGAGTCTTTCAAGAATACGTGTGTGCTGTTTACACATCTTATATTTGTAAAAACATTTCGATTTAAAGCTTTCGTGACTGCAGGGATTCATCTTATTTCCCTTCTCCGTGACTTTACCGAAAGAACCAATGTAAAAACATGTTTCCACTCCACTGCTGGATGACGGCCTCTCCGCACCCGTGCTGATCGTGGGGGGGGGGGTGTTATTTTTTCACCACACAGCATCGGCGTGGGGGCTATAGAAGGATAGCACAACACTCTTCTGATAACGTAGCTCTGCAGCAGCCTATAACACATTTTATGCACGGCGGTCGCCCGTCCGGGAACTGTCCAGGCTCAACGCTGCTTGGCTTCTGAGATCGGGCGCATGTATGAGTGGATGATGAAGATGGATGCACTCGGCCCCGCCATAGGAAATGTGAAATTCCCGTCACTGGATAACGTTGGTTTGAGCACAAATCAATAATCACTTTCGTGTGTGTGTACGTATGTAGTCCGTGAGCCCAAACAAGATACTTCACTTATCGGTACCCACCTGACCGAGCGTGATATTGGTCGTTTCAATTTCTTTATGTGGCAAATAACAGTACATTACGTGATAACCAATTAGAAATGAGTGTGTTACCAAACATTTAACTTTTATTAGCCATGGAAATGCATCGGTACATACTATGACCTTGGGTGGTACCAACTTTTGCTGAATAATATTCATTGGTGGTACATGGGGGATCTATATCTTCTACGTGTCACTGTTGATCGGTGTAAGCCTCCTAACCAGTTCATTTGGAATGCACCAGATTTGGTCAGATCTCGGAAGCTACCCTTCCACCGAGGTTAACTTCGCTTCAAAAAGTAATGACACGGTGATTGGGACCAGGACACACCTTCCTGCATTGCATTGTGCCAGCAACATTTGATCGTTTGACTTGGACTAAAATTACTTATTGAGTTTTGAATGGCTTGGCTGGTACTCAACGGTTACTATTTAAAAACTGGTAATCATAAAACATGCTCTAAATGCATTTCTAATTAGGACCCATGGTGTAAAGTTCAGTCGCCAAACCTTATTAACTGTATCTCTCTGGGCTATTTTTACGTGCTATGAAGAAGGGCCCTTGCTCGAAACGTCGCAGATTTGTGGTAGGTGATGTAATGTGCAAACAGCACCCGTTGGGTGTGGTGCCAACCTTAATATGTGCTCGCTACCAACACTTTCCTCAACATCGACTCACGATGATCATGCCGAAGGCTGTTATTTGTTTTTATGTATTCTTGTAACGGTGATCGATGCTTCTGAAAATCAAACCAATGATGATTACTACACTGGTGGTGGTGATGATAACGTTGTGATGATGATTGATAATGATGATGAGAGTGAATATGAATTATCCTGTTGATGCTGCTGCTGCCGCTGCTGATGATGTTGTTGCTGCTGATGATGATGATGTTGTTGCTGATGATGAGTATGTGCCTTGTAGAACTGCTTCGTGCTGCCGAACGGCACGTGGTTTGGCTGGTCCCCCGATGGGCACGCGTCCTGGCCCCTTGCGGACTCGGGCTCACAGCCGGACGGGAGACACCGGCGAGCCCCGTGGCACGCGCGGGAGGGGTACTTCTTGGGGTCCACAGGTACCGAACCCCTTATTCTCCCCCTTCACCCTCCCCCCTAGCCCTCTAACTAGCCCCTCCCCTCGCGCTCTCACGATGCAGCCGCTCCGTCTAGGTAGCTCTGCGCGCGAGATGATTCCGCGAGCTGATCCCGCCGCTCCATCTTCGCGATGGCCGTCCTCGCGAGCGGTCTTCCCTCCTTTGGCCGCACCTCCGTCGCCAGTCTCGACCACTTAGCGACCTATTCTTCCCAAGCCCACTGCATTTTCTTAACAGTCAATGGAAAAATACTCATTGAGTTGATTAAATATTTTCCGACTCTTTGTCATTCAATCAGCCGTGGCATAGAAACAAAGAAAAAAATGATGTAAAAATATGTACCTAGGAAAATCTGATTGTTGCTCAAGGGTCGTTTTCAGAGAGGGCCCTGCTACGAGAAACCCACAAGGAGGTGGCACTCACCATGAGTTCAATTATTATACTTTATAAAGTGCAATGTAATCGAGGGAATGTGTTGTATTGGTGCAGTCTTGGATTTTTGTTGTTGTTGTTTTGGGCCTTGCCCCATGCTTGCACTTGGTGTTGACAAATCTTCAGGAGTATATGTTCTTGTGCAATTTTTACTTCCATATTTATTTGAGTGACTTTCTAGACTCGTCTCTTTCTTCCTCTTCTATCCTGTATTGACCCGCCCCTACTGGACATCTGTGAAAAAGAAGAGCTTAGTAGCTTATCAGATTCCTCCAGGATAAATAAAGATTCTGATTATGATTCTGACTACCTTCTCTTGGCCACACCTCACAGCCCCAGCGCGCTAACCGATACACTACCACTCCCCTACACACACACACCTACACACACATACACACATCCACAAAGACAAAGATCCCCCATATTGCCTTAACAGACTGTAGGGGCAAGTGCTGTTAGCGAGCACCTATTAAGGCCCACACACACACATACAAACACATACACACAATGCGAAGTAGTGCAATACAAAACATTAAAAACAATTGCAATGATCAATCACATTTTTTTCTATCAGAGCTTTGAGAATCGAACTTGGGTTTTCCGGGATTCAAGATGAAGCGCTGTTGACCGCTGAATCTGTGTGTGTGTGCTTTTGTCAACCCCTCTGTTAAATTGCTACGGCGCATACACACAGGCGTGGCCCACGCGTGTGTGTACACAGTGCAGGCGTGTGTGTGTGTGCGCGCATTGTGTGTTTTGTGTTTCCCCGCATCGCTGCTCCCGCATGCATTCGTGGTTAGAGCGCGATGGGCAATGGGGGAGGGGGGACGAGGCGAGGGGAGGAGGACCTACAAGTGGGATGTCGTGGTTGGCATGCCCCCTCTCCACCCCCTTTGTAGCCACACGCCTGGGCAGCTCTGGCCCATAGACCACGCTGGATGCAATTGGACCGCCTGTGCACTCGCTAGCCTACGCCACTGTCTCCCAACTCTGTCGCTCGTATTTCTCCTTGTCTCTCTCTGTCTCTCATTGTCTCTCTATGTGTCTCTCTCTCTGCATGCTGGGAAGAGGGTGCGTCTCCCCGTGCTCCAAACCTTGCCATTAGCTGCTAGTGAGGGCCTAGTTTTTCATCTGCATCCTAGCCTCACCTGAGAGAGTTTCTTGTACTTCCCGGCGACCTCTTTCACTCCCCGAGCTCCATCGAGTGTCTCCAACAACACAGGGTCGTGCTGTCTCCCACCTCTCTCTTAACACACAAATTTCTAGGCAGGGCTGTGGCCTGCTCACAGCCCTAGCTCTCACCACCCTTCCTCCCCACTCTGTTACATCCTTCATATCTTCTGCTTTATTGTAAATGTCGTGACATCGCGGGATGTCGCTGTGTAATGCCGGCCCCAGAGAGGCACGGCGTGCGGTGTAACGACATCGCGGACACCACGTGGTGTGGGTGCAGTAGCGGCCCTAGAGGGGCTCGGTGAGCGCTGATTGATAGCGCTGGATGGCATCACGCTTGGCGTGCAGTGCCAGCCATACAGGATAGGGTGGGGGAGTGCCGGCCGTAGGAATGGGGTTACTAAAGGCCATGCCACTCTGGTTGACCCGAGAGGACACGTGACCGGTTAAGTCTACAAAGGGGCACCAAGTGGGGGCTAGGGGTGGTCAAGTGGTCGGGGTCCAGATCCTGCTCGAGGATTCTGGAAGGTGGGCGTGGCCAAGAGCGGAGCCAGCCACGCCGTTGAGAACATAAGCCGGGTCCCCCCAGAGGGACCGGCGTTGTTGTTCATCCTGAAGAAACCTTTGTCTTCGTCCTACGTTCTACCGAGTCTCCAATACGTGGACCTGGACCCGAGCTGGTCCCGGTCCGTAGTGGCTAGTTACATTGTAATTAGTGTAGTTAGCCTGGTGGTCACCACCATATGTTGTTATTCGGTTAAGGGGCAGTTACCCCGTGTGTTGGTGTTAAATAAATGTGTTGCCTCCAAGTGTACGTCTGCTACTCAGTTAAACTCTACACAAACATAACAATCACTCATTCTCACTCCTCTCCTCTCTGCTCTGCTCTTACTCATCCTTTTCTTAAATTTTTGTTGTTTCCCTGCCCCTGCAGCACCCATCATGCCACGGGACACTCACTGTTCCCCTCCCTCTCTCCTGCCGCCACCCTGTGCCTCCTTCTACCCCACTTTCTTCTCCATCCACCTCTTCTCGTCTTTTTCTCTCCTTTCATTCGTGCAGCTAATGTCTATATTTAGGTAGTTTTTTATTTATATAAGTTATTTTTTTTTATTTACAATGGCACGCCACGCTACGCCGGAGGTTCCTCTCTCTCCTCACTCCCCCAAACACGGACTGTTCTGCTTCCCGCCACCTGACATAAAGGTGGACGACGTGACAGCCGCCGCTGGACAGTGTGTGGGGAAGCCGAACGTCACCGTCACAACTCACACGAACCGTGGCTATGTGGTCCTCACCAACGCGGAGATGATGGCGCGCGTCATCGCCACGGGGCTCACCTTTAAGGGGGAGATATTTGTGCAATGCACACCTGCATCCTCACCCACGCAAAATATATATCCAACGCCCCACCTTTCCTCAAAACTGCCGACCGACAACAAGACCTTCAGCGGTTCGGCAAAGTTGTGTCCCGCATCGTTATGCTGCCCTTGCACCTTCGGGACCCAGCACTGGAGCACGTCTTATGATTTTAAATGCCAACAACACGGTACTTAATGTGAATATTAAGTACACGACGGAAGGCTACGCCTACCCTGTGTACTCGTCCACCACGTTGCCACCCTGCTACCTGTGCAGTGGCTTCGACCATGCCCGTGCAAACTGCATGGGCAAACCAACATTTTAAAACGTGCAGCCTGCAAATAACGTCACGCACCAGCAACAGCGCCAGCAGCCGCCACAGCCTGTGCAGCGGCAGCAGCAGCCACAACAGCAACAGCAGCAACAGCAGCCACCGCAGCCTCAGCAGCAGCAGCCACCACAGCACGAGTGCCAGCTGTTGCAACAGCAGGCCGCTGATTCGGCTTCACCCTCGTCACTTCGCGCAAGCGCAGGGTGAAGCCCGGCCCCAGCGGAGGAGGCCACGCAGCCCCTAACCCTAAGTGCGCGGCCACTGCCGATTACGAGCCCGACCCACAGGTCGCAGAACAGGACGAGCAATGCCCCCCAGCGAGTGCCGTCCTAGTGGTGGTGGTGGATGGCAGCTTTGTCTGCGGCTTCCTGAGGATTGTTTCAAAGACCAAATCGCTCAGCCAATCACGGCTGGCTCAGCCTCCTGATGGCGAGGGAGCTCCATGTCTCCAGGACGCTCCTGTAGAAAGGTGGCAGCTGGCCCAGTGGGAGGCCCTGCATGTCCATGTAGAATAGTTCTTCGGAGCACTGCAGACCCCCCAGCTGTTTCAGGAGGAAGGAGGCCATGACGATCTAGACCGGTGCAGGGATGGCGTGCAGGAACTTTTGCGCGACCTGCAGTCGGAAGGTGGCCAGCCGACTCCGCACGCACACCGGCCCGTGACCGCCTTCGTCCAGTGGCAGGGCCAGGACCCCAGCCGCGACCCGGTGTCCTCCGCCCGACCAGAAGAAGTCGAGGACCCGCTTCTGCAATGCGTTGACGAGGCTCATGCGTGGGTGCAGGGAGAAGAGTCGGTGACACAGCATGGGCGTCACCTCTCTCCCTCTCTCTCCTCGTGTCTCTCTCTCTGTCTCTCCTCATCTCTCTGTGTCTCTCTGCCCCACCAATACTTACGTTGCCAGCGGCTCAAACCAATGTTCCGCCTTTTGGGGGACATCTTCTGGAAACTGGGGGTGCCCTTCTACAACAGCAGCTTCGTATAAGGGGTGCCTTACCTGGCTAACAAGCGCCATGACCTCGCCAACTTTGCCTGTGCTCAGGCGAAGATGGCGGTGTGCAGAACGAGGAAAAAGATGCTGGAAGGTGACACTGATGGCTGCGTTGTGCTTCCAGTGTTCAGGGGCCTGCTTAAGGCGTGGCTCCGGCTGGAGCACGCATACCACACACATGTCGGTGATGTGCACGTCTTCTTCGAACGCTGGGGAGCCGGACAAGCCCCTCTCTGTACCAGCGTGGACGGCACCCTCGTGTTCACCTTCTAAGGCGCTCGCTCGTCACCGTGGCGTGCGCAATGACCACCACCATCACGTGACTTTTCTTTCGTGTTGGGCGCGCTGCATTTAGCGCGACAGCGCGTGGATTTATAGCGATTATTTGTGTTGCTGGTGACTGTGTGTTTCATATCGGAATCGCCTCCCAGTGCTGTTGCTGCTGGCGGCAATGAAAGTTTTTTAAAAGTAAAAAAAGTCTCTCTGTCTCTCTCTCTGTGTCTCTCTCTCTGTGTCTCTCTCTCTGTGTCTCTCTCTCTGTCTCTCTCTCTCTGTGTCTCTCTCTGTGTCTCTCTCTCTGTGTCTCTCTCTCTCTGTCTCTCTCTCACAAGTCGCATCGTCTCGCATGTTGTGCTGCCGCTCACTTAAAATAGGGTACATCCCCCGAAACGGAAATATATACCCCACAGCTGTTATATTTTTTATAAATAAATAAAAAACCGAGACAACTTTTTATTTCAGTTGTGCTACTGGCGTCATGTTACGAGACGAAGATTCTATTTGGAACTCTCGAAGGACAGTGCGAGAGAACATCCGGTTGAAAGTGATATCACGGAACGACTTGTGAGATCCCTGCAAGTGACTTTTTCTATTTACGAAAGGGCGCAACTCCTCTTTACATGCTGCCACAAACAAATGTTAATCCAAACTGATAATATATATATATATTTTTTTTCGATTTAAAGCTTTCGTGACTGCAGGGATTCATCTTCTTGGTTCTTTCGGTAAAGTCACGTAGAAGGGAAGTAATAAAATAATAAAAATAAAACATAATATTATGTTTTATAATATTATGTTTTATTTTTATTATTTTATTACTTCCCTTCTACGTGACTTTACCGAAAGAACCAAGAAGATATATATTTTTTATTATCATTGATTTATTTTATGCCAAATTGAACGAAGCACCAACTTAGGGAAGGGGTTGGTTTTGGGGATGGTAGTAGTCATTGGGCACCGGGCTGAGACCACTAACTCTGAAATCGAATTTTCTTTACAACCGCTTTTTGTGTTAAGCTTTTTGTTCTTCCCCCGCACCTCCAATTAGCACGGTTGGCTACGTACGGTGCGAAAGAAGTGCAACGTACACACATACAGAAGTTCAACACACAGGTGGAGAAAAACCCGGATTCAAACTGAGGATTCAGAAGTGCCGGCTCAGTTCTATGATCCATCCAGCTTGCTTGCTCAGTCTCTGTTCATCATCAACAACAACAACATCATCATTATCAGCCACGATCTATAAACGGTTCGGCGAATACGTCCCCCAAACCTTCGTGTTACCTTTGCTTTTGCTTTACAATTCGTATATCACGTAAAAAAAACTAACTGAAATAACCAAGGTGAATAACATGGCAGTGTTTGGCTTTGGGGTGGGTGGTGCTTGAACAGCCCAAGGAAGGAATTGAAGATACAAGGAGGGACACCCACCAAAGCTGTTACAGCCCTGGGCCCCTATCCAAACTTAATCTAATCCTGGATTGGAGATGTTTGTTTTCATTGCTGATATCCATTATCCACCTGCACTGCATCATCCGAGGCTGAAAACTCGAAGTGGATTTTGTCCCCCTCTACAATCTCTGCATAGCAGGGGTGGACTTACACAGACGGCTTCCACCACCCTCCCCTCCCACCGCGTGCCCTCCTGCACTTTCCACATTCCTGCCCCCGCCACAGAACTGTGCGCATCTTTGGTCAACGCCAAGACGCGGGCATCGCGTTACCCCCCCCCCCCAGCGGTGCCTTAATGTAGAGAGAGTGAGAGAGAGAATTCCGAGCCTACTCTACCGCTTACTCACGCTCGGCGGGACCCCCTAAGATACCATCCAGCCGTTGGGATGACATGTTTACGCACACACAGAGACGTGAGTTAAGGAACGAAACAGGGAGCATTTCTTCACAAATCTGGCTGCTGCCTGATGATGCCGGTTTTTATTGGCAAAACGTCGTAGTGAGATTGTAAATGTGGATTTGCTCTCCAACACACCGGTTTCCTGTGCTAGTAAAAAATTGGCACGTTCTGTTTACGTGACAAACCTTACTAATTGGCTGTGTCGGGTGGTGGCGGGCTTAACGACGCATATATATTTACGTGATCTAACCCACACAAAACCTATTATGGATGACATTGGTCACAAAAGCCTACATGTTAAATCCATCGTGTAAATCTCTGTGGGATCGAATCGGCTTCTGTTGCCCAATAATTATTTGGCGTCTGATTTTTAGAGAAATAATGATAATTACTAAAAAATAACGACGTGGATAAAATCGTACATTTGCTGTTTGCGCCATCCCCATAGCGTTAAGAAGCAGCAGCTATGTTTCAGAGATGGGTAGATTCTGCCAGTAAGGGGACCGATGTTGCTATGCGGTTTTACACAATTGACCTCAGTTGGTTTAACACGAAGGCTTTCACGACCAATATCATCCATAATAGAGGGGTTTTTTATACATTGGGATTTTTTGATACATTGCGATCTAACCCAAAAACAACTGTATTATGAATAACCTAAGTTGATTAACCATGCTTTGTAAGCTTGGGCCAATGAGGTGGCAGTAACAAGAATTAATTATTAAATCCATCTGTGCAGAACTTTGAGTGTCATCTCCTCGTATGTGCTGTGGGTTTTCTCCAGGTTCTCCGCTGTCCTTCCAGCACGAAGCCAAAAACCCGTCACTTGGAATTGGCCAAATATCTCAATGTATCAGGACCCTCCTCAATACGTGTTGAGGCTCGGCGAGTCCTAAATTGGCATTAATGAGAATACGATGGTGATAGAAAGTATCGGCCAAACCGGGTAATGGCATCACGAGATCGCTCCTTTTTGTGAATTTTAAAGTCTCTTTGTTCTGATAGACGCAAATTCGTACTCATCGCAAACAGCCAGAGGACAAGCGGGCCAGATGCTTTCATCACTGTAAATGAAGAGCTATTCAGTCCTGGGGTCATATGTTAAATTAAGGTAACTGCCCTATATTTGGGACGTTAGACGTGCGTTGAAGTCACGTCGTAACGAGATCATGCTGGTTTTATTGGAGCGGCGATGCGGTGGATGGCACACGGCGGTCTGAACCCTGGCCAGCCGAGTTTGACCGGCAGTAAGTGACATCCGATCCGAACCGAACCAGTCCTGCGCCAACCCCCGACACCAACCCAAGCTGAAGAACGTGGTGAAGTATGGCCAATTTAACGCCCCTCCCATGGCCGACACGGTGTTGGGAGGCCATTGTCCAGCAGTGGATCGACAAGGGGACTTTAATATTATCGACCTTGTGGACTAATGTATGAACTCGGCTCACAAGGCCACCAGCTTGCGAATGGCGACATCACTGGAGTCTTTAACGTTAAACATTTCAACAAACACCACACCTAGGGAAGAAAGGAATTCTGTAAACGTTTATGGTGGTGGTTCCCTGGGGGAGGTCCCTGCGCTAATCAGCTGCAAGGCTGGGGGGGCAGCGGGGGGGGGGGGGGCACAGCTGCCGGTAATATGCTGCTTCCAGACATTAATACGGACAAGTTCCATTTATTTTTAACTTTCTCTTGCGGCAGCGCACGTCACTCGATCCTCCCTGCACGCGCCGCGCCTCCGCTCTCTCCCTCGTCCGCAAGCGATTGTCCCATCGCGTGAGATGTTTACGCAAAATCGCGGTGCACATCCCCGTCAACAGCTGTGAGCGACTGAATGACCGAGTGGGAGATGTTGGGTGACAGTGCGGTGAATAGTGGATGGGACCGGCCATTTCACCTCTCTTCTCGTTTCGCACGTCCGATTAGCACCGTTGGCTACGCACGGTACGAAATAAGTTCAACATCTCCCGCGAATAGTCCAATTCCTTACCCCCCCCCCACCCCCCGCTATCACTGATCCACTCGTGATTGTCTCGATTACATCCCAAATCGACTCCTCCACAAATCCCCCACCTCCAATCAGCAGATTATTCAAAATGCAACTGACAGACTTCTCACCCGCATCCGTGAATGAGACCACATCCGATCCCACGACTGGCACCCTCCCGATCCAGTCCCAGATCAACTTCAAGATCGCTCTCGCCGACTTCCAGATCCTCCATGGACTCGCTCCTGCCTTCCTCTCATCTCACGATCCTAACCTATACCATCTCGTCTCACTCTACTCCCCTCCCTGCACTCTCCCAGCTCACGCTACTACACTCTCCACACTAACCCAGCGTTCTTCACACATTTTCAGGGTTGGGGCACTTTCGCCGCCACACATTGGAAACCGTTGGGTGTTGACAGGGGCGGTTTCTTCATTAGGGCGATTGGGCGACGCACCACCAATGTCATTCAACCACAGAGTCACGCGAGCCGTCACTGCAGCCTCTGGATATAGTCCAATCAGCGTCATGTCACGTTCTGTGGAGTACCGCCTCTTTTTGGGCGATTTCACTCCGGCTGAGAATCGCCCTGAGTGGCCCCATAGACTTACATTCAAAGATGTTTTTTTTCGACCGGGGGGCGCTGCAATGCATTCTCTATGGCTTCCGGGAGGGCTCGCCCTAACGTGCTTACGTCATCATACGTGCTTATGTCATCATACGTAAGCACGTTTCATCCAACAATATAATTTGTGGCCACCTAGTGGAATCTTTAATAAAAGAAACTTGAGTGGTTTGTTTTAATAGTGAGTATAGAAACAAACAAGATGTAAGAGTCACTTTATTTTTCATTAATATTAAAGAAGTGAAGTTGCCTTTACATGCTTAAGCTGTTAATTTATCCATTGCATGGGTGGACCTTATCCTTATCAATCATTCAGACATTTGCCCCCTCTGAGAGATTTTGCAGGAGCCGCCACTGGGTGTTGACAGCACGATGAGATGTTTTCACGTGTTGTGTATTGTCGTGAGCCGCACATCAGCACGAAATGCCACCAGGCGCTGCCCGTGGCCCACGGGCTTGCAATGAAGAACACTGCACCATCCTATGTCTTCCATCTCATCTCACTCTGCTCCCCTCCCCGCCCCCTCTGCTCTTTGATGCTCCAGGTGTGGCTCTGTTTGTCACGGACGGGATCCCCGTCCTCATCCCCACGTCCCCCAACACCAACGGAGGGGACTTCGAGCTGTGCCTGAGAGCGGTGGAGTCCAGGGACACGGAGGTCGCGGGGTCGTCTGTGGGGTCATCCGGAGGTCACCGGAAACTCCTGTACTCGGTGTGTGCGGCTCGCGATGTTCGGGCCGTGCACAGGGGCATGCGGGCCAGGTTCTACGCGGCGCCGGGTTCGACTCCCCTTCCAGACCTCCTCTGGTAACGGGCGCCGCACAGGGCACGACGGAAGACGCAGCGTCAGGCCTCGGCAAAACAATGATGTCCAAAGATTGTGAAGGCCTGAAACACTTCTGGCTGCAAAATAAATAGGCAGACATTATATTTCCTTCTTAAATCTGTCCCGTCAATCACAAGGCCTTCTGGGAGTGCATAATTTCAGGAGCCTTGGTTAAATGTATTATTTATTTAGTTAATTTATATGATCATTATTAACATTTTAAAATATATATGCTTTGTTACTTTCAGTCGCCACAAAGATGCTCACGATTATTATTTAACATTTCTGTTAAGCTCACGAGGAGCACGTGGCGAGCCTCTCCCTTCACCTCGTCAGCCCCGCCCACTTTTAACCAGGCCACGCCCATTCAATTACTAGCACATCCCACACAGCGGAGTTGCCCTTTTCTGACACTGGCCCCTGCCTATTCCCCTCCCCAAGCTCCCCTCCCAAAAAAAATCCCAATGTTTCCACATACTGTATACATTTGGACACTGGGACAGACTTGCTGAAACAACAGGACTGTCCCGGCCAAACCAGGAGATGTTTGGTAGATTAATCAGACGAATGTACTGCTGGATGAGGGCCTCCACCACGGCGTATTTTCCCCAGACGCAGTTCCCTCCAGGCAAGGGATGAATGCGCCGTCTGTTGTGCCTTTACAGGATTTGAACCTCTGACCAGCCTCGTGTTTTGTCAAGTCATCGTCATCTGTTCAGAGTTTGGCTTAATCTTTGTACACCTGTGACCAGCGCCACCTGGAGCTTGTGCTCCCCCCCCCCCCCGCGACCGACCCCCATGCTGGCGATTCGTGGCCGTGCCGCCCGTAGGAGCCTGCTGTGGCACCTGCCGCGTGCCCCGGCCGACCCTGCCGCGCTCCACCGGGCCGTGCGAGGGCTGGCGAGGAAGCTCCACAAGCACGCCATGGGAGACAGCGTCATCAGCCTGGGGGAGGCGGCCGCACATCTGCCACGAGCGGCGACAGCGGCGCCGGTGAGCCACGCAGTGAGCCATCCGCCTGCGGCGGTGCCGCCCTCGATAGGTGCAACGCTGCTAACGGCGCTTGTTTATCTTGCGAATGCTTTAACACGCGGCTGTCGAACGGTTAGAGCGCCAGATATGCAAGAACAAAAAGAAGAAAAAACACGAACGAGTGAATAAATATGTTCGTCATTGTAATATTGCGTGCGAGCGGACGAAAGCCCACGTAGCCACAGAGCCACGTGACAGCCTTCCTGCTCCGGCGCGTGCAGGGCAACCCGCCACGGTCTGCCGCTCCTCCCATTCACACGGCGGGCTGTCGCGAAGCAATGCGGCCCCGTCGATGTTCGGACGCGGCACGCAACCCCCTGGTCACACCAGAAGCAGTTCAACTAACGGCGCTTGGCCCTGCTGGCTCCAGAGCCGCGTGCGGCTCTTAGAAATTCGAACAAAAAATTATCGTATTATTTATTTTGGTTGCAGACCCCTGACCATGGAAGTCCGTCCAGTACACCAGGGGCAGGGGTCGGCAACCTGTGGCTCATCAAGGACTCATATTCTTAGGTTTTTTCGGTAAAGTCACGTAGGTAAAAAATTTTAAAATTAATAAAAGTAAAATAAAAAATAAAATAAAAATCACGACGTTTCGGAGGCAACACAAGCTTCCATCTTCAGGTGGAACAGCCACAGCACGATAGCTGCATCAAGTGAGAGAAACTCCAAGAAAACCGTACCTGCATATATACTGGTTGAGGGTGGGAGGAGCCGAGGTAGGCCCTGAATATTATTCTTGTGAGGTTCGGTGCGGCTGAAGCACGCTGTTAGGAATGAGCCTTTGTTGTGTAAACTAGGTGCGGATGATGAAAAAAACCTAAGAATATTAATCCTTGCAGTCACGAAAGCTTCAAATCATCAAGGACTGTTTTGTGACGTTATCTATTCAGGACCACCATCTCGTATTCACCACACAGTGCATTGCGGCTCTTGAAATGTAGTTTTTTTTCTACCGAATTCGAAAAGAAATGGCTCTTCTTGTTGCGTTTTGGTTGCTGACCCCTGGGCTACACAGTACGGGGGATCGTTTTCGTTGCACATGTCTACAAATGAGGGTCAAAGGAGAGAGTGACGCTCACAACAACGAGCAAAGCGCCGGGGCGACTAAAACCTCGCGAGGTGGCACACCGGGCAACGCAGTTGGAGCATCTGACCGTCATCTCGGCCAGTGAACCTGTGACACGCGGGTCTGCTCCTTGCTCCTGCTGCTAGCGAGGGTGTGACACTTCACACGGCCTCAAAGTGCACCTATCCTGGCACAGGTGTGTGGTGATGTTGCTTTAGTGGCGAACGGCGGCGGCTGTTGTTGTTTTATAGCGACGCCTCTTGGCCGAGTAACCTGAGTAAGTCACAAACTCGCGTGGCAAATCGCACATTCCCTCCGCTGCTAAACGTATTACTTTGCTGGTGTGAAGAGGCTATACCTCACCTCACTGGGCATCATGACCAGACGGTAATATTGTACCCCTTAAGCGATGAAATATCGTGGTGTACTGGATGGCACGCTGGACTGGCAATCTGGAGGGTCGCCGGTTCGATTCTACCTCCTGGCGCGGCAGGAGGTAGTGTGGTGAACCCCACCACGAAGCCACTGGAGCCGTGCGCTTTTAAATCTAGAGAGAAAGATCATCTCTTTAAAATCGCGTTTTGTCTTTTAGTTTGTTGTCCTTCCCCCGCATCTCCGATGAGCACGATTGGCTACGTACGGTGCGAAAGAAGTTCAACGCACAGACGGGTCGCGTGTGGGGATGTCAAGTGTGGGTACTCTCACGTCTTCCAGTCAGTGTGGAAGAGTAGGCCAAACAATCCTCTGGAGGGGCTGTATTAAACTTCCTCTGTTGAGGCCCTTCTGCCAGCAGTGATGTAAGCAGGTAATTGCAGGGCTACGCCTTTGCCTTCTAAGCGATGACGAGTTGTGTGTGTGTCTATGTCCGACGGCCTCGTGCATTAGCCCACACCACGTTGTAAATAATGAATGCTCGTTTGGCCATAGCATCGCACTTATCATAGGCGAATGCCGTCGATAAAACACGCACACGTAAATCACGAAATGCGTTATTAAATACCACGTGTCTATTTTACCAGCGAAAAAATAAAATGAAATTCCATTTAGGGCTGTCACCTTATCGGCATTCCGGGAACAATTTTTTTTCCCCAGTAGCGTTTGTCGAACGGGCCACACTTTGCTGATGAGACTTACAAAGCCGAAGACCAGTCCACAGCGTACCCTCCTGTTTGAACAAACGCTGCTGCAAAACATTGGTCTGGAAGGCTCATACGTTGATGGGACTTAGAACATTACTGTTGCTATTCATTGCTTTGACAGGCTATTGATTAATATTTCTTTATTATCCAAAATCCAACTTGACATCCCATAATACATGTTAATAATGTTAGTGGCGTGCAGGTTAGTGACTGAGTCTTAAAACTCCTGCACAGGGATGTTCTTGGCCAGTTCCTCGTCGAGTTGCTTATTTATTTACTAAAGAAGGAGGAAAAACTGAATGCCAGGAACCATTTCCCAATAAAAAAAAATGTACGCCTTGCATTGCTCCCATCCATTTACGGCCCCAAAGCCAGTGAGTGCAAACTCCATCGTGTGGGGAAGCTATCCGCCAGCTTCTGTATTTGCTAAATACGCGTGATTTTATTTGCTGTTGTTTTGCCGTACGAGCTGTTGGCGCAGGCGGTCGACCCGGCGCCCACGCCACTCCCGGCCGGCGTGTCGCTGTGCGTGGCCGCCTCTCCGTTCCTCCGAGCCGACAACCCCGAGTTCGACGCCAGCCTGAGGAGCCGCGACGCAGAGCAGCTGTGGATTTCGGATCCCGCGCCCCACGGAGGAGACGCGGTACTAAAAAAATCTCATTCCCCAGCGCCGGGCTTGTAATTCCACGTTCCTATGGCGGGGGAAAGTATTTCCTGCAGAGGACAACCACTGTTTGTTGAGTTCTCGTGAAGTGGTTGCCTACTTATTTTACGATGATGGATATATCTGTTGGTTGCATCATCATCATCATCTGCTGCACGTTTCTCCATCCCTTTATGTGCATGGTAAGACTGACGCAAACTTGAACCTGTGCACTTGAGGGCATCAGCCTGCCACGCGCTCTGCAGGAGGCAACCTTGTGCTCTCTCATATTCAGGCGTGATCTTTCGAAAATATTGGAAATATTCAGCCTGACAATTTCAATTATTATCATTTAATATCCCAGCCCCAGGCGAAATAACGTTCACACCCATCGTCTATTCCGATGACAGCGACGTAAATGCTGATGATGACGATGATGACAATCACGACAACGCTGGCGCCGGGATCCACGACCGCAACGCCAATAACGACGCCGCCTCTACCACCCCGTGTCTTACCACGTGCGTCTTGCCACGTGCGTCTCGCCACGTGCATCTCACCACGTGCGTCGTGCAGACGCCCCGGCTGGCGCGACGCGACGGCCGCCTGTCCCTCCAGCTGGACGTCACGCGGGAGATGGCGTGGCGCTGGCTGGAGTCGCACGCCGGCGCGGCCCTCTCGTGGACGGGCGCCGGCCGCCTCTCCCTGCTGCTCGCCGGCACCGAGCCCCCGGGCCCCGCCGTGCCGTGCCGCGGTGCGGGCGGAGGCCGCGGCGGTGCGGGCGGAGAGGAGAGGGGCAGTGACGCCATGCGGAGGTTCTCGCGGATCGCCATGGCCGTCGGAAACGGGACCGTCGTCTCGGACGCGTGCAGGTGGGGGGGTCAGCCATGCGGTGCCAGCGGGGGAGCGGTGGCGCCGCGGTTAGTGCGGCGCTATGGACCCGGCGAGCCGAGTTGGGTTCTCGCTCGCGATAGAATTACGGCGGCGAATATTTGAACCGGTCCTACTGGACCTTGAGTGACTCGACTCGGCCTCAGATGAGTAGGTGGTGTGGTGCACAAACATCATCACTGGGGAGATAAAGTTAGCAGCTGGACGTGGTGCTGGCCACCCACCCCCTTGTATGCCGTGCTGACCTTCATTGGTGCTCACGAACAGAACTCACCCCAACAGTGTGGTAAAGGCTATACAGAGGATCTTTTTAGTCCTTTGTCTTTTTTGTGCGAGTGAATGTTTAGCTCTGCAGTCACAACAACGTTCTGTTTGTAACAGTGCTTTATTTTGATGGCGTGCGTTGGGGGCGGAACGGTGGTTAGCGCCTTGCGTTGTGAACCCAGTGACCCCAGCCAGATTCCCGGCCGGGGAAAATTTTTAAATCATCGCGCGGTTTGATGCGTGTTTTAAAAACTTGAGACATTAGACGGAGGAAACGAAGGCAAGCGTTACGAATGAGACAAACGAGAGAGTTCAATCGAGACAGACAATTTTGTTTGGGAAGGGTGCAAGACTGACAATCGAGCTAAGGCAGGCAATGCGAACAAATCACGCAAACACTGCAGAACAATAAAAACGAGGCAGGCGGTACGAACCGGACACTACGATCGAGACAAATGAAGTCTTGAGCTTGAATCATGGGGGGGGGGGGGGTTGCAGGGTGATGATAGTGGAGGGGGTGGGGAGGGGGGTACAGAAGGGGTGAATCAATACACCCCTAATCAATACACCTCTAATCGCTCATAAACATTCCACCCTAACGCCCAACGTGGTTGCAAAGTGCTCATCGTCGTTGGCTGAGACGTTAGACAACAGGATATTCGTCTCACTTGCTCGCCGTACCGTAAGTGGCGCTTTGACTTTTATTGACGGTGTTTGCTGAACACTTTGTTATGCTGCACACGGGGTGGTGTGAGGTAGAACTTGACTTCGAGTCTTGAAGCGAGCCCCACTGTAGCACCCATGACAATTCTCAGGACGTTTTATATCGGTGTGTCTGCGGGTATCTCTCATGTTGCCGCGATAATGACAAAACCCCTCAACCTTTGAACTCACTGTGGAACTCACCGCATAGCAGATCAAGTACTGACCACAGGCTCATTAGGGGTGTGTCTCCTTCATCGGTAGTGACCGCCTGACTCCCTGATTGTTAGCCCACTAACTGAATGAGTGATTCATTCACCGACTCCCTGATTGCTAGCTCGCTAACTGAATGAGTGATTCATTCACCGACTGAAAGACAGGCTAACCCACTCATCGACTGACAGACTGACGAATTGTTCGAATAGACTGACCCAATAACTGACTCGCTCTAATACTGACGAACAGACTGACTCCTCAACGAACAAACTCGCAGACTGCCCGAGCATTAACCCAATCACTCGGAGGCAGACTGACTCACTCACGGGTGGCTCAGCCGTCGGCTCAGTCGACTTGTCCCTCTGCTCCAGGAGTAGCGAGTTCCCGCTGTACGTGGCGCTACCCGCACTGGAGTCCAACTGGGGTCCTCGTGGTCTTGGGGCGCTCATCCCGGCGGCGCTCCTCGCCAGCCTGCACGGATACCGCTACTTCATCCCCGACGCCGCGGGTGAGAGATGACGCAGTCTCTCTCTCTCACACACACATACACAACAGGACGCAACACAACAACAACTTTGATGACGCGTGAAATGTGAATGGCTCGCTGCTGGAAAGGGGGCCACGGGACACACCCAGGTGTCATGAGTTGACTCAGTGATGTGAGTGGCAGAGATGCACCGTCATTGCCCTACAGCCCCTGCTGTGCCAAGTTGGCATCTATCACAGCAACAACCACCTCCATTCGCAACTAAGTAGCGGTGACGTCACCACGGCACCTGTGCCAGGCCAGGTGCACTTTAAGGCCATGTGAAGTGTCGAAGGCTCGATAACAGATCACCGGACAGAGCCAGGTTCCATGGGTTAACTGACTGAGATGACTGGTAGATGCACAATCTGTGCCTCTACTGTGCCAACTTGGTGAGTTTTTTCCGCCCGGCGCTCCGCTCGTTGTTGTGAGCGTCGCTCCTCTGCCCTCCGTTGTTGCTGGAGAGCAATTGCTTCCAACAGCTTAGTAGCGTCCTTCACGAACCTCCTCCACAGAGGCCGATCTTGACACCGCTGGTGCCAGTCATCGACAAGTCCACTCAGCTCCACATCCTCCCGTACCGCATCAGCTCCATCTCATCTCCAGCCCGTGTCGTGCCCGTTTAGCCCTCTCTACGCAGCCAAACAGAAGCACCTATCACACGCACAGACACAACGACAAATACCACCCCCCCCCCCGTATAGGTGGTGGGGTGGCGAACAACACGCGCGGCCGCCTTTGTCTTCCCAGCGCTGATGTTCTCACCTCGCGTAGCAGGCACTCAGTGGTACACATGCGCTCCAACACGAGATGCACGGATGGTGTCTGTAGGGGGCAGCACACGGCAAGTCCTTAGATAACCTCAACACTCTTAGTCCGGTGCTGGATTAAGGTCTCTCTTATACCACGCCGTGTCGATCATGGGGCTTGCTTGATCATACTTCACCACGCTGGTCAATTCGGGTTGGTGGTGGCGGTGAAGGAGGGATCACATAACCAATAGCAAGCCCGTACGGCGCTCCATCTGTTGTGGTTTATTATGAGCGGTTTGTTTTTTTCTTTCTCCAGACATTCGGGTTACTCCGACACGCAAAAATATACCAAAAAACATTGCTTGGCAAAATCTACCAGAGGTGACGCACCTGTTATACATCACCTTAAACAACGTGGGCGATATTTGTCGGTTTATTTGCAAGGAGAGAAACGTACGTTAGAAGGTGGCGCCACCTCGCGTGGATGAGCGGAAATTGTAGGAACCTCACAAGTTGTTCTGCAGTGTCAACCTCCGCAAGGCGTTCTCTAACACGTGGAGATTGTTACCTTGCTTTGTGCGAACTCCGCGCGGAATTTCTCCTTTCCTCGACGGTGACAACGAGAGCGCGGTTATAATACAACCGCTGTTGGCAATTGCTGAAGTGGGCAAAGGGCTGCCGCAACAAGAGGCCATGTAGGTAAGAGAAGGGGGGGAGCAGCCAGCGAGGAGAGCCAGGGAGGGTGGTTGTCCCACCTGATGACGGACGCTTTTGTTGCGCCCGAAACGTCGTGATTTTATTTATTTTATTTTATACCCACGTGACTTTACCGAAAGAACCAAAGAATATGCATCCCTGCAGTCATGAAAACTTCAAATCTAGATTGAATCAACGTGATCCTCATCATCAAAATCTTCATTACCATCGCTTTACCTGTTTGCTTATAGCTATGAACGTACGTACCTCGAACGAGTATACCTGTCCATTGCTGCGGCTGCTGTTTCGTGCTGAGAGGGAATCGGTGTGGGGGGGGGGTATTGAACTTGGTCCGGCCAACGCGTTTGGGCAGGAGGCACGGCGAGCCGAGGGCCGCCTCCGGAGAAGATGCTGTTTGTTCGGTGGATGCAGATCACGGCCTTCCTGCCCGTGATGTCTTTCCTCACGCCGCCCTGGCACTACGACAACGAGGTGAGGGCGACGTCGATGATGATGATGATAATCATGCTAACAAATTTCTGGGAGGCTCAACCGGGACACGTGGTGAGCTGATAGACCTTTCATCGCCACCACCCACTTTCACTCGGCCATGCCCACTCTCAGCACTATCCCCACCCACACAGCGAGGGGATTCGCTCTCTCTAATGTAGGCCCAGCCCACTGATCACAGGCCCCACCCACTACTCAGGTAGCCCCGCACACTACCCAGGTAGCTCTGCCGACTGCCCAATAGCATGAGCCGGATATCACCTGGCTACCTCACGTGCCATTTCATTTGACACCACTCGACCATGACCCATAGCGTCAAGCTACCAAATCTACTAATTTGGTCGAGGCAGTCCTGTTGGTTTCAGAAAGTCTGTCCTGGTGTACGGAAGACTTTACGAAAATCAAGATTTCGTCCAAGTTGAAAATGTTCTGGCTGAAAATGGGTGGGGCTACCTGGGCAGTGGAGGGGCTGACAGAGGAGTAGGCAGGGCCTATGAGTAGTGGGCATGGCAAACCTGAGGGGGAGTGAATCCACTGTGTGCACGGTGCTAGCAGTTGAGTGGGCGTGACAATGTAAAAGTGGGTGGTACCGACAGAGGGGAAGGGGCTTCCAGCTCACAGTGTGTCCCGCTTTAGTGTCCCATAAATGTGGTACATATTCTTAGGTTTTTTCGGTAAAGTCACGTAGGTAAAAATTTTAAATTAATAAAAGTAAAATAAAAAATAAAATAATGTGGTACAGTAAGCCTAAACCCTCGTCCACGTGTCACATCAAACTAGTTCTTAATGTCTTACACGATATTTAATGTAACGCTGCTAGGCCACATGGGTGTGGCGTGCCAAAATAACTACGAGAAACAGCATTCCGAATTGTTCCAGATGAAAGTAAACACTGCCCCGGACCGTGATCACGTGTAAAGCGCTCCGCGATGCCAGTGGGCTGACGAACGCTCTAATGAAACGGTGGCTATGAGATGTTAACTACCTCGCCTGGTATACAGGAGGTCGTGGGTTCATATTTGACCCTGACGCCTGCTGCTGTATATTTGGAGTCTGCAGTGTCTCTCTCCCCGTGGTCGTGTGGATTCTTCTCCGGGTCCTCCAGGTTTTTCCCTCCACATTTAGAATCAACGTGTGTTTAGAGTATTTGGCTGCTATAAATGCACAGATCATCAGCCACTTTGTTGATCTATCGTTTGGGGCCGGGTCGCGTTTGAAAAAGAGCTATATAGCTGAGCGGACCTTACCTGGTAAATAAAAAAATAATGTGTTAGCTGGTAACGCTGCAAACTTGGTGAGAGGCCAACAGCTGTTGTGTGTTTTTATCTTTTTTATCTCCTAAAGACAGACTGACAGCAGTCATAGGAATGTAGAATTTCCAACACTGGCTCAAGAATGTGGAATTTCCCCCAACGGAGAGAAGTGGACACGCCAACGTTTGCCTGCGCAGGCAGAAGCCGTGTAGTTTAGAAACCATTATGATGAAAGAGTGTTATTTTTATTACCCCCCAACCTTAAACGATAGCTGTCAACCCATACGGTTTACCCCGTATTCTCGTACGGGGTAATTGAGTTTTCAGGTCCATACAGGCTAAACAAATGTGTCCATATGTTTGCGTTTCTCCCTTGTGATCGGACTTTGTAGGATGAACGTTGAGATTGATAAGGGCACGGGGTGACCAATAAAAGGCGCTGATCAGGTGTCGACAGGTGTCGATTTTACACCTGATGACGATTGCTTGTGTTGCAGTCGAAACGTCGTGAGAATTTTTTTATTGTTTTATATTTACATTATTTTATTATCTCCCTTATACGTGACTTTACCGAAAGAACCAAGGATACGTTGACATTGCGATTTAAAGCTTTCGTGACTGCACGGATTCATCTTCTTGGTTCTTTCGGTAAAGTCACGTATAAGGGAAATAATAAAATAATAAAAATAAATCATAATAAAATAATTCTCACAACGTGTCGGCTACAACGCAAGCAGGCCGAAACGTCGTGAGAATTATTTTATTATGTTTTATTTTTATTATTTTATTATTTCCCTTCTACGTGACTTTTACCGAAAAAACCAAGAATATGTTGACAGGTATGTTAACCCCGCCGACCCCGTGCTGTTCCCGCAGACCGCGTCGCTCTCCCTGCGCCTGGCCTCGCTGCACCGCTCCCTCGTGGCGCCTCTGCTGCGCCGCTTGGCCGAGAGCCCCTCGCAGGCGGGACGGCCCCTCGTGCGTCCCCTGTGGTGGCTCGACCCACGTGACCCCGTCGCGCTGAGCGTCAACGACGAGTTCCTGCTGGGCGACACGGTGAGGACACCGCGGCGCGCCACCGCACCGCACCAATCCCGCTCGCTCGAGTCCAGGGGTGGCCAACCTGCAACAGAGCAAGTGCCAAAAAGGAGTCGTGAGTTCTGAAAAGAGACAAGCGTTTTTATTATGAGTGTAAATACACTGACAGTTTTCGGCACAGTACGGGCGACATGCATTATTATGATTAGCTGCTGCGATAGCGTGTGCTACGTTATGCCCCGTCGACAGAGCGGCACGTGGTGGATTGAATAGACAATTGGCCACCGCTGCGCAAGACGGTGGAGCGATTCGCCGATGGACTGCAGGTACAGCCATTCCCTCGTTATCCACGGCGAGGGTGAGCGTTTCGCGGAAAATATATAAATAAGCGATGAAATATATTACAATTATCATAATACACACAAATGAACGTTGGTTTTAATAAACACAGGAAATACAAACTAATATTAAACGTTAAATAATAGTTCATGAATTAACTTTACTTAAATTATGATGCAGCGCGTCATCACTTTATCTCATCGCTTTCTCTCTCTCGATGCGGCCGTGTAGAGTTCCAGATGCGATTCGCGGATAGCCAAAATCGCGGACAGCAAGCTCGCGAATACCGGTACAGCACTTGCTAAGCTGGTGTAGACTGTGCCGCATCGGGATGATCCTTCTAGCGACCGCGTGATACCAGAGGAGCGCGCTGCGCTACGAACCCGGCGGCCCAAGTTCGATTCTCACTGACGGCCACAAACACCGGTGACGATTATCTAACCCGGTCCTGGCCTTCGCCTAGGTCGACTCAGCCGTAAATGAGTACCTGGTGCGGTGTGTACACATCGCCACGAGGGTGACAGAGGCGGCCGGAGTAAACACCAGCGGGACTTCTTGGACGCGCTGTGAGGGTCATCAACCGGATTCATTACAACTCACACCACGCAGCCACGAGAGGGCGCGATCTTACAAACAAACACATTTGATTCAAACGTTTATCCTGAACAGACTATTGGGGCAAATGCTGCGAGCGGGCACCTCTGAAGGCCGGCACGGCACACGAGGGGGTGGGTGGCCAGCACCACGCCCGGCCACCTTTGTCTCCCCAGTGGCGATGTTTACACACCGCACCAGGGGAGACCAAGGAACGGTTCAGATAATCGTCACCGGTGTTGGCCGTGAGCAGGGATCGAACTCGGGCGGCCGGATTCGTAGCGCTGTGCGCTCATCCCTGTGCCACCGTTCCACCCCGAACGGCCTCATCATCGCTATCGACCGTGATTTATTCGCTGCTGAATGAAGGCCTCTCCCCCCACGCCCTCACCATCCCACACATTCGCACGAGGTAACGGCGATCCATCGAGCTCCTGCACACGAGCTGATTTCATCGCTCCGTCTCCGCGGGGCACGCCGTCTCGGGTCGCATTCTCGCTCCTTTCTTTACCTGTCGCTCCGTGGTTCGTCTCGACCGCCCGGCCATCGTTCCATCTTGCCGTGACAGATCCTGCCTCAACGGGACATTTTTAATTCTTGTAGGCCCTAGACACTTCAGTGAAAACGTTCTGCAGTTGGTGCTGCTGATGCTGCCCCATGTTACTACCGCCGCTGTCACTCCGCTTGTTTCACGCGGCACTTCGTCCAGCCTCTGCACCGATGTCGTTATCGCTCCGTCCACTATTTAGGCCGTGACATCATCCGATGGGACACGCTATGTTCCGCAGAGAAGCAGAATTAATTTGAATTTATTGCACATGTTTTTTTTGCAATGAAAAAATATTGGAAAAGTTCATGTCCGGTGTTAATTTCTCTCTGCATCTTTGTACATGCACCGTGCCTACCCTTGCTCTGTACATATTTATTCAAGAAGATGTCTTGGTTACATTTTTTTGTTAACGTTGTCACATTTTTTTCGTAGGAGCGAGGCACATTGCCTCCTGTGCCTATTGGATAAGACGCCCATGTGTCCGCGGACAGTTTCACCGCTGGCCTCTGTTATTGTGGCTGCTGCTGCTGCTCGTGAAATTGATGCAAGTCCCCACTAGCCGTTGCTGCTGCTGCTGCTAATCTTGACGGCGATGTTATTCCCACCGCTGCAGCTTCTGCTTAACGATCGCAACAACGTTGTTTGACGTTGGCGCTGACGTTTCTACCGCTGCTGCCGCCGCCACTGCACCCGCCACACAGTTGCTGGTGGCTCCCGTGACCCGCTGGGGCGCCGTGCACCGCGACGTCTACCTGCCGTGCCCGCGGTGCCGCTGGCGGGACGCCGACTCGGGCTCCGTGCACCGCGGCGCCACGTGGCTGCGCTCGCACCCGGCGCCCCTGCAGCGCGTGCCGCACTTCACGCGCATGGCCGGGCGGGCCGCGTGACTCGACGATGGAGGGGGGGCGGTTGGCGTGGGGGAGCGGTGGTGTAGCGGTCAGCGCGCTGGGCTACGGATCTGACGAGCGGGGTTCGATTCCCGCTCACGGTCAACAACCAGCGACGATTGTTTGAGCCGGTCCTGGGCCTCCCCTAGGTCGACTCGGCTCCAAATGAGTACCTGGTGCGGTGTGTAAACATCGCAACTGTGGAGACAAAAGCAACCGGGCGTGATTGGCCACCCACCCCATCGTGTGCCGTGCCGGCCTTCATTGGTGCTCGCTAACAGCACTTACCCCTACAGTCTGTTACAGGCTATACGGGGGATCTTTGTCTTTATTGTTGGCGGGGGGGGGGGGTATGGGAGTCGAACCCAGGGGTCGGGTCGTTGGAGATCGCTGCGCTCGTTGGTGTCTTCATTGTTACGCGTGTCACCCGCCCGCTCCCACCGGTGACGCATCACAACAGAGTTGTACTGACTGATGCTTAATGTTCATTTCGAAAGGTCGAGTTTCCTATCAACAGAGTTGTGGTGCAGTGACAAGGCATGGGTGGCATTGGGTGCCCCTAGCCTAGAGACTCACGTAGCCGTAGTAGCACCTATAGGACTCGCATAGAGAACCCGTAGACTTACATAGACACCCATAGTAGCCTCGCGTGCTTCACGTGCCCCCCCCCCCCCCCACGTGCAATTCATTAAATGGGTGTCCCCATCTCAAATTCACCCCTTGCCACCCAGCTCCTTCATAGCCCGGTGGCTCTGCCAGCCCGCAGGCTTTGGTGCAGTTGCACCGCCTACACACTGGAGGGATAATCCCGATGGAGGCCGCTAAACACGCCAGAAGCTGACTCGTCGCAATAGATGTTTGTGGGGAAAGGAGTAACTGAGAAAGCCCATGCTGAACCTACTTGCTGTAACTACCATTTTATTTCTGCTTGCGCTGGACGTTGGGCGTATGGATCAATTAATGATCTTCTTGCGGTCCACCAACCCCTTCCTATAATGACTTTTAAAAAAATTACAATTGTTTACTGAGGAAAGCCTCGCTGAGTCTCATTTCCAGGAAGGTCTTGCGAAAATTGGAATGTTGGGCGAATCCCATTCATTGGGGTTTGCTTTTCATGTGGCAAGAAATCTGAGAACCCGGATAAAAAAAACACACCACGTATGATGGAAAGGGGATCTTACGTGTGAGTTGACAAGCCCACTTGCTGTACTGTTATCTCCTGACCACATCGCGGTCCAGCGAGTTTGGGAGTTTCACAAATCTCTACGTGATCCGCCAACCCCTTCCCTCCGAAGCACCGAATCACAGGCATATGTATGCATGCTTGTGGAGTTGTGTGAATGTAATGTATATCGGGTTCTTTGTATATATTTGCTATTCGAACTTGAGAGGCTCGCCTAAGTTGACTCAGCCTAAAATGAGTACCTGGCATTTGGGTGTTGTGTGGTGCTGGCCACAGCCCCCCCCCCCCCCCTCGTGTGAAAAAGAGCTTTATAGCTCATCGGATTCCTCCAGGATAAATACATATTCTTGATTCTGTAATGTGGGCAGCCTTAATAGGTGCTCGCTAACAGCACTTGCTTAAACAGTATTAGCTGGCAGTGGGCCTACATGACATTCGTAAATGTTTATACACAGTAGTGTACGTGAAATGTAGAACGTAAATGATATTGCCTTAGCTGCACTGGCAAAGTGAGCGCTAGTCTATTTACAACCTCTAATGACGGATGCTTAATGTTCATTTCGAAAGGTCGAGAGTTTCCTATCATGCTGTCTGTCCTTGTTGAACTGAAATTCACTGCTCGTTTGGTGTACTTGCTCGAATTGTATTTAATAGCTCAGAGTCTAAACGAATTATGTCCACTCAAAATATTTACGAACTGTTTTGATTAATTCGGTGGGTCATCATCATCACCATCAGCCACGATCAATCGACCGCTTCGGTGAAGGCCTCCTCCTCCCCGAGATGTCGCCATCTCTCACACGGCGCTGCGACGGATGCCACCACGTGACACGTCTTTAGCTCCTTCACACGAGGAGCTGGTGATGTCAACGCCCAATCTCAGCAGCAGCAAGCGAACGTCCTCTCCGCACGTGTCCTCTGCTTTTGCTTGTCGTCATCTGGAACTTCCT
The DNA here is from genome assembly GCF_015708825.2 of Lethenteron reissneri. Lineage (NCBI taxonomy): Eukaryota > Metazoa > Chordata > Hyperoartia > Petromyzontiformes > Petromyzontidae > Lethenteron > Lethenteron reissneri. The sequence continues at coordinate 2,962,254 of NC_083815.1, read as the reverse complement.
TCCCCCTCCGGCAATCCGTGCTGTCGACTCCCTTGTCCCCTGTTCGCTGCCCGATAACTGATTGTCTCTTCAACCAGTGATGTGCATATCCACTGCTCACGTGCAACCGGGACATACAGAACGTTGTTATTTTTTAGCCCAGGTGTTGGCAACCTGCAGGCTCTTTAAGGACTACTTTGTGACGTCTCGGATTCACATCCGTGAAACGACTAGACGCCTGTGAAATAGAGCGTCATAGCTCATGGGATTTCTCCAGGATAAATAAAGATTCTGATTCTGAAATGCGTCAAAACCCCAGACGCGTCGCGTTATCTTCGCCGTGGCTGAAATTAAATCCGGGGCGTGCAAGCGCGTACACTACCGCAGGAATGCGCATGCAAATGTGAAAAGGACAAATCATAACCGATGGGTTTCCTTTATTAAACACACATTGATAGTAAATAATAAGCGCCGAACAAACGATTCTTGTTTTCATGTTTTAACGAGAACAGGATGAATAATTCGATCGTGATGTTCTAAACATGCGACTTTTAGAGGCTGTGTGCCATGGGTGTCGAAGCGTGTGGGCCCATTCTCGAATGAGTTTCGGACCAATGGAAAAGTCGAGATTCTTCCGATAAGTAACCAAAACAGCTATTGACGTCTCGTAAATGCGGCACTCATTTTATTGACCCAATTTAATAACGGTGCCTCATTAATGTGGTCGAGACATGCGTGTGTCCACTGCGTAGAATGCGCCGTTGTCGAGATTACCATGTTCTCCAGATTATTAGACGCACTTTCGCCCTTTCTCCCCAATGTTTTCAAGTAAAAGCTGGCGCTGCATCTTATAATCCGGTGGGCAGGTGTTATGAGACCAGATTTGGGGAGCTGTAGTGTAGCTATTAGCGCCTTGTGTTACGAACCTGGCGATTCTCCCTTACGCGCAACGCCAGTGCCTACAACTGGTGCCAGAGTAGAGTCATCAAGTGTAAGCAGGTGACTTGTAACAACGTGTCCGGCTGAGTGATTTTACAAGACACTACACATACATTGATAGATGTCACAATGTCCCCCCCCCCACCTCCTCCCCACACCGTTGCCATCCCTCGACCTCACATGGATATTGATCGCCTCTCATTGCATCTGTACCAGATGTAAATCCTTCTGGTACAACCATGGGCGGCTTGTCGAACTCCGGTACTGTATGTGGTCAAAACACTGTGAAAGTGCGTGGGGGTGTAGGATATTCCCTGTTGCACCAGAAGGTGAACAGGGATATGGCTCGGACTCCTCGCCACGGCGGCTTTACCCGAAGCCTGTCCACAATAATCAATGTCCGTGATGATCGCGAACAGAGGGTCAGGGACCCAAAAGTACGACGAATAATTACAACACCAACACACGACCGCGCGCACACACATACGTCCACATACTGCGGTCACGTACACCAAACCACATTCAGGCGGAAACAAAAAAGGCAAAGATCCCCCGTGTAGCCTTTGGAGCAAGTGCTGCCATCGGGTAACTGCGAAACTCAGGTACGCACGCAAAGACAAAGATCCCCCGTGTAGCCTTAACAAACTGTTGGGGCAAGTGCTGTTCGCGAACACCGATGAAGGCCGGAACGGCACACGAGGGGGTGGGTGACCAGCACCACGCCCGGCCGCCTTTGTCTCCCCAGTGGCGATGTTTTTACACACCACACCAGGTACTCATTTTAGGCCGAGTCGACAGAGGGGGGGAGGCCCAGGACCGGTTCAGATAATCGTCATTGGTGTTGGCTGCGAGCGGGAATCGAACCCGGGTCGCTGGATTCGTAGCGCAGCGCGCTAACCGCTACACCGCCGCTCACACACAACCACAAACCTACAACAACCACATAACACGCACGACATCTAACACGTGGTCGAGGTGGAGGGTGGGTGGGGTGAGTTGGTGATCACATTTCCAATTGCAATCTTTCCCCACCGCCACTCCACCTCTCAACTTACCCTAACCCCCAGCAGCCCTCTCCAACCCCATTACCCCCCCCCCAACTCCTGTTCCCAGCCCAGCGTCTCCACCTTGCCAGCCGCCTTCATGTCCGCTCACGCGATGCGTCGTTGCCGTTCACTCCCTGCCAATCGCGGCGCCACGACCTCTACCCAAGCGTGGTGCTGCTGGCCACCCACCCCCTCGTGTATCGTTCCGGCCTTCGTAGGTGCTCGCTAACAGCACTTGCCCCTACAGTCTGTTATAGGCTATACGGGGGAACTTAGTTTTTTTTGTCTGGGTCAGTGTGTGTGTGTGCTGTGTGTGCGAGTAGGTGCTCGCTAACAGCACTTGCCCCAACAGTCTGTTGAGGCTATACGGGGGACCTTTGTCTGTGTATGTGTGCGTCTGGGTCAGTGTGTGTGAATGTGTCTGTGTGTGACGTGTGGCGTGTGTGTTGAGTAGGTGCTCGCTCACAGCACTTGCCCCAACAGTTTGTTTAGGCTATACGGGGGACCTTTGCTGTGTATGCGTGTGCGAGTCTGGGTCACTGTGTGTGTGTCTGTGTGTGTCTGTGTGTGACGTGTGGCGTGTGTGTTGAGTAGGTGCTCGCCAACAGCACTTGCCCCATCAGTCTGCTGAGGCTATACGGGGGACCTTTGTCTTTGTCGACGTGTGGGTGTGCGCATGTACTGTATGAGTGCGCGTGGTGAAGAAGGCGGTGCGCCAATGCGGCACGGCCAGGATCGCATTCAGGGGCCATGCGCTTGACGCCACAGACGGACTTGTAGACGCGCAGACAGGCGAACACACAGGACACGTCGACTAATAGACGAATACATTGATCAAGAAATCGCTTGACAAATAGACAGATATACCATCGGGCGACAGAGAAGAGCACAATCAAATAGACAAAACATTAGTCAATTACTGCAGTATATAAACACAACAAATGCATAGGCACGCAAATAGCTAGATAAACCAATTCAATTAGGCATTTCGATACATAGACATACACTGCGGATAAATAGACACAAAACGGCAAATATAGCCCAAATCATCAGCAGACACACGGACAACTCGGCCGGCAATCTTCCACTGCGCTTCCTCCACCCAAGGTCACGGCTACTCGGAGCGAGGTCGATGCGGAGAGACGCGCGGCGGCACGGGGCGATGGTGCCGTGGGAGCGGCTGACGATCGCCCTCTCGGCTCTCCTGGCCATGGCTCACCTGACGCTCGCCACCTTGGCCAAGCCCATCCGTGCACTGTGCAGCGCGGTGATGGGTGGACACGAGGTGAGGAGGGAGGGGGATGAGTGGGCAGGTAGACGAGTGGGTGGGTGAGTGGGTGAGTGAGTGAGTGGATGAGTGAGTGAGTGGATGAGTGAGTGAGTGGATGAGTGAGTGAGTGGATGAGTGAGTGAGTGGATGAGTGAGTGAGTGGATGAGTGAGTGAGTGGATGAGTGAGTGAGTGAGTGGATGAGTGAGTGAGTGAGAGTGTGGGTGAACAAGTAGATGAGGGAGTGGGTGAAATTTTAGGTGAGTGGACAGGTGAGTGGACAGGTGAGTGGACAGGTGAATGGACAGGTGAGTGTACAGGTGAGTGGATAGGTGAGTGAGAAGACGAGCAGATTAGAGAGTGGCTGAGTGGTTTGCAGGGAAGAAAGGGTGAGCGAGTGAGAGGTGGTGGGTGAGTGGATGCGTAGGTGAGTGGATGTTGAGTGAGTGATTACTCACTCAGTGATTACTCACTCAACATCAGTGAGTGAGTGATTGTGTGAGAGTGAGTGGCTGGGTGATTAGTCCGCTTGCTGTACTGCTTTCTTCTGGCGAGGCCAGACAATCGAATCGCACTGCACGTGGCCCTCATTAAAGAGCAAGTCTACGACCACATGCAACTCGTTCTTACAGCGTTTGCTTTTATTAATCTCATCGTAGTTTAGATTGACCTCGTTATATTTGATAACGATACACATCTGTATTCCCGGGTCACTCGCGATCATCAGTATTGACCTCATTTATCATTTAAGTGCTGCCACCATCGGCCGCAGCACGTGACTACCGTGTTCCCGACGTCACAAAGCTCAATTTCCATGTCAGTTTATTTGTTTAAGCAATTAGCATATTTGCTACATTGTCAGCTATGGTATTGTTTAATTCGTACTTATTTGTGTTCACAGCACCATCAGTATCCCTGTTATATTGTATTCGTCTTTTTCGGATAATTCCAAAAAAAAAAGAAATCTCATTGCTTTGGCAAATTTGTGGCATTTTTACTCGTTTCCTTGCTCAGAGACATAATGTAGGTCACAGTAGCGATGTGTTCCCGTTTTTCGGATTGATAGAAACAAATACAGGAAATAACCATTTCCCACGATTATCCGAAACGTGACATTACTTTTTTTTGCCGTTTTTCCCCGCCAAAAAATGATGTCACGACACTGTTGTTAGCACGAGGATATTTCAGGATCTGAAATTGTCCTTGAAATGCGAAATTGTGATATCCTGAATGTTTAAATCTGAAACTCATTGCTTCGCCTGAGTATTTATGAACAATTAATGCTGTTCTGAAATTCGAGAGCAGCCACGGGGCGAGAGTTGGGGCTTTGCAGATGGGTTACATTGTGTACAGCATTACCGTGTTCTCTTGCATGTGATTAACGATGGGTTGTCTATTACTGCTATTATAGACACGCAGTTTTAAAGCGTTTCATGTAGCCAATGTCAACTTAATTAAATCCATTCACATATAATAGAACACTTAATTTATGTGTTCGCCAGTCACCCAGCCTAACTTGGTCGACGTTTCCCTTGCCTTAGATTGTATTTATTACAATGAAGCTTTTAGTTCAGCAACCGTGTCATCAGTCTGTGCATGTACTATGTTGAACTTCTTTCGCACCGTACGTAGTCAACCGTGCTAATCAGAGGTGCGGGGGAAGGACAACAAACGAAACACAAGGGGATTCAATTTAAATATATTTTTTGGCTCAAACAATTTTGCCGATCATTCAAGTAATCGAAAGCACGCCGGGTGTATCTCCCGGCGCGGCACTTACAAAGCCCTCTCACATGAGTTCACGACGGTTCGTTTATGATAGGCGGGTCGAGTGTGTGGTAGGGTAAAATGTGGGTCCTCTCAACTCCTCCAAGACGCCAGCGTGGAAGATGAAGCCAAAATACCCCCCAGAGGGGCCTGTCTAGAGCAGTGGCCCTCAACCGGGGGTACGTGGACCCCTGGGGATACGTGGCAATGGGCACGTGAGTTGAGTTACAACTGCGTGGACTTACTGTGTACCTCTTCTTGGTTCTTTCGGTAAAGTCACGTAGAAGGGAAATAATAAAATAATAAAAATAAAACATAATAAAATAATTCTCACGACGTTTCGGCCACAACGCAAGCAGCCGTCCTCAGGTGAAGACCCAGGTCTGTCGGGGAGACAGCGTCTGAATGAAACACCACCACGCTTGGAGCGTATATTTAAGCCGCGACTCTAAGCTTAAATAAACGCTCCAAGCGTGGTGGTGTTTCATTCAGACGCTGTCTCCCCGACAGACCTGGTCTTCACCTGAGGACGGCTGCTTGCGTTGTGGCCGAAACGTCGTGAGAATTATTTCATTATGTTTTATTTTTATTATTTTATTATTTCCCTTCTACGTGACTTTACCGAAAGAACAAAGAAGATGAATCCCTGCAGTCACGAAAGAAGCTTTACATCGAAATTTACTGTGTACCGTGCATGAGAGTCGTCGGTGAGTAATCGTGTATGGATCTGCCAATATAAAATAACTACGACAGCTTTTAAATGTACATTGTTAGCATAGGGCGATATTAAAGACCTTTCTAAACTCATTGATCGTAAACGACGTGGATTTCCAAGAGTAACCGGCTCGTGGGAACAAGTGACGTCGTGCATGCAGGACGTCACTTGTTCATGTGAAGCTACGGGGCCGCCATCGGCTTCGTTGTAACTTTTTCACTCTGTTCATTAACGCAAATGCCATACACGTTTGTTTCTCGAAGGTTGACCAACCGACCTTCCGAAATTAGACCACATTTGTCTATATTGGTTAATTCTCGGTGTGGCACCACGTGCTCGTGACGACGAGCTGTCAACGAGACGGCCCAGGACAGTATGGTATATGATGACTTCATGAGGCTGAGCGACTTTGAGAACAGGATGGTTGTGTATAGGTCAGTCGAGGTGTGAGGGTAAAGTGACCTTGGGCAGGAAACCTTGCCGAAAGGGATGATGGGCGGTGGTCGAGACGAGCCATGGAGTGGCAGCCAAATTACGGAACGCACCAGGGAGGATGTCTACTCTGGTGGGAGGGGGGGGGCTAAATAAACCATCAGGAAATTGACAATGTACACGGGTATGATCACTGTAGTGCCAACATTAATTTCTTGCATACACATCCCAACGGAGCCTGACACCACCCACACGTCATTGCCAGAGGCGGTTATCGTGATTTATTCCGAATTTGATGGCAAGGATTCAAAGAATTCGGCGATCTTTAAAACAAGCGCTTTCAGATCCGCTTCTGCGGCCGTCTAAAAGATTTTCCTTCCGATATTAAGAAGCCACTGGAGCTATATACGTGTATATCTATATTGAATGTTTAGTTCTTTAAAACTGCATTATGTTTTTACGTTTATTGTCCTTCCCCCGCACCTCCGATTAGTACGGTTGGCTACGTACCGTGCGAAAGAAGTTCAACATACATCCATACACACACGCTTCCTTGTGGGAGGCTGCTCGTTTTCCTCTGCCGTATCGGAAGGTCAATGCTCCATGGTTGGTCAAGCTAAACAATAAAGTAAGGGCCTCTCCTCGCCATACGGGTCGTGGAGGCTTACTCGATCAAATTTCCAACTACACTGGCTAGTGGCGGTTGGTGAGGGCAGGGGGCATCTACGAGTAGGACCATATAGGCCGCTGTACGTGAGCTGTATCGTTCAGTTTCGTTCCGACAAACGGGGCACTACTTTTTCTTTTGCTCAATATGTTCAACGTTAATAAAAGGTATCCAAGCAAAACGTTCTCCACGCATTATCCTGCAGTTACTGAGAAAAGTGTAATTTATTGGCGCACTATATTGACTGCGTATTGAGACATATAAAACTGTTGAGCTAGATTTTCAACCAATCGGCATCGAAAATGTAAGTAGGTTTGAGCCAAAATCAAGCCAATATCACTACGCACATGTAAACATGGAGGACGTAAGCAGTGCAGCTTCATCTGATAGCGGCGATCAAGCTCGATTAAGGTGAGTTCCACACAGCCATGTCCTTTATGGCAGTGATAGGCAAACGTTTCAAAGAAGCAGTACTACAGGATATGCTGATTGAATCAAATGTGGTAGCTGTTGGTTCAATAAATGGAGTCATTAGTGGACATCACTACAATCGTAGCATTCGTGCACACAAACTCCTATTTGAGTCCCTTCCTGAGCAACAGCACACTCGTTACATATCAGCCATGGAAGATCTAGTACAGCAGCGACTATTTATTTGCTGCACTGCCATCTGCTGACAAAGTAGCCACACGACGGGTTAAAACACGCGCGACTCATGGGCGCTCGCTCATCCAAGCACTGTCCAGGCTCAAGATCGCTTAGCTTCTGACATCTGACGCGATCGGGCACATTCAGGGTGATTGAGTCGTAAGCTTTAATTTGAACGAGTCCATTAATTTATCCTACTGTCGATCGCAAACATATTGGGTTTCTAAGTCTACAACATCACACATATGCAAACAGTTTCACCAGACAGAACACTCACTTGCCAATTTACTTTTTTTTATGTATCAGATGTCTCTTCATGCAGTGCGTTTGCTAATAGAATCTGGCAACCCAGCAGCATTTATTTTACAAGCCTGAATGCTGATGAGATCCATACGTTCTAAACCAGTGCAGAGTTCGATTGCTTTTTAAAAAATGCTGCAGGATTATATTGGTCTGGAATACTAATAGACTGATGGATGTGGATATTCACTACCGAGAGCCGAATGGCTCACAGGGCTATACCTAGTAAATTAACTTGAACTTGAAATGAACTTGAACCGAGTTATAATATTAATATATGTATACTCATCTCTTTACGGGTGGTTTCAACAGTTATTTGTGTTGTGCAAGTGTTACATAATTTATGTCACTCGTGGATGGCAACATCAACAGAACTCATTGTCTCCAATTGTAAGTAAAATTATATTTTAGTCAATCAGCCTGTTGGCAGCCGTTGTTTAAATACACAAACTCTGGAGCAGTTTCAACGTCCATTGTCTTAGCAGCAGGCAGGCTTTTTAAAAACATACAGCTGAGTTTCTTGGCAATACTAACTTGTTTATCCAGGAAAGCCACACTGAGACCAAGGACTGTTTTGCACGAAGATCCAGCTACATTGAATTTTTTTTATTCTCATGTTTTTCAGCCAATTAATCTCGAATGTTTATACACATTGGAGGAAACCAGAGCATCCGGAGAAACCCCACACGGATGGACACGAGTTCACTTGCTCAGTTTAACACGTAGTGGAGAAGTCACGAGCCACCACTGCTTTCTGGACTCATTTCTGGCACACCGGCGAATTAGCAGATGCACGTGGGGGCAGTGTAGCCACGCTTTGTACACAGGGCCGGATTAAAATTTAGTAGGCCCCTGAGCGACATGTACTTTGAGCCCCCCCCCACCCCCCCATAATATTTTCAAAAGGAAAACAAAGTTAAAGAAAAATAAAATGTATTTTTACAAGGCTAACAACAACTAAAATTCAGCATTCACAAGTGAAATAACTTTTCACTTAATCTCTGGATGCCCTCCAGCTGACGGAGGCCCCTGGGCTGCAGCTCCTAAAGCCCCCGTGCCTTAATCCGGCCCTGCTTGTACACCAGCCGCGAATTTAATTGGCGCGACATATTTCTCCGGAATCCGCTGGTTCGTTGCTTGTGCGGAGGCAGACGCTGCCTGCGCTGCCACGTGTGCCTCCCGTAAATGCGATTTGGGGGGTGACGAAAGGACTCTGGCCAAGACGGGGCTTGGGACGGAATTTGTGCCAAATGGTGTTCAGTAGGCTGGCACGGGGTCTCGCTCATACATAATAATAAGAAGAAAACAGTAGAAAACCCTGTGGACACGCGGGGAGCAACTCTGTATGCCGTCAGAGTTATGTGCAGAGTTCAATCAGTCTGCTCCTCTCCTGTGGCGTGTCTTAGCAAGGCTTAGGAAGTACGATTTGGTTGTTTCACCATCTCATCAGTCTGCTGGTGATTGGGGAGATGCGCAGCTTCTTTGTCCCCATGATGTTACAGACATCCAGCAGCAATTGAGAAGGTCAATGTCGACCCTGACCTGATCTGTTAGTAATAGCTCAGGAGGCCCCTTTTCAATCACGTACCCATTGATTGAAAGTTTTCGCTATGATCTGTGCAGTTTGATCCGCTATCGGGCAGTAAGTAAAATACTCAATCCCAAATAGAAGGAAAGATTTCCTCCTCGGAGTGCAGGGAAAACGTCCAAGAAAATCCAGGGCGACCAGCTCATTTACCCCAGACCCTGTAATGGACTGCAGGGGCATCACAACAGGAAAGGACACATTTACGACAGTGTGGGGTGGAGTGATGCTAAATAACTGTGTCCCAACGCATGTGCTGAGCATGCCAAGTTATGGAGGAAATTGAACGATCGATCAGTTTCTGTGCGAGCCGCCAGTCCGTCGGTGTCAACCGTAGATCATAGTCGGTCAACAAACAGCATTGAGGACTTACACCATTGGAACCTCATTTGCAAGTAAAAAATATGATAATTGTTTTTTTACCCTTCTATCTGGCAAAAAAAAACTGACACCTTTTTTTTACAAGGAGTCATGTTTGCATAGACCACAATACCTGCAGCCATAATGCAAACAAAAACATAACTCTAATAATATATGCACTGTCCTTGAAGTTGATTGGTCCACACCCGAGACAGCTGTCTCGGGTGTGGGCCAATCAACTTCAATCAACTTCAAGGACAGTGAATATATTATCATAAATTTAGCGGGAATCCTTAAATAAATCCGCGATGGGAGAAGCCGCAATAGGCAAGGTTTTGGTTTTCACGTAACAGTCTAATATTCAGTTGCCGTTGAGTAAAAGTTGATAGGCCGGGGAATCTTTCCATGCCAAGAAGACGGGTGACATTCATACCCCAAAACACTTAGCGATGTTATGATTGGTCTCGATTGTATTTTTGTTTATGAATGAATAATTTTGGTGAATGTCACCGTGCTCATCGCTAGGCGGCGCTGTGATCTCCAGAAGTGAAAGAGCGAAATGACCATACGATTTAACAAAAGTGGGGGGGGGGGGTGGGTAAATACGTATTACTGGTAGGAACCACTTGGTTCCACCAGCCCACAGGGAATTATTGTGTCCGTCCGTCGTGCATCCAAAAATGGAAGGGGTGGGGCTGGGTGGAGAGGGGAGGATGGGGAGGGGCTGGGTGGGGAGGGTGGGGAGGGGCTGGGTAGGGAGGGGGTGGGGAGGGGCTGGGTGGGGAGGCGGGGTGGGGAGGGTGGGGCTGGGTGGGGGTGGGAGGGGTGGGGCTGGGTGGGGAGGGGAGGGGCTGGTGGGGAGGGTGGGGAGAATCTGGGTGGGGAGGGTGGGAGGGGTGGGGCTGGGTGGGGAGGGGCTGGTCACCCCGTGGTGCCCTTATAAAACTCAACGTTTAACCTACTCACGCCGGCTTGTGCGAACCTTCCACTCACCACACGAGCCAGACACTGGCCCTAACCATAAACTCGCCAAGCAAGGGGCCGTCCATAAATGACGTCACGCACATAGGGGGGGGGGGGGGGTCAGACATTTGTGACGATGTGTGACGAGGGGAGGGGTTTAGAAATGTGACGTCACATCAAAATGCGCAACTTTAAATAAATATAGACAACACGTTCTACTTAAATAGACTTTTTGATAAATGTTTTCTCCTCCAACATCAGAGTGCAGCGCCACATTAAATACGCACTACAACGACAATAGTTTAAAGCGATTTGTAGCATGTTTTATTTGGGGGGGGGGGGGGGCAGAGCTTTGTGACGTCATATTTGAGGGGCGGTCTGTCTTTTTGTGACGCCGTGTGACGAAGGAGGGGGGGGTCAAAAATCGTCCCAAATCGCGTGACGTCATTTATGGACGGCCCCAAACCAACGAGTATACTCGCGAAATCTCTAACCACACTAGCCAACCACATCCGAACTCTAACCCCAGCAACCAGCTGGCACTAACCCTAGCCTCGTGATAGGCATCGGGTGGCAGGGATCAGTGCCACAAAGCGGTACATATTTTATGCACCCCAGAAGAGATGATAGGCTGCGCCGTCGGAGTACAAAAAAAACACATCTATAGATCTTAATTCAGTTGTATGATTTAGAAAAGGGAAATTTGCGAGCACCTATTAAGGCTGGTGTGGCACGAAGGTGATTTGTATGTGTCCAGAAGCGCCTATCCGTAGCCACCTGCCCGGTGCTGATTCCAACACACCCACACATCCTCTGCTTCACAGTGTTCCGTAAACATTGAGACGCAAATATTAAAAACGTGGCTTCAGGCAATGCAATTACACACAGATGACACACAGTACTGTACACAATGTTTCAGGTCAATATATATAACAGTGTGTGCCAACCACGAACACCGCTCCCAACATCGTTTGCATCAAGGTCGTAATTATAATAAAAATTGGGAGGGACACCCCCCCCCCCCTCCAATATTCAAACATGCTCAAAATGTCCCCCCCAATATATTTCTACGAAAAATATTTTTAAAAAATTGTTATGCTATAAAAACAACAATTTGCTAAACCTTGGCCACAATATCTGGACTTGTCTTCATATAACAATGCATAGATTTATGTTTATATGATTGTGTTTATGGTTGTACTTTATTAATCCCTAATCTCTGCCATTACATACAATGAAACAAGAAAAGGAAAAAAAGAAAAAACAGAGCAATGTAATACAATACACTATTAGACGTTATTGTTTAAAAAAAAATCCATCCCATGTGTTAGTGAATTTTTTAATATTTTAGGCAGGAAATTAGTTTTCAAATTTAGATTTTTTTTTCTGGGGGGGGGGGGGGCCTAGACCCCCTGGAAGATTTGGTCCCCCGCCAATGTTGACTCCATGGCTACGGCCTTGGTTTGCATATATTTCTCAAATATGTCCTGGACTTCTTGGGTTTGATGCGCAACATTCAAAGAGCCTCCCACGGCGATTCCATTAATCGTCACATCCAGTTACAAACTATTATTTTTCGTCGCCTAAGAAGTGCTCAACATCCTTGAATTGAAAAAAACATTTGGTCTTCCAAAACACGCTTATGTAATGGCATCCATTGCGGCTCTTCAAGGACCGCTCTGTGACGTTATTTATTAAGGAGAACCAGGCCGTCTCGTGCTCACCACAGTGACATTGCAGCTCTTGAAATACTGACGCTTTTTGTTTTGACCGAATTCGATTTTTTTATTCTTGTTATTTAGTTTGCCGAAACCTCTGTCCATTGCCATACCTGTCAACCCCTGATCAGTGCCCTACCTAATTACAGACCAATTCAGACCTTATTGGTCACCCCGTGCCCTTTTAAATCTCAACGTTCATCCTACAAAGTCCCATCACATGGGAGAAACTAAAAAAATAGACAAAAAAATGTTGCCCATATTGAAACGTCTGTACACACCGTATGGACCTGAAAACGCAATTTCCCTTGACAAGAATATGTGGTATATAAACCGTATAGTAGTACTCTTGGTACTTTCGGTAAAGTCACGTAGGTAAAGAAAATTATAAATAAAAATAAAATAAAAGATAAATAAAATTATAAACCGTATAGGTTGACAGCTATGCATTGATGTATTCTCCCGATTTTCTGACGCACTTTTCCCCACCTGTATTTTCAATAAATAAAAACGTTGGTGGTGCGTCTTATAATCCGGTAGGGTGTGTGTATGAGACCAGATTTTATAGAATTATATTGACCAGGTACTATTAGATGGGGGTGCGTCTTATAATCCGGTTCGTATGACCGGGGTGTGTTTCACTTTTTTTGACCACGGGGTCACAAGATTTAGGGTGCGTCTTATAATCCGGTGCGTGTGTCTAGATGTGACCAGATTTGTACAACTTTATAGACCCCCGGAATTTATTACATTTGGGGTGTGCGTCTTATAATCCGGTAAGTTGCACGTACGTTCATGAGACCAGATTTAATTGTTTTTTTTTATCGACCACCGGAGGCAGGATTGCATGTGAGGTGCGTCTTATAATCCGATGCGTCTTATAATCCGGACTAAAGGCGTTGTTTTGAAGTCAACTCAACACACGTGCGATAACCGCCCACGGCCACCCAGCACCACCCAACGTGGGCGGGGTGATGCCACCGACTCGGCCAATAACACAACGGGATTATGGCTCTGCAGATATTCAGCTTCTGTCTTTGTTACCAGCGCCAGAAATAAGAAAGTAAAACTTCAACGACCGCTCGTGTTAACGAGACCAGCCGCCGCCCTTCCGTACACTGGCCTCGTTTTTGTTACGCAGTTACACACGGTCTCGCTTCCGCAGCGATGAGAGACTATTATGATCGTAATCAATGAGTGCACACCGATTCGTAACTCCAGTCAGTTGCTGTTGTGGTAAACGCGCGTTAACGTTGCAGTGGTAGTCCACACTCCGCTGATACTGAACAAGGGATATTCCGACAAGCAAGCCGTAAACAACACACAACAACAACAACCAGGGAGGATCTTGCGTGGAAGGTGATGATGGTGATGTTGCAACTTGCTTCGCTCTCAAAGTCCACGGCAACATATTGCCGACCCTGGATGGTCATGACCGACGCAATCAAGGTGAGAAGATTTCGATCTAAAGCTTTCGTGACTGCAGGGATTCATCTTCTTGGTTCTTTCGGTAAAGTCACGTAGAAGGGAAATAATAAAATAATAACAATAAAACATAATAAAATAATTCTCACGACGTTTCAGGTGAAGAACATGTCTGTCGGACACTGTCTTTCCAGCAGACCTGTTCCGACAGACCTGTTCTTCACCTGAAGACGGCTGCTTGCGTTGTGGCCGAAACGTCGTGAGAATTATTTTATTATGTTTTATTTTTATTATTTTATTATTTCCCTTCTACGTGACTTTACCGAAAGAACCAAGAAGAAGGTGAGAAGAGACGATAGATAATGTCTGCTTGTGGTTGGTGGTGGTGCTGGCGGTGGGGAGTTCCTCCTCTGCGTTCGCTGGTCTCTTTCAGCCAGAGGCCAGACGCTTCATTTACCGGTGGAATTGGCCAAACGCTCCAACGTGGCAAGAAACATCCTGCAACTGAGTAGTTGAGGCTCAAATGAGGGCTTTCTCAGTTCAAAGGCATTTGCTGTACTGTCGTAGATTGCTGCTTAGGCTTGTTGTGAGTGGAGGTTGTGGCACTTGATAATTCGTACAGGGGAAAATGTATGCGCCTCCACATGGAGTGGGCGTCGCTTGAGAACGTTGTGGGATTTCACTGATTATAAGGGATGTTGTGGTTACGTGTGCAGGGGTGGGAAGCCTCCATCGGCAAGAAGGTTCAAACAATGTGGAGAGAAATGTCGGACGTGATGTTTGTCGCATTGCTGTGTTTCTCCGGTATTGGGAGCTTGTTATAAAGCAGAATCGGACAAACATTCCGATGCAGGATCTTCATGTAAGAAAGGTCCAGAGACTCAGAAAGGGTATCCTGGGTAAATAAACTTATTTAAAAACAAACTTTAGTTTTTTTTAGGTTTACACTATTGTTTCAATCAGTGTTCTTTATTCCATTGGTTCGTTAAAAAAATACTTTGGAAATTTGCGGAACGGATTCCAAACAATGATATGTGCTCACCTCCGGAAAACGTTTCCGACTCCCCAAACAAGACAATATGTTTCTCTGCTTCTTATTTGTCTAATCAATGCGTGTAGGTCGCACGACTGCAACTCGGTCCCAATGTTGAAAACGATCCCCAATGTTACAAAATTACATGCAAATTACTCACTCAAATGGGACCGCGTATAACAATATGGGCCCCTACCGTGAATACTTGGTAGGACCCTGCTGAAAAAAGTACTTTGAGACTCAGTGAGGCTTTCCTTTGGTAAACAAACGTAGTAATAACAATGCCGTACAATTAAATACGTTTAATACAGGTAGAAACAACAGGTTCCACACCTGCCCACCAGGGATTATTTGTCTGTCTGTCGTGCATATTTGTCTGTCGTGCACGAATGCGCTGTCCAACCAAGTTCCTACCTGCCCACTCCGAAGGAACGTGTTTTGAAAATCAGCTCCACGAGACAGATTTCAGACACTCACAAACGGCTGTAACGAAGGACGCCACTAAACAGCATAATCATAATCGAATACGTCAAGTTATTTCCACTAAATCGCACGTCACCGGGAAACTTGTTGAATGTTATTTCTATTAACGAGTTAATCTCTGCGGTTCGTTTCAGCACTTCAAACTTGTGCGCGTCGAGTTTCAAAACAGCTTAACATAGCCCAGGGGCTGGCAGCTGCCCTTGGGATACGGTTATATATGTCCTCAAATAAATGTAATGTGTGTCGCTGTGACCCAGTTATTTGTTGGAAACCCACCAAGCGAGGCTGTTATTGTCCACAAATTCCATCGTAGAGTAACATCGCTCGTTATGTTCAAGATAATGATGTGGATTTTGTTAGAATTTAGTTTAAAAAATAATTTAAAATGGTTATTATTTATTGCCCTTTGTCAATCCACTGCCACACAAAGCGCCTCCCCGCCCATGATCGGTCGTGGGGGTTGTTCGCCCATACTTCGCCACGCTGGACAGAGAGCTCTTGGTGATGGGCCGAAGACTGGATCGGACATCACACACCGCTGGATGATGATGATGATCTCGGCTCGCCGGGTTTAGAGTTCATTGTGAGATTCTAGATTTGAAGCTTTCGTGACTGCAAAGATTCATATTCTTAGGTTTTTTCGGTTAAGTCACGTAAGTAAAACATCAAAATAAAAATAAAATAAAAATAAAAATCACGACGTTTCGGAGGCAACACAAGTCTCCGTCATCAGGTGGGACCGTCATAGCCGAATTAGCTGCATCAAGTGAAGCAATGATTCAAGATGTAATCCCTTATAAGCAAGTTGAAGGGAGGTGGAGAGGGGGGGTTGGAGAGCTTATCAGACTGTGGTAGCCAATGAATGGAAACGTATCGGGAGGGAGGAGGAGCGGTGATCAAAGACTGCACGCAGTGCTCATTGTGAGAACCACAGCGGCAAAACAGCTCCACACCCCTTGCACTGTAAATGCACACCCGTCTTTTTTTATATAGCTGACTACTCCTGCCCGCGAGCTCTGGCTTGTGGCAGATCGTTGATGATTCTTGCAATTCGGTGGTTCTCAAACTCGTTGTTATGGAACCAACCCACCTACCCCCCCCAATTTAGAACCTGGTCCACGTGACCCCCTCCCCGCCCGCAATAACGCAGCTAAGCTTAACCTAGCTAAAATACAAAGATGTAATAACATGTTCAAGTCTGTAGCCAACGCAGCAAAAACACGCTTTGTGTTTGAGGGTGTTAGTGGGCCACGATCCAGACAGCGGACTGTGTGGGCACGCTTGTGTTTGTGGTGGAGGGTGTTAGTGGGCCACGATCCAGACAGCGGACTGTGTGGACACGCTTGTGTTTGTGGTGGAGGGTGTTAGTGGGTCACGATCCAGACAGCGGACTGTGTGGACACGCTTGTGTTTGTGGTGAGGGTGTTAGTGGGCCACGATCCAGACAGCGGACTGTGTGCGCACGCTTGTGTTTGTGGTGGAGGGTGTTAGTGGGTCACGGTCCAGACAGCGTACTGTGTGGGCACGCTTGTGTTTGTGGTGAGGGTGTTCGTGGGCCACGATCCAGACAGCGTACTGTGTGGGCACGCTTGTGTTTATGGTGGAGGGTATTAGTGGGTCACGATCCAGACAGCGTACTGTGTGGGCACGCTTGTGTTTATGGTGGAGGGTGTTAGTGGGTCACGATCCAGACAGCGTACTGTGTGGATACGCTTGTGTTTTATAGTGTGTGCATAGTCAGCCAGTCAGCCTCCTACTCCCTTAACCCGTAGAGCCTGGCTGGATCTACCCCATCAATTTCCTGCCCACAGGGCTTCAATGTGCAACGGGTCTGCCAGCAAGCGCCGTGGAATCCCATTATCGTCGTTATCAGCTCCCCTGCGTGCTTTTTGCCGATGACGGCCCCTCTGTTTTGCCATGTACAGCGAGCACCCCGCTTGATGACTTGGTGGCTTGACAAAGAGGGTGGATTGACCCACCGTTGTGAGCCCACGGAGGGTTTTGGGCCATACTTCACCACGCCTCTCACAGTCTCACTGCTCGTAGTCGTGGGCAGCGTTTAGAGAGTACCGTGCAACAATTGGATTACTGCCTTCACCCGCCCGAGGAAAGCCATGCTAACCCCCCCCCCGTCCGCCCACCGTCTTCGGATTGAAAAACAGTGATGATCAACATTGACAGACTTGAACGCTTGCCAAGTGGGTCAAAGCCACAGACGTGAAACATAGAAAGTATCGCCCGACTAACACCGAGCCATCGCCAAACGTTTGCTGCCGCCTGTGAAGACCTGGTAAACAGGGAGACACCTGGTAAACAGGGAGACACCTGGCAAACAGAGACACCTGGTAAACAGGGAGACACCTGGTAAACAGGGAGACACCTGGTAAACAGGGAGACACCTGGCAAACAGAGACACCTGGTAAACAGGGAGACACCTGGTAAACAGGGAGACACCTGGTAAACAGGGAGACCTGGTAAACAGAGACACCTGGTAAACAGGGACACCTGGTAAACAGGGGGACACCTGGTAAACAGGGAGACACCTGGTAAACAGAGACACCTGGTAAACAGGGAGACACCTGGTAAACAGGGAGACACCTAGTAAACAGAGACACCTGGTAAACAGGGAGACACCTGGTAAACAGGGAGACACCTGGTAAACAGGGGGACACCTGGTAAACAGGGAGACACCTGGTAAACAGGGAGACACCTGGTAAACAGGGGGACACCTGGTAAACAGGGAGACACCTGGTAAACAGGGAGACACCTGGTAAACAGAGAGACACCTGGTAAACAGGGAGACACCTGGAAAACAGGGAGACACCTGGTAAACAGGGAGACACCTGGTAAACAGAGACACCTGGTAAACAGGGAGACACCTGGTAAACAGAGACACCTGGCAAACAGAGACACCTGGTAAACAAGGAGACACCTGGTAAACAGGGAGACACCTGGTAAACAGGGAGACACCTGGCAAACAGGGAGACACCTGGTAAACAGGGAGACACCTGGTAAACAGGGACACACCTGGTAAACAGAGACACCTGGCAAACAGGGAGACACCTGGTAAACAGGTAGACACCTGGTAAACAGGGAGACACCTGGTAAACAGGGAAACACCTGGTAAACAGGGACACCTGGTAAACAGAGACACCTGGTAAACAGAGACACCTGGTGAACAGAGACACCTGGTAAACAGGGAGACACCTGGTAAACAGAAACACCTGGTAAACAGGAAGACACCTGGTAAACAGAAACACCTGGTAAACAGGAAGACACCTGGTAAACAGGAAGACACTTGGTAAACAGGGACACACCTGGTAAACAGGGAGACATCTGGTAAACAGACACCTGGTAAACAGGGAGACACCTGGTAAACAGAGACACCTGGCAAACAGGGAGACACCTGGTAAACAGGAAGACACCTGGTTAACAGGAAGACACCTGGTAAACAGGGAGACACCTGGTAAACAGGGAGACACCTGGTAAACAGAGACACACCTGGTAAACAGAGACACGCCTGGTAAACAGGGACACACCTGGCAAACAGGGACACCTGGTAAACAGAGACACCTGGTAAACAGAGACACCTGGTAAACAGGGAGACCTGGTAAACAGGGAGACACCTGGTAAACAGAGACACCTGGTAAACAGGGAGACCTGGTAAACAGGGAGACACCTGGTAAACAGGGAGACACCTGGTAAACAGAGACACCTGGTAAACAGGGAGACCTGGTAAACAGGGACACCTGGTAAACAGGGAGACACCTGGTAAACAGAGACACCTGGTAAACAGGGAGACACCTGGTAAACAGGAGACACCTGGTAAACAGGAGACACCTGGTAAACAGGGAGACACCTGGTAAACAGGGAGACACCTGGTAAACAGAGACACCTGGTAAACAGGGAGACCTGGTAAACAGGGACACCTGGTAAACAGGGAGACACCTGGTAAACAGAGAGACACCTGGTAAACAGAGAGACACCTGGTAAACAGGGAGACACCTGGTAAACAGAGACACCTGGTAAACAGGGAGACCTGGTAAACAGGGACACCTGGTAAACAGGGAGACACCTGGTAAACAGAGACACCTGGCAAACAGAGACACCTGGTAAACAGGGAGACACCTGGTAAACAGAGACACCTGGTAAACAGAGAGACACCTGGTAAACAGAGAGACACCTGGTAAACAGGGAGACACCTGGTAAACAGGGAGACACCTGGTAAACAGAGACACCTGGTAAACAGGGAGACACCTGGTAAACAGAGACACCTGGCAAACAGAGACACCTGGTAAACAGGGAGACACCTGGCAAACAGGGAGACACCTGGCAAACAGGGAGACACCTGGTAAACAGGGAGACACCTGGTAAACAGGGAGAAACCTGGTAAACAGGGACACACCTGGTAAACAGAGACACCTGGCAAACAGAGACACCTGGTAAACAGGGAGACACCTGGTAAACAGGGACACACCTGGTAAACAGGGACACCTGGTAAACAGGGAGACACCTGGTAAACAGAGACACCTGGCAAACAGAGACACCTGGTAAACAGGGAGACACCTGGTAAACAGAGACACCTGGCAAACAGAGACACCTGGTAAACAGGGAGACACCTGGTAAACAGAGACACCTGGTAAACAGAGAGACACCTGGTAAACAGGGAGACACCTGGTAAACAGAGACACCTGGTAAACAGGGAGACCTGGTAAACAGGGACACCTGGTAAACAGGGAGACACCTGGTAAACAGAGACACCTGGCAAACAGAGACACCTGGTAAACAGGGAGACACCTGGTAAACAGAGACACCTGGTAAACAGAGAGACACCTGGTAAACAGAGAGACACCTGGTAAACAGGGAGACACCTGGTAAACAGGGAGACACCTGGTAAACAGGGAGACACCTGGTAAACAGAGACACCTGGCAAACAGAGACACCTGGTAAACAGGGAGACACCTGGCAAACAGGGAGACACCTGGCAAACAGGGAGACACCTGGTAAACAGGGAGACACCTGGTAAACAGGGAGAAACCTGGTAAACAGGGACACACCTGGTAAACAGAGACACCTGGCAAACAGAGACACCTGGTAAACAGGTAGACACCTGGTAAACAGGGAAACACCTGGTAAACAGGGACACCTGATAAACAGAGACACCTGGTAAACAGAGACACCTGCTAAACAGGGAGACACCTGGTAAACAGGGACACATCTGGTAAACAGGGACACCTGGTGAACAGAGACACCTGGTAAACAGGGAGACACCTGGTAAACAGAAACACCTGGTAAACAGGAAGACACCTGGTAAACAGAAACACCTGGTAAACAGGAAGACACCTGGTAAACAGGAAGACACTTGGTAAACAGGGACACACCTGGTAAACAGGGAGACATCTGGTAAACAGACACCTGGTAAACAGGGAGACACCTGGTAAACAGGGAGACACCTGGTAAACAGAGACACCTGGCAAACAGGGAGACACCTGGCAAACAGGGAGACACCTGGCAAACAGGGAGACACCTGGTAAACAGGAAGACACCTGGTAAACAGAGACACCTGGTAAACAGGGAGTCACCTGGTAAACAGGGACACACCTGGTAAACAGGGAGACACCTGGTAAACAGAGACACCTGGTAAACAGAGACACACCTGGTAAACAGGGACACACCTGGCAAACAGGGACACCTGGTAAACAGAGACACACCTGGTAAACAGAGACACCTGGTAAACAGGGAGACCTGGTAAACAGGGAGACACCTGGTAAACAGAGACACCTGGTCAACAGGGAGACCTGGTGAACAGGGAGACACCTGGTAAACAGGGAGACACCTGGTAAACAGAGACACCTGGTGAACAGGGAGACCTGGTAAACAGGGACACCTGGTAAACAGGGAGACACCTGGTAAACAGGGAGACACCTGGTAAACAGAGACACCTGGTAAACAGAGACACACCTGGTAAACAGGGACACACCTGGCAAACAGGGACACCTGGTAAACAGAGACACCTGGTAAACAGAGACACCTGGTAAACAGGGAGACCTGGTAAACAGGGAGACACCTGGTAAACAGAGACACCTGGTAAACAGGGAGACCTGGTAAACAGGGAGACACCTGGTAAACAGGGAGACACCTGGTAAACAGAGATACCTGGTAAACAGAGACACCTGGTAAACAAGGAGACACCTGGTAAACAGAGACACCTGGTAAACAGGGAGACCTGGTAAACAGGGACACCTGGTAAACAGGGAGACACCTGGTAAACAGGGAGACACCTGGTAAACAGGGAGACACCTGGTAAACAGAGACACACCTGGTAAACAGGGACACACCTGGCAAACAGGGACACCTGGTAAACAGAGACACCTGGTAAACAGAGACACCTGGTAAACAGGGAGACCTGGTAAACAGGGAGACACCTGGTAAACAGAGACACCTGGTAAACAGGGAGACCTGGTGAACAGGGAGACACCTGGTAAACAGGGAGACACCTGGTAAACAGAGACACCTGGTAAACAGGGAGACCTGGTAAACAGGGACACCTGGTAAACAGGGAGACACCTGGTAAACAGGGACACACCTGGTAAACAGGGAGACACCTGGTAAACAGGGAGACACCTGGTAAACAGTGACACCTGGTAAACAGAGACACACCTGGTAAACAGGGACACACCTGGCAAACAGGGACACCTGGTAAACAGAGACACCTGGTAAACAGAGACACCTGGTAAACAGGGAGACCTGGTAAACAGGGAGACACCTGGTAAACAGAGACACCTGGTAAACAGGGAGACCTGGTAAACAGGGAGACACCTGGTAAACAGGGAGACACCTGGTAAACAGAGATACCTGGTTAACAGAGACACCTGGTAAACAGGGAGACACCTGGTAAACAGAGACACCTGGTAAACAGGGAGACCTGGTAAACAGGGACACCTGGTAAACAGGGAGACACCTGGTAAACAGGGAGACACCTGGTAAACAGGGAGACACCTGGTAAACAGGGAGACACCTGGTAAACAGAGACACCTGGTAAACAGAGACACACCTGGTAAACAGGGACACACCTGGCAAACAGGGACACCTGGTAAACAGAGACACCTGGTAAACAGAGACACCTGTTAAACAGGGAGACCTGGTAAACAGGGAGACACCTGGTAAACAGAGACACCTGGTAAACAGGGAGACCTGGTAAACAGGGACACCTGGTAAACAGGGAGACACCTGGTAAACAGAGACACCTGGCAAACAGAGACACCTGGTAAACAGGGAGACACCTGGTAAACAGAGACACCTGGTAAACAGAGAGACACCTGGTAAACAGAGAGACACCTGGTAAACAGAGAGACACCTGGTAAACAGGGAGACACCTGGTAAACAGGGAGACACCTGGTAAACAGAGACACCTGGTAAACAGAGACACCTGGTAAACAGGGAGACACCTGGTAAACAGGGACACCTGGTAAACAGGGACACCTGGTAAACAGGGAGACACCTGGTGAACAGGGAGACATCTGGTAAACAGGGAGACACCTGGTAAACAGAGACACACCTGGCAAACAGAGACACCTGGTAAACAGAGACACCTGGCAAACAGAGACACCTGGTAAACAGGGAGACACCTGGTAAACAGAGACACCTGGCAAACAGAGACACCTGGTAAACAGGGAGACACCTGCTAAACAGGGACACCTGGTAAACAGAGACACCTGGTAAACAGGGAGACACCTGGTAAACAGGGAGACACCTGGTAAACAGGAAGACACCTGGTAAACAGGGAGACACCTGGTAAACAGGAAGACACCTGGTAAACAGGGACACCTGGTAAACAGAGACACCTGGTAAACAGGGAGACACCTGGTAAACAGGAAGACACCTGGTAAACAGGGAGACACCTGGTAAACAGGGAGACACCTGGTAAACAGGGAGACACCTGGTAAACAGGGAGACACCTGGTAAACAGAGACACCTGGCAAACAGAGACACCTGGTAAACAGGGAGACACCTGCTAAACAGGGACACCTGGTAAACAGAGACACCTGGTAAACAGGGAGACACCTGGTAAACAGGAGACACCTGGTAAACAGGGAGACACCTGGTAAACAGGGAGACACCTGGTAAACAGGGACACCTGGTTAACAGGGAGACACCTGGTAAACAGAGACACCTGGTAAACAGGGACACCTGGTAAACAGAGAGACACCTGGTAAAGAGGGACACACCTGGTAAACAGGGACACCTGGTAAACAGGGAGACACCTGGTAAACAGGAAGACACCTGGTAAACAGAGACACCTGGTAAACAGGGACACCTGGTAAACAGGGACACACCTGGTAAACAGAGACACCTGGTAAACAGGGAGACACCTGGTAAACAGAGACACCTGGTAAACAGGGAGACACCTGGTAAACAGGGAGACACCTGGTAAACAGGGAGACACCTGGTAAACAGAGACACCTGGTAAACAGAGACAACTGGTAAACAGGGACACCTGGTAAACAGGGACACCTGCTAAACAGGGAGACACCTGCTAAACAGGGAGACACCTGGTAAACAGGGAGACACCTGCTAAACAGGGAGACACCTGGTAAACAGGGAAACGTTTCATAAACTTTGCTTGCTGCCGTGGTCCTTATCATTTCCTCGTGATCTTCGTGAACAATTGATAACTGCGCAGCACAGATGGCTGGGGAAAGGAAGTCCCAGACTATGGATGCAACAGAGGAGAATGAGCGACCTCCTTACTGATCGAAGGCTCAATGGGCCTTCTGCCTACAACCTTGTATATTCACAGTATATGTTTAAACTTAATTTGGAGCTTTCGTGACTGCAGGAATTATTCTTTGGTTCTTTCGGTAAAGTCACGTATAAAGATAAAATAATTAAATAAATTTAATACTAGCATACGACGTTTCGATTGCAACACAAGCAATCATCATCAGGTATAATTTAATTTATACCTGATGATGATTGCTTGTGTTATACGTGACTTTACCGAAAGAACCAAAGAAGTATATGTTTAATTATATTGATGGTGGCGCGTCGACACAGTGGCTGCACTCTGTGTCGTGGAACTATCAATCCGCAGTGAATTCCTGCCCGCAGATAAACTGATATCGGTGATTTCGCGACGCAAATGACAAACGAGGCGTAACCGCCGAACCAAACGCACGCTCCAACCAAACCGAGGAGCTGCCACTGATCACCGATGTCCCCATCGTAATCCGTGGCCTCCCCTCCTTCCCATGCGATTCGATTTGCAGCGCCGAGCGATGAGCGGCACTCGCGGCGACGGTGACAGCAACTCCGCGAAGTCGAACGTCTTCTTGCACGCGCTGGACGACGGCTTTACGGTGCACGCGCTCCCCGGCGGGGACGCCAACGGCGGCGTCGTCCTGGGGGCCGGCGATCCGACTGCGCCGGCGGCGACGCCGCGGCAAGCGCGCCCGTCGGCGCGGCCCCTCGCCGTGTTCCTGCCGTGGCTCGGCGCGCGTCCGCAAGCCGCGCAGCGCTACCGCGACCTGTACCATGCCCTGGGCATGGACGTGTTCACTGTGGAGAGCCACGTTTCCCACTTCCTGTGGCCGCGCTCGGGGATTGTGCGAGCGCGGCGCGCGCTGGAGCTGCTCGCGACGGAGCCGCGGCTAACGGGAGGCGACGGTACGCGGGCACGACGGTGACGGGCACACGCGTGTGTGTGCGTGCTGTCGTGATTAGGCGTCGTACTCCTGCGTGGGACGCGTCTGCTGCGCTGCGCTGCGATGGTCGGCACACCTCGACTTGTAAATCCAGAGGTCGCCGGTTCGGTTCCATTCTCGCTGCTCGACAGTTGAAGCAATGCTCAGGATTCTTTCCGTCAGTGAGTACGATTGAGAACCTGGTTCAATATACGGCTTAAGTAAAATAAACCTGGATTTTTATATGTATCGTAGCTTAATAATTATATATATCTTAGGCAATAAAAACATCGAATGGGTTAGGTTGGATGACATCAGCATAGTCTAGTGTGATAAACATTACAGTCAATGTCAACTACATTCCTGTGTTGCTATTGCGCAGCACACGGTGACACAACACTGGCTTGCAAGTGTACATGGGCCTGTCAGCACTCGTGTGAAATCCTAATTAGGCGATGCCAACAGTCGTACTAACACAGCCGCAGTATTAACCGGGGCGACGGGTGGTTTGAACCGCAAAACCTCTGCAACAAGTAGCAAACGCGCTACCGCTTGGCCTCATCACCGCCCATCTTCCACATCTGCAAGGTTTTTTTTGTTTATTCCAGGATGGCCGCCGCAAACCCCCTCCCCCCACCACTCGACCCCATCCCTCGTCACCCCAGATGACGCTGGTTGAACTTCTTTCGCACCGTGCGTAGCCAACCATGCTAATGGGTTGTTCCCGCATTGCTCCGCAGGCTCGCCGGAGGGCGGCCGCCCCCTCTACGTGCACGCCATGTCGGTGGGCGCCTACATGTTCAGCCTCATGCTGCTCGTCGCCCAAGGCGAGCCCGGGCGCTACGGCACCATCATCGGCCGCGTCCGCGCCCAGGTGTTTGACAGCATGGTCGCCGGCAGCCTCGAACACATGGCCAAAGGTGCGTGAGTGAGCCCGGCTCTCCATTCGTGAATGTGAGGGTTGGTGGATGACACAGATTCGTGAAACTCTCTACCTACCCGCAGGCATCGAGGTGAGCCAACATCTGCAACAAGTAGCAAACGCGAATATTGAAACGACATGAATCTAAGCAATTTATAGGGTAAGTGGGTGGAGGCGAAGGCTGAAAGGCGATGGATACGCGAAAGAACAGATGATGCTGTTGTGGCGATAGAAGAGTGATGAGGATCGACTTAACCCCTTTCCCGCTCCAAGATGTCTGCAAGTTGCAGGGTGGTGTCCCATTCACCGCTGAATCTCGGAACGCGCAAGCGGCTGAGCGTTAATTTTATTTAGAGAACTGTAGCGACACGACCGCACTCCACGATAGCTGGTGCCAAACTGTGCCACACATCCCTCCTGCATGGCCTTGTGGGAGACACAGTACCGCTATAGTTATTTTATTTTTAGTTTTTATTCCGTTTTCGTTTTGATAATGTACACATACGTCATCGAAACGGGCAAGGGTTAAAGAGGGCTGTGCATGTACATCGCCCCCGTCAGAGCCTCACGCAATCCGCGGCCTCTTTCCTGTCCCTCGCACGCGTTCGTCCCAGGCGTCTCGGTGACCTCCATGCCCTCCTACCTCAGCGGCCTCACCTACCGCTCGACGCTGGCCTACTTCAGCCTGCTGCGGCCCTACACGGTGGCCTACTACGAGGAGGCCCTGGCGGCGTTCAAGAGGGGGCCCTGCTACGCGCCCGCCCTCGTCTACTACTCGCTGGACGACAGGTTGAGCGACGCCGCCGTGGTGAACGACACGGTGGAGGGCTGGCGCGGCCGCGGCCAGGAGGTGTCGTCGGTGTGCTGGGACAAGTCCCGGCACGCGGCGCACATGCGCACGCACGAGAGCGAGTACCTGGAGGCGCTGCACAGCTTCATGGCGGCGCGTGGGGTTCGCCGGCTGGCGCCCGCCAAGCTGTGAGCCGGAGGAGGGAGACGAAAGCGGTGGGGGATCGCGCGCGAACGAATGGTCAGCGGGATGGTGCGGTTGATCGATTCGGTCGTTTCGACCGCTAGGTTTATTTTTCAATTCGTTCCGAGTGTCCGTTTGATCGTTCGTACGATTGTTTGCGTGCCCGATTTGATCAATTCAGTCGTTCGATGGGCAGTTCGATCGGTCGTTTGAGTCGCTCTCTTGTCATTAGTTTTGATCGTGTTCCTGATCACTTGCGTGACATTGATATTTGATCTTTTGCTCGGTTGTCATTCGAATCGGCATATTTCGATCGCTCGATTGTTTCAAATCGCTCATTTGATCGTCGTCCATTGGATTTGCGCGATAGTCATTATTTACTCCGCTTATGTTCGATTGCTGGATAGTTGCATAATCATAAATGGAGCATTCGTTGAATCGGCATTCCGTTGATTGCCTCATCTTTAGTTTAATTGATCACTCGCCTTCTTGATCACCGCTTCGCTCACTCGATCGAGCGCCGTTAAGCGGAAACAACTTTCCCATAAATAATTTAATGATGAAATTAGTCTAGATATGATGCACTACTACTACGCACACACAGTGAGATGGTGGGATAAATAACTGAGGGTACGCCACCACGTTACTGTATCATTCCATGGACTGTCTCGCTGGAGCGCTCAGCCGCGCATCTTAATAAAGTAGTTCGTCATCAACCGCTCAGAAACGCGTTATAACGGGCGTGTTCCGTGTTATAACGGGCACATTCCGCGTTGTGCGAAAAGTGTTCCCGAATGGAAGAACCGTGTTACAGTCAGAACACGTTATAGTGTGAACGCAAACGCGTTAAGCGAGGACTTACCGTACTTCACACTGATCAGTGCGGGCTGGTACAGGAGTTAAAGATTGGGGCATAACAGAGTACGTTGGCCCGTGATGCACTGCCCCCTGCTGACAACGAAATCGAAGATGCGTTTAAAAAAAAAAGAAATTCGCTGGGTCGTTGGCCGAGTCGCAGTGGGTCAGCTACCGCGTCTCCCGGTTGTTCACTTCGTGCATTCATCTGCGAGCAATGGGAAGGACTGCGGTCATGGGGTGACCAGGTCAACTCGTCGTAGCATTTTTTTCATCTCATAAATTATTTATTGACGACAGGTACCCGCATCAGTCAAGAGGTTGAAGCACCGGCCCCCACTTAGTAAACCAGGAGAGTTCTAACCCCATGCCAACGGTGGACCTACGTTGCACGTTTACCGGGCATCTCTCATTTTAATACAGCGCGTCAACTAAAAGTGGCCTGCCGGCCAAGTGGCTCGGCGGTCAGAGCAGTGAGCCAGCGCAGTTGAGACCTGAGTTCCGGAGTCAGGGTTTCAGCCGTCCGTGATTAAACCGCGGCCTTCGCGTACAGGTGAGTTGATGGTCGTAGCGCCAGTCACCAATTGCTGCACACGGAAACCCATCACGTTAAACTTAATTCGATTTGGCACTGCCAACTGCTGAGAATTAAATAGACGGGAGAGCCTTGCCCATTCACTCAAAGGCATTGTGGGAAAACTCGGGGTTTGGTTCACGGTTCGTAATACGACACCCACCCCCTTTTTTTTATATTACCCTACATCAACCTCAACATTTGATGTCAAATGTTATATTTTCTTGTGTTAAATATAACTTGTGTGGTCAATGTATAGCGCGTCTTTTTTTTTTTTCTACGAAGTGTACACTACTGTACGTTACAGGAAAAAAAATCGCGCGGCTGAACCTCACTGCCTCCTCGCCGGAGGCTGGGAACACCACGTGGTCTGGGACGCACGATGGGGCACTCGGGAGACAGGACGGAGACAAGACGGCGAGTTTGTTATTCCGCTGCAGCAGCAGCATTGCGAGCAGCGCAGTCACGATGCACGGAAAAATCTCGCGGTCAGTCGCCGAATGGTCGAGCCACAGGGACGCGATTGGCGATCTGTACCTCAAATTTGGCGTAAAGCCGCAATAGCTAAACCCGCGAGAGGGTTTGCTGTATATAGAAAAATATTAGTTTGCCTTAACATGTTAGGCAGGTTGGCAAATACCCGTACCCGGCCGGGTACGGGTACCCATTTGCGACCCTGGTGCGGCCGGGTACAGGTACGGGTAGGCCGTGAGTCACTGGTGAGTAACCGTTTGTCACTCATTTCGGGTAGGGTACGGGTACAGGTAGGGAATGGGTACCCGTACCTGGCCGGGTACGGGTACCCATTTGCGACCCTGGTGCGGCCGGGTACGGGTAAGGAATCAAAACCCGTTTGTGACCTCTGGTGACGGCTCTCGCACTGCTGATGTCTTATCGGCAAAAGTGGCTCCCCGTTTACAAATGAGTGAAGATCACTGCCCTAGACACTGAGCGATGATGCACTTGCTTCTCGCCAAGCGATTCACGCTGATGACCCTGAACCCAGTCGAGGAAAATTGGATATTGAAATGTAAGGTCCCAGTCTCTCTACAGAATTCCCACTGGTACGAAAATGCTTGAGGGGAATATCTAACAATGCCGAGTTGTTTTAACCGGGTCAGTGATTGGGAAATTGTGGAGTTTTGAGTAGTGGACAAATCTGTTCCTCGTTGAACTGTTCCAGGCTGTGGTTACATTTCAGATGATAGCCATTTGTCTAAAGACGCGCACGCAAAGCACTAAGGAGAGTAATAATTTTTTTCTCTCTTTCAAGTTTTATTTACTTCCTTTGGTAATGTCAGTTTTATCAGCGTGTTAAGTGTTGAAAAATGTCTTGATTTTTTTAGACTGTTTATACATTATTCCCGTCACCAGCAGAGTGCAGTGAAGTGTGCAATAATTCCACAGCACTTAGCAATATGCACTGATTGTAACCCGTTTGGCTCAGCGGGAGTGTGTACGTTTGCTACTTTTACACACACACCCGTAGAGAAAAAAATATATTCTCGAACGTTTTTAAGAGCCATTTTTAGTGATGATCAACGTATTTTCTCTACATAAACTAAAATATTCCTTTCGAAGTGATCGTTTTGTCTCGCGGTTTTGTGATGTCGATGAGACGATGCTGGTTGGGTGGTGTTTATTAGGCAGGTTGGCAAATGCTCTCTCAGAGCAGTACGGAAAGGTTCTGAGCCTCCGCATCGAAGGAAATACCGAAGACCGTTGATGTCCCCGATGCTTAGCGATGAATTTCCTCCTTATGCTTCGGATTTTGCAAGTAGATACCTCCGTGGTTCAATGGCCATCGATTTACAATCCAGATGTCACCACTTCGATGCAATTTCCCGGCGCGGCAGTTGTGACAGTGGCGCAGGTTTATTCAATCTCCACCCTGCCCACCATGCTCATTTAAATCCTTTAGTGTTTAGTTTGTTGTCGTTCTCCCGCACCTCTGATTAGCACAATCGGCTGCGTACGGCGCGAAAGAAGTTCTACATACATGCGTACATGTAGCAGCGTAAATGGTTCCATCACCACAGTAAAGTCATATTCTTGGTTCTTTCGGTAAAGTGACGTAGAAAGAAAATAAATTAAATAATAGAATACGACGTTTCGATTGCAACACAAGCAACCGTCATCAGAACTAAATTTGAGAGAGAGACAAAACGCAGACGCGGAGACACAGACACACAAGCAAAGAGAGAGACAACACAGACACACAGAGAGACACGCAACATAGACACAGAGACCCAATGCCTCTGTGTCGAGGCCTTAAATAGAGAGAGAGGGGGGGGGGGGCAGAGAGAGAGGTGGGTCTGCTGGGACAGGTGCTGGAGCAGAGAAAATGAGCATGTCAATGAATCCACCCCGAAGCGACCGAGGGAGAGAAAGATCGAATGGCCCTATGAGAGCCTGGTAAATTTTAGAAAGGGAAATAGGCAGTTTGAGAAAACAAAATTTAGCTATCTTCTTGGTTCTTTCTGTAAAGTCACGTACAAGGGAAGTAATAAAATAATAAAAATAAAACAATTAAATAATTCTCACGACGTTTCGAAGACGGCTGCTTGCGTTGTAGCCGAAACGTCGTGAGAATTATTTTATTATGTTTTATTTTTATTATTTTATTACTTCCCTTCTACGTGACTTTACCGAAAGAACCAAGAAGATGAATCCCTGCAGTCACGAAAGCTTTAAATAAAAAAATAAAAATTTTAGCTAATTTTGTGTATTGTCAGAGGCCGCACTAACTGCCACCAGGGGCCGCAAGTGACCCGCGGAACTTGCGATGAAGAACGCCGCTCTGGAGGCTGCGTCTCACGGAGGCCCTTAAATGCAGGCAGACCGTCACCGACGCCACATTCAGGAACTCAACCGTCGTGCAATCGTGAACCTTGCGACGCGAGATAACACCGAGCCGAAGGGAATTCACAACCACCGGATGGTGTGGTTCTTATTGCCGCGTATACTTTGAATGGATGATAGGCTCAGAACCCTTTTGTACCACCGTAGTAATTATTAAAATATATATATATATTGGTTTAACACGTCGGCTTTCGCGACCAATATTATTCATAATAAAGTTCTTGGGTTAGATCGCGTTGTGGTTTCACTCTTCAACACACCGGTGGGCTAAAGCAGTGAACTATTTGTCTTTTGTCAACGTGACACTTTTTAGCTGATTGGCCGTATCGGATGGTGGAGGGTTACGACACATTTATAAATAACGCGATCTAACCAAAAAACTTTATTATGAAAAAAATATATATATTTTAAATCTCTCGCACTGCCCTCTTCACACTTCGCGCAGCAAATTGCAGGCGCTGCCGTTGATCGTGTTGCGGGCGCAACGGTGGTGCGGGGGATAGCGCGCAGCACCCTAATCCGGTGACCGAGATTCGATTCCCAGCATCGGTGGTGAGTCGTGGCTATATCCTGGTTGAAGGCATCCCTGTGCTACGTCGGTCACAGGTATTGCCTGGCCATACTTCACCACACTGGTCAATGTGGGCTGGTAAGTCGTGACGGCGGAGGGGCTGTTTATGAACTACTAATGCACATCAGTCGCCTGCGATGTTAGTCATGGCCGGTAATTGAATCTGGGTTGCCCAAGTTCATGGCGCAGTGTGATAACCACTCCCAACACCGACCTTTACCCACCTGTATTGACTCAGCCCTAATTGACCACTCTGTTGCGAAGTACAAAGTAGACAACACGGGGGGAGGGGAAATATATAGATATCCAGGCATTTGATGGCCACACCACCACCGCCACCATGTGTACAGGACTGGCCTTGCTAGGTGCTCGCTAACTGTGCACGGCTGTTTGCTGTTGACCTTGGCAGTTCCCAGGACAAATGCTGATATCGCTTGTCGCTGATGTGTGTGTGTGTGTACATGCACTGTAGCCGTTCTCTCCTGAGCAACGCGTCAATACAAATGGAGGAGATAACATTGAAAATAAAATATCTAAATGCGTGTTTCGTCCTTATTGGTCGAACACACAAATATGTACTCCATGCGAGCGGTGTACAAAACAAACCAAGAAAAGCATGCATGTACTTGTGTAGCATTTTACAGTATTCGCTTGGCCTCAGAAGTGTTTAATTAACGGTAATTAGGTTACCTTTCGAGTTTTGAGTAACCCTTACATACATTTGCCCGGTATTGTATAGGGCAAGTCCCCCATAGCAACACGACTTTTAAACTTAAAATTAGTTTCTGTTGGATCATCTTTACCAGAGTTATCAAGGCACCCGTGTTGTCGATGGGCAGCGCAAATACATTTTATTGTTACTTTGCTGGAAAAGCATTAAAAACTGTTATCGATTAAATAAAAGCAACGATTAAATGTGTTCAAGTATGCATATTCACAAAAAATGTAAACATTGTTGCTGTATTTTCACACGAAACTTCCACCTGACATCCATTGTGCATTGCGAGTCATTGTGTCCAGAGTTTGCCCTGTTGTGGTTGGCTGCTGTGTATAAATATGTTTCATCTCCTAAACGCTTGTGGTCTGGAGTGTAATAATATGTATTTGTTTAATAATCTAACCGCACTAAGTCTCAAGACTTGTGCAGGAGGGGTCCTGCGTGATTGGGATGTTTATACCAGTTCCTTTTTCATATCGTGTATGTCCTGTGTATGTTGAACTTCTTTCGCACCGTACGTAGCCAACCGCGCTCATCGGAGATGCCGAGTGTATTGCCTCCTTTTGGAGGAAGCTGGAAAACCCGGAGAACACTCGCCACGCTCACGAGTGGTTAACACTCAAAAGGTCCACACAGGTAGGGTCACAAATCCACCGTTCAGCCGAGCGGGTGTTGTAGTGACGAAACACGACGAGTGATGGTGATGTCGTTGGGGTTAGTGATGATGGCGTTGATGGTTGTCTTGGTTGTTAATGATGGTCATTTTTATGGTAGCGTTGACAGTAGCGTTGGTGATGGTAGGTGGTGTTGGTGGTGACAGTGGTGTTGGTGGGGAGTGGTAGTGTAGCGGTTCGTGCACTGCGCTAAGAACCCGGCGAACCGGGTTCGATTCCCGCTCACGGCCAACACCGGTGACGATTATCTGAACCCGTCCTGGGCCTCCCCTAGGTCGACTTAGCCTGAAATGAGTAACTACATTGTTTAAACATCGCCACTGGGGAGACAAATGTGGTCGGGCTTGGCGCTGGCCACCTACCCCCTCGTGTACCGTTCCGGCCTTCATAGGTGCTCGCTAACAGCTCTTGCCCCTACAGGCTGTTAAGGCTATATGGGGGACATTTGTCTTTGTTGGTGGTGACAGTGGTGTTGGTGGTGGGTGATGGTGATGGTGGGTGGTGTTGGTGGTGGCAGTGTGTTGAGCGTCACCTCCACGTATGCAGTGTGGATTTTTTCCAGGGTCTCCAGTTCTCTCTTACACAAATCCAAGTGCTCGTTCATGGAACTGGCCGAGTATTGATACTCGGCCTTTGTTTTATGAGTTTTTAAATAGCATATATTACTTTTATTATTGCTAAATTGTTATTGATAAATACTTGGTAATTCTCGACAGAAAAGTGCAAATTGTTAATCACCGCTCGCTACATTACAAACAATTCACCCATTGCATAATCGACTATTTGCCACCATTGAAGGTAACAATTCTTTTTTTTTAAATCGGTTGTATATATATATCTTTTAAACGTTGTGGTTGACGTAAAGGCCATTAGTCGTGATATAACTCGAGTTGATCGATTAAAAAGGAAGTATAAATATTAAAAACGCGTACTTCGATTGACACATCGATATTAATCGACGAATCGATGCTGCATACATCCGTTGGACCAATTACATACAATGAAAAATGGTTGGGGGTTTGAGTCAGCCTATCATCCCTGCGAGGTCGACTAAACTAGTACCGCTTTTTGGGGAAGTCAACCGAGCGTGTCCTATGGATAGACTCGTCTCCGCCAAGGGAATGTAGAATTTCCTTAACAGGTTCAGGGCTGTCGACGGGAGGTTAGCACTGCCTGCAGTGCTCACTTTAGGACGTAATCACTTTGGATTTTCTTTTTTTTTACTTGAAATGTTGCGGCAACTATTTCCTGCGACGATCGTAGGCAACCGCATTGTCTTTCCCCTGATGTACATTCGCTTCATTGCTGAACTTTTATTTCATTCGTTTTTGCTTTTGCCAATTTGATCATCCTGGTCTCTGTTAGTTCTCCGCTGGTTAAACCAAAATCAACTTGGCCACCATTAAAATAAAACGTCGGCAGTTAAAACTATGAACTATTTTAGTTTTTTTTGTTTTACCAGCTAAGGCCCACTGAGCAATATAGCTCTTTTTCAGAAGCGACCTGGCCACAAATGATAGCTTAAAGAAGTGGCTTACCACGTGGAAATTTACAGTAGCCAAATAGTCTAATCGCACCTGGAGAAAAATCCACGCGACCACGGGGAGAACACGCAAACTCCAGATATACAGGCGTCAGGGTCGCTCCACGACCTCCTGTATACCAGGCGATGGAGTTAACATCTCGCCACCGTGACGCGCAGGCGATAGGATACAGGCAGTTCCCATCGTAACATTAGTGCTGACAGGTTCATGCCCGATTGCCAGTAGACCAGGCGAGGTCGTTAACATTTCGCGGTTGTCCAGCGCTCGCTCGCTCCATCTGTTCGTGTGTGTCCGCCCACCCGTCACGCGATGGGCTTGGGCGCGACAGCGTGATGGTCGACACGTTGGGCGTCTCGCGCAGCGACATGCGCGCGCGAGGGGGCGGCTCGCGCAGCTTCACGGAGAGACCCGAGGAGCGAATCTCGTGGAAGTCGAAGGAGAAGGTGGCGAAGAGGGCGAACATGACCATGGCGAGGATCCACTCGAAGATGGCCGCCTCGCTCTTGTGACCCATGAAGTTGAAGGTGAGCACTGGGCGGCGGCCGTGGCGGTCAAGGCATTTCCTCGAATTTCTTCCATGTGTCTTAGTCATCATCAGCAGCAGCAGCAACAGTGCTATCAGTGTGTTTACTTTGAACTTCTTTCACACCGTACGTAGCCAACCGCACTAATCGGAGGAGCGGGGGAAGGGCAACATTCTAAACACAAACATCAGCAACACGACCATTTGCAGTATTATTGGTGGCATTTCCATCGTCAATGTGCATAATCACCACGCCATTGTCACGGTGTTCCACTCATCAATTAGTCCACCTGAGCGAATCACGATCTGAGATTATAAATCTCGAGGTGGCCTTTGCCAATCTCCACAACCTCGAGCCACGACCCACCACCACAATTGGGATACGCGGAGCGACAAGGTGTCTCAACTTCTCAAGAGGCCAAAGTGCTGAGCCTGGCACCGCTGAGGCCCTGGGTTCGAATCCAGGGTTTGGGTCTCTAGCGGATCTACAAGCCTGCAATTTAACCGGGTCCTCAAATGCGGTGAGCTGATGGTCACGAATGACTGCGCACACAAAATCATCGCATTTAATTTTGTCCTGCGTACATAATTTTGCTACATTCCAGCTCTTGCCAATTTTTAAATATCGCTTTGACTGCCATGTGACGAGCAATAATCCTCATGCAGATCGGGTGTGAAATCGCTGCCCTCTACTCTGCATGCCGGAGGTCATTTGAAACCATCTTAACGATTAGCTCTTTGACATCCGCTTCAGTGGGCAAAATTCCTCGAACACTCAAAGTTTGCACTGCTCTGCACGCGATCCGAACGGATTGATTGCCCTACATAACAAGACGGCGGTAACACACTCGCGATAATAACAATAACAACACAAAAACTAACGCCACCAAGGATACGGAGTGCGGCGCTGACGGTGGATGCGGTGCTGCCGAGCGCCGTGACGATGATGAGGACGCCGTGGCTGCACCGTGACGTTCCGCGGGCGATCCTCGCGGAGCGCAGTCGGAACGCGAGCCCCGTCTGCATCCAGAAGTAGAGGGTGCCCACGCCGAACGCCAGCACGGCGCCCACCAGGTGAGTGTTGATCTCGTTCAGCACCTGCCCGCGTGACGTGAGACGAGGTGAGAGGGGGGAGGAGGAGGAGGGACGACCCTGGCTATCACGGTAATGATAATGATCAGTGGAACTTGGAACGTTGCCGCGTATTCGGGGCCCGTTCATAAATGACGTCACGCACCTAGGTGGGGGGGGGGGGGGGGTCAGACATTTGTGACGATGTGACGAGGAAGGTGGTGAGAAATGTGACATCACATCAAGATGCGCAACTTTAAATAAATATAGACAACACGTTCTACTTAAATAAATAGACTTTTTAATAAATGTTTTCTCCTACAACATCAGAGTGCAGCGCCACATTAAATACGCACTACAATGACAATAGTTTAAAGCGATTTGAAGCATGTTTTATTTGGGGGGGGGTAGAGCTTTGTGACGTCATTTGAGGGGGGTCTGACTTTTTGTGACGCCGTGTGACGAGGGGGGGGGGGGTCAAAAATTGTCCAAAATCGCGGAACGTATTCGCTCGCTCTCGGAGAGAGATGGCAACTTGGAGGTGCGATGAACGACAGACACGGACGGGAAGACAACAGCAGGGGGCTGAGCCCCTCCTAAACGTGTCAAGGTAAAATATTGGTTCTATTTTAAACACCCGTTACTTTCCATGCACACGGGAAGGGGTGAGTGGGCAACAGAATGCACGATCGACAAAAAAAAACAGGTAGCATCGTTACTCATTCCGTTTCGGGTGTACACGTTTGTTGAAAGTGTGTTCGGGTGACAGGGGTGGACAAGGCGATGGACGTGATGGTGTCTGTTAGGGCCAATAACT
Organism: Lethenteron reissneri; assembly: GCF_015708825.2. Lineage (NCBI taxonomy): Eukaryota > Metazoa > Chordata > Hyperoartia > Petromyzontiformes > Petromyzontidae > Lethenteron > Lethenteron reissneri. Next base: position 2,925,138 of record NC_083815.1, on the reverse strand, counting down.
ACAGAGAGGCAATGCAGCGTCAGGGCATGGTCAAGGGCGTGGTCAGGGCGTGGTCACCTGAAAGTTCTAGATTTGAAGCTTTCGTGACTGCAAGGAATCATACTCTTAGGTTTTTCGGTAAAGTCACGTAGGTAAAAAATAACTAAAAAAAATTATAGAAATAATAATAGAAATAAAATAATAAATCACGACGTTTCGGAGGCAACACAAGTCTTCGTCATCAGGTGGGACCGTCACAGCTAGATTAACTGTCTCACCTGAAAGTTCCCGACCAGCGAGGCACCCAAGGCACTGAGGAGCCCCGCGGCGAGGCTAATTTTGTTGACCCAGGACCGATCTCCTTGCTCCTCCAGAAACCTGTAGCGCATCACGCTGATGGAACCCACTGGGGCGGGGATTCACATTAAGGATGAGATCGCAGTGTTAATTACTTGGCGCGTCACGTGGGACGTGTTGAACAATCATCGGGCGCGTGCAGCGTGGAACGAGTTCATTTGTGTTTGAATGAGTAAATTGGTGAACGCGGAAAGACGTGATGTGTTCGGTCAAGTCATTTTCATTTTTTGTTGACATACTTGGCGCCTGTCTGACACAAATCTGCCACTCATCGATCTGGCAATACGTTAACACTCAACGTGAAATCTGAAAATCCCAAACAATGAGATATATTTACATACTATCTATAGTACTCAACTGGAGTTTGGGAAACCCTGCAAGACAATTAATGGGAAGAGCAATCGATGTGCCCGGGCGCACGCAACCAGTACAGCGCTGATCGCTGCGTTATTTCATGCCGTGAAAATGCATCAATAAAAATTGATTAGAGCACGGCGTGCCATACCAGAATAATGTAGAGGTGGCGCGCGACTAGCTGCATGGGGGCATGCTTTAGCAATGAAATGCGAAGTGCAATACACATACTTCATTTGGACCTCCTCCAAACCAACACGCACACACACGGGTATGTATACATACACACACGCGCACAAAGATCCTCCGTATAGCCTCAATAGACTTTTGAAGCAAGTGCCGTTAGGGAGCACCTATGAAGGCCGGCACGGCGCACGTGGGGGGTGGGTGGCCAGCACCACACCCGACCGCCTTTGTCTCCCCAGTGGCAATGTTTACACATCGCACAGTACAGTCTATGCAAGACAGAGGCACACACGTGTGTGACTTAGACTGAGGTTTGGCCAAATTCGAGCAGAGGAGGCACCCGCTATGACTGAATGAAGGATTGGAAGTTAAAGTAAATTCTGGCGGTAAGTACATGCGCAGTCCTTTGTCAATCCACTGCTGGATGAGGGCCTACCACACCCCGTGTGGGTGGTGGTGGTGGTGGTGATGATGATAGTTATGTGCCCAAACCTCAGTGTGATCCACACAGTTCCGCGTGTGTTGGTAATTAGCGGTCGCAACAGATTTCGGGAGCATAGACGTACCGTACAACCAATGGCTCTTTTACTGCAATTCCCCACTTGTTGCCCAGCACGTGGCATTGCGGGGAATTGCAACAAGATAATGTGAACGATATAAAAAACAAGTTGCGACCCAGCGTTGGGGACAATCTGGGAAGCAGTGGTTAGATGGGTAGCAGACAACGTTAACTTGGTCAGCAAATTTTAATTGAGTCTTTGTCGATGACAACCCGTGGATAAAAAAACAATCTCAAAGTCTGGATTTCCATTGAGTCATTCTCTGAAGACGAAGCTACCAACTCGCTCACCCATCAGCGCGCCGAAGTTGAGGAGCTGTCCGAAGATGCAGCTCTGTGGAGGATACGTTCCGCAGGTACTGCACGAGGGGTCACGCGGGGTTAAGTGGGGTCACGAATGAATGAATGTAGCCAGGAGACCAGCAGGAGCCAGCTCTCACTAGCCAGGCGCTATTGTCATCATCATCCGTCAACAGGCAATGCGGTGTAAACCATGATCCTTTCTAACCATGATAAAATTGCTCCGATTGTAAATGTGGGTTTACTCTCCAACACACCGGTGTGCTGTACTAGTGTTGAGTGGTGAACGAAGACTCGGAGGCAGATTTGCAGGTAAGGGCTTGCGCCGGTTTATTAACAAAGAAGATGGTGACTAAACAACCAGGGGTAGGTGCAGAACCGGCCCTAGACCTTTGGGGGCCCTAAGCAAAATTTGGTTGGAGGCCCCTTTGATGTATGATCTTTTTCACCCACTAGCTAGCAGTGACTCTAGGGGGCCCTCTGCTGGCCACGGGGCCCTTTGCAATTGCAAGGGTCGCTTAGTGGCTGGGCCGGCTCTGGGTAGGTGTCCTACACACGGTCCTTCCCGTGGACACTCGGCTCCATCTGTGCCTAGCCTCGGCGATCTCTTCGGCTCTCTTACTCGCAGAACGCGGACGGGGACTCAGCCAACGCCGTCCGGTCACGAGCAGGAGAACCTTTCTCGAGACGCTCATCATCCCGGGCTCCCACCACGACCCCGCTTTCGTCACGGGGTCGCCATACTACTACTACTCAACACGAGTGTTTTGTTTACGTGACGAACCTTACTAATCGGCTGTGTCGGGCGGTGGCGGGTTTAACGATACATTTATATTTACGCGAATAAACCCCCCCCCCCCAAAAAAAACCTCTTAATAAAATGTACATTCCAAAAATGTGTGATTAAAATGTGTAGCGTGCCGCACACTATTCGCTCACGCGAGAAGAGAGAACGACTCGGCAGGTGCGAGGAAGAACTACAGACGACGTGGGAAGGCAACAGCCACGCGATGAGCCAGCGCCAACCATTGCCCAAGATCTGCAGTCCTCTATATATGAAGATGCTATGGGCCGAGTTTATATGCGGGAGAAAATCGGAGCACGCATGCGAGAGGGAAACGCCATCCCCTACGGATGTAACCGATTGGAGTCTACATTTGCAAATGTGAATCGAACCTTTAACCACGCAGTGAATTGACACGTGGCCATGTGTTACTTGGTTGTAGGGGGGGGGGGGGGGGGTAATTACCTGATGTACGGAAATTCTACTGCAGGGTCCACATGGTTGTTCATCACCGCCAAGCCGTATCTGCTCGTGGGAGACGAACGCGGAGATGAGCGATTGGAATTTAAACGTCAAAAGTCTTTTGCTGCAACGCGTCAATTGTGCACGTGTACCGAGAAAGTGTTTTCCATGTGTTTGTGGCGGGGGTGTTGCATCGGTTCCTTGGCCGCCTCGCAGCGAGCCTGCAATACGATTTCCCCTCGCTGTATGCGGGTTCTGTTTGTGCGATTTTTTCGCGTATAATTACGCTGCTAGCCTATTTCTACCCCAATAAAAAAAATCTATATATTGCGTTTTTTATGCACTCGTATGTGGTCGGACGTGGGAAAATATATTGTACTGTGTGCGTGTACTGTGTGTGTACTGTGTGTATCCTCTGTATGTGTGTCCTTTGTGTATGTGTCCTCTGTGTGTGTACTGTGTGTGTGTACTGTGTGTGTCCTCTGTGTGTGTGTACTCTGTGTGTGTACTGTGTGTGCGCTAATCGGCAGGCAGCCCTCTCTTCGTGTGGTGTCGCTTTGTGCCCTTTTTCTTGAAACTCATCAAGCGTGGGAAATCTGTACTTGAGATGACCCCAGCGTGCACCTAGCCTGGCACATGAGCCGGCTATTGGTGATCGTAGTGTTAACGACTGATGCAGTTGGTGATGTGGATAATTTTGGTGTTGCAGGTGGGGATGATAGTGGTGGTGGTGCTATTGGCAATATAACTTGGGGACAAAAGCCAACATTTTGGTAAATTAGCAATTCTAATAAATTTCGTTCATTCTATGGCACTGGCATTTTTGTTAAAAGCACCTTTAATCAACCTATACAATACATATAATTTGCAAACCTTTAAATATGGGAATGTGGAGCCTGTCTGTGTGTATATTTGTTTTCAATAGAAACACGATGCAGACAAGATATCACACCTGTCAACCCCTTTATCAGGTCCTACCTTTTTACAGACCAATTCAGACCTTATTAGTCACCCCGTGACATTACAAATCTCAACGTTCATCCTACAAAGTCCAATCACGAGGGAGAAACGGCTGTACGCCGTATGGACCTGAAAACTCAATTTCCCCGCACAAGAATACGGGTAACCCGTATGGGTTGACGCGGTATGCGATTAGCACCTTATATTCCGTTTGCACAGATAGAGGGGGGCTAATAAATTGTGGAAAGCGTGGGCTCAAACAGAGGGAGAAAACGTCAATTTTAGTTGTCTTGCTGACGACGGACACCGGCAGTGTACAAGAGTGGCATCTGCGGAGGCGCCTCGTGAAGGACCCTACCGGGCAGTTGAGGCAGTGGCCCTCCAGCAACAACGGAGGGTGGAGGAGTGACACAACAACAAGCTGACTTCTAGGTGGCGAAATAAAGCGCAAGGCGGTACAGCGGAGGTCACCGGTGGTGCATCTGCCAGTCCATCTCGGTCCGTGAATCCATGACACCTGGATATCTACCATGAGACCTCATGCGAGCATTGCTACGACGTCGTTTTACGTGGCTTCCAAAGTGCACCGAGCCTCCCACAAGCACGGTGATGACATCGCCGCCACCTTTTAAACAAATTGATCTTATTGTTGTTTTTAAGTGGTAACGACGATCGTGGTGTTGGTGGCGGTGTTGATGCTATTGTAATGGTGGGCGATGGTGCTGTAGGTGATGGCGACTGATATGAATAATGCACTTACATGAGCCAGATGCTGCCAGTTGCAAAGAGCCAGAAGAATACTGGAAAGATGACCCAAAACATTGTTCCAGGTCTCCTGTTGGCAAGCAGGTGATAATGACACTTTCACATCTCAAATTCTCACACGTGTGTTTGTCTGTGTTCAAACACAGATGAAAATAACGTGTTATATTTTTGGAGACGACGACAATAATTTATCATGATTATGTGATAATAATGATCGCTTTGGGCCCTATATTCTATCAATCGAACATACCCGTGTTAGAAGGCCGCATTTTGACCGTTCTGACGATTACGCCAAGCGGGGAAAGACGTGTCCGCTCGACGGGGTTGATGATGATGATGATAACAAAAATATCGGCCTTGGCATGGAACGCGCCTGCGAGGATGGCACTCCGGACTCAGACCGTCTGTGTGTGTGGATGCCGAGCTTCTTTCGCACCACGCTAATCGGAGGTGCCGGGGTTAAGGACAACAAACTAAAACGAAAATAAGCAGTTCTGAAGAGAATGAGTTTTCAATCTTAGGTGACTTATTTTATAAAGCGCGTGGCTTCCTAAACATCGGAAGGGAAAACGTTTCAGACGGCCGCAGAAGCAAATCTGAAAACGCGCGACGATGCGGTGACCACCGCCTTTTGTTCGATGGTCAGCCCAAAGCCGCCGCTGCTGCTGTGAGGATGAGCGGAGTTCGCGTGACGATGGTTTACGTTTGTGGACTTGAGAACCCGGTTCAACCACAGGTCTCACAAGTGGTCTACTACTCGGAGTCTCTCTGACACTGCCTTCCAGAAGTCACCCCAATCTCTGTTTTGCCTGGGTCCCCCCCCCCCCCCGTGAAACCAGCACAAACCGAATAAAATCGCATAACCAGTTGCCAAGGGCCTTCTAACGCCAAATGTACAATCGGTTATGGGTCCAGGCATTGCCTCCCTGGCTCTCAGGAATGGCCACGGCCCACAACCACGCGGCAACAAAACGAATGCAGTGTCCTGTTGTCAATCCACTGCTGGATGGAGCGATCCTCCCGCCGTGTCTGTTGCGAGGCAACTCGCCGCTGACGTGAAGCCCCTGGGTGCGTAACGCAGTGCGTTTAACCACGCCGCCTTTCCACCTATCTCGCCAAACTAACATGGGTTTGAATCCCGAACCCGTCTAAAGCCCATGGCCAGTGACATCCCATCCGGTCCTCGGGGGCCCTTCTTCCCTTCACCAATTTGCAAGGACCGGCGAAGGGGGGGCGGGGTGAAGTGTGGTCAAACAATCCCCATGACTCAACACTGCATGTGGAGGACTTCATCGAGCAGTGGATTGATTTAATGGCTGTAGATTAAGTTGTGTTGGTCGCTCGTTCTCCGCTGCTGCCCCCGACGTCCCGTGCTGTCAACTCCCTGCCACTGTTCAAGTTCGGCCTCCACGCCTATGGCCAACTGCCTCTGTCTGTGGCTTTCGCATAAATATGCTCACTGATTATTTGCAACATCTTGGTATATACGTTCGCATTGTAGTGTGTAAATGATCCTATTAACTGGTTATGTTACCTCCCTCTGACCTCTCTCTCTATCTCTCTATGCGCTGTGAAGACGGTGATTGCCCGAAACGTCGCCCAGTATATACTTTTTTTTAAGCCAATGTGTTATCGCGTCCAAATACATCAACCCCGCCCCACCTTCACCAAGCAGCACTGACCAGAATGGTGAAGTATGGTCAAACAAACCAACCCCAAGATCCGCACGGCGTGGGGAAGCCCTCGTCCAGCAGTGCAATGACAAACGATGCGCAGAACGGTTCTATTCGCTTTACTTCTCATCCCGTACTTTTAATATCTTAAGTCTCTCTTTTTTTAAAACTCACGTTTGTCCCAAGGCCGGAAAACAGCATGGCCGGTGAAAGTCCACCACGTAACGCAGTAAAGCTCACAACTCTGCACAATAATTATTTTCACAATTCCTATAACACCTGGTAATGACATGCAGTCTCCCATTCCCAAGTAACGTGCTAGGTAGAAACTGTAGAGAAACATCGATTCCTGATCATTATCAACCATGATCAATCCACTGCTGGAATAAAGGCCTTCCGAAACCTTAAGTCAACGATCTAATTCAATGCACTTGGCTAGCTGCATGCACACGAGGTGTTTTTATCGCTCCGTCCCTCCAGCGGTTCGACCTCTGCGTCCCTTTAGTTTCATTACCGTACATTTGATGCGCAATGCTACTTCTGAGACAATAATGGCAACGCATGTGTTGAACTTCTTTCGCACTGCACGTGACCAGTCGTGGCTATTCGTAGGTGTGCGAAATAATGATGACCATGAACATTATATAAACCAAAAAAATCCCCCGACGCTCCTATTTAACCTCCCAAACAAATACGTGCACGCACAAATACATCCGATTTGACTCACCTTTTTCAACGGATCTCATAACAGGCAGATCCAATCCGGTTCCAGTCCTGCTGGAATGGACGGGATGGTCGTCCTCACCTCCTCTCTCTTTCTCTCTCTCTCTCTCAAGCTCGGTGCGCGAGTGCGGTCGACCGTCTCGGTTCGTTGCCCCACCACCACCACCGCCGCCGCCGCAGGCTGTGTGTGTGGCTTTGGAGCGACTGAACTTTACACACGGACACAGGTAAGGGTGCGCTTTGTTACGTCACGCAGGTGTAGACCGTGGCATACAGTGCCAGGACCATAAAATAGTGTAATGCGGGAGAGTAAAAATAAAAGAAGTTGACCCAACGCACCTCCATTCAGCTCCGTTTGTCAAGAGGATGAGAAGGGGTTTCTTTCTGCTCGTTACTGAGCGATGGATGGGATAGAAACCCACCTTGTGGGGTTTTATTTTGCCACAAATAAACCCCGTTGGTCAATACGGTTTTTATTTTCGATGCTAACAAACCAGAGACTCGTGGTGATAGCAACAACAATAACAAAATAACATGAACGATACGATCCCAAAAAACAAGTATACATTGCCAAGCTCAATTAAATTCACCGACCCAGTGGTGAAATTCCATATTTTTATTCAGGGATTGGTCCATCCATGTTGACTTTATGAATAGCGTGGGTATGGTGATGATGATGACGCCTAACTGATGAAGAACGCATGATTGACGGCCTAACTGATGAAGAACGCATGATTTATGGTGCTAACCTACAATGCGTATCACTGATTAGTGATGATGATATCCCATGTACCCAGTCGGACAAAGTTATAGTGCAGAGGTTGATTTGTGGAAATAGTGGTGGTGGTAGTGATGATGATAACTGCTTACTAATGTTGCGTCACTCGTCAATGATGAAGGTAATGAACGATCAGTTGATCAGTAGTCGTGCTGATGGTAATTATCATCGTTCCGTGTTGATGCTACTCATTCGGGCTCGTCTATTTCAGACCATCACTCTCCACTGATGGATCGACGTGGTCTGGTATTAAACTCGGCTGGCCGGATTGACCAAAGTGGTGATGTATGTTTCGATTTAAAGCTTTCGTGACTGCAGGGATTCATCTTCTTGGTTCTTTCGGTAAGGTCACGTAGAAGGGAAATAATAAAATAATACAAATACAAATAAATAAATAATAAACCTATCACGACGTTTCGGCTACAACGCAAGCAGCCGCCCTCAGGTGAAGAACAGTCTTTCCGACAGCCCTGTTCTTCACTTGAGGACGGCTGCTTGCGTTGTGGCCGAAACGTCGTGATAATTTTATTTTATGTTTTATTATTATTTTATTATTTCCCTTCTACGTGATCTTACCGAAAGAACCAAGAAGATGGTGAAGTATGCTCAACCCCAGCCCCCCCCCCCCGTCTCGACCGGCACTGCGTGGGGAGGTTGCAGGGCCGACTTGGCGAGACTTTCCTAGATAATTGAAATGTATTTTCGCCCGTTGAAGAACCACGCATTTAGGAATGCGTCTGCCCAACATTCCAAACATGCGGGTTTTGTTTACAAAATGTGATGATGTTTACTGTGTGGTTCTATTTTTAAGTCGACAGGTATGCGATCATGAATTTCCATGGCCTCTCCAGACGTTGTGTGGCTATTGAATAGTTAGTAAATGAAAGTTTACTGCCCCTTTTGTCGATCGACTGCTGGATTAAGGCATCCCCACGCCGTGTTTTTTTTTTGACGTCGGAGTTTGTTTTGCCATGCATCGCCGTCTTGCCGGTCGGCAAGGTGGGGGCGATCTGGTGCAGACACGTGTGTTACTGAGTGTTGAACTTCTTTGGCAACGTACGGAGGTAGCGAGCCGTGCCTATCGGAGGCGCGGACGTGACTCGCCTCTCTGTGTTTGCCGTGGCCAGGTCCATAGATAACGCGTCCAGCCTCGCCGAATTCAACAATTTTCAAGTAAGCACAGTAATCACGTAACGATGATTTTTTTTATTTACGGTTCCTGTTGAAAGACGAAAACTTCCACGAAATTTTTGAAACGTCATCGCCGGATTTCAACAAAACCTCCCCCCCTCTGTGTTTGTTTTAAATCGTCACTTTGTGGTGGCTGCGGCTGGCGAGAGCGTGGAGTGTGGGGGGGTGAGAGGAGATGGTGACGTTTGACTTTGAACTCTTTTTGGGACACGGTTAAGCCATAACTCGGAGCGCTGATGTTTAAATATTCACAACGAGGCCGGTAAGCAAAGAAAGTTTTCTTGTCGGTTTTTGTTGTTGTTCCGGGCCCGACGCGGTTGTAACAATCGGAGGCGCTGAACACCGACTCGGGAACAATCGGGCCGGAAAGTCACGTCTACCCCACGCGCTCCGAGGGGGTGGGGGGAGGGAGCAACAAGAACAAGCCGGCAAGCCAGTGGGTGTAGTGAGCTCAACCCCCCCCCCAACCCATTCCTCTCCACGTCATCCACGACAACTTGACACGCTCAGGCAATAACCCCCGCCGTAAAAGAGAACGGGAAAATCGAGGTGATACGAGGCGATGTGTTGGGGGCATGGGGCCCTCCCTTCCTCGTAGCAGAGAAGATGGCGAGAATAATAATAATAGCTGGAGACTGCACAAAGACAAAGAGTCCCCGTGTAGCCTGAGCAGACTGTTGGGGCAAGTGCTATTAGCGATGTACCTATGGCCAGCACTACGCCCGGCCGCCTTTGTCTCCCATCGTGGCGATGTTTGCACACCGGATTAGCTACTAATTTGAGGCTGAGTCGACTTAGGAGAGGCCTTGGAACGGTTTAAATAATCGTAAATAGTGTTGGCCGTGAGCGGGAATCGAACTCGGGTGGCCGGGTTCGTAGCGCTGCGTGCTAACCGCTGCACCACCGCTCCCCCCAATGCCGACACCCCGCCATTCGCCACAGAGTCATGGCGACGTCACCACGGCGCCTGTGCCAGGCCAGGTGCACTTTGAGGCCACGTGAAGTGTCGAAGGCTCGCTGACAAGAGGTCTCGGGACAGACCCAGGTGACACGGGTCGGCTGACTGAGATTACCTTTAGATGCACCGGCTGTACCCCCTACCGTGCCAACTTGCTGCATTTTATCCGCCCGGCGATGCGCTCGTTGTTGTGAGCGTCGCTCCTCTACCCTCCGTTGTTGCTGGAGGGTGACTGCCTCCAACTGCCCAGCAGCAGCGTCCTTCACGAGCATCACAGCATGGGGCCCTGATAGCAATTAAAATGTCCGAACCGTGTCCAGGTTGAGTATATTATTGGGTCACCGTGAATGTGAGTAGGCACCCATACGGTACGACACGTGGGAGTCGGTAGCGTGCAGGGCACCCAGCAACCTGTTTGGAGTTTTCTTGATCGCCCCCAACGTAATCCGTTTCGTGGCTTCCAAACCGTGGGGGGGTCACTCGAGGCGCAAAGTGCGCGACGCGGGTCGCGCCGCGACGTGCCACGAGCGAGGCTACACAAAGATAAAAGACAAAGATCCCCCATGTAGCCTTAACAGACTGGAGGGGCAAGTGCTGTTAGCGAGCACCTATGAAGGCCGGAACGGTACACAAGGGGGTGGGTGGGCCAGCACCACGCCCGACCGCCTTTGTCTCCCCAGTGGCGATGTTTACACACCGCACCAGGTACTCATTTGAGGCTGAGCCGACCTAGGGGAAGCCCGGGACCGGTTCAGATAATCGTCACTGGTGTTGGCCGTGAGCGGGAATCGAACCCGGGTCGCCGGGTTCATAGCGCAGCGCGCTAACCGCTACACTACACACACACACGCACGCACACGCACACACACACGCACGCACACACGCACAACTATGCAATTTGCATTTTTTTTACGTTTTTCCTCAACGTGCAATCGTGAGTGTTTGCTGCGTAAAAGTAATAGGACGCGTGAGTCACAGGGAAGAGGATGCGTACATGGCGTATTGTTTGTAAGTATTTTGCTTATTTTATTTTATATGCGGACATGGTCGGGCATAGGCAGACAAGAGGAAAGTCCGAAGTCTACACCTGGAGAGGGGGGGGGGAGAAGTCAACAGCGTGGGAGACTGGGGAGAGTTCCACATCGTGTGCAGCAGTAGACGAGAACGAGATGTGTGTAGCGTAGCAGTTAGCGCGCAGCGCTACGAACCCGGCGACCCGAGGTCGAGTACCTCTCATTGCTACTAGGTCGACTTCTGCCTGAGATGAGTACCTTGTGCGCTGCGCAAACATCACCACTGGGGAGACAAAGGCGGCCGGGCGTGGTGTTCGCCACCCACCCACACGTATGCCGTGCCGGCCTTCATAGGTCCTCGCTAACGGCCCTTGCCCCAACAGTCTGTTCAGGCTATACGGGGGATCTTTGTCTTTGTGTGTATAATGGAGAGCGGTGGTGTCGTGGGTAGTGCACTCCGCTACGAACCCGGCGACCCGAGTTCCATTCACGCTCACGACGTGGGTCTCTGTTGCGCTGTGCAAACATCACCACTGGGGAGACAAAGGCGGCCGGGCTTAGTTTTGTCCACCCACCCCCACGTGTGCCGTGCCGGCTTTCACAAGTGCTACTCGCTGCGTCTCGATGAGTCGTTGGTAGACGACCCGCACGGCGTCGTTGACTCGCGGGGCTGACGTGGGAGCAATGAGCAATCGCGCTCGTTTTTGCGACTTCGCGCTATTCTTAGCCAATGTTCCACGCGGCCCTGGCGGCTCATACCCCCCAACCCAACCCACCACCTTCACAACGTCCATCGACAGGACCTTGGTCGACACGTGGTGGTGACACACGGTGTCGTGGGGAATCGGTTAACTGCTCTGCGCCCTAGGGCGGGTTCAAACTTTCAACGTGACATTTCCCGAAGCGTTTTATGCCCCTAGATCACAAATAATGTGAGTGGATCGTCACGGTCATACGCGAGGTGGTAGAGCTGTCTAGCTGTCGATTTTAAAGGGTGTAGAAACGGCGTGAGACGTCGACGGAGTGTAAAGCAGAGACGCCCAACGGCCCATTGGCTCATGGGTTATAGGGGCAACTAGCAACATTTAAACCCATGGCACGTTCACAGGAAGCGGGGTAGAGTCGATGGTATGATGTACGGGGAGAAGAAAACTGGAAGCGGAAAAAGAGATGAATAAAATAATGGGAAATGGGAGGGAAGAGGTAGGAAAACGATTGGGAAACACGGAAACAAGGGGTCGGTAAAGATGAGGATAGGAAGAAGGTTGCTACATCAGGGCATCGCACGGAGCAGCGTCTGTTTTCACAGGGGGCGGTGGAGGAACGCGGAGTGGGAGTGGCCACATAGAAACCACGTGATTTTTTACAGGAGGCTTGAGCGGATTGAGAAGTGTAAATGTTGATTGTTAGACCAATCAAACAGTGGTTGGGTACGCGTAGAATGATTTCACGCGATTAAGGGTTTGTGTGAAAACGCGGTCGGAAAGGATGAAAGTGCATAATGGGGGGGGGGGGGGGGGGTTAGATTGCGTAAATATATAACTGTGTCGTTAAAGCCGCCACCACCCGACACAGCCAATTAATAAGGGTTGATCATATATGCATTGTCTTTGAAACTGATTGGTCCAAACCAGAGACAGCTTTTTGACGTCCTCTGGTCTAACACCGTTTGAGACGAGGCTCGAAAGAAAGCTGAATCTCGGGTGGACCAATCAGTTTCAAAGACAATGAATTTATTATCAGAGTATGTGTTTTTTCTTTTTCTTGGTTCTTTCGATAAAGTCACGGAGAAGGGAAATAATAAAATAATAAAAAATAAAACACAATAAAATACAATTCTCACGACGTTTCGGCCACAACGCAAGCAGCCGTCCTCAGGTTGACCAGTGTAATACTTATAATAATGCATGGACACACACCGATGGATTGTATATCTACTTGTATGTATATATGTTTATGGGCGGACAGATATAGGTGGCAGTCTGTTTATCTGTGTGCGTGTAGCGAGGGTTGAAAACCCGGTGCTGGGTTTTCAACCCTTTGCCAACCCCCACTGACTAATGTGGTGAAGTATGGTCAACCCCCCCCCCACCACCCCCCCACCCTCGATTGACACTGCATGGGGGAGGCTTTCATCCAGGAGCGGATTGAATAGAGGTTGTTAGAAACTTTATTATGCCAAGTTATTTTATGGATGGATCATGGTAGGTGAGATTGTGGCAGTTAAATGATTGATGGATAACACAATATGGATTAACAGTGGATAATGTTATATTTTTATTGATGCAAACACCACCTTGTTTGTCTTTTCGGTGGGCAAGATGTATAACGCGCATCTTTAAAATAATTTAAATTACAGAGCTGTGCCACCATCACGACGATGATGATGATGCAGCTGCTTTTATTGTTGGTGATTTTGTGAATGAATGATCATGCCACTGCTCATGACGATGATGAGTGGCGAGCATCCTATTGATAATTCTGCTGTGGATGCTGCTGCTAATGATCATGTTGATCATGTTGATGATGTTGATGATGATGTCACTAAGAATGCTGCTGCTACTCCACCCGGTGCTGGTGCTGGTCGATGCTGATGATGGTGATGATGGTGATTATTGTTAATGACTCTCACTGACAATACTGCTACTGTTGCTGCATCCGATGCTGGTTGCCGTGGACGAACGTGATGAATGCATCTGCAGCCGCAGACTTGTATCGCCCCCTTCTGTTGCTGCTAATCGTGGTGGGGATGATGATGATGAAGACGGATGGCGGTGCCGCTGATGCTGCGTGATGACACCGTGACTGATAAGCGCCGATATCTACAGTGATCGTGACGATGACGAAGACTACGACGATGCGATAATGCAACCATGCTAACACATCATCGAGTATGTACGGGTATGTTGAACTTCTTTCGCACCGTACGTAGCCAACCGTACTAATCGGAGGTGGTGGTGGTGATGATGATGACGGCAGCGGCGGCGGTAAACCGCCCTAGCAGAGCAGGTCATCGGTGTTGCTGATGATCGAGGCCTGGCCCCCGCTCTGCTGCGGGTGGCCTTGGGCCCCCTCGGCCGACTCGTCCGGCGGGCCCCGGATGAGCGCGTGCCACGCGGCCACGGCCCTGCGGGGCGACGCCAGCACGGCGGTCCAGTGGGCCAGCGCTGCTCCGCGACTCCGCGGGCCCAGCACCACGTGCCCAACGACCTCGGCACGGCCCCCCGTGCCGGGCGCGCGCTCAGCCACGGTCACGCGCACGGACACATTCTGTGGTCGGCGGGAGATGGTGGGGGGGGGGAGATGGGGGGCGGTGGTGAAGCGGTTAGCGCGCTGCGCTACGAACCCGGCGACCCGAGTTCTATTCCCGTTCACGGTTCAACGCCACCGACGGTTATTTGAACCGATTCCTGAGCCTCCCCTAGGTCGACTCAGACTGAAATTAGTAATTGGCGCGATGTGTAAACCTCACCACCGTGTTTGTACGTGCGTATGTGTGTGTACGTGTGTGTAGGTGTGTGTATGTGTGTGTGTAGGTGTGTGGGTACGTGTGTGTCTACGTGTTTGTGTAGGTGTGTGTGTACGTACGTGTGTAGGTGTGTATGTACGTACGTGTATAGGTGTGTGTGTACGTACGTGTGTACGTGTGTGTAGGTGTGTGGGCACGTGTGTGTCTACGTGTTTGTGTAGGTGTGTGTGTACGTACGTGTGTACGTGTGTGTGTACGTACGTGTGTAGATGTGTGTGCACGTGGGTGTGTGTGCACGTGTGTGTGAGTGCTGTGCGGAGAGAGGCTCACGGGGAGGCAAGCGCGCGGCACGCTGAACGTGAAGGATTCGTTGTAGACTGGGCTCCTCTCGTCCTTGCGCACAGCGGTGCGCACCTTGCTCATCTTGCGCCCCCCCTGAAGCAGGTAGACCTTCACGTAGGGGTCTGCGCGCAGTGGGACACCACCGCCACAATAAATAACACCACCAACACTCCACCACACAACCCCGTATAGCCTTAACAGTCTATTGGGGCAAGTACTGTTAGCGAGCACCGAATGAAGGCCGTAACGGCACATGGCGGGGATGGGTGGCCAGCACCACGCCCGGCCGCCTTTGTCTCCCTAGTGGCAATGTTTAAAACCGGTCCAGGTACTCATTTGAGGCCGAGTCGACCTAGGGGAGGCCCAGTTCAGATAAGCGTCACTGGTATTGGCCGTGAGCGGGAATTGAACACTCACCAGTTTAACACGTAGGCTTTCGCGACCAATATCATCCATAATAAAAACATATATATATTGCTGTGGTTTTTCCACCTGGTGATGATTGCTTGTGTTGCAATCGAAACGTCGTGATTAGTTTTATTTTAATTAATTTCTAACTACGTGACTTACCGAAAGAACCAAAGAGTATGGATTCCTGCAGTCACGAAAGCCTCAAATCAAGATGGATTTCACTGTTGAACTGCAGTCGATTGGCTCCATACTCTCCTGCCTACAGAGCTAATTAGTGGGGGGGGGGGGGGGGGGGTTAGGGCGTGTTGAGGGAGAGATGCCGACTCTCTCCTGCACCCCCAGGCTGCGCGTCCCCCCCCCCCTGCCCACCGGCAGAAGCCTTGTGCCCCAGCCACACGAGATGCTGCGCCTTCACCACCACCACGGTCAGCCGCTCCGCTGTGGGGAGGTAATTCAGCGAGAGGCGGATGTCTCCACAGCGCTCGGCCGCCTGGGGGGGTGGGGGGTGTGTTGGAAGGGGTCGGGAGGGGTATACACTCTATAACTATATTTTTATTTTTTACCAGGTAAGGCCAACTGAGCTGCTCAATGGGCCTCAACGAAGTGGCTTATCGTCACGTGGAAACTTACAGGAGCCAAATACTCTGAATGCGTGACGTTGATTCTAAAATGTGGAGGGGTGGGGGAGAAACAGGAGGACCCGGAGAAAAGGGGAGAGAGAGACACGCAAACTCCAAAATGTACAACAGGCGTCAGGGTCGGGATCGAACCCACGACCTCCTGCACACCAGGCGAGGTAGTTAACATCTCCTAGCCACCGTGGCGCCCAGATGAGAGCAGAGACGAGAGGAAAAAGAAGCCATCGTTATTTGTACTGGACGGACGGAAGGGCACACAACAATAAAATGCAACAACGATGTGAGAAAATTAAAGAACTTACATGCAACGGTGATCGTGATAAGAACATACCTGTCAACCCATACGGATTAGCCATATTCTTGTAGAGTGAAATTGAGTGTTCAGGTCAAAACGGCGAACAGTCGTTTCAATGCGGGCAAAATAATAGTTGTCTATTTGTGTTTCTCTCTTGTGATGGGACTTTGTAGGATGAACGTTGAGACTTATAAAGGCACGGGGTGACCAATAAGATCTGAATTGGTCTGTAATAAGGTAGGGCACTGACAAGGGGTTGACAGGTATGTAAGCGTCACATCGTTGAATTGTATATCGTTAGTGACAACATTAAGGATTGAAATAGTGCTTACTAAGTGGTGTGATGAATGGAGGAGAAACGTGGGCATTGATGGGGAGGGGGGTGGGACTGAAAAACTCAAAAGTGCGAAAAGAAGCGTGGAGATAATGTCGCTTTGAATGACATCGAGAGACGGAACGAGCAATGACATAGAGAGACGGAACGAGGAATGCACGGATTGGAGAACGCACGAAGGTTCAAGGTTAATAAAAGTGGCCTCGGGCAGGAGACGATGGCGGATGGTGAAGAATCGTTACGGGGAGTGGCCGTCAAGCTGACACGTAACGCGTCCCAGGGGACGTCCAGCAAGGAGATGGAAGCGAATAAATCAGCTCGCGTGAAGCTGCGAGGTGGATCAATGCATCTCGAGATCGTGAGAGATGGAGTTGGGGCTTGGGGCGGCCCAGGCAGTAGATTGGATCATGGCCGATGATGATTGTGAACAACAACAAAATATGTGTAATAATAATATCTCGTGGCAACCCAACGTCCCACAGGCTCGCAGCGCCCTCGCCTGGCCAGACTTGCGCAAGAAGAGCCAGCTGACGAACGGCGCAACGTGGAGTTCCAATTCAGAGAGGTGCAGCTGCGCTTCTGGCGGGCGACCCCCGGGGTCTCCGGACTCCCGCGATCGCCCGCGGTGTCCCCCGGAGGCCACTCCGGCCTCACCCTCACACCGCACGGCGGAGAGGTGGAGGCGGCCTTGCTGCAGGTCGCCTTCTTCCATCGTCACCGAGAACTCCTGGTCCAGCTCCACGGTCGAGTTTGGGGGATCTGCAGCTGAGATCTGCGCGCGTGTGCGTGGGAGGGTGGGTGATTTCGTTTGCGCATTGCTCGTAGAGACGAGGAATCGTAGCCGCCTCTACCAGATGAAGGGGAAGGCCTTCCGAGTGTTACATTTTAAGAAGTCAACTCTGCCCTTCGCAGCACTGTACACTACCAACAAAGGGAAGGACCCCTGGACCAGATGGTATAACCGCGGACATCGTCAAAGAAGCAGACTCCGTTGCACAAAATGTTTACGCAAATAAAATTCTGAGTTCATTGAAACGATGCCTCGATCGCTATCATTCGAATCATCATCTCACCTCACCACATCTACTCACCTGCATTCTGTCCACCCGCATCGAACCACATCTCACACAAGCATCACCACTCCTCACCGCATTACATATCAGCGCATCAACTGCTCACCTGTACAGTCCAACCAAATCCTTCCACGTCCCACCTCACCACATCCCACTGCATCACACCGCATCGCACCACACCTCACCACATCACGCCGCCCATCATCGCACCTCCCCGCTTACCTGTTCGGTCATCCACACCTCAACACACTTGACCGCACTGCCACACACACTCACCTGTACGTCCGTCCACCCTCATCAAACACCACACGTCACATTCTTAGGTTTTTTTCGGTAAAGTCACGTAGGTAAAACATTAAAATTAATAAAAGTAAAATACAAATAAAATAAAAACCACGACGTTTCGGAGGCAACACAAGCTTCCGTCTTCAGGTGGAACCGTCACAGCACGATATTTTTATTTTACTTTAATTAATTTTAATTTTTTACCCACGTGACTTTACCGAAAACACCTAAAAATATGAATCCTTGCAGTCACGAAAGCTTCAAATCTAGAACCACACGTCACACCGCCTCGCCACACCTCGCCACTCACCTGCGCGCTGTCGCCCAGGTGAGTGGCTCCGCTTTGCCCCAGCAGCGTGAGCCGGACCCTCCACGGAGCCGCGGCTGCGTCCACGGAGCCGCGCGCTCCGAGCAACGCGAGCCGCAGCTCCGAGCCACCGCCACCGCCTCGCTCCCCCTTGCCCGCATTGCACGGCCACCTCCACCCTGGGATCGCACTCCCCCATCTCGCCGCCGCCGCCGTCGTCTTGGAAGCCGAAGTCGGGCGCCACGGAGGACACGGAGGAGACGGAGTCGGCGGAGGCGGAGCGGGAGAGCGGCGTGGGGCCTCGCGCCCGGCCATCGGAGCCGTCCATCGCCTCGTAGCCGTGGCGCAAGAAGAGGACGCGCAGTGGGGATGTCGCGCAGGCGCGGCGCTCCCCGGTCTCGTACCAGCGGTCCGCAGACTCGTCAAAGGATGGACGCTGTGGGAGGAGGAGGAGGAGGGTGGATGGGGGGTGCACACAGCGGTATTAATCTTGAGTCCAGCACGGTGGGATCCCGGGACAAGTTGGGATGAAGGCCGCAGTGATCGGTGAACCAGAGACGACGTTGGTGTTTTTGTCTGTTGTGTTTAGTCGCTGCTGCTGCTGCTGCGGTGCTCGCGCACCACGGATCTGCCGTGCGAAAATCGCCGGGCAAATCGGCGAAACAAATCTAATAAACTGAGCACTCAGAGCGCGTGCCTAACGGGCACTGCGGGCGGGCGGGCGTTTTTGGCGCTTGAAATCCGTGCTTACAAATTGCCCCAGAGGGTGGCTTCTCGTTTGAATTTCTACTGTGAAAGAAACGGCCACCGTGTTCCAGCAGCGTTGTTCTGCATTGGGTAACCCCCCTTCCCGCCCCCCGGGGATAATTGGCGAGCTAGAGAATAAAGGGCTGGGGTGGTGTTGCCGGGCATTCCGCCTGCTCCTTCGCCTGCCAACTCGATCCGCCGTCGATACCTTGTGGCCGAGTGTTGACGATGCCCTCTCTACTTTCGCGGTGGTTTTTTTGCGTGCAAAAAATACAAACGGTGGGTGTTTGACACTTTACTGCAATTGTGACGCTTCGTGCCCGGTGGCTGTTTAGTCATGTTAATAGGCTCTGGCAGTGACACTTTAGAGTGACTATGAGAGGGGTGGGGAACCCGCGATCCGTGGGCAACACACGGCCCGTGACCTCGCTTCATATGACCCATGGCGACATAAACGCCCAGCGAACCATATTATCCAAACAGTTCCCTGATATATGGACGATGAACTTCTTTCACACCGTACGTCACTAACTGTGGCGATCGGAGGCACGGGGGAAGGACAACAAGCTAAAGACAAAAAGCTGTTTTAACTAAATATGTTTTCAATCGAGATGATTTCAAAGTGCATAGCTCCAGTGGCTTCCTAACATCAGAAGGAAGAGCGTTCCAGACGGCCGCAAAAGCGCATCTGGAAGCGCCACGCGACGCGGCGACCGTCTTTGTTCGATCGCCACTCAAAAGCCGCCGATGCGTTTTCCGTGTTGTACCGCGGGTTACTCGGACGTTTCGCTCCGTATTTTGGGAGCTTCTCCAGCACCTTTGTCACGAAACGTCGGACAATCTTGCCGAACAACACGCGGTACAACCGGCAAACATATGCAGGGCATACACACAGCACGAGCGTGAACGCCTAGGACACCAGTGGGGGGAACTCGGCTGCTCCCATTAGTCATGTCGCTACGAGATCCTGCTTATCATTGATGCAAAGGGGGGTATTGTGGGTTAGTTTTTTGTAGAACTTCTTCAATCCCCTTCGCCTCTGTCTACCCAGCAGTGTCAATGGATAGGCCCATACAGGTCGTGTGTGGTGGGGGTAAAGTGTGAGGCCTCCCACCCCCTTACAAGACATTCTGGCCAAATCGCCTCCTAGATGGGCTCTCTGGAGGGCATTGCTACAAGTGCAGTGTATGGCGACGAGTGGGTGAGACAGACATGGGGTGGGCACATTTTCATTCGTTGCATTTCACCAGGGCTCTATAATGCCAACCGCACCACGCCACCGCTGCGTTGGATAATTACTTGGAGGGGGGTGCGGGGGCGTGCGAACCTCGAGTTGGGCTACTGCTGAGATCCTGGGTTCAAATCTGAGTGTCACTGGAGCGAGATGATGGCCTCAGCCTGGTCACCCAATGTCTATACAATGAAACAAAAAAACTCGTAATTTTTAAAAGTTGTTTTCGAATTGACTTTGCTCACGTGAGAGGGCATTTCAAGAGGGTATTACGCGCTATTAATAAGAGGGCCATTGATTGTGGGAGGGCATAAGCTGTCAAGACATTGTAAGAGTGTGGCAGTGCAGTAGGACGAGACAGCAGTTTTTTTCTTCACACCTGATGACGATTGCTTGTGTTGCAATTGAAACGTCGTGAAAATTGTATTGTTTTATTTTAATTATTTTATTATTTCCCTTCTACGTGACTTTACGGAAAGAACCAAGAATATGAGACAACATTTGTAGAGGCTACTGCGGTGGGAGTCGGGGGGCGACGGGAGGAAGGGGAAGGAAAGGGGGTCACTCACCTTGCCGTGGGGCCGGGACCCATCGCGGCCATACTTGGCCTCCAGGTAGCGGTGATCGAAGTTGGGGAAGGGCACGGGGGTCGGCCGTCGGCCCTTGCGGAGCAGCTGCCACGCGCTCGTCGCGACGGTCACGATCAGAGCCACGGCGCCCAGGGCCACCACGAGGCCTTCCCAGCGCGCGGGCCTCTCAGTCACTACGGCACAGGCAGAGGAGGGGGAGGGACAGGCAGAGGGGGGGGAGCACAGGCAGAGGGGGGGGGGGCAGGCAGAGGAGGGGGAGGGACAGGCAGAGAAGGGGGGGGCACAGGCAGAGGAGGGGGGGGCAGGCAGAGGAGGGGGGGCACAGGCAGAGGGGCAGAGAGGAGGGGGGACAGGCAGAGGAGGGGGTAGGCAGAGGGGGGGGGCAGGCAGAGGAGGGGGGGACAGGCAAAGGAGGGGGGGGGGGGGCACATACTTTGTGTGCCTTCTGGATATATATAATTTTGTTGTATTGATATATTTATTTTAAACCATACTTGATGCACAAATTGAAAATTAAAAACTCGCCGGCAGTGTGCGACTGTGGTCATCCAGAACGGACGGTGACAACGTAGAACGACGCGATGCGCCGATTCGCAAATACGAAGGAGACATCGCAGCGATACAACTCCGCTCACACAGTCATCTGCCTGGACCACCTGAACGTTAAATTGTCGTCGTTGCTATGCATCTACATCATCCATACGAAAGAAGAAGATTCCTTTTAAATGTATACTGTAGAAATATTCCACAATTGTGGAGCATTTTATTTTAAATAAATGTCGCCATCGTCCTGCCAACTATTTATCCAGGAAAGCTACTAAGTCTAAAATGTTTTGCAATGGGATGTTTCAACAATTCCATGTTTCACGTGCATAACGTATTGCCTGCCGCCGTACGTGGCAGGAAAGCCAAGTTCCCGGAGAAAACTCGCCGTGCCCCCGCACAGATGGATTCGAGAATCGCATTGCTGCACTGTAACTTTCGGGGCCAAATCGTAGCTCAGAGGTTTTTCGAATGTTACAAGTCTACACGCTTGGCGACCTTAGCCTGCACAGCGACATATTAAAGGAGTACACCACATTTCCCGACATCATCAATTGTAAATTTAAAAATCTATTTGTCTAATGGTGATGATCGTAATTAGTTAATTCTAATGAACCATCGTGATGATGACCGACTTATGATCATGATCACCACCTAACTATTCATGATGATAATATTGTACGTATGGTGAACTTTTTTATCACAGCAAACCCCGCTATCCAGATGCAATCGCGATGACAGACTTCTTCTCATATCGAATTCCTGTTCATAATAAACTATGGATGACGATGGTAATTCACTCATGGTGATAATTGAAGCTTGGCGTGATGATGACGTGTGGACGAATGCCAACAAATCGTTAACTCACCGCTCTCGTGGTTCCACAGAATTGGCGACTCCATGAGTGGCTCCTTGCTCTTCCGCCAGATATTACCCGCACTCCTCCTGGGTCTCCCTTCCGTGCCCCTCTTTTATAGATGAGCCGCGTTCACTTGGACTGGGGTGGGGAGTGGGGCACTGGAAAGTGCGGTGGTGGTGGTGGTGCAAGCCCGTTCTGATTGCTCACATAGACAGAATTTGCGTCCAAGAGAGAGAGAGAGCGAGCTAATGGGATTGCCTGTCCACGATTAGTGAATGCGAAACGGCCATTAGCGCTGATGAGACGGAGACTTGTGTTATATCACAGCGGCTGGCCTGAGATCTCAAAAGCGATGCGTCGTCATTACTTCACGACCCCTGTCGTTGCTTCGTCGTCGACATCATCGGCGATTATCAATTTCTGCCGCCGCACGAGGGGCCTTCTCCGCGCAAGACGTCGCTATTCCCCTTTTTGCGGGGTCCTACGACGCAACGAATTCGGGCAGCACCTACACGTGCGTTGGTGTCGTCGCCCCCCATCTCCCCGCGGCGAATGCATCCCCGCGGCGCGTTGCCTCCTTCGGCCGCCACTCGCGGTTGCTATTTTCGCTCCCCCCCCCCCCTGATAGCGACGTGCCCAGCCCCACGCTCAAGCCAGCAGACAAAATTGTGGCTTGAACTTGCGCGCGTTCCCAGGTGTCATTTAAAGTTTAAATTCAGTGGGCTACGTTGGTCGTGGGGTGAAGGTACAAATAAACAACAACAACAAAAGCACCAGTCACCTGACTAAGGATAAGTGTTGATGACAAAGATGCGCTTTGCATTCGTGCCACGAGCTAAAGCATCCGCGAGAAATCCCACCACCGCGTGCCTTGGAAAATGCCACGTAAAAGTAGATACTACAAAGCTACTTCTGAGATCCCTTCAAGTGCCCTCTTTAATTCACACTCGGGGGTGCTGCAATGCACCACGCATCCTGGTGCACAGTAATGTTCGTTGCATGACGGTTGTTTGTTACATTTAAGTGCAAAACCAGATGCTCTGATATCTCTTTTTGCACGCCATCCATTGGCGGACAGGGCTGAGGGCACAACTCTTACTGCATTCCAGAGCCCAGGTATAATCATGGGTGGTTCTAAAACTGGACGCAGAGGCAGAATCTCAGCAAAGCCACGTCTGTGAGCCACCCAGCCACTTGAATTATTATTATTATTATTGGTTATTGTTGGTTATTATGAGTAGGGACGAAGGAGCCAAAGGAGATGGACCCCCCTCCCACTCCAATTTTGTAAACCCAGGGCACTGCCAACCCCTTAACAGGTATCTTTAACCATTTCCTGCACGAACGATGGTGACTGACTGAGAGAAGCATTCATGGTGTTCAAAAAAGGTTTTAAAATCTGACAAATACTTTGATGAGTCGGTGGCACGGCCCAGCAGTGGTGACTCTGTTGGCAGTGACGCGGCACCCAGCGGAAGCGCGTCCGCCACTTGTTGCACGAGGTTCACGGTTCGAATCCCAGCGGCCACCCTGATTGATACGTCGGTGTGTGTGCGGATTAACCAGAAACGTACTGCGTGCACGTTAAAGAGCCAGTGACGTCATTGCGGAAGAGTAGGCCTTTGCGTGCCGGTGTCATGGTCCATATTTGAAATAAATCAGAAAAAACCTGCAAATTAATCAATTGGGATAACGCAAAGCAATGATTGCGTGCAACTGCGAAAGCTCAGCCGGACCCTCCTGAGTAAGAGTCAAGTGAGGCTGTCATGGCTAAAGCAAGCGTGAGTCTATACAGTACTTATAGCTGGGGGGGGGGGGGAACCATAAACATTTAAACTTATGAATATCGATCACCCAAAACATTTGGCCCTGAGGTTGATTAGGTTTATTTATAGGGGCAGGGTCAGCATGAACTTCTACATCACCGTAAGTCTCCTTCAACATTCATGATGTACGATCTCCATCTTCAGTGATCCAAGTAACTTTTTCACCTTGGGAGTGTGACGTTTCAGCTAATAGAAGGAAATTCCCACTTCCGGGTATACTACATATCACAAAATGTACAATAAACACGTGAACACAAACGAAACTGTTCTTTGGTGGCAAGGAAATTGAAATGCAGTACTGTAAATAAATAGATGATTGCATCCATCTGTGTGGAGCTTGCAGCGTTAGTCCCCCTCCCCCGTGTGTGTGGTGGGTTTTCTCCCAGGACGTTTCGTTTCCTTTCACACGAAGCCAACGCAGAAACCTCGTGGTAAAAAAGGAGTATTTGGGCTGGCTGAGGCTTTCCTAGGTAAAGGGCGTTGTCATAAATTGGAGGTGAGAGTGACGCAGTGGCTAAGCGCATTGCGTCACGAAGCGTACCGACTACGGCTAATGTCACTTTGAGTTGCGTCTGCACCCAGTCCCTCGAGGAGTCTCAGCACGATCCCACACTGACCAGCGTGGTGAAGTATGGTCAAACAACCCCAGATCGATCCAGCAGTGGACTGATAAAGGACGTCAAGTACAATCGTAGTCATGTTAGCCTGAGCTTTGTGCTTTTTTTCAACGTGTGACTTTAAATATTTGTTTTTGCGTAACTCAGAGTACGGTGGGCACTTAATCCTCAGCCCATCGACTCGTACCATGAGGCTCGGGCTATCGAATGTCGTTCGGAGCCACGCGCTCGCTCACTCTGTTCAATTATACACTTTTGCTTGCGAAGCAAGGCGAGAGAGAGACGGGGTAGTGGTGAGGGGGAGAGAGAGGGGGGAAAGGTTTGCGGTGAGAGGCAGAAAACTAGAGGAACTAATTCATTAAGTGTCCTTATTCAATTCCACCATAAATCTCTGGAGCCGGGCAGCTTAAATCACTGTGACTTGCGCGCCTGTGTGTGTGATGTGTTAGCGGGCTTGGGTCAGGGTTAGGGGATAAAGGGTTAGGTTATCTGAATGTAAATAAATAAATAAGGTTGTGTTAAATTTCGATTTAAAGCTTTCGTGACTGCAGGGATTCATCTTCTTGGTTCTTTCGGTAAAGTCACGTAGAAGGGAAGTAATAATATATTGTTTTATTATGTTTTATTTTTATTATTTTATTACTTCCCTTCTACGTGACTTTACCGAAAGAACCAAGAAGAAGGTTGTGTTAATTGCTGTTCTATGAATGGAATATTTTCTTCGGACCATGAATGTAGTTTGTGTTATCAACAGCCACGGTCTGTCCATTGCCGAATTATTTAATAATATATGGCACACTTTAATATATTTGGGATGGAGCGGTGGTGCAGTGGTTTGCTCACTGCACTCCAAACTCTGTGACATAAGTTCGATTGCCATCCACGGCTAACACCAGTGGACAGTCACACCTGCTCAGATCCTAGGCTCCTGTCCCCCCGCCTCCCCCTTCACCAACACGCACTGACCAGCGTGGTGAAGTATGGTCAAATGACCTCTATGAGCGACACGGCCAGGGAGCCATTCATCCAGCAGTGGATTGTCTAAGCGCCGCCAGTAGTTTAATCACTGACAATTATTGGAAACGCTCAAATCTGCTGGACGGCGATATTATCAGGAGATTGCAGTACAGCAAGTAGGTTCTTTAATAATTATATGCGAAGCATTTGAGTGTTATCCCCTCGTCGTATGCTTGCTGATTTTTCTCCGGGAACTCCGGTTTTCCACACACAGCAGGCCACTCCTTCATGGAATTTGGCCACACATCCCAATGTGTCAATATTTTCCTGGGTAAATGGCACTCAGTTTCAACCCGGGCTGCACAAAACACATTCCTGCGGAGGTAGCTGGTAAGGAACGTTGGGTTGCTCGGTCAATGGCCAGGGTCAACGGCGGCGTGCTGTATTCCGCAAATATGCCCGACTGTGAGGGCGGGCACAAGCCGGCGTGAGTAGGTTAAACGTTGAGTTTTATAAGGGCACCACGGGGTGACCAGCCCGTCCCCACCCAGCCCCACCCCTCCCACGCCCCACCCAGCCTCACCCTCCCCACCCAGCCCCTCCCCACCCTCCTCTCCCCACCCAGCACCTCCCTCCCCACCCAGCCCCTCCCTCCCCACCCAGCTCCTCCCTGCACGACGGAGGATGGACACAATAATCCCCTGTGGGCTGGTGTAACCAGGAGGTTCCTATCAGTATAAGCCCAAATCAACCCGGACTGCATCGAGAACCCAGTGCAACTCGGGCTGCCCTTGAAAGTACCGACCGCTGCTCGGGGCAATGCAAGCCCATGCAGGACGTGTGGGGACACGTGGCTCTATACGTTGTACACTGTTTGTTCCACTGCGTAGTGTGTGTGGATGTATGGATGTGTGTTCGCGCAGTGGTAAGCGCGCTGCGCCACCAACCCGGCCACCCGCTCACGGCCACCAACAGCAGTGACGGTCATCTGAACCGGTCCTGGGCCTCCCCTAAGTCGACTCAGCCTAATTTGAGTACCTGGTGCAGTGTGTCAACATTAGCACTGGGGAGACAAAGGCGGTCGGGCGTGGTGCTGGCCACTCGCTCCCTCGTGTGCTGTTCCAGCTTGGTGCTTGGGCTGGGAGCTCATGGTGGTAGTAGAGAGTGCTTCTGACAATAGACCCTACAACCGATGTAGCCAGTAGTCAAGACAGGCAGTATCGTGTCTGAGACAGCACAGACGACACTAGACTACAAGCGAGACGTCGCAGTACAACGTCTGAACCAGTACGGAGTCAAACAGTAAAGACGAGACAAACGCTACGAACAATGCATTTTTGAGCAAGACAATTGAGACGGTGCGGACAACTCGAAACGTCGTAGGCGGATTGTAAAAGTTGTGGCTTGGCTCTCCAACACACACAGTGTGCTTACCAGTAACGAATTGTCACGTTTTGTTTACGTGACACACTTTACTAATTGGATGTGTCGGGTGGTGGCGGGCTTAACGACGTGTTTATATTTACGCGATCTAACCCAAAAACCTCTATTATGAATGCATTGTGAACAGAACAATTGAGGTGCTACGAACAATGCATTGTGAAGAGGACAATTGAGGCGGTAGGAACAATGCATTGTGAACAGGACAATTGAGACGGTAGGAACAATGCATTGTGAACAGGACAATTGAGGCGGTAGGAACAATGCATTGTGAACATGACAATTGGGACGGAACGAACAATGCATTGTGAACAAGACAATTGAGATGGTAGGAACAATGCATTGTGAACATGACAATTGAGATGGTAAGAACAATGCATTGTGAACATGACAATTGAGGCGGTAGGAACAATGCATTGTGAACAGCACAATTGAGATGGTCGAACAATGCATTGTGAAGAGGACAATTGAGACGGTGTGAACAATGCATTGTGAACAAGACAATTGAGGCGGTACGAACAATGCATAGTGAACAAGACAATTGAGACGGTCGAACAATGCATTGTGAACAGGACAATTGAGACGGTGTGAACAATGGCTAAGGAATACACAGATAGACACAATGGGGTAAAAAAGCGATCACCCAAAGCCGGGGACGATTAATCAGATTGACCAACAGGGGGAGCCCGTGGACTACCGATTGATTTGTGCATCGGAAAGACTGCTTTCGTGATTGTCTGTCCTGCCGAACCGTGCTCAACCAATAGCCACTAAATTCGCCACGCCGGATCACCACCACCAACCCCCGGAGTCTCTGCGCTTTCACCGGAGTAGCAAAACCACAGCAGACCCTCCAGAAGCACTCTCGTGGCCAGCAGAATTTAAGAATCAACGCCACTTACAGCTCACCAACACCACACAGCTCACCAACACAGATACTAAACTCACCACTCAGCTCACCAACCTCAGCACTAAACTCACCACTCAGCTCACCAACACAGATACTAAACTCACTCACAGCTCACCAACACAGATACTAAACTCACCACTCAGCTCACCAACACAGATACAAAACTCACCACTCAGCTCACCAACACAGATACAAAACTCACCACTCAGCTCAACTACACAGATACTAAGCTCACCAC
This sequence comes from Lethenteron reissneri, assembly GCF_015708825.2. NCBI lineage: Eukaryota > Metazoa > Chordata > Hyperoartia > Petromyzontiformes > Petromyzontidae > Lethenteron > Lethenteron reissneri. The sequence goes on along the minus strand of NC_083815.1, from coordinate 2,896,984 downwards.
AGCTCACCAACACAGATACTAAACTCACCACTCAGCTCACCAACACAGATACAAAACTTACCACTCAGCTCACCAACACAGATACTAAACTCACTCACAGCTCACCAACACAGATACTAAACTCACCACTCAGCTCACCAACATAGGTACTAAACTCACCATGCAGCTCACCAACACAGATACTAAACTCACTCACAGCTCACCAACACAGATACTAAACTCGCCACACAGCTCACCAACATAGGTACTAAACTCACCACGCAGCTCACCAACACAGGTACTAAACTCACATACAGCCCACCAACACAAGTGCCCACATCTCTACAGTTCTTGGGCGATATTGTCCAGGAAATATAAAAAAAACTGTTATAACAAACATTGTTTATGTTATCAGTGTGCAGTGGAATTCCGTAAGAAATAGCGCGGCTCGCTCAATGGACTTACTTGTCGGCGTGTGTAGGATTTGCGTGAATCTGACTTATCTGTGAAACTGTTTCATAGCTATATTAGTTTCGGCCATCACCCCCAACCCCCCGTGCACTTGTGCAAGTTTGTGGTTTTCGGATCAGGGATCGAGGAGACAGGGTGGTCGGGTGAGTCTTTTGTGAAGTGGGTGAGTGGTTGGGTGACCGCCTGGGTGGGTAGTTTTAGCAGTATTTATGGTTAGGTGGTGGCTCGTGAATGTGTGAGTGGTTGGGTGAGTGGTTGGGTGAGCGGTTGGTTGGATTGTGTGAGCGGTTGGTGAAGTGGGTGAGTGGTTGGGTGAGTGGTTGAGTGAGTGGTCTTAGGATTGTTTGTGTTCATGGTTAGGTGGGTGGTTTATGAATGTGTGAGTGATTGGGTAAGCAGTTGATTAGATTATGTGAGTGGTTTGTGAAGTGGATGGGTGGATGATTGTGTGAGTGGTTGATGAAGCGGTTGGGTTGGTGGGTGGGTGAAGTGAGTCATTTGATGGAATTTTTGAGTGTCTGGGAAACTCATACAATCGGCTCGTATGTAATGGTGCCATTGGCTCTTCTATTGAAATCATACAATATTGCGGAAGCGGATTTTTGACGAAGCCATGTGCGTTTACAGATATCCACGTGATTTCTGCAGACACTTGTAGCACAGAGGTGTCGCATGGCGTCAGCAACCCTAGAGTCCCAAGTAGCTCAAGAGTCCCCGGATTTATATATATTTAAAAAGTATGGGCAAACAAAACATCAACATGATTTAAAATTCAACTAAACATTGCTATATTTACATAGCAATCGAATGCTCTTTGTTTTTTTCGGTAAAGACACGTAGGTAAAAAAGTAAAATAAATGAAAACTCAATTAAATCACGACGTTTCGGGCGCAACACAAGCGTCCTTCTTCAGGTGGGGACAGCGTAGCGAAAGTACAATCGCTTCCCTACCTTACCTGCAGCTCTACTAAGTCATTTAACTACGGCTGTCTCTTATCCACATCTACGGCTGTCTCGCTCATCTCACTAAACGCCCGTCTCATCCCGTACCCCTCTCAATCCATCTCTTCCGTAATCTCACCGGGAGCTTATAACCTGCAACTGCATCCGATATTTCACCCAGGAGAATCGATTATGTAATGGAATCCCTAGAATTCTGGCTGGAAAAGTGAACTGTGAATCGTAATGTTGGTCGGCAAAGCCGTGCGCGTTTAAAAGGAAGCCCTCGAAATTCATCTTATGGCCGAGGAGGGAGGGAAGGGCTGTGGGGGGGGGGGCTGTTAAGAGGGGGGTGGGGGTTGTGGAGGTCGGGGTGGGGTTGTGGAGGTCGGGGGGGGGGCTTGAGGAGGTGGGGGGCTTGAGGAGGTGGGGGGGGTGGTGCTGTGGTGGGGGTGTGGTGGGGGTGTGGTGGTGTGGTGGTGGTGTGGTGGGAGTGTGGTGTGGGGGTGGTGGTGTGGTGGGGGTGTGGTGTGGTGGTGTGGTGTGGTGGGGGTGGTGTGTGGTGGTGTGGTGGTGGTGGTGGGGGTGTGGGTGTGGTGGGAGTGATGGTGGGAGTGTGGTGTGGGGGTGGTGATGGTGGTGTAGTGGGGGTGTGGTGGGGGTGATGGTGGGGGTGGTGTGGTGGGGGTGGTATGGTGGAGGTGATATGGTGTGAGTGATGGTGGTGGTGTGGTGGGGGTGTGGTGGAGGTCGTGTGGTGGTGGGAGTGTGGTGGTGGTGTGGGAGTGGGGGTGATGGGGTGATAATGGGGGTGATGGTGGTGGTGTGTTGAGGGTGAGGGTGGTGGTGGGTGTGGTGGTGGTGGTGTGGGAGTGGTGGTCGTGGTGTGGGAGTGGTGGTGATGGTGGTGGTGTGTGAGTGGTGGTGGTGGTGTGGGAGTGGTGGTGATGGTGGTGGTGTGGGAGTGGTGGTGGTGGTGTGGGAGTGGTGGTGGTGGTGTGGGAGTGGTGGTGGTGGTGTGGGAGTGGTGGTGATGGTGTGTGAGTGGTGGTGGTGGTGTGGGAGTGGTGGTGATGGTGGTGGTGTGGGAGTGGTGGTGGTGGTGTGGGAGTGGTGGTGGTGGTGTGGGAGTGGTGGTTGTGTGGAGTGGTGTGATGGTGGTGGTGTGGGAGTGGTGGTGGTGTGGGAGTGGTGGTGATGGTGGTGGTGGTGTGTGAGTGGTGGTGGTGGTGTGGGAGTGGTGGTGATGGTGGTGGTGTGAGAGTGGTGGTGGTGGTGTGGGAGTGGTGGTGGTGGTGTGTGAGTGGTGGTGGTGGTGTGTGAGTGGTGGTGGTGGTGTGTGAGTGGTGGTGGTGGTGTGGGAGTGGTGGTGGTGGTGTGGGAGTGGTGGTGGTGGTGTGGGAGTGGTGGTGGGGTGTGGGAGTGGTGGTGGTGGTGTGGGAGTGATGGTGGTGGTGTGTGTGGTGGTGGTGGTGTGGGAGTGGTGGTGGTGGTGTGGTGGGGGGTGAGGGTGGGAGTGGTGGTGGTGTGGGAGTGGTGGTGGTGGTGTGTGAATGGTGGTGGTGTGGGAGTGATGGTGGTGGTGTGTGTGGTGGTGGTGGTGTGGGAGTGGTGGGGTGGTGGGGGTGAGGGTGGGAGTGGTGGTGATGGTGGTGTGGGAGTGGTGGTGGTGGTGGAGTGGGGAGTGGTGGTGGTGGTGTGTGTGGTGGTGTGTGTGGTGGTGGTGTGGGAGTGGTGGTGGTGGTGTGGGAGTGGTGGTGGTGGTGTGGGAGTGGTGGTGATGGTGGTGGTGGGGGGTGATGGTGTGAGAGTGATGGGGGTAAGGGAGTGGTGGTGATGGTGGTGGGGGGGAGAATGACGCTGACGCACGAAGCCGCGCGCCTCATTCCTGCGCAGCGGAGTTTGAGAAACCGGCTCGGCCAGAGGCAGGCGGCCCCCCCCCCACTCCTCGCAACTTGTCGCTGCTGCGTGCAAGCCTCACGCAGAAGCAGCAGAAGCAGCAGCAGTCTTCAGCATACACACAGCAACAGCAGCAGTAGTCTTCAACTTACACACAGGGCAAGGGAACACAACAACAGCAGAAGCAGTCTTCAACATACACACAGCAGAAGCAGCAGTCTTCAGCATACACACAGCAACAGCAGCAGCAGCAGTCTTCAACTTACACACAGGGCAAGGGAACACAACAACAGCAGAAGCAGTCTTCAACATACAGACAGCAGAAGCAGCAGTCTTCAGCATACACACAGCAACAGCAGCAGTCTTCAACTTACACACAGGGCAAGGGAACACAACAACAGCAGAAGCAGTCTTCAACATACACACAGCAGAAGCAGCAGTCTTCAGCACACACACAGCAGAAGCAGCAGTCTTCAGCATACGCACAGGGCAAGGGAACACAACAACAGCAGCAGTCTTCAACATACACACAGCAACAGCAGCAGCAATAATTAGAAGATTAACACGTGGATGTCGACGCCAGAGGTATGTGTGGTATTGTGTTGTTGTTGTTGTGTGTGGTGTTGTTGTGTGTTGTTGTTGTTGTGTGTTGTTGTTGTGTGCGAGTGTTGGTTGATTATCAAAGGAGTTCTCTTTCACCCTCCTAGCTCTCCTCTACTCGCTGCTGTTGAGCTGTGTGGCGATGATGATGATGATGGCATGTGTCGTCGTGTTGTAACTGGGGGAGACAAAGGCGGCCGGGCGTGGTGCTGGCCACCCACCCCCCTCCCCCGTGTGCCGTGCCCGGCATTCAGAGGCGCGCAACTTCGCTCGCTGCACTTGGCCCAACAATCTGTTGAGGCTAGACGGGTGATCGTTGTTGTATGTGTGTGTGTTGTGTATGGTGTGTGTGTATGGTGTGTGTGTGTGTGAGTTGTGTGTTATGTATGGTGTGTGTATGGTGTGTGTGCTGTGTATGTTGTGTATGTGTGGTGTGTGTGTGGTGTGTGTGTATGTTGTGTGTGGTGTGTGTTGTGTATGGTGTGTGAGTGTTGTGTATGTGTTGTGTGTGGTTGTGTTGTGAGGGTTGAGTGTGGGGTGTGTTGTGTGTTATGTATGGTGTGTGTGTATTATGTATGGTGTGTGTGCTGTGTGAGTGTGTTGTTTGTGTTATGTGTGTGTGTTGTGGATGTGTTGTGAGTGAGTGTAGTGATGAGCGCAATGCTTCTCTCCACATGTGCTTGTGTAGCTGTGTGTGTGTTGTGTGTATGTGTGGGTTGTGAGTGTATGTAAGTATGGTGTGTGTATGTTGTGAGTGTGTATGTGTTGTGAGTGTGTATGTATTGTGAGTGTATGGTGTGTGTATGTTGTGAGTGTGTATGTGTGTGTGTTGTGAGTGCATGTGAGTGTATGGTGTGTGTATGTTGTGAGTGTGGCTGTATATATGTGTATGTATGTGAGGGTGTGTTGTGAGTGTATGAGCCCTGTGCGTGTTGGGGAATGTGACGGCATGTGTCTGGCTGTGTTGTGTGTTTATGTAAGTGTTATATAGTGTGCTACTGTACAGTATCGAGAACATGTTCTATTGCTTGTGTGTCAATATAGTGGACAGCATTTATAATTATTTAGAATGCGTTGTGTGTACTGCATACTGTACGTATTGTGTGAGTATTCAGTGCAGTATTTATAATGTACTTTTCAGTGTGTTGTGGTTTTGTGTGCTGTGCCGTGTGTGTGTTTATCTGGACATGTTGTAGACACCTACAGTACACACCACGTGTTACAACTACAGTACACACCACGTGTTACACTACAGTACACACCACGTGTTACACCTGCAGTACACACCACGTGTCACACCTACAGTACACACCACGTGTTACACCTACAGTACACACCACGTGTTACACCTACAGTACACACCACTAGCTACACCTACAGTACACACCACGTGTTACACCTACAGTACACACCACGTGTTACACTACAGTACACACCACGTGTTACACTACAGTACACACCACTAGCTACACCTAGTAAGGGTTGTAACCGACTGATATATCTGTGCATTGTGTGTGTATACAACGTCTGTATATACTGAATGTGTGTGTTCCTCCGGTAGGTTGACTCAGCCATAAATGAGTGAGTGTGTGGTGGGATCTGATCACACCCCAGCCCCCTGGTGTGCCCTGTGTAAGGCTGCCTTTGTTAATCTGTGTAGGACTCTATAAATGACTTTTTTATTTTACACTAATCCTAAATGGTTTTGCCTTGAATAGTTGACTTATAAATTCCACTTTAAGGTTCTATATACACTCGTTGCCAGCACACGTTGCTACAGTGAGTGGTCATGTAAACGAGTATTCTGTGCTATGCAGTAAACTTTCCCTGTCTTTTGGACTTGTCCGTCTTGTTTCAGACAACCGACGACGACATCATCATCATCTGTCATTGACACATGTTCGTAAGATCATCATACTATCATCACGTTTGAACAGCGGGCACCATCATCAGTAAGTAGGCTTCTTCCCATCGTCATCATTATTGACAATCGGTGACATCTGCTAGCAATTCGTTATCATCCATCACCATAATTCACCACCTTGCAGTGGCACACAAAAGTAAGAAAGCCATCCGTCAACGTCGTCATCATCCAGGTGATCGTCGTCATCATCGTCATCATCATCGTGGAGATTGCCGTGAGTGATGGCGGAGGGTGTAGAATGTTCGCAACACGGTGACGTGTCTGGAGGGGACTGCAGCACTTGTGAGTCCGAGAGTCCTGGGGTCAGCGAGAGCCCTCGACCCCTACTCCCCTCGGAGGAAGACCGTGTCCTCGACGAGGAGTCCAACACCTTTTTCTGGTGAGCACAGTCCCTGAAACTCTCCCCGCAGTACTCGCAGTGGGAGCCTTGTTGTACGCTTCCCTGCCCTCTTCATTGGCTGAGAACATCCCGATATGCAGAGGATCGCAGAGCTCGGTTGGCAATAGATGGCGCGTCGGCTCGCCGCCCGGTTGCATTTCCCGCATTGTCTGTGGTTCTGCTTGCAATGTGAGCCCTGAGAGTTTGGGTCATTCGAATTAGTGTCATTCGAATTAGTTTCGGCTTGCGAATTATGCTGAGAGCACAATCCGTGTTGAGTTCGCGCGCAAAATTTAAGAGGGGAAAAGAGGGCACCTGTGTATATATGAATGTGAATATGATTGTGTTGGCTGGCAGAGTGGTTTGTGTACACAGTTGAGTGACGAAACTAAAATTGCGTTTGACTTTCATACCTCTGGGGCAGTTAAAACTAGTCCTGTACCAATTTGTGGGAAGTCAACAATGGTCTTTTAATACCAACTGGCCATGGAATTTTACCGCTGACTCAAGGCCACCCAAGGAAATATACGTATTTAACCAGAGAATGAGATCTGCCATTGAGACACACAAAACATAACCTTTTGCAAGGAAGATCTGGGTGTCTGTGGCCATCTTTCGCAGTGCTCTCATCTGTTAATGATCCACCATCCCCTACATCCGTGTCGCTGTATTGGAGGTGGAGTGGGCGGTGTGGTGAATGCCAGGGTTAGACCTAAATAAAGGTGGTGGGTGCTAATGAAACTCTTCAGATCAGACTTGTGCAGGCTGGTGTCGACTGTGCAGCAGCTGCTGCAAGGATTTGGCAGGAGGAAAGAAGTGATGCTGAGATATGGTGGTGCCATTAACGATCTCTGGTAGTCGATACAAACCATATACACTTAGTAAAACTCTATTCTGTGTCCCCCACATACAAATACATAAATACAACATAAAGCCATCAGTACATTGTCTTTCCAGACCAATATTATTTTTATTTTAGTTTATTACTTTTATTTTTTATTTGACTTAACAATTTTTTGTTTTCGATTTACGTGACTTTATCGATAGAACCAAGAATACAATATTATCCAGCAGCATTTGTTAAAGCAATCGGACTATGGCACTGGTTTGGATATTCAGGGTCTCATCAGCAGAATCAGGCTTGTTAAGCAAATAGTGGCTTTTGTGGCCTGACACCTTGCCTCTGCTTTTTTGACAAAGGACACCTAAAAAGGCCTTCAGCAAACATGTCTCTTGGTTGTGTGCGAGAAGTGGCGGTTGACTACCGCGTGTGGCTGTTTTTGATTTTGTTGCGAGGTGGAGACACAAAAGGACTTCTCTGCATCTCACCGGTTTTCCGTGCTGGGCAATTACAGTTTTGGGGCCGTCCATAAATGACGTCACGCACCTAGGGGGGTGGGGGGGGGTTAGACATTTGGGACGATGTGTGACGAGGGGGGGGGGGTTTGAGAAATGCGACTTCACATCAAAATGCGTAACTTTAAATAAATATAGACAACACGTTCTACTTGATTAAATATACTTTTTAATAAATGTTTTCTCCTACAACATCAGAGTGCAGCGCCACATTAAATACGCACTACAATGACAATAGTTTTAATCGATTTGAAGCATGTTTTATATATTTTGGGGGGCGGCAGAGCTTTGTGACGTCATATTTGAGGGGGGGTCTGACTTTTTGTGACGCCGTGCGACGAGGCGGGGGGGTCAAAAATCGTCCAAAATCGCGTGACGTCATTTATGGACGGCCCCTTTGTCCATATGTCGGGTACAGTGCAAAAAGAGTTGAAGAAACATGACAATTGTGCATGAAAATGTTTAACTTGACACGGTTATGCATTTCCTTGTTGTACCGCAGTTATTGTGCATTATTCCGTAATAATGGTGCAGCTAGCGCGTTCAGATTTGAAACCTGAGATTGATTCCTAGACACGACTAACAATTGGGCAGGGCTACGGTCATGGCTATATTTTCGTGGGCGTTGCATCTTTAGGGGTTATCATTTTTAAAGTCTTTGTTTTGTTGGGACAATTTTACTTGGGTTTCAGGATTCTTTCATATTAGTGTATTGTTCGTGATTAGATTCGTTTGGGGGGAGGGCTTGGGGAAGGGTTAGGGTTTGAGAAAGGGTTTTGAAAACCTAATTGCATTCTAATGGGGTCACATTCCATTTTTTTTGACGTAGGAATGCCAGTGATGCAGTTTAATGTGTGTAGCATCGTAGAACAAGCACAGCACACTGCTTTGTGGTAAGCTATGAGCAAACGGTACATTACAACACCGCCTACAACCGGATCACGCTGAATGAACCTGATCTGATCGGGGCTCGGAATCTGAACACGGGGTCGAGTCCGGTTAGCACTTAGACGCTACCACCAGCTTGGAAATACCCTGTGATGTAGGTGAGTGCTGCGGCACAGCAATGGATTATTGAATCCACCTTTACGGAGCTGTGAGTGTTGCCCCCCCTCCCACCCACCTTGTATGCATGGTGGGTTTTGTCTGGATACGAACCACTCGCGAATGGGATTGGTCACGCGTTCCGCAGCAGCAGCAGCACCCTCCTGAAAACGAGGCGCGAGACTCGGTGACTTTTAGGAGTGAATGAATGAATAAATAAATGACTTTATTACGAGTGTACGGAACTGTGTTATGTGCAGTGCAGTGGTGTCCTGTGTAAGTCAGGCGCTCAGCAGTATATTATGTCATGAATTGTGCAATCCGGTGGTGGGATACGGTGCAAACTATATTGGGGTGCTGCAATGGCAAGATGTTGACTACCTCGTCTGGTATACAGGAGGTCGTGGGATCAATCCCGACCCTGACGCTTGCTGTATATTTGGAGTTTGCGTGTCTCTCTCCCCGTGGTCGCGTGGATTTTTCTCCAGGTCCTCCGGTTTTTCTCTCAACATTTATAAACGTGCCTTTTCGAATATTTGGCTGATAACACATTTCCACATGGTGAGCCACTTCGTTGGGCTATCATTTGTACCCAGGTCGCTTTATGAAAAGACCTATATAGCTTAGTAGGCCTTACCTGGTAAAATAAAAAATATATAGTTTTCATGTCCTGTTTCGTAGAAGATAAACCATTAACCGCTTGGAAATTTTATGAATTGTCACCATTCAGGTTCACGATGTTTTCCACACGTGGAATTTTGTTTCATCCATAAGACAGGTCTTTTTTTTGTTAGTTTGCATGAATATAAATGTGTCGTTAAACCCGCCACTACCTGACACAGCCAATTAGTAAGGTTTGTCACGTAAACGGAACGTGCCAATTCGTTACTCGTACAGCACACCCGTGTGTTGGAGAGCAACTCCACAACATTTAAAGTCTAACTTTGTTCTCCAACACACCGGTGTGCTGTACTCGTAACGAACCTGCATTATAGATGATATTGGTCGCTAAAGCCTACGTCTTGAACAGAATTTTGTTTTATGTACGATTTTTAATGCATTGTGGTGGATGTCAATGTCTCCAGTGGCTTCACGGGTGGCGTGAAAACCGATGCATGCAGCATACAGTACCACGATTTTAAAAAACACCGACGCTTACACGCACGGATCGCTGGTTACATCACAAGGGTAAGAGTAGATGTGAAGCAGTGAAGCGATGCATCGTGTTCCAGGCCTGCAGCCACTATGGAGTTGGTGGATGACGTGTTGCGAATAATGCTCCACTGTGCAATGTCCTTGATTGGATTTTTGTGATCCTTTTGAGAAGAACATTTGTCGAGGGACTGCCCCTGCATTTGTTTTTCTTTGTCTATACTAAAGAAAAAGAAACGGGGGGTGCTTAAGTTCGTTCATTTGTTCGTTTCCTCCGTTTCTCAATCCGCTTAACCTGGCCAGGGTCCCGACGGGAGCATGTTGAGTAGGGCGGTGCAGGCCCTCCCTTTCCCTGGCAACGGACTCTTGCTCTTCCTGGGGAATTCTCAGGCATTCCCAGGCCAGCCGAGCGACAAAATCCCACCAGCATGTCCCTGGGCTGGTCCCGGCGTCTTCTCCCAGTGCTAAAGTCAAAAAAATTAATGGACAACAGCCGGTTTTACCGCTTAAGAATAAAATAATAGAGCCTAGCTACCGTCGTCATATCTACAGTTGCCCTCCGTTTACCACCAACGGACGGATGATGAATGGCATGAAATCCCCACTCTCTCGCTCTGCCTTCGCCTGAATGCGCAGCACCCTTACACGCACTGTCTGGTAATTGCTCCATCTCTGTTGCATTGCAACTCGCAGATGGCAGTGAGGTGGTGGTCGCCAAGCTGTGTTCTCTCTCTCCGCTTACACGTTCTTTGTGGAGTTTAAAATTCACGCCGTATGATTGTACAAGATGAGAGCTCTCCGTTTCTCGTGGGTTGTCGCTGGCTTTCAGTGCATCTATATATGCGAAGACACCCACACACGCATACCAGCATTGTTTGCGGTTCTTGTCTTAAAAAGTTTAGCCGTTTGAAGGCTGGTGGGAACACACGTATACAGTGCATTAAATGTTACTGCCCTTCATCAACCCACGACTGGATGAAGGTCCTCCCATGCCTTTCAGTCATTGGTGCTGTTGGACCGTTCTTAAAAAAAAACTAAACTTTTTATTTTACCAGGTAAGGCCCACTGAGCTATGTAGCTCTTTTTCAGAGGCGATCTAGCCACAAATCATAGCTCAACTAAGTGGCTTATCACGTGGAAATGTATAGCCGCCAAATGCTCTAAACACACGTTTATAAATGTGGAGGGAAAAACCAGAGGACCCGTAGAAAAATCCACGCGACCACGGGGAGAGAGACACGCAAACTCAAAATATACAGACTTCAGGGTCGGGATCGAACCCACTACCTCCTTCATACCAGGCGAGGTAGTTAACATCTCACCATCACGGCGCTCTAAAAATAATTCTTTAGTCAGGGGTGCCCAGGACTGGCTCAGACCTCACTCGCCGCTGCTGCTGTTGTTGCTGTGAGTTTAACTGCGGGTCATCGTTTTCACAGTGCACTGCACGAACACCCATTTTACTGACCATGGTGGGATAATGAAGGTTTTGATGATAATGTTGGTAATGATGATGATGCAGTTTTTTTTTCTGTTCGTGACTGCTATTAAGTGTATAACAATGAGATCCACCCCGCCCCCACCTCCCCTTTGGCAGTTCCATTAATTATCGTAATCCAAGGTCACGATTTAATTCAAGTGTACTCTTTGCTTTATTGTTGTTAATGTAGCGACCATTAGCGTCTTGCAGGAATTGCGTGATCCCATTTCATTCAACGTACACGGATTTCAAAAATATTCTCACAATATTCTCAACGCAATTTTGTGCGTTCATCATAAGCTTAAGAATTAATCTACATTAATCGAGGCATTATTGCACCCCTAATTGCTGATGACGACGACTAACATCACAGCTGTCTGATGTGTGTTGTGCCGCACAGGAGACACTGTACAGCACAACCGCGAAAAACCTGTGCATGTTTGTGTGTTGAACTTCTTTCGCACAGCACGTAGCCAACCGTGCAAATCGCAGGTGCGGTATAGTTATCTGTTGGCATTCAAATGATCTGAATGGGTTTTCCAGCTCACAATTGCTCAAATCTTACTACGCCCCGCGCACCGAGCCGTATTCCCGCCCTGCCAGTTACATAAAGTGTTACGTATGTTCAAGTTACATAGCTACGTGTGTGTGTGCGATCGCTTGGATGGTAATGATGTTTTGAAACGCGTCACCAGCATAGGTGAACAACGCCTTGGGAATAGGAGTGGTGGTAGCAGCAGCAGCGGCAGGGCGCGTTTAGCAGCCGAGCGTCATCGATGAATTCAACACCCGAGGGCAAAATTGTCATCAGACCCACACCTTCGCTCGTGAGAAGCACTCTCGGCATCATTTTCACAGCAGCCGGCCAGCCAGCAAAACTTGTTCTTCACGTATAGCTTTGATGGCATGCCTGGAGCAAATCTGTCAGGTCTTCTTGGTTACGGTTCAAACTTAGGAAAACGAGGCACCAGTTAAGTGGTTCTTCCTCAGTCTTCCCACGAGTCTCGAGAGATTACGTGGCCGAGAAGATGCCAATTCTTGCATCGGTTTGCCGAATGGCGATTTGTATTGTTGGCTCCCGAAGCTCATCCCGTAAATATTTAACATTACGGCCGCCCCCTTTTTCATTTAAACAATAAAAGGCATGCGTACATGCTCGCTCATTGCATTAATATGTCGCACGTATAAAGTATGATAATTTAACAGCCCTTCGTGTCAATCCACATCTCTGACAACACATCGGCATTCCGTACAAGAGCGCAGTATTTTTTTACAATTATTTTTATACATGTACGAACCAAGCGCATTTTGGAAACTTGACATCCACACTGCACAATCAGTGCTTTGACACTAGTCTCGTCCCAGTAGAGTTTTTCTTTACTGGCACAGGGCAGTCTATATTTAGCTCCTGCCAGCGGGGTGACTAACAATGTCTCTCTATGCTTTGCTCAGCCAAGCTATTGCTCGTAATGCTGCCCAGCCCGTAGACCAATGTTGGATGAAGGCCTCCCCCATGCTTTGAATGACAGAGGCTTTTTGGCCATACTTCACCACGCCGGTCAGTGTCCATTCAGCTGTCACTCAACCACCGATGTTAGCTGTGACCGGGAATCGAACTCTGGTCACCAGGTTCATGACCGCACCAATGCTTCTCCTGCCCGCATGAAAACTTGTACACAGGTCTGTCTGCCCGCGTATTGGCTGTTCGGCAACATAGGAGGGCTCATACATTGCGGCGACTAGCTACGGTATTTAACGTTGTGTCATGCCTGGTGTTTATGTGGCTCTCTGCCATCATTGTGTACTGTATGCGATTCTCCTTGCTTCTCTTTGTGGAGCTTCTTAGGCTGACCAAGAATATGTAATGGAATATAAAAAGCGCCTCAAAGAGGCACGGAGAGATGCATGCTCAGAATTCAGAATCTTGCATGAGGATATTTATTGAGACTGGAAGAGGAACCCGGTGACGTATGAAGCGCTTTTTTCACAGATGTCCGGCAGGGACGGGTCAGAAAGTTACTCCAACAATAACACAAACAACGAATTACACCGAGGGACAGCGAGAGGGAGCACTTGGATCGGGGGAGCAATATGCAAAATTAGAGACAATACGTCAAGGAGAGTTAAGTGGGTTTTGGCCGGACACATTATGGCAAGAGGGGGAGATGGTCGATGGGACGAAACCGGTTAAGGAATGGCAGTCAGAGGAGGGAACGCGCCGGAGATGGAGCAACGAAATCAGCCCGTGCGCCGGAGTGAGGTGGAGGATTGTGGGAAATGGGCGATAGTGTGGGGGAGGCTTTCATCCAGCAGTGGATAGACCATGACTGAGAGGGAGCATCGCAGGTGATTTGGTCAGTGGCGTTGTATTATATCTAATTGCAACACATGGGTGCGTTTAATTACGCTTCGAGCCTGTGATGACACTGTCGCCCGCTGCGTTTGAAATATTTCACAGTTTTGAAAGAGCCGTGTTGCACAGTCGCTGCGGGTTATAATTATTGTGTCCTGTCAGACATCTCATGGCGATTTTGAGCTTACAGATTAAACAGATACACTGGGCGGGAATCATTAATCACTAAACCCAAACATTTTCGTGATTAATGATTTCAAATGTTTGGCATTTCAAATGTTTAAGAGATTCAAAAAACAAAACTGTAAGTACGTGAGCGGTGGTCTGTGTGTGGTCAGTGTCAATGCCACGTACTTAGGTTATGCACAGCCGAAAGATTTACTTCCGAATATTTACGGTTACTTGCGATGAGCTCGCCGTTCGCTCTTGGTGAAAAGAATTGTCATCGGGAATGCGCTGTGAGGAGGAGCGGCATAAAACCGAGATTAAGGAGCTATCTGTAATTATAATATAGATTTTAAAAAATAGTTATAAATTCCAGCCGTTAAGTTTATCCACTGCTGCGTGAAGGCCTGTAGGTCACGATGGTAGTTTGTTTGACCATATCTCTCCGTGCTGATCTGCGCTGGTTGAATATGAAGTGGAGGGGGGACTAGGATCTGGGTTTGAGAGGGAGGCATCGTCATCATTGGGTAAAGTTGAAAGGAAAGAAAACCCCGTTGCTGGGCAGCGTCATTTTAAATCACCCTTCATGCCAGAGGCACGGTGTCGGGGTAGCTCGCGGCAAGTTGAAATTCCCTGCCATCACTTTACTCATTTGCAAACGCAATTTTGGCACGCGGTCATTTTCGAGTCCTCGTTATGAGCTCTGATCCCATGCCAGAGTTGCACCGTATAGCCTTAAACAGACTGTTGGGGCAGGCGCTTTTGCCAAGCACCGATTAGGGCCGGCACAACACACCAAGGGGATAGTTGCCCAGCACCACGACCGGCCGCCTTTGTCTCCCCAGTACTGATGTGTTTTTGTTATACATCGCACTAGGTACTGTACACATTTGAGGCCGAGTCGACCCAGGGGAGGCCTAGGACCGGGTCAAGTATTCGTCACCGATTATTTATTGGTCGTGAGCAGGAATCGAACTCGGGGCCTCCGGGCTCGTAGCGCGGTGCGGTCAACCACCAGCAGACCCAGCACGCCCCAACTTCTCTTTGTCACCGAGACTATGAATCTTAATCCGAGTCACCATTTGTCACATCTCGTACCGCGTTCGCTGTGCGCGCCGCTGGCGTGCCCAAGCCAGCCCCTGGGGGGCGGGGGGGGGGCCTCCCTTTAATGAGTCGTTGCCCGGCGCTCGCGGTACAGTCAATCCGGTCGTTGCCGGAGGCTCGCTTGTCATCATGGGTGTGTGTTGACTGTAATAGAGCTTACAAGGCATGTTGTTGTTCTGTGCCCCCTGTTTAATTGTGACGCCACGGTGGGGGTGGGAGGGGACAGACCTCGGTTCCATCCTCACCGCAAAAATACATCCCTGTGGACATGGGGGGAGGGTGGTGTGCGGGAACATTGACTTAATTTTAAAAGTTGCACATGAGAGAAATTCACGCGCATGTATGGGTTATGTAACGCTTCCCACGATGTATTTGTTTTCAGAAGTGTTTATTTGAATATGCAAAGATGACATGAGATGTTGCGTATTTCCCATGGGTTGCTGCCAGCGCACAAAGGGTTTACGTGTTTGCTCCGTTTGGCATCTCAAAGTTTTGGGCACCTTGATTACCCAGGAGAATCTTCACATTATGACTCTTTTCTCAAGAGGGTCTTGCATTGGGATGTTTGGCCAGTTCTTTGGATGAGTGCTTTGGCTCAATGTGGAAAGCAACCGCAGATGCATGCAGAAAACCCATCGCACACGGGAGGGTGGGGGGGTTAGTACCGGGACACCGTGGGCAATGTGGGAGATGCGACGATGTGAGTGAACGGACGATGTGACGTGGCGATGTGGTGGTGCAGGCGTGCGCACACGATCACCGTCCTCTTCGTCCTCATCTGCGTCCTCGTGCACGTCACCCTCGTCGAGGAGACGCCCACGGACTCGGCGTACAACCAGAAGAGGTGCGCGCACGGCAGCCGCACCGCACCACCACGCTGCACCACCACGCTGCACCACCACGCTGCACCATCGCACCGCACTACCGCACCGCACCATCGCACCACACTACCACGCTGCACCACCGCACTGCACTACTGCACCGCACCACCACACCGCACCACCACACCGCACCACCACGCTGCACCACCACGCTGCACCACCGCACTACCGCACTGCACCACCACACTGCACCACCAGACCACCGCACCGCACCACCGCATCGTACCACCACACCGCACCACCACGCTGCACCGCACCATCGCACCGCACCAGCACACCACCACACCGCACCATTGCACTGCGTCACCGCAATGCACAACCACATAACTGTACTCAACCACACAACCACACACACATACAACCACACATCAGTACGCACATCCTTGTACAATCACACACTACACTCTACAGATGGCAATGCACCACTAACAACCACACACGACACTCTACAGACAACCACACACAAGCACACATACACCTATAGAGGCAGGCAACTTCAAACCAAACTACACACCACACAACCGCACACTTCACTCTACTTTCACACAACATGGTTAACTACACACAGCCACACACCACCACACAGGCCATGGACAACACACACAGTACACAATTATCCATTGACAACATCATCCCATATCCAACCACATGCTGTGCCCAACCGTGTACCATAAACAACAACAAACCATAGATAAACACACACAGCCACGATATCCACACAGCATACATAGCCAATCGCACACCAGGACGTGACGTAAATGATTTCGGTGCCGTCGAGCAAAACTTAACCTCTCTGCCAATCCTCAAACGACTCCACGTGTATGCGACCAACACACTCTGATTGATTGCTTGACGGAGTATGAACCGGCTGAGCTCACTGCATACCACGGCACGGCCGAGCCAAACCCCTTGCCCGGTTTTTAACGAGGGGGGGCGAGTTGTCGGCAAGACCTCTAGGTAGCGGGTTTTGAGCGCCCGTATAACGTTTACAATTAACGGCGAGCGTTTTATAACTCCGCGGGGTTATTTATTGACGCCGCACGGAGGCCTCCAAAATCGGCGCAAGGAAAATGAGTAGTGGGCAAAGGTCAACGAAAGCGTGCGCGCACGTACAGGCCCTTGCGCTGAGCTCTCGATCCCTTCCCCCATCGCGACGCCTTACACACGTGGGAGGCTGCAATAGTCTCTCAAATTATCCACGGGTGGGCATTTAGCAGGGGTTTCTGAAAGGAGCTTTCAGCGTGGGATAAATTGCAGGGAATTGGGCAGAATAATCTCATGAATTGGGCAAATGTTCTCGTGCCAGCGTGAATGCTATGGCTGCACGCACGTGTGTTGATGCGGAAGGGGGAGCGGTGGCGGAGTGGTTAGCGCGCCTCGCTACAAACCCGCCGGCAGAAGTTCTAATCACGCTCTTGGCCAATAACAGTGGCACACATCGGAACCGGTCCTAGGTCTCCCCTAAGTTGACTCGGCCATAAACGAGTACATGGTTTGGTTCTAGATTTGAAGCTTTCGTGACTGAAAGGATTCATACTCTTAGAGAATAATAATAGAAATAAAAATAATTATTTCAATTCTGTTATTATTTCTATAATCTTTATTATTTATTTTTTACCTACGTGACTTTACCGAAAAACCGAAGAGTATGAGTACGTGGTTTGGTGTTTGTGCGTCGGCACTCGGGAGATGAAGGCGGGCGGGCGGGCAAGGTGTTGGACACCCACCCTCTCGTGCACCGTGCCGGCCTTCATAGGTGCACGCTAGCGTTACTTGCCCCAACAGTCTGTTAAGGCTGTGGGGAATCTTTGTGTCTTTTAATGCAAGTGTGCCTCTCGCGTAGTCAAGCGATGGCGAGCAGATTGCGACTGGGTGTCCAGTTAGAAGCTGGAGAATTAGTTTCACTTGTGAAATGATGATATTATTTGACATTTCGCATACACAGCGTCCTAGCCGCATGAGCAGGTTTCAATTCTTGTCCCGCTGGGCCTGTCTGCGAGTGGAGTTGTGACAGTTGAACTTGGCTTTCTGAGTTTGATTCCCGGCTATGGCGAACCACCAGTCGTGAATGATATCTGGAATGGTCCCGAATGATATCTGGACTGGTCCTGGTACCTCTCCCTCCCTCCCACTTCACCAAGCTGCACTCACCGGTGGGGTGAATTATGGTCAGACGACTTTCCCGACCCGCACGGCACCATGGAGGCCGTCAGCCAGCAGTGGATTGACAAAGGGTCCACACACGTACACTGTGAGCTTTAAAATCGACATAAATCTACGTGAACCGATGCCTCGTTACACCCCTAGGGATCTGTACAAACACGCAAAGAGAAAATCCATAGAGTTCGTACACATGCCACAAATCCGTGTTATTAACTTTAATTATTCATGATCAAAAGATGCCTATAAATGGTCATGTATTATGCATAATAACGATGGTGTGAGTGCTCACATGAATAGCGGTGGTAGCAGTAATAATAATGATGGTAATGATGATGACTGTGAATGAATCCCGCAGAGGCTTTATCGCCAGCCTCCTGGTGTTTCTCTGCTTCGGTGTGACGCAGGCGAAGGATGGGCCCTTCACGCGGCCACACCCGGGTGAGCCCTGACACACACGCGGACGCACGCACGCACACACGCGCACACACTTACACAAGCGCACACACTTACACAAGCGCACACATATATGTAAGTATATTGGCAAAGTGCTATGACTAGATCACGAATATGATTCGGATAAATAGATGAGTTTGGCAGATTGAGTGTGACTTGGCACGAGCACAAGCCATTGTATTTGTTTTCCTGCTTGTCCATTTAAATAAAAGGCAACTTTCAGCTCTTGTTGAGCTGGTGCAGAATTAATCTGCGTGTGTTTGTGCGTGCGGCTTTGAGTTACATCTGTGAGTGGGGAGCGGCAGTTTAGCAGTGAGTGCGCTGCACTACGAATCCGGCAACTTGAGTTTGATTCCCGCACACGGCCAACACCGGTGACGATTATCTAAACCGATCCTGGGCCTCCGATAGGTCGACTCAGCCTCAAATGAGTAGCTGGTGCGGTGTGTAAACATCACGAGTCGGAAGACAAAGGAGGCGGGGCGTGGTTCTGGCCGCCCACCCCCCCTCGTGTGCCGTTCCGACCATCGTAGGTGCTCGCTAACAGAACTTTCCCCGAAAGTCTGTTATGGCACGGTTGGCTACGCACTGTGCGAAAGAAGTTCAACGTACATACTTTGTGCATTGATAAACGCTGCCTGTAACGTGACGCCTACTCTGCTTGGACCCGTGCAGCGTACTGGCGCTTTTGGCTCTGCGCGAGCGTGCTCTACGAACTGGGGCTCATCTTCATCCTCTTTCAGGTGATGCCAACACACGCAAAACAAAAACACCAAGATCCCCCGAGTATAGCCTCAACAGACTTTTGGGGGAAGTGCTGTTAGCGAGCACCTATGATGGATGGAACAGCACACGAAGGGATGGATGGCCAGCACCACACCCGGCCACCTTTTTCTCCCCAGTGGCGATGGTTACACACCGCACCAGGTACTCATTTGAGGCTGAGTCGACCTAAGGGAGGCCCAGGACCGATTCAGATAATCGTCACTGATGTTGGCCCTGAGTGGGAATCGATCTTGGTTCGTCAGGTTCGTAGTGCGGTGCACTAACCACTGCACTACGGCTATACAAAGACAACAACAACTGCCATTCACCACGAAGTGGCGGTGTCGTCACCACGGCGCTTGTGCCAGGCTATGTGCACTTTAGGTCACGTGAAGTATCAAACACCCACTGGCAGGAGGTCACGGGACAGACACAGGTGCCATGGGTTGACTGACTGAGATGACAAAGACACACACATACACATGAGTACGCAAACACATTTGTACAGAGACACACAGATGCATACGCTTGGGTACATGCATACAAAGACAAATATACGCTGGTACATACACACCAACTTAGAAATATACACATGGACACATAGGTGTACACAAAGACACAGCCGCCATTCGCCACTAAGTGGCCCTGACGCCACCACACCCACTCGTGCCCAGGCTAGATGCACTTTGAGGCTATCTTGTGAAGTGTGGAAGGCTCACTGACAGGGATCACGGGACAGGCGCGGGTGTTACGGCTTGAATTACTGGCAACTGATTGGTAACTCTACAATACTGGGTAATGCCGGGCACTTTCCCATCCAAGCAGTAAGTGCCAACCCGGCTTCTGAGATCTGACAAAGTCCGGCGATATATTTTCCCGTGGTTTTTGCTCGTATGAGCTGAGCAGTGAAATGTATATTATTGGTTCTTTCGGTAAAGTCACGTAGAAGGGAAATAATAAAATAATAAAATTTAAACATAATAGGATAAAATTCTCACGACATTTCGGCTACAATGCAAGCAGCCGTCCTCAGGTGAAGAACAGGGCTGTCGGAAAGACAGCGTCTTATGTTTTATTTGTATTATTTTATCATTTCCCTTCTACGTGACTTTACCAAAAGAACCAAGAATATGAATCCATGCAGTCACGAAAGCTTTAAATCGAAATCAGTGAAATGTGGTCAGATCACACCTCACGCTGCCACGCGACGTGCGGCAAGGCCCTCGCCTAGCAGTGGATTAACCAAAGGGGCCGTTCACACGCGTCGCATTTGTTCATGCCTATTCAAAATCAGTGTTGACGATGACGGATCTCATCCGGTTGTTTTGCAATTGTTGCAACCCCTCCACGTAAGCGCGCGAGCGTGCGTGTGAATGGATTTCTCCTATGCTCAACAGACGGCGGACGACGGCCGTCAATTCATGAAGTTCATTGACCCCAGCCTGGGCGTCCCGCTGCCCGAGAGGGACTACGGAGGGAACTGCCTCATATACGACCACGGCCGCCCCGGAAACCCCTTCCACAACGTCTGGGTACTTCCCCTACCACCGCCCCGCCCCCCCCCCTCAATGCTGCCCCCCCCCATCCATCCTCTCAGCAATAACCCCCAATGCAATGATTCATGATTCCCCATAAATGCCTCCCCCCTCCGGATGCCCCCCCCCCCCAACAATGCCAATGCTCCCCCATCAAGGCTTTTAGGATTCTTAGAATTCAGTGGTAATACAACTAATCTAAACTATTCATATTTTACCAGGTAAGGCCCACTGAGCTGTTATAGCTCTTTTTCAGAAGCGATGATAGCTCAACTAAGTGGCTTATCGCGTGGATATTTATTGCAGCCAAATACTCTTAAACGCATCTTTCTAAATGTGGAGGGAAAAACCGGAGAACCTGGGGAAAATCCACGTGACCATGGGAAGAACATGCATACTCCAAATATTCAGCTGGCGTCAAGTTCGGGATCGAACCCACGACCTCCTGCATACCAGGCGAGGTAGTTAACATCTCCAGTTTCTCAATGGGTCTCCACGGGAATCCGTGCCCCTCTTTGTGCTGTGGATGTTTGTGTTGAGCCTGTGGGGTTTCAGTGCGTTGTCGATGCCCCCCATGGTTCCGAGAGCCAGTTTTGGCAGCGGCACAGGCAGCCAAGGGGAGACCCCACCCAGTTATTGATGCCTGCGTCTTTTGCCCCCACGTTATATGCTCGCAAAAAAAAACCTCGACACCACCACCACCACATACTCCGGACCGTCTCCACCCCTTTCCATGTCCTCACAAGTCAACTGTCATTTAGTAAAAACCGCATGTGTCTGTGTGTGTGTTTGCTGCTCTTTTTCAGGATAAATTTGACTGCTTCGTTCTGGCTCATTGTCTTGGCTGGTTTGCCAAGGTAAAACAGGTTTTTTAAAATATTATCTTGAAACACGATCCATGTTTATTTGTTTGAATTGTTCTTGTCACACGAGTAATGAAAGAATCTGCTTGGTTAGCCGAGGTGGGTCGAGGGGAGTACGGAGAGGAAATGGTTGTGTGTTTAACGTTTCAAAACCAAAGTTAAAAGTGTTTATGTATTCGCTCTGTCCATCTGTCTGTACCACAAAGGTCACGATTACTCTGCTTATTCTACGAACCCAGTAACCCAAGTTCAATTCCCACCCACAGCCACCAATACAAGTGACAATTATCTGAACCGGTCCTGAGCCTCCCCTAGGTCGACTTAGTCTCAAAATGGGTACCTGTTGCGGTGTGTAGACATCGCCACTGGAGAGACAAAGGCGGCCGGGCGTGGTGTTGGCCACTCAACCCGTCGTGTGCCCTGCCGGCCTTCATAGGTGCTGCTCGCTAACAGCAGTTGCCCCAACAGACTATTAAGGCTACACGGGGGGATGTTTGTTGCTAAAGTAGCCCCACTACTGCATGTTCACATTGGACCTGCTGACATGCTAACCTACCTAGGATAACTCTGGTAAATTTCGATTTAAAGCTTTCGTGACTGCAGGGATTCATCTTCTTGTTTCTTTCGGTAAAGTCACGTAGAAGGGAAGTAATAAAATAATAAAAATAAAACATAATAAAACAATTCTCACGACGTTTCGGCTACAACGCAAGCAGCCGTCTTCAGGTGAAGAATGAGACACTACCAAACTAGGAGCTTATATATAAGCTGCATTGGGGGTTGAAGAGCGCCTTAACAAAAAGAATGTGCATGTGAAGAGGAATTTAGCATATTCATGGAAAATGCGTAGGCGTTGGGCGGGGGGGTGTCAAAGTCATATTATGCCCATGCATTATGCAGGATCAGCAGCAACCAAGGGGGGTGCAGGGATTAGCAGTAACAAAGGAAAGGAATGTTAATGATATGTAGCTGCAGTTACTCAACAACCACGTAGAAAACTAAAGTATAAACTACATAAAAAACTAAAGTATAAACTGCATCGCACCATCAGTATACTTACTATACTCTATAATAAGCTGAGTTACTAACAGCAAGTAATACATTACAATTCTACCTCGTAAAAATTCTATAATATGCTTCCATCTAAACCTTATTCTCTTATATCACACGAGCATATACCGTACTATATACTGCCATAGATAAACCCAACATTAAATTATATACTGTATTGCTGTAAACCAACCTATATCTTATACATTTAATATAACACTATGTATTATTCTACACACCCTAATGTGTATCGAAATGGTTTATTACGTCCTTCCAATGATTGCTGAGCCAGAATCCATCTTCTCGGTTAAAATTGTCTCTGTGTTTGTATATGTGGATCGCCTCATGAACGAATCTCTCATGATAGCCAGATGGCTTGCAGAGAACCTCTGTCTTGGAGAAGTCGATATCATGTGAGCCCACTGAGTTGTAACAGTGATCTGCCACGGCTGAGGTGTTTGTCCTACCGTGTTTCAGGTCAGCTTTATGTTCACGGATGCGGTCCGAGACATGTCGTTTGGTTTCCCCAATGTAACTGCTACCACAGAGGCAACTTAGTTTGTAGACGCCAGGGTACTGTATGTCTGGAACCACATCTTTTACAGACGGTACCAGATCACGGATTTTATGTACTGTGTTGAATCGGACCTGGATCTTGTGTTTAATCAGGATTTTGGAGATCTTTTTTGTGACCCCAGCAATGTAGGGTAAGGTGATGGTCTTGAAAGGCTCCTCAACAGGATCCTTCTTGATGGTTGGAGTGATGGCTTTGCGGATTGTATAGTCGGAGTAACCATTTGCCTTAAGAGCTTGGCGTACGTGTTTAAGTTCACTGGAAATGTGTTCATGGTCGGAGATGCATTGGGCTCTATGATATAGAGTCTTGATGAGGGAATTCTTCTGGGATGGATGGTGGTGGGAATCCGGTTTTAGATAAGCATCCGTGTGGGTGGCTTTCCTGTAGACAGAGTGGCTCATTGAACCATCAGGTCTCCTTTTGATTAGGACATCCAAAAAGGGTAGCTTGCCATCATTTTCGACTTCCATGGTGAATCTGATGGCTGGGTGTATGGAATTGATGTGGTCGAGAAATTGGTCTAGAGCAGGCCGGCCATGTGGCCAGATGACAAAAGTGTCGTCTACGTACCTCTTCCATAAGGTCGGGCGTAGAGTGGCAGTCTGGATAGCGTCCGTCTCAAATTTCTCCATGAAGATGTTGGCTACAACCGGAGATAGGGGGGAGCCCATTGGGGTGCCCTCAATTTGCTTGTAGAAGGTTCCATTCCAGGTGAAGTATGTATTGGTTAAGCAGTGTTTCACCAGGGGGGGTACCCCAGCATTCAGTCCTTGATGAACCAAGTCTTCAATGATTGCGATGGTGTCAGGCACAGGTACCTTGGTGAACAAGGAAACCACATCAAAACTGACAAGCAGGTCGTCTGGGGACAGGGCAATCCCCTTGATTGTCGATACCAGGTCAGTAGAGTTTAGTACTGCAGAGGTGGTTTTTTCCAGTGAAAGGCCGTAGGATTTCGGACAAAAAACGAGCCAGTTTGTAAGTGGGGGAGTTGATAGTAGAGACAATGGGACGAAGAGGTGTATCTTCTTTATGTATCTTTGGCAAGCCGTACAATCTTGGTGGTCTGGCTGCAGAAGGTTTCAACGAGAACTGTTTGGTCTGATCAATTAATGCGGTTGAAGCAGAAATGATGTTGTTGGTTTTGGAGACGAGGCTGTTGGTGGGGTCTCTTTTTATTTTTGTATAGCTGCCATCGTTTAATAGTTCTTGAATTTTGTTGTTGTATTCTATTTTGTCCATGATGACAGTGGCATTGCCTTTGTCGGCTGAGAGGATGAAAAAGAGGGATGACATTGTCATCCTCTCAGCCGACAAAGGCAATGCCACTGTCATCATGGACAAAATAGAATACAACAACAAAATTCAAGAACTATTAAACGATGGCAGCTATACAAAAATAAAAAGAGACCCCACCAACAGCCTCGTCTCCAAAACCAACAACATCATTTCTGCTTCAACCGCATTAATTGATCAGACCAAACAGTTCTCGTTGAAACCTTCTGCAGCCAGACCACCAAGATTGTACGGCTTGCCAAAGATACATAAAGAAGATACACCTCTTCGTCCCATTGTCTCTACTATCAACTCCCCCACTTACAAACTGGCTCGTTTTTTGTCCGAAATCCTACGGCCTTTCACTGGAAAAACCACCTCTGCAGTACTAAACTCTACTGACCTGGTATCGACAATCAAGGGGATTGCCCTGTCCCCAGACGACCTGCTTGTCAGTTTTGATGTGGTTTCCTTGTTCACCAAGGTACCTGTGCCTGACACCATCGCAATCATTGAAGACTTGGTTCATCAAGGACTGAATGCTGGGGTACCCCCCCTGGTGAAACACTGCTTAACCAATACATACTTCACCTGGAATGGAACCTTCTACAAGCAAATTGAGGGCACCCCAATGGGCTCCCCCCTATCTCCGGTTGTAGCCAACATCTTCATGGAGAAATTTGAGACGGACGCTATCCAGACTGCCACTCTACGCCCGACCTTATGGAAGAGGTACGTAGACGACACTTTTGTCATCTGGCCACATGGCCGGCCTGCTCTAGACCAATTTCTCGACCACATCAATTCCATACACCCAGCCATCAGATTCACCATGGAAGTCGAAAATGATGGCAAGCTACCCTTTTTGGATGTCCTAATCAAAAGGAGACCTGATGGTTCAATGAGCCACTCTGTCTACAGGAAAGCCACCCACACGGATGCTTATCTAAAACCGGATTCCCACCACCATCCATCCCAGAAGAATTCCCTCATCAAGACTCTATATCATAGAGCCCAATGCATCTCCGACCATGAACACATTTCCAGTGAACTTAAACACGTACGCCAAGCTCTTAAGGCAAATGGTTACTCCGACTATACAATCCGCAAAGCCATCACTCCAACCATCAAGAAGGATCCTGTTGAGGAGCCTTTCAAGACCATCACCTTACCCTACATTGCTGGGGTCACAAAAAAGATCTCCAAAATCCTAATTAAACACAAGATCCAGGTCCGATTCAACACAGTACATAAAATCCGTGATCTGGTACCGTCTGTAAAAGATGTGGTTCCAGACATACAGTACCCTGGCGTCTACAAACTAAGTTGCCTCTGTGGTAGCAGTTACATTGGGGAAACCAAACGACATGTCTCGGACCGCATCCGTGAACATAAAGCTGACCTGAAACACGGTAGGACAAACACCTCAGCCGTGGCAGATCACTGTTACAACTCAGTGGGCTCACATGATATCGACTTCTCCAAGACAGAGGTTCTCTGCAAGCCATCTGGCTATCATGAGAGATTCGTTCATGAGGCGATCCACATATACAAACACAGAGACAATTTTAACCGAGAAGATGGATTCTGGCTCAGCAATCATTGGAAGGACGTAATAAACCATTTCGATACACATTAGGGTGTGTAGAATAATACATAGTGTTATATTAAATGTATAAGATATAGGTTGGTTTACAGCAATACAGTATATAATTTAATGTTGGGTTTATCTATGGCAGTATATAGTACGGTATATGCTCGTGTGATATAAGAGAATAAGGTTTAGATGGAAGCATATTATAGAATTTTTACGAGGTAGAATTGTAATGTATTACTTGCTGTTAGTAACTCAGCTTATTATAGAGTATAGTAAGTATACTGATGGTGCGATGCAGTTTATACTTTAGTTTTTTATGTAGTTTATACTTTAGTTTTCTACGTGGTTGTTGAGTAACTGCAGCTACATATCATTAACATTCCTTTCCTTTGTTACTGCTAATCCCTGCACCCCCCTTGGTTGCTGCTGATCCTGCATAATGCATGGGCATAATATGACTTTGACACCCCCCCGCCCAACGCCTACGCATTTTCCATGAATATGCTAAATTCCTCTTCACATGCACATTCTTTTTGTTAAGGCGCTCTTCAACCCCCAATGCAGCTTATATATAAGCTCCTAGTTTGGTAGTGTCTCATTCTTCACCTGAAGACGGCTGCTTGCGTTGTAGCCGAAACGTCGTGAGAATTGTTTTATTATGTTTTATTTTTATTATTTTATTACTTCCCTTCTACGTGACTTTACCGAACTCTGGTAAAATTGACCCAATATCATTAAAATTGTACTTTGGCGTGCGATTAAATCTCAGTTTGAAACTCGACAACGCCATTCCGCGTGACGTCTCGCGATGCCTGATGTCATGTGCCACATGGCGTCATCCCGTTACGCGGCTTGAAACATTTCTCTATCACTGCTCGGCTATCCCTATCGTCGGCAGTTCACTACTATCGTGTACAAACGTATATGCGGGAAAGTGTTACGGAATTACGTACGTGCGCGTGACTTTCTTTCCTTCCCTGTGTGTGCGCGTTTTCATTTTTCCGCGGTGCCGTTCAGACGCTGGTCATCCGGGACTGGTGGATGTGCACCATCATGAGCGTGATGTTCGAATTCCTGGAGTACTCCCTGGAGCACCAGCTGCCCAACTTCAGCGAGTGTTGGTGGGACCACGTACGTCCCACACGCACACAAAGATGAAGATCCCCCCCCTAAACACACTGTTGGGGCAAGTGCTGTTAGCGAGCACCTATGAAAGCCGACATGGCACACGCACACGCGCGTGCTTGGGTTGGCAGGCTCTCTCACCCGCTTCGTTGAAGAAACTTTGATGAATTGATACTGCGTGCCTATGACTGGGCCTTTGACAAAATCACACTAAATGTGCTTGTTTTATTAGGTGTTGAGAGCTCGCTGAGCCTGCTCAGTGCTAGAATGGATGACTACCACGCACAATCATTTAAACTTGTAACGCATCGCACAGTATTCGGTGACTCGTGCGGACAGAGGAAACAACTCGGAGGCGCGAGGAACCAGACAAGCTAGAGTGCAGCCACGTGGTGAGCCAGTGCCGACAATTGTGTACGCGTGTCCCTCCAGTGGATCATGGACGTGCTGGTGTGCAACGGGCTGGGCATTTACTGCGGCATGAAGACCCTGGAGTGGCTGTCCATTAAGCCCTACTGCTGGCAGAACCTCTGGAGCATTCCTACCTACAGGTGGCATCCTCCACACACACCCGGATTCTTCGCCGTGGCTACGCATCTCAGAGCGCCCAGCGTGCGCCCCCCCTTGTCGATGAAAATTCCCTCCCCCACCGTGGGTGTGGCACCACGAAGTCATCTCAACGTGGGCCGCGTCAGTTTTATTCCAGTTGTGCCGCCGGGGGCCTTGTTTTGAGACCCAAGTGGGCGTTCGCTCGCTAATCACTCACCTGCCACTCGCTTGACACCCACCGAGTGTCCTCCGAAAACTCGCCGGACGCTAGGCAAACACCCGTCAGACTCTCACCAGAAACTCAAGGCACTCGCCATTCACTAGACACTCACCAGACACTCGCCACTCAGTTGACACTCGCCATTCACACTCGCCACTCACACTCACGTGACACTCACCACATGTTAACCAGACACTCGTTGCTCAGTGAGACACCCCGTGCTCGTGTTAAGTTGGGGACAGGTGCAGGAAGGCAGAGGGGGGCGCGTTGAGACGGACACGGCCTTTGATGTCTGGTCACATGACATGGGGTTTTATATGCATTCGAGACGGGCGCAGCGTCAGTGCTGCCAACCCAATATTCCACTCAAACGATCATCGACGGGCTTCGACACTCCGCTCTGATCACCCATGTGAACCGTAGGTCATGGCTGTCATATGGCTGCCTATCTAAGCCGTGCAAAGCCGACGATAAGGAGACGCGTTGTGGACACAACAAAAACAAACATTGAAAACTTCTCACCCAGTGTGGGTTTGTAATCCACGTGCTCCTCTTCTTGTCTCTCGGTGTAATCTCAACTATGCATCTCTCCACACTTCCTGCAAACTTGTAACATTTTGTTCCATATTACTGTTAAGAAAATCAAGTAGATTTAGGCAGGACACGCTGCTAGAAGGTGCTCGAGACTAACTACAGAGTGGCAGCCAACGGAGGGAACGCTTCCGAGGGACATCTTCCACAGAGATGGAGCGACAGATGAAAATTGGCTCTTTGCAGGTGGTAGGTGGATTAGCGGCCCAAGTTCAAATCCCACTCACGGCCAACACCAGTGACGATTATCTGAATTCGTCCTGGACCTCCCCTAGGTCGACTAAGCCTCAAATTAGTACCTGTTGTGGTGTGTAAACGTCGCCACAGGGGGAGACAAAGGCGGCCAGGTGGGGTGCTGGCCACCCACCCCCTCGTGTGCCGTGCCTGCCTTCATAGGTGCTCCCTAACAACACTTGCCCCAACAGTCTGTTCAGGCTATACGGGGGATCTTTGTCATATCACATAGCTGTCAGAGATGGCAATGGCTTTGGGGGAGGCCTTCATCCAGCAGTGGATTGCGCATGGCCGATGATGATTATGATGATGTCTCAACGTGGGTGGCATCGCCTTCTGCGGGGATTCATCAGCAGGGCGCGGCCTTTTCAGCAAACGCTGCCGGGGTCGCCGAATGTTATTTGGCAACAGCGGTCTCGAAAACGATGCCTCCTCGTGGTAGCCAGCAGCTGCAGGAATGCAGTCTTTCTTGTTACCATAAACAAAAGCCTTGTGAGGTGAGCGAGGGGAGTACGGCAAGGACGGGCGGGAAATATTCGCTCCATTCGAGCTGGCCCAGTCCGTGGTGCTCCGTACGCGAGCTATCGCCATGACCTCCCGGCGATGACCTCTCGGCAGCGTGCAAGGTGTCCTCTGTTCGCGAGCCGCGGTTGAACGCGCGGCCGCGGGTGAATGGCTTCGTGTGGGAGGATGGCGGTGCCAGCACCGTGAGGGTACGGGGGGGGGGGACACGCAGAACTGGGGCTTATCCCTTCTTGGCAAGATGGCTTCTTTTAACTCATTCATTCACGTGCTTTATTTTTAGCCAGGAATAAGACGGTTGAGTTTTGTGTCTCTCGTGAACGCGTTCATTCTTGTACTTTATTTAAAACGAGGTGCGAGTCAATGGAGAGTCACCGTCGGTCTCTTCCGATCACTCATTGGTTCTTTGATTTTTATTCATAGTCGATGGAGACCTCGGTAAAAGCAAAAACCTAAATGGTAATTATTAATTTCGGTGAATAAACATTTTTCCTCTCTAAATGAACGTGCTAGAATAACAATATCAGTTAAAAACTTAGAAAAAGAATGAAATAAGATTCAATACAAATAAAGAAAATGATTTGGAAAGCGCAAATGCAATAATTCAGCATTATCCCTTAACGGTGCCATCCGCGGTAGCTTTCACCAAGTTGTCGGACTGTTTCCCCCGTGTGGTTTTCGGGTCGCACCGTGTGTTGTGCCGCGGCACGATGTCCGACGTTTCGCTTCCACGTGCTAGGAGAGGGAGTTTCTCGAAGAACCCGAAACCACTTTGGATAGCCGTACGGCGCGATCGCAGATGTCAACTCGGTATCGTTATCATGGGACCTGTTTGCCAGTATCAAGGTATGAAAAATAAGAATAGCTTTTATCCTTTCTGGCTCTTATATGTGTGGCATTGTCTCTGTGCTGTTCGCCTTTTAGCGTTCTCCGGTCTGACACTGGTGAGACTAGGCCATAAAGAAGGCTGTCTCTGGTGTGGGCCAATCAGTTTCAAAGACAATGCGTTTTTTGTTTATCAGACAATGTACGTGTGGTTAACGCAGACTTGATTCCTTGCAAAAGATATCGATTTGGTGAACATCCTAACACCGGTTTTATCACCAGAAAGGGTGAAACCTATTCTTATATTTCAGTAGCGTGAGTTTCCCGATTAGGACTTTGTCATGTAGGTTGTTTAAAGGTGCGCTTGTTCATTATCTACCCTGAAGATTCACCGGTCTTATTTGCATAGGTTTTTTTTATTACCAAGGACATGCCCGAGAGGATGTCCAACACGGAAGTGGAGCGATGACGCCGTCTCACGTGCAGCAGCTAGAGCAGTGTCGTTTACTTGCCCAGGGAAAGCCTCACGGAGTCTCAAGACTCTTTGATTTCAGGATGATGGTCCTGCTAAGTCTCACAGTCGGGGACGATGATTGCAATGTGTTTTCCCAATCAAGTAACTAGCCAAATTCGTACGCCTGACGACCCCTCCCCCCGTCCAACATAGCCGGCTCTTTTTCGATGAACATCCACGGGATCTTGAACGTCCACTGTGAAGCAGACTGCGCACGGTGTTTTATTTTGGTTCGTACACTCGGCGGCATTAACCAGAGGAAGGCCATGGGGCTCAAACGGCGAACCTCTGCCACGCGTGTGGCCATCGCGCTTCCGCCCGATCACTGCGCCCCGGTGGACCATGACAAACGGCAGCGGCTGGAGGATATCGCGGCTGACGACGACGATGACGACGACGACGACGACGGCGGCTGTGAATCTCGCGGATACGTTACGCACCTGGATGACGCGTGCCCGTGCGTGCCCGTGCGTGCGGTGCGCAGGGGTAAAATCAAGCGCGTGGCGTTCCAGTTCACGCCGCACAGCTGGGTGCGGTTCGCGTGGAAGCCGGCGTCCAGCCTGCACCGCTGGCTCGCCGTCATCGTCATCATCTCCGTGGTAAAGCCATCCGCCAATTTCCCTTGTTCTCTCCGTCGTGTAGTTGTTCGCACACTGGATTCGTAATCCAGAGGTTGTCGGTTCAATCCGATTTTACACGGGGCGGCAGTTGAAAGAATGTGCAAGTTTCTTTAATCTCCTCTGCCGTATAGCCTCCTCGGGGTCAGTGGTGTTAGCGAGCGCATATGGAGGCCGATACGCCGGACGCGGTGATAGTGTTGCCAGCACTATGCCTGACAGACTTTTTCTTCCCAATGCTGATGTTTACACACTGTGCCAGGTGCTGATTTACAGCCGCAGTGTCCTAGGAGAGGCCCAGAACCGGTTCAAATATCTCCACTGATGTTAGCTGTGGCCGGGGAATCTAATGTTAGTCGTGGCTGGGAACTCGGGTAGAGGGATTCTTAACGCAGTGCACCAACCACTCGCCATTCATCCCCAACCCGCACCTCCGATTAGCACGGTTGGCTACGTACGGTGCGAAAGAAGTTCAGCATGCACACATACAACGCAGAAGCCATAAGCACATAGTGATTATCAATCCATGGCTGGATGACGGCCTCGACCTAGGGGAGACCCAGGACCGATTCACATTCGCCGATAGATGTTGGCCTCAAGCAGGAATCGAACTCGGGTTGCCCGGTTTGTAGGCCGCACCACCGCTCCCCAGAGGTCGCAAACGGGTTTTGACTCCTTACCCGTACCCGTACCCGGCCGCACCAGGGTCGCAAATGGGTACCCGTACCCTACCCGAAATGAGTGACAAACGGTCACTCACCAGTGACTCACGGCCTACCCGTACCCGTACCCGGCCGCACCAGGGTCGCAAACGGGTACCCGTATCCGTACCCGTACCCGGATGGGTACGGGTAGCCGGGTATCGGGTAGGGTACGGGTATCGGGTAGCCGGTTGCGACTTCTGCCGCTCCCCCGAGTGAAGTAACGCGCGCGTGCGCACGTTGTGTCCGTCGCGCCTGTGCTCCGCAGTTCCTGCTGGCCGAGCTCAACACGTTCTACCTGAAGTTCGTGCTGTGGATGGCTCCGGAGCACTTCCTCATCACGGTGCGCCTCGTCTTCTTCATCCACTGCGGCGCCGTCTCCATGCGCGAGGTCTACGACTTCCTGGACGACCCGTGAGTGGCCCTCCTCGCGCGAGTGCGTGCGTCTTCGCCCGGCGGCTCTGGGATGTTCCCACTCGCTGGATGCTGCCCCCAAGGACGATGCTCTGGCGCGGTTTCGCGAGTGAGACGTCACGCGTCGAGTTGCTGCTAAATTTGGTCGTGAGAATTTGCTCCATCGACCTGCTGAGCTGAAACAAAAGCAACAATAAGAACGGTAACCGGCGGGTTAAACACTTTGACGCGTCGCATTTTGTTTGGTCGTGTCGGGTTGTGGGTAGGGTCTACGCGACATAAATTTGGCCACGTGATTATGTGGCCTGACGCACAAAATTAATTATCGATAATTATTTTGTCTGCGAAAACCCAATACGCACTCAGGGTTGCCACCGTTTTGGTGCACAACACCGATACGTATCATGCATGGGCAGAGGAAGAATATCGCACAGTACTCCGAAGAGTCGAATGCTAAACTATGGGGTTTGTATATTTACTACAGCCTTACATTTTAACTGCGAAGCTACTTTGGACTTCTGTACAAAACACGAACCTGCACTGACGAGTGTGGTACAGTAAGGCCACACAGCTCTCGGGCTTTTCCGTGACTGAGCCTTGGGAGACCTTCACTCCAGCAAAGGACCGCCAAGGCAGTGTTCACACTTCAATGAGTAGACCGCCACCTGGTGGACATTACATTCATCTCATCGATGCTCTGCAATAATTGTTTTGTTTTAATCTATTTGTAGAGTGGGCTTGTGACCAGCTAGTTGCACATTCTGATTAGTTTTTTTTTTTTTGCGTGGGTTGCTTAACCCTTTCCCGTTCCGAGACGTCTGCAAGTTGCGGGGTGGGTGTCTCGTTCACCGCCGAATCTCGGAACGCGAAAGCGGTTCGGCATTAATTTTATTTTAAGAGGCGTAGCGCCCTGGTTTTTAAAGACATTGTACTCACTACAGAGAGCTGTAGCGACACGAACACACTCTATGATAGCTGGCGCCAAACTGTGCCGCACTGCCTCCCACATGGCCTTGTGGGAGCCTCGGTACCAATAAAGTTACGTCATCTAAACGGAATCGTCATTCGCATGGGAAAGGGTTAAATAGTTGAACTGACCGATTGCCCGACTAACACCTCGATCGCCGGCAGGAAGCTGAGCCGTAAGCTGGGGCAGCAGGCGTGGATCACGGCGGCGGTGACGATGACGGAGTTCCTCATCGTCATCAAGTACGACCCCGAGACGGTGTCGCGCCCGTTCCCCTTCCACGTGGCGCAGTGCTGGCTGCTGGGCGTGACCGGCGTCCTTGCGTGGACCGTGTGGAGGTTCTTCATCCGGTGAGCTCGCACTGTTATAACCCCCCCCCTCCACCCGAGCCCATCCTGCTACTACAACTCCCTGGCCCCTGCCCTACCAGCTACGATTACCCCAACCCCTATTACTGCCTTGATCACTACCGCTCCTGCTACCTCCCCCGCCCCCCAGCTACGACCAGCCCTACCCCAACCCCGATCGCTATCCCAAACCCTATTACTACCCCAATCCGTATTACTACCCCTATCACTAGCCCTATCACTACCCCTACTGCTACTCCCTGCACCCCAGCTATGACCAGGCATACCCCAACCGCGATCGCTATCCCAAACCCTATTACTACCCCAATCCGTATTACTACCCCTATCACTACCCCTATTGCTACTCACTGCACCCCAGCCATGACCAGGCATACCCCAACCCCGATCACATCCCCTCCTTAACATCTCCCTCCTGTTCTCTCGACTTTCACCATAACTATACCACCGCTTTTAATAACCCCCACTCTTTATATCAACCACTTTGATCATATTTACCATTTTTAGAATTGTTATAAAGCGCCTTGGATTAAGGCACTATAAAAATCTTGATGTGATGAGGACATTAAATTACATTGCAAGGGATATTGAATTGACGATAGAAATTGGACGTAAAACGTATGCTGAAGGCTTTGTGTGTCTTTAAATGTGACCTCTTCCATCCATCTTAGTCAACTGTGATCTATCAACTGTTAGATGAAGGTCTCCCCAAGGCAACGCGGTCTCGGGTTGCAACGATCTGTCTAGTTCCTGCGCGCGAGCTGATTTCATCGCTCCATCTCCACGGTGGACGCACTCTCGAGAATCTTCCTTTCCTGGGCTTCCACTCCGTCGCTTGTCGAACACTGACCATCGTCCCAGCTCGCGACGTAGCCTGCCCCAGTGCGCTTACTTTTACTAACAGTTCATATGATGTTCGTGTGGTGGTGCTGTATTGC
Source organism: Lethenteron reissneri (assembly GCF_015708825.2). Classification (NCBI taxonomy): domain Eukaryota; kingdom Metazoa; phylum Chordata; class Hyperoartia; order Petromyzontiformes; family Petromyzontidae; genus Lethenteron; species Lethenteron reissneri. The sequence continues at coordinate 2,862,398 of NC_083815.1, read as the reverse complement.
TGACCGAGCGTGTTCGTGTGGTGGTGCTGTTCGTGCTTTTGTGTGTGCAGCGAGATCAGCTTAAAGTGGCGGGCGCGACGAGAGGGGCACGGCGACTCGACGCAACGGGACAGGAGTCGGTCGCACTCGGACACGGACACAAACTCGAAACACGCCCGTCCACGGCTTCGGAAGTTCGGGCTAACCGAGGGCCAATCCAACGGGCACATGTGAACAAGAGTGGCCGCTTGCGCGCGTGTGTGCTTTTTACGCGATCCGGTCGCTCTACTTGTTAGCAAGAAACGATTAAACGCGGCCACACCTGAAACGCGTTGCCTCTCTTTTAACGGCACCGCAATTTGAAAAAATTCGCTTTTGACCGAAGCGGGTAAAGGGAAAGATACATCCCCGCAATTTCTTGCACACGCCACCTCCGCTAGAGGGTGTTTTGGTCTACTCTTCCACGCTGACCCAATCATCTTGGAAGGAGATGGGTGTGCGCGCACATCCCGCCCAGCACACGCGACCTACCGCTACCCGCGTGGCCTGCGTCTCTTGCCTGTATGCGGCGTGGGGTCTTGCGTGCACGTGCGTCTCTCTCGCTGTGTGTCTGCGTGTACGATCATACGCACGTCCATCCGTCTGCGTCATCTCGCTCGAGGGTGTTTGGGTCTCCTATACCATGCTGCCCCCAAGCGTCTTGGAAGAGTTGGGAGTAGCCACACTTTAGCCCACCGCACGCGGCCTGCCCTTAAGACTGTTTTGACCCGAGTGCCTTTTGTGATTTTTTGCGATGCATAAGGAGTTGGCGTGACATGCAGAAGGGAACAAACATGAAATATCACGCTGGAGGCAATTGTTTTTGCGTACAATGTCGAGCAATGATCTGTAGGGAATCACTCGCTGGTGCGTTCCTTCTTAAACTGGTCACCTGCTTCGTATTTAATGCACCTCGTTTCGTATGTTTATGTGATTAGCAATAGCGTTCTAAGATAATTACGCGTGAAATGACGTTACACGTGTACTAGGCGTGCAAAGCTTCACGACGCTCCACCCCCTCTCGGCGAACCGATAAATTGTCGGTGGCTTGGTGATCGCCATGCGACTGGCTGCGTTGCTTGACTGTGCTGGCTGATGGATGGGCTTTTGTTGAATGGAGAAATTGTGGATGGTGTCTGGGGGGGGGAGGGGGGGGGTGATTTCAACTGAGTTTGTACATATTTAATATGCAGTGTATATATACATAACAGGGTTTTCTCAAACTCATCACAGTCCACCACTTGTCTGCCTTACCATGTTCACGAGTCTTGGTGGTTGGCGCAGCGGTAGCAACAAATAACTGGGTTCGATTTCCCAGGTGCTTTTCTGCGTGGAGTTTTTATTTTATCCCCCTCTTATGCATGAGTTTCCTCTTTACTTCTATAAAGTGAAACTTACAATGTAACTGATATTGGCTAAACATCCCAGTGCTGAAAAGGTACTTTCTAATTACTCAATTGGGATCACACAAAGCAACAACATCACCCCCCCCCCCCCCCCGCTGCAAGAAACTTGAGAGCCATGCTGCACGCTGCTCATTCTTGCTAGACAGTGTCCCCATGCGACAGCCGAGTGATAATTTAAATCCAGATGGCCATCTTGATTATGTGTGCGTGCGTGTTGTCTCACGCGAGAAGGTGGTGAAAGTTACCCGGCAAAGGCATGGGCACAATTCGAAGCAGGTTCTGCTTGCACGTTTGATTTCGCCAATAATGCTTCCGAAAAAGAGTTTGTATACAATGCAGTTACAATTTTATTGTTGTTACAGGAACGCATCGTTTAGACGGAGTGCTCTTGCCAATAACGTCTGACACCCCAGTAAACGTTATCTTTTACAATCCTGAATCTGCTGCTGACACACAGAAAGTCGAAACTGGTTCAGAGTTTCCGTGCTGAAACGCATGCTACTGGATAATGAGTGGGCTGGGAAGACCATGGGTTCACAGGGCAATGTATTTAATTTATGCGGAGACACAGAAAGGAGGTCTGCCTCTATATGTTTTTGTTTTTTTACAAATTATCCAGTGTTATGGCACGTGCTTCACAATCATCGGTTGTGCACAGCATGTGACCACTTAGTTTGTATTTGAACAGAGGCGATTGGTTGAACTTGGAAAGATCAACGTTAATTTTATGCCACCAGGTAAGAACTTAAGAGACCAAGATGAAGTCCGTATTGTTTGCAAGGGCGACCTGGGGCATTCGTCTGCCCGTGGGGGACGATGATTATATATAATCCCGATCGAGTCCTTTTGCGGATCGATTTTCGAAATTTGGACCCTGACGGTGGCACACACGGACCGGCCCACTCTCGCGAATCACGTCGTCACGGGGCTCTTCAACCTCCGCTGTGAAGCAGAGGGCGCGTGGTGTCGCCACGGTTATTGCCAACACCGGCGTTGATAACCAGGGCAGCCGCTGGATTCGAACCGCGAGCCTCTGCAGCAAACGGTGCACGCGCTAGGTGTGCGTGCGTGTGCATTGCGGTGCGTCGCTAGCGACTGGCGTTTGAGAACTCCTGCACTTTAAAATGTGTATTTGCTATGCAAAAAATTACTCTGCTCGCTATCGGCAGCATCTTAACATGAACGCTCTCAAGTGTGAACTTTGCCCACAGCAGTTTAAGGTTTTTCTCAAAAATAGCTTTTTCGCAGTTGGTTGATTGCTTGTAAAATTCAGTGTATCTCAACACGAAGTAATATGTATGCACACGTACATTTGTTTCGCTGTGTTGACGTGTTGATGAATTGCCGACGTTTCGTGCTGCTGCTGCGTCGGTTTTCGCGTTGGTGCTGCTGAGCTGTCCGATGTATGTTCGCGTTGAACGCGATTTCCGGCGTTTCACTCGTCACGCGAGGATCGTCTTCGGCAACTGAATTGTCAAAGCCCTAAAATACATCGTAGAGCCACCGAGGAGCAGTTAGTGCTCGCGATCTGAATTTGTGGACCGTGTCCTTTTTAACATGCGCTGTCTACCACAAGACTTGTGGGTAAGGACGTTACTTTTGTGATTTTTTTTTAATGTAGTTTTCACTTTAAAATATGGGAGACCCGCTTACAATGTCCTCACTCGCTCGTGAATTTGAGAGGTATTTTGAAACAAAGCGTTGTGGCTTTCCAATACCGTGTAGTGGGAGTATTGATATTTGCAGCCGAGATTCTTGCCACGGGTTTAAAAAACAAAATCACGGTGTAGCTCCTTTTCGGAGGTTGTCATAAACGGCTCTCCTGACGTGTTTTTGAGGTTGTACCGCAGGTTGTTCGGTACAATGTCCGACGGTTCGCTACACATGCGGGGAAAGTTTTCTCTTAGGAACGAGAAGAAACGCGCAGCATGTGGGGTGAACAGTCGGACATCGCGACGGACAACGCACGGACACAACCCACAAACACAGCGGAGAATTATCCCAGTGTAGATGTCACAAAGAGGCTTCCTTAAGGAATATGCCTCTTGATAAACCTCAAACACCGTGTAGTGTGGGGATTTGTAAATCGATCATCTGGTGTGACCTTCACGAAGGACTGAGCAATAAAATGATGAATATTGTCATATTTGTAATTTACAGCTCTTTATCAGTCCACTTCTGGATGGAAGGCACTCCCACACTGTCGGTTGTGGTTGTCGTTTGATAATCCTTCGACACTCTGGTCAGCATGGATTGGTGATGACCTAACCCAATTTTCGTTACTTGAATTTACTCCGGTGTAAAATATACCCCCGACAGGGCTGGCTGACGGTCACACATTTAAAAACTTCCAGTTTATCTCTTCCAACCTTCAGTGTCTCCGTTATATTGTTTGTAAATGTGCTGCCTGTGTCGTTGTTATCTTGTTATATTTCTCCAATTTTGTTTGGGACAGATGCTAAGGAGGACTATTACCAGTGGAGGTATTCATTGCTAAATATTGCAGGTGTCCCCTGATTGCTGCTGGGAAGAGATTGGTGAGTAGAGGAATTAATTTCAGCCAGAGATGTCTGGGGCTGAGCTCCAGAAAATATATATTTTAAATTAAGCCCTGGGGCAGATGGATTTATATTTATATAAGATTGCGTGGTCAGAAGAGCTGCATATTCCGGTGGGTTTTAATTTTTGTACCGTAGGGTGAGAATTGTCATGCGTGTGCTCATTAAGAAAAAATGACTAGCTGAAGTTAATCGTGGAGGAAATAAGAGTGTATATTTGCTGTTACGGACAAAACTGACCCATTGGTGAAATTTACCAATGATGCTTTAGGCGGCTATGCATTAAACTTTGCAGAGTAACGAAAACTATTTTCCACTGTGATTTTTTGTTGACATTGTTCAGTGTACTGTTCGTGGTTTTATTGAAAGTTAAGTGCAGCAACCAAGAGCAAAGCGAAGCTGCAGTGCATTGAGAATGGTATTAAACACAACAATTGGGGCACATAACATTTCAGCGATTTTTCCACCAGGTTGAAAACATTTAACGTGAATATTTGAGATTAATATCGACTGAAGCTTATTTAGGATCGTTACATTGTACGAAAAGGGTTTTCATCCAAAAAATAAGGGTAATATTTGTAATCGATTTTCGACCAAAAACGACATGGGTTAGTTTGTCGCTTTTTTAAGGTTGCAATCGACATCTAAATTTCTCACCGTGCACCAAGGAGCCATTGCCCCCACTGCACCCCGACTTTGGCTGAGCCTCATGTCTGCAGCAACCTAATGGTTTCAACTCTAATCGTTTTTCTTACATAAATCCAAGCATTATTCACAAAAATGGGATGACTAAATGACCAATTTTTCTTTGAGTAAAAAACCCCCGTGGATTTTTCATTAAAAAACTGATTTCTTTTTAACAAAAAAAAACGGATGTATTATTTTTAACATCAATAACTTGTCCATAAAATATGAAAAAAAAATAATGTGTCCCTCTCCATCTTTACGATCCATATTTCAAGACGTGAAAATAATGGATGTTTTCAACAACGTGAAGGATTATTCGACCAATTTTAAACAAAACTAATATGTGGGTTAACACCCTAGCGGTTATTTTAGGTTACTTTTAATGCAATTGGATAATTTCCGAAAGAAACTGACAAAAATCTACTCACGCACAGCCACACGCAGAGGAGTGAGCTCTTTATTTTTCAACTTGCATGGTGTGCATAAAACATCAACAAAAACAACACCGCACAGTTTTGTGTCGTTCAATAAAGTACAGCACAACTACGTTCATTACAGTTATTACAAAACAAAAAAAAACCCAGAATAAAATAAAACCGTAAAGAACACGGAAAAAGAGAAGACAAGTTTGTTAAAGTCGACAGACTACAGCAGAGTGTGGAATGGTGACGGCGTAATGTGGTAAATTATAAGAAAAATTTTTTTGGGCTGTTGCGCTTTGCATTTCTGAATTGCTAGCGACATCGGAACAAGTAAAGTGCTGATAAGTGTTGGATTGTTTTTTTATAGCGACCAAAACCAAGGGAAAAACAAAGTTAAATAATAACAACAACTACAGTGATTTTTCTCGCACCTCGGATAACATGAAACAAATTCCGCCACGTTAGTCAGGGCGGGAGGAGAAATCAGCCCGTACGATTACAAAACTAGCATTTGCCGTATAAGCGTTTGCATACTACACTACCAAATAATTGTTTTTGTAAATCTATTTAAGTCTGCATTGAACGTCACAATAAAAATCGAAGTTCATTTTTATTGGCAATGTAACTGTGTAACGGATAGCATTCCCACAAGCAGGGAAACGTGCTCTTTGCACGCGACATCGCGCGCTCGTTTTCCTTGTGGCGTGGAGCCGCGGTGAGAAAATTGCGCGGCAAATTCCCGTCTTGGTCAGGGCCGTTCGATGCTCCAGACAGATCTCCCCGTGTCCACGGGGTGGGAGAATCGTCCCGGAATTAAAACTGAGCCAACGCACCGCTCACTCGGTAAGATATTTTCCGATGGCTCGTGTCGCCCGCACGGTGGTCTGCAGAGAACAGCGTGGCAAGCTGGTTCCCAACATACCCCCGGACGTGTTCTATTTTTGAAGGGCAAACAAAACCCTTCATCGTTCGCAAGAACAGCCTCGAGGGACGGCCCTCCTGAAAAAGGATCTTGAGACTCGAAATGTGTTTTTTTTTTAAACATTCTCCAGATTATAAAATCAAAATGTTGCCCTGTATTTTAAAGTAAAATTTGATAGGTGTGTGTGTGTGTGTGAGACCAGATTTGTAAAACTTTATTGACAACGGGCACAGGATTTGGGTGCGTCACACTTTCGGGAGCGTCAATGCCTCATTGATCCCACGAAACCTTGAATTTCCTAGTTCGAACCCAGCTTACATAGTAAATGATGGGATGAAGACTCATGGAGGAATTCCGGTGCAGTTGTATCGGTCAGTAAATGCCACCTCTTTGCATAGTGACACTTCGTGGGAGTGAAAGGCATTCTTTTACCACACCAGACGCCTGCCCGCTCGCCCATCCGCCCACCCACCCACCCCCTCGGCCGCCCGCCCGCTAACAAACTTTGTAACGAGACCAAATTTCTCTGGGCACTCACCTCGCCCGAGAGCAACTGAAGACACCTTCCCTCAACCCCGAACAGAGATGCGGTCCACCTCAATACCAACTGGTGGGAAAGTCAACACTGGTTCTCACCTTACAGAGCGCTGACGTAGAAACGTGAAATTTCCACTGCTCACTCAGGACTCGATTTTTTTTTTTACGCGGATCAGCGGGGTTCAAGCTACCGCGCTACGGCACCACGTCGGGGGCAAATACGGACACGTTACTTAAAGGGCTTCGATTGCCGCGCACCGATCAACACGACCACCTTAAGCGAAACGCAGCGATCAATAATTATCCGTTACTGTAAATGAACAAAAGTCTTTCGAAGCGAGAAAAAAAAACCTTAAAAGTTCAACAACAACAAAAAAAATCGCACCGCATTGCTACGTAGCTGTTCCCTGGATAGTATGCCTAACACGAAAACCCTCCGTCTCAAGTGGCTCCCGTAAATGCGTAACGCAGAATAAGAAGAAGAAAAATCAAACACGCTGACGGCGTCCAACCGGTTCAAGTCCATCCAAAGGCGTGATGGACGGGAAACAAAACGTGAGTAATAAAATAGAATCATTTTTTTTCGTGACTGGAATCGTTTCAATCCACGTGCGCGCGAGTGTAGCACCACGGTGAGCCTCGCTCGGCGCTCGATTCGAATGCCCTGGGAGGACTCCCCCCGACCCAGCGCAGAGGCTGTTTAACCACGGCTACACTTTGCACCATGCGTTTATTTTGAACGCAATTTAAGCTTGATCGTTTTTGTAGATATAAAAAAGAAATTCAGAGCAGCAAACGAGTTGGACGCTCGACAGTGAAAGCCATAACAATGGCAAGCTCCAAAAACTCCACGATTGACGGAGCAAATGGATTCTCGCCAACATTTTTTTGTTTTGCAGTTACAAGTTTAAAAACGAAGGAGAAAAAAACACACAGAAGGAAGGAGGGAAAAAATCAAGTTTCGTTAATATTCAACTTTAGCAGCGAAAAAATGGATTTGCACCACCCAATGAAGAGCGGAGGAGCCGGTACAGATGCACATGCCACCAACAGAGACCCCAACCGCTAACACGACGCCAATAACTTTCACTCCGTGTCACGAAGCCATAACTCCACAGCATCACGGCCCATCCAAATGAGCGGCGTGAATTACTGTAAAGCATTTTTTTGAGCAAATTGAGAATTTAGTTTGTTGTACGTCCAGATCTTTTTTTTACATATATGTGTGTATATAAAATTACAATCCGGAGGATTTGAGTTGATAGGCGTAGGATTTCTTTTTAATCCTCAAAGTGCCACTTTGTTGGTGCCTCCGGTCACAGACGTGGCCCAGAACTGAGATTGGAAAAGGGAGCAGTGGAGGGTTTTCTGAAAGTATCTCAACTGTGCGGTAATCAACTCTCAAGCTCGATTGTAAATATGATTAGGAAAGATCTGAACAACAACAACAAAACTTGCAAGGAACTCTTATTATTATACTTTTATACTTGGCTCCCCGATGCGTTTTATCTTGGGTTGTACCACGCGATAGGAGAACAGAGCTTCCCCTCTTAAACCACACCCAACATTCAGTTGCTGAAGAAGATCCCAGCAAGTGGGGCGAAAACGTCGGACATTGTGCCGAACGACGCGCGGTGCCATCCGGAAAGACGTGAGAGAGGCTGCACGGCGCGACAGCGGAAAACCTACGCAGTCGTGAATAGACTTATTTATTATTTGTTTAGAAGAAAAAAAAATCCCGTTGCACTCACAGGACGGAAGATGATTTGAGAAAACTAAGTCCACACTCGAGATCATCATTCCGTAGGCGTGCAGTCCTCTCCACTTTGCGAGTCCTTACGCACGGCCAGGTAATGCATATTTTCCACGCACAGTTCTAAAATGAACGCTAAGTTTCATGAATATCCCAGATATAATGTCACCCAGGGGTAATTAACATTTGTAGAAAGGTAGGTTAGGTGGTGGTAAAAGTGTGGCCCTGCAATTGCTTGCTAACACCATTGCTGGTGGGTCTCCACTCGAGAGAGATTTAGAGAGCCCCACTAAGAGGGCATTTGGCCTACTCATCCATCATGGCCAGACGTGTTGGAAGAGTCGGGGAGTACCCACACTTTACTCCACCCACATGTGAGTCACCGATCGACTCACTGTGACGTGCCCATTTAAAATAAACTGCCAGGTGTTCGAACCAAACCGGTGACCTCTGGATTGCAAGTCCAGTGTGTTGACCCTTAGACCACGGCACCAGTGTTCTCCAAAATTCATTTAGTCATTCTGCACAATTGTCAAAAACCAATACAACCCTTTATGCGCTTTAAACATTGAGGAAATTAAGGATTGAACTTGCGTGGTGTTTTTTTTTGTTTAAACGAATGAGACATCTTTGGCAAACATTTTTAAAAAGACGCGAAGTTTTTATGTTCCTGGTGAAAACACGCCCGTTAGGATTCGCGTCATTTCCCATCGTCCCGTCGAGACGTGCCCGCAGCCACGGCGCGTCGTGCGTCGCTACCCTCCTCGCCGCACTTTCACCTTTGACCCCCCGCACGCTCCGCTCGCACAACCCGACGTGGTCCTTAACGGCTCTCCCAAAATTAGCATTGGTAAAACAATAATAATAATGATGATGAATGAACACTTTAGCAACAACAGCAAAATAAGTTGAAAAATAAGTGGTGATGATGATAATACACCTCTGTGCACCAAGTGACCGATTTCCCCATACTAGACGTAGTGGTTCTTCTTTTGTCTGTAGAGCTGGCAGAACATCGACATGGAGAAGGCCATGCCCAGGATCTGGATTGGAAGACGAAAAAATCGCGGTTACAACGGAATGCACATCGCATCAAGTGAGCTCTTCGTCGACAAGCAACACCCACGTCCCGTTCGCTGGGCGCCCGCTGGCTACGCACGCGCCCCTAATCCAGCAGCACTACGGAGGCACTGAGGGTTGCTGGATCACATTGATGTTGCAAAACTCCTTTCCCTGTGGGCGTCGAAGAGGTGCCCTACCTTGCCAGGAGTATTCGGTACAGCAAAGTGTGGACTAAAGTCATCTATCCCTTCTGTACGAGGGTTAAGGTGTTGCCTGAAAAGAACTTAATATTTGGAGGACTCCATAGCTCGGGCAATTGCTGGTTAGCGGTGGCACACCGCCCTGGCTGTCCTTGCTGCTTATCTGCGGCTTTCTCAGCGATTGTGAGAAGTAATTTGCATGAATGATGACGACGTTCCAGAAAAATAAACAAAACCTTATCTTTCACTAAACTTAGAGCCTCTGTGTCAATCCACTCGTGGATGAAGGCCTTCCCAAGTCATGTCGATATTGGCGGTTGTTTGAGTGTATTTCTCCACCACTGATCAGTTCACCAACTGGTGTTTACCGGACCTCGAATTAGTCACTCCCAATTGCGAATCGACCAGTTGTCCCAATTCGTCATCGCGGTTCCAGAATCGATGGCATTCTCTCAAATTTTCACCATCTCGTTTGTAATGTTTAAAAATGTGTTTATGGTCTCGTGTGTATTTTTTCGCTCCATTAGCCTACAAGTAAAATGAGAATCAGAATATATATAATATATATTTTATATATAAATCATATTATATATAATAGAAATACGGGAGGAATCAATAGCATATCAGGGCAGAGCGGCAGCACTGTATGATAACAAAGACAAAGATCCCCCGTATAGACTTAATATACTTTTGGGGCAAGTGCTGTTCGCGAGCACCTATGAAGGCCGGAACGGCACATGGACGGGGTGGGTGGTCAGCACCACGCCCGGCCGCCTTTGTCTCCCCAGTGGCGATGTTTATACATCGCACCAAGTACTCAGTTGAGGCTGAGTCGACCTAGGGGAGGCTCAGGACCGGTTCAGATAATCGTCACCGGTGTAGGCCGTGAGCGGGAATCAAACTTGGGTCTCCGGATTCGTAGCGCTGCCGCACTGCTTCCCCACTGTATTATAACACACGCACACACACCCAGACGTACACACACACACACCCAGACGCACACACACACAGACACACACGTGGTAACTAGTGTAGCTAACCACGTGGTCACCACGTGACTAGCTACACCAGTCACGTGGTAACTAGTGGAGCTAGCCTGGTGGTCACCACGTGGCTAGCTGCACCAGTCACGTGGTAACTGGTGTAGCTAACCACGTGGTCACCACGTGACTAGCTACACCAGTCACGTGGTAACTAGTGTAGCTAGCCTGGTGGTCACCACGTGGCTAGCTGCACCAGTCACGTGGTAACTGGTGTAGCTAACCACGTGGTCACCACGTGACTAGCTACACCAGTCACGTGGTAACTAGTGGAGCTAGCCTGGTGGTCACCACGTGGCTAGCTGCACCAGTCACGTGGTAACTGGTGTAGCTAACCACGTGGTCACCACGTGACTAGCTACACCAGTCACGTGGTAACTAGTGGAGCTAGCCTGGTGGTCACCACGTGGCTAGCTGCACCAGTCACGTGGTAACTGGTGTAGCTAACCACGTGGTCACCACGTGACTAGCTACACCAGTCACGTGGTAACTAGTGTAGCTAGCCTGGTGGTCACCACCTGGCTAACTACACCAGTCACGTGGTAACTAGTGTAGCTAGCCTGGTGGTCACCACGTGGCTAGCTACACTAGTCACGTGGTAACTAGTGTAGCTAGCCTGGTGGTCGCCACGTGGCTAGCTGCACCAGTCACGTGGTAACTAGTGTAGCTAGCCTGGTGGTCACCACGTGACTAGCTGCACCAGTCACGTGGTAACTAGTGTAGCTAGCCTGGTGGTCACCACGTGGCTAGCTACACCAGTCACGTGGTAACTAGTGTAGCTAGCCTGGTGGTCGCCACGTGGCTAGCTACACTAGTCACGTGGTAACTAGTGTAGCTAGTCTGGTGGTCACCACCAGGCTAACTACACCAGTCACGTGGTAACTAGTGTAGCTAGCCTGGTGGTCACCACGTGACTAGCTGCACCAGTCACGTGGTAACTGGTGTAGCTAGCCTGGTGGTCACCACGTGACTAGCTGCACCAGTCACGTGGTAACTAGTGTAGCTAGCCTGGTGGTCACCACGTGGCTAGCTACACCAGTCACGTGGTAACTAGTGTAGCTAGCCTGGTGGTCACCACGTGGCGAGGTACACCAGTCACGTGGTAACTAGTGTAGTGACTAGTATAGTAACTCGTGTAGTAACTAGTGTAGTTAGCCTGGTGGTCACCACCACAGGTTGTTATTCTGTTAAGGGGAAAGTTACCCCGTGTGTTGTACTCAGTTGAGCCCATTACACCTGCACGAGTGATTACCTGTATGAGTGAGATGCACAGAATGAAGACACCCAGCACCATCAGGTTCTCCTCAATCCACGCCTCCACCTTGTCGTAGCAGCCCTAGAGGAGGGGACAGGCGGGACACGGGACGGCAATTTTGATCGTCACAACGCGACGGTTCCTTTTGCGAAAGCAGATAAACTGCTGACAACAACTTTTGAACGCGTCCATTATGAACGGGGTCATTGCAAATCTCAGCCGGGCCAGACGATGGCGCACTCTGCACGCGCTATTCGCGGGTTTGTAGAACACACGCGGCTCTGTGTCTTTGCACGGAACGTCATCAATCATTCCCAGCAGCACCTGCGCGAAACGTCAGCCGGAGCTGTTCGGGGCTGAGCTCCTGAAAATATCCTCCCCCCCCCCTCCTCCTCCGCAAGAAAATATACCAAACCTTTCCCATCAACACCATCCCCAACATCATTACCACCACCATCAGCAGCAAGTGCAGCAGCCGCATCTTTAGCAATAACGAGTAGAAGGTGGCATTTTGCCTTTGGTCAAATTACCCAGAATGCGTCAGATCTCGCAAGCTAAGCAGAGGGTTGCAGCCTGTAGAGGACTTAGATGGAGCGGCCGCTGTGCATGATGTGTGCTACTGGCTGTGGTGCGGAGCACTGGGCAGCTAGAATGCAGCGAGTTGGCACGGTAGGGGGGCACAGGTGCTGCATCTGCCAGTCATCTCAGTCAGTCAACCCATGGCACCTGGGCCTTTGACACTTCAATTGGCCTCAAAGTGTACCTGGCCTGGCACAGGCGTCGTGGCGAGTGATTGCCGCCACGGAACTAAGTCACGTGAACGAGCGTAAGAAGAGTGAGATCATTAGATACGGGTCAACATTTTACACGGGAAAGACAAATGAAAGTAATAATGTTGTACTGTATTTGCTTTGAGACAAAATGAAAAAAGTTAAAGACAATGGATTAATGTCTATGGGAAGAAAATGAAATGCCTATGGGGAAATGGTTAAAGCTCAAGGACCTCATGCCTCAGGGCTTGGCTATAACTCTCCATAAAATACTTTTGTCAATTTATATTGAATAGAAGGACGTAGGGTAAATACAATTGCAAAGATGCAGCCCTGCAAGTGCTTCCTCTGGTCACTGCTGATTAGCATGGTTGGCTACATATGGTGCGAAAGAAGTTCAACATACACGCGTACAACATCCGGCAGGTAGCAAGCTCAGGACAGGCACCCTCCCAAAGATGTGTTGGCCTACTTGCCCACGCTGGCCAGACGTCTTGGCAGACGTGGCGGCACTCACACTTCACCTCACCTCACTGCTACCTGCCGATCGACAAACTGCGGCGAGCTCATTTATGCCGCTGGGTGGACAAAGGCGTGGGAGGTCGAACCGACGACCTCTGCATGAGGGTTGGCGGATCGCACAAATGTTGCAAAGTCCAGAGCGCTGACCGCAACACCGCGGTGGCAGCGTCCTCTCATTTGATGTGCAATGTTTTTCATCGCCTGTCTTGTTGTATTACCCCAAAATAGTCGAGTGTTGACCATATCATAATCCACCGTGCTATTACGTACAGTATTGCTATTTTAACATCGGGATTTCGCAGCCAAAGTTGCGGACAATTCGTGGAAGGTTTACGGGTGAGGGCCACGTAAACAATCTCGCCAAAATCTGCGTGTCCATCCAGGAGACCCTCCCGCCCCCCCACCTCTTCACACGGCCGAACAATAAAAAAAATTCGCCACGCGTGCAAAGCGTTTAACAAGCGCCAATTATTATTGTTGTTGTGAGCTCGCTGGGTAAGCTCGGTGAAGAAATGTTCGGCACACACGCGACCTTTTGCTCGAAGCTGTGCCAACCATCTTCAGGACAAGATCCAGGAGGTCAGAATAAAGTTAACTATTTAACTTTTTATTTTAAACAAGTAAGGCCCGCTGAGCTATGTAGCTCTTTTTCAGAAGCCACCTGGCTATCACAGATGATAGCCCAATGAAGTGGCCTATTCTGTGGAAATTTATGGCATCCAAATATTAAACGCGTGTTTCTAAATGTGGAGGGAAAAACCGGAAATCTCGGAAAAAAAATCCACGTGACCGCGGGGAGAACATGCAAATTCCTAATATACAGCAGGCGTCGAGGTAGTTAACATCTCACAACCGCGGCACCCACAGCTCCGCTCACCGAGGGCCACCAGGTGTTGGGTTTGTCGCGCCCGCAGTCCACGCTGTACTCCATGCAGCACGAGTCCGGCACGCGCTTGTCTCCAAACGCCAAAAACCAGTCGGTGTGGTTCACGACCCCACAGCAGTGGAACTGCAGCCACGATTCGACAATTCACACACACAGAGGTGGGGTCCATTAGTCGGCAATTCACACACACAGAGGTGGGGTCAAGTGTCCTCAGATCGCTCAGAGCAGTGTGCTCAAGACACTACGTGCAATAGCGAGATCAACACGTGAAGCACATGACAACGGGGTCAGCACACGCCAAGCACACGTCAAGGACACGCGATGCACACGTCAAGCGGACATGGAGCGTGATAGAGCGCGCCGCGTGAGGTGAGAGCGCGTCGCGCGGCCACGCACGTCGGTCTGCACGATGTTCCACGCGTTGGTGAGGCCCACGTTGCCCTCGCTGCCGTACAGGCGGAGGCCCTCCTTCAGGTCGTCCTTGGCGTGGCCGTCGATCTGCGAGCACGCGCGGGGTGGGACGCAGGGAACGTCACACCGCGGCAATCACGACGGCGGCGACAACGGCGGCATCGTCGCACCGATACCTGGCTCGATTCAGGAACAAGCGTGAGCTCTTATCTGTTCCGATAAACTATTGAAACGAGAAGCTATTTTTATTTTTACGAAGCTGCAATGAGCTATATGTGGCTCTTTTTCAGAGGCGAACTGGCCACAAACGATAGCTCGATGAAGTGGCTTATCGAGTGGAAATCTACGGCAACCAAATATTCTTAGGTTTTTTCGGTAAAGTCACCTACGTGACTTTACCGAAACAACCTAAGAATATGAATCCTTGCAGTCACGAAAGCTTCAAATCTAGAAGCAACCAAATACTCTGAACGCAAGTTTCTAATCGTAGAGGGAAAAAACGGAGGGCACGGAGAAAAAACCACGCAACCACTGGGTGAGACATGCGAACTCTAAATATACAGCAGGCGTCACGGTCGGGATCGAACCCACGACCTCCTGTATACCAGGCGAGGTAGTTAACATCTCCTAGTCACCGTGGTGCTGTGCTTCGCTGGCCGCTCGATGTTTTGGGTCTCTCTGGGCACTGTGCTCAACAGCTGTGTTGAGATAAAAAAATCCAATCCCCGATCAATTGCAAAAACCTGCGTTCAGATTATTTTGCTGCAATAAATGTCCACGCGATAAGCCACTTTGTTGAGCTATCGTTTGTGGCCAGGTCGCTTCTGACAAAGAAGCTAACAGCTCAGTAGCCTTACCTGGTAAGATAAACATAGTTTATTTTTTTGTATATTTTTACGATTTCTTTACTTTTCCAATACTTTGCACTCCTATCGTGTTTTTGTTGTACGGGTTGTTGTTGTTGTTGTAACTCTCTGACCTGCCCCTACTGGACGATCTGTGAAAATGAGCTTCATATCTCATCGGATTCCTCCAGTCTCAATACATATTCTGATCTTCAAGATCCTCCATGGACTTTCCGCTGCCTACCTCTTCCGCACCCATCTCACGCAACTCCCCTCCAAGCAGTCTCCTATCCCCTCCAATCTCACTCGACCCCCGCCTCCCCCCATGCACTCTCCTACCTCTCTCCCCTCTCATCACGCTCTACTTCACTGCATGCACTCTCCTACCTCACCCCTCTTGTTTCACTTCTCGCACAAAATCCCCGACCTCGTCGCTCTCATTTTGTATAATACGGAACACAAGATAATCCTTCTCCAAAACGACGCGGGTGATTGTGTTGTGTTATGTATTACATAACGCTGCGTCGCACTCGCACCCATATCTTGAATAGAGTGTCCTTTAAATTTTGATTTAAAGCTTTCGTAACTGCAGGGATTCATATTCTTGGTTCTTTCGGTAAAGTCACATAGAAGGGAAATAATAAAATAATATTAATATAAAACAATAAAAATTCTCACGACGTTTCGACTGCAACACAACATTTTCATGCTGTGGATTTCACACCTGATGATGATTGCTTGTGTTGCAGTCGAAACGTCGTGAGAATTTTTATTGTTTTATATTTATATTATTTTATTATTTCCCTTCTATATGACTTTACCGAAAGAACCAAGAATATAGAGTGTCCTTGCCTATAACATCTGGCAGTTCACTAGCACTGCTTCCAGAAAACCTGACTCTGCTGAATGTCGAAGACCAGACCAGAGATTTGCTTGTATGAAAATCAACGCTGCTGAATGTATACACTCCAAAAACGCTTTGTGGTTGACAGGAAATGTAAAAAAAAGACTTAAATATTTTATGCAGAGGTACAGATATATGGAGGACATATATTGCCTGCTTATTTATCTCTCTCTGCTCCTCTATCAGCCTGAGCCAATGTCTTCCAGCAGCATTTGTTTACAAAGCAAGACAACGCTGCGTCTCTTATCTCTCGATGTATTTCTTCTGCGTCTTCCACCACCACCCCCCAAAAGTCTCTCCTAGCCGGAGACTCGCCGGAGACTCGTGAGAGAAACAAAACCGCTCCTCACGCCCAACCGATTTCACCGACGATGATAACAGCGGGCGGCACAACGTGAGTTTCACATCGCGAGACTGGAATAAACATTCCGTGCGGAAGGCACGTGGGGGGGGGGGGGGGGGAGCGGATAAATCTATTGAATATGTCACGGTTACAGAGGCACTTAGTTAACTAACGTAATTCACGAGTTTAATCACCTCGCGCACT
Organism: Lethenteron reissneri; assembly: GCF_015708825.2. Lineage (NCBI taxonomy): Eukaryota > Metazoa > Chordata > Hyperoartia > Petromyzontiformes > Petromyzontidae > Lethenteron > Lethenteron reissneri. Next base: position 2,845,653 of record NC_083815.1, on the reverse strand, counting down.
GCTCAACGCTTTACGAGGTTAATTATCGCCATGCGTCTGCTGCTGCCAAGTCCGGCAAAACTCAAGTCCCGACTTTGATGCGGTGAACATTCCCCGTGCCGGCAATAGCAGGTGGGGGGGGGGGGGTCCACCATTGCATCGCCTCATATCAAATGTCTCACAAGAACGCGAGGCGATGTCGATATGTGCCGGAGACGCACGTGCGTGCGACCTCATCACAAGGCGCTGCGCAGAAACTGCGCGGAGCAAATTAACTCGTGGCAGAGAGTGCGGTCTGCAACCACGGCTGGCGGGGCAGAAGAAGAGTCCTTGGAGCCTGGACTTGCACAGGGGCTGTCGGGGATATGCAATGACGGCCTTTGCGCTGACGAGGATGTCACGAACACCCAACGTACTTTATCCGTATTTCTGTTGTTGTTGTTGTTGTGCTTGTTATGCAGACACACATGCGCACGCAGAAGTGAACGATAAGACGAAGCAAAAACTTGACCTGGGCAGATTGAGCGCAAAGGCAGAACAAACATCGTGGGCTGCACAAGGAGTCCAGAATGCCGGCGGCTCCGAACACAACAATCCATCTCCCAGCGGCCTTCGTGCTCTACCCCCCCCTTACCCCCAACCACCCCCCACCACCACGACGGCCATGCCTCAGTTTATTTAAAACTAAGACGAGATTCCGTCCACCTCCTTTGTGCGGCGGTGATTAACGGGCAGCCTTGGTTCGACTTAACCCCGCGTTATCCACGAGCCTAATCCATCCTGCAAGTGAGCGGCTCGGCACGACAGGTGCTGCTGTTGCTGCTGCTGCCTCTGTCCCCATCGGACACCTACAGACGGCAGCTGCCTGGAGCAATGGTGGGGGGGGCAGGGCGGAGGGGGTCGTGGCCGGGATTTAATACGGGCAAACTCCCAAGCAGCTTTTGACAATCGGCGTCTCATCAGCAGCGTCAGGTTTCCTCGCATCAACATCGCTGGTCAAGTGCCCGATGTTTAGACGTGGGTTCGGTGGTAGGCTGAGCAGGTCAGAATTAGAAAGTTGCGAGTTCAACTCCTGGTTGAGGGGAATTACTTGGCCCATCATCCGTCCGGGGTCGTTAAAATTCTCCCTACTCTGTGGGGAAGTCAACAGCGGCTGTCCCTATGGATACACCCGCGTCCCCACGCCCCCTCCCCACCATAGAAATGTGGAATTTCCACCACTTGGCTCAAGGCTGCGTAAACTGGAGATGAGCACCTGCCTCAATGCTCGGGCGAGCAGGAAATCACCCCCTGGGTCCAGAGAAGTCAGTGCGAGGCGAGGAGAAACGGGGAGGGTAGCGTCGTGAGCCTGGGAGGCGGTGTAGCGGTGCAGGCCAGTGGCCGCGAAAGCGATTTCCTCCTAAAGTTGTTCCTGTGATTACTTTGCGAGCGAAGTGGCCGAGACAGGGCCGAGCATGGCAGGGGGGGGGGGGGGCTGGGGAGTTGTATAACGGCAGGGGAAGGTGGCGGAGGAAGAGTAATGGGCGGCGGTGGCTGGAGAGCGAGGCCAGACGGGGCTTGGCGAGGGAAAAGCGAGCGCTGGGTGGAGAATTCAATCAGGTAAAGAGGGCCTTGGTTTGCCGGTAATGAGGAAGGAGCAGAAAATCCTCTTACCGGGTGAGCGGCGGCGGGGGGGGAGCAACCTCAACTTAAACAGCCGCCGCCCCTCACCTCCGCGACGCGACTGGAGATTAAACGCGGCCGCAGGGAGGCCGCTCGGCGGCCCCCGGAGGTTGCCGCTTTAGGCCGTCCCCACCGTGCCGGCCAGGCCGTCGGTTTCCGAAAGATAACTTAAAGGGCCGCTGCAATTGGAATGATGTTGCGAGCCAGCTATCACAGCGGGGGCGGAACGACCGCGCCGGTCGTAGCAGGTTGCGTCCAGATGCGCGGTTTTCTAATCTGGGGTCCACCCTTCGTCCACCCAACCCCACCCCACCCACGCCGCTGTCTTCATCCAGAATGTCTTTTTCGCGTTTTTACCGATCGCAGTTTTTTTTTTGTAACGCGCGGAACGTTTTGTGTAGGGGGGGGGGGGGTGATGGATAGCGGTGGTGACGTGGATTGTGCCGGGGGTGCGCTTGGAATCGGGAGGTGGTGAAAAGTCGCTGTGTGTCGCGAAACGTCGGGGATGAAAGGAGATCGGGGCCAAGTCGGTCGGTACGCACGTACGTATTACGAGTGAGCTGCTTTCGCCACCGTACGTAGCCAACGTGCTAATGGGAGGTATGGTCGCCCCACCGATGTGAATGTCGCACCGGTGCGCTCGCCGCGTACAGGCGCCAACGAGCTCGGACCGAGTGGCGTTCGCGCAGGACGCCCCGGCCGTGTAGAGATGCGTCTACTCGTCGGTTAAAAAGACGTTAAACTATTTTAATTTTACCAGGTAAGGCACCACTGAGCTGTATAGCTCTTTTTTAAGAAACGACCTGACCACAAATGATAGCTCAACGAAGTGGGGGGGGGGGCGGTGCGGGGGGGGGCATCACGTGGAAATTCCTAGCAGCCAAATGCTCAAAACGAATGTTTCTAAATGTAGAGGGAAAAACCATAGGACACAGAGAAAAATCTGTGCAACCACGGGGAGAGAGACACACAAACTCCAAATATACAAACGTCAGGGTCGGGATCGAACCCACGACCTCCTGGATACCAGGCGAGGTAGTTAACATCTCCTAGCCACTGTGGATTAATATTGATACAAGGCATGACGCCGTGCATGATTATCGAAGATGAATGCGCGAATTCCACGCAAATGAGATGCTAGCGCTGCAGTAAGGCAAACTGAGCAAAGCTCTATGAATGAGACGAAAAATTGTAACTGAGATGGTAAAAAACTACAGATAAGTAACACACATGTCTAGTTGTGAAATGACCCAGAAGTGACATCTCAATTTCACCCGACATCCTTCATGAGTCTTAGACACTGATATAATAATACTGCACTTGAATAATAATAATAATAGTTCTATCCATCAAGCACCTTTCATCAAGGACCTTAGAGTGCGGTACAAGACACAGCAGCAGACACTCGGCATGACGGTAGCTCGTGAGACAAAAACACAACAATAATATTGCAAAATACTCAAGTACATAAACTCTAGATATCACCGTATATTAAAATGCATATGCAAACACTGGGCATATGCATTTGAGAAGCAGTCAGTGATGACCAAAACATTATGAAGGTCTTGAGCCTAGACGTGAACAAGGACAGGGAGTCAATGGCACGGACGACTGGGGAAACGAATCCCAGACTGTGGGGGCAGCAGAGGAGAATGAGCGACCTCTCGCTGAGCCGATGCTGACTGGGGGCTTTGTGAGAAAGGCATGGTTTAACGGAGCGGAGAGTGCGTGGAGGGGAGTAGAGTGAGTGGAGATGAGAGGGGAGAGGTAGGAGGGTGCGTGGATGGGAGTGGAGTGAGATGAGAGGGTAGAGGTAGGAGAGTGCGTGGAGGAGAGTGGAGTGAGATGAGAGGGGAAAGGTAGGAGAGTGCGTGGAGGGGAGTAGAGTGAGATGAGAGGGGAGAGGCAGAAGAGTGTGTGGAGGAAAGCAGAGTGAGATAAGAGGGGAGAGGTTGGAGAGTGCGAGGAGGGGAGTAGAGTGAGATGAGTGGGGAGAGGCAGGAGAGCGCATGGAGGAGAGTAGAGTGAGATGAAAGGGGAGAGGTAGGAGAACACGTGGAAGGGAATAGAATGAGATGAGAGGGGAGAGGTAGGAGAGTGCGTGGAGGGGAGAAGAGTGAGATGAGAGGGATAAGCAGGGGTGGGTCTATGGAGGATCTTGAAGGCGGTAAGCACGATCTTAACATGGAGCCGGAATTTGATTGGGAGCCGGCGAAAGGAATCGGCGTATTGGAGGTGACGAGGCCTCCACTACAATACAATGTGCAGGGGCAATGCAACACTTGGTGAGCTGCTTCTACCTCAGGTGGGTCCTTGAGAGGACCTGAAATCCTTGACTTAGCGCCGTTAACCCCGTGAGTGTAACGAGTCGCGAGCATCGCCTCACCTGGTCTCTGTACATGAAGAACAGGATGACGCAAATCATCTCCAGGACGAAGATGATGAGCAGGCAGACGAAGAACTGCAAGAGAGCACAGGGTCGGTCACATTTCTTCATATGGGACCTCGACATTCATTCATGGATTTTAACCCGTAGTAGGTGTTCACGACCAATATTATACGTGAGTTGTTTTTCGTTAGATCGGGTAAATATATAAATGTGTCGTTAAACCCGACACCACCCAACCCAGCCAATTAGTAAGGTTTGTCACTTAATATTGGAATGTTTTAATTGCCATGTTTTGTTTACGTGACAAACCTTACTAATTGGCTGGGTCGGGTGGTGTTAGGTTTAACGACACATTATATATTTATGCGATTTAATTCCGTTATGGATTCATTGATGGAGTTGGCCAAACATCTCAAAATGGGATCACAGAACTTGGGCAATTATTAGCGCTGGTTGTCTGTGGTTTCTCGCACCTCACTCTCTCACCTCACTCACTCACTCACCCGAAAAGAGCGAACTTAAACTCTTTAGTGCAAAAAACCGATTAAACGCTGCGAACTCGGCACAGAAGGACACCAAGCGTCGCACGGTGGGGCGCCGTGCCGCGAGCGTTGCCGCTGGAGCTTACGCTGAGCAGCAGGCACTTGTGTTCCTTGATGGCCCCCAGGCAGCCGATGAAGCCGACGACCATCATGATGGTGCCCGTCGAGATGAGGATGTTGGCGGCAGAGAGCGAGGGGAAGGACGGCGAGAGTGTCGCAAAGTTCCCCTGCGTGACGGACAGCCAGATCCCTATGCCCAGGATCCCGCAGCCTCCCAGCTGCACGCGCAACGACAAGGGGGAGGGGGGCGGTGCGGGGGGGGGGGACACAACAGAGGAGGATCCACGTTACGGCCTTCTCCATCCCGGCAAAGGAACGTCGCCTTGTGCGCACACATTGACAAGGGCCCACGCGAGCACGGTTTTTTGAAGCAGGCGGACGAAAGATGATGAAGCCCTGCGCCCCACTTTGCAAACGCCGGTCTCTGTGCACACCTGCGGTGAGAAGTGTGACGATACACACGCGCGCAGGTGAGCACAAAAATAAAGATAAAGACCCCCGTATAGCCTTTGCCAGACTGTTGGGACAAGTGCTGTTCACGAATAGCACCTATGAAGGCTGGCACGGCACACGATGGGGTGGGTGGTCAGCACCACGCCCGGCCGCCTTTGTCTCCCGAGTGGCGATGTTTACACACCGCACCAGGTATTCATTTGAGGCTGAGTCGACCTACGGGAGGCCCATGACCAGTTCATTGTTGAACGTGAGCAGGAATCGAACTCGGGTCGCCGGTTTCATAGCGCAGCGTAGCGCTAACCGCTACACTACCGCTCACTCACACACGTTAACACACACACACCCACAGACAGATGCGTGCGTGCGCACTCAATCACGTACTCCTCACTCACGCGCAGACACGAAGACCATCCGGATTGCCTTTAACAGACTGTAGCGCCGTGCCTGCCGTCTTTGTCTCCCCAGTGCCCACGTGCACACATCCGCACCAGGTACTGCGCTCCCCCTCGGTTACCAACTGATAGAATGGGGGGGCCCTCCCTCACCCAGCAGTGGAGAGACCAAAGGGCCGTAGGAGTACAGGCACATTACAGAACTCCAGGGCAGGTTTTGGGCGGTGGTGAAATGGTCCTCGTTGAGAGTGGGAGGAGGGATTGATTGATTGCCTCATGAGCTGGAGATGATTCTTCACCGAGCGGTGTCTTCAGAAGACTGGGAAATTCAAATTAAAGTTGACGTCTAAAAAGTTTTTCACGCTTTGTCAAATCTCCAAGAGTGTTCGAGGCAATGCGTTTGTAAAGTTCAATTTGCAGTCGAAAGTCAGTCATGATGATCATCATCATCATCACCTCCCACCACCACCACCAAGTCCTGATTTAAACCATGTGAGAGAGACCATTAACATCCTGAGTTAGACCTGGGTCGTCAATCAATACAATACACACACGTAAACACACTCGCAACCAATTCACAACAGATGACTATACTCAACAATAAACGCGGTTAACGGAACACACTTGTTATTACCATTAAAATGATGTAATTTTCCAGCGAAGCTACATCTCAACCGTGGCATTTTAGATATGGATTGTCAATAAAACATAAATATACGCCGAAAGAGCTGGAATAAGCCAAATTAAGTAAAAAACAAATTAATATAACGGGGATTTTTTTCACGTGTGTGAAATCATGAGTGACTCAATTTAGAACATCAACTCACTCCACCTAAGAATCCGGTTCAATCATAGTTGGCTGAAACCCACATTCACAACCGAGCATCTCAAAGGTGCATTCTAAGTGTCAGAAGGTGGAAGCCAGTCAAAAGTTCGCGGTCTTACACAAATGCCGCCGGTTAACTGAAGTCTGTAAGGCCAATGCACCGATAGATTAGAAGCACGTTTTTAGTCTCATGTGGGGATACAGAACAGAGGTCTCTTTCATTATTAAAGACACTGCAGATTGCCATTTGCTTCAGATATTACAATTTTTTAAAAAAAATATTCGCCTTCTGTTGTTTTCCCCACCACCCCTACGAGTTTAATCATTATTATTATTATTTCGACAACATTTTTAATCTATGCACATTATAAAGCCGCACGGTCCCATCAGGAGTCATGGCAGGCAACACAACAGCTGCTAAAAGACGTCGAGATTAATGTGCTCCTTGTCATTTCAGCAGATACTCCAAACGCCGTGTTTCCCACTGAGCAGGCAAACCACTGAATACGTTCGCGGAAGCTGTTAGAATGGAGGAGACATGTGACGAGTAGCCATAGCCATGGCGAGAAGGAGACAGGTACAGGTCGGTGGGGGACGTAGAGCCGGGATCGGTTCAGAAAATAGTCGCCACTGGGGTTAGCGGTGGTTTTGATTCCAGCTGGTGTTGCTATGTCGCAATTGCACCATGAATGCATTAATTCGTGAAAATAAGTGAAGAATATCTTAACACACAGCTTGGTATTCAGTGGGATCGTTTTAATTGGAGGTATAACGTTTGTCGGTGGAGCAGTGGCGTATTGTCCATACTCTGGTTTTTTCGGTAAAGTCACGTAGGTAAAAAATAAAATATAAAATAAATTAAATCACGACGTTTTGGTGGCAACACAAACTTCCGAAACGTCGTGATTTAATTTATTTTATTTTTTCACCTACTTGACTTTACCGAAAAAACCAAAGAGTATGGACCCTTGCAGTCACGAAAACTTCAAATCTAGAATTAGTGGCATATTGGTTAAAGTGGATTTCGCGATGAACCCGGTGAGCTGACTTTGACTTTTGGACGCGGCTAACATCAGTGGCGAGTGATATCCCAACTGGTGCTTACCCACCGCCCTTTCACCAACTCACACCAACCGGTGCGGTGAAGTACGACCAAAAAACCCACCACGGCCAACACCGCGGCGGGGAAGCCATCATCTGGGGAAGAGGATTCAACTTTCAAGTTGATTTTGTTGAACCAGATGGTGGTGAACTCAAGGAGCCGGGTCGAGTCTCATTTATAACAGCGACGTGGGTCACACCAAGATGACAAGAGCAGTCAACATAACAAAAACTCGAATACAACAATGAAGCCAAATCGACAAACGGCTGCAAAACAAAAGCCACCTTAAATTTCGATTTAAAGCTTTCGTGACTGCAGGGATTCATCTTCTTGGTTCTTTCGGTAAAGTCACGTGACTTTACCGAAAGAACCAAGAAGAAAAACAAAAGCCACCTTGCACGAATAAACAGAAATGTATCTCGAGCAACAACAAAAAAGCCCAGAAATTCAAACAAGAGTTCAAAAGAGGGCCCCTGCCTTTTGCACGTTTGGGCCAATTCCTTTTTAACGAGCAGTTTTGCATAACCGCCCCGGCGCCAGAGGTGTAGCCCAGACGGACGACACGGGAGTCGGGCAGCGGCGCGGCTATAAAAAGCCGGGCTTTTAAGAGCAGCGGAGCTGTATCCAGTGTCCCTCCGCGTTCACGACAGGCCAGGTGCCCGCCGGTCATCGGCAAAAGCGTGCGGCGGCAGCGGTCTCGCTTGCGATCGTAATCCCCGCCAGCAACTTCCGATTAACCACGACGAGCCATGACGAGCCACGTCGGGCCGGGCGATTGGCAAATAAATTTAATCGACGCCCGCCGTGGTCCCGTGTATATTTTGTTGTTGCTACTGCCACGGCGCGCACGTCATTATCTCATGCGCGCGCGAGAGAGAGTATTATGTTTAAGCTCCCCTCTCGCGACTCTACCGGCGGAGTCACCCGTGGCAGCGAATGTGTCGCCGTGGCCGCCACCGCGCGGGATTGTGCCAATCCTTGGCAGCCACCGAACGTGTCGTCTTCGTGCGTGATTGTGCGTGCGTGGACGCGTTTGCATGCAAAGGGAGCCGCCTCGCAGTGGTGAACCCGGCGACCCGAGTTTGATTCCCTCGCGTGGCCAACGCCGGTGATGATTATCCGAACCGGTCCTGGGCCTCCCCTAGCTCGACTCAGCCTCAAATGAGTAATGTACCTTGCGTGGTGTGTAAACATCATCACTCGGGAGACAAAGGTGATCAGGCGTGCATCTGGCCACCCACCCCCTCGTGTACCGTACCGGCCTTCATAGGTGCTCGCTAACGGCACTTGCCCCAACAGTCTGTTTGCGCACTGGCAAAGTCGCGTTTATCGTTTTTGTGCAATTTGTAAAAAAAATAAGAATTTTTGCTGGGGCAGCTGATCGTATGTTGGTGCACTGTTGCGTAGGAAAAATAAAACATAAAAAAAATCAGAAATAACTTCCCGATGGAAATGGAGAGAGACAGAAAAATCAATTGGAAAAAACTTCAGAGTACAAGTGTGTCGCTATGCCCATCGAGCTTTCAGCTCGGACGATCTTCAACTACCATCCCTGAAATGGAAATTCCACATTCCTGCGGTGGCGACAGGTCTGTCTTTAAGACAACTGCCGTTGAAACACTGTCGCCATTGACAACCGCTGAAAACGTCTTCTAGCGCCGCTGATGCTGCTGCTGCTGAGTAATGTTTGTTGGGTTTTTCTTCGGCGGCGATTGTGAGTTTATGAACTCCACGGCGTAGATTTACGGGAGGGGGAGAGTTAAGCTCTGTTTATGAGCATATTGTACATGCGCAGAGCCACACAAACAAATAAAATCCCACCTGTACGCTTTTTTGCACATTTTAATATAAAACAACGTGGGAAGCAGCGACTTCATTTGCGCGTACCGCGCTCTCGATCCAGCATTCGCCAAGTTTCATTGCTGGCAAAGGCTGACGGCAGCGGCGAGCGATATCTGAAGCAGTCGTGGTCAAGCCGCCCTGTTTCACCGACCCACACTGACCGAGCACGATGAAGTACGGTCAAACAAACCCCCTCCACCCCCAAACCTTCCTTCACCACAATTTACAAAGGTCTGTTAATTCTTCAATTCATTGCTCACAGATAATATTAACCGCAGCCACGGGAAGCTGGCTTAGGCTCTCATCTTGCTGACAAAGATTCCCCCGTGTAGCCCTAACAGACTTTTGGGGACAGTGCTGGTTGAGTGAGCAGCACCTATGAAGGCCGGCACGGCACACGAGGGGGTGGGTGGCCAGTACCACGCCCGACCGCCTTTGTCTCCCCAGTGGCGATGTTTACTGCACACCGAACCAGTTACTCTTTTATGCCGAGTCGACCTAGGGGAGGCCCAGGACCGGTTCAGATAATCGTCACCGGTGTTGGTGGCCGTGAGCGGGAATCGAACTCGGGGGTCGCCGGGTTCGCAGCGCGCTAACCGCTACATCACGTGCGTGTTGTCCCGAGACAACGCACGCGCGCGCACGCACAAGCACTCACATACACACACAAAGGACCACACATAAATCCTTTAAGAGGCTGTTGGGGAAAGTGCTATTAGCGATGGCCTATTAAGGCCAACACGGCGCACGAGGGCGTGGTGTGGTCAGCGTAGCACCTGGCCGTCTTTGTCTCCCCGGCGCTGACGTTTTGACGCACACGCACACTCGCACGTGCACGCGCGCACTCACGCGCGCGGCGGGTCGAGCGAGCGAGTGCGCCGTGACAATTATTTCAGAGCCCGGCGGCGAGCCTCGCGCCGGGGAAAGAGATCGGCCGCTATTTTTGGGAGCGATCATTTCCGAGGAGGCTCAGCGCCACCCACGAGGAGAGCGAGCGAGCTCTTTGTGAGCAGAGCCCCCCTCCCCAAAGAAGGTGCTCACTGACAGCATCTAACCCCGAGGGACAACCGTACCCCCCGTCCTTGGTGGATAATGATGCCAGGGTTCCTTTTGTGGAGGGGTGTGCGTGTGCGGTCATTCGTGGGAGCCGGCGAGAGGGCAGGGGGGCAGGGGGGCCGGCGAGGGGGCAGATGGGCAGGGGGCCGGCGAGGGGGCAGATGGGCAGGGGGCCGGCGAGAGGGCAGGGGGGCAGGGGGGCCGCGACTCGAGGATGAGCGCGAGACCGCGGGGGGCCCGAGCGTGCGTCTAGTTGTGGGTACGAAGCCTCGGAGGTTTTTCCCCGAGTCAAGGGGCATTGACTCCTATTGTCATTATCGCTGCTGCTGCTGCTGCTGGTGTCGTTGTGTTAAAGGTGGCCACTTGTTTGTATTATTAAGCGCGGGGCTTTTAAAGCTACGCTCGTGCATACTCTGTGAAGATTCGCAAGTGAGCGAGGGGAGCACCGTCACGTGGAGACGCTCGCTTTTGAACGTCTCATTCATTAAATACAAAATCAAGGCTGGTGCGTCCCAGGTTCGAGTCAGGGAGGAGTGCTTGTGTTCGAACAGACATGCCGGTTTATCGCTAATGTTGTCATTGTTATTTACTGCCTGTGAAACCTCGTCTGACCTCAATTTAAATGAGTGTCTCTTTTCTTTTTAAAACCTGGCCTAATGAGGGTGTGGAAAACAATGCCTGCAACATGCACACGCGCGCGCACACAGGCTGCACGCACACACACACAGACGCCCACACGCACACACACACAGATTAACTCTCTCACACACACACAGAGATTAACTCTCACACAGACACATTAACTCTCACACACATAGACGAACTCTCATACACACAGAAGCTCACACACGCAAATGCATGCACGCTCACAGACACACACGACTTTACACACACTCACAGAGGCATACAAAAACACAAGTCTCAAATAAAAGGCAAAGATTCCCCAGTATGGCCTTAACAGACTGTTGGGGCAAGTGCTGTTAGCGAGCAGCACCTATGAAGGCCGGCAGGACACACGAAGGGGTGGATGGCCAGCACCACACCCGATCGCCTTTGTCTCCCCAGTGGTGATGTTTACACTTCGCACTGGGATAAAGACACACACACACAGATGCAGACACGCGGACACACACACAGACTCAGACGTAGGCGCAAACTCAAAGTCACACTCACAAACGAGTGACCTTGGCTGCCCCTATTCTTGTGACTCTGACATCGCCCGTGTCTCAACTCCCCCCCCCCTCCCGGCATTCCTCCTCCCCATCCGCTCTCCCTTCCATCTCCCTTTGGTCTCCCCCTTTTCTCTCCATCGTGGGCTCCACTCCACGAGACGCACAGCAACACGGGGGGGGGGGGGGGGGGGGGCGTGCGGTGGGGGCCTCCCTCCCTGTCCATCATGACGCAGTCCCGCGTCAAAAGTGTCAACAATCAATGCGGAGCGGTCGCGTGGGAACTCGAGCCAAGGGGGCACGCGGCGCGGCAGAGCTCAACACAAGGTGGGGGGCGGCGGGAGGGGGGGAATGGAGTTAGCGAGCACCCATTAAGGCCAGGACGGAGCAACCGGCGGAGAGACGGAGTGATGAAATCGTCGGATCGGATCGTTGTCGCAGGCGCCGGGCGGATCGTTGCTCCGCAGGATTGTGAGAGGTGGCAAGGGCTTGCGGAGAGCTCCATCCGGCAGTGGGCGATGGAGATTGTGAACAAGGGCACGGAGGCACCGTGGGGGAGTGAGAGGCATGACCAGGAACATGCCGTGCACGCAAATCTGCACCCTGGCCGTCTTTGTCTCCCTGGTGCTGATGCTGACCGCACGGCACCACGTGAGTAACATTGGGCTGAGTGGACCTAAAGGCGGACCAGTGCAGTTGCCAGCCATCAGTGTCGATTTAGATGACAAGGGCATACAGTTTGTAGTTGTAGTCTTAGTTGGTCGAGGAGAGGGCCAGGCAAAGTGCCAAACTGTAATTTAATTTGCTCTTAAGACTTTGGTTCAAATGTGAAATGCAATAATAAAAATAAGGTAATCATTGTCAGCCCTTGCTCAATTCACTGCTGGGTCACGAACTGCGCACATTGCGTCGGTCATGAGAGTTGTTTGACCATACTTCACCATGCCGGTCAGCGCAGGTTGGTGAAAAGTGAAAACGCAGGACCGTTTCAGATATCACTCATTATTAATTTAGCCGTGGCCGAGAATCAATTTCAGTTCGGATGTAAAGTGTAGCGCGCTAACCACTGCGCCGCCACTCCGCCCAGAGTGCAAATCCACCGCTGGATGAAGGCCTCCAAGAGCCGTCATTGCCATTTTCTCACGACCCCGCGAAGTAATCGTCCACCCAACCGGCACCCGCCACACAAAGCTGATTTCACCACTCCATCTCCCCGCTGGTTGGCGTTCCCTCGGAACGAATACCAATTGGAATTGCGACCTCGGTATTTGTAATGTTGTTTTGAATCACCCGAGGAGGACACAAATTTACACCGCGCACGGAGAGGAAAACAAATTCGAAATAAATCAGCGTGAGTTGGCGATGATGGCTTTACTCGCGTTTAATTTGCCCGCCGTGTCTGCAGCGTCGTGCAACATAGACCTGTGATAATGCGACGAACTGTGCTGCGTGCTTCCCCTGTACATATAAATAATTACTCGTGATGGTGTTTATTACCCTAACATGGCGAAGGCACCGCTTGGGAACACGCGACACTGAAATAAACAATTCAGACAAAAATCCCCCGTGTGACCTTGCCAGACTTTTGATAGCAAGGGCTGTTCGCGAGCACCTATGAAGGCTGGAACGGCGCACGAGGGGGTGAGTGGCCAGCAGCACGCCCGGCCGCCTTTGTCTCTCAAGTGACAATGTTTACACACCGTGCCAGGTATTGATTATAAGGCTGAGTTGACCTAGGGGAGTCCCTGGACCTGTTCAGATAATCCTCACCGGTGTTGGCCATGAACGGGTATCGAACTTGGGCCGCCGGGTTACAGCGCGCAGCGTGCTAACCGCCGCACTACAAACGCACACCGATACCCCCCCCCACACACCATGAAGCAATGAAATCCGTGGTCCTCAACATTTTTGGCATGGCGGGTCCCCGTTTAACACGCCACTTGTGCCTGTCCTCCCTGTCTCGAGGTTGCGAAGGCCACAACACAAAAAGAGATCACGTTTTGTTGACGCCGCTAGTTTGCGCCGGGCGTTAGTAAGGCAATCGTTGCGTGTCCGTGTGTGTTTTTTTTTCTTGCGTTAGGAAGGCACTTGTCTCGCGCTGTGAACCTGCGCGTTTAGCAGTCGCAATGTGCCAACGACGTTCCCCGCGCCCGTTTGAAATGTCTCCTGCACGGTATCCACGCCGCAGCCTGTGAACTCCCGCCCTCCCTATAAGGGTGTTGTGCCCTCTTGGGGGGTGGTGGTGGGCGTTCAATTAACCGCCGAATTAAATATAGAAGACGCCGTGCATTTAAAAAAAAGTGCCATTTCATTAAAGGTGCTTTGTAATTTCCCGCGTTATTAAGTCATACATTTAAGCGTTGATTAAGTACAAGCAACAAAAACACAAAAAATGCGTTGTTCGTATAGAAGAAAATGTGGTTTTAATTATGTCTTCCTGGGCTGTTTGGCTCAATGTGTCGCGAAAATTGCGCACCGATAAAAATACCGCGTAGTTCGCACTCGGCAATTAAAACCAATTTACTCAATTTGGTTAATTAATGTAAAAAAAACTCTAACCCCAGAAGCAGAAATATTTTAACGTGCATCTCAATTGAGAGGCAGGTTTTTTTTTTAGGTGAGACGTTGCTAAAAGACAACCTCCCCGTTTGCAGACTGACGTCTCGACACAAAAACGGCCAAATCTTATCGCGCGCCACGTCAAAGACGCGTGAGATGGAAACGCCGGCTCGCTTGCGCCGCCAACAACAATAAAAACAAAGACACCAACGCATCTAAAACCCCCCAAAAACCAGGAGTCATCCGGCTTTAACGCGCGAATCTGGCTACGTAGCTCAACGTACGCACGCACGGCCAACGTCCACAACGTGACCCATCATCGTATCGACGCGGGTTCAAGAACGCCAATGCCGTCGCGTACACGGACCACACTTTAGACGATCCACTTGCTAGATGAAGGGCCTCACCTCGGGGTCAGCAAACCAAAATAAAAAGAAGAGCCATTTTTTTTCGAGAATTCGGTAGTAAAAAAACCCTCAATATTTCAAGAGCATCCGAATGCAACGCGCATACGAGACGGTGACCCTTAATAAATGACGTCACTAAATGAGTCCTTAATGAGCCACACGCGGCTCCAGAGCCAGCAGGTTGCCGACCCCCTGACCTGACCCATCGCCCCCCCCCCCCCCCCCCCGTTTGTCCACACTTCACCGGACTGGTGACGGCAGAGACAATGGACTTGCGGTCCGTAGCGCGCCTCCTCCTCCTCCACCTCGTCGCAAGCAGCCTCCAGCGCCTGTCTTGTGGGGCTCGGCCGTCTAAACACAACCCGGCCTGCTATCGACCTCGCTGAGCCTCTACCTGACAGCGTCAGACGCTGGATGGCTGGCTGGGGGGGGGGGGTAATTCTGAGTGATTTGGCCAAGAGACAAACGGCCAAACGCTCGCGTCCACGTCTGGTTCGCAGAGGTGTAACATTATAATTGTGCGTTCAAGACTGCCGCTGCCGCTGCTTTCCCAAGTGCAGTCCGAACAGTAATCCCCCAGGCCCCCCCCCTCTCTACCCAGACACTCTCCCCCCCCCCCCCCCCGTTAAATGCTGCCGGTGTTAACAACTGGCGGCCCCGAGTAAATGAAGCGACGTGGCCCCGCGTGCCCCCATCGTGTTTAATGATCCCCGCTCTAACAACCAGCGCCCTTAACAGAAACGATGAAGAGCTGCCCCCCCCCCCCACCGTGCCGTCCCTCCCCGTTCCCCCCTTCCCCCTCCCCCACGGCCCCCCATCCCAACTTTCTCCGCTGCGAGTCTCCCTCCACTCCTCCATCTCCACCCTCTCACTCCTCTTTCTACTCCTCTCCTCCTCATCCCCCTCACCCCTCACCTCCTCCATCGCCACCAACCCCCTCCTTCGTGGCAGACCTCTCATCCTTTCTTTAAACATTCTCGTTGTAGTTTTCTGCTCCGCACTACATCCAAGGATTGGACGAATATCTCTCTTGAAGTCTTCGGTCCGTGCCGACACATCATCTTTGAAATCTAGATCGAAAACGAATTTATTTAGAACAAATTTTTTTGTATTCTTGGTTCTTTCGGTAAAGTCACGTAGAAGGGAAATAATAAAATAATATAAATATAAAACAATAAAAATTATCACGACGTTTCGACTGCAACACAAGCAATCATCATCAGGTGTGAAATCCACAGAAATGATGATTGCTTGTGTTGCAGTCGAAACGTTGAGAATTTTAATTGTTTTATATTTATATTATTTTATTATTTCCCTTCTACGTGACTTTACCGAAAGAACCAAGAATATGAATTCCTGCAGTCACGAAAGCTTTAAATCAACATTTTTTTTGTGTTTAGTGTGTGGTGTCCGTCTCCCGCACCTCCGATTAGCGCGGTTGGCTACGTACGGTGCGAAAGAAGTTCAACATACATACATGTGTGGGAAGGAAACCAGAGTGCCTGGGGAAAGAAACCCACCAGGCTATTACAATTTAAACTCTGCAGAGATAGATTCAAGATTATGTTGCTGTTCTGCCCTCTACTGGGCCACCTCGCAGCCCAAGACCATAACACTTGGACCTCACAGGCAGTCACCGATCCAAGTACTAACCAGGTTGAAACCTGCTGAGCTTCCGAGGCTTGACTGGTGCGAAAGAAGTTCAACATATATATTTATAGTAGTGTATTATTATCATCATCATCATATACTTGTTACGACCAAGCGCAGACGGTCAGCGCACGCGAGAAGGAACGGGGATCATAAAAAGTGTCTTTCGTGGCGCGCGACTGCTGCCCCGTCGCCACCATTCACGGGGAGCAGAGACCGCTCCGCTCGCTCGCTCGTTCCGCTCGCTCCTCTCGCTCACAGCGTTCCGCTGTCGCGTGCCATCGGGGCAAAGGCGGCGGACGGCCGGCGGACAGCGGCATCGGCGCGGAGAAAAAATGGGCAGTTTTCGACGCATTGAGATTGAAAGCGGCAAAGTCGCCAAAAAACGAACCGAAAAAAAGTCGGCGGTTGTCGCCAAATAGAGCGAACCAAATATCTATGGGACCCGTTTGTCGGTATAAAAAATGATGATTCTTGCAAAAAGGTTCCATAGATATAACTGCCTGCTCGATCCGAGCTAAGCACCGTCTGTTGTCGTTCTCCGGTCTAACACTGGAGAGACAAGGTCATAAAGAAGGCCGTCTCCGGCGTAGGCCAATCCGTTTCAAAGACAGTGCAGATACTGTTATCAGAGCATGTTTGTTTGCATGTTTTGCCACGGCTATTTGTGATTAATGCAGACCTGATGCCTTGCAAAAGGTATCGATGTGGCGTTTGAACATCTTAGAACTAGCCAAAGTCGACGTGAGCATCTCCAGACGATAGACTGGGTATCCCGTGCAGTGAACTGATGCACGACCCTTGACAAACACGGGAAATCATTGGCACTGGACAAAAGATGAAATGTTAAACTCGGTAGACTTCTGGTCAGGTGGTTCAGCGGCAAAGCGAGCGGCTCGCAATCTAAAGGTTTGCGAGGTCAAATCTCGGTTGGCGGTTGACTCGGCCCATAATCCCTCCGGGGGTCGATTAAATAAGTACCACTTTGTGGAGAAGTCAACAGTGGTTGTCGCATGGATGGACTCTCGCCGCAATAGGAGCGCAGAATTTCTGCCGCTGTCTCAGGCCTGTAAAGAGGTGATGAGCATTGCCTCGATGCGCATTTGAGAAGGGAAAATCGCTCTTGAAACACAGCAAACAAACACTGGATCCTCACCACACACCTGGCGTCGCGACGAGGCACGAGAAATCGTCCTCGTGCCAGGAAACGCCGCTCGAAGCCCCAAAAAGTCGCTAAAAATCTCGCGTCAAAAAACTACCAAGTCAGCGACGCTGCTACTCGTGCCCGTCGCAGCTCAGCGTGGAAGAGACTGGGGAGGGCAGCCATGTACACACGCACGGCACATCCGTCACTGTCACGCACAAACACGGATCAGGAGCTTCCTCTGCAGCAGACCTTGCGTTATCACCTGTGAGTTATGGACAGGTTAAATGATGCACCGTTTTGTTTGCGAGAACAAATTGCTGTCTCTGCATCATGATCATCATCAGCGCCAGCAGCGCCAGCAGCGGCGGCAAGCGTAGCAGTATCAACATCGTCAGCATCGCTACCAGCAGCAGGAACAGCAGCAGCAGCGTCATCATTCTTAGAATCATGCGGCAGCATCTTCATGCCACATTGATGGTGATCGTCCTAAAGTGATCAGCCCTTTTTTTGTCAATCCACTGAGGATCGGTTCAGTGAAGGCGGATCAAAGCTAATTCAGATATCACTCAAAACCGATGATAACTGTGGCTGGGAATCACACTCAGGTTAATTGGTTCATAGTGGAGTGCGTCAACCACCAATACGCCGACGATCGATTTAATTAATCGGTAAATACATAAACATAGGACATGGGAGATGACAAAGACAAACAAGATGATGATGATGACGATGGTGATTTGACAGTATCTTGTATGGTGATTATGACGATGTAAAATATGAACATTTCACATAGATGCACTAACTTTTTCAGAACCGGAATTCGATCACAAGAAGCGTTTCACTGCCTACACCGCCCTTGATCCGCATATTCCCCATCGCCGATGTTACGCGATGAACCTCTCTCTCCGTGCGTGAAGCAGACTGTAAAAAGAGTCAGGAGGAAGACGAAAACGACGATGATGATGATGATGGTGGTGGCGGCCGCGAAGGTAGCGTTCACTTCGCGATATAAAAATAGGACATCATGCAAGCGACGTATGCACGCACACGCCCGCGCACTTGTCCGCGCGGGCGCACGCACGTTCGCTCAAGCACTCATTCCGAGTGGCCCGGCCCCACAATGCAATTTTCGATTACCATCGTAACACAGGACAATTCAAGCTCGGGGCCACGAGGTCAAGATCCCGCGCCGCTCTATGTGTGTCATTTTTTAATGAAATCTCCACACCCAGGGGTGCCTTCCCCCTGCTGCACTGCAGCTCGTGCCACGGATGGGGCGGTGGGCTGGCTAGCTCGTTGGGTTGGTAGCAAGGGCAGGGCAGGGCAGGGCGCGTTGGGACACGTGGCGTGCAGGGTGGAGGAGGGCAGGTGACCGAGACGGGCATTGGAGTGGTACCCAGGGATCGGCAAAGCAGGGGGAAGACCTACAGAGCGAGATGTTGCTGGTGATGATGAGATTGTAAGAGTGGTGATGATGAGATTGTAAGCGTGGTCTCCTTGACTCCATAACATGGGGAAGATCCGAAAGCCAGTTGTTGGTGATGATGAGGCATGGTTTGATTCACAAACATTTGTTTCAATTACAGGGACTGGCAGCACCTTCTCTTGTGGCTAAATCCAGGGCTTTATTTCAACTAGATCAGTCAGGATTAGGGATCTTCAAAATGTGTCCGCGTCCCAGCACACCACTTCCAGTATGCGTCTGGCTGTGGGCTGCGGCTTGCTAGTCACGTGTCCACCAGCGACCCGGATTATATCCAGTGAGATATTAATCCCAGGGTACGGGATTACCCGGTACCTATTACACACAACGTATACACGGATCGATAACCATAAATTGCTGCGCATACACTTCGACGCATCTATCGTGGACCTTGAGAATCAATAATAATTGGCTAATCGATGCATCGTCACACCTGCCGATCGCCTGCACGAGCGACCGCCACGCGCAGCGTCCGTGAGCGCAACTGCGACATCTTTCATGAGGTCAATCCCGGGGTAGGGGGGGCGGGGGGGTCAACCCCAGGTCAGGATGTCAAAGGTTAAACGTGCTAGAGCAGAGCGTAAGCGAGGGAGAGCGAGCGAGCGAGTGAGAGTGGGCGGACGGGCGAGCGAGCGAGCGATCGGCCAAGAGAATAACTGGGAACACCGCGGGTCTACTGATCAGCTGTCGCTGCGAGTGGCCATGCCGACACAAGGTGCGCCGTTTCACACGGAACGCGTCTCGGCGCAGAGCCGGTGAGCTCGTGAGGGCGTCGGCAGCTCAAGTAAAGGTTGCAAGTGGCATGTCCCGCGTCGGAGTTTCAAAATCAGGCTCGAGGCGCATTTATTCGAGGGTATTTTCGTAACAAATGTTTGGCTCACAGTGTAAAGACGTCTCTCTTGACATCCGTCATGTGTCCTTTGAATACTGACGTGTTTGCTAATTCATCTCAACCGGTTCTACCTCCCCGCCCCCCCCCCCCCCCCCGTTGATTCCTCCTGTATAAATAAATATTCTGATTCTGATTCATTTCCTTCACCAACCCCGCATTGTCCAGCGTCGTGAAGCTTATTCTAACAACCCCCGTAACCGTCACAGCGTGGGGAGGCGTTCACCCAACTGTGCGTTGATAAACGGCTGGAAATAGTTTATTTCGATTATTTACTTGTTATACGATGACCAACGTCATCGAGGCATGGTGCTGCTGCTGATAGCGATGATGTGCTGGCAGCGGTATGTGGGATCCATACTCTTTCACACGCGAAAACTTCAAATCTAGATTGGTATGTGGGATGTTGATGATGATGATGGTGATGATTGTGATGATGGTGCTGTCTGTGGTGGTGGTGGCGGTGGTGTGTTCAGATGATGGTGATGGCGTTGGTCGTGATAGTGAAGGTTTGTGGTGACAGAGACGATGATGATAGTGTCAAGAGTCGTGGTGGTTAAAATGATGATGACGATGAGAGTCAAATAAGTCGGTGACATTTCCGGAAATCCATATCGACGGTGACATGAGACAACGCACGTATTTAGGAAGCCCGCTGCTGATGGCGCTTGTATAATGCACAAATGGTGGGTGCTTTAAACCCGTTTTTTCATGCACAAAAATGTAGTAGTGCCCTGTGATAGAGGCGTGTTAAGGTGATGATTGTGACGTGTCAGTGGCAGTGGTGTACATGTCGGTCGTGTCGGGCCTGGGATGAAAGCAACTGAGCCAAAGTTGACGGTGGCGATGAAATCCTCCTCCCACGCCACGGCCTTCGTCGTGGTGACAAGACCACGCGCGACACCCGTGTCATCCTGCCCGTGTCACCGGGCCATGTCCCCCGTCTGCCTTGATTAAGCGATTTCCAAAGAGCCCGGCCGCCCTGGGCGCAGTGCCCTAGCGCCGGCCACCTCCCACAAAAGTAGGAGCAGCACCACCGATAACACTGCCACCACCACCGCAACCACCACCACCGCAACGCTACCACCGCGCTCGAACACAACCTCCCGAATACCACCACCGTTCACTTTACACCACCACCTTCTAATACCATTACCACCACCCTCTAATACCGCCACTGAACCCATACTACCTCCCGTGGTAACAGCATCTCTCTATTAATACCACCACCACCACCACCACCCAATAATACCACCGACTTCTTCTTATAACGCCACCACCACTTCTCTATATGTATGCATGTTGAACGTCTGTCTCACTTTACGTAGTCAACCATGCTAATCTAACGTCACAACCTCTCCTATTATCACCATCGCCACGGCAAAACCCCTTCCCTCCGCTACTCCCATAAATGGCGCAGATCGCTCCGGTAATTAAAGTGAATTAGCAGTGATTTCATTTTATTTGCCACTTAAATGGAATCGTTTAGGACTGTGATGGGCAGGCTCTGACCTCCAGTATCTTTGAGTCAAAAGAGGGATGACCGGCTTGAATCTCCCTTTCATCTAAAAAGTGCTTTAACATATTAGATTCAGATTGTTTTTAAATCTCTCCAGTGGCTTGTTTTTTTCTATAAATTTAAAGCGTTCAATGGGACAGGCCTCTCTTCAGAGCTACGATGGAAATGCCCGGTGCAGTACTTATCAATGACAGCACTCCGATGTGTGCTTTGTGCCACGTTTCACTCCCAGTTCTTGAGGAGGAAGCTCTCGAAACGTCAAGGGGTCGTGGCCGGACAGCACGCGGCAAAAACCCAAAACCACAGCGTGAGGACCACACGGAACAATCGTGACAACACAAATGGGTTTCATTCATTTCTTAACATTTCTCACACTTCTCAGCGCTTACATTTTACCGCTCATCATATCGTAATAGTCGTCAATGGAATTTGCATAAATCAAAGACATTATGGAAAAACGTTCGTGTGCCAAAAGAGATCTTACTTGGGTCATTGAGCAACACAAACATACATTTGTGTACTTTCATTTTTAAACAGTTTAACGCGATAATAAAAGTAAGTAAATGGTGTGAGTAATCCAATCATACGCTAATTAAATGCTGTAAAGACACGGGAGCGATATTAACATAGAGAAATCAATAAGTGGACAGTGGCACAAATGGATGGGCGGATTAAACACGAGAACATCAAATAAACACGCCGCTGCGTTTGTTTATGATGCGAGTCAAGGGCTGTGATGCCACAAACAAACGTCGACGCTGCGAATCTTCAATGCAAAGATAAAGATCCCCGTATAGCCTCAAACAGGCTGCTGGGGCAAGTGCTGTTAGCGAGCGCCTATGAAGGCCGCAACGGTAAACGAGCGGGGGGGGGGGGCAGCAACACGCCCGGCCGCCTTTGTCTCCCCAGTGGCGATGTTTATGCGCCGCACCGGGTACTCATTTCAGGCTGAGTCGACCTAGGTTCAGATACAGTATTCGTCATTGGTGTCGGCCGTGAGCGGGAATCGAACTCGAGTCGCCCGGTTAAAAGCGCTTCGAACCGCGACGCCACCACTCTCCACCACAACAAAGACAAAGATCTCTGCCCCCATCACCACCACGTTTCGCCTCCCCACGACAGCCCACCCCCCACCTACACACGCGGACACCCCCAACGATGACTCATCCCGACCGTCGTGCCTGACGCCGGCACGACGCCAGGAGGCAGAGACAATGCCATCATCGTCGACTGCTGATTGCTGCCTCTGTTGTGGACGACCCCGCGGAGAGGAGGCATCGCTCGGCGTCGTTGTGCACACGATGGGGGTGGGGTGGGTAGGGTGGGGTGGGTGGGTGGGTGGTGGGGTGGTGAGGTGGGTGGGTGGGGTGGGTGAGGGGGTGAGGTGGGTGGGTGGGGTGGGTGAGGGGGTGGGGTGGGTGGGGTGGGTGGGGTGAGGTGGGTGGGTGTTGTGGGTGGGGTGGGTGGGGTGAGGTGGGTAGGGTGGGTGGGTGGGGTAGGGTGGGGTGGGTGGGGTAGGGTGAGGTGGGTGGGGTGGGTGAGGGGGTGAGGTGGGTGGGGGGGTGTTGTGGGTGGGGTGGGGTGAGGTGGGTGGAGTGGGGTGGGTGGGGTGAGGTGGGTGTTGTGGGTGGGGTGAGGTGGGTGGGTGTTGTGGGTGGGGTGAGGTGGGGTGGGTGAGGTGGGTGGGGGGTGGTGAGGTGGGTGGGGGTGGGTGAGGTGGGGTGGGTGAGGTGAGTGGGGGGGGTGAGGTGAGTGGGGGGGGGGGTGAGGTGGGTGGGGGGGGTGAGGTGGGTGGGGGGGTGAGGTGGGTGGGGGGGTGAGGTGGGTGGGTGTTGTGGGTGGGGTGAGGTGGGTGGGTGAGGTGGGTGAGGTGGGTGAGGTGGATGGGGTGGGTGGGTGGGGTGGGGTGAGGTGGGTGGGAGTTGTGGGTGGAGTGGGGTGGGTGGGTGAGGTGGGTGAGGTCGGTGGGGTAGGGTGAGGTGGGTGGGTGAGTGGGGTGGGTGAGGTGGGTGGGTGTTGTGGGTGGGGTGAGGTGGGGTGGGTGAGGTGGGTGAGGTGGGTGGGGGGGTGAGGTGGGTGGGGTGGGTGAGGTGGGTGGGTGGAGGGGGTGAGGTGGGGGTGGGTGGGGTGAGGTGGGTGGGGGTGTTGTGGGTGGGGTAAGGTGGGTTGGGTGAGGTGGGTGGGTGTTGTGGGTGGGGTGAGGTGGGGTGGGTGAGGTGGGTGGGGGGTGAGGTGGGTGGGGGGGTGGAGGGGGTGAGGTGGGTGGGGGGGTGAGTGGGGGGGATGTTGTGGGTGGGGTGCCACGGTCCATTAACTTCCCACGATGGCTCCGGACGGAGCTTCATTTCAGCCGCAGCTTTTTGTGGGAGCTGACCTCCAGAAAATATTTCTCCCCCACCACCCCCCCCCCCCCCCCACGGTCTAGGGAAATTGGAAGCGGAAAGGAGGGGAGGGATGGGTGGGGACGGGAGGGGAGGCCGTGAGAAATTAAGCCGTGCGCTTGATGATGGGATGCTGGCCATGCCTGGAGCGTGGCTGTGATTCTGAAGGAAATTGATTTGCGTTAAAGAGCCGCACGGCTCTCCCTGGGAGGGGGTGGCTGAGAACCTCCGTCGCCCGCTTATTAAAATTAGATGCCTCCCACGGGAACGCGGGCGACCTTTTAGACCCCCACGGTTAAAATAGGAGGGCGTGCTGGGGGGGGGGGGGCACGAGGTCGGTCGGTCGGGCGGGCGAGGCGGCACCTTTTTGAAAGGCGCCCCCCATAATCCCCGTGGGAGCGGAGTGCGATGAATTTAGTGGCCCCCTCACCTGCCTTGCTTCTTCCCCGAATCCGCTCGTTACAGATAGCTGATCCGCCCCGGATTTATGTCCCTCACCTCCCCGGCTCCACGTCCCTCCCCTCCCCCCTCCGACCCCCGCCCCCCTCCCAAACTCCGCGTCCCTTCTCACCCCCCCCTCCCCCCCCGCAGGGAATTTTTCGTCTGAGAAGTGCAACGCTCCAAGCCCACGCTCCCATTAGGCACTCCTCACTTCTCCACTCACTTCTGAGGTTCACGCTGTCCCCAACCGCTTCAGCAATCGGGCACTGCCCTTGAGGTCTTTTTTCTTCTTAAATAATATGTATAAATACATAAACGTAGGTAGCCCGTCAATTTCGCAGCACTTAACGAAAGCTCGGTGCCTGAATTAAATTAGCTTGCCCTCTCTTCCTACATTCCACACAAATTGTTTTTAAGAGAACTACTGAAACAGTCAATCAATCTCGTGCACGTGGTGTGTGTGTGTGTGTGTCTCTGTGGGTGGGGAGCGGTGGTGCAGCGGTTAGCGCGCTGCGCTAAGAACCCGGCGACCCGAGTTCGATTTCGGCTCACGGCTAACACCAGCGGTGATTATCTGAACCCGGTTCTGGGCCTCTCCTAGGTCGACTCAGCCTCAAATGAGTACCTAGTGCGGTGTGCAAATTTCGCCACTAGGGAGACAAAGGCGGCCGGGCGTGGTGCTGGCCACCCGCCTCTTCGTGTGATGTGCCGCCCTTCACGGGTGCTCGCTTACAGCACCTGCCCCAACAGTCTGTTAAAGGCTATATGGGGGATCTTTGTCTTGTTGTCATTGTGGGTGTGGAGCGGTAGTTTAGTAGCTACTGCACTCCGATACGAACCTGACGAACCTGACGACCCACGGCTCGATTTCTGCTCACGGCTAACATCAGTGGCATATACTGCATCTGAACCGGTCATGCGCCCCCCCCCCAAGGTCGACTCAGCCTTAATTAAGTACCTGGTGCAATGTGTCAACATCAGTAGTGGGAATACAGAGGCGGTTTGAGCATGGTGCTGGCCTCCTCGACCCTGGTGCACTGTGCCGGCCTTTATCGGAACTCAAAGCACTTGCCCCAACAGCCTGGAGCGGTTATACGGGATCTTTGTCACCAATGTCTGCGATATTATTCTGATGGATTCTGATGGATTATTTTGGAAACCCATTCAAGTTATTGCCATCAAGCTACAATATCGTCTTTAAAACAATCAAATGATTGAAACAGATAAGAACGAAAGTCGTGCGCTACATCTAGCAGTCAATCAATTGCATGCATTGTGTCTGCGTGTATGCAGGCACATTTGTGGACAATGCGACACACAAAGAACATGATCGTTTTCTTGAAATCTTATGATGTCATTGACATTAAGCGACAATCACCTTCCTTAAAAAAAATACTGACAAAGCTACGAGTGAAAATGGTTCTATGTGTCCATCATTTCGGCTTCCGTGGCCTATATTATTCAAGTGCACGGCACATTTATATTTGCGCCATCTAACAAAAAAAACTTCATCATGAATATGGCTATCAGTCAATCGATGGCACGCATTGTGCCTGTGCGTGCGTATGTACGCACGTACTTTGCGGACAATGTGATATACAATATATATGATCATGGATTCCTTTTTCTCTTCCCTTTCCAAAAAATCCATTCAAGTCAGTTCCATTAAGGTCACAAATAACTCCTTTTAAAAGGGCACACTGTTCCAGGGGATATTAGGGCCCGCAATGTTATTTCTCGTTGGTAAATTAGGCCGCAAAGACCTGGCCACATAATGGCCTGCTCGCTCAAAGAGGACCCCTGGGTTGCGTTATCTCTAATGAGGTCCGCAGCAAGCAGCCGACGGAGAGGACGGACACCTTGTGATCACCGCGTGAGGATCTCGCGAGGCCCGAGACGGAGCAGGGATGCGAGGCACTCAGGCGGCGGGTTGGGAAGTCGGGATGTGACGGAGTTGGAATCCACGAACCGAGAAAAATATAAAAAAAATAAGGCACGAGCGACTTGCTGCTCGAATGAGCATTGAGGCGGCACTCCTTCTCCTGTTTACAACCTTGAGCCAGTGGTGGAAATTCCACATTTCTACGGCCAAAGGAAGAATCTGTCCACAGGACTAACCACGGTTGATCTTCGCCGCAAAGTGGTTCTCATTTTATTGACCCCGGAGGGATTATGTTGGATGAGTCAAAACCCCCAACAAGACGTTGAACTCGCGTCCTGCCGATTGCGAGCCGCTCCTCGCTCTACCGCTGAGCGGCCAGAGGACGGAAACCACACGTTCACTGCCTCGTTGGTGGCGGCGCGGTGGTTAGCACACCGCACCGTGAACCCGGCGGCCTGAGTTCAATTCCCGGCTTCTGCTCACATCATTGGCGAGTGACAGACCGACCTTCATACCTAACCCGCACTCCCATGACCAGCACCAGTGTGGAGAGGGCCTTCACCCAGCAGAGGATTGACACAGGGCTTGTTAAGTATGATTAAGCTGTATGAATTCACCTGCCACCGCCCACTCTCCCGCTCCCCCTCGTGACTTGGTATTTAGGCTCAGGGTTACGAGTGCAAAAAGACGGCGTTGAACACAGCAGACTCTAGTGGCTGGAGAGGTCACGTGACCTGATTACATACAACAATGTGCGAATTGCAGGGCTGCACCTGTCCCATTACCGTTGAGATGGATGAACGATAGGTAGAGCGAGTGTAGAGACTAATTTTTTCTAATTTCTGATTCGCATGGTTGGCCACGTACGGTGCGAACAAAGTTCAACGTACATACATACAGGGCTGACCTCCGGAAAATTGTTTCCATACCACCCCCCCCAACGACACCAACAGTAGGGGTTGGGTTGGGGGGGCAAGATCCAGAGGGTTAGTAGGGAACCCACAAAAAATTATTACACGAGAGATTCAGCGATGGGTGAAACAATTTTCCTCCCCACCTCTAATCATGGTTCGATAAAAGATAAAGGTACAGCCCTGCAATAATTGCTTGCTCACGCCACTGCTGTGGTCAAGGGTGGAGAGAGAGAAGGGCCACTTTGGTGGGTACATTGGCCTACTCTTCCACGCTGGCCAACATGTGTTTTGGAATACGTGTGAGCAGCCCCACCACACACAGGATCTGTCGATCGACTAATTGCGACGAACCCAAATTGCACTGCTGGGCAGACACGAGGGTGGGTGGGTTGAAGAAGCGTGGCACCATAGTCTCAACTTGCCTCGCCGGGAGATGCTTTGAAATGCCACCCACGGCCGCCTCCACCTCGCCGTATCGTTCATCGCGCAAGCGTGAGTTAATTCCCAGCCTCTGAATCTGCACCTATTCCATCGCAGTCCTTGAAACATTATTATTATTTGCGCAGTGAGAGCGCATCTGTATTCTCTTTGTAGTGGGTAAAACAAATATCCACACACACGCAAAACTAAAATCACAACTTCACTTTCAGAACCGACCTTTAAGAAAAAGCACACGAAAAAGTTGAACATTACCCGTCCTCTTGCCTTATCACAGCCTCCTACATATTTAATGCATCACCTGCGTGGCAATACGATTTCTTATTGCATTATCTACAACTCGCATTCATATGCCTTCTCTCTCTCTCTCGCTCTTCTCTTTGTCTGCCCCCGCTCTATCAGCCCGCGTTAGAGGATGCCGTTCCTGCGCCGTTCAAATCTAAATGAAATCTCCACGGGCTGCGATTATTAACTCCTTCCACCACGCAGTGCCTATTTATTTACTCATTCTCTCTCCCCCCTCCACCCCCTGCCCACCGAACGCGAATAGCTGAAACGCTTGTGCACCATTCTGTTGTTATTGTTGTTGTAATTTTCCACCAATTTTATTCCCCAATTGTGTGCCGTGGGTGGCGTCGCGTCACGAGAAGAGGCCTCTCCATGTGGATCTCTGGCAGAGCGGGGTGTATCCCCGTCGCGTTCAAAAGAGAGGGGCCCGCGAGAACGGGACACTGCAGAATTAGCTCTGACGCGAGAGAAATGTTATTAGGAAGCCACTGGAGCTATGCGCTTTTAAATCGAGATTGAAAACTAATTTCTTTAGAACTGCTTTTTTGTGTTTAGTTTGTTGTCTTTCCTCCACCACCTCCGATTAGCACTGTTGGCGAAGTACGGTTCGAAAGAAGTTCAACGCACGTACACGCAAACTGACATGCCTTCAAGTTATGTTTTACTCCGCACTCTCTCCGCATGTAAGAGGAGCGAGTAATGTTCGTTCATGACAGTCAAATGGATATGTCATTCTCAGAGATGGAATTTCGCCAAATTATGCGGACAGACTCGGATCATCAACCCCACAGCACTTGAGGAACCCGGTTTAGTCACGGACGGCCCGGAATCTGGATTCGAACCCAAGTAACTCAGCTCCAGAACCCTGATCTATTCCGCAACTTCGTTGTGACTGGGACCGAGTGAGTAGTTCGGTGGGAGGATGTGCGTGCGGGCGATGCATCATCCTGCACGAAGCCCCCCCCCCCCCCCCCCCCCGAGGCTCTTCAAGCTTCGGTGCAAACGATTGCGTTGGCAGCGAATTACAGACACAGAAGTGGCTCAAGGCCTGCTCGTGCGGACAGCGACACATGGCACCGACCGACCGACCGATCTCACGGCCGCAGCTGGCGCAGAGGGTAAAAAAATGAAATCCAATAGAAGAAGAAAAAAAAACGTACGTTTAGAGCAAACTGATAAAAAAAGCGACAGTGTAATATAAATGTTAAATATGAATTGTTATCGTCAAGCACCTGTGTAGTCTTACGGTTGTTACAGTTTCCTGCTCGAGACAGGAGATGAGATTTGGGGGGACGGGGGAGAGGCATTGGGAGGAGAGTGGTAGACTTGGCGAGTGCGTGGGTGAAGAGAGGCATGGAAACCACAGGCTGCCTGGTAGAATAGGAGGCGCCCTCTTTTTCACCATTGATGAGACACCTTCAGTATACACCTGTGTGTGTGTGGGAATATAGTGGGGAGCGGTGGGTGCAGTGGTTAGTGCACTGCCCTACGAACCGAACCCGGCGACCCGAGTTCAATTCCCACTCACTACCAATAACAGTGGCGAATATGTGAACCAGTCCTGGGCCTCCCCTAGGTCGACTCAGCCTTCAAATTAGTGCCTAGTGTAATGTGTGAACATCAGCAATGGGGAGACAAAGGGGGGCTGGCGTGGTGCTGGCCACCCACCCCCTCGTGTGCCGCGCTGGCCTTCATAGGTGCTCGCTAACAGCACTTGCCCCAAAAAGTCTGCTAAAGCTATGCGGGGGATCTTTATCTTTGTGCGTGTGTGTGTGCGCGTGTGTAGCGGGCGTTCTTTTCATGATATCTACGTCCTTGCTGGGTTTCAGGGAGGTAAGCCGACTTGTTTTGTCGTCCGCTCTTTGTTCTCCGTCATGCCCGAAATAAACACGGAGAGGAGCTGAATGAGCCTCGGTCGTAAAGCCGCCTGTTGTTTTGATGCAAAGTCTCCCAAGCGGTTTTCACATTTTGTTTCTTTGTTTGCTTGCTTTGTTTGGCTACCGTATGAATAATTATAACCGCAAGAGACGCCCGCCGATCCGTGGCCGCGACAGTGACAATGGCCGTTCGCTCGTTTGGTTTATCCGTACGGATTCATGCATTTCCATCGCGTTAGATCGCACGCACACGCGCACGCACGCACGCGTGCACGCTCGCACGCACGCGCGCACATTTTGTTGACGGTCGACTGAACTCAATTAACAGCCAGAGGGCGGTTGGGACGGCAATGATTATAACTTGAATATTTATATATTTCAAAATTAACAAATCGCTCATTATTATTTATTATTCAGAAGTTGTCTGCGGTGGCTCGTAGATCAGAGGTACTGTGCAGCCAAAACTGAGAGCCTGGGTGTGAATCCGGGTTTCAGCCGCTGCCTGTGATTAAACCGGGTTCTCAAGTGTACCGAGTTAATGGTCTCAGCCCGGCCACTAATGACTTAACAACAACAACAACAAAAACCTCATCACATTAAAGTTGGTTTCGCGCTTATTTTGGGCCAAATTCCAACTCGTTGAATAAAAAATGATGGTTTGACTGCTACGTAATGAACGCCATTAAAAGGTGGGGGCAATTGAAGTGGTTTCGAAAATAATTGGTGACATCCTGACCTTCCACAGCTGTTCTTTGGCACAGAGTGATGCACTGCTAGCTAAAAAAAAGAACTGCTTCAATCAGCCCTCCTTACAACCGTCTCGGTCATGGGCGAGGGGTTGTTTGACCATACTTCACCACGCCGGTCAGTGCGGGCTATTTAATAGGAGGGCTCTGAACCGTGCAGCTTTAGCTCGCCACTGATAGTAGCCGCGGCTGGAAATTAAACCGAAGTAGCTGGGCATTTTCTTGGTTCTTTCGGTAAAGTCACCTAGAAGGGAAAAAACATAATAATTATTATGCTTATTTTTTTTATTTTATTATTTCCCTTCTACGTGACTTTATCGAAAGAACCAAGAAGATGAATCCCTGCAGTCACGAAAGCTTTAAATCGAAATTTAGCTGGGCATTGATTGCGATTCGCTAACCAAGCTCAAAGCAAAATTCCAAATAAAAATGTCATGACATGACTTAGAAAGAGCACTGTTAAAATAGAATGAGGGGGGGGGGGGAGAAAGCCAGAAGGAAATAAATATTAAAATCACCGCATTGTAAAGGAGGTTATCAAAGTGTCAATGTCCCGACCCATACCCCGTGCTTCTCAACCCCGCAGAGCTGGAATCCACGCTTACCTTCCTGCCGTGCGAAACCAGTTTCAAAGGACGCTGCTCCCTCTGCCATTCTCAGGAACTGCGCTCACGAGCCCGAGGGCAGTGGGGGGCTCAGTGGGGGGGGGGGCAGCTAATATCGTGCCAGATGACTGACCCAGCCCTACTGACAATCCTAGGTTCGAGGCCAGGTTTGAGTATCTGCAAGTAATTCAACGGCAGTGCAGTCCCGTGAATTGATGGCTTGCCCATGTCTAGTTTTTTTCGCAAATGAAACCGTTGTAATTGATACGGAAATAAATGGGAAATATTCGGAAAAGAGATGGCGAAAACGAGGAAAAAAAAATATTTCCTTCTGGTACGGAATTATGAGCCCTGCCTACACCATGAGAACTCACCGAATCGGCGAGAGGAAGCGGGGGCAGTTGATCGGTACAACCTCACCA
Source organism: Lethenteron reissneri (assembly GCF_015708825.2). Classification (NCBI taxonomy): domain Eukaryota; kingdom Metazoa; phylum Chordata; class Hyperoartia; order Petromyzontiformes; family Petromyzontidae; genus Lethenteron; species Lethenteron reissneri. The sequence continues at coordinate 2,814,530 of NC_083815.1, read as the reverse complement.
ACGACTGCACTACAGTCGTATTACACGACAGTTGGACATTTCATTAAAAAACGTTCATCATCTCTCTGGGAATTAAATGCTGTTTGATTGGCATGCAGGAAACGACGCACTCAGGGCGTACCGAATGTTGTTCCTCTCGAGTGGATAACGAGGGTCATTGAAGGGACACCCCCCTCCACAGTTCGGAGGTGTTCCGTGACATGATCGTTCTGGAGCCATCTCTGATGACTCTAGGTTGTGCACTTCCCACTGTGAGAATTCCAATAGAAAAACACGTGCTCATCTCCTGACATGCGTGCCACAGATGGCACAATCAGAATGTGATTGGGGAATACAACCCATGGGGTGGTGGTGACGGCGGTGACGGTGGTGTTGCGGATATTTGCGTGTTACACTTAATACAGTTTCACCACGGGAGCTGTCCAATCAGCACCACCGTAGGGAATTCTTTTTATCGACATTTACGCACTCGCTTCATCACCGAGATTCCACGAAAAACAGTTTCGCCAGCGCGGGTCTTGTGAATGTTTTAAGTATGTACTATGTGAAAGAGCACAAAAGAAATTAATTTCTACCACAGGGAAGGAAAAGTGGGGGGGGGGGGGGGCACAAAAGGTCAGTTGTATGGGGGGGGGAGTAGTGGAGGGGTGGGGGAGGGGGTAACGACTCCCCCTAAACTAACACTCGTTTGGGTTGCATTTCAAGGCAATTAAGCCGTGCTGCTCTCTTTCCACGTAAACCATTAACTATCCATTACCAGCTTGATATAACCGCGCCCGGAGGGAGGTAGGGAACGGGGTTTGAATGCGGGCAGGCAGAAGATAAAGTTTTAGTCAAATTAATGGGAACATTTCCCAAAACTTTCCGTGGAGACGAGTATGTTGGTGCCAACGCCTGCAGCCCACGGAGTCAAATGGAAACGGAGTACTTTGGGGGATCTACTGATTTGGCCCAAGTAACCCCAGGCTAATGCGGTCAAATTCAGGCACCCATAAGATGATTGGATATTCCACTGAGACGATGCCAGTAGCTACAGGGAGGCGTGGAGACGTTTGACCTGATCCCGCCCCTGGTTCTGAGCAACCGACTCGAAAGCCCAAAATCTCCGACCGCCAGCAACAAACAGCACTGTCGAATAATAGAGTTTTTTTTTATTAGATCGCGTAAATATATAAATGTGTCGTTAAAACCCGCCACCACCCGACACAGCCAACTAGTAAGTAGTTGTCACGTAAACAGAACGTGCCAATTCGTCACTCGTACAGCACAGCGGTGTGTTGGAGAGCCAATCCACAGCATTTACTCAGCGCTAACCCAAAAAACCTCTATTATGGATGATATTGGTCGCGAAAGCCTACGTGTTAAACACTGTCGGCGCTGGAAGAGATAAGGGCGTAACGTGAATTAATTGAGGTGATAAAGCATGGGGGGGGGGCGGGGGGGGGGAGACGATGGGATTGCGAATTCCCTAGGGGAGTAGTGCGAGGGAGGAAGCAGAAAGCGAAGTGAGGGCGACCTGCAGTGTGCGGTCTGGCCACGGTGCGGATGACGTAGTCTGGGAGACCGGCTTCAATTTCCGGGAGTCGTCATCGGAACTGTTTGCCGTTTGCTCTCTATCGTATGGTATGGTATGTTGAGCTTCCTTCCTAGCCAACCATACCTAGCCAACCGTGCACATTGGTGTGGGTGTCACAGTTATAAAGATACGGATTTCTTAGGAGCAGTTAAATACCCAAGAATTTTAAGGCACCTTTACACCACCATCTCGTCTCAGTCATTTCCAATACCCAGCTGTAATTGTATTTTCTTAGCCCAGGGCAGCCCATCGTGTCGCAGTTAAGGATCCAGAGTGACACAGAAATAAACATGCCTTACGCCTTGTATTGACCACGCGGCATTAAAGTTTAATTTCAGGCTAAGTTGACCTAGTGGAGCGCCGGGAAGGTGCTAACCCGTCATGTGATCAAGATTCACGACACCAGGGCACCACAGTCAACTGGGCCACTGCTCACACGGCGGTTTACAAAGCATGCGGGGGGGAGAAAAACCCGTCACCGGTGTGAAATATCGCACCAATTGTTTCGTACTTGACGGTGGAAATTCTACGGGGCGGTTCCCTGCCCGCAAGTGGTGGCACGTGGCATCAAGACACCAGGGAAATATTTCGGTTTCCCATCGCAATTCGTCACCGCGAAAAGCAGATTGCGCCGGTCGCCTTCATTGACTTTTCTCCCGCCGCCCAATCTCGCGACTCTTTTAAACATTTATGTACAATTTGTTTTTCTCTCTCCCTCGTTAGCATCGACATTTTGATTCCCTTTGCACTTCTTGGGAACTCGCGTGCAAAAACTTCGTGTCTTTTGCAACAGAGCTCGTTAGGGATTGTTTTTTTGCTTTGCAGAGAGCGTTAGTCCAAAGTCAACTGCGAGCTGACAGTGATTTAAATGTTTGTGCAGCCACGCGCTCGACCGAACAAGTCAAACTGACGTGTGGCCACTGCCTTCACCGAGCAGTGGATGGAGAATGGCTGATGGTGGCATGATGGCACTCACGACCGTAACTGAGACGCGTGATGGTGCAAACACCAAGCAGTCTTCTTTATGGATCTGTAGACAAAGACTGCCATTGAGGGATAATGACTCTGAATCGCACGCAATTAATTGGATCGCGATGGGTGGCCTGGGGAGAGGGGGTGAGCAGGGAAAGCAATCGTGAATACACCTCCACACCCGAGTGATCTGGTTGCACTGTGCAACCAAATCACTCTCGAAAACTATACATCAGCCTGCAAACTGCTTTGACCATATCTGAGCGAGTGGTTGTGGAAAGAGGAAATAAAGTGGCGTGTAATTCAGGGATCATCACGACCAAACCGGCGCTGGGAAACGTGTCATGCGGTGATGAAATTCGCCGCGACAAATCGCCGAGCAGATAGCCACTTGCAAGTACGGTAGGCCCGGTCCACATCGCCCTGTGAGCCAATGGTTGCACCAATTGCTCGCAACTGGTTGCACCAATTGCTCGCAACTGGTTGCACCAATTGCTCGCAACTGGTTGCATCAATTGCTCGCAACTGGTTGCACCAATTGGTTGCAACTGGTTGCAGAGCCGTCCGCATATGGGCGACAAAGTTGCCCCAGCCATCACTCAGGTGAAGGATCTGGCTTTACAACCGCAACTTTTCAGTCTCACATGAAGCAGGTGACCCGTAGCTGCGCGTGATCTACCGAGAGTCATCTGATGGGGGCAAAGCCAAGGCAGGGGAATAAAGAAGGCACATTCATATTTAAATTATTTAGATATGCTGTTCACAGGCACCGGTGTGTGTGTGTGTGTGCGTGCCCCAGCTTTCATCGCACATCAAAAAAAATCCCTCATTGCATATTCTGTGCATGAAGCCGGAGTTGAATTTATTTTCGTGCGTGCACGTGTCTGTGTGTGTGTGTGCAAGACCAATGGTATTAATAAATAAGCGTGGTTATTAAATATGGGAATGCACGCGCAGCCGTGTTTGCGCGCCACGATGAAGCAATATTCGTTCATAATGTGAACATTCGCACAAATTAAGTGTGTGTGGCTATCTGCCGACCTTACCACCCACCTACCTAGCTGCACGTCTTACCTACCTGCCTGCCAATGGATCTGCATACCTAACCCACACACCCAAAACCCACCTGCCCTCCTGCCTACCTACCCAGGTACATCATATTGCACATACCTACCAAAACAACTACTTACCCACCCAACCAAACTTACGCAACCAAACCTGCTTAACCCACCTTCCTACTTAACTACCCACACAACTAGAAAACCTACCTACCAATATACCTATCTAATCACCCATTTTCTTACCCACTCACTCACCTACCAACCCACTCACTCACCTATCCACCTACCTACCAGCTGGCTCACGTACCCACCCACCCACCCAACCAGCTGTCCACAAGTTCGACAGTTAGTCGCGGGGACTTGTCGTGAACGTGGACCGCGAGCGGAGATGCGGAGGAAAGATGTTGGTCGTGATTCTGGAGTGGGGGAAGCGGGGGGGTGGGGGGGGTTCTCGTGGGTTGGGCGCGTGGAGGGCCGGACATTGAACATTAAACATTCAGGTTCCCATTGATCAGTAGGCGGGCAGGAGTGGTTGAGCGGGTGAGCGGGTGAGCGGGTGAGCGGGTGAGCAGGCGAGCGGGTGAGCAGGAGGCGGGCACGGACGGCAGGCAAGGTCTTGCCACATTGCGTTGGGGTCAGCTCGAGTGCTCGGCTGGGAAACAGTGGTGCAGCTTTCGCTGTGGGTCCGGCAGTGTGAATGGGTACAACACCGGGGCTCGATCGGCAGGTTGTCCTGTGTGGTGGGGGAGAGTGTGGGTACGCCCGCCTCTTCCCAACACGTCTGGACAATGTGAAAGAGTCAACTAAATGCCCTCTAGGGTTCACTTTAGTGCAGTGTTCTTCATTGCAAGGCCCAGGGGCCACTGGCGCTTCCTGGTGGCGTTTAATGCAGCCCCCGACAAAACACAAATAGTGAAAAACAGCGCCTGTAATGCTGTCAAATCCAGTGGTTTCAAATGTTTGGCGGACCCTCACACTGATGTCGTATCAGCGAAAGTGCCCCCCCCCCCACACACACACCTCCCCCCCCTCTCTGAAAATGAGTTTGACCATACTTTACCCTTCCAGTCAGTGCGGGGTTGATGCGCCTGCAGCTTTGAATCAAAGGTAACGTTCACATTTTCACACAGCGACAAGTAACGGGCAGACTCGCCCGCGATCACGTTGCGTTCTGGATGACGCTCGCTCACACGCTCGCTCACACGCTCGCTCACACGCTCGCTCACACGCTCGCTCACACGCTCGCTCACACGCACGCTCACACGCTCGCTCACACGCTCGCTCACACGCTCGCTCACACGCTCGCTCACACGCTCGCTCACACGCTCGCTCACACGCTCGCTCACACGCTCGCTCACACGCTCGCTCACACGCTCGCTCACACGCACGCTCACACGCTCGCTCACACGCACGCTCACACGCACGCTCACACGCACGCTCACACGCTCGCTCACACGCACGCTCACACGCTCGCTCACACGCTCGCTCACACGCTCGCTCACACGCACGCTCACACGCACGCTCACACGCACGCTCACACGCTCGCTCACACGCACGCTCACACGCTCGCTCACACGCTCGCTCACACGCTCGCTCACACGCACGCGCGAAAATAACCACCGCTGCTATTATTCCCAAAAAGTAAAAGGCGCCGCGCGGAAGCGCCGCTCCGGAACAAGAAGACAAAGTGCAACATGTGCCCCCATCGCGTTATCCCTGTCCAGCTGGGGGAGGGGGGGCAGCTCGCTCGCCCGGGTGACCGGGGGAGTGGGGGGCGCGTAGGGGGGAATGCCCCCGGGGAGGATGAACGCGCCCATTTAATATTCCTCGCACACAACGAGGCGTGGGCCCGGCCTCCCCCGCCACCCAGTTCGCAATTTTACACAAATTTGCCGGGTCGGAGGCGTGGCCCCTCGACTGCTCCCCCAGCGCCCACGTGGGGGAGGGGGGGGGGGGTCCGCAGCGAGGGAGCCAGACGACCCAGGGAGGGGGGAGCCTCTCGAGCCGTTCAATCGGAGGGGGTTCATTAGTCGCGCATCGTTACGGGAGGAGATTTCGTGGCCGATTTCACGGCCCAACCCTCCACTTGGTGGGTGGTGGCGCAGCGGTTTGCGCGTTTTGCCGAGAGCCAGGTTGTTGCCGCCCCACGTTGCCGGGAGATTTTATTCGTTTCCTGAAGAAGCTCCCGGCGTGCGCAGCGGAACGTCGGACATCATGCCGAACAATACGCGATTCGTCCCGAAAGCACCTTGGACAGCGGAGTCTCGCGTTCGTTTTATGGGAAGGGAGAGGCGGTGCCGTGGTTGGCGCTTTTGCGCTCAGAACCGGCAACCCGAGTTTGATTTTCCGATATGGTTTACATCAGCTGTGAATGCCATCTGAACTGGTCCGAGCCACGCACCCCCCAACTTCTACCAACCACCCACTGAGCGGCGTGGTGAAGTATGGTCAAACAGCTGCCATGGTTGCCGCGGCCTGGGGAGGCCGTCGTCATCCAGCGGTGGATTGGTAAGGGACAGCGAAGTCGTTTTTGCACGAGTGAGACTTGGCCTCAGATACGTGGGAGGCCATTCTATGGCTGCACGTTTCCAGTACAGTGCACAGCACGGTATTAACGTTGTTCCGTCCATCGGACTATCGGCTCTCCGGACCACTTTCATTCGGCAACAGTCGTTCGAGCAAGCACGCGCCGGGACAGGTTTCAACCGCCTGGGCCTCATCAGCAGTCAAGCGTGCTAAGCCACTCCTGCCAGATGCTCTTGGCAAGAACACGCCGGGCAAAAAATGGGGCCCCGTTCAGAGCAACAACAACAAAAAACCCACCCACAATATCGCATACAATATACACAACGGAATATTGTAAATGTATACAATATTGCATACACTATACACAACAGAATATTGTATGCAATATGTTGTGTTGTAGACAATGTTGTATACAACAACATGTTGTATACAACATTGTATTGTGTTCATTTCGTATTGTATACAATGTTGTATGAATGTTGTATACAATATTGTATACGATATAGCACAACATTGCATGCAACTTCATTCCGCGCTGCTGCTGCTGCTGCTGCGAACCATTGTGCGTTCACACGCGCGCAGCAAAAGTCTGTTCTGTGTCTCCACACGTAAGTTCAACTACACTGTCGTCTACTGCCTCTCCACACCAATGTTGTGTCCAGCGGCGTCGGTCCCAGCGAGCAAAACAAAGGAGGGTTCCCGTCCTCGACCTGCCCGCACACCCTCGCCAAGCGCACGGTCGCTCCGCGCGTCCCTCGCAGCGAGCGCGCTGCGGGAGTCGCAGCGCTCCTGTGTTGCACTTCGGTGCCGAGATGTCAACCACCTCGCCTGGAATACACGGGAGGTCGCTCTAAGGTCCTTGATGAAAGGTGCTTGATGAATAGAACTATTATTATTATTCAAGTGCAGTATTGCTATATCAGTGTCTAAGACTCATGAAGAGGATGTCGGGTGAAATTGAGATATCACTTCTGGGTCATTTCACAACGAGACATGTGTGTTACTTATCTGTAGTTTTTTACCATCTCAGTTGAATTTTTCGTCTCGTTCATAGAGCTTTGCTCAGTTTGCCTACCTGCAGCGCTAGCATCTCATTTGCGTGGAATTCGCGCATACATCTTCGATAATCACGCACCGCGTCATGCCTTGTATCGAGATAATCAATATTAATCCATGGTGGCTAGGAGATGTTAACTACCTCGCCTGGTATCCAGGAGATCGTGGGTTCGATCCCGACCCTGACGCCTGCTGTATTTTTGGAGTTTGCGTGTCTCTCTCTCCCCGTGGTGGCGTGGATTTTTTTTCTCCGGGTCCTCCGGTTTTCCCCTCCACATTCAGAAACTTGCGTTTGGAGCATTTGGCTGCTATAAATTCCCACGTAAGCCACTTCGGTGAGAAGCTATCATTTGTGGCCAGGTCGCTTCTGAGCTTTACAGCTCAGCGGGCCTTACCTGATAAAATAAAAATTGTGTTTATTTCGCAACGTATGTAGCCAACCGTGCTAATCGGAGGTGCTCTCCCCGGCTGAGCTAGAGACGCGAGCAACAGCGTCGATATGATGCGATCTGCGTGTCCAAGTGTTGCAGGATCGCCGGCCGCTCGCTCACTCGCTCGCTCCCTTGCTCGCTCTCTCGCATTCTCCGACACATTAAACACGATGGACTCATGTCTCTCCATTCCGCGCGGCTGGGCACGGAGGGGGTTGGGGGTGGCGAGGGTGGAGAGAGACGGGGAGAGATATCGGAGGGCGGGAGCGGTGGGGAAGAGATGCGGAGACACCGCGACTCCCCTCTCTGGTTGTCCCTCAGTTATCTCCGCCCCCCCCCCCACCCCCTAATTCCAAAGTTGCGATGATCAGCGGCAACACAGAAGTCTTCCAGAATTTTTTTTTTACGATAAATGGCGGTGCGTTTTTTAGCATGGCGCTGGAACATGACATTACAACTGGCAGGCATTTAGCGCCGATCCGCAAACCGGTGGCAGTTAATATGCACAGAATTAAAGTTTCATCTCTCAGCACGCCGTGTATGTCACTTTTCATGATCGGGCTTTCCAAGAGCACTTCAACCTGCCCACGATTGCTGCTTCATTTCATCGTTTTGATCCCCGGGCCAATTTCAATAAGCACGCACGCGGTCGGGACACTGACGAAGAGAATGGAACAAAAGTGCGCAGAGAAGCCATGATCTATCCGGCAGTGGATAAAGCATGGCTGATGATGATGAGGCATGCACTGTATTGATTTGGCATGCTCTATCCAGCAGCGGATGAATCATGGCTGTTGATGATGATGATAATGTTGAGGCATGTATTGCTTTCCCACCTCCTGCCCTAACACACACACACCTGTGGTTTAATGAAGTTTCACAAGTCAGGGTTTGAGAAACAATTAATTTCAAACACTCTGCTGAACATAGTTCCCCGAGTGGGTACAAGGGTTAACTGAAGCTATTACCGTACAGCGTACAGCAAGTCCTCGCTTACCGCGGTGGATGCGTTCCGTAAAAAAAATGCCAGGTGAAGTGACAAATGCGTTTAGCGAAAACAATTTCCCCCATAAACAATGTAGCGATAAAGGTTGGCGAGATACAATGTACTGCTACCAGTCCGCATGCACAGTGAGATGGCAGGACACATAACTGAGGGTACGCCGCCGCGTTACGTATCGTTCCGTTCAGCCGCGCAGCTCAAGAAAGTAGTTCGTCGTCGTCCGCTCAGAAACCGCGTTCTAACGGACGCGAGTTCCGCCCGTTACAACGGGCACGACTGGAAAATAACAGCTGCTCCGCACACACGTGTGTCGATGGGTGATGTGTCGTGAGCATAAGGGTCGATTTTAATCGATGCGTGGTCACACTGCCTCCTAACCAGTCAGACGTGCTGGTGTGGGAAGCTTTCTTTTTTCGGTTGATCCTCGATAGGCTGATGGATTTGTGCAATAAATTAAAAAATATATATATGTATATCGCCCGAACGCTTCAGGGCTGAGTTGCAGATTTGGGTCAATTTTGCGTTCGGATGAAGAGTTGTGAGATTATTTTCCCATCGAACAGCTTGCGATCCATTACGCGTGTCAGATTGAATCATCGTGGGCGGAAGGCGACCACTCAAAAAGGGATTGGGTTGGCTTTTATGATGCATCGCAGTAACGGACAAGCAAACAAAGACACTCGGCACGATTTAAATCGTTGGAAATTTCATTGGGAACAAAAAAAAAACGTTGCACCTTTGTACAGCGAAACCAACATCTTCTTCCTCGTTTGATCCGGCCCTTCGCTCTCGTCATTTGCCTCGCCAGCCGACGAGCGAGCGAGCGAGCGAGCGCAGCAAATGTCAAAGTGATCGCGCACATTTATGGCAATTTACACGCGGGAATATGAAAGTTTCGCGCGAATGAACGTCACTCGCGCGTGAAACCCGTGGGGGTGTCCCCGCGCACGCACGACGACACGGCGGTAATCGGTGACACGTTGCAGCCAACAGCGATCTCTACGTGCGCGTGAAGGTCTCCTTCCACCTGTCCTCCTGACACTGGAGTTCAGTTCCCAGACCTCCAGCCAACATTGCACTTATATAACAAGGTAACTTGCTACCAGTTTTTTCCCCGCATATTACAGGGTGCTTCAAAAATATATGAACACTTACATGGGACTATCGTTTTTAATGGAAAAAGCTCGGATAATAATACACTGTAACATGATAACAAATGCAATGTTAATATCTTCAAAAAGTCAGAGTCTCTGCTTGTTCGCCATCATTGTCAGCACACGCCTGGAATCTTCTCCAGGTGGTCTCCAGAGCCCGGAGCCACACTTATCGTGGTATTGTTGCAAATTCTCCGAAGTGTTTTTTTGAAGCACGCCATATTATTTTGGTCTCATTCTACGTGTTTTCTTGGCAGCATGTATCGAGACAAACTGTCCATTTGGAACTCTCGCAGAGCTGTGGATGAATCCGTGTTAAAGAACGGCCCGGGAAGGTGACATCAGAGAACTACGATCTGAGAATCCTCCAAGTGACCTAACGTATCCACATTTTCTCGCTCAAGAGCTCCGACCACTAGGCTAGCCGGCCACCTTCTCATCACGTAATACCAATGTTGACTAAACCAAGCACACATTGGCAAGGTGTGGCCTTTGTCTCCCTAGTGGCGATGTTTACACACCGCCCAGGTACTCATTTGAGGCTGAGTCAACCTAGGGGAGGCCCAGGACCGGTTTAGCTAATCGTCACTGATGTTGGCCGTGAGCGGGAATCGAACCCGGGTGACCAGGTTCGTAGCGCAGCGCGCTAACCGCTACACTACCGCTCCCCTAACATTCAATCCACACACAGTGGCACATTCAATACACACGTGTGTTCGGTCACGCACGTGCCCCACGGGCAATTCGCGTGCGGCCACCGCCCTGCGTGTACTATTAGTGCGGGACACGCGCGTGCACCACAGATTGCTTCTGGTGCCCTCCCCGCTAATGTGATTTCCATCGCGAGTGATTAGGACGGCCTTCAGGCAGCGCTCCGTGTAATTATATTTGCACAGCGCTTTCTGACGTGCGGGAGATCGCATTGCCCTGCGGGCGGGTTGCCGCGTGGATTGTGGCGTGGTGGGAGGGGGTGATTCTCCACGCTCTTTGCCATGAGTCTCTTGCATCCACCCCCTCCCTCTCATCTCTCTCAGAAGACAAAGATCCCCCGTGTAACCTTAATAGATTGTAGGGACAAGTGCAATGCACTGCTGGATGAAGGCCTCCCAACAAAGCCATTGCCATCTCTGACAGTAACGTGATATGACAAAGACACAGATTGCTCCTAAAGCCTGAACGGACTGTTGGGGCAAGTGCCGCCTTTGTCTCCCCAATGGCGATGTTTACGCACCGCGCCAGGCACTCATTTGGGGCTGGGTCGACCGAGTGGAGGCCCATGAATGTTTCAGATAATCGCTACCACCGGTGTTGGCCGTGATCGGGTATCGAACTTGGGTCCTCGGGTTCGTAGCGCAGCGCGGTAACCGCTCCCCACCACCGCTCTTCTCTCACCCATGCCCACTCCATTTTATTCACGTACGCCCCGAGATTAATTGCCTATTTGGAACCCAACAGTTCGTGGAACGTCGACCCCCAGCTTTCTACAACGATCTTTCTCACACACTGCGCATGTTTCCTGGAATGCCTGTGATCTCCTACGCCCTGGCAATCCGCACGGAACGGAGTTCAAGTGCAGGCTGAACAACTTCCTCTCCCTCCTCCCCTGTCCATGGTCGGCGTTCTGCATTTCCGCCCGTGAGATCCGCACGCGTCCGCTCCACCCTTATCCTGCTGTCTCTAATTTCCCCATCAAAATAAAATCAATACCCCCCAACCTACCCCGCTGACCCCCCCCCCCCCAAGCCCTCTTCATCGTGATCTAACAATAAGGTTACGGATTTGCATTTATTATGCACTTAAATGGCACGGCGCATGTCAAAGCGCCTCAAGTGAAAACACATTTATAGAGGTCTATACACATCACGTTCTCACGCGCTCGCTCGCTCGCACGCAGGCAATGGTCTCGCACACTACGGGTGCTGAACTACATAGCAGAGGTGTGGACTCGAGTCATGTGACTTGGACTCGAGTCAGACTCGAGTCATGAATTTGATGACTTCAGACTCGACTTGGACTTGCATAACAATGACTTTGTCCCACCTCTGCTACATAGTATATTCATAATTGCATACTCACACGCGCACACACAAAAGAGAAAGGACCCCCGCATAGCCTGCAATAGACTGTCGGAGGCAAGTGCTGGTAGTGAGCACCGATCAACGTGGGGGAAGGCGCCACGAGTGCTGATGAGTCAAGAAGTGACAAAGACAAATGTCCCTCGTCAAGCCTGGACGGACTGTCGGGGGCAAGTGATGTTAGCGATCACCGACGAAGGCCGGCACGGCACACGAGGGGGTGGATGGGCGGCACCACGCCGCTCCAGGTGCTCACTGAGGGCCGAGTTGACCTGCGGGGAGGCTCAGGACCGGTTCGGATATTCACAACGATGGCGTCCGCGGCCGCGAATCGAACTCGGGCTCCGCCGAAGCACTCCCTGCGTCACTGCTCCCGCATTACGCAGAGTCGCCCACTCTCACAAGCAAACACAACGCTCACACACAACAAACAAACACATCACGCACTCACACGCTGGCGCGCACGCGGCGCAAGGCGGATTGATACGCCAGTCGCATTTAAGACGCTTTATAAATGCAAAGTGTTCCATGCCGCATTGTGCGCGCGACACTCAGTCACGAGCGCACGCACGCGCGCGCGCACACCTACACAACCTGAAGGGCACCCAGCCTGGCGCCGACCCAAATCCGTTATGACTCTCTCCCTCTCGTGCGTGCGAGTGCGAGAGCGAGTGAGCGAGCGAGTGATCTCACCGCATCAACATCAGCGACACCTGGGGCGGCAACAGCGAAACATTGTCCGGTCTAGGGGTTTGTGGTTCCCGACAGCACCCCGGAGCGTCGGTGGGTGGGCACGGGAGGAGACGTTTGGCCGCTTCTATTCGTGGGTGTCTGACCTCATTTGGGAGGAAACTGGAGAATCCGGAGGAAACCCATCACGCGTATACGGAAGGATAGCCAGTCCTGACGGCTCTGTGTGAATGAATCCACTTGCTGTACTGCCACCTCCCGGAGGGGGTGGGGTGAGCTGAGCCCTCCCTCGGAATCGAACCCAGGCCGTCCTTTGCTGTGAGGCACCGTGCCGCTCTTGCGGGCACTGTAAATACAAATCCTTATCCGAACCTTCACCATATCCACTCGCTATGGACAAATACAATAAAGTATTTGGCGTTCTTGAAAGCTGCCGCGAGACATTCTCGCGGGCGGCGTCTCCCGCGACGTTGAGACGGTGAAACCTCACACCAGCGGAGAGCCGCGGAGCGCGACATCGACCCGTAACCACCTCCACCCCCTAGCACCACCACCATCCCCACCAGCACCACCCCATACCACCACCACCCCCACCACCACCACCCCCACCACCACCCCATACCACCACCATCATCTCCACCCCCTACCACCACCACCACCTCCTACCACCACCACCACCCCATACCACCACCACCCCCACCACCACCACCCCCACCACCTCCCCATACCACCACCATCACCTCCACCCCCTACCACCACCACCACCTCCTACCACCACCCCCACAAGCACCCCATACCACCACCATCACCTCCACCCCCTACCACCACCACCTCCTACCACCACCTCCACCCCCTACCACCTCCACCCCCTACCACGACCTCGACCCCCACCACCACCTCCACCCCCTACCACCACCACCCACCACCTCCACCCCCTACCACCACCACCCCCACCCCCTACCACCTCCACCCCTACCACCACCACCTCCACCCCCTACCACCACCACCTCCACCCCCAGGAGGGGACCCCCCTGGCGCCCCCCACCCCCCGCGGCTTTCGCCCCGAGCGCGGCGCCACCCGACGTGCACAAGGGCGGCGAGGGCGCGGGTCGCCTTCACGTTCGCGGGCGACGGGAGCAGATATCGGGACGGGAGGGGGGGGTCACTCGGCGGGGACAGAAGCTGGAGCCCTCCCCCCCCCACCCCCCCGCCTCCCCCCCACCGCTATTTTAGGAGCACAATGGCGCGCCATGGAGTGCCGCGTACACCCCTCAATTAGCGCCACGGGGCACACCTGGCGCATGGGCATTAGCGAGGCCGCGGGAAGCAAGGGGGGGATAACGCCCTCGAGACAGCCGCCTCCTGCACCGCCTCCTGCCTTCGACCTTCATCGGTGGCTGTGGCATGGGGCCCCGGTGCAACAGAGTGAACGGTGCCGCCACCCTGTCCACTACACCCCCCTGCCCCCCCCCCCCCCACCTCCCGTCTTCGTAGTCTGGTGACACCGATGCCCCCCCCTCCGGGGTCGTGGGGTCCCTGGTGCAGTGAGAGTGGGGGGTGACGATCGTGAGAGTGGGGGGTGACGATCGTGAGAGTGGGGGGTGACGATCGTCCACGTGCGGCCTCTTGAAGGACCGTGCTTTGTGACGTCATTTGTTCAGGACCCCCCGCCCACCCACCATGCATTGCGGCTCTTGAAATATTGAGGGTGGTTCTTTTTTAACCGAATTTGCCAAAAACGTCTCTAATTGTTATTTTGGTTGCCGACACCCTGGTCTAAGGGGGTCATCGCAGCCAAAGCCGTCGACGTCACAGAATCCCACCCACCATCACTCCATACCAGCTGCTAGATTCCTTGATCTCATCAACAGATACGTTGGTTGGTACGATGAACAACGAAATGATGATGGTGATCAACAGATTCGTGATGTCGTGTATCCATCGCTTGGACGATACGACTGTAAATACTTTTGAACAACGCTTCATGCACCACGACAACGTACACCTACAGCCTGCTTTCATCAATCAACTGCTGGATGAAGTGCCTCCCATGCCGAGCGGACCGTGAGAGTTATTTGACCATACTTCACCGCGCCGGTCAGTGCGAGTTGGCAATGTTGGGTGGGTGGCGAGGGGGAGTGCAGAACGATGGAATTTGCTGCCTCTGCGCTCTGCATGATGTACCCCATGTGACATCTCAAGTTCAAATGTTAATCCTTGCGCTGCCGAATTGTAAAATCTCTACTTCAGGTTTTGTGTTTTAGTCTCAGAAATTTATATTAATAATAATCATACGTTAACCTGTGTAATGCAAGAGTTTGGTGTTTTATTTGAACGTAGATTGAATTTCCTTTATAGCTCACAAGTGAGGTCTGGCTGGATTAGGAGACTAAGTCTTAAAAGGCCCTCACCTGCTTTCACATAAAGCATTGTATTGACTGATTTCTCAATGCTTTAATGGGGGTTAATGTACACAACATTGACCCCCGCTTGCTAGAGTCACATCTCCTCGGTTGTTTTGACTACAAATAATGATCTTGCTTCTTTTATTTAACTAGCCATAAGCGTACAGTACACGCAAGCTTGAGAGGTCACGCACGTACGTACGTCGAACTTCTTTCGCACCGTACGTAGCCAAACGTGCTTGTCGGGGAATGCGGGGAAAGACAAACTAACTAAACACAAAAGCAGAGTTCTGAAGAAATGAGTTTTCTGCCATCACGGCCGAGGCCGCAGTTGCCGCAGACGCCGCGCGCCGTCGCCACCTTCCCGCTGCTAGATCCACGCAGCCGTCGGCCACTGCTGTCCTCCAGCTTTGAGCCTTCCCCTTGTCACACGGCGAGCGACGCGTCCCTTCGGCGGTTCATCGCTCGCGCTCTCATTGCCGCCACCACTTGGCCTCCAGGTCTTCCCCCCCCAACCTCGGGGAGGGGGGGGGGTCACCTTCCTCTGCGTGCAACGGAGGCTAAAGCAAGAACCTCGTTACCGCTTGCCGTATTCTTGCGACAACGTTATCGGTGTATATGTAGAATAGGGCTTCCGGACACCCCGGGTATTGTAGAATCACACGGAGACCAGATTCTGTACTCAGGGACTGCTCGCCGTTCATTCACTCTTCCTTCTCCACTCCACTCGCACTCCTTCTCTCTCTCCACACTTCCACCCGTGGCGGACGCTCGCTACACCCCGTCCCTTTCTCCTTCCGCACTCCCTCTCTCCTGGTCCCCCTTTGTATCCCCCTTTCCCGGGGTCCTCCCTTTGCGACTCTCTTCCCACGCTCGCTCCTCGTTGGGCACTCGCCTTAACCCTCTACATCCACGAGACAAATGAGTTTGGCGTTGGCCGTTGCGTCGGCAGCGGCACACAAGCGCAGTTCGCTCAAAATAAAAACGCCTCCCACAATTCCCCCTCTTCACAGCAAGTGCTTTTCAAGGCACTGTTATTATACGGGGTGTTTCAAAATGATTAACCCGATTTGAAATCGCTAAATCTCTGCAACCTTCGAACCGTCCATGAATGAAACTCTTACCACTGGAAAGGGCGGAGCATAGAGAGGGCGGGGCATAGAGAGGGCGGGGCATAGAGTTTCAAATGAGTACCACTCGATGCCTCTCCCAGCGCACAAACAGCCCCTAGCCTCAGTCATTCGCAAGACCGGTGAGCCCGCAACACAAGGCGTTTTGCGTTCTGCAGTTCAGCAAGACTGAATCCGTAATTGCGGTGCAGCGTGCGTTTCAACGGCGTTGTGGCTTTGATCCGCGAATGTCAAAGGGCATTTGTCGTTGGTACCGACAATATGAGGAAACGGGCTGTTTATGTAAGGGGAAGAGCACAGGGCGACCACGCACCACAGAGGAAAACGTGAGAAGAGAGGCGTTTGGGACGAATTCAACTATCGTCTCAATGTTGTCCATACAGCTAGGTGGAGGGCACATAGAGCATTTATAAAATGGTTAGTAAAATTTGATAACTGATTAAACCGTTTGTAACTTTTGTATAATTGTAACGTGTTGACATCGTGAAATATACTGCTTTGAAATTGGGTCCCTCTCTTTCAAACACCCTGTACGTGTGTGTTGATGTTGTTTTGATTTAAAGTTTTCGTGACTGCAGGGATTCATATTCTTGGTTCTTTCGGTAAAGTCACATAATAAAATAATACAAATATAAAACAAAACAAAAATCTCACGACGTTTCGACTGCAACACAAGCAGTTATTTATTATTGTATTATTGCCCTTAAACGTGACTTTATAGAAAGAACCAATAATATGTTGTTGTTTTTTATATATTCGTCTGGCAATGATTTTCCGCCCTGCACGCACCCTCCGCAAAAATCAAGGCCACGATTCAGTTCGTATCAAATAAATAAATTCCCGCTGCGTTGAATGGTAACGCCTCTGGTGGCTGCAGTGGGTGACATCGACCAAATGGAGCAAATATGAATCGAAAAGCCATATATGTCCACTGATGCAATTCAACACACGTACAGTGATCTGTGAGAATCAATATATGCATAAGGAGGCAATGCATCTCCTTGCCATATCTATCGTGAAGCACACAGAAGCGTTGGGTAATTGTTGTACGCATCCTATCAGCCACACGGCCTTCTGGGAGTGAATCTTTCCAGCAAGTGTTGGTTCAACACAAGAACAACTCTGGACCGGTTTAAACACTGCGTCTCATCAGCAAAGTCAGGCTCTCTGAAGCCAAAGCTGACGAACTGCCGGGTGTTCATATGCACGTGTATCAAACAAACTTTTGTTTTACAAGTGGAGAGACAAACATGGGGGGGAGGTGTACTGCGTGCTTATTTATTTCGCGTCTTACATTCTCCGCAGTAATGCCGTAAGAATCAAAATGAATCGATCAAGCGGCGAGAATCGTTCGACCCCGAACACATACGTCCGTGAAATGTATAGCGATCATCGCAATGCATCTTATTCGAGACGAGGAAAGGTGGCGGCCAGAGCAGCAGAACGCTGTGACTCACTATGCCGGCGGGAGCATCATAGATCCTCGCTAAATACGAGCACACCATTTCTATTATCGATACGAGGGGATAATACAGCAGCAGCAGCCGTCGTGGTAGTATTATTATCATCATCATCATGGCAGCAGCGGGCAAACGTGGATTACGGAGAATGGGCTTTCAAGTCGGCGGGACGTCCGTTTGGGTTTCGTCTTACGAAGGGCAGGTTGCGGGGAAATCTCTGTGGACGCTATCGTGTTGGGTGTTATTTTTCGTTGCAATCCGACCGACAGCTCTCCCTCGTCCCGCACACCCTCCCCGCTGCCCGCTAGCTCCCCTTGCCCCACCACCACCACCACCCCCACCCTCCCTCCCAAACCACCAAAACCGTCCAAGCCTCGTACGCACCACAGTCAGTCCCATCCGTACGGATCCGCGGCGCTCTGTAATGTCACTCGCAATGCCATAAAGAGACAGCGGCAATAAAGAACACGGCACTCCGCTCTCGTGCAGTCACTCCGCGCGCTATTAGATAATGTGCTTACACATCGGGATAGCTTTTAATCTTTGCCTGTCTCGAGCCTTTAGTCCCGAATTACTCGGGCCCACTTCTTGACGGGGAAATATTTCATTTAAATCGCAGGATGATGAAAAAAATTACTAAGTGGGATTTTTTTTTTTGCTACGGTGACGGCCAAAGTCACCCGGGCTTGGTGGTTTTTTTCAGCATTGTAAATTTTTTCGACGCTGTCAATTATCTAATGTTGTCAATTATATGCAAATCTTGTCACTGTCTTTAGTCCTCTGCCCAATGGCAAACCTGACATGTGAGATCTAATTACGGGTGCGACGACGCATTGATTTGCCATTTAAAATTGATCCTTGCGGGGTTTTTTTTTATCTTTCCGCCAATGTTATCGAGATTGTGCTGTTGACGTTAGGTCAGGAGACCAAGTACAGCGGTGCCACCGACCCTTCGTGTTAGAGAACGGCACGCAGAAGCAGATATCGCAGAGCTACTGCCGAGATACCTTCAGGCGACCTCTGGTCCATACGGCAGAGGGCAGCACTTCCAAACCCACTTTGACTGTCGCATGACGGATTTGCGAATTCCCGCAGCTGGAATTTTTGACAAATTAAGTACAGAACCAACTTTAATGTTTTTTTTGTTTGCTGCAATAATTGCCACCATCAACTCACGACGTTTTGAAAACAAGGCTAAACCGCGGGCCGCTGCCTGGCTTTGGGACGCAGGACCTCAGCAGTGTCAGCTGAACGCTCTGACCTCTAAGCCACACGGTCACCTCCGAGCAGCTGGCTTCGCTGAGAGAGTGAAGGATTCTGGGAAACTCAAAAGTCAGTAGTTGGCTCCTGAAAGAAAGAGGATTCTAGGAACACATTACTCCCGGGAATTCGTCGCGGCAATGATTCAAAGCGGCACGGAGCGTCGGGGAATGCAACAGACCCGGTGCGGAATGCCATCCACCCTCTTGCCCCCCCCCCATCCCCCCAAATCCATCACACTTCTCCTGGCCACAATGGCACGCAGCAACTCGCCAGACACTGCAATGCAGAGGTCACGACCCCCATTGTGTCTGGACCCCTGAACGCTGACGAGCGGGGGACAGGTGGCCCCGACACCACCCCCGCCGCTCCAGGGTGACCCCCAACCTCCCCGCCGATCCGTCATGCTCGGAGCTGCGCTGGGGCGGGTGGGGGGGGGGGTCACGGTGGATCACGCTTCAAGAGGCTTTCAGGGGCCGCTTGGGGGGGGGGCTGTTTTAATACGAGCCCCCACCAACCTCCCCCCACCTTCCCCACCCCCTGCCGTCACCACCCACCCTGGACCCCGACACCTTCAAATGCCCCCTCGACGCAAATTCTCGACAGGGCCAGACAGGTGTGACGTTCCAGCGATGCTTAATTGAGTTTAATGTGCGCGGCGCTGACCCTGCTGGCAGGCACGAGCCGCTATAACGGTGGCCGCCGTTATGAATGAACGCAATTAGTTTGGTTTTCATTCGGTTAATTGTCAAAGGTGAAAGCGCCTCGAAATTGCTTGCCTAGGCCACGCTGCTGACAAAAGGGAATTCTCCTATCGTGAGCTCTAGATAATCCTCGAGAGGGAACTCTTGGTCTACTCTTCAACACCGTCAGGAAGTCTTGGAAGAGGTGGCGGTACCCACGGTATGTCCCACCACAATTGTCGTTGTGGAGAATGCTAATAACAAAACAAATAATGTCTCTCCAACCATGACGCCGCTTCATTATAGTTTTTTTGTGTGCTGAGTATTGAAGGGTTTTGCATTGAACGTGGACCCATTGCTTACAGACGGTCCGTGCCTATAAACATCAAGCAGTTCACCAGCAATGGTTCCAGCAAGCCTGACTCTGCTGATGAGACACTGATTGTCAAAATCGGCTCATTAGTATGCGTGTATTGAACCAATGCTGCTGATAGAATCCACTCCCAGAGAGCCATGACACCTGGGTCTGTCCCGCGATCTCCTGCCTGCAGCAAGCCTACGACACTCCACGTGGCATCAAAGTGCACCTAGCCTGGCACAAGCTCCTGGGGTGATGTCACCGTCAATGAGTGGCGTATTGGCAGCTGCTCCTGCTACTGCTGCTGTTGTTGTGTGGATATGCCTTTGCTGTATGTGGTGCCTCGTCATTACCGTGCCGCTCATAAGGAACCTACTAAATTACACGGGGAAATCGAAGGCAAATTAGCACCTGCTGCAAAGCCCCTGATTCACAGGCGGCTTCGGCTCAGCAGAAAGATTGCCTATCATTACTGACAGATGCGTGCTGGCACATTCAGAGGCGTGGCCAGTCTCTAATTAATGGGTCAGCGCTCCGTATCAATTTGCCAGAATTGACTAATTGCCCACAAATCCGGTCACACAGAGAGCCCTGCCATGGCGCTATAAAAAGAAAAGAAAATAGAATTTTGAAAAAAACATGTTGGCATAAAATCTGGTTTTAGAAAATTGCATTGCGAGTGTTGTGGGAACAGTGTCACAGCTGTTGGGTTGGCGCTTCTGTGATCTGGGTGACCAGGCCTGGGCTGCCCCCCCCCCCCCCCCCACCGTTGCTTCATGGTGAAGTATGGTCAAAAGACCCCCACGCATGACCAATGCAGTCATGGAGGAGCCTTAATTAATTGCTGAAATTATTTCGCAGCGTGCATAGCCAAACGTGCTAATCGAAGGTGTGGGGAAGGAAAACAAACTAAAACATTAAAAAGAAACTGTTCTAAAGGAATGAAGCCTTAATCCAGCAAGGTATTGTCTACTGGACATCTGTGAAAAAAAGATCGTCACAACTCATCGAATTTTTTTCCACGATAAATATAGATTCTGATCAAAGATAAAAGAGTCTGGATTTACAGATTTGCTCTAAATTAAGTCTGTATTCTCAAGAATGCTGGCAGAGAGCAGGGATAACACCATTGCAAACCACTCACAGACTCACTGACTCAGCATCTACCTGTGAATTGTGTTAACATTTCTTGCCAGAGACGCCGAGTTTCTGGGATCGAATCCAGGTCTTAGCCACCTGACATTAAAGTAAGAAATAAATGTGCTTACGTTTAGAGCTTTTGATGCAAAAAAATATAAATTATATTTTGAAGATTGTAGTTTACCCGGCCAATATTATAATCCATGTATCATCATCATCATCAACAGCCATGATCAATCCACTGTTGGATGAAGGCCTTCACAAGCTGACATCACTTCTCACGATATTGCGAGTGTAATAATCCACTCAGCACCTACGCACACAAACTGATTCATCGCTCCATCTCCTTGGTTGGGTTAGCTCTCCGACGCATTGTATATTATCATCATCATCATTTAATAATGAATAATGCATTCATGTACACCCTGTGTATGCAATATGCTCGAACGAACAAAGACAAAAATCCCCTATATAGCCTTAACAGACTGTTGGGGCAAGTGCTGTTAGCGAGCACCGATGAAGGCCGGTACGGCAATGAAGAGGTGGGTGACCAGCACCACGCCCGGCCGCCTTTGTATCCCTAGTGGCAATATTTAAACACCGCACCAGGTACTCATTTGAGGCCGAGTCGACCTAGGGGAGGCCCAGGGCCGGTTCAGATAATCGTCACTGGTGTTGGCCGTGAACGGGAATCGAACCCATCTCATCCGGTTCATAGCGCAGTGCGCTAACCGCTACACCGCCACTCCCCACACTCGCTGCAGACCACAAAGCACCAATGTCGTGTCCTTGTCTGCATTGAGAGAGAGAGATCAGTTGGCTCGGCGCACACCAACACTGTAGTGTCTCTTCCTGAGCCCGTCGCGCCAACAGCCACGCGAGCGAGGAGCGGATCTCCCCGCCTCTCGTTGAGATAAATCTTCGAGGTGGCCAGGTGGCTCGGGTGGGGGAGTGGGGGTTAATACCAGGGACGTGCGGTCAGGGGAGGCAGGTGAGGCCTTGCCTCCCCTGCCTTCCTTGACCGCACGTCCCCGGTTAATACCACGTCATAGCCTGAGCCGGCACAGCCGAGATCCGGCGTTCAAATCTGGGCAGCCGCCCGCCATTAATCCGGGCGCTGAAGCAAGTTTGAGTTTGTGTTCTCAGTTGATGGTTTCAACCATCGCGTTCATTTTCCTCGACCTCCCCCCTCCCCTCACTTAATTCAACTTATGCCAGTTCAAACAATAAAAAATGTTGCTTTGACTGACAAACGACGGACAGTCATTGCACGTGATATATAAAAAAATTAAACGCTGCGGGTGAAGATAGCGAGAGCCATCGAGAGTGGGGGGGGGGGGTTCAGAAGTGGTTTTGTGATGTCGTCTTTCAGGGCTGCGATTGGAGGCGGGGTTGGTAACACTGCCGGACGCGACCGTTCTAAATAGGGTTTCTTCCTACCCGCTCGCCAATTTCAAAGGTCATCAAACTGTTTCACCCTCGCTAAACTTTATTTTCTCTTGGCTGCTCCGCCAGACTTAGAAATCCTAAGCCCGTGGGTGATGAGCACGGAATGATTTTCGCGACAATCACACAGAGGACCCAATTTTACCTGCGCTTTAACGGCACTGCTTTGTTTCAAGACAAAAAAAAACCGCACGAAATTAATTAACGGGCGACGCTAATGTGATCATGCTCCTGAGTGTTATTATCTCACACGATGCGTCGTGCGGGAGCCAGCGGATAGTCAAATAAAACCCAACGTAAGTGCACGCTGAGCTGTGGAGGGCCTTCGCGAGCTCAATGCTTGAGCCCCCGCTGTTGGCTGAACAACTTAAACCATAACAACCAACACATCGATTACCCGTGATCAAAATGGCCCTGAATGACGTGCCCCGTCTCCTCGGTCTCGGCAGCTGAGCGTCAGCGTTGACGATTTGCGTGCGGAAGACGGAGAGGTAAAGGCGCAGCCCTGCAACGTCCTGCTCGTGCCACCGCTGGCGGAAGGACCCGCCAGTGAGAGAGAGCCCTCTAGAGGGGCCCCTCTCGGGGCCTTCTGTTCCACGCTGGTCACACGTCTTGGAAGATGTCAGAGCCCACGTGCGAGCCACCGATACACTCACTCTCGTGAAGATGTTTAAGGCGTACTGATGGGTGAACAAACATGGGGGGGGGGGGATGGGGGGGATTTAAGAGAAGTAGCACCATTGTTGTAACCGCCGCGCCGAGAGAGGTGGAATGAACCCGGCAGATTGCAGCCGACTGTTGTTACGCCGCTCGTGGCAACATCGCCAATTTGCGCGTAACTCACAAAACGCAGAAACGGTCGACCGTCGGGGAAATGCACGATTCGACGGGCGCGTAAAGAATCGACACATCGTTACACGCCACATGCGCCGAGACGCAGGGGCGGGAGGAACGTCGCTCGCTCACCCGCGCGGCTGCCTTGTTTTAAAAGAAATGAAAGCGTCCTAACCCCAATAGGAAGGTCACATCACGGGGCGCTCCAGGGGTTCGTCCATTCGCCCGTTCGCGTCCCAGATGTCTCCCCCAAAGAAATAAGCGCCATTACCAGGGGAACAGCGCTGCCGAGGCCAAAAACATCCCCCAACCTTTTGTGCCAAAAAAAGCATTCGAGACGCTTGCGTAAGCCCCGAATTTATCACGCCAGCCACCGCGATATCTCGCAGAGGATTATTTCCGCCCGCCGAGAGGCCGTTTGCCAAAGGGGGCTGACAGCGGAAGGGGTCCGCGTGCGAGTCCCCGGCGCACTGTCGCTGGCGAGCGAGAGAGCGCGAGAGCCAGCGAGATGGGAGAGGCGAGAACGGAAAGCTGCTGTCAATCCCGCAGCGAGCGCTTGCTTAATAACCCGATCAACAGTCACGGTTTGCTGCCACGGTGAAACACGCACGGTGTGACGCGCACGGTGGAACGCGCACGCGATCCAGAGTTCGCCAGTGCGGTTCGATCTCCCAGCATGGCAGTCGAAACGTGAGTCTCTTAACTCCACCCCCTATTTTTGTTTGTACTATTTTTTATTTTACCAGGTAAGGCCCACTGGGTTATACAGCTCTTCTTCAGAAGCGACCTAGCCGCAAATGATCGCTCAACGAAGTGGCTTATCGCGTGGAAACGTAGAGCAGCAGCCAAACACTCGAAACGCAAATTGATTCGAAATGTGGAGGGCAAAAAAAGCGGAGAACCCGGAGAAAAATCCCGGCGACCACGGGGAGAACACGCAAACTCCTGTAGACCAGGCAAGGTAGTTAACATCTCGCCACCGTGGTGCTCCAGCGCCTCTGTCGTGTACGGTGGGATAAAGTGTGGGCACTGCCACTTCTTTCACAATGTGTTGTTGTCCTTTCCCCGCACCTCCAATTAGCACGGTTGGCTAGTGCGGTGCGAAGGAAGTTCAACGTACACACAGACAAAATACGTCGAGTCAACGTGGAAAAGCAGCCGAACAATACCCTCTAGATGGGCCCTAAAGACCTCCCTTTAGCGGAAACCACGTCTTTTTCTACGAGCAGTGGCGTGAGAAGGTAACTGCGGCGCCGCGACTTTACCTTTTTTCTTTGCCAACAGCAGCCGTGGTCAACGAGAGCCATCCATCAGCGGAGGCCACTGGCGCTGGGCACCCAGCGACCACGCTTTTCCTGACCGGCCGGGCACGCACGCCTCCCCATCATCGCTCATTTGTACGTACGTACGTTGAACTTCATTAACGCCGTACGAAGCCAACCGTGCTAATTGGAGGTGCGGGGGAGGGGGGAGGAACACAACAAACTAAACACAACAACTGAGCGGTTCTTTGAGGGAGCCCTAGAATTAAGTGCAAACACAGACCATGCGACGGCTGAGTAGGGGACAGTCATGCGGGCAATCCCGTTAGGGCCCTCCCAGGCCCGCAGTGGGGGGGGGGGGGGGGTGTTTGAGTCGAGGGGGGCAATATTCATTTCTCAACGTTAGCTTTCATTCAACTGCTCGGGGGAAAAAATCCAATTCCGTCCGGCGTGACATTGCGCGAGGAGAGGCGTTGCAACGGCATTGTCGCGGGGACCACCCCCGTAGCTGATTCCAATCGTTCCTCCAGCCGCTCTGAGCCATCAGAAAGCCCCACGTTTTGCTGCTCGCCTCCCTCACAAGGAGGATATTTGCACGCCGTCACGTTAATCCCTCGCTGAATTTGTTCGTTCATTATTTATTTAAATGGAAGCCAGCTGCTTTGCTTTAGGAGACGTGGGACGTTCGGTAAAAAATAATACGGCGATGCGCACCCTGCTAAACGGGCTGAGTTTGCCGCGACAGCGATCTATGCAATAGATAACCGTATACGACAAGCCTTTTGTCAACCCGTTGCTGGATTAGGCTGTCCCCATGCCGTGGCGATAATTGCCCTGAGAATGGAGGCATTTATTAAAACATGATTTGGCCAGGCTGACGTTGGCCGTGGTGCACAAACACAACGTGCGTCTACGTGATCGAGCAGAGGCGATGTTCCAAATCAGTACGGTGATTCTTTGTCGCACGATTCGTGGATCTAAATAGCCCATTGGTGGAAATGTTTGGCCGTTAGCCCGCCCACTGTCAACCATTGGCTGCCCTGTATACAGTATTAACATAATTTTACCATCGTCTCAAGCGTCGCCGATGATACATATTTTATCTTTGAAGGCCACGGTGTTATTGACAAATGTGTTGCGCTTTTTGTTATTGTTGTTGAGAATTGAGAAATGTCAGATTGAGTGTCGTGCGATGACCATTATAATCTCGGAGGTCACTCGGAGGGATCTCAGAGGTAGCTCTTTGATATCCATCCTCGGACTCAAGTCGGTTGCACTGCCCCGTGAGAATAACGAATGCACACTTCATCTGCTGACGTGACACCGAGAGCACAACCGGGATAACATTGGGAGGAAGCATTTGTATTATTAAAAATAAAAATCTCATATGCTGGAAGTCAATTGGCCAAAACATCTAAAATTTGTCTCCCGCTGTCAGTGAAGTGATATGAAACTCAACTTTTTTTTTAATTTCACCAGGTAAGGCTCACTGAGCAATGTAGCTCTTGTTGAGAAGTAACCTGGCTGTCACTAACGATAGCCCAATGAAGTGGCTCATCGTGTGATAATGTATAGCAACCAAATACTCTGAAAGCACGTTTCTAAATGTGGAGGGAAATACATACAAACTCCAAATATACAGTAGCAGGCGTCAGGGTCAGGATCGAACCCACGACCTCCTGTATACCAGGCGATGGAGTTAACATCTCCTAGCCACCGCGGTGCCATTCAATTAAACGGGGACCTCTACGAATCTGCAGTGACTCGACGAAGCTGCTTCCTTATGAAAACAATGAGAAGCCCACAGGATCCACGTCTAAAATTGGATGCGTGTGCATCTCATCAGGCCCCCATGCAGGAAGATGCTAAAAGTGATTCTCACGCATCGTTGTTTGACTCCGAGTGGGATTTATCCAGGGCAGATGTTCTTTCGAATTAGTCTGCGGGTTACTAGCAGCCACGGGTATACTGGATGTGGTGTGCCGGGTGGGAGAAATACATTCCGGCTCGCCGAGCCGCGACGGCCTCGGCCGAAAATTTAATCCACAATTAATTATTGTTCATCATCGTCGAGGAATTGAAGCCCGATTCAAGATTGCTTTGTCTCTTAATTTGTGCCGGTCGCGGGGACCACGGTCGCCCGATTGCTTCGGACTCATTTCCCCTTTTGTTTGTCGAGCTCTCCATGGCGACGCGGTGAGCGCGGTGCGCTCGTTATTTCGGGTTGGGAAGTTACGCAAAGGCCACACCGCGTGTCAGCTGCATTGCCACAGAGGAGGCCTACGCGTGCCATTTAGGCCAGCAATCATGAACCCCGTTAATTGCACGAACCCGCCTATTCGCCGTCTATTCGTACAGAGCTTCGGCAATCCGCCGCTGGATCAAGGCCTACCCCGTGCCATGCAGTGCTCGCCGTGGAAGATGTTCGTGTTAGGCGAGGTACGGCCCGATTTAGACGTAGGGCTCACCAATCGCGTGAACTGTCAGGGGGGAATAGAACCCGGGTTGTCAGATTCATAGTGCTGTGCGCTTCCCACTGTGCCAGCACTCGACCCACGGAATAGAGTAATATATGAATTTAGCTACGCTTAACTTAATACAGTAATGAGACTGCACGTCTAAAATGTATGGCATTCATTTCCACTATTTTTAGAAGAATCCATCCTCAAAACATGTTTATTTATATATTAAAAAAGAGAGTTTAAACCTGATATGGAAAGCTACAGTTCGATGATTTTAACTCAAAAAATCAATTTTTCTCCATTAAATGTCTGGCATAAAGTCGTGTTTTGTAAGCATGAAGACATCGCAACGTTAAGAAGCAGTATCATGTTAGCCGAACATTGTCATCCAGGATGCTCAGGATAGGGCTTGACTCAGCCCATCATGCCTCCATGGCCAAAAAATGAGGTACCACATTCTGGGGAAGTCAGGACTGCAAGCAGGAAATAAGCACTGCCTCAATGCTCATTTGAGCAGGAAACATCTTAACCATATCTCCAATTATTATAATTCCCTTGAATTGCCTGGCCTTTGTCAATTGACTACGGAATTAAGGATCCTCAGGCTGTTAGTCATCCTCAAGCTGTCAGTCAATCGGGGGAGGGACAACTAATCATAGGAAGCAGTTCGAAAGAAATGAGTTTTCAATCAAGATGATTTAAAAGGGCATCGTTCCAGCGGCTTCCTAACATCGGAAGGAATAGCGTTCCAGACGGCCGCAGAAAAGCACTCAAGACGAATACAAAGCATACTAATGCGCAGGGCTCAGAGTCTATTAGCAAGCGCCTATTAAGGCTGACAGTGGTATGCAACCAAATGTGAATGTACAGTCACACCACCTGCCCCAGCCACCTTTGTCTCTATCAGTCTAAGAAGGCTACACGGGGGAAATCTTTATCTTTGTTCCATAAAAATGTATGTACATATATATTCAAACAAACGCGTGTGAATTTTGCCAAGGCGCAGAGGCATATCATGGCAGCGTTCCACACCATCCCTTGTGCGTAAGGACGTTAGGTTTCGGCTCAAACTAATGGCAACAGCAGCACGTTCGTGGAGCGGTGCCCAGAAACGAATAAAAAAAAAGAAACCGGGAATTCACGCGTCAGTAATTTTCTCGAGACTCAAAAGGCAAAAAGACATCAACTTAAAACGCTCTCCATTCATCCGTTCTGAATTTTGCCGGTGTTGGGTAGCGGGGAAACGGTGAGTGGATGGATGGGCACGCAGTTGAGTGGGAACAAAAAAATGCACCCCTGCCCACCCCTCGTGCTTAGATGAATGATTTAAAGGCCATGGTTTTTATTAAGGATTTTTTTTTACACCATGGTGAATATGAGTGCCTCTAGTGGCTGCAGGGGCTACGTGAACCAATGACATACAAGACGCGGGCACGTACAGCAGCCCTCTGTCAATCCGCTGCTGGATGATGGCCTCCCGAAACTGTGCGGGCCGTGGAGGCTTGTTTTGCCATTACTTTCGCCACGCTGCTGGTGCAGATTTGGTCGCGGTAGGGAGCATAGAAGCACAGAACAACAATGGATTTCTCTGTACTGCTATTTGCTGTCCATGACATCGCAATCGAGCCTATAGTAACCTGTTTGTGCATGGTGGTCACCTCATCCAAGAAACTATGCAAGCTCCAACCTGCTTAGCATATGAGATCGGGTGCATTCTGGGTGATTTGATCACAGGCGCGTAAAACACAAACGAAACAAAAAACCTTTCGCACCTCCAATTGGCGCGGTGGGCTACGTACGGTGCGAAAGAACTTCAACATACATACATTCGTAAATCGCGCAATTCGAAGTGTGTATAGTGGAGCTTAAAGATCGATATTAAATTAAGAATAAACGCATCGATGCGCCCCCACTAAGCACAATTTCTGTGCTTAGTGGGGGCACAACGCGCACGCTTCTCTCGTTGTGCAGCCACCCGAGTTAGATTCTCAGCCACGGTCAACATCGGCAACACGTTGCATCTGAACCCATCCTGGGCCTTCCCTAGGTTGAATCAGCCTTAAGTTATTACCTGGTGCGATGTGTAATCAAACATCAGCCCCTGACACACCGCCCCCTCATGCACCGTGTCAGCCTTAATGGGTGCTCGCTAACGAACTGAAATTGTCCCAAGAGACCGTATGGCTATACGGGAGGGGAGGGGGGGTATAAATAGCCTCCGCATTTTCAGAGAAGCTCCACCGAGGAGCCACATCCTTCCGATGCAAATGTGTTTTCGTTGAAAGCTGAAAATTAATTTCTTCTCCTTCGTACAACAACAAAGGGCCGCTTGGTGAAATTCTGCTCGTGATTCAAATGTCGTGGTCGTCATTTCACGAACACGTCCGAGCATTTTTTTTTTATCAGACCGGGAAACCAAAACGAGAGTGGCTTATCTGCATTCTAGACACAATACAAACGCACATTTTCTAATTCTTTGGGAACACCGTTACAGCTCGGTATTGCAGACCGATAAAATCACGGCAATTTTATCGGAGCAGGGAGGGAGGGAGGAACGGTGGGGAGGGAGAGAGGGAGGGAAAATAAAAAGAAAGAAGGTTGACGACCTCAATTTTTGGGACGTGCTATCACCCACGCGTCGTCGTGAATGGGGAAGTAGCGAAGTAAGGTGGAGTTAATGAGACGTTAAAACCGTCGAGCGAATGTTAAACTCCGGCGAGAATTCTTGATTTCAAGGTTCGACGCGAAACAACCGGCTTCGTTCATGAGCCACCACTCGCTGATTTACTCCGCCAGGCAATCGCTCACCGGCCAACAGTCGCCTCCCGATCACTCTCCTGTCACTTCTCCCATCGTCGGCGTTGCCGTCAAGGAATGGCAGGCGTGGCAGACAACGCACACCGAGACTAGGACCACTGCAGAGGGGTCGCGATGAAAGCATCTCTTGCGTGCAGGGGTGAGATGGAGAGATCGTGGAATCGTGGGACCATAAGGGATAGGTGACAGTGTCGGGAAGCCTTCATCCAACAGCGGCTATGATGATGAAAAAGTACGGTAGTGAGCACTGCTAACTTCTGTAACGAATCGTTAAAGAAACCTCCGTTGAATTATATAGATTTTTGGATATTATAGTGACACTAAATCTAACCCCACCAATATCGTTATTGATAGCCTCATAGTTCATCGCCATCGTGAGCCATGGCCTATCCACTGCTGGATGAATGGCTCCCCACGCGGTCACCATCCTTCACGGTCGTGCGATGCCGCGATCCATCTCACTCCGTGCGCGCCGGCTGCCCGCGTCGCTCCATCTCCTCGGTGGCCGTCTTCGTAGGCTGCTGCGTTCCCATCCCTCCCCATTTGTCTGCCATTCCATCATCGGCCTCGTCCTTCGCACGCATTAGCATGCAGCCGCGTGGCCGCTCGCCTTCCCGGCGATTTGATGAATTGTCACGATTCGGGGCGGGAGGAGGCGGGAGGTCACCGTTCGATACACTGCCTCGTTTGTTCTGCCTCACCTCCGCGCTGCCACCATTCCAGCCAAACGTGACGCTCGCACGCCACGTGCGCGAAGTGAAAAATGAATCGATTCTTGACGCGAGCGGCTCCGACGGGTGAACGCATCGCGTAGTGTCGGAAAAGCCCCAAGTCACTCGATGCCTTTTCCACGCGCCCAATGTGAATATCACCTCAACAGCAAAGCTCGGATGAACGTGTCATCATTTTATTACGACCTAGAGAACGGATTTGAACCGGGCGGCTTTGGCGCGAGAGGCGAGCGCGCTGACCACTCAACTGGATCAGTGGGTCCGGTTAAACCGGGGGAGGGTGACGAGCAGGGGACGGGGGAGGGGGCCTGGAGCCACTAACCCGGTGAAATAATTAAACGGTCGAGCAAAGGGCACCCGCAAGCCAATTTGTCCCCTTGTCAATCTCAATGAGCGGAGTCACGACGAGGCAATTCCCGATCGCTCACCTACGGCGGGAAAACAACTCCGAGTGGGAGGTGCGAAGGGACGCACGCACGCACACAAAGACAAAGATCCCCCGTATAGCCTTGAACAGACTGTTGGGGCAAGTGCTGATAGGAAGCACAACGGGATACGCACACACACACACACAGACAAGGCAAGGAGACACACACACTCAACAGGACACGTGTATACACATTCACACACACACATGCATGGGGGAGTAGGTGGGTAGGTTTGTAACTATCTGGGGAAGAAGGCTTGGTGGGGAGGTGGATTTTAATAAGAGGGGACGTAGGAACATGAATTGGTAGATTGCAAGGTAGATGAGTGGAATGAAGGTAGGTAGGCAGGTAGGCAGGTGTGGAAGTTAGTGGATAGGTGGGTGGGTGTCTAGGTGGATAAGTGAGTCGGTAGGTAGAGAGATGAGTAGGTGGGTTGGTAAGCAGGTAATTGGGTAAGTAGGTGGGTAGGCATGTGGATAGGTGAGTATGTAGGTGGGAAGGTATGTTGGTAAGCAGGTAATTGGGTAGGTAGATAGATAGGCATACATGTAAGTAGGTGGGTAGCCATGTGGATAGGTGAGTAGGTAGATGGGGAAGTGGGTTGGTGACTGCACAGTTGGGCCGCGAGGTCGTGAGGTGGGTCGGATGGATGTGGAAATAGCATTTGGCGACATTCCATTCAAACCACGCCCCAAAGCCAATATCCCCAAAAGCCGTCCAACATAATCGCTCTGAACCGCCTTTGTGAGGCGAGCCAATTAAACCGGCTGATGCAGCTCTTGCCGAAAAAAGCCATTCCAATTAGGTAGGGCGGCAGGTATATGCCGCTCGATACACCGATACGAATGGATGGATAAACATGCAAGAGACCCCCCCCCCGTAAATTAACGCTCCTCATTCGGCAGCTAATAAGTGTGCGCGGCTGTGTGGCTCGGCCGATTAACGCCGACCGAGGATAAATTGCTCACTGAATAATTTGCGGGTCTCGGCTCGGCAGGGCTTGGTCAGAATCCGAATCTTTATTTAGACTGGAGGAGGAATCCCGATGAGCTAGGAAGCTCTTCTTCACAAATGTCCCGGTGTCACGTGACTCGTAGCCACGCCCACTTGTGGCCAGGTCGTTTCTGACAACGACAAAAACAAGCTCAATGCACAGTGGGCTTTACTTGGTAAGATTTGTAAAAAAAAAAAAATTTGTTTGGATATATTTTTTTAAGTAATTTGTTTACCTTTCCTATACTTTGAACGCATATCGTGTTTTTGTATTGTGTTGTTGTTGTAACGGTCTGACCCCGTGACTCTACTAGAAAGCTGCGAAAAAGAACTTTATAGCTCATCAGATTCCTCCAGAATAAATAAAGATTCTGATTCGGTATACTGGACGTGGGTTGTCAACCCGGACAGATCCAGCTAAAATTAAAGCCTGATGCGAACCATCGCGAGTTGGAAGTTTTCCTGGCTGAAATTCCAGCCCAGACGATCCCTCACTCACACGCTGTCCTCCCAATTAGGAGGCTGCTGCCGTGTAACGGACTTCAAATTCAGAGGTCGCCGGTTCGATTCAACGTCCCGGTGTGGCCGGTAAAATGACGGGCCATGTGTCTCAAATCCCCTTTTCCATGGCCTGTGCCCACCCCAGCAGTCGTCGTTTGGCAGGTGACACGTGGTGGGGTGAAGTGTGGGTGATTCTACCTCTTCCAAGACGTCTGACTTTGTGTGGAAGATGAGGCCAAGTAGCAGTGGCACGGGCGAGCAATTGCAGGGCTGCGCCATTACCTAAATTGCTTCTCAATTAGACAAAGATTTGGGAAGCAAAGCAAGACCTGGAGGCACTGGTGGCACGGTGGAAAGATGTTAACTACATCGCCTGGGATGGAGGAGGTCTGCTGTATATTTGGAGTTTGCGTGTCTCTCTCCCCGTGGTCGCGTGGATTTTACTTCGGGTTCTTCGTTTTTTCTCTCCACACTTAGAATCAACGTCACGCGTTTAGAGTATTTGGCCGCTAGAAATGTCCACGTGATAAGCCAAATAACTGAGCTCTCATTTGTGATAGCCAGGTCTCCTTCTGAAAAAAGAGCTAAATATAGCTCAATGGGCCTTACCTGGTAAAATAAAATAAAAATATATAAAGTTTTAGTTTGGTGCAGAAAGGCGTTTGCTGGGCTACTTGAACCAGACACACGTGGAACCCATCGATTGGCGTCGGTCAAAAAAGTGCCGTGACCGGGAAGCCGTGAATGATTTGTTGTTGTTGCTGTTGGTGATCGCAGAGAGATTGAGTACAGAGCCATGAATCCATAACCGATCCACGACCAGAGCTTTATTAACAAAGTCCAAAAATGCCCGCGGGATCAAGACGGAAGCTTGTGTTGCCTCCGAAACGCGTTGATTTTTATTTAATTTTTTATTTTACTTTTATTAATTTAAATTTTTTACTTACGTGACTTTACCGAAAAAACCTAAGAATATCAAGCCACTAGCCCGGCGTTTGTTTCAGACGGAGGCGACGTTGGGGATGTTGCCATCTGCTTGACGCAGGAGTGGCAACTGCGGCCCTTTTGGTCCTGCGTGACCGTCTGCTCTGATGTTTGACCCCAAAACAACCATAGTAAAAGACTCGCACCCCTCAGTATCCACTGCTGGATGCAGGCCTCTGTGTATAGTTCAAGGTCAAGCCGGCTGATTAAGCGTACTTAGCTGTGCTGGTCAATGTGGGTTGGTGGAGTGGGGGAAATCCCAGGACCCGTTCAGGTGGCCAGGAATCAAACCCACGCGTTCATGTTCCGAGCGCAGTGTACAAACCACTGCACCACCGTGCCGCCTACCAATAATAACACTCATCTCCTCTAATAACCCACGCACTTCTCTCGACTAGGCTCGCCTGGCAGATGTTGCTCATGTTTCTGTCTGACAAGAATATGCACTTTGCTTTTATACAGTATAGAGCTCTTCAGCACTTAAATTCAGCCGGAACAATCCGGAAACGCCGTGTTGGGAATTATGTTGGCACGCCACATCCATCTCGCCTTACTTTGTCCTCGTGATACTGCGGCGGTGTGTGCAGTGGTGTGTTCAAAGTGGTGTGTGTGTGCGTGTGCGGTGGTGTGTGCGGTGCTGTGTTCGACATGGTGTGCGTGCGTGCGGCGGTGTGTGCGATGGCACGTTCGAGGTGTGTGCAGTGCGTGGTGGTGTGAGTGCTCTGGTGTAAATTGAGGACCACCCATCCCCTCGTGTGCCATGCCGGCCTTCAAAAGTGCTGCTCGTCAACACCACTTGCCCCAAAAGTCTGATAAGGCTATCCGGGGGAACCTGTGTCTTTGTGCGGTGGTGTGCGTAACACATATGTGAATAGTGCTGAGGATTACCAGCCGTACTTATTGACACTACATTGCAATGCTGTATTGGGTACAATAATATAGTATTAATATGGATAGGCGGACCTTGTACTCAAGTGATGGTTCCTAATGTTCATAATCCATACTCTGAACTGGCCTGTCAGCGTTGCTGGACAGCATCGAGTGAGAAAGGAAGCCCTGGGAACTCTTGACGCTGAACATCCCAGGGTGCTTTACAATAAAACTAAAACTCGGAAGTGCCACCGCTCAATCAATCGAACTCAAAACGAAACGACTTTAAACAACGATAGCATTATATTGTGGCAGCTTTGGGGCAGGGTTCCAGAGCCGGGGACGAAGACAACTCCCGTAAAGTATCTTGCAGAGCGGGCATTCGAGATTTGCAATCATTTGCCACCGTGTGTCCCCGTGTCAATCTTATACTTCGCAATTTAAAACTGCTCACAGCTCAATGACGAATTAGCTGCCAATGTGTGTGTGTAAGTCCATATGTGTGTGTGTAGGTCCATGTGTGTGTGAGTCTATGAATGTGTGTGTGTGTGAGTCGATGTGTGTGCGTGGGTTCATGTGTGTGTGTAAGTCCCTGTGTGTGTGTCTTAGTCGATGTGTGTCTTTGTAAGTCCATATGTGTGTGTGTAGGTCAATGTGTGTGTGAGTCTATGTATGTATGTGTGAGTCGATATGTGTGTTTAAGTCTATGTGTGTGTGTGTGTGAGTCGATGTGTGTGTGTAGAGATATAACGAGTACCAACGTGTCCTCGCATGGCTAAATGGAGAGTGATTTAATTTCTCTTGTTGCCAGAGCAAGTGTACAAAGTGTTGCCCCCTGTTTTTTGGCACCGGGCTCACTCGAAGGGAACTCAGGATTAGTTCCGCGGCATCCGCTTGCACAGGCCACTCGAACGTGCGCACCGAGGGTTGTGCTGCTCTCACAAGAGATCCAACACCGATGGCAGAGTTTGGATAAAATCGCTGAAATTTTTTAAGAACAACAAATTGAACAAAAAATAAATCGACGTAAAAACGTACGCAGTGGGATCGAAGTCAACCGTGGCGAAGATCATGGCGGTGATTATGAGCACCAGTCACACGCAACAACGCGCATTGTATCTTGCAACATTTCGATCGATGACCCAGTGGTGACTTCCTGCCTTTCATGAAATTCGATCCATGCCGCTGTGACTGGGGGCGGAGCGAGCAGCCGTCGCTAAACGGCGTTCAGAGTGACGGCGCCCGCTCGCCACAGCGTGGCAGCAGATTGTGACATCGCACTCAATGATGGAGGGCGGGGTGGTGGGGGTGGTGGGGGAGGGGGGGCTGTCCGTGCCTGGGTGATGAGCGGCGATTACGATGGGGGGGAGATTTGATGGAGGTGGCCGACGCTTTTGCCGAAAGCACAAATAATTAAACTTCATTTGAAGCTTTCGTGACTGCAGGAATTACTCTTTGGTTCTTTCGGTAAAGTCACGTCGAAATTTGTTTGAATAAATAATAGAATACGACGTTTCGATCGCAACACAAGCAACCGTCATCAGGTGTGAATGAATGCAAGCTCGGAGAGAGACATATACACAGAGACAGAGACAACACAGACATGGAGAGAGATGCATACACAGAGAGAGAGAGAGAGACACAGAGAGAGAGAGAGACAAACACACAGAGAGAGAGAGACAAACACACAAAGAGAGACACAGAGAGAGACACACATGGGGGAGAGACACATAGAGAGACACACACACACAGAGACACACAGAGAAACAACGCCTCTGTGACGAGGCATTTATATCGAGAGAGGGGGGGTTGGGGCAGAGAAATTAGCATGTCAATGAGAGCGGCAAGGGGAGAGAAATTTAAAGTTTTGACAACCCTGGTAAATAATTAGCGAGCAATTATTCTTTTTTCGCGAGTGGCAGGGTCAAGATATCACGTCACGCTAGGCATAGTGCCCCGTGAGAAATTTAATAATTCCGGCCCGTTTGTTTTTTTACGCCACGCGAGGTGATGTTTTTTTTTTGCTCGCTTTTGCGATTCATGAATCCGGACCGCCTCCAGCGCACGCGACCTGCTGTGATGTACGGATCAGAGACGTGGGCAATGTCGCAGAAAATAGACTGAGAACTGGAATAGAAACACGGAGAGTTCTCGCACTGAAATTACACCGAGCGGCAAGACAGGGAGAGAGGATCAGAGAACGCACGCAGGGATAGACGTCGTCGTCACGATCGTCCAAGTGATGCCAGCGGAAGGTCTGCAGGACACGTCGCGAGAAGTGTCGAGCGACATCTGACGGAGAGAATGCGATCGAATGTACAGCACGTCCACCGCGGAGATGGAGTGACCAAAGCAACCCGTGAGTCGGTGGCTAGCCGGACTGCTAACAGTGCTGGACTGTGAGCAGGGCCGTCCATATGGGGGGCCCCGGGCAAATAACACCGTGTGGGCCCTCCCTCCTCGACGCCTTCAAACCAAACCAGGAGTATTACATCTGACGCCGTGATGTCGAAGTGCCGGGCACCCCCAATGCGCAGGGCCCGGGGCGTTCGCCCAGATTTGCCGTTCCCCGAAGGGATGGGCTCCGACTGTGAGAGATGGCGACGGCTTGGGAGACTTATAGTTGCGACGCAATTCATATCCACGTGAAAGACAGCTCGGGGAGGCCTTCATCCAGCAGTGGACCGATCATAGCTGCTGTTGCTGCCGCTGATGATGAGGGAAAGCCCTGATGTGACTCGCACAGCCCTAGGGAGAAAAGCCAGCTGTGCTTATATCCAGAGTAGTGTGCTTGCAAGAGCAGCTGGCCCTTCGCCCCCCCCCCCAGCAGTGTAACGTAAGCATGTGTTGCCTTAATCACAACCGTGCTTATATTAGGTGTGCTTATATCCAGCTTCTACTGCACACAGTTTTCTGGAATAAGGTGTCCATAAATATTGCCACGATAAATTGTCGTCCTTATTCATAACCGGCGGGAGGCCCATTATTACAGCACTGAAAATGCACGCCAGTCGCCATTGGCCGGTAAGTGGCAGTGATGCCACCACGGCGTTTGTGCCAGGCTAGGTGCACTCTGAAGCCACGTGAATTGTCGAAGGCTCGCTGACAGACCCAGGTGCCGACGGTCGACTGACTGAGATGGTCGGCAGATGCACCAGCTGTGCCCCCCACTGTGCCAATTGGCTGCATTTTAGCCAAATTCACTCACACGCGCAAACACACATTGTACACAACACATCTCCACAATACAGAAACACAAAGTAGTCAATAAGAAGCAGGTGCTATCAGCGATCACCTACTAAGACCAGCATGGCATAATTGGGGGGTGGGGCACCACGTCCAGCTAAATGTTCTCCCCAATGCCGATATTGAGACACCCACACCAGGTTTAGTACAGGACCCGTTGAAGGCTAAGTCAACCTAAGGGATGCCCACGACCAGTTCAGATATTTACCGTACTCGCCACCAATGTTATCCCAAGGATCGGGAATAAACCCCCTGTACGGAGAGCATTGTGCTAACCACTGCACCACCGCTCCCCCGCACGCATCAACAAAGACAAACAAACACGTGCACACAAATAAAAAATTACGAAAGAACAAATTTCAATAAAACTTGTATTTGTTTTTTTTGTCGTTAATTAAGCGTCGGCGTCGCATGCTGCAAGATTCCAAAACATTGCTTTTCTCTGGGGCGAGCAGAACATATTTCCCTTCCCCCCCCAGACTGTTCATAGAACGAAAACTTCAAATCCATAAAAAACTGTTTTGACAATTATTTTCACTTTACAAGGTAAGCAGGGCCCGCTGAGTTATGTCGCTGTTTTTTTTAGAAGCGACCTGGCCACAAATAACCGCTCAACGAAGTGGCTTATCATCATCATCACGTGGAAATGTATAGCAGCAGCCAAATAACTCGAAATGTGGCGGGGGGGAAACTGGAGGATCTTGGAGAAAAATCCACGCGCCCACGGAGAGAGACACAGACTCTAAATATAGAACAGGCGTCGTCAGGGTCGTGATTGAACCCACCACGACCTCCTGCGTACCAGGCAAGGTAGTTAACATCTCCTAGCCACCATGACGCCCCCCCCCCCCATATCTACCCGCCCATCTACCCCCCTCCCCCACCGATTAGCACGGTTGACTACGTACGGTGCGAAAGAAGTTCAACACAAACACGCCACCCCCCCCTCTCTAAACTCCCCATGGCTCCTCCGCTCTGCCCCCCGCGACATTTCTGAGCAGATGAGATGCGAACAATTTATCTCCGGTCAGACACGAGGACCGGGAGACTGGATAATTACGGCACGGACGCTCCCCGGCTATTGATGCCGCCTTAATTAGAAACAGAAATAGCGCCACGGCGCTGGCGTTGCTGTGTGCTCGACCAAACTCACGGCACACAGAGCCCACAGCAGCCCCTTAGTCCGCCTTAACATCTGCAGCTTCAAACAAACAAAGAAACAAAAACCCCACACGCTCATTATTTTCGTATCAGTTTTGTATTGTGTCGTGCTGTATGTACATAGTGGGGAGCGGTGGTGCAGCGGTTAGCGCGCTGCGCTACGAACCTGGCGACCCGAGTTCGATTACCGCTCACGGCCAACACCGGTGACGATTACCTGAACCGGTCCTGGGCCTCACCTAGGTCGACTCAGCCTCAAATAAGTACCTGGTGCGGTGCATTAAAACATCGCCGCCGGGGAGACAAAGGCGGTCGGGCGTGGTGATGGCCAACCACCCCCCTCAGCGTGCCGTTCCGGCTTTCATAGGTGCTCGCTAACAGCACTTGCCCCAACAGCATGTTTAGGCTATGCGGGGGGATCTTTGTCTTTGTACATATGTTTCACCAGTAGGCTAATTACGCGTATGCGTGGAGGGCGGGGTGGGCTGATTTCCCGCACCTCCGCTGAGTCCGCTTGGCTACGCACGGTGCGAGAGACGTTCGACATTGCGTGCGAGTCTTGGCGCTGTTGGAGCTGGCAACTTGAGTTTCGATTCCCACGGCAGTGGTCCATGGCCAACATCAGTGGCAAGCGATATCTTGACCGGCCCAGAGACCCCCCCCCCCCCACCTTGAGCAACAACTCACTGACCATCGTGGTGAAGCGTGGTGAAACGACAGCGACGAAGCGTATGCGGTGTGGATTTGCAAAGAGCTGTAAATTATATAACTATTGTCCTTTGCGTACGGGCTTTATACGGCATTGTTGGGGGCCTTAAGCACACACTCGTACCCGTCGCAGGCTTCTCCTGTAGTTGTAAGGGTTCAAATATGAGACTTGAAGCAAGATTGGATGTTTCGATGATCCCTGCATTACTCCCAGGAGTATTATTTGGGGGCCCAAATATGAAAAAAACTGTTTTGTAACTTTCCAGATTAAAGCATTTATTTGCCTATATTTTGTACATTCTAAAAGTCAGCTTTCTGGCCCTTCTAGAATGTATTCATGCAGTTAATCACTCAGTCACGATCAGCTATTATGCATCAGATGCACCCTTACGGGACAGCGCATATCTAACTCTCACTGAGCACTGGCATGGGAATGTGGATTTTCCATCACCGACTGAGGACCGATAATTGAATACCTGCTCACCGTATAATTAATGAGGTCGCTCTTGAATTAAAAAAAAATTAATGAGAGAGTTGTAATTTAATCACCATTCCCCGCGTAGCTGAGTTTTTTTTTGCGGTCACCCTGAAAGAGAAAGGTCACGAATATCTCAATGTGGTCTTACCTGGTTCGTACGAAGGGCTTTTGACTGTTGGTGGAGCCACTCGCAGAGGAGCAACTGCAGCCAAGTGGCAAACCGCCAGAACCGCACAGAAGTTCAGGCTGCTGACAGCCCCCCCACCCTCCCCCCGAGGGGAAACGAGTCATTCTAGTCTGTGTGTCTGCATTTCTTATTGTTCTGGCCCTTAAATCGCTCCCACGCTACCTTTCCAGTGAAAGCCAAGATTTTTTTTATATATGATTCATCATTATAAGCCACGGGTCAATCCGTTGCCGAATGAAGGGCCTCGCCAATCGTTGTGGGGGAGGCCCCAAACCATGTGCGACCTAACTGTGGTGCACGTACATTTACTGCAGGATGCAAAGAGGCGCGGGGCGATTTAAGAAACTCGTGGGATATTTGGATTACGTGATAAGTGAATTAAGTGATAACCGAATTACAAAAATGTTGTTGCATGATTCACTTTCAGTGGTGGTTTAAGGATGTCGGTGCACCCAAAGTTTTGCCTTCTCGGGAGGTACCCAGCAGAACCTTGGTCCCATGGACGACGAGGTCACCGTTCTAACATCGCCAAATATCAGCAACTGGTACAACCGACCGTTGCACCCGTGCAGCGTCGTTGGCAGTACGTGGTAGCGACAATTAACACCCGACGGTTCGCACTGGCGCAAATTAATATTTGCAGGGACGTGCGCACGGAAATTATTATGTGCGCTCGTGCAAACCTCGGAGATAATTAACTTCCCCGTATGGTACGAATGCCAGGAGATATTGGGGTGCGTGCGCCAATGCTTGCCTGCTTGTGCTGGCCCATTGTGACCCGTGGAGCTGGCGGTTCTGTAGCCATTCAATCACACGAGGATGTTACGAAGAACGTCCGGGTTCGTGACGAGCGTCTCCACGGCGAGGGTTGCCAAGTTGAG
Source organism: Lethenteron reissneri (assembly GCF_015708825.2). Lineage (NCBI taxonomy): Eukaryota > Metazoa > Chordata > Hyperoartia > Petromyzontiformes > Petromyzontidae > Lethenteron > Lethenteron reissneri. The sequence goes on along the minus strand of NC_083815.1, from coordinate 2,773,561 downwards.
GTTGTGACGGAGGTGGTGGTGGCGGCGGTGGTGGTGACGGAAGTGATGGTGGTGGCGGTGATGGAGATGGTGGTGGCACGGAGGTGGTGGTGGCGGTGGTGGTGGTGGTGGCGGAGGTGTTGGTGGTGATGGAGGTGGTGACTGAGGTGGTGGTGATGGAGGTGATGATGGTGGTGGAGGTGGTGACAGAGGTGGTGAAGGAGATGGTGGTGGATGAGCAGTATTTTAATATGGGGCACAAGGAAGCACCTGTGAGTGAGACACCAGGCATGCTGGAAAGTGCAGTGCGTTGCAGAGCTAGTGCAAAAGTTGTCCTTTTAAAAATATAAAACTTTTGCAATAAGTACCCCGAGTGGTCTAAGATCCTGGGTTCTGCTGCCTGTGATGTTAACTTCATTCCCAAGTTACAGCGAGTGAACAGACTCAGCCTGGTACCCAATGACAATCTGCCTTACAGCAGCGCTGAGATTTACGCACTAATACATTTGCAGCGCATATAAAAGGTGTGCCCCGAGTGTGGATAAAGCAGTCTACCAAAGTGACTTAAGGTGCAGTTTTGGGACGTCATTTACCGAGGCTATTCTCCGACACACGGTGATGCACTGCTCGCTGCAAAACCCGATGCTTTCTCTCAAGACGTGACGCCGACAGCACAACTGGAAAGTAATTTGGGGGAAAAGAGCAAGGCGTGTCTTTTTTTGTTTGAAAAAAAGGAACGATGAGGATGGTTCAAAGGTTAACTCCACCTTGGACTGCGGTGTTATTGCACGTGTCCGTCCGCATCTGCACGCGTTCCCTAAGCTGCCTCTGGAAGTTCACGCCGTCCGCTTGAGTGACATCCAATTGGACGCCGGCTTTTCTGGGCCAGGTTATACGGCGGTATCACCAGCGGAATAGGTACGGCCGGGATCCTAACGCCTTTGTGCTAACCACAACAATCACCGCTGTCTGATCATTCATATGCCACGCTGTCTACAAAGATGGAGTTCTCCGGTTTTTCCCTCCACATATAGAAACATGCATTTAGAGTCATTTGGCTGCTGCTATACATTTCCACATGATAAGCCACTTCGTTGAGCTATCATTTGTGGCCAGGTCACGTCTGAAAAAGAACTATATAGCTCAATGGGCCTTACCTCGTTGAATACAAATATATAATAAAAAATATATATTTGATGCTATTGTGGAGAACTTTAACATTCTCAAGAGTAAATAAATTTATTGCAAACATGCACGCATATATAGTGTAATAATAACAATACAGATAGCGTAAAGCCCTTCGTTAAAGAACTCCTGGACAAAGGTTTCCCCTTGCTACGTTGGTCATGGGGGTTGTTTAACCATACTTCACCATGCCGGTCAGTGCGGGCGAGTGGGGCTTACCTGGTAAAATAAAAAGAGTTAGTAGTAATACGCTTTCAGAGCGCGCGCACCCTACACCACTCCCCGTTTCGTTCAAGTCGCGCGCCCGGTACACCCCCTGTTTGCCCGTCAGCTCGCAGTTTTCTCTCGACGAATGACGCCATGAAAGCGTTGGCCTCCTTCTCCCTTCCCGCTGTGGCGGCGGCGGCGGCGGGGGGCGAGAGGGAAGCCGTGACTTTGAGACTCTTAACTCTTCAGAGATTAAGCGCTCGCGTGAACTATTAATAGGCTTTAAACGGCAGCGTATTTTAGCATCCCCCACAAATAGCGACGGGGGGGGGGGCGCTTATCTTGTCTGGGAAAGAAGCGCGGCGGATGGGCAAATCCACCGCCCCCCCCCCCCCCCTTTGAAAGTCGTGCCGCACGCGCCGCGCGTGCTGATGGTCGATCCGGCAAGCGCCCGCGGCTCCGTCACCGAGGCGGCGTCGATGATAAATAAATAATAATAATGGTGATCAAGAGTAACAACGCGTCTAATCCGCGGCTGATGCCACGGGACCGGAGAGCCATCCTTCAGCGGGCGGCGCCCCGCAAACGTGACCCCGACGCCGAACCCGGCGAGCTAATTACTCGCGAGTAAGCTTAATTAATGCTCGATGAATGAAAGCGGGCGATAAGGCGCCGTCAGGAAACCGTCGCGCTGACATTTACTTCGAGGATAATTTAAACAACTGCGGGGAATTTGCGACCATTACCGCCGCTACATTTTTCTCCTTCTTCTTAATCTCTTCTCTTCTCTTCTGGCAGTCGTCGTACGGCGGCCGACGTCGAGGCTGGGCCAGGCTGCTTCCAGCCACACTCGCCCCTCTCTCCGATCACGCTCACCGCTTCCTCCGCAGCTCAGCACTTTACGGACCTTTGTCAATCCACTGCCGGGTGAAGGCCTCCCTACGCCGATGTTGGGTCGTGTGGGGGTTGTTTGACCATACTTCGCCACGCTGATCAATCCGAGTTTCTGAGATTGAGGAGTGGGGTGGGGGGGGGGCTGGACCGGTTCTGTATCGCTTGCCACTGATGTTAGCCGTGGCCAGGAATAAAATTCATTCGCGGGGGTCAGATAATAAGAAATGTACGACAATTATAATTATTTGTCCAGGACAAAATTTTAAGGAGGGTCCTTCCTGAAGATGCCTCGAGTATTTGACATGAAGTGTGGCATGAGGGATGGAGACTTCATGGGGAGGCCTTCATCCAACAGTGGATAGATCACGGCTGATGATTATTATTATTATTCAGCTAGAAGAGATAATGGCTGAAGGTCAAGAATAAATGAGACGCAGTGGTTGAAGATGCTCTCCTTTGGCTGCCACTCCGTGTGTCATCTCGACCGCTGGTCATCATCCATCCCTTATAGCGGCGTGTCCTGCCCCAAGCAAACTTATATTCCTTAATAATCAATATGACGTCTCTATCTTGTGTTTGTCGGATCCACGTGTCCGTTTCAGTGTATGCGTGAGACTCAGCCTCACGATTAGCACGGTTGGCTACGTCCGGTGCGAAAAAAGTTCAAAGTACATCCATACAAATGAGTACACGGTGCAGTGCGTAGTGAACATCGCCACTAAGGGGGACAACGGCGGCCGGGCGTGGTGCTGACCACCCACCCCCTCGTGTGCTGGTGCGGCCTTCACAGATGCTCGCTGACGACACTTGCCCCAACGGTCTGTTAAGGCTACACGGGGAATCTTTGTATTTTGTGTGTGAATGTGTCTCCGCGCACGTATGAATCTAACTCATCTCGCGGACAGCCGGCAGGATCCACGGCACATTACGTCCCCATACAATTCCCACGGTGACATCAATCCTATAAAAATATCGGAGTTGCCCGGGCAACATTAAATGACTCTGGGACTTAACGGCGCACGATCGCACTGAGCCACGTGACACGTTATTAATAAGTCTGCTGCAGCCGGGACATCGGCAAGAGGAGGCCAAGGGTCCCAAAGTCACGAAACGCCCCGGCAAACGCCGGAGAACGCCGACGGCGGACGGGGCTCACGGTGACACCCAGCCGATTCCATCGCTCGCCGTAAGACGCAGGTTCCGTGTTGCTGAAGCAAGGATGACGAGCCGTTCCTATCCTGAAGGCTGAACCGGACTTTTAAAATAACCTTCGGTGGGCAACCACACGTTAAATCACACACACACCTACACGTCTGCCACTTCTGCCACTATCAAAGGCACTTGCAGTGACAGGTAGTGGCCGGGCGGTGCTAAGACGAGAAGCGCAGAGTCGATGCCGGGTCATACGTATTTCCCTCTCGAGCCCGATTAGTGATGCTCAGGTGCTTGCGGTGAGGGTCAAACAGCATCGCGGCTTGCGGGCACTTAGCCAACGTGGAAAGCGGCAGGCCCCCGCGACGGCCAACGGGGCCGTATGCGGTCGGACTCATCGCACGCAAAAGTGCTCGCTTGCCACAAACTGACGAACGACACCTCGCCGAACAAGAGGCGGTCACCGCGTCGAACCCATCTCCCACACTCCGCCGACACAACGCTCAATCTAATCCGTACGCCGGCGCGCCGCATCCGCTTTCGCCGCTCCATCTCCGCGGTTCGCGTCCTACCGGTGCACGTCCGCTCCGTCGATATCCAACGGAGCGACGATTGTGTCACCCCCCCCATCCCTCCGCTAACCCCGCGGGCGCTCCGCCTCAGCTGTCAGTGTCCGCTCGGCGAGCTCGTTAATTGCGAAGCGCGCAAACAATTAGGGCCTCGTTAGCAAGCGGCTGGCGGGGGGGGGACGGGACAAGGGGGGGGGGTGGTGGCTTCATTGGCGCGGATCAGCGTCTCCGGTTCACGCGTGGCCTAGCACGTTGGGGTTTACCGCCTGTCCGGCTTCAACCCGGAGAGTCCGGCAAATTCGGCTTCTGTGTTCGGGTGGCAGCGGGGGGATTGATTTGTAACCGAGATCTGTGCTTGTACACCACTGCCAAGGCAGCAGCAGCAGCATCGCCGAATAATTCATATCGCTGGGTGGTCACGGTGGCACGGCGGTTGTCCTGCTGCTCCATGAACCCGGCGACCTAGGTTCGATTTCCGACCGCGGCTAACGTCGGTGTGCGATTGACAACCGAGCCACCCCTCGATCCCATTTCACCAACCTGCACGCGAGGGTCCAGCGCTCAAACAATTTTCCCCGCGATCGAGAGTATGGGGGGGCGGGGGGGGGGGTTGTGGCCTTCATCCAGAAGTGGACTGACGAAGATCCGAAACGGTTTCCACATCGAGCGCGCGCGGGCGATCCGCGACCTGACCAGCGAGTGACGTTCGCGCGGCGAGATTCGAACCCGGGCGGCCCGTTGGCGAGTCTCTCTGAAGCCAAGCGCGCGTATTCATTGAGCCGGTCCTCCCAGATGTATGACAAGCTTTTATCCAAAAAAAATATATTCATCATCGATTTGGGAGCCATCAATAATTGAGTGGCGGCACGGGCAGGAATTGACAAGGAGTTTAGAGGGGGCCGCGGGAGGCTAATGAAATGCTGATGGCCGCGTGGAATGAGTCGGTGGCATTAAATTGACTCATGGCTCCCAGTCAGCTGCCACGACCTTCCCCCCCCCCACCACCCCCGTTCCCATCTCCCTCCTCTCCCTAACACGCCACCGTGCCCCCCCCCCCCACCACCACCACCGCCCCTCGCCGACCGGAATGCCAGGCCCCGCTGTTTAACCTGCTCAGCTCCTGAGATTCACTTGAATCAGTTCCACAGGCAGACCTGGGAGTCACGTGCAATCGTAAACTGTGCAGCTCGCAACGATTGTAATGAACCGCGGTCACCACGCGGTTTGTGAATGTAAACTCGGCTAACAATGCTGCTCTCTAATTATAATTGACGGAAAGGTCTCGAATATCAACATGTGTAATCATGCAGACGCATATATACATACAGCCAGGTGTGTGTGTATATCACAATGCGATTGTGATTGTGATCTCAACTAACAATGTCGCTAAAATTGCAATTGACCAAAGGTCTTTGATTCACACGTGTTATCATACATACAGGCAGGTGTATGTGCGTGTATATACACAAAGGGTGCTTAGAAAATGTTAACACTTATATGGGACTATCGTTTTTAATGAGCTAAGAACGGATAATACACTGTAACATGATTACAAATTTAATGTTAATAGCTTCACAAAGTCAAAGAGTCTCCCACTTGTTCGCCATCATTGTCGACACGTCGCCTGGAATCTTCTCCAGGTGACCTCCAGAGCACGGAAGCAGCACATTTTTAGGGGTATTGTTGCAAAATCTCAAAAGTTTGAACATGTTTTTTGAAGCACCCTGTATATACATACACACACATCGCTGTGTGTGTGGGCCCCCGACGCCTTCAAACTAAACCGGAAGTATTACATCTGACGTCCAAGCGCGAGCCCCCCCCCAAAGTGCAGGGCCCGGGGCAGTCGCCCCGATTCGCCGTACCCTAGGGAGGGCTCTGTATATGTACAAAGACCCCCCCGTATAGCCTTAACAGACTGTTGGGACAAGTGCTGTTAGCGAGTAGCACCTATAAAGGCCAGAGCGGTACACGAGAGGGTCGGTGGCCAACACCACGCCCGGCCGCCTTTGTCTCCTGAGTGGCGATGTTTACACACCGCATCATGTACTTATTTGAGGCCGAGTCGACCCAGGGGAGGCACAGGATCGGTTCAGATAATCGTCACCAGTGTCGGCCGTGAGTGGAAATCGAACTCGGGGCTCCGGGTTCGTAGCTAGCGCAGCGTAGCGCTAACCATTGCACGACCACTCCCCACGCACACATCCAGTGTCTCACCCACTTCCCATGATCAACCGCCGTGGCACTGTCACCCGAACGCTTAGGAAGTCGAAGCTTCGCTCGGCCGCTTATCAGTCTACAAAATAAGGCGTGCGAGGATCGTTCGAAAAGATCGTCTCCAAGTTGAGTTTCAAGATCCAGATCGACGTCGCCGTTGCCAAAGCCGTTGATCGCCACCGGAGTGGATCGCACGGCCGCCGCGCAGTTGGACAAGGCAAACAACGCCTGAGAATCGTCCCCTGACGGTGTCCCGGCATCTGACACTCCGAGTCCTTCCCCGGCGATCAACTGGACACGCGCAGACCACACGCCGTCCGCGACCGTCGCTCGGGCGGACACGGCCGCGTCGACCAGGGCCGCTGGTGGAGACGTCGCACGGAGGCCCAGGCCGCTGACTGGCACGCGGCAAAAGAGCACACGGCGGAGCAATCCGCAAAACTTGTGAACCGGCATGAAGTTTGAAAGTAATTTCTTTGCCCCCACTGGGACATGCTGTGGCGTGTTCCCGAACGACGGCAGCAATCGGTGAGAACGTCGTTTGTTCGTTTTGCTATCGCGAATTTTTGTTTCGGGGAGTTGGGCAGCGGCACAAGTGGGACAGCGCGTCGAACCCGGCGACGTTCGCCGGCAAGAGACGAGTTGACTGCTGAGCCGGCCCCTGGGTCTTTCTCCCTATCACCAGCACGGTGAAGTTTGCTCAAACAACCCACACAACCAGCACGGTGAGGCAAGAACTTCATCCAGCGGTGGATTCTTGCACACATCAAAAAACTTAAAAATGTAATGCAAATTATAATTCTAGATTTGAAGCTTTCGTGACTGCAAGGATTCATACACTTAGGTTATTTCGGTAAAGTCACGTAGGTAAAATAATAATAAAAATAATAAAAAATAATAGAAATAAAATCATAAATCACGACGTTTCGGAGGCAACACAAGTCTCCGTCATCAGGTGGGACCGTCACAGCTAAATTTACTGTATCAAGTGAGTAAAAAATCCAAGAGACAAGCTCTTAAATACAAGTTAAGGGGAAGGGAGGGGGAGGGGCTTATCTGAATGTGGTAGCCAGGGAATGGAACGAAGAGAAAAAATTTCATCAGCTCCTTATCCCGTAACTTGTCAAACGTATATTCCAGAACTGCCTGTGTGTATGCGTGTGTTTTCTCCCAGAAGCCCAAAACTTTTATGAATACATTTTTAATGCCTAATTTGTGGTTCAGCTACTGTGACTCTCTCAGCTGGAGGAAATCAAATTAAATTACGACAATTTGGCTCTCGACTCATGCACGCTGCGGCAATTGGACACCGTGCCGTCTCACATGAGCAAGCGCGTACTCTACTGCTCAGGAGCGGCGCCAGGCACGAGCAAACTAAGCTAGAGCGGAAGACCCCTTCATCCGCTCGAATGGGCTCTGGATATATAAAATATATAGAAAAGGGACGCATCAAATATCAGCTCGATTTCAGACTCTTACGCAGCATGACGAGCCAGTCATCGTCATCTCTTCCTTGCCTGAATATCTCTACTCTCGTTTAACTGCATCTTCATTTCATCAACATTTTTTTCCCCTTATCGCATGGCATCTGGTATCTCTTGCAAATGAAACAGATCGTATGTATAAAAAACATATTTTTTTCATTATATTTTCCAGAGAGTGATTCGGTGGCACGGGGTGCAGACGAGAGGGGAAAGCGGCCAAAACGGGCGGGCCAACAATTGCCCGAGCTCTGTCATCCTGCACTCAGATGCTTCATCCAACTCCATCGGCGAGGGTTTATTGACGTGGGAGGAAACCGAAGCACGCGGAGAAAACCAGCGCGTGCGAGGGGATGGAAACATACCTCTTCTGGCACCTCACTGAGATTTTATTAATTGAAAGTGAGTGGAAGGAGGTTGGTGGGGGGGGTGCCGGAGCAAATAACAATGCCTGCTTATTGGTCCCACTAGCTAGATACACACCTCTACTCACACCAGACGGACATCTTATAGTTTCGCAAATATGCTCTCAGGCGGTACGGATAGAGGCAAGAGGAAACGTTAAATTAAATCAAAGCTCATCCACCGCATTCAAACACGCGCGCTCGCGATAAACCCGACACCAAGCCGCTTTTCATGCCATTACCAAATTATCCTCCCCACCCCAACGAAAGCCTCGGCGGTCACGTGTCCCGTCGTCGCTTCTCCCGCCGTGATGCCGATTATCCGAGCGGAGGGCTTCAACGGCCGGGGCCACCGCCCGCTGCACCGCCACACCGCTCTGGACCACCTCAGCACCCCCCCACCCCTCTCCTGCTCCGCTTCATTACTATTTTACTCAGAATAAATATTTTAAAAAATATTTTTTATTTTACCAGGTAAAGTGCTATGTCGCTTTTTTTTCGGAAGCGACCTGGCTATCACAAGTGGGTACTGGCTTGATCGAGCAGCTGTATTGGCATTTGACATCCTACCTGATTTCGATTTAAAGCTTTCGTGACTGCAGGGATTCATCTTCTTGGTTCTTTCGGTAAAGTCACGTAGAAGACGCTGTCTCCCCGACAGACCTAGTCTTCACCTGATGACGGCTGCTTGCATTGTGGCCGAAACGTCGTGAGAATTATTTTATTATGTTTTATTTTTATTATTTTATTACTTCCCTTCTACGTGACTTTACCGAAAGAACCAAGAAGATGAATCCTACCTGATACTAAAAGTATTCTTCATATTGGATAATCTTTACGGGAGTAATATCCCCCCCCCCCCCTCCCCTGTTACGGATTGCTAGAGCTAATGAATAAACGGGGTCAACATTTGTGAGAAAGCGTTAACAGTTTTACCATTTCACTTACCAGGGCCAGCTCACTGAGCTATTAGCTCATTTTCAGAAGCGACCTGGGCACAAATGATAGCTCAACCAAGTGGCTTATCATCATGTGGAAGTTGATACCGGCCAAATACTCTGAACGCGTGATGTTGATTCTAAATGTGGAGGAAAAAACCAGAGGACCTGGATAAAAATCCACGCGACCACGGGGAGAGAGACACGCAAACTCTAAACAAACAACAGGCGTCAGGGTCGAGATGGAACCCACGACCACCTGCATACCAGGCGAGGTAGTTAACATCTACGCCACGGAATTGATAGCCTCGGCTCGCGACGCTTCAGAGCGAGAGGGAGAGAGAGGGAGTGAGAGGGAGGAGGGAGGGAGGGAGAGAGAGGGAGGGAGGAAGAAGCCGAACCCAAACTTTTAAGGCACCAACTTAAAGGAGCCTCAATTATTGAAATGACCACTTAAGTGGCGACTGAATTACCGCCCGCTCGCAAATCGTGCGAGGGGGTAAAATAATTAGCATTGTGTTTTTTTCCACCCCCGCCCACCCCCTTCACCCCCTACTCCCACTCCCTTGAAGTTTAAAAAAAAAGTCCTCGCAGAAAATGTGCAAATGAGACTGGTGAGAAGGTGGTGATTTGGAGTGGTAATCAGCTCAGCTGCTAAAATCACCGTGAACTCCAATATTTCCACACTTTTAATGACAAATCCACACCATCTGAGTTGTATAATTTCCTTGTGTTACTACAATGCGCGGGGAAGGAGGGCTTCACCCAGCAGTGGGTGGAAATTGACCGATGATGATGGTGACAATATTATGCAAACATTTAAGAGGAACTCTAGATTTGAAGCTTTCGTGACTGCAAGGATTCATTTTCTTAGGTTTTTTCGGTAAAGTCACGTAGGTAAAACATCAAAATTAATGAAAAATAAATAAAATTAAAATCACGACGTTTCGGAGGCAACACAAGTCTCCGTCATCAGGTGGGACCGTCACAGAGAGAGGAGGGAGGGAGGGAGGAAGAAGCCGAACCCAAACTTTTAAGGCACCAACTTAAAGGAGCCTCAATTATTGAAATGACCACTTAAGTGGCGACTGAATTACCTCACTTGATGCAGCTAATCCGCTGTGACGGTCCCACCTGATGACAGAGACTTGTGTTGCCTCCGAAACGTCGTGATTTTTATTTTATTTTATTTTCATTAATTTTGATGTTTTACCTACGTGACTTTACCGAAAAAACCTAAGAATATTTAAGAGGAACGCGTGGATTCGAGAACACTCGCACGTGAGAGACATCATTGCGTCGCTAGAAGGGACGATGGCTACTGGTGGAGACTAACCGCAGAGTGACTACCGACCGGCAAAGACCACCACCTACTTCCTCTCCCCGCCCATCACATCGCCCGATCACCTACCCCACCTGCCCCACCTGCCCCACCTACCCCACCTACCCCACCTGCCCGCCCATCTGGCCTTAACTGCACCACGCACTGCACCACGCACCGCACTACACACTGGGCAGCGTGCGTCCGTTTGCAGGCAATCTGGCAGAGGGCTCGTAATCCTCTACGCCGCATCCCAGGCCGATCCCGCGGTAATCCCCGGTGACCGCGAGGCCGTGGCCACATCAGATCACACCGCTCCGCCCCCCCTGCCGACCGCGGGCATGGGTAAGCTCCGAATGGCGCTGGGTTTGGGTCAGTTTTAATACCGTTAAGGAAAATAGTGGCAACAAATATTCGTGTGCGAGGGGTTTGATTCGTATCATTTTGTTTCGGTTCATCGATGACTGAGTGGTTGAATGTCACCGAGCGTGACGACGTCCAAGGAATAAAGAGCGACTGGCTGCGACGAGATGCAATTAACGGGTCTGAATGAAGACGCAGGCTGGAATCACTTAGTTATGTTATCAGGGACTGCAGTGCACCGAGACAAGCCAATCCGTGGCATTCGGTTATATATGTGTAGTGACATAGAATCGGTCACGTGGCAGCACAGCGCTGGCTGCTGGCAGGGAAGGGGATCTGCAGCTTGCAGCAGCCCTGACTGACAGCAGGTCACGTGATAGACCAGAGAGGGCTCTAGGGGAAAGGTTACGGAAGGGGCACGCCGAGAACCCGCGTGGCCGAGGCGGAGCCAGGCCACGCCCCCCAGTATAAAAGGGGCTCCAGGAGGGGACCTCGGGGTTGTCGTTTGGAGTGAGATCCCGTCGTTGCTGTTGAAGATCGTCGCCATCGTCGCTGTCGTCTCGTCGCCTTCGTTGCTATGGTCTTAACTTGATGTTGCCCTGCTGTCTCGGTTCAGCGCCGTCAGTGTGAGACGGCTAGTGTTGTGAATATATTAGCAACTTACGTAGCGTTGTGTCTAAACGAGAGGGAGAAGAGTGTGTACCAGCGTAAGGTGTATGTTGTGCAAAGGGTGCTCGATTTAATAAAAAGAAGTGCCTCCAAGAATGTACGTCTCCAAGTCAGTCACTACATATGTATGTTAAGAAAAATATTGAACTAAGTTCACTGATTGGTTGAGGAGATTTCATACACCCCTGAAGTAAATCTATCATGCGGGTTCTAATAAAATTATAAATATTTGTTCTGGCCGTGAGTGGCATTTTAAAAAGACAAACATCCAGGAGGTATCATTAATTAAGCAATCTTTTTCTCTTAAACCGGTGCAGTGGTGTGCAGCTCGCAATCAGAAATCTTCAAATGCAAATCCTGATCAGAGTTCAACTCAGCATTTCAAACTTCTAGGGTCAATAAAATGAGGACAATTTTGTCAGGCAGACAACAGCGTACAGACGACAGTGGTCATCCTACGGAAAGATTCGAAAGCTCCCGGAATGGGAATGTGGAATTTCCACCACTGGCTCAGGGCTGTAAATAGATGAGCCGTGCCACGTATGCTTGGTTGAATAGAAACAATTCTTGGACTTTTTTTTAGATTGCAAAAAACACAAGACAATTACGTAAACAATTATTGCACAACTAGATATCGGTAAACCTCAGGATCGCGAGTGATGGTGGTGGATAGCGCCGTGGATTGACAATTAGCTGACGACCAGCAAGAATCACGGAAACATAATTTATTTGGGCAAAAGAGCAAATTGCGCATTGAGTGAGAGTCCTTGATTTAAATTGCATCCATTGCAGCATCGCGTTTGCAAATGAGACCGAGGTAACCATAGCCACATGGAGACAGTGTCTTCTACACAGATAATTCCCGACGGAGATCAATTGGTGGCTGCTCGGAATTAAATTGTCTCCGACCGCCATCAGCCACTTACCAATTTAGCCGACCAAACATGTACACATTATTCAATCATCCCATTACACGCGTATATTACGTGTACTTTTTTTTAATATCCCCTCATTAATCCACCGCTGGATGAAGGCCTCACCCCACGCGATGTGAGTCACGTTGAGAGTGGGAGGCAGCCCAGGGACCGCTTCTAATATCACTCGCCACTGATGTTTGCTGCGGGCAGGAAGCTAACTCGCGTCGCCGGGTTCACAGAACAGTGCGCTAACCACAGCGCCACCGCCCCACTCAATTATGTGCATAGTACCTGTGTTCCTCCATTTGTTCATCATTATAAGTCATGTTTTATCTACTGCTGGATGAAACCTCCCAACGCCATTGCTATCCCTCATGGCACATGTGATTTCTATTTTTCTTAGACGTCTATCCATTTGTCTTCAAGTCACATGTCTATTATTTACATTTGTATTCACAAGTTTCGCATCAAAAACGTGCATGATTTGATGCATAAGAGAGGGTCCTTGCTTGCATGACTTTAAAACTAAGTGGATACGACAGACAACTTGAGAGACATGCAGACACACAGGCAGGCAGACACACAGGCAGACATATCAACAGATATACAAGCAGACAAACAGAGAGACCAACTCACACATGAATCACAGACAAATAGGCATGAACAAAATCATGGTTAGGCAGGCATACGGATCACAGACATACAAAATAGACGAGCAGGCAGATACAGAGCCACACGAAGACAGATAAACAGATAAACATGCAGAGAGACACACATACACACGTACACATGTACATACACACCCACACATAAAAACAGGTGGACAATGATAGACAACCAAGCATATGGTAGTACAGACACACACACAGATCACACAGACAGGAAATTTAAATCACACAGACAGACAGACACAAAACCAGAAAATAGGACAAACATTGATGCTACTTCAATTACCATCGATGTTTGTAACCTTTGCCATAAAAACACCGGCGCCTCTGATATGTGCAACAGAACCACAATTTGCCGGTGAAGGCTCTTTGTCGTCGATACGGTCCGTGGGGAATAAAAAGGGGCGAGTCAAGTCGACCCAAGGAAAAAAATATAAAAAACCATTAAAAGAGAATTGAAAAGGCACTTTCACCCACGCGCCCGCACGGAGGTTGCGGGTCTTGCTCAAAGCGAAGCGTCTCAACGCAAACACCGCCGGCATGCTGGCACGCCGATCGCGCACCGGTACACACGCGGAGGAGCGCCCGGGCATCGCACGCACCGCCGATCGGGTGTCACGAACGCGACCTCCCGATCGCGCCACGGTGGCGAGAGGTCATCTCCCTCCCCTGGTGTGCAGAAGGTCGTGGGTCCGATCCCGACCCTGATGACGCCTGCTGCGTATTTGGAGTTGGTGTGTCTATCTCCCCGTGGTCGCGTGGATTTTTCTCCGGGACCTCCGTTTTTTTACCTACACATTTAGAATCGTCCGTTTAGAGTGTTTGGCTGCTGCTATACATTTCCACGCGATAAGCCACTTCGTTGAGCTATCATTTGTGGCCAGGCCACTTTTGAAAAAAACCTACACAGCTCAGTGGGCTTTTCCTGGTAAATAAAACATTTTACAAAATAGCAAAAAAAATTATGCTTTGCAACTTAAGTTGACACCGTTTATTAATTAGCTCGAGCAATGCGTAACAGGGGAGGGGGGTTATTACTCTCGTAAAGATGATAGAATATGAACGATGCTTTTATTATTAGGAATTATGTGAATAGACCTGCTCGATCAAACCTCTACCCGTTTTACCTACGCAAGAGACACTCCTTATGTACTGAGTGAAGGATTCACTAAAAACTTGCAAACGAAAACAACAGCAAAAGGAACTCCATGCAGGTATGCAAAAGCGTTGTGCCCTGACAGCTTCCCTTCTGCTTCAAAAAACCCGGCGACCCGAATTCCATTGCCACTCACGGCTAAGATCAGTCGTGAATATCTGAACTGGTCCACGAGTGAGCGCATGATGCTGTGTGTAAGAAAAGATCGGCAGTGGGGAGACAAAGGCGGTCGGTCATGGTGCTGGCCTGCCCAACCTCCTAGTGCACCGTGATGGCCTTCATTAGGTGCTCGCTAACGACACTTGCCCTCACGGTCTGTGAAGGCTACAGGTGAGACTTCTATCTTTCTTCGTGTGGGTGTGAACATGTGCCAACCTAACATAAAGTTCAGCTCAATTTCGTAAGAATAAAAATAAACCGGGGCCACGTGTACGTAAGATAAATGGAGCCTCATAAAATTGTTTCCGCAGTCAGCCACTCCTTTCATTCATGCAATCGCTCACTCACGCAACAATCTGTTGAAACTTGGGAAATTACACAATCGACGGAGGGCACCTCCTCTGCAGCTTATTAAGTGACCCCTCTTTACGAACCCCTCGTTAAAGGGAAGCAGCTCGTTAAGGAAAGTTCAGCTGATACACACCGCCAACCTCATTAAGGAGTCGTCGTCGTCCCCTTGTTGGACACAACTGCGTCGCGTCGCCGGTGTCCCTGGGCTCAAGAAGCGAGAGAGAGAGAAATGTGAGCCGAGAAAAATGAGACAGGGACAAGAGAGGAGCAAAATGCAAAGGTGAGCGAGAGAGAGAGAGAGTAAGCGAGAGGGGGGTGTTACATAAAGCAAAGTTATTTTTTTTTTATTACGAAATGATGAACGAAGCAAAGTGCCAACTACACCGAGCATCTTCTTGTTTCCACTGATCGTAAGAAAAGAGAGAGAGAGAGATGCGAGAGAGAGAGAGATGACAGAGCTACGAGGGAGAGAAGTGAGGGAGAGGCGAGAGAGAGGTAAGGGAGAGAAGTGAGAGGGAGAGGTTCGCTCTGCCAAGCATGCTCCATCTTTGTCAGAAACGAGCGAGGTTTGCACTTTATAAATAAATCAACAAAAGTGAGAGGAGTTCCCAGTGGCACGCCTCAAAAGCCGGCTGTTATAAAAATACAGCACTGACTGTTTCCTCGTAATATGAATCTCTCTTTCGACAAGTACGGCGACGACTACGCATCTTTCTGCATTGACAATCGGTCGCGCCCGAGACGCGGAGGAACCACCGTAGTGACGCTGGCGGCGGCGGTGGTGGCGGCGATGGTGGTGGAGGTGGCGACGCTGACGGTGATGGTGGCGGTGGTGGTGGTGACGCTGGCAGTGGTGGTGATGCTGGTGGCGGTGGCGGCGGTGGCAGTGGGGGCGGCGTTGGCAGTGAAGCTGGCGTGGATTAAGTGCTCTCTTTGCCGGCGGACGCCGTGATTAATTGGCAGGCGGCGGAGCGGAGGGGCGGAGGAGGAGCGGAGGAGGAGCGGCGCCATCGCTCCGGGCTGCCGAGGGACCCTGCGTCTGGTGCGGCGCACGGTCACAAAAACCCAGATCCGCAAAAAGTGAGCTACCACCCCCAGAAATCGAAATGTCTTGAAATCCCACATCCACCCCCCCCCCCCCCAAAAAAATGCCAGATCAAGAAAATTCAATGGGATAAAATTCTCAGATCCTCACAATTTTATTCCTGAACAACCATGTTCCCAAAAAAACAGAGGTCAAAAACCTATGACCCCGAAATCTATATGTCTTGAAACCACACATTCCTAAACCCATGTCCAAATAAATCCATACACTCTGAAAACCCAATAAATCCATAGCTTCAAGAATAGCATGACCTCACAAACCCTAAGAAACCCCTAACCTACAAAACCAAAGATCACCAAACTGAAAATCCATAATAACTTCCATCCCAAAAACACATAACCAAAAAATTATGCTGAAGCCCCAAGTTCCAAAATTCCAGAAACCCACATCCACAAATCCCATGTCCTACAAACCCATGTGCTTCAAAGCAAAGTTTACAAATCCATATCCTAAAAATAACCCCACATTCCAAAATCCAATTTCCCAAAAACTCACATCCTAAAAACCTAATAACACTGCATCGCGCTTTAAAACACGCGACCCCAAAATCTTGGGTCGCCAAAAATTCATTTTAAAAAACCCGCGGCCTGAGCGGCGCTTGCGTCATGTGACGTCGGCGTGCGCCATCGCGTCTATCGCCGGGGCAGCACGACCGTCATCAACGTTTTCCCGCTGTAAAAAAAACATGTTTTGATGTCAAAAACACAGAAGGGACGTAAACACGGATGGAACGCATCCAAGAGCCGCCCTGTCGTGCGTACGGAGCGATGAATCCCGCTCGTGTGTAGGTGCTACGTGGATTATTATAATTATTGCGATTGCTATTGCTACATCGCGGGATTGTGAGGGATGGCGAGGGCCCGGGGAAAGCCATCGTCCAACAGTGGATCCTTCGCAAACATCAAGGAGAGCGAGAGAGGGGGAGTGAAAACAAAAACTCCCCCAAAAAAGCGAGATGTGAGCTTAGTGGATATGCGCTTAACGGTTGGAACTTGAGCCAAGCGCCCATCCCCATTGCGAGTTCGCTTAACCTAAACCGCACATGTTGCCGCACCGGTCACACCTCCTCACATCAGTCACACCACATCACTTCAGCCATCCCATCGCATCAGTCACCAAACATCGCATCAATCACCCCACGTCGCATCAGTCACCCCACGTCCCATCAGTCTCAACACGCCTCAAGTTACGGGCAGACTTTGACGGCACTTTCTCTTTCCCCGCGTCTTCACCCAATCCCGTGACTACAGCGGATGCCACGGACACATTGAGTGACGTCAAACTCATTCTCTCCGACGCCCTTCGAGGAAGACCCACCACTACTTTACCACGACCGTCGAGCATCGCCCTGTCCAGGAGAGCGAACGAGGATGCCTCTCCCGAATAAGACCGCGGAGAAATGAGGCGAGGCCAAATTAACGTAAACGTCCACTTCGGTGTTTTTTTTTATTTCTCCGTGCAGTCGTCGTAAGCCAGGATGAGACCATCACCTCGCCGCACACAGAAGCCCAGTAGAAATCTCAAAGCTTGTCGCCCCCACCCCTCCACTCCCCCCCCCCCCCAACTTTAAATTGCTGACACGAGATGTGATGTAAGGTGCTTTGAGTTGGTGAGCCCCATATAAACGCAAAGTTGACGAGGACGATTTACGTCGCCCAGGTTCAGCTGCTCAGGTGTTTTTTTTTCTCCCCCACCGTTTAATTCCCTTCCTTGTACGGCTTGTCTGCACCCGTCCACTTTCTCGCATCCCATTCCTCCCGACGGTCTCCCCCGACTACTCCATCTGCATTTGCACCGCTGGCAACTGCACAGGCCACCGCATTCAACCTCTTCAGCTTTCAAGTCCCTCCCTCAACGACCTTTCTCTCTCTCTCTCACCGTGCCTTCCAACCCCCATTAATTAGTTGATCTCCCCCCCCCCCCCCCTTTGCTCGGCCACTCTCATCCCCTGCGCTCCGGGACGTTTGCTACACCACGGGCGCATTACCGGTGTAAGCCGTCGATGTTATTGTTCTCTGTCTCTTCTCAACATCGTCTTGAGTCTAAGCCTCCCCGGCCTCCTTAAAGAAAAAAAAGGCCAATCAAAAACATGAAGTGGGAGTCTGGGAATTAAACCCGGGATCTCGACGGCGTCGGCTCACCGCTCCGGCATGGGCATTAGCTTCATCCCTCTGCGCCATGCGGGGTAAAAGCCTTTCGCTGGAAAACTTTTTTTAATTAATGCTGAATTGCGAGGGATTGGGGGGGGGGCGGAGCGGAGTGATTGAGCTGCGGGGGAGCCGCGCGTTAAGATCAATCACGTCTCGCGCGCGCGCTCGCAGATTCTCCCCGAATCAGCAGTCGTGTCACCGGCGCGAGGGCAGCCGCCGCCACCGCTGGATAATAAATCTCGCGACAAGGCGCGCTGAAGCTTCCCCGTGCACTTTCCCGTACGCTCCGTAATCGGCCGTTAATTAAAGCGTTGTAATCCGTTACGAGAATTAACTAACGCCCGCGTTGAGTCGCTGTCGCCGCAAACCAGAGTGCGCGTTCGTTCTGTGGGCGTGGGTCACCAATGCCGCGTGTGCATGTGCGTGTGCGTGGGCGCGTGTGGGCGCGTGCGCGTGTGTGCGTGTGTGTGTATGCATGTGCGTGTGTGTATGCATGTGTGTGTGTATGCATGTGTGCGTGTGTGTGTGTATGCGTGTGTGTGTGTGCGTGTGTGTGTGCGTGGGCGTGTGGGCGCGTGCGCCTGTGTGTGTGTGCGTGTGTGTATGCATGTGCGTGTGTGTATGCATGTGTGTGTGTATGCATGTGTGCGTGTGTGTGCGTGTGTGTGTGTGCGTGTGTGTGTGTGCGTGGGCGTGTGGGCGCGTGCGCGTGTATTCTGGCATATACTTAAAACGTGGGGGTTGGTGGGTTGCGTAGAGGTCGGACTCGCTATGCGTGCGAGGCGGTGACAAGTTTTTAGCGAATGCAATAACGGAGGCAGTACAGCAAGTAGGTTACTGACCTATCTGCTTAGGCACGGAGCGACGCATTCATTCATCAATTAGAATGATTATGCTCACGACACGTGCATAGATCATGCGTGTGAGACTATATTGTTTACAACATCGAGAAATAAAAACAAAAATGATAATCACAATGCTGGATGAAGGCCTCCCCCATGCAGTGTCGGACATGGGTGATATTTGGCCATACTTCACCACGCTGGCCACTGCGGGTTTGCTCAAGCGGGGACCCAGGACTGATTCAGAGTTCCATCGCTACATCATCAGACTCAGGTGGCTAGGTTTGTCGTGCAGTGTACGGTCCACCACTCCACTCCCATGTGTAAATGATATATTTTTCTAATTCTTGTTGTAATTTGCTAACCCGCCCTTACTGGACATCTGTGAAAATGAGCTTCATAGCTCATCGGATTCCTCCTCCGGTCTAAATACAGATTCTGATTCTGATATTCTAATGCCACAACTTAATCCCAATCAAGCATTCGAAAACTCTTTAAAATCACACGCAAAAAAAATTCTGAAAAAAAACCAGAAACGAAACTCTAAAACAAACTCGACAAAAAAACCAAGATCCCATTCCTCAACCGAATACATCGACACCAAAAAAAAAAGGCGCGCGGGTTAGGCGTGTGGGAATCGAGGCAGAGTGGGCACGGGGGGAATGAGTTTCAGGTTCGAGGCAAACTGCAGGGCATGGAGGCAGTGACGGTGAACACGTGTGCCCGGCTCGGTCCCCCATCGTTCACCGTTCAACGACGAGAGAACACCGCTGAGGCCAAAACTCTTTCGTAAGCAGCGCACCGCATCCGCCTAAACTTGCCCGTTGTTGACAAGAGGCAACCTGGGAGCGCAGAGGCAACGTCTGGGAGTGAGGCCGCTTCACTAAAAACAACAACGACAACTGAAACAGGCTTTAACGCGAAAGAACCCACAGACATCGCGGGAAAAATGTTGACGGAAAATTAAACAAAAAATGAAGAAAATACAAAAAAATTTTGCATTATGACTGCAGGTATTGTGGTCTATGCAAACATGACTCTTTGTAAAAAAGGTGTCAGTTTTGTTGCCAGATAGAAGGGTAAAAAAACAATTGTTACATTTTTTACTGACAAATGAGGTTCCAATGGTGTGTTCAAAATTGACAAACTAGACATTCAGTTTATCACTGGGGAGCAGTTAAGCAGGGAACGACATTAACTGTGGGCAGGAAGACAATGTACTCTGCAAGCGACGACGTGGGACAAACGAGCGTTTTTCCCCTGAACGCCGCCGACTTTCCGCACTAGATGACAGCATTGCGTGGCGCCTCCCGGGACTGTGAGGGCCTGGATTGTTGCGAGAGTTTAATGTCAGGGTGTCAAGGCATCGGTGTAAAAACGGCAGGTCAAGACACCCGCTGTGATCAAGGACTCCACTGTGCGTGGGGCTTCGTGGCTATTACGTCAGCCCGTTAAAAAAAGAAAAGAAATTGACGAAAAGTATTGGGTCACTGTCTGTCGATTCTCACCCAAAGTGATGTCTGGGGTGGCTTCCACGTCACCTGGGGGCTGCGTTTGCCCCATCGGTCTCACGGTCAACCTAGCGGAGGGCCGTGACGATCGGCAGGCGGAGAAACTCTCGCAGCAATCACTTACCTCAGAGAAATGAGCCGCGGGGGCTGCAGATTCCACACAGTGTCAGCACAGACGATACCCCAATTGTCATATCGCACGTGCCTATGAATGTTAATATCGTGCACAGCTGAGAATTATAACAAGTTTTTGTTGTTTAATGCTATCGAGCTGCAAGGGCATTGTAAAGCGTTCGCCCGTCACGCAAACGTTTGAATATTAAGCGGTGAGGCTTTGTCGCCTTCGCGAGTGATAGTTTCCGAGCGCGTGTCGTCCGTAATGGAGTTGTTTAGTCTGCTGAGTTATGGAGGCTGCGCCAAATTGCGCTCGGCTTCCGTGCGCGCGCGGCGTTTAGCGTGCTCTCGGCATCGCGTTAACCCGTTCCCGTTCCACGACACGCGGGGGTTTGGGGGGATGGGGGTCGCAGTCGCGCGACTCCCGCACGAGCAGCGAGCGCTTGCCTTGCGGCCCGCGGTGCGTGATGCAGGCACAGACACGCGCATCCGCACGTCGACAAAAGACAAAGATCCAACCGCCTGACCTAGAGCGGACGGTTATGGCGGTTGCGGTTAGCGAGCGCCTATTGTGGAGGCATGCACGACACACAGGGGAGTGGTGTGTGGCCGGTACCAATGATGATGCACGCACAAGGTACTCATTTAACCCCGAGTCAACCTAGTGGAGGGCCGCAACTGGTTCAAAACTCGCATATACGCTCACAACACGTGGAATTCTCTTCGCGAACACGAATGAAGGTCGGCACGGCACATGAGGGGGTGATGTGGCTATCACCACGCTCAGTCACCTTTGTCTCTGCAGTGGTGATGTTTCCACACCGCACTAGGTACCCATTTAAGGCCGAGTCAACCTAGGGGAAACCGACGATCTGTTCAGATGGCTGTGAGCGGGAATCGAACTTGGATTGCAGGGTTCGTAGCACAGTGCCCTGTTCGCTACACTACCACACCCATACAAACACACACGCATAAATACAAACATATGTAACAGAGACAAAGGCGGTACATGCACACAATTAACCGCACACACGTAGACACACACACAGGTATGAGGCAGTGACGCCCGAGCGTGCGGTCACAGAAGCACGAGACGTTGTGTCGACCACCAGGAGACAAAGAGAGGAGAGTGAAAGACTCCCCGGCGACAACCCTACTTCTCAACGCGCGCGGGAGTCAAGCGGGGAAAACCCCGCCACGTGTGCCCATGCTCACGTGCGCGCCAGCCTGCGTGCCCACGTGCCAGCCTGCGTGCCCACGTGCCAGCCTGCGTGCCCACGTGCCAGCCTGCGTGCCACCTCGCGGCCCCTCGAGCCACCGGTGGCCAATCGAAGGTCACGTGAGCACGGGCGCCGCCGTGCCGTGCCGCCCTTCGCCGGCACGACAGCCCATCGCTTCACCTCACCGAGCGGAGCAAGCGTTGACGCACGCACGTGTCGGTGTGTATGTGTGTGTGCACGTGTGTCTGCGTGTGTGGGGAGCGGTGGCGCAGCACTTTGACCACGGCGACCCGGGTTCGATTCCCACTCATGGACAACGCCAGTGACGATTTATCGGAACCGGTCCTGGGCCTCCTCTAGGTCGACTCAGCCCCAATTGGGTACCTAGTGCGATGTGTAAAAACGTTGCCAATAGGGAAACAAAGGCGGTCGGGCGTGGTGTTGGCCACCCACCCCCTCGTGTGCCATTCCAGCCTTCATAAGTGTTCGCTAACAGCACTTGCCTCAACAGTCTGTTAAGGCTATACGGGGAATCTTTGTCTTTGTGTCTGCGTGTGGGGAGTGGTAGCGTAGTGGTTAATCCACCGTTTCACAAACCAGCCATCCCGAGTTTGATTCTCGTTCATTACCAACAAAAGTGGCGGATTTTGGAACTGGTCCTGGGCCTCCGCCTAGGTCGACTCAGCCTCAAATTAGATCCTGGTGTGGTGTGTAAACATCAACACTGGGGAGGCAAAGGCGGTGCCCGGGTGCAGTTACAGACCACACCACCCCATCGTGTGCCGCGCCGGCCTTCAGAGTGGCTCTCGCTTATTTACGTGCCGGAGGTTCCTCCGGCAAGGGGAACTCACCTCTGGCAGTGGTCCCAGCCCAACCGCGGCCAAATGAAACTCAACCTCCGCATCGCGATTGTTGACCGCGCGAACTTAATAACGCGTGAAGACAATCCACCCCGAATATTTAACGCGCCGCACCAAGTCGCGACGCTTTGTCGCGCGCCGGACCTTGCAAGCGGGGGGCGGAGGGGGGGCCTCCACGGTGAGTCTGGAGGCTCGGCGAGGCTTTCCCGCAGATAAACAGCGAATAGCGTTATCATTGCCATTGCGGCCACCGTCAACCACCTGCCGTAGTGAAGTCTTTTTTGCGCGCCAAACAGAACTGCAGCGACGCGCTGGCAACTTTGGAGACAAACGAGCGATGGTTCCGCGCGATCGCCCGTGCGCGTGTGCGCGCGTGTACGCGCGTGTGCGTGCGCGCGTCACGGCGCCGGCCGCCGTCACTCACCCAGAAGATGAGGTTGAAGATGAACATCATGTACTTGAGGCAGACGTGGCATCCTCGAGCCATGTTGCAGCGTTTCAGCTCTAGCAAAAAGACAAACGAGAGATCCAGGTAAAACACCACCACCTTGCTGCCGTTGGGGGCCGTGTATCGGTCCCCTCCGGCACTCGCCCCTCGTCCTCCTCCAACGCCTCCACCGACACCACCGACACCGCCGCCACCGCCCGACTTCTCATTTTTCTCGGGCGGTTTCTTCGCTCCTACGCCGAATCCCGGGCCCGTGGCCGAAGCGCAGAATCGAGCGCCGGGCGGCGAGAACGGGCAGCCGGGCCCAGCGGAGGGGGCCGCACCGGGGCCGCCGGGGGCCCCGGGGCCCCCCGGACCTCCCGGGCCTCCCGGGCCCCCAGTGGCCCCGGCGTATCCGTAGCCGGTAAATGAGTCCCCGAAACTGCGAGGCCGCCACGAGGGCGAGCCGCGGCTGTCGTCGGAGTCCACGCTGCTCGATTTGTTCATCGTTCTGGATTCCTCGGAGCGGGTGGCGGGCTTCTCCTTTCGCCACCGTCACTACCCCACAGTGGCAGCAGTAGCAAGCAAGCGGCGCCAAGGAGCAGCAGCAAGAAGCAGGAGCAGCAGCGTCGGGCCAGATAGTCTCAAAGGTCTCTTGCTCAACTTCCAGCAGACGCCGGCGAGGAAGCGATCACCACTGCCGCACCGAAGGGAAGAAGATCGGCCCGAACTCACGAGAGAGATCTACGCTCATAATGTCATCCGCGCGTTTAGAGTCGAGCGACCGTCGCTCTCAGTATTGTCCGCCCACGGTCAACCTGTGGATCGCGACGCCGCACGGCGGTTCGCCGAGAGCGGCCCCTCTCGCCGTCACCGGGCACGAGTGACCCCGGCCGTCGACCGCCGGGCTCGCCGGGCGTTCCCCGGTGAACTCCGCAAGCCCCATCGTTGTCCACGCGCGTGACGAACAAAAGCAAAAGCCGCGACAACCACAAAAACGGTGGCGACAAAAATGCAATCCGATTCGTTTTTTCTTGAATGGACTTCCGCGCTTCGGGGGGGGGCGGGGTGGGGGGTGGAGTATTTATTTGCAGCTCGGCGCGAGAGCGGTCACCGTCACCACCACCGTCATCATCGTTATCTCTCTGAGCCTCCGACCAGCGCAAGTCATCAAATGTCACATCCCGACGAAGGTGGCTCTCTCGCGAGAGTTGACCTCTCAGCAGAGGGGCAGTCGGCGGCCACGCCGCAGCTTTAGTTTCTCGCTTGTTGCTGTCGCGCGCGCCCCGGGGTCGCTTCTCTTTCACTGAACGCGACCGTCCGGCGACGTCGTCGGGCGCAGCTGCATCTCTCTGATCGTTCGCTCCGCTCCCGTCCGGTGCTCTCAGCGTCTCTAGCACCACCCACTCTGTCTGCCTCCACCTACCCCCCCTCTCTCTCTCCTGCCTCTCTCCCACTCTCTCGCTCTCCCTCCCTCCCTCTCCCTCTCTCCCTCTCAATTCCCCTCTCTCATCTCTCCTCCTCCCCGCTTGTATCTCGCAAGCTGCGCGGAATGGAACGCTCCCGGTAATGCCGTCCGATTTGGCGCAGGGAAAGATTTACATCCCCGAGTGAGGGGGCGGATGAAGCGGCGGCTGTGAAGGGGGGGGGCGTCTGGGGGGGGGGTGGGGTGGCGGTGGGTGGGCAGGAGGTGAGATAGGCAGAGGAGTTGTGGGGGGAATCGTGGACGGAAGGGGGGGCTGTTTAAAGCCAACGAGGGCAGGAGGGAGGCAGACAGTTGCTAAGCGACCGATTAGTTCTGTTTTGCTTCCTGCTGATGCAGTTCCCTCCGTCCAGCCCACACCTCCACAGCAACCTGCATGCCCCCCCTCGCCCCACCCCCCCTCCCCCCCGCGGTGTCTCTGCGAGCCAGGGACGTGGATCTGCGACCCGTTATTTGGAGCCAGGTCAGATTGCCCATTGGGGATGTCGCGTTACTTTGGGGAGCTGCGTTTGAGGCGCGGGCCGGAGACATTGCGGGGCCGCCCAATGCGCTGGCGATGCTCCCCTGCCGCTTGCCACAGCTGGACTCTCGCGATACTAAAGGCCGCCGGGTCGATTCGAGCCGCCTCCCGGTGGGGAATTCTAAACAGCGCGGCGGCTTTAGCTCGGTCGTACACCACGCGTTGTTCGCCACGTCATCCGACGTTTCACTCCGCGTGCTGGGAGCTTCTTCAGCTAAAATAAATCCGTGTAGAACGACGCGTGGCACCACCCGAAATGAACGCGTAGATCCTACGCTGCGATGGTGATAGTGTTGTGACAAGCGTGGTTGGCTACGTACGGTGCACACAAATGCGTCCCCATAGCCGCTGTCCGCCCGCAAGTACGGACGAACACGGGCACCCCGCAGATAGTCGATCAGCAGCTTTGCGTGTCGTGGGGTAAAGTGTGGGCACTTCGACCTCTTTCGAGATGTCTGGCCAATGTGGAAGAGTAGGCCGAGCAAGTAAACACTTGGCCTTCCATCAGCAGTGGCTTGAGTGGGCCATTGCAGGGCTGCGCCCTCACCTTCGGCAGGTGGCACAGGGTGGGGTAAAGTGTGAGTACTGCAGCACCAATCAGGCGATGCAGACTAAACAATTTAAGCCGCGCAGGCAATACAGATTGCTCTGCTCGTCACGCATACAACAACATCGTCGTTACACAAGCCAGATTAAGTTAAAATGTAATCTATGCTTAACACGGTGCTTTCGTGACCAATATCATCCATAATACAAGTTTTTTTTGGTTAGTACGACGTCTCGCCAGTAATTACAACTATCTTCATCAGATTGTAAATGTTGTGGCTTGGCTCTCCAACACACTGGTGTGCTGTACTAGTGACGAATTGGCACGTTCTGTTTACGTGACCAACCTTACTCATTGGCTGTGCCGGGTGGTGGCGGGTTTAAGCGACACATTTATATCCTGATTTGAAGCTTTCGTGACTGCAGGAATCCATACACTCTGGTTCTTTCGGCAAAGTCACGTAGATTGAAAAAAAAAAAGGACACATTTATATATTTACGCGATCTAACCCAAATAACCTGTATTGTGGATGTAATATACGCATCTGTGCAAGCGTGTTAAATGATCGAGATCCGCTCACAGATAAAGGCCTCCCTCCGCAGTCAGTTGGGAGTTGGCAAAGGTGTCGAACGTTGGCACGGGAGCATCGATGTACGGCACAGCGCCTCTGTTCCTCTCTGCCCACCACGACATGGCAGGCCCAGCAGCGGCCTATAACGACCGGGCGTGCGTGGCGGTGGTCACCCATCCAAGTACTGTCCAGGATCAACCCCGACTTAGCTTGCGAGATCTCGCGAGATCTCACGAGATCGGGCACACTTTGGGGGAATGGGCTAATTGTGCCGTTTGTATTGTGATAATTAAACAAATAAAAGGCTTTACCCTTTGTGGCAATAATACGGGAGGTGTTAATACGCTCAAACACCAACTAGACACTTATTACAAGGCATTAAGTCTGCAATAACCACACATACTTGTGGTAAAAACATGCAAACAAATATGCTTTGGTAATGTATGCGTCGTCCGTGAAACTGATTGCCCTACACCAGGGACAGCCTCTTGTATGGCTTTATCTCACTGGATCATAGAACAAAGACCACCAAAAAGTGATCACTCCAAGGACAATGCAAACATTAAAGCATACATAGCCCGGGTTCAGCGGTTTTATCGGTGTGACCCCTTTTTTGCTAGAATCAATAATACAGGCGTTAAGATGTTCAAACACCAAACAGACACTTTTACAAGGTGTCAGATCCCATATACATGTTCACATTATATTTATCGACGTTCCAGTCTTTACATATCTATAAGTATGTAAAGAGAGAGATAGGCAGAGGGCAAATCAACCTTCCCATCTGCTGGTGCCAGGCACCGCGACCGGTCTCCCTTCCCCGCTGCGTCCTCTGCGAGGTGTGGGGCGCATCGCCGCGGCCTGGCAAGATCGGCGCGGAGGGGCGCTAGAGACGGCGGTGTTAGATTCGACACCTCTGCCGCAGCCGGCGCAGCACGTGGGATGGGCGCAGACCCGGGTGCCTGAGCGGGCTGCTGCTGCTGCTGCAGCCACAGACACAGACCCAGCAACGCTGAGAGCAGGGCTCCCACCAGCCCCTCTTTGCCCAGGTGTCGCCCTCTTTTGTGAGGAGGCAGCAGCTGGCCTGAGAAATCCGTCAGCCTTCCCAGGACTTTTGAAGTCTCGGTTGTTTGGCCAGTCGTGTAACACGAGGGGTGATGATGCACCACCGGAGCGAGAATGCATTTTTTGCACGCAGTTCTCACCCGCTTTGGTTTTTGTGACGTAATCGCCTTCCCGTGATACGTCCCGGTTCTTCGTACCTCAGAGGTGGCAACGCGACACGAGAGCCTGGGTTTGATTCCGGGGTTTTTCAGCGGCCCGACCCGTGCCTAAACTGGGTTCTCCAGCGTAGTGAGTCACCAATGATGGCACCAAAACGACTGCTCTGACAATCCATCATATTGAAATTGCCTCGTAACTTATTTTGCCTAAATTCCACTTCTGTCAATGTTTAGTTTGATTGACGGCAGGGCAAGTGCGAGGGTTCGCGACCTCACGATTAAACCCGCTTCCAAAGTGCAGCGAGTTGATGCTCTAAGCCCGGGACCATGATAACGACACGCAGGGCTTAATTTCAGCCGGGTTCTGTCTGGGTCAGCAAACCTAAAGTAGATGTTTACAACCGGCAATGCATGTCCAGCATACCTCTCCATGCGACTGTGGTAACCGGCTACGCGCCTGCTCCAGACTGGCTCACAAACCCACTTGCTGTACTGCCATCTGCTGACCACCTCAAAGGCCGATGGCTATGAAAGTTTCACAAATTTGCGTGATCCGCCAAATTTGTTCTATTAAACACCAAGACGTATATGTTTAGACGCCCTTCATTTTACCCGCCCCCCCCCCCCCCCCCCGCCATATAAACACACTACAGCATGTTTTTTTTCTGCTCATTAGTGGACTACCTTCTGTCCCAATTATAATAAAATTGTGCTATCGGCATCGCGTCACACGATGAGGACATTTCTTATCGAAACTGTGCAGTTCGTCTCCCTGCGTCAGAGAACAGCTTCGCAACATGACGTCACAGGACTACTTCTGAGGCCTCTCGAATAGGCCTTTTCATCATTTTAATAACCTACGAAGATTGTTTAACCACATAGCCAAATTGAAGTGCAGAAAAGTTTACACGGCTCTTTCTGTACAATCATCGGCGCTGCGGCCTTAAGAGAACCCGGTTTGATCACGGGCTTCGGCTGAAACCCGGATTCGAACTCACCCAGGATCTCAACAGTGGTGGCTCAGCGCTAATTTTGACCCCCCGTGCCACCCTGCCAACGAGTTGCTGCCGCTCTGCCGCGATTTCCTGTCGGCATCTGGGGGACGCGGGTTGACGTCGCGGGACAATCAACGAGACATCGGCTCGGTGCGATCAGCATCTGTCAGGCGACACGGGGACTGCACAAAAAACAAATGTCGGATGCATCTATTTGCCGCCTGCCTGACGCGTCTGCTAAATAAATACTTTCACAAATTCGGAGGCAGATTAGGAAAAGTGTGCGCTCAATATTTACATGCACGCAAATTTTGCTTTGCATTCATGTGATTAAATGGCATCGAGCTAATAATAGTAGAATATTCACACCGCTGTGTAGCTTTTCGCCGTTGTGCCGCACGGACCCTCGGATGTGTTTTCGAGTTGCGCCGCGTGAGCGTTGGCACGATGTCTGACGTTTCCGCTCCGCTAGTCTCACCAAAATCGAGCTGCTCGCTTTCACCGAGCCGCTCGATTCAGCTCCTGAAGAAAGCTCCCAACAGGCGGAGACGAAACGTCGGACATCAGGCCGAACAATATTCACTGCTTCATCTCAATAGAAGCTCGTAAACCACGAGGCGGAGTCAATCTCCGCTCACTCGCCGTTTGACGCAGCGGCGCGTAGCCTGGTTGCACACGGGCCCTGGTCCCAGGGACTGAACTGTGGAACCCTCCCTGCCCAACCGCCTCCCTCTAGCCCGTGGGCCCCAGGTGCAGTTGCACCGCCTGTACACTCGCTGCCTACGCTACCGGTCTGGCACTCTCCCGCGAAAGGGTGGCCCGCTCACAATTCAGCACGAAACACCGCGGCGCTGTTTGCGCGCGAAATTACTCCTTAAATTTTCACTCGAGCTCGTCGCGCAGCGTTGGCACAGCGTGAACATTTCTTCGTCCCCGCGGCGAATGGTGGGCTCACTCGCGAGTGAAGTGGCCGTGGAATAAATCTGAACGTCCGTGCGGAATGAAGGCGAAGCGCAATTGACGATCATTCTCTTGCCACAAAAACCCCCAGCGCGGCAGCTCGCTCTCTCCGCCCGTGTGGATTGACGACTTAACTCGCCAACAACGGCGGCCGTATCAGCGAGCGCAGTAAAATAGATCGGAGCAGCAGGAGCAAAGACATTCGGTCAATCGCATCGCTCGTGTTCCAGCTCGGAGAGAGCCGCGGCCTCGGTGGAGTGGCGGCGTGGCGGTCAGCGCGCTGCGTGACGCACAACCCACAACCCGAGTTAGATTCCCAGAGACGGCTGTTTCATCGTGCTCGATTCGAGAAACGCGTTCGGTCTCATCCGGTATTCGCGATCATTCCTGGAACATTTCGCTGGCCGGTTCGCGCTACGGCACGTGCCACTGGAGCCTGTGATCGGCAAACTTTGATTAGTTATTTTCAAAGCAAAATAATGAAAATTCCCCACAATACAATCTCTGCACTTTCTGACATCGTATTGAACGGCTGTAAACCAGACGTCGCCGAGGGACAGAGTCCCAATTGTGGTGATGGTGCTGTCCACTCTTTGAATTATTTATATCGCTTGCCTGGCACGTCTAATTGAGTCCAGCGAAAAGCACGGCTTTTCACATTCAATATTCATATTGCTTAGTCCATTGTTTTGTTTGTTAATGAAAAATCGGTTACCGTGTTGGCAGTCGTTTCAAAGCGCCGACTAAATGTAACTGCATTATCATCATCTTCTTCTTGTTCCTTGCAAACAGCAATCACATGAATCTACTACAAGTCCTTTGTCAGTCCACTGTTGGATGAAGGCCTCCACCAAACCGGGTCGATCAATCAAATTAATGCCAGCTAAATTAGTGCCAGTTGATGAAGGAAGGGGGTTGACAAAGGATGCGTTCAGATATCACTCACCACTGATCTACGTTGAACTTCTTTCACACTGTACGTAGCCTACCCTGCTAATGCCACTAGCCATGACTGGAAATATTTTGAACTACTTAATTTGTCACTATTTTTATTTCACCATGTAAGGACCACTGAGCTATATATAATTATTTTTTTCAGAATAGGCCAGACCACAAATGATAGCTCAACGAAGTGGCTCATCACGTGGAAATTTATAGCAGCCGAAAACCGTAAATGAATGTTTCTAAACGTGGAGGGAAAACCCGGAGGACCCATAGAAGAATCCACGCGACCACGGGGAGAGACACCGCAAACTCCCAATATACAGCAGGCGTCAGGGTCGGGATCGAACTCGTGACCTCCTGCATACCAGGCGAGGTAGTTAACATCTCGCCATGGTGGAAGAACTCAGGTCACCTGGATTTGAACACGGTGTGCAGACCACTTCGCTGGTACTACCCCCGTTGCAAACAATAACGCTCTTCGAAACGACGCCGGCGGTAGAGTGTATGAATTATCGGCGTGTTCTTTTGTGTTGCCGTGAACAGCGTTTGTGCGCGCGTTCGTTTGGGTTATTGCACGGTCTTTTTGTACGCGGGTTGTCACCCACGTGATCACGACAATCATCGAGAAACTGGCGAATCGCACGATTGCACACTCACATAGCCAGAGAGCAATGTTGCGTTTTAGTCATCAATGGTAGTTTAAGAAACATTGAGTACTGTACTCTTTACAGTACCTGTGAATAAAAAGGTATTGCTTCCACCGAAAACACATCATCGGGATTAATGTGGTGATGGATTTTCTAAATTAAAATAATAAAAGTAGTTTATATACGTGTTGCAGGAATAAAAATAGAATTTATTTAGCTTTTCATTACAAGTGATGCATTAGATGTTTTTTCTAAAAATTGATTTTTCTCAGTCTGCATTTCTCATTTCAAGCTCAAGCCCCAACAAACTTCGTCCGCGTCTTCGTCTTCGTCGTCGTCGTCATCATCAATGTTCCAACTGCCATCACTGTCATCACAACGAACATGTCAAGAAGAGAAAGAAATTTAAATGAAGGCCATATCAAGCGACTGAGAATTTACTGATTAACAATGATGATGACGATGCAAAGGACGATTTAATTACTGGATATCTGTGAAAAAGAGCGGATTCTTCCAGTTTAAATACATATTCAGATTCTAGATTTTTTTTTAATGAAAATCAATCCTATGGCAAGGGCACTGATGACGATTGATATTTGTGATGCTGCTAATTATGATTATGATTTCTACGTTGGAGATGATGCTGATTGCAATGATAAAATATAATGACAATATCAATTATGGCTGATGATGACGATGTGAATATGTATGATGAGTACAAAAATGATGCATGTAAAAATTGAAAATGGTTTTGAAGATGATGCTCATGCTGCTGCATCTCATGATGATGATATTGCCATAAAAAGTGATGGTGATGATAATGATTATAATATCATTACTCTTAAAAGTAATGATGACAATTATGATGGTGATGATCACGTTAAAAGCGAAGGTGATGACGACGCAGGTGATGATAATTACGATGTTATAAGTGATGATGATGATGTGGTGGTGGTATGATGCTCAATAGATCTGCTGCACACGTGCCGAAGATGTCACCGAATACAATTACGACGACGACGCTAAATGAAGATGACGAATAATTACTCGTCATCTTAATTATAATGAATGATGGCAATGACAGATGGGCGTGACTTCTCTCCCCCACCTCCACACCACCCCCCACCCCACGGACCCCTCCGGCGTGCGAAACACATCAAGGGCACATCAGTCGGGCAGGATGAGTGGCCCTGCTCCTGATGAGAGACAAACAAGCCCTGGGGGAGCTTCCCTGTCGAGACAGCGACGCTCCGGCATCATCCACAGATCCACAGGGCCCGAGGGGGATCTTCTCCCTCCCATCACGGAAGGGGTGGGAAGGGGGTTAAGGGACTGGAGCAGCGAGAGAGGGAATGGGGGGGGGGAGCAAGACGAACAAAGCGGATGTCTACGGATTAACCCGCACGGGTAAAGCTGGGTTTAAAAAATAACATTTTGGTTCATGTGCACGCGTGTCTCGCTCAAAAACCATCCACTCCTTCAATGAACAACAGCGCACCGAGGCCACGGCTATTGGGGCGTCCGATGTGATCTTCAAAATTGACGCACGCACACACCCCAGGCCTCCACTGGAACCACACAGCTGTGCTGCTCGCAGATAAGGGGGATGACCAGCCGTGCCGGATTTTCTCGATTCTTTTTGGCCGTCCGTGTGTATTCTTCGGCTGATAATACGCTCCGGAAAGTAAGAGGCGCACTTAAAACTTCAGCCCGCTGTCAATAAAGTTATACACAAATCTGGTCTCGCGTGCACACCCACCGGATTTATAAGACCGCATATCCAAACCTTTGTTTTAAAATACAGGGGAGGGCAAAACGTGTGTGTGTGTCTTATAGTGGGGGGCGGTAGTGTAGTGCTCAGCAAGTAGCGTCTATGAACCCGTCGACCCGAATTCGATTCCCGCTCACGGCCAACACCAGTGACGATTATTTGAACCGATCCTGTGCATCTACCTAGATCGACTCAGCCTCAAAAGAGTACCTTGTGCGATGTGTCGTAAACATCGTCACTAGGGAGACAAAGGCGGCCGGGCGTGGTGCTTTCCACTCACCCACTTGTGTACCTTTCCGGCCTTCATAGCTGCTGCTCGCCAACAGCACTTGCCCCAAGAGTCTGTTAAGGCTATACGGGGGGGAGGGGTCTTTGTCTTTTTTTGTATATACTACGGAAAATACGGTAAAACTATCTGGGAAATGTTAAGGCTTTCGAAACCATTGCAAGTCCGGGTTGTTGTCAGTTGCGCAATAATGCGTGCCGTTCTCCCAGCGTTGTGCGAGAGTCGTCAAACGAGGCAGCTCCATAGAGTTCCCCCCACAGCAGCAGTCGGCAACCAAAAGAACAAGAAGAGCCTTTTTTTTGTTATAAAGTTCGGTAAACAATAAACACTTCAATATTTCAAGAGCGCCTGAACGGAACCGCATGCAGCTCCGGTGCCGCGGGTTTCCGACCGCTGCCCTAGAGGACACCTCGCCCTCCTTTTAAGTGCCGGCCAGACGCCTGGGAAGAGCTGGGAACACCCACATTTAACCCCATCAGACGCGACCTGCCGATCGACTAACTGCCACCCACTCACTTATGCTCCTGGGCACAGAGAGGACGGGGGGATATGAGACACTCGACCGATTGCTCCGAAGGTTTTCGCGGTTGTGCCGGAAGGATCGCCGGTGCCATTTTGGACTTTGCCGCAAGTTGCTCGACGGGGGCTTAATTTCCTGCAGAAGCTGAAACCACACGGGGTCGAAACGTCGGACATCGTGCCCAACGCTGTACGCGTATTCTTTGCCGGAAAGGTGGAATGGAACCGGCGACCTCTGGGTTGCAAGTCCAGCAGTATGCTGGCCGTTACACCACTGTGGCATCATCCTATTGCTGTTGTTTCTATCGCTGATAAATTAGACCCTCAAAATAAAAGTGGCAACCTCCACCAACACCCCCTCCCCACCTCCCACTGAAAAAGGCAATAACGGTACAACATTCCGTAAACTGACTGGCTGCACGTAGCCATAAAACACACAGCTCGTTAAAGTCTACACCTTAATGTCGACTCTGGGGGGTTTCAAGTGCAACAATTCAATGCTCACGATGCGCGGAAAAAAAACCGAAAAAATAAAATAAAATTATGGAGAGACCGCCGCCTCTTACCGGGGCCAAATCTGTCAGCCGGCTTTTGTTCCGCGAGGCGAGCGGTGGATAATCACGTCCCGCGGCAAACCTGCTCCTGGATCCATGGGTAAGGAGATTTTTTGTTGTTGTAAAAATATCAAGTGATGGTTGGTAAAGGTGCAGCCCTGCAGTTGCTTGCTCATGCCACTGCTTGAAGAAAGGGGCCTCTACTAGGAGGGTCTAAGAGATCTCCTCTCGAGGTGTTTTTTTGGCCTACTCCTCCATGCTGGTCAGATGTCTTGGAATCGGTGGGCGCACCGACATTTTACCCCACGACATCACCTTTGTGAATTCCACGTTTGAAATCTCTGAAAGTTGAGATGCGCCGCAACATTGCCACGTAATGTGTACATGTGCGCCCTTTTGTCAATCCACCACTGGATGAAGGTCTCACCACGATTGTGCGGATCATAGAAATTATTCGACCATACTTCACCATGGTGGTCAGTAAATACTTGTATGGTCTCTGTAACCAGGAGTGGGCCCACATATAAGGTAAACATCCTTTGTCGGGGTGTACGGGTTGGTGAAGGCGGGGAGCATTAGACGTGGGAGCATATAAGTACAGCACAACAGATGTTTCTACATTGTCCTCTGCTGCCCATAACGTAGCCCTGCAGCAGCCTATAACACCAGCTGTGAATGGTGGTCGCTCATCCAATACGTACACATGCTCAACTCTGCTTAACTTCCGAGATCTCACAAGATCTGGTGAATTTCTTGTGATTTAGGGTCAAAGGCCAATATTCTTTAACCTGCTTTAAATAACAAAAAAATGCATTGAATGAGCTAACCCAACGGCCAATGTGAATGGGCTCTCGTACAGATATAAATAGAGTATGTGAATGAATGGAAGCACCGGATGGAGAGAGAGAGAGAGAACTTGAGTGGAGGATGGAAAAAAGGACCGCCTACATATTAACGTGGCCACCTAAGTTCGATTCCCAGCCATGGCTAACATCAGTGGTCGAGTGAGATTTCAACCAGAACTGGACATCACCCTTCACCAGATCACACTTGACCAGAATGATGAAGTATGGCTCAAACAACCCCGATAACAAACACAGCGTGGGGGAAAGGGGAGAGCTCCATCCAGCATTGGATTGCCAAGCTGTACATCATCATTATCATTATATACAAATGGCTATGTGGGTGTAAAATTACAATCGATTCACAGATTAACAGTGATTCTCTGAACTCACAATACATGTACCATATCACATGCACAGTATCAGAATCCAGTTAATTAACTTGTATATGTTGTATGCAAATTGTTTCACGTGGCCCACCCAGTCACTAGAGGCCGCTATATATATATATATACCATATATACTACGCTATACATATTCCGGAATTGAATGGCATCCCTGAATTGCCAATTTGTTGCATTATAACGGCGAATTGTTACACGACTGCATTAATGATATCATCTTCATCATCACTGTCGTCATTAACAGTAGCCACGATCTATAAACTGCTGGATGAAGGCCTAACCCAAACCCATTTCCAAAATTGCGTACAAGCAGCATTACGCGCTTGCTCGCATTACACAGATGCGCACACACACACAGAGACAACATGCACTGCATCACGCACATTCCCATATAGTTAACGCACGTACCGCGCGTCGGCCACATTGCGCATAATATAATCCATCACATTCACGCATGCCGACGCATAAATACACGAGCAGATGGTAGTGGCACGCCTGCACGTGTTTTGGTGTGAGGATGGGACCCCCCCCCAGTCCCCCCTTCTCTTCACTTGCAACACTTTCCCAAAAGCGCCGTCTTAACATGCGGCACATTTCTACTTCAACCCCCCCCCCCCCCCTGTGCTCCCCCCCTTGTACGGTACGATTGCCAACAGGCTGCTTAATGGGAATTGGCCCAACGTCCCAACGCAAGACCCTTTCTCTGGCGACTGTCTTGAGACTCGGTGAGGATTTCCCGTGGAAATATCTTTCTTTCCACTGCAGCGCTATCCTCGTAACATGTGTATACGGGGGTTTGATTGGCATGACGGATGTTTTCCATCTTTCGTGATCTTCAGCGCCTCTCGTGATGTGTACCATTCCAACTGCCTCGTTGCCCCGTCTGTCTGACATTGTCCCGTCCAACTGTCGGACATTGTCCCACCGACTGGCCTGCCAACTGTCGCATCAACCGCTCCACAAACTGTCTAAAAATTCAGCCGGGCGGCGGCTTCGCACGTGGCCTCTACGACCGTGGAGGCAGCAAGGGGTTGGCGGGTTACACAAACGTCGTAAAACTCCCTTGCCGTGGGCGTCCAGCAGGTGCCAAACCCCTGCCTTGCCGGGTGAACGCGGCGTGGCAAATAATGTCCGCAACTGCTCCATCTGTACGGGATATAATGTTGCCCCCTCGCACGTGTCGGTGCTCTCCGGATGTTCCGGTTCCATCCCACATATAAACGCTCATTCATCGGCCGACAGCACGTCGCATATACAGGGGATTGCAGAGCTTGGGGCAAAATATGGCACCACCGAGTTATTTTCTCTCTTCCAGATTGAGCAAATACTCTGCGGCATGTGACAAGTCAAAATTTTCGTCACGTGCTATTTAAAATTTCGTTGACAGAGGGTGTGTCAATTATCGTGATTATTATGATAACAAATATCTTTGAGCACGGTCATCAGTGACTGGGCTGAATTGATCAACTAACTACACCGAGGAACTTAGTTTAATCACAACTCCGTCCACGTTAATCTATGGGTCTCTGTATGAGTCATTGGCGACTGGGCTGAGATTATCACCTCGCTACACTCGAGAATCCGTTCTAATTGATATTTACCAGAGAAAATCCACGTAATATTGTTTTAGACATATAGAATATAGGGCTCTATCTAAAAATCTGGAAATGTTGGGATCCCTCTCCCCTTGGGGAAGTTTCTAAATCAGCCTCCGATTTAAGCCAAGTCTTTCAGTCGCGGTGCCCCGACACCGCGCGATCCCCCCGAGCCATCCGGCCCCTTCCCGCACGTGGCAGGTCGCAACAAAGACGTCTCACAGTGAACGTCCCCAGCCGGCGACACGTGCTTGCGCGTCGGTGGCCAGAGGGGCGGAGGGGGCGATGGCTACCGTGCCGGGTTAGCGTTTGACAATAAATTTCCTGGATCTGGACATGGCCCCAAAAATCCATTACAGCCGGCGGATGAAGTGAGATCCTTTTTTTTACGCGGGTACGGAAAATCTATATCGCGCCGTCAGCCTAAATCCAGGCTACGGCCCCGCACTGAAAAATTAAGCACCTCTTCCGCTCGGGCTGACGGTCAGAGTAAGATCCGTCGCCCTCCGTCGGTGCTCCCCACTCCCCCCGCGTCTCAACCATCACCAGTTGCCAGTGTCAGCGTCGGGTTTCCCTGGGAGCGGCGGGGCGGGGGGGGGGAGCCGGCAAAAGCCGCAGCGATCATGGGGTGACCGGGTCGGTCGCGACGCGGATCAGAGCAAAGAGGCGAGGAGACAGCGTGATGAGTCGGGCGGAGGAAAAAAGGTTGGAGCGCGTTAAACCGCTCGCCCGTGCAAGCGGTCAAACGAGCCTCGCACAGAGGTCACCGCTCGGCAAATAAACAATGCCTCTGTGACCCCCATGCTGTGAAATCCTATATACAGCGTGGGCGTGTGTTCATAGTGTGCTCACACACACACAGGCACGTATGTACACCAGCTGAGACAAGGGCCCCCGCCCTCCGTTTAGCCTCACAGAGTGTAGAAGAAGGGAGCAACCGCTGACGAGGTCCCACTTAGGCAGTCGCGGTGCGGCCGCCACCATGCCTAGCCGCATTTGTCTCCCCATTGCTGACGTTTGTGCACACTGCACCAGGTGCCCGTGTAAGGCTGAGTCGGACTCGATGAGTCGATCGGCAGTTCGTGAGGGGTGGGGTAAAGTGTAGGTCGTGCCACCTCTACAAAGATGTACGGCCAGCCTGGAAGAGTAGACCAAATACCGTGTAGAGCAGCACTCTAAAGCTTCCTCTAGTGGAGGGCCTTCAGCAAGCAGTGACATGTGTAAGAGATTGCGGGCCTGCATCTTTACCATCCCAGAAGAGGCCCAGGACTTGTTGAGATACCACTCGAAATCTAACTCACGGCCAGGGATTGAACTCAGGTTGGTGGGATCATGTCGGAGTGACCTGACCACTGTCCCACAGATTCCCTCACACACACAGACACACATACCGTAGGAGCCCACGAACGCGCGTACATATGGAGATTATTTTTTTTGTTATCCTGAAGACGTAA
Organism: Lethenteron reissneri; assembly: GCF_015708825.2. Classification (NCBI taxonomy): domain Eukaryota; kingdom Metazoa; phylum Chordata; class Hyperoartia; order Petromyzontiformes; family Petromyzontidae; genus Lethenteron; species Lethenteron reissneri. The sequence goes on along the minus strand of NC_083815.1, from coordinate 2,735,386 downwards.
CAAGAAAAATAAGCGCAAATCTCAATGCGAAATTAACGGTGGGAAATGAATGTCTGAATTTAAACGAGGATGAAAAACAGTGTTAAATGGATTTATTTTAATATATCTCTCTGTGACAACACAAACTAGAATATCCTTTGGGGATATGAATATGATAAATTCAGAGCAAAAAAAAAATCTAGGTGTTTTTAATAGATGTTTGAAAATGCAATTTATGCAGGAAAAATTAATGACCAGAAGGCATGTCTACACTTGGAATGTATTTTTCTCCTTCAATCTAGTCATAGCAGCTGTTTAAATTATGCTCTCCGCCTAATGAATTATTAACCGAGTGTACAAAAGTGTGCAAAAAGCCAGGATACATATGTTGAACATAGTTTTAGACTTTCTCCAATTAATTTTCTCCGAGCCAGTAAGTAGGTTGTGTGTCAAGGGACCGATAATTTAAATTACATTTGAAAAAGTCAATTACAGTCTTACAAACACACAATCTTAATGAGGTTGTTGTTATTATTAGTATGCAATGTAATCAAGGGGATGTACTGTCTTGGTGTTGTCTGGGCCTGTTGTTGTTGTTGTGTTTCTGCCTTGCCCAAGCTTGCATTTGGTGTGCACATCGGCAAGATGTTTATGTACCTAGACAATTTGTACATCTATCCTGTATTTATATATACGTATTTATACATTTGAAGTGACTTGCCTGTCTGTTCTCTATCTTACCATTCTCATATCGTGTGTTTGTGTTTGTTTGTTGATGGTTACTCGCTAACCCCGGCGCTCCAACTGGACATCTGTGAAAAAGAGCTTCATAGCTCATCGGATTCCTCCAGTCTGACCAAATATTCTGACTCTGACCTCTTATTAATATCTCAAAAAATGCAATGTAATCGGTGTGGCCAAATATTCCTATGCTGGACTCTCTTGAAAATAAAGTCTTTGGAATGTGTGGCTTTTTCTGGAAAAATAAGCAACTATTATCAATTTGACTTAATATTGAATTGATATTATATTTCAGACTTGAGAATGTAACACCGTTATACATTTTACATTCATGGTAATGTACCAAACGTAGCATTAATAAGGGATGGAACCGTGGTCTAGTGGCTAGCACACTGCACTACAAACCCAGCGAGCTTTAGTTGGGTGCGTGCCCATGACTCATGCCGAGTGACACCAGAACCAATCCCTCCCCTTCACCAAGCCACACTGAACCAACCGTGGCGAAGTATGGTCAAACATGACCCATGTATGGTCAAACATGACCACAAACATGACCCACATGACCCATGTTTGACCAGCAGTGGGAATACGAAGAGCTGTAAATTATCAATTACAATGTGTGAACGTAATTTCAAAATATTGGCTGCTGACCCGTAAAACAATAGCTGTTGAAACCCCCAGAAGTTCCATGCAACTCTCTTGCGGACAGTTGCATAGAACTTCTCGACTACAACAATTCCCCTTCCATCTCAATCATTGTCCATCTAGGAAGATGTTCACTTTAGGTGTACGAAAAGCCCACAAGGCCCACTCCCATAAATTAATGACTTCACCCTCCGTGTTCCAACATCCTCTCGAGTAGTCAGGGTTAATTTAGTGGGCATTTTAGTCTCTTTAGTCTTAGTTTAGCCCACGTCAACCTGCAGAATATGAATCAAGTCTGAGCCTGTGAATTTGCACGACTCGAGAAGATGAGATCAAATAAAATCAGACTAAATTAAAACCGTGTCTAGTTAAATCAGGACTACTTCATAAAATCGAGTTTATTATTCCACAGATTTTTTTAGTCATTGAATTTTTTTACAATTATTATTAAATTAGTTCTCTGTTCATTGTGAATTTATTCAGAATTGAATGACTAAATTAAATCCACAGACTGAGATTTCAAACTTCCTTTGGGTTGTCAAACCGTTTGAAGAAGACTTTGCTGACTATAATAAACGCAGACTAAGTGAACACTGCTCCGGATCCCCGGAGCGATCTGCCCGTGGTTATGTGAAGGAAAATAATAAAACCCAAGTGCAGGACTCGCCTTCGTGGAGATTTCAAAATATGCGGCTGTGGAGTGAAGTTTGACATTTGCGCTTTTAATGTCAATGAGTTGGCGTGTATATATTTGACTTTCATAATCAACGTTTTTTTTATTTGACTTTGTAAGATCAATGTTTACTGAATGGAAAATAAATGGGGAATAAAAAAAAAACACTTCAAATACAAATGCAAACATTTTAAATGATACATTTTATTAAAATTTGTATTATTCGAGGTCCCCACGATGTAAGGGTGTGATCTTTAACTTCAAAGTACGTTAAGTGCATTGGTCTCTCATTTCTTCTCTGAAGGTTGGGCAATGACTGAAAACATTAGGCGATTACGTGTTTTGCTTATGTAATAAAGAGTGATTAATTTGGTGAGTTTGTGTTCAATTATTATCGGAGCTCTTGCTCCTACAGTGTGTGAAGTTTGTATTTGACACCCTATGCTTTGCTTGACGTAAACTGCCAGAGCCAGTGCGACACAAAATAACGGAATACTGTAATCGTTAACGTCGCTGTGGAGAAGTTAAAGAACAAAATATAGATAAGAAGACAACACAACGCTTCTGCCTTCATATATCTCTCTCCACGTGGTAACCAACACAAGCGTTTGTTTCAACAACTCAGCCCCACGGCCATCTCAAAGTGCATAAGTTCAGCGGCAATTGATTCAGTACAAGCAAACTCTGAGCCGGTTTCGACACACGGTGTCTCATCAGCAGCCAGGCACGCTCAAAGCAATGCTGGTGAACTGCCCGATGATGATCACTCTGTAACACGATTTTTGTTCCTGGGTAGTAAATTATATTTTGTAATTGCTTATGCCTCAAAGTATAGCAAATGGCGATTATACCCCACAAACTTGATGTGAAGGAATGACACAAATGCACACCACGTTTTCTCTTCGAAAATAGGTACATTTCAAAATATCACTGTCCTGTTTTGTTTGCATTTTGACTGCTTGTGTTGTGGTTATTGCAAACATTAAGTCTTGTATAAAGGTGTCAGTTTTTGTACCTGTTGAAAGGGTAAAAACCTATTACTATCAATCTCCTGGTCACAAAAGCAAAGTTTGTGGGGAATAACAGCCATTTTCTGTACTTTTGAGGCATAAGCAATTAGGAAATAACACTTACTACCCAGGAACAAAAAATGCATTTTCTGTGGCACAGTGTTATAGGCAAAGACCCTCTCTTGAAGGTACCGGCCCCTAGGCTCTGCTGCAAAATGACATAACACGTGACGTGACATAATCATGAGCGTCGTTGTGGAGAATATAAAACAAACACAACGGATACGAAGGCGGGGGGGGTCTCCTTTATAACGCGGTGACCGGTGTGTCTCACGTGGGTGAAATGTGATTGATACTTCACGACCAGAAAGAGGTTTGCGTTGTAATGCGCAGTGCGGTAATGTTTATGCGAGATGAGTGGGTGTCACGAGTGGACGGCAGCTTGTTTACACGGTGGCCTCGTTTTATATTTTTAAAATGAGCTGAGCTGACTTTCAAAGACACCCAACAACTCTGCGCGCACACACTCACTCGCAACACTCTTCACGTGTGCAAGGGATGTCAGGCGGGTAGGAATGGAGATGGGTAGTGCGTTGAGAGGCATGGAGAGAAAGGGGGGGCAGCGGAAGAGGGGAGAAGCAGGCGAGGAGGTACGGGAGGGGGCATTAGGGGGGGCTATGGGGCATTCTGGCTGGGAATGGATTGAGAGAGGGCTGTGGGCAAGCGTGGACTGGGGGAAGATAAAGGAGCACCCCCCAACCTCGTGTCGGCTCTACTTCACACGTGTACACACACACACACAGCCTTCACAGACTGTTGGGGCAAATGCTGTTGGGGAGCACCTATGAAGGCCGGGACGGCTGGCGTGTCGCACAATGAGGTCATGGGGGCCAGCACCACGGCCGGCCGCCTTCGTCTCCCCACATCGCAACAATTAAGGCTGAGTCGACCTAGGGGAGGCCCATGACCGGTCACCGGTATTGGCCGTGAGCGGGAATCGAACTCGGGTTGTCGGGTTCGTAGCGCAGCGTAGCGCTAGCCGCTAAACTACCGCTCCCCACTTACGTATACACACAGACAAAGATCCCCCGGATAGCCTTAACAGACTGTTGGGGCAAGTGCTCTTAGCGAGCAGCACCACGCCCGGCCGCCTTTGTCTCTCGAGTGGCGATGTTTATGACACACCGCACCAAGTACTAATTTTAGGCTGAGTCGGACCTAGGGCCATACACACGAACACTCGTAAATATGCACACACCATGCACACACATTCACGCAAACACGCTTATATGTGCACACACATTCACATGCGCAGACACACACCATGAACACGTGTACGTACAGCTACCAGTATGTGCATGTATGCGCACCTAGCCTGGCACCAGCGCTGTGGTGACGTCACCGCTACTTAGTGGCGAATTTCACGGTCAACACCGGCGGCGATTATCGGAACCGGTAATGGGCCTCCCCTAGGTCGACTCAAGCCTCAAATGATGTACAATGCTGCACCTGGTGCGATGTGTAAACATCGCCACTTGGGGAGACAAAGGCGGTCGTGCGTGCTTGCTGTTCGCCTCCTCCCCACCTGGTGTGCCACCGTGCTGGCCTTCACAGCTGTCGCTTGCCCGCTAACAGCACTTGCCCCAACAGCCTTGTAAGGCTATACATGGTGGGGGGTTGGGGGGAATCGATCTTTACTTTTATTCCGAGTGCGCATTTCGCGCGCGTGCGCTGCACGCTGCTCCCTGGAGCCTGGCGGCTTCGAACTCCACGCCATCGCTTCAAATCGAAACCCATTCCCTTCGCAACGAGCTCAGCGAGAAACGGCGACCCCTACCCCACCCCGTGCCCTCGGGGTTCAACTCTCGATCATCCGCTGGGCGACTGACCCCACCCCCGGGAGAGGGGATTGCTGATGAACCCCCCCCCCCCCCCGCAATTGCTTTGGGAACCAACACTGCCCGTTATCTTTGCGCGCTGCCCCTGCTGCTGCTGCTGCGTTTCATGTCATCATCTGGCGGTCCATCGCTCGCCGAGCAACGGGCGACTGACCAGCCCCATTACTGGGCGTGTGTGAACACAAAGCAAACATAAAAAAGAGCTTCATAGCTCATCGGATTCCTCCAAGCTAAAGAAAGACTCTGAGTCTGAACTTGGCGCCCGCGTCGCCGCAGCAACGTGTTGGGAGGCAGAGGAGCTGCTCGCTCGGAGGTCGGCAAACCTTCGTGAACGTTCTTCTTGGTTCTTTCGGTAGACAGAGTCTGTCTACTCGGCAGACCTGCTCTCCACCTGAGGACGGCTGCTTGCGTTGTGGCCGAAACGTCGTGAGAATTATTTTATCATGTTTTATTTTTATAATTTTATTATTTCCATTCTACGTGACTTTACCGAAAGAACCAAGAAGATGAATCCCTGCAGTCACGAAAGCTTTAAATCGAAACTTCGTGAACGTTATTCGCAACGCACTGCGCCTCTTCAAATACTGGGGGGTTTTAGGGGGGGGGGTTCTTACCGAATTCGATTGAGAAGATGTCTCTTCTTGTTGTTCTGGTTGCCTGATCCTTGTTAGCTCATTAAAGAAACTCTACGCATTCAACAATGCGCGGTCCACGAGCGCGTGGATAGCGAGACCACTCAGGAGCATCTTTGCGATATCTACTTCCACAGGTCACGCTCGATGAACTCACCGCTGCTCTGCCAGAGATCCGCAACGAGACAGCACAGCGACAGCACAGTTGTGCTTAGATGCCGTAACGCGTTTGTTTTTCCCTCTTCAACAGAGGTTGCAAATTGATGTCGGTGAGCCCCAGCAGCCGCACCACTTAGACAAGTGTCTGAATCGTGATCGCGTTTTATTTGTTCTGACCGTGTTTCATTCCGATCTCCCGAACCAAACAAGACGGATCCGTCTCGATTTGCTGTCACCTGGTTGAAATGAATGTTGTTGTCGTTACTTAGTCTTCCAAGCTACAGCCACTTTTTGTGACTTGAAAGAACTCGAGGGCTAGATTGTCTCGTGGCGCGCGGTTCGCAAAACACGCGCGGTGTCGATTTGGCATCACGGAGAAACGAAACAAATAACCAACAAAAAATTATTATAATAATCATCATCATCATCATCACGTCGCAGATAATTAGCAAGCGTTACAGGTCCCAGGGGGGATACCGACAAAGTGGCGAGACGAGAATGAATAAGCATTGCACGTGCACAATATGCCGTTTTGTATTTTTTGTTTTACTCCAAGTCATTTAAAGTACAAAGCGCTCCATTGGCAGATGCTACAAAGCGCGGAGGCACAGACAAGGCAGGCAGAGTGAAAGACGGAAATATGTACAAATTAAAACTTGCTCGTGAAATTACTGCTATTTGCTGAAAGATAAAAGTTTGATTCAGACAATTCCAAACAGCGCAGTATTTGGTGATATGGAAGGCTTCAGCCGTACTGCACTGCACAGTATTCATCTTTGGGCAATTTCACTTCCCGCAAAAACTATATTTTCACATTAATATGTGAAAATACATTACTGACAGAATGCAAAAACAATATAGCGCTAAACTCAGCTCAAGCCTTCTGTAAATCTCGACACTTCTATGCGTTCACCCGAACTCTGAAGCACTCCCTCCAGGCTCAGCAAATGGGCAAGAATGATTATCCAGCGTGCAACATTTGCAGACATCGTACAACAGTTAGGGAGACAGAACTCATCAATCCAACGAACCACCAAGGCAGAAAACAACTCAATAAGAGGTCACTTGAAGGGCTCTCGAAAGTAGTTCTGTGATGTCTAATTTCACGAGCCGTCCTCCAACGGGGCACAAGAGCTAAGAACAGACAGGCACCTTCCCCCCCGCGACACGAATCCGTGAGCACATTTGGAATAGAACTGGGAGAAAAACGGTTGAAAATATAAAACATCTGCATCCGGACTTTTGAGCGATGAACGGTGAGAGCGCACACAGCACTTTGTCACGGAACAATGCGTGATCAAATCAAACCGCCCGTCCGTATGCTATTCACGCCATCATTATAGCACAAGTCGGTCATAAAGGCGCTGTGTTTTACAGACGATTACAGCCTGCCATCGTTCCACGGCAAGGGGACAATTTATTACTCATTGCCTTTACCCAACTGGATCATTTGCGAATAATTTGCGAAGACAGCAACCGTGGTGCCGGCACACAACGTGGCCCCCTCTTTCGTCAGACACCCGTGACGTCACAATATCTTGAGCGTCCATTGCGCAAGCAGGCGGGCGCATACCTCGTGGTTGTTACGCCCGTGGTAATAACCAGGAGGGCCGGCAGGATCGAACCGCGAACCACTCATTTCTTTAAAAATAGCTTTTCGTGTTGGGTTTGTTGTCCTTCCCCCGCACCTCGGACGTAGCACGGTTGGCTACGCACGGTGCGAAAGAAGTTCAACGTACGCTCGTGCACTCCAACGAGCTGGCAAACGCACGACCGCTCGGCCACGATGGGAGAAACCACTCCCGGGTCGGGTAGGTGACCCGTCCGTGAGCCGAGAATGACGAGTTGAGGCCCGCTCGCGACCATTGGCGAGTTAAGGGGGTTAGCTCGCAATTGTCGCTAGCGGGCCTGAACTCTACACGCTCACGTGCGGGTCAATGTGCATTCAATGAGCACTTAAGTGGCCGCGCGGACAGCCATTAATCATACGGACAATGTGACCCCGTGCAACGGGGAGGGGAGGGAGAGGAGGAGGGTGAGGAGGGGGGAGGGCGCTCCCTCCTGGGAAAGCCACCGGGTTTGTTAGTTTGTTTGTGTTTCCTCGGTCACCTCGATGAAAACCCGGGCCGTAGCAAACCCGCAGAGTCCTGGCGTCGGAGGGGGCCGGGGGGGGGGCCGGGAAAGTCGCGGGTGCGATGGAGCAAAGTGCGGCGTGAGTGATGGGTGGTGCGGAGTTTTTCATTAAAAAACGCAAAAAAAGTGCGAGAAGAGGGAAAAAAACCCGGCGATACTCGCGGGCACGGCCATGCGTGTAATTTAACGGCGCGGTAGGATTAATGCCACTCTCGTCATCGCTTGGCCATAAATCTCTCACTTCCCCCCACAGGTATGTCATTTTATTCCCAACATTCACCCACAACCACCGCCACCGCCAACCCCCCCCCCTCTCACCTCGATAATAAAAACTGCTCCGCCGCCACATGCCACCCTCTTTCAGCAGCGTAGCCATAGACAAGCAGGGTCGTTTCACCAATCTCCCCCCCCCCGGCCACCCTGTGATCATCCTTGCGATGCTTATTCCATGCGCCCCGCGATAACCGTATTTTTGCATTAGCGCCGGGACACTTTTACGTTGAGGCTGAGCGTTCGTGCAGATGAAGAAGGCGAGAACATCTGGAAGCAGCTGCTCTGACCTTGTGCTCGTCACGGAACGCCCGCCATGCCCGTAAATGCCCGCGGCTGCTGTCTTGCCCCCGACGCCAATTCGAGTCAAGAGCGATTTCCTGCTCAAATGAGCGTCGGGGCATTGGTGGTGCTCATCTCCAGGTCACACCTCTGCAGAGCATAGAGCTTCGTGGTGGAAATTCAACAATCCTGTGGCGGGGGTGAGCATTTGCGTAAAAGACAAGCGCTGTCGGCTTCTCCGCGAGGGATCTATGGGCTGAGTTGACTTGCAGCATTCTCATTGGCCGGATTAATGGCAATGGCAATCAAATAATATAAGGCGCACTGAGCTATACAGATCTTTTTCAGAAGCGACCTGGCCACAAGTAATAGCTTAATGAAGTGGCTTATCACGTGGAAATCTATCGCAGCTAAATACTCCAAATGCATGTTGATTCCAAACGTGGAGGGGAAACCCGGAGGACCAGGACAAAAAATCCACGCGACCACGGGGAAAGAGACATGAAAAACGCCAAATATACAGCAGGCGTCAGGGTCGGGATTGAACCCACGGCTTCCTAACATTGCAGGCGAGGGAGATAACATCTTGCCACTGTGGTGCCCCAATGCCAATCGAATCCTCACTGGAGACTCCTGGATTAGGATGCTTGGCCAGCTCCACTGGCAAGTGTTTGGCTTTGTGTGTAGGAGGAAACTGGACAACCCAGGGAAAACCGACACTTATGAACAGGAGTGAGTGAGCGGTGGCGCAGTGGTTAGCGTACTGCGCTAAGAAACTGCCGGCACCTTCCTGGGCAAGGCTAACATCGTCAGCGGTGTCTGAATCGGGGAGGTGCCCCTGCCCTTTCAACAAACCTGCACTGGCCAGCATGGTGAAGTATGGTCAAACAGCCTCCGCGACAAATACAGAGTGGCGACGGAGACCTTCATCCGAGGGTAAATTGGCAGGGGGCAGTACATTATTAACTTCGTTTCTTGCTCTTGAAAGGGAATACTCAGCACTGCCATGTCGTGGTCACCTCACAGCCCCACGACTACTCGAGCACTTGGCAAGTTTGGGCGATGGTCACCCATCCATGCCAAGGACCAACCAGGCTCCACCCTGTAGAGCTGCCCAGCTCTGCCGAAATCGGGAGCGTTTATGGCGATTCGAGTCATAAGTTGGGTTGGATTAGCCCATCAGGTGATTAGGCTGCCAAGCATCTGTGCAATTAATCCGGTGCTGGACATGGGCCACCAACAAGCTCGGCCCGGCGTAAATCATTTGGCTGCTGTTTGGCTGCCAAATTTGGCCAGGCTTGTGATATCTCTACTCCAGGAGCGGCTCAAGTGGCGAAGGTCCAGTTTTACCGATTGGCACGGTCAAAGCCCAGTCTATGAATGTGCCCGCTGCTTGATCCATCAGCTGTTCTTGTGCCAGTCTACAGCATTTACATTGCGCCCGGAGCAACGGGATTGACCCGTGTACAGGAGCTTGGGTGGATTGTGGCATCGCGGGACCATGAGGGATAGTGACTAAACTAAACACATTTTTTTATTTTACCAGGTAACGCCCACTGAGCTATACAACTTTTTTTCAGAAGCGACCTGGTCACAAATGATAGCTCAACGAAGTGGCTCATCATGTGGAAATTTATAGCAGCCAAATATTCTAAACGCACGTTGATTCTAAGGGAAACACTGGACGACCTGGAGAAAAATCTACGCAACCACGCGGAGAACATGCAATCTCCAAATACACAGGTGTCAGGGTCAGAATTTAACCTACGACCTCCTGCATACCAGGCGAGGGAATTCACATCTCGCTACCGCGGCAACAGCATGGGCGGGCTTCATCCAGCAGTGGATTAATCATGGCTGATGAAGATTATAATGATGATGACAGGGTCTGGGTAAATAGGTTCCCAAAAATATAAATGTTTTTCTAAAACAGGATAATTGTGTTTAAGAATAAAAAGTATTTTCCCGGTTATACAATGATTATGCAAATATGCATCGTAACAAAATTAAATTCATAACTTTTGCAGAACGTGGTGAGACACCACGTCAGGCCAGAGAACGGCTTTGGGAGTATGTCAGAATAACTTGTGAGGTCCCTTCAATTGCCTCTTATCCACACCAGGGGGTGCTGCACCTTCTCACGTGCTGTGGTGTCGAAGAAGTGTTCATGATATTACAATCATTCTCGGACCGGGAGTTCAGCCAAATGACATGAATCCAAAATTTAATTTAGGCTTTTTTTCACAAACGTTGGGGACTAGGCCATTACATTCCCACCCTTCCTGCTACAAAACGACGTTCGACCTATGTCAGTAATACATTTTTTGTTCATATTTTAATTCACAAGAGCTGGAATTCATCCAATTCAAGTGAACACCTAAATTTAAATTAATGCATTTTTTGTTTCTTGCAGCTCTGTGAGTGTCAGTAATCGCGAATGTTCCGTCCATCATCGGCTAACTGAAAGCGTCGAACCATCGCTTGGCTGTGAACAACAAACCAGATCCTGGAAAATCTACCGGCGATTACCAAAACGGCTAAATTTCACACAGCGAAGCAAACGCCCCTCAGCGAAACTACTTTGCAGATTACTGCGCGTTTTTTTTTTTTTGCGGTCGTCCTGCGTAGCTCTCCGATCTGTTTTTTTTTCACTCCACGTGCCAGGAGCTTCTTCGGGAGCTGAGTTGATCATGCCGAACAACACGCGGTAAGACCCAAATACAATGGAGAGCCGCACAGGAGAATCGGGAGAAAAAACTCAACGCCGTAATGGCCACGTTGCTTAAATCCCCACACGTGTCTTGAATTGTGTCCACCGAGCAGCGCAGGATAAATGAGTTCACCACAGTTAGTCGATCCACATTTGGCTGCACGTGCCCCGAGCTTCTTCGGCAACGCGCGGTGCGACCCGAAGACACATCCAACGGCTGCGTTCTGCATCGTGAGTACACGTCCTTGAAATTCTCGACTCAAGAAACGTCTCGATTTGGCGTCCCTCCGCTGCTGCAATGGCAATGCGCTGGCAGCGCCACGTGGCGAGAGGACGAGTATTAATGAAGCCTCTTGCACCCCATCGGCTCCGCGCCTGCCTGCCTGCCTGCTGGCCGGCGGGTGAGCGAGCGATCGAGCGGGAAGGCTGGCGCGGAAGCACACGAGCATTTACTGAGCGGCTTGCATAAGCACGTGAGCAGCTCGGGGAGCAACCCTGAAGAGTGACCATGCTAAAAGGAAGTGGTGTGGGGGGGGGGTCATACAAAACTCATGGGGGGTATGACACAGTCAGGATCAAACAAACTTAAAACGAATGTTAAACGCAAAACGGAATGAGTAACGACGCGATCGTCTCATGTCTATCGCGCATTCGGCTCTGGCTCTCGCCCCCTGTGCACACGAGCGAAGGCCGTGCGGCGACCACCGCTGGATTTTGCACGTCGCTGGGCGATCCAAGGACGAGTCCGTCTCCGCGACAAACCGGACGGCACGGGCGACTAACGCGCACACCGAAGCCACGCGGAGAAAAGGGTTGAAATCGCGTTGCAAAGTGGGCGCAAGTTTAGCGATCGTGCGGTGCCACGGAATCGCGAGGAAACGCCTCTCCCGCGCCCTGCCGGTGCTGCAGCAGCGAGGACACCGCCACTGACATTCTCTTGCAGCATCAGCGCCAGCGAGGCATGAATGTGTTGGGGTGACAGCGGCGGTAAATTAGACGGACATTTTTTATTTAATAGTAATAAGTCTAAAAAAGAAAAATCAACCGTAATTTGCAATGTTCTTTCCGAATGAGACGCAAGGTAAATTAATGACTTCCCATAATGAAAAATTAGCGTGCGGGGCCAAACGCGCGGAGCGAGCGAGCGATAGGACGCTCAATGAAGAGATGAGCCACGGTTTATCCACGTACACACATGCGTACGTACATGCATGTGAACAGCTCATGCGAACAGAAGGACCTTGGGACAAATTCACGAGCTTCTAGTTGTTCTTAAGAATCGAAGATAAAAGGTTGCGTTGGTCTGTGACCGATCCGGACAGATTCTTCGTCTCGTCAAATGATGTCGATAGCACAATCGGGATAACATTTGGCGTGAAATTTTTTCGAATATAGCGATTAAAAAAACATCTTAAAAATCCACCCAGATATATGCCAGAGCCCTGCACACTGGTGTGTGAGTTCGCACACACACACACACCAAGAATACAGTTACCCCCTGTATTCTAATAGACTGTTGGGGCGAGCATCTTTAGCGAACATCTATTAAGGCCTTGATTAGAAGCTTTCGTGTCTGCTGGAATCCATACTCGGCGGCCTAGAACTAATTCAGACAGCGCTCGCGACTGATGTCTGTAGCGCAGTGCGCTAACCACCGCACCACCACTCCCTGACCCCCGTACACACGCGCATGCAAACAGACAAACCCCGCGCACCACGCCGGCTCTCGCTTTTTGTGCTATCGCTGCGCTCTGTGAACACGCAGAACGTCAATTCTCACCGCGGCAGAACGCAGCCTTCGTTGGGGGGGGGAGGCGCGCGCTTTAATTAGGATTGCTTTGGGTTGGCAGATTTTAACCACAAAACAAGGCAGCCCTTTCATCACACTTCCAGCCACCACCGCCACCACCACCACCGCAGCCGCCGCCACGAGCCACGGCAGAGGAGCCCGCCGCGGGCGCGCACGCTGCGATTACAGCATCGCCACTCTGGCCCCCCCACCCACCCCCCCCCCCCCAATCTCGAGTCAAATTCGCCGCGTTTGTTTCGTTCGGCGAAAAAAATCCACGACGCGTTAATCTCCCGATGCCGCCGCGCAGAGACCGGGGTTAGGGTCGGGTCGCCTCCTCCTCCAATTAATAAATGAAGCCACGCGCGAGCCGGAGGCGGCGTTCGCCGTTCGTCGTGATCCGCGCCGTGCGGTTTCGAACAAAGACGTGAACGTGCGAAGAAAAGGGCGAAGAGAGGTTGGTGGGGGTGGGGAAGAAACCGCTCGACACCGCAACACAATTAGCCAAAGCAACGTTCATAATTTGCAGAGGGTTCAATATTCGATATGTCTCTCAAGACGCGGGTGCGGAAACAGAGAGGCGGTCGGCCACAGGCAGAAGAAATAAATAGGAAGGTCCTGAGCAAGGGAGCTTCATTTCTCACTCAAACGCTGCCAAGATGCTGGATTGGGGCAGAGCACATCGGTGAAAGGCACTACCCCTAAGCCCTACCACGAGATTACGATGTATGTTTAATAATCCTATGATATCCGACGCTATATTTCCACAATACCATGAGGACAACAATACAGGTGTTGTGAGAAATAAATGTGTCGCGTCAAAATTATTTAACGGCTTTCCTGGACTGTTGCGGTTGAAGGCAAGTATCGTAAGGTTTGTCACGTAGACAAAACATCGTTACTAGATCAGCACACCCGTGTTGCAGAGTACACCCACAACATTCACGATTGTGTCGGGTGGGTGGCGGGTTTAACGACACATTTATATTTACGCGATCTAACTAAAAAAGAAAACCTCTATTTCGGATGATATTGGTCGTGGTAATCTGTCCTGTTTGTCGGCTGACGATCACGGGAACGACCTCGTCGCCAACACGCCTCTTGAGAACTGCTGTTTGTGTTAAGTTTGTTGTCCTTTTCGATTCGCATGGCTGGCTACGTACGGTGCGAAAGATATGCGGTACGCACAACGCACGAATCAACGTACGCCACACACAACGCACGAATCAACGCACGCTACATACAACACACGAATCAACGTCCGCTACACACAACACACGAATCAACGTACGCTACACACAACGCACGAATCAACGCACGCGACATACAACATATGAATCAACGCACGCGAAATACAACATATGAATCAACGTACGCTACGCACAACGCACGAATCAACGCACGCTACGCACAACGCACGAATCAACGTACGCTACATAAACACACGAATCAATGTACGCGACATACAACACACGAATCAACGCACGCGACACACAACACACGGATCAACGCACGCGACACATTACACACGGATCAGGCCCTGGCTCGCACACTCTCGCCAAGACAACAACGCTCGTGGCTAAACATGGACCCCCCCCCCCTCCACCATGGCGGAACGGCATTGCGCCCCCCACCCCAGCTCCCGTTTTGTTTAATCTCATCTTCGCGGAGCGATAACGCACAATCTCCCTGCTGCGCACAGGTCATTAACTCACGGGGGGGGGGGGGCATCTCGCCCACGAGGTGCGATCTCAATCTCATCAGGGGGGTGCACCGAGGCTCACCCCCCCCCCTTACTTAGCGAGGGTGAATCACGCTGGACGCTTGGAGGCGCGGAGTCGCACGCGGCGCCTCTTAAACGTGTAATTACAGGGAAGCTCCTCTGGGTTGTGACACCGTTTAATCAGCCCGGTGTGATTACTTGCAGCGGTACTCTCTGGGTTCTCTCTCTCATTCCTCGCTAACAACAATAATAATAAGAATGTAATAAATGCTCCGCGTTAACCAAAAACATTTTTTTTATTTCCGTGCTCCGCGGGAATTGTGCGGTGATTTCTGCGGCGGTGGCGGCGACGAACGCAGCGACCTCCCTTCGCGCTCGGTCACCGGAGACGAGCGATCCGTGCCATCGTCGCTCTGTCACCCAAAGCGGGCCAACATTTAATCCTTTAATTTAATTTAGTCGCCCGCTGAAAACCTCCGCCAATCGTTCTGCGGCGGGCGGGCGGGCGGGCGGGGGGGCGGCCGTTCGTTCATTCATTCTTCATCCCCCGTTCATTTAAAGCCCACAGAGAGGGAGGGAGGGAGAGAGAGGAGAGAGAGAGCCAATTCCGTACTCAAGTGAAGCGCGGAGAGGCACACGCTTTGAATTACGCTGAGAGACGTAAAGGGGGACGTGTGGATTCGAGAACGTGCGTATGCAAGTGGGAAAGAGAGAGAGAGATGTCGTGTTGACTGTTAAGAAATGCGAGTGGGCTTCGGGCAGGACATCAACAACAACAAAAACAGGGCATAAAAACAAGCGACGTGGTAAACAAACGCACGTCTCGCACGCGACAAATACCGATGCAAGCATTGTGTTATTTAACCGGTGGGCCGAAATGAGACCGAGATAGAAATGCAATTAAAATACAACTGCACTAAAAACATTCCAAGCAGAATGTTCAGTGGCGGGTCTGAGAGGGAACAGACTTTAAACTGCAGAGTGGACGCCAAGCTATTTGCAGAGAATCTGGCATCTTATTGGGATACGTGAGGCTCGTTTTCGACTGCCAAGGGTTTAAATCTGGAATAGGCGCACCACTTAAAACAACGGCAGAAGATAGCATAGAAAAGATGCAACTGAGATGAATTAATATGGAATTTATTTGGACTGGGGAAAAGATTGTGGCCTCGTGAAATATCAAGGTAAATGTGCAGCCCTACAATTGCTCGCTCAAGCCACTGCTGGCAGAAGGGCCTCCGCTAGAGGGAGCTCTAGACAGCTCTTCTAGCGGATCGCTCGGCCTACTCTCCATGCTGGGCATGTCTTGGAAGAGGGGGGAGTCCTGTGGTTGTACCCATTTATACTGCCGGCTGAACGGAGGCAGTGCCGGGAAATCAAGAAACACGCACCCGCCGCGCCAGCTGAGGTGCAAACGAGCAGGCGACCTCATGAATATTGGAAGATGCCCCATGAACAAGTAGCGCCGATGAAATCATCGGTTACGCATGACAAGGGCGCGGTGAGCGAGCAGTCCTCTTCCTCCACCGGGACAGATCCAGTCCACGGTTTCCGTTTCACTCCATCTCTCTCTCGCCACCACCACCCACCCATCCACCCACGCACCGCGTGATTAGCTTAACGATCGTGAACAGATGAGCTGGGGGCAAGACCGCCACGGGACACATCGAGTGTGCAGGCGCTGCAACTGCCCATAATGGGCCCGTGGGCCACATGTTGCCCGGCTCGAGAGGGAAACAAACTGCGGTGGGAATTTTGACAGGGGGTGCCCGTTTCGCTCCTCGCATCAGAGGCCAGTTACCAGCTTGGCGAGGCTGCGGGCGAGAACGTAGGAAAGTCCTGCCCGCAGCAGCGTGGCCGTGTCGGCGTTACGAAAACCCTGGCCGGCCTGCGTGCGAGACCAGTGGCAGATGCAGGGCCAGGCTCTGCAGATGCTGAGAATACCGTGGCAATCTCTCACCCAGCCGCTGGCCGTTGTGTGCAAGTGATATGAAGGCACAGGATATGACTGACAATAACAAAACGTTTATTCTATCAAAGTGTCCATGAATACAAAGAGTACGGTGCATGCATAAATAGACTTGGGGAGTGGTCGTTCAGTGATTGTGCGACCTCGGTTCGATTCCTAGCCACGATTGACAACAGCGGCGGTGGAGTGATATCTGAGCCGTTCCTGAGCTCCCTAACTTCACCAACAAACACCAACAACATGGATTGATTTGCGAAGATATCAGCCCTAATTGCAAAACCACCAGTTCAGAAGAAGCGCATCACGGTTATTTTGCATGAAGCGGAGAGCTTTTGTACGCGCAGTGCACATATTCGTGTGTTGTGTAAACAATTTGTTTTCGGGCCCGCACAAAATTTTCGTTCGTCATTAATTTCCTTTCGTCACTCACAGAATGATTTTAATCAGCGTGCGTGGCTAGGTGTGATCAAACAAACCACCATGACTGCCACGCTGTGGGGGAGGCCTTCACCCAGCAGAGCACGGCTGATGATGGTGATGATGATGATGTTGTAAGCGATCTGCAAACCCGTAAATTCGTCTGGGCTGCGGTGATCTACAGCTTCCTTAAACGTGACAGCATCGTCAGCAGACGGTATTATGAGTCACTGGCTGATTGATTAGCGTACACAATAAACACTGATTAAATAAACATGCAGGGAACAGAATATATTCTGCTCCGAAGAGAGTGAAAAACATTCCTCACGCATCGACTCGGTCACCTTCAGAAACGTAACAATCCAAATAAATTTCGATTTAAAGCTTTCGTGACTGCAGGGATTCATCTTCTTGGTTCTTTCGGTAAAGTCACGTAAAAGGGAAATAATAAAATAATAAAAATAAAACATAATAAAATAATTCTCACGACGTTTCGGCCACAACGTAAGCAGCCGTCATCAGGTGAAGACGCTGTCTCCCCGACAGACCTGTTCTTCACCTGAGGACGGCTGCTTGCGTTGTGGCCGAAACGTCGTGAGAATTATTTTATTATGTTTTATTTTTATTTATTTTTTATTTCCCTTCTACGTGACTTTGCCGAAAGAACCAAGAAGAATAAAAAATAAAATCGGGTATTTACCCAGTGAAGAGGCTGAGGGGCTCGGAGCACCGAGCCGGCAACGCGAAGAACCCGGGTTTTAATCCGACTTTCAGCCGCCCGAGATTAACCCGGGTTCTCAAGCGAGTCGATGGTCTCAGCCAATTCACCAATGACTGGTGAATAGGCGCCACGGTGGCTAGGAGATGTTCACTACCTCGCCTGGTATACAGGAGGTCTTGTGTTCGATCCAGACCCTGGCGCCTGCTGCGTATTTGGAGTTTGCGTGTTTCGCTCTCCCCGTGGTCGCGTGGATTTTTCTCAGGGTCCTCCGCTTTTTCCCGTCCGCATTTATAATCAGCGTGCGTTTAGAGAACTTTGGCTGCTATACACGTCCACGCGATAAGCCACTTCGCTGATCTATTATTTGTGCCAGGTCGCTTCTGAAAAAAGAGCTGTATGGCTCAGTGGGCCTTACCTGGTAAAATCAAATAAAATGTTTTAGTTTGTATCTGTGGGTGGCGAGGAGTCGCGGTAAGCGTGGTCCCACTAGTGTGATTTTAAAAAGGTCACGTCACATGCAGGGATCTCAGAAGGTGTGGGTCAGAGGGGCTAATGCTCGCGACTGGTCTGGCTGGTCAGGGTTCGGGTTGAGGTCAGTGAAAAGGCTGGTGGTACACGTGGCTGCTTTGGCCAGATGACTTTTGTTTAGCTGTAAAATTATGCCCATTGGGAGGGCACGTTAAGTTGGTTAGGGTTAGGGGCAAGTGGCAGGGCTGCTACTGGTGGCCGGTACTAACAGTTGGCACCATCGTCTGGTACTGGCGTCTGACACGAGCAGCTGGTACACGCGGCTGTCACTTTCGTCGTGTGGCGCCACTGGTTGGCGCGGTGAGGGTAGGGGGTGGGGGTAGAACTCGCGTTTGATTTCGTTCGTGTGCTCAGCCCACGAACCCACTTGCCCCGCTATCCCCCCCATTGCAATGATGCTGTATATCGCAATGGTGCTGTATATCGCAATGGTGCTGTATATCGCCCGCAGGGTTCTTGGCAGTGGGTCGCCCCTCGCTTCTCGCGGCTCCCCTATGCGCGCAGCTACGTGGCTCCATCTCGAAGCTGGCGACAGGCGCGGCGGTGTCAGCGTTGCCTTCGGCGCCCCGGCGCTCAGACTGGAGGGCAGCCACGCAGCAGCCCGAGGCGCGTGCTCGTGGGGTCCCCGGCCAAAAATGCAGCCCCCCCCCCCTCTCTCTCTACCCCCCCCCCCCCACCCCCTTGACGAGTGACCACCCCCTATATGAGTAGAATGCCCCCTCCACCACCACCACCACCACTCGCACTCCCCCTCCTCGTGACAATCAGCTGAGCCGGCGCGACTGACTTAATCGACAGGGGGTGAGTGTGTGTGTGTGTGTCCCGCCGCACTAGGCAGCGATGAGAGTCTTCGTCACATTTACCGCAGACCAAGCCCGGCCGTGCTTGTGAGCAGGGCCTGCCGTGCTCGGGGTGGTGGGCCCTGCACCGCCCAATGTCCCTTTGGGGCTCCCTCATCGCCCGACCCAAGTTCACTCTCCCCGAGCGACGTATCACAGGCGACGGTGACCCCTGCCCCGTACAAATGGCTCGACTGCCTTCCCCATCCGAGGGTGCGTGAGTGCTGCGTTGAACCTCTTTCGCAGCGTGCGCAGCCAACCGTGCTAATTGGAGGTGCGGGGGAAAGACAGCAAACTATACATACAAAAAAGCAGTTTTAAAGAAATGAGTTTTCAATCTAGATTTAAAAGTGCGTGGCTCCAGCGGCTTCAGGAGGAGCCGGGCGACAGGGCTTGTTTCTCAGTCAGCTCCACAGAAGACCGTTGCAGTGTCTACGGTAATCAAGTTCAAAACACAATACCACACCCAGAGCTTGGTACGAAGCCACTAACATAACCACACGCGCACTAACGTGACGCGTCAACTACTCGTGCAACTCAACACGCGGCCATCCGACGGCGACTGTTTTCTCTCGGTCAGCAAGGTGCAGCCTCGGCCTCCCGTTCGCAGCGCTCTACTGAGCCACGGCCAGCAATGGTTATTTAGGACAATCGCGTAATGGTAAACGCACAGCACTGCCAAATTCTTGCTCGCAATGCTGCTGGCAGCAGGGCCTAACTGAGAGGGAGCTTCAGAGAGGCCTTCGTGCAGTGCTCTTCACTCGTTTTCAGAGGGGGACCACTCTCACCGACGCGACATCATCAGTGTGAGGGCCGCCGCACATTTAAAACCATTGGGGGGTCTGACAGCACGATGATGATGAGCGGTGTTTTCACAATTTGTCTCTTATCAATTGCCGCACTAAAGGCCACCAGGGGGCCCTTAGTGGCGCCGCGGGCCTTGCAATGAAGAACACTGCTCTAGACTATCATCACCACCACCATCACCATCATCACCATCATCATGTTTGGGCCGACTCGCGTAAGATGTGTTAGGGCCCACACTTTAGCCCACCACACGTTACCTGCCTATCGAATGACCTGTGGACCAAGCCATTAGCACCGTACAGCTGCTGCTGGTTGGACAGAGCTGGGGTGAGTTACGCCGCAACAGCCTCCCGTGTTCGGTGAAGCGAAATGCCATTTTTTACTGTTGTTATTGTTTTAAAAGCCTGCAAACCGCTCGGCCAAAATTGAACGAGAGCGCTCTCGCCAACAAGAGCGAGACACATTTCGCGTCCACCTCCATGTGTCGACCCACGTGTGCGGATTTTCACCGTGTGCTGCGGGGCTCCCCTCGCTTACGTAATGTCGCAAACCATGACCCGACGCAGCGGCTCGCCATCCCACAATAAATCCCGTGTGCCACACGGTGCAATGGAGAGGTCACCGGTTCAATGTGTTTTCCCGGCGCAGCATTTGAAATAATGGGGCAGGTTTCTGAAATCCCCGACCCCCTCCCACCACCTTCCGTTCGCCCAGCAGCATAAATGGAGTGCACGACAGTCCGTCCGGCAGGTTGCGTGTGGTACGGTGAAGTATGGGTACTACCACCTCTTCTAAGACACCTGGCCAACGCGGAAGAGTAGGCAAAAAGTTCCCTCTAGAGGGGCCTTACCGGGATTTCACTTTTAGTGGAATAGTAGTGGCGTGAACAAGACATAGCCGAGCACTGCACCGTGATTACCTCTTCGCTCGCCCCACCTCCCTTCCTGCTCCCCCTTTAGCCGACGATACCGCTCGGAGGGGCTTCAGCCATACGGTGGTGAGCGGCGAGCCGCAGGGAAGGGGCATGCTAAGAGCGGGGATTTGCCCATCCCCTGTCACTGTCATGAACGGTTCAAAATCTGCGCTAATTATATCAAAAAAATGTTTTTCTAAATTCTGCGAATTTGCAGAGTGGAGTCGGCACTGCCACCCACCACTCCCCGTTGCCAACGCGCGTGCCCTCTACCCAGCGTGAGAGCCCCTGTACCTTGACGCGTCTGCGGGCGCGGATGTTACATGCAGATTATACACTTTCTTTTCCACGCGAGCATCGAGAGATAAAAGACTTTCACGGTTATCTCCGGTTGTGCGCGCAATGCCAGGAAGCCGATACGGTACGCGTTAGGAACGCGTCGCCGCACTTACGCAGAATTTGACCTCTAAAATCCATCATTTTAAGCGCAACGTGAAATAATCTTTGCGTAAGTGGCGTCCGCGCAGGACGCGTCGAGTTAAAACTGCCCGCGGCCGTTTCGACGATCCATTAAAAATCCCACACACAAGCGGGCAACGAGGAACCGCATTACCTCGATTACAATTTGAACGCCGTGCGTGTCGGGTGGCGCTCGCACGGAAAAAAGAAAAGCGTGGAGTTAAAACTCCGGGGGGGCGTTGAACGCTTCCGGAGGAGATACCCGAGCAAAAAAGCAAAGGGCGCCGAATGCATTTACATTTCACCGTCCCTGCGGAAAACCGCGTGTAGCTACACGGGCGGCAACGAGGTGCGGAGTAAAGCGGCAGCCCCGCAGGAGAGGCCCCGCTGCCTGCTTATTTTTAACCGCAGTTGATGAGTGGAGAGTGCAGGTTCAAAGGCTTCCCGATGCAGCGCGGCCACCGACGAAGAGCGCACCGGTGACAGCCGAGCGGATAAGAATGAAATCGTTCCTCTTGGATTGAGTAACTTTCGGTGGGGGGGGAAGGGGGGGGAAGGGGAGGAGGGGGGGGGAAGGGGGGGGGGAGGGGGTACGAGACGAGACAGTGGCCGTGGAGGTTCAAAGTCAAGCGGAGAGAGAAGGAAGCGAAACGTTACAATGTTGCTATTTTGGAGACGTAACGACGCGTCGCGTCACGAGATTAAAATAGATTCTTAACTCTCGCGGTAGACCCCATCGGATCACGCGCATGAGAATCTCATTATTTTCGATTCGTGCGTGGGCTCCTTCAGCCACGGGAGGCGCCAGCTACGATGCACCGCGATGTTTAACAAAATAATTGACTGTTGAATTGCGACCTTTGAATCGTGGCGATTCACCTCAGCGGTTGCAAACATCAGATGCCGATGAGGAATCGAGTTGGAACACAGTGCAGATGAGAAGGAATGGTCAATCTTACAGAACACAAGTCCTGGACATTTCGCATGCCCTTGCAAAGTATGTATGTGGAACTTCTTTCATGCCACAAGTAGCCAACCGTGTTAATCGGATGTGCAAAGATATATATCCTGATCTGCAAACTGCGAAAACAAATGTACCTGGCTTTTACGTTTTTGTCAAACGAATGAGTGGATATAAGCTGCACATCAAACATGCCTCGTCTCGCCCAGGATGCTCATGCGCGCGACTGTCCCTGCACAGCGCCCTGAGATGCGGTCGCACCTGAGACACCACCACGTAGATCCACGTCGGACGGTGTCGCGGTTTCTCCTGCTGCTTACAGGAAACCCGGAGAATATATAAATGGTCAGGGGGGAGGGGGGTCTGCAACCCAAAAAGCAATAAGAACCATTTTTTTTCGAATTGGGCAAAAAAAAAATCTACATTCCAAAAGCCATCATGGGACCTCCTTTGCCAGTACCAAAATATGAGAATAGGTTTTCCCCTTTTTTCTGGCAACAAAACAGGTCTTAAGATGTTAAAACACCAAACTGAAACCTTTTTACAAGGAATCATGCCTGCATTAACCACAATGCTTGTGGTCAGAATGCAAACAAAAAACATACTCTGATAATATATGCATTGTCCTTGAAATTGATTGGTCCACACCAGAGACAGCTTTCTTTTGAGCCTAGTCTCAAAACGGTGTTAGACCAGAGGACGCCAAAAGGCGTACAGCCTTTAAACACCTGTTTTGTTGCCAGAAAAAATGGAAAACCTATTCTCATTCCAAGAGCCGCAATGCACTGTGTCGAATACGAGACGGTGGGGCCTTAATAAATGCCGTCACGAAGCGGTCCTTAAAGGGTCGCACGCGGCTCAGGAGCCGCCCGCACTTTCCCGACCCCTGCCCATGCTCGAGGCAATAAACGAGAGGTAAGGGAGCGACTGAACGGCGGGGAGTAAGGCAAGCCCGCAGTCACCTGACCGGGCAGCACCTTGGCCCTGATAGTAACCACCCCCCCGCCCCCAACGCCCACCCCACCACCCGCTCTTCCACAAAGTCACGCACACGCGTCCCCCAAACAGGCGCGGATTGCGCACCTTGGCCAACCCCGCTGCCCGCGCGGTTTGCCAACCTCTCCGATTTGAACTACCAGGAACTGTTGCCCGTCAGCGCCCCTTTAAAGGCCTGCCGCATTACACCTGGACTATTCCGGCCTTGGCTGGCGGCCCTGTATCTAACGCGGCCTCGGCGTTTCGAGGAATCGCTGGACTCCCGGGGGGTTCTTGCCACTCCCAACGGCTCCTCATCTCTAGCACGTGCTGACCGGGGCTGCCACCCGTCCTGGTTTTCCCAAGTCCACGCTTTTGTCACCCGTGAAAGTAATTCACCACCCGATGCATTCGCGTGTCAGAGTGCCTCCGTTTACTCGGCGACCGCTTTATACTCGAAGCAAAGTCAAAAGCACCGCTTCATGTTGACGCGAGTCGAGTTTGCATTACCGTGCCCCTGCGGGTTTCTTTCAATTCGTGTTGATCCCGTCGTTCGTGTGCAATGCAAAATGCACCACGATGCCCCGGGACAGTGTGTAGAAATACCGGAACTACTCCTGAGGTCACTTCGATGTCCAGAGGGCATGCCACCTTCTCGCATGCCCTCCTGATATAGGGACTGCCCAACACATGGCCATCAAAGGTCACATTTTTCAGTCCTCAGAGCTAGAGTTGTTCCAAATTAATCGACAGTCCAAATGTTATATGGCTGCGTTGTTTTCTGCAGTCTGATGGGTACTGGATGTGAACTCAGGGTCTCAACAATCTTCATGACGTCTCGTGATTCAATGCAAGAATTGATTCCTTATCATCTCGTTCGTTTCTATTCTTGTCCGTACATATTTTATTCCACGCGTAGTCACATAAATAGGACATATTAAAAAAACACACCAATTTTTACATGCTCTATTACAGCAATTATGTTGAGCCTCTTGTTGAACAATGGATTTCAATCGAGGAATCGATGCATCGTTGCGCCCTGAGCAATAACAGTCAACTAAACTACATTCAGTTGGACACGGCTATTATGAAACCCTGCAAGCCACCCGATCACCCCCCGTAGGAGTCAGTGGGGGGGGGGGGGGGCTTCGAGGGATCTGCTCCGGTTGGGTGCCACCCAGGTCTCACGGTGGGCTCCGCGCCGTGCCAGCGTTGCGTTGTCGCGTCATGAAAGTTGATCACCTGCCCATGCCAATCCGCAGGCTACTTATCTGCTGAATCAGAGTCGCGGGCCTTGCGGGATTCACCTTGTACCATTACCTCGTTACTGATCTAGCGCGTGTCTAATTGCACGCACGCACGAGTGGGTTTGAAGAGTTTGCATTAGAGAGGCCGGAGGGGGGGGGGGTGGGTGTTCACGCGCAAAGTAATCCGCACAAACGCGTTGTGAACTGTTTTGCTTTTAGCAGTGCGGCTATTTATTTATTTATTTCCCTCCCCTCCGGTAGCCATTCGTTCATTTAGTGATGAAGCGATACCGTGAATAACAAATGTGACATTGATGTCAACTTGTAGCGTGCAACCGCGCAGTATGCACCAAACTTTCGAAGGCGGACGACGGCTCGGAGGAGAGAGGAGGAATTACAGACGGAGCTGGAAGGCAGCCACGCGGTGAGCCAGCGCTACCAGCGATCGCCCCCCAACCTCTGCAGTCCAATATAGTGAGTGCTTACATGCTGGAGGAAACCAGAGCTCCGGGGAAAAGCCACGCGTGCGATGGGGGCAACACTATCCCATGCAGCTGGAACAGATGGAAGTCCACATTTTGTCGCACCACCGTCTGCTGGTAAGCCAGGGTATGGCACCTCCTCGACGTGACCCGCCAATCCTCAGCGCCTCCGCAGTGCCGGAGTGCAGGCCACGCGCGTAGTCACCGCCGCCCGGCTAACTTCGAGACAGTTGGTGGGCCACTCGGTGGGACAGCGTGGGTCAGTGAGACAGGACAATGAGACAGTTGCGATGGCACAATTTGCGAGAGGCCTGTACATGCAGACAATGTATTTCAAGCACGAAACAAGAGAGTGCTTGTGATTGAGAGAACCAACCGGCGACCGTCGCGCTCACGTTGTACACCAACGCCAGCGTCCCAGGACTTCGCAAAAACTTCTGTGCGCGCATATTCGGCGCCGACCTTGAGCTATTTGATTTTCAACGAATCGCTAATAAAATCGGCAGGCGGCGGCAGCGGCGTCTCGGCCACGAGCTCCGCGGAGACCTGTGGCAGGACCCGCACGGTGCCGCACCGGCCCACGCGGCTCCACATCGCGGGCTCGAATTTCCACGAATATAGCATCTGCTTATCCTGGAGCTGGCGGGCACGACGGATTCCGACCGCTAATTAATTTCGCCAGATGCCATAGCAACAACGTTGCATTTTTATGACCCCAAGGCGGGGAGCCCCTTGTGGAGTGCGGAGTCTTGGCAAAGTTGGACGCGACTTTGGATTTTTAATTGCCGCATTATAATTGCTGAAAATCTCGCGCGTGGAATGCGGAGTTGCCACCTGTCCTGGTTTCTCCCTGGATTCCCCTCTTGTTCAGGTGGCTGCTGTCCTGGGAAGTCTGTCAGTTTTCACCGGGACGTTAAACGTCGCGATTTTGTTGTTGTTATCATTTGCGTAATAATAACAATTTACTTGTGGCGCTCGTCCCCATTGCTTAACCAGGAGATTAAATCGAGGCCCAAGGAGACATATTGCCTCTTTAAACAGGGTGACCTGGGTTACATGAAGCCATTTAGAATATAACATGATATATCGATACGATACTGAATAATAATAATAATAATGCAGCGCAATAGCTTCGAAATAGATTTTCTTCCCCTCACGATGTGTCCCGGTGTTCTTTTTTAGTTTATACCTCACCGGTAGCCAACCTAGTTCAGCCTGGCTGAGAACCGCGACACCTCCAGTCAGAGATTGCGAACAATAAGTGTGTTAAACTGTCTGCACCGGCGTACCAGATTTGAACCGAATCTCTGAACCGTACAGAGCGAGCCGCCTGCATGGCGATTGAACCAGGACGGGGCTTCTCAAACCGAGGCCTCGAACACCTCTCCAAGTTTAACGACTCAATAATTTCGCCATTTCCCCATTCCGATGACGTACGTGTACACCCTCAGTTTTTCTCCCGATTCCGTTCCGATGACGTGCACGCGGGGGGAGGGCGTGCGGCACAGTTGGCCGCCAGCTAGCGCAGCGTGCGGTCGTGTCGCCACGGTTCTCTGCGGTGAGTCCGGAGTCTTTAAAAACAGCGGCGCGCTACGACTCTCGAAATTCAGCGGTGAACGGGACGCCACCCCGCAACATGCAGACGTCTCGGAACGGGAAAAGGGTTAACCTCCTTTAAATGCAGACTCACGGGCTACGGGCGGCACACGCCTGGCGAATGCAAAATAACGTCCCAAGTGACGTCGAGCTCGCTGCATCGATAACGAAGCGCGTGCAGGGTGCGTGCCAATCCACTGCCGGATGAGGACCACCCCACCCACCGTGCGGGTAGTGGGAGCAGTTTAACCCTACTTCACCAATCTGGTCGGTGTATTTTGGTGAAGGCGGGTAGAAGCATAGCCACGGGCGGACAGAAGTACAGCGCAACGGTGGATGTGTCTGCAGTGCCCTCTGCTGCCCACCACGTGGCCCCGTGGCCTTCAACACCTGTCATGCTCGTCGACCGCCTCAACCCTGCCAGGATGCCGAGATCCGACGAGACTTGGGCGCGTTGCGGGTTTCGTGACCGTAGATTTGGCGCGGCTTACAACGACCGAATTTGAATTAGAAGACCGGGAAACACAGGGAATGCGCAGCACGGACCGCCGCGGTGAGTCGCGGCGGCTGGAGAGTTGGGGAACGCCGGCACTCGGAGGAAACAGGTGGGGGCTTGAACCCACTTAGCGAAACCGAGGAATTCCGCCCAGACGTTGCTGCCCATCTCAGCGGCTCACACACGCGCGCACGCACGCACGCGGACACTCGGACACGCGCGGCGCGGGGGGGGGGACTTCGGCGACGCTCACATTCCACCCATTCAACTTTCACCCCTAAAATTCCCAGCGGTCCGCAAAAATGAAAAAACAAAGCGCACAACAACAACGACACGACTTAACCGCGCCGGGCAAAAGCCTCGCGGAGCTTAACGTGGTCATCACAGCAGGCCAAGCTCGACGTTGATTATCGTGCGGCCTGTTGTGAGAAGTAGAGAGGGCATGATAGAGTCTCCTTCGCAAAGATTGACCCCGAGTTTCATTTACCTGGGTCACCTGGGAAACCGATCGTTGCCAAGGGGGGCGGGGGCGGGTGGGAACGCGCGGGCAGTGAACCGCCACGCGCGCACGAGCAGCCTCCCGTAAACTCCTGACACGACTAAATTAATATAAAGGCGTTTAATCCGCGCGCAATTTAGAGTTTAATTCACAATTATTTCCGCAGATAATAGGGAGGGAGAGTTTTCGCCCGTACGCTGCATTTCAATGAGGAAGTTGGCTCTCAGAACTCGTGAGGTGGTTTCATTTCGAGTCAAACTCACCGTTAATCAGACCGATGCTACGTCAGTTCATTTGCACGCCTCCCATTCACGATCCCGAGACGAGGCGAAATGTGAACGTGTAAAGAAATACAAAAAGCCACCGGACGCGTGATAAAGTCTCTGACGCGAGGCCTATAAACATTTCTTATAGGCCTCGTATTGAGAAGGGTGTTAACGTAGACTCAGCACAGACAGGGGCATGTCAAGGTTAAACAATTGTTCATGTTTGAGTTCATTTAAAAGGGCTGCCTTATTCCAACACTGAGCAATATTATAAATGTGTTGAACGAAAGGGCTCGCTCGCGAAGTTGGTGTTTTGAGAAACTAAATTGTAAGGTTTCGATTTTAAGCTTTCGTGACTGCAGGGATTCATATTCTTGGTTCTTTCGGTAAAGTCACGTAGAAGGGAAATAATAAAATAATAAAAGTTAAACATAATAAAATAATTCTCACGACGTTTCGGCCACAACGCAAGCAGCCGTCCTTAGGTGAAGAACAGTTCTGTCGGAAAGACAGCGTGTTCATTCAGACGCTGTCTTTCCGACAGACCTGTTCTTCACCTGAGGACGGCTGCTTGCGTTGTGGCCGAAACGTCGTGAGAATTATTTTATTATGTTTTAGTTTTATTGTTTTATTATTTCCCTTCTACGTGACTTTACCGAAAGAACCAAGAAGATAAATTGTAAGGTGTTTATGATTGTAATAATTTGTTTACAATATTTTTTTTGGTTCTTTACAACTTAAATACAATTACGCATTATATATCGGTATAAAATCCGGGATTAAGAAAGAGTATTATTTTACAAACGTGTCCGTCAGATATTTGACCGCCCCTTACAGAAAGACGTTCACCATCTCAACTTAACCCTCTCATACAAATTTATTCCAAGCAAAACCGAAATGATATTCCTGTTTCATGTGATTTTAGGAGTAAAAAAATAGCCCCTACCCCTCCCCAAAATGTGTTTAAAATATATAATTAAATTTTACAACAGTTAATATATCGGCAGTCCACCTTACAGAATTAAATACCAGCTACATTTTACATCCATGTTTAATTTTAAATATTGATCCACAATTTTCATAGGCAGATGGGCAATACAAAATGTATCTCTATTTTATGAGGCACACAGACTCTAGCCTGTTTATTGATGGACTATGCAATGTAATTATATTTAATTTAAAAAGTTACGAGAATATTGTTTTTTCACGGTTAATTACTGTGACAATACAGAATGTCAATATTTGGTCACGGCATGGATTAAGACGTTTGCAATATATTCCTAACCTAACAAAGGCCGGACGGTAACAAGCATAAAAATACATCTTGTTAATTCCAATCAATCACGCTCCGCACGACGGCTAAAACCGCGTCGAGTAAACTCACCGTGCACGCTTTGCGTGCGCTCGCGGTCAATTAGCGCCGTGGCACAGCAATCACGCAACCCTCCATAATATTTCTAAAATCGATTTCAATCGAAGTAAGCAAAAAAATTAAATCGGTTCCAGCGTTTGCACGCAACCATCGGCACTCGTGCAAACCCCAGCAGCGGCCCGGGCGCTTCCAACCCGCGGCGGCACCCAGCAACCAACCTGGCACGGGCGGGTGCCGGCGGGCGGTCCCCGTCTCCACGAAGATGCTCTCCAGCTCCTCCATGGCGGTGTCCGCTCTCTCGAGCCGTGCCCAGCCTGAGCCCCCCCGATCCAGCTTGCTCACTCTCCGGGCCGGTTCAGCCACCGATGCCGCCGCCGCCACCGCTCTGCCCGTCCGATACCCCGGGACCCGCTACGACATCCGCTCGCTGCCACCTCCACTTGCACAAGGCCACACCAACTGCCAAGGGCCATGATTTCAGCGGGCAAGCATCTGTGGATTCGTCATTTCCCTCCGCCCCCCCCGCCCCCCCCCCCCCCCCAGCCAGTGCCCCCCCACCTCCGCAACTTGATGTCCCGACCGCCCTACCCGCTCATGCCACCCCCCGCCCCCCCTTCGCCCACCACCGCAACAACCACCCCAGGGCCGTCGCCACCACCGCTACCACTGCCTCCCCGTAAGTGGCCTCCGCCCCGGAGAAGCTGGAGTCGACGCGGAGATACGCGGCGGATCCGACGGTGCCCCGCCGCCCCCGGTACCCCGAGCCCACGTGGCGCTCTCCCCGCCGGGGCTGCCTCATTCTTCGTCTATTTTAGTCGAGTTATTCCGACCCGGTGGCGGCGTGGGTAACGCGCCCCCCCCCCCCTCCCACCCCACCAACGCCCCCCCCCCCACCCCGTTACCCGCCACCCCACACCACCGCCACCCCTGCCAGGCTCCCTGTCCCTCGTGACGGTCGCCCTCCTGCCGTTCCCCTCTCATTCCCGGCTGCTGACCCCCCCGCGCCGCCCGCCACGGCTGTGGGAATCCAATACGGGTCCAAGAACCTGGTTTTATTATAACCGCTGAAAACTCGCTTGGGTTCATCTCTTTTTTCAAAGCATTTGCAATGAAGAACTTTGTTTGGGAGCGCTTGGATGCAGGATTACCGTATCGATTTACACCACCGAGTCGAACGCCTTCCGTAGACTTCGACGGACAGGCAGCACAAGTGATTCGTTTCTTACTCGATATTGTCCGAAATGCTACGAGGCTCGCTTGGAGTAGAGACTATCAACACAAGGCACTACCACTAGAGCACAAACTTACGTCTATCCACAATAATACTTTATCATCGTATATTGTTTTCTTATAATAATCATAAACCTGTTCATAGAATTACGAGTGGAGTTGTTACGTCATGCGGCAAAATCATTCCCGGAACAGCGCTGAAGCACTGGTGGGCACAACGTCGTTTGAAAACTTGATCTTCATCATCAATCGCTTTTTCAAATAATTGATCATGGCTGATGATGAAGGTGATGGGGAACATGTGAGCGAACTTAGACCCACGAAGGTGCTGGCTTGGCACACGGCGCTCCTGACGGAGTAGAGAGTCAACGCAAGGCCCCTCCGAGCCAGGCCGTTTATTGGATGTGTTTAATGAGGTTGGCCCCCTTCAGGCAATTTAGAATCCAGTTTATGTCTCACTCCGGCGGCACAACCATCAAGGTGGCATTTGCATAATCATTACCTGCACTGACGGTCGTGGAATTATTGTGATGATTATTGCACTCTCACGGCTATTCCATGGAGTCACTGACCATGGCGACGTGTCTCCTCTGTTGCTTCCGTTCGTTGTTCATGAACACCCGCTGGTAAAGTTAAACGTTGAGTTCACCGAGCCTCGACGAGAACACAAGCGAGTGGTTTCCGACAATTGCCGCCACGACCGCCACCGCCGCGGCCATCGACAGCGTTACGAGTGGTGCGCTGCTTCTCGCCAGACGTCCCACAGTGGCAGCTGCTCCGATCGACGTCGAGAAACTCGTGCCGGTGTTGCAGCTGCCGAGCCGGGAGACCGAATCGCACCGGCGACCCTCTGCAATTGGAATCGGTGCGCGAACCGTGACACCGCGGTGCGACGGGCAAGGCCAGCGGCATGGGAGGAGGGATGGAGCGAGCGAGCGTGAAAGGGATGGAGACACAGGAGGTGCCGTGAATGGTCGGGTTGGAGGTAACCTCTTGCTACAACTGCAGAGAAAACCATTCCATTTCTGCAAGAGATGCTGAGTGAGAACAAAGTTAAATTATAGAGTTTTTTTTATTGTTGAAATGGAGACAGAAGCATGGGGGGGGGGGCGAGGGAGGGGGGAGGAGATGCTCTCTGTTGATAGTGGCATTAGCTAGAAATCTGTGGATATCTGTGAAAAAGAGCTTCATAGCTCATCGGATTTCTCTGGGTTAAATAAAGATTCTGACTGAGCTGCTTACGGTACACACGCTAAGGTCATCTCCCTCCTCCCCACACCCTACACAGCTTCTTGGTGCACGTGCTGTTAGACAGCACCTATCAAGGCTGTTGGGGCCACACGGCGGGGGTGGGGAGCCGGGGGAGATGGGGTGTGTGTATGCACGTTGCACTTCTTTCGCACCGTACGTAGCCAACTGTGCCAATCGGAGGTGCGGGGGGTGGGGTGGGACAAACTAAACGCGTCCCAGTGGCGATGGCGAACTTAGGGAAGGCCCAGGAACGGGCCTGCACGTGCCACTGACATGACACCTGGCCGGAAATCAAACCCAGGTTGCAGAAGTTCAAAGTGCGTTTCGCAAACGACTGCACCGCCGCTACCCTCCCATACACACACTACTCATGGGGGGCACACACGTAAACAGTCTGGCAAAAAAATGTCACGTAATAAATACAGGCGGTGGCGAGGTGGCCCAGAGGTCAAAGTGCTGAGCCTGGCACCGCTGAGAGCCTGGGTTCGATTCCAGGCAGCCGCCTGTGATCACCTCCGATTAGCACGGTTGGCTACGTACGGTGCGAAAGAAGTTCAACAAACATCACACTGGATTCTCCAGCGCAATGAGTTGACGGTCTCAGCTCAGTCACCGATCACTGCACCAAAGAAAAACCATCGCGCTCAATTCGGTTGCAAGTTTAAATTTTGCGACGAACATTTCCCTCCGTGACGGGGGCAGGTGGGACAGTGCCGCGTCTTACAGTGTGCACCAGCGGTCAATAAATGAATCCCAAAGGTATCTCTGCGATATCCACGACTGTGGGCCCATTGCCCAGCGCAAAAAGTTGCCAATCTCTGCGAGATTTCCGAATGGATCCTTCATCCCCAAAGAGATGACACCGATATAGCACAACCGGGATGAAATTGGGTTAATAAATATTTTGAGTTTTTTTTACGTAACAGATACACGCGGGAACTGACGAGGCAAACACGAACAGCGGGAGAAGCGTGGGGCGTGAGATGAGCATGCAGGGAGAGACACGGACGGCAAGATGACGGGCGAGCGAGAGACGAGACGACAAGTCGGTGGGGGGGGGGGGGGTTGACCCGGACAGCCCGCAAATTGGCATCTGTGTTCGAGTGGCGGCAGGAAGCGATCCGTGCCGAGATCTGGTTGCCGGCATTGTGATCAACTCTACTGCGGCACGCTGCAACAGCTTCGATAGACCCCGTGGCTGGCTGAGAAATA
Organism: Lethenteron reissneri; assembly: GCF_015708825.2. NCBI lineage: Eukaryota > Metazoa > Chordata > Hyperoartia > Petromyzontiformes > Petromyzontidae > Lethenteron > Lethenteron reissneri. The sequence goes on along the minus strand of NC_083815.1, from coordinate 2,702,502 downwards.
TCAACTGGCTTTGGTGGCAAATCCTGGTGCGTGCGCGGATGGGAGGCCCCTTTACTCCATGCGGGCAAACCGCGCGCGGAACCCTCCGTCGGCCGGGGGGGTGGCACGGCTCTCGCGGACATCACGTGCGGGCATCACGCGCAGGCATCGCCCGCCCAAGCCGGGAGGTCGGGGGGGGGGGGTAGGCACCACGTGTGACCGCCCGCAAAGGGCACCGGCGCGCTCGCTCACGACGGCCGCGTTCAAGTTACACCGGACCTCTCGCCACATCAGCGCGCGCTCGCTCGCTCGCTTGCGTCCGTAACATTCGCCGCGTCGCACAGCGGCCCATTTTGGGTAAATAATCCTGTGGTGCTTTCCCACGGCGCTGCCACCGGCGCCCTGCGTGGGCAGCAGCCCAGGAGCGCCGGCGGGTGACAGCGTCGTTACCCTTCGGGGTTAAAGGGGATAACGGTGTTAACGCGCGAGCCGAGCGGGGTGGCGGTGGCGGGGGGGGTAGGTTTTCAAAGGACCGTTTCGCCGACTTGTTACGTACGAATAAAGCGTCACCTTTTCGCCAAGGCGCCTAACCCTGACGGCGGCGGCGGCTGAAAATTCCGCCACCGCTCGTCATTTGGCGCACGCGGCGCTGCGAAGCTATTCGCGGCGCGCGCGCAACGCAACCGAGGAATTCCCCGCGCGGTTCAGACCCCGGAGACAGTGCCGAGGGGGCGGGGGGGTGTGGGGCGAGGGGTGGCGACGATGGCACTGCCCTCTCGCCCACTACGAGCGTTGCCACCTGTCCTCGTTTTCCCAGGATCGTCCTCTTGGGAATCTGCAATTCTTTTTTGCGTTATAATGCACCACTTAAGGCACTGCTTTTAAATGAAGTTCTTCTTCCTTCTTCTACTTCTTCTCCCCATGATGTGTGCTGATTTTTTTGACCTCACAGGTGGCAACCGTACCCATCACGCCAACCAGCTGAGACCCAGATTCAAACCCAGGAGCCAAGATCTCAGCGGTGCCAGGCTGAGACTCATGGGCTGAGACCATCAACTTGTTACACTTGAGGAGCCAATTTAATGACGGTTGGGCAGCTGAAACCCGCTTTCAAACGCAGGATCCCAGCCGCGATGGCTCAGGGCTGTGACCTCTAGGCCACCCATTGAACTCGTTATTTTTCCAGCTCCCAGCATCCGTTGCGCCCCCCCCCCCCACACACGTGCAGGTGTTGATCACGGTGATGGAGGGAGGCAGGGATGGAAGGTAGAGGGCGGGGGGAGGGAACAGCCCTTCCTGTGAGCGGTGAGGTGCGTGCAGCGTGGCCTAAAAATGCCCTCCCCACTGCCACCGGGCTCCATCCATCGCGCACGCCGCAATCTGGCCTTTGCCAGGCCCCAATTTCAATTCACGAAACGCATTCAAGCTTCGAATTCGTCACACCGCGCAAATTAATCAAACGGACCGAAAAATCCTATAAACACGCGCGCGTGCGCACGCACACACTAGCGCGCCCTCCCACAAGTGGAAACACACATGCGCATGCATCCACACACATATGCACAAAGACAAAAGATCTCCCGTATAGATTATACAAGCTGTTGGGGCAAGTGCTGTCAGCGAGCACCGGTGAAGGCACAAGAGGAGGTGGGTGGCCAGCACCATGCCCGGCTGCCTTTGTCTCCCCAGTGCTGATGCTTACACATCGCACCAGATACTCGTACGAGGCCGAGTCTGGTTCAGCTAATCGTAACTGGTGTTGGCCGTGCGCGGGAATCGAACTCGGGTCGCCGGGTTTGTAGTGCAGAGCGCTAACTGCCATGCCACCGCTCCCCACACACACACACAGACGCGTGTGCACACGCCACGCCGCACGTATAAAGCTGTCAAACTACAAAGCCTGCGAGTGTAATCGCATCTAAATTTAAGCTGCCCATATCAAATTCAATTACTCCTTTCAGGCCCCACGTTTCGCTCGCAGGTCCTCGGCCGCTGTGTTTAAATAATGAGCACGAAAGAAGAAAGAAAAAAACCCTCTTCGACAACGACAAATAAAATAAATCGGCTTCACGGCCTCCGCCAACGTGCCGAGAGGAGGTGGTGCGAGCGCAAACAACCTCGGCTCGATTTTTAGCTTTTTTTTTGTTTAAACCCCCGACGCTTTGGGGTTATTATTTTAAAATGAAGCGGTGTTGAGATTGCGCTGCCAGGATAAGAGATGGATTAAATTAACACATCGATGCGGCTCCTTTTAAAATAAAATACAAAATAGAAAGTGATAAACGACATTTCAACTGAACTTTGCGGATTGCTAAAAATAATTCTTTTTTTTCCCCAGCATCCTCGGACGAGGGAGACTCGCTCCCATCAGCAGGATTCTGCCTAAATCTCGCCCGCGTCAGCCAAGGTCAATCCGCCGCCGGATGAAGGCCCTCCACAAGCCGCCCGCAAACCTTTCCCGGTTCCGCGACGTGAATTTGGCCGTCAAATTTCAGCTCGCCGAGATCATTTACATCCTGCGGTGCGATAGACCACCCAGCGCCTGCACGTGAACCGATTTCATCGCTCCATCTCCACGATGGGCGTTGACCCTCGGACGCGTTGCATTCCTTGGCAGCCGCTTTGTGATAATTCTTGACCGTCGTCACTTCGAGCAACCCGTCCTAAGCTAAACTATAAACTGAAATATTCTTGGTTCTTAATAATAAAATAATAATTACTTTATTATTTACCTTCTACGTGACTTTACCGAAAGAACCAAGAATGTGAATCCCTGCAGTCACGAAAGCTTTAAATCGAAATATAAACTGAAATATTTTTTCTTTTACCAGGTAAAGCCCACTTTTTCAGAAGCGACCTTACTATGACAAATGATAAGTCAACGAAGCGGCGTATCACGTGAAAATGTACAGCAGCCAAATACTCTTAAACGCGTGACGTTGATTCTAAATGTGGAGGGAAAAAGCCAGAGGACCCGGAAAAAATTCCACGCGACCACGGGGAGAGAGACATGCCCAAATCTACAGGTGTCAGGGTTGAGATTGAACTCACGACCTCCTGTATACCAGCGAGGTAGTTAACATCTCCTAGCCACCGTGGTGTCCTCGCCAAGCCCCCCTACTCATCTTGGCAGTTTGCATGAAGCAATTAAGGAATGCGTTCCCAAGTGTCTTCATCGCTCGTGTCCATGTGCAACAGATATCGAGCAAAAACTGAAAAATGTGCAAAGAGGTGTGCAGAGATGTACGCTTGGAATTAAATTTAGAGACAGCCATAATGAGGGCAGATATAACAGTACCCCTGCACTCATTAAACTTTACACGGCTGAACTATTTTTGTATTCACACTTTTGTCAAACTCTAGGAACTTTCAGCACTTTTCAAAAAGTATATTAGTGAATCCAAATTATACTACTATAATAAGATAAATATTTTGTGTGTCCCGCACGTGACGTCACTCCACATGAGCCCCCCCCCCACGTGACGTCACTCCACATGACGCCCACCCCCTCATTAATATTCATGGTGGGTGGATTTTTACACGAACGCAGAGGAAGGTCGAGCTGAGTTAAATAATTTATTACGCAAAGTCGCTTCAAATATGACGTTTCTTTACAGAAAGTGACGCTAAAAAATAAATCTACGCAGCACAGAGCTACATCCGTGCGTGACGTCACTGTAAAAGAGCCCCCCCCCCCCCCCCTTTATTAATATTCATGCCCGCGTGGAAACTTACACAAACGCACAAGGTCGTGCACTCCACATACCGCACCCCTCCCCTCATTAATAATCATGAGCGGGTGACGTCACTCCACATGCCGCACCCCTCCACAATAACCATGAAGGGGTGACGTCACTCCACATGCCGCACCCCTCCACAATAACCATTAGCGGGTGACGTCACTCCACATGCCGCACCCCTCCACAATAACCATTAGCGGGTGACGTCACTCCACATGCCGCACCCCTCCACAATAACCATTAGCGGGTGACGTCACTCCACATGGGGCAACCCCCCTCATTAATAATCAAGAGCTGGACAATGTTTCTGTTGAATATTTCAGATTTACTGCAATATACACCCGTCCTTAGACGGGCAAAAAAACTCGTATAGATATTTTTTTACACTGGTTTCAAAACCAAACACACGTGTTACATGTTTGCGCATATTATCAATAATTACATTTATTAAACCATCACCGAATTTTCGGACTCCTTATGAGGACGATCCCGCGACACTGGGATGTTTGCCCGTAAATGAAACTGATCAATATTTGAAAGTGTAAAGCTCCTGCAGCTACCTTATATCAGAACGTTCCAGACGGCCGCAGAAGTGCATCTGGAAGCGCGCGGTGATGCGTTGACCACCGTCTTTGTTCGATGGCGAGCCAAGAGCCGTTGCTGCTGCTGCTGCGAGGGTGACCGTAGTTCGCGTGATGATGGTTCATGCTCCTTGACGAGATTAGCAAGGTGTTGTGGTTGATTTGCGGAAAGCGCTTTGTGCGTAAGTGTGCTAACCGCTTCGTGATACATAAAATAAATCGGGTGCCAAAATACATCTTCATTATACATTTCCCCCGCCACAACCCCCTCCCCCCTCCAAAGATAAAAGTTAAGGCAATGATTACCAGCTGAGCATGTTTTTTTAATTTAATTAAACACATTTTGCAATGTACTTTTAAGAAAATGAATTTTGTGCAGGGAACATGAAAGTGCTCGCGATTAAAATATATGTTTAGTTCAATTTGAACAATGGCAATTGTACAAATGTCTGCGACTATCTTGAAAATGCATTACTCATTTAAAAAAAAACTTTTTGCGATTCCGTGCTCCCAACTTCTATCCGAGTGGCCTCCAGGTCGCGCCCACACAATCCGCTCGCTCCAATCATACTCAGAACTCTCCGTCCCCTTGAGCTTACTGAACGTCTCGACTGGTCTAATTCAGAAGACCATTCCGACCCCCAATTATTGAAATCGCGAATGCTTTATTAACATTTTGAAGTAGGCTGTTTAATTATTTGCAACGTACCTGCAATCAATTTTTTTTCTCAATAATATAGGTAGAATTTGTGTTGTTCGTGACATGAGTTCAATATTAAGCAAGTGCAAATCGGCAGTTACTAATAGTGTAATAGACGATTATATAGAAAGGAATTGCAGCTCCTGGTGGCAACTGAGATATTGGCAGGACCGTGAGCGATTGCAACAGATCGGGGGAGGCTTTCATCCATCAGTGGATTGATCATGGCTGATTATAATCATGAACGGTGGTGGGTGTTCGTTGAGATGATGGCGCTGGTGATCACGGTGGTGATGGTGAATGTTGGCGGGAGTGATTGCAACGGTTGTTGCCATGATGACGATGATGGCGGCAGTGTGGCTGTCGAGATGGAAACGATGGCGTCGATCCCACCGATGACTGCGCCAACGACGGAGGCTGCGATTGTGGCGGGCGGCGCTGCTGCCGCGGCGGGGATTTCGGGCCCGATGACAACCGCGACAATGGCGGTGATGACTCATTCCTGTAACGCCACTCTCTGCCAAAACGGCCTCGGCCAAGCGAAGGCAACGTCATGCACACTTAAAGCCAGCGCCGGCTGCAAACCGCATCGGCACAGTCGGGCGCTGGTGTGCCAGCCAAGCATTCCTCTCATTTTATATCGACCCCGCCAAGTGGGACCCCCCCACCCCGCCGTGCCACTCGTGACACCACGACGCAAACGCGCGCGGGCATAGCCAACGTTCTACCCCCCTCCCCTACCTACCCCGCTCTCAACGCCCCCCCACCCTCTCACCCACCACCACCCCCACCGCCACAATCCTGCCGTGCCAGCTGACTCCACGTGTGTGGTCCTCTTATTTTATCATTCCATCCTTCCAGCACCCCGGCCCGGCCACATCGCCTCTCGCGGCACGCTGCACCCCGAGTAGCCGACGCATGCCTTCCCCCCCACCCCCCACGTCAGCTGATATTACTGTGACTACACACAGCCCAGCCACTACACACAGCCCAGCAACTACACACAGCCCAGCCACTACACAATTATAATTGATCCCAGGTCTGTAATGCAACACACACTCATGCACTCGCGTCTACATATGGCCTCGATCACGATCGTACTCAATCGCATTCGGTCCCCCGACTGGCCGCGCACGATGCACCCACTCTCACCAACCCACTCACCAACTCACCCACCCACCTACTCAACCACTCACCAACTCACCCACCCACTCACCAACTCACCCACACACTCACCAACTCACCCACCCACCAACTCACCCACCCCCCACCAACTCACCCAGCCACTCACCAATTCACTCACCCACCAACTCACCCAGCCACTCACCAACTCAACCTCCCACTCACCAACTAAACCACCCACTCACCAATTCACCCACCCACCAACTCCCCCACCAACTCACCCAGCCACTCACCAACTCAACCACCCAGCCACTCACCAACTCAACCACCCACCAACTCACCCACCCACTCACCAACTCACCCACCCACTCACCAACTCACCCACCCACTCACCAACTCACCCACCCACTCACCAACTCACCCACCCACTCACCAACTCACCCACCCACTCACCAACTCAACCACCCACTCACCAATTCAACCACCTACTCAGCAATTCACCCACCCACCAACTCACCCACCCCCCACCAACTAACCCAGCCACTCACCAACTCACCCACTCACTCACCAACTCGCATTCTGCCCACATTATCGCGGCGCTTGCGCCAGGCTAAGGTGCCCTTTGAGGCGACTCGCACTCTACCAACTCCGAACCCACCCAAAACTCAATCCCAACACTCGTACCGAACACTCGCTGGCACACTTTATCCACCCACCCACGCACGCAGCCCTGCTCGCCCACCCGCTCACAGGCAGCCCCTGGCCGGCCAGCGCAACGCTATTTGCGACTTTACACATTCTATTAATCTGGCAGCGATCTACAGTAGGACGGGAATAGCGCGTCTGCTGGGAAGACCTCATAATTTTAGCTCGCCGATGGCCGGCGGAGGCTGGGAAAGAGTTTGGGTTGGAGCTGCTCGTACGGCATACGGAACGAACACGGGCGGGAGGTGGGGGTGTTGGGGTCAAGGAAGCGTGCTGAGCAGGTGGCATCGCGAGCGAGCCTCTGCGGTCCCCGTGGCTCCGAACCACATCCGACGACCGGCTGCGCTGACGAACGCATCAACGCGCCACTCGGCGGCGGCGGCGGCTCCGAGGAGGAGAGGTGGGAGGGCAGCTCACGGCTGCCCCCACTCCAGCTCCCGACCGACGACGACGATAAAAGTCGCCGGGTTTCCAACACAGAGTTTGTTTACAGCCACCCGTTGGGGATGAGATGGGGGGAGTCTTTTTAAATCCTTTATATTAAGTTCGCTTGCTTGCTTGCTTGCGTGCTTGCTTGCTTGCTTACGACCGTGCAAATCTTTCGGTCGTTTTTTAACCCACTTCCCGTGATCCAATCGAGCTGACATTTTCCACACAGACTCGTTGTGCGTGACAATTAATTTTCGTGAAAATTTTTTTCCAAAATTTTACACTGTTTAGGGATTTTTTTTAAATATTTAATTACCAATTGCTTAATGCTGGCAGACAATCATCTGACCCATAGGTGGCAGCCATCTCAAGCCAGAGGACGAGAGGACTCTAGCCGCCACGCATATCAAGGATTTATAGTGAAAAACTTTGTTTTTACGGGTTAATTTTTTTTCTTCTTATCAACAATATTTTTTGTTCACGAATTTCGTGGGGTCTTGGCGTCAGCGTCGCGAGATGAAGGAATCCGTTAGAAAATCTGACGGAGAAGATTTTTTTTTGTTACTTTATTTCATAGGGCATCTGAAAAAAATCTTTCAAGTGGCTTTCTCTATCCTTTAACATAGATCGTCGCGTCGAAGTTTGTGTGATATTTTAATTATCGGAGCTGGAATTTATCCAGATTTAGTGCAACATCTAATTCTGTGTATTTGGGTGGATGGGGATGGGGAGGAGAGAGGCCACAAACTCGCGATCAATTTAACCATGGGCGGCTGTAACCTGAATTAAAAACCCAGGAGCTCAGCGTTGTCAACCCTCTGACTCACTCGGCCGTATCCCTCTCCACCGATGACCCCTCTCCACCACAAATGGTCTGAACTTTATGGGTGCCGTGTTGAGATTCTGCAGCCACTACATTCCATTATATACACATTTGGGGCGCCACATTGGCAAGATGTTAACTACCTCGCCTGATATACAGGAGGGTGTGGGATTTGATCCCGACCCTGACGCCTGTTGTATATTTGGAGTTTGCGTGTCTCTCTCCCCGTGGTCGTGTGGACTTTTCGATTTTTCCCCTCCACATTTAGAATCAACGTCACGCGTTTAGAGTATTTGGCTGCTGTACATTGCCACGTGGTAAGCCACCACTTGATTAATCTATCATTTGTGGCCAGGTCGCATCTGAAAAATAGCTATATAGCTCAGTGAGCCTTGCCTGGCAACATTTTTTTTTATATATAAACAACTATTGTGGGGAACTTTGACATTTCTCTAGAGTAAATTAATTCCTTGCAAACATGCACGCATATATAGTATACTAATAATGATGATAATGCTAAGCCTTGCTGGTCAGTGCGGGTGAGTGAGTGGGAGCCCAGCACTGGTTCAGATGCGACTTGCCACCAGGAATAAAACACAAGTTGCAGTGTGCACCGCCACACATGTATGTGGTGGGGTAAATTATTACAATTTCGACCGCGCAAAGATTCTAATTAAACACAAACAAATAACACACCGTGTTTGTTTTGTGTTGTCATCACAGAGGAGACCAAACACAATCCATGGCCCCACTTTCTATGGATGTCTAAGCATGCCCAGCAGCGACCCGACCACAGCCCATCATCCCTCCCGCGTCAATAAAAATGAGCACCGCTTCGCGAAGCGTCGACGCTGCTCGTCCTGTGGCTAGCCAGCGGCCCTGCCATAGGAATGTGGAATCGCCACAACTCGTTTAGGGCAGCTGACTGAGACGAGCACGGCTCCAGTTTGCCCGTTGTACGTGGGCGGACACCGACGGGGACCCTGATTCACGATGAGGTCACGGGGACCCTGATCCACGATGAGGTCACGGGGACCCTGATCCACGATGAGGTCACGGGGACCCTGATCCACGATGAGGTCACGGGGACCCTGATCCACGATGAGGTCACGGGGACCCTGATCCACGATGAGGTCACGGGGACCCTGGCCCATGATGAGGTCACGGGGACCCTGATCCACGATGAGGTCACGGGGACCCTGATTCACGATGAGGTCACGGGGACCCTGATCCACGATGAGGTCACGGGGATCCTGATTCACGACGAGGTCACGGGGACCCTGATCCACGACGAACCGACGCCGACACGGTTTGCGCCTCGTTTGTGACGGTGGGGTCAAGTGTGGGCGACTAGCCCATCGCGGAAGCGCTAAATCCAGCGTGAAAGAGGCGGCAACCCCCCCCCCCCCCAAATACATCACGGTGAGTCCTGTGTGTGTGTGTGTGCGTGGGGGGTGGGGGGGGCGAGTGTGGTGGGGGTGGCCTTCCTGCTTTTATCGCTTGCGGCACACATTTAATTGGGAATTAGCAAAGGGCTACAAATTGAACCAGAACAGTCTCGGGTTAAGCCCGTGCCTCATCGACTGGCTCAGGTGAGGCTTAACTCAAGCGTCCTTTGATAACCACGCGCATGCAAATTGATCGCGCGGATATTAGCAACCACTGCCATAATAGCGTGCGTGCGCGCGTGTTCCGCCAAGGATCGTTTTTGACGTATAATCATTCGACATCGTCGGCCATGTTCGATCCACTGCTGCATGAGGCTCCCCTAAGTCACCCCATTGCTCGCAGTCCTGCGATGCAGTAATCCATTTAACTCCTACACAATAGCTCGTTTCCTTCGCTCCATCTCCGCAGCGGCGCTTTCTGAGGCTCGTTATAGCCTTTGGATGCCATTCCCATCGACCATTATCCCATTACGTTCTTAACAGTCACTGCATGTTTGAAGGCATCGCAACTCCACTGACCACACTTCACACCACGCCGGTCGGTGTTGGGTGTTGGGCTGGTGAAGGGGGCAGTCCAGGACTGCTTCAGATATCCCCCCCCCCCCCCCACCGATGTTAGCCGTCGGTGCCAATCAATTGGCAGAGCGTGCCAAACCGTTGCACCACCCCCTTCACCGCCCACCCCCCCCCCCTTGAACACACACCTCCCATCGCGTATTACCGCGGTACATATCGGCGCGTGCAAAAAGCGTGAAATATTCCGCACATAAAGTGAACATTATTTTTTAAAGAGTGGAAACCGGGGGAAAAAAAAAATCACATTGCTTTTCATCCCGAATGGGCAATTCTGCACGCTCGTGGCAGCTAAGGCGTATGCTGCCCGAACATTACTCGGAATAAAGCTGCCCCACATTTCGCTGCACAATTTTTATTCTTCTCCGCCTTCCACGCTACCCCGCAGTTTGTTACATTTACTACATCCCGGGAAGGAGGAGTTTTTTTTCTTTTCTTCTCCGGAACGTCCGTCATGCTGGAGACCTCCCCAGCACGGCGCTCTCACGGACAAAAAGCGCGGCCCCTTTACGGCCGAGCCTTTTCCGCGCGTTTCATTTTACGGGGTCGGATTTTCGTCGTGACGTACGACGGCGTATAACTAATAAATAAATAAATAAATGCTTAATAAAGAGTCCCACCACGTAGCCTGCACCGGTTATAAATCGAACCAAGGTCGCCGGGTTCGTAGCGCAACGCAAGAACAACCATGCCGCCACTCGCCATTAGGCAGCTCCGATTAGCACGGTTGGTTACGAACGGTGCGAAAGAAGGTCAACGTGCATACATACAGGCAAGTGCCTAACAGAGGCCGGCTTGTAGCACAATAAGGTGACGGGGGGCAGCACCACACCTAGTCACCTTTGTCTCCCCAACGCTGATCTTCACGCACTGCACCAGGCACTCATTTAAGGCTGACTCGCGTACACGCCCGCGTACACGCCCGCGCACACGCGTTGCCCACGCGGTCACACGTACGCACCAAGAGCCTTAAACTCTAAAGCGGCGAAAATAAAATACATCCCATAATAAACCAACACCTTTTCGCGAATCGTTAAAGCGTCCTCCAACCCAATTTATTTTAGTGAACTGTCAGCAGAATTATTATTGGTCATTACCCTGGAAGTTGGGGTGCGCGCGGGAGAGGTGCCGCTGAATAATTGATGACGGCTAATTTCGCTCCTCTAAGCTGGCCGGCTGACTGTCGGTGGCTCAAAACGAAGCTCGAGGAATCTTCGCCGTGCCGGCCTCCCCCCACCAACCCTCCCCCCCTCCCCCCGTGCCCTCTTCTCACTAATTACACTCCTGGCAATTAGCGTCCGACAGGAAATCCTCGCGGAGTTTCTGTCATCTGCCCGCACGCGGCCCCGGTGATCGGGAGGTCCCGCCGGCTTTGGGCTCACGCGACGCGACGCTTCGTCGTCGTCGTCGTCGCCATCAGGCACGATCAACACCCTGCACGAGTCCTGTGCAGGACTCCCACGAACCGTCGGCCCCTACTCCTGTCCTTGATTCACTGCACCACAGTGGTACCGACATTGGTCTCGGCTTCCCCTCGGTCATCACCAGCCATGATCTATCCACTGCCAGATTAAGGCTCCTCTCCCAAACCGTTGTCTTCTCTCGTGGTTCTTGCGATGCTAAAAAAAAAAACCCACCTAGCACTTGCACGTGAGCCGGTTGCATCCCTCCACCTCCGCGGGGGAATTCCTCTCGTGTGTCATCCCTCCTTTGGCTGCCACTCTGTCATTGGTCTCTAATCACAGGCCTTCAACCCTGCTCGCGATGACGTCTCCTCCCCCCAAGCCTCGCTTACATTTCTGGACAGTCAATGTTGATGTCTCTAAGCTGCTTACGTTCTCTAATCCATCTTAATTTGTTTCTTTGCAAGATCATGGGAGATGGTGGCGGCTTATGAAAGCCTTCATCCAGCAGTGGATTGATCATCGCTGCTGCTGCTGATGATGATGATGATGAACGTACGTATGTTGAACTTCTTTAGCACAGTACTTGGCCAACCGCTCAGATGGTAGAAGATGACGACCTCGCAGAAGCGTGAGTTCTGGTAACACATGGTGTTGTTCACCGTAGATAAGCAGTAGGCCAAGGTTGTTGGGACTGCAGCACAGTTTGATACCGTCTAAGCCACCGCATCGCACGTACGCACGTGCATACACAGCGATATGCGGCGCGTATAATGTAACGCCTAACTGCCATGCGGTTATGGAGAATTACACATCTCCGCAAATGTGTTTCTTATTCCCCAGCTGAGGCGAAGAAGAGATGAGATCCAGCGCGGATGAGAAGGAGCCGTGCGAGCGGAGGAGGGGGAGGGAGGGGAGGGAGGGAATGAGCGTCTCACGTCTTGGACGCACGCTCCTTTAACCCTTCCCCGGGCAAGATATCACAACTGTAATAATTGGCAACTGGCGCAGCCCTGCAATCGCTCGCTCGTGCCGCTGCTGCTGGAAGTGGCCTCCACTAAGAGGGAGCTCCAGGGAGCCTCTGTGGAGGGTGTCTAGGTCTACTCTTCCACTCTGGTCACCCTGCTCAGACGCCTTGCAAGAGATGGGAGTACCCACACTTTACCCCACCACACCCGGACCTGGCTGCGGTGCACCCATTTATACTGCCCGGTGGACAAGGGTGGAGGTGGGGGTGGGGTGGAGTGTCGGATGCAAAGAAATTAAAATAAAACCTAGCCCATTGTTTCAGCTGCCACGCCAGGAGATAAATACGGTGACCTCTGGATTGCAGGTCAGTGTGCAAACCATTACAATTATTTTACTCAGTAAAGCCTCACTGAGCTCTTCATAGACCCCTTTTTTTCAGGAAGGTCCTGCTACATTTGGCTGTTTGAGCATAAAGATCGGGACCTTTAATGAGCGGTTTAGCTTCCCGTGGGAGGAATCTGGAGTGCCTGGAGAAAACCCACAACGCGTTCCATTAGAGGGGAAGGGTTGACACTCGACGCTGACATCTCCTGGCCATGCCTTGCACAGTCCTCATAACATACAGCGCCTATGCAAACCAGGCGATCACCCATCCATGTATTAGCCAGGATCAAAACCTGCTTATCTTTGGAGATCCGACGAGATCGAGCACGTTGAGGGTGATTTCAGCGAAGGCAAATCGAACAGCGCGGCGTTATTTTCGGAGACAAAAAATGTATCTTGTAAAGAAAATTCTAAAACTAAACTACTTTTTATTTTACCAGCTAAGGCCCGCAGAGCTATAGAGATCCTTTTCAGAAGCGACCTGGCCACAAATGATAACTCAACCAAGTGGCTTATCATGTAGAAATAGCAGCTAAATACTCGAAACGCACGTTGATTCTAAATGTAGAGGGAAAAAGCGAAGGACCCGGAGAAAAATCCACCCGAACACGGGGAGAGAGACACGCAAACTCCAAATCTACAGGCGTCAGGGTCGTGATCGGCCCCATGACTTCCTGTATACCAAGCGAGGTAGTTAACATCTCTCGCTACCGTGGCACCCCACGTATTACGTCACGACAAAGATTTCTCCTGTTTAAGTTTTTTTTTTTAATGGCTGTTTGAGCACATCCTGGAGACTAAGGTGGCGCAGGTGTGAGTGGGCCTTGCCACAACCACCAATTCCTGTTGCCACGCTGGCCTTTTAACATGCGCTCGCATAACGGGCGCTTGCCTCTAACAGTTTACGAGTCTAAACTGGGGGTTCTTTATAAATGCTGACAATCTGTTGCGGACTAATTGGGAAAATATTTGTCTTCGTGCCTGTACGGAAGTCTGCACGCGCGCGTATGGTTATTTGTGTCTCGGCACAGGCTGTTGTGTGCATTGCTGCGCGCGTGCGTGTTGCTTTACGTGACGTTGTAGATTGAACCCCGGAGGGCAAAACGCCGTGGTGCGTCTCTGAAGACCGGTTTACCCCTTTGATTTATCGTGCTATTTGCCAAACGCCCGTTACCGCGCACATTCCACCGCCTCGTGACCGCCCAATTAACACCCCCCGCCCGCCCCCCCTCGCCACCCCCCCGCTCCGCTCACCGTCCAGCACAACTGAACCCCCCCCCCCCCCCGCATGCGTTTCCCGGTGCGCCTTCGTCGGGTTGTGCCCGCGGCGCTGTGAGGTCACGGTGCCGGTGCAGTCCCCGACGATGATTTTTCTCCACGCGCTGGGAGATATTTTGTAGAATACAAAAAAATCAGAAAACGATAATGATGCCAACTTGTAACGCGCCGCCGCCGCTACCGCCCAGTATCCGCTCGCTCTCGTGCAGAGAGACAGAGGGAGGACGACTCAGAGGCGTCAGGAGGAGGTACCACAGATTAGCACGCTTGGCTACATATGGTGTGAAAGAAGTTCAACATACATACACAGAAGATCGGGAAGGCAGCAGCAGCCACGCGGCGAGTGAGCAATTGCCCAAGCTCTGCAGTCCTCTACATATTCAGATATTATCGGCCAATGAATCGTGAGTGTTTACACGTGGGAAGAAACAGGAGCATCCCAGGAGAAAAAGCGACGCATGCGAGGGGGCAACACTCTATCCCATGAAGATGGAACGGGTGGAGTCCACTTTTTTTGCTGCACTGTCTTCTTCCAAGCCGGAATGAGACACTGTGACAGCCACGGCCACGGGAAGGGAGTTTGTGCGGTCCACCGACCCACTCCTCCGCAGTGCTGGATTACAGGCGCCGCCATATGCAGGCCATATGCCGTGCCCCCTAATTTAATTTCTTTTATGGGTCTCCTCGGCAACTGGACGTGAGCCCCCATGGCTACTTACACTTCCTAAATTAAAAACGGTTCCCCTGTGCCTCCGTTAGATTATAGATTTTAATTGTCTTTAAGCGCAGGTTTGGGATGGCCGGTGGCTCGGAGGAATGGCAATGACCGCGTCTTGTTCTCCGCTATGTTTGGGTAGTCAATGACTGAATCATTAAGTCTGACTCTGGACAAAAGTTAATTCTTAATTTGCGTTACTTAAGGTTAGATTTTGACAAAGCTGACAGTTGTCATATCGCAGTGGATATTGGTTTGAAGCCATAGAGTCTTTGTTAATACCAATCTCTCCTTTGAGGCCATGTAAAGAATTTCAGGAGATTGTCTCTTTTCGATGTCAGCAATATTGTCAAACACAAATGCTCGTCGTCTCTCCCCTTCTGATGAAGTGACCTGAATCCACTTTCATTTCATCTCATCGAGAATTACTGAAATTGTTCTTCCGAATGGAGATATCTGTCAATGTGTAAGTTGTACAAAATGCTCCTGCCAGAGTTTGAATCATTTAAAAAAAATGTCTATTAATTTCTGGCAGAGCTGTCCGGGGCTGAGCTATGGAAAATATATCTCTACCCCTAACCTCGCCCCACCACTGTTGACGGGGAGGAGGCAAGCTCCAGGGGGTTGGAGGTTAGGGGGCCCAGCACAATATTTATTGAGAAATTAATCCCTGGCTGGGACAATGAGCTCACGGCGCTTGAGCCGTCGTGAGTGAAACCTGGTTAAGTGTCCAATCCCAAAAAGGCCTGGAAAATTAAAAAAAAAACTTATTTTTCACAAATTATTTCTCTGACAGCCACATAAACACTGGATATTTCAGTTGACTGGCCATCATCAGTAAAGAAACATGTACACTTGTCAATTGGAATTAACAGATCCAAAAGGCACAATGGCATCCAAAACACATTATGCGTGGATAAGTTATATCGGACTAACCCACGTGAAAGATCGATTGCCAAAGAGCCCACATTAGATATCTCTGATTACAACAGGGTAAATGCCAATGCTAGAATCCCTCATCAACATCCGTAAATGAGACCAAGTCACCAGGATACTCCAATGCCTTCACTCGGTCCAAGTCCAATCCCAGATCAATTTCAAGATCCCACTCACCCTTTTCAAGATGCACCATGGCCTTTCTCCTGCCTATCTCTCCTTCTCATCTCACTCTACTCCCCTCCACGCACTCTCCTACCTCTCCCCTCTCATCTCACTCTACTCCCCTCCACGCACTCTCCTACCTCTCCCCTCTCATCTCACTCTACTCCCCTCCACGCACTCTCCTACCTCTCCCCTCTCATCTCACTCTACTCCCCTCCACGCACTCTCCTACCTCTCCCCTCTCATCTCACTCTACTCCCCTCCACGCACTCTCCTACCTCTCCCCTCTCATCTCACTCTACTCCCCTCCACGCACTCTCCTGCCTCTCCCCTCTCATCTCACTCTACTCCCCTCCACACACTCTCCTACCTCTCCCCTCTCATCTCACTCTACTCCCCTCCACACACTCTCCTACCTCTCCCCTCTCATCTCACTCTACTCCCCTCCACGCACTCTTCATGCCTCCACAGCCTGGAACACCCTTCCCTGAGTGCCGATGACTCACTATCACTGTTCAAGTACAGGCTTAATACATTCCCTTTTTTTCCATCTACGTATGACTGGCTGTCTCCATCTTCAAATAAACACGCTCATGGTGTCTGCACGGCATCCGGAGATGCGGTGGCATTTAGACCTCGCTATAATAAATCCACATCGGATTGAGTAATTGTACCACGGTGGTAATATTAATGATCCATCATCCATACACCCACACACCCACCCACCCACCCACACACCCACCCACACACCCACCCACACAGCCGCAGAGACTTCACTAAAACATCCAACCGCAGGGTAGAAGGCAGCAGAAGGTGATGGGCACGGATGTGCCTCTCTGTCCAAGTGAGAGACTGCCCCCTGCCGAGACGAGGCATGTACTATGTCTCCTTCTGGCGAACGGTTTGGTGAATAGCAACTTGAAAGGGTCTCCATCCACTGAACACGTAGGTTGGACATCGCGACCGATATGATTCATGATGGGAGGGGGGGTGTTAGATCTCGTAAATGTAAATGTGTCGTACACCCACCTCCACCCGACACAGACAATTATAAATCGTTCGGGTTTTCTCTCGAACACACCGCGGTGCTGAAGTACAGGAGTAACAGCTTGGCACGTTCTCTTCACTTGACAAATGCTTACCAATTGGCCGTGTCGGGTGGAGGGAGGTGGACGACACAATCCCCGCAACTCCGATTAGCGGCGTACGGTGCGAAAGAAGTTCAATATAAATATATACAACCAACACAATAACCACAATAACAACCACAACAACCACCATAACAACCACAATAAGAACCAGAACAACAACCACCATAATAACAACCACAACAACTACAATAAGAACCACAACAACGACCACCACAACAAAAACCACAACCACCACCACAGCAACAACAACCACAATAACAACCACAACAAACACAATTTCAACAACCACAACAACAACCACCACCACAACAATCACAACAACGACGACGAGCCGCAAGGACAGCCGGGACAGCCAGGGCAGCACTCAGGGGTCGCAGGTCACAATGCAGGTGGCCGAGGGCCCATTGACCATGGAGACAAACGCGACGCTCTCTCGCTGCTTCAGCGAACAACTGAGCAGTGCTCATCTCCACTGGCCGCCCAGAGCCAGTGGTGGAAATTCCACATTTCCTTTCCAGGGCCCTGGCCTTCTCAGCAGAACCGCTGCCGTTGACTTTGGGAAAAAGCATTACTCGTGTTATTGAGTCTCAGGAGACCCAAGTAAAGTTCTTACATTTGAATGTTTGGCCCTTTTCTAAGGAACGTTTCACAGTTGGGAGGAGATTTACAAAAAACACTCAACCATGCTAACAACACGAATACACCCTCAAAATTGCACTCACGATGCAATGCAGATAAATCGGTTACCCACTTGCTGTACTGCCACACAATGTCGCCAAACGCTCAGCCCGATCTTACACGTGTGCAGGTTAATAACGGAGAAACTATCCCAGCATATCTCACCGCGCCTCCAGGATGCAATGTTACCCATACCCACGCGTATAAAGTGCTGCGTGCAGTGTGACTTCCAGCTACTGGCAGGGGAACATTCAGGAAGTGATACCGAAGCCACATTGGGCTCACCTCTGAAAGAGACTTCCTCACCATGAACGTGACATTTACACTTCCGGCCACTCATCATCATCTTCGTCGTCGTTAGCCAGCCAGCGGTGTTACTTTTTTACTGATGTGTAAATCACAGTTGCTGAGCCCGTAGCACAGGCCCAACATTAGAATTGGCCAGCAACGAGCGGCACTGCTGAAGGCAAAAATAGATAAGAGTGAATGTTTCTTGAACGGAGACAGCTTGTGAGAAACGAGAGACAACGGGGGAGGGAATTCCAAAGTGCAGCCGTGCCAAGTAAGAATCGGAAAGGGAAGTGACTCGCTAACCTCCAGTGCGAGTGGCTGGAAGCACTGGGGGTGAGATGGTAATGTCTGGTAGGCAGATTCCTCAACATGGGTGGTGGAGGAATCAAGAAATGGCATTTACATGTGCCTTTGTATGTACATGCATCTATGCATTTGCGTGTCTGTCCATCTGTACGCCTGTGACTTTATCTTATCAAGACATTTACGCATTTCATTTACAAAAGCCACAAAACCATATGAAGAAAGTGTACAAATGGTAAAACCTCTTGTTGGTGTTTGTGAAATTAAACATTGAACCCAAGTCGTTCACGTTCGCTATTAACACGGACCTAGAGCACACTCAAGGCAAATTCTGACATTGTATCCAGTTGATGGGAAACTCATCGGGCAGAGATGTGCGTGCAGGCTACAAACAACCAAAACATAAAAAAATTAACCGAGATGCGATTCCTAGAGAGCATAACGCACGAGTGTAGCCAGGGCATGGGCCCTCCCGTGATGTCCTGCGTGCCACCTGACGTCACCGCACCATGTGCGCGTTGCACGCAGCCTTGCTTCGCAGGCCGGCGACTCAGATCGAGTCAAAGTCGTCTCCGCCGCGTTATCTTAAGACGCCAGAACAACGAGACAACATTACAACACCCGCATTTAGTCCTTGCTAGGAATAAGCACGCACTTCATTGAATATGCGAGATGGGTTTTCTGAAAATAGTTCCGTTGCATGATGTAACCCAGGCAGTGTAACAACATATCTTGCAACTTATCAGTCCTGTATAACGATCACTGCCCTGCCCGCTGCCTTGTAAACGTGTAAAGTATATCCGAGCCGTGCCCCAAGGGCTCTGCGTGAGTACGCTGTGTGTACGATGTGATGGCGAGGTGTGGTGCTTCTTTTGCCAAAACGCGCAGCCTACACGGCACAGCAGGCGGCAATTAACGTGGTCAAACGTGGCGCTTGAACTACAACAACAACATACTCTCAGGTTTTTCAGTAAAGTCACGTAGGTAAAAAATAAATAATAATAATAAATATAATAAAAATTAAATAATAAATCACGTGATTTGTTATGAACGTGATTTATTATTTTCTATTATTTTTTATTTTATTTTTTACCTACGTGACTTTACCGAAAAAACCTAAGAGTATGAATCCTTGCAGTCACGAAAGCTTGAAATCTAGAACAACAACACAATGAGAGCGCGTTGCAACGACTTGCCAAGTCGGCAAGAGGCGGTGCAACAAAATCCAATGTTGTAGCGTACTGCGCTACAGCGTCTATGCCACCTCGCACTGCCCAGCGTGGTGAAGTTTCTCGACCAGGTCACCCCCACGAGTCGCATTGTGTGGGGGGTGGGGGGCTCCTCATCCAGCAGTGGATTAACACAAACTACCACCCGCTGTGCTCTTGTGTTCGTGGTCCATGGTGGCGATGTGAAATTGCCCTTTCGCCGAGTCTAAAGAGCACTCTTTCAATCTTGATTTGAAGCTTTCGTAACTGCAGGAATCCATACTCTTTGGTTCTTTCGGTAAAGTCACGTGGGTAGAAATAAAATTAAATATTTCTAACTCAATATTTCTAACTACGCACTCTTTCGTGAGAAGCCTACTGCATTGGGACCGGATGGGATCTCTCTTGTCAACATTAAAATATAACAATAGGTTTGACCCTTTCAGAGCATAAAACAGGTGTGCTAAGATACTCATACTCTGAGATTTTTCGGTAAAGTCACGTAGGTAAACATAAATAAAAATAAAAATAATAGAAATAAAATTATAAATCACGACGTTTCGGAGGCAACACAAGTCTCCGTCATCAGGTGGGACCGTCACAGCTAAATTTACTGTATCAAGATGTTTAAAACACCAAACAGAATCCGTTTTCAAGGAATCCTGTCTGCATTAACCACACGTACCTGTGGTGAACGTGCAAACAACCACTTCGGTTTGATAATTCGTCGGCCTGACGAATGAAATCCGAACCCGTCCTGGATCCCGCCGTTTAACAACCACTTTGGGATGGTCAAATGACCCTCGCATCAGACAGCGTGGGGAGACCTTCATCCAGCAGTAGATTGAGGAAGCCCTGTGAATTACTATTCCTGTAGAGTGTAATGATCGATTTGTGGGTGATTTATATCGTGATGTTACCTATGGTTTAGTGTATTTAATAGTAACACGTTCCGAGTATCATTCTTTAAAATTGTAATGCTGCTATTAATTTATGTTGATTTAAAATTAATTTCTCTGCAGTGTTTACCAAACCCCCATCTCCCCATCTTAACCCTTGTGCCAGGGTACAGTAGTACATCAAATCGAATGTGTGATCTTGTCAACTCTAAATTATGTATTGCCCCGCAGTGCAAAGGGGGCGATCTCCACCTAACAACTCAATCAATCTCTCTTTTCCCTGCATCGCCCACTCTCTCTCTGCTCTGCTCTGAAAATGTGCCGTCGAGAAGTTATATGCATCGCATTGATTGTTTAACAACAGTAAAGCCGGTTTGGGCGGCACGCGGTTGCAGGAAGGGGTGATCAGAGACGAGGGTTGAGACTAATCACGGAGTGGCAGCCAAATGAGGGAGTCTCCACTCGGGGACTCTGAGTGGTTACC
The DNA here is from genome assembly GCF_015708825.2 of Lethenteron reissneri. Taxonomy (NCBI): domain Eukaryota; kingdom Metazoa; phylum Chordata; class Hyperoartia; order Petromyzontiformes; family Petromyzontidae; genus Lethenteron; species Lethenteron reissneri. Next base: position 2,681,538 of record NC_083815.1, on the reverse strand, counting down.
AACATATCTGGACCTGCGGACGACTGTCAACGATCAAACTGGCGGACCACAATTCCCCGACAGCATGTTTATCACAATGAAAACTACTGTACTATACTCTAAAAGCAACGTAAAAAAAGTTACATAAAAAACCATACAGACTATTGATTTGCTTTTTATTGACTTCAATGAATGTTGCTAGTTGTACAAATGCTACACAATGGTGTGTTGTGATGAACAAAAAATATCTAAGTTATCTGCAAGAGTTCTGCGGACCACTTCCCACAGCCTTGTCAGTAGACCACAGAGGTTGTGAAACAATGTCACAGAGGATGAGGTCAGCTCGCGTGCACGAAGATGGATTGGTACATTACTGGACTGTGAGAGATTGTGATGGATTGGGGCAGGGCTTCAGTGTTCGATTGACCATAGTTGTTGATATTGTTTTGGGTTCTCAAGCACAAATCACGAATGCCGCCTTATTGCAGAAAAATGAGGCTGACGTTTCAGACAACGCGCCTTCTTCAGAGCAGAGAGGGCAGAGCGATTGACTCATAGTTGGGATTTGACACTTCCCATTGGCGAGAAATTGTATCAACAAGGTGCCCATTACATCCACTTCATTAACACTCATTTTATACTACGTGGGGTTAATATCATCCGGATCTGTCCGAGTCGGCGAACTGGAAAACATTTCCGCAACCGGCACGCCACATCCAGTATCCCTCTCGCTACGGCTTTGGCTACTAGCCACGTGCCTCCCGCAGTCTGCCAGCGACCCAGAAAATATTCCATGAGAAACTAAGCCCTGCATCTCGTGCTATTTAGCAAATCACAGTAATCATGCCTATGGATGTGGATGTGCGTGATCTAACATATAATCTTGGCTCAACGTTGAAACATTGTTTCCTAATGAAGCCTGAGTCTCAGGAGCCTTTTGGCGACGGAGGTACATTCGCAAAATCAAATAATCAACCCATTACCCTCATTTGGCGCTCGGGGTGGTAGTAATTATTCCCGTCCGTGCGTGATCCACCAATTCCATATCTGAGCGGAAGGATTAAATCAGGGCTGTGCCGCCACGCCTAAGCGCATAACGCGTGGATGGTAATTGCGGGGGCATAACCCAGTGACTGCGTGCAAGACAAGGAAGAAAAACCATGCATATGCACGGGTTCTCTAACGAATTCTATAACACTATACTAAACGTTTTATTTTACTGTACCGGGTAAGGCCCACTGAGCTATACTGTATATCTCTCTTTTAGAAGCCACCTGGCCACAAACAATAGCTCAACGAAGTAGTCTACATTTTGACTTTAAACTTTCGTGACTGCAGGAATTCATATTCTTGGTTCTTTCGGTAAAGTCACGTAAATATAAAAAAAATTTAATTGTAAAAAATATTCTTTTTAATTGTATCATATTTTTACTTTCTTATTTTATTTTCTATCTACGTGACTTTACCGAAAGAATCAATAATATAAGTGTCTCATGACGTGGACATTCATAGCAGCCAAATACTCTAAATGCGCAATGTCGATTCTAAATGTAGAGGGGAAAAACCGGAGGACCCGGAGAAAAATCCATGTGACCACTGGGAGAGAGAAACGCAAACTCCAAATATACAGGCGTCAGGGTCGGGATCGAACCCATAACTTCCTGTAAACTGCGCGAGGTAGTTAACATCTCACCACCGGGAAGCTAGACTGAATCACAATTAGGCTTCTCCAAGTGCAATGCTAATGGCTGCATCCGATAGATTCAAGACACATTCCAAAACCCCTTGCAGTTCAACGTGACTGTATATGTATAGCAGCAGTCAAATACCATAAACGCGTGATGTCGATTCTAAACGTGTAGAGGCGGGGGGGGGGGGAAACCGGAGGACCCAGAGAAAACTAGACGCGACCACGCGTTTGTTCTCGAGATGACGCTCCAACATCACGCGCCGTGCGGCTTCACCTCTCCTCGGTGAAGTCCACCCAACGCGGTCCGAACGCGTAAGGTTTTCCGTAATGTTGGATCATCGTTTGCGAGAGTTATCGTGACCCATCCTCCCGTTACAGACGGACAGGCGGGCGGAGCAAATCAATGCATTAATCGAAGCTCCCAACACGCGTCTCGTCTTACAGGAAACTCCTGGCTCGCGTGACAGCCCGAGACGGACACGGCCGGTGAATGATGCTGCCACTCGATAAGAGCCATTTCTTTTTTTGTTGTCCTTTGGCCCGCGTCTTCCTTGAGTCACTTCTTCAATTGGATGTGCTCGCACGTGCCACTGATCAAGAAACCCGTGCCGAGCAATGTACATGTAGCGGTGATTTAATGAGGTGGCTTCTACAAAGGGGGTGTAACGAGTTAAACTTCCTGAGCGCGTCCGATCTCGTCGAATCTCCGAAGCTGTGGCAGGGTTGAGCCTGGTTAGTACTTGGATGGGAGACTGCCTGGGAGTAACCAGATGATTGTCGGCTTAACAGCTGCAAGGTGACCAGCGAATGACAGCGCAACGGATCCATGAATCGATCTGTGCGGAGCGATAAGAGTTACACGTGGCAGGGTTGTTCTCCCACAGCTGGAAGCGAAACTCACGTTCACGGAATTGGCCACACGTGCACGTATGTTGAACTTCTTTCGCACCGTAAGGAAGCCGGCAGTGCGAATCGGAAGGTGCCCTCCCGAACGAGAGTCTTGAGGACTCGGGGAGGCTTATCCCAGGGTGAATCGAGGTGGGGGCGGGGGGTTAGATTTTTACAAAACCTAAAAGAAGTGAAACCGAAAGTTGCCGCATTCGGGCAAAGTCGCCGGCTACCGGTTTCAACTTTCAAGAGGCCAACGATCTCTCTAAACTAAAATCGCCCCCAACTCGGATGGAGGTCTTCGCTACAGCAACACTCAACACTCGACATGACACGGCAAAGACAAAGGCCCCCGCGTAGCCTTAACAGACTTGGGGCAAGTACTGTTCGCGAGCACCTAATGAAGGCCGGCACGGCATACGGAGGGGGTGGGTGTCTCCCCAGCGGTGATGTTTACACACCGCACCGGGTACTCATTTGAGGCTGAGTCGACCGAGGGGAGGAGGCCCAGGACCGATTCAGACAATCGTCACTGGTGTTGGCCGTGAGCGGGAATTGAACTCGGGTCGCCGGGTTCGTAGCGCCGCGCGCTAACCGCTGCGCCACCGCTCCCCACGCAACACTCAGTCAGCTCGGACTCACGAGAACAACAACAGCAACAACAACAGCGTGCGTCACGAAGTGCGGTCACCACGGCTATAGTGCCAGGCTAGGTGCACACTTTGAGGTGCGCCGACATAGACATCATTTCCACATAGATACAGACACAGAACAAAGACATGCATACGTACGTACATACACACAAACACACGCTTCGCGACATACATACATACAAGAACTATTGGGGCAAGTACTGAGCGAGCACACCTAAGTGCACACCTACACACAACACACACAACCTTAAACAACAACTAAATCAGCAGACAATGCAGTCACCGCCTTCCTATGGCCTGTCACATTGCGAGCGCTCAAGCGACAAACCCCAGCTTCATGTTCCACGTGGGGTCTCTACGATCATTATTGCACTTTAGGCGAAGGTCCTGGGGAGACAAAGACGGCCGGCCAAGTGCTCGACGTCAAACCCCGGCAAGTCACTGCGGCTCTCACCGCGCTCACCTGTACGAGAAGAGCTGGTGGCAACCCCGTACCTGTGCGCGATTTCGTCCGACTTTGGGGGTTGACGCGTCTCTCTCTCCCTCTGTATAGGTGTATCTGTGCGTGTCTCTCTCTCTCGCTCTATAATTTGTGTGTATGTGTGTCTGTGCGTGTCTCTCTCTTTCGCTTTGTATAGCGTCTGTGCGTGTCTCTCTCTTTCGTTTTGTATAGCGTCTGCGCGTGTGTCTCTCCTCTCTCGCTCTGTATAGTTGTATGGAAGTGTGTGCGTCTCTCTATCTCGCTCTGTATAGTTGTGTGTGTGTGGGGGGGACCTCCCCGGGTATAGACGGGGGGGGGGGGCTGGTCTCTCCTTCGTCCCAGACGCGCCCTCGTGGGGAGGAAGGTGTGGGGGGTGGCTGTGGATACAGCGGAGCGGTGGGACGGATGGGGGTGGCCGCAAGGCGTGGCCGCGTTGGAGGCTCGGCAATGGAGTTGGGAGTCGCCACCCCCCCTCCACCTTCAAACCAACCCGGGCGAGCGACTTCGCCTTCCCCATCACGCCCAGCGAGGCCACGCCGGGCCCTCCCAAAACTTGGCGGTGGCGGTTCGCACACGACGCTGAGTCCTTTCACCGCAAGCGGATTTGGCCTCGCGACTCCCTTTGACGACGCTTGCTTTGCGCAGGGAAAGCCACGGTAAACATCGCCAACGTTGGAATTATGGTTGGAATCGTTCGGTCAACGTTGGCCAAACGTTCCATCCTCTTTGGTTCTTACCTACCTACGTGACTTTACCGAAATAACCAAAGAGTATGGATTCCTGCAGTCACGAAAGCTTCAAATCAAGATCAAACGTTCATCTTTACCGGGGCATCACGATCTCAAGACTCCAAAATACAAGGTGCAGTATTAAGCTGCGGCCGCCGAACGCAATTTTACCAAATAATGAATTATAATATTATTGGCGACCATGACTGAGTGACACAAAACCTAATGCTGTTTTAGAATGGCTAGACATATTCATACGTATGATCGACCTAACAATATAATTAGAAAAAAATCAGACTACCCAAACTTCCAGATTTTGGCTGTCAAAAGACCCCTGGGTCAGCCTACAGTTCGATACTGTCGTGATTTGAAGCTTTCGTGACTGCAGGAATCCTATACTCTTTGGTTCTTTCGGTAAAGTCACGTAGGTAGAAAAATAATAGATCACGACGTTTCGATCGCAACACAAGCAATCGTCATCAGGTGGGACAACCACTGCTTTACGTCTCATTAAAGCTTAAAAACCCACCATCCTCATCATCAGTGAACCGAGCAATTTTCCCTTCCTGTGGTGCGACTCGAACAGCGATGAGTGAGAGAATCCCGCAATTTCTAGACAACCGTGTGTACTCGGATCCACGAAACGGTTGTTGATGCCATTTCGTCGACAGGATACTGTCAATCAACGCTTCCACCTGCCCACAACACGTGCACAGGTGGGCACAGGTGTGCATGCTTTGACTTGGGAGGATTAGTAACGCAACAATAGCGGCGGTGTGACGCTGTGCTTTGTGCGCTCGAAAGGTTGCGAGTTCAAATCGCACTCATCCGGAGCCAATGAAATACGGTACTGATTGGTGGGAAGTCAGCGGTGGTCTTCACGTCCAACTCGCATCTAAAGCCAAAAACACCTGGTAATCCCTGGCAAGTTTCCTATCCAAGTACTAACCTAGGCTGGACCCCGCTTAGTTTCCGAGACCCATAGGTCGGGTGCAATCAGGGTGACTTAATTTATCCGATGGAACAGACTGCCACCATACCTCAGCCCCTGCCATGGAAATGTGGAATGTACACCACTTGATCAGGGCTGCTGATGAAGAGGAGCATCTCTCCATTGCTCGTTTTTGAACTCCACATCTTGACGTCACAGCCACAAACAATACCGATACCCCGCCATTCGCCACAGAGTCACGGCGACTGTGCCAGGCCAGGTGCACTTTGAGGCCACGTGAAGTGTCGAAGGCTCGCTGACAAGAGGTCTCGGGACAGACCCAGGTGCCATGGGCTGGCTGACTGAGATGACCGGTAGATGCATCAGCTGTACCCCCTACTGTACCAACTTGCTGCATTTTATCTGCCCGGCGCTCCGCTCGTTGTTGTGAGCGTCGCTCCTCTGCCTCCAACTGCCCAGTAGCAGCGTCCTTCACGAGCCTCCTCCACAGAGGCCGATCCTGACACCGCTGGTACCAGTCTTCGGCAAGTCCACTCAGCTCCACATCCTCCATCTCTTCTCCAGCCATAACCCACACCACACCACCTTCATCAATCCCCCCCCCCCCCCCCAAATTTGAGTGATGGAAATATTGGCACCCCCCCCCCACCCAAAAAAAATTCAGACCTTTGTCAATATTTGAGCGTGGCCTTGGCACACTATAGAATGCTGTAATCTACACCCTTAATCATCCAGTGTGCAACCCAGCTCGGTACACTTATTTACTTAATAGTTTTAAATACGAAGTGTAAAGTCTGCACAGTTTATCCGTTATTGTCTACTGGATCTAACCCGAGTTGGTTGCGGTGTGTGGTATGTGCGATGAGAAGTGAGTTGGACCTACAACACAATGCAGATCTGTGCACATGCATCTGTACAGCCATTGGTCAATCCACTGCTGGATGAGGAGCGTTCCGACGTAGTGTGTGGGTCGTGGGGGTGATTTGACCATACTCACCAAGCTGGTTGGTGATGGTGAGCACAGACAGGAAGCATGCAAGTACAGTATAACAATATATTGTGCTGCACTGCCATCTGCTGCCCTCTGCATAGCCCCGCAGCCTTTAACAATTTAATGTGCAGAGGTCACCCATCCAAGCACTATCCAGGTTCGACACCTGCTCGGATTCTGAAATCTAACAGGGCACATCCCAGGTGATTTGCTCATGGTGCAATGTGGATTTCTATCGCCGAAATACAACCGCATCTCAGGATGCTGCACGGAGTGAATGGCGCGTGTTGGAAAGAGAGCCGATGATTGATCCAGATAGAAGGAGCGTTTGGATGCGTCCGTGTGTGTGCTTGCGTGTGGTGTGTGCGCGTGTCAGGCTCGGCGCACTGAGAACCTCGTGCGATGTCTCAGGCTCGCTGTCAGGTGATCACGTGGCAGGCCCAGGTGATCACGTGACAGGCCCAGGTGATCACGTGACAGGCCCAGGTGTTATGGGTCAACACCTCACTTGGCACATGCACTGCGGTCACGTCTCGATGGTTTTGCGATGAATGGCGGCTGCTGCTGTTGTTGTGTGTGCGAGCGGTTCGTCTGACAATCACTCCGGCGAATTAACCGATAACATCTGTGTCTGCCCGGTGACCTGCCAAAGAGCTCTCGGCATTTCACATGGCTTCAAAGTGCACTTAGCCTGGCACAAGCACCGTCGTGATGTCACCGTCAATTAGGGGCAAATGATAGCAGATGTGCGTGCGTACGAACGTCAGTAAATAACAACAATCCAAGCCGACTCAAACATCAACAGCACGGACCTAATCGCGATGACAACAAACGTGGTTACACTTCATTTATTTCGAACACGAACGCGTAAAACAGGATTGTCATGCGGTCATTACACATGATCATGACCGAACGGGCCAATGTCTATCGGTGAATAAAAGCACAAATTATCTCGGCAATATAGGATCGTGCATGTGGCAGGATGGTTCGTCTCGTGCAGAGTGCTACGCATGCGTGCGCGCGTGCATAACCCAGCGGAGGGTTCCACAATTTACGTTTGACGGTCGTGTCCGCTGCGCAATGGTCAACGCAACCACGCTCAACTTTACGAGCCCCGCACGTAAAAAATATAAAACCCCTACGAAGGCGACCGTTGAAATTAGAAATTTGCTTTGCGGGTGCACGGGAAGGCGATAAAACGCTGCTGCTGCAAAAAATAAAACCCCCGTTGCCACCGATTGACTCTCGACAGAGATTTGTCGAGGCCACTTCCAGAGCATTAGTCAAAACAAAATCACCACCTTCATCATTCACAATGGCTGCTGACAAATATAAAGTAAAAAAAATCAACACCCATGACCGACACTGGGAAGGGGAGGCTTTCATCCAGCAATGGATTCTTCACAAAGGGATGCACATTATTATATTAGCCCTGTGTATCATCCAGTTTGATGGCGGCCTCCCCACGTCGTGTCGACAGAGCATGTTTGATCATACTTCACCATTCTGGACAGTCAGATTCGTGAAAGGCGGGGGGGGGGTATACCCATGACCGGTGTAGATATCGGTCCCCATCGATATCCGCATTCTGATGAGCTCCCCCCCCCCTCTCCTCCCCCTCAACTTGCCTTTTTAAGGGATTACATCTTGAATCATTGCCTCACTTGATGCAGCTAATCCGGCTGTGACGGTCCCACCTGATGACGGAGACTTGTGTTGCCTCCGAAACGTCGTGATTTTTGCTTTATTTTATTTTTATTAATTTTGATGTTTTACCTACGTGACTTTACCGAAAAAACCTAAGAATATGAATCCGTGACTGGGATTCGAACCCGGAACTGCTGTGTTTAACGCAGTGCGCTAACCACTGCCACACTATATAGTAAACGGGCTTGTGTAATAGTTGTACCGTACACATTTTTTCGGCTCAACTTTGTATTATTCTATTCGCTTTTGTATCCAAGGTCTCCCTTGCAAAGGAGACGCAGTCCCCATGTGGCTCTGAATAGTTGGCCTCTTATTTCCACACTGCAATGCAGCGCTGCTCATTCATTGTGCAGGAAATAGCCTCGTCGTCGTATCGCAGCACGGCGAGAGATGGCAACAGCTTGGGGAGGCATCCATGCAGCAGTGGATAGACCACGGCTGAGAATGAAGGCGGTGCGAATGATGAAGATGGCGAGTCTGTGTGTACTGTACTTGCACACAACTTTCAATGCAGTCTCTCCATAAAAAAAATCAAACACACATTTCGAAAATTGTATATGATATCACCAACCTTCACCATGGCCACATGATTAGTTTAGCTTAGGCGTAATTACGTAGATGTTGCAAATACTGGACCTCAATTTAAGTGAATGGTGGTCGCCTTAAAAAGAGCTCAATCTAAAGTGAAAGGGGATCCATTCAAATCCAACACGTGTCACTTTCAACAAATACAAGACAGTGAATTCGTAAGGCTGCGCTGGCAGCATTGAACTTAGTAGCAACACATACTTGAGAGCAGCCACTGCGAATGATTATGCACTTTGCCAAGGCCCTCGATATATCTGTGTGTATATACACACACACACACACGTCACGATAGGTAGAATGTGTATTGTATACATAAATCATGCAGCACAAGCCCCTAAGCTACAGCCAAACGTGAGACTGGCCCAGGATAGTGGTTTTAAAAATGAAAGGCAAAGATGCAGCGCTGAAAATTACGAGCCCACGTCACTTTTGGAGGCAGGGGCCTGAACTTCGGAGCTCCAGACCCCATCGGTAAGTATTTTGGCCGACTCGTTCCACACTGGGTAGACGTCTTTGAAGAGGTTTCCAAGGACAGCCCCAGTACCGTACCGATCCCTGGCATACGACCCATCACACCTCCTCCGAGTGTCCAACCCAGGCAAGCGGTAGGGCAATGTGTGTACGTTGAACTTCTTTCGCACCGTACGTAGCCAACCGTGCTAATCGGAGGTGCGGAAATAGCTAGGGAATCTAGCAGCGTGCAAGATGGAGGAGGGCAAACTATCAAGACAGGGAATGGAGTGGCACCGAAACAATTTTAATTGTGAGATTTTCTCCGAGAACAAGGCATCTGTGTACAAGGGAGGTGGGCCGGATGTCACTGCTGACATCCTGGGTTCGAATTCGGGCAACTGCCAGTGAGTAAGGAGTTAATGGTCTCAAGCCGGTAAAAAAAAATAAACCCAACAAATTGAATTTGGTTTGGAGTTAATTTGGATGAATTCTAACCGTGAAACTTTAAAATAATCGGTTTGAACGTCACACGACCTTTTGATAGCAGAGTGTGTGTGGAAAGTGCGACCACCACTTGAGGGCTGAAGCAATTCTGCAGCCGTGATCCAGCACACGGGGTCGGCTCTGCTAGGCGAGCTTTCCGAATGGATTCCTCGTCTCGTGATGACGCCGATGGCACGATTGGAACAAAAAAAGATTAACAGAACACTTTCAAGAATAAAGAAACTTGGCACAATAAGAATCCGCTGTCGGCGTCTGATGGATCGTAACAGCCGAGCTCGGGGCAAGTTCCGTTCCCTTACTCCCCCAAACCTCTCGTGGCAACTTCTGTTGCATCCACCCAGACCGCACATACTAAATATGTTGTGAATGGGTCCTGACACGCGAGACCATCGGGCAATTGTGTACTTACTATCCGCAAGGTTTAAAACCGCAATGACTGCAAGACGAGAAAAGGAGTGATCGTAAAGTCAGCGGTCATATAACCGTCACGGGGTTTTGTTTCCAATGGGAAATCTTGGCCCGTTTTATTATTCGATTATGAAGTGTTTTAAAATTGTATTAAATAGAATTGTTAAGGTACAACCCTGCAATTACTCACTGGAGCCACTACTGGCGGAAGGGTTTCGACTCCTGGGGAGTTCCGAGAGCCCCCGTCGAGGGTATGTCGACTGCTCCTTCACGCTGGACAAGTAGGTCTTGGAAAAGGTGGGAATGCCCACCACGTTAAATCACCACATTGCGAGCTGATCGACTAGACTATTAAACAGATCAGGTGTTTAAAAAATATAAAAATGTGCCCCATTTCTACCCACATTTATATTTTTTATACATAAAAAGGCATCTGAAAATAATGAGACATGTTAATCGTACAAAGTGGAATCGGGTCTCCGCCAATCGGGACTGTAAGTCCACCAGTGAATTCGGTTCATGGGCATGACAACGCAATTCAACGAACCGTCGCGATAATGTTGCGTTGCGATATGATTCTGGAAGGGATTTTTTTGCTGCTGTAACATTACGGCGTGGGGTTCGTTTCAATATCGCTTTTGTCGTGAGCTTCAATCGATGAATGTATACATCGGTACACCTCGAATCAAGATAAAACTCCACTCCCATGGACTTTTCGATCACCCCCGGTCAAAAACGAAGCTCACGTTGACCATTAAAACTCGAGTAATAAAAATGTTTTACAAGCGGATAGTGTGTACATATATATCATGTGCAGTGTGTGCGTGTGTATATATAAGGTATTTAATAATGCCTTTGACAGGCTACCTTCACGGCAAGTTTTGATCGTGGTAAGTTAAGTAACAGTAGGCTGGCACGACTCATTCAATTTGTCTACAACGCTACAGTAAAAGCACTTTATAGGAAATAAAAAAAAACCTCAAATACGCACCCTAAAAACCAATATACTCCATTTAGTGTTGGAGAGCGTAGAGTGTAGTTTACTTAGTGAGCAACTACTAAGGTTGACACGGCCACAAGAGGACACTTGCTTCGTTTACCCGGGGAAGCCTCGCAGAGTCCCAGGACTTATTCAGGGGGGTCCTGCTAAGTTTTGACAAAAGGGGGTGATGTTGATGCTGCCACGTGTAATCCCACATTTGAGTGATTTGCAACAACATTTTTCAGCATCGGGATGTTTTTGACCAACACCAGTTACATTTAACAACTGTTCCGGCCAGTTCCACACCCAGCTACCTTCAACTCCCCCTGTGCCTATGTTAACACACCACAGGCGGGTACTCATTTAATACCGTGTTGACGTAGGGGAGGCCCAGGACAGGTTCAGATACCTCTTGCCACGAATGTTAGTCACGGCCGGGTATCGAACCAAGATCACCGAGCCCACAGTGCGGTGCGCTAAATTCTACGACAACAAACATCCCCCATACAGCCTTCTCCAGAAGCATTTTGCTTCTAGAGAACGCCTTTGAAGGCCGGCACGGCACACGAGGGGGTGGGTGGATAACACCACGCCCGGCCGCTTTCGTCTCTCTCGTGGAAATGTTTTTACATTGTACCAGGTACTCATTTGAGGCCGAGTCGACCTAGGGGAGGCCCAGATAATCGTCACTGGTGTTGGCCGTCAGCGGGGATCGAACCTCGGGTCGCTGGGTTCGTAGCGCAGCGCGCTAACCGTTGCACTACCGCTCCCCACAGATGCTACAAAGACACACGCACACACGCATACACGCACGCACGGCGCTATGGAGCGATTGCCAAGGCGTCATTCCAGCTACCCATCAGGTAAGTTACACAACGCAGAGAAAGGCACTTAAATCAATGAGATCAGGCAAACTGGCATGGGCGTCTTAAACTCACATCTCCTCCGAGAATACTAACAACAACAAAAACACCACATTATATAAGTAAAGCAAGACAACAAAGCATATCATAGTAAGGCAACGTTAAAAAAAATCCTCCTCCAAGACCACGATGATCCCAAGGCATTGGACGTGAAACGCCAGCGCAGTGCGAGAGAGAAGGGAAGAGCCCACGAGCACAGATACGTCGCCAAGCCCGAATTGCCCTCGGCGCGCAGGCAGGTCACGGAGTCTCGCCACGGTCTAATTTCTCCTAAAAATCGCCGGCAAAGGAGCGGCAAGCACGGTAATTCACGGACGAGGGCCGGAACAGGACGCAATCAGCGTGCACGCTTTTAAAAACCCGTAGACGCGAATGAAACGTTAACCGGGCACGGCACCTCGACTCGTTGTGACGCGTGCAGGCGACGCTGCTGCTGTCTATCGTGCGAGTGCTTTTATATTGCGGATTCCGGAGAAGGGACCAAATGTTCGAAGCAGGCGATAGAACGCGTAGTTTCTCGCGTTGCTATTAACTTTCACCTTCCTTCCTATTATCGCCGTCGCAATTCAACCGCAGTGGAGACATAAGCGGCACGCAGTGGAGACAAATAATATACAAGCGCGCGCAGCCTGCGGTGAGCAGGCGCCAATCGGCACAGGGAATTACGTGCGGCACAATAAGGTGGCACGTAGCGTGGAGATGAAGGTAGCCAGCGAACTCGCACACCAGGCACAAACTTTCGAGCGAAGCGAAGTGCGCAGCTTGGGATGGGAGAGTGCTCTCACGGCGAGATTTGTTACAAGGAACACAGCCGACACCAACATTCACGCATCGTTAACCATCGTGCGGAAGATACGGCTAGATGAGATCAGACTAAGCACGTGCTCGCAAGGCCGATCATTCGTGCAGTCGGTGTCAACCCCTGTGGGAGATGACCACCGTCGTCGTGATTATCGCGGCCATCGTCCGTGCTGACATCGTCGCTGTTACGGCTGCTGTGACGACCACTGTCACCGTGGTGTCGTGGCCATAGCCGTTCCATGATTTAAAAGTCGGAGTAATCATCGAATTGTATTTAAGATTATCAAATTAACCAGGGGGGAGGTCGAGTGAGATTTACTATTAATTGCATTAATCATAATCAACGGCCATGATTTCTCTACAACTCATTTACTACATTATCACCGATTATATACGACTATATATCATTGTACGATTGATTACATATGTAGTGTTACATTTGAGGCATTACATAGAATTGCCTGCTCTTGCAAATAACATTACGGGGCTGTTCCCAATCAAGCCTCAGAGGCTCAGTAATACATTCGCCAAATAAATTAGCGGGCAGCTGTAACGGGGATCGAACCGTCGCTTCCCATGCTAGCTGGCCGAGCGGTGAGTGCACTTACCGCTCGGCCAGCCGGCCGGGGCTCATGAGAATGAACGTCAGGGAATAAAGATTACAAAGAGAAAAGGCTGCAACCTCAAGGTGCTCGTGTCTGGGTTTTGGCCACGGCAGGTGACCGACTGGGCATCAGCACCGGGCGAGAACGAAGTGGAATACGGCGGTCGGCAAGAGAGTGGTGTGGTTTGACGCGACGAAACGGCAGGCGATGCGGAGGTGGGGGCGGTGGGGCTGATGCACGAACCGCTGATTAGTACGGGTCCGACTTGAGCTTGCGGTACAGACAGCAAGTGAATATCATCCCCAGCACCTGGGAACACACAGGGGAGAGGGTATGGCACGGGGGACGAGGAGGGAGAGTGGAAGCCAGTGAGAAATCGGCAGAGATAGAGATGACAGGACGAAAGTGGGGAAGGCAGGACACAATTAACCAGATGTACAGATTAACTCGATTTTTATTATTTCTATCTATACTGCAAACCATGTAGCGCCGTAGGCTGTTATGCACTATTTCTAACCTCTATGGTCTCTTCACCAACCCACAAACAGCGCAGCAAACAACCCTCACAAACCGTCTGGAATGAGGAGACTTTCATCCAGTAGTGGATCGGCTAAGGGCTGTAAATTATAAATTTTATTTTAACAGTGGAACAAAGCAGCAATGCTTTCAACTGCAGGCTGAACCCAGGAGTTTATTGATCGTAGCACCGTGCAAAACAACTCCCTATTCGGGGGAAAACCGGAGCATCAACTTCCCTTCACACAGCAACGCTCGGTCACAAATTCAACATCGGATACCGGATTCACAAACGGGGGTCAGACATCCAGCGCAGACTTCAACCCAGGGCAGCACTTAATGACCGCAATTTCCTTCGCATAATTCTGCACGTGGATTGAAACTAATAATTTATATATTTTTTCCCCGGACCAAACGCTGTTTAAATGTAATTGAATATTCCAGCTGAAAGCCAGAAACACCAATTAAGACCCAGGATTCAGTTTGCATCTCTTCCCCATTCGCTTGATTAAAAGTATGCAGGAAGTTTTTTTTTCTTTCCCAGCGACGTGACAGTTTCAGTTTCGGAACAATGAAAAGAAAATATATTTTCTCCCGAGGATTTGACGCCGAAAGATTTCCTCAAAAGTGTAACCATTTTATATAATTGTACTATTTTGCATTCTCGTGACAGGACGAACGAGCGGTGTTATTTTACGCTCGGGGGCAAAAGGCCGACGACGGTTTACCCCAAGCAACAGAACAATTACACTCAACCAGGAACAACCTCAACAGCCGTCACTGCCAGTGCAGCCAATGAACTTGGTGAACGCATCAGGCAGGGCCCACGGCATTTCCCCACTAAGTTACAAGATTGGTCGGGGGAAAACTCGGCAGCCCTAACCCTAACAAATTGGAAAAATCTCAAATAAATTCCGATTACCTTGGTTGTTTTTTTTTTCTCTCGTCCTCCCATCACCAATTATCTGTCGTTTAAAATAACGGGTTCAGGATGCCCTCGCTTCCTACGGATATAGGAGTCGTGACCTTTGAATGACAATACCAGACCCATGCCGAATCGTTTGTTACGGACGTACCGAAACGGACCAGTACGCACGAGTTACGTTACCCGTGCGCTGCTCGCCCATTCACGGCTCGATCAGTACGAGCCTTTGAACGTGGGGTGGTGCACTGCTCACTCACGACCTAACACTAACCTATTAAGTGGAAAAACATAAACCCAATAACAACAAACGTCATCTGGCAGATAAGTACCTTGGCAGTGTGCCCTGGGCTTATGCGACATGAGTGTGAGGTTTTAATAATGAAAAATACTTTTAAATTAGCCGTGTGCCCCATTATAGCACCCTAGCGATGTCATTGCGCCGTCGGTCCAATACGGTTTCATTTGCCAACATGGTGACTTTACCACAGCTTTAAGGCAGAGCGCCGGACCATCATTTTAAAGCATTTTTTCCTGATAAATAAAGCTTCAAACTGTGTCACACGGCCCAAAAGCCGCAGCCGAGGTGTGCATCCACAAGATCCGAGCAATTTGTTTGTTGGGTCCTATCGTCCTCCACTTGGCACCCCTTTCAGGGAAAGCCGATGAACTGAGCGCTGAGCCAGTACTGCCGAGACGCTATGATCAACTCCAGGCAGCTGCTGTCTGTGATTAAACCGTATTCTCAAGTGCTGTGAGTTGATGATCTCAGTTGAGTCACCAATGACTGCATAACATAACGCTCCACATTAAACTTGGTTCTCCACTTAATTTATGACTCCCATTCGACAAACAATGCTCTTAATGTGGGTGGGAAGGTGCTGCCCTCTAATGCGTAGACCCAGTCACTTTAAAGAGATCTCAGAAGTAGCTCTGTATGATATCCGCTTTCGCGGGCCATTCTCCAACACGAAGGGCGAGATCCACATGGACATGATGCGGATAGCACAATCAGCATTTAATCATCGTCATTGATAAAGGAGAGGCAGTGAGACTCGCAGGCAATCACACAGGCCATGGTCATAAGCCTGGGTCTGCCCTACCCCTGAATAGGCTCTAGAGCGCAATGCTCAAGACAGACCGAGGACTCCCCCAGGTTCTAATGATGTTTGCAGCGGCGTCGACTGCTGGCCGTACCTGCAGGCAGGCCACACCAATGCCCACAGCGCCGATGATGAGCAGGTGGTCGGACAGGAACTTCTCCAGCTTGGTGATGCAGCCGCCCTGCTCAGCACGCACACGCGCACACACACACACACAACCACATGAGCGCAGAAACAAAATCACATGTGCGCAGATACGTACACTTGCATAATCGATGCTGGATAGCGCTCCGGTGGCCAACCACCATGCAAACAAACAGGTGTTAATATGACTATGAGACCCCTCACCGCCAACACATTCCACAAGGAGTGACTAACCCCATATCTGCATTTGTCATAAACATGCTAAATTCCTCTGTTGATATGTAAACTCCTTTGTCAAGGCTCTCTGCTCCTCCCACCCAGCTTAAAATACGCTGCCAAGCTTAGCAGTGTTCATTAGGACGCTGTCTTTCCGAAAGCTCTGTTCTTCACCTGAGGACGGCTGCTTGCGTTGTGGCCGAAACGTCGTGAGAATTTCGATTTAAAGCTTTCGTGACTGCAGGGATTCATCTTCTTGGTTCTTTCGGTAAAGTCACGTAGAAGGCAAGTAATAAAATAATAAAAATAAAACATAATAAAACAATTCTCACGACGTTTCGGCCACAACGCAAGCAGCCGTCCTCAGGTGAAAACCAGGTCCGTCGAGGCGACAGAGTCTGAATGAAACAGCACACGAGCTTGGAGCATATATATAAGCTGGGCGCATTGACAAAGGAATTTGCATATTAAAAGGAATTTAGCATATTTATGGGAAATGCAGGAATGTGATTAGTACTGCATATGCATGTGCATTATGCAGGATTAACAGCATCAAAGGGAGCTGCAGTTACTGCTGCTGCTGCAATTGCTGCTGCCGCAGCCACCGCTGCTGCAGCAGTTGCTGCTGCTGCAGTTTCTGCTGCTGCTGCAGTTGCTGCTGCTGCTGCAGTTGCTGCTGCTGCTGCACTTGCTGCTGCTGCTGCACTTGCTGCTGCTGCTGCAGTTGCTGCCTTATCCATTTTAATATAACACTATGTATTATTCTACCCACCCTAATGTGTATCATACTGCTATATGTTTACTGTACAATTACGACACCATACATTACTCTGCACACTGCACCATGCCAGTGAGTGGAACGCGGTCTGAAAGTCACCGTTAACGTGAACACAATCAGTTAAGATCCGAAATGGTTTATTACGTCCTTCCAATGATTGCTAAGCCAGAATCCATCTTCTCGGTTGAAATTGTCTCTGTGTTTGTATATGTGGATCGCCTCATGAACGAATCTCTCATGATAGCCAGATGGCTTGCAGAGAACCTCTGTCTTGGAGAAGTCAATGTCATGTGAGCCCACTGAATTGTAACAGTGATCTGCCACGGCTGAGGTGTTTGTCCTACCGTGTTTCAGGTCTGCCTTATGTTCACGGATGCGGTCCGAGACATGTCGTTTGGTTTCTCCAATGTAACTGCTACCACAGAGGCAACTTAGTTTGTAGACGCCAGGGTACTGTATGTCTGGAACCACATCTTTTACAGACGGGACCAGATCACGGATTTTATGTACTGTGTTGAATCGGACCTGGATCTTGTGTTTAATCAAGATTTTGGAGATCTTTTTTGTGACCCCAGCAATGTAGGGTAAGGTGATGGTCTTGAAAGGCTCCTCAACAGGATCCTTCTTGATGGTTGGAGTGATGGCTTTGCGGATTGTGTAGTCGGAGTAACCATTAGCCTTAAGAGCTTGGCGTACGTGTTTGAGTTCACTGGAAATGTGTTCATGGTCGGAGATGCATTGGGCTCTATGATATAGAGTCTTGATGAGGGAATTCTTCTGGGATGGATGGTGGTGGGAATCCGGTTTTAGATAAGCATCCGTGTGGGTGGCTTTCCTGTAGACAGAGTGGCTCATTGAACCATCAGGTCTCCTTTTGATTAGGACATCCAAAAAGGGTAGCTTGCCATCATTTTCGACTTCCATGGTGAATCTGATGGCTGGGTGTATGGAATTGATGTGGTCGAGAAATTGGTCTAGAGCAGGCCGGCCATGTGGCCAGATGACAAAAGTGTCGTCTACATACCTCTTCCATAAGGTCGGGCGTAGAGTGGCAGTCTGGATGGCGTCTGTCTCAAATTTCTCCATGAAGATGTTGGCTACAACCGGAGATAGGGGGGAGCCCATTGTATTATGTTTTATTTATATTATTCTATTATTTCCCTTCTACGTGACTTTACCAAAAGAACCAAGAACAGGTGTTAATGACTGCAGGGGGATAGGCGGTGGGCAAGCGGTTCCCACAGCCAGCAGGGCGTGGAGGAGGGGGTGGGGGGGCCTCGTCCAGAGCGTGCCGTACCACCACCACCACCACGACTAGCCCTCTTATGGACAGGCGCGTGCGGCAAGCGGCCGGCGTAGCGGTGCGACCGAGCGGAACCGCGGCATCGCGCACCTCCACGTTGTAGATGTTGGACGGGTGCGTGCGCTTGCCGCAGCTGGGCGTGCGCGTCTTGCAGCACGAGTCCGGCACGAGGCGGTCGTTGCTCGCCGCCGAGCGGATGTAGCGACTGCTCGCCCAGTCCTGGTAGTTCTTGCTGCCGCAGCACTTGAACTGTGGAAGGGGAGGGGGAGGCAGATTGCGATGCCGCAGCACGGCGACGCGACGATGTTATTGTACCGATGCGAGGTCCCCCGCTAATCGTATCGCCCGTTTTTATAGAATACCGCCATATCGCGATCGCCGCTGCGCATTTATTTTTTAGCCGAAAAAAACAAAGAATCGCTAATTAATGTTGTGAGTAAATACATCCAATTAGTCGTTCGCAAAAACATTTTTTGGGAACGATTGACAGCGCGGCAACTTGTTATCCGCGTCCCAACCCTGTGCAGAAACATCACGCGCCAGGCGGCCCCAGTCGAGCACTGAACAGTTGCAGCCGTAACGAACCACAGATATCTGTACATAGAACGCACGCGCGCGCACACACTGCCGACCACTTTTACTAAATTGATGAAAAACATCGTAACGCCACTGACCGCTTCGATCATTCGCCGGCAGAAGTGCAGACTTGCACCACGGGGCTACTCCTGAAGCCGTTTACCGGCCCACACAACGACCTCTCGACGTGGACGTATAAACGCTGCTGAACAACTCCCAAACATACGAAAGAAAACGCGTCCATCTATGTCTAAGGGTCTCCGTGTAAGTCTATGCGAGTCTATGAGTCTATGTAAGACTACGCAAGTCTATGGGTCTCTATGTATATCTATGAATCACACAGTACCACCCCACTGCACTCTTCCATCATTCACCAGCAGCGTTGGAGATTTTCGCTGCCAAGCTACTCCCGAAGCTGTCCACCGGCTGCTATAAATTTCCACGTGATGACAAGCCACTTCGTTGGGCTCTCATTTGTGATAGCCAGGCCGCTTCTGAAAAAGAGCTACGTAGCTCAGTGGACCTTACCTGGAAAAAATAAAATAAAATAAATGTATAAAACTCATAAACATTGTCGATCGACTTCCCAAAAATTATGATGAGCAAGAACGCTCCGCTGCTCGCTCACCTCCTGCTGCAGCTTGTCCACGGCGGACGTGACGCGGTCCTGCTGGTCCTGCTGGTAGTTCTCCACCATGGTGCTGTTCAGGTGTTGGTGAAGCTCCAAGCTCAGCTGATCACGGCCATGTCGGCGACGTCGAAACCACAGACGGAGACACAAACGACAAAGAGAACCAACGCCGTTTCAGCCTCGCTGGGGACGGCCGGGGGTAAACGTTGTCGGCAAAGCCACATTGCTATCGGTGTTGCCCGCTACGCCGATACCGACAAGAGGACTTCTCCCTCCCCTCTCCACCGAGAGTCAATGAATTTGTCCACAATTCGTTGTCGTGATTCGATGCGAAATTTGATTAAAATAAAAAATGTCGGCCGGTTTGTATTGTACAACTCGTTTTCTTTCGTCTGCTCGGTCGTGTTCGTTTCTGTCGTCCAGAGGTAAACCTTGCGTATGGCGTCCAGCAATGGTACGCAACTGATTCTATCTCACACGCACACGCGCTCGCGGTTACATGCATGTATCGTGAGCGTGACAATCGATTTAAATAAATTAACTGAACGATCCTGTCATGTCTAATAATGAATCTACTCCTGCTAAAAGAAAAACACAGCTATAATATCTTGTGTCACTAAAAGGACGAAGAGATATCGGAAGTTGGGTAAAAAGTGACCAAGTTAAAATATGAACCGGACTCCCTGACAGCCTTCGGCAGAGAGTTCCACAGTCCAGGTGCTACTAATTTCTTTACAACTGCTTTTGTGTATAGTTTGTTGTCCTTCCCCCGCATCTCCCATGAACATGGTTGGCTACGTACGGTTCCAAAGAAGTTCAACATACATGCGTACATACATAGAAGGGAAGGCCTAATCACCCATGAGCTTGAGCTTCGTTCTGTCGATGCAGAGGGTGCCACGGTGGGGAGATGTTAATTAGTGTGCCTGGTTTACAGGAGGTTGTGGGTTCGATCTGGACCCTGACGCCTGCTGTATATTTGGAGTTTGCGTCTCTCTCTCCCCGTGACAGCGTGGATTTTTCTCTGGGTCCTCCAATTTTTCCCTCCACTATTAGAAACATGTGTGAAGAGCATTTGGCTGCTAGAAATTTCCACAAAAGCCACTTCATTGGGCCATCATTTGTGGCCAGGTCACTTCTGAAAAAGAGCCGTATAGCTGAGTGGGCTTTACCTGGTAAAATAAAAATCTTTAAATAGTTTATCGTTTAATCCAAGTCCACCGAGCTCAGAGTTCTTTCTAGGTTTGAAGTTTTCGTGACTGCAAGGATCCACACTCTTTGGTTCTTTCGGTAAAGTCACGTAGATGAAAAATGAAAATAATAAAATCACTATTCACTACAGTGATTTTGCTGTGGCTGTTCCACCTGATGACGGAAGCTTGTGTTGCCTCCGAAACGTCAAAATTTTGTTTTGTTTTTTGTTTTCCATCTACGTGACTTTACCGAAAGAACCTCAGAGTTCTTGTTGGAGCTGTAGGGGCACAGCAGCAACACTCTCCAATGTACAGATGTGCGAGATCATTCAGGGCCTTTAAAAGTTAGAAGGCCCTTGAAATCAATGCAGAGTTTAACCGGCAACCAGGGAAGTGATGCACGAACAGACAGGGGTGACATGTTCACCTGCTGGTGGTAGATGTAGGCGAGGACTCCGGCAATGATCTCCAGCAGGAAGATGAGCAGCAGCAGGATGAAGTACTGCACGCACACAAGAAGACGCGGACAAAGATCGAGTTTATTTTTTATTTAACCGGGCAACAAGTCAAGAAGACAGGACGAGTGTCGTTCGTGGGAAGTGACCGAGCTCACCAAAGTGATAAAATCTAAATAAATATAAAGGTAAAATTGAGTGAGATCGCGATCTAACCCAAAAAACGTCTACTTCGAATATTGGTCGCGAAAGCCTACGTGGCTAAACTGTTAAATCAAATTCCTTGCAGTGTAAATGAGCTTTGGCAGATACCTCCAGATTGACACACACCACACCAGGTACTCATTTTAAGGCTGAGTCGACTTACAGGAGACCGAGGACTAGTTCAGATATCACTCGGCACTTGTATAAGCCACGGCCGGGAATTAAATTCAAGGCCGCCAGATCCATAACGCAGTGCACTAACCACTCTACTGCCGCTCGCCACACACACACATCAGGGTAAAAGATAACCCTGTATAGCCTTAACACTCACAGGCTGGCATGGTGAAGTATGTTAAAAAAAAACCCATGTCTGACGTGACATGCAGAGGAGGGAGGCCTTTATCCAGCAAGTAAATTTACAGTAAATATGGATTTTCATGGCTTTGTGAGAACACCTCAAATTTGAGCACGAACCTCGGTTTTACTGTGCCCACTCTTATTGAAACAAAGCACACATGGTCATGGACTTGATTACTGCTCAATGGTGAAGACATTAAACCGCCAACCATATCTCAGTCCCAAGCACTCTCCCTCTCTCCCTTCCATCCCTGCCTCTGCCATCACCACCACCACCCCCCCTCCCTTGCAAGAATGCAGGTTGTTGTTTGTAAAAAAAAAATCTGTTTTATCAGCTTCCAGAGAGGGTCCTGGCAAACTGTCAGAAAGCACAACGGACCGGTTTGCCGGGGCGATGGTGCGTAGCGATCCGGCAGGCGACCTCCCAACGGAGCTCAAACTCAACGAGCACCAACTTGCCACTTGTGCTGCTTAACAGCCGCAGGAAGGCCAGCGCTTTAATGATGCTTGTTTACGTAAAGAAAGCTTTGCCCGAAGTCTCGAGACAATTCTACGGGAGGGCTACGCTTTTAAATGGTTGTTTGTTGTGTATATCTTATAGCCCCCCAGCTGTACCAAATTAGAAAATTGCAATTGGCATTACACATTGCAGCAATAATTGCCCACTACTGGCAGACTAATGCTCGTTTGCATCTTATAACCTGGTAGATGTGTCACTAGATTTGTATAACATTATTGACATACAGCGCACAGGGTGCACGTTAATTTATGGAGCGCCTCCTAATCCAGCAATTTCTGTATCCTGTATTTGTATCTGGGAGAAAATCTGCAGTGGCCATAAAAATAAACACGTATGAGAAACATTTAACTGGTCTGAAACCGAGTTTCTGTACTGCCCCTTACTGCCACGCAGGCGGATGCTCACGAACACTCGCAGGCAAACGCACACAGGGTGGCTCCATTCTTTTACGCAATTCACAAACACCACCCCAAAACCGTTGCATCCGCGGCATCCGCCAGTCACTGCACCCAGCGTTACCGCAAGCGCAGCACGTGCATAAAGCGAGTCACAACGGCTTTGTCAGGCGAGAGGACGGAGAGACTGCGTTGGTTTGTAGGATAGAGCGATCCAACCTCGTGCCGAGCGGTTTGGTGAATTGTCACGATGTCGGGGTTGCAATTTGATATGACAATCCAATTCTTGAGCTTAACACCAAGGATCTTTGCAGTCAGTATTATGATTCATATTAGCTAAGTGTAGCATTCGATCGGGTGGGATGGAGGGACCTTGAGCCAGTCACCTGCCCTCAGGCCCACCGCTCCACTAACCGCTGGTTTAATGCGCAAGATCGCGATCGGACAATCCACGCATAGCTATGCGCCTAGCTGGCTGCGGAGCGGGGAGGAGAAGCTGCTGAAGGGAGTGCTGCGATGGAGGAAGCGGTGCACCAGAGTGAATCAGCGGTGCCTCGCCCCTGGCCGGGCTGGCGCTTGTTACAGCCAGAGGGCGCGCGTGCCAACCGCGGACTTCAAAAGACAACAGGTGGCGCAAGTACCGGGAAACTATACTTCACCATGCTGGTCGATGCAAATTGGTGAAGTGAGGAGTGGGGCAGGACCGGTTCAGGTATGACTTGCTCCTCGCGTTAATGATAAACGTGGTCAGGAATCGAACTCAGGTCACAGAGTCTATTTTATCGAGTGAATGAAAAAGTTCGAGTTAAGAACCGTGAATGAAGACCCAGTTAACGAGCGTGGCGCAAGCGTGCGGAGAAACTCACCGCTTGGAGGAAGGCCTTACGCTCCTTGACGACGGCGCAGCATCCCAGCGCGCCCGTTACCATGACGACAGCCCCGGCGATCACCAGGATGTAAGCGGTGGCAGCGAAGGTGCTTGAGGCCAGCAGGCTGATGTAGTCGGCCTTCTCCACCAGCGTCCAGATGCCCACCGCCATCACCCCGCAGCCTGCCAGCTGCGTACAGGCGAGAGGGCATGACTGGTCACAGAAAACCGAATCAATTTCAAGGTCGCGCTCACCACCTTCAAAGACCATCCTTGGATTCGCCCCTACCTCCTCTACCCTCTCATCTCACTCTATCACCCTCCGCGCACCACCCTACCAACGTGGAAGGATATGACAGCCTTCATGCTGCCCACTCTGTTAAGTGAGAATTCGCGATTAACGCCACCAACCCGGCAGCCAAACCTCGATCGACGATCTCCCGGCCTCCAGAGAAACAACTTCCTGACCTCTCCCCCCTCTCGTCTCACTCCACTGCCCTCCACGAACTCTCCACTCCAGCAACCAAATCCCCCAGTTACCCTTCGTTCAGTGGGAAGTCATTCATTCATCTCTGCTGCCACCATTGTCAGGAACGTTTTCTCGCCAGCCATCTGTGCTGCCGGGTCTGTCCCTGTTCAAGTCCAGGCTGGAAACATTCCTCTTCTCCTCTGCCGATGACTGACCGCCTCTTTCTCTCCATAACGTATACATTGGCCATTGAATATGCACGGCGTTCTGAGGTGTGGTAGAATGTAGATGCCAATATTGCGGAGATATGAGCAAGCACAGAAACCACTTTCTGTGACTTTGTCACAGGACATGTCAATGCCCGTCGCTGGATTAGATGTGATTATTGTGCTCACATGCCCCTGTTCGCAATGCGGCATTTAAATGCAGCCGGCAATAAAGTGGTGTTGTTGATCATAGGAAAGAGTGTGGGAATTGAAGTAGAGGGTCGTAAACACCTTAGTGTGGAGTGATGTGTGAGACACAGCGGAGATGTGGACACTGGAAACTCTGGAGAAGTGGGTATAGTGTGAAATGGAGAAAAAAATATCGGTGGGATGGCAAGTGAGAGAAACTAAGAAGGAAGGAAAAAAAGTCGAATTCAGAAAAGACAAATTATCTGGATTGCACATATGGTCAGAGAAGAAGGCTTTCGGTTTAAGCTTAAAGTTATCGGTTAGCGGGTGAGCGAGCGAATGGGTAAGTGGGCGAGCAGTTGAGCGGGTGAGCAGGTGAGCGGTTGAGCAAGTGAACAAGAGTGGTTGAGTAGCAGAATGAGCAGATGAGTTGCTGAGCGAGTGAACGGGTGAGAAAGTGAGCGAGTGCGCAGGCGATCAGGCGAACGAGCAAGTGAACGGGTAAGCAGGCCAGGAGCATCCCCTCACCCAGAAGATGAAGTTGAATATGAAGAGCAGATACTTGAGGCAGACAGTGCCACACGCATTCCCCCCATCCTTGTCCTCGTAGTTCTTCGCCCCGGCCATGATGCTCGCTGTCCTCCCAACCGGTCAACTCCTGCTGCCGGACAGAGGGGGCACCAAAATAAACACATTGAAAGCAAAAAACAGGTGGTTTTCATCACCTTGGGTCAAGCAACGGGCATATCTGTGGAACTCGGGTTCAGATCAATGAAAGCACACAAGCATAGTTTCCCCTCCGCCCCGCCCCCCCTGGCTGAGAGAGCAAACACCTGCAAGTCATCGCAAACGATCCCCCGTGCTGCTCCTCGGCTCACCGGCATGCCGGAATGCTGCTCGGCTCCAAAGTGCGAACGAGAACATTTTTTTGACGTTCTAAAAAAAAAATTGTTTTTAATAAATCATAACTCCGACGAACGGAGTCAAAAGCCGCGACGCCGATTCAACCGCGCCGCCCACCGCACGCGGGTCCGTGCTCGCTCTGCTCGGACGCCACCGTTTTTAATAACTTGCAGCATTCACACAACGATCAGAGCTGTGAAGGTGCAGCTTCGAACCTTGAGTTATGTGACAAGTCCAGAGCGGGTATTTTAATACATCGCCGAACGATTACATGAATGTACTGTAAAATGTTTTCACGCTTTTAAAACTTAGGTTGAAATCATTCATCTTGATTTGAAGCTTTCGTGACTGCAGGAATCCATACTCTTTGGTTCTTTCGGTAAAGTCACGTAGGTAGAATACAATAGCCACTTCCACAGCCTCAGGCAGACCATCTCTAGCCCCGCCCTCTCTTACCCTGAGGCTGCACCCATCTCAAGCCGACATAAGACCTCGTTTCAGTAGCTTTCTCCCTCTCACCTGAAGACGGTCGCTTGTGCTGTGATCGAAACGTCGTGATGTATTATTTTTTCTACCTATGTGAATTTACCGAAAGAACCAAAGAGTATTGAAATCGTTAATTCATTCGCTTTGTCTGTCTGTCCGTGCCATGTTGGCGCAATGACTCAAAAAATTCCAATGTGAAAAATAACTTTGGTATAAAGTTGTGTTGCTGTTTGAGACTTACCCGATCCAAAACTGGCAAAAATTTATCAAACATGGCCACAATATGAAACAAAACCCAGCGCTAAGAGAATTATTTAAATCAGTTCTAAAAGCAGGCACCTCCACTCGCACTGTTCTCCCGGTGGCGTAATTACGTAACTTCATCTCGTTGTGTGGCTCAAGATATAATACAAGGTTATACTGGTAGGAACCACCTGGTTCCACCAGCCCACAGGGGGTTATTGTGTCCGTCTGTCGTGCATCCAAAAATGGGCTGGGTGGGTGGGGAGGGTGGGGGGTGGGAGGGGTGGTGCTGGGTGGGGAGGGGCTGGTCACCCCGTGGTGCCCTTATAAAAAACTCAACGTTTAACCTACTCACGCCGGCTTGTGCCCGCCCTCACAGTCGGGCATATTTGCGGAATACACCACGCCGCCGTTGACCCTGACCATTGACCGAGCAACCCAACGTTCCTACCAGCTCCCTCCGCAGGAATGTGTTCATTGCCAATGACTTACGTCCGAGAACAAAATCACACTGGAGAGTTTAACAGAAATCCACGCAATTTGCGTGGATTTCAGTCTCTTGTTTTAAATGTGATGCTGTACTCTTCCGCGCAGAGTGGTCTGGTCGTTAATCTAGAACTGCCTTCGACACTGTCCACGGACGACAGGGCCCACAATCCCAATGTGACTTTGTCGATCAACTGCAAACACTTCAATATCCCGAATCCAAAGAGGGCCAAAACTCGAAGCACAAGTACCTGATACGGCTGTCCGACATGAGTTTCAGAGGATACTCGTGAAAATTAAGTCGATTGAAAGCTTGTGGAGTCACTGAAGTCACAGTGCTCAACTAAAATCCCACCGCTTGCACATCAATACCATTCAAAATGTCACTTCAGTGATGTCACCAGAGTACGATCTTTAAAGACAGGTTAAACTCCCTTGTATTTTTTAACTAATCTTCAAACAGCCAAGGCTATGTGTCTACAAAATAAAAGCTGTTTGTTTTTCGTGTTGAAAACCTTGACATACATCACCTCTTTTGCAAAGAAGAGGTACAGTAGTTGCGTCGGTATATTTCTGTAAATTAAAAATGAATGCTAATAATACTTGCCAGCCTTCTTTTGTCAATCCACTGCTGGATGAAAGCCCAGCCCTCATGCTATAATGATCATGGGGCTATTTAAGCATACTTCACCACGCTGGTCAGTGCAAGTTGGCGAAGGCAGGGAGCAACAGCTATGCGAGCACAGAAGTAGAGTACAACAGATTATTTTGTGTGGATGCCCTCTGCTGACCAACAACGGAAGATTCGAAATATAAAAATGGGTATCATTCCTGTCGAGTCGACGTGGAAGAGTAGACCAAAAACCCTCTACAGTTTTCTCTAGTGGAGGCCCTTTTGCCAGCAGCGATGTGAGCAAGTGGTTACAAGGCCCGCACCTTTACTTTTTACCCATACTAGGTGCCAACCACAGCAGGCATGCAAATCTGCCACTTGTCTCTTTGGGTCATGGGCCGTGTCATCACTGGGCCCGGGATACGGTGAAGATGTGGGTAGAAGCGGTCTTGGCACAACGCCATCCAACACACCACCCGCCCTCCTACCGCCACCACCACCACAACAACCAGCACCACCACGACCACCTGCTCCCCTCCCCACCGCCTGCCACCACCATGCTGTCACCGCTAAAGCATCCGCCTGCCGATAATGGAGGCGGGGCGTGTTCCAACATTCGAGCAGAGGGGTCCCCTCCCCTCCTCATATCCCCAGGCCGCGCAGAGCACAAGAGCTCAATGAGAGCCGGCAAAAACAAGAGCCGAGGGCGGGGAATGCCATCCTCCCGAAATATCAAAGAGTCAAAAGTGCGATCGTAAATGCGAGCCGAATTCCCCGACTGCTGAAAACCATGTGTGTGCCCTGCCGGCTGGGCACACGTGCCCTCTGGCAAGCAGCGTTAGTCACAGACAAAAGGGGGCACACCAGATGCTGTGGTACTGTACGTATTAGTGCGTGTTAAGATCGGCCTCTATGGAGGAGACTTGTGAAGGACGCTGCTGGGCTGTTGGAGGCGGTCGGCCTCCAACAATAACGGAGGGCAGAGGAGCGACGCTCGCAACAATCAGCGGAGCGCAGGGTGGCAAAAACGCACAACCCTTGGCACAGTCGGGAGCACGGGTGGTGCATCCGTCAGTCATTTCGGTCAACCCAAAACACCTTGATCTGCCCGTGACCTCCCGTCAGCAAGCCTTCGACACTTCAATTGGCCTCAAAGTGCACCTAGCCTGGCACGAGCGCTGCGGTGACGTCGCCGCCACTCAGTGACATGATGTTAATCGTGTACACTTGAGATGCGTTGCCAATTGTCATATTCAACCAAAAAAAATATAGAAAATCACGTTTAAACATGAACTTTAAGATGATTCCAGACCGCCTCGATGCTCATTCGAGCAGAACATCGCTCTGACTAGTGACCTTAGCTACGGATGGGAATAAAATTTAGGTTACCGGATTCGTGGCAGCCTGTGAGCCTCTGTGCCAAGCAAATAATGTAAACATTCATTGTCATAACCGATGCCATAGTGGTTGTTCCATGTGTTTGCCATAGGTCTCCCATTGCAAAAGAGACGTGTTGACTCAATGAGTATTCACTGGTTATCGACAGGGCTAACAGATTTGAGCCGTGCGTGTGTACATGTATATACAGTGCAGCGACACTCGTTGATTAAGCCAAGGGTTTGTCCGTTACCCCACTGCTAGCGAAAGAGGAGCTATTCATATGCCAATTCAAAAACTGGCTACGAGAAAGCTTGAAAGAAAAAAAGTACTTCTCAACAGTCTCCATGCTGTGCGATCTCCATCTCTCTGCCCTCCAGTCATGCGCGATGAGAAAGGGCCACTGCTGGAAACGTCACCCGTTACGCATTTTTTTTTTCACCTTAAGGCCACAGTGCTGCTTGACGATTGTGATGACCGATCAATTATTATTCGTTTTGTATCTGTGCTTGTGCGCCGCCGCCACCACAGGCCAAATAACGTGGGTGCAGTTCGATACTGCACGGCGCTGGACTGGGTCTGTGGGCAGAGAAGCGAGACCTTTAAGGAAGTGAATGGGTCGGGGCTCGTAAAAGAAAAAAAAAATTCCAAAGCAACACAGGAACGGCTGAGCTCATATTGGAATGAGCCGGATGGGATTAATGACTCACTCAAATATAACGCCCTCCCACACACAGCGTGTGCTTGACTGTTTTGAGCGTGTGCTGGTACGTAGTGGAACGTAGCGGGAACCAGCGACTCGCGCTCAGAGCGATGATGAACTTGGCGACTTGGGTTCGACTCCTGGCCACGGATGACATCAGTGGAAATTGGAAGCGGAACCTGTCCTGCGTTCTCTGCAGGTTAATTGTGATTTAATTGTGTACAATATCCGCTGCGGTGTGTCAACACCAGCACTGGGAAAACAGAGGCAGCTGGGTAAGGTGGTAACAGCACCCTTGTGTGCCATGCCAACCGGTGCTCGACAACAGCTCTTGCTACCAACAGTCTATGGAGGCTACACAGGGAATCTTTCTCTTTGTCCTATGTGAGGTAGAGCCCTCAATCTGAATCAGCGCTCTGCATATCACGTAGGTCGTGAAATAGGTAATGGCAAAGGTGCAGCCTTGCAAGTTATTTGGCACACCGATGATGCTGGTGACAAGGCCTCCACGAGAGGAAGCTCTCAAGAACCTATCCCAGAGGGTATTATGGCACATATTTTGGAAGAGGTGGAAGTAGCCACACTTTACGCCATCACACAAGGCATGCCGATCAACTAACTGTGGAGCCATTTATGCTCCTGGATGGGCAGAGGAGGGCGATTTAAGGTGCTCACTTTATCTCAATTGGTGCATCGGGATATCGAATCGAACCGTCGACATCTGGATTACAAGTCTAAACGTGCTGACCGTTACACAACGGGACATTCATTCCATTGAATGTGTTCATTCATTAACTGAGATCATGTGTACGCGTGCGTGTCCAATGTGGGGAGCGGTAGTAAAGCGGTTAGCGTGCTGCGCTACAAACCCGACGACCCGGGTTCGATTCCAGCTCACGATCAACTCCAGTGACGATTATCGGAACCGGTCCTGGGCCTCTCCTAGATCGACTCAGCCTCAAATGAGTACTTGGTGCGGTATGTAAACATCGCAACTGAGGAGACAAAGGCGGTCGGGCGTGGTGCTGGTCACCCACCTCCTCGTGTGCCATGCCAGCCTTCATAGGTGCTCGCTCACAGCACTTGCCCCAACAGTCTGTTACAGGTTATACCGGGGACCTTAATCTTTGTCCAAATTGAAGCAGACACCTCTGATTCAAACTTACACACAGATCTGTACGTACATGTGTCACGTACTAATCACACTTGCTCTTATCTAAGGAAGGATGAAACGGGTTTGCGAGGACATGTTCATGTGAACCGATAGTGCAAGTGAAAACAATTGTACACCCGAGACACACACACTCGCGCGCAAATACATTCACCTCCGTAGCTGAACAGCACTTCATTTTGCTACAGCTTTTCAGAGTTAAATTATGGAATTAACATAAACCCACTAAACAGCTTTACATTCCTACAGTGAGAATTAAACTGCAGTCTTTTAGCCTGTACGGGCTGGTTACGGGCGTTTTGTGCGGGCTGGCAACTGTTAAACATGCCAAAGTGAATGACCGTGCGCCTTTCGCTTTTTTCACGTTTACGATCAATCAACTCTTATTTGGCAACACTATAAAACACAATGAGGATTTATATAGCGTCTAAAAAGCAACCGCATCTCAAAGACGCTGCACCGAAATGGTGGGGCATATTTATTTTATAGCTGTAGAGGAGAGGCAGTCGCTCATTCACAGAGAGAATACAAAAAGAGAGGAAGGTCTAGAGCCTGGACTTGAACCAGGGGCAGAGAGAGTCGAGAGCACAGATGGCTGAGAGAACAGAGTTCCAGACTATGACAGCAGCAGTGGAGAATGAGTGGCTTGCCAATCCTAGTCATGTTGAATAAAATTCAGTGCGTCACGGGAAGTAGTTTAATGAAATAATCATCACTGGGCCACCCCGTGTCTCCTCGCAACACGTTTTCCATAGAAACTAATCAACAGTGGGATGCTGCCAAGGGTAACGGGGTGAGCACAACCGTATAAATGGATAGCCCACAATGCAAGTGCGAATGGGCTCTCATCTCTACCAAGACGACTTTGGTCATCATTGAAGAGTAAGGCTGAAATACCTTGTAGAGGGACTCCCAAGAATCCCCTCCCAACAGAGAGAGCAGGACATTGCAGGGCTGTATTTTAACCTTTTATATATATACACAGGGACTCCTCTACTCACGAATATTCGACTTACGAACTTTCAGAGATACGAACAAACCTGTCCGTATGTTCAGTTGCCCGTTCGGACTGAGAGTCGTAAGCTCAACCGCCGTGCAATAGATGGCGGTGGTGACATCTACATCTGCAGAACATGAAGAACCAGTGGCATCTACAGGAAATTATACAACTTGTAATGCCATTCCCTGCGTTGAGTGTAAATGCCGCACAGCGGCGTTTGGAATCGACAGGAGTAAAGTTGGACTTACAAACAAATCGACTTACGAACAGACCTCTGGAACCGAACTCGTTCGTAAGTAGAGGAGTGCCTGTATACCTTTCCCAATCAACAATGTACTCCTGCTTCTTGCACATCAAAACAGAAAATTTGGCTGTCTCAAAAAGGCTTGACTATGGAAGGGGGGTGAAGGCGACAAGATGTCTGAGATTGGCAGTTTCTGACAGTTGTTGCACGTTTGTTTTTTTCTCTCTGCAAGCACACACAGCACTCATCCTCCTAATGGACACCAGCGGCAGCTGTGTTTAATTTAGCCGCCGGCAGCGTTCATGTGGAGCAGAGGTGTCAAAACCCGACGGGGGGCGGGGGGGCGCAGGGCAAAACGCTCGTACACCACTACACCTCACTAAATTCCAACGTGTCAACAATTGACTTAGGGGAGAACGAAACCGAAGGGTCAGTGTTCTACCACACACGAGATAGTAAACTATAAAACTAAACTATTTTTTTTTACAAATAAACACCATTTTTATTTTACCAGGTTTCAGCCTACTGAGCTATGTAGCTCTTTTTCAGAAGCGACCTGGCCACAAATCATCACTCAATGAAGTGGCTTATCACGTGGCAACGTATTGCAATTAAATACTCTCAACGTATGTTTCTAAACGTGGAGGGAAAAACCGGAGAAGCCGGAGAAAAAAATCCACGCGACCACAAGGAGGACATGCAAACTCCAAATATACAGGAATTCAGGGTTGGGATTGAACCCACAACTTCCTGTAATAAGGGCGAGGTAGTAAACATCTCACAATACTACGCACAAGATATTTCTTTAAATTTTAATGCGACTCGATAAATACAGCACTCGCTATATCATGTCTGAACAAAGACTAAAGATCCCTCATGTGGACTATGCAGACGAGCGGAGCAAGTACTATTCGTGAAGCACCTATTCAAGCTGGCACAAGTGCACGTGGGGATGGTGTGGGCACAACGACACCCCGTCACCTTTGTCTCCCAAGTTCTGATATTTATGCATCACACGAGGTATTCATGTAAGGATAAGTCGACCTAAAAGACATCAAGATCAAGGATAGATTCGGATATCACTCGTCACCGATGTGAGTAACGAGCAATATCTAGGACCGCGGCTGGGAATTGAACTCAAACCATTGGGATCGTAGGTACAATGAACCAACCACTGCACCACCACTCCCCACACCGTATACAGACCACGTACACACATATGCAGCAAGTCTCCTTTAATTTGAATCAGCGCTCACGTGGAACGTATTTAGTAAATATCGGGTGGACCACAGAGTGCAAATTACGTAATCTGTCGAGACTGCGGTGGGTCACGGAGAATGGAGTTTGACCCCTCCCCCCCACCGAGTTAAAATCGTGTAGAATAAGCGGCTTGGCAGCTTTGAGCTACAAGCCAGAGTTTGCGTCTTAGCGTTCAGTCACTTCAGTCACGCGACCCAGATGACATTTTTTTGGTGCGATGCCATGCGTTTAATGTGCAACGAACACGGTGCAAAATTGCACGCAGATTTCTCCTGGTTGTGCTCGTCAAAGGTGAATCAACACATGCTGGCGTTTATTCCACTGGTCTTCTGAAGCCACAATATCACCTGTTGTTAAGCTGTAAATAATGACTCACCAACTTTCACATTCAACCACTTGTCATGTCTACGACCGTCTACATTCTTACGCGGTTTTCATGAAAGCATAGAACAATAATAATTTGCAGCCGTGTGTCAATCAAAAGATGGATGAAGGCTTCCCCATGCGAGGGAATGTTTTTATCACAGTTCACCGCGCTGGTAAGTGCGGGTTAGTAAAGGAGTTGACGCCACAGGGTCAATTCAAACTTCACTCACCACGGATGTTAGCCGTGCATGGAAATCGAACTCAGGTCGCCGGGTTTATAGCGGAGTGAGCGAAACCCACGTTCAACTGCCCCCCCCCCCCCTCCCCAACGTCCATCATCATCGTACTACTGGGACGATTCAACGTTTATCGTTCTACTTGAAACCTGGGAATATGCAGTGGTACACTGGGGCTGAGCAATACAACAAACGATAGCAACAAAAATCCAGGTTCCTAAATGTCGGTTTGGATTTTTTGCAAAGTCGTAGAGACCTGACCTTGAGAGTGGGTAAGAACATTTGAAGGAGTGATAGGTCGATCGTGCTTGCTCATCAGAGACACCCATTTTATCTTAACCATTCCCGTGCTATTGGTGATTTACTGAAAGATATTCGTTCACGATTGTACTTTTAATTAAATAAAGTAAAAATGCTCGCTTTGCTGCCTTCTGCAGGCATCTCATGCCTCTCACAGACACAAATCACTAATCGATCCACAAACTCCACCTCTAACCGGCTGGATTACAAGTGCACAGGGTATGTAACCGCGATAAAGTGAAGCTGCCAGCGTGTTAAGCGATGTATTTCTTGCAAGTTTACCAGACTCAAACAACAATTTGTGAACGTTTGCAGATGAACACCTGTGACACAACATGTCAGCTCCAGTTTTACCTTCAAATAACGCGGGGACATATGCACCGTGTCTGGAGTGTAATTCGTTATATTTGGGGGACGAGCGGATCTATAAAATACCGTTAGAATCCTACTCCTAAAGTTGAAATAATGACTAGCCTGCAGAGCACTCCAACCTTGGTTTGTGCATCTCTCCATGCTGTGCTAAAAAACAGCATACGACATAACACGTCCCAGTTTAGTATGTACCGTCTGTTGTACCGTGTTGCATAGTACGTTAAAGTAGCATTGGTTTGTGGGTCCAGAATTGGCTTATAGTTTTAGGATGGTTCCAGTGGCTTAAAATAAAAAAGGTATTTCTTTATTAATATGAAAATTTTATTACGCTAAAAGGGAAGTATAAATATAATGACAAACTCTGAATGAACGTTGGGTTTTATTTTTAAAAAATGATATACCAGGCAACTCCACCCCTGTATTAAGCCCGGTATTTTGAGGACAGTGTAGGGAATGAGAGAGCAACTACTACAGCAAGGGGAATCTGACAAATCTATCCCCTGTTGTTGTAATGAGAGTGACTGCTGTTAAGGGTAAAAGGGTGTGCACTCACGCACTGTTACATGCTCCGCTCGCATAGAAACAACTCATCCACTCTCCAGCTTCAAGAGTCAAATGTGGCCTTAAATGGCAAGGCTGGCAAGAGCGTACACCCACGCTTTGGAACAAAAAAAATACTATGCACTTTGTAAATTAAATAACACACAAAAAGTAGCGTTTCTTCAGCACAGAAACATGCGTTTAGACTATTTGGCTGCTACCAGAAATTTCCAACATGATAAGCAACTTTGTCGAGCTATCATTTGTGGTCAGGCCGCTTCTGAAAAAGGGATATTTAGGTCAGTAGGCCTTTCCGAGTAAAATAAAAATAGTTTTTAAGATTCTTGTTTTATAGAATAAAAGAGTTCATTGTATTGGTGTTTGTGAATAAGAAATAGTGCGGGTAGTGGTGGCGTGGTTGATAATTCACTCTGCTACAATACGAGTAAGATCTGAACCGGTCTTGTGCCTCCTGCAGTTCAACTCAGATTTAAATGAATTAATGGTGAGGTGTGTAAACCTCAGCATTGGGAAAACAAAGGTGGCCGGGCGTGGTCCTGACCACAACCACCCCCTCATGCGCCGTGCCGGCCTTCATGGATGGTCACCAACAGCACTTGCCCCAAGTATGTGTGGAAGCTCTATGGGGGGTGGTTATCTTTTAACGTGCTCTTAACTTGTGGGGGGAAAAAACCTCTTTCCCAGTTGGTTGTTAAATACTGTACATATACACATGTAAAGTAAGAATATATAATTGTACACATTATTACACTTTCAACAACTGCCATTCATCACTAAGTGGTCGTGACGTCACCACTGAGCTTGTGCCAGGATAGGTGCACGCTGAGGCCACGTGAATTGTCGAAGGCCTGCTGGAAGGTCTCGTGAGAGACCCGGGTGTTTCGGGTTGACCCGACTGATGCGACCGGCAAGATCCACCACCTGTGTGCCTCCACCGTGCAAACTTTCAGCGTTTTCGCCACCCGGCACCAATACATACCGCATCAATTATTTGATTCCGAATTCAAGCTTACGCGCGTGATAAGTCACGTTTTCCCATCCCTAGATGTTGTATGTATCGGGTTCGCATGACCTCTCCAGCCATTAGGGGTCGCTACATTCACCACAATGTTAAACAAATCAACTATTTATGCACCAAATCATGACCCCTGATTTGCGACAATTCATCGAATCGCGAGGGGGAAGGGGCAGAAATTGTTGCACCCACAAGATCTATATTAAGTTGCATCTGTTGCCAAAAATCAACAGCTAACATATCGTCACTCTTCGGCTGTTGATATAATTATACACTTCTAATCATATCACTGTTTCATGAGTGTACGGGCATGAGCAGTCAACACATACAGTATATACCGTCCCGATACACACATAGATACCACAATTGATTAAATAACACAAAACCGGTCTTAGGCAACTTTAGGTATCTCAGGATCCATGTTATTGCCTGAGGCTCACAGAGCTCGACTAAGGCACCTTTAAGATTCTTAGAGTTGAATATTATAGCCCAAGGCTCAGAATAAAGCACCGTTAGAATCCTTAACCATAAGTGTTCATGTCTAAGGCTCAGAGCCAGACCGAGGCACCTTTACGATTGTCAGGACTCGGTGTTAATGGACGAGACTCACGGAAAAAACTAAAGGTACAATGAGGATTATATGGTTCACAGAGCCAGAGTCAGGCCTCCTTAGGATTGTTAGGATACCGTGTTCAACTAAACTACTTTGTTTTACTAGGTACGGTCCACCGAGCTATACATCTCTTTTTCAGAAGCGACCTGGCCACAAATGATGGCTCAATTAAGTGGCTTACCACGTGGAAATGCATAGCAACCTAAATACTCTAAACGCATGTTGATTCAAAGTGTGGAGGGAAAAATCCGAGGAGACGGAGAGAAATCCACGTGACCACGGGGAAAACATGCAAACTACAAATATACAGGCGTCAGGGTCGGGATCAAACCCACGAACCTCCTGTATACCAGGCGAGATAGTTAACATCTCGTTACCGTAAAGCTCAAAGGGCTACATTGAGACACAATTAAGCTCCTCTATGTTAATGGTCAATGTTAATGGTTGCATCTGATAGATCCAAGGCACATACCAAAAATCCTGAAAGTTCAACATTACTACGACCTGAAGCTCAAACAGCCAGACTAAGGCATTATCAGCCAATTCACTTATGGATAAAGACCTCCCGCAGCCAATGCCATCTCTCACATTCTTGTGATGTACTCATCCTTAGAGCGCATGTGCACTCGCCAATTCCACACCTCCATTTTTCCAGTGGACATATTGCCAGGCCGCATTACATTATCCTGGCTGACAAATCCGTTACTATTTTTCACCAGCCAAATTGAATGCCCCAAATTATTCGATCCAAACTAATTTACCCTCGGCATGCTTAAACATTCCACGTTGTTACCGCAGGCTCACAGAGCCAGACTAAGCCCCCTTTGTAATCCTCAGGATCCAACATGAATCACACAAGACTAAGCAAAATAAGTAATGTATTACACCACCCTACGTGTTTCTATGATAACGAATTGGCAGTGGTGCACAGGCAAAACATAATGATTAAAAACTCAACACATTGGTAATAAGAGAAGCCAGAGACGGGGTTAACAAATGGTTTGGGCCCTGATAGAAATTACATTTTAAGAATGTTTAGAGATGAACGGTGTGTTTGTAGGTGCAGTATTCAGAAACGGGCCAACCCCTTAACACAACACAAAATATGCGTAAACTAGTTTGAATAACAGGCGACGTTTCGGGCAAAACCCCTTACTCATAGCAGATCTCATGTTATGTTTGAGGAATCCCAACAAAAGAGTGTAGAGAACCCCCATACAGTGCGCTGGAAGGCACCCAACCCACATTCCTGGGAGTGTTGGGGTTTCGGTTAAACATAGATCACAAATTCAACTAACTCTCTGTACACGTGCTCACTTCTCACAACGCCAACGCCACTTGCAGCAAGGCGATGAGCCGATCACGCTCAAGCAGTGTGCGATGATGACCTTAGCTGCTGGGGGAGGGGGGGGTCACCTTCATCCAGCGGTGGATAGACGTGGGGCTTGACGGTGACCCCGTGGATGCAATACCGATGCGATTCCGATCATCTGCAAAGATTGCTGCTGAACTAAAGTTTCCATCAGAGCAACCGCGGTGAAACTGGTATTCCCCTCACTCTCTGGCCCTTCTCCGTGTGCCACGAAGGAGGCCCATTGCGTGAAACGTCGAATCTGATATTTTTTAGCCGTTTTAGGACCGTTATGTTATTTGCAAATGCGTTGAGTTTTTCATCATTCGGGAGATCGCTATGCAATGCCATGTATGTACACGTATTTTGTACGTGGGTATGTACATCCCTTTGTACACAGTGGGTTTTTTCGGTAAAGTCACGTAGGTAAAAAATATAGTAATAGAAATAAAATAATCTATTATTATTTTTATTTTTTATTTATTTGTATTTTTTACCTACGTGACTTTACCGTAAAAAAAACCTAAGAGTATGAATCCTTGCAGTCACGAAAGCTTCAAATCTAGAAATAATGTGTCTTTTTAAACATGCGTGGGCTGCATTTAAACAGCGGGGAGACAACGCCGACTGAACACAAAGATAAAGATCCCCCGCGTAGCCTCTCGCCGACTTGGGGGACAAGTGCCTTCGTCCCCCCCCCCCCCCCCAGTGTCGAAGGGCCGAGATGACCCCGAAGAGGCCCCCCGGGAGCGATCGGGTTGGGATCACCACTGGCCACTGATGTTAGCCGTGAGCGAAAACCCAACCAGATCCACCGCTCCCCCCCCACCACACACTAACCCCACACGCATGTGCGCACATACAGTACCCACACGCATGTGCGCACATACAGTACCCACACGCATGTGCGCGCATACAGTATCCACACGCATGTGCGCACATACAGTACCCACACGCATGTGCGCGCATACAGTACCCACACGCATGTGCGCACATACAGTACCCACACGCATGTGCGCACATACAGTACCCACACGCATGTGCACACATACAGTACACACACGCATGGTAATAAAGATTCCCCTGGTCACGGCTGACATCAGTGGCGCATGATGTACGCAGCGGGCTCTTCTCCTACCTAGGTCGGCTCGGCCTTAAATGAGTGCCCGGTGCGGTGTGTGAACAACATCGGTCCGGGGGGGGGAGAGACAAAGGCGGCCGGGCGTCGTGCCGGGCTCTTTGTTTAATAGGCGCTCGCTAACATCACTTGCCCCCCCCACAGAGCCCCGTGTAGGAAGATTTGTGTCTGTTGTGACTTTCACACGCGACTTTTACGATCTGAAGAAGACACTCCGACAGAGATTCTCCCTCCCTCCCCTCCTGTTTATCGCGATATACAAACATCGTTGCCCAAACACACCAACACCAGACTAGTATTACTTGTTGTTGTTGTTAAATCGTTAAATAAATGTAGAGAAGTTCGTGGGCCCAGGCCACCACGTTGTTCGTAGATGGTGAATGATGGCCGGTGGGTGAAGAATAACGAGACGAGAGGGTGAGGCAGAGGAGGGTTGGAACACGTCCGAGAGAGAGAGAGAGAACAACCACCGAGGAGACGGAGCGATGAGATCGGTTATTGTAACACGTGGAGGTCGCAGCAGCAGCAGCATGGCGAGAGATGAGAGGCAGATTTGTCGAGGGGTGTTCATCCAGCAGTGGATTGGCGACGACAACAACACATTGACAATGAAGCCGACACAAAGCGAATCCACGTACCTGGCCCACCACCAAACCCCCCACTTGGTACACGGCGATCCGATGCTGTAGGCCCCTGTGTGGTGGTGTGGGGGGGGGCTCGAGAAATCCGCGTTCGTCTCGCGTTGTGCGGTACTTCTATGCGCGCCACTCACCCCGTAGCTAGCGGGCACCGCGGTTCGGGTGCGGGAGGAGGAGGAGGAGGTGGACGTCTCCACCGCGCTGCGCCAACCCCACGTCGCCTCTCCGCCCTCCCCGCAGACACCCAGAGCGCCACCCCCTCGCCCGGGCGCGAAGGCGCCGCCTTCGTGCGCGCGTCACCGCACGGGAGAGCGGCGGGGGCCCTGGGGGTGATGGGGGGAGAGGTGGGGGGAGGTGGGGGGGAGAGGTGGGGGGGGAGGAGGGGGGAGAGGTGGGGAGGGAGAGGAGAGAAGGGAGGAGGGGAGAGAGGAGAGGGAGGAGGAGGGGGGAGAGGTGGGGGGGGAGGAGGGGGGAGGAGGGGGAAGAGGTGGGGGGGGGAGAGGTGGGGGGGGGAGAGGTGGGGGGGAGAGGTGGAGGGGGGAGGAGGGGGAGAGGTGGGGGGGAGAGGTGGGGGGGAGAGGTGGGGGGGGAGAGGAGGGGGGGAGAGGAGGGGGGAGAGGTGGGGGGAAGAGGTGAGGGGGGGAGGTGGGGGGGAGAGGTGGGGGGGAGAGGGGGAGGGGGGAGAGGGGGAGGGGGGAGAGGAGAGGGGGGAGGAGGGGAGAGAGGAGAGGGGGAGGGGGGAGAGGTGGGGGGGAGAGGAGGGGGGAGAGAAGAGGGGGGAAGATGTGGGGGGAGGTGGGGGGAGAAAGGTGGGGGGGAGAGGTGGAGGGGGGAGGAGGGGGGAGAGGTGGGGGGGAGAGGAGGAGGGGGAGAGGTGGGGGGGAGAGGAGGAGGGGGGAGAGGTGGGAGAGGTGGGGGGGAGAGGAGGAGGGGGAGAGGTGGGGGGGAGAGGAGGAGGGGGGAGAGGTGGGGGGGAGAGGTGGGGGGGAGGGGAGAAAGAGGGAAGAGGAGGAGGGGAGTGGGGGGGATGTGGCCGGAATTTTTTTGGGTGGAAGGGGGAGGGAGAGAGGCTTTGGATTGTTTGAGACGTGCGTCGATAACTAACTTGTACACAAAGTTTTTAGACAAAGATCCCCACGTGTAGCCTTAACAGACTGTAGGGAAAAGCGCTGTTAGCGAGCACCTATAAAGGCCGGCACGGGCACACGAGGGGGGGGTGGACAATATGACCCAGCCAATGCAGCCTTGCCTGCTGGAGGAGTTCACCGATGGGACTTTGTCCAGATCTTTCAAGGATTTGTGAGCTCCTCACACAATCCAGCCTGGTTAAACCCAGGATGGATCGTAGGCAGGCCAGCCGAAATGGTTCTCACCGGCGAAGATGTTCCGTTA
The DNA here is from genome assembly GCF_015708825.2 of Lethenteron reissneri. Taxonomy (NCBI): domain Eukaryota; kingdom Metazoa; phylum Chordata; class Hyperoartia; order Petromyzontiformes; family Petromyzontidae; genus Lethenteron; species Lethenteron reissneri. Next base: position 2,640,692 of record NC_083815.1, on the reverse strand, counting down.
GGGGGGTCCACGTTTCGCGAGCGTAGAGAAGGGAGGGCATGACTGTGGCCGAGAAGACCTGAAGCTTCGTGCGGAGCGACAGACCAGGTGGCTTCCACACAGCTTTACGCAACCAATGAAAGGATAATGCCACTCGACTGATTCGGAGTGAGACCTCTGCTGTCAAACCGGAACAGCTCATGAGCACACTGCCCAGGTATGGGAAACTCTACACTCTCTCCACTACTGCCCCATCACCAATTGGGAGTTGTGGGGGTGGAGTGTCCGATAATACAAAATACCCAGGCAGATGCTTAATTTTGGTGGGGCTAATGGTAAGGCCCCACCTCTTAGTGGCAAGCTCCAGGTTCAGCAGCAGCGCCTCCAACTTCTCCTCTTAATGAGCAGCAATCACCAATCATCAGCATACATAAGCTGGTTGACCAATAAGGAGCCATCCCTCGAACGCACTCGAGCATCGATCAGCCTCCCGTTGTATCTGTACCAGATGTAAATTCCTCCGGTACATGATTATTTGGTTCTTTCGGTTAAGTCACGTCTAAAGAGAAAATAATAAATTAAATTAAATAATAGCATACGACGTTTCGATTGCAACACAAACGTCGTATGCTATTATTTAATTTAATTTATTATTTTATCTTTAGACGTGACTTAACCGAAAGAACCAAATAATCATTTACTGCAGTCACGAAAGTTCTAAAATTAAGATTCCTCCGGTACACCCATGGAAAGCTTCTCGAACTACCTGGTCAAAGATGATGTTAAATAATGTGGCTATGCGTTAATTGTGTGTTGACTGACCCTCTGTGTTGCATTGCATTACATTGCGTTACAACAAACACCTGAAGACGATTGCTTGTGTTGCGATCGAAACGTCGTGATATTGTTATTATCTTTTATTATTTTTCTATCTACGTGGCTTTGCCGAAACACCCAAAGAATATAATACAAAAATCCACGCACACTCCACATCCATACTCCCCACACACACACTCCCCACACACACACACACCACATACTCCCCACACACACACCACATACTCCCCACACACACACCACATACTCCCCACACACACACCACACACTCCCTACACATACCACACACTCCCTACACACACACTCCCCACACACACACACACACCACACACTCCCCACACACACCACATACTCCCCACACACACACCACACACTCCCTACACACACCACACACTCCCTACACACACACTCCCCACACACACACACACACCACATACTCCCCACACACACACACACCACATACTCCCCACACACACACACTCCACACACTCTCCACACACCACACACTCCCCACACACACCACATACTCCCCACACACACCACACACTCCCTACACACACACTCCCCACACACACCACACACTCCCCCACACACCACACACTCCCTACACACACACTCCCCACACACACACACACACACCACACACTCCCCCACACACCACACACTCCCTACACACACACTCCCCACACACACACACACACCACACACTCTCCACACACCACACACTCCCCATACACACCACACACTCCCCACACACACACTCCCCACACACACACACCACATACTCCCCACACACACACACCACATACTCCCCCCACACACACACCACATACTCCCCCCACACACACACCACACACTCCCCCACACTCCACACCCATACTCCCCCCACACACACACACCACATACTCCCCCCACACACACACACCACATACTCCCCCCACACACACACACCACACACTCCCCCACACTCCACACCCATACTCCCCACACACACACTCCCCACACACACACACCACATACTCCCCACACACACACACACACCACATACTCCCCCCACACACACACACCACACACTCTCCACACACCACACACTCCCCACACACACCACATACTCCCCACACACACACACACTCCCCACACACACCCACCACACACCCCCACCACACACTCCCCACACCCACACTCCCCACACACACACACCAAACACTCCCCACACTCCCCACACACACACACATCACTCACTCCCCACAACACTCACTCCCCCCACACACGCCACACACACACATCACTCACTCCCCACAACACTCACTCCCCCCACACACTCCCCACACACACACATCACTCACTCCCCACAACACTCACTCCCCCCACACACGTACGCCCAAGCCACCAAGTGAGTGCGCCACGTGGGCCAACCCCAATCCGCGCATCACCGCTCTCCACCACAGGCTCGGCCTCTCCACTGCTCTCGCCTGGCCCCCCCTCGCTGACTCCGCCCCCCTCCCGCCCACCGCCACCCCCACCTCCACAAGCGTCACGTGACACTCGGCGATCGATTGCGCGCCCTGCAGCCTTCTTTGTTCGCCGGAACACGATGGCGGAGACAGACGTGAGTCCGGGCTCCCGTCACCTCGCCCTCTTCATCGCCTCTCGCCTTCCCCCAAACGCCGCCGACGCTGCGCCCTGTCCGTCCGCACCCCCCCCGCCTCCCCCCTTCCTCATCTCGGGCTGAACGAGCGAATCTCGGGACGGGAGGGTTTCTTTGTGGCGTGGCGAAAACGTAGCGCGGCCGACGCGGCGCCTCATCCTTTCCATGTAGGCCTCGGCCGCATGGGGCTTGCGCAGAGAGGGGGGGGACGCTGTGGACTGTTGCAGCGGACTAATCGGCGAGCGGTCGACGTGCTTGAATGTTTTCTCGAAGGTTAATTTGTGCCCGCGGTTTGGTCCGCGCGGGATGGTTGGGGCGCCTGGGTCGTGGAAGGGATGTGCGGTCGGGTAGGCCCCGCCGCTTGAGCCTGGGCCCACGTGGGTGGCCCGTGGGTGACACCGGCGCGGACATCGGCCTCGTGGGGGGAGCCTCAGGCTCGCTTAGAGACGCGGACTAACGATGAGAGACGTACATTCGTTATTGAGCTACGTCGACTTGCACAGGGACCCGTATATTTTTAACGCATAAGACCCATGTGCTGGCGGAGACCCACAGGCTCCATTAGACGCCCGACAGATTCTCGGGGCGAGCGCGGCTAATTCTGAAATAGAGCCGGCGAATTTGTTTTTTAAGCCGGCAAGTGGCGTTGCGTGGTCTATCGCATATGCCGTGCGATTCACAGCGCGTAAGTCTCGTTTTAATTGATCCGCGCTTAGGGAGACGGAACGCGAAAGTGTGTAACTCGAATGTGCCGTGCCCGGGTTTGTGATTCGCGTTGCCTGGCGCCAGTTTTACGTTTCAGGAACGTCAAAGAATATTCTCTAAAGCTCGTCCCTCGTGGCAGTCGACCGGCTTCATTGCGTCTAATTTTTTTTTACGTGCGAGCGGCAAATGGTGACTTCCCGGGTGCGATATTATCGCGCGTGGCACCAGTCCGCGATTTAGCATAAAAAAATGTCACTCCTTAGGCCTAACTCGTGGTGTTTCCCCGGATGTAAAAATAAAACCTTTGATAATTTTACACCACGAGGAAATTGCTAAATTGGAGTTGCTAATAAACTTTTGTAGAGCCTGAACGGCTGAAAATATTTAAAAAAATTGAAAACCAAAACGCAAATAAGGTGATTTTAGTCTCGACGCGCTTCGGCTGAATGCAATGACTGAAAAAATTGAACTTTTGCCAGTATCAAAGTATTACAAAATAAGAATAGATTTGCCCCTTTATGGCAAATAACAGGAGGTGTTAAGATGTTTAAACACCTAATAGAAACATTTTGCAAGGAATCAAGTTCTGCATTAACCACACGTAATTGTGGTGAACATGCAAATAATGATATACAGCTCCTGAGATGCATGCTTTCCCACGCCGTTCGGGTCATGTTGGTTGTCTTGGCCATACCTCGCCACGCTGGTCAGTGCGGGTTTGAAATGGAGGGACGAGGCGCTTGCTTTGATAACGCCCCATCGATGTTTTTGCATCGTCCGGGAATTGAAATCGGATGGCCGTGTTTTAAAAGTGGCGTGCGAGCTAACAACTTAAACACGCGCTCCCCCTTCCCCCACCCCTGTTGGTCATAATCAAGTTTCATTCATTTAACCAGGAAGTCGTATTGCCTACAACACGTGGTCATTGCGAGTCTGTTCTAAATACTAAGCAGGCTGAAGCTTACAAAGTAAAAAAAAACAGTTCAGGTTGATTCGTTTGTTAAACTTGAGCTCGTGATAATACAGCGCACAACTTAATAATATACCGATCTTTGTGAATCAAATACTTAGTACAGCTTTAAAGATAATTAATCCACTTCATGTGTTTTAACAAAGAGCCAACAGGATACATACGACACAGATATCAAATTCGTACCATGTCCCATACGTGCTCGTGCATGTACAATCCACTGTCGGTCATGGGAGAGGCATACATTTAAGTAAAATGTTATTCACAACCATATAAAAGTCATGTTATAAAGCTAATTATCAAATTAATTGCTTAAAGTAACGTGTAGATTTTACTGTCTCTGCAACAGGAGGTTCTTGACCTTCAAGCCAATTGTTCTAAAGGCAATATTGAGGTCTATTAAAACTCCAATTAAAACATTTAATTCACCCATTTCATAACGTGTTATATGGTAGAATGTTTTACTACAATTGAAAACCTGTCTTCTACACTTCCTCATGGAGCTTTCAAAAGTCATGTGGCACTAAAAATAAATTGGCTGCATTGTTTAACGACGCACGACACGGAGCGGTGAGGTAGGGGCACATCGCTATTGTTCCGCCATCTGGATTTGGCCAGACGCATGGAAATTATTTCGAATTTGGCAAGTCGAAGTATTCGGGGGTGGGGGGGGGGCGCATGTTAAGTAGCGACGGGGGTCCCATAAGGAATATTGGTTGAGGAAGGGGCAGAACATATTGCTTACCCCCTCACCCCTGTCCAAAAAATTAGAGGGGTGGAGATACCCCTCGAATGTGTTTCTGCATTCAGTGTTTTTGAGGATCACTACTGCAGGAGTCCCAGTTGGCGATTGTGTTTGGGTCTCAGCCAATGAGGGGAGTGGGTGTCCCTTGTCGCCCTAACAATACCACATCCTCTTTTATAACACCACCTCCCATCTCGGCACTTCCTTTCAACGGCTACACCACTCTTCAACACTCCTGCCACCTCAATCTCAACATCACTGCCACTCCTTAAACATAGCTACCTCTATCACTACCGTTCCCAACACCACTGCCACCCTTTTCAACATCACCCTCCGTAATCCCCGCACATGGCACCGCCCCTTCTGCCACCACCACGGTGATGCCACGGTCTGAGCCTCTGTTGTCTGTGGCCCAGGTGACGATGTCCCAGGAAACCCCGACCCCGACTGTCAACGGGAGTGTGGAGGGCACTGCTCCGAACGCGGACGAGATGACGTCCAAGGACTACTACTTCGACTCGTACGCCCACTTCGGCATCCACGAGGTTTGTCAACGGCACCGATCCGGCCCTGGCGTTCCTTGTTGCCTCGTAGCAACGTGCAACTTGCAAGACAAATTGCACCAATGTTACACTTACAGCACCTTGTCAATACAGTGGTGAATGAGGGACCCCCTCCACACCGTGTGGGTCCTGGGTGGCATTTGACCAGACTTCACCACGCTGGTCAGTGTAGGTTGGTGGAAGATCAAAGCACGGAAGCAAAGTAAAAACAATGGATTGTGCTTGCACTGCCCTCTGCTGCTGCCCACGATATAGCACAGGCTGCTGCGGGGCTGTGTGCTGCATTACCAATTCGATAATAAATTCACATCACCTTCATAATACTGATTAATATTGCCTTCATGACTGCAATGTATGCGTTTCATGCCCAGTCTTGTATTAAGATTGAAAGTAAATTCTGAGATTGTTTCCGTATTTCATGTTCGGACTGTGCTAGGATGATCATGTGTTGTCTCCCCAGATGCTTGTTAAAATGTATTTACTCATTGGTTGCTCACATGGTTTGGAATCAAATACAGCATTTGGTAATATACAGTATTTGGTAAGAACAAAACAGCTGATATGGAGTTGGGCAGGACATATCTGAGCATCGTATAACAGATGTAATTGAATTAATAAAGGACTGGAGGCTAGTGGAGGGAAGGAGAAAAGTCTCCGTAGATAAGATGGCGTGTCGAGCTTAGGAGATTTGAGCGAGCACACTGGGTGGAGGGGTGCAAGATATTGTGGAGTGGAAAGACATTGCAGGAGATTTTCCCAGCAGTGGGATGGTCACCACAAATAAATATCTGTTCAGTTTTGGTTCACTTTTCACCAAGCCCCCGGTAATCCTGTGACGCAGTGATTATAGACTGTTTTAGGCGGAGCAGAGGGTGAGGCGTCTGTCACCAGTTCTGATGATATTGCATTGAGAATGAGAGTCATTAGCCAAGCTGTTCTCTTAACGGGTTCTTGAGACTTCGCTCATGTCCTCTTCCACATCATTTCTGACTCGTGCTTCCAATAACGAAGTCCAAAGTCCGCACGAAGTGTGTGACATCACTGCTCCTTGTGAAACCATCTGCAACGCTACTGCCCGGCTACACTGTGTGAACATAATTAATGAGTAAAGATCTAATTGGCCGGCAGCAAAGCAATACTTGAGGGTTTGAGTGTCCTCCAGTTGTGAGTAGGCTTGGAATGGGTCAGCCGAGGACTATAAGAACTATCGCTATCGACCGCACGGGTATCAACGCATACTTCCTTTTAACGAAATCACTTGTGCTAACACTGCTGGCGTCATGGATACCACACCCAGGACATTATTGTGGGATCTTGCTCGACACGTAGTGATCAGTTCATCGATGAAAATTTATTTTTTATGCTCGGCGTCATGCGTTTCCAATTGCGTGTAAAAGAATGATTCACAATCTGCAAATTATTTGTAAATGATTTTCCACTTACAGGGTCATATTGAGAACAAAATTATATCATTTGACTCAAAGAGATTGAGTTAATTTACATCAATACAATAGCTGTTTGAGGCGATGTTTTTTTTAATAATCAACTTGAGCTACATTGTTAATGTGGGTAAAGCCACGTGTTGAAGTTGCTATAGCAAAACTGATCACTGGAGATTTGTTGTTGGTTAAATGCTTCGTTGCTTATGAGGTTAACGGTCGTGGCGGCGGTGTTTTTGACATTCCAGGAGATGCTGAAGGATGAGGTGCGGACAAGGACTTACCGTAACGCCATGTACCACAACCGCCACCTCTTCAAGGACAAGGTGGTTCTGGATGTAGGCAGCGGCACGGGCATCCTCTGCATGTTCGCCGCCAAGGCTGGAGCCAAGAAAGTCTTTGGGGTAAGAACCCAGTTCCACACTCTGCTGGATTAACAATAACAACGGTGTCATTTAAACAGGAAAGCTTCACTGACAATGTGTGTTTTCAGGATGGGACTCCTGTGTTGGGATGTTTGTCCGCTTCTCGTCAGAAGTGCTTTGCATGTGCGAGAGAAAAACCACTCGTTGGCGATTATGATCGAAGATCCAACTGCTAGCTGCTTAGGAGCTTTCTGGCTTTGGCAATTTGACAAAGCTGAATGTGTGTGGTCTACCAACCCTTTAAAGTGATAGATTACAGGTTGCATTGTTCAGAAATTAAAGTTATTGCCGGTTGTTTGCTCGCTAATCACAGCCCTGGATTAACGGTGTTTTCATTTTTCTTTTGTGCAGATCGAGTGCTCCAACATTGCAGACTATTCACAGCAGATCATCAAAGCCAACAACTTGGATTCAGGTTAGTTTTCTACATTGTAGTAGGACTTTTTCCCACTGTCTATTGACAGCCTTCTGCTAGGTTTGTACTGCTGGATGAAGGCCACCCCACAATGTGTCATTGATGGAGGTTGTTTGACAATACTTCACCGCGCTGGTCAGTGTGGGTTGGCCAAAGGGGAGAGGATCTAGGTTGGGTTAGATATCACTCGCCACTGGTGTTAGTGATGGCTGGGACTCAAACTCGGGTTACTGGGTTCGTAGCCCAACATGCTACACGGGCTCCACCCCCTATTTTGCCCATTAAATGTAAGGATTTGCCTTAGGTATGTAGGTACTGAGCCACTGAGATCCGCATATTTATTACACACTTGACTCACGGCCACTGTTTGAGATAAATCGGCCCATTTTTTTCTGTGTTGTCTAAAGATGCGGTGGCATTTAGATGCCACACAAATCCAAATAGTATTACAACTGCATTTGTGTAGGGTGGCTCACGGCAGTGTGATGGCACCATGTTGTACGTATGTTGAACTTGTTTCGCGCCATACGGAGTAAACCGTGCTCATCAGGTGCCAACGCATGTTTTCGTTGTGTGTCCTCAGTGATAACGATTGTGAAGGGCAAGGTGGAGGAGGTGGAGCTGCTGGTTGACAAGGTGGACATCATCATCAGCGAGTGGATGGGATACTGCCTGCTCTACGAATCCATGCTCAACACCGTCATCTGTGCCCGCGACAAGTGGCTGGTAAGGCGTCGTTAAACGTCATCGTCAGCCATTGTCTGTTCACTGCTATGAAATCTCATTTACCATACACTATGCTAACAACGTTACACCGTACAAGCAAACACTCGTGTTTCTACCATATTCGTTCTATTGACACCATTCCAACAGTATACACGCACACTGCACAATGTTACATTGCCACCACAAACAAAGTACACATCACACCAGCATCGCCAGTGTCTCTCCATTGCTGGATGAAGGCCTCACCTTGCCATCGCCATACCTCATTGTCTCTGGTGGTCATCCTCATAGGCGCGCCTTCATTTTTGGTTGCCGTTTCATCACGAGTCTTAATCCACCAGCGATTGTCCATTTCTAGCGATGTGTCCTTCCCCATGTACACTTTTTATTTTAATTGCTTGGGTGATTTATTTTCATATCACAACCACTGGAACTGTTGGTGATGCTGCTGTGTGGAGTTGTCGGCGTACGCGACTGACGAAACGCGACTCGTCTTGTTCTGTAGAAACCGGGCGGCGCCATCTTCCCCGACCGCGCCTCCCTCTTCCTCACCGCCATCGAGGATCGCCAGTACAAGGAGAACAAAATCAACTGTGAGACCCGCGGCCTCCACAGCGCAAACGCCACGTCCACCACTCTAGCAACCGCAACTATTTTGACTGAGCATTTATAAAAACAAAAATATGCTCTACCCCTTGGGTGGGTGGAGCAGGTTTTCATTTTTGCAACGTTTTGACATATTTTTGACGTAATTTTACACGGTCAGTGTCATGTCCGTGAATATATACCCAGCCGCCTGAATAAGGTCTACACCTACCTCGGAATTATTTTATTCTTCATTCCCACTAGGAACCAATATTTAGGAATAATATTTCTCCATATAAATGGTTGTTCTGTCATATTACTTTAGTTGTGTTACAAAGTTATCTTTGCTTGCAGTATAATTTTACTTTATACCATTTGTTGGTCCCGACGTTCACACCTAACCCTAACCTAGGAGTACAAATAAGCGGGGGGGGGGGGGGACAAATGATCACTGATAAGAACCTGGGGAAGAATGCAATTTGTAAAGCCAATGTTAATTTACACCGGCTTATTCAAATCATGCCGCATGGGGGTAATCGAATCCATTCGCACAGTGGCACGAGTCGACCGGGCAACGGGACCGTGTACGACGTGCCGTCACCGCACGGTGAAGGAACTCGGGCGTACGCGCTGACTTCGGCGCGTTGCTTTCTACCCCCCCCCCCCTCCCCCCGCGTGTGCGCTCAGGGTGGGAGGACGTGTACGGCTTCGACATGTCCTGCATCCGCGACGTGGCCATCCAGGAGCCACTGGTGGACGTGGTGGAGCCCAAGCAGGTGGTCACCAACTCCTGCCTCGTCAAGGTGGGGCTCTCCGTGTAGCTTGCGCTGCCGGTCCTCAGGCCCCCGCGCACGCTGCTCGCTTCTCACAAGTGGATGCTTTGACGATTACAATTACTGCCACTGCGTAGGTGTTTCACGGTAACTCTGTATGGCTCTCCAATTTGGTTCTGCGTTGTGCCTTGTGCTCTTTGGCATTGAAACGTTTGGCCGTTGTGCCGAACAACACCACGGTTACAACCTGAAAACACTTCACAGAGCTGTCGTTTAAATTCCTGTGTGGATTCATAACAAGTGAATGCAACCGCTGTACAAAATGGAATTTGTATCATGAATATATATTTTGTTACTGAAATGTACACTATACTCAGGGTGCTACTAATCGCCCTAGTTTATTAAATCACGAAGTGGTTTAATACAGCAGCCTTAAATGGCTGTGATGGGTAGTGTGAACCTACGGCATAGGATATGTAGGTGAATCGAAAAGCAGATTTTTACATCTGTGATTTGATATCTGTATTGCTCACTAAATAAGTTATAGCTCATTAATGGATGCATCTCTACACCCAGTCCTGTAATGTGTCTATTTGAAATGTTCTGTTAACTTGTAAACCTGTACTGTTAGTAATGATCTGTGCTAAGGTAAGCTGTAATACTGTATTTCTTATTCTGACCGTGTGATATTCTTGGGTCTTTCGGTAAAGTCACGTAGATAGGTTCAAATAAAATAACAAAAAGAACAAAAAACTTCGATGTTTCGATCGCAGCAAAAGTGGTCGTCATCAGGAAAAGTGGATGAAAGACTGACTAAAATTTTCTTGGTGACCGTTTGTGTTGCGAACGTCGTAGTTTTTGTTATTTTCTTAGAACCTATCTACGTGACTTTACCGAAAGACCCAAGAATATTAATTCCTACAGTCACGAAAGCTTTAAGTCAAGATTTGACCATGTGATGTTGTTTATTTATCGATATTTTTTCCGAAATGATTTGTGTGTTTTATATTTTGATCGGTGAGACTCTAAATGGAATGAATCTCAAGTCTTTCATCCACTGTTAATGCAGTTATTTTCCCATCGCTGTCGGTCGTTACGAAAGAAGCTCGCGTGATCGTGGCAGCTGGGAAACGTAGCGGGGCGCATCGTCTGATGGAAACGCCGGCTGACCCAACCTGACCCCCTGTTCGTTGCCTCCCGCAGGAGGTGGACATCTACACGGTGAAGGTGGACGACCTGACCTTCACGTCGCCCTTCTGCCTGCAAGTGCGGCGTGCCGACTACGTGCACGCGCTGGTGGCGTACTTCACCGTCGAGTTCACGCGCTGCCACAAGCGCACCGGCTTCTCCACAGGTGAGCGCCCGACGGAGCTCGCACTCCGCTCGGTGCCCAGGAGCCGCCGCGTCAGTGCCGGCGGTACCAGCGGTGCAAGTGCGGACGGTCCGAGGGGGTGGTTTTTTTTGTCTGGTCCTGCCAAGTTTTCACATTAGAGGACGACGATTGCTTCGTGTATTCCAATGGAGTAGTAATTACCGGATACATTTTTTTATTTGGTCAGTGACCCCGGCACACGATGGGAAGCTACTCTTGCGAATGATGTCACGTGATCTTGAACTTGCGCATTGGAACAGGCGGATGATATTTTTTGGCCAATACGCCAGCAGTAATAACCAGGGAGGCTGCCCCGATACGAACCATGCACCTCTGACAGCTGGGCCGTGTCACCACCCCATACAGTTGATTGTATTGCTCATGGTGCCCGACTCAAATCGTGTGTTTAATGAATTTTGTTTGCCTTTCATGCAAATTGTATGCTCATGCTGATGGTGCAAACAGCTGTACAAACGGTAGCGGTTCAAGAATCACTGTGGTATTTTTTGGCCCGTTTTGAACGACTCGTTTGTATTGTTTCTGATTTACTACCTTGAAAACTCGAGCATTGATGCTGGGCAACACAGTTTTATAGCACATCATCACTCTGGTGGATAAAGTACGTAACTTGTTTTGAATATTTTTCCCACAAGAAGTGCAACAATGCATCAATCAATTATCATTTGTTCAGCTTTTGATATTGCATCAAATGGCATGTGTACATTATTTTTTCTTTGTTTTCATTATATGTAAAAGGTTCATATGAATCCTTCAGCCCCGAGAGGCCACTACATTCACCGCAGTTTTTTCTAAAAAAAAAAGAACTAATTGATTTGTGACCCTGAATCGTGGCAATTCATTAAATTGCCGGCAGGTCCAGTCCGGAAGGGGTGGCGAATCTCACCGTGCAGTGTGTGTGATGGTTGTTCTTGAACGAATTTGAGTAACTGCCATGGTTTAAAGGAAAAACCTGATTGTGGTGTTGTGTGTGTTCCTATTTGTGTTGCGGCTGGAGTGCGTTGTGACATGCCCGTTTGCCCCTGCTAGCGCCCGACGCCCCGTACACCCACTGGAAGCAAACGGTGTTCTACCTGAAGGAGGACTGCCTGACAGTGAAGCCCGGGGAGGAGATCTATGGCACCATCTCCCTGCGCCCCAATGCCAAGAACAACGTGAGTCGTCGCATCTTCCCCTCCCATCACGCACACCTATAACCACCCACACGGGCAGTGTTAATCACCTCGGTGATATTAACAGTGGAAACGTTTGGTTGGCGGAACGATTTTAAAAGTCGAATCAAACGATGGTTTTGTGTGGAGGAAAGTCAGTTTAACACGTAGGCTTTCGCGACCAACGTTTTTGGGTTTAGATCGCGTGTCGGGTGGTGGAGGAAAGTCATCGAGCACGCCGATGATTACGACCATTTCAGTCGGAACGATCCCAACACTGTTCTGGGGGCAATTAGTTTTGCACGCCACATCCATCTGTTCTCGTAATACTACAGTCGGTGCTGTGTAGGAATATCGGGAACAACAGTATAGGATTATTATGGATCTTGTATTCCTGTGCCTTGGCGCTGATGAACCCCCACTATCAAGTCAAGCCCAGCAGCGTTTCAGAAAATATTGTGTGAAATAAGCCCTGTTACCACTAACACAAGCATGACTGACTATAGCGACACGAAATTAAGACATAAGTCGAAATGAAGATGCAGAATAGCATCATTTAAGTAACCTTATTAAGAGACGGCAATGCACTAAGGAAGACCACACATTATAATTGTCTATATATACGTTAATACACATCGAGTTAACTGGTTGGCTGACCTAATATTGGGGAGGGGAGTTGTGTAACACTTGCCAACATTTAACAACTAACAGTGGGCTACATTTCGAATTGAAGATTAGATTAGAAAGTGTTGTTGCCAGGCTGAAATACCCCCTCTATTCTACCCGATTAGTTGCTTCTAAGATTATTTTAGTAATGGATGAGTATTGTTTGTGGGCTATTTTGAAGTGGTGGGCCCTCCTGGGTTTCCCGTCGCTGCTCCGCAAGCTAATTTGTGTGGTGAACGTCGCCCCTGCTGCCGTTTCTGCTTTCAGCGGGACCTAGACTTCACCATCGACGTGGAGTTCAAGGGTCAGCTGTGCGAGGTGTCATCGTCCCAGGAGTACCGCATGCGCTGATCGGCGCGACACGGAGGAGTGGGGGGGGGGGGGGGAGTGTGGGGGGGCGGGAGGGGTTAGACGCACGCAAAACAAAAAGTGAAACGGGAAAATAAACTTAAAAATAAAGAAAAATACCTCCGTACCATCGCCAAAATTTACCTTCAGTCTCGCTTTCATGTGGCAGGAGGGAAAAGTAAGAGTTTTAAAATGTGGTGTCGTTGAATGCTACAATTTTCAACCAATCCGAGGCAACAGCAGATGGATTGGCAGGCACACCGCCGGGGCGTGCGTGGATGGGCGCGTTAGCCGGCGATGCGTTTTGATTACCTTAAGTGAAAGCATTGTTACCTTTACATTTTTGTTTTCAGTTGGCCGATTGTCCCTGGTTAATCGTGGCACAGGAGAGCCACTTTATTCCTGTCTTCAGTATTTTCGGTACTTTACCAGTACGTCACCCCCCCCCCTCCCCAACCTATTTTGGAATGCATTTCTGACGGCGAGCGTGTTCAGCGCTTGGGAGTGCATACGGACGGCCATTGAAGCACCGTGTGTGTACAATGTAGTGTATTGTGGTGTCTGTATTTTAATGTTTTGTTCTGCATTGATAAACTATGGAATTTCCGTCGTCGTATCAGAATACTCATCGTTTTAGTTTTTTCTATATATAAAAAAAAACAGCTTCCGTTTGAATTGGTGCGCAGGTTTTTGTTTTTTTTGTCGTTCCCATTCATTACGCGGCGTTTAATTATTTTGTACAGTTCAACGTTTAAGATGGTATTGGGGGGGCCTTTTAAAGGTGGCATAAATGTTTGAGCTAGTGGAGGAGAAACAGCTGTTGCTGTCGCTTCTCCCCCTTATTGCGTTTTACCCCTTTTTCCACTGCACCAATCGAGCCTGTGCCCAGCCAGTCCGGCGTGGCTCGGGAGCATCTCCAGTTCCCCCCCCCATGCTGCAGAACCAGAACTGTGGCCCGCTGACGCTGCACGCAGTAAACTTCGGTTGCGTCAGTCTTGTACCGAACGACACAAGGTGTGATGCTACTTTCGCGCCGGGCCACATTGTGACGTCTTGCGAGGCCATAGTTTGGCGGTTTGGTTCCAGCTCAGCGTGGCAAATAGCCGGCGGTAAAATTGCCCGTAAGGTGATGGCATCGCCGCGCTGACATGGCTTGAATTTGTCGGTGGAAAAGGGCTGGTAATGGAGACTGGATGCGCTGGGCGCTGTTCCGTATCGCGTGCTTCGATATCGCGCTGAGAGTGCGGCGAGCCTGCGATTCGCTACAGCTCGACGACTTGCACTGCAGTATTTCTCCTCTGCGGGGGGTTTAGGCTACGTGGGACGTACTTGCACGCGCGTGTCCTCTCTTGACTGCCCCGGGCTGATTTGGTGCGATGAAGGCACGGCCATTGAGAGCACCCTGCCGCGGTGGGCCCCGTTGCGATTGTCCCCTCGGAATCCGTTTGGGCGAGCACGCGTCTCTACTCTTGACTGTTCGACTGTCTGTCGAGTTGGCTTTAGTTTTTTTTATACAACACAGGCTCTAAAACTGCCTTGTGTACCATTAAGCAAGGCAATCCCCGGTGGCACATTCATTCCACGTGGTTTCCCATAAAGGGCTTTCCAGTTGACGCGGTCGGCTCTTGTCACCAGGCCCTGTCCATTACGAGTTGAACAGGGGAGCACGGTGGACTTGTGTGCACGTCCGGTTCAGTGACCAGACGGTTCAACTTGCCATGGTTATGTTTTGTGGGTGAAATGGCCTGCTAGTTTAGCCTCGCTGGGGAAAGCGGCGGTGGGGGGAGTGGGTAATAAACGTCATTTTTAATCCTTCCAAAAGCACGCTGTGCAAAAATGTCTAAAGAGAATGTGAAGGTAGGTTAAACTTGGTGCGATGGAAGGTCTCGTGTGCGATTGTCGTAAGCCAAGGCAGCCTCTGGTTCGAGTTACTTAGCCTTTGGTCTGATGACCCTGTGGTCTCTCCATCTCGGCTGCCCCCGTCCGTACAGCAGCTGGAACCGGTGCTGTCTCTAATAAGTAAACCTCTGCGCTTTAGCCCTACGCAGGTGCCGTTTTAACCCATTTATGGATGACTGTGATATTGTTTTTGTACAAGGATCCCAATTGGCGAGGTTGAAAAGCAAGCACATGTTTTTTTCATGAAATGTCCCTGCGGCTCTCCCATGTGTTTTCGGGTTTTGACGCGCATTGATCGACATCATGGTCCTCAACGGTTTGCTCTACGTGCTCGAAGCTTCAAAGCTGAAGCGACGACAAATCGGACATCGTGCCAAACAACACGCAGTTACAACCCGTACACACATGGGATGGCACAACCGCGAAAACCTGTCGTTTAAGACTCCTACCTGGAAATATTTGTGCGTGCTCGTATATGGGATGCACGAATTCCAAGCATGGATTCATGAAAACCTTTAATAAACATTACATTTAAAAGTACCGTAACATTTCTGTTGTGAATGGAAATCCATTAATTTCTTAACTATTTGGAACGTTTCAAGATTGTAAGGTCCCAAAGTGTTTTTTTTTTTATCGAGTAAAAAATTTGCACGCGACTCAACATTGTATTTTGTCGATGAACGTCCATTTGTGGGTCGGCCACTGTCCTTGAAGGCGGCAGTGGGTCGTGCGCTCCACGCCGCACGCGATGCCTCGCCGACGAGTCGATTCTCTCCACCACCGTGTGCGTTTCTCCACTTTCAGGAAACCTTTCTCGAGCTCTGTTTCTCCGCAGCTCGACGAGTCTGCTCCATCGATGCCGTTTTACCTCCCCCTTGATGTGTTTGTTCGTCAACGGCGGGTGACGCTTGAGCCAAGTGGCCTTTCCCTGTTGCCTGGTCCGAGTCTGTACGGTTGCCATGTGGTGTTGTTTAACTGAAACGCGCCAAGCAGGAAAATCGCGCCACCACTTTGATGCGATCTTAATCCGGTGGTTGGTAGTTTTGATACGTTCGGTCGGTGTGTTCCATTGGATAAATGGCTTTGGTTAAGTGACGACTGCAATATGGCACCATGGCTTTCATCAATGTTGATATCAGGTTCGACAGGCCACAACCAATGGAAAGCTTTCAAAAGGGTTGCTGGAGGCGGCAGTGTCGTTCGTGCGTAATAGTTTGAACATAAAAAAAACGAACTCCTATCGTTAAAAATACACCGAATTAAAGTGTTGAATGGTAAAACATTTAATGAAAGGGGCAGCGTTTTAGAAACTTAAGGTTGAGGTGAAGCCATGCGTGAGCTAATGGTTCCGTGAAGTGCATCGACCTTCCAAATAATTTTATAAACAGTTTTGGGAAAAAGATGTAATTTTCAAAGCCCCCTCCTGAAACGGCTGCCGTCCAATTTACCTGAGAAGGTTGCTATGCCAACTGAACCACGGGAGAGAAAGCCACTTACAATCTGACCATTAAATGGTAATATTTTAAAACCTGAAATGCTTAAAAACAATTAGGTATCCCCCTATATATGGGTACAACTTGCATAAATGGGTTAAAAGTGCTGCCACGTGTGTGGCCTGGAACAGTTTTTAAAGTTGCGTCACCTTTCCCTGAAACTGCGTTGCATTTTGTGCGGTCGTGTTTTTTTGTATTTTTTCCCTCCACCCCTCCCTCCCCTCCCGTAGCTTTGTTTCTATTTAACTGCAGCTGCGATAAGTCTACCAAGTCCGCCACGTGCTGTGCTGTGGACTTGCCGTGTCCACGTTCCCCATTCATTCGTGTGTGTTCAGCTGCTGTTTTTAAAGTTTATTTTTTATTGTACTTATTGTGAGGGTGCAACTAGTCGACAATAAAGCTGAGAGCCTCCGTTGCAAATGAGACTGTGTATGCCTTCCTCCCACACACAGCTCCTCTCACTATAAATGTATTTATATATATTAAACACATTCTGATTGCACAGCAAAGGTCAAAAATGGCAAGCAGGCACGTAAACTGCACTCCAGATATTGCAATAGATGAAAGTTTGTACGTTTCTTCAAATTGGAGGAACGTTTTCACAACCTGGAAAGAGAGGCAATGGTTGGGGAAGGGTATTCCAAAGTTGGGAAGGCGCAAAGAAAGAAGCAGAAATGAGTTTACCTGCGGAGTTTTGGTTGAACGTGGTGTGGATGGACCAGCTCCTCAACACGGGAACGGTCACCATCGTAGCAAGAGAAGAGTGATAAGCAGGTGACCGACCACTGAAGGTGGCTTGGAGTGAGTTGTTTAGTGCCGGGTTCAATCGCGTAAATATACAGGTGTCGTTAAACGCGACAATTCGTTACTAGTTCGGCACACCGGTGTGTTTGAGAAAACCCAATCGAATCGTAAATTATGTGGGCTTACTCTCCAACACACCGGTGTGCTGAATTAGTCAAAGATTGACATTTTTTGTTACTGTGACGAACCTTACTAATTGACTGTCGAGTAGCGGCGGGTTTAACTAAACGTTTATATTTACGAGATCTAACCCAAAAACCTCGTGGATGTTGGTCGCGAAAGCCTACGTGTTAAACTGGTAAGTGCTGGATCATCAACATTCCTAGATAAAACACGTATTAATTAGTTTGGTTTATGAATTGTATATTTTTTCCCTATACCAATTGTGTCCTCTGTTCGCGTGGCATGGCCACGTGGAACTCTGGGAGGAGCGCGTCACCCCGCCATGCATCTGCGATTGGTCACATGACGGGTAACGTCACAACTCCTTGGGAGACATTTTACATTGAGACACGAGGGGGTGCGATTTCCCACATGCCCGCCTGCAAAAGACATTTGTCATCCATGCTGAACTAGTAACGAATTGGCAGGTGTTGTTCACGTGACAAACCTTACTAATTGTCTATGCCGGGTGGTGGCGGGTTTAACAACACATTTACACGATCAAGCACAAAACACCTCATGGATATCGGTCGCGAAAGGCGACGTTAAACAGACATTTGTCACATTGTGAACCGTTATTTTGCATTACGAGAGCTGGAATTGGGTCAAATAATCTTTAAATATAATTAACTTTTTTTGTTGGTGTGTTCATAACTATACCTGAGCATCGACTCAATACACTTGATGGCAGTTGCGGCTCCTGCAAAATCTCTCAGGGGGGGCAAATGTTTGGATGATTGATAAGGATAAGGTCCACCCATGTAATGGATAAATTAACAGCTTAAGCATGTAAAGGCAACTTCACTTCTTTAATATTAATGAAAAATAAAGTGACTCTTACAATACATCTTGTTTGTTTATATACTCACTATTAAAACAAACCACTCAAGTTTATTTTATTAAAGATTCCACTAGGTAGTGATAAATTATATTGTTGGATGAAACGTGCTTACGTATGATGACGTTAGCACGTATGATGACGTAAGCACGTTAGGGCTTGCCCTCCCAGAAGCCATAGAGAATGCATTGGAGCGCCCCCGTTCGAAAAAAAACATCTTTGAATGTAAGTCTATGGGGCCACTCGGGGCGATTCTCAGCCGGAGTGAAATCGCCCAAAAAGAGGCGGTACTCCACAGAACGTGACATGACGCTGATTGGACTATATCCAGAGGCTGACAGTGACGGCTAGCGTGACTGTGGTTGAATGACATTGGTGGTGCGTCGCCCAATCGCCCTAATGAAGAAACCGCCCCTGCTTGATGGCCTGGCTTACATGACGAGCTATTCAGACCTGGCGAACAAGTGCTGGCTCGGTGCTTTGACCCCTGCGGCACGGGTCAGGACAATAGCAAAATACTGATACTGGAAGAATCCGATGAGCTATAAAGCTCTTTTTTTAGATGTCCAGGATGCAATAGAAAGCACAGCTGGAAGTGGAATGGACAACTTCACCGCACAGCTGTAAAGCCCCAGTAGTTATCGGAGTCCAGGGGTTGCGTGGCGTGCCTAGAGTCCATGGGCCAGAGTAGCAATTTGTACCACCTAAGGGTAGCAGCATATTTAGTGGTACTCATTTACACAGCTCATAAGAGTGAATTCGTTGAAAATGGTAAGCGCATAATTTACAGCGATTGGCCACTTGAATTAATTGTAGCCATTCAAATAATGGCGCATCGGGTGATACCGGTAAGCGAGGTGTCTGGGCTCATGGACATCTTTGTATATTCAGACATACGGACAAAGGTGATTCGGCATCATTTGCGTTTTAAAGTTTATATATAAACCGTGACGATTGAAAACCTTAGCAAACATTTGATTAGCAGAGGCTCCAGCCAATCCATTAACACCATGAAGGGAAATCTTGACCTTTTCGCGAGGGAAGTCGCTTTCATGTCAAATAAATAAACCGAGCAGAACACCCACGTAATGTCAACAGCATTCCAACTTTGACCCCCGTTCGAAGCTCATTATTATTAATCCTCCACCGCGATGCCCTTTTCGTTAAGAATACATAAAAAATTGAAATATCGCAAAACGCGAACAGCCCTGAAAACTGCGACATAAAAATGCAAGCATTGGCCGGAGAGGGGGGGGGGGGGGCCTTAAAAAGCCAGGAGGTTAAAAGTGTTGAGGTGGCCTTGTGAAGGGGGGCGGCACCACAAAGGCACTCCCGTTGCCTCGTGCAACGTTCGAGTCACGTTCCAAGTCGCGGGCGCTCATCCGGTGTCCCCGCGTTACTCAACGTAGCGGGGCGGCGAAGCCACTTGAGCAAAAAGAAAGCCCGCAGCGGTAAACGCAACGGCAAGAGCAGCAGCGGCAACAGCAGCAGCAGTAACAGCAGTAACAGCAGCAGCATCAGCGATTGGCACTCTCTGAAGGAATGTTTAAAACATTCCTAAACGGACGACTCGGTCGACAGGCGAAGGTGGTGCCAGTTTTCCAGTCCCTTGTTCAGCAGAACTCTTTTGTAGCAGCAGGAGGGCTCGGTTGGAGAGTCCGAGGAGGATGTATGTGCGTCCCTGTGGTGGACAAGATGATGGGAGTACGGGAGACCAGGCAGGCTGGCTCGTGGTCGAGGTTTCAACGTTCACGGAGGGCGATTTGTTCAGAGCTCCCAACAGACATCATCAAAGTAAAGTGCAGATTCCCGGCAATGGAGGCAGTCAAGCTTAGTACAGCACGGCCGTTTCAAGTAATACCCCTTTTCCAGTGCAGAACCCGAGCCGTGCCGCTATCGCCGCCAACAAACATGATTAACCTTGCCCCTGGCACCGCTTGGGTCCCGAGCCGGATTCAGAAGTCTTGTTGCGAGGCCAGAGTTTCGCAGATCGGTTCTGGCTCAGCGCGGCAAAAGAGCCAGCGAAACCCACCCCCCGTACCGCGAGGGCTCCGCGTTGACGTGGCTCGGATGTGCCAGTGGGAATGGGCCTACAACAAGAGCCCCGTCCTTTGCCGCAGGCAATCGGGAGGCATGGGTATCGGCGTTTGTCCCAAGCGACGACGACGAGGAGGAGGATGATGAGGTCGGGAAGCGTGGCGACTTCACGCCGGCAACAGTCGTTGGCGAGGAGCGGCGCGCGTACGGAAGCGGCGACGGCGACCCTCAATCGCAGCAGCCCTTCTTCTTTTTCTCGGGCGCCTTCTCCAGGTGGAACGATTGCCTCTGGATGTCCTCCTGCTCCGCTAGCAACCTGAGCGACGGACACGCGCGCCGGAGGGGTCAGAGCGGCGTCCCCACGCGGGCTGACCGAGATAGAATCAGACCTGGCCACAAATGATAGCTTGACCAAGTGGCTTATCGCGTGGACATTTATAACAGCCAAATAATTTAAAACGCAAGTTTCTAAAATGCGGAGGGAAAATCGGAGGGCCAGGAGAGAAATCCACGCGACCATGGGGAGAACGTGCAAATTGTACAGGTGTCAGCGTCGGTTGAACCCACGACCTCCTGCATACCAGGCAAGCAAGATAACATCTCGCCACCGTGGCACCCCATGGAAACATTGTCCCGCGACGGTCGTGAGACAGCCACAAGTGTGAAATAAGTAATATTTAAAAACACTTTTTTTTTAACACGCTTTAATTAAATGTACCGTCCGAGTAATGGCAGAACTCCACGACTCCAGGAAGTGGCCCCGAAGCTTGCCATACCGTAAGGGACCGTGGGCAATTACAGCCAACGTGAGTTGAACGTGGACATAACATATAAAAAATTATATTTAATAAACATAGTTTTTTTATGATAGAATATAGTATTGTCACCAGTATGACATACGTATACCAAGTTTGCAGTCGATACGACATTGGGAAGTGGGTTAAAATTGAGTTACAAGATTTTTTGAGGATATGACAACAGACAGCGAGTTAAATAAAAGCATGTAATAAAAAGGAGCCTCCAGCCTGTGCTCTAACTCGACTGCTGACGCCGTCTGTCAAAGTTTAATTTCACGTTTAAACCCGTTTAACGTCTTCGGGCCATCCGTCCCAAACCGCAGCCTCCCCCCCCCCCCCCCAACTTGACCCCCGAGCGCGACCTCTGACCCCGCCCGCCGTGAGTGTCGCGAGCAGCGTCCATACCGCGCCATGTGCGTCACCGCCTCCGCCACGCTCCTGCCGGATTTGGCGCTGCACTCGTAGAAAATCATGCCATACTCCTGACGGGCAGAGAAACGATCACCAGCATCATCATCATCATAAATTATCCACGATTTATCCAGAGCATTAAGTGCATACCGCACCTCTGATGTGCAAAACAAGTTCAACATACATACAGCAACACTTTACGTGGTGATTTTTTTTTTGTGCAGTCATTTGTGACACAGCTGAGGCCATCAAACTCGCTAACTTAATTCGAGACAGCTGCCGGAGATTCAAGCCCAGGCTGTCGGCACTGCTCGGCTCGGAACCTCTGAGCCACCTCGGCTTAAGGGGAATGTTTTGTGCACGCAGATTGGCGGACAGTACGAAATATAATCCATCCGTGGCACACAGGCCATGGACGTGGGGTGTATTTACAAATGCTCGGCGGGGCATCGGTAAACATTACAATCTTAATTATGAAAGGGATTTCAACAAAGACTTTGTTGAACTTTTTCTTTGCGTACCGTCCCGTATTTCAGCATCAACAAATTCCTCCGGGGAGCTCGTTAAAACGGAGCACATCGCTCACTCCGTCCCTCCGAGACGCGTTGAGCACCGCCGCGCGCGTGTACACCGCGCCGTACGATGCAATCACTATTCACGGCCGTGATTGCAATACATCGCCGCTGTTTGTCCTTTTCAGTCTTAATATATGTTTTGGTTTTCACAAATGTAGATATTTCCCTACAGATTCACAGCGTGTTGCTTTGCATTATGCATACCGTACACTATTTTTTTTTCAAACGGTATTTCATTCGAAGGGGACCTTTTCTTTCTGCATGGGTCTTGGCTTGCGTGGGATGTAAGAACAACGTCGTCTCTCTCTATCCATGAAAACCCTGCTCAATCGCAACGCTCACCCTACGGGAGGCTTCTGCTTAGGATGTGCGTTTTCGTCTGGGTGCGCGAGTCTGTGTGTGTGTGCACCGTACAACGCGGTGGGCACAGTGGCTAGCACAATGCATTGTACACCAGGCAACCCGAGTTTCATTCCCTGCTGTGGCTAACATCGTAGAAGAGTGATATCAGCTGGTGGCGAGTGCCCTCGCTTCAACTACCAGCACTGACCAGCGTAGTGAAGTATGGTCAAAAACCCCCATGACCGACATGGTGTGGAGAGGCCTACATCCAGCAGTGGATGGACAAATGGCTTTATATTATGATCAGTATGTAAGTGTATTCACACAGTTTTGATTTTGTTGTTTTCGCAGTTTTGCGTAAGCTCCACCATGAATTAAATGTTTGCGAAGTCTGGGTCTGAAATCCTATTTCCACTGTCGCGGTATGGGGTGGTTTTCCACTAGCTACTTGCTATACCGTGCTAGAACAAAGCCGTGATATGCTGTCCTCACAAGACGTGTGAAACAAGCAGGTCACGATGCATTCATTGCATCACCGCATCATCTACTACGTGCGAATAGACCTGTCCAATGCGTATGATATCAGCGGTATACCGCTCGGCTTCTGCGATAGAAAAACATCCCGGCGTTTTCGTCAACCACGCCGGGCTGTTTCGGCACAGCCCTGACATGGCTCAGATGAGCCAAATGGGATCAAAACAGTCCCCCCGTGTCCACGTCTGGGCTCTCACCTGCGCCAGCCGCTCGCCGTCCGCGACAGCGACCCTGCGCATGTCTCCCTTGGCCTCCGCCAGGTCTTGCTTGTTTCCCAGCAGCAGCAGCACCACGGCGTCACCGGCGCCTTCCTGCACATTCACCGACCGCCGTTTAGTGCCTCCTCCGCTCTCGTTACAAAGTGTCCGCATTGTCGGACACTCCGTGACTGGATGACCCCGAGATGCGCAATCATACAAGTCCTACTTGTATGTTGAACTTATTTTCGCACCGTACGTAGCCAACCGTGCTTATCGAGAAGGTAAAACAACGAACTAATCATTTAAAGAAATTAGTTTTCAACGATATAAAAATGCATAGTTTCAGTGGTTCCCGAATATCAGAAGGAAGAGCATTCCAGATGGCCGCAGAAGCGCATCTGAAAGCGCGCGATGCATCGACCGTCTTTGTTCGATGGCCAGCCAGAAGCCGCTGCTGCTGCGAAGATGACCGGAGTTCACGTGATCATGGTTGATGTTCGGAGGGGGCGGGGAGGGGGCAAGGGTGAATCAAGGACGGACGACGTCACGCACCTTGACGCTGTTCATCCATCCGCGCACGGCGGTGAAGGAGCCCTCGGTGGTGACGTCGTACACCACCACCACGCCGTCCGCCTTGCGGAAATACTGCTTGGTGATGCTGCGGAACCTGGCAGCGGAGAGGACGGCAAAGCTAGCTCGCGGGGAACCCATCACCACCGTTGTGACTCTTGTTGTTGTGGTTGTGGTTGTCATTGTCGTTTTTGCCGGTCGCCGTCTCGAAGGGAACGCGCTCAAGGGAGAGGTGCGACCCTGCAGTCGGCTGCTCACGCCGCTCGCAATTACCATCCAACAAACTCAAACGTCTTGCTGCATCATCACAATACATGTATAATAAACTCAATAACACCGTGTGTGGCCTAAGAAATAGCAAAGTATATGATAGGCCACGTTTTGGGTAACGGCCCTTCTCTATGTGCTGTGAATAAGAAGGGCCATTGCGCGGAACGTTGCCTATTGTTAACTTTTGTTGTAAGGCAGTTTTACTGGCGAATGTATTGAGATTTTTGTTTGTTGCTTGCGCATCATCACTGCCAATGCAGTTTCACCAAATAATCAGGAGAACAAATGCACGTCGGCCTAATCGCCGTTCTAAGCGGCACATCCGTTCACCCACAGGGCGGTCCGAGAAACCAATGTGAGGCGAGTTAGCGTGGAAGCAGAACCGAAAAAAAATCTAAGAACTTAAACTCCGCCTGGGTCGCGCTCCATCTCACCGTTCCTGGCCCCCCGTGTCCCAGAACTGCAGGGCGACCGTGGCTCCCTCCACGGACAGCGTCTTGACGTCGTAGTCCACGCCTGGCGGGCACAAGCGCACCACAATCACGATGGGCGCAGCGCAAGGGTGGCGGCTCGTCACACACAGGATGTCCACCCCCCCCCCGCCACCCCGGACACCCAGACAGACCCCACATTCCCGATGACTTGAGGACTCCCCCCCCCCCCCTGCCCCACTCTCCCGCTGTGATCACTTGGCCCAACAGTTTCCGCAAACAGGTTCAACTATTTTTCGATTTAAAGCTTTCGTGACTGCAGGGATTCATCTTCTTGGTTCTTTCGGTAAAGTCACGAAGAAGGGAAATAATAAAATAATAAAAATAAAACATAATAAATGTTTTATTATACAATTGTGAGAATTGTATTTTATTATGTTTTATTTTTATTTTTTTATTATTTCCCTTCTACGTGACTTTACCGAAAGAACCAAGAAGGTTCAACTATCCCCCTCTTATTCACGCTCCCATTACACGCTCGTCCCCGTTATCCGCAACACCCCAAATCGTCATCGTTATGTGTACGCATGTACGGTGGACTTCTTTTGCACCGTATGTAGACAACCGTGCCAATCGTAGGTCGTCATCATCAACGTTGTTTGAAAGGAACTTATCTATCTACGAAGCTGCACATACAGGGCTCAAAGGAAGTCCTGCAAAAAATGTGAGGTCCCAAGGCCTTACGAGCCTATGGGTTAATCCGGTCCTGTGTGCAGGTGCTGCGTGGACTGTATCAAACACAAGACCATGTGAGAGAAGCCTTCATGTAGCAGCGGATAGAACGTGGCTGCCGCTACCGATGGTGGAGGTGGTGTCTGAGTTGAACTCGTTGTCGCAGAATCTCCGGATGAAGCAGCTCTTGCCGACGCCCGAGTTGCCGACAAGAACCACCTTGAAGAGTCGCTCGGGACTCAGGTCCTGATTGCACACAGGGACATCAGCACAACCATCACCACAACCATCACAACCATCATCTTAAGCACCCACCATTATCATTACATTCGTCATCACCATTATCATTCCCAATTAAAAGTATTTTCACCGTCGCCATTATCACCGTGGTGACGTGGCCCTAGCAGCAAACACGTTTACTGCCCTTTGCTGCGGATGTAATAACCGTGGAAACTACGCGCAGTCAGTAGGGATTGCGTCACGCGTCTTTCGCGAGAGCAGGCCATTGTTGGTTTTCGGCGTCGTGGTTCAAATTGCGCACAAATCACTCAATTGGAATGCACAAAGCAATCAAGAGCCGAATGGCTCACAGGGTAAATCCTAATAAATTAAACTGAAACTGAAACATCGCGAAAACTTCGCTGGAAGCAAGTCATCAGACTCGATGAGACTTTCATGGGTAAACAAGGCTCGTAGTAATAATAATAATAATCACTACCTTTTAGCCAGGTGTCGTTGCACACCAATGTATGATCTAGCCAAGGTTGGCGGCACACATCGATTTGTGAAATTCCCCTTGGGGCTGCGACGTGACCAGGTGGCGGCAGTGCTGGGAGTGGGTTTGTGAAGCAGTCTGTGCGGGGGGTTGCGCGAGCGCTCCGGTTTCCTGCCACGCGAGGCTAAACGCTCCTTCGCGTGGACATCGCCTCGCATCACAAGTGCAAGACCCTCCTAAATATACTTCTGAATTGTAATACCCGGAATCAATTATTATCACCAGAATTATATTTCACATTCACGACACTCGATCGGTTTGAACCATGGACGTTCGGAACCTGGATTCAAGCCCAGCTCCTCAGCGTCGCTGGCTCTCGGTGCGCCCGACCCCTCGCCGACCCACCTCTCCGCCTGCCGTCTATAAATGCAAACGAGGGGCGAACGCACGGCGATGGCGGAACGACGCGCGGGCCGCTCACCCGGCTGCTGACCGTGCTGCGATTGGCCGGACTTTGCCTCGTCACCTCCTTTCTCCTCCGCTCCTCTTCCACCGCGCTCCCTTCCTTCACCTCCGCCGCCGCTGGCACTTCGACCCGCTTCGGCTCCTCCTGCTGCTCCTCCTCGTCCTCCCGCACGTCCGACAGGTCCGGCCCGCCCTTCCACCCGGGGGTCACGGGCGACCCCGACTCTTCCCTATCGAGGTCTGGGTCGTCCTCGATGGAGATGATGCGGTTCCGCCAGCGGTCGTGGCCGGGGCTCCTGCGCGCCGGGCTGCTGGTGCCGCCGCCGCGCGGGGACGGGGGCCCGCGCCGCGAGCCACCCGACTCGGAGCCCGAGCCGCTCTCCGAGCCGGCGGCGTGCAGCGCGAACTCCCCCGCTAGCGTCTCGAGGGGGGAGCCAGGAAGACCAGCAGAGACGAGCTGTCTACGCGGAGAGGGAGACGTCAGGGCGGCGGTGCGCACGCGCGCCCCGGCAACGCGACGCGCCGCTCGCTAACCTGGATGCCGCAAGAACCAAACTAAACTAAAACAATTCGATTTAAAGCTTTCGTGACCGCAGGGATTGATATTCTTGGTTCTTTCGGTAAAGTTACCGAGTTTCATCGCGCACCACCCAACACCACCCCACACCACCCCACACCACCCCACACCGCGCGATACCGCACGACGCACCACACCACCAACCGGCATCGCGATGAAATGTTTATCAACCCTGCACCGCTGTACATCACGATGCGCTGTGTGATACAGCTGATTAAGCATTAGTCAGTTTAGCCTCGATTTTAACCTCTAGTATACCCCACTATTATTCTTCCGAAGTAGCCCCGAGTTTAACGTAATCCCTTGCTATCTCATAGCTTAACCCTTAGTTTACCTATCTTAGCCGGAGGCTGACTCCTATTGCAGCCACTTTTTAGATCCCAGCTTAGCTCCTGGTTTAAACCCTAGCTTTGCCAACATAGATTAGCCGACAGTTTAACCCCACATCTAACTTTTCGTACATCACATCGTCCATCTCATCGTTTAACCCCTAGTTTAGCTCCTACTTTAGCCTCGAGTGTGACCCCTGTCTCCAACAGTAGCAGCAGCAGCAGCAGCAGGCTGACACTAGCGGATGTTCATGCGAGGCGCTGTTCACGGGGCCGCCGTCTGCGAGGGGGTTGTGTTCGTGGGGGGCGAGGGCGCACCGTTTCCTGGCGTCAGCCCCCGCCTCTGGGAGATAGTCGGCCATCACGGAACCCGATCGCTCGAGCACCACCTTGGGACGAGGAGCGGCGGAGTTCTGTTGGGGGGGGTCCAAGGTGGAGGAAGGGTAGAGGGGGGGGGGCCAGCAGTGAGCAACTCCAACCCCATGTGGCGAGATGTTAACTCCCGCGCCTGGTATGCAGGAGGTCGTACGTTTGATCCTGACTCTGACGCCTGCTGTGTATTTTGGTGTCTCTCTCCCTGTGGCCGTGTGGATTTTTCTCCGAGTCCTCCATTTTTTCCCCTCAACATTTATAAGCAACGTGCATTTAGAATATTTGGCTGCATTGAATTTCCACGCTATCATTTGTGGCCAGGTCGCTTCTAAAAAAAGAGCTACACAGCTCAGTGGGCCCCCCCACCACCAACACCCACCACTGAATCAACCCCCAACCAACACTGCCTCAATACTGCTCCACACACACATGGTCCCCTCTCACCCAAATCATCAACATCGTCATCATCGTCAGTCATGATTTGTTCACTACTGAATGAAGGCCTCACTAAGCCGCTGCCACCACCACCATCCCTCGCGATCTTGCGATGCGGCGATCTATCTCGCCGATGCGCACGAGCCGAATCCATCGCTCCATCTCCGTGGCGGTGACCATCTCTGGTGCGTTCCATCCTTTTGACTGCAATTCTGTCATTAAATCTCGGCCACATGCCGATCAAATTCCCACGGAATTCAAAACACCCGCAGTGAGCAGTGCACTGCCCTGTAGTGAGTGTATTTTTTTCCCCATTACAATCGTCAACCACTAGTGAATAGCTTCCTTAACGATATCGTGATTGTTTTTACTCGCGTTCCCGTCACCTGTGCAAGCGACTCCCGGGCGTCCTTCTCGTCCGTCAGCCGCTGGTTGATCTCCCTGCGGAACAGCACGATGCACGACGCGAACAAACCGTCACGCGGGCACGTGGTCACGCGAACACGTGGTCACGCGGGCACGTGGTCACGCAGGCACGTAGTCACGAGAACACGTGGTCACGAGAACACGTGGTCACGAGAACACGTGGTCACGCGGTTACATGGTCACGCGGGCACGTGGTCACGAGGGGGTGACAGAGGGGTGCAGAGGCCGGCCAATAAATCGATCGAGTACACTTGTTTTTTTTACATGCCTTTCTGAAAGCCAAGGCCCTCCCAACCACCCCCCACCCCACCCCCCGTGTATAAATCAATATCCTCCCGTTAAAACTTTAAAACCGTGCAATTAAAATAGAAACCAGGGAAGTCTACAACAATACAATTTCGTCTTCATCCATGAAAGCCAGGCTGAACAGGGCGGGGTTTTAATGACTTTGTTAAAGCTTTGGATGGTCGAGAAGTCCCCTTATCTGATGAGGTAGGGGTAGGGCCAGTGCGAGCAAAGGAATGGGCCCCAGGTGATTGTAGTCGCACCCTGGTGATGTTAGGCATTGCCTCATCGGCGGAGTGAAGCGATTGGGAGGGATGGTAGGGAGAGAGGAAGAATGGCTCGAGGAGTCCCTGGCCCTGTCGGTGTGTTTACAAGGAGTTCGCAACTTGTAAACAAACTCAAAGTGGGGACTACGGCCGATGAGTGAACTGAGGCTACGGTTTTGTCACAGAGGTCACGTTGGTCGCGGGAGTCGTGAATTCGAATAAAGTACAGTACGTGAAATTGTGGAAATGGTAGGGAGCACGGGGGGAGGCGGGGGTCACGTGGGGCAGTGGGCACTCTTTTCCCCCCCAACTATTTTCACGTTCTGGGCAATGGAATTGATAATCGGAAGAAACGACGACCAAAGTCAAGAGACCACCTCTAACGATGCCGCCGCTGACGATGATGGTGATGGTGACGGTGACGATGATCATGATGGTGACGATGGTGATGATGATGGTGACGATGATGATGGTGACAATGATGGTGACGATGATGGTGACAATGGTGACGATGATGACAATGATGACGATGGTGATGATGGTGACAATGGTGACGACGGTGATGATGACGACAATGGCGGTGGCGGCGAGGATTCGCGCGCACGATCGCCCCGTCGCACCGGAGGACGTCGAGTTGACGGACGAGACTCTCGCGCTCCTTCAGCATCGTCTCCGAAAGCTTCCTCTCCTCGCTGCCCAAGCACGGCACCGTACCACACACACACACACAGACACACAGACACACAGACACAAGGGTCAGGGTCAGGGATTGTGCCACTCACCATCAGGGTCAGGGGTAGCGCTTAAACTTAATCCTAAACCCGCCCGCCCACCCCTCGTGTGCCAGGCCGGCCTTTGTAGGCGCTTTCCCCATCAATTTTATCCATCGCGTGTCCGACCACCAACACTGCCTGTCCCCCAACACGGCTCCACTTTGCCATCTTCTCTTCCCCATGCTCGACTCGAGAATCGGGTGGGGTTTGTGACTGTCATCTCCGCGAGACCGGCGCGCGCGCTCACAGCTCTCGCTCATGCTGCAGCTGCGCCAGCATCTGCCCGCGCAGGCGCCGCACGTTCTCCTGCGCCGCCTCCAGCTCGGAGCGCCGGTGCTCCAGCTCGTGCTCCAGCTGCTCGTTGGTCTCGCGCAGGCGCTCGTTCTGCTGCTCCGTGGCCGACTGCGTGCTGCCCAGCTCCGCCACGCGCCGCTCCAGCTGCGCAGCGTCACAAGCGCACATTCCCACCACGGCACAACGTCACAATCGCACGGGGTCACAACCGCACTTCCACTACCGCACAGCGTCACAAACACAGTGTCGCAACCACGTGTCACAGCGCAACAACCACATGCACCAAGCATCAGAACTCGGAATCACAACCACACAGGGTCACAATCGCAGCGTCACAACCGCGCAGCGTCACAACTCGTCACCCAACCAGTCATTATATCCAGTCTCAACTCTGCTCGTCGACCTCACAAGATCGGCGAGCATTCCGAACTATTCGCACAGCTTTAGGGACAAGGCGACGCGCTTGAGGAGGCCAGCATCCAGCAGCGAATCGCTCATGGCCGATGCTGCTGATGATGACGACGACGAGGACGGTGACCGCGCGAACCGTGCCATCGAGCGCTCACCTCCGCCTGCCTCTGAGCGAGCGACTCCAGCTCGCGCTCCTTCTCCGTCAGCTCCTTCTCCAGCTCGGGGCTGCGTGCCGGGTGGCGCCCCGACGCCTCCACCAGGGACTGGACACAAAGACAAAATTCCCCCGTGTAGCCTGTAAAATACTGTTGGGGCAAGTGCTGTTCGCGAGTTGCAGCACCTATGGAGGCCGGCACGGCACACGAGTGGGGAGGGTGGCCAGCAACACGGCCTTTGTCTGCCGAGTACCAATTTTTAACGCATTGCACTAGGTACTCATTTGAGGCTGAGTCGACCTAGGGGAAGACCAGGACCGGTTCAGATAATCGTCTCTGGTGTTGGCTGTGAGCGGGAATCGAACTCGGGTCGCCTGGTTCATTGTGCAGCGCTACCATCTGCACCACCGCTCCCCACACACGTAAATTTATTTGTTATTTGTGTGTTTATTTATTTGTTTTTTCGTCGGGCCACTGATTAAAAAATTGTACGCTCTCGTTCGTGAATGTGTCGATTTATTTGTTAATCTTTTCACTAATTTATTCGTTCATTCGTCTATCCATTCGTTTGCTAACTTGTGGGCGATAACCCTGTGATTAACAGTAGGCGGTTTTCTCCAAAGTCTTAGATAGCATCACAAGTTTTTTTTTTATACTCAACCCTCGTTCATATCGGATCATCTTTAGGATGGCACCCCGTTCCCCCTGCTGCAAAACGGACAGATATAATGCGTTCACAACTTCAACCCCAGTTAGAGAGGGTTAATTTAAAACATGGAAAAAAATGTATGACGGCATTCGACAAACAACGTGCGCCCCCCCCCTCCCCTCCCGGTGACGCTGGCTCCCCATCGCGAACCGACCTGGCGCAGCTTGTCCTGCTCGGCGCGGATCTGCAGCTCCATCTCCTCGTAGAGGCTCTGCACTGCTCGCTCGTGCTCCGTCGTCTTTCTGAGGTGGTCGGGTGCCACAGTGGGGTAGGGGGGGGGGGAAGCGGATGGCGAGTAGATGAGAAGACAGCCACGCTGAACGCGAGCGAGTGAGCGAGTCAGCGAGCATGCCAGCGTGCCAGCGAGCGTGCCGGTGGACCACCAGGGGGACGGGACAGGTTACCGGACGAGCAAGTGTGGGAGCTGACAAACGAGTGAGTGTGCGTAATGATGGTAGGTGCAAGGGCCAGGTGAGTAACCACGTGGGTAGCCGGGCGAATGACTAGGCGAGTGGGCGAGTGGCCGGGTGAGGGTGAGTGGCCGGGTGAGGGTGAGTGGCCGGGTGAGGGTGAGTGGCTGGGTGAGGGTGAGTGGCCGGGTGAGCTGCTGGTTGAGACAGCGGCTGGGTGAGCGAGCGGCTGGGTGAGCGGCCGGGTGACCGAGTGGCCAGGCGGCGTGCGAGAGCGTCCGCGGCGCTCACTTCCTCAGCGCCTGCTCCATGCTGCTGCGCTCGAGCTGCGCGTCGTGGAGCCGCGTCGTCACGCGCCCCACAAACTGCTCGAGGTTGGGCAGCAGCTCCGGGCGCTCGCGCCGCATGCGCCGCCACAGCTCCCGCAAGTCGCTCTGACTGAGGGCGGTCGAGGAGGGGGGTGAGGAGAGTAAAGGAGGGGGGGGGGGAAGCGTTAGGATTATTTGCGGTGTGCCAAGCGGTTACAAGGCCGCAGTTTGATTCCCCGATGATGCGAACATCGGTGGAGAGCGACAGCTGAGCCCGTCTTGGACCGCCAATCCCTCTCCCCCCCCCACCCCTTCACCCTCCCGCAAGGACCAGCGCGATGAAGTATGGTCAAACAACTTCTATGGCTGGCACAGTGTTTGAATACAATGACTAGGAGTCAGGTTAACAAAGTAATTCTGAACCAAAATGATCAGGTTATTTATTACCGAATTTCGCATTGAACTATGACCCATGTCTCAAAGAGCAAGTTCTTGGCATGAACATTTGAAAGTTCACCAGCATTGGTTCTGGCAAGCCCGACTGCTGACGAGACACTGTGTGCTCATACCGGTCCAGGCTCTGCTTGCATTGAACCAAAGCTGCTGAAACTGCGCACTCCCTGAAGGAACTGGGCACTCTGAGAAGGGCACTGTGTGGTGTGAGAGTTATGTCTGTGCATTAGTGGGAGTGGTGGTTTAGCGGTGAAGCTCGCTGCGCTATGAACCCGGCCAACTTCAGTAACGATTATCTGAACCGGTCCTGGGTCTCCCCTAGGTCGACTCGGCCTCAAATGAGTACCTAGTGCGATGTGTAAAAACATCGCCACTGGGGAGAAGAAAGTGGCTGGGCGTGTTGCAAGCCACCCCGTCGTGTGCCGTGTCGGCCTTCATAGGTGCTCGCTAACAGCACTTGCTCCAACAGTCTGTTAAGGCTACACGGGGGGGATCTTTGTCTTTATGTGCAAGGGGGGTGGGGGGGGTGGCAGCCCTCACTCCTGGAAGTCACTGCTTGCCCCCATCTCCTCCATCATGGCGAGAAACCGGTGCTCCTCCTCGCCCTCCCCTCCTGGCTCCGACTCCATGCCGGCACCTCCGCCCTCCACGCGCTCGTCCTTCGTGAACATTCCTGCAGCAAAACGCGGAGGAGCATCGCCAATGACGCCCGCGCACGCATTCCGTTACGCTTCCCAGCGTGCGTGCGGGCGCGCATTGACGCACACGACCGCGTGCGTCCGTACACGCGCACGTGCGTCCGTACACGCGCACGTGCGTCCGTACGTGCGCGTGCATCCTCGCAGGTGCTTAACCCCTTTCCCATTCCGCTGACGCACGCGAACGTCACCGGTTGCTCTTCCGGAACCGGAAGAAAACCCAAAATTAAGTAACTTTATCGGTACCGAGGCTCCCGCAAGGCCATGCGCGAGGACGTGTGGCACAGTTTTACGCCAGCTATCGTAGACCGCGGTCGTGTCGCTAGAGTTCTCTGCAGTGAGCATGATCCCAAGTGATTTGGTACCCTGATGCGCGTTCTCACGCGAACCGCCAACAGTGGAACTGCTGGCTCAGCGGGAGGCCGAGGCTGCTCACTATCGGACACGGATCCTGAGGTTGCTATTTACTAAACCACAAGCACGAAACACGAGAGAACAAGATGGCGTGTGACGTCACAGCCACCATGAGCCCTGCCCCTCTCCCGCCCAGCAACTCACCGAGTCCGCGCGTGAACTCGGCCAGGGTGAGGTAGCCATTGCCCTCCGTGTCGAGGCTGTCGAACACCGACTCCAGCTGCTCGGCACTCAGTGGCAGCTCCCCCTGCAAGCGCTGTCGGTGCGTGCGTGCGTGTGTGTGCGTGCGTGTGTGTTGGTACGTGAGCATGAGTGCGTGTGTAAACGAGTGTGAAGAGTGGCAGTGTAGTGGTTAATGCACTGCGCGAAGAACCCGGTCTCGCTCACAGTCAACATCGATGACATATATCTAAACTGGTGCTAGGACTCCCCTAAGTTGACTCAGCCTTGAGTGAATACTTGGTGCAGTGTGCAAACATCAGCACTGGGGTGACAAAAGGTGGCCGGGCGTGGTGCTGGCCACCCACCAACTCCTGCGCTGTGCAGGCCTTCATATTAGGTGCTCGCTAACAGCGCTTGCCCCAAGAGTCTGTGAAAGGCTACGCGAGGGATCTTTGTGTTTGCGTGTGTGTATGTGCGTCATCATCATCACCATTATGTCATGATACAAAGACTCAAACTCATTCTCTTGCAGGGTATTTCAAGCCTTCACGCTAGAGGACGGTCCACGGAAGTGGATATTACGGAGCTACTTTTGAAATCCCTTCCAGTCACCTTGGGTGGCAAACAGTAGGGGTAGCACTTTCCCACCCACCACGTTACGGAGAACAATGTCCATCACATGGCAGGCGTGACTGATACTTTTTAAATCCTTTATATTAAGTTCACTTGCTTGCATGCTTGCACGGTTACGACCGTGCAAATCTTTCGGTCATTTTTAACCCACTTCCCGTGATCCAATCGAGCTGACATTTTGCACACAGACTCGTTGTGCGTGAGAATTTATTTTCGTGAAAAAAAATTCCTAAATTTTCCACTTTTTAGAAAAAAATGTATTTCATATTTAATTTAAAATACCAATGTGATAAAAATGAAACTCTTACTCAAGAAAAACAGAAATGAATAATAAAATAAAACCGATGCCACGCATATAAAGGAATTTATAGTGAAAAACTTTGTTTTTACGGGTTAATTTTTTAATTCTCAAAGCTGGAATTTTGCCAAATTAAGTATGGAGCCAAACTCTATTTGATTCTTTTCTATCATACAATCATTCGTGAATGGGCTGAGGCAATCGCCGCTTAACAATTGAGCAAACCGGTTTGACAACAGGTGGCTGAATCCCCAATTCAACCCCAAGAAATCAGCTCAACACTCCAACCTTTGAGCTTTACAGTCACCCCTCAATAGCAAATCTTGTAACTATATCGCCTGGTATACAGGAGGTCACGGGTTCATTATTCTCCCCACCTTAAAAAATCGCCCATCACTAAAATATTTCACGAAAATAAAAATGCATGACGAAATAATACTTCGCAAAGCACCCAAACACGATAAGCACAGGAGCGTCGCTCCGCACCTCCGATTAGCGCGGCTGAGCTACGTACGGTGCGCGAAAGGAGTTCAACATTCGTGCGCACGAGCGACTTTTCGCAGTGTGGCCCGGTGCCGCGGCCACCCTACCTGCAGGTCCCTCTTGCTGATGAAGCCCTTGCCCTCCTTGTCGCAGATCTCGAAGAGCTCGCGGGGGTCCGGGGAGGCCTCGTGGTGGTCGCCGCCGTTCACGTGGCCCGAGGTCACGGTCGCGCCCCCCACCACCGGCCACCCGTCCTCAAAGCCGTCGCCCTCCATCATCCTGGTCCCCTCACCACCCTGCGGGGGGGGCAGGGGGGGGAGCGTCGATGATGATGATGATGATGACGACGTTATCGAAACTTTCGTTCTCCCCGTTTCTCGTGTTCACGCGCCAGGATGTTGTGCCGATCCGTGGAGCCAAGTAAGCGGCGCGAGAGACGGGCGAGACTAATTATCGGGATCAAAGGTCACGTTTTATTTTCATCAATTTCCATAAACTCTCATAATACGACTCCTTATTCATTCAAATTGGTGGAGGAGTCAATACTAGGTGTAAACAAATCCCTAATCAACTATTGACTACTACGAAGCCTGCCCCATCCATAATCAACCAGTGCCTTGTTGATGTTTACACACATACATACAAACACAAACGCACAGGTTTGTCGCTTATTACATAGAAACTTGTAACACAACCCTGTAGTGATTGAGCCCTTAGGCAAACAGAACTAGCCTTGTACAACTGGAAGAGCAAAGACGCTTCACGGTTGAATGTCTGCAAATACAACTTGTGAACACAAATAACAAGAATTCACCGTTCCTATGTAAGTTTTCACGGCTTTGCTTCAATATCTCTCCAATGCGTTTGAGGGCCGTGCTGCGTGCTGTATGGCACGAAGTCCGACGTTTCCCTCCACGTTCTGGGAGCTTCTTCAGGGAGTAAAAGACCTGAAGAGGCTCCCAGCACGATGGGACGGTCGGCTTTCCAGCACGTGCAGAGAAGCATCGGACACCGTGCCGGAGAGCACACGTCGCAACTCGAAAACGCAGCAGAGAGACAGAAACTCACAGCAGAAAAAAACGCGACATGGGGCTCACGTTTGGGGCCACGGCCCTCGTTCAGAACCGAGACAGGACGCACCGACAGACTCCGATTGACAACATCGTCGTCGTTGACGAGCGGCCCCCTGACTGGACTCCCCGGTGGTCCCAGAGCCCTCCCTCCTGTCGCCTGGCTCGGCAAGACGAGCGTACGACCATAGTAATAATGATGATGATGAAATACTGAAAATATCCTATCATCATCAAGCGTCTCTTATTCACAGTCCCAATATCCATCAATTCCAATAACATTCACACACCCATTCGATCTCCGCCATCGTCTCTCTTACTCATTCACCAAGTCCTTGCACTTTGCCCCAGACCTGATGATAGGTAAACATGAAATCCGATAAGGCACGAAGACTGGCATTTAGGAAACCCTCACTGTATGCGGGCAATTTGTGAAAGCCCCAAGTTGATTGGGCTGCGAGGTGACCAGGGGATGGCATTACAGCAAGCCGGTTCAGTGAACCCACCTGTGTGGACCTTTTGAGTATTACCCACTCTGCATGCGTGTCGTGGGTTTTCTCTCGGAATTCTGGATTCCTCCCACATGTCAAACCACCACTTATAATGGAATGGGCCAACATCCGAATGCAGGACCCTCGATGAATGAAGGGCATCATTATTATTATGATTAGTATTTGATCTTTTTTTTCTCCAATGTATTGACATTCTGGCGGTCGAGATACATTCGGTCAAAACGATCGCCGATAACTGATAAAGAGTCGTGAGTGGGTTCATGAACTGTGTGGACCTTTTAAACGTCATCCCATCGTATGCGTGACGGGCTTTCTCTGGGGTACTCCACTTTCCTATCACAGGGAACGTGACTTTTCTTTTCTATACGAGGAATTTGCCAAAAAATGCAATGTAGCAGGACCCTCCTGAAAAAGGTTGTCTTGAGACTCGGTGGGGCTTGTCCGGTCAAGGTAAATAAAACACAAACAACAAAAAACCTCTCTAAAATAAACACACACCCAAACATGCACTAACAGGACCCTCCTGAAAAAGGGGTCTTGAGACTCGGTGGAGCTTGTCCGGTCAAGGTAAATAAAACACAAACAACAACAAAAACCTCTTTAAAATAAACACACACCCAAACATGCACTAACAGGACCCTCCTGAAAAAGGTTGTCTTGAGACTCGGTGGAGCTTGTCCGGTCAAGGTAAATAAAACACAAACAACAACAAAAACCTCTTTAAAATAAACACACACCCAAACATGCACTAACAGGACCCTCCTGAAAAAGGGGTCTTGAGACGAAGTGAGCCATAAGCTGGGCAAATAAGTGACCACTCTATTGTCACTGCATCAAAAACAAACCCTCCACAAAAATGCATTGGCTGGCCCTGAAGGCAAATAACGCTGGTCATTTCCACGTATCTAGGTGCCCTTTACTTCACAAAGAGATTCTTTAGCCACCACAGAAAATGTCTGCACCTTTTCTATTCTCTCATCATCATCATAAGCCATGGTCAATCCGCGATTGTATGAAGATCCCTCCAGGCCGCCGACACTCTCTTACAATCCTGCGATGTCTTCTTGGTTCTTTCGGTAAAGTCACATAGAAGGAAAGTAATAAAATAATAAAAATAAACATAATAAAATAATTCTCACGACGTTTCGGCTACAACGCAAGCAGCCGTCTTCAGGTGAAGAATGAAACACTGCCAAGCTTGGAGCGTATATATAAGCTGGGTTGGAGGTGGAATATATACTCTCCAAGCTTGGCAGTGTTTCATTCTTCACCTGAAGACGGCTGCTTGCGTTGTAGCTGAAACAATAAGACAATACATTTATTATTATTTTATTACTTCCCTTCTACGTGACTTAACCGAAAGAACCAAGAAGATGAATCCCTGCAGTCACGAAAGCTTTAAATCGAAATTTAATCCTGCGATGTATCACAGTCTTGATTTGAAGCTTTCGTGACTGCAGGAATTCATACTCTCTGGTTCTTTCGGTAAAGTCACTTAGATTGAAAAGTAATTTCTTTATAACTGCTTTTTGTGTTTAGTTTGTTGTCCTTCCACCACACCTCTGATGAGCACGGTTGAGTACGTACATAAGGTGCAAAAGAAGTTCAACACACATACATTAATTCACCCAGCACCTGCATGTGAACCGATCTGTAATAACTGCAGATGAGACACTGTACAAGTCTCCCATGCTCTATGCGGGTTCGGTTTGGGCAATTTTGCATATATGCATGCTTATTATATATTTCTACCCAAAATTCAATGTATGCGGTTTTAATTCAGTCACATGCAGCTATGCGGTCGGGCGTGGGATAACATTATGTGTGGACTGTGTATGGACTGTGTGTACTGTGTGTGTGTGTACTGTGTGTGTACTGTGTGTGTGCTACTGGCAGGCAGCGGTCTCGTGCGGTTTTGCTTTGTGCGCCCTTTTGCTTGAACGCATCTCCCACTCCTACCACACAAAGCGGGGGAAACCTGCATGTCAAAACCGGTTTGGAGTTTTGCTCAAACCGAATCAATACCGCCGAAATGATTAACTCCCAGAAGCCTGTGGGTGTGGAATGGTCCGTGTAAAAATACTAAAAACAAATGTACGTGGAGAGATAGCCATTTAAAGCAGAGACGTTGTCTGCTTATCTATTTTGTATTTGACAGGATTTTTTTTTATTTGATGACCTTTCACAGGTTCAGGAGGAAATGAAACCTGCTCATCAGAATCCACCTCACGACGCGACGCCGTGGGCCGTCTACATTCCGGTGGTGGCAAATTAGCCAGGGCCTTTTTATTTTTCACGTTACAGAATTCAGATGCTGGAACAAGTTGTGGCGTTACCTCGTAGATGTTAACACAAGGCGGGCGAGTGTCTCTGCTGACCGTTTTCGCGATTGACACAAAATAAAATAAAGGTGCAGCCTTGCAATGACTTGCTCTTCGCAGGCCATACGAAAGGAGAAGACTGAGACTGGTTGGAGACGTGGAGAGGCTTTGAAGTATCAAAAAAAGTTGACTTTCTCTATACATGTTCTCTCGATAATTTCTAGCGGGGGTCTTTATACAGTGAACAATAGTTACTTCAGAGTTTGGGGTGTAATGCATTACCACTGCTGAGCACAGGGCCCAAAAGGCACGAGACGGCACACGGTCAGCAACGAAAAGCACGACTGGAGGTGATGATGGGCAGGGGGTGAGAATGTGCCTTCTTTACTCCAGCAAGGTCGCCGTAAGAACTTGGGAAAAGAGAATTCGAGGTTTGTCAAAAGTCGAGCGGTGCAAGGCGATGAGAAGAAGAGGCAGAGAGAAAGAGAAGTGCTGTGACCTGCAGTGGCTGGCGAGTGTGGCCGGCGAGTGTGGCCGGCGAGTGTGGCCGGCGAGTGTGGCCGGCGAGTGTGTTGTTGTTGTGTCCTGCGAGCGCGGTGGTCGAACGCAGCGTGGAAGGGTGTGACGAAACAGTTCAGTGCTGTGGACCGTGTCTTCAACACGGCACAGGGGGAAGCAATGGGCCAAGCTCACGGGGGGCAACAGCAAGGACGATGGAAGCAGCGAAGGCATGAAAGTAACCTTAGTCAAGCGACTGAGCAGGACCACTCTTTTTTCGTCGAGCGTCCTTACACAACAACCACCGATTGCTCACCTCAGAACGGGCGTCGCCGTCGACCGGAGTCTCGCGGAGGCGACCGACGCGCCGCGACCGCCTCTCCGCCCGCGTCTCCTCCCGCCGGGGTCGGCGTACGCGACTTTGGGGGCGAGTGCCGCGCTGCACCTCCTCGTGTGACGCCACTTCGCACGCTCCCCCCCCACGCCGCCTCTTCACCTGCGCCAGGCAACGCAAATAAACAACGCCGGTTGGTGGAAAGAGGAAGAAAGAAGGAAAGAAAAAGAAGAGGATCGCGAAAGTTTTTAAGTTTCGCAGACGGAGAGCCGCCCGCTCCGAGGAGATGTCGCGTCGCAATGCGAGCGAGGGGGCTGGTTGAACGCGTGTCTCTGCGACGATCGAACAAGCCCTTTGGGAATGGTGAATCTGGGTGGACCGGTCTGGGCGTGGGGCACACACCCCATCAGCATCAGGGGCAAGATTAGCAAGCAGAGTCTTTTACTGAATACCAGGTGGGAGCACACGGAGACTCGCACCTCGTGTCCATTGGACAGGCGACTTGAGCTTGGCCTGAGTTGACCTGATTTCTCCCAGATACGCGAGTTGAAGGACAACTTGAGTCTGGTGTAAGAAGAAAAAAACAGTGGCATTCCATGATTTTACAACGCATAGTCAAAAATAAATAACCGAGAAGCCATGTTGCACAGTTTAAAAATCTGTGTGATAATAGCAGTGTTATTTTTTTTACCTTTTGGTTTGTAAGATTCCACCCCCCCCCCCCCCCCCCCCGGGCTATCTGCACCGCTGGCTCTGTCTCACAGTTCAAGCCCAAGCTCAACCTCTTCCTCCCCCACCGTCATGATGATCAATCATCATCATCTTTGCCCTTCTAGGTCACTTCCTTCCATACGGTAGCAATGCAAAGCACCCCACAGCTCATATCAACCATCCGAAGGGAACCCTCAGCAACAGCTGTCCCTGTGCGGCGACACCAGGTGACTTGGCAACGGCCTACGAACAGGCACGAGTCTGCTAGTAGGGAGGAGGGGGGGGGGGGTACGATTGCGATGTATAATCCCAATTGAGTAAACTTGCAGGCAAGTAACTTTTTCAAATTTGCACAAGTTTGGACCCGGACACGAAGAACACGATGGCCTACTCTTCTTTGAATGACGGTCACGGGATCTTTAACGTCCACTGTGCAGTTAACGGAGCGCATCTCACGGTCTACACGCTCGTGGCATTCGCCAGGGTGGCCTGCCGGATTTGAACCGTGAACCTCTTGCAACGAACGCGCTGCCACGAAGGGTGGCACAGTGGTAACCCTCGTGCACTCTTCCGTCGCATCACTGCTGTTGGCCAAACATCCCAAGTCTGCAGACTTGAGTGTGGCTTTTCTTGCGTAAATAAGTCGTGATCAAGTGGAGTCACTGGCAGTCAATGCAACATTAAAAATTATTATGTAACGTGGTTCCATTTGCGACGCCTGAGAATTGTTCTGGTCGTCAATGTTGTAATCGGTTTAATAGCCGGGAGGGCCAACAAATTGCCAA
Organism: Lethenteron reissneri; assembly: GCF_015708825.2. NCBI lineage: Eukaryota > Metazoa > Chordata > Hyperoartia > Petromyzontiformes > Petromyzontidae > Lethenteron > Lethenteron reissneri. The sequence goes on along the minus strand of NC_083815.1, from coordinate 2,598,930 downwards.
CTTGAGGTAGTCTAGTCTGGACGGGACCGATTTTCGCACCGTCATTAGCGTTAATGAATACGAGATCCGCTTTGGTGAAATACTTAAGAAATAATGACGGAGTGGAACGCTTCTAAAAAGGACGCCTCGTCGGATGCATGTATCCACCATGCATGTTCACGACGCAGCATAAGCCACTGGCGGCACACCGCTCCTCTGACGTGTGTTCGGGTTGCACCTCCTATTGTTCGACATCGCGTCCGACGTTTCGATCCACGTGCCGGGGAGATTCTCGAGTCAGTCTCTGAAGAAGCTCCCCGGCATGCGGAGCAAGATGTCCCCGCACATCATCCCGAACAACACGCGGTAAAAGTCTAAATATTAATAACACTCTATTTTATGAAGCGTCTTTCATATATTGAAAGACGCTTCAATATGAAGGACACTCACAAGTATAGTTAAAGTCAAAGCGAAATAGAAAGTTGATAAGAACAATATCAATGACTACTCTCGAAATTCCAATAACACATCGTAGCACAACTGCAAACCCCGTGCGGTAAACCGCTGGTAAATGATGAACGGTGGGGAGCGATGACGCAGTAATCAGTTAACTTCGCGATGACTTCAGCGACCCGAGATCAATTTCCGGCCATCCCGTGCCGAGTACATACAGTGTGATCAATTAAAATTACAGCCATTTTCAAAAGCAATCGTCCTCCCGACAGATGAAAGACACGGGCTTCCATGCCTGCGCGTTCGTTTAAAATGGCCAGGTGGTTCAAGGGTAGGAAGCAAGAGGCTCGCAATCGGTAGGCTGCGAGTTCAAATCCTGGTTGGGGGTTGAGTAAGACCACCATCCCTTCGGGGTCAATAAAATGAGTTCCACATTGGGAAGTCTCACCCCCACCATAATAAGCACGCGGAAATTCTGTCACTGGATGAGGGCTCTAAAATAGATGATCGCCGTCTCACTGCTATGCGAGCAGGAAATCGCTGATTTTGTGAGTATGAATTGAGCTGTATTTTTAGCTTAATTTGCACTCACTCACAAGATATACTCAAATTTATCTGCGTGCCAACGTCTGCAGAATAAGCCCTCGGGGAAGGGCTTGACTGAATGAGATGAAAACATATTTGCACGATGAGGGTTTCTTTGTTGTTGTATACACGTAATTCTGAGTCATCGGCCAGCGACCTTCAAAATACGCCACAAACGAGAATCTGGTTCTGCATCTGGTGGCTCAAACTTAGGACCCATCACCTCAAGAAGTGAAGATGATGATGGCTGGTGGTCAAGACTAATAGCAGTGGTATACATGTGGTCACGGGTTTGATCCCGACCCTGATGCCGATATATTTGGAGTTTGCGTGTCTCTCTCTACCCTTGGTCGCGTGGATTTTTCTCCAGGTCCTCCGGGTTTTCCCTCCACATTAAGAAACACTTATAGTATTTGGCTGCTATAAATTACCACGCGAAAAGCCACATCGTGAAGCTATGATTTGTGGCCAGGTCGCTTCTAAAAAAAAAAGAGAAATGTAGCTCAGTGGGCTTTACCTGGTAAAATAAAAAAACTGTTTAGTTTAGAATGCGCCCGAGGGAAACGAATGTTCACTGCGGCGTCGCTCGTTACATCGCAAGATTGTGAGAGGTGGTGATGGCTTGGGGGTGCCATCATCCAGCAGTGGATGGATCATGGCCGATTTTGATGTGGTCTCAGGACTCTGGCGTCGTTTGCTCAGCGCCCTGGCATAGGATTTAGCGAGCACCTTTAACCTTGTGAGCCACTGCTCATATCTTAAGTTAATACCTCCACACTCCACTCTAGTAAGCCGCTTAATCACTCGAGAACGGGGGTGGGAACCTACGTCCAGGGACTTCATTCCATACGGCCCGTGGCCACGTTAGGCCTACCACCTGAAAACGGCCTGCCGACGATAACTATTTGACACTGAAGTCCCCTTAGCTGCACTGATCAGTCACTGGATGGGGCATATTTTGGACCTAGCATTTGGGCCCAAGCAATAATACTTTTCTGATTCTATCACAACTTCGTTTCTGTGAAGGTGCCAAACCAATGACTCATTCCATAAATGAGACTATAGATAATTACAGGATTACACCCAATGTGCATCATTAGGTGGGATGATTTTGAAGTGATGACTTTAAGGTTGCCCAATTGGTGGAGCTGCCCTATGACTAAAGTTTCACGGATGTGCTCTATGGCTCTGACGGGTTTTCAGGTTGTACCGCGTGTTTCTTGGCACGATGTTTGACGTTTTGGACTTAAATTCCAAAGAAGTTCGAAGCACGCGCAGCGTTAACCTCGGACATTGTGGCGAACAACACGCGACGCAACCAGAAAACACAACGCGAATCTCTTGAACAGCTGTCACGAGCCACCCTTGAGGAAGAAGACTCGTGGTTTCAACGGGAATCTCACCCGGTAAACAATTGAGAACTTGATTTCAGTTAATGAGTAAATGGGCCTCTCAACAGCAAGGCCACAAGACTTACGCCGGACAGCAAGAGCAGGCGACTTGTGCACAAATTGTCGGAGGTGGGCAGGCGGGCGAGTGAGCATGCGGCCGGCCTCCACTGTTTAACCGGGAGATGAAATAAACCCAGAAAGACACGCAAAGTAACACTACTCTTTGGTTCTTTGTGTAAGTGGGCCCACTTCAGCAATTGTTTCTTGCTGTGGTTGTCCCACCTAATGACGGACGCTTGTGTTGCACCCAAAACGTCGTGATTTAATTTATTTTATTTTATACCTACGTGACTTTACCAAAAGAACCAAAGAGTATGGATCCCTGCAGTCACGAAAACGTTAAATCTAGATTCAACACTGCCCCACTTCGTGGCATTGCCTCAGTGTGTGGCCAACATTTAAAAAATAATATTTTAGTCTTGCTCTAGTCGAGGGCAACCTGTGGATTTTATTGTACAGTACGGTATATTATTATCATCAGGTCTACCAATCAGTGAACTCATTCAACAGTTTTACACGAAGTACATCTACAGCCAAATAACATGACTGCTTTTCCTCAGTGGGCTGCAGTCTCGAATAGCAATTGGAAGTGATCTCATTCTGCGCCTTGGATCGGACTCCGGGACAGTAGCCACTCATTCCCTCTCATAAGAATCAGAATATGTATTTAGACTGGAAGAAATCCAATAAGTAATATTTAAAAATAAAAATGTTTTAAACACGCTTTAATTACATGTACCGTACGAGTAATGGCAGAACTCCACGACTCCGAAGCTTGCCATAGCGTAAGGGGGCGTGGAGATTTACAGCCAACGTCAGTTGAGCGTGGACGATTAGACCCAAGCCGAAACATAACATATAAAAAGTATAGATTTTTTTATGATAGAATATAGTAGTGTCATCAGTATGACATAAGTATACCAAGTTTGCAGTCGATACCACATTGGGAAGTGGGTTAAAATTGAGTTACAAGATTTGAGGATACGACAACAACAGACAGAGTGAGTTAATAGAAAGCATGTAATGTAATAAACACATTCCTGCGGAGGGAGCTGGTAGGAACGTTGGGTTGCTCGGTCAATGGCCAGGGTCAACGGCGGCGTGGTGTATTCCGCAAATATGACCGACTGTGAGGGCGGGCACAAGCCGGCGTGAGTAGGTTAAACGTTGTGTTTTATAAGGGCACCACGGGGTGACCAGCACCTCCCCACCCAGCCCCTCTCCACCCAGCCCGACCCCTCCAATTTTTGGATGCACGACAGACGGACGGACACAATAATCCCCTGTGGGCTGGTGGAACCAGGAGGTTCCTACCAGTATAACAATAAGCCACGATGCTCTTTTCACAGACGCGCAGGCATCATCATAGTCCACGCTGCGTGGCGGGTCAAAGGCGCAGTCACCAACACGAAATTAAAACGACAACACTCCGTTGAAAAGATCGAACATTACCGCTCACTAACCTCGTTCACAAGATCAACACGCAACGTCCGAACCAACGTTGGCCTAACGTTGTATTGGGTTTGGGAGGAGGCGGCGGAGGAGGAGGAGGAGGGGGGTGTTAGTCGATGAGGAGACGCCAACGACGTCTGGCAGCTCCAGTGGCCTCTTGAGCGGAGACCTCCATTGTGTGGCGCCCGTTTCCGTGACAACTCCCAGGCGACAAGGAGGCCAGGCGACGGGCATTGATCCTCTTGGAGGAGAAGGAGGAGGGGTGGGGGGGCCTTACAGACGTGGGATTTAAAACTATGAAAATTAAACTCGTTGGTTATTTTACCACGTGCAGCGCCCAACTGAGCTGTGTAGCCCGACCTGGCGATGGCAAATGAAAGCTTCTCAACGAAGTGGTGGCTAAATTTCGATTTAAAGCTTTCGTGACTGCAGGGATTCATCTTCTTGGTTCTTTCGGTAAAGTCACGTAGAAGGGAAGTAATAAAATAATAAAAATAAAACATAATAAAATAATTATGGAGCTGCCAGACGTCGATTCATCTTCTTGGTTCGTTCGGTAAAGTCACGTAGAAGGGAAGTAATATTCTTTAATAATAAAAATAAAACATAATAAAATAATTGTGTTTTATTTTAATAATTATGTTTTATTTTTAATATTTTATTACTTCCCTTCTACGTGACTTTACCGAAAGAACCAATAAGATGAAGTGGTGGCTCATAGTCTCGCGTGAAATACTCTGAAGTGCATGACTTGACTTGGGCGGGGGGGGGGGGAATCGTAATAAGAAATGAATAAACTCGTCTCATGTCTCATGTCTCAGCAAGCTATGGGCGTACGAGTGCCACGCAGTGCGTAACGTACGGGATGAGTCCCAAGAGGGTTCAAAAATCAGTCAGACCCCCCCCCCCCCCCACGACTGAAAACCCCTTGGGGAAAATCTCAAGAAACTGAAGGGAAACCGAAGAAACTGAGGGGAAATCCCAAGAAACTGAGGGAAAATCCCAATAAACTGAGGGGGAATCCCAAGAAATTGAGAAACCGAAAAACTGAGAGAAAATCCCAATAAACTGAGAGGAAATCCCAAGAAACTGAGAGGGAACTTTAAGCGACCTAGTCCATATTTGGAGAAAATAGAGGGCCTTCCTGGGTTTGCGTAGCAGCAACAGGCGAATGTACACCACCACTAATGGAAAAAATAACTTCGAACAGTTATTAATATCCCGCTTATTTCTCAAAGAAGGCTTGCGAGCGAAAGACACGACCTTGCAGTTGACCCTTACGCAAGACCTGAACTCAGCATATGCCAAGTGAGACACTCCGATAAATGTGGCCGTGTCATTTACAAGAGGCAAGCAACGAAAACAAACAAAACAAACGTGAGAATCCATTGCACGGCCGTGAGTCGATCAACGTTGTGAGAAAACCGTGAGATACCCATGGGAAATCGACGAGACCTGACATGGCACTCACACAAGCGAAGGTGCAGCCCTGCAATTGTTCGCTCACACCACAGACTGCCGGATGAGCCTCCGCTATGTACACTGAATTGTACGTTGAACTTCTTTCGCACCGTACCTAGCCAACCGTGCTAATCCGAGGCTCGGGGGAAGGACAACAAACTAAACACAAAATGCAGTTCTAAAGTTTTCAGCTCTTCCACGCCTGAAACGTCACCTATTACTATTTTACTTTTAAGGCCACAGTGCTGTTGACGAATGTGGTGAGTTTACTGTGCAAATGTTTTTGCACCACTTCTGTAGAGGTGTAATTGCGCATGGCTACGAATGTTGAGGTGTGATTATGCATGGCCACGGATGGCCAACAAACACAAGGGGCGGGGTTACGGCCGTACACAAGGGTGGCGCTAGCACCGACGTCCGCATGTGTATCCCCCACGGGCCCCCCCTCGGGGGCGAGTCCTATAAAAGGTGATGAGCTCGAGGGCTCGAGGTCGGGACTCAGCTTTAACCAGAGAAGACGGAAGACCAGCTAGTGTAGGCCCCAGAGCTCCCCTGGCTCGCTGTCCTTATAAGGGCCGACCAGGGCAAGCCGGTGGCGTGGCCCCGAGAGCCCAGACGAAGCTGGTCTGGTGACTCAGGGAGCCGGGATCCCAGCTTAACCAGGCTGGGACAGATAGCCTCCCCTAGTCCCGTAGTGGAGGAATTGGTATAGGTTAGAGGGGTTAGCTGTCGAGAATCCCTGTAGCCAAGTGACCTGTTCAACTGTGTTGGTGTAATAAATAAGTGTGCCTCCGATCCTGTCGTCAAGCCTCCATATATACTTACTACATCTGGGGTCAGAAGTAAACGTCCAACGATGGACACACGAGGGACGACACGTACCAGGGAGTCGGAGATGGAAGACGCCGCGGCCGATTCTCCACCAGTGATGGCCGGGGTCGAATCGGAGCAGCCGGGGCCGAGTACGCCCGCGCCGCTACGACAGGAGGAGGGGGATGCGTCGGCCGAGGGACTCCGGCTGGCCCACTCCCGCCTGGCGGACCTGCTCTACGCCGCGGCCGCCGCGTTGGAGGAGATCACGCGGCTGGGGGCTGGAGGAGCAGCGCGGGTCGACGACGGCAGCCGGCGCGGGGCGACGTTTCCCGCCACCCCGACGCGGCTCGCGGTCAAATTTCCCGCCATCTCTACAGTACGAGCGGAGGGCGGGGCCGGCCCGCGTCACGTGTCTGCTGAGCGCCAAGCACAAGCCGTGACATCATCAACGCCGGCCGGCGCGTCAACATCAGAGCGACCGGCGATGCCATGTGCACGGCCCGCCCACACTGTATCATCGGCGGGGAGCGACGGAGAGCGTTCTGCGGCCACGGACGCCGCCTTACAACAGCGTCTGCCGCCTCTTAAAGAATTTGTCGGCGCTGACGGAGACTGGGGCGGCTTCAAGAGGCGGTTCATCGCTCATCAAGAGATGGCGAACTGGTCGGACGCCGAGGCTCTACGCGCGCTGCCAGCGATGCTGGACAACGACGCCCTGGCTACCCTCACCTCGGCGCCGAGGGAAAAGCGCGCCACTCTACACCTGGCGTTGCAGCTGCTGTCAGCCGTCTATGGGCCGCCTTCGGACTGCAGGCAGCTGTTCCACGATCGGAGTCGGGGCGCCAACGAGTCACCCCTGGCCTTCCGGACGGCTCTCCTGGCTCTGGCAAAGGCTGCTTTCCCAAGGATGGACGAGGAAGGAGTGGATGCCATGGTGGCTGAGAAGCTGCTGCTACTCGCTGACGAGCTGGACGTCAACGTCCTGGCTCAGGACGACGCGGAGATGTCGTCCCTGCTGGTCGCGCGCCACATCCACGGGGGCTTGCGGTCCCTGCGTCGGAAGGCGGCAAAGGGGGCGGCCGGCCATGCCATGGCGACCACCGCCCTCCCATCGGAGGAGGTCTGCGGGGTGGAGCGGCGAGGGGAATGGAGATCGGCGGCACCGCAGGCTCGGAATGGACCGAGCCGCCAGGAGCAGCCCAGGTCATCTGGGGCGCTCACACGCTGCTACAACTGTGGCCTGCAAGGCCACGTTGCGTCTGGATGCCGGGCTCCCCGTCAGCGCGGGGCGACACCTCGTCAGGACGCCACGCCGTCTCCTCCCAAGCTCCAGCAGAGAAATACGGCGAGTCGCGGCACCTCACACGTTTGGCCCACGCACACATCCGACACACACTCACGCGCTCAACTAAACAGGGCTCCAAATTCCCCGTCCGTCGCGCGCGATTGTTCGGTAATGCGGCGAGCACTCCAACCGGGTCAGTGGTCGGAGCTCGCCCATCGTGTCGTTGCTGCGTCGGCGGGATCATCGGTCGTGGTCGGTCACATTGATGGGGTAGAGGTGCGGATTTTAATTGACACAGGGGCATCGGCGACCATTATATCTGATTTAATTTATAACATCCTTCCCGTTCAAAGTCGTCCCTTGCTCCCTGTTGACGTGCCGTGCTATGCCGCTAACGGAGGCTCTCTGGGCATTATTGGCCAAATCCGCGCCACTATCTGCATTGGGGACATTAAATTATCCGGCCCTGTTTTGGTTTCCTCCTCACTCGCGGTTCCGTGCCTGTTGGGGACGGATTTTCTGGCCAAAATGCCCATCCGTATCCTTATTGACCAAGGGTGCATTGAGCTCCCATCGGGCCGACGCGTTACATTTCTGTCTTCCCCCACCACGGAGCGTCGGGCGTTTGCCACCGTGCAGGCGCTCGTCACAAAAACTGTGCGCGTGCCTCCGGGGGCTCAGATGCTCGTCCCTCTTAGGTTGCGTCGGTCGTTTGATGCAGGGGTTGCGGATCGGGGGGTCTTGTTGGGTCCATCTCGGGCCGGGGTCAATGGACCCGATTTGCTCGCGGCTCAGACTATGGTGAGAGGGGATGGGGACCCCTTCATTGCAGTCCTTAATGTGGGATCGCGAACGGCCGTGGTTCCTCAAGGGACCGTGCTTGCACACGCAACGCCGGTGCCCTATGAGGAACCACTCGTGGGTCAGGTATCCACCGATCCTCCGTCGCGACCGCATTCGGACTCTGATGACGGATGGCTGGATGCGCTTTGCGCGGGTTCAGTGGACCTGTCTGACTCGCAGCGCGCGCAGCTGCGAGTTCTCCTGAGCGAATTTGCTGACGTTTTTAGTCAACACAAATTTGATATTGGTTGTACAAAATTGCTGCGACACCATATTGACACGGGTGACAGCGCGCCGATCCGCCAAAATCCCTTTCGGTTGAGTCCCGCCGAAAAGGATCATGTCAAATCGGCTGTTGATGACATGCTAGCCGCCGATATCATTTCCCCTTCCACCAGCCCGTGGGGCGCGCCGATCGTTTTGGTGAAAAAACACGACGGCTCACTGAGATTTTGTGTTGACTTTCGGCGTCTCAACAAAATCTCTGTGGCAGATGCGTACCCGCTTCCTCGGATGGATGAGTCGCTCGACGCCTTGGCCGGTGCGCGATTCTTTTCCACCCTTGATTTGCTATCTGGATTCTGGCAGCTTCCTCTGGATGACGAATCGAAACCTAAGACTGCTTTTCGTACACCGCAGGGCCTCTTCCAATTTAACCGTTTGCCGATGGGTTTACATTCTGCGCCGGCAACTTTTCAGCGGTTAATGGAATTGGTCTTGGCAGGTTTGCAATGGGATTCGTGTTTGATTTACTTAGACGATGTCATCGTCTTTAGCAAATCCTTCGAGGAACACCTCCAGAGGTTGCGTGCTGTTTTTCTCAAAATGCGGGCTGCCAATTTGAAATTTAAACCACAGAAGTGCCATTTACTCCGCGAATCGGTGCGATATTTGGGTCACATTGTTGGGCGCTCGGGGATATCCACTGATCCCGCCAAAACGGAATGCGTCAGCTCCTGGCCGACTCCCACCTCTGTGGGAGAAGTCAGGAGTTTCATTGGGTTCGCGTCGTATTATCGGCGATTTGTGGCTGACTTCGCTACGATTGCGAAACCATTGCATGCCTTGACGTCCAAGGGAGTCAGGTTTCATTGGGGGCCGGAGGAGGAGGCTGCTTTTCGCGCCCTCAGAAATGCTTTGGTGGGAGCTCCGCCGTTGAATTACCCGGATTTTTCACAACCCTTCTTGCTCGATACTGACGCAAGTAACACGGGCATCGGGGGTGTGCTGTCCCAGCTCATCGGGGGCGTAGAGCATGTGGTGGCTTACGGTAGTCGGGTACTGTCTCCAGCCGAACAGCGGTACTGCGTTACCCGTCGGGAATTATTGGCCATTGTTTATTTCATTCAGCAGTACCGCCCGTATCTGTACGGTCGGCGGTTCACCGTCCGTACAGATCATGCGGCCCTACAGTACGCCCTGCGGGTTCAACAACCATCGGGCCAGTTGTCTCGATGGTTGGAGATCCTCCAAGACTATGACTTTGTCACCACATATCGTAAGGGTGTCCGCCACACGAACGCTGACGCCCTGTCACGATTGCCACCCGCTTCGGAGTGCGCGTGCCTGTTGGGTTCGGGGCGTTGTAGGCCCCCGAACGTCACCACCGATTCGGTCCTCGTGGCCGCTACCGATGCACCTTCGGCTTCGGGTCCTATCGAGCAAGAAGGGAGGGATTCGTTGCTGGGGTTGCCGGTCGCGGAATGGGGACGCCTCCAAATGGAGGACACCTCCCTCCTCGCTTTGCGCCGTCGCGTCGGGGGGGCTGGTCAGGGGGTGGAAAACGTTGACTCGTGGGGGTTGTTCCAGGGTCTTTTGATGCACTGGGATGGAAAAACCCGGCGCCAGCGGCTTGTGGTGCCTGCTGCTTTAAGGGGTAAGGTGGTATGGGCTGTTCATGAGCGGCTTCTGCACTTGGGGGTTCACAAGACCTTTGCCACGCTCCAGCTGGATTTCTTCTGGCCGGGCATGGAAAAGGACGTGGGGGATCTCTTGGGGTCATGCACGCAATGCGCGCAGAGGAAGCCGCCTGCGAGGGGGTCCAACCCTCCGCTGCAGTCCATAAAAGTTTCCCGGGTTAACGAGCTCGTCGCTCTGGACATACTTGGGCCATTTCCCGCTACGCCCAGGGGCAATAGGTATTTACTAACGGGGGTTGAATACTTCACGAGATGGCCTATGGCCTGGCCCCTGGCGAACCAGTCGGCAGCAGCCATCGCGGAGGCCTTTGTCCAGGGCTATGTCCTCGACAAAGGTGCTCCGGAACGGCTGCTTACTGACCAGGGTAGGAATTTTTCTGGTAAACTCCTACGTGAGGTGTGCGACCTCTTGGGTACGGAGAAGGTTCGGACCTCTCCGTATCACCCACAAACTGACGGGATGGTGGAACGGCTGCATCGGACCATCACGTCCATGCTGTCCCAGCAGGTGTCGGTATCCCAGACGGATTGGGACCTCCGCATAGCCGGTGTGTTGCAGGCCTACAGAATGGCTCCTCATGCGGCCACCGGATTTTCCCCTTTCTTTTTAATGTATGGGCGCGAAGTTAACCCCCCTGTGGCGACCCAGCTGAAGCTCTCGGCGCTCCCGGCGAAGTCTAATTTGTCCGAACACATTAAATTTAACATCGCTAAATTATCTGAGGCGCGGGAAGCGGCCGTGCAAAATTCTGAACTCCGCCAGAAGGCGAACGAGAGGCTTCGGTTGGGGCGGGTGCAGGTGGTCAAATGGGAACCAGGGGACAGGGCGTGGTTGCACTGTCCTCAGGTGCCGCTGGCAACCTCGTCGAAATTGGTACGGCCGTGGCGGGGGCCAGTGGAGGTCGTGCAGGTTTTGCGGCCGCAATGTGTTCGCGTCAAATGGGGGAGGCGCCGGTGGTATGTGCACCCCTCAAGGTTAAAACCATTTGTCGCGCCGCCCCGTGGTTCACACACACACACGCATGGCCAAACGTGTGAGGGTGTCGCCGACTCCCCGTCGTCGCTGCACTCGCCTAACCTGACGCCAACTGTTCCGTCCCCAGGTGAAACAGGAGTGACGGGTCCACACCCACCAACCCCTCCCGGAGGGGTCGGGGGTCACTCGGCAGCGACGCCTGACTCTCTTGCACCCGGACCGTCAACAACCGTCACTGAGCGTGCCAGGACGGGCCCTTGTGACGGGCCCGCCGCGCGGACGCGCGCCAAAACGCGCAGACTATTGTGAGGTCGGCCGTTGGGGGGCCTTGCGGACAATGGGAGGGGTGGCGTCCGGAGTGTGTGTATATATGTTGGTTTTGGGGTATTTATTCGGGGGGGGTGCGTCGGGTTATTTTTTTTTTCCTCTCTCTCTCGCTCTCTTCCTGTTGTTGTTCTTGTTAAGGTTCTCTTGTTCTTGTTAAAAATTACGCGAGGCACACACACGGGGTTTTTGTGAGGGATGCACCTTTATTCTGATTTTTTTTTTTGCAGCCAGGGACGGCTGCGAGCTGTACAGGGGGGGGTGATGTAGAGGTGTAATTGCGCATGGCTACGAATGTTGAGGTGTGATTATGCATGGCCACGGATGGCCAACAAACACAAGGGGCGGGGTTACGGCCGTACACAAGGGTGGCGCTAGCACCGACGTCCGCATGTGTATCCCCCACGGGCCCCCCCTCGGGGGCGAGTCCTATAAAAGGTGATGAGCTCGAGGGCTCGAGGTCGGGACTCAGCTTTAACCAGAGAAGACGGAAGACCAGCTAGTGTAGGCCCCAGAGCTCCCCTGGCTCGCTGTCCTTATAAGGGCCGACCAGGGCAAGCCGGTGGCGTGGCCCCGAGAGCCCAGACGAAGCTGGTCTGGTGACTCAGGGAGCCGGGATCCCAGCTTAACCAGGCTGGGACAGATAGCCTCCCCTAGTCCCGTAGTGGAGGAATTGGTATAGGTTAGAGGGGTTAGCTGTCGAGAATCCCTGTAGCCAAGTGACCTGTTCAACTGTGTTGGTGTAATAAATAAGTGTGCCTCCGATCCTGTCGTCAAGCCTCCATATATACTTACTACACTTCCAACGCAGCAGCAACAGCTGAGGTTGGTAATCCTGACATTTTGCCATTTCATTTTTACATTTTGGTTTGACAACTGCACATACATTTTACTGTATGTCCCAACAGACAAAAGTTAAATAAAATAAAAATCTAACCATAAACCCTCATAAATGGCGCATTACCTGGCATTCGACCAACATCGCAGCCTTAACTCTCAAATAATAGTAGCAGCAGCAACAGCTCAACACTGTAGGGTGGGTCAACACGTCAGCCAAAGCACTTTGTGAAATTCCACACATTGCTCTTTGTCCAAAACTAAACCTACACGCGACTAAAAATATCAATTGCACAACTGCCATAATCGCACCCAGCTGCTCACGGAATCACCGCATACAGCGATACGCACGTGAATTAACTGGTGTGGCAGGTCGTGCTTGCCGTATGACCCCAACACGTACTTACTGTATGTTGGGGGTTATTAATGCTACGTGTTAAAACGTTGATTCATAAACGTCTAAACGTGTGTTGCTTTACCCACTGGCATACGCGTGCAATGCGATTCGTCGGCACATTTTTATTTGAGGCTTGTTTATATATTTGCGTCTTCTCTGCATATTTTTTTAATTTAGTATAGCAAATAACAATGGAATATGTCCATGGGTATTTACATCTCAAATAATTAATTGTGTACAGGTGCAAGTTGGAACTGCAGGATTGCCAGATGGATACAGATTGAGCGTGGCCTTCATATAGCAGTGAATCGACCATGGCTGATCATGATTACTTTACCTACTAAAATAAACTTTTTATTTTACCAGGTAAGGCCCACTGAGCTGTTATAGCTCTTTTCACAAGAGCGACCTGACCGCATATAACAGTTCAACGAAGTGGCTCATCACGTGGACATTTATAGCAGCAAAATACTCTAAACAAGTATCTAAATGTGGAGGGGAAAACCCGAAGAAAATCCACGCGACCACGGGGAGAACATGCAAACTCCAAATATAGCGTCGTCACGCTTGGGATCGAAGCCCACAACCTCCTGTATACCAGGCGAGGTAGTTAACATCGAGTAGTCGATGTTAACTACCTCGCCTGGGAATACCAGGTGTTGTGGATTTGGGGCTGCGAGTTGGTGAGGAGGCTGGCAGTAACAGATTGTGGATTCTGTAATCTGTGTGGGGTTTTGAGTTTGATGAATACTGCACTTTGATCCAGGAAAGCCTCACGGAGCCTCAAGACATCTGTTCAGGACGGTCCTATAATGGGATGTTTGACCAATTCGGATAATACAGTGACATGCAGAGGGTGAAGGTGGCAGCACTAGCTGCCCTTATTATGTTTTACTGTCCCTTTTGTAAAAAAACATGTACGAGTTTAACTGGCAGTAAGGCAGACCCTAGCAAATGGATTACCTATAGCTTAAACTTACACAAACACACAAACACAAACTGATTACAATTTAACCACGCATTCATTACATCGCAGCGGACACAAACAGGCCAACATACTGAAGTTGAATTACCTCCCGACGTACGTTCTACATACAGTTGAAAATGTATTTACGGGAAAGTTAGTGAAGTCAAATAGTGCTGTCATTATAATGCACGATCTGCTGTGTCAAATCAGTCTCCTTGCTCTCAGCCGACATACAAGTAGTCCATAATTCTTGCACACATCAAAAATCAAACACTTGCATACTGAGAATGCGGTCCCAAAATGTTCCAATCATAACAAATACAATCAAAAAAATGCAACAAAAGCTGATAAGTGCACAAAAAAGGCATGGAGTGGTTATTCCTAAGAATTACACCCGAAAAGAGGAACGCACGGATCAGAAACCCTGCACAAGTTAAATGCATCGTGGTGATTGTTAAGAAAGTCAGTGTGCTTAGACAGGACACGCCACTCGAACGATGTCGTGGCAGCCAAAGGACAGAAAACGTTTGAGGACATCCAACGTGGATATGACCTTCATCAAGCAATAGATAGAATATAGCTGATGTTGTACATAATAGATAGGCTGATGTGACCCCTGCGACCACAATTACCACAATATACAGAGTATATATTTTTTTAATATATATACTTGTAACTGTGCATAGTGACAATTGCATCTAAATGCTGTTAGGGGTGAATCATAATTCCAGCATTAGAATTTCTTTTAATTCATATTTAAGATGTGCCTTTCCTCCTGATGTAGTATCGTGCAAGCTATTTTTTAAAGATTAAATATTGCAGTATAGATTTATTTTTGTATGCATTTCTTTTTACGTCTGCTGGAGAGGTTTGAAAGCAGCCCAACAAATATCACAATCCGAAGGGAATTAAGTAAATTGTGATGATGTTCTAGTTGGGCCAGGAAGCTGAACTTGGCCCAAATTTTGTTGAATCTATGTTTATGACGAGAAATGTTTAATTTAAAAAATCTGCATTTTTCATTTTGGTCTCCCCTATGGAAAACTAGGGTAAAGTTATATATGTTTACCTAAACAAATTAAAGTGCGTGTGGAAGAGTCTAAAGATGCTGATTCTATATGTAAATCGTTTTTTGTTGTTGAAAAAAACTAAATATTTCTTATTTTAATCCACCGTCTAAAAATTTAAAACTTAAACTTGCGCATATTCTTAGGTTTTTTCGGTAAAGTCACGTAGGTAAAACATTAAAATTAATAAAAGTAAAATAAAATAAAAATCACGACGTTTCGGAGGCAACACAAGCTTCCGTCTTCAGGTGGAACCGTCACAGCCACGACAGCTGTATCAAGTAAATGAGAGATTACAGGAGCTACCACTCCGTGGTTGGAGAGGGGGGGGCCAAGTAAAGCACACTTTTTATTCATATGGTAAGGTGAGGCTTAAGACTAAGATTTTTATTTTATTTTACTTTTATTATTTTTAATGTTTTACCTACGTGACTTTACCGAAAAACCTAAGAATGTGAATCCTTGCAGTCACGAAAGCTTCAAATCTAGAATTAAACTTGTACATTTAAGCGAGGATGATTGGATAACACTGGGAGACAGAGGAACACATGGCAGGTTAATTCCATCATTCAGTGAGTGGGCTTGGACAGGACACGTCACGCCTAGAATGGACAATAGCCAATGGTCAAGAATAAGAACCGAGTGGTGGCTAAGGGATGGAATGTGTTCGAGCGTACGAACACATCGAGGAGATGGAGCGACGAAATCAGATTGTGCGCACGATCTCGGTGAATTTCTGTATCTAGGGATCCTGAGAGATGGCGATAGCTTGGAGGGGGGCTGCATCCAGCAGTGGATTGACCATGGCTGATGATCATGGAAAAAAAAAAGTTTGGGGAACAAAACTTCCACTCTTTGTGTTTGAACTTAGGACGATTAAAGTTTGCACCTGGAGGTTGGGAAAGGAACTCAATCCAAGCATGCATAGGTATGACATCAGATTTGAAATATTTGTCTGCTACATTTTGTGAGTGTGACGCTAACGAGGGCACAGCAATCTCCCAGTTACTCGAGCAATATACTGGGCGGTCCGTTTAGATCTCCACTGAAATAATGCAACATTACATGGAGAACATTGCATCTCACGTGTCACCCACAAATATGTATCAAGCGCGTATTGCATGTTAAAAAAAAAACTCTCCTCTGTAAGATACCGAGGCATCGTTCTTGCGATTACGGTAGCCGCTCATCTGTTGATAAATGGGTTGTAAATCAGTTTGGGTATCAAATGGATTACCCCCTACGATACGCGTCTTCAGTTGTTTCATCGCAGCTTGGAACGGTCCGGAACCCCGAATAATTTTGGTAGCCACGCCACATCCAAGTTTTTGTTTAAATATATATGTAAAAACCTTCATAATCAACGTCTTTGAGTTTAGATCACGTTATTTATAAATGTGTCGTAACCCTCCACCACCTGACACGGCAAAATCAGTAAAAAAAGTGTCACGTTGACAAAAGACAAATAGTTCACAGAATGGCGAATTGCCCGATGATGCTGGATGCAATTACCAGCGAAACGTCGTACTCGAATTGTAAATGTTGTGGTTTCACGCTTCAACACACCGGTGGGCTAGAGCAGTGAACTATTTGTCTTTTGTCAACGTGACACTTTTTTACTGATTGGCCGTGTCGGGTGGTGGAGGGTTACGACACATTTATAAATAACGCGATCTAAACCCAAAAACGTTGATTATGAATTATATTGGTCGCGAAAGCCTACGTGTTAAACTGTAAAAACCTTGTTCGTGCAATTTTCGGAATATAATGAGGTTGACGTGGACTTACTGTGCCCAATACTCACGCGACGGTACCTTAAGTCGCTAATCCAGTCCCGGAGTATGTTTTGATGATACAAATGGGACGTGCCTGGAGATGGCGTCGCAGTTTATAGCGATTAGATAACACACGTGTGCGTGGAAACGAGAAAACATGGGAATTAAAACAAGAGGTAACCGTTTGCCATTGTGTTATGCCACCGATCTTTGGATTGCAAGCCCAGCGCGTTCAAACCATGACATCAGAGTGGCATCACCCCATGTAGCAAGCGTCTATTATTTACAGTGAATGTAATGGGACACCCACGTAACAACAGACCTTCAACAATACACACACACGCATGTATATGTATACACTATGCTCTCTGTTCGCGTCTTGAGTTGTACGATGCCAACTTTAACACTTGCAAGCAGCTCCATGGAAAACAATGAATAACACAACACGGACACTCAAGTTTCACTGCTAAGATGGTCGACTGATGGCAGGATATCAACTTAAACAGCAACCAACAACAACAACAATAAAAACACCCAAACTGCGCGGGTGTTCCGGATGTTTAACCTTCACTCTCAAGATTCGCAGAAATCTTCATCGACCAATTGGAAGGGGACATCAATGACAACCAACAACGATCAGTAACACAGACGAAACAAAAAACTGCACGCACGCACACACACACGTAAAAGTCGGGGCGTCAAACCTTTTGACGGTCAAAGTCCGCTGGTAGGATGGCCGAGTGGCCGCCCGATTGACGGCATCTGAGAGTGCCCGCGGTGATGCTAAAGAAGAGATGGACACGTTCTGCGTTCACGGATGAACTTCTGTGAGCACGGGTTGCACCGCGCACGCGCGCGCGTGTGTGTGTGTAGGGAGGAGGAGGAGGAGTAGAGGGAGGAAACTCGCTCAGGTGAACGGACAGGGAACAGAGGGGGCAGGGGGCGCCCACGTGGAAATAACCAAACACACCCCCACCCACCCACCAGCAGCAGCAGCAGCAACCTTCGAGACGCGGTCATCATCCGCACGACACGCGAGAGCCAACTTCTGACCGCGATTCTTCAACTCGGCCAAGCGGCTGTGGGGGGGGGGCGGTGCTGGTGGATGGCGGAGAGGGAGGTTCTTTTGCGATAACCGGTAACCGGATTAAAAAAAGAAACTGGTTGGATCCGGTTACCGGTTTTTGCATTCGTTCGTTCTGATTGCGCCCCAACGACGCTGCGCCATCCGCAACGCAGCGATGTGCGTGTTTAGGATGTGTGCGGACAATTAAGGGGCATTTGTATTCATGAGTGTTTACACCTAATACACCGTGTAGCCAATCCGTGCACTCGTTACAGATACTGTCGTCCACGAGAAACCATAACCGGTTTCCGATTTTCGGATCATGAAAATGGTTACCGGTTACAGATTACTGCTTAGAAACATGACTTCTTTTTCATGCACACTGCTTTCCCAGCGTTACAGTAATGCCATTTATTAATCCTGGATATCCTCACTGAGTCTCAAGATTATTTTACAAGAAGGCCTAGCATTGGGATGTTTGGCAAGTGCCATTATCGACTGGCTTAATACGGGCGGAAACTTGTGTACGTATTGTATGCTGAACTTCTTTCGCACCGTACGTGGTCAGGCACGCATTACAAGGCAATATCGCTCACAACTCCGCACAGATAGATTACTGCATTCTCCTGTCCACCTCTCGCAACCCAAGCCGGCGATAATTGATTCACCCAGCTCGTCTGTGGTTAATGTATCGAGCATCTCGTGGGCTCATGGACTCCTGCGAATTTTCTGTATACAACAACAGGAGAATCGATCAACGTCTACCATTGTATCGTTTCGACAAAGATCCGGCGCTCCATCACTCATCGTTAGATTCGTCGCCATCGTCGGCCATGATCTATCCACCGCTGGACGAAGGCCTCCTCGGCACGTGAGCCGATGTCCTCCCCCACGTGTCACTCCGCGGGGCCACTGGGTGGCAGGAGAGCCTTCTCGCTGATGGCTTTCGATGGCATCGTCGCCGCGACTCGCACTGCAAAGGCGTAGTAGCACGTCAAGATGCCATCACGATTATTATATTTAGGATGCATCTATAGCGCACCTTTCCAGGGCACTTTAACGGCACAAGCCATCGGCGGTACACACGAGGGGGGAAATGGGGGAGCGACGCGTGGGCTGAGGGGGGTGACGGAATGGATGGAGGGACAGCGCCAGGGAATGGAGCTGCTGATGTTGCAGGGGGTGGTGGTGAATGAGGGTGACGGGTGCAACGTGGATGAGAGGGCAGCGGGGTATGGGGCACACGCGTGAAGTGGCACGATGGATCGGTGCGATGGCTGGGCATGGATGTGGGTAGGTGAGGGGTGGTAGGGGTAGAGGAGGACTGGTGGCCGGATAGTTGACCCGATGGAGGAGCACAGCGGAGGGCTGGGGGAAAGATGTGGTTAGGTGCACATATTTACAGTTCACACAAGTATTCGTCAACAGGCGTGTGAATACTTGCAACAGTAGCGACGACATTATCCTATCCAAAGCACGCCGTGTCCCGTGCTATGCACCCAGCCTTGTGAATGTGCATGAGTGTCTGGCGATTGACAGCCTGATATATGCAAAGCAGTAAATCTTTTCTGCGAGGAGGTACATCTAGCAGATGGAGCGATTGAATCAGCTCGTGTGTGCAGGCGGGAAGGTCGATTGTTACATTGCAGACCCGTGATAATCACATCTGTAAATGTATGTATGTTTCGATTTAAAGCTTTCGTGACTGCAGGGATTCATCTTCTTGGTTCTTTCGGTAAAGTCACGTAGAAGGGAAATAATAAAATAATAAAAAGAAAACATTATAAAATTAAAAATCTCACGACGCGTATTGCAGCCGTCCTCAGGTGAAGAAACATATTTAAGCTGTGTCGGAGGAGAGCTTAAATATACGCTGCCAAGCTTGGCGGTGTTCATTGGGACGCTGTCTTTCCGACAGCTCTGGTTCTTTACCTGAGGACGGCTGCTTGTGTTGTGGCCGAAACGTC
The DNA here is from genome assembly GCF_015708825.2 of Lethenteron reissneri. Taxonomy (NCBI): domain Eukaryota; kingdom Metazoa; phylum Chordata; class Hyperoartia; order Petromyzontiformes; family Petromyzontidae; genus Lethenteron; species Lethenteron reissneri. Next base: position 2,579,313 of record NC_083815.1, on the reverse strand, counting down.
GTGAGAATGTTTTATTTTATTATGTTTTATTTTCATTATTTGATTATCTCCCTTCTACGTGACTTTACCGAAAGAACCAAGAAGATGTTTGTATGTTGAACTTATTTCGCACCGTACGTAGGTGCGGGGAAAGGACAACAAAGTGAACATAAAAAGCAAGATGTACGTACGGTTCGAGAAACCTCATCATGACCGAAACACAAAGAATCCAGAAATGTAGAGAGATGGCGACGATACGGTGGGGGCCTTCATCCAGCAGTGGATTGTTCATGACCGACGTTGAGCATGATGACCCACCACCCTACCGCTCCCCACATTCATCTATACCCCGGACACACACACACAATATACATTGCAGTATTAGGTGAGACAAACCATCTTCTCAATTGCACGTGGCCCCATTATTAGCAGCCTGCAGCTGCCCAATAGCGGGGGCATTACAAACCATACCTCCTACCTCGCCTTACCCTGCACGAGTGCCCTGTCCCCACGGACTCAGGCCGGGAGCACACATTACGAGAGAATAACGCTCACAACTCCGCACAGATAGATTCACGAATCCATCTCCTGGACACCTCGCAGCCCAAACACACACATCCAGTGCCCCCCCCCCCCCCAGACGGCACTGGAAGGTAGTCAGAGATAAAGGGGTGGCCCCGCAATTGCCTCTCTCACGCCACTGCAGGCGGAAGGGCATCAGATTGAGCGAAGGACTCGTGAGAGATGGAGCGGCCTCTTTTGGCTACATGGGTCGCGTGATCCCATGACATACAGCCATTTCTCCTAGGTGTTTCACAAACGCCAACGTCGATCTATATACCCCGGACAGCAACACACATACACTAATATACATTGCACTTTTGGACAAAACCATCTTCTCAATTGCACGTGGCCCCATTATTAGCAACGTGCAGCTGCCGATAGTTAGGGACATTACAAACCCACCTCGCGTTACCCTGCTCGTGTGCCCGTCCCCAATGACTGTCTCCCTTCGCACGCAAGAATCCTGATATTTGCTGCCAGGATATACTTGCGTGTGGCGGTGTTGGTGCTGACGAAGATCGCATCCGCGGTCTCGTGTTACACGAGCGGCCCCACGTGGCGGTGAGACACAGGTGCGTGGCTTTCACATTCACGGGGCCAACCCCCAGAGCGGCCTCTCTCTGTGTGCTATGTGGGGATGATGGCTTTGGTCGTCGGTACAACCCACTGTCCGTTCCGATCATTCGCATGCAGAATGTCAGATATTCACAAAGAGGCCACGACTCCTGACTCACTCACACCAACCTCTCTGCACGAACGTACAATCGTTGCTGGCGCCCATCTACGGGTTTATGGGCGAGCATCAGTGGTGATTCATCTGAACCGGTCCTGGGCCTCTCCTAGGTCGACTCGGCCTTAAATGAGTACCATGTGTAAGGTTCTGTTTAGACGCGTATTGCAGAACTGCGAGAGATGCTGACAACTTGAAAATGACTTATACACTTTGGTTTTATCGGTAAAGTCACGTAGGTAAAAATAAATAAATGAAAAACAACTAAATTAAATCACGACGTTTCGGAGGCAACACAAGCTTCCGTCTTCAGGTGGAACCGTTACAGCCAAATTCACTGTAATAAGTGAGTAACACCGTATAAAAAACTTGTGTTGCCTCCGAAACGTCGTGATTTAATTTAGTTGTTTTTTCATTTATTTATTTTTACCTACGTGACTTTACCGAAAAAAACAAAAAGTAGGAATCCATCTTCTTGATTCTTTCGGTAAAGTCACGTAAAAGGTAAATAATAAAATAATAAAAATACAACATAAAAAAATTCTCACGACGTTTCGACCACAACACAAGCAGCCGTCCTCAGGTGAAGAAACAGAGCTGTCGGAAAGACAGCGTCCGGTTAGAGTTAGGGGTGTCCTGGACGCTGTCTTTCCGACAGCTCTGTTTCTTCACCTGAGGACGGCTGCTTGTGTTGGACTGCCAGCTATGGCTGCAAAGTTTGGTCCTACATGTTATGTATATCGTTTATTGTTAAATTTGAATCACAGTTCCTATGATCACTGTTACATTGTTTTTATAGCTTTATTTGGGTGATATTCGAAAACGTATGGTGAAGCCATGTTTGTTTGTTGAAGTACAGAGTTAGACTGATAACGTTATCTAAATTGTCTTATACCGAAAGAACCAAGAAGAAGATGTTTTATGGTTGTTATTGTTCGACTTGCATCCCATTAGGATTTTTGCACACAGCGTTGATATACGGTGCTTTTTTATGGAAGATTTTGCTGGTTTATCCTGGATGTTTCTGTTGTGCGTCGTCACTTGAAGATGTTCCTTGTTCATGTTTTGTGTTTGTTACGGTTGCACCCGAGTCAAGAGCCTCATGGCTCACAGGGTTATACCTAATAAATGAAATCTGAATAAAACAAATATTTTCGTTTGCCGACCCCTGTTCTACAAAAAAAATTAGCGGGCGAACTTGGGGGCGGGGGTGGGGGAGTGAATGTGACACCCATACCACGCTCGTAACCATAGAGGCGGAATGGAATTGTATATTTTTTTGCCTGGATTTGAGGTGCCTGTCACGGAAGGTCAAGTTGTTGAGTTTCACGGCAACAGGTGCGCGGGTGATGCTACTGCTGCTGCTACTGTTACTGTTGCTGCTACTGTTGCTGCTGCCACTGTTGCTGCTGCTGCCACTGTTGCTGCACCAGGTGTGAGTGAACGGAGAAGATGGGGTAACCCCCACGCCTCTGCTTTAAAGTCGATACCCACGATGGCTCCCGGTCACCTGCTCCGGGTCGCTCATCAGGTATCGGAAGCGCTCAACGCGGGCAGGAAGCAGCCACGTGTGACGTTCAGTTAATAAAAAACGATTTATACACAAAACACACGCATGCATACAATCCGATCAGTTTTGGTTATTTACGCGTAAACTTGTAAGCGTGATTGCTTGTTTTAAAACGCGTCCATATATGGCGGTTGTTTGACCATACTTCTCCACGCTGGTTGAGTGCAGGTTGTTGAAGCGGCGAGCTCAGGACTGGCTGCTGAATATCACGAGGCTGCTGACATTAACCGTGGCCGCCACTTGAACTTAACGTTGTTGAATTCATAGCACGGTGCGCCAATTACTGCGCCACCGTTCCACCACGCCACGGCCCTCTGCCAATCTGCTACTGCTGAATGAAGACGTTCCCCACGCCGCGAGCTACACGGGGTTGCTTGACGCTATGGCACCGGCCACCGTAATCGCCCAAAAAGAGGGTCCCATCTTTGCGTGAGCCACCAACCCCCGCTCCTGAATGCTTGCATTCTTGACGCGGTATCATCATTGCCAACGCAGTGAACAGAGAACCAACGTATCCGCCCGGCGCTCGCGAGCATGTGACACCACGAGGTGCGATGCCGACTCGTATAACTTACAACAACATTATCGCTACTGGTTCCCGGGTTGGCGCAGAGGTTCATTTTGGCTGTGTCAGAGATATTGAGCTGGTAGTGCTGACATCCTGGGTTTATGGTTCAAGCTCGGAGTCTGTGCGCCTCTCAGGAGAATGGCCATGTTAGAGACACTGGGCCAGCAGTGATAAAATGTTGGATTCAAGGTTGAAGTCCTGGACCTGTGTGTGTGTGTGTCTCAGGGGCTCATACTGGCTGTGTCAGAGACATTAAACTGACACCACTGAGATCCTTGGTGCACGTTTCGAGCCCTTGGTCCAAGTCTCTCTCTCAAGGGGTTCAAAAATTGGCCGTGTCAGACAATGCGCTGGCGCCAATTCAAGGTCCAAGCCCGTGCTTGGTCTGGGCCCCTTTCGCTCAGGAGTTCATCATGGACGTTTGAGAAACACCGAGCCAGCACCGCTGAGATGCTGCTGGATTCGAATCTGGATTTCAGCCACCAGTGATAAAAACCAGGTTTTCAAGACGTGAACCTTATGGCGGGACCCCAGGGTCCCATGAGCCCACCCCGGCTCTCGCATAAACTGCGTTGCGACGTCATTTTATGTCTGTTGAAGGGGGATGATACGGCGATCTGTTCCTCTCGACGAGCCCTACACGATGCGTTAATTAAAGTTTCAAAGTTTTGTTTAAGACTACGGCAATTTTGGCAACGACGGGTGCTTGGTGAAGAACTAGAGGATGGATTTCTGGTGGGTCGCGGCGTTGATGTGCGCGGTGAGACGGAGTCGCCAAAATAAATTTATTGCGATTTTGACTTCCGTTTATTCGGGACCCCGGGGTCCCGCCATGAGGTTCATTAGTGTAGTGAGTTGATGGTCTCAGCCTTGTCACCAGTGACAGTGCACGCAAAAAAAACATCACAGAATTTGGTTTCCAAATGTACATATGCTACGAGAACTAACAAGGTCGTGACAGATACAGATAAATACAGGCAGACGTGGGTATGGACTCTGCAGTCCTACACGTGGATAGTTGTGGGTAATGCAGCAAGTGACACTCAGAGGGGGAGATGGGGGGTCACTTTGAGCCCCCCCCCCCCCCCCCCACAAAATGATTTGAATGACCCCTTACACCAGGGGTCGGCAACGAAAATAACAAGGAACATGTTTTCCAATTCGGTAAAAAAACAACCTCAATATTTCAAGAGCCACAATGCACGTGAATACGATACGCTGTTGGTGGGGGGGGTCCTTAATAAACGACGTCATGAAGCGGTTCTTAAAGAGCCACAGGTTGATGACCCCTGGCATTGTAAACATTGCTCAAAAATCACGACGTTTCGGAGGCAACACAAGTCTCCGTCATCAGGTGGGACGGAGACTTGTGTTGCCTCCGAAACGTCGTGATTTATTATTTTATTTCTATTATTATGTTTTATACCTACGTGACTTTACCGAAAAACCTAAGAGTACGAATCATTGCAGTCACGAAAGCTTCTTCTTCTTCTTCCTAGCGTTGTTCCCGCTGTGGCGCAGGGTCCGCTTTTCGGCATTGTCTTCTCCATTTGGCTCGGTCCAGGGCATCTTCAGGGGATGCGTTGACCGTCTTCATGTCTTCCTTTATTCGGTCCATCCATCGCTTCTTCGGACGTCCGCGTGGACGGCGGCCCTCTGGCTCAATACGCACGGCAGTCTTGGCCACTGATGACTCTTCACTTCGCATCACATGGCCGTACCACCGAAGCCTTGCCTCAAGCATCTTGTCCGCAATGGGGGCCACACCAAGTCGCTTCCGAACGTCTTCATTCCTGTCACGAAAGCTTCAAATCTAGAATTGCTCAAAAAGACGGCAAACATGTAATATATGACGTTTTGGGGAATGGCCCTTCTACATGGCAGAGACGAACAAAAGACACGGACTTTCGTATTTCCGTTTGACTATTATTGACGAATGTGTTAACTATTTGAATCCCACAACATCAGTTTAAATGAACTGGCTTAACCCGGAGACGAATGGACTCATCAGCAGGGGGCATTATACATCCCTGTTGCGTACCGTATATGGCACGCATGTTTTCAGTCGCCTGTGGGATTTTTGTCCGTTGACACTGCACGTGAGCTAACTCAAATTGGATTGGATTGAGACGTGAGTGAGTGTAGGGAGCGAGTGTTGTGAGTGGTGGGTGGGTGGGTGAGCTGGGCGAGTGCGGATGGTGTGTGTCTGTGTTCAGTGCCGGATTATCCTCGCAGCAAGAGTAGCTACCATAAGTAGCTACGGGCCCCGCACTTTCAAGGGCCCCGCGCTAAATGCTTTCAAGCTATCAATTTCGGTTCAGTGATTCTGCACTTGCTCTATTACCATAGCACTATGCCGCCTTCAACTTTTACGAACGACCGGGTGTTTAAGGTTAGCGCTTTGTCGCATTATCTGGCTGTATAGCAAATGAAAAAATACAATTGTACTTAACTATGCGAGTAAAAAATGTGGATTTGAAGTGTTCGTGATTTGAAGTTTCCGGTAAAGTCACGTAGGTAGAAAAATACCGACGTGACTTAAAGAATGTGTACACTATGGGGACCTCATTTGCCAGTAAAAATATGATAATTGGTTCTTTACCCTTCTATCTGGCAACAAAACTGACACCTTTTTGCAAGGAGTCATGTTTGCATAGACCGCAATACCTGCAGTCATAATACAAACAAAAGAACATAACTCTGATAATGTGCACTGTCCTTGAAGTTGATTGGTCCACACCCGAGACAGCTTTCCTTCGAGCCTAGTCTCATATGGGTTGGACCAGATGACGCGCGCCTTTTGGCGTCATCTGGTCCAACCCATATGAGACTAGGCTCTAAGGAAAGCTGTCTCGGGTGTGGACCAATCAACTTCAAGGACAGTGCACATTATCAGAGTCTTGTTTTTTGTTTGCATTATGACTGCAGGTATTGTGGTCTATGCAAACATGACTCCTTGCAAAAAGGTGTCAGTTTTGTTGCCAGATAGAAGGGTAAAGAACCAATTATCTTAAAGAATGTGTTTTAATGTTTTTTTTTTATTTAGGGCCCCTTTATAACATTTGCTACAGTCCCCGCACGAACTTACTCCGGGAACTGTCCGTGTTGTGTGGTGAGTGACGACTTGCGGGGCTTGTTGCTGGCCAGGATAACACGCTGCGCTGTGCCCCCCCTCCCTCCACCCCAGCCACGTGTCAACTCCCCTGCAAGCCGCGAGCTCCTGTCGGGTCTCGGCTGCGTCCCTACGTGGCGCTGCTTGCGCGTCTGGCGTTGCGCCCTTCCTGTTCAGTGTGTTGATGTACGTGTTTCGAACTTCCTTCGCACCGTACGTAGCCGACCGTGCCAAGCGAAGGCGTGTGCAGCTTTGTAGCCCGCATGGGTCACGAATCCGGCGACCCGAGTTCGATTCCCGCTCACGGCCAATGGCAGTGACGATTATTTGAACCGGTCATGGGCATCGCCTAGGTCGACTCAGCCTCAAATGAGGTGCGATGTATGAACATCGCCACGAGGGAGACAAATGTGGCCGGGCGTGGTGCTGGCCACCCACCCCCTCGTGCGCCGTGCCGGCTTTCATAGGTGCTCGCTAACAGCACTTGCCCCAGCAGTCTGTTAAGGCTACACGGGGGATCTTTGTTGCAGGGTGGGTGGTGTGGGTTTGTGTGTTACTGAGACCACTCATCTCAGTCAACCCATGGCGCCTGGGTCTGATCCCTAACCTCCTGCCAGCGAGACCTCGACACTACACGTGGCCTCCAAGTGCACCTAGCCTGGCACAAGCGCCGTGGTGACGTCACCGTGGTGAACGGCGGTTGCTGTTTGTTGAGCACAGGCACAGAACGTGCTGCGGTCAGCAACGAAAAGCACTACGTATTATCGAAGTGTGTGTGTTGGTTTGTGTGTCGGTGTGTGTGTGCGTGTGTTGGTTGGTGTGTGTATGTGTTGGGTTGTGTGTGTGTTGGTTTGTGTTTGTGTCGGTGTGTGTGTTGGTTTGTGTGTGTGTTGGTTTGTGTGTGTGTTGGGTTATATTATGGATGGGTTGAGTGTGTGTTGATGCGTGTGTGTTGTCCAGTTGTGTGTACAGTATCATCTGGAGTGTGTTGCTTGATGTGTATAACTGTGTAGTGGTGTGTTTGAGTGTGTTTGTGTGTGTATGTATGCGTTATCAGTGCGTGTGAATTGTTCATTTATCATCCAGCAGCATTTGTTTGAGGAAGCAAACTCTGGACAGGGTTTCGACATTTTCGCTTTCATCAGCAGAGGCAGGCCGACGAAGCACGCTGCCGGATGACAATTTCTTATTGGCAAGGGCACTCCGAAGAGAACAAGCTACATTGGCAGTGATGCACCAGCATAAATCATAACAACACAAACTCAACACAGTCGTCAATAACACCGTGGCCTTGATGAAACAATGTCCTGTAATGGGGCGACGTTTCGGCCAACGTCCCTTCTTCATAAGCAAACCGAGCGCGGTGACGACCCCGTTCAACGCGAAACAGAAACGCACTCCAACACGATGTGGAATCTACCCGGATTCACAAACCACTCCACCACCCCCATCCGCTCTCTCTTCCTCTGCCCCCCCCCAACCTCCACCCAGCACTCTCACACACACACCACCTCCATCTCCCCCCACCAACCATCTCCTCCCTTCCCCCCCTCTCTCCCATCCCTCCCTCGACCATTTAGGTTTCTCTTCCCGGAAAGGCTGAACGTCAGTTTATGCAAATCCTTTCCGGAAAGTAAAGCCGCTCTCTGCAGCTCTCTCTCTCTCGCTTCTTCTTCTTCTTTCTACCCTCGTATCCGACAATCATCCCTCCTCCTCGCCTCTCTTTCACCTCCCTCTCCGTCTCCTCTCTCTCTCTCGTCGCTCGGAAGAAGGAGTTCAAGGAGGATCAGAGTAACGATTTGGGAAGGCGACTGTGGTTGAGGAGGAAACTCGACAGTGGACGTCCGCACGCGGCACACGCTCGTGATCGTGGCGATAGCGAGCGTCTCCTGGGTTTACATCGTCTTCAAGTTGTCATCATCATCATCAAACTCATGATCGTCAACTAAAGTTATCATCGTCTTGATCATCATCCTTGCTCACGATCATCTTTGAACTTACCAATCGCCACTCATCAAACGTATCCATCACCAAACGCAACAATCATCAAATCATCATACCAGTAATTAATCACCAATTAATCGTGAAACCTATCATCATTAACAGGCATCGCCCGTCAATAACATTTCCGTATCATCATCACCATCATCACCGCCGTGGTTGGTGTCTTGCAACGAGAAGACGAAGAAGACGCAAGCTTCTTCTTGTGCGAAGACTTCCCGTGTTTGTGTTCATGTCCTCGTCCCACTAACGTCACCTGCACAGCCATGAGCGAGATCTCACCTGCCCAGCACATCATCAAGGTGAGCCGCCACTGTGTGTAGTGTGTGTGATGTGAGTGGGGTGCGATGTGTGGTCTGTATGGTGTGTGTGATGTGTGTGTGGTGAGTGTGTGTGTGGTGTGTGTGTGATGTGAGTGGTGTGTGATGTGTGTGTGGTGAGTGTGTGTGTGGTGGATGTGAGTGGTGTGTGATGTGTGTGGTGTGTGTGGTGTGTGTGATGTGTGTGACGTGTATGTGGTGTGTGATGTGTGTGGTGTGTGTGTGATGTGTGTGGTGTGTGTGGTCTGTGTGTGATGTGTGTGTGATGTGTGTGATGTGTGTGTGGTGTGTGTGATATGAGTGGTGTGTGGTTTGTGATGTGTGTGTGGTGTGTGTGATGTGAGTGGTGTGTGATGTGTGTGGTGTGTGTGATGTGTATGTGGCGTGTGTTGTGTGTGTGGTGTGTGATGTGTGTGTGTGATGTGTGTGTGTGGTGTGTGTCTGGTTCATGGTGTGTGATGTGTGGTGTGTGTGGTGACTGCCGGTGTGCGATGTGCGTTGGTGGGGAGCGGTGGCGCAGCGGTTAGCGCCGCGAACCCCAGGCCACCCGAGTTCGATTCCACTTCGATTATATCCGAACCGGTCCTGGGCCTCCCCTAGGTCGACTCAGCCTCGAGTGAGTACCTGGTGCGGTGTGTGTAGTAAACATCGCCACTCGGGGGGGGGGGGGGGGGGGGGAGACAAAGGCAGCCGGGCAAGTTGCTATCGGCGAGCACAGTGGTAACAGGCCGAAACGGTGGCCAACACCACACCGGTTGTTGCCTTCGCGCCACGGTACGCGTTTGAGGCCGAGTCCACCTAGGGGAGGACTGGATTCGATTACAGTACTGCCTTGGCGCCAGCGCGCTAACCACTGCGCCACCGCTCCTCTCACAACAACCTACACATGCCACGCGCAACTTAGTTCAACGCACACGCATGTAACCCACACGCACACGCATGTAACACACGTGCAGCCTACACAGTTCTGTCGGGGCAAATGCTGTTGGCGTGCGCCTATGAAGGCCGGAAACGGTGTGGCTGGTGATGTGGTCAGCACCACCCCAGCCCCTGTACCCCTCCACCCACCCAATACCCAGGTACACACCCACCCAATATCCAGGTACACACCCACCCAATACCCAGGTACACATACAGCCACAGGTACACACAGAGACAGACACAGGTACACACACAGACACAGGTACACACACAGCTACAGGTACACACACACACAGGTACACACACAGGTACACACACAGACACAAGTACATACACACACACAGGTACACACACAGGTACACACACAACCACAGGTACACACAGAGACACACACAGACACAGGTACACACACACAGGTACACACAGACACAGGTACACACACAGCCACAGGTACACACACACAGGTACACACAGCCACAGGTACACACACACACAGGTATACACACAGGTACACACACAACCACAGGTACACACAGAGACTCACACAGACACAGGTACACACACACAGGTACACTCACACACAGGTACACACACAGACACAGGTACACACACACAGGTACACACAGCCACAGGTACACACACACACAGGTACACACACAGGTACACACACAACCACAGGTACACACAGAGACACACACAGACACAGGTACACACACACAGGTACACTCACACACAGGTACACACACAGACACAGGTACACACACACACAGGTACACACACACAGGTACACACACACAGAGACACACACACACAGACACACACACACAGGTACACACAGCCACAGGTACACACACTGTACCCATCTTCTTGGTTTTTTCGGTAAATTCACGTAGAAGGGAAATAATGAAATAAAAAATTTACACTGTACCCATTTGAGGCCGAGTCTACCTATGGGTGAGACTCCGACATACGACACGGGCAGCCGCTTTCCTGCGCGGTGTGCTGGGCACGAGGCTGTGATAACAACAAAATGCTGAGAGCAACTCGGATTCAATTTGACATAATCACAACAGTGTACCTATAAGCACACACACAGTCACACACTCGACCACATGTAGCTGAATGCGTGTGCTCTCACGTCCTTCCAGATGCACAAGTGGCGAGCGAGACGCACGTCCTGGACGTGACATTATGTTGTACGCGCTGTGTGCATTGCATCCTATTGAAGCGCGCCGGTCGTATAGGTCACGCCGATGTCAACGCCGTGCTGTGGCTATGATCGTCGTATTCGTGGTTCTTCCGGTAAAGTCACGTAGAAGGGAAAGAATAAAATAATAACATAAGACAATACAATATTATTATTTTAGTATTTCCCTTCTACGTGACTTTACCGAAAGAACCAAGAATATGAATCCCTGCAGTCACGAAAGCTTTCAATCGAAATATAAACGCCGTGTTTAGCATTACGTATCATGGGCTCGCACTGGTGAAGTATGGTCGACCCAGTTCCCACCACCTGGCAGGCAGACGACCCTCATCCTGCAGTGGGCTGCTGCGTCTACTGTACGTGTACATTACATGTATATAACAGGACAACGTTTCGGGCAACATCCCTTCGTAGCATGGAAAGTAGCACATATGGTGTGCATGTGCTATGAAGAAGGGCCATTGCACGAAACGTCGTTTAATACAGCACACCTGTCAACAACCCCTTATCGGTGCCCTACCTTATCACGGATCAATTCAGACCGGATTGGTCATCCCGTGCCCCTTGAACATCTCAGCGTTCACCCCACAAAGTCCCATCACAAGGGGAGAAACACAAACAAATAAGACACAAATATGACACGTTTTGTTGCCCGCATTAAGACGGCTGTACGTCGTATGGACCTGAAAACTCAATTTCCCTGTACAAGAACACGGGGTGATGAACCGTGTCGGGTGTTTGTGGTTCATGCAAACTTGATTTGAAGCTTTCGTGACTGCAGGAATTACTCTGTGGTTCTGTCGGTAAAGTGACGTAGAAAGTTTCATGCAGTACTTGATTCTTTGCAAAAGGTTCCTGTTTGAACATCTTAACATATTGGAAGAAAGGGTAAAACCTACGCTTATTTTTTGTCATACTTTGATATTGTCCCATTTTGATTTCACCAGCTCACAACTTTCATTCTTGAGTCAGAACCAGTGCGCAGACACTCCATCCCTAGCCCTGCTCTGCTGTGAATAAGGCCCATTGCCCAAAACGTTGGCCAATCCACTCCTGTACGAGAGCCTGCCCACTGCGTTGCGAGTCGCCTCTCGTGTCAGTGCGGGTTGGTGATATGAGACATTGTTAATTGGTAACGACAGGGAGCATAGATAGACCTGTGGGTACTCTACAACAACTGATGTCGCTGCACTGCACTGTTGCGAGCAGCCGACTGCGTCTGTTATCAGCCCTATCCAGCAGCAGAGAGTGGTGGACATGGAGCCCTGGTCAGTGGTGTAGTAACTACATTATCAGTGGTGTAGTAACTACATTATCAGTGGTATAGTAACTCCATTATCAGTGGTATAGTGACTACATTATCAGTGGTGTAGTAACTACATTATCAGTGGTATAGTGACTACATTATCAGTGGTATAGTGACTACATTATCAGTGGTATAGTGACTACATTATCAGTGGTGTAGTAACTACATTATCAGTGGTGTAGTAACTACATTATCAGTGGTGTAGTGACTACATTATCAGTGGTGTAGTAACTACATTATCAGTGGTATAGTGACTACATTATCAGTGGTGTAGTAACTACATTATCAGTGGTGTAGTAACTACATTATCAGTGGTGTAGTGACTACATTATCAGTGGTGTAGTAACTACATTATCAGTGGTGTAGTAACTACATTATCAGTGGTATAGTGACTACATTATCAGTGGTATAGTGACTACCTTATCAGTGGTGTAGTGACTACATTATCAGTGGTGTAGTGACTACATTATCAGTGGTGTAGTAACTACATTACCAGTGGCGTAGTGACTACATTATCAGTGGTATAGTGACTACATTATCAGTGGTGTAGTGACTACATTATCAGTGGTGTAGTGACTACATTATCAGTGGTGTAGTAACTACATTACCAGTGGCGTAGTGACTACATTATCAGTGGTATAGTGACTACATTATCAGTGGTGTAGTAACTACATTATCAGTGGTGTAGTGACTACATTATCAGTGGTGTAGTGACTACATTATCAGTGGTGTAGTAACTACATTACCAGTGGCGTTGTGACTACATTATCAGTGGTATAGTGACTACATTATCAGTGGTGTAGTGACTACATTATCAGTGGTGTAGTGACTACATTATCAGTGGTGTAGTGACTACATTATCAGTGGTATAGTGACTACATTATCAGTGGTATAGTAACTACATTATCAGTGGTGTAGTGACTACATTATCAGTGGTATAGTGACTACATTATCAGTGGTGTAGTGACTACATTATCAGTGGTATAGTGACTACATTATCAGTGGTATAGTGACTACATTATCAGTGGTGTAGTGACTACATTATCAGTGGTATAGTGACTACATTATCAGTGGTATAGTAACTACATTATCAGTGGTGTAGTGACTACATTATCAGTGGTATAGTGACTACATTATCAGTGGTATAGTGACTACATTATCAGTGGTGTAGTGACTACATTATCAGTGGTGTAGTGACTACATTATCAGTGGTGTAGTGACTACATTATCAGTGGTGTAGTGACTACATTATCAGTGGTATAGTGACTACATTATCAGTGGTGTAGTGACTACATTATCAGTGGTGTAGTGACTACATTATCAGTGGTATAGTGACTACATTATCAGTGGTGTAGTGACTACATTATCAGTGGTATAGTGACAACATTATCAGTGGTGTAGTGACTACATTATCAGTGGTATAGTGACTACATTATCAGTGGTGTAGTGACTACATTATCAGTGGTATAGTGACTACATTATCAGTGGTGTAGTGACTACATTATCAGTGGTATAGTGACTACATTATCAGTGGTGTAGTGACTACATTATCAGTGGTATAGTGACTACATTATCAGTGGTGTAGTGACTACATTATCAGTGGTATAGTAACTACATTGTCAGCTCAGGGTGCGGCGATGGGTCAGGTGGGGGCCCTCAATATTCGATGTGAATTAAAATAAAACGTGGAACGTAAATTAAAGCATCTTCCAAAAAAAAAAGTTTGAACCGCGTTTTGAAATTTTTTTTGTTCTTTTTACACTTCTTGAAAACAAATCTCAAGGGAGGCCTAACTCGTAGCTTTGGCCACGAGGGGGTTGGGGGGGGCAAGGCACCTCCTGCATGCCCCCTCGCTCGTTCCGCCACTACTGCCCTGGTGCACGGAGTGCAATGGGGGGCCCCCCTCTCTCTCTCCGGCCCCCAATCTGTCACCTCTCGGTAGCACGGCCCCCCTCCGGCTCACGTGCCTCCTGCGGTCCATTTGCAGCGCCTGAGCACTCGGCAGCTATCGCACGGCTCCCATCACGGGCAGCATTATTTATTTATTCGTAATCAGGTGACGGCTCTTTCCCCCTCCCCTCTCATCCCCGGGATCCTCATTCCTTCTCCCCCCACCTCCTCCTCCTCCACTTCCTGCCCTGCGCTCCTCCTCCTCATCCCGCTGCTCATCTCGAGCCAAGCCCTCCCCTCTGTCCGTCTTGGGGCACTTCCGTCCCGGCATTACCTTCCCTCTGCAGTGCCTTTCTCTTTCTGCGTACATTAACATCCTTGACTCTACATTCCCATGCGGCGTGTCACGGGCACGCAGTTTTGCGCGCGTGAAGCATCTTCGCGTGCTTGCCAAATGCCCAACATCACGCTGTTATCCACAAATGCACAACACAATGATAATAAAGGAATAATAATACATTTCTACCTACGTGACTTTACCGAAAGAACTAAGAGTATGAATCCTTGCAGTCACGAAAGCTTCAAATCTAGAAGCTTCAAATCTAGAAATAATTTACTGCCCTGTCAGCCCACTGCTGCATGAAGGCTTCTCCTTGCAACTTCGGTCACGGGGCATGTGTTGACCATACCTCACCTCACTGGTCAGTTCAGGACGGTTAAGTTGACGGGGGGGGGGGGCAAGACCGGTTCAGATACCACTGATGTTAGCTGTGGCCGTGGATCGAACTTGGGTCGTCGGGTTCGTAGCAGTGCGCGAACCACTGCGTCACCTCTCCACGAACACACAGAACACGTCGTAAATATGTAACCAGTTTCGGAAAACATAATCACGCTTGAAGTGAATGTTCTAACAACGCCGAGGAACGTGAGCCCTGTGGTGGTGGCGCACAGAGCCACATCCGCTAGAGAAATATGACCACACACCGAGACGTGGGTCACACCTTGCCACGGCGTGGTCACTCTTGCAAACGAGTTCTCGCTCCGTGGAAAAAAAATTCTTGCAAGGTGTGGCACGATTAATTGTCACGATTATGGGGGTTGGCATTAAATTCGAGATCCGATTAGACTTCATTTTTTTTACATTACGGTATAAAAACTAGTGTGGCTTAAGGTACCACGTGAACTTACGTGCCAGATTTAGGAATGGCAAATAATCGTATCTTACGCGTGCAATTCAAGGTGAGCATCGTGAGCATGAGAATCGATATGAATTAATGAACTGACTTGATGAATCAATACATCGTGATACCGCTAATAAAGACATAGATGGGCAGTCAGACAATTTAAATGAATATATAATTTGTTGCAATTGTCTGGTATTGTGTGGCTGTTTCCCGGTCACGTAATTAACATTCGTGGCCACGTGAGGAGTGTCTCCGATCTGTATACTTGCATCTAATTTCTATTTAACCAGCTTACTGTACACTGTCACTGTGTACATCTATCAGGAGGAAGATCTGGCTAATACATTTACGAGGCCCTAAATGCAACTACATCTCGAGGCGCTGCATAGAAACGGTGAGCACGTTTATTTTCACAGAGATGAGCAGAGACTTGAAACAGGGGCAGGGAGTCAACGGCACGGATGGCTGGAGAAAGAGGGTTTCGGACTACAGAGGAGAAATGTTGATCTACCACTGAGCCACACGCGCCCCTCGTGCATGTGTGCGTGCCTGCGTAGTGCTGGCCACCCCACGAAAGGATGACATGCAAATTCGTGAAGCGTTCCACCGTTAGTTTTCGTGGGGTGCAGTATAGCGGTTCGTGCGCTGCGCTACGAACTCGGAGACTTTAAGTTCGGCCAACGCCAGTGACGATGATCTGAACCAGTCCTGGGCCTCCCCTAGGTCGACTCAGCCTTGAATGAGTACCCGGTGCGGTGCGTAAACATCGCCACTAGGGAGACAAAGGCGGCCGGGCGTGGTGTTGGCCACCTCGCCCCCCTTGTGTGCCGTTCCGGCCCTCATAGGTGCTCGCAAACAGCACTTGCCCCAACAGTCTGTTAAGGCTACACGGGGGATCTTTGTGCGTGTGCGAACCATGTCGGTGAACGCCGTGCTCGACGGCCGTGCCGAACACGCGGTCCCAACCACAAGCAGCTCCCAGCTCGGAGCCACCAACAAGCGCGCGCTCACCCCGGAACCTCTCGTTGTGCCTTTAGAGAGCGTGAGGTGGGAAGTGAGGCTGGCTGGGTGAATGGCCAGGTGGCTCGCTGCGTGGCTGCATGGGTGAGTGGCTGGATTGCTGGCTGTGTATATTGGCTGTCCAGGTAGGCAATGGTTTGGTGTTCTATGAGGCGGTGGCCATGTGGCTGGCTGGGTGGATGGATTACTTAATGTCTGGCTGGGAAGTTGGGTCAGTGGCTAACTGAAGGGCTGGTTGTCTGGCTGGGTGCCTGGCTGGGTTTCTGGCTGGGTGGCTGGGTGTTTAGCTGGGGTGTCTGGCTGGTTGTCTGGCTGGGTGCCTAGCTGCATGGCTGGGTGTCTGGCTGGGTGTCTGCCTGTGTGTCTGTCTGGGTTTCTGGCAGGGGTGTCTGGCTGGGTGTCTGGCTGGGGTGTCTGGCTGGTGTGTCTGCCTGGGTGGTGGGGTGCAGTATTTCAGTCCAAAGTGCAAGAGCAGAGTCCCCCGTGAGCCACGGGCGCAAAAAAAAAACTGTTCTGCCGTTTCCCGTAATGCATCAGGAAGCTGTGGCCCCGAGCCGTGCGTGATAAACGTGCGTGAGTGAGTGTATGTGTGCGTGTGAGTGAGTGTATGTGTGCGTGTGAGTGAGTGTGTATGTGTGCGTGTGAGCGAGTGAGTGTGTATGTGTGCATGTGAGCGAGTGTGTATGTGCGCGTGCGTGCGCGCGCCTAAGGGAGCGCTGTCGGTGTGGTTTGCTCTCTGGGCTATGATCCCAGTGACCCAGCTTCAATTCCCGGCCAGTGACAACACCGGTGTGGGAAATCGGAATTCGAACCCTGCGGTTGGTCTCCCACTAGGGTAGACTCGGCCTAAATTTACATTGACATTTTTTCACGACGGCAGTTCGCCGTCATGAAAAGTACGACACAAAGGCGGACAGATTTATGCGATGAAGGCCATCCCACCTGCTTGTGCCACGCCGACCTCAACAATAATAGGCGCTCGTGAACAGTAACTGGCCCCCCCTGATGTGCAAGCGGATAAGGTGGCATGTTTGTCGTCAGTTTTGCATGCGGGTCACTTTCCGGCGATGTTTATAACGCTCCGTCAAAAAACAACAACCACCACCACCAGCCCCCACCCCGTGCTGTGACTTATCCGACGTGCCCACATTCCCGGTATCCGCGGGGCATTTTGACATTTTTCAGGAAGCGGAATCTCTCTCCGCCGCTGGCACCCCAGGGGCGGGCGGGCGAGAGGGCCGTCGCTGTTGTTGGGGGCAGGGGAGGGGCAGGCCGCGGGGGGGGGGGGGGAATTGACCCCGACATGAACTCCGATGACAGTGCGCTGCCTATAAATAAACATGTGCCAGTCAGGTGCGCGATCTGGCCCGCCACATTTCAGGCTAAGTCGACCTACGCGAGTTGTACAACAGCAGCAGCCGCCTTTTACCAATAAGTGGCGATTGCTTGTGTCGAGCGGGATTCTCTTTGAGGCCTCATCAAGCGGTGAACGTTCGCTGGGCAAGAGGTCAGGGCACATACTCAGGTGTTATGAGTTGACCGACTGAGATGATTGGCACCGCCTGTGCCCCCTGCCGTGCCACCTCGCTGTATTTTAGGCTCTCCGCTCGTTGTTGTGAGCGTCGCTCCTCTGCCCTTCATTGTTGCTGGAGGGCGACTGGCTCCAACTGCCCAGTAGCAGCAGCGTCCTTCACGAGCCTCCTCCGCAGAGGCCGATCTTGACACCGCTGGTACAGGTCATCGGCAAGGCCAATCAGCTCCACAACTTCCTGTACCGCATCGGCTCCATCTCTTCCTTAGCCCGTGCCGTGCCCCTGTAACCCCCTCTATCAGGCCAAACAGGCTACTTGAGTAAGCGGTGGCCGGGCAGGCAGGCTACATGACCCAGCCAATGCAGCCTTCCTTGCCGGAGGAGCTCACCGATGATGGGATCGTGCCCAAATGTGGACACAGAGACACACACACGCGCGCACACAAATACGTACATACGCATGTGTGCCGCGTGCATTACCCAGGTTGTATTTGAACCCCCACCGCTGCTGTTACCTGGGCGTCTTCGCTAAGCAAACCTCGCTCTGCCAACAGCATCAGGTGTGGGTAGCGATACCCAGGCCTGGATAGTTTAGGCTGAGCCATGGTCAGGTGACATTGACCTCAGGTTTACGATGGTTATTTTGCACGCGCGTGTGTTTGTGTGTGAGGAGCAGTTAGCCAACAACAGTGACGATTATCTGAACCGGTCCTGAGCCTCCCCTAGGTCGACTCAGCCTCAAATGAGTACCTGGTGCGGTGTGTAAACATCGCCACTGGGGAGACAAAGGCGGTCGGGCGTGCTGCTGGCCACCCACCCCCTCGTGTACCGTTCCGGCCTTCATAGGTGATCGCTAACAGCACTTGCCCCTATAGTCTGTTAAGGCTATACGGGGGATATTTGTCTTTTGTGTGTGTGTACAAATGACCAAGGTCACCCCCACACTATCACTAACCCTCACGGCCCTTCGATGCCACAATCAAACCCAAAGCTGTAGCCGGGTGTGGTGGCAAGTGTTGGTGGATCACGCAGAGATTTGCGAAACTCCCAAACCCATTCGGCTGCGAGGTGGTGGCCGCTAGGATGTTGACAGAACGTCAGGAAAGTCCGGGAGCCCGGTCCACGTGGAACTTTGATGGTTATCTGTTTGTACGTGTGCTCACTTCTCTCCGAGTACTCCCATATAATGCACTTGTCATGTCTGCGTTCCCTGCCTTCAACCCACGCTAACCAGCGTGGCGAAGTATGGTCGCACAACCGCCACGGCACCTGCGCAGACGCGGGGAGACCCTCGCATTTTCACTGACTTCCTCCCGCCCCAAACACGGCTCTCGCTCGATAAAATAACTTGGCCAAAAAATCCCACTGTGGCAGGATCCTCCCGAGAGCGAGTCTTGAGACTCGTTGACGCTTTCCTGGGTAAATAAATTACATTCCTCAGGATTAAGTAGGAACTGAAGCTCGCACTGTTGATAACTTATAGGCCAGTGAATCTGTGTGAGAGCTACGGGGCAATAGAGGGCATTGGCTAAACGCGTATCGACGATAACTTTGCGTTGCTAAGCCATTGATCGGTGCCTGTTATCGCGGAGGCGATGATGGTGTCACGTTTTCGGGGCGAATGCTTCGCTCAGACGTGCGCTATTGTATGTACGTTGAACTTTTTTCGCATCGTACGTAGCCAACCGTGCTAATCGGAGGTGTGTGGGAAGGACAACAAACTAAACACATGAAGCAGTTCTAAAGGAGTGATTTTAAATCTAGATTTAAAAGTGCAGAGCTCCTGTGCCTTCCAAATATCGGAAGAAAGAGCATTCCAGATGGCCGCAGAAGCGCATCCGAAAACGCGCGATGCAGTGACCATCTTAATTCGATGATGACCAGAGTTCGCGTGATGGCTATTGACCGGCCGGCGAGCAACAAGGCCATAAGTTCGACTCCCGATGGTAATTCCCGCAGAGGGAGCCGGGCGGGGGGGGGGGAAAGTGGTGGAATTTTCCATAGTTCTCATCTACTGGTGCACGTGGCTGCGTCAAAGTGTCCGGGCCTCCTGTCAGCGGGCGCGCTCGCAGCAGAAACGAGAGAGGCCCGTGCACATTGGCGGCGCGTGTCGTTCTGGTCGCAGGCCACACGCAGGCTTTCACCGAGTGCAAACTCATCGCGGCAATGATTGACGAAGCCAGAAACTGACGTTGACCGCGGTAGGAGGTGGGTCGGCGTGGCGGGGGCAGAACGTTGGCTCGGCAGAAATGCTGTACGTCCGAAACATTAGGGGGAATAGTTTCTCGGGATGCGGCCGAATTTGGCTGGTTGTTGGGGTCGTGGCGAATACTGTGGTGACCGTCGTGGTGATCGTGGCGGCAGCGTGGTGGTGGACATGATGGTGGAGGTGATGGTAGTGTGATGGTGGTCATTAGGGTAGTTGGTGGAGGTGATGGGCAGTAGGGAGGATGATGTTGATTATCGTGGTCATATATAATGTCGTTGTGGTGTTGGCAATGGTAAGAGGCTGGTGATGACGATAGCGATTATGATGGTGGTGTTGGTGACAGCAGAGAATGGTGGTACATTGGTTAGCACACTCCATTATGACCCCAGTGACCCGAGTTCAGTCTCCATCCATAACTAACATTCGTGGAAAGTGGCATTAGAACTCATCCTGAGCCGCCACTTATGTTGACCTGGCCTTAAATGAATAACTGGAATGTTCTGTGAACGTGAGCACGAGCAAGTCAAAGCCACGTAGGCATGGTGCTAACGACACCACCCATTCGTGTCCTACGCCAGCCTTAATAGGCGCTCACGAACAGCAGTCGGCCCAACACTATGGATACACGGGCAGGGATCTTTGCCTGTGATATTGGTGATATTATTGACGACGATGTTGTATGTATGTTGAATTTCTTTTGGGGGGGAAGGACAGCAAACTAAACACAAAAAGCAGTTCTATGGAATTTCCTTTTCAGTCGTTATGTTAAAGTGCACAGCTCCGGCGGCTTCCTAATACCGGAAGGAAGAGCGTTCCAAACAGCCGCAGGTGCGCATCTGAAAGCGCACGATGCAAGTGACCGGCGGCCAGCCAAAATCCGGTGCTGCGACGATGCCGATGGTGGCCGTGTGTTGCTCCATCGCCAGTGCTCATCGCTGCGATCAGACCGCGCGGTGGAGCACTGGTGGATAAGCGTGGTTGCCGTTTGTTTTTGTTCATCTGAAATTTGCGCGCCGCTTGCAGCTCGGTGGCGAATCGATGGCGGTGGAGCCGCGTGCCGGGGCGCGCTGGGGCACGGTGGGGGGGGGGGGGGTGGCGAGCGGCGATGCTTTCCGCGCTTCTCGCGAACGCGCGCCGGTCGCGCTGCTCGTGCGGTTTCCCGCGTGGCAATCGTCTCTAGCGGAGGCGGAAACGGTGCGTCGATCCACCTCTCGGGTAATCGATCATTTTGACTCGAGCGGCGTCAATCAGTGGTTAGCCGCGACGTGCCGTCAACCTCCCACATTCGGTTTCGGTTCGACTCCCAGCCGTGGCTGACGGCAGTGACGAGTGATATCCGAACCGGTAGCCCCCTTGGTCTATCCCACGCGGTGCAGTACGGTCAGACACTCCCATGACCAGAATGTAGCGTGGAGAGGCCTTTATCAAGGAGTGGATTGACAAAGGGCCGTTACATTGCCAACGATTTGCTCATTTTACATGCAAAGTGAACTGTGCAAGCAAGCAATGGGAATTGCAACAATACAAACGGGGTGGTAAAAACTAAACCCAAATATATTTTGTCTTCAATTGTAACCATGAAGTGTAACAATTCATATACCATGGTAGATGTGTGTGTGCACCAACTAATCCACCATGATATACTGCGGTGTGCAGGCCGAGGGCATCAGCTACACGCCGCCACTGAGTCCGCTGCCGGCGCCGGGCAGCGCACGGACACAGCCCAGCCTCCGGCTCAGCATGGCGCCCAAGGAGGCCGGCCGCATCCCACTCAACCTCGGTGGGGCTCTCTCTCCCTCTCTCCCTATCTGTGTTGGGCACTCTATAAAAACACAGATCGGCCTCGTTATCAGCATCACCTCGGGCTCGTGTCAGCTAACGTTCGACCTTGTTCGACCTTGTTCGACCTTGTTCGTTGGTTTGTTTTTAAAACGCGGTCGTCGCTTCCCTCCCACCTCCAAGTGACAGGGAGGAGGACGGGGGCAGGTGGGGGAGTGTCGCTGCAGGGGCACGGCGCTCGTGGTGTCGGGTGATTCCAGGAACTGCCTGGCACGGCTTGCCTCTGTTTGCCAGGGGTCGTGGAAAGGCACCATTTTTCTCTCCTCCGGTCGTACTTTTGGTTGAGAAGCCGCTAAGCTACGCGGCAAACGCAACCGCGCGTAACTCGGCTGTCCATCCGGCCCAATTAGTGCCAATTAGATGAGCAAGGGGATGATGGGCGAGTGACATCGCGTGGGGTGGACCCCATGTGACCTTTCGTGCCTTGTTCGTCATTTGCCCACGCTGCGACAAAGCGAAGTGAAGCGCGGAGGTCAGGTTGATCTGTTGACTTATCCCAGGGCTTCCAAAAGAGCTCCGGCCCTGGTTCCCATCAGAGGCCGCCCCTCCGTGCGTACAAATCTCCCGCGTTCCAATGCACAAAGAACCGTTGCTTGAACGACCGCATGCTACGCTCATTAATTGATCAGGCAAGCTAGTTGAGGTCATCATCGACTGCAAACAGAGACTCGGATTCAGCGTGGACCCTACGGCTGTGACTATTTACTCACCCCCGGCGGATCGGTGAATTGTCGCGTTCCAGGACCGCGATTCAATTGACATAATTGAGACTTTTTGTTTGTTTGTCTCATACATTTTGCTGTGGCATTTGTTCAGCTTCGTTGGGTACAACACGTGGGATCTGTGTGGTGTGATAGTGCATAAAACTGGCACAGTATACGGAAATGGCAGTGAAGTCAACGATATAATGTGTGGGGGGGAAAAAAAACAGTAAGTGGAATTGAAAGAGAGAAGAATTGGAAATAAGAAGAAACAGTTGGAAAGGGGAACGGAGAAGCGGGACTAAAGGGTCAGGATTGCGCAAAAGGGTAGGGAGGCCGGGACGGAAGTCCCAGAGACGGACAAAGATGAGGGCACGGAATATTTCGATTTAAAGCTTCCGTGACTGCAGGGATTCATCTTCTTGGTTCTTTCGGTAAAGTCACGTAGAAGGGGGGGGGGGAAAAGATAGAAAAAAATTCAAAATATTCATTTTATTAAGTTTTTTGGGTATTATTTTATTATTTTATTATTTTATTATTTCCCTTCTACGTGACTTTACCGAAAGAACCAAGAAGAGGAGGGCACGGCTCAAGATGAACGGCAAACAGAGAGGAGGAGCACTGGGCAAGTATCTGCCGGGAAATTAAAACTCTGGCACAAGCGATGACACAAATGCCCGCTGCGTTCCCATGACAGCCGCCCACCCATTCATGTGGAGCAAAGAGGACGTGGCTCAGTGGCTGCGCTGGGCCGAGGAGGAGTTATCTCTGCGAGCGGTCGACTCGGGGCAGTTCGAGATGAACGGCAAGGCGTTGTGCCTGCTCACCAAGGACGACTTCCGCTACCGCTCCGCCAGCGCTGGTGAGTTGTCGGCGAGCAACGCGACCGCGTGGGTTCTCGCCGTCGAGCTGTACGGCTCTGGGACGGATGCGACTTTGGGGCGTAGCGTGCTTTGTTCGGCACGACGTACGTCCGACGTTCCGCTTACCCGCGTGCTGGGAACGACTTTGGGGACTTGTCGTCAAGCCGCTCACGTTCTCCGTCAATCTTGCCACGGCATTGCCGGATGCCGAATTCGGTCAAACGTTTCTCTTCCCCTTTCTTCCCTCGCGCTGCTCTGCTTTGGGAATTCCGCCCCCCTCCTCCCACCCACCGTCTGCTTTCCCACGGTTCTTGGAAAAGCTCTCGCTTGACTCGGGAAACGTACCAACTCGTATCGATTGCACCTTCAACAGCCTCGCTGTTTGTTGCCGGCCGCTTGGCGTTTGGGCCCCCGAGGCCGGCGTCCGTGATTCGAAACGATCGGCTCGGCCACTCTGGTCGCAGGCAAAAACGTGATGTACGCAACGTACCTTAAACTTCTTTCGCACCGTACGTGGCGCACCGTATGCGGCGCGCCGCGCTAATCAGAGGTGCGGGGAAAGGGCAACGCGTGGGGCGGCGTTGCGAAAAGTTCGGTCAGCGGGGGAGCGAACGGGGGCCGAACCTTGGCCCCAGGCGGCCGAACGTCCGAACAGACAGCGCCGTGTCCCCCCGCCTGGGTGAGTGACACCGTGTGGTGCCCTGCAGGTGACGTCCTGTACGAGCTGCTGCAGAGAATACTGGCCAAGTCCAAGTGTCAGCCGTGGAGCACCCTGCAGCTCTGCTTTACAGGTGACAAAAAAAAACAAAGATCCGCCTTCCACCACGCCCGCTTGTCGCCTTTAACAGACACGTGACATTTCAGAGGAATGATCCAGTATTAAACCGTGAACCGATCGCTTTCTGCCAAACGGCATCTTGGCCGGAACGCAGATTCTTCGCCGCAGCCCTCGCAGCGCTTCACCGTCCTCAAGGACTCTCCCGTGGGCACGCCGCGGCCTTCTCCGCAGTACCGGGCGGCTTCCAACGGCACCGGCGGCGGAGGAGACGCCGCCGCCGCCACGGGCGCCGGCGGGACGCCGCGCGCCAGCCCCGACGACGCCGTCACGCGTGCCCCCCCACAGCCGTCGTCGCACCGAGACGGCAACTGCCGCCCCGTTGTGTTTTCATCGCCGCGGCCCGACCCCCATCCCCTCCAGCTCCACATCCACCAAAACCACCACCAGCAGCAGCTGTACAAGCAGCAGCATCATTACCAGCAGCAACAGCAGCAGCAGCTGCAGCAGCAGCAGCAGCAACGCCTGCTGGGCCCGGTGCATGCCGTGCGCTTCGCGGGAGCAGACAGCGAGGAACAGCCGCTCAACCTGTCCCACCAGCCACAGGAGGCCTCCTCGTCCGACCAGCCGATAGGCCGCATTGCAGGTATCGTCTCGACAGCAACGTCACAGCAACGCCACAGCAACGCCACTGAAAGCCCCGTTTAAAACGTGTACACACAGCGCACACAACACAGATACCACAGACAGACCCCCACCCCTTCCCGAATCGCCCTCGAAAAACTGTTGGGCAAGTGTTCATGACTTGGTGTCGCCAGGTCGATGGTCCCCTTACCGCTCTACGCCGGCACACACACACGCACGGCGCACACACACACACACAGCACGCACACACACACGGCGCACACACACACGCGCACACACACACGGCGCACACACACACACGCGCACACACACACACAGCGCACACGTGGCACTACCTTTCAAACGCTCCGCTGCCCTCCTCCTCCTCCGCGGCGTGCCAGACTGCCGCCTGCTGTGGGACTACGTGTACCACCTGCTGTCGGACTACCGCTACGAGAGCTACATCCGCTGGGAGGACCGCGAGCTGCGCGTCTTCCGCATTGTGGAGCCTAACGGGCTGGCGAAGCTGTGGGGGATGCACAAGGCAAGAGGGTGGTCCTCGTGCCCGCCGGGGCTTCGGATGAACGCGGGGGGGGGGGGGGAGGGCGGTTTAGGGGGTCTGCGGCCTTGGAGGCCCTGGGATTTTGAGGGCCCCGAAAGACGGGTACTCCGCCACCACGCAGAACCGCTTTTGTGTTTAGTTTGTTGTCTTCCCCCCCCACCCCACACCTCCGATTATCACGGTTGCCTACGTACGGTGCGAAGGAAGATCAACGTACACACACACAAAGCACCGTTGGATGAATGCCTCTCCATGCCGCTGGTCACGGAGGTTTGTGGGACCAGGGCTTTGAAGCGCTCAGTGCGGGTCCGTGCAGGAAGGCCCACGACCAGTTCAGGTATCGCTCACTCGCCGCCGCAGTTAGCCGGGACTGGATATTGAACTCAGGTCGCTGGGTTCGCAGTGTAGCGCACTAACCACTGCGCCATCGCTCCTCCCCATTCAGCATATATATTCCAAAAACATATTAAATGTGTATATATGAACCTTATGGCGGGACCCCGGGGACCCATAAGCCCCCAGCTCTCGCATAAACTGCGTTGCGACGTCATTTTATGTCTGTTGAAGGCGAACGACACGGCAGTCTATTCCTCTCGACGAGCGCTACACGATGCGCTAATCAAAGTTTTGTTTATGACGACGGCATTCGTCTTCGCCGCTGCGCTTGGATGACACGACAACAGAACGATCCGCGCCAGGTGGGTCATGGCGTTTATGTGCGCGGTGACGGGGATGATGGGCGAGTGACATCGCGTGGGGTGGACCCCATGGAACCTTTCGTGCCTTGTTCGTCAGTTGCCCACGCTGCGACAAAGCGAAGTGAAGAGTCGCCAAAAACAAATAAATGAATTACGATTTTGACTCGGGGTCCCGCCATAAGGTTCATATCCAACTTTATAGGAGTTGAACACCATATTTTTAGCGTGGTAAATCCTAAAGTGCCATTGGGTAATGGATTCCTTCGCGTCGCTTACGTGTTTTACTTCCAGTTAGGTGCCGACATCAAAATAGGTGCGCGATGGTAGATCGTATTTAAAAACTGAAATAACCAAGGTGAATAACAGAGGTGGCGTTTTGGCATTGGGCATAGGTGGTGGTGAAACGGCCGTCACCACCGTCATCACAACTCCGGCTGTCGCCTGATGAGACTGGTTGTTGTAATTACCGCGAAACCGGCGAAACCTCACAGTACTGGAATTGTAAATGTTGTCGTGAGTTTACTCTCCAACACACAAGCGGTGTGCTGAACTCGTCACGAATTTGCACGTTTTGTTTATGTGACAAAGCTCACTGATTGTCTGTGTCGGGTGGTGGCGGGGTTGAACAACACATTAATATTTACGAAAAAACCTCTTATGGATAACATTGGTCGCGAAAGCCGACTACGTGTTAAACTGAACGTCGTCGTCATCATCATCAGCCACGGTCAATCCACCACACTGCCGAATGCGCGGGTTGTCGACGGGAGAGACCAGGTAGCACCCGCCGCTCACGGCAGCGGACGTCGTGGAAGCTCGTGCCGCCGGGTTCATCGCGCAAAAATTCACGAGCCGCTGAGCCACCATCGCCGCCGTCTCCTGCGCTCCGTAATATTAGTTATACTGCACGTACACCGTGCGAGGTTCTGCTTCGTAACGGAGGTCACCTCAACGGGTTAAAGACGTGCGGGGCGAGTCGCTCTGACAATGGGCCGAGAGCAGGCGAAGTGCGGAGAAAACGTGTCGGCCTGAGCGGTTCGACACGCGAGCGGTCTCGGGCCTTCGTCTGTGCGAGGTGCCTCCCAGTGGGTGCAGCAGTGAGCGCAGATGATACCCCCTGCTGATAAAATGCGACCGCGGTTAACGTGAAACGAGCGCGATTATACCCAGCAGTTAATTTGCGCTCTTGCTAAGCAGTGGGAATGGATCAGGGCCTGGCTGAGACTAGGCTGAGTGGGCCTTACCTGGTAAAATACAAATAGCTTCGAGTTTTAGTTTATAGATTCCATGCTGCTATGAAAAAAATACTCACATTCGTCAATAACACTGTGGCCTATAAAGAGAAAATATAAATAATAGGTGACATTCTGGGTAATGGGCCATTTTTATAGCACATGTAGGGCTATGAACAATGTTCATTGCACATGTCACCTGTTATATATTTTGTCTTTAAAGGCAGCGTTGACGAATGTGTGGAGTTTTGTTATTTGTGCTTGTGCAGCAGCATCGCCACACAATTAACAATTTGCAATAAAAATACATTAATTCAATATATTTTTTCAAATGTGAAATACCGGATTAAGTGAACAACAAAAAAATCTCCGCGCAGCCCCGTCAAATCGAACCGAAATCTGCGATTTCCATTGCAGTCCACTTTGACATTACCGCAAAGTCTCTTGGGGTTCACCGCTTTGGGTGGGAAAGAGCAAAAGGCGAATCTAAATAGTCTCTCGCTTGGTCTCGATGTTCCTGCAGAACCGGGTGAACATGACGTACGAGAAAATGTCACGAGCGCTGAGACACTACTACAAGCTCAACATCATCAAGAAGGAGCCCGGCCAAAAGATGCTCTTTAGGTACCGGACGCGCACACACACACACACACGTGCACACATCCAAAAGACAAAGATCCCCCATATAGCCTAAACAGACTTTTGGCAACTGCTGCTGTTAGAAAGAAGCTTTCGGTGCTTGCCCGCACACACGCTTCAATGTCACTTGAACCACCAGCAAATGAGGAAAAGCCAGAACCATTCACCAAATTGATTTTGAGTTGCACCTCTAGGCAAGATGTGATGTAATCTGTGAATCCAGCAGACACGCAAATAGTATGTACGTTGAACTTCTTTCGCACCGTGCATAGCCAACCAGAAGGTGCGGGGGAAGGACAACAAACTAAACACATTCCTGCGGAGGGAGCTGGAAGGAACGTTGGGTTGCTAGGTCAATGGCCAGGGTCAACGGCAGCGTGGTGTATTCCGCAAATATGGCCGACTGTGAGGGCACAAGCCGACATGAGTAGGTTAAACGTTGAGTTTTATAAGGGCACCACGGGGTGACCAGCCCCTCCCCACCCAGCCCCACCCCTCCCACCCCCCACCCAGCCCCACCCTCCCACCCCCCACCCAGCCCCACCCTCCCACCCCCCACCCAGCCCCACCCTCCCACCCAGCCCCACCCTCCCCACCCTCCCTACCCAGCTTCTCCCCACCCTCCCCTCTCCACCCAGCCCCACCCCTCCCATTTTTGGATACACGACGGACGGACACAATAATCCTCTGTGGGCTGGTGGAACCAGGTGGTTCCTACCAGTAAAAGCAGTTGTGTGGTGAGTGTCCATTGCCTGCGCTGGCTACGAGGTGGATAATTGGCAGTGCAAATCTCTGCACCGATGGATTCTTGAATCTACCTGCTGGTGTGATTGGGTTTCACTTGGTGGTTTGTGTGCCAAATGCATATTAATGGAATTGGCCAAACATCCCAATGCAGGGCCCTCCGGACAAAATGTGGCTTTCCTAGATAAAAGGGCACAACCATAATTACTACTTTTCAATGACTCCCATGGAGATCATCCTTAAATTATCATTTACAGTAATTAACTGTGAATGAGAGTTGGTTGGTCGGAGTAATATATCTTGTGTAGCAATTGGTGAATACATTTACATTGTTCACAGTGATCGTTAAACATCGTCATCGTGAACCTCATCATCTCTTCATCAGCTTATCTAACTGCCATGAACAACAATTGCTTGCGCAACCTACTGCGTCCTGATTGACAAGTGGTGAATGCATTTCCGTTGTTAGCACCGGCTGTAAAACATCGTCAACCATCGTCTCTTATTCAGCTGTCACTAACTTTAAAACAGGTCGATCTGTTTTCCCAGGATCATCCTGTTTTGCCATTAGCTGTCTTGGGAATCTGTAAAAGTCTTCCCGGTTAGACCAGAAGTCCCTGTTTTTTGTCAGTTGCATAATCACACTGCTCAAGGCAACGCGTTGACACGTAGCTCTCCCCTTTTCCATGACGATGAGATAATCATTTTGCCGTGACGTGTCCCATTTTGTTTCTGTAGCCAAGAGGTGGTAACCCCCCCACACACATCACAAGCAAACGATCGCTTCTCCACCCAATGCAGCATGAACGACGCCACCGCCTCTGCCCCTCCCAGGTTTCTCAAGAGCCCAGAGGAGATTGTGCAGAGCAAAACCGACAAGCTTGAGCGCATGGAGGCGTGCGAAGCTGATGGCCCCGCCTTCAAGGACGAGGGCGACTCCTTCAAGGACGAGGGCGACTCCTTCAAGGACGAGGGCGACTGGTGAGGGGGCGACGACTCGGCGGGGGAACGGGCTCATCCACGCGGCGACCGGCAGAGATGGGAAAGGCGGCCGGGCGTTGAACACCAGCTTCTGCAGCCTCTTTGCACTCCTTTTTCATCGGCGCATCCCAGCCAAGCCAGCCGCAGGACCTTTCGACGGCACACGGGTGGGTTTCCCGCTGGCTATTTGCCGGGCCAAGCCGGAGCCAAACCGTGGCCCCCCAGGTGAAAACTCTGGCCTCTTAAAGACATCGCAGTGGGGCTCGGGAACGAGCGGGGCCAGGCGTGACGTTGGTCGGTAACACTGCGAGGATGCAACGTCACCACGTCACCATGTCGTCTCGGACTTGCTCGTTGCGCGGCTCGGCCTCCGCAGTGGAAAAACGACCTGGTGCCTCCAAAGCTGTGCCGAGTTGGCTCAGCGTCGCACCACCAGCAACGACTCGGTTGTGCAGTGGAAAAAGAGGTGTAGGGTTAGCATTGTGAAAACATATCTCCCTTTTCTATTCCAGTACTCTTATTATTATTTCATCACTTCCACACAGGTGCTGTTGGATGTGCCTTAAGTGCGGTGCTCACTTGGGGAAAACGAGTTTCCGCTGACCTCTGCGCGCCTGGCTCTCTAGGCGGTAACTCTCGCGAAAAAAAACTGTTTTTACCGAGAGCTGAAGACAATTCTTCGCAGCCTGCGTTGTGCGACATCCGGAGAGCCCTGGCGGCGGTGGACGTCCGTGCCTATCATCGACGGGACGAGAAAACCAAACGGGCTCAAGACGCAATGAGCCACCTCACCAGGGCCAGTGCGCCAACGACACTTGTACATCGCGGATTCACGGAGACATACGATTGTGTTGGGAATTTTTAAAAAGCGCTCTTCACCGTTAACCCTCAAACGAACACAAAAAAGACACAAACCACGCACTGACGAAAAATCAGAAGATGCGAAACTTCTGATTAAAACCCCCGTCAAAAGCTTTGAGCTGTTGGGGAAACTGCAGAGTGGATTGGTACGAAGTTAAAAAACAAAAGGACACGGCTGGCGTTTCTGTCGTCACAAACAGCAACAACCATCAAACGTTTCTTGTACACACGGACTTTAGTTTGTTGAGGAACTGCTTTCGGTTCTTCTATACACACGTTGGTCAAAATATTGCACGGTTTTTTTTTATCAGAGTGCACTGTGTATTTGTGCAAATGACATTGAACAGAAAACAACCATTGTGCCTAACTTTATTGTTGTTTGTTTGGGGGTTACGGGTTCGCAAGGTACTGTTATATCGCAGGATTAAAATGTACTTGATGTTTCTCGCTTAAGTCAACGTCTTATGATGAAACCGCGGCACGACGAGGGTGTGTAATAATTTTCCTGGTGGCGGGTTTGATTCTGAGAATAGCCGTGCGAAAAGCATTAATAATGAATTACTGCGTGCATTGCAATTGGACGTTTTAAAGGCATTTGGAAGATTCAAAGGGGCGGTTCACAATATTTACACCATTATTATTTTTCTAAAGGCAACAACAAGACGAGGCGCGCGCTAACGAACACGACCCAGCCGTGCCGGTTAAGATGCTGTTTGTGCAACGCTGCCCAGTGTAGCGCCGTGCTGAAACTGTGCAAGCACTCGGGCAGATGCACAAGTCGCTGACAACACACACCGAACGCTTTCCCCCTCTGCTCTTTCTTGCAAGGACAATGATTGTATCGGTGCTGGGCAAGGTGGCTCAGTTTGGGGGTTGAACTATACGTGAACGAGTTCCTGTGTTGTAAATATAGAAACTGTTTTTATCGACTTACGTTTTATTTTTTTGTGCAGACTTTATATTGTTATTTATGCTTTGGTAGCGGATGGGGGTTGTTAAAGAGTTGATTTTTTTCCCAGTTCCTTTTTTTTTGGTTCATGTTGTTTCCAAATTATTATATATATAAAAAAAATCCGATGATGACACTGGATCCATTGTAAAGAGTCACTGCGTCCTCTAAGTTTCTCACACTTCCGTGTTACACCGCTCCGCCCCCCTTCCCGTGTCTGCGCCCTCACCCCTTGCGCACAGTGAATACGTTCGTGACCAACATCGTTAAAACATTTGAGGCATCAAATAGGCTTGTTACATTACGAGTGAAAACAGAACAACGACAGTGTCACAAGGCAGTTGATGAACAGGCAGGAAGACTTGAGCTCGGTAGGTTTGTGTTTATTGAGTGTCACTTTGACAACAGAGAAACACTTTTAATATTTGGTTTGAACGTAACTTTTAATATGATTCATTCCACCGATTAATTTCAAGATGAGTGCATAAGTTAAAAGGGAAAATTACTTCAGAACGCCCGTATCTGCGACCACGCAGGACTTCCGCAGAGGCTGGGATAAAACACGTTTGGGGTTTCCCAGTGCCCGAGTCGAAAGTTCACATCTCCCTGGTTGCTCATTTAGACCCTCGAAAGGGTTATTTTTTAGTGCGCGTACACTGGGGCAAAGTGAACACACGATTCTACATTCCCCACTTTGGATGTTTAGGGGCAGCTGCATGGCCCAACCACAATGGCCTAGCAGTAACACTGACCCACCAGCCCAGGTTGCAACAAAGTCACAAAGGATGGGATTCCAAGGGTAACAATTTGTAGAATTTTGCGAGGGAGTTTCCAAAGATATATATATTTTTTAATGAGTAGACCATTAAGCAGCGCCTTCAGTGTTTTATAATCAAACCAAATATTTTACTGAAAGTGCCAAATAACCGCAAAAATAAACAAGCCCACATCGCCACTCTTGTTAATCAGTTTCCCTTTTCACAACAGGCAACAAGTTGGCGATGGACTCTCACCTGGGTTAATAAAAGGCCGTTGACTTTACACGAGCAAGCCTCAATTCTTCGCAAAGACCTTACACTTTCATCCGAGAAAACCCATCAGCCAGTGCGATTGTTCAAAAGGCCTGCGTGCTACGTATATTTGCTCCTCACCGCGCGCGCTTAACCCACTAACTTCACCTCTGCTCAGGCATTCATTGCGTGTCGCTAAATAAAAGGGGGCTGTCAAAACGCACACTCCCGCGGGCAGCTTTGAAGACACCTGTGGTGTGTGGGGCGGGGGGGCGGACGCCACGGGGTCCACGTCGCACGGGGGTGGTCACGTACGGCGGCGTGCGTCCTTAGAGGAAGCGGATTCCTGCGCCAAACTGAATCCCGTCGCAAATCCTACACACGACAACGCACGGAGAGACGCGCACGGTTACACGGTTACACGCCGACAGGTACACACGCTTGTGCACAATGCCACATTCCTGTGTCAGAGCACAGGCTATACTTCAGGCAACCGTCGATGCTTTCCAAACCAAAAGGTGCATCTCAAACTGTGTTGTGTATGGCCTTTTGTTGGATGAGGATTTCCCCAAGGTGTGCAGGTCATAAGGGTCATTTGAATGGACTTAACAATGCTGTGCAGAAATTTGAGCTGTTGATTCTTAAATCCATTTGTGCAAAGCCTGGTTATTGCCTCGCATGCTTACGTTTTTTTTTTCATGCCAGATTACTCCGGTGTTGATTGGGGATGCAGGGAGCGTAGACGTGGGCGCATAGAATTACAGTACAACGGATGTTTGCTGGACTGCCCCATGCTCACTGACTACGGTAGCACCATTGAAATAAATATTTACTTTATCGAATTCCTCCCACACGAAGCCAAACATGATTGATGGAAGTGGCTAAACATCCCAATGGAGCAGTGACCCTCTTTGAAAACATGTCTTGAAACTCAGCGACGCTTTCTGGACACATTTAAGGGTATTTCTGGTGTGATTAAGAATGCAACACATTTTTTCATTCCACGGACTGATATGGGTTCAGCGTGAGAAAACACTCCATGACCAAAATCGTCCAGAATTTGCCCAAGCTGGCCTTTAACGTTAAGCAGGCTGAAGCTGTATACAGGGACTCCTCTACTTACGAACATTCTACTTAGGAACTTTCAGAGAAGCTAATAAATATGTCCATATGTCCAGCTACCTGTCTGGATCGAGAGTCGTAAGTTCAACCACCGCGCAATAGATGGCAGGGGTGGCATCTACAGCTGCAGAACATGCAGAACCAGTGGCATCTACATCTACAGGAAATTATACAACTTTTAAAGCCATTCCCCGTGTTTAGTGTACACGCCGTACATCACGTTTGGAATCGACAAGAGTAAAGTTCGACCTACGAACAAATCTACTGGGGAACAGACCACTGGAACTTAACTCGTTTGTAAGTAGAGGCGTCCCTGTATGTGGCTTTGCTTGAATGGGCGACCACCGCGTGAAATGGGCTACACTGCGGGCAGCAGCGGGAAGTGCGGCAAAAACCCAACGTGCCGCACTCGCCTCCCACATGTGTGCTGCCCGCCTTCGCCAATCCCGCACTGACCAGCGCACGCTGAAGTTCAGTCAATGTAACGCCCGCGACCCGCGACTTGTGGCACGGTCCTCATCCGGCGTTGGATGCACTCCAATCGGTTTTGTTTTATATTGTTTGTTTTCGTCAACTTTGTGACCCCCGCCCCGACAGGATATGTGTGTGTGAAAAAGGGCTTAATAGCTCATCGAATTTCTCCCGGATAAAATAAAGACCCCCGATTCCTACTCTTAGTTCTTTCGGTAAAGTCACGTAGGTAAAAAATTAAATAATAATAACTTATTATGTTATTTTTAATTAAATAAAATATTTTTTTTCCTTTTTTATTAATTTTAATTTAATTTTTTACCTACGTGACTTTACCGAAAGAACTAAGAGCATGAATCCTTGCAGTCACGAAAGCTTCAAATCTAGAACCCCTGATTCCGGATCGCCAAAGGGGACCGGAGGAGCGAGCGCGCGTACACTCGCACTACGTGGAGGGAAAACAACAAAGCCATGTGAACGGCAGCAGTGGTCAGGAGGAGTTGGCCAGGCGACAAAATGCCAGGACACAAAGCAAAGTATGACCAAGATAAGCGGGGGGGTGGGGGTATGAGTTGGGGGGGGGGAGCGAAAAGGAAGTGGTAGTGAAAACGGTTGAACAAATATACCACAGGGAGGAGCAGCAATGTCGAAACGCCTTCTTTCTTGTCACCACGCTTCTCGAGGTGAACTTTAGAAGCTAAAGTTTAAACAAAGTATTAAGAAAAAGTAGAAGAAAAAAAACTCGAAAGGGAAGCTAAGGGATTAGAAGCACTCCAAGCTCGCCGTTGCGTTATTGCCGCTCACGGCACGGACACACGTCGTGGTCGATGAATGAGAGGGCTCTCTATTTGTTTTCGTCAAAACATTCCACTGTGGCAGCTCTCCGACGTGTTGCCGGGTTGCAACGAGCGTTGGGACGAAACCCCCCCCAGCGAAACGTCGGACATGATGCTCACACAGCCCGAGAACACACGGGAGAAGTATTCGCAGCACAATCGCGAAAAAACATCAGCGGTCGAGGGATCCGTCGAGATGATGCTTGTTTTTTTTCGTTCGTGGCGCAAAAGGCGACGAGTTACGCAAACCGGACCTTTAGCAGCAGGAAAAGCAAGTTGAAGTTTAACTTTTTTTTTACTGTGACCTGCAACTCAAGAGGCCACTCGGCACACCCAACCCCCCCCCTCTACACTCACAGAGAGCGCGTGCGGAGGAGGAGAGCGGCGGGAGTGGTGGGGTGGGGATGGCGGAGGAGGTGAGATTCGGAGGCGGCGGGGTTGGGGAGAGGAAAAAATCCACTCTCCTCCCCCGTTCCTCTCCCAGCCACCCCCTCCCACCATCACCACCTCCTGCACCGACCTCCACCCCCCCACCACAGCACAAACAGCCCTTCCCAGAAACGGCACGTCGTGTACAGAGGAGGAAAGGGCAATGGCGTCAAGGCCACTTGTCAGATATGGCCGCGAGCCAAGCTGCCGCCACTGCCAAGTCAGGTCTGGGTGGCACGGCAACGAGTTTAGAAGTCCCCGGATTGGACCGCCAAAGAGGGCCCCTGTTTGGCGATCCCGTTGGTCCCAATAAATCGGGAGGTTTTAAAAAAAGTCGCCGGAGCAACGTGGACATAGTGCCCACCACGACGGGAGTAGTTCCACGTCGCTTATCCGACTCGCTGGGGGACCGAGAGGCACTTAGGCGGCGGACACGTGAGCATTTACAGGAAATGACAGTCACACCGAGCACAAATTGCTCTTATCATGGGAAATTGCCTTATTGTATTTTCTAATTAAACGAATGAGCGTGAGATTAAGAACACACCTCATAGTTAAGACTGAACAGTAATATTACATGCTATGGGTCATAGCGACTGCAT
This sequence comes from Lethenteron reissneri, assembly GCF_015708825.2. Taxonomy (NCBI): domain Eukaryota; kingdom Metazoa; phylum Chordata; class Hyperoartia; order Petromyzontiformes; family Petromyzontidae; genus Lethenteron; species Lethenteron reissneri. The sequence continues at coordinate 2,543,263 of NC_083815.1, read as the reverse complement.
CTATTACATTATACATTGTAATAATATGAAAGTCAATACCCTTGTCAGCTTCCTCATTCTGTGCCAAGCCCATCTACATCGGCGGAAATGAGCCGGAAGATGGAAATTACACATCCAGCGAAGCCAGGTTTCCTTGTACGACAAACTATAGCTGGCTATCCCTCCACCCCTTCCCGCAATGTGCTTAAGCCTCGTCAAGGAGCGTTCATTTTCAAACTCGGGCGAAACAACCGACGGCTGAACATCAGCCATCAAGTCTCACAAGTGCCGCAATGCTGTCCGGGGCAAGGCACACGAAATCAGAGAGATGTTGTTCTCTTCTTCTTTAAAAATGGTGAAAGGGCTCGCTTGGGTAAACACGCATCTGCCAAGAAAATATCTACAACGTATACATGAAGTCATGCTCGTGAGCAAATCATCCAGAATGCGCCCGATCTCACCAGATTCCCGGAAGTAAAGGAGGGTCACGTCTGGATAATGCTTAAGAGGGGGGGGGGGGGGGGGTTGACCAGCATGCATAAACTAAACTACTACTTCAGCATGTTTTATTGCTGTGGTTGTTCCACCCGATGAGGATTGCTTGTGTTGCCATCGAAACGTCGTGATTTATTTTATTTCTACCTACGTGACTTTACCGAAAGAACCAGAGAGTTATAAACTAAACTATTTTTTATTTTACTAGGGAAGGCCAACTGAGCTATACAGGTCTTTTTCAGAAGCGACCTGGCTACAACTGATAGTCCAATGAAGTGGCTTAGCATATGGAAATTTATAGCAGCCAAATATGCTCCAAACGTGTGTTTCTAAATGGGGAGGGAAAACCCGGAGGAACCGGAGAAAAATCCACGTGACCACAGGCAGAGAGAGAGACATGCAAACTCTAAATATACAGGCGTCAGGGTAGGATTTGAACTCATGACTTCCTTCTAGATTTGAAGCTTTCGTGACTGCAAGGATTCATACTCTTAGTTTTTTTCGGTAAAGTCACGTAGGTAAAACATTTTTAATTAATAAAAGTAAAATAAAACAAATTTAAAAATTCACGACGTTTTGGAAGCAACACAAGCCTCCGTCTTCAGGTGGAACCGTCACAGCCACGACAGCTGTATCAAGTAAATGAGAGATCACAAGAAATACTACCCCGTATATATAATGGTGACTTCCCATGACTTCCTGCCAACCCGGCGAGGTAGTTAACATCTCGCCATGGTGGAGAGATGTTAACGAGCGGGTGCTGTAGGACGCGGGCGGCGTGGTGGACGAGAGGGAGGTGCAGTAACAATCTGTTGCACTGTACTTCTGCGTTCCCGCTTATCAGCTCCCCATCTTCACCAATCAGCGCTGACCAGCTTGGTAAAGTATGGTGAAAAAACGCCCGCACAACTCGGCAAGGGGTGGCCCTCGTTCAGCAGTGGATTGCAAAAGGGGCTGTACATGAACATGTGGGAATACGCATGGGCTGTGCATGTACATATATATGCATACAAGTGGGAATACAGCACACCAGCAGTGGTTAGGAGTTGGCCACGAGACAAAACGCCAGGCCACAAAACAAGTACACGGATGAAGCAGACCAACAGCTTGCATTTCGACAGGAAACATGACAGGCAGTGCCTGGGTGTTTGGAAAATCCGAGTTGTGCAGGAATGCAAGATAATACAATAATAAATGTTGAGTTTTAAATCGTGTTGTTAATCAAATTGCATCTCTCATCACCGAGGAAGGAGAGACAAGCTGGATGACAGCCAGATGGAAAGCAGGCACTAACAACTGCCCAAGGTCTGCAGTCCTCTATATAAATGTTTTTAAACCAATTAATGAGTGTTTCTACATATGGAAGCAAACTGGAGCGCCCGCATGAAAGTGACGCGTGCGAGGGGGGACACTCCATCCCACACAGAAGGGACAGTATATATTAGCCTGCATTTTTCTGCACTGCTTTTTTCCGGCAAGCCAGGATATGGCTTCCTCGGCGCCCACGGGAAGGAAGTTTCGCAACATTTTCTGCGATCCGTCAACCCTCGCCTCTCCTCCACAGCGGCGAATATGCACGACCGCCCGCCACCTGCCACCCGCCATCCTTCTACATCCTCCGTCCTCCCAGCCAACATGCCCTTTCATATTGGCTGCCGGGTAGCCATTTGACCAGTTAAAAAAAAAATCCCTCCCCTTTCTCTATTCATTGGTAAGGTATTGGGTTCCATCCGGCTGAAGGGCCCACGCATTTGCTGACTCATGCTGGGTTCCTGCTCAATGGTTGCACTGCTCGGCCGAGGCTATATTCGCAGCACCGCTGGGCACTCAACGCCGAAGGCAAGGCAGACGAGGGGGCTCGGTTTGTGCAGGGAAAAGTTCTAACTTTTCAGCGAATGGCGTTCCACTGCTGAACGAGGGCCTGCCCCACACCTGTAGAGGTCGTGAGGGTTACTTGAGCATTCTTCACCACGCTTTGTCAGCGCGGGTTGGGGGAGATAGAGAAGCGTATATATGCTGGAGCACAGAACTACAGTACAACCTTATGTTTTGCTGGACTGCCCTTCCGCTGCCAAAGACGTCGCACCATAGAGTGCAGTAAACATGCAAATAACCTTAGTTTTTAAGTATTCTTTCCCAGTAGCAGTCTCAAACTCGGACACAATCAAATCTACAGGAGTTATTTACACATTTTTTTGCATTATTGCCACAATCTCATCGTGAAAATCCAACGGGGGCCACGTTGCAGACGGCGCTCTCCCCTGCCCACCCCCTCCCCCCCTCCGCCACCCGCCCTCACCCCCAATAGGCAAACAGGATCTGACTGCCCTTAAGCCTCCAACAGACAGGTAGGTTCCACCTGGCTCAGGCATTCCCCAGCGCACGCTACGCTCCACTTGAGAGTAAAACCAGTGGGTCTCTTTAAATGGAGCGTGCTGTGAAAGTGAGCGCAGCAGCAGCGCCCCAATAATAATGAATATCCTCTTTCCCCACAAATATTATCCCGAATGTGCTCTCCACGTCATGTCAGGATTCGAAGAATCCATTCCACAGAGCGGTGTGGTCCTTCGTGTTAAGAGTAGGGCCCACGGAAGTGCATATCGCAGAGCCTACTCGGAGATCGCTTCAAGGGACCTCTGGTTCACCTCATAGGGGGCAGCACACCCCCCCATCACCCTGCTCGTGAGAGTAATGTTCGTCGCCACATCGTTAATTCTAACCGTTTGCGCAAATATTTATTGACCGTACAGATTTGGAGGCCCATTTGTATTACATTACGGTTACAGAGAGATTAATCAATTTCATCGTATAGAATGTACTCATATGCTCACTGCAGATGCGTCCTATTGTGTGCGTAAGAATCTTTTTTTTTCAATTCATATGTATGGTTGGGGAGCGATGATGCCATTAACTTAGTAGAGGCCTAAGTTCGATACCGAGTTACGGCAAACGTAAGCAGCAGACAATACTTCACCACGCTGGTCTGCAGCGTGGTGAAGTATGGTCAAACAAGCGTCAATGACTCCGACAGCATGAAGAGGGCTTTTTCATCTGGTAATAGATCAACAAAGGGATCTGTAAATTGTTGTATTAATTTTCATCAGTTATTAATAAATATTGTACGCGATCGGTAATGTGTTTCATTGATTCCATACAGCAGAGACGACAGATATTACAAACGTCACAAGGGCAAAGAAGAATCTATTCTTGAGTGGAATCGTGAGCCTGAATCGAGACAATTCATCGAACCTTGGAAGGAGTACATCTTTACAAGGCTACTCTACGGGACAAACGTCTCCCCGGAGCAATGGAATGGATACTCACCTCGCTATAGAGTAAATGCACATGCATGCTCATGCCTACGGTAACGGAATCACGGCACAAGTGCAAGGGACCCAATAATCGCAGAGTTTGACGTCAACATCCCACGATTGGGCCTTCATAGCTTCTAAATGTTCCGGCAAAGCAGGTGTGCGCAAACATAAATGAGCCTATTTCATCGTTGCATCCAATGCATTTGCGATTCCGACACGGTGGAATTTCCCACGAGCTCACACTTAAATGGATGCCCTATGAAAAAGTATGCACTGTGTATAGCACGTGACTAAGCACCACGCATGTATTCTTGAGCAGTTGAAGCCAAAGCAAAACTTATGCGACGCAAATAAATGTTTTGTTACTTTAAACAAATTAAACCCTTATACATAGAGAGCATTGATATACATTTTAAATCATTGTAACCGACCAACGGTACAATGCAAGATTCATGTGGATGCACTGTTTGGTTAAACCCATTTTTGCGGCGTGCTTGACCTAATGAACCCCTTGTGAGCGAGAGAGACACCGAGCCAGTGAACTTGACTGCACGATCTCAGCGGCGTCAGCGTCTCAGAGACAGCCACCGTGAACCCAATGGCCGAGGACGTTCTATGATGTGCAGGTGCGTTAACAGCGTCGGGTATTAGCCAGGACCTCAGTGGTGCAGGCCCAATTTATCTGGCGGGGCCAATATCAAAACTCTGATGGTGATACACCCAGCAACTACGATTGAACTCGAAATCTGTGTGCTGCCAGCTGAGTTTTCGCTGACACAGCCATTGCGAACTCCCAGATAGAGAGGGTGAAACACACAGCCAGAGCGATTAAACCCATAATTCTAAGCGGTGCATTCGCAGCCACAGCAAAGCGACCGTTACGAATAAGACGCGACGGCTGCTTCTACGACTTGTGTGCACGCGTGAATAGGGCACTGTTGGTCAGCGCCGGTTCCCCACCTGTCTCCCGGCTGCACGCAGGCAGGGATGCAGTAGTTGAGTTCAAGACGCGCGATGTTTCCCAGCCGCAGCAGTATGCCGGCGCCGTACGAACAGCGCAGGCCGTCCGCCAGGCGCGCCAGCTGCGAGCGGGGTCCCTCTTCTGCGAGCAGAGAGAGGCAAGGGTCAGGAACCGTCCGGGTCAGGGTCAGGGTCGAGTGTTCGTTAAGTCTTCCACTGTGCCTTTTGGCGTCATCTGGTCCAACAACATGTGAGACTAGGCTCTAAGGAAAGCTGTCTCGGGTGTGGACCAATCACTTCAAGGACAGTGCATACATTATCAAAGTTATGTTTTTGTTTACATTATGACTGCAGGTTTTGTGGTCTATGTAAACATGACTCCTTGTAAAAAGGGTGTCAGTTTTGTTGCCAGATAAAAGGGTAAAAAAACAATTATCAAGTCTTCCACTGCTCGAACAAGCAACGACGTGGTGCTTGTCACCACTGAAGGCCTGTGCCGCCATCATCATCATCACCTTCATCACCTTCATCATCTCCGTCATAATCCACAATCACATGCATTAGAAACCTGGTCACTGACAATGACAATTACAAACAAAAGCTGATAGGTGCGCAAAGAAGCATTGGAATTAGAGTGAGAGATGGGTAAGGGAAATGATTGGTTAGAAAACATAGGCAAGTTAAAGACATCGTATTGAGTGATGCGTTTGAGCAGAACACATCATTCCATTCCAAGGGATGATAGGCATGGTCGGGACTATCGACAGAGCAGCAGCCAAACGATGGATCAGGCCCGAGAGCACACCCACTGCAAAATATGGAACAAAGGAATTGGCTTCAGCGCAGGAGCGACGGATTGTTACGTCGTGGGACCATGAGACGTGGCGATGGCTTGAGGAGGCCTTCATCCAGCAGCGGATGGATAATGCCTGATAATAATGAGCACAGGTGGTATGTGATCGTTTTATGTAAAACCCCGCAGCTGATAGAGATTCCAAAGCGCACCACGACGGCAAAAACAGAATCACGTCCCCAAATTGTAATAATTTGTGGAAAAAAGGAAAAGGGGGCTGGCAATTGTTAAATGGCTAATGATGATTACGCAAGAGGATCATCATCTTAGGAAGAGTCGCCAGGCAGGCAGGCTTGATTCCGCATGTCTCCGAGAGTCGCACGCTCGGACACAGCGCTGAATAAATCACCACGAGGAAAGGGGCGCTGGGGGGACACGGGGAGGCAGCGTGTGGCACGCAGGAAGCAACGCCTCCAGACGGCACAGTGCGGCCGGCGGAAGCAGGGAGGAAGGAGCAGTGCGATGGTGGCGGTGATGGTGGTGGTGACGGGGGAGGGGCAGGGCGAGCAGTGAGATTTCAAAGGCATGTGTACAAAAGAAAACTGGGCTCCCTGTAACAGACCTCAAAAAAAAGTTATGAAGTTGAAAACATGCTTCACGCAAATTTGGCACTCAAACTCATTCATCCATTAAAAACAACAACTAAATTAGCAAACGAACCAGGGATAAAAGGGGGATCGCCGGTACCTCCACCACAAACGGCTGCGCTGGGCGGCTTGGGAAAATTATTATTTTTGTTCCACCCACATCCCCTGACTCCCAGCTCCACACCCACACCAGTCCCCCCCCCCGCTTCCCCTGAAAAGCCCCGGGCTGGGAGGAAACAGTTTCCCACACGCTCTCAGAGGCTTTCCCACAGCTTCCCACCACCACCACCACTGGCGCTTTACTTCCACGCGCCTACGAACAGGCAGTCTCACGAACCCGCAGGCCAAAATTGTCGGCCCCCGCTAATGCCGCGTCTGTTATGGTTGCTGCGTTTGCTGCTGCTGCTGCTGCAAAGTACTAATCCTGCTGCTGTTGCTTCCTCCTAATGCGGACCGCACTGTGAGTGGTCTAGTAAATGACTGCACCGTGCACAATCAAATAAATGTAATGGCTCCTTTGTCAATCCACCGCTGGATGAAGGGCTTCCCCCCCACCCCCCCATGCCGTGCAGGTCATCGGGGGTTATTCGAGAGCACCTGGCGGGTTTGTCAGCGCGGGCTGTTGAAGGTGGGGAAGCATAAACGGGGGTGCACATGAGTACGGTACAACAACTGATTTTGTTGCACTGCCCTTCCGCTGCCCACCACGGAGCCTTGCAGCAGGTTGCCCATCCACACGCTATCCAGGCTCAACCTGCTGAGCCTCCTAGTGTTTACGAATGCACCCGGGATTTTTTTCAACTTGACCTTCCCATGATGTTTTTTTTCCTGTTTTCTACATTACACTGCTAAGCCAAACACGGCCCTTTCGGAAATTCTGCAGTAATCATCATCAACCATGGTCAATCACTCACGGCTGTGCAAAGTAACGATCCACCTAGCACCTGCAAGCGAGCCAATTCAACACTCCATCTCTCCAAACCGGACGTCCTCTCAGGAGCGCTCCCGTCGTTAGTTGACCACTAGCCGTGAAAATTGTTTACGGTCAAAATGATATCTTAAACCGTCGGTATTTATATTTGAAAAAATCAAGCAAGCAGAAGTGGGTTCATAATTTATCTCTTTGCAACTGTCTTCAAGGGAAGTCACATGTTGAACAAGATTTCAAAAGTTCTGCCTCGGCGTCTAGGGGTATTGTACGACACCGTTTTAGTGTCACGTGCCCTGCAAACTCCAGTAGAGGACAGAGCGTCCCGATGTCGATTCTAAGAATAAAACAAATCCCGGGGAATTCGTGGATTTCACTCATTTTACCAGAAATACTTTTAATGACACGGTTCCCGCACCAACCCCCACCCGTGCCGCCTCGGCCATGAAACGCTGGGGCAATGTTCGAGAATTCATCACTGGCAAATGTCATCAGCAACGCATTTTCTAAGGGCAACTATGGCAACTTGGTACGGCAATGGCATTGAGTGGCGAAGTCCGTCAAGCCAACGAAAACAGTTTTTTTTTTAAGCCTTACTGATGAGCAGTGATTAGGTTTCCAAAGCATACAACTTCAGGAAGCCACGTGACCTATGTCTGTAATCCAATTGGAAGCTGCCATTCCAGTTGCTTGTTAAGAGCAGAGGTGGGAAAGCCTACGTCAGTCCCGTGACTTTACTTCACGAGGCCCCGCAGCAACACTGAGGCCTACCACTTCAAAATTACACGCAAACGATATTTATCCATCACTGAAAAGGAACTTGGCAACACTACTGGGGTGCTAGAGCTGAATGTTTTTGACCTGGACTACTTCTAATGTGCGCACGACCATCCACGTGTGTAAGTGCACAGGTCTGCTGCTGTGATGTAAGTGGTCGAGGTGTGTTAATGTGTATCCCCGCCAATGGTATGTGAAAGTCCTTTTTGGGCAACTCAATTTGAAAAGGTTCATCTTCCCCCAAACATGAAAACATATATATATATATATACACAATAGGTGACGTTTCAGGCAATGGTCCTTCTTCACAGCAGAGGGATAACTGATGTGTGTCTGTACACCACTGCCAAGGCAGTATCACAAAGACTTGGATTTTTTTTTGGATTTAAAGATTTCATGACTGCTGGGATTCATATTCTTGGTTCTTTCGGTAAAGTCACGTAGAAAGGAAATAATGAAATATAAATAAAACAATTAAATTCTCACGACGTTTCGATTGCAACAGAAGAAATCGTCACCAGGTGTGAAACCCACAGCAAGAAATTTCTTGAAAAAAGTGGCGTTTTTTTCAAAATTTCTTGCTGTGGTTTTCACACCTGATGACGATTGCTTGTGTTGCAATCGAAACGTCGTGATAATTGTATTGTTTTATTTTTATCATTCTACGTGACTTTACCGAAAGAACCAAGAATACAAAGACTTTGGTTAACATTCGTTTACATTTGGTGAAATCTTTTATTTATTATTTAAATGTGAGCGGCAGCTATTCACCCCAATGTGTCGTGGGGCTTCACGAGAGTGCCTCTTATTTACAGCAGCGCTGACGAATGGGGTCTCACTCTCCCCTCCCCGAGGGGACTTTGCGATTGGCAATCGCGGCACCAGCAGAGGGGGCAGCAAAAAGAGATTCGAGTGGGGGGGGACTCCCCCCCCAAACCCCCCCCCAACCTCTCGGGACCTGCCCCCCCCCCATCAATGATCACACGAGTGCCTCTTGCGCTGCACGATTCTCTCTCCAGCCCCCCCCCCCCCCCCAGATCCTGAGGCCATCGGCACTGCCGCTGTCACTGCCGTCACAGAGACCAGCCCCGTGTTTGTGGAGCTTCAGACCAAATAAATAAGCAGTGCTCAAAAATACCTCTCTCCGGCTGGACTGACAGCTTGTTTAATTTGGAAGTTGTGCAACGTTGTATTAATGACATATACATAGCAAACCGCAGACGTGTATTTTTTTTTTTCCAAAAGCGGAAAAAATCCGTTTTTTTTGTAATTTTTGTAAATCTTAGAAAAACTAAAACACCTTTCTATCAGCCTAATCCTATCGTGGTGTAATGGTTAGCACACTGGACTTGCAAATCTTGAGGTCGCTGGTGAGATTTAATCTCCCCGAGTGTCAGTTGAAAGAATGGGACAGTTTATTAAACTATCCCCGCCTCTGTCACAGCATAACTGGGTGCACCACAATCAGTTTACTCAGTAGGCTGCTTGTGGTGGGGTAAACCGTGGATGCTCCCACCTCATCCAGAACGTCTGGCCAGAGTGGAAGTGGAGGCCAAAACTATCCTCCAGAGGGAGCTCTCTAAAGCTCCCCTCTAGCGGAGGGCCCTTCTGCCAGCAGTGGCGTGAGCAAGACATTGCAGGGTTGCGCATTTACCTTAACACAATAGATTTTAACACGTTCAATGCAATACACTGAGAGCCGTTTAATCAACCTATCTGACAACACACTGAAATATAAAGGTTATTTTGTAGAAGACACCTGTATGACTGCAAGGACAAAAACGCCCTGTATAGCCTTAACAGACTGTGTAACTGCAAAGATCCCCCATACAGCCTTCAGACTGTTGGGGCAAGTGCTGTTAGGGAGCACCGATGAAGGCCGGCAGGGTACATGAGCGGGTGGATAGCCAGCACCACGCCCGACCGCCTTTGTCTCCCCAGTGGCGATATTTACACATCGCAAAAGGTACTTATTTGAGGCCGAGTGTACCTAGGAGAGGCCCAGGACAGGTGTCGACTGTGAGCAGGGAATCGAACCCGGGTCGCGCGTTTCGTAGCTCGGCGCGCTACCCACACGCACACAGTCGCATGCCAGTTGTCGGACAACTCTGGGTTCCTCTTTTCAACCCAACACTTGACATTTCCTGGAAGCTGCAAAACCAGTTGTGTTCCGCAAAGCTTCCAACGAACACAGGCAGGCAGGAGGGAAAAAAAAAGACTCCTTCGTAAATGAATATACTTCCTGCACAAAGGATCCAGGATGTGGCTTCATGGACCAATTTCTCTGTTGTGCAGGACTTGGTTGTTGTTTTGTGCCATTTTATTGTACCATTTCTCAATTTGTTTATTCATTTTTATTTTATGAGGGTTTTCATTCACTTGGCAGTTGCTATCAAGAGGCTTTGGCCCTCGCATGTAATTAGTTTACAGCAGCATTGTGGGATGCAACAAGCATGAATGACACGATATAAAATTAAATAATGATTACATCCAGCGGCATTATCGGTAAATGACGTGGGCCATGTGTTGGTCTCCGCCCGGCTCCGTTAAACAAACTCAGACCCGGCAGAGTGTGGATGTTTCCAAGAGTAAAAAAACAAGTCGTACGCCGATTTGAATCTCATTTGAATCGGGCGATAACTCACAGGACAGTAAGGGGTTGGAAATCATAAGGAAATAAAAGTGTGCGTACGTACACAAGATACTTTCGGTATGCACGCGCATACACCGACGACTTCCCTCTATAGAAATGCCCCGTGACCAAACGGCGCGGAATGCGCCCTTGGTTGTCAGATCTCGGAAGTTAAGTGCAGTTTGAGGCCTGGATCGTGCGTGGACGGGCGACTGGCCACGCTCGCTAGGTTGTCTTCGGGCTATGTTACGCTGTCAGCAGCAGAAAGCAAATTCCAACAAAACTGACTGTGGTACTGTGCAACTAGGCTATTCTACGTTGCACTTCCGAACCTGGCGACCCGCGTTCGATTCCCGCTCATCAGTGACGATTATCTGACCCGCTCACGGGCCTCCCCGAGGTCGACTCAGCCTCAAATGAGGACCTGGTGCGGTGCGTAAACATCGCCACTAGGGAGACAAAGGCGGCCAGGGGTGGTGTTGGCCATCCACCCCCTCGTGTGCCGTGCCGGCCTTCATAGGTGCTCGCTAACAGCACGCGTCCCAACAGTCTGCTAAGGCAATACGGGGGATCTTTGGCTATGCTACCACATCCACCTACATCAAAGCACAATAACCAGCGTAGTGAAGTGTGGTCATATAATCATTCCCCCCGCCCCCCAGCCCCTATCATGAACCGCACGGGCGTACGGAGGCCCTCATCCAGCAGTGGATTGATAAAAACGGGTGTTTTTGTACATAAACATCGAGATGAGCACACACAGCTACGCACTGCTGCACGCACAGCTACAGGTGATGGCTTTGACTCTGGGTAACGAGTTAAAACCTGTGGGGAGCCTCTGAGAAAATGTGGGGCCTTTTTAAACTTAAGTGGGCCAGCTTCTCGAGTTGGCCAAGGCGCATCGTTCCGGTATGTATGTTGCCCCATCGTTGACGATGGAGTCGCCGCAAATTTCCGCGAATGGTGAAAACTAACATTCGTCGAGATGCGAATCTGGCCCAATTTGTGTTTTTTGGGATCAAGCGTTTGAACTCTGGCAGCTGCCCTCGTGAGCGCCCACAGTCGCGTTGTTGATGTTATCCAATGAACTGTGTAGTTCAATGTTGAATCCAGAAGCTGCCGCCCCCCCCGGTTATCACCGCAGGTGTAACAACCATCGTAACACTACGCGGCGTGCACTTCACAGTGGAAGGTAAAGAGATCCCGTGATGGAAGTCGCAAAAAGCGGTGTGGAGGTGCGTCAAGGTCCATCTTTGCCAAATAAAAAAAAAATCACCGCAAATTTACTCAATTGGGATTACATATAGCAATCATCCCATTTGCAGGCCACATGCTGAGTAACCTTGTGCTACACGGGGAAAACTGCCCTTTCAAATGTTTGAGATGTACCAAATAAGACTTTAAACAGAATATTGGCACCACTTACCTCTCTTTTCAGAGGTGTAGGTATATACTTGCATACATGTGCCGAACGCAATAATATATCGTGTACACACACTGCTACGTAAATGCGTACCATCAATGAAACGACCGACACCGGAATTGCACCATTAACCCCAACAGCAACCGGTTTCACTGTGCGGCAAAGGAAACCACAGTGCATAACGACCCTCTCGAACGCCGCTTGTTTTTCACCGATGTCAAGACAACCGAGAGAGAGTGAGTTGCTGTGTCGCGGCCGTTAGCCAATGCCAAGACCGCGATAAAAATCGCTCGCTCGCCCGCGCGTCAAAAAAGCCACCGCGAGGGGCGTGTGCGGCAACATGGACGATAATTGACTTTGACTCATCTTTCCCGGGTGGGTTTTTGGGTCTTCCGCGCCCCTTACCTTTTTTTTGTGTTTAACCGTTTAGCTATTTGGCGGCAAAAACTGTCGTTGCTATGCTCTCCTTTCCGCCAACAAATATCTGGTGAAGCCAAGCGTGTTGTCCGCCACTCCCTTTCCTTCTGCCGTGGCTACACACCGACCCAGCTCAGTGGCACTTCCCCCTCAACGGCTTGTGCGTGCGTGTACACGCACAGCCCCTTCTTTTGTCAATCCACTGCTGGATGAGACCCTACACCCACGCCGTGCAGGTCTCAGGGCGGAAGTAGGTAGGGGAGGGGAAGGGGAGGGAAGACATTTTGACCGGGGAGCATAGAAGTACAGTACAACTGACTTTGCTGCACTGCCTTCATCTGTTAGTGAATGGTCAGCAGCCCGATCCAAGCACTGCACAGGCTCAACTTTGCTTATCTTCTGAGATTTGACTGGATCTGGTGCATTATGGGTAATTAGTCATGGGCGTACACTGCGAGTCAATTGAACGACGGTAGCGAGAACATCGGATGTGCACTAGACTGGTGTCAACATGAGTCTCCCTGTTAAAGTCACGGCACGCAGGAGCGGTCATGCACATAACTGGCTTTGCATAGTGTGCTCAACTCTTATTGCACAACAGCTAACAAGCTTGGTACTTCGGCTGAAAAGGAAATGCGGCTGTGGGGTCATACACATCACCAGGGAAGTGCACTCCTCAATAGTTCACAAAGTGGGAGTGCAGCAATCATTTGATCAACTCCAAAAGTGGTGCCAATGGAACTAACAGTGGTGTAAAGCTTCACTACCCTCACAATGTTATGAAAAAGTGGCAAATCAAGAAATTGTCATTTATTTCACTTTCCTGGCTCTAAGCAGCAATCCTCGCGCTCGGCTCTCACCGTAGTTGAGGTTGCACAGGTTTCCGGCGTTGAGGAAGAAGTGCGCGTGGAAGAGGTCCCCGAAGCCTCCGTGGCCGGGCCGGAACGGCAGCGGCGTGTACAGGTGCAGGCCGGCCGCCCAGTAGGCCTCACCGCCCAGGTAGTCCCCTGCCGCGCGTACAACACAAGACGCAAGAGGATTACACCGCCCGTCAGCATCTCAACGCGGAGATTCATATCGGCCGACTGACCGACCGCCGTTCGTGTCGCGGCACCCAGACTGGGCCTGTGTGCGCGGCTGCAGCTGAGGTGCAGCGTTGACACCACTGCCAGCAGCTACTGTGGCAAGGCATTTAGAAACATGCATTGATGTCATTTACATTATTTTGCTGATTATAAATCTCCACGTGATAAGCCACTTTGCTGAGCTATGATTTGTGGCCAGGTCGCTTCTGAAAAATAAGTTAATACCTCAGTGGGCTTTACCTGGTAAGATAACAAATAATTGAGCTTTATATATTTTAAAAGCGATTTGTTTACCTTTCCTATACTTTGCACTCCTATCGTGTTGTTGTACTGTTGTTGTCACGTTCTTACCCGTCCTCTACTGGGCAACTGTTAAAAAGAGCTTCATAGCTCATCGGATTTCTCCAAAATAAATAAATATTCAGATTCTGATTGTGAAGTGCTGGTCGAGCGAGCCGCATTCTGACAGTAAAAAACGTCATTCATTTGCCTACTTTGAAAATGCCTCGCAAATTACCTAATTGTTTAACACCGCATAGCAACAACACACCCACTGTGAAACCTCTCCAGACTGTAAACGCGTCTGTGAAACACAGTGCCTTTGTGACAGCCTTGCACTGTAAGAATGGCACAGATGCCAAAAGCACTGGATTTTATTTGAATTTGTTTGATATTATTTGCTGCATGAAGCAGATTTCTGAACTCATAATCAATTTAAACGTCGGTTTGTGATAATATAAAAATAATATATCAGCTATTTTATCTTAAAAGTAATAACAATGCATTTATTTAACCTGAAAATCCTAGCTTAGTATCAGCACTGCCACATTCTGACCACTCGCAGCCTCACACTTACAGCACCTGGCAAGCCCTGGCAGTCACCCAATCAAGAACTAAAAAACGTACCCGTAAAAACAAAGTTTTTCACTATAAATCCTTTATATGCGTGGCGGCTAGAGTCCTCTCGTCCTCTGGCTTGAGATGGCTGCCACCTATGGGTCAGATGATTGCCTGCCACCATTAAGCAATTGGTAATTAAATATAAAAAAAAAATTCCTAAAAAGTGTAAAGTTATGGAAAAATAATTTTCACGAAAATAAATTGTCACGCACAACGAGTCTGTGTGCAAAATGTCAGCTCGATTGGATCACGGGAAGTGGGTTAAAAAACGACCGAAAGATTTGCACGGTCGTAAGCGCGCAAGCAAGCAAGCAAGTGAACTTAATATAAAGGATTTAAAAAGGCCGCTTAACATCTCCGCTTAACTTCTGAGATCACATGCAAGTCATATTTTGAGCGTGAATTGCTTGCAAGAATTTCACTATAGGCATCTGAAAAAAATCACTTCCCTTGCGATCGAATAAATTTCCATGATTTCAGTTCACAGGATGTGTATTCGAAAATTTATTTTTGCTTTGCCGCAGTTGCGGATGCAAAACCTCGTGAACCAAATAAACATATAATGTTCACTTTTCAAATGGCCAATTCACACGTGGACGATTCAACGCATGCATCATGAGCGTAATAGATGATTATGGTAATGAATCGATGCACCATTACATGGCTAACATACAGTGATACACGGTCCTAGAACCAATGTGTGTACAACTACACAGGTTAACAATGTAGTCAAGTTTTGCAGTCAATAAAAATACGGAAATTCTAAATGTCAAAAAAAAAACCCCCGTAGAACCAGGAAAAGCCACTGATGACCGACCCTCGTATAAATATGGACTTCGTGGTACTCATGATTTCTGTGAACTCTGATACGTTCCATGAAAGATTACTCACTTAGTAGGTTTCACAGTTCCGGCGAGAAAAAATAATAATTGCGTGACAAAACAACAACAACGAAAAACCCCATTCCAGGAACAAAAAGGAAGCAGCAAAGCGTGTTCGCAGTTACCACACCGCGTGTCGAGATGACCGGTAACTCATGTAAATGAGGTGTAAACTCCATTTATCTAAGACAAGAACATTTGTGCTCATGACTGCAGCCCATGGAACAACGTTAATTGTTAGTTTTTTTTGCCAAGTGAATCCCCGCTGGTGATGCATGTACCTGCCAACGTCATTCCCGTATTTAAATACATTGCTACGGCACACACAGCTGAGATCCCGGGTTCAAATCCACGCAGTTGCCTGTGATTCTTAAACCGAGTTCTCAAGTCTCGTGAGATGACGGTCTAAGTCAGGTCATTAAGCAACCACACAGTGAATCAATCAAACTCCATGGGCAGAAAGCCCATAGGTGTCCACTGCAATGTTTGTCACTTGTTTTCACTTGCCTCGATCCTGTGCCAACATGCTGAGGCTATGCACATCTCTCTGGCACCAATATCATCCAGCCATTCTTCACAGGCTCTTCCCCTTTTTCCAGTTCCCTCCATTATTCCCATCATTACAGTGTTTATTTTCCTGTTGTTCTCCATCCACAAGCTCAGTTTCATTCTCACGCAAAAAATACAACTGCATTAAATTTGTTTTGGCTCTTAACTTAGCTACATTCCAGCTCTTGAGAATTAAAATCTGGGTGCGATTGTCATTGTGAAGAACCTTCCTCTCCATAGCAGGGTGGGTGAATCAGTGCTACTGTGTGGAGCAGAGGTCAACTACGATCTCAACGGTAGTTCTATACAATCTGCTTCCGAGGACCGTTCTCTAACATGATGGGTTGTGTGCTGCTCTGCGAGACATCCAAATGAATGCTTCATCTGAAGATGTGACACCGATGTTTACCGTTGGCATAAATTTGTGGAAAAATAAAATAAAAATTACATTGGGGTAGTGACATCACATGGACGCTGCTAACTGATGCTTTTAAAGTATTTTTTTTCTGATATACAAAGCTTCACACTTGTGTAGGACGGCCCAGGACAAAATATACAAAGCAGGTAAGCAGGCAGCCCACTATGGGTGGAGATTTCACTTTACCCCCCTTCCCTGCTTCCTCCTCGCCCACTCACCTTCACTCTGGGGGCCAATGCTGTACATGCTGAATCCTCGAACGGTGGTGGCGCCTCCCAGGAAATACCTGCAAAGCGCAGACGTAGCAAAAACCGCAAAGAGGTTGCGTGCGTGTGCGCGCGTGCACATGTACACACACCGCGCGCGCGCACATGCACATACGCACCCACCCACACACCCACGCAAATCCTGACCGCTGCTGTTCTCTGTGAGGTGGCGGTGATGTCAGTGACGGTGCGAGCACCGCACCTTGTTAGCAGTATCCAAGCATGCAGAGCCTCGCTCACGCAGAAAAAGATCCCCCGTGTAGACTACAGAGACTGTTGGGGCAAGAGCCGTCAGTGAGCTCCTAAGAAGGCTGGCACCGTGCGCAAGCAGGTGGTGTGGTCACAAACACACCCGGCCATCTTTGTCTCCCCAGTATGCGATGTTAACACACCAACCCAGGTACTTAATTGAAGGTTGAGTCGTCCCTGGGAAGGCCCGGGACTGGTTCTGATATTGCCCGACACGGATGTTAGCAGTAGCCAGGAATCGAACTCAGGGCAATGCACTGTATGTTCAACTTCTTTCGCACCGTACGTAGCCAACCGTGCTAATCGGAGGTGCTACTATCTACTACACTACCGCTTCCTACCGCTTCCCCCCAGATGACACGTGCATACACACATAACTCACGACAACAGCGTTAGTTGGCATTCACTACACAGTGGTGGTGGTGCCACCACCACACTTTTATGAGATTTGGAGGACTGGGAGCATTGGAGTGGTGAAAATACAAAGAGAGATTTAATAGGCATGTAATGATGCATCGATACATTTTGTAACATACATTCACAATACATGCATAAAAGAGTGTGAATTAAACAATTTTTAAAATTTTGAATATGTAATTACTTGGAGCGGTGGTGCAGTGGTTAGCACACTGCACTATGAACCCAGCGATCCGAGTTTGACTTTCAGCTATTGCGAAACTGGTGCGCCGCGGGGGTGAGATGGTATTTCTCACATCTGGTATGGAGGAGGTTGTGGGTTTGATCCCGACCTTGATGCCTGTTGTATATTTGGAGTTTGCGTATTCCCCCCGTTGTTGCGTGGAGTTTTCTCCGGGTCCTCCGGTTTTTCCCTCCACGTTTAGAAATACGCATTGACAATATTTGGCCGAGATAAATTTCCACGTGATAAGTCACTTCTCGTTCAGCGATCATTTGTGGCCAGGTCGCTTCTGAAAAAGAGCTACGTAGCTCAGTGGGCTTCACCTGGTCGTTAAGTTTATAGTTTAACGTCAGTGGCAAGTGATATTTGAACTGGTCCGGGGCCTTATCCCCCTTCACCTACACACCAAGAGGTGCATCGCGAAGGCCCAAAAGATCATCGCCGATTACAGTCACCCGGGGCCATGGCCTTTTCATCAGGAAACAATCCAAGAGGAAGCCCGGCTACATCAGCATTGCGGCTACCACAAACCCCCTCAGGGACAGCTCCTAACCCCAGGCCATCCGGATGCTGAGCTGAGCAGAGCCCCGTGCAATATCTGCCCAAGCCCCACCAACCCGGAATTTGCTCTTCCATACTCCCGTTCACACCCCCTCTCCCACCCCCACCGACTACACTAGAAATTAACCAAACAAAAACATAATTTATAATTTATAAAGCTCACCCGCAGGGGACCCTATTTCTGGTATGCACATGTCACTTTTATCATCTGCACAGCGATTTGACTTAGTTTTAAAGACATTTTTAAAATATATTTTAATATATTGTTGCTGCTATTTACATTTCTGTTGTTAATTTGCGCAAGCTGAGAGCGCGACACGGGAACAAAGAATCTCACTGCCATGTACCTCATGTACGCATGTGTTTGTGATCAATAAAGCGAACTTGACTTAACCAACCCACACTGACTATCATGATAAAGTATTGTCAAAACACGTTCCTTCGGAGTGGGCAGGTAGGAACTTGGTTGGACAGTGCACGACAGAAAGCTCGCGGTCACGTGACGCACTTCAACCAATCCGGGAGCGTACATGTTTGGGAGGGGCTATGCACGACAGACAAATAATCCCTGGAGGGCAGTGTGGAACTGTTGTTCCTACTTGTATAAGCCTGACAACTGGCAAAGCATGGGGATGCATTCATCCAGCAGTGGATTGACAAAGGGATGCAGATAATCATCTGCATCCGTTTGTTTAGATGAAGCAACAATCATAATTGTTTATAATTGTTATATGAAGCAACAATAATAATTGTTAAATTTCGATTTAAAGCTTTCGCGACTGCAGGGATTCATCTTCTTGGTTCTTTCGGTAAAGTCACGTAGAAGGGAAATAATACAATAATAAAAATAAAACATAATAAAATACAAAATAAAACATAATAAAATACAATTGTATTTTATTATGTTTCATTTTTATTATTTTATAGATTGTATTTTATGTTTAATTTTTATTATTTTATTATTTCCCTTCTACGTGACTTTACCGAAAGAACCAATAAGAATTATAATTGTTGCTTGATATAAACTCTGCAGTCACCATAAATGCAACACTCACAACAATAGATAAACAGAATCCATTCTTTAATGGATTCACTACCCCACATCACGACCATTCATCAAAGCACATAGAGGGACATTTTTTTTTACATGGGTGAGATATAAAACACACGCACGTGCAAAAAGTGGGGTATTCAGAGAATGTTACTCAATTCGGTAAGACTGCAAAAGCTTTGGGCTGTGGGTGTGGCATCGAAGAGAGACAATCGGTGGGATGAAGAGAGGAATGCAGAAGTTCTAGAGCAGGCTCAGGAGGAGAGACGTCTAATTAAGACAATCAAAAAAAAGGCTAAAGATGTGGATTGGACACATTCTCAGAGTCGAATGCTTGATTGAAGGGAGTTCTAGAAGGCCCAGAGGGATGTTAGGAAAGAGGCCGAGAGACGGAAAAAATAATATTGCTGCTTGACAACTTGAACAACTGGTAGTGGAACTGGTATTTTTTTTTACCAGCTAAGGCCTTAAAAAGCTCTTTTTAGAAGCAACCTGGCCACAAATGATAGCTCAACGAAGTGGCTTATCACGTGGAAATTTAAAGCAGCAGCAGCCAAATACTCTAAACGCACGTTAATTCGAAATGTGGAGGGAAAAACCGCAGGACCTGCAGAAAAATCCGCGCAACCACAGGGTAGAGACATGCAAACTCCAAATATACAGGCATCAGGGTCAGGATCGAACCCACAACCTCCTGTGTACCGGGCGAGGTGACGGGAAGGCGGGAGACCACGCAGGGAAACGAAGAAAAGCTCACGATCGGATAGGACGGCGGACGTTGATGCCAAACACCTCCTCAAGAAGAACACTGCGGTTGGAGCGACGGTTAAAAGTCACCACAGCAGACCCCGACACAAGAGGGGTCTCTTCCTACTGTTAATGCATTCGTTTTATTGTTGGCTATAAAGCGCACGTCCAGGGGGTGACTCGCTGCGCGTGCTGGGGTTGTCGGCCCGCATCAAGATGGAAACGCAATGTGTAGAACCGCACCTCCGACGAGTACGGTTGGGTACGTAAGGTGCGAAAGAAGTTCAACGTACATACACACATCAAGGGCTTCATCATGCATGAGTTTGGAGCATAGTGCCGATTTTCCTATCGTTACATCGACCCGCTCGGTTTTTTTTTTTCACGATGAAGATGGCAGCAAATGAAAATCACATTTGTTTTTGTAAGTGTTATTCATTAGTGAAACTTTTCACCCGGATAAATCTTTGAGATGCAACATATGGGTCGCAAGTGTCCAGGTCGTCAATTGACACTGCTTGGCAAACGAGTAATGATACGTGATATACAAACAATTTAAATCCATAACTTATATGACTGGGCAAGGCTGTGGAAGCAGAAATAAAGAGCACGGGAGGAAGTGTAATGACTGTGGATCCATCAGTGAATAATGCAACGCAATCTCGGGATCGCCGACTTAAGTGGGTTGTCGTTGCTTTTTAACAACTCAGATTAGCAGCAAAATGCATCGGCAAGTGGCATAAAAACAACTTCCCAAGAAGCCACCAACTATAATCACAATGTTTTTGTCTCAATAACGCCAACCCACAAATGTCTTGTCCCAATATAACCTTTTTTCATAAGCCAGCTGTAGGGGGTGAGAATAAACAAAATATAAGCCAAGAAACGACTGGACGCTCACACACACGCACACCACACGTGCACGCCTAACACATGCCACAATTACACGACACGTACACACACACCACACGTACACGCCACACATACACACCACACGTACACGCCACACGTACACGCCACACGTACACGCCACACATACCCGCCACACATACACGCCACACGTACACGCCACACATACACACCACACAAACACACCACACGTACACGCCACACGTACACACACACCACACGTACACACACACCACACGCCACACGTACACACACACCACACGCCACACGTACACACACACCACACATACCCGCTACACATACCCGCCACGCATACACACCACACGTACACGCCACACATACACACCACACGTACACGCCACACATACACGCCACACATACACACCACACGTACACGCCACACATACACGCCACACGGACTCTTCTTCCGCTGCCTCGAACGTCAACCGAGGGGTCCCGAGGTGAGGTGGCAGTAATGGCTGTTTTTTTTATAACATTTTGGCCGCCCTTAGTTCCTGGCCTGGCCTGAGATGAAACGGCAGTGAAAGCCCATTGCCTGCACCCCCCACCACTCATGCCCTCCCGAGCGCCCCCCCCCCGCCCCGTTTTCTTCTCCTTGCAGGTCTGCTTGCCAGGTTTTATCTGCCGGCCAGATATATATAAAAAACACTGTTGTCGAAGAAAGCTTTCATCTCCTGCCATGCTTCTACCCCTCAATTCCCTCACTTTTTCCTCTCGTGCCGAGGGTTTTGCGAGATCACAGACGATCTGTAACAGCGGGGGGGGGAGGTGGGGGGGTAGGCAACTGCTAACGGTTTTTGACATCTCGCGTTGTTGTCACTCGCTTTAGTTTCTGCATCGACACGCGGAGAGAGAAGAAAACCGAAGGAGGCTGTAGTAACACGGTCAGGATTCGGGATTGGGATTTGCATTTCATTAAGAGTCTAAAAATGTAGCTGCACCTCACAGCGTTTGACAACAGGGGACAAGAACGAGGAGCAGGAGGGCAGTAATGAGCGAACGAACAAGAGGTGCAACACTCACGAGCACAGAGGAAACAGCAGACCACAAAACACGGTCCGAGGGTGTAATCGGAAGTCGGGGAAATCATTTTACGCGTACGAATAACAAAAAAAAACATTTCCCATCATACTAACTGCATCGTCGACAAATTTACCTAAGACAGACAAGGGGGTGTGCAAACGTTTGTTTTGGTCTCGAGCGGGTTACGTCTTTTCATTTTCGTCCGTTTGGTTGTAAAGCGTCTGAGAAGAAGTCAATCGAGGAAATTGAGCTATTTATTTGCAACCTCAATCATCGAGTGAGTGATTTCATAAATATTTTGTCAGAAAGTAAAACATGCAAGAAAGAAAGGATGACTTGCGGTGATCGCAAGAAAGCGATAACTGGCAAAAACAAACGACACGTCTTCTTGGTTCTTTCGGTAAAGTCACGTAGAATGGAAAAACAATTGTTTTATTATGTTTTAACATAATAATAAAAATAAAACATAATAAAACAATTGTTTTATTATGTTTATTTTTATTATTTTCATTATTTTATTATTTCCATTCTACGTGACTTTACCGAAAGAACCAAGAAGATGAATCCCTGCAGTCACGAAAGCTTTATATCGAAATACGAACGACACGATTCACCGTGCAAAACATCGTCACGTCGCCGTCTCAACGCCCACACCGAGCTCCCCACAAGCCAACCCCGGTAGCTTCCGAGTTTCAGTGCTGCCTCCAACCCTCGCTTGGCTTGTCACGCAAGTGTTTTGTTGAATGCGGTTTGTTTTCTATGGGGCACGTTCGAAAGTGAACGGTTGGTTACGCTTTCCGCGAACACCTTGAAAACAGTCTGTCGGGATCTGCCCAGACGCACGACTAAGACATACGTCCGCCGCCATCATGACCTGCGTGGCCTCTGCGTTGCATTATTTCGACGAACGTCTTTCGTCATCTGGAGCCGTAACACGGCCGCTATGCGCGCTTCTGTGGCTGGGACGACGCGTCGACTCGTTGATCGATATGGATTCTTAAAAATCACGATAAGTGCACAGAATCGCGTGTGTTAGGATCGACTTGTTATATTCGCATATATGCTGTACGCAACGGGTTCACCTCACCCCTACTACAACTACTTTTCTACAAAAAATATTATCGATTCTTTCAACGAATCATAATCCTAAATTGTGAGAATTCATTAAAATTACCAGCAAGAGTAAATCATTCCACCCCTAGTCTACACACCGTACCTATATGTGTACATGCGTACAGCCCTTTTAAAATACCCACTGATAGAGGGACTTCCCACGGCGTAAGGGTCATCGGGGTTTATCTGACTACGTCACCAAGCTACTAATATCAGCACGAGTTCGTGAAGGCAGGTAACACAGCTAAATATGGAAGCACCACCTATCCCCGCAGCCTATAACAACCTGTTGTGCACGGTGGTTGCCCATCCAAGCACTATCCACAATCTCAACCTTTGCTCAGCTCGAGATCTAACGAGATCGTACTCATCCCACGCGCTTTGTTCAAAAGCAGTTGGGAATGGAATGATGTGATTAATGCATGTGAATATAAACTGGGCTTCGTTAAAAATAATAAAGTATAATTATGACAAACGTCTTGAGAGCGGCATCTCATTACTTTTATCGACATGGCTTGCACAGTGGCACGTGGGCACGGCAACGGTGTCACCGCCGCCACCGCGGTTGTGCGTAACAGAGGCCGACCGACCGACGACGCTAAAACACTTCCGAAGGAGGCCCTGACACGGCCCTTGAATCCACGTCGGATTTGAACGCCGAGATAAAACCCAGATGCATTTGGTGGCAATGCGTTGGGCGCGTCCCACCTCTCCCCCCAGTTTTTTTTTTATCCGAGAGGTAGTCCAAGAAGGCATCCACACAGTGGGGAGGAGGAGGGGGGGGCTCTCATGAACACCGCCTGCAGCTGGGATCACGAAACATCTGAATTCCATTGTCTTTACAGGCATCTTTTGAAGAACGACTGCAATAAAAAATATATGAAGGGGCCAGAGAGATAAACTGTGCCGAAAAGACAACTTCAAGTGACTTAGAGTAGCAAGCGAGAGTACAGAGCGAACCTCAGATGGCACCTGCGTTCAATGCACTCGCACGCCAAAGTCCACCGTTTGATCTAAAACGTTTAAACCGCCCAAAACGGGAGCGAGGCAGTCGTATTCCGCACAGGTGCAACTAACCGCGAGGGGGGCGGGGTGGGGGGGCCCCTCGGGAAGTCCCAGAGCCCACACCGCCCAGCCGCACGCTAATGCGGAAACATGGGCAGGCACACGAGCCAATGGAAGAAGGCCTCGGAGAACCGCGAATCGAAAATGTTTTTCCTTTTGCCATTAAAAGGGGCTTGAAAAAGTATTTCTCGAGATAACAAAAAAGTGAAATGTCACAGCTGAGTAGCAGAGCGAACTTCGCCAAACAGTAACCCCCCCTCCTTCAACGACGCGGATTGCCTCGTTTGCGAAACGCTTACGGCTTGAACGATGCTATCTTGCCAATGGACCTGCGCTTTTTGAAGCGTTAAATTCCAGTCAAGAGACGAATGTTGGGCAATCGCCACATCCCACATCATACACATAGCCTCTTGTGCCATCATCATGCAAGATGTCATATAACCGCAAGCATCTGGTTGGCTAAAACATTCTTACCGAGTGGTGGTGTGTGCGAGCACATAGTTACTTTTATTTCCATTAAAGGACGTTTTTGTTTTAGGTGAGAGATGGAAAGAATACAGGATATGAGCAGTTACTTAATCGTAAGATTACTATTTATTGGGGGAAAGATTTATATGTTGTCTTGGACATACAAAATCACTGTTGTACCTTCATAATTAAGACTGCTTTTTAACAGAAGAAAAAAGAATAATTCTCTAATATTCTCGGCAATAGTCCTTTCTCATTGCAGAATGCCAACAAACACTGACGTATAGCTGGATAACTGGGACACGAGCGGATAAGAGGTCTCAGACAGAGCTGTCATTCCGCCTCCTTGCACAGAGCAAGCAAGACGCAAATAAATTTGTTTTCAACTTCACAGTACAGATTCCAAGAACACAGGATGAGATGTTACTATCCTTTGTGCAAGCACTTCCAAGAGTTCATGAACAGTGAGCTTGGTGAAATTTGGGTGGGGAGCGCATCGTCAGTCGTGTACCTTTGGTTCCTAGGGTGTTTTGGCCTTTCATACTATACACCCTCCCCAAAGGCGGCCAGCGACAGGGTGATCAATCCTACGCTTGCGTCCCATTCCCAATTAGTCATAGGAGTTGCCTTGTTGTTGATAGCCAACATCAGAGTACATGCACTCTCGTTAACAAAAAACCCAACCCAGGCACGCTCATTTTCAGTGGCCCCACCGACACCGAAACTGCCCTCGTCGCCAACTTCCTCAACTGTGCACGTTCCGAAAAGGATAATTTTCGAAAGTTAACAACTTCCTCTTTGTCGGAGGCCTGCTGGAGAATGCTGGGTGTCTATTTCATTTTCATCACGACGGCACTTTAGAAGAAGAAAAAAACTAAGCCACGAGTGGTGTGACAATCCCCCCCCCCCCCACTGCTGCCCCGAGGGGGGGGGGGGGGGCAAGGTGCCTACCCGGGCGCAAACATCAACGGCTTAGCGCCATTCCTCTCAGGGGCCACCCGGATTGGTGGGAGCAGACCATCTGATATCCCTCGCCCCAAATCTCGCAACGCTCGATTTGGCCACCCCCCCCTTCGCCATAACGAAACCACGATGTGTCTTACACGGGGGGAAATGGCCAAGGGCAGCACCGTCACAGGTAAAGCCACCACCGCCGCCCAGCAAAGTCGCGGCGGTCGAAGCCACAATGCACTGCGGGTTTTCATGACTGCGGTAAAGAAAGAACCGATCGAACTGCAGCGCCGTCGTTGTCACATTGCTGCCGCTCTTGCCAGTGACGAGTGCCATAGCAATCTCCTCATGCTGTAATGTTCTGCTAATTGCTTTTGCCCTGAGCCATTGGTGGAAATGCCACATTTCTATGTTAGGGTGCAGCCTATCCTCCGATTAGCACGGTTGGCTATGTACGGTGCGAAATAAGTTCAACATACATACATCCTTTGGACCACCCCCGATTTCAATAATTTCACGCAGTATTTACTCACTCTCTGAGAGATAGAGGGGATGACTCTGGAGGAGCGACGAACCAGACAAGTGGGAAGACAGCCACGCGGCGAGCCACCCCCAACAATTGCCCAAGCTCTCTATATATTTATACTACGTGAATTAAGGTGTTATCGGCCAATTAATTACGAGGAAATGGGAGCCCCTGGGGAAAACCCCATGCAGGAGGGGGAAACACTATCCCCTATATGGACGCAACAGGTGGAATACACATTTCTGCTGCACTGCATTCTCCTGGCGAGCCATGGTATGACACCTCAACAACCCCGCGAAGAGCGTTTCACAACATTCACGCGCCCCACCGATCCTCGCCTCCACAGGACCGGATTACGGGCATGCGCTGCCACCACCGCCCGGCCATCAAAAGGTTTATCTCAGCCGAGAATTGTTTTGCTTCGAGCCGTGTGGTAAACCCACTGCTGGATGAGGGCCTCCCCATACCATGCGGGTCGCGGGGGGGTTATTCGACTCTACTTCAAAACACGGGAGACTCGTGTAATAACACATATAATTGCATTCTTGGAAATGCAAAGCCGATCCATAAACTTCTACTGGCGCGGCCTTGCGCAAATACAAAGCTCCTCACAATCATGGAGCCGAGGCACCTGCGTGATAGCAGCAGGCTCTAACACCTGCCAGAAAACGCCGTTCCTTTGCTTTCCCAGACTCGAGCGCCGTGGTCCCGCCTGGGCAGTGACAAGCGGGGAGGGAAATAGCCCGGACACGTGGCCAGCGGGGTTTTCCATAGCGTCAATAAAGTGAGTAGGTAAATAACCAAATAAATGTCTGGTGCGTCTGCCCTTGCGATGCCCGGCCAGGGTCGTTGCTCGCATTCCACCGGCTCGTAGGGAGACTCCTTCCCTTCCCTTCCCTAACTGCCCTTCTTTCCGCAACCCCCACCCCGAAGCCAAACTGACAGCCGAACGACAAACGGTGGAATGGCCATCCAGGAAACAAATGTGTGGATGGGGGGGGAAAAAGCCCAATCGCCACCAGTGTAAGCAAAAAGGGGAAAAATATATAATGCAGCACGTCACACGTCGCACGCGCGCTACGGTTGGTTTAGCGTGGGTCGTTATCAACCGAGAGCGACCGTCAAGGTCACACCGTGACAGAGAACGCGCTGGCTCGATCGCTCGTTGTGAAAGGAGCAGAGTGTTGGAGCGCAGTGGAGATAAAGGAGCCGGCGTGCACCCGTTCACGTGTGTGCGTCCAAGCGCACACACGCTTGAGCGAAACGCAAAGGCACGTGCGTCAAACTAATGTCTGCCGCTCTGCGAGAGCTCCTCGTGGTCAGGCCATTTGCCGCGTTGGCAGCGAGGCCCATGCGTTTTCCAGCGCCCCCGTTGCGTAACTCCGCGGCGCACCTTTATACGGAGGTGTCATGGAAGCTTCCTATTGGCTGCACGATGCTGCTGGATGCAGTGCCGAGGGTGCACAATGAGTCGGGGCAGGCACAGGGGCAGTTCCCGTTCCAAAGCTCACGCGTTCGCTCATCGTCGGTTTTCAACTGCAACGTTTGAACGCTGCAGGAAAACTTGGCTGAGGCTGCACTTTGCCGTGGGTTAGCGCTTCCGAAGCGCACAGTGGAATCCAATTTACGGGGCAAAGAGTAGCGAGTGGGCGCAAAGTCCTCTCTCCAACAACACCACGTTTTTTATGACACCCTTGCTCACCGAGGTGAACGTCAAAAGTTTTTAGAGAATTCATTTCTTTCTTACGCCACTGCTCGAGGGAGCAATAGAGAGCCCCTCAATAGCGTATTTGGGCCGAAGCTTCTAGGATGGCCAGACATCTTGGAAGAAGTGGGAGTACCCACACTTCATCCCACCACATGCGACCAGCCAATCGATCAACCGCGGTGAACCCATTTACACTGCTGAGTGGACAGAGGCGGGGAGATATATGAAACTTGCAGCGTTGTATTAACCGCCATGCCGGGAAATGAAACAAGCGACCTTTGGGTTGCAAGTTCAGTCGTTGCTAACAATTCATCACACCACAGTGGAACGATGCAGCAGCCAGACGCTTCGAGATCAGGGCACGCTGCGATTACAAAAATTATTGAGATTGCAACAAAAGTCGATGACCGCAAGAGTAGGAAAATGCCATAACCGAACCACAAGACGCAGCTTGCGTGTGTTTTTGATCGTGACGAAGCTGCGAGACGATGCGTCCGAGCGCAAGGGACCAAGTGGAAAATTCTTGTACCTGGCGCGTGCCCCTTTGCGCCACAATATGGAAACCTTGCGATGGAAAGTGAGCAGAGGCTTTCAGGGCTTGAGGGAAGGTGGGCGGGCGCTTTGGGCGTGTTACGGCTGGGATGAGGGATAATAAAGAGGCTTTTTTTATATAGTGACAGAAAACCGGTTCCGATGCGAAAGTTTCCACTGGTTTTGGCTGGCGAGACAACCCCCAGTATCACGCGCTCCCCACCAGACATATTACCCTCCCCTTAATCAAAACAAATCCCAACAATGTTAACTTCCGTACAGTTTAACTCTTTTTCTTGTTGCTTTACATCCACAGGGCCATGCGTCCTGCGCTTTCTGCGTCACTCACAAGTTCTATACAAACCCTGCACATGACCTCATCACAGAAAGATGTTATTGTGTAATAGAGGCCCACACATCCAGTCTTAATGTTTGGCGGATGACTTTAATGCTGTGCTCACACTTCCGGCTGAAAATCGTAAGCCAAACGGCAATGCCAAAATTAACAGTCCCAGACCATTTAAAAAAAATAATCTCATCCATGTCAAACAAATGCGCTTTTTAAATACGGATGGAAACGCATACACTGCAACTGTTTATCCGTGGCACGCCATGGGAAGGGGTGTAGAGCCACGAATATAATGTGTGGAAAAAGGAAAAGGGACGGGAAAGGATGCCAGGACGGAAGTTCCCAAAACGACCAAAGAGGGCACGGCTCAAGATGAGCCGCGGAAAGAAAGGAGTAGCGCCGGGGCAGGCACGGGAGGAGGGGGAGAAGGAATGACCGTGCCAAGATGTCGGGGATGAGAGGGGAGGGAAGAGAGGAGGAAGGGGGAGAGAGAGGGGAAAGAGCGAGCAGAAGTGAGCTGCACAAAGCAGCGTCTGTATTCAAAGGGAGCGGGGAGGGATGAAGATTGGAGGTGGCCGCACAAGTCACGTGATTTACGGCAGGCATGAGCCGATTTAGATATATAAAGACCTGTGATAAGACTCGCGTAGCATCTTAGGTGACATTATTTTCGCGCGACATGTACCACTTCAAATGACAATTAAACTTAAGATGTTTTAAGCAAACAGCCAAGAATGTTTAACTCCGAAACGTATTAAAAAAACGAATTGATTTGAATTGTAAGAGCAACATCACACGTGAAATGAGTTTGAGTGAAAAATGTCATTAATACATGGGCTGGTCTTGCGATCATGCCTCACGTCACGTGACTTCACCACTCTGCGTGAATAATGCACATCGCCTTGTTTTAGACCGCCAACTCAAAATAGTTAAAATTACAGCCCCGGATTGTTTTCGACAGAAGGAGGGCAATGAGAAAACTGTACAGTAGACCAGTTTCATCCTTGTTAAGAATCATCACTACACCTCATGCCGCCTTGTGCAGCAGAGGTTTTACGTGCTCAAAACATTCATTGAATAATAGACGTATTGATTGCCGTTGTTTTGTATTATGTCAATGGGCCTACACATGATTCTGAACAAGTTAATTAAAATTGTGTTGACTTATTGATTCACCGACTTTCTGCTTGATAAATCACTGCTAAGCAGGAGATATGATTTCGGCGCATGGAGGGTTTCAAGGGGAAAAGTGGGTACCCTCCCCGGGGCAGCATGGTTCAGGGTTTGAGGGCAGATGTACCTGTCAGCGATGGAAGACGGCCGATCTCCAATCGGCATGAGCATCCCACCCCATAGCGACGCAGACAGCACCTGTGGTGAGACGCACATGCAGCGTGGCGAGACGTTTCCCGCTCGTTCCATTTAAATCATCTGCAGCCAGTCGCAGTTATAAGAAACCACTTTGTTGAGCTACGAGTTGTGCCAGGTCACTTCTGAACAAGAGCTATATGGGCTCAGTGAGCCAAGCCTAGGTAAAATAAATAGTAGCAAAATAGTAAATAGTAAGCCAAAACAACTTAAGAATTATTTCATTTAAAAGGCATTAATAATCACCACAATAACGTATATCTGTTCACTACTTAGGCACCACTCATGGACAGATCAATATTGGAAAGTTGATCTCATTGCTTGTGAAGGTATTTTTAAAACCATGCAGTTCAGCTGGTTGGCCACCGACAAATACGTTCATTATCCGATTGGCGGTCGCGGTACTTTTCAAGGCAGCAGTGTTTGTTTTTGTTTAACACGTAGGCTTTCGCGACCAATATTATTCACACCAAAAGTTTTTATGGGTTGGATCGCGTAAATAGGTGGCGTTAAGCCACCACTACCATTAGCGAGGTTTGTCCTGTAAACAAAACGTGCTAATTAGTAGATATTTTTAATTAAAATTTCCAGGCCACATTTCCTGTGCTAGGGCGGCGATGAGACCGGAATGTAGATGTGGTGTATGGTACCGTAGCGCCACCTAAAGGAAAAGACCGGCAACTGTTAATCTGTGTTGGAAGTGGTTTAAACAAGAGCCACTGACAGAAACGTCGCACATCATTTTTACTCTTCCTTATAACGCAGTGTTATTGACACATTTGTTGAGATTGTTCTATACATGTATGAGAATCAGAATATTTATTCATACTGGAGGAATCCTATGCGATATAAAGCTCTTTTTCACAGATGTCCAGGATATAGAGGACGTCCGTCATACCGATATCAGTGAAGATATCCCATTCTTGGCATTTGAAAAAAAGCATTTTTCGAATGCTAATCCCTACAAAATATTCACTCGAAATATTAAACGAGTGGTGGCCAAACCGCAGCTCACGTGTGCCTCGAAAGAGACACGGATAATTGTGTGACCTCTCACACGTTACTTTATATGAAATGGGGAAAGAAAAAAATCTGCGCAAGCCCCAGACGCTTGCCTCTGGCAGTGGAGCAAGACGAGAGAAATTCTGGGGCACTCCCCAAGTGGCTCTCGGCCACATGAAGATGTTGGTACGCAGCTCATCGTGCCAGGAAGTATGCCCCCCCCCCCCCCTCCTACCGCCACTGCCTTAAGTTTACGTTACAGAGGCCAGGATCATCTCATTTGCAATGGTGACCTGTATGTGTGTAAATTTCGATTTAAAGCTTTCGTGACTGCAGCGATTCATATTCTTGGTTCTTTCGGTAAAGTCACGTAGAAGGGAAATAATAAAATAATAAAAATAAACCAATAAAATAAAATTCTCACGACGTTTCGGCCACATCGCAAGCAACCGTCCTCAGGTGAAGAAACAGAGCTGTCGGAAAGAACCAAGAATATGTGTGTATGTTGAACTTCTTTCGCAAAAGTATGTAGAAAACCGTGATAATCGGAGGTGCGGGAGAAGAACAAACTAAACACAAAGAGCAGGCCTGGGGCATTCGTCTGTCTTGTGTTAACTTGCAGACCCGTCCCTACTGGACATCTGTGAAAAAGAGTTCCATTGGGACATGGGATGCCGCTGTGATGCTGGTTCCCTTCAGCAGTGCAACCATTGCGCACAGCGAGCGAGCCAGCACAGCGCAGTAATCCAGCGTGGCACGAGACACGCAGGCTTCCTAACCACGCAGCCCACCCCTCCGCTTACCGAATCCCACAGCAGCTTCTTGTTGAGTTGCAGCTCGAAGTCCTCTTTCAGGAATTTCACATCGCCGCCTGTGTACCCGGCCAGTTCCTGCACGCAGCAGGAAGGACACAAACACGCAGCGATTGTGACATCACGCACATAGGCGGGCAAGCACGCAGGCAGGCTCATCGGTCACACTCAGCACCTGGCGAGGTGGCTCGTGGGGTTAGAGCACTGAGATCCTGGGGTTTGAATACAGGTTGCCATCCACCCATTATTAAACCGGGTTCTCAAGGGTGGTCAGGAGTAAATGGTCTCCACCCAGTCGCCAATGAACTAAAACAACCCATGACATTATATTTGCTTCCTCTTTCATGAAGAGAGATAAATTACAACTCTGAGAATAAAATATACTGGTTTGAGTGCCACACAACAATCATATCTCTCGCAGTAGGACTTGTATGTGGGAAGGCTAAAGTAGCTCTATGATATCGGCTTGTGTGGCCCGTTCTCTAACATTGCTCAGCTAGAGTTGCATGCTGATTAACCGGAGGTCATTTGACAAGTGGCAATAACAACTACGGCAGCAGCAATTCGTGAATGTAAAACATTAAATGAATACGGTTAGTGCTTCAAGTTGTTTTTAAACAGTGATACATTTTGTTAAACACACCGAGTAATTAGGTCACCGTTACCTTCAGCAGCTATCTTGTAAGCCTATAGTTTCATTGAATGCTGTATATGGTTCATATTCCCTGTGTGCGTTATTAATGGCTTTCCTGTAAAAGGCGCATTATAAATAAATGAATGAACAATGCCCAAGATGCAGATCGACTCTCTGTAAGGGGAAACCACCGCGCCAGTGCCATTAAGGCCAAGTCAGTTGACACAATATGCAGCTGGCTTGTGTGTAATTTACAGAAGCAAATATTAATTGGCCAAAATAGTTTATTCCACTTACGATGCACATGTTTCAGGCCTTTGGTTAATCCACTGCTGGATTAGGGGCTACCCACGCCACCGTGAGTCGTGCAGGTTTATGATACTTGACCCACACTGATCAGCGTGGGTTTGTGAAGGTGGGGAAATACAACCACGGGACCATGGAAGTAGAGTACAACAATGGATTTTGCTGCACTGATTTCTGCTGCTCTGCATTTCGGCCCTGCAGCAGCCTTTAACAGCTGTTATGCATAGCGGTCGCCTGTCCAAACACCGTCCGGACTCAAACCTGCTTAGCTTTCAAGATATAACAAGTTCAATATGAAGGTGATTTGGTCAGAGGCTATGCTTCTGATACTTTCTTTGAAAGGTATACAGATGCTGCTTCATGCACCTTATTAAGAGTTAACAATAACAGCACTATAACAGTAAACCACACCTTTATTAGCGTTTAATCTGTGATTCATGAAACGAATAGCATGTACAAGAATCACTGATTTCCGATTCATGCACAAAAGTCTTCGGGTGGCCTTCGTCCAGCAGTGAATTGACCACAGATGAATGGAAATGAGATAAAGTGACTGGGCCATGGAAACCCTGTCACTAATTTTGGATGCCACATGAATCACAATGACAAAAGAGGTATTGATTCGCGACATGAATTGTGACACGGAATCCTGACAAGTCACCAAATGGTAGAAAAGGTCAATTTATTTCAAGGAAGGTTGCTAATTAAAATCTTGTTTGGGGGGGGGGGGTGTTTACTCAGCCCATCTTCGCTCCAGGGTCGGTAAAATAAGCACCACCTTGTTTGGATGCCCCCAGTGATTATCCTGTGTAAACTCACCCTTGCCATAGGAATGTGGATTTTCCCGCCACTGGCTCACGGCTGTGAATGGGTTATAAGCACCAATGTAATGCTCATTTGAGCAGGAAACCCCGAACCCTTTTTTTCGTAAACCTCAACGCCTTTTGGCGTCATCTGGCCCAACACCATGTGAGACTAGGCTCTAAGAAAAGCTGTCTCGGGTGTGGACCAATCAATTTCAAGGACAGTGCATACATTATCAGCGTTGTATTTTTTGTTTGCATTCTGACCGCAGGTATTGTGGTCAATGTAAACATGACTCCTTGTAAAAAAGGTGCCAGTTTTGTTGCCAGATAAAAGGGTAAAAAACCAATTATCATATTTTGCTACTGGCAAAGGAGGTTCCAAAGGTGCTCGACGCTCTCATAATACTGCGACACTGCCAGCAGATGGCAGACGTGGAACACATTTACGCGAACCTTCTTGGCCCAACAGCCCATTTTCACACTGCACGTCCGACCATGTCCCATTTTATTGTTGTGCATTTGTATCCTATATTTGTTGTCTTTCCACCCCAATGGTGTGCTTATTTGTGCTATCATTGCACTATCAAGGGACGGAGATATCTATTTGGATATTGCTGAAGCGAACATCACTACCATCTCTGTAAGCGACCTCTGTACCACAAAGAGGTCACTTTCCACCCGCTCTGCCAATGAGAGTAATGATCACCACATGACAAGTCAAGGCTATATATATATATATATAGATAAAACTCTTACAGCTCAAATGTTACCGAGAGTGCAGAACCAAATTTAATGCGATGGCCTTTTTGGCGCAATTATCGGTGACTGAGCTGAACCATCGCCTCTATATACTTGAAAAAAAACTATTTTAATCACAGGCGTCTGAAATCCGGACCCAAACCCAGGATCTCAGTGGTGCCAGCTCAGCTCAGCAACCTCCGAGCCAACAGGTCCGCTCTGTCGTTTGCCACCGAATCCAGAGGCGGTCGGTGGGGCAGCGGATCACTCCACTCACCTGGTTCACTTTGAGCAGCAACCCTCGCGTGGGAAGGATGGACGCGTTGCGGGTGTCAAACACCATCGTGTGCTGTCGGGGGGACGACGGGTGGAAAGGGGGTGGAAGGGGGCATATATGTGGGACAACAAGAATAATCAGCATGCGTATGGGTCCAGTTGTAAGACTTGCGTTTCAGAGTATAGGAAGGTTTATATAAATATGCGATAAAAAAACAGATACATTTTCCAAAAGATGTGAGCAACGGAGGGCAGTATGGAAAACCCTTTGTGTTGTACGATACTTTTACACTCCCATGTCTTCAGCAACCCACATTGACCCATGGCCAAATAACCCTGACAACCTGGCACCACACTTGTAACAGTACGACAACAAATACGACATTAAATTAACTGTCAGCCATGTCCCCTTTGCTCTCGAGTGATGCAACCTCAGTGATGTGGCAACGTGTACGACAGTCACGTCACTCTCACAACGCCAGAGCCTCGCAGTGTGCACTCATGAAAGTCAATTTCAAGTCTTTTTCTCATCGTGCCAAAATACGTAGAGGATATTTGATTTGTGGCTTTGGTCTTCACACATCTACACATGCGATTTTTCCCATACTCGCAAATAGTAAAAAAAGGCGCAGATTCAAGCAAAGGCAAATTCAGTTTTGATGGCGAAAACATGACCTGGTTTGACCAATCCGAAGCACACACAGAAGGCAGTCACCCCACATTAGCAAGTTATTTTTTGCCAAAAGAGAACAATGGGAAACTTAAAACGTGGTCACAAGTTAACTGTTTTCTATTAATAAACATAGAGCAGCAAACACTAAAAAGTCTCCAAAGTCAGCCACCATAACATAAGTTGCACATTGCAAAATCAATAAGTCAACCCACGCTATTGCCCTCTACTCTGAAGCAAGGTCACCACCTGAAATGTCAGGATGCTGTACATTGTTTGGTTACAAGGCACTGTTAACGATGACTGTGTCCAGTGCGTACAAAGGGATTCGAATCCAGAGACGTCCCTTGGGTACGGCTAATCAGGGGCGATTAGGCATACCCCGGGCCCCACACTTTGGTTACGGTGTCAGATGTAATACTTCTGGTTTAGTTTGAAGTCGGCAGGGGGGGGGCCCACAGGCTGGGATTTGTCCCAGGCCCCGCACCCCCACTACGGACGGCCCTGTTCTTAGCACCCCCTGCAACCCTCACCTCCCCAGCCGACACCATGGCGGGTGGATCCAGAGCTGCTGGGGACTGCAGGGCCGGGGTTTCTGAGGGTTAATTGACCATATTTCACCACGCCAGTCAGTGCGGATTGGTGACGAGAGCATATTTTTGTCTCACCTCTCACCAGGTGAACTGACTGGTATGGACCGGGTGTAACCCAGCCACGTGTCTACAAGGCTCGCACAAGCTTCGTCGCCACATCGGGGGGTGTTTTTCGTTTCATCCATTACGCCAATGGGTTACGCAGGCGACGTAATCCGTGCCAGACAAGCCACGATAAAAGGGATGGACAGAAGCCACGAGCTGTCTGCTTACAAATGTCAAGGCGAGCTTGTGTGCAGTGGGCACAGTGACTCGCCCCATGTCACGCACGTCAATAAATTCCGTTAGCGAAGACACAACATCCCTGCACCCAACCGCCGCTTCCAAGTAGACTCCGGGGTCATGTGAAACCGCATCTCACAGTGCCTCCATCACATGGACCGGTGCAGGGACAAACACCAATGGACATCTCTGCGAGGATCCTCTTGGTCTCAGTCTGAACGCAAGGACGTGCCGCCACCTCTGCAGTTTATGAATGTTGGAACAGGCAAACGACTTCGTTGTTGTGATGCTTGCTGCCTAAGGCCACTCTGGTTGAAAAAATAAGTAAATCCTTGCTGGAAGCCATTGCAAGTTAACCAATATTAACAGCTTCCAATATGGGTCTGCCAAACAAAACAGTCATGAATTGAGCAATTGTATGCGTCGTCCACACGTAAAACACTTGTGCAGATACCAATTGATTCCAAATACTGGAATTAAGCAACATAATCATTAACATGCACATCAGCCGGCAGGCAAAATAATACATTTCCAAAAATTGAACCAGCAGACTGTGGATTGTGATACTCTGGTATTTAGCATAAAGTACTGTCACTGCGATTGTAGTGTCATTGGACTGTGATGGTCACCAATGGCATGGGGGGGGCCTTGGACCCATCCAGCAGTGGATAGGTGATGACGACCATTATATTATAGACAGTGCACTCTAACCCACTTCTTCAACCGTGGCAATCTCATCGCCACGTAAAATGTAGGGCAGATGCCTGAGGTCGTGCCAACTCGTGCGCGAATCACAGGTCAACAAGGTGTCGTCATATCTACATGCAAACGAAACTTCTCATTCGCCAACTATCAGCGCCGAGTGGCTTCCTCCTACCCGCATCCCGAGGCTGGCGCCTGACCCTTGCTCCACTTGACACGGAAAGGTGCAACTAGCAGCGCGGAAAAACCAGCGCGTGATGAGCCCCGTAGCTGCTCCGCCGAGCGTCACACCCCACGCGATCGCCATATAAATTTAGCGACGGTGACAGGCCGTCGTGGTTTGCCCGCGCCACGTGGACCTCCCGCCGGGAATACCTCTCGCGGGGGGAGGGGGGTGGTCAGCGTTTTTTCAAATCGGTGCCCACGTTTAAACTTGGGACGTGCGTCACGGGAGGTGTGCGCCGCGCCGCATACAACAGCGACATCGCACACGCTCACATTTCATGATGGTTTTAAAATATTTTTTGGCTGGCGTTGGCAGACTTGAGTTCCAGATCGAGATGCCATCGGTGTAGAAAATGTGAGACTGACACAGAACAACTGCAATGGGGAGTGCAGATGGAGATAAGCAGCAGGTACAAAGATGTCTATGTTAGACAATAAACTGTGTAGGATGTAACTAAGAGTCCGCGTATGGTTAAGCTCAGAACGACAACACATGCAGGAATTAAAATGTTGTTCCGCTGCTTTAGGAAAACATTCCACTTTTGAGTGAGCAGTTGGCAATGAGTGAGTGAAAGGATGTGATTAAAGCAATTTGTAGATATTTAACTAAATGCATGAAAAAATACATCAATGGTATACACTGCGCATGTAACAATTAAGTGATTGATAAGTAAATGAATTATTTAATGTAGCATAAAACAGCACGTTCTAATTGCTGTTTTATGTAACTCTTTCATGTTATCACTGTAACCACTAGAAATGCTACACTCACGACTTTGTAAAAAAAACGAATAGATTCTTGAATCAAATTAATGAAATCATTATTGGGTAGACATTATTTGATTATTTCCAACACAGACAACAGAGAAATCAAAGCAAACCACCACCAGGTCGATGCGATGGATTTCGGCCGTTTCGCCAACACCTAAATTCAGGCACCGTAACGGTTTTCTCAGTTGCCAAAATTTTCGTGATAAGAGCAAAACGGCTTGACCATAAGGGCGGGCGGCCCACGGTGCCGGTGGTGGCGGTGGTGGCTGTGCAGCGAACTCCGGAAAACTTTGCAGGACTTTACCGAGACGGACGACTTGAGGGAGTGGCCGCTCTCCTGGCGCACGGCAAACGAAGCGGTGCGCGCCAAGCAGCCCAGCTCACGCCACGCGCCCTCCCACCGCACGCAGTGCCGCGTCCTCCACAGCGGGAACTGCGCAGGACCACGCAAGCGAGTTTACAACCTCAGATTAGCGCGGTTGGCTACGTGAGGTGCGAAAGATGTGCAACGTGCACACATAAACATGCATACACAACAACTGTTGTTCAAGCAACAAGACGTCTACAAAAGTAATCGATGACCTCAACATTAAATCATTTTTATTTGTGATATAAAAAAATCCCCCCCCAACTCATGCATTTATATTATATTCCCAATGTGGTGCATTGAATATCGATACGCCTGGCTTTTGGAGATTTTGAAAAGGCAATTCACTCAGCAGAAGATGAAGCGCTAATCAAAGGACTCACAATGCAAGGCCAAAATAAAAAATGCAAAGTCAGCGTTAGGATGGCAAACTAACGCTGAATTTGCATGAAGTAAGACGTTTATTATGTTGCTACGAATAACCAGTTATTCGTGAACAAAAATGGACAATACATTAGCCATCTCAGATTTTGCCGAGGATATCGTATATATCAATCAATGAAAGTGAGGTCGAGGAATTTGATTGACAAAATTAACAAAAGAAGCTGAAATGTTGGGCTTTGCAACAGAAATGGCCAATCATTCCAACGCAAGAACCTCCTGAAGAAAGTATCTGAGACTCAGTGAGGACTTCCTGGATAAACGACTGGCATTATATTTGGTACTGGACCTACCAACATTACGAGTGATGACAGAATCACCGTAACGTGTAAAAAAATATCTTTCATAACATCTAATCTCTCCACCTCTAATTAGTCCTCTGAGCCACACAGCCACCACCAGCACAGTAATAGCTAAAGCTATTACTGTGCTGGTAATAGCTTTAGCTATTACTGTGCTGTGCTATTACTGTGCAGCAGAAACAAGACGACGTAGCTACGGACACGACAGAACGTTAACCAGTCAGGCAGGATCTTGACACGAAACGTTGTCTTACGTTGAGGTCCAGGGAGACGCCCCTGTCCGTCTGGCGCAACGAGCTCCAGGGGAACTGCCCCGTGATCTTGTACACGCTGGCCGAGAGGCTGTGTGTGCACATGAGACATACCGAGTCACCGTTCAGGGTTCAATGTTTAAAGATGCAAGTGAAACAAACAACCCTCATCTTGCAAAAATGTTATAGGTGTGGCTGCAAATACACATTTTTTTAAAATAATGTTCTGCCATTCCCCAAATTTTCAAGATTGCGCTATTGGCATCATGTCGTGAGACAAAGTATGCCGATAAGCACATTTGGCTACGTACAGTGTGAAAGACGTTCAATATATATACATACATGCATCTCAGACAGAAGTTCAACCATTCGTTTTAGAGAACAGCTCACTGAAGTGGATATCACGGACCTAACTTGGAGGTCGCTTTGGTGACTTCTGTTTCACACAAATTAATTGGCGATGCTGCATTGGTAGTGTTGCACAAGCACAGCAAACAAACAAAGACGCAACACATTCGACACTGCAACCAGCGTTATCGTGCCCCGCCCCTTCCCTTATTAAAGAAAGACAGAACAAATAGACGTTTAACAGGTTTCTAGACAGAAAAGGTGCAGAGATGGCAACGTTGAGACTTCATTTGTTTTGTGATGTAGATACATGTAAAGTTATGGAAATCATGCCATGTTCCATCACAAAAGCCCACTATGGCAGCATACATTGTACAATTAGCATATAAAATTCATGAAACAGCTTTCCAACTCACTTGGAGACTCAGCCTAGGTATGTTTATACAATAGCCATTTGGTGTTCTTTGGATGCCTTTGTCTTTATTCATGAGCCAATGCAAATTGACTCGTCAAAATGTATCAAATGGCGAGGAGGGGGGGGGGGGGGGATCGCTAAATGCCAACTGGTAAATATTACAGCCGTGGTGTTTCCAAATAAAAAGCTTCAATACTGACTTGCGCTCAAAGCAGCCGGTCTGTGGCTTGAAGAACGACAGGCCATAAGATGTCTCCTTGGTGCCATAGGAAAACTGGAAGGTCAGCTTCTCCGCTCGGCCAAACAAGTTGGGCAGCCTCAGGCCTAGCACCTGCCCCACACCGGAACACACAAACAAGCGCCGACACACACGCCGATGGGCTAGAGGACTCACTGCCAGATTCACAGGAGATTACACACCGGCACAGTTTGTACTGTGTTTACTTTGTGCAGTAAATGTGTCGAGTTGTGTTGTTTTTGTGTACAGGCCATTAATACATAAATATGAAACAAGCTCATATTGAGAGACGTTTTGTCCGATTATTCTTTATTTGTTCCACAGCACGATAGTTTTGGTAAACCGATGCACATTACACAGACAACTACAGAGCACAACGCATGGACAATACGAACTATGCCACACCACCCAAGATAAGGCTGTCACTCTGCAGACAATACACAAACTAAGCAGCAAGTCACGGAGAAAACACGCAGCACACACACAGACAACAAGCAGATGATAGACACACAACACATATAACCCCACTAAGGCAACAGACAGCACACTACCCAGATGATAATAGCAATACCAGCTCTGTACAATCTTGATGAATTCTAAGTGTTTCAATACTGCAGAAGTAAAGAAATGAACTTTAAGTATTGTTGAGAATGGGTGTCAACACTTGTTCCGAAAATTCACAAAACAAGCTTAATATTGTTTAGACGTATTTCGGTAATGACTGGAGAGAGGAAATCGCGATCTACACTCGAGCACATGTTAAAAGAAGCAGGTGGAGACAAAGAATGGGTTCTTACCGATGTAATACAAGAATGACGTTGAACAAAAAGGTGCAAGTATGACTAAAGCAATAAAGATAACGGAGGAGCGCACGCACAAAAAAGGAGGGCGTTCATTTGGTCCCATAATTGCCCTCGATCTGACGTGGAGGAAAAGAAAGAGAGCACAAAAACCAGCCACTCCAAACCGATGAACCAGATAACAGGCAAAAGACTGCATGAGCAGGTGATCAGCACACTGCACTACAAGTGACTAACAGAGTGGGGGTTGTTCACTTACCATGCTGCCCTCATTGTTCCCCACCATGGTGTTGTAACTACCGGTGAGGCGACGCATCTCCACCACCTCGAAGTTAATATCCAGTCCATCGGGTTGGGCCCCGGGACCTGCGGCGAATGCACATCATGAAGGTTTGACACCGACTGTACTTCAGTCACTCCAATGCTAGATGTGAGGGCCTCACCAGGCCTGTGTGGATCGTGAGGAATATTTGACCCTACACATATACGAATTGAGAAAAATCGATCACTACGTATGTAGTTTGAATGCGTGTATCGTCAGCTTGATAATGAATATTAATATAGGGAAATAATGCATCGTCCCATCCCTTGTTAACAATGTCTCAGGTATTAGGCTGGTATAAAGGAAGGATTATGGCCAGGGTTGAGTATTCGAGTTGAAGCTACTTGTGTGCTGAACTGTAATGGTAAGGATTGAGGTTATGGTCACTTGGCAGAACGAGGTCTTAATTTAATCCAGATCTCTCCTAATCAGTGACCCGGAAAATATTTCCACACATCTCGCTATGGCTCCAGTCGATTAGCGATCAGGAAAATAATTCGTGAAAAAAAACAAGCTCTGGGCAGGATCCATGCTGACATCAATTTGATGCCGACGCAGCGAAGAATGGTCTCACCCTTGGCGGTGTCGATCAGCACCTCCACGTGACGGAAAATCCCCAGGCGCAGCATCTTCTCCCGAGCCTCGTGCGACTTCTGCATGACCTGCAGCAACGCGGAGGCAGCAGCGCATGTCTTACTCTTTGTGCACACTTAAATGTTAACAGTGTACACGTTAGAATATTGCATCCTGTGTGAAATAATACTTTAAACCTTTCCTCAATCCACTGAAAGGTCATGGGGGTTGTTTATAGCCCAGTACACCGACCACTGCGCCATCTTTCCAATCGACATCTCATATACAAATGTATATGAAGAATAAGTATGGTAACGCAATTTTTGTAAGAAAAAGGAAACAGGAAAATGGTGTATTATGTATGCTTTTTAAATATTAGGCATGTAAGAATGTACCCTCTTGGGAATTCAATTGTCACGATACATAAATTATTATTATTCGATTCAAGAATCAACTCTGTTTATCACTTATTTATCAACGATTTGTATTATTTCGTTTGTATGGTCCAATTTGTAGTTTTGTTTGTCGCATGCATTAGCATTTCGCACCTCCAAGCACAGTTGGCTACATATGGTGAGAGAGAAGTTCAACATACATACATCTAGCATTATATAATTCGCATAAAATATGCATATACAGCTTAAATAATGAATTCTTACGTGCACAATTTAATGCGTGTATGAGCTTAAGAGGTTCATCCTTATGAATCTATGAACCACTACATGCTGAGAAAATGTTGACAATGCTCAACAAGTGCAGTTCTGCTGCATATCCATCTCTTATGCGGCAAGTACGAATGTTCGGAAAGACATTTACTTCAACGAGGCTGGTGGCGTTGAACACATCGGAGATCTCATGCATGATGTAGTCATCCTTGGTTCTCTCCAGACCCTGGATGCTCACGTTTTGCACAAGGACCTTTGAAAACAACCAACGAGAGATCAAGAACCGCAAATGCATTGACGCACGATCAAAGGGGTACACGGTGAGGAAGCGTCCCATGACTGAGCCGACACTCAACCGTGCCGAGACATTGTTGAGTAGTTTACATGCAGGCTTAAGGCTTTCAGCTGAACAAGCAACAAAGTACACCTCTGGATTTGTCCCAGACGATGCACGCAAGTGTATTGAGTTACTGGAAAATGATGATGTTGGCTTCATCAACAGTGAGTTTTCAATCACATGAAGCGCATGGAGCCGCAGAATTATTTTGAAGGCCTGTGGCAAAATGCCAATTGAGGGCCCCATCTGAAACCTTTTTTGAAGCTTCCTTGGCCCTTTCTAAGGACCCCTCGGATTCGAGGCCAGGGGCAAACTGCCCCCCGTCCCTCTAAGGCACTGTGAATGCATGCAGACCATCCAGATTCTTAATAGAACTAGTCTAACGGAAGCACAGCACTGGTGCATTTGCATACGTTACCTGCCCATGGGACTGAAAAACCGCTTTGACTATCCGCAAACCATACACATAAGCCACCACTGATTGTATACTTTACAGTACCAAAAGTAAATGAATGTTATAAAGAAATAAAATATGAAGTGAATTAAAGGAATAATGGACATCACCTGCTTGTTATCCAAGACCTCCTGCTTGGTTTCCACCCCAGGGTCGTCCAGCATGGAGCCCTCATGGAAGGCACTATGATGCTCCGGCCCATCCATCGGGATCGGCTCCAGCGCCTGCAGCAAGGTATACACAAGAGGCGTGGTCAACTGGTGACATGAGCTGCATTGGCGGATGGCTACGGAGAGGCAACATTGGCAGCAATGCGTTCCTCATTGGGAGGTCATGTGGGCAGAGGCAAGTACTTTGTCATGTTGAGTGTGGTGGAGCTGATACGCATGGTTTAAGGATGAGCAGATGGGATGCTCTTAAGGATTGTCAGCTCAACTACAAAAAATAATAGAGGTGCAGTCTTCCGGATGAGGCAACGTGTTGAACATGTCTTCTCTCAAGCTATCGCCACGTACTACGGCGGGCAATTTCACAATGAAACATCTTCAGGAAGAAACAAGATGCTCGCTTCAGTACATTCGGCATAAACAGGAAGACCACACTTAAATGAGTTGCTGCGAAATCTTGTGTGTGAAATCAACAGAAGAGAATACAGGTCCGAATATATATCATGCCAAGCAAACGGCAGCGATTTCATTTTTGTCTCTAAATGCAAAAATATATCTGAAGCAAAACCATGTGTAGTGCTGGTGCAAGGCAATTGTTCAGCACTTTGGAAACAAGGATTGGCAGATCACAGATGTGTGAAAAACCGAAAAACCAATTGGGTTGGAAAGTTAACAGATGCCAATAAATAAAATGAATACATGTGTGTGGACCTCTGAGTGTAATCGTCTCGTAAGAGTGGGTTTTTTCCATATACTGAACTCCAGTGTCCTCCCACATGCACATTGATTCAAATGAATTGGAGATATCGCATTGCAGAACCCTCCTGCCTTCCTCCTGATAAAGGCCTCGAGATTCAGTGACACTATCCGAGACAAATGAAGTACTTCAGAACTGCTCTCGATAGCCTTTCATAAAGTCAATCGTCCTACCCTATCTCTGGTCTAAAGGCAAAGCCATTGCAAAAACTTCAGACTCTGATCGTTCTAAGGCCTTGAAATGTTTTTTTATGACGGGCAGAGGGGACTGTTGCTGGTATTGCTCAGTTGCTGTTCCGTTCAACATCATGGAAATTAAGAAGTTACATTCAAGTCATGGACGAGGGCACCACGTTGGAGCCCAAGTGCCACGTACAGTCCAATATGCAAGGGTTGTAACACCAGCGAGAATTGTATGCCTCCAAATGAGTTTACTACGTAAGCTTTTGCGACTAATATTATCCATAATGCAGGTTTGTTTTGGGTGAGATCGCGTCAATATGAATGTGTCCTTATACCCGCCACCATCTGACACAGCCAATGAGTAAGGTTTGTCATGTAAACAGAAAATGACAATTCGTTACTAGTACAGCACACCGGTTTTGTTGGAGAGCAAATCCACAGCATTTACAATCAGAGTACGACGTTTCGCCAGTAATTACACCTAGCATCATCAGGCGGCAGCCAGATTTGTGTAGAAGTCCTCCTATTTCGTTCCTTAGAGGGATAGATGCGATGTCGTCACTTGTGACGTTCCTCCAATGTGCTCTGTCTGACAGTGTCAATGGCCAGTCAAGGA
Organism: Lethenteron reissneri; assembly: GCF_015708825.2. Lineage (NCBI taxonomy): Eukaryota > Metazoa > Chordata > Hyperoartia > Petromyzontiformes > Petromyzontidae > Lethenteron > Lethenteron reissneri. The sequence continues at coordinate 2,498,467 of NC_083815.1, read as the reverse complement.
CAATAAATGTACGTTGTGTGGCTTATTAAACAATCAATAACATACTGTGCAAGTGTTTTGTCGCTCAAAATAATCGTGGACCCGCGCTCATCTCTGCTGCTTATTGAATCCAAGTTGCGCATTCCACGTTTCTATGGCGAGGAAGGTCACAACGGTGGCCGATTGTCGAGTTTAAAATTGTTCACGCTCACACGACAGCGAACTATGGAGACATATTTAAGCTTCTTCTCTTTAATCGTCACGCAATATCGCTCGATCCATTGCTAAATGCAACACTAAATGAAACCATGCTGGCTTTAACACGCACACACGACATCACCACTGCAGCCGTGCCCTTGACAGTCGCAAACCCCCCATCACAACGCACACGCCGCTCGGGCAATTGTACGTGAAGCATGCACGATGGCATTCGCGTCGAAGTCCGCGCACAAGGATAACGCGGCGAGTGAAGGAGTTTGATATCGCGACGAAACTTAAAAAAAAACTCCCCACAAATTTAAGACGAAAAAAACGGCGAGAAGCGATCACCTCCACAATGCAAACAACGACGCACCTTGGCATGCACGGAGCCCATGTTGGCTCCTCTGCAATGTCAACTTCGCTACACTCAAGCGGTGATTGCTGTTGTGTGTGTGTGTGTATATGCTGAGCTTAATTACAACAACAACAACAAAATATGACAACGATTCAGAGCGCTCCACCTCAGGGCCCCGTCTCTATCCTGCCCTAGGCCGCAAACGAAGCGAGCCCGCTCCCCCCTCCTCTCCTCCTATTGGTCGCCACGGTGGCGAAGCACGTGATCGCCCTTGGCCAATCGGAGCTCGGGATGGTGGCGGAAGAGATGGGGTAGGGGTGTGAAAACGCCGGTTCCGGTTACTGAACGCACGTGGGTGGAAGGGGCACCACGTGGGTCGTGGGTAATCAGCTGTTCGGTGGATTTCTCGCGCGTGGAATGTTGTTGTTGTTGGCGAGTTGACAGCAACAGTGGCGCCGCGTCGCTTCGTCGATGACCGCGGTCGCGTCGACTCCGAAGAAGTTGCAAACAAGCGGCGGTGGAAGAAACGCGCAAGGGTGATTCGAAGAAGCGCGGAGAGATGCACGTTTGGTATTATACTTAGACGCCGATAAGAGAAGATATGCAGATCAAAGGCATTATTCGACTGTTCAGAAAAGTAAGCGGGGATTCGGCGGAATATGATGTAGTGTGATGGCCGGTGGGAGAGAGTAACTGCCGAGTGGGTGAGAGTAAACTACCTATAAGTATATTGGGGTCATCCTAGATTCAAAACTGAATTTTTAAGATCGCATTGATTATATTGGTAAAAAGACAAAAAAAATGGTTTTCTGTATCGACACAAGCACTGCTTCCCCTCTATGTTCCGTTTGGAATTGATAAAAGCTACCATACTGCCTCTACTTGATTACTGTGACATCGTATATAAATCAGCCACAAGTACTGTACTGAAGAAGCTTGACTCAATTTATCACTCGGCTTTGAGATTTTCATTGAACTGCCCATATAGGACTCACCACTGTGATCTCTTCATTGGGTCAAACTTAACATATCTTAATGTTCGACGATGTACTTACAAAAAAATCCGCAGAGTACCTGCTGGATCTCCTCTCTGTTTCGAAGAACAAATGTGACCTAAGGTCTTCGCTCATTTACCAGCTTCACATTCCTTATTACCGTATACAAATACTGGAGGAATGGCCTTTGCTCTTGATGCCCCCAGGGTCTGGAATGCTATTGCCAATAAACTGCAACTTGAATCACTACCTATGAGATCTTCACTCAAAACTGCTCTAGAGGAGTTGTACACCCCTAGCTGCCACTGCTATTCAGTGGCCTAAAATCAAATGTTTAGCTCCGGATGACCGCTGCAAAGTATGATCTTGTGTTTTGATTTAGTGTGCTGATCTTTAAAGGTGCATTGAACATTTTTTGATACTCCTACTGATGCTCCTGCTGTTGTGGAGTGACTCATGCAGCCAGCTATGGCTAAAGGGTTTGGTGGTACATGTTGTTTGTCGTTTATTGTGAAAATTCGGTCACAGTTGCTATGATCAGTTACATTGCTTTTATGGCTTTATTTTGGTGATTTCTAAAAGTGTTTTGGTTTGGCCATGTTTGTTGTAGTACGGAGTTAGACTGATGGCTTTAATCGAAGTTGTCTTGTGGTTGTTGTTTGACTTGCATCCCACTGGGATTTTTGCACACAGCGTTGGTGTACGGTGCTTTTTCTAGAAGATTTTGCAGTTTTTTCCTGGATTTTTCTTTTTGCGCGTAGTCACTTTATGATGTTTTCTTGTTCATGTTTTTGTTTGTTGCTGTAGCACCCGATTCAAGAGCCGAATGGCTCACAGGGCTACACCAAATGAATGAAACTGAACTGCCGAGTGGGACAGAGTAACTAAAACTACCTCCATGGCGAGTGTGACGTGGCAGGATGGGCTCGTGTGTTGGTGGCTGGGTGCAGGTTTGCATCGCGCGATCGTGACGCTGGGCGGTGACCACGGGAAGGGCTTCATCATAAATTGATCATTGATGATGATGATGCATCCCTGCTCACGTTGTTAGCACGTTGCCGCGTTCTGGACAGCAGAGGGCAATGCGGCAAAATCAATTGTATTGCCCACTTCACCAATTGTTTCTTGCTGTGGTTGTCCCACCTGATGACGGACGCCTGTGTTGCGCCCGAAACGTCGTGATTTATTTTATTTTATACCTACGTGACTTTACCGAAAGAACCAAAGAGTATGAATCCCTGCAGTCACGAGAACTTCAAATCTAGATTTTATTGCACTGCGCCATGCTCCGATGTCTGTGTTCCCTGGGCTTGACCGATCTGCACTGACCAGCGTGGTGAAGGAGGTCAAATAATAACCCCAACGATCCCTGCAGCGTGGGAAGAGCCTCTGCCACCAGTGACTATACATAGAGGGCTTGTACGTGGAAAAGCTCATGATATTCGAATCTAATTGGAAATGAGAATATTTTTGTTTCCATTCATCCAAATAATCATATGCGCCACATTCCAGAACCGGATATTGAAGATTACGATTCATGCGCGACCCAGCAAGCTCGGCTAACACGCCGCCGTGAACACGAGTCGCCCACCCTGTATAGCACGTGGTCTCAATGTCGTGCCAGAGCAGGGATCCGATAGATCGACTTCGTCAGAAATGTAACCTTTGCGACCGCTCTCCTGGCGAATGAGAGCTTTGTTCGAGGGAGGCGGCTGTGGCACTTAGTGGACACGTGGCCCCATCTTGATGGGCAAACTCACCCAGCAGATCGCGCACTGCAGTTGGAAGTTGGCGGTTGACGTTCTAAGGTGGACTGCGACCCTCATAGGAACGGCGCCATCCTCGCCGATCAAACAAATCACTCGAGACGCGCCGGTGTGTGGCAGAGAGAGAAGTTCATGCGAATGCTGTCGCAAGAGGTCACACGTTTGGAGCAACGGTCCCTCGCCGACCGTGCGTGATGAATGAAAGAGTACGTCCACCGCTGAGATTGTGCATTTAAATGGGGGCAACGTGTGAAGGAGCAAGATTGTTACGTCGCAAGACCGTGAGAGATGGCCAGGGACTGTTTTGGCTTTCAAAACAGCAGTGGTCTTGTTCATGTATGACGATATGCGCGAAACATTTTGGATTTTGATTGGAATTTAACAGCAATACAATTTCGATTTAAAGCTTTCGGGACTGCAGGGATTCATATTCTTGGTTCTTTCGGTAAAGTCACGTAGAAGGGAAATAATAAAAATAAAACAATACGTGACTTCACCGAAAGAACCAAGAAAATAGCGATACAAAAAATGTGCAACCATTTTCTGTTAGCACCTGTCCTTGTAGGCCAGATCACTTTCGTTCATGGTATTGAACTATTACATTTCACTCTGATGTAAATGTCAACACAACTAATGTGTTTTACAGTTGTCCAACAATTCTATTTTGCTTGGCAAACTTGTACATCACTTGTTTCAGACATTTCACTAGGTTCTGGACGTCTGGACAGAACAGCAACTCAAGCAGCGGTGATATTACAGTACTCGTGCTACTGAAGGACATCTTCATATGCTGGAAGCACATGACTGCCAGCTATGGCTGCAAGTTTGGTCGTACGTGTTATGTCTATCGTTTTGTTAAATTTGAATCACACTTCCTATGATTACTGTTGTTATGGATATTGTTTTTATAGCTTCATTTTGGTGATTAGAAAACATGATTAATCTAGATTGTTTTGTGGTTTTTATTGTTGACTTGCACATTGGGATTTTTGCACACAGCGTTTTAATAAAATATTTTCTCGTTTATTCCAGGATGTTTCTGTTACGCGTCGTCGCTTTAAGATGTTGTGTTCATATTTTATTTGTTGCGGTTGCACCCGACTTAAGAGCCGCATGGCTCACAGGGCTATACCTAATAAATAAAATAACTAATGTACAGTATGTAGAATTGATTCCGTACCGTACGTAGCCAACCATGCTAATCAGAGGCGATGTCAAAATGTTTCTACGGAATTTAAAGGTCTTTTGTGACGACGTTGATGTGCAGCAGTGGCGCAGTTTGTTCATACAAAACGCCGATTCATAATAAAGGTTCCTGCAGTTCGATTCCTGACCGCAGATGACATCAGCTGAGAGTGATGCACCGTATACAAGTTGGTCCTGGACTTACACCCCTTCAACCGGAACTGGTCAGCGTTGCAGTATGGGGGGGGGGCACACCCCAGATGACCAACAACACACGGGTGGTACATTAAGCCGTGGGCTGAAAAAAAATTAATCATTGTGAATTAAAATGTTACACCTAAACGATTCACGTTCATTCGTCAATCACGATATTTAATGTGAATTTCCATTACATTGTAGACGATGTAAATGGAACCGATTTTAATTTTCATTGCTTTTCACTTTGTTGTAACGTTCTTACCCGCCCCGACTGGACATCTGTGAAAAAGAGCTTCATAGCTCTTCAGATTCCTACAGTAAAACATTCAGATTCATTCATTACCTTACCGAGACGTTCATCATAACACCCATTCAATCCACCAAAACAAACAGCAGAGTACCAAACAATAAAATCCACAAACGTCGTGTGTTATACGTATTTATTAACGACATTTAATATTATAGTGCACGCATTTACGTGTTCATACGTTAAAGTGAAATCGAAACCAAGGAGGTAACTTACTGAAATGAACGTGAAAATGAGGTTAAACTTAACAGGAACGTCTTTAAACGAGTATGTGAATAGAGCAAAATTGAAAACGGGAGGCATACGCCTGGCAAACGATAACAGTGACACGTGCAGTCAGCTCAACCCCACCATCCCAGGGAAATAACTGAAGGTTGAGCAATTGTTGGGCAGCAATCAAATGAGAAATTAAACATTCAACTCCAAAGTGACATAACTGGTTTGCTTCGTGGGAAGCTTATTACATTCCACACAATGCCCTTACTACCCGATATATCATATAATCGTATTCCTTTAATAGAATGGTCATAGTAATTTAATTACAATTATATTTAAAATCTCGACTTAAAGCTTTCGTGACTGCAGGAATACATATTCTATGGGTCTTTTGGTGTTGCGATCGAAACGGTCGGGATATTTTTTTTTTATGTGGCTTTACCGAAAGAACCATAGAATATTATATTTTAACCTTGATCAAATACTGTTTTCCAGCAGGGAAAAGACGTAACTTTACTTTTTATGCACTAAAATAGTTTGCATGGTACATAAGTGTGGCACAATCTCATATATAAACACATTTCCTACAGTGGAACAACTGAATGCCATCGAACATTTGTAGCAGATTGGTCTTAAATTATAAGCCACGATTCAACCAAAACATACGCATGAACAAATTAATGCGACGTTCTTAAAATGAGAATGAAATGTTAAACGGTTAAACATTACAGAGACACGGTTAAGGTCAAGTTTTCTACATTTCAAATCAATGTATAACATGAACATTTTTCGGATTTTTTTTGTTGCGTTTCCGAGGCCAGTGTAATGTTTCTGCAGATAGTTAAATTACTGAGAAACGGAACTTTGGACTGCACTATATTTGACCCACATGTTCCATTGCCCCATGCTAGCTGTGGTAGTGATCAACTTAAACTCTTAAGATATTTTTGAATTGTGTATTATTCTGAGTTGGTACATTGGCACAGTAGCAAATCAGTGGTGGCCTGATCTTCGAATCCAAATACATCTTGTAGTAGCGAAATGCCCATCAAACATACAACTGCACAGACATTACATTTCTTTGGCTACAGAGTTTAGCAGCAGAATCTTGAAAGTGTTTCCATTTATAAGTCGACTATATGGTACAATTCCAATCTTTTTTTGTCCCAATGATCCATTTGAGAAAACTACATCTGACCACATTGCATGCGCTCATGCACCATTACGAGATTACGCTGCGCTCGCAACATCCCACAATCGCACGCTCCGTTGAGCCGCGATTTAAACCAGCGTGTGCACAAAGGTCCTCCCCCCCCACCAACGCATGTGATCCTCAAACCTATGCTATATTCATGTACCATGCTGTCATTGCTCAAAGTCTGGTAAATGCCATAAAGAGGAAGAAATACAATTGCCCCCAAGTCAGGGCAATAAAATTCACCCTCTAAATAGCACCGATTATCCAACATGGCTCACAGAACTACTTTGCTGTCCCACAGCTCACAGACCACTAGAAATCAACCAATGCATCCCCGGTGAAAATTACTTGCCAAGATCTGTTTGACACTTGTAATTGACAACTTGAGTGCATGCTTGGCAGTGTACATCTTCAGGTGATTTACCCCCCCCCCTTCAATTCAACTTCCAAACACCAAGCTTTGACTTTTAAGTGAAAACACCTTGCAAGGTTGCCATTATAACTTGCGCTATAACCCGAGTCCTTCCCATAGCAGAGCCGACTGTTTACTCTGAAAAGGGCTGCTAACCAAGCATGTCTGAACGCCACACGAGACGGTGCTCGTTTTACAATGTAATAAATTGTGCGCAGAAAAAAGCCACCAAATGTGATTATCACGTGCATACCTTTGCATGCCACACACGCAAAACACCCCTTTGGCATAATACATTGTGTGTAAACGCTTGTCTGGGAATTCCATACGTAATTAGCAGCATGGTAATGAGTCGAATTATTACACAAACCGAGTATGCACTGCACAGCTGTGCTCAAAGCACATGAGTGCCATCGTGTTTATTTGCATTGATAAACATGTCATAAACGTTCTCCCCATTGACTTGCATTGTTAGGCATGACAAACACAAAACACTGGAGGCCATCCGCAAGGGCAAAACTACGACAACTACAGCACTTAATACGCATTAACAGTGATATCATACTTTAAATTAAAATATCTAGGTTGTATAAACATCAGGTTGGATACAAGTTACCAAGTAATTCAACAAAAAAGTTATTGTTTCTCGACGACACGGTCGAGGGACAAGCACATGGCTGCATGGGCGATTCAGGCTCGTAATCTGCACTCGCCCGGCAGTGCTCCATGCCTATAGTTTATAGCCCTTGTTCTTTTAAGGGTACACTTAAAAAGGACTGTGTATGATGTATAATTGTTTGCCTACCAGTCAGTGTCTTCCAAACCATAAAATCACAGCCAATAAAGATGAACTAATAATAGGTAGCCTTTTCTTAAAACTAAATATTTTTTTCCACATTGAAATTTTAACAATTGTGAATACACTTCACTTACACAGCATAAAGTGTGTTAACTGCAGACACGTACTTTGTCAATGCACATCAGGTTATGCTTTTGAGGAAATACTCATTTACTCCACTCGTGGCTCTGCCCCATATCTTATTTTTCCCCAAAAAAATCCAACATCGCACATTCTCCTCCGCACAGCCGACGAGACACAAACTGGCCAACCATCGTCCGTAAAACATTAAAAAAATCCCCACCCCAAAACTTTGTCCAACATTCTAATCATCACGTCAGTTTGCAGTAACGCGTTATCACTTAACGTGCTAACGCGGTCGTGTTAAAGCCCGACACCTATTTTTGAGAATTTGCTTTAATTGACGACTCCTCTCCACCTTGGTCCCAGACATTTTCTAGAAGTTAATTGCACCGTAGTCCATCTCGTCCTCGGAAAATCCATCTATGTCACTCTCCACCGCCCCTTCCAGGTAAAACTGGCCACGTGCGGTGGCCAATCCGGGGTCCTCCTCTTGCTCAGTCAGGAACGCCAGCGCCCCCACGCTCGCAGACTCGTCCATGGACCGGTGGCGACGGAGCCACTCGCGGTGGCGACCTCCCGCCAAGCGGCCCAGCTGCTTGCCGGCCACCCGCTCCGAGCGTAGTTCAGCCGCCGTCGTCAAGGTGAGCAGCGACGCTGCCGAGGCTGAGCGCGTCACGGCCACCAGGTTGGCCGAGCTGCCGCGCCTACTTTCGCCGCCACAGCAGCAGCTCCCGCAACCGCTGGTGGCGCTATCCTGGCGGAAGATCCCGGCGTGGATATTCATGCTGAAGCCGAAATTGGCGCTCTCCTCGTACCAGTGATTGAAGGACGGCTCCGTGGAGAGCCGGCGCAGAGACATGCGGTGGCCACCGCCGCTGCCGCCGTTAAAGCTGAGGCCATCCCCGCCGGATGCCATCTCCGGTGGATAGATCTCAGACTCGAAGAGCGGCATGTCATGGTAGAAGGAGTCGGGCAGGGTGAAGCATTTGCGCAGCTCCACGTAACAGCTGAATCTGGAGGCGAAGACACACGGGAGGCACTGTTAGAGCTGGCCAATAACGACGGCCCCAAAAAACACAAGATGCACGTAATCACATACCGAAGAAGTCTGATTTACACCGATTTTTCTCCGAAAACTCCACTCCTCATGTCTTCCTATGGCTCCTATATTCTTGTTAATCTATTATTTTTGAATACACAACCCATAAAACAAATAGCTCTTATTTTGTAAATATGTACCTAGACCATAATTGCTGCGCTGCTTAAAGCTTAGTTAATGAAAAATACTTTTAAGTTATGGACAGATGGGGATTATAACAGCCAAGTAAAACCATTGTCATACATTAATACCTCAATATAGTGACATCAGTAAAGCGTTCTGGTCATTTGCCTTAAAGGTCACTTCAAAGTAGTATTCTCATGAAGGAAACTAGAAACTCGTGTGGTACAGCAAAGCACACAGGCATAGTAACCACAATATTAAACAATAACTTGCAGCCCTTTGTCAATCTACTGCTTGAAAAAAGCCTCTAGCCACCTTTCAGTCAATGGAGTTGGTTGACCTTAATTCACCACACTGGGTAGTGCAGGTTGCTGAATGGGGGACCTAGGAATGATTCGGATATTACAAAGTTAGCTGTGGCCGGGCATCAAACTCAAATGGCCTGGTTCAAGGTGCAGTGCGCACTAACCCAATGCACTACTGGCTCCACCCGAGACTCAAACATGTCTACAAACAGGGACTTAAAATGGTTAACCACGCAGTCAGATAATGAATTTTGTATTCATTTGACATTTCAAACTAATAACATATAAAATGGCTATTTAATTTGTGGGTTGAGTATTCATTAAATAGGAAGAGAGGGCAAACAGGTGTGTGTATTGCAGAAGAAAGGTAAAGACTGAAGGCTGAGAACATCAATTATGCATTGCGCCAGTGACGTGGAGGGTTCAACAAAGCATCAAGATTATAAAACAAATTTTTTATCACACGGGGGTATATCTTGTACACCAATCATTAAGCGAGCCTGAAAATGTGAACAGTTATATTATCATCGGGCGGAATGCATGATATAAATTCTCCACCCCTTCTTTCATCAACGAGCACTGTAGAACAAAAGATAGGTCACAGTTGAATGCAGAGATGACAGCACCACCTTTGAGCAAGAGGTATCCTTGAATAATAGGCATGTAATGATTCCATACCCAGAAATTCGATGGTTTGTCACGGTTCTGAGTCGTCATTTTAATCAAGTTGATACTTTTTTTGTATAATTTATGGGTGTATTTTCATTCACGTAAATGTAGTTTGTAACATAATAAAAGCATATAATGTTCATAAATCCCAAATAACCAGTTGTCAAATGTATATATGAACACGTATGTATGGTAAGTATCAGAACCGATTTTAAACCAACGAAATGATGGATCGTTACATGCCTATGAGAAAAAAACACAGCAGAAGGGACAAACACAGGAAAGAATGATTTGAGACAATCCACAAGTCAAGATTTCAACCACTCGCTCCAAAATCAACTACCACTACGTCTCGTTTTGAGGAGTTTTGGAAACTGGGTCACGTGACCGCTGTGATCCGTACATAGAAAACATAAAAAAAGGACAGAAAATGGAACTCTCTGGAATCATTACCCATACAGGTGTGGGGGCATCTCCCACCACTGCTGCTGCACTGTGCAGCACCGCCGTGCGTTCTGTTAGTCTAAGACATCTTTTTGAACGCGGCAGCCCTGAGCAGCTACTGCAACGTTTCTGAAGGGGGTGGGGAAAAGGGGGGGGGGGGGTCGGAAAAATAACAACAACAAATGTTTTGTCCATCAGCTGCACCATCGGGAGCCGTACCTCTCATCAGCAAAACCACAGCTGCACGGCTCCGCTGTGACCAGAGAGGTTTTTTGTTCGCCATTTTCTTCTCAAGTTCGCTTCAATTACAATTGAATTGTGCTATTATTGAAGTTTAGATATTGAGCAAAACTATTTTCCATTCTGGAAATCCAGATAGCAGCCAATCTTCAATGTCACCTCGAGCGGACGACCCAACAATTACACGAGCCTACAACTAATAAATGTCTCACGTCCGTCTTGTCATCTCCCATGCTGCGCTCTTTTGCTCTATGGAGGAGCGAGTGGTTATTTTTTTTTCCATGAGCATGTTAGAGGATTCCTCAGAGTTTAAGGAATTGCGCAGCAATTAGCCTCCAGAGCCACCCAGCCATCGCCAACTTCAATTAACTTCTCAAATTACAAGCAATTGCCGATGCGGCAACACGATAAACATCACTGTACAGTACCGCATTAAATACACCTCGACACGATATATTAAATACGGTGGCAACGTCAACAGTTCCCTGGTGGCTGGGGGGCTCATCAGGGGGTTTACCCGCTGGAGGTTAGCAAAGCCTTAAAAAGCAAACGGATTCCCTTTCTTTACCTGGCAGACATGTGATTGCTGAAGTGGTTGGAGGCGCGGGAGAGGATGTACTGCACCAAGCGTTGTGTCTGCTCTCGCATCCAGCGGAAGTCCTCGGGCACATCCGGAAGCCACTCCATCAGCCTGCGTGGGGGAGGGGGGGAAGCAGACGTTCAGCGGTCATTCAGCCCAGCTCAGCAGAGGTGGTCGCAGAAGCTGCCCTCACCATTAAGTGATTAGCACGGTTGGCTACGTACGGTGCGAAAGAAGTTCAACATACATACATACACCCGATGCCGCCACCATCCCCCTACCCCGGCTCCAACTCACTGCCAATTCCTCAAGCGCGGTACCCACGTCAGCACAAATTAATGTCTTACGTGCGCCAACACCAATTGACATCTTTCCAAACCCCAACTTCTAAATTTCCGAAGAGATTTTTCTCATCCAACAGTGCTGAAAATTTGCAGCTGGGCTGATGAAAAGGCTGTAGGGTAAAAACACAAGCCCCCTTGTAGCAAAATACGTTTGCAACTCCCAAGCATTGTATTTTCACCCATTTAAAAAGCTTTCATTTCACAAAGCAGGCAATAGTTTCTAATTTCTCAGGGTATCTCGTTTCAAAAGACATGAAGGTGAGAGGGCATTTTGCCTGCAGAGGGTAACACGGCAGATGACAAACCATAAATATTTAATTGCTTTACCACATACGCAGGAAATGCAATACCAAGATTTGCGAGTCATCTCTGAGCTGTGGCGGGCAGGCACAGGAAACTTGTGTGTTGGGACCAACACCTGCGCTGACCAGCACAGTGAAGTATGATCAAATAACCTCCACGACCCCACATGGTCATTGGGGTTAATGGATTGACAGAGCCATTAATTATTAACAGCACTTAGCCAAACAGGCTACAAAGAGAATCGCTGTGTTCTTGTGTATGCGCGTGTGTGCGTGTGCGGTAGTGTAGTGTTTCACTTTGATCCTGGCCACCTGAGTTCAATTCCCACTCACCGCCTACAGTGATGAACATCGGAACTGGTCCTGGGTATCCCCCTAAGTAGACCTTAAGTGAGTACCTGGCTTGGTGTGTAAACATCGGCACTGGGGGGAATGTGTGGTTTAGTCCACCCCGCCCAACCAACCCCCTCCACTTCTTGTGGTATGCTGCCTTTACTAGGTGTTCGGAAACAGCACTTACCCCAACAGTCTATAAGGCTACATGAGGGACAATTGTCTTTGTTTGGGTACTGAGAGGTTCACCTGACAGCGAAAGAGATGGCGGACTCGAGCGGCAGGATGTAGGGCATCATCATGAGGGAGGCGAGGCGCACAGGGAGCAGGTTGGACAGCGAGGCGAGAAGCCCGCCCTTCTCCGCACAGGCTTCCAGCAGAGCTGCACAGACCAGACAAGCAACCGTCATCAACATCTCAATCCTCCAGTGGATTCTACTTCGTAGAAGGCACCATATATGGCGAGCATAGGAGCCTTTTCACCGTTCATCATGATCCTCACAACATGTTATGTTCCCCAATCAAGCTCTCTGGTTGGGTGGAAAGATGGCATGACGTGTAATAATTTATTCAGACCACTACGTGCGAGGTCAGTCGTGGTTGTCGTATGGAAACACGGATGTCTACTACAACAATGAACGAACCAGGCAATGGTGGACTATGTGGTCTACACTTTGAGCTTGTGATGGAAGTCACCCTGGAGGCAATTCTTCATATCCTACCGATATAGGAGAAAGCCGTACCTGGCAAGCAATGTTCTGATGCGGCTCAACACAGATAAACGTGACCGGGATATTTTGAAACAGGGAGGTTATATTTTAGGCCAGTGTTCTTCACAAATTTTCAGAGGTGGGCCACACTTTCGCCAATAAGATATCAGTGTAACTGCCGCCACACATTTGAAACCACTAGGTTTGACAGCACGATGGGGTGTTTTCACATTTGTGTATTGTCGGGGGCCACACGTCAGGGGCTGCACCAAAGGCCACCAGGGGCCGCCAATGGCCCGCGGGCCTTGCAATAAAGAACACTGTTTTAGGCCGACACCCTCGTCATCGTCCTGGTATTTGAGACGCTGGCGCTCACCCTTGTGGATCTTGGGTGGCAGACTCTCCCAGATGCGGTCCTCCAGCACGCGGCATGACTGCGCGTAGCGCTCCACTGCCATACGGCGCCGCTCCTCCGCTGGGTTCACCTTCACCTCTACGTCCTCCTCATCGTCCTCCTCATCGTCCTCGTCGTCTTCGTCATCTTCGTCATCTTCGTCGTCATCGTCGTCATATTCTTCCCGAAGACGGTCGACCTCGCTGCCCTCTCCAAGGCCAGCAGAGGGATAAGGGGCTTTCATCAGCAGGTCTGGAGGAGACGGGGAAGACAGTATTAACCTCAGAATGAATGTTATTTACGATTGTAACAGTAATCATCCGCACCTCCGATGAGCAAGGTTGGCTACGTACGGTGCAAAAGAAGTTCAACATACATGCATCATGATTATTAAAGCATCAAATTGCTGTTTCAGTGAACATGTACACAAATTATAATATTGTCTTTTGCACCCTGATAATTTAAGCAGTCCAAGCTAGATTAAGTTAAATGTCCTTTGTTGTTTCAGCAATCAACCAGAACAAACAAAATTAACAACTCAGGATTTGTTGATCAGTAAAAGGAATTCACTTAACAGTGGGCCTCACGTAAAATGTGTCTTTCAATTATTGCAATCAACCACCCATAAAGAACGGTTAGAAATCAAAGTGTCGACAAAAACCAAAGCAATTAAAGACACCATGGCAGCTTATGCACTTAAGTATTCAGCCACAGTCATTGGCTTCATGGGGATTTAGCGAATGTCACGCATCCCAAAGATATTGCAAATGTTACTCACGATTGTCTTTCAGGAACTTTAGTGCATCTCTGTAGCCCTCCTTGCACATTTCTATAAGGATCTGCAAGATAAGAACACACCAGCAACATAGGTAAGGCTCCATGGGACACGGTTCGAATCTAAATTACTTTTACATGTGCTAACACCATGACGCATATTACTCAGGCTACACTGCACAGCATTATCAAGGAACACCATGGACTCTGACATCATGTGAAAGAACAGGCCAATGTGTGCTGAAGCCCATGTTCGAACTTGAAGGAACACTATCCAGAGCTACATTACGAGATAAACCGCTTTTAAAAGGTGGTTTTAATCGCTTTAAGATGCAGTTGCAAATAGTAACGGAAACAATTTAGGAATATCCACGGGTGCACATGGATTCTGTATTGCTTCCCCCAACATGCGTTTGTCTTCATAAGTATTTAATTCGCAGGGTGGAAGCCAATAGGTAGCCGTCAGGGAAAAAAATATTTACATATATGACACATAGTAAATTTTGCTCTGGTTTGTCCCTTGGTTTTGGGCAAACCCTTTGATCAATGTGGCCTGCTATCAATCATTTAAGTCCCTACTGGCAACATTAATTTATACTAAACTTGTCAAGAGCAAGAGAGATCCCCTCCTTTACGAGCGGACTGACGAACAGCGCTAAGACATAAACGCTTTTGGAATTAATTGAAAGACGTTAAAAACACATCATCAGGACAGCAATGGCGTTAGCAACAATGACGACGGCAGCGACACGAGGCCGGTGCGCTCTGCGGGCCCCTACCTTAGGCTCGGGTGGGAAGAGTGCTCGTGACAGGCGGTACAGGTTGCCCAAGTTGAACTGGATGCTGGTGTTGGTGACGCGCAGCTCATGAAAGCTGGACGAGGGGTCGCGTGGACAGATGTCGCTCTCGCCAGAGAAAGGCGACACGGTGATGGTGTTCTTGAGCTCGTAAGTCGGAAGGTTATCCGAGATGCCTCCGTCCACGTAACGCTGCGGCGTAACAGGCACACGTGCGCGTGATCGATTAGAAACGTCCACGTAGACCTCGTATTGACAAATTACAGTTCGACTGTACAGAATTTGCAAAACTGTACTGGCAATGGTCGCGCCCTGGTGTACGACTTGAATGTTGTTTTTGCTCGAATGCGAATGCTACCACGGTGAGCACGGTTGGCTACATACGGTGTGACAGAAGTTCAAAATAAATACCAAAACACCCAGTGTCTCCAACGTTAAGATGTATACACTATAACTTTGTTTTTGCCCACCAAGGTCCTCTGTGG
The DNA here is from genome assembly GCF_015708825.2 of Lethenteron reissneri. NCBI lineage: Eukaryota > Metazoa > Chordata > Hyperoartia > Petromyzontiformes > Petromyzontidae > Lethenteron > Lethenteron reissneri. Next base: position 2,483,134 of record NC_083815.1, on the reverse strand, counting down.
GTCATTTATGTAAAAACAGTTTACGGCTGAATGTTTATTACCCGCGTCAACAAATAAAATACACAACAGTGTTGACCTTTCAAAGTCTACAAACGCTAGGCATAATGGCATTTGATATTCATTTTATTTTTTATAATACGATTGAAAGTAGGCATGAGGTCCACGGTGGATAAAACCTTCATAAATTTACATAATAATGTAGCACGCTAATATTTTGGACAATTACTTTGCTGCAGAGTAGAGGCCACTACCGAATATGTTACTCTACTTATACGGTGTTCTATTACGAGGGAGTGTTAATAATAATGGTGGCGAGGTGTTTTCATGTGTTGATACAGCTGCCCAAAAATGTGTCATGTGGAAGTGAAAATATGAATATTACCGAGCATAATAGCGGTCTAAAATTACAGGAACATTCTGTAATTGCTAAATAATGGGCAGAGGGCAGCGATAGACAATAAAAAATAATTGCTCCTTTTTTTAATCAAAACCTAAAACCGCGCAAACAAGCGACACACGGGTAACTCGAGGAGTGCCCGTTTCCACAAAAATGTACAAAACAGGATCACATGCCCTGTGGGGCAAGAGATATCCTGCATGTCGATTTAATGGACTGTCCAGTAATTAGATCAGGACCGCTTTGTAAAAAAAACTTTCCGTGTTGTATTTTACGCAGACCATAAAATAGTTCCGTTTTTGGGAGGAGTATTTTTGGAACGTTAACAATTACCGAGGTATTTTCAATGTTTTTAGATAATGTATGTTGATGTATGTTGAACTTATTTGGCACCGTACGTAGTCAACCGTGTGATAAATAGATGTGTATCGAATGAGTAAAAGCTTTTTTGAAAATTCTTGATTTATTGTTCGATTTGCACATCTCGTTAATGGAGGCAACCTGCCCATAGCAAAGCAATAATCTGATGATGGCCTAGCTCAGGCTGTCAATGATACGTGCACAACGAAGGAGGTGTATGTATATGTTGAATCGGAGGAGCTGTCAGCCAATGAGAGCAACTTTACTTCTGCCCAGCAACTGCCGATTTTGTCTCGTAGCTGGGGGCTGAGGCGCAACAGACCCTCACCCACACCACCCACCCACCCACCACTCCCTCCATTATTGCCCTGTTTATGTGTACATGGAATTACCTATACGCTAACACCACACCCTGTTTCGATACAATCTGACTTGCTGCTTCCTTAAAAGATGGAATTCGGATTACAGACTTGTTTAACTATGTCTTATAAAATGTGTTCAAATTACTCAATATGCACTATCCTGCCAGATCAATGAAACATAACCTGGTCCATCTTCTTTGTTCTTTTGGTAAAGTCACGTGACTTTACCGAAAGAACCAAGAAGATGAATCCCTGCAGTCACGAAAGCTTTAAATCTAAACATAACCTGGTCGTTAGACTGCTGCGGGGGCAGTGCAGCCAACTCCATTGTTTGATTTTACTCTTTGCTGCCACGTATATGCTCCCTACATTCACAAACCCCCTCTGACCAGCAAAGTGAAGTATGGTCAGAAACTGCCCACATCCTGCATGTCAAGGCCCTCATCCACCAGTGGCTTTAACAAAAGGGGTGCACATTTATACGTACCAGACACCTATCACCCAGAGTCAAGTACCATTGAACAAGGTTTGTATATTTGTTTTACAAACAACTGCATACAACCGAGAAAAACTTTTACAGGCGTTCCTTTCTGGAGACTGCCAAGACTATCTCTGCCACCCCAACTGTGTCCCATGGCGCCTGGCAGGTGGGCATCCTAATTAGTGCACTCAGGGCCAGCAGCCTTTGTTATTATAAACCACAGTGGGTGGGTCGAGTGAGCAGGGGGGGGACGAATAGGTCGAAGGCAGCTGTTATGCGTGACCTCTGGACTCTTACCACACCCCACACTCAAGAGAGGTTCAAAAAAACAACCCCTAACTGCACGCCGTGTCCTCTCTAGGCCCTAGGTCACGTTAACCCGAAGCCTAACTGCTCAAACGGAATCCCTAGCATCCGCTTCACATCCCCTTTTAATTATCTACATTTCCCCATATTATTTTTTTCCCCAACCAGACGCATCATGCCCATGGCATTAATTTGGGTTTGTTTGCTTTGTTGAATTTGGTAACGTTCAGGCAGTGCTTATACATTCACGAGCGGTTACATGGTGTTGTGGAAATGCTCTAGCTCATACTCGCTATAGGTTTAAGCAGGCGATAGATTTTAATTAGTGCTCTCCTAAGCCAATCAGGAATGTTCAGACTAACAAGGACTAAAGATTTCAGAGCTGTCGTTGAAACGTCCGACTTGCTTCTTATTCAGAGCCGCCCCACGTGCGTTAATGTGTTTAATTCACGGAATTTAGTGGTAAACGCGAATATGGCCTCACCGTCAAACGCGTTTGGCATTTCAATGGTAGGGGCCCAACAATAGTGACGGAGTGGCAGCCGTAGAATGGAGCGTGTCCGAGAGGACGGCCACCAACATCAACTCATGTGCAGGTGCTAGGCAGATCGTTAACATTGCAGAACCGTGAGAGATGGTGGCTGCTATGGGAAAGCCTTCATCCAGCAGTGTATTGATCAAGGCAGATGCTGATAATGACGTGGTGGTGACACTAACTTTGGCTTCAGTTCACAATTACTATAATTATGAGCTCTCAGCTAAACCAGACAATTAGTCTACATTTGCCGACAAACAGACTTAATCACATCCTGTACTTTAATAGCGTGGGACAGCCTCAATAATGAACAAATATTACTACATATTAGCTGCCGTGTGCATTTTGGGCGGCCAGCGTGGGGGCAATTTACACAATTGTGAAGTAAGAACGCGCTAATTTCCGCGCGACTGAACTCCACTATAAATAGGGAACGGCAACCGACGTTGATTTGCAGTGGCAGCCCAACGCCCGAGCCTTCAGTTCACATTAGCTGCACATGGGTGCACACGGTCGGTCGCCACCCCATGACAGAGACAACCCCCCCCCCACCCAGTTCTTTCACCTGCATCACGCAATGCTGCAAGCTCATCAAAAAGAGCCAACAATAAAAGGCACTATTAAATCTGATAGACGAGCATGGCGTGCAGCACAATGGCAATAAAGGTTCATAGGTTCTCTGTGCCTCACTCACAAATTATAAAAAGCCCATGGCTTTTTTTTTATAGCCGGGGCCATGAGGTGCAGGTCTTTAGAGGCATGCCGGGCTTAAATCACCTTTTTCATCCCACCAATGTGGGATGGAAAAGATGCTGTGTAAATATAGAAGCACCGAGGTGCTGTGTAAATATAAAAGTTTATTGAGACAGGAATGTTAAATGTTTAAAAGCGTGTGTGCATAGGTGTACGTCTGTCTGTGTAGGAGGAGCGGTAGCGTAGAGGCCTCGCGAGCTGCGCTACAAACTCGGCGATCCGAGTTCACTTCCCGTTCATGGTCAACACTAGGGACGATAATTTGAACCGGTCCTGGGCCTCCCCTAGGTCGACTCAACCTCAAATGAGTCACTGGTGCGATTTGTAAGTATTCCCACTGCGGGGGAAACGTGATATTGGCCACCCACCCCCTCGTGTTCCGTGCCAGCTTTCAAAGGTGCTCGCTAACAGCACTTGCCCCAACAGTCTGTTAAGGCTATAAGGGAGATCTTTGTCCGTGCAAGGTGCTCGCAAACTGTACTTTCCCTAAAGATCCTGTTAAAAGCAATAAAGAGGATCTTTATGTTTGTATGTGGTCAACACATGGTGCTACAAACTCCGTGACCCAAATTCAATTCCTGGCCATGGCTATCAACAGTGACGAATGGTGTCTGAACCTGTCCTGAACAATTCAGCCTCAAACGAGTAACTAGTACGGTGTGTAAACCTCAGCATTGGAAAGACAAAGCCAGCCAGGCACGGCAATAGCCACACCATTCTCTCATGCACAGTGTTGGTCTTAATAGGTGCTCCCAAACAGCACTTTCCTGAAGAATCTCTGTCTGCCTAATTTCCAAACTTACCACGCCTTGGAAAGTCGGGGGGATTAATCCACAGTAGACAGGTACGAACGCGCTGCAGATGAGAGCCTGCAAAAACGACAAAACCAACAAACTCAATTAGAGATGCCCAAAGCAAGGATTGGTAAAGTCAAATTAGGGCGAGCTCATGAAACAAGTTGAACACTAAATGTAAAACACAATCTATTTGTTTATGCTATTGATTAGGGGTAGGGTGTTTATGTAGTGGATGAAAATCTTTTGGAATTCCAGATGACACGTTGGTGGATGGGGCTCATTCGACACCCATTGTGATTTTAAACATTCTTAGGCTCGTGTCGTATGACGGCCGCAGAAAACCGAAATTAAAAACCACTTAATTACATTCAGAAAATTGAAGAAATCTGATGACCCCACTGCTCCTAAGACAGAAAAGAGTGGCCACAGGCGTAAACAACTAAATAATTAAATTTGAACAAACATAATATCGAACAAAACAGCCACATGGATGAGTCACAATATCCACATCGGTCAATATCCAAACATTGATTATGGCGTAGGTCATAAGTGGTCAGCTAAAAAGTACCCCCATGTGGGATTATTTTCAAGATGCAAACACATACCTGAACAAATTAATTGGGCTTTTAACGATGCATCGTTTCATGGACTAAAATGAATTCTTGCTAAAAATTCACACCCCCTACTTTGTGTTGAAATCATTTTTGATTCAGACATGTTGCATGTCGAATGTAATTTGCTCGCGTGTGCTCTGCAATCAATTCTTGAATCAAGTTGATACAATTCATCAAATCTCAAGGGAAGCGAATCGTTAAATGCATAAACAACAATGATAACAGTCAAGGGAAACACCACAGAGCAATGGACAAACACCTACAGGCGTTCTTGCGAAATGTCTCACCTGAAGCCTTGTTGGTTGACATTGTGATTAACCAATGTCACCAACACACACCAGCATAATTAAGCATGATCAAACAACTCCCATGACCGAATGGCAAGAGAAAAGCCCTTATCCAGCAGTGAATCTACAAAGGGCTTAAACGAACTATTGTTAATTTTAGATTTGAAGCTTTCGTGACTGCAAGGATTCACTCCTAGGTTTTTTTACCGGTAAAGTCACGTAGGTAAAAAATAATAATAAAATAATAATAATGAATGAAAATAACTAAATTAAATCACGTTTCGGAGGCAACACAAGTCTCCGTCTTCAGGTGGGACCGTCACAACCAAATTTACTGCATCAAGTGTCTATTTTTCGATTTAAAGCTTTCGTGACTGCAGGGATTCATCTTCTTGGTTCTTTCAGTAAAGTCACGTAGAAGGGAAGTAATAAAATAATAAAAATAAAACAGAATAAAATAATATAATAATATAATAATTCTCACCATACATTATTATTTTATTATGTTTTATTTTTATTATTTTATTACTTCCCTTCTACGTGACTTTACAGAAGACAAGTGACTATTGTTACTTTACCTGTATGACATCGTCCTTGGAGTGGAACTGCGACACGAGGACGTTCTCTCCGTCGGAGACGCGTGTCAGCGACACGCACAGTCGCCCCGTGGCGCGAATGTGGGCGTCCTCCGGGAGGTTGCGCACCAGCGACTGGCGCAAGCTCTTAACCAGGTTGAAGGACGGGTGCAGCGGGCCCAGTCGCTGCTTGCGCGCCTCCTTGGCGATCTCGATGTAGTCGGCGCAGCACTTGCCTGCAGAACGCGCCGGAGTGTAAGGAGGAAGAGGATGTGCAGGCAAGGGAAAAAAAGTTATGAAAAAAAATAACAAGCATTGATTATGCCACACATTCTAATATTCACTCCTCTTTGAAAGTATTTTCTTTGGAGTACTAAAGCGGACGATCAGCTGTCTGGTAAAAAGTGTTTTCATACTGGAGTCATTTTTGCTCGGGATTGTTCCTCCAAAGTTTTTGCCAATCGTTTGATTTATTTGGTCAGTTTTCAAAAGGCTAAGTCCCTAAAAAGAAATGCTAGATTTTGACTCGTATTGAATCATTTCTAGGAGCGTTGTGCTCTCTGTTACAAACGAAAAAGATGGATAGAGCTAATTCATAAACGCTTTCAATAATCTTTGGAAAGCAATACACAAATAATCAAGCGCAAATCTAATACAAAACCATTGAAGTAAAACACATAATTGACCCTCCTCCCACACAGGTGCATGTGCATAATGTTAAGAGTTAATCAAGGTGGCCAGAGGACTGAGCAAATTCCAGTGAAATCCTGAATTTTATTATGGGAAACCATCCACCCAAAACCAAATTCTCAAGTCGAATTAATTAAGTAAAAAACACTACGCGGTGACAATTTTAACTCTGTTGCGAAAAAGGATGCGTACATTACAGCCATGCAAGACATGACGGGAGGATCGAATGTACGCGAAAGGACAGATAGTGTCTGCTTATTTAGTTTGTTGCTTATATTCTCCACTAAAATATGTTATTAGTTGATATCACTGTATAATATTTGCAACAAACTAGGATCAACATCTTAAAATGAAAGCGCTTGCATATAACATCTGGCAGTTTACCAGAATTTGGTTCAAGCAAGCCTGCCAAACCCAGTCCAGATTTTGCTTTTTTTTACCAATTCTGCTCATTACGCACTCCCAGAAAGCCTTGAGAGTGACGTGCAAATAACACTTTTCGTTGCTTTAAGTGGAGAGACAGATACATGAAGGAGAACTATTGTCTGCTTAGTGATTATGATGCTATGATCACATTTCTGCCTTGTGCTGTCTAGAAATCACATTTCGCATGTATTATTACTGCATTAACTTTTCCATCTGAGGCTTCATATCATTTACAATACTTGCCCACACCCTGTACAGGCTACAAGGAAACACACGTACACAACAACAGCATGATAATGGCAAGCCCAAGAACCTTTAGACAGCAATAAGGTGAGTTGATCTATTGGCTAAATTGTGAGTTATGCAATGCCTGAGGATAGGGCTCAGCAGTGGTGAGATAACTACCTCGCCTGGTAAACAGGTTGGTTGTTGGTTCAATCTCGATGCCTGTATATTTGAAGTTTGTATGTTCTTCCCGTGGCCGCGTGTATTTTTCTCCGGGTCGTCTGGTTTTTCCCTCCACATTTGGAAACAAGTTTAGCATATTTGGCTGCTATAAATTTCCACATAAGCCACTTCGTTGAGCTATCAATTAAAGCCAGGTCGTTTCTGAAAAAGCTGTATAGCTCAATGGGACTTACATGGTAAAATAACAACATTGTTATAGTTCGTGGTTTAAGCATGACAAATGAGAGACGGACAATTATGTGCATGACCACTAACAGCTCCTTAGAGCTGACATGAATACATTAAATACTTTACCATTCACGTTGCCAGTAGCAGGTTTAGCACATAGGGAATATGTTCCATTGAACCCATATTTGGACACGTAACTGCAAGATGGCAATGCCAACCACTAGGGTAAAAGTTAAGTAGGGAGCAGCCAACACCAAACCATAGCTGCTACATCGCAACTTCATCGCGCTACACCAGAGTTAGACACACAAGTTCGGTATTGAATATTAAACGGTCATATTATAAAACAGCTGCAACAGGTTTGATGTGCTCAAAGTTATCATTACCATGCAAGTTTATTGTTTTACTGCGACAATAATTTGACATAATGGGCCATATAACGAGCGACAACATACATTGCGAATTCAAGCGTAGTGCAGAGTTTTTATTATGTAAATATATATCAATGTACGACACTGTCAAGGAAAGTTGTTTTCAACGGTGTGCTGGGGACACAGCTTTAAATTCTTATTGTCACGTGTATATTATTTTTTCACCACGAAACTCTAATTGATGCCACGTTTAATGACGGGCCAATGGTCCAACAGTAATACAATAAAAACAAAAGGCCCTTATTTTCATCCCTCATTAAAATCGGATAACGCAGAGCTGAAGAATAGACCATTGGCTCATTAAAATGGCAACACGTCCCCAAATGGCGACTCAACGTAGTTTAAGCCGGTATTCTCTCGGCACATTCCCAACATGTCATGCCAAAAGCGGTTTCTGCATTAGCTGTGAATGCAGAATAGCCGAGGGGTACGACCTTTGTACATACATAAAACTACACCAAAGCAACACATCCTGGCAGATTATACGGCAATGGAATATTGAGATTAGACTTAAGATTTTACAACTAATAGTGTTGTGCAATGATTTGAACTTGCGCAGGTATTTTCGTAATAAAAGCAATACAGCAAATCAAAGTGTTTTATTAAATCTGCAGCCAAACATTGACACAAAAATACAAGCCAACCACCAGATGTTGCTTGAAAAGTGCCGAGTGAAAAAGTCAATAGTGCAATACACTGAAATCAGGTGTTGTGAACAAGGCCTGAACATCACCTTCTTTGTACAAAGTCAAATATGAGGGTGGGGGGGAAGCAAGAAATGAAAAAAACCTAGCACTGCATAAAGAGAAAAGTACGGTCGTGCCACATGGACCTAAATGGAGAGGCAGGTCAGAAACGGAAAAGCTGAGTGTGTTTTTCACTTCTTTACCCAGTCACATAACTATTGTTTGGAGATATAATCCTTGACATTGCCAGTTGTTTTTAAGAAATGTACCTTCAAGTCTTTGTTCCGGTCACCCTTGTCTCTGTTTACCCGCCACCCGCTTAACCAGCTGCTGTGACGATGCACAGTCAAGCCAAAAAAAGCGTAGCCAGTATGATCTTCAACCTTCCTAGATTTCAAACTTTTCACAGGGCTTTGTGTGGGCCATGTGTGTTGTTATACGCCAAATCCTCTGAATGTGGTCAACATTTTTGTTCTCCAAGTGATGAAATAATGTTCTTTCATTAAGTTCCCCCTTTTTTCTTGCACAACATTTGAACCTTATTATCTCAAATGCTAAGGCACTGACAATACAATTTTTACTGTAGAATTCGCAAGATTGTTTAAATATTAATTATGACATGTTTTATTGTAATGGTAAATGCATCTATTTTTTCAATTGTAAACTTCAGCCTATGATAACATACCATCCAAAATGCAGCCTATCAGATGTTAGAAGCTAGGTAGAGAAGTCCAGCCTGGCTAATGCTTGAATGGGTAACCACCATGCACAAACAGATTGTCATAGGGCTGCATAACTACATGGTTGGTAATAAGCGGCAGTGCAGCAAAACCATTGTTGTGCTGTAAATCTATGCTCCACGCCATCACCGAGAGTGATGATTAGAGTGATGAAAAATAGCCAAATAACTCTCGTGATGCCTACGGCATGGGGGAGCCTTCATCCAGCAATGCTTTGACCAAAGACTTGTTTATGTAACTGCACACATTGACTTTAATGGTAAGTTGACACCTTTGGCCCAGAAAAAACTCTATAAAGGCCACGCTGTACAAAGCTGCAGGGAATGTTAGCCCTGGCTTGGGCCCCCCTTAAGCATGCGAGCCGGTCTGACTTAGTCTGTCAACAAGTGCAATGTCCTCACATAGCCTCACCATTGACCCCGGGTGCTTATGTAACTCCCATCGTTTCCATTGGCTACTCTTTTAACGAAAACAGACCCACCCTGCGGCACTGATGGAGAGAACATTGGTGCTACATGCGGCACTGATAACACGCCATCACCTAGAGTGATGATTAGAGTGATGAAAAATAGCCAAATAACTCTCGTGATCCCTACGGCACGGGGGAGCCTTCATCCAGCAGTGTTTTGACCAAAGTACTGCACACATTGACTTTCATGGTAAGTTCACTTACATTTGGCCCAGAAAAAACTCGAGAAAGGCCACGCTGTACAAAGCTGCAGGGAATGTTAGCCCTGGCTTGGGCCCCCCTTAAGCATGCGAGCCGGTCTGACTGAGTGTGTCAACAAGTGCTATGTCCTCACATAACCGTGACCTCACCACTGACCCCGGGTGTTTATGTTACTCCCATCGTTTCCATTGGCTACTCTTTTAAGGAAAACAGACCCACCCTGCGGCACTGATGGAGAGAACATTGGTGCTACATGCGGCACTGATAACAATCTTCCCTCCATCAACGATGATAAATGTAAGAGCGATATAACAGCGTACTTTCAGCTTGGGTGTATTTGGCCTGAGAGAAAAAACATCTGCTGTGTAAATAAGTAATAAGAACACTCCCTACATTTCACGGTTAACATGGACTTATAACAGAAGAAAAATCTATAGTTCACTAACATTTTGGGCAATGATCATTCTTCAGAGTAAATAACCTGACATGTAAGGCTACAATTTACATTAAATTACAAAGCGGTGTTAATGACGAATATGGAGTTGTTTTTTGAACGTGTGTACATCAATTTTAACAGAGTCCCTTAATATGTTACATGCTGTATGGACTAATTTATAGTCATTTAAATAGTGACAATTGAAAGAAAAGACGGTGCAACAGGAAAGAACCAGAGCAGAGACTGAGGCCTATGAGAAAGAGGTGATTCACAGTAATCTACCAGGATATGATGAACTGTGGAATCGATGTTGGAGATGGCCCAGGAGAGGAGTGGTGATCAAGGGTCACAGGAAGGCACACGACGTGCAACAAATATAGTGTTCCTAAAGCCAAAAAAAAATCTGCTTTCTAGGCAGCTCTGCCACTCGACTGCGTGCTCTCATGTGACTTGATAAACCATTTGAAACAATACGCATGCCCAGTTGGCCAGCCTGTGTTATTGTTGGCACTCTAACATTTCCTGTGTTGTGTTATTCACTCGGTTAATATTAACAATCTTAACAACATGTTCGTCCCTTTAGACATCACACAGCTTTTCGTATATGGCCATTTCAGTTGGCGGCAGCTTGGACATCTCTTCATCCAGCATTAGAATAACCATGGATGTTGGTAATTATTGTTTATTTAGAGGGCCTGTGTGTTGAAGTTGAATGTATTTTTACAGGGCAACTCCATTCTGCGAGAGAACTCACAAGAAGGTGGGGGGGGCTCCTGTTTTTTTGCTTCGTGGAAAGTTAAATATTTACCGAATTACATCAGTGTCCTCACAAAGTCACAATAGCCTCAAAACCTCAGTGACATCAATATGCGTGTTAGGTTACACACCAACATATTATGGTAGAGGCCAAGGTATAAGCGTTATCAGTTGAACTATGAACATTGCAAACTAACCCCTCCTCCCACCCACCCATTGAACCATAACCTCGCTTTACCTATGCACTTAGCTGGCCATGATTGGAGAGGGGGGGGGTATCAGCTGCAATCAGTATGAGATAAGCTACTGACCGCTGTTGTCCTGTTCCTGAAGAACAGGAGCAAAGCTTAGACTTGAGGTTAATTACGCAACCAAAATAAAACACCTTATGTTGTATTCAAGCACAACTCCATTCAGTGTCTCCACCAAACTAAAATGTGTGTAGTCCATTGCTCTATTGGGCCGACAAACCAACATACATTCTGCTGTAGTTGTTTTTTAAGCAATTAACCATGCACCGGTTTCAGCCTTCTGGGTCTCATCAGGATACATTCCTAGGTATTGTGTTTTGGGCTGTCCAACGTTCAATCATCATCAATGAGAAAGAATATTTTAAATGTATTGACAGGCAACTATAATATGGCACTCAAGTGATACCGCCGCGAGATTACTGCTGTAGGTTTTGATAATTTCTTGGCAAAGTAACGTCACTGTGACGCCATTATAACATGCCAACGTTAAACGTTAATTTTCTCATTAACGAAGCTTCGAACTCGAGTTGGACGTCAGGACAAAACCTAGGTGCATTTGAAAAGTGATATTTGCTTAATGGGTTTTCTTATTCCAAGTCGAAGTTGTGCAGCCAGTTCGTCTTTAAGATGCAGTGAACGCTATACAAATCCAAATTGCTTTGTATAGTACTGTACAGTCCTTTTCATACGATCTTTCGTGAGACAATTAGGCATGCTACATGTTCATCATTTTACTATACTATGGCGCAAATACTAACTTATACATTCAGATCATAATGTCATATAATGCCAAAACAAATTTACCAAGGGCTGAACAAAATTGCTAAGTCACGGAAGAGACATTTCACAATAATTGTTAAACTCATCCAAAACCAACAATGGCCTTTACAGCAGGCTTTAAATAAACCATCAAGTAGACTCAAACATAACAGATTTCAAAATCTCACAATTCTCGGTAATGTCCTCAGTTGCAGGCTTTGGCTTAAATTCAACAATTGGACAGGACAAATAATGCCCTATTTTCCAGCTTTAGCACTTCCAAGCTACCATATATGCGAAGGGCAAAAATAGGTCAATTAAATCTTGACTTAAAGCTTTTGTGACTGCAGGAATTTTTATTCTTTGGGTCTTTCGGTAAAGTCACGTAGATAGGTTCAAAGAAAATAGCAAAAAACGACGTTTAAATCGCATCAGGAAAAAAACCTTTTCCTGATGACGACAGCTTGTGTTGCGATCGAAACGTCGTAGTTTTTTTGCTATTTTATTTGAACCTATTTATGTGACTTTACCGAAAGACACAACGAATATTTTAATTAAACCTCCTAAGCCATCCGTAAAGGGAGTCGTGTGAATTAGGCTCCGAGATAAAGGAACAATTTAAAACAATGTTAAACAATTATGCAATGTACTGCTGCATCAAGGCACTGGTCAATGCGAGTTTGTGAAATGGAGGGTTCCAGTAACGATTCAAATATGTCAATCGCCACTGATTTAACCATGGCCAGGAACCGATTTCGAGGTCACCACGTTCAGAACACAGTGAGCCAACTATTGCGCCACCACATTCCGCCCAGATAAAGATGAATGGAAACTGGCAGAGAGATATGTCCGTTCCGCCTTAGTTATATATATTTTTATCTACGGTTGACATGAATGGCGTATTACCTTACATTTCTGTACTAAAATAACCCTCGCGATTCCACGGGGCGTGGGGAGACCCTCATCCAGCAGCGGATTGACGAATGGAGATGTACAAGTAGATGTGTTACCGGTATTCTCCACATTATAGGACCCATTTTACTCCATATTTAAAAAAAAAATTTAGGATTCGCCTTATAAGCCGATGGGGTTGTGAGGACCAGATGTTTGTAACGTTACTGACATCGGGCACACGTTTGGGCTACGTCTTATAATCCGGGAAATGCATGAGGACCCGAGCTTTCTATTTATTGCCAGCCACGTGTCAAAAATATTAGAATCCAGGGTTAAAATTAGCCAATCCTCTGTTCGAAAACCATACAGCGCACAAGCCACGTCACACTCGTCGCTCCATGCGATTGGTCCACGCGCATCACGTGCAGCGACGCCATCCAATCGGTGCGCACCGAAAAGAACGCGCCGACTTATCCGTATTAAGAAATACAAAATGAATCGCAACCATTTTGTTTACAATAAATAATTAGTCACAGACAGGAACTTTTAACAAAGAAACAAAACAATAATAACAATGATAGACGTCTCTGGGAACGGCCCGAAACGTCGCCGACGCATGTATTATTTTAGGGTAGCGGTATTCACGAATTCGTTGGGGTTTTAATTGGACTGTCATTTATAATCCAAAGGAAGGGCCATCATAGAGGTTGGAGCCTGGTAACGGGACTGTTCTGGGGAACTCAAGGGATTGGAGACAGCGTGGTGGGGGAGAGGGAGATGCAAATATATGCAAAGGAGAGCAGTTATGTATGAAAACATATATAGGTTTTACCCTTTCTGGTAATAAAAACAGGTGTTAAAATGTTCAAACACCAAATAGAAACCTTTTTAGCAAGGACTCAAGTCCGCATTAACCACACGTACTTGTGCTGAACATACAAACAAACATGCTGATAATTTGATGCATTGTCTTTGAAACTGACAGGTCTACACGAGAAACAGCCTCCTGTAGGGCCGGTTCTCAAGTCTGGGAAGAGTTTGTAATACGGGGAGACTGTAATCTGGAGACAGGAGAGCCGACAACCTTCCCAACTAAGTAAGCAGCTAAACACCGGGAGAAATGTAGGAGAGGAGACCATCATTGTCTTCTAAGAATCAATTCGCCAGCCGTCCCACGGGAGCCAACACCGACAATTCCAAGACCGATGACACTCAAGTTGACCCAGTGTGGCGAAGACAAATTCTCCTCGGGGAGGACCGGCGGTGTACAGGGGATGGCGAAGGGGTTAGAGCGAGACCAGCGAGCGGTGCTGGGGTGGGTGGCGGTGTGTGTTGGAGGAAGGCTCCCTCCCTTACCCAGGCAGACACCGCACACGATGGAGGCGGCGGCGAGCGCCCCAGCAGAGGAGCCGTAGACGGCGGTGGCGTCGCTGATGAGGGCCGGCGCGTTCTCGGTGAGGCAACTCGCTACACCCATGTGGTAGATCCCCAGGAAGCCACAGCCGGCGAACGACAGGTTCCAGCTAGAGTCTAGCGGGAACATGGTGTTAGATTTGACGGTATGCGTGACGTTAGAACGGCAAGTGTGCGATTGTTTAAAGCGCTACGAAGGTCGAACGAACAGCGACGCTTCTTCTTCTTCCACTCTTCTCTGAGTTCCAACCAAGCGCGGTTTGGCCTTAAAGAGATCCGTAGCCGCGCGCTGATTGGTCGGCGGGTCGGGGAGGAGCGCTCCCATTGGCTGGACGCGGGGGCAGCCCCACTTCCACCCCGCCCCGCCCCGCGTGTTTACTCGAAAGAGGGTCACGCCCACCCCGCCACTCGGCGTTTTAATAATAAACAACAAAGGCAAAGATCCCCCGCGTAGCCTGTAAGAGTGTTGGGGCAAGTGCTGTTAGCGGGGAGCAGCACTTATGAAGGCCGGCACAGCACACGAGGGTGGCCAGCACCACGCCCGGCCGCCTTTGTCTCCTCAGCGGTTATGTTTACACAACGCCACTGGGTACTCATTTGAGGCTGAGTCGACCCGGTGTTGGCCGTGAGCGGGAATCGAATTTGAGTCGGCGTGTTCGTAGTGCGGTGCGCTAACCGCTACACCACCGCTCCCCATAACAACAACAACACGCAGGCCAGCACATGTCAAGGGACATATTGAATCATTGTGTTGGAAAATGTATCATTAATTGTGTGGAGGTGGGGGGGAACTGAGCACTTCATCAACAACACTGCCTTAAAATGATCACTGTTTCATTGCTTTTATGGCTTTATTTAGGTGATTTTCGAAAAGTTTTTTGGTTTGGCCATGTTTGTTTGTTGTAGTACAGAGTTAGACTGATGGCCTTAATCTAAGTTGTCTTGTGGTTGTTGTTGTTTGACTTGCATCCACTGGTATTTTTGCACGCAGTGTTGGTGTACGGTGCCTTTTCTGCAATATTTTGCTGTCTTTTCTTGGATTTTCTGTTTGTACATAGTCACTTTAAGATGTTTTCTTGTTCATGTTTTTGTTTTTTGCGGTTGCACCCGATTCAAGAGCCGAATGGCTCACAGGGCTATACCTAATAAATGAACTTCAACTTGAAAAGGAACAACAAAATATGAGAGGCGACTTAGCAGGCCCTTCTTCATAGCGCAAACAATGTGGGGCGACACAGCCGACGCAGTTTCCACGAGATTTTTTGGAAAATGTTGATTGGGTAAAAACAGTATAAGCAGAAATGTGTTACGTGTCAACACGTACAAATGTGTATAATGGAACAGCATCCTATTGGCTTTCCAAACAAATATTGTCACACGGCATTTGTTTAAACAAAGCAAACACTGTAACCGGGTTTGACCTTTGTCAAGCAAAACCCATTGTTGTATTGTCCTGCTATGCTCCCAACCCACAACGACCATCATGGTGAAGTGTCACATCATGCATGGGGATGACACTGACATCAAGAGGAACACGTGCATCATTGTGCAAACACAAGTTAGAGACACATTGTGACGTGGTCTTGGACAGGACAAATGACTGGAAGTGATTACGTATGTTGACCTTCTTTCGCACCGTACCTAGCCAACATTGCTAAGCGGAGGTGCGGGAACTTGAATATAACCAAGGGGTGTCAGCTAAAGGAGTCAACCTACTCGAGAGGACATCCACCGTGGAGATGGAGCGATTAAATCAGCTCCACGTGCTAGAGCGAGGTGGATTGCTGTGTTGCGAGACAGAGAGATGGTGACGACTTGGGGAGGTCTCATCCAGCAGTGGACAGACCATGATGGCTGAAGGCGATGGATCATAAAACTCGCCGTCTTCACCATGAACACGGCGTTATAATACCGCATAAACAATAGGATACAGACGAACGTGCTTGAAAGGCAACTGCACGAATGGATTAAAACGTGTAATTATTAAATCACAAATTAAACTCAGCATCATCACTCCAACTGTGTTGCAATAGAAATATTTAAAATATGTTAGTTCACAAAAACAACATAGTCAGTGGGTTATCGGGGCTGATTTAAATGAAATTTACGTGATTGTTTTTGGTATTTTAAAACTACCGTGGTCATTAAAACTCATACTACATGAAGTGTTTCAGGCAATTAACGTTCTTCAAAACTGCTTGAACACCTCTATACACACAGGATAGTATGTTTTATATTTATTTCGTAATTTATGGGATTACTTGGCCAAGATAAACTCATGAATTATGAGGTGTGTGTTTTGCATATCAATATTTAAGTCGTATTTGGCCGCACATTCTAATGCAAACTCGTCCTGAAAAATAGTCCTGAGACTCAGTCAGTCTTTCCTTTTTTATTTGCTTAATTGATCCATTCCTTCTCACTTCAATTGGCAACTGGAAGGTACAATACTTTGTTGAGCAAAATAATATTAACTTTTTGAGACAACACAATTGGTGCTATGTGCATTGTTACATCGCACTGATTACAGTGCTGTGAGAGATGGTGATGGCTTGAAGGTCTTCATCCAGCAGTGTCTTGATCACGGCTGTTGATGAATGTCCCGTGATCTAGCATTTATCAGCATGCCACGAAAACCAGCTAGAAAGTGTAGACATATGTGTCGTGTGTGCCCAATTATAATGTATTGTTCTTTTCAAATCAACAAATACATTGTACTGCCAGATCTTCTCTGCAGAAACCTGATCGCCGCGCCGTGTTTATTTTCACCCATCATGCTTCATCAAGTGTCACTGTTGACCTTGTCTGGTTCACGCCCGGGGTGCGTAGGGAGAGCCACGGTTAACAGCGGCAGTGCCAGCAGCAGCAGCAGTCGCAACAACAATGCGAACGCGTGAAACATTCCCAGGGCAAAGGCGTCCCACGCGTATTGTCATCTACCACACTTCCCTGAAACCCGACAAAAACTTGGTGACACTGTGACCTGATAACCCAATGATCGCGTGGCCATCTGGCCCATTTATAAAGGAAACAACAATTTCACACAAACATGTTGTGTGCTCTCTAAGCGATATTAAATGATACTTGATAATAATAGTGATTTCCCACTGCTTTGGTCGTGGGGGTTGGTTGACCACACTTTGACATGCTATGTAGTGTGAGTTGGTGCAGTGAAGAGCCGGAGGGTTTGGGGGGGGGGTATCATCAGTTCAGATATAACTCACCATTGATGTTAGTGGTGGCCATTAATTGATTTCAGATCGCCAGTTTCATAGCACGGTGTACTGACCACCACGCTACTATTCCTCCATTATTACTACAGTGTGTAACAAAAATACATTTTGTTCCTGGGTAGTAAGTGTTATTTCTTAATTGCTTATTCCTGAAAAGTAGAGAAAATTGATATTATTCCCTACAAACTTTGCTTTTGTGAACAGGACAGTGATATTTAAAAATGTACATATTTTCAATGAGAAAACAGGCGAATTTGTGTCTTTTCGTTCACATAAAGTCAGAAAAACAACATATGAATCAAAATTAACATTACTTCTATAATGAGCCAAGAATGTCTGTTTGTGTGTAACGCGCGTGACGTCACTCCACATGCCGCACCCCCCCCCCCTCATTAATATTCATTAGCGGGTGGATATTTACACTCACGCAGAAGAAAGTCGAGCGGAAATGAAAAAAAATCGCTAATTCGCTTTAAGTTTGACGTTTCTTTATTGAAAGTGGATCTAATAAATAATTCTACGCAGCAACAAAGTGGATTTGTTGTTTAACTGTACTTTGTTGTTTTAAACCCAGGTCTCCCTTGAAAAAGAGATTCCTGGTTTCAGTGCCTTTTTATATCAGCAGCAGATATGTTCTATCAAATGCCAGATGAAGACCTCCCCATCGCTCAGTTGCATGTGATCCATAATCCATCTCGCTTTTGCACATGAACTGATCTCATTCTTCTCATCAAAGAGGTAGACAAAACTGATTGAAAAATTATAGACCCTTTAACCTCTTCCAATGCATATATATTATCTGTTCATAAAGACCAATGACAACCAAGAAATGTGTCATTTTAGAGGCTAACTATGAGAACAAGTTGGTTTTAGAAAAGGGTTTTCTACTATTGACCAAATACATTCGACCATTGAGAACCTAGGAAAGGCAATTGAATACAAATTACCATTATTCCTGGGCTTCATATACAGATACTCCTCGATTTACAAACATTCGACTTACGAACATTTAGACATACGAACAAATCTGTCCGAATGTCCTGTTGCCTGTTCGGACCGAGAATCGTAAGTTAAATCGCTGCACAATAGATGGCGGTGGTGGCATCTACATCTGCAGAGCATGAATGACCAGTCTTATCTACAACTACAGGAGATAATACAACTTTTAAAGCCATTCCTGTGTTTAGTGTACATGCCATGCAACATGTTTGGAATCGACAGGTGTAAAGTTGGACTTACGAACAAATCGACTTACGAACAGACCTCTGGAACCTAACTCGTTAGTAAGTAGAGTCCCTGTACATGCCTTTGACTCTATTAACTTGGTTATAATAAATGTTTACTCTTGTGTTTTCGATGACTGTAGCTTGTGTTAAAGTAAGAATTTTCTATTAGAGAAAAACGTGTTTAAGAAATTGACAGACAAAAACTACTGTCTTCTTCCTAAAAAAATAAACATCGCACTCAAGCCTGGGTCATGTGTCTTTGATTTTCTATTTTTCAAGAAAATGTTTTTAGAATGCAGTGAATTAAAATAGCCATTTTGATATTAATTTCTCATAATTGGAAACACATCGGTAGTCTGTACGACTTACAATACCACACAGACGCAGGATGTTTTTGTAACATACTGATTACGTTTTCTTTCGCATTGCACCAGCGATCATGAAAACAACTAAAAACACTATCTGTTGGCTGTTGTGTCACCTTTAGTAATGTTGGAAAGATATACATGTTGAGGCCACTGATCCAGTTATATAACTTTGATTCATTGTTTACCAACAAAAGACCAATGCACCTACCCAATTTATATGTCATAAAATAATAGAATGAATGGCCCTTTGTCAATCCACTGCTGGATGAAGCCCTCCCCACTCTGTGCCAGTCATCGGGGTTGTTTGACCATGCTTTGCCATGGTGAAGTGGGAACAGTTCAGATATTACTCGTCACTGATGTTAACCGTGGCTAACACCATGGTGGCTGGGTTCAGAGCACTGGGCACTTTCTGGCAGCGTGTTCGCTGCTTGTTGCAGAGGTTGATGGTTCGAATCCAGTGGCCTCCCTGATTAATACTGTAGGCATTTGAACCGTAAAAATACTCGCTGTTTCAGTGACGTCATTCGCAAGCGTAGGCCGATATTTGCCAGCATCATAGTCCAAAACAGGACCCGGCGGGGTGGGCTGGTAGGAATAATACTTAGTACCGGTACAGAGATATCGACCAGGTATAGAGGAGTTAAAGAAAAAATTACTGTATTCTAGTGTAACGTTAATTAAAAGTATTTGTTTTGACAAGAAACGCTGTGAGATTTAAAGACTCGTAGTCTTTCATTTCCAACACCACCCTCAACACCACCCCTCCCACGGACGGACGGACGGACGGACGGACACATTAATCTATTGGTGGTCTGGTCCACTTCGTTCCTACCAGTATTAACCAAATTTGAAATTACCCGCAAATTACTCTCGGAATATTCATAGCAATCAATGTATGTATGTATCTTGATTTGAAGCTTTCGTGACTGCAGGAATCCATACTCTTTGGTTCTTTCGGTAAAGTCACATAGGTAGAAAAATAAAATAATATATCACGTAACATACATTAATATTTTACCAAAAGAACCAAAGAGTATATATGTATGTTGAACTTATTTCGCACCGTACACAGCCAACCATGCTAATCTGGGGTATGGGGGAAGGACAACAAACTAAACACAAAAAGGAGTTCCAAAGAAATGTTCCCTCTTGACAGGACCTTCCTAAGAAAAACTTAAGAAGCTTATTATTGAGGCTTTCCTATGTAAACTCACGGACTAATAATATAAACCACTGCACCACCACTCCACCCCAGTTTACATGTAGAATACTGGAGCCCTGTAGGAGATTATCAATAAACAGTAAACACGTATACCTTGCGAACCAATAATAGCAATCATAAATAGTAGTATGTATACTGTGTATACATACAACAGTCCTTGTTAAACTCTAGATGATAAAAATAAACGACCCAGAAAATATATTTCTAGATCCCGTACCCTCCCTTCCCCAGGTGCAACAGACATTCAGCTCTGGTGACAACGAAAGCTTTATTTACGCGATCTCACCCAAAAACCTCTATTATGAAAGCTTTACATTTAGACTCGTGTTTCAACACACCTGTCATGGAAACAACCACATTTGTATATCGAGGTAATGGAAAACACAAATTACTGTGACAATATTATTCTCAGTATTGTAACATGTTTTAAATAAAATGCACTTCATAAACATGTAATGTATTCATATATGGTAGTGTACTCCTCTCATTAACTGTAAGCACAAGCAGAGGTCACCACCATGCATAATGATCAAACAGCATTCTGTTTACCCATGTTATTAATCTTGCTTGTAACTTTATTATGATGGTCATAAATACGTACACAAATTAGATTTATCCAATGCTGTACCCATGGAGTCAACATTGGGGGGGACCAAATATTCCAGAGGGTGTGGGTCCCCCCCCCCCAGAAAAAGAAAATCTAAATTTGAAACAAATTTCCTGCCTAAAATATGAAAAAATTCACAAACATGTTGGATGGACTTTTTTTTTACAATAATGTCTAATAGTGTATTGTATTACATTGCTCTATTTTTTCTTTTTTACCTTTTCTTGTTTCATTGTATGTAATGGCAGAGATTAGGGATTAATAAAGTACAATCATAACCACAATCATATAAACATAAATCTATTTTATAGCAATATATTGGGGCGGGCCATTTTGAGCATATTTGAATATATATTTGGGGGAGGGGATGTCTCCCACAATATATTATAATTACGGCCTTGGATTTATCTATAATCAGGTAAGCGCCTACCGGGGAACAGTGGCACAGTGGTTAGCACACTGCACAGTCTCAACTATCCGAGTTTGATTCCAAGCCACGGCTAACATCAGTGGTGGGTGATACTTTGAAACTGTCCTGGGCCCCCTCATCTCCAACCAGTGCTGACCAGCGCGGGGTGAACTGTGGTCAGTCAATTGACAAAGGGCTGTATGTTATGATTAATATTATAGAGCCAAATGAGACCAAAAGTCTATTTTCCAAGGGAGGTCTGTTGTTACATAATAATTACATGGCCCACACACACGGGGGAATGCGTTGCTTACTTGATATTTTCATTCACGCTACCTGGTGTTGTATTGACTTTAAGACATTATCCAATGTGGCTAAATGAAGTGTTGTACCAGTGTATATTACCTGCTTTATGATTACGTATGAATCAGACACATGGACATTAACAAATGCCGAAATTTGTGAATATGTTTCTAGGAAACAGAAAGAAGCACAGATATAAAAAAAAAAATCTACAACGCCATCACATGGCAAACAATTAAAATGGCGCTGAGACGGATTAGGGAGGAAATGCAAGCTAAGGACATCATTTTGACTGTGAAGAACATTTAAGTGAAAAGTGGGATGATGGCCGGTGTCGAGACTAATGGCAGAATGCCAGCCAAAGGAAGGGACACGTCAGGGAGGATGTCCACTGTGGAGATGAGGCAATGAAATGGGCTTGCTTGCAGGTGGGTGTCAGAGAGATCATGACGACTTGGGGATGTTTTCATCCAGTGGGTCGTGGCTTATGATGATGATGCTGCTGCATCTTTCGACTGATTTGCTGATAAACTGCTTGCTTAAAACGTATGGTTTCTTAGCCAGCTCGTTGTGATATGCAGGTGAAAGGCGGTATAGAAGTGTAAATTACTATTATTTCAACGATACATACAGTATTTATTTTTGGGTTAGGACACGTGATCGTAGTTTTATGCCAAAATTATTGTCATTAACCCTCCATCACCTGACGAGATTGTCACGTTTAAAAATATATAATTTATATGACATGTCAATGAATTTATCAAATTATGACCAACAGCTCAGCGGTGGATTAATGACAAGAAATTTGTCATAAAACTACCACGTGGTGTAACCCAAGAACGAATACGAACCAACACTGACTCAGAATATGTATCTATACTTGAGTAATCTGATGAGCTATGAAGCTCTTTTTGCACAGACGTCCAGTAGTTTTCACAGATGTCCAGTAGATATTTCAACAGGTGGCGTGAACAGCCCATCGCTTCAGCTGGACACAAAGGGCTCCCATGCACGACGGTGGTGAGACCACAGCGCCTCTTGTAGGACAAAGTGTACAGAGCACCTCGGGTGAACGATACAGATTGTACGAAACCCAACGCCCATGGTCATACGACACTGAAGCAACACATGTTCTTTATAATTGCAGCAAATATATAAACACACATCATCGTATGTCATCGCAGCTAATGTTCAATATTTTCAATATTGCACATTCACAGTTCGTGCATCATCATCATCATTCCACTGCTGGACGAAATCCTCCCCAAACTGTCACCATCCCACACGGTTCTGTCACGCAGCAAAATATCTAGCCCCATGCGGTGAGAATCCTCTCGATGCTGTGTTCCTCCTTTGGCTGCCACTCTGACGTTAGTCTCGACCACCAGTCATTATCCCTTCTCGTAATATGGTCCATCCGAACCCACTTACCTTTCTTAACGGTTCACGTAATGTCTCAAAATTGGAATTATATCGAGGGACAACAATGAACACGTGTATGTAGGGTACATAAACAAGACAGAGACATTATCTTGACTCCTGCATCAGCCTATGCCCAACTGAACCAGACGTTGAGCAGGATTCAGCGTGGCTAGTTTATGGATGGCCGATCACCATCCATGACAGGTGTTTATTGGTTGCGGGGATATGTGGTGGACAGTGCATACATCTCTTATGGCTTGACGACATATAAGAGATTTTGGCACTATTTGGGCATATTGGCACAAAGCAGAGGAAAGTGGAAACAAATGCTGAAATGTGCAGTGGAGACCAACGGGCTATCGACCCATGGATCGTTATGATGATGAGTGCATAAAAATCCATGATTGTACTCTACCTATATGCAGCCTCGTCTATGCTTCTCGCGTTTACCAACCCTCGCTGATGGTAAATTATGGCAGAATAACCCCAACCACCTACAAGGCATGGGAGGACATCCAACAAAAATGTGTTTTTGTATCTTCGTCTTCCTTGTATCCTCCAATGTTCTAACATCAACACGCCCCTCTGTCCATCACCCTCGTAAAAGCAAACACACGCATCTCAATGGGCAATTGTCTGGTTTAAATAAAGAAATGAACAGTGTCATGCAACCTGGCTGCAATCCTGACAACATGAGTTCATCCCCAGTTTTCGTTGTGCAAGGGGTTCTGAGAAGTCTGGCAAAAAAAGAACACGCCACAATGTGCCACTAACATTTTGCAATAATCACAACCGTCGCAACCTCCGCCAAAAAAACATATCTATGCCACAGCCAGTCTCTTGAAGCGCCGTCCATGGGCGCGTTACATTGTCACCTGCCCCGACACCAGCAAAAAATGTGATGAACCGATTAATTAAAATCAACGTTTTTAAATTGCATATCGACAGCTGCGATCAATAAGGCTGGACAACAGCAGTGTTAAGGGTCGCCAAGCGGTTAAAGAGTAAAGCTTGAAATGCGAGCCCTGAAGGGGACGTTCTGATAATTGTGAATACGCAGAGGAGTGGCACCAACCACAAATCCCCGGCCTCTTTAACGACCCAGGCGTGACCTCGTAGAGGCCATCAGCCAGGGGCCGTGAGTGGCGTGGGCGTTTAGATCTTGGCCGAGAGACCCACACGCCACTTTGTCGGCATATTTCTCCCTTCAAACAAGACTACAACCTTAAACGCTTGATTTATGCAGATAACGGAAAATACATTTTAACACAGTAGGCTTGTATATGTTGTGGGTTTACTCTCCAACACACCGGTGTGCTAAGCCAGTAGCTAGTTTGCATTTTTTTGTTTACGTGACAAACATTACTAATTGGATGTGTGTCGGGTGGTGGCGGGTTTAACGACACGTGATCTAGCTCAAAAAACCCTCTATTATGGGCGTTAAATACATAGTGGCGCGTGAACAGTCGGCTCAATATTGTTGTTGTTGTTGTTTGACTTGCATCCCACTGAGATTTTTGCACACAGCGTTGGTGTACGGTGTTTTTTTCTGCAATATTTTGCTGTCTTTTCTTGGATTTTCTGTTTGCACTTAGTCACATATTCACTTTAAGATGTTTTTGTTCATGTTTTGTTTTTTGTTCGTTGCGGTTGCACCCGATTCAAGAGCCGAATGACTCACAGGGCTATACCTAATAAATGAACTTGAACTTGAGTAAATAGCCAGTGGCTACATGAATTTAATTCAATTATAAGCACAGTCGTTCACATGAATGAAACACGTGGAACACGGTTATCGGTAGCACGTAGAGGGGTGACAACAATGGGAACCATTCCCCAACTGGATACTTTCATCCTTGCCATCAATGCACAGCAGAGCTTTCGTTCTACGTTCATAGCAAGCACTAGATTCACAAACACATCTTTATTTAGGCTGGAGGAGTATGTTGAGCTGTAAAGCTCTTTATTTTCTTCAGATTTCTCATTGGCCATCGCTACCTCTTCTCCTCCAGTTGACGTCACTCATACCAGTAGGACGCTATGTCAAAAACTCTCCTCTTTATAGCAGGGCCGCCAAAGGAGACACATGTCGTCCAATACTCGTTTAGGGCCGTCCATAAATGACGTCACGCACCTAGTGGGGGGGGGGTCAGACATTTGTGACGATGTGTGACGAGGGGGGGGGGGGGTGAGAAATGTGACGTCACATCAAAGTGCGCAATTTTAAATGAATATAGACAACACGTTCTACTTAATTAGACTTTTTTTATATGTGTGCAGCGCCACATTAAATACGCACCACAATGACAATAGTTTAAAGCGATTTGAAGCATGTTTTATTTTCAAAATGGAAATATGGTTTGGGGGGGGGGGGCAGATCTTTGTGACGTCATATTTGAGGGGGGGTCTGACTTTTTGTGACGCCGTGTGACGAGGGGGGGGGGGGTCAAAAATTGTCCAAAGCCGCGTGACGTCATTTATGGACGGCACCTTTGAGCGGGAAAAAAGTTAAATTTTGTGATCTTCTAAGAATTTAGTTTACCGATGTATGATTTTCTGCCATTTAAATGTAACAATTTTTTATTCTACCAGGTACGGTCCACTGATCTATACAGCTCTTTGTTAGAAGCGACCTGGCTTTCACAAATGATAGCTCAACGAAGTGGCCAAACACGTGAAAATTTATCGCAGTCAAATATGCAAACTCCAAATATACAGCAGGTGTCAGGGTCAGGATCGAACCCACGACCTCTTGTATACCAGGCGAGGTAGTTACCATCTCCTAGCCACCAAGGCTATCTGGAGCGAGCCGTGGCACTGTGGTTCGATTATCTGAACTATGAACCCCGTGACCAGAGTCCCAAACCATATTGTAACAAGCGGCGATATTTGGACCGCTCCTGAAATCCATGTCACCAACCTGCACTGACCAGCAGTCAGCATGGTGAAGTATGGTGAAATAACCCGCACAATCTCTCACTCTTTAACTGATGGACTGGCCGGTTAGCGCTTTGCATCAGAGAACTCGAGTCATTATGAGATCGCAAAGCACAGAGCCCTTGTCCGTGGGTTGACGCACACACCGATCATGCCACATGGGTCGATGAAAGCTGAGCATCACTTTGTAGCAAGTCAAAGTGATTGTAACTTGACGACCCGTCCCGGACTGCATAGCTCATCGGATTCTTCCAGTGAAAATAACGATTCTGATTCTGCTTGCCCAATGGACGTACTCCTCACTGCCATAGGAACAGGCAATTTCCACCACTGTCACAAACAGGCCACTAACGCCGCCCCATGTTCAAGTTCATTGATTAGGTATAACCCTGTGAGCCATTCGGCTCTTGAATCGGGTGCAACCGCAACAAACAAAAAACATGAACAAAAAACATCTTAAAGTGAATATGTGATTAAGTACAAACAGAAAATCCAAGAAAAGACAGCAAAATATTGCAGAAAAAACACCGTACACTAACAATTTGCACGGTGGGGGCGGGGGGGCTCTGAGTTCAGTTTCCAGGCTCAACACATTTGTCAATAACACTGCCCCCCCCAAAAGCAAAGGCTTTACAGGGACTCCTCTACTTATGAACGAAGGTTCCAGAGGTCTGTTCGGAAGTCGATTTGTTCGTAAGACCAACTTTACGCCTGTCGGTTCCAAATGTGTTGTTACGGCATGTACACCTAAACACGGGGAATGGCTTTAAAAGTTGTATAATGTAGAGGCCACTGGTTCTGCAGATGTAGATGACACTGGTTCAATCTTGATTTGAAGCTTTCGTGACTGCAGGAATCCATACTATCTGGTTCTTCCGGTAAAGTCACGTAGATAGAAAAAATAATAATAGCAGAACGCTGTTTATTTTTCTATCTTTGTGACTTTACCGAAATAACCAGAGAGTATGACACTGATTCTTCATGCGGCATCTACATTACATACCGACAGGTTTGTTCGTATGTGGGAAATTCGTAAGTCGAATGTTCGTAGGTAGAGGAGTCCTTGCAAAATTAGGTGACGTTTCGGGCAATAGACCCTTCTTCATGGCACATGTGCTGTGGGGCGTGGTGCCAACGTCACAGCCGGCGATGAGGTCACGACCCTGAGACCACGCCCCCCTAGACCACGCCCCATAGACCACGCCCCTGAGACCACGCCCCCTAGACCACGCCCCCCGAGACCACGCCCCCTAGACCACGCCCCCGAGACCACGCCCCCGTGACCACGCCCCCCTAGACCACGCCCCCCTAGACCACGCCCCCCTAGACCACGCCCACATTCCTCACGTCTCCAGCACGCGACGGTTCGGACCATTCCAGCTCTCCCCATTGGCGACCCGAACCCACGTGTCCAAACCGCCCACCCTCGCGATTGGCTGAGGGCTTCGGCCTCGCCTAAATCCCGCCCGCCAATAGCGCGCGGCGAGGGGTGGTGTTGGCCCCGCCCCCTACCCCACCCCGCCCCCCGCCTACCCGTCCCCCCGTCCCCCCACCCAACCGTCGCCTGTGAATGGAGGCGGCCCAACAACCTTGCAGCTCCGTGACGTCACCGCACGCGGGCCAAACGCGTTTGTCGGACATCTTGGGTGAGGGAAAAGCGGGGGCATTACCATCTAGAAAATCTCCCCCCCCCACCCGATCGGAGGCGCGCGTGGATGACGTCACGCGCGGGAAGGCATCAACGGGAGTGGGCAGGAGGTGACCGCTGTCCCTGACCAAGATGGCGCGAGGGTAGTCGGCGTCAACCCTCGGCGCGTTGGATCGGCTTCCCGTGGCCAGTGGAAGGTAGTCGAGGGTGTTCCGGGCGAGCGAGGCGGCGGCGGCGGTGGTTGCGGTGGTGGCGGTGGCGGCGACAGCGCGGGCGAGGTGTTCGGGAGATCCTTTTCGTTGTCTCCCTCGCTGATTAACCGAGCGAACACGAGGAGCAAAACGTCTTTATAGACGCAGCCGCGACTGAAGTGAGGTTTTGCTCAGTGCCGCCGCCTTCACCCACACTCACTCCTTCACCTCGGCCGCCTCCTGCTGCCTCTCTCTTCCTTCCACTCTATCGCCCCCACGTCTCTTGGCCTCTTCTCTCCTGCATGGTGGCTCGCTTTTCTTCTCTCCCACGACAGATTGTTTAAGCGTAGGCGACGTACAGTGCTGCTTTTGTGTTGCCGCTTTATCGGGGCGGTGGGGGAAGTGGAGGTGTTGTTTATGTGCGATGGATGGACTTGCACTCACACATTGGGGGACTGTGTAATTTCCGTCACTATCCGATGACCTTAAACGTAGACGAGTAGCGACCCACGCTCGTTTTAACGTGTCACAGTGATGGCTTATTATTGTATTACGTTGTAGTGGTGGTCGCACAGTAGAATAGCTACGGAGCGGACCATGAGCCTCAAAGCCGACTGGCGATCTTGCCTGTTATCGATATAAACCTTGGCATGTTGTCATAAAATATCAAGACGAGTTGTCCCCTTCGATTTTTACGACAGTGCTGTCAATTACAGTGGACATGTGGCGCAGTGGGTAACGAAACGCGGCTAGCCGAGTGTAATTCCTGGCCACGGATAACATCAGTGGCTGGTGATGGTAGAACCGGTCCTGGCCTCACCCCCGCCGCCTCATTGTACCGCACAAACCATGGTCAAACAACAACAACCCCGACACGGCGTGGGGGGAAGGCTTTATTCCACGAGTCGATTGATACAGAGGCTGTAAATGACGAACATTGCTGTCAATAACACTGGGGTGTGAAAGCCTTGAGGAGCCGCTTTGCGGAAGTTGTGCATTTTGTTTCCATATTTTACCCAGTGAATCAGCCGTGCTCATTTGATATGCAACAGCAGGCCCTTTAACACTCGAGGCTCGGGTATAATAGCCACTTAATGAATGAAATGAAAACACGTATGTTTGGCGATTTGGCCCATTGTTACAGAATGAATCTGATTCAGAAAGTGGACATTCGCCAATGCGAGAATCGGGCCCTAAATGTAGTCATTACCTGCCTGTTCACGTGAGATGTGTGACAAAACCACTCGCGATCCATCAAATCTCATCAGATTTCAGAAGCTAGGAAGCATAGTTGAGCCTGCGTCGTGATTGCATTGACGACCACCGCTCCCGGCCTTCTGCAAGCAACACTGATGAGCGGAGTGAATGTTTTTTTCAACATATGCTTGAGCACAGGCCCCGAGGCCTAGAATGCCAAGTTGCCTGCAACAGACAGCGCTGCTAAAATTGTATTAGAATTAGCAGGTTTAAATTAACCAAGGTTATACGAACTTGTGAAAATAGACGATGGAAGGGAATTCCAAAGTCAACCAGCGCGAGATACTAAGGACACAGATAACTGTTTAGAATGTTACCATTGTGGTTGACGTGGTTAGATGAATCCATGAGTAAAGTTCACGGGAATAATACCAAGGGGAGTAGTGAGTGAGTGTCTGCAGTCAATCAGCGATTGCTGGTTCACTGCACCTCCGATTCGCAGGGTTATTGGCCACGTGTGGTATTGTGGAAGTTCAATCAGCGAGACTGCTTCAGGTTAATACAATTCTCGTGAGTTGAGTGAAGTTTGAGCTGGGTGCTTCATCCCAGATATGGGGTTGGCACAGACAAGAGAGCCAAGCTTCTTCGATGCCTTCTTAGCCAGTTTAGTCAGATTAGTAATACTGTATAGCCATTCCATGACAGGTCAGATGAGATTGTTGTTCCAAGCAGCTTAATCATCTTCTTACTATATTTAAGACTATGATAGGAGGAACTGTGGAATTGACACCTGGGTGTGATATTATTTACTGGATTTCTTTCAGTGGATCATTCACCCCAATCAAGAATTGTTTTTGTTTACAGTACGGTATGTACTATCATACTATATCAATCTACATTAAAATAGTACTACAACTGTACCGCAAGACAAACATTGATGATGATGTTTAATGATGATGACGACTCCAGTTTTCCCGTGGCCTTTGTGCTACACAAGTCGGTTCGGGCACGTCATTGACCAACGTTTAGCCAGAGGCAGTCACCCCACATAGGTCAGACACGCACGTTTGTGAGCGCCGCTGTGGTGTTTATTCAGGCAGAACTGGCAGGTGGAGGCTGCTGTGGGCACTATGTGGTGGCTCAACAGAAGTTTGCTTTGAAGTTGACGTCGGCTGTGCTGGAAAAGTTTCCGTAGATTTAGTGCGTGAGTTGTTGGATAAATTGTCATCTGGGCACCGTTTAGGACTTGGCAATACAGTGTATTACAAAGCGTCTAACCGCGTTCGTATCTCGAGATGCAGTACAGCAAAAGGTGGACGTTTATTTTTTGCAGATATTGGCTGTGAGTCACAGTTTGAGGTTAAAAATTGAAGGCCTCGTGCCCGGACGAGATACAGGGGCAGGGAGGATATTCCAGACGACGCTGTCAGCAGATGAGAATTAGCCACCGCTAACTGCTGCTGATTATACGCTCTGCCCAACACAAATGGGATGTTAAGAACGCAAAATTGATGCTAAATTATCGGTAGCATGTGGTGAGAAGCTGTCAGTTCATGCTGGGAAGCGTCTTTGTTGTTTGTCTTTTGTCTGGTTGTGGGATCAGTCTGGAGCGGTGGCGTAGCGATTAGTGCGATGCGCTATGAATATCGTGACCCGGCTTCAATTCCTGCTCACGGCAAACACCGGTGACGATTATCTGAACCGGTCCTGGGCCTCCCCGAGGTCGACTTGAGCTCAAATGAGCACCCGGTGCGGTGTGTAAACATCGTCGCAAGAGAGACAAAGGCGGCCGGGCGTGGTGTTGGCCACCCACCCACTCGTGTGCCCCAACAGTCTGTTACGGCTACGCGGGTGATCTTTGTTTTGTGTTTGGGATCAGTCTGTAAGCTATGCAACTGGCCATAACCCTGCCCAGTTTAAATATTTAATGAACTCGCATATTATACAGTGTACTGTATAACGATTGCTTGGAGTTTTTTTTCTGTTCTGCCTCTTATTTATTATTGATGATCATCGCATTAGCGAGCTTAATGGAGATCCTGAGTGTGTCCTGGCCTGTACTTATTTGAGGTCTTTTATAAAACTTTGTAACACAATTTTTGTTCCTGGGTACTAAGCGTTATTTTTTTAATTGCTTATGCCTAAAAAGTATAGAAAATTACTATTTCCTGCAAACTTTGCTTTTGTGACCAGGATTTTACGTGAAGGAATGGCACAAATGCACACCACGTTTTCTCATTGTCACTGTCATGGTCACAAAAGCAAAGTTTGTGGGGAATAATAGCCAATTTTCCGTACTTTTGAGGCATAAGCAATTAGGAAATAACACTTACTACCCAGGAACAATATATGTTTTTTGTTACACAGTGTAATCAACCCTGTTGGGTTTCAGATGACAAGCTCGACTTCGTTTACTTATCGTGTTAGCGTGCACCAAACGCCTCCACGTTTGTTTGCACAGTTAGCCGGTGTGGCGCGGAATCTTCTTTTTGCAAGGTTAAGTACCCGTTTTGTGTTCATTCACTGTTTGACCAGTGGCATTGAAGGTGCACCGTGTTTGGCGTGTTCAGTTCCCTTCGTGGCAGGTCCACAAGTTTTCCAGTGGGTTGCACTTGCTGCACGCTGACATATCTTGTTGTTGACTGTTTGCTTGGGATTCCGATGCATGGCAGTGCTGTTTATATGCCAAGGGAAATGAGACGGATCACGCACGTGGTCCGCTCCCGACCACGTTTGCAGAACCCGCCCCCCTCCCCTCAATCTTGTTTTGTAGGTTCATTTCTCTCGGTCCATACTTGATGATATTTATTAACTTGTTTACGTTGTCACCGAATACCGCTCGCGGATATTGCTGTGGGATAGTTGGAGGCAAAAGAGAGAGCGGTTGTGAAACAGCGGGTGTATGCATACATACATCCCATCCACCCGTTCGTTTGCGCCGTGCTGTTTTGCAGTTTACGTGGTATGAGCGAAATTGGTGGGGTGCGGCGGTGTGCATTTTCAACTGGTTGGAGAGAGAAAAAAATCCTCTCCACCGTGCCATGCACCCAGTCGGCAGGGGCTGTGCCCGATGATGGTTATTGTAGGCGAGCCCCTCTAATGGGTTCCATGGGCTGAAGCTGTCTGAGTGAGAGCTGCCGCGTAAGGGAGGCGGGCGGGCAAGGCAGAAAACAAAGATCGCCTTTAACACCGGCGGCCGTGCGGTCGGCTCACGTAACGGCCTGCAGCTGCGAGGGGTGCGGCCCGGCGTTGAAAGACCCCAAGTGAGCTTGGCGGTGCCAGCAGTGACCCTCCTTTTCCTTCCTCAGAAGGCGGGCGGGCGTGCCGACCGACCGGCTTGTGGGTGAGCGAGTTGCGCTGTCGGAACGGGAGACCCCCTTATTTGGGAAACAGCAAACCCTGTCGTCCCTTAGGTGTGTGTCAGATCACCAGTGTTGGGTCTGGTCACAGGCAGCAGGATGTTGTGTGCCATTCTAGCTCTGGCACGTGGCTTAAAATAGTCATCATGACATCCATCTTCATGAATACTTTGTATTCACGTGTACTGCTCCTTTGTCAACCCACTGCTGGATGAGGATTTTCCTACACATTTCACGCCGTGGGGGTTATTTGAGTACCTGCTTCACTATGCCGTCCGAAATGGATCGGTGAAGACGAGGAGCATGAATATGTGAACATACATGTATCCCCACCACCTATAACAACAACCTGTTACGCGTGGGTGTCGCTCATTCATGCAAGCGCTCTTCAGCGCAACTCTGTTTAGCTTCAGAAATCTGTTGAGATTTGACATATGCCAGGAATTTGGTCATAGCCCAAACTATGGCATATGGCTTAAATATCAATTCTCATGTCCACCTTTACACGTACTTTGCGTACAGTAAATACAATTATAGCTGTTTGCCTTGGAGGGCCGCCACTCAGTTGAAAGACTTACTTTGAGAAGGGTCCTACTTTGAGATGTGTTGGCCAGTTCCTCTTTTGAGTATTTTGCAATGTAGACCATAGATTCCGTTTGGGCGTTGTTTGGCCCTTCATCCCTGCCAGGGTCATAAAGTTAGTACTGCTTTGTGGGAAAGGCAACTGTGATCATCCGATGGATTGACTCACCCCCATCATAGGAATGATGAATTCCCACCGGTGGCTCAGGGCTGTTAACGTGAACTGACCATCACCCCACACTCAGTTGAGTGGGAAACTACTTTTACAGCACTTATTTTGATAGACCATGGATTTAGTACTGTGACATCATCAGACATCAATTCAATGCGAGATTAATGCTCCTTAGGCTGTTGCCATCTCTCATGGTCCTGTGGTGCAACGACCCACCAAGCACCTGCACACTAAATGATAATATCATTGCACCATCTCCTTGGGTCGACTTCCTTCCCTTGGCTGAAACTCTGTTGTTGTACTCGACCATCGGCCGTCTTCCTCGTGACGTTTCCTGCCCGAGCCCACTTAATTTTCTTTAAAAAACTCTTATGATGTCTTAATGGCATGCGTTTTCTAATCCATCTGCCACTCTTGCATTCGAAGAATGCTCTCCTCCACACTTCTTTGCACACGTTTCAACTTTTGTTTCATTTTCGTTATCAATGAAATTCGCTTCTACCCTCATGTCCTACCCAGGTCCAAATACTTTTCTTGACTGTCACACTTAGTTGGTGTGCACATGCGTCCTTTGTCCTTAAACTGAACACAGCTCCAATGACTGCTTCATCTCGTTCAAAACCTCTCCACAAGAAAAAATCTAGAGGCTTGTTTGTCCTCGCGGCATTATCGCTGGTCAATATCGCTCGAAATAGAACGCGTGGGGTGTTTACAAGGTGGTAGCGGCTGCGGCAGTGGTGTGAATTCCTGCTGTTGTTTTTGGGACGTGTTGTTTCTGTTGTCGTGTCGCAATTTATCTTTTCTGTTCGCTCTTATGTAAGCAGTGCACTGGTAACTGTGAAGTAAGACGCCAAAGGGCAGTGCTGGTGTTGACGAGGCATTAATTGTATCACAGCCCTGCAAAACATTTCTCGGACATGAACACCTCGGTCACATGAAATTTCTCACCTTCGAAAGAGAATATTGTACAACTATGCAGATCCCCTGCACTTGTGGGGGTAATGACGGAGCCATTCTGCCTAATGACTAGCTTTGTATAGTCAGTAAAACTCTGCATACAGTACTAGTTATCACTTTGGTATGTAGTGTACGAGACTGTGTAGTGTATCATAAGTGTAAATAATGTACACACCTTTGTCAATCTACTGCTGGATACAGACCTGTGTTGGTCATGGTTTGGTGAAAGATTGGATTTTGCCCAGAACTGGTTCAGGCCTCACTTGCCACTGATGTTAGTTCTGGTTAGCGAAGTGCGTTAACCACAGCACCACAGCTCCACCTTGGCTGTGTAATATTGTGCTTTATTGAAAGAGCATATACGCATAGACTTGGCATGAAGCGTGGATGCAAGCCACTGATCAAGTGCAGTGATTATGTATGTATTGGCAATTATGCTCTTTGTGGAGCTGGGCATAACAAGAGTAGACCAGCTTGAACCACGCAACCCTCACCAATTGTGAAGAATATACTTAAATTATCACCTTTATTTCCGCAGACCTCGGAGATTTGGAATTTATCTCAAGTATTCACATTGGTGTCTCTTTACCGCTTGCTGAAATTTCAGCCATTTACTGGAGATACTTGTAAAAAAAAAAATATAATCTACGAGTTGGTGTCCATTTCATGCACTCCATAGCCAGTTTCTGGACCGCCATAGGCCCCACAGACCTCCCGCCCGCTAATTGAAGCTGAGAATTCCAAGCGCATATTTGTGGGCGTTCGGAGTCGTTTACGGAGTAAGTCGCGCCCGCCTGCCTTCTGCCCTCCCGTGAGTTTGTGCGAGACCGCTTTTTTCGGCCGTGACAAGATTTCTATCTCACGCAGACGGTGTTCTCATGGCCCCAGCCATCATAAGGCACTGTACATGCTTGGCCTGTGACGATGCACCGATTCATCGGCTGAAATCGATTATTGCTCGCAAGGGTACATTCACCATGATGTGCGTATTGCGAGTTGACTGTTAGCAATGGTATTGAAATTATCAGAGTTTGTTACGTTTAGGCTAATGGAGTGAATGAACCAGGCAGACAATAGAAATGAGACCGGTTGGACAAAAAAGGCAGGACAAGACGTACAGAACAAATGAGACGGTAGAAAGAGACAGACTGAACAAGTTAGATGAACAGTACAAAGGATATACAGTTTAAATGAGACGTATAGTACAAAAGAGATTGTGCAAATGAAGAAGAATGAGACAGTACAAACAAGACCGACCATGCAAACAAGACAATCCAAGTGAGATCATGTGAATGAAGAGACAGACGGAACACAAGCATTACTAACAAGACAAACAGTAGATGCAAGACATAAGGCAGAACAGGGCAATCGAGGCAGCAGATAAAGGTCAATATAAGAATAGTAACCTTTTCTTGAACAGAATTATGATCCCAAATCATGACAGTTAATCAAATTGCGAGTCCAGGGGGGTAGGAGAGCAAGTCATTACATCCTGAGTGGAGCGATGAGATCATCACATGTGCAGGAACTAGATGGATTATTAATCACCGGACCGTGAGAGTTCGCAGTGGCTTGAGAAGGCCTCCATCCAGCAGTTGATAAATCATGGCAGGTAACGATGCATGGGTGAGCACGGTCCCCCCCCCCCACCAGCTTCTTGTGAGCGGTGGTGCCGCAATTTTCTTCATCCACATGGGGTTAGGACAAGGAGCAGGGGTGGGTCACCGACACGGAAACCTTGCGGGCCGAGAGCCCCCCCCCGCGCCTGCCCTGCGATCAATCATTCGGGCTGAGCGGTAGTGGTAGCGGAAATGTCGCTGCCTTGTTCACGCCCGCGTCCTTACTCCGGTTTGCTTGGTTCTGCTGTTGGCGTGGGCTGCTGTGGGTTCGTCTGAGCGGAGCGCGCACGGATGTGGCAACAACGCAAGTCTGACCGCAGTCAAGGTTCCCGTAGCAGTGTGGGAAAGAGTCAGTGGGAGCGGGAGTGTACGCATTGTTAATAAATAGAGGAATAAAAAGGGCAATTGCATCATCATGGTTATCATCTTCATCAGTCCATGTCTGTCCACTGCTGGATAAGACCCCAAAAGCTCTCACATTCTTTTTTGGTCCTGCGACACCACTATCGTTTTACTCCTGCAGATGAAATTGTCTCATCGCTCCATGCACATGCATAAACCTATAAGTTCCCATATATTTATATACCGACATACTTGTACCCAAACACATGCATATACAGACATTATCTCTTTGCTCTTTGGTTCTTTCGGTAAATTCACGATTTCAACACAAGCAGTCGTCATCAGGGAGAACTAAATGTGAGAGAGAGACAAAACACAGACACGGAGACACACAAGCAGACACGCAAGCAGAGAGAGACAACACAGAGACACGGAGACACACAAGCAGACACGCAAGCAGAGAGAGACAACACAGAGACATACAACAGCTGCCATTCTGCCACCACCAGTCTTGATCATAAGCCATATTCCACATCAATACCCATACTTATATCTCATAGTCAGGACGTAATGAATTCATAATATCTTATGGTGGGTGGTATAGTTTGTTAAACAAACAACTGGCTGACCTTGAAATAATACTTGTTAAATATTTTGTGTGTACGTATGGTACTGCAGAAGGGCCGTTTGTTTTCGCGAGACACAGTAGTCTGCTGTGCAGAATTTTTGAATGTAAGGGTGAGTCACTTGCATACCACAGCGAAAGTGGCGTGGCCAAAGCCACAGCCCATTCTGCGTCGCGCTTGCCGCTCACTGACCAGGTTTTCTCTAAGCACAATTCCCTCCAGCCGCCCCGTGCGGTCGTTCAGTGTCGCAGCCTATTCGAGGTGTCCAGAGGCGCTTCCGTATTTTTTCCTACGGTGATCGCTGCTGCCCACCACGCAGCTCCCGCAGCTCTTCGACAACCCGTGTGTGCGTGTCTGTTCGCCGTTATCCAACCAAGCCCCGTTTGGTAGGTTTTTTGTTGTTGTTTTCTCACGTTCTTTCGCCGCTGTTCCCGTCTGTGCGCGCGTGCCCGTGTGCGGGAACTCAGGCGGCGGGTTGCTATGGCGATGACGGGCGCGAGCATCCCGATGAGCGTGCACACGCAGGACAAGGTGACGCGCACCAAGGTGACGCTGGAGAACTACTACTGCAACCTGCAGGCCCAGCATGAGGAGCGAGAGACGCGGTGAGTCCGCGGGAAACGTCTGCGTGCCCGACAGCAACTGGTTCCCAACTGGTGGTCGGTTTCGGGTTGTAACCTATGTTCAAAGCGCAGTGAGTCCTCGTTTAGCGTGATAGATGCATTCCTGAAAAGTGCCGCGTTTAGCGAAAAACACTTTGGGCGGAAACTTTTTCCCCAAAAATAATGCGTCGATAAAATTTGGCGAGATACGATGGACGCACACACAGTAAGGTGGTGGGACAAGTAATTGAGGGTAGGCCGCCGTGTTACTGTGAATCATTCTGAGTAATGTATCGTACCACTCGGCTGCGCAAGAAAGTAGCTTGTCATTGACCACTCAGAAACTGCATTATAACAGTCGCGTTCCGCATCACAACAGCACGCGTTCTGTGCGGTAACGGACGTGTTCCACATTGTGCGAAAAGTGTTCCTAAAAGGAATAACCGCGTTATAGAAAAACACGTTTTGTGAACACGTTTAAAGCTTGGACTTAGCGTACACAGAGCGGGGCATGGATACTGCCCTGGCCCAGAGAAAACTGGGTAGTTTGAAATAAAAGCTGATGAATGATCCAAATTCGATTGATGCATGAACAGAAAGAAAATAAATTAAATAATAGAGTACGACGTTTCGATTGCAACACAAACAACCATCATCAGGTAGAACTAAATTTGAGAGAGACAAAACGCAGACACGGAGACACACAGACAGACACACAAGCAGAGAGAGACAACACAGAGACACAACAATGTCTCTGTGTCGACACAGAGACATTAGGTCTCTGTGTGTCTATGTTGTGTGTCTCTCTCTGTGTGTCTGTGTTGTCTCTGTCTGTGTGTCTCCTTGTCTGTGTTTTGTCTCTTTCTCAACTTTAGTTCTACCTGATGATGGTTGCTTGTGTTGCAATCGAAACGCCGTACTCTATTATTTAATTTCTTTTCTTTCTACGTGACTTTACCGAAAGAACTAAGGAGTAATTCCTGCAGTCACGAAAGCTTCAAATCATGCTATCGCAATGGTTGCGTTTGAATGAAGAACAGTGGGAAACGTGTGGAAAAGGTTCTCCATGGTTGAGTGGAGTTTGGGGAAACCCTGCCTTATACAGTAAGGCAAACTCTGAGTCGGGTTTGACTTTCTAAGTCTCGTCAGGAGGGTGTGGCCCCCCTTCAACACAAACAAATGCTTCTGGAAAACATTAGCGCAAGAAGGGACATTTTTGCCAACGCACATAAACATTATTTTCTTAAACTTTTTTGGGGGGAGGTTAAGCAGACTCGTGTGCTTATTTATACATTATTTTAATACCTACAATCCATTCAGATGGGCATGGCAATGTGTTGTACAGTTGCACACTTGCACGGTGTACAGTCACCATCATTCCACGATCTTTTCACTGCGAGAGAAAGACCCTCTCAAGTCGTTGACATCTCTCGGGGTCCTGGGATGTAACAATTTATTTAGCACTTGCACACTAGGTGCCATGTCACCCCATTGCAAAAGAGGTAATGTTGTTGAATGTGACCCATTGGGTTTATTTCATCTCTTGGTTAAACAGGATAAAACAACGACGATACGGGCCGAGTTCATCACTCCGTCTCCACGGTGGATAATCTCTTGCACGCGTTCCAATCCTCGTGGTCATCAGCCTCCACTGTCCTGTGCCCAGGCCCATTAACTTTTATTCAGTCAGTGTGATTATTCTTTGGGTCTTTCGGGAAAGTCAGGTAGAACAAAAAAAATTACAAAAAACTACGACGTTTCGATCGCAACACAAGCAATCGTCATCAGGAGGAAAAAAGGAGGGGAAAGCTGCTGAGGCAGGCTGTTTTGTGTGATGCCGATAACTTCACGATGTTCACTAACAACGTGTATGTGTGTTCTCTAATCCATGTCTTCTGCTTCTTCTTTCTCCTGTCTCTTAAGTTTAATTTCGAGTGTGCACCTCCATATTTCTGCGTGCACTTTGACACACCTCGGTATTTTTTTGTCTCCGCATCTTGTAAATCGTCTGCACGCTTATTACGCAGTAGGTATCATCTGCACACATTATACCAGACCTACCAAACATGCACACACACATACAATGGCTGTCACTCATAGCTGCTCACTTCCAGCGCTGCGCATCAACCATCCACCTGCTACACGAAAGCCTCCCCCACGCTTTGTCGGCAATCGGTGTTATTTGAGCATGCTTTACCGCGCTGGTCACCGCAAGTTGGTAGAGGTGGGATGGGAGGTCTCACGAACGCTTCGGATATCGTGCACCACCGATGTTGTCCATGGTCAGGACTCAAACTGAGGTTAATGGGTTAATGGTGAAGTGGCAAACCACAGTCCCTGGCACCACCTCCCTTTTAGCAAGTCTATCATTTAATTAAGCCGTGACCTTTACACCAGAACAAGGTGAACACCTTTTGACTCTTTCGCAAGGCAGACCCAGGGAACTGTACACTGCAGGAAGTTGGGCTCGGGGGAAATGAAACGGCCACATGCAAAACTGTTGTTTTAATATGTTAATTATTGTCGTTATATGGCCCATTGCAATCCACAGAGAGTTGTTATAATTTGAACTGACATCGCATCTCATTTAAGAGTTTTTCTGCCTCGTTACGTGACGTTTTATAGTGTTTCGCGTTCCTGCACTGATTTTTATTATGCACGTGTGTTTGGTTTCATGACCCAGGGTCTCTCTTTAAAATTAATGTGTGGTCTCTGCTTTCACCTGGTGATAAATAAATGAATGAAGACTATACGCACAGATCTCAAGATGATTTTTCAACATCAAATAGTAAATAGCATTATTTTTTACAGCCCTTTGTCAATCCGCTGCTGGATTAAGGCCTCCCATACCGCATCGGTTATGGGTGAATGACCATACTTCATCACGCTGGTCAGTATGGATCGCTGAAGGGTAATGGTGCCCAGATCTGATTCAGGTGTCACTTGGCACAGATAGTAGTCGTGGCCGGGAATCACATTTAGGTCACTGGGTTTATATCGCGGTGTGCTAAACATTGCGCCGCCACTCCACCCCGGTTAATTATTATCTGCCAAAATGCCGTATAAATCCGTCATGCAGTGAATGTTTTTCATCACTAAATATTCCAGCGCATTTTTATTTAACAGACATAAATAAACTTTCGTGCTCAAAGTTAGTTGCATTTGCGAAAGGAAGCTGGGAACATCTGTGTGGAAAAAATAAAGTCAAAGGAAAAAAAAAGCATTCTAAATTTAGCCACACGTATAAATCTACGGTCGTCACCGTGCGTGCTCGCTGCTGCTTGTGCCATTTCTGCAATTTAACTTGTTTCGTTTTGTATGTTAACGAATTTAGGCAGAAAAACCTCGAGCGGGTTATGGACGAAGAGGGCTTGACAGATGACGAGGTGAGTGCTTATTATTTTTATTATTATTTTGCCGATCGGTTTGGCCCCCCTCTAGTTAAGGGCACCCACGTAATGGAAACTCTTCTTCCTGGCTGCCACACAAAAGCATCTGTCGTTTATAGCGCACATTATTGCCTGAAGCCTGCACTTTACGTACACTTTACACACAGGTACGGCCCTTTGTATGTATGTTGAACTTCTTTCGCACTGTACGTAGTCATTTCACTGCTGTGTGAGGGCCGCCCTACTCCGGGCGGGTCGTGGGGGTCGTTTGGCTATATTTGACGCTTTTGTGGGTTTGAAGGCGGGGAGAATGGATATTAAGATGTACCGAACACAAATTGCGCACCTTCACCCTGTCGCACCCTCAGCCGAAGCAGCTGCTTTCTTTATACCACAAGCGGCATTCTCGCCGCATGGCTGTTACGTACACGCTTGTTTCTGGTTGCCTGACGTTGCCCAAGGCCTCATTGACACCCGGAGCTGACCCAGCTGTTACCGAGGTGCGCAGGATGATCGCGGCGCACATCGCCGCCTGGCCCCCCCCACCCTCCCACTGTGCGCACGATCAGGAAGGGAGGGGAGTCCCACTAGGCACGTTCCTAAGTTACGAGCCGTGTTGTCAAAAACAGCGAGCGGTGTTTTATATAGAATCGGTCATCAACGTGAAGGTCAAGAGGTCGTCGTGGCAGGTGCTGTGTTCATGCCACTGCACCTCGCCACTACTTCCTTCTGCCAGATTCTGCAGATGATTGCCACACTCTCGACATCAGACCTTCGAGGTCATGCATGCCACAATCGGAGCGTGCTTCCTTCCATGCCCAGTAGCCCTCTATACTCTTTAGATACTCCCCCAAAAATGTTTTAAGATGTAGCCATATTGAGACGGTTTCTAACATCACGTTACAATGTATTAATTTATTATCCTTTTTACTCCTCAACGTTGGTGGCCGTGCAGTTTCCCTGGGCTGTTAAGGCGACGGTTGGGATGTTTTATTCTGCTAAGAAATAGAAAAGGCAGGCGTGCACAATTGATGCGCCATGCGTAACGTAAAAGCTGCATGCGGTTATGTTCCTTAACTCGGTGAGCCTTTGGTATTGTGGCCAGGAGGAAGTTGTTTATTCAGCTTGTATTAGCACGGTTGGCTACGTACGCTCAGAAAGAAGTTCAATGTACACACACATTGTATGAGTGTCGGTTCTCAATCCACCCTCCGTATCGGTGTGCCGGGATGCAGAAGGACACAAAACGCAAGCACCACGCACGCAAGGAGACGGAGTTCCTGCGGCTCAAGCGGACGAGGCTCGGCCTCGAAGACTTCGAGTCCCTCAAGGTCATAGGGCGCGGAGCCTTCGGCGAGGTGAGGGGGGAGGCTGTCACAGGGGGGTGGCATGCCAGGTGTCAGAATCAGGGTGTTGTTTAACCTTTTAATCATCATCATCCACTGCTGGACAGATTTGCGCCACCCCTCGTGATCCTGCGATGTAAAATCCACCTAACCCCTGCACACAAACTGATTTTTAGCACACTCATGAATGAATTATTAAAAGCAAAACCAAATAATAATTCATAATAAAGTTTTTTGCGTGAGTATAAATGTGTCGTAACCCTCCACCACCCGACACAGCCAGTAAGGTTTGTCACGTAAACAATGCGCCAATCAGGTACGTGACAAACCTTACTGGTTGTGTCGGGTGGTGAAGGGTTGCGACACATTTATACTTATGCGATCTAACACAAAAACCTTTATTATGAATAATATTGGTCGCGAAAGCCGACGTTTTCAAACCAAATCTTTAAGTAATTTTACTCAAAGGAACCTCAGCAGATATGTTGAACATTCTTCGTATAATTTATTCACAACATTCTGATCATGTGCATCACAGTGGACGCTGACTTTCCACCAGCCGCTACCTTGAATGCAAAGCTCTGCTGGGCTTGTCCTTTCTGCCGTAGTCGTCACATTGTCTGCCGCTATGACGCCACCACACCGGGCTGATGACGTCCTATGGAGAGGGACTGCACCCACCAAAAAGCTTTGAGGCGTGTGTCACCGTGGCCGGAACATGCCAACAACTCACAGCGGTCCACCACGGTGGACTCGATGCATGGGAGGATTGATTGTTGTCTGATTAATATAGGTTTTAGATGAGTGAGAATAGGTTTTCCCCTTTTTTCTGGCAACAAACAGGTGTTAAGATGTTAGAACACCCAACTGAAACCTTTTACCAGGAATCATGTATGCATTAATCACAATACTTATGGTCAGAATGCAAACAAAAAATATACTCTGATAATATATGCATTGTCTTTTGGCATCCTCTGGTCTAACATCGTTTTGAGACTAGGCTCAAAAGAAAGCTGTCTGGTGTGGACCAATCAGTTTCACAATACACACGATGGGGCATTTTCACCTTTGTGTATTATCGGGGGCTCCACATCAAGGGCCGCACTAAAGTCTACAAGGGGCCACCAGTGGCTCGCGGGCCTTGCAATGAAGAACACTGTTTTAGACAGTGCCACCTGTAACTGCAGAGCAGAACGGAAGAATGGTGCACAGAGTCAACTGCTGCCCACCAAGAAGAGTTGCAGCAAAGCTGTTCACCAGCTGGCAGCCACCTGTGTGACGTGGCTAAAGAACCGAGCACAAATCGGGTGCTTATCTCGCTAGCGTACCATAGGAAAGGGGAATAAGAATTGATTTGAGTTTCCTATAACGATTGCTCGGGGTTGGTTGGCTGTTTTGAATTGCTGTTAATTTTACACGGAACTGATGAACTGCTGCCATCTTTAAAAAAATATATAATTTTCTTGAAATATTTCACCTGGATAATCCCTTGAGATGGAACATCTTCTTTGTAAGGGTGTCCACAGCAGACACGTAATGACGCACGTGCAATTATTTTAATCTACAAAGTATGGGAATTAAGGGAATTAAGGGCCAGAGCCAGCGTTCGGCAATCAAAGCTGTATCGGAGGCGGCAGAAGGCAGCAGTCAGTGGCTCTGGATGAAGAGGAAAGACCCCAGCTGGGCCCCAAAGTGAGAGGGCCAGGAGGTATGCAGTCAACAATGCTTGACTCAGGGAGGAGGACGCCCCTGCCATGCATAGTCCCATGGGATGTTGGCTACCAACAACAAGGCAACTCCTATGACTAATTGGGAATGGGACGCAAGCGTAGGA
Organism: Lethenteron reissneri; assembly: GCF_015708825.2. Lineage (NCBI taxonomy): Eukaryota > Metazoa > Chordata > Hyperoartia > Petromyzontiformes > Petromyzontidae > Lethenteron > Lethenteron reissneri. The sequence continues at coordinate 2,439,285 of NC_083815.1, read as the reverse complement.
TTGATCACCCTGTCGCTGGCCGCCTTTGGGGAGGGTGTATAGTATGAAAGGCCGAAACACCCTAGGAACCAAAGGGTCACTACTGACGATGCGCTCCCCAAATTTCACCAGGCTCACTGTTCATGAACTCTTGGAAGTGCTTGCACAAAGGATAGTAACATCTCATCCTGTGTTCTTTGGAATACAGTTGAGATTTGTACAAATTTAAATACATTTATACAGTGTCCTTAACAGGTTGCTTAGTGTTAAAGTGAACAGCTCACGGGGTTCAATGCTCGTTTGGGATTGACTCAGCCCACTGTCCCGCCTGTGTCGACTAATTGAGTTAAAATCTGTAGGGAAGTTAACAGAGTTTTCCTATGTATAGACTCACCTCTGCCATATGAATGTGGAATTTCCACCACTGGCTTAAGGGATGTGAAAAGGAGATGAACACTGCCTCAATGATCATTTAAGCAGAAAATGTTTGACGATTTAAAAATACAGAAACAAGATAGCCAAAGCAGCGCTGATGAATATCGTACCGCAATCGGGCACAATCATAAATGGTGCATGTCGCCGGTGACCAGCCCTTTCTCGGGATAAGACTTGGCTCCGGCAAACTGAGACCGCCCTCCTCCTCCTCCTCGTGTGTCGTCACCTGCGTAGGTGCGGCTGGTCCAGAAGAAGGACACGGGCCACATCTACGCAATGAAGGTGCTGCGCAAGGCCGACATGCTGGAGAAGGAGCAGGTAAGCCGCGCGCCGGCGGATCTTGACCCCCGTGGCCCCTCCTGGGAGAAGACGACGGCATGGGCGCACAGCCAGGGCTGTCGTCGTTGATAAGACGTTGGACGTTGCATTGGAAGAGAGTGGTTTAACCCTCCATGGCAAAAGCCGCCGTTTAATCAGGCACCAGCCCTGGGGAGTTGGCAGTGCTTAAATGTGCCAAGTCATGTATTTCGTATAGTGCTTGTGAGGTTGCTAGAAGTTTGTTTTTCTTTTGGTACAAAGCTCATTCTACGGCCGCCCTGCAGTGATGTGTTGATTTGTCGATTGAAATCGATTTCTACACTCACGATACGTGCAGCATATTGTTCGTGTGAAAATCTATAAATTTCGCATTCATGCAAGGTCACATTGAGGCTGATGGATTGTACAAAACTGTACTAAGTAAACAGAAAAAAATGAAACAATATAAAAGTGATAGAGTTAATGAGATAATATTGTTTGGGATTTAAAATAAAATTAAATCCCAACCCCGAACCGTGACCATTCTGTGAACCGCTGGCAGGTTGAATGATGACACGTTTCATGTGTATATCTCCAGCGCTCGATCCATTGGCCCAATCGAACGGGTGCTAGGTTTTGTTATTTAGAGCCAGCCACACGTTGAGACCGCACGTCTCTTTTGCAACGGAGACCTATGGTGAAAGACATGCCAAAACAAGAAGTAGCTAAAAACATGTGTTCAGGACAAAATGCCATGATAAGGCCAGGCATGGTATGCAACTCTCTGCAATTATGAATCTCTACAAGTACATTTATATTGGTTCACGTGAAGCTTATATATTATCTTCATTTGTATCCTAGTATGAGCCCAACGGGGTGGAGCGGTTGTGCAGCGATTAGCGCACTGCGCAAGGAATCCGGTGACCTTGGTTTGAGCCCAAACACAGCTAACAATACATCAGGGGCGAGTGATATCTGAACCGGGCATCGCTACCCGCCTCCCATTCACCAATCCGCACAGACCAGCGTGGTGAAGTGTGGTCAAACAACCCCCACAACCGACATAGTGTGTTTGCACCTCCGATTAGCACGGTTCAACATACAGACCTACATACAGTGTCAGGAGGCCTTCCGCAGTGGCTTGACAGGGGGATGTTTTTGTTTGAAGCACAACCAAACTGCAACACATTACAGCGTGTTCATAAAACAATGCAGCAATTATTAATTACAGTTGAAGAATTTGACAATTTGTAGAATTGGATTATTCCGGAGAGATAACGACTTTGAACACTTGACACATGGGACACACACACACACACACACTTGCAAAGTCGTGCTTTGTTGCGAATCGTGCGACATCTGCAGGTGGCTCACATCCGAGCAGAGCGGGACATCCTGGTGGAAGCAGACAACCTGTGGGTGGTGAAGATGTTCTACAGCTTCCAGGATCCTAAAAACCTCTACCTCATCATGGAGTTTCTCCCGGGCGGTGAGTGCGCGGCAGGGTCAGGGAAAGGGTCTCTTCATCTTAGTCGGGTTCCTGTTGGAAGTCAAGTGTGAGACAAGACCAAGGGTGGTGTCTGTACTCCTTCGTGGAGCTTCTGCTGGGAGGTAAAGGTGGAACAGGCTGTCTGGAAGGGTCTATGCCTGTAGGGGACTTTTTGCGGGGAGGTAAGCATGGGACAGGCCAAGAGAAAGGACTGTATACCATCATGAAATGTTTCCACAACTCCACTTCTTGCGACCCTTCTTGATTCAAATACAAATGAATTTGAGTAACATGCTGTGCCACCCTGCTGTCAGCTATGACGTCATCGACTCTTCGCCCTGGCTCTGTTCTGGACACTGCCGGGGGTTTAGGCTAGAGCAGATCAGGGGGAGGTTTTGCACCCCTGGCTCCAACGTGTGGCCTCTGCGCGCAGGCGACATGATGACGCTGCTGATGAAGAAGGACACGCTGACGGAGGAGGAGACGCAGTTCTACATCGCCGAGTCGATACTGGCCATCGACTCGATCCACCAGCTGGGCTTCATCCACCGTGACATCAAGCCCGACAACCTGCTGCTCGACAGCAAGGTACGTCCGCCTGCCGTGTGCTACCCTGCCGGTCGCAGGCCATCTTGTATGGCAGCTATCAGCTATGCCTGCCCCCACTGGAAGATGTCAGAGACAGATCCTATCTGAGTTCCAGTGTGATAGAGTGTACATAAACACCTGAGATCAGAGATGGCATCTTTCATGAGACACCAAAAATCAGAAATATGATGATGCTGCTGATTAAGAGTAACTAAGTATAAGTATCAGCTGCTATCAAAGAGATACTATCAGGGGCAGCTGCTATCTCAGGCAGCTTCCACAAGACACAGCTACTATGATGGACATTTGCTTTCAGGGGAAGCTTCTGCAAGTTTGATTGGTGGAATTTTTTTACCAGGTGAGAACCCAGTGAGACTTCAACTGGCAGCTTTTATAAATGACACCTGATCTTGCGTAGAACAGCTGCTGGTTAGGACAGCTACTCTTAAGGAGCAGCTATTGTTAGGCACATACTGTGTACCACCTGGTCTCCGCTGAGAGATGATCTCGCTTCTTCCCCCAGGGTCACGTGAAGCTGTCGGACTTTGGGTTATGCACAGGCCTCAAGAAGGCTCACCGCACCGAGTTCTACCGGGACCTCACGCAGGCACAGCCCAGTGACTTCAGTACCTGTACGGAACACCAACCTATCAACCCACACAGCCACTAACCCATATTTCCATGTGCCCACTTGCCTATGTCCCCAATTGTGCCTGCTAGCCCACCATCCACACACCCACCTGCCCACATTTCCACATGCTTACTTGCTTATGTGCCCAATTGTGCCTGCTCGTCTACATTTTCACATGGCCATTTGCTCGGTTGGCTACGTACCATGCTAAAGATGTTCAATATATATACATGCATGTGCCTGCTAGCCCATATGGCTATGAGGAGCAAGAGCCCACCAGCCCACGTGCCTGTCTTCCAACTTCCCCTTGTGCTTACTTAACTTGTGTGACCATTCACCAACACTAGCACACGTTTGCAGTGAATGGTACACTGGGATCTACGAATTCACTGGCCAGGAGCAGGCCTTAAAGTTTGTGGGGGTAATGCACTCTACGGCAAATATAATGCAACTAAGGCAAATGTTTTAATACAGCTTTGGTGGAAGAACTAAGTGTAGATTTTAGTTGATAGTTTTAACTGCCGGCATGTTACTCCCAGCCCTGGTGAGTCGCACTGTGCAAGCTCCCGAAGCCTCAGGGGTGGGGACCTGTGCAGCTGCAGGATTTGTTGCTGGGGGTGCCCCCCTTGACTTGGGCGTGTGTCCGTCCTGCTGTGTTTGTATTCCCACAGCTTCCAAGCCCATGAACTCAAAGAGAAAAGCGGAAACTTGGAAGAAAAACCGGCGGCAGCTGGTGAGCCAGAGAACTAAAACGTTTTTAATGAATTCATTATTGGAGAAAATTGTAAACTTAACATTTTTTTAGGATATGACCCACGCTGGCGTCGTTAAAACAATTCAGTTTTTACCTTTGATAGTTTTTAATTATGTCTCCTCTCAACCGGTGGCCACTAAGTAAACTTAATTATTATTTTTCAATTCACCACTCAATCACTGGAAAATGTATGATTGGTTATTGATTCTCATATTCTTCATCTCTGTGGCCATGTGTCACACGCCCAGGCTTACTCTACGGTGGGCACGCCAGACTACATCGCCCCGGAAGTGTTCCTGCAGACAGGATACAACAAGCTGTGCGATTGGTGGTCACTTGGGGTCATCATGTTTGAGATGCTCATCGGTGAGTCAGCGAAACGACCACCAATTCCACAGCAACCGCCACCACTCTCACCGTCGCCTTCACGTCTACTACCAGCATCATCGCCACCACCACCAACTTCTACATGAACATCATTACCACTACCTCCACCATTTCCTGCACTGCCACCACCACCATCGCCTTCACAGCCATAAATATTACTTCCATCATGACCACCACCAACATTATCACCACTACCACCTTCACTACCACCTTCACTACCACTACCAGCACCATGATCATCACCTTCACTACCGACCACCACGACCACCTTTACTGCCACCACAGCCTACCACCATCATAGCCACCCACCACCAACACCTTCACTGCCACACCACCACGTCATATGCCGTGCCAGTCTTCATAGGTGCTTTCGTACAGTACTTGCCCCCTCAGTCTGTAAAAGACTATACGTGGGATCTTGTCTGTCTGTCTGTGCGTGTGTGCAGGGTACCCTCCGTTTTGCTCCGAGTCGCCCCAGGAGACGTATCGCAAGGTGATGCACTGGAGAGAGACGCTGGTGTTTCCGCCTGAAGTGCCTATATCCGAGAAGTCTAGAGACCTCATCCTCAGGTGCCTCCTCCATCCGCGAACACAGCAACGCATCTTACCCGTGTGCCATTCCATTCCCCACTTGTGCCGTTACAGTTTTTAATCTAATTCAATAACGTGTGTCTTGTATTTCGATGCAGCAGTTAAAAGCGAGGTGCCCAGGAGATGGTAGAGCAGCATATGTGATTCTTTAAACTATCTGGATAGAGCTTTAAATGGTACTCCCTCGTATGTGCGGTGGTTTTTCTACGGGTGCTCCGGTTTCCTCCCACGTGAAGTCAAACTCTCATTCATGGAATTGGCCAAACATGTCAATGCAGCACCCTCCTGATATAAAAAAAAAAACTCTTGAGATTCAGTTAGGTTTTTCGTAGATGAAGGGTTTTTTCATTAAAGACAACACGTTAATTTCATTGATTGTATTAAAAGTAGAGTTTGAATAAGTTGAACTTGTGTTTAACATCGGAGTCTTTCACACATCGCAACGGCTCAACTCGCACACGCAAAGTTGGCAGCTAAGCTGGAGCTGTGCAGTATCGTCATGTCATTCGGTGTTTCACTGTGGCCTGCGTGTTGGGAGTAAGTTATCTGTGCAACCAGCTCTACCTAACACTTGATGTAAATGATGAGAAATCCATCCGATGTAAGCTGAAAGCAAATTAATCATAGAAATACTGCCGCACGGAAAGGTGATGTCTCAAGACCTCCGATAGTGCCGTGCATGTCACATGACATGACTGCACTGCCTTGTTTTAGGCTACCGATTCAAATAATCAATATTGTTCAAGGCCACAATGTTGTATACCAGTTTCATCTGTATTAAGAATCATCAGTACAGTATAGCCATCATTTGCTGTCTCTAAATCACCTTTTGGTACAGATGATTACCGTTAAGTTACGTTTTGTGGGCTTGAGTGCAATCCAGATCATAACAGCAGCACAAGTGTTTGCGGAGGCTGGTGTTTTTCTCCTGAGACGCCATTACCTTGGTTTTCGTTTCCCTTTTTTGTTCACCGCGTTTCCAGGTTTTGCTGCGAGGCAGAGAACAGGGTCGGGGCGAACGGGGTGGAGGAGATAAAGACGCATGCCTTCTTCGAGGGCGTGGACTGGGAGCACATGAGGTCAGCAGCTGAAGCCTGTGTGGCTTTTTGTACAATTGCAAATACAACGTGGATTCAATGAGCATCCGCATACGACCGCATCTTGGGATGCTGGGCAGAAAACGGTGGGCGTATTTATTTTGTCGAGAGAGGTGGTCAGTAATAAGGTCTGTACAAGTCTGTAGGTCTCTACGCAAGTCTGTGGGTTTGTATGTGGGTCTATGAGTTACTATATCACCTGTGTAACTTCCTCTAATCTTCCACCATTGGTGACTAGCTTAGGCTGTACACCTGTGGAAAAACAGCTTCATAGCTCATCGGGTTTTTCCAGCTTAAAATGTCCGTCCGTTTAAGTCTGATACAAAACAATGTGGACATATCGAACGTCTTAATTCCACCACATCTGGAGACTCTATGCAAAGGGTGGGCATGTTTATATTGCAGAGTAATATAGGCACTCGGTCATAGGCAGAGTGAATAAGGAAGGTCAAAGAGATTATTAATGTGGATGTGCAACCGCATCTTTTTGTGTTCAGTTTGTTGTCCTTCACTCGCACCTCCGATTAGCACGGTTGGCTGCGTACGGTGCGAAATAAGGTCTACGTACGTACATACATCTCAAGATGTGTGTTGCAAAATTTCAGGGCATGGATACTCTGTCCAAAGGAGGCATACTTATTTCACAAAAACGGTCGGTCATAGAGAGAAGAGACGAACCTGGGCTTGGAACAGGGAGTTGATGGTATGGATAACTGGGAAATGGAGTTCCAGATCATGGGGCAGCAGAGTAGACTTCGTGTCCTTCCACTTAGAGGGTTTGGACAGCAACAAGCCTTGGTTGGTCGAGAGGAGAGTGCGAGGCGGGGGGAGCACAGCGAATACGTGTTGAGTCGTGCCGGGGCTGTGACGTCGACCTCACGCACTTTCTGAGAAGTCTGCATCGCGTTGCAGACTCATAAATTGCCCGATTGCCGGTTCGTAAGGTGACTGAACTCCTGTTGTTTCTCTTATTATGCCTCAGTCGTTGAATTCTGCTATAAAGTCGGCGCATTTTTAGTGCAATGTTTACAACCTCGCAAGTGCCTTATGGTCCTGCTGCCCCTCCACTAATCTCCCTGCTCTCACCAACAAATCAAACTCAAGCGAGAACTACTCTGGTCTGAGAATAATACCCCATTATAGCATTGATATAGGGGAGGGCCAGATGACCTCGTGTCATTGGTTTGGGCTCTGGTGCAAAGGAATGAACTGGGGCCCACCTGTCCAATTTCCACCCCTCTTCACAGCCCGGTGCCTGGGCACAATCCGGCCCAAGGGTTCCGGTGCAGTTTCACCGCCTGCATACTCGATAGCCAGGCTACTGGGGGAGGGTTCACTTTATTGCGTGTGGACAGTCAAGTGCCCGTGCAGAGCCTTTGGACCTCTGTTGCTGCGACTCCTGTTTGAACAAACAGCTGCGCAATCGCGAGCAGTAAAGGTGGCGTCTCTCACCAGTAAACGCTCTGCCGGCTGGTCGTGCTGCCCCGCCAATGTGCGGCCTGTCCATCGGCACACACAATCCTACTTACTCTGCCGGTCTTGTATTGAGCCTGCGTTGCGCAATCTATGCGCACACCAGCTCGCTGGCCTTATCCGGTCCACGAAACCAAAACGCTATTGAGCGGCTTTGGCGCCTCGGGGAAATGGCGAGAGATTTAGACAAACCTCCAATATTCCGAACAAGCTCCTGATCACCGAGCCAGATAAATAATCTCCGCAATGTAATCTATAGCACACAATGTTCCACGTTAAATAGAGCACGCGCATCTCATGTAAGATATGCCTACGACCTTCACGAGTGGAAATAAAAAAAAATCCGGCATGCGATTACGGAAACGCCAACCTGAGCATTGACCGCAGAGTAGAGAACACCTTTGAACTCATTACTTGGTGATGCTGCTGCTGCTGCGTTGGCAGCGGTGTACACGCACAAGTAACAAGCACTAAATACATTTGTCATTAACGCTGTCTTAAAATAAACCCAGCAGTAAAACCATTGTGAACAAAAATTTAGCAGAGGCATTGAGCAGTTCCCACTGCTCATGAACCGAAACCTCCTTCCACTCGTTTGTCCCACTCACGTGGGGTTCGCTGTCCTTGCCAACCTTCTCCACGCTGCCCTGTCCTGCGCCATCTTTCTTTCCGCTCCTCGGGCCACCGTGTCCGATCACACCACATCACCCCCCCCCCCCGACCTCTTCTTCTGCCTTCCTCTTGATCTTTTCCCTTCCACTTGCATCACTTGCACCTTCTGACCCACATAATTTTCTTGATGTCACTCAACATGACCGAAACCACACCAGCCTTTTCTCTCCCATCTACTCTGTGATTTCATGAACCGAAACCAATTCCTTCTAAATAATGTGGCTATACACTTACAAGTTTCCCATCGTCCAGCCAAAATAGAGAGCGGTCGTACAGGTGTGGTGATGCACACCTCCGATCAAACATCTTAATAGCAATGGTTGGTGTACCACGTAGGTTCGTGAGAATCCTACAAGGTGGCCACGGGATGATAGTACAGCAAGTGGGTTTGTGAACATGTGTTTGTGGACCTTTTCAGTGTTATATTCTCGTGTGTGCATTGTGGGTCTTCTCCAGGTTCTGTGGATTCCTGCCACCTACAAAATACGAATTAAAATGCATATTTATAAGCATCACAATACAGGACCCTCCTAAAAAGAATGAGAAAGTGAGGTTTTTGTGGATAAGTAAATGATGTTCATTTGATTTCAGTAACAAGGCAATGGTGAGCCAGTGGCTGCATGTGTGCATGAGTTGTTGGTCGTGGCTTTTGCTGCACTCCCCACAATGCAGCCCCAGAGTAGCACACCCAAGCACTATCCAGGCTGAATCCTACTTAGCTTCCGAGATCTGGTGAGATCTGTCACATTTCGGGTGATTTAGTCAATGGAATTATCATTATTATTGGTCATACAAACACATTGGAAATAATGAATCTCACACCCATTTTAATTTCTGCAATAAGTGCAAATCTAAGTCATTTTGTACCGGCAGGTTCTAGTCACAGCTCTCCTGTCGTCGCCACTCTCCCTTCTCACCCTTGTGTCTCATCCCCCCCCCTCCACCTGCCTCTCTGTACCACCTCCACCAGGGAGCGACCAGCAGCCATCCCCATCGAGATCAAGAGCATCGACGACACCTCCAACTTTGACGAGTTCCCCGAGTCGGACCTGCTGCAGACCACCGGAGGTAACGCGGCCGTTTTTTTTGCATCCGATGTTAAGACGGCGGCCAGGTGACTCAGGCCGTCTGAGTAACTGCCCTTGGTTTGTCTAATCCGTTCGGGGCGTTGCTGTGGCCTGGTAGTGGCGCTGCGTTCGTCGCCCGTTGCAGAGATTCGCGGTTCCAATCCAGCGGCCTCCCTGGTTATTACTGCGGGTGGAATAATCTTAATAATATGCTAAATAAAAAGAATACCTGCAAATCACTCGGTTAGGATTATACGGTGCCCTTATAATGGCTTGCCATATTACGGCACTATTCACAGTATTATTATTACTAAAGAGCAACATTGCTTGAAACGTAGCCCCGTGATATAAAAATGTCGTGAATACCAAAATGTACTTTATAATTGATTTAAGTATTATTATTATTATCATCATCATCGCGACTGACTGTTGCTCTTCATCCCTGCCCTGCCCCCCGTCCTGCGAACGTCTGGCGCAGGAAACGAGCAGACGACGGATGCGGAGAGCAAGTACAAGGACTGGGTGTTTATCAACTACACGTACAAGCGCTTCGAGGGGCTCACGCAGCGCGGACCCATCCCCTCCTCCATGAAGCAGCACAAAGTGTGACGCCCTCCCCGGCTCTCGCGCACACAACGGACCGAGATCAAGATCCCCCGCGTAACTTACACAGGTTTTTGGGGACAAGTGCTGTGTTAGCGAGCACCTAATGAAGGCCGGCACGATGTACGAGTTGGTGTGTGGTGGTGGTGGTGTCAGAACCACGCCCGGCTGCCTTAATCTCCCTCGTGGTGATGTTTTACGCACTGCACCATGTAGTCATTTAACAACCTAGGGGGTAGGTGTCGCACCGAGTTCAGATATTCAACACTGATGTTAGCCGTGGCCAGTAATCAAACTCGGGTTGCCGTGTTCGTAGCTCTGTGCGATAGTCACTCCGCCACTACCCAGCGTGGTGTTGACCACACCACCCTCTCGTGCGCCGTGCCGGCCTTCGTAGATGCTCTTCAACAGCACTTCCCCCAACAGCCTGTGTGTCTTATCTGGCGGATCTTTGTGATCCGCTCTCGCGTACGCACGCACATGCACGCACAAATGCACGCCCGCCCCTACGGAGACTCCTCCGCTGGCCCCCCGTTCGCCGCCACACTTTCACTCGTGTAAAGAAGAGATGCGAAGAAAAGCGACGAGGTTGCAGATGAACGCTCTGCTGAGAAGGGAGGAGGACGGACGTGTGTGCCTACGTTGCGCGGTAGCTGGGCTACGGAGATTATTTTTTTGATTTGGTTTAAGTGCGTGTGTATGTGCGTGCATGTGCTCGGATGGTCCTCCGCTGCGTATCACAAAACAGAAGGAAAAGAATGCTAAATCAACGATAACTAATCCCCCCCCCGCACTTTTCATGATGGATATTTAAAGTGCTCGAGGGGTATTTGGATGACGCCGGTTGCTGCTGATGGCGACCCTTTGAGAGTCTGAAATCCGTTATGCTGCTGCCGCTACTGCTGCTGTTACGTCATAATCATGCGAACCAGGTTACCCACAATGTTACATAAGACGAGGGGAAACAAACTTGCACCGCTCGCCTCTAAATGACTTGCATTGGCAAACGCTGGCCTCCCGTGAAGTTTTCGAGGAACGGGAGGATTGCCAAAACGCTTCTCGCTGGCTTTAAAGTCTGTGCGATGCTCTGTCGTGCGATGAACCGAGCCACGAGATCGCTCTGGGGGCATTGGAGCAAGTGAGTCGGCAAGCCGTTTCACTTTCAGACAATTCCTGTGTGTGCAGACGAATTACCGACCATGAGTTTTGTTTTTAGGAAGGGGCACTATTTGGGACTGCCGTTTTCCAAGCGAGTCCTGTTCCACTGATTATTTGGCTGACATTTAAAGTCTGCGCTGCCCTCATCCCCGACAAAGTACATCTATGACGAATCAGCTATTGATACGTTATTATCTATGTATTTTATTTTCTTTAACTGAGAACGGTGTAAGACTTTTGTGCTGTTATGCTGAAATGTGTACCAAAGCATTTGTAGACGTGCCCCCCCCCCTTGCCCCCCCACCCCCCATGTCTCCTCTAATGAGAGTTAGGTTGATCCCCTGTGCCATGAAGGGAACGCCAGATGAATTTCCAGAACCATATTTTAAAGGGTGTAATGTATCCCAAGCAGCTGTTAGCAGGGCTTCCGTGAGAGGGGAACGTTCCACCGAGTGGTGTTGCCCTATCAATCGGAGCAGCGTGGGAGCCAAGGGGTCGTAGGAATCCCTGGCGGTGAGGGTGGATGATTCTTCGGAAGGGAGTGCGTCTCGCCTGCTTCGAGCATAACGCATGGGTAGGGGAACCTTACCCTTACCGACGGCCGGATAGAATCCTTCAAACGCCTTTGGCGGGCAGCCACACGTGAACACACGACCTTGGCATTATACAATAGGAGCGCAAAAAAGCAACGTGGCGTTCCCTGAGTATAATGAGGCCCATGCAATTGACAGAAGTCGCAGTGTTGCCAGATCGCAAATAATTGTGGATGAGCACCACACATAATGAAGTCGTGGGTAGTATCTGTTCCCTGGGCGATGGGTTTTTGATCCCTGGTGCAACAACATGCGGGTCAGCGTCCGCACGTATAATGATGGGGGGGTGCGGCGGGGATTGGACGTTCCATTCTCCTGACCCAACATCATAACCTGCACCTAATACGGAACTCTTCTCGCAGCTGCGGCATGCACAGGTGGCGATATCCACCACGGAGCGGTCTATCTGTCCGTAGGGGTGTTGGGCAGCAGGCTTGGGCGTTGACATTCGAGGGTCGAGGGGGGCCTCTTGGTTGTGTCCGGTCCTTGTCGGTTGACTTGTGGACTTGTCCACAACAATCAACGCAGAATGCCTTAGGGTGTCAAAGCATCGTCACCAAAATCATACCGATTACATGTTTTCGTTAAATTCCAAATGTGCACCCCCGCCTCCAACATCTCAACTTGCTTATTTTTTTGTTGTTATTTGGAAACATTTTGCTAATATGCAGATCGGAGTTGCTGACTGCGACAGTGAGTGGTGTGACGTTTGTGGTATAAAGGAGAAATTAACTCTTGTCACGCCGTCGCGTGCAAGGGGTCATGTGGAAGTCAATTTTTTTCCTTTTGTTTAAGTATAGCCGCGCTTCGGTATTTTTGCAACGTGAACGCATAATCATTTTAAATTAGTGGGCGCGACATGTGGCACAATAGGTATATTGATGATTATTTGGCTACACTTTAGAGACATGCTTTCGCACAGGATGAATTCACTGGCTTCTTCAACTCGAGAGCACATTTTACTGGATATATACATGTAATTTGTCACCCAAATATAATAACAAAGCATGTTATATTTTCACCAATGGGGGAGGCCTTCATCAATAAGTGGACAGCCCATGGCTTCGTGATGATGATAGACAGGCCTTCGTCTAGCAGTAGATAAACCATGGATTGGCACCATATACAGAATGTCAAACCATCTACCATTTTTCAGAGCAAGTTACATTAAATACGGATGGACAAATGGAAGAAAATATTCTAAGGTTGTTTGCGCTCGTGTTCAAACTTGTAAAGAATGCTTTCGGAAGGGAGCGTGTTGGGAGTGGGAATGACGTGGCTTGTGCAGTCTCATTGAGTGGACTAATCCATTGACTCTTCTCGATCCCGTGCCTGTCCAGAAGGCCCCTTAGTCAGGCCCTAACTTAATCTTATTTAATTTAACTTAAATGGGGTTCATCTGATAATATCTACCGATGCTCAATGATGGTTGAAATCAGACAGGACTGTCTTACTCTTTAAGCAAAAAAAAATAATACGATGAAATTCTCGTGTCCCATGTGTTGCTTGAATTTAAGTGGCACACCTCAGTGTCCCGTTTCGCAGGACACGATTCGACCAATTCGGCAACACACGGGCGTGTGGGTCAACATCCCGTACATTTGCTGCGTGTTTCTTTTGTTGCTGGTGGTGGCATTTTTTTGGTCGTTTTTATTTTTTCTCGCTTCATGTAATATTTTTTTTTACCGTAACACGATATATTTATAATTTTAAACTCCTTTTCAAGCAGTCTTAAGTTGACCGTATTATCCACAGCCGTGTGTGTACTCCTGTAGACCGCCGTTCACTCGCGTAGACGAGAGTGGCCCGTCCGTTCCTCTCGCGAATGGCTCTCTGACGATCCTTACAACAGGAATCAAATTTGGTCCGTATCAACACGTGTTTGTTTTTAATCAAATGCATTGTTTGTTTTCTAATCGACTTATCATTTCCTCCTTTTCTCCCATTTCACTGACAGTGATCGCAAACATGTCATCGGTTCTAGATTTGAAGTTTTCGTGACTGCAAGGGTCCATACTCTTTGTTTTTTTCGGTAAAGTCACGTAGGTAAAACATACAATGAAATCACGACGTTTCGGAGGCAACACAGGCTTCCGTCTTCAGGTGACACCGTCACAGCAAAATTACTGTATCACTTGATACGTCGTGATTTAATTTATCTTTTATTTTATTTTTTACCTACGTGACTTTACCGAAACATGTTATAGTTTTTTTTTTGCTCCCCCCCCCCCTCCTCTCAATGGGAATGTGTGTGGCTTTGGTGCGTCCCGAGATGCGTACACAAGGCGCTTTTTGTTGCTAATTGCGCGCCCTCGAAGGCTCGCCGTCGGAGCGTTTTTTTCCCCCATATGCCGTGTTCTCCTTTGCTATAGGTGATATAATTTCGTGGAAGGTACATATTATACGTTAGAGCGGCCTGCTTACATATCGGTGGGAGATGCGGTGGTGTGTGTACGATGCTCACCGTATATATACACACACACACACGCGCTGCGGAAAATACAAACAAATATATGTAATACAGAAAATAGGGAACACGCATTTACTGCAGGGCTATTCAAAATATGCAACGGGGCGTTGTACAGTTATATAATGACCTCCTTGGGTGATGGGGTGGTATTTAACAAAAAAAACACACGATAAATAACACAAAAAAAAACATTAAAAGAAACTGCCGAGAGAGAGAGAGTTGGACCTGGCGCTTGTTTCGTGAATACGGCGCGCGCGCGTTTCTTTCCGTGAAAGGAGCTGCATCTGTGCGGTGGTTTCGGTGGAGAACGAGAGCAGAGTTCCCCGCTTGACGGTCCCGCGACGACGACGCGACACGCGAGGCTCCTGTGTAGTCTGTCCGCCGTGCCGACGCCTCCGGGTACCTGAAGTGTGTGTGTGTGCGCGCTACCGACTTGTAATAACGTTGTACATTCACAGCAATAAAAAAAACACACGTCGTCTCTATCCATCGAGTGACCCCCCCCCCCCCCCCCCGGCGCCACTCACTGATCGCCTCGTGCCTGCGATGCTGGCCACCATCGTAACGCCGGTTACACTGGTCCACAGCCAAAATGCTTCCGAAATAAATGTCGTCCAACTTTACCAATTGTGGGTCACTGAGAATGAAAATGATGCTCAAAATTGTTGATTGGCTATTGTTTTTAAGATATGCTACTGGGTCAGTATATACGACCCTTGACTTGGGAATGGTGGAGGATAATTTAGTTATAAAGGGAAGGGATCTCAATTTAAACCAGGAATGACTAAAATACATCTTTGACTGGATCTATGAATACATCTATGACTGGGTTTGGACAGTCCTTGCTTTTTGAGCAAATCAATTAATGATGCAATCTGAACCTGATATTGTGTCGTACATGATATTAATTGCATCATGTTATTCCTGCTGAACAATTGCCCTATATCAGCTCTAGCAATCAGTGTTGTGCTCTCTTATTTGTCAGTTTGATTTTGCAAAGGACACATTTCTGTTGAGCCAAAGTGAGCATAGATGCCTCTTGTGTGAACAAAGCAGATAACTTCTGCTATGTTTGTGGTGAAGTGACTTTTGCATCACAAAAGCGCAGTATAAACACTGGTTAAGAAAGCCTATCACCTTTATTTTGGCTGCAAAATTGGAGATCAGGACAAGATGTGGGCCCCACACATATGCTGCAACACTTGTGTAGCAAATCTTTGCCAGTGGTCGAAGAGGAAATCTATGCCTTTTGCAGTGCCAATTATTTGGGGAGAGCCAACAGATTATATCAGCAATTGTTACTTCTGCATGGCGCCTTCAGTTAGGAAAGGTGTATCATAGAAGAAATAGTGGACTGCAATATCCAAACATTCCATTAGCTGTACGTCCAGTACCCCACGGTGAAGGACTGCCGGTTCCTGATGCACCAGAATCATTCTCACTTGAGTCAGACGAGAAAGAGGATGCAACTTCTGGTCCTGAACCATCAAGGTCACATGGCCCAGATTTTCTCCTATGCTCCTCTGAACCACACCTCAACACAAGATGAACTGAAAGACCTTGTCAGGGATTTGTAACTACCCAAGAGTAAGGCAGAGCTGTTGGGCTCCAGACACCAGCAGTGGAATCTCCTGGCAGGTAATGTTAGGGTTTCCATGTTCTATGACCATCAAAAGGATTTTGTCCCATTCGTATTCATGGAAGGTGATCTTGTAGCCTGCAACAACATCGTTCATGATCCAGATGAGTGGAGACTTCATTGATCCATCGAAGATGAGTCTTAAAACTGTTTTACTGCATAATGGCAATGTTTTGCCATCAATTCCAGTTGGTCATGCAGTCCATATGAAGGAAATCTGACAACATGAAGCAATTCTTGAGGTGCATAAACTATGACCAACAACATTGGCAGCTTTGTGGCGATTTGAAGGTTATTGCTCTCTTGCTTTGCAGACCGTATACACAAAGTGCTGCTGCTGTTTTCTCTGCGAATGGGATCGTCGTGTGAGAGATTCCCACTACATCAAGACAGATTGGCCACTCCGATAGTCATTGGAGCCTGGGAGGAAACGTGTTAAGCATTCACCGCTTGTTGAATCAAGGACGATTTTGTGACCACCGTTACACATCAAGCTGGGTCTAATGTACCTTGTCAAAGCCATGGACAAAACAAGCAGCTTGCAAGTACCTCCGTGCAAAAATTTCCAAGGTTAAGTGAGGCTAAGCTAAAGGAAGGTGTCTTTGTTGGTCCTCAGATGCGTGAACTTCGAGATTATGCATTTGACAGGACACTGCGTGGCAAGGAAAATACGGCATGGGAAGCCTTGCAGTTAGTGGCAACAAATGTTCTTGCAGACAACTACAGGGAGTTGGTGGAAAACCTCTTCAAGGCATACAAAAGCCTTGGTTGAAACGTCACTAAAGATAGTTTTTTGGCACTCTAGATTTTTCCCCACCGAACTGCGGAGCAGTGAGCGATGAGTATGGCGAGCGATTCCACCAGGACATTGCAACAATGGAGACACTCTTATCAGGGCAAATGTAGCCCATCAATGCTTGCAGACTGTTGTTGGACAGTGACAAGAGATGCTCCATTAAATGAATACAAGAGACGAGCCAAGAAGCGCCGAGTAGACACTGAATAAGTACTAAATTATGTACTTATATATACATAGTTTTTTGCCTTTTTTATAATACATTTTATTTATATAACCCTCTTGTTGATTTTTAAAGTGTTACGTGAACAGGACAGGTGACGTTATCATGTAAAGCAACCGGGCATTAAGGTGGCATACCCTGGCTTGCCAGGCGGTACAGCAAATGTGAACCCCCATCAGCTCTACGATTTATCCAGGTGCTCCGGTTTCCGACAGCATTTAAACATTTGACCAATGACACCTTTATATGTAGAGAACTGCAGAGCTCGGGGAGGAAATGTGGCACCGGCTGGCCGCCATCCCACTGCTCTGGTTCGTCGCATCTCTTGAGTCGTTCTCTCTCTCGCTTCGAGAGTCGAGCGAATCCCGTGCGGCGGCGACAGGTTCAAATGATTATTATGTTGAAGGGATGACACCCCTTTTTTATGACTAATTACATATGTGCAAAGACAAAGATCCCCCGTATAGACGTGACAGACTGCTGGGGCAAGTGCTGTTAGCGAGCCCCTATGAAGGCCGGGACAACATACAATGGGGTGTGTGGACATCAACCACGCCCGGCCGCCTTTGTCTCCCGAGTGGGGACGTTTACACATCGCACCAGGTACTCATTTGAGGATGCTTCGGTGTTGGCCGTGACCAGGAATCGAACTGTTCTTCGGGTTCGTAGCGCAGGGCGATGACCGCGACGCCACCACTCAACCCGCATTGTGTCGAGCAGCGGCAGCGGTATCGAAGCCAGCGGCAAATGATCATCGTGCGTGGCACGTGGGGTGCTCTCGGATCTGGGGCACGGCACAGCGCGCGAGGTTGCGCAACGCACCCCGCGCTTCACCCTCCCCCCACCTCCCAGTTATTTTTGGTCGCTGTCGTTTCTCACGCAATCCATCGCCCCCCTTCCTCCGCCCTCTTGTTCGGTGAGCAGACGGGGGTTGGGGGGGGGGTGACGGTAGCACAGCGCCACCCAGCTGCAGCGTGTGGCCTTGGCGCGTTAGGGCCTTGCATGGGGGTTGGTTGTGGGGGGGGGGGGCCCCTAGAGTCTGCGGCACGGATACAGTGCAGGTGAAGTGAGGTGGTGGGGGGCGGTGGCTGGTTTCGCGCGCGGGGAAAATCAACTTGAAACAAATGCCAGACCGAGCACCTCGTTGATTCGAGGCGTGCACACGTGATCCATCTGTGTGTTGTGGCTCTGGTCATGCATGGGGAGGGGGGGGGGGATACCAAAAAGTTTGAATACCACAGCTTTCGTGAGATCATACGGAGCTGGCAACGCTGGGGGTCTGGGTTCAATTAGAATCTGCGCTTGAACAGCCAGTAAGTAAACGGGGGTTCTCAAGTGTAGGGAGTCACCAGCGATCGTCACGTTGCATTTAGTTCCGCTTTAAATACAATGTCTCGCCAGCAACGCTGAATACGGACTTCAAGACCCAGTAGTAATTTAATTGGGTAGAGAGTTGAAGGTCTAGATTTGAAGCTTTCGTGACTGCAAGGATCCATACTCTTTGGTTGTTTCGGTAAAGTCACGTAGGTTAAAAAAAGAGAAAAAATAAATTAAATCACGACGTTTCGAAGGCAACACAAGCCTCCGTCTTCAAGTGCCCTCACTTGATGCAGTGATTTTTGCTGTGACGGTGCCACCTGAAGACGGAGGCTTGTGTTGCCTTCGAAACGTCGTGATTAAATGTATTTGTTTTCTCTTTTTTTTACCTACGTGACTTTACCGAAAAAACCAAAGAGTAGAGTTGAAGGTCTGTCTACGCGTTCACCAATGATGATTAAGAGCCACGTGAAAGTTGGTTCTGTATTTCACGTGGATACATTGCACGTGCTGTATGGGGATCACAAACGTCGGTCACGTTTGTAGCCGGGAGGGTGTGGAAGAGCTGCCCCCTACTCAGTCGCGTAACGAGCGTGGGGCAGGCAGGGGGTGCCGTGTCCCCCACGGTGACCAAAGCGACGAGTTGGGGCACCCCTCTGACGAGCACCACGAGATTTGTTTTCATCAACAGTGTCAAAGAACGACGACTTATGTGATTAGGCAGGAGGAGCCGTGTAATGTCATAGCCGAGGTGCGACCGTGCGAGACGAATCAAATATTGGGGCCCCACCTGACAGATTGCCACACACCCTGAGCTAATAATGTCGTTATTACGCCACTGATAATGTGGTTACTACACCACTGATAATGTAGTTACTACACCACTGATAATGTGGTTACTACACCACTGATAATGTAGTCACCATGCCACTGATAATGTAGTTACTACGGCACTGCCCCAACTACTCAACGGGGTCTCGGCTAACGCCAGTGGCAGCCCACGGATGAATTTTCGCCCGAGGGGGCATCCGCCGTGGAGATGGAGCGATGAAACAAGCTCGCGTGCAGGTGATGTCAATTTTATAAATGTTGACATCGCAGAATCGTGAGAGATGGCGACGGCGTGGGGGAGTCCTTCATCCAGCAGTGGGTGAACCGCGGCTGATGATACAATAACAGAGGATGGTTTGACGACGTCGCAAGAGATTGGTGCCAGGATGATGTGGCACTACTTGAGCCGACTGGCACAAGACAGAGGAAAGTTGAAACAAATTACGAAATGTGCAGTGGACACTTACTGGGCTATCTGTCCATGGATCGTGATGATGATGATGATATTTCATAAGAATGAGCACAAATCATGGGAAGGGCCGACTCCTCTCTGCCATTCCCAAATGAGCAGGCAATTCGCAGCCTCCTTCACACATCTGCCCCTGCACATTTAAACAAACTTATTTTTGACCCATCCCATCAGTGTACCTGTCAACCCATACGATTTACCCGTATTAGTGTACAGGGGAATTGAGTTTTCAGGGCCATGCGGCGAACAGCCGTTTCAATACGGGCTTTGTAGGATGAACGTTGAGATTTATAAGGGCACGGGGTGACCAATAAGGTCTGAATTGGTCTGTCATAAGGTTATGGGTTGACAGGTATGCATCAGCCACAGGGCCCTCCCTCTCTTGAGAGTGAACAATTTCAACAACACCACTGTCGTAAACTCCCGACGGGTTTCTACATTGTCTCATCAGGAATTCAACACAGACGCCAGTGTGACCAGGGGCACAATGGGCGTGCCGTTTCTGTACTTATTCACACCAGGCTAGCCCTCCCATGCCTATACAACAAAATGCCACGATTTTAGTTTTATAACATCCTGCTATTAATAAGGGTCATTTTCCGAAACGTCCCCCATGTCCCATTAGAGCAATGTTTCGATTTAAAGCTTCTTTCGTGACTGCAGGGATTAATCTTCTTGGTTCTTTCGGTAAAGTCACGTAGAAGGGAAATAAAAAATTAAAAATAAAAAATAATATTGAAATTCCTTGTTATGATATAATTATTTTATTATGTTTTACTTTATTATTCCCTTCTACGTGACTTTACCGAAAGAACCAAGAAGATAGAGCAATGCTATTGACGAATGTGCCCACGTTCGGTGTGGAATGGCATCATTAGGTCCATTGAAAGTGGACGGGACAGCACAAAACCACAAACTGCCAATGCGCTGACCCACTTCGACCGCGCACGCCATCACTCGTGCGGATTACGCCCGTGGTGGAGTTGGGGGGTCGGGCGATTCCGATTAGAATCATAGATGAATCGGCATCGCGACTCCGAAATGGAATCGTTTCATCACAATCAGGTTTCCATATTGGATTTTATTTGGCATGGGAATGTGAATTAATCTTGATTTGAAGCTTTCGTGACTGCAGGAATCCATACTCTTTGGTTCTTTCCCATCTGATGACGGACGCTTGTGTTGCGCCTGAAACGTCGTGATTTATTTCATGTTATACCTCCGCGACTTTACCGAAATAACCAAAGAGAATGTGAATTAAGATTCTTCAGAATCCGTGCAATGAAATGACCCCGATGCAATATACGGGATTCTCACGTGACCTAGTAAATTAATTGCGATCGGCAGATCGAGTCAGCCAAGACAGGCTTGAGCCTGGATAGTGCGTACATAGGAGTGAACGTCGTGCAGAAAGAAGTTTGCTGTAGACTGCTGCGGAGCTGCATTCTACGTCCATGATCCCACGTGTATGGTCATCACCGCCTCCACCAACCCAGCGTGGTGAAGTATGGTCAAATGACTCCCGCACGGCGTGGGGGAGACATACCCTCTTCTTGGTTCTTTCGGTAAAGTCACGTAGAAGGAAAGTAATAAAATAATAAAAATAAAACATAATAAAATATTATGTTTTATTAAAATAATAAAAATAAAACATAATAAAATATTGTTTTATTTTTATTATTTTATTACTTCCCTTCTACGTGACTTTACCGAAAGAACCAAGAAGATGAATCCCTGCAGTCACGAAAGCTTTAAATCGAAAAAGACATACCCTCGTTCAGCAGTGGAGTGGCAAAGCGCTGTCCAGGTGCTGCACGTGCACAGGGTTGTGCGGTGCGTTGTGGAATTGCTTTCACGTCAAAGAGGGCTTCTAGGCATTTATTGTTGTTGTTGAAATTACTCAATCTCGGCATCGAGTGGCTTTCGAGTCGACGAGAAGTCATTTTGAAATCGTCCACAAATTACGCGTGGATTCAGAGTACACGGTGCCATCATCGAGACGTTCAGTAGCGAACTCGAGGTAATCGCTGTTGATTTCTCAGAAAGTTAAATGTGTGGGTGGGACGGGGGGGAACTGCAGGGCAAGGCTCTCCCAGAGAATGCTCCGTAGAGCCACAACACAACGCAAGCAGAATTTCACAAACACAACCTGTCATATTGAAAACCAATCGGCGATGGCTTTTGACACATTCCATGCTAATCCGGTAATTGCCAGGGTGTAATTTCTCACTCAATATTTTCTAGGTCGCCTACAGTAGGTGGGACGTGACGAGGATAACCGCAGCCAGAGCTAGATGCGGTGTTCCTGGAGATACAATATATTTGTTTCTGGTATACCGACCCAGCTAAGATGAAGCCCCGGACAAAATGAAGCCCTGCTAAATACCCACAATGTTCACTGTGGCTACGTACGGTGCGAAAGAAGTTCAATACACATACAGCACTCCACTCGCTCACGGAAGTAATATCACGGGCGACGAAATCACAATTCTAGAAACTCCAACAAGGGGGCCCCAAGCCCCCAACACATCCCAGAGGGAGTAACCAAACCCCGTACGACTCATCAGACATTGACTTTCCAGAACAGGGCAGCAGCTGGAATCGCTACGTGCATCGCCACCAACACCACCGCCAAAGACGAAGGTCCCCCGTATAGCCTATAACAGACTGTAGGGGCAAGTGCTGTTAGCGAGCAGTGCCTATGAAGGCGGGCACGGCGCACGAGGGGGTGGGTGGCCAGCAACCACGCCCGGCCGCCTTTGTCTCCCCAGTGGCGACGTTTACACACCGCGCCGGGTACTAATTTGAGGCTGAGTCGACCTAGGGGAGGCCCAGGACCGGTTCAGATAATTGTCGCCAGTGTGGGTTAGCCGTGAGCGGGAATCGAACTCGGGTCGCCGGGTTCGTAGCGCGGCGTAGCGCTAACCGCTGCGCCACCACTCCCATCACCACCACCATCACCAACAACAACAGTCATTCGCCACTAAGTGGCGGTGACGTCACCACGACGCTTGTGCCAGGCTATGTGCACCTTTAGGCCACGTGAAGTGTCGAACGCCCGCTGGCAGGAGGTCACGGGGCAGACCCAGCAGGTGCCACGGGTTGACTGACCGAGATGACTGGCTAATGCACCACCTGTGCCCCCCTACTGTGCCAACTTGCTGTGCTTTAGCCACCCGGCGCTCCGCTCGTTGTTGTGAGCGTCGCTCCTCCGCCCTCCACCATCAGCCGCCTCTGCGGTCACGGCACGGGAGAGGGAGGAGGAGGAGGATGAACGCGGAGCAGCAACGCCTCCGCGTCGTCCCTGCCGCTTGCCCAATGGGAGCTGCCGCGTGAGTCGACGGCACACGGCGGGTGGCGCTCGCGAGGCTCGAACCCGGCGCTCTCGGAGCCGCTTCTCGTTCCAAACATCGCAGGCGTCGAGTCCAGGCTGCTGCCCTCGGTACAATCGCGGTGGTGGTGGTGGGTTTGGTTGGTGTCGGCTGGACTCGTGCTACCGGCTTCATCGGGCACACGGTGTGAGGTCATGGATGGTACGTGCTTCATCCGATTGTTCCCGTTGTGCGTGCGCTGTCGGTAATTGCGACGTTGTGCATAGTGCGACGGGTGAACGATCCACAGTTACTTAGCGCGCGTGTGTGTGTCAGCGTGCGTGTGTCAGCGTGCGTGTGTGTGTCAGCGTGCGTGTGTCAGCGTGCGTGTGTGTGTCAGCGTGTGTGTGTGTGTGTGTCAGCGTGTGTGTGTGTGTCAGCGTGCGCGTGTGTGTCAGCGTGTGTGTGTCAGCGTGTGTGTGTGTGTGTGTCAGCGTGTGTGTGTGTCAGCGTGCGTGTGTCAGCGTGCGTGTGTCAGCGTGCGTGTGTGTGTCAGCGTGTGTGTGTGTGTCAGCGTGCGTGTGTGTGTCAGCGTGTGTGTGTGTCAGCGTGCGTGTGTCAGCGTGCGCGTGTGTGTCAGCGTGCGTGTGTGTGTCAGCGTGTGTGTGTCAGCGTGCGCGTGTGTGTCAGCGTGTGTGTGTGTCAGCGTGTGTGTGTCAGCGTGCGTGTGTGTGTCAGCGTGTGTGTGTGTGTCAGCGTGTGTGTGTCAGCGTGCGCGTGTGTGTCAGCGTGCGTGTGTGTGTCAGCGTGTGTGTGTCAGCGTGTGTGTGTGTGTGTCAGCGTGTGTGTGTGTGTGTGTGTCAGCGTGCGCGTGTGTGTCAGCGTGCGTGTGTCAGCGTGCGTGTGTGTGTCAGCGTGTGTGTGTCAGCGTGCGTGCGTGTGTCAGCGTGTGTGTGTGTGTGTCAGCGTGTGTGTGTGTGTCAGCGTGCGCGTGTGTGTCAGCGTGTGTGTGTCCGCGTGTGTGTGTGTGTGTCAGCGTGTGTGTGTCAGCGTGTGTGTGTGTCAGCGTGTGTGTGTCAGCGTGTGTGTGTGTGTCAGCGTGTGTGTGTCAGCGTGGTGTGTGTGTCAGCGTGCGTGTGTCAGCGTGCGTGTGTGTGTCAGCGTGTGTGTGTGTCAGCGTGCGTGTGTCAGCGTGCGTGTGTGTGTCAGCGTGTGTGTGTCAGCGTGTGTGTGTGTCAGCGTGCGTGTGTGTGTCAGCGTGTGTGTGTGTGTGTCAGCGTGTGTGTGTCAGCGTGTGTGTGTGTCAGCGTGTGTGTGTGTCAGCGTGCGTGTGTGTGTCAGCGTGTGTGTGTGTGTGTCAGCGTGTGTGTGTCAGCGTGTGTGTGTGTCAGCGTGCGTGTGTGTGTCAGCGTGCGTGTGTGTGTCAGCGTGTGTGTGTGTGTCAGCGTGTGTGTGTGTGTCAGCGTGTGTGTGTGTCAGCGTGTGTGTGTCAGCGTGTGTGTGTCAGCGTGCGCGTGTGTGTGGATAGTGTTGTCAATCCACTGCTGGACGACCCGCCTGACTCTGTGCCACGGTGGTTCACCCGTTCCAAGAACTAGCCCCAAGCTCATCCGCGCTCAGCTTCTGCGATGTTGACCGTCGGATCGGGAAAAGCACGCCGGGTGATGTGGTCAACGTGCGGCGTGCCTACATGGATTGAGTGCGGTGCGTGTGCTTGTATGTGACGGCTCTTTGGTTATTGGTGCCAGTGTGAAGTTGCTGTAGTTGTGGCAGCGTTGTGAATGGTGGAGCGGTGGCGCAGTGGTTAGCGCTGTGCAGCCGGAGCGGTGCGAGTTCGATTTCTGGCGACGCGAAACATGAGCGGCGAGTCAGAACCTCACTCCCCCTCCCCTCCCCCCCTTCGTTGAAACGCACTGACCGGAGTGGTGAAGTATGGTCAAACAAACCCGTCACGACTCTTCACGGCGTCGGGGTGACTTCATCCAGCAGTGGATTTATAAACAGCTGCGCGTTACAGTTAAGGCATTGCGTTGTGTATTCTAATTATGATGCATTTTTAATTCAACAAACCGCTGTAGTCTGTATGCTATTACATAGCCTGTATATTATACAGTACTGTATACTGTACTGTGTGTAATAGCATACGGCGCTTTGCCAGTCCACTGTTGCTGGATGAGGTCATTGGGGTTGTTTGACCATACTTCACCACTCTGGTCGCCGCCTGTTCTCGAATGGAGTGTTTCCCATGGCAATGCTCATAGCGCAGTGCGCTAATCGCTGCGCCACCGCTCCATGGTAGTATCCACAACAGCATGACCGTGACATTACCGAATGATATCATGCGATGGCCGTGTTGCGTATTATTAACATATGACATTATCATCATGTAGGACGTATCATATATATGGTACACAATGCATTCACACGGGTAGGGCATTGTGCCTGCACTGTGAACGCATTTGGGTGCTGCAGCCGTGTGAATGAATGGGTCAGCGTGCAGCGGAGCTCACAAATCCAGACGACGATGATTCGATTTTCCGTGGCGGCAGCTGGAACTTTGATTGATTTAAATCCCTCGGACCCTCTTCTGTCCGCCCAGCACCACAGCCGATCGAGTCGACGGGCGGTGGGTTAAAGCGTGGGTTGCTCCCACCTCTTCCAAGACCTGTGAAAGAGTAGGCCAAAGTACATTTCTAGAGTGGAGGCTTCTTCCGCCGGCAGTGGCGTGAGCGAGCAATTTTCAGGGCCGCGCCTTTACCAATTGTACACGCACGTTAAGTATGTACACTGTCATCGTCGTGATTAACCTAGCACCTGATCAACGTGCTGTACAACATCCAGGCGCCAGCACCAGGGAGGGAGGACATCTGAGATTTTGTACAGAGCCACGGGGTGAGTGCGGATTAAACAAAATTCCCGATTGCCGCGCCGGGGAATCGGACGGGCGACTTGTGCGTTCAAACCACGGCGAGAGCCCACAGCGTTGTCGCGTGTTTATACGGCGTAGTTCGCACGTTCTGAACCGCGTATAAAAATACATCTAAGCGTGGACTCACAAGAGCGTACGAATCTTCGGGGCGAATAATCATCTTGGTCCAGCACTCTGCGACATGGCAGCGCCGTTGTTTCACGCTCTATATATTCCACTGCTTCCCCCCCCCCCCCATTCATTGTTATTCACACAGCGGTCTGTCTCCTCGAACGCTCTGGGCCAGAGCTCGCAGACGATGTTTGGCAGCGGGAGCATTTAACCCCGACCACTGCGTCGTCGTCTTTCCCCATTATTCATGCAGGCTCAGTCCACGGTTGTCACCTCTCCTGGGGGTTTCCCAAGCATGCGTCCTCTTGACAAGGGGGCTGTAAGTCGTCCCGGTGTATGCGGTCGGTTACCTGTGCAGGTATTGTAATACTAACAACAACAATAACCTAGCCAGCGGTATTCAAAGGGGGTGCGAGCAATTAGAAAGGTGGCGAGTTGAACTCCTAGTTTGGGGAGTTGACTCAGCCCATCATGCCTCCAAGGGTTTGTAAAGTGAGTACTGTACAACTTTGTGCTCAAGTCATCAGTCGTTGTTCTATGGAGAGACTCGTCCCCGCCATAGGATTGTGGAATTTCCACCACTGCCTCAGGGCCGTAAGCAGGAGCGGAGCCTACGCCGTCGCCTTGATGGTCATTTGAGCCAGGAAATCGCGTGGATGTTTTTGTGCCATGTATAAATGTGATGATACACCACTCAAGACAATGTCATTAATAGACATGTACTATCCAGTATTTATCTGGTATTTTTAGATATTCAACGTCGCATGATATGACCCAGATTTCTTGTTTTGCATCTCAGAGGTGGAAACTCTAGCTCTGTGAATAATGAGTAATCCGCCAAGCTTATATTTATATGGGCCCCCTGCCAATACGCATCCCAGGCTATGTTTGCTACGATTTCAGTATTATGCACAGTGTGGCGCGTGTAGAAGCGATGCTTGTGTGTGTGTGTGTGTACGGGGAGCGGTAAGCGGAGTGGTTAGCGCTGCTGCACTACGAACCCAGCGTCCCGAGTTCATGGCGCCAACACCGGTGACGATCATCTGAACCGGTTGTGTGCCTCCCCTAGGTCGACTCAGTCTCAAATGAGTAC
Organism: Lethenteron reissneri; assembly: GCF_015708825.2. Taxonomy (NCBI): domain Eukaryota; kingdom Metazoa; phylum Chordata; class Hyperoartia; order Petromyzontiformes; family Petromyzontidae; genus Lethenteron; species Lethenteron reissneri. The sequence goes on along the minus strand of NC_083815.1, from coordinate 2,412,282 downwards.
CTTATGTGGTGCGTAAACATCACCACTGGGGAGACAAAGGCGGCCGGGTGTGGTGTTGGTCACGCACCCCCTCGTGTGCCGTGCCGGCTTTCATAGGTGCTCGCTAACAGCACTTGCCCCAACAGTCTGTTCAGGCTATACGGGGGATCTTTATCTTTGTGCACGCGGTGGTAAGCTGTTGTATACGTAGTGGTTAGCACACTGCTCTCACATCGGTGACAGTCATTTGAACCGGCTCCGGGCCTCCCATTAGGCCAACAGCATTGAAGGAGGCACGTGCTGCGATATGGGAATATCAGCATTGGGGAGACAAAGACGGACGGGCGTGGAGCAGATCGCACCAACGGATTTTGTAGTCCTCGACAACAGCGCTTTCACCAAGAGCCTGTTAAGCTTTTGGGGGGGGGGAGTTTTTATCAGTGTAATGATGATGATAAATAATAATGATGTTTAGTTTATATAGCGTTGTCTTGCATGCACATGGAATCTCTCAAATGCTGAGGAATCACAGACAAAGCTGGGAGGCAGCGCTATCAACAATTTCCCCAGCTCTGCGGTCCTCTACTTACAAAGATGTTTTCAGCCAACCAATGAGTGTTTATACAAGTGGGAGAAAACCCACGCGTGCGAGGAGGGCAACGCTCTATCCCCGTACAGATGGAAACAAGTTGATATTCGGCTCGCAGTTTGCTCTGTTGCCCTCTCCTGGCGAGCCAGGGTTTGGGCACCTTCTCGAGCCCCCACGGGATGGTAGTTTCGCAACATTTTTGTGAGCCACCAGCCCTCACTGCCTCCAGTGCTGGATCGCAGCCAGCCACGTGCAGAACCACCACCGCACGGGTGGGTCGGGTGTGCACAGGGCGAGTTAACTGCTGGGTATAAATGCAGCTTTGTGCTAAGTGGGTGGCCTATTTAAATCATGCAGACTCTGTTATGATGATGTGTGCACGTCTGGTATATCATTATTATTATCTCGATTCAAAGCTTTCGTGACTGCAGGGATTCATCTTCTTGGTTCTTTCGGTAAAGTCACGTAGAAGGGAAATAATAAAATAATACAAATAAAACATTGTATTTTAGTATGTTTTATTTTTATTATTTTATTATTTCCCTTCTACGTGACTTTACCAAAAGAACCAATAAGAAGATTATTATTATCATAGTTTTTAAAAAATCTAATTCGTGGTCACATTTAAACACTGCAGGCAGTATTGGGACGGCGTGTGTAGGTGTGGTATACGGGCGTGTGCTTGTGTGCAGCAACCGCGCAGCCCTTCGTCAATCCACTGCTTGATGAAGGGCCCTTCCGGGCCGTGCGTGAGCGCTTTGGTGAAGGTTGTAGCATGGAAGTGCAGTACAACAACGGACGCTGCTCCACTGCCCTCCATCACGTAGCCCCGCGGAGGCCTGTAACGCCGCGTATGCATGGTGGTCTCCTTGTCCGAGCGCTGTCCGGGCTCAGCGTCGCTGAGCTTCCGAGATCCGATGAGATTGGGCTTCGTTTTGGGTGATTTGGTCATAGGCACGCGAGTCTGACTTGGTCTCAGTAGGCGGTCGCATGAACTCATGCAGACAGTGCTGCGATGGTGTTGTGGCACGTCCTGACATGGATGGATTTCTTTCCGTCTATCATGCGTTCACACATTGGCCCCACTCACTGCATTAAACTTTCTCAGTGTTGTCTCATAATTTATAACACTCTGCGTTCGTAAGTCGTATTTGCTAATCCAGCTCAAATCTATCATTTCATCATCAGCCGCGCGTTATCCACTGCCGGACAAAGACCTTCCCAGTCCATCGCCATCTCTCACGGCCGTGGGATGCAACAATTCACCTAGCACCTGCACGCGAGCTCATTTCATCGCTCCATCTCCACGGCCGACGTTGTCTTCGGTGCATTCCCTCCTTCAGTCCCCTCCTGTAGTTCCGTTTAAAATGTTTGCTTAAACCTTAACAATTTACAGCACTTTGCCACTCCACTGCGAGACGAGGGCCTTCCCATACAGTGTTGGCGGTTGTGGTTCTTTGACCATACTTCGCCACTTCTCGCCAGCGTGGGTTGGTGAAGTTGTGGTGGGCGGGGTGGGGAGGGTCGGGGGGGCATCCTCCAATTCATATGTCACTCGCCACTGATGTTAGCCATGGCTGGGAATCGAACACAGGTCACCAGGCTGATGCTGCGGTGCTCTTACTGCCGCACTTGTGTAATTGTTTATGCTGTGAACCTTGAATAATTTTTTACTTAAAACTTTCGTGACTGCGCGAATTCATATTTTTGGTTCTTTTGGTAAAGTCACATAGATAGAATTTTTTTTATAAAATGAAAATAAAAGAATAAATGTAAATCAATTTTAATTTGCTTTTATTTGTAAAAAAATAATAATTTACATTTAAAAATTTTTTATTTTTCTATCTACGTGACTTTACCGAAAGAACCAAGAATATGAAAACTTGAATATTTTGTTGAACATTAGATTCCATATTTTCTGATTGTGGCTCTGTGGGCTGTTGTGCCAGCAAGGAGGGGGACATTTATTATTTCTACTGCTCAGATCCGTCGGCACCGTCGCTGAAGCTGATGTTTGTTACCTGGGTCGCGAGGTCGGCACTCAATCGGCTTTATTTAGAAATAACCTCTCAAGATGGCTCTCTGCTTTGCGTTCTGGTCGCACCGCTTCCATTTCCACAGAAGGCCCCCACGTTCTTCAACCACTCAACATTCAGCTTTTTTAAGGAACGGAATTCCGTTTTGGTAGAAGCTCCCAGGCACGTGGAGCGAAACGTCGGACATCGTGCCGAACGACATCGCACGGCACGCGGCCCGAAAACACGTTGGAGAGCTGTGCGGCACAACCGCGAAAACAAACGCAGTGACATCCAATCTCAAGTTACCATCCGCATCAGAGCAGAACTGCTCCCTACACATGCAATAGCAGAAGCCCTGGGTGGTATTTAAGCCTCCAAACCCTTGAAATCTTCCTGCTCAGCGGGTCTGTCGAAATTGTTACGTTTGACCTCATTCGACCAATTATGTGCCTTATTTAACCATGTCACAATGTGGATTTCTGGCAACGAGGGTATGGAAATGTGCAACTTGATAGCGGAGACATTTGCTTATAAATGGGTGCAAATTATTTGCAGAACACTAAAAAAAATTAAGCTTTTGAGCTGATCAACCCCACAGCTAAAATGAATGACGAGTTTCTAGAACACCCAGCAACATAACAGCATTTGTTTAATAGCCGTGACTCGACTGATGAGATCCAGAAAGTCAAACTGCTTAAATAAATTCTTTTATGAAACGATTTCGTCTGGAAAGCCCAAAATACAATAACAAAAAATATTGTAACTTAAAAAAAAATATTGATATAATTTACATAAAAATTTTATTCATCAGAATAAGCATACAATTGAGCATAGAATTACAGAGATTCCTGAGTGGTAACGTGCCTTCGTTAGGCGGCTGATCTGTTAATTGGGTGAACAGACACGTCCCAGATCACCAGCAGGTCTGGGCAGGTGCCTGGCTACGTGTGTAATGAGTGACTTCTGAGACACGTCGTGTAGGGGGCTTCTTATTTATTTCTCACACTCGGGCACAAACACTGGGCGACATATAGAAACGTATCTACAAAGCTACACACAGCCGACCTTTTCACACAGCCCCACCGTCGGCGTCTAACTAGATAGCTGGCTGACTAATGTAGCGATGACGACGATGGGAGCCGTGCAGGGGATCGGCCAAGCGGCCGGACGACGAAGAGAGATGACAGCGAGCAGCGACGCGGCCAAGACCCGGGACCCCGCGACAGCTCCGAACGATCGGTCACGCCCCCCTTCTAGAACCTTCTAGCAGGTTCCCCGAGCTTCCGACTGACCCCGCCTGTTACCTTTAACCCAGACACGCCCCCCTTGTAGTTGGTTATTATATAACACGCCCATACCCGTGATTACCCCTCCTGGCCGACAGGAGGCACCCTGTCATTACACAGGTATCTGGATTACACACAGTACAGACTGGTCTGTACCCCACACACAAAGACAAAGATCTCCCGTATAGCCTCAACAGACTGTTGGGACAAGTTCAGTTAGCGAGCACCTGTGTAGGCCGGCACGGCACACGAGGGGGTGGGTGGTCACCACCGTGCCGGACCGCCTTTGTCTCCCCAGTGATGATGTTCACGCACCGCGCCTGGCACTCATTGGAGGCAACTTAGGGGAGGCCCAGGACGGGTTCAGATAACCGTCACTGGTGTTGGGTTCATAGCGCAGTGCGCTAACCGCTGCACCACCGCTCACAATGACAGGCATCGGTGATGTGGATGTGTGCGTGACGCTCACAACACTGAGTGGAGCGTCGGGCGGAAAACACAGCGAGGTGCATCTGCTAGTTGTCTTAGTCAACCCATAGCCCCTGGGTCTGTCCTGTGACCTCCTGCACCTAGACTGGCACAGTAGTCAACCCATAACACCTGGGTCAGTCCCGTGACTTCCTCCTGCCAGCGGATCTTTGACGCTTCACGTAATAGTCTTAAAGTGTACCTAACCTGGCACAAACGCTGTGGTGACATCACCATTTAGTGCTGCCTACTGCTGTTGTAATGTGTGTGCGCATTGTTACCACGTTTATATATAACCTTGACATTGAACCGGTGATTTAACTCCATTTTGTGACAAATTGTTGTTTACTAGAAGCTGATATTTTTTGCCATTGATAATGGTGATGTTCGTGACTCCTCTGGTGGTTGCAGTGATAATACAACGCCAAGTCGCCATTGCGAATATCAAGGGACGATGATAACGATGTTGACAGCAGCGGCAATGATGATGGTGAAGACTGACGATGACGACGACGACATTGTTACGCCTCTCCCCAGGTGACCTGCTCGCGGAACAGGGCTTGGATGTCTCCTCCACGGTTGGGGGGGATTTTTCCCCCGGCGGGGGCGGCCTGGGGGGCCTTGGCAGCAGAGGAAGTGGGGTGCCGAGGTCGCTCCCTTCAGGGGGCTCGGTAACGATGGGCCCTGGCGGACGAGTCGTTGGGGGGGGCGGCGGCGTTTTCTCGGGAGGCGGCACCCCCCCAGATTTCGTCGCTGGCAATCTGGCCGAGCTGGCGCCCGAGAGCTCGGGGTACAAGCGCAAGAGCAGCTCGGTGGACTACCCAGAGTGAGTGTCGCACGTTCACTACACACCCCGTCGCTCACCCGTTCATCCACACACCCACCCAGTCACTCACCTGTTCACCCACACACCCACCCAGTCACTCACCTGTTCACCCACACACCCACCCAGTCACTCACTTGTTCACACACCCACCCAGTCACTCACCTGTTCACCCACCCACCCACCCAGTCACTCACCTGGTCACCCACACACCCTGTCACTCATTCACCCGTTCACCCACACACCCACCCAGGCACTCACCTGTTCACTCACCCACCTACCCACCGACTGGCTTGCTTACTTCATTGGCTTCAGTGTAACACTGGCATGTCGTTAGAGCTGTTCATACGATTTCCATCAATCATTAAGACAATCGATTCTCACTCACACAACGTGAGCCCCGAAATCGATTTTAATCGGCGCTTCGTTGCATGCGCCCAGTAAGAACGATCCAAAGTCGATATTAACTCAACGCAAATTCGGTTCCTATCGCCCCACCATAAAATAATTTAATGTATTTTGAGAGTCGAGGTGATTATTCTGGGTGAGTGTGCGATCAGGCCCAAATGCCCAAAACGCCAAACGGCCAACAACAAACAGCACTGTCAAAGTTGTAACAGATAGGAGTGAAACACGTTTAATGAGGTTAGTATCAGAGCAAGAAACGATGGGAGTGAATTCCAAAGTGGAGCAGTGCAATTTGTACGTATGTTTGTTGAACTTCTTTCGAACTGTACGAAGCCAACCGTGCTAATCGGAAGTGTGTCAAATTTAATGGTGCACCTCTCTCGAATTTACTTTGTGTGTTTTTCCGCAAAGTACGGTTAATCCTCAACCCAGATAACCTGCCCGCAGACCATAACGGGCTGCCTGTACGGCGACGGACGCGTTCAAGGCTGCCCCAGGTGCACGCCCCTTTCCGTCTGTTGATCTAAGACCACCGTAGGTCACTGCCGTGGGAGTGTCGATGCCACCGCTGACAACAACCTGCCATGTCGTTCTCAATTTCAGCCTCATGGACGTTGTGTTTGAGTGAGTAAGAGAGCGCGAGCTCCCCACTTCGCTGCTCGTTCGCCTTCGACGAGTCTCCGTGGGGCTCCCGTGGTGCCGGGTTACAGGGCACGGCTTGGTGTGAGCTGGTGGTTAAGGGGCTCGGGAGACACTTGAGTCTTCACCTCTGAGAAACCTGGGTTTGAGTACGGGTCTCGGACACTCGTTATTAAACCGAGTCGATGGCCACAGCCCGGTCACCGATGGCCGCGTATTATCAAAATTCCATCGCGTCGCATTGGGGTTTCTGCTTCATGTGGCTGCATTTGAGATTTGAGAATTTGGGAAACCATATCGGCTTCACTGCTCATGAGCTGGCGGTCTCAGCTGGGCCACCAAAAGACTGCACATGGAAAAAAACATCTGTGTCAAATTTGGATCCCTGCTTCATGTGGCTAAATGCTAGATATGAGAATTATTTTTAAAAATTAAAGATTGGATTGACTACCATGCCACGACAGTGACCGTTTTGTAATCCTCTCTGAGGATTACAAAACGGTCACTCGAAGGCATCTCAGATGCAGTTCCCTGAAACCCCCTTCCAAGGTGCCGCTCTGGAACCAAAGGTGATGCTTTGCGAATATCGCGAATGGACCCCGTGTCTCGCGACGAAAGTGCAGCCCCGAAGCAGAATTGGAATAAAATTTCCGAAAAAACACGACTCGCTCTTTTCTCTAAGGTTTCACTCTCTTGCTAATGCCACCGATTTCTCGCACCCTCTGCTTGTGGGTGGTGGCGGTGGCGATGGTGGTGGCGGCGGTGGTGGTGGTGGCGGCGGTGGTGGTGGCGGCGGTGGTGGTGGTGGTGGTGGCGGTGGTGGTGGTGGTGGTGGCGGTGGTGGTGGTGGTGGCGGTGGTGGTGGTGGTGGTGGTGGCGGCGGTGGTGGTGGTGGTGGCGGCGGTGGTGGTAGTGGTGGCGGCGGCGGTGGTGGTGGCGGTGGTTGGGGAAGCTTGGCTTTACTTGCTTGTCGCTGCTCTTCTTTCTCTTTCGCCGCATGAGTTAATTTATCCCTCTTTTTTTAACCGGGACAATTTCTGAGGCTTAGCGCGATTGCACGTGGCCGCCTTGGCTTAATTGCGCAAATCGCGCCTCTACTTTTGTGAAATACATGAGGGGGGGGGGGGGGGGCGCCCGTGTGGGAGTGTCGGACTTTCACAGCGATTCGTTGAGAGAGGGTGAGAGAGGGCGAGAAGGCTGGGGTGAACGGGTCAGGGGGAGCTCCGCTTCTTCCCATGATCAGCGTGGTACCTGCTGTCACAATCTGGATGCCGCGCCTCGCTGTAAGGTAGCGAATCTAGAAAATTACCAAATTATCCCCAGGATTCCGCCCTCCAATGCTGGGCACGGGTTCCAGTGGCTGGGTCTGGAAGACCCCGTACAGGCATTGATGTGTAATTGCTCACGAAATACGACCTGTTGATCCGTTCACGTAGTAAGATGTTAAATATCTTGTGTGAGGTGACGAGTGGAGAGGTGGCGTGGTGGTTATGAAACTGATGAGCTGAGTTTGATTTCCGGCCTCGATCAGTATCAGCGCCGAGTGACTGTTTCAGCCGGTCCTGGATCTCCTCCTCTTCCTTTACCAACCGCATCAGAATCTGCATCAGAATCTGTATTTTTCCTGGAGCAATCCGATGAGCTATGAAAGCTCCTTTTCACACATGTCCAGTAGTTGTGGGTCAAACAATGCCTATGATTGAAAGGTGTGAGGATGTCTTCATCCAGCAGTGGATTGACAAGGTGGCGAGATGTTGACTACTTCGCCTGGTATACAAGATATCGTGTGTTATATTACATAAAGGTCATGTAAGGTCCCATGCAGAGACATCGTATTTTTGTAAAGTCTGACAGTCACACTTTAGTGAATGTTAATTGTAAAGTAGTTTTTCCCATAAAAAATGTAATATTCCAAACTCATATCAAGACGGTTCAAGACTCAAAGCCTGGGCGTGTATATACAAAATTACTGCAGTTTTTGTTGTTCGTTTTCGAGAGCGTGTCTCTGATTGTAACAAGAGCATCCTCCAGAAGGCCAATCGTGTAAACGAGACTCAGCCTAATCTCTCGACTTCTCAACCCGGGTTAACCAAAAACGAACTCGAAGCTCGAACAACAACAAAAAACACCACCGGCTGACCCACAAAGAGCGCGTCGCGACTCGCCCACGCTCGGAAGGCACGGACTTGTTGGTGCCGACGTCCACGAACCGGAGTAGTTGTGCCACGAGGTGACGCGCCAACGGGGCCGTTTGGGAGCTGCGACGGGGAGTTGGTTGTTGAGAGAATTACGCAAAGGGGCGGTTTGCTCCAACGGCCGCGCGTCGGCTTCCATACCGCCGATTAAAACTATTATACATTTTTTTTATTTTTACCAGGTAAGGCCCACTGAGCTACTGATGTAGCTGTTTTTCTGAAGCGACCTGGCTATCACAAGTGATAGCTCAACGAAGTGGCTTCATCATCGCTTGGAAATGTATAGCAGCAGTCAAATACTATGAACGCGTGACGTTGATTCTCAATGTGGAGGGAAAAACCAGAGGACCTGGAGAAAAATCCACATGACCACGGGGAGGGAGACATACAAACTCCAAATACACAGGCGTCACGGGCGAGATCGAACCCACAATCTCTTGTATACCAGGCGAGGTAGTCAACATCTCACCACCTTAGCGCCTAGTCACTAAAGTGTGACCGTAGTTAACATACCGCCGATGAAACACCTCCACAGACAAAACGCGTGTTGGGAGAGCGTGTCAGCGGCGCGTGCGAACGCGCCATTTCCCCGAACTAAAGTTTGTTTTGTTTTGTTTCGTCCGACCTCTTCCGTTTCTCAGCAGCGATGGGTTGGACACGGAGTTCGATGCGGACGATCAGAGCAGCAGGTGGGTAGAGAGCGCAGAGAGTCACTGCCCAAGATCCCCCCCGAAGATTCACAACGTTGTCACCCTGGTACATGCATGCACACACAGCAAGTTGGCAGCGATGGGGCCAGCCCCGCCAGCCCTTGCCTCTGCCCGGCAGGAGCCTCACTGTACTTGCAATACTCTTTGGTTTTTTCGGTAAAGTCACGTAGGTATAATATAAATTAGATCACGACGTTTCGGACGCAACACAAGCGTCCGTCATCAGGCGGGACAACCACAGCAAGATACAAGCAGCTCTTTTGCCCACTTCAGCAATTGTTTCTTGCTGTGGTTGTCCCACTTGATGACGGTCGCTTGTGTTGCACCCGAAACGCCGTGATTTAATTTATTTTATTTTATACTTACTTGACTTTACCGAAAGAACCAAGAGTATGGATCCCTGCAGTCACGAAAACTTCAAATCTAGATTGTACCTGCAATGACACTGAAAAGCTGCTATTGCTTAATGTTTAATATTCAGGTTTTGTTTTCGTAACGCTTTACAATGAAGGTTGAAGGCGTTAATGCATTGGCTTTGTCCCATACGAACGACATTTTTGGCTACACCTGCGTGGCTTTTTCGGGACACTAATTCAAGAGAAAGCCGGACAAGTCCATGAAAGGGTTTCCCCAAAATTTGGTGGTAACATAAAAAAACCAGAGCTAAAAGGATTCGCCCTGCTGGCTAAGGTGGTGATGATGTCATCATGCGTGGGTGTCATCTCGCAAAGTCACTCGCCTCCCCTCCCGGCAAAGTCTCGGACACGTGACGTCACCTCGTTGGTGATTTTATCATCGCTATCGAAGCGAACACACGTTGGAAAGCGTTACAGTAATCCATGCATTATTTTTCTCTCTCCCTTGTTTTGTTTTTATAGAGGGGAGAGTGGTGACCATCCTTCCAAACCCAAGTACTCGAGGTGAGTGCATCATCGTGACCCCTAACAATTCAGCACTCTTGTCGATTCGTTCAATTATCAACTAGCATCGATTCGGCGATTAAAAAAGTGTCCATTCTCACGCCGCTTTGGCTGAGTGACTGAGCTGGCATCGCTGAGATCCTGTTTGTCGAATCCAGGCAGCCGCCTGTGATTATACGCGGCTCTGCGGTGTAGCGAGATGACACAGTCACAGCCGCCCATTCACCGGTGACTGCATGCAATGATCCATCACTTTAAACACATTCCTGCGGAGGGAGCTGGTAGGAACGTTGGGTTGCTCGGTCAATGGCCAGGGTCAACGGCGGCGTGGTGTATTCCTCAAATATGGCTGACTGTGAGGTCGGGCACAAGCCGGCGTGAGTAGGTTAAACGTTGAGTTTTATAAGGGCACCACGGGGTGACCAGCCCCTCCCCACCCAGCCCCACCCCTCCCACCCCCCACCCAGCCCCACCCTCCCCACTCAGCCCCACCCTCCCCACCCAGCCCCTCCCCACCCTCCCCACCCAGCCCCTCCCCATCCTCCCCTCCCCACCCAGCCCCACTCTCCCCACCCAGCCCCTCCCTCCCCACCCAGCCCCTCCCTGCACGACGGACACAATAATCCCCTGTGGGCTGGTGTAACCAGGAGGTTCCTACCAGTATTTAATGTATGCACTTACTTTGGCTAAATCCCAGCCCTGAGAGAGTGGATTTGTTGTGCCGTGGAACCGTGAGAGACGCAAGTGGCAATAGGGGGAGCCCTTCATCCAAAAGTGGATTGCTCATGCCTGATGATGGTGATGATGATAACCCATCCGCCTTTCTACCCCACATCTTTCTCTTCTGCTGTCTGGCCTCGCCTCTTCACATCATCGTCATCTTCGTCGTCATCATTATAATTGTCGTCTTCGATGTCATCGTCATCGTCTTCATCGTCGTCATTTTCATCGTCATCTTCATCGTCGTCGTCGTTGCTGTGCCGCGCCGCATCGCGTCGCAGGGAGGTGCACAGCCAGATCGAGCGCCGGCGCCGCCTCAAGATGAACCACTACATCGACGAGCTGGAGCAGATGGTGCCATCGTGCCGCGGCATGCAGCGCAAGCTCGACAAGCTCACCGTGCTGCGCATGGCCGTGCAGCACATGCGGGCGCTGCGCGGTACGGCGGATGCTTTTTGTTGGGGAAAAAAAAAACGTTTAACACGTAGGCTTTCGCGACCAATATCATCCATAATAGAGGTTTTGGGTTGGATCGCGTAAATATATAAATGTGTCATTAAAACCCGCCACCACCCGACACAGCCAACTAGTAAGGGTTGTCACGTAAACATAAAGTGCCAATTCGTCACTAGTACAGCACTAGGGTTTCGTCTAGTGTATAGTGTAGTGTATAGTAGTGTAGTGTATAGTAGTGTAGTGTATAGTGTATAATACTAGTACAGCACACGGGTTGTGTGTTGGAGAGCCAAGCCACAACATTTACAATCTGAGTACGACGTTTCGCCAGTAATTACAACGAGCTTCATCAGGCGACAGCCAGATTTGTGGAGAAGTCCACCTGTTTCGTTCCCTATACAGAGGCGTAGATGTGGCGACCACACCAAAAGTGTTTCAACGGATCTCCTCCCGCGTGTGCGCTGCCTTGCCCGCAGGATCCACGACGGCCTACACGGAGGCGAACTACAAGCCGGCCTTCCTCAGCGATGACGAGCTGCAGCACCTCATCTTGCGGGTGAGTGGTGGCTCTCTGCGGCCTCCTCTGCCTCGCGAAAATCTCACCTCCCCCCCCCTATCACCGCCGCCGCCCGGTCTCCGTGCGACTCACCGGCGATATCATCTTCTTGGTTCTTTCGGTAAAGTCACGTAGAAGGGAAATAATAAAATAATAAAAATAAAACATAATAAAATACAATTCTCATGACGTTTCGGCCACAACGCAAGCAGCCGTCCTCAGGTGAAGAACACGGCTGTCGGATATTTGACACGCGCAAGCCCTTGGACAGTTGCCCGGCCGTTCAGCCGTACTTCGCCGCACCGTTTGCAGCTCCGTTGTCACGCACGACCGATGTTGGCCGTGGGCAGGCGTTGACCCGTCACTTCTCATCACTCAAGTCGCGAATGTTTGCCGCACCGTGAGATAAGATGCAAATTGCGTCGTCCAAATCGTGCGTCTGGAGAGTTGCGGTACGAGTAACGTGGTCGTCTGGCGAACCCTGCACCCCCCCTCATGTGCCCCCCCCCCCATGCCCCCCCCCCTTCCCGTCTCCTGTGCCCCCACGCTCACGACGCTGGTACCACCATGAGCAGCAGGCTTCGGACGGATTCCTCATTGTGGTCGGTTGCGACCGAGGCAGGATCCTTTTTGTCTCCGAGTCCGTCTCCAAAATCCTCAGCTTCTCGCAGGTAAGTTCCAGTGCCGGGCCGACGTAGTCCTAACAAGGACGAGAACGGTCCACACGTGTCTCTTTGTGTCTCCGAGTCCGTCTCTAACACCGTCGGCTCCTCACGGTAGCTTCCAGCGCTCGCCAGCATCTTGTCCGGTGACGCTGAAAGGCGAAGGTCAAGAGGTCTACGCGGCCGATGCCGATGATGCCACCATGGTTTGCTGGCGCTTCCTTCCGCTAGATCGTGTGGTTGCTGCGAAGTCGACGGCCCTGAGTCCGAGATCGAGTCTCATTTACCATCCTCGCCGCCACTACTGGTTGGCTTGGGTCTTCCCCTGGCGACAAGGTTAGCGTGTCCTTTACGGACCGCTCTCAACAGTGTGTGTTTGCACGTTGTACACGTGTGGATATTTTGTGCGTTAGTGAATGTCATATACTCCTGGATGGTGCGTGTTGTCCAAGCATGTTGTGCGTGGTGCGTGTTATGTGTGTGAATCCATACACGCAGTGCGCCGGGTGGCTAAAATGCAGCAAGGTTGGCATCGCGGGGAGCTCGGGTGATGCATCTATTGGTCATCTCAGTGAACCCATAACACCTGGGCCTGTCCCGTGACCTGCCAGCAGCAGCAGCAGCGAGAGCCTTCCACACGTCACGTGACGCCAGCGCCACTCAGTGGGGAATGGCGGCTTGCTGTTGTAGTTGCACACGCGTGCTGTGTGTGTGTCAACATGTCCTTGTGGAGAACGGTTAGCGCACTGCGCTACTAACCCAGCAGCGGTGACCCGAGTTCGATTCCCGCTCACGGCCACAAACACTGGTGACGATTATCTGAATTGGTCCTGGGCCGCACCTAGGTCGACTCAGCCTCAAATGAGTACCTGGTGCAGTGTATAAACATTGCCGCTGGGTAGACAAAGGCGGCCGGGCATGGTGTTGGCCACCCACCCCCTCGTGTGCCGTGCCCGCCTTCATAGGTGCTGCTCGATAACAGCACTTGCCCCAACAGTCTGTTCAGGCTACACGAGGGATCTTTGTCTTTGCTGCACACGCGTGTTGTGCCGTGCCGCGTGCGCGTTGCCTCTGCGAATGCGCACAGAGCGAGCTGGTGGGACAGAGCCTCTTCGACTACCTGCACCCAAAGGACATCGCCAAGGTGAAGGAACAGCTCTCGTCCTCCGACACGGCTCCCCGGGACCGACTCATCGATGCCAAAAGTGAGCACGGACACAGCCGGCGTGCGGCAGCATCCATCATCATCGACGACGACGATGATGGCATCGATGATTACAAAAACGAATACGACGACGTTGGCTATAATGATGACAACGCTGATGGATGCAATGATGATGATGACGGCGATGATGGCGGTGATGATGACGATATTACGATGTTCACGAATACAATGACAATATTGATGGATCTTCTTGGTTCTTTCGGTAAAGTCACGTAGAAGGGAAATAATAAAATAATAAAAATAAAACATAATAAAATACAATTCTCACGACGTTTTGGCCACAATGCAAGCAGCCGTCCTCAGGTGAAGAACAGGTCTGGATGGAATGATGATGACGGTGACGATGAATACGACGACGACGGTGATGCGTTCGAATCAAACGACGGTGGCGATCGTTGCAGCGGGGCTGCCGGTACGCACGGACGACGTCCACGCCGCGCCGTCGCGCCTCTGCTCCGGCGCGCGCCGCTCCTTCTTCTGCCGCATGAAGAGCAACCGGCCGTGCGCCACCGTTCGCCCAGACGAAAAGCCCTTCTCCACGACCTCCTCCTGCTCCAGGAAGAAAGGTCGGCGCCTCCATGCCTCTCCACCACTTTCCCCTTCCCCGCCCGCCTGCTCACTTTTCGCACCGGTGCTGTTTGTTGCTGGCCGCTGGGTGTGCATGTGTGTGATCAGATGTTCCGTAACTTATTTTGACACCGGACACACATTTGGGCCTTACATCCCAGAGCGTCTCATTATCAGGAGTGAGTGTAATTGTGTTGTCGATGCCATGGCCTGGGAGCGGTCTTTCGCGGTGACGTCATTATACCCTCGTTATCTTCATCATCATCAACATCACCACCATCATCAACATCATCATCATCATCAATATAATCAACATCATCATCATCAACATCATCAACATCATCATCAACATCATCAACATCATCATCAACATCATCATCATCAACATCACCCTTATAGATGGACTCACGTGGCTACAACGTAAAAAATAAAGCGAAGAGCGTACTCCGTAATGCCCGCGCGTGTCCACAGACCGCAAGAGCTTCTGCACCGTGCACTGCACGGGCTACCTCAAGAGTTGGCTCCCGGCCAAGGTGGGCCTCAAGGAGGAGCAGGAGAGCCGGGAGGCCCCCCACGGTTCCTCGGGGGGGGCGGCGGCGGCGGCGGCGCCGGCGGCCGGCGGCGGGCCACAGGATGGCCCCGAGGCACCGGGGCTGGCCTCGGGGCTGGCGGGAGGAGGCCCCCTCGCCAGCCCGCTCAGCTGCCTGGTGGCCATCGGCAGGCTGTACCCGCCCGCGGCGCCGGCCGGGACTGGCTGCGTCGCGGCCGCTTCCGGCTGCGCCCGCCGCAACGGGGGCCCCGGCGCGGGCGACGCGGCGTGCCGGTTCGGCGGCACCGCGACGATGCCAGGCGGACGAGGATTTTCGGGTGGCGCCGGCGCCAGGCCAGGGGAGATCCGCGTCCGCGCTGCCGAGTTCGCGTCCCGGCACGCGGTCGACGGCAAGTTTGCGTTCGTCGACCAGAGGTTTGCCGCTGCCCGCACAATCTCCGCCGCTGGGGATACAAACCCAGGTTGATGGGCTTCGAGCGCGGCGCGCGTACTACCGCGGCGCTGTTCCGCGCACGCAAATGCAAAGTAATCGCCGCGTGCGGGGTTTCGATCGATGTACTTTTGGGTGCCCGGGATTGGATACGAGTGGAGGAATCGGTGCGAGCCTGGCACGTGGCTGAGCGAATCCTCGTCCCGCGCGTTGACGCCGCCGTCTGTGGCAGGGTGACTGCGCTGCTCGGGTACTTGCCCCAGGAGCTGCTGGGCACCTCGTGCTACGAGTTCTTCCACCACGACGACCTGGCGCACCTCGCCGAGAGCCACCGCCACGGTACCGAGCGCCCGCGTCCAGGGGTTTAGACTAATAGAAGGAGTCGCGGCCATTTTCGATCGCTGTGTTTTGGGGCCAGGGGAGGAGCAGCGGATATGTAAAAGCAGGCAGACAGAGGACCTACCAGCTTACCGTGCATCTCGATTGATCACCCTGAATATTCCGCAGCTTCATACTGTTTTTCCCCCACTGAAAACTAATTTCTTTAGAACTGAAATGAAGTTCTGCAGCAATAACGGTACCAGATTTCGGTACAAATCAATTCCCGCCACCCAAACACGAATGCCAATGTCCAGACTGTCTGGATTCAAACTCGGACAGGTGGCAACTCGGCCGAACTGCTTTTTGTGTTTCCTTTGCTGTCATTTCCAGCGCACCTCCGATTAGCACGGTTGGCTACGTACGGTGCGAAAGAAGTTCAACGAACATACGTACAAACATACGTCGAGCCGAAGCTGTGTTGGGGTCATACCGAGGTGCCCTGGTTGTTGTTCCACCGCAGAACCCAGAGTCGTGGCGCTGACATCACGCGCAAGCGTATTGATGACGAAATGTGTCTGTGTATGTGTCGTGTGTGTGTGTTAGTCTTGCGTGTGTGTGTGTGCGTGTTAGTCTCGTGTGTGCGTTAGTCTTGTGTGTGTGTGTTAGGCTTGTGTGTATGTGTGTGTTAATCTCGTGTGTGTGTGTTAGTCTTGTGTGTATGTGTGTGTTAATCTCGTGTGTGTGTGTGTGTTAGTGTCGTGTGTGTGTGTTAATCTCGTGTGTGTGTGTGTGTTAGTGTCGTGTGTGTGTGTGTTAGTCTCGTGTGTGTGTGTGTTAGTCTCGTGTGTGTGTGTGTGTTAGTCTCGCGTGTGTGTGTTAGTCTCGTGTGTGTGTGTGTTAATCTCGTGTGTGTGTGTGTGTTAGTCTCGCGTGTGTGTGTGCATTGCGAGCACGTGCCTCCCCGCGGTGCGGGTACCACATGAGCTGTGCGCGCGGCTGCCGTCAGTGCTGCAGACGCGGGAGCGCGTGACGATGGGGCCGTACCGGTTCCGCTCGCGCGACGGCTCCTACGTGGTGCTCCGCAGCCAGTGGTTCAGCTTCCTCAACCCCTGGACCAAGGACGTGGAGTACATCGTGTCCACCAACACGCTCGTCTCGTGAGTGTCGCGAGTCTCCCCGCTCGGCACCAAATTTGTTTTTTCGAGGGCATGGGCCCCACTTGGTTGTTCCATCGGTAGCTGGCCACGCATTTCTTAGATATGTAGGCCCAGCGAATATTACTTCGAGCTAATCCATCTTTAAAAAAACACACACACTTGTGATGTTTTCACGGAAATTACAAAACCTCTCCGGAGACAATCGTTACAACACTCACCACCCAGCTCACCCAACACCACCGGCGCCCAGATCTGTACCGATGGGGGGGGGGGGGGTGGGCAACATCGAGAGGACAAAGCACATGAACGTTTAAAATAGTTCCTGTTAAATGAGTGACGTTACGCTACGTGCCAGCGCGATCAGTCGCGTGCGTCCCTGCCTCTGACGCGCAACGCGGCACGCCACTCGGCACGCACGAATTCATCCCCAGGGGCTCCCTCGACGCGGCGGTCCTCAACGCATGCAGAGCGTCCGTTGAATTTGTTTTATTCGCGAGTTAGTTAGGATACCTCACAAAATAGACAGTTGGGTTAAAATATTGATGTTCATTATTCATACATTTATTTCTCAGAACCATGTCGGGTCAGGCAAGGGGTGGGGGGGGGGGGGTTTATTCGGTTAAAACAAAATTCAACCAGGGGGGGGGTGTTACAAGTAGCCGACAAAGCTTTAAGAACCAGCGAGTGTTAACGGAACGGCTTGTCGGCTCCGTTTGTCGTTTCCGCTCTTGAGGAACGGCAGCGTCGAGGGCCTCGCCTCGGCCACGATCATCACGCAGCCCGGGGCCTCGCCTGGACGGGACGGCCGGCCACAACCTCTCGACGGTACGTTGGGGAGCTTGGTCCCAAACTCACGGTTTTTCTTGGCCTTGAATCCGGGAAAGTCGCCGTTCCTGCACGTGATCGTCAGCCGAGATGTTCTTGTCGCCAGGCCTCAAGCGGGGATTGTCTCCCAGCGTTCCGGGCCTTCCGGGCGGAACGCGGCTCGGAGCCGGGAAACTTGGTCGCACGATTGCCGAGGAGTTCTTTGAGTCCCGAAGCAGGTTAGTAAGTCCGTGGGTCTCTCCGTGTAAATCCACGGGTCTCTAGTTAGGTCGATGGGTGTCTGTGTGAGTCAATAGGTATTTGTGAATAATACTGCCTTAAAAGATGATATCTATAACAGGCGGAATTCCAGGCAGTGGCCCCTTGTTCCTAAACACATCTCGGAGCACGTCACCTCGAAGAGAAGTCCCGTCCACCGTGCAAGAAGGAAAGACAAACGGAGAAGTAAGAGAGAAGAGATACGGAGCGTGGCCAACGACAACCACCCCCACGCCATCTTGCAATGGCGGACAGAGCGCCTGGGAAGAAAGCCAAGGCTTCCTCTCTCCTCCTCCAAGAAGATAAGACCTGTCCCGGATCCTGAAAACTTCTGTCAACCTGATAAAGGGAGATGGCCATGAGATTTTATATTGGTTACAGATGTACGGTGGTGACCCTGGAAGAGGGAAGAGCCTGTTGCGTTGCTTCATGTTTTGTATTCCGTACGTTAACCACGGCGCCACCGGTCCACCCTCTACTGTGACGTATTGATCAGAAATTCAGTCATTTTACGAACTGCTTTTTGTGTTTAGTCTGTTGTCCTTTCCCGCACCTCCGATTAGCACGGTTAGAAAAAGAAGTTCCACATACGTGCGTATAGAATGGAACAACTTCTGAAAAGTGCGCAAGGAAGCAAAGAGAAGGTGCATGCTTGTAATTGTGGAACTGAATCACATGGATCGAGTCCGCGTTCGCTGAAAAACCTCATACCGGGTTCCTTGTGAAAATGAAACTCTTATCTAATTAAACATCCGCTCCTGGACATGAATTTCCACCTAGCAGTTAATGACGCAGGTGCGTCCGCAGGCGTGATGGAGTGTTGCACCACACCGATCGTGCGATGTGTGCGCGTGTGCATCTGCTCAGGTTGCGATCGTCTCCATCCAGTTGCGACTGCAGTCCCCTGCAGCCAGACTCCCGGACGCCGCCTCCCTCCAACACGCCGTCGCCCGGCAACAAGGTCGCTCTGCACACTGTTGTCCTGCTGTTGGAGGCTGTGGGCACCATTTTACGCGACGAAGAGAATCCATTCGGATCTCTCGCACGGCAGTGTGACCCTTCGCGCTGGAGAATGGATGATGGATGTCACAGAGCTACCTCTGAGATCCCTTCTAGATTGAAAATTCGTTCCTTTAGAACTGCTTTTTGTGTTTAGTTTCTTGCCCTTTCCTCGCACCTCCGATTAACACGGTTGGCTACGTACGGTGCGAAAGAAGTTCAACGTGCATACATGCAAGTGACGTCTGCGCCACGAGGCTCCGTTCTTGGATTGGCTTGTTGGCTTGTTCTTCCTTAACGCCGCGCTCTGTGGTGTCGTGCGTTGTGCCACGGTACGCAGCTGCTCACGGTGGAGTCTCCGTCCCCTTCGGCCCTGCTCCCGCCCACGGACATGAGCTCCTACCACGGTCCTCTGGGTGAGCACACCGCACTCGGCGCGGCCAATCCGCTGCTGGATGAAGGCCTGCCCAACCCACCGTCACCACCTCTCACATTTAATTATTATTCTCCTTTCATTATTGAGACGAAGTTATTGCATGCACCTGGCATGCACCTGATGATCGGTAAGCACCTCCTACGTCACATAGCACTGATTCTGGCCACGAAGACTAGGCCGCCCTGGCTGCTTTGACTAGGCCGCCGATTAGCACGGTTGGCTACGTATGGTGCAAAAGAAGTTCAATATACATACAACATACAATGAGAAAAATAGACTTTACATTACAGGCGAGTGCGCCATTATGGTTATTCTGCCCTGATGAAAAGGGAGGGAGGGTGAAGTTTTTGTTTTACAGTTGTGAAAAAAACGACCTATACCAATTACAAAAAATACAAACAACAAAACAATTGTTTTACAATTACAATTTTTTTTCTCTTGTCCTATTTTTTTACTTCCCCGCATCCCGGCGTTGCCCAGGCGACACGGACTCCCTGGACCTCGACCTCATGAACAACCCGGGCAGCCCCGACGACGACGTGGCCATGTCCGTCATCATCAACCTCCTGGAGGCCGACGGAGGCCTGGGTGGGCCTGTGGACTTCAGCGACATGCCCTGGCCATTATGACTAGGCCACCCTGGCTACTATGGCTAGGCCACGCTGGCCACTAGGACTAGGCCAGCCTGGCACTATGACTAGGCCACCATAGCCACTATGACTAGGCCACGCTGGCCACTATGACTAGGCCAGCCTGGCCACTATGACTAGGCCACGCTGGTCACTATGACTAGGCCAGCCTGACCACTGTGACTAGGCCAGCCTGGCCACTATGACTAGGCCAGCCTGGTCACTATGGCTAGGCCAGCCTGGTCACTATGACTAGGCCAGCCTGGCCACTATGACTAGGCCAACCTGGTCTCTATGACTAGGCCACGCTGGCCACTATGACTAGGCCACGCTGGCCACTATGACTAGGCCACGCTGGCCACTATGACTAGGCCAGCTTGGTCACTATGACTAGGCCAGCCTGGTCACTATGACTAGGCCACCCTGGTCACTATGACTAGGCCAGCCTGGCCACTATGACTAGGCCACCCTGGTCACTATGACTAGGCCACCATGGCCACTATGACTAGGCCAGCCTGGCCACTATGACTAGGCCACCATGGCTACTATGACTAGGCCAGCCTGGCCACTATGACTAGGCCACGCTGGCCACTATGACTAGGCCACCATGGCCACTATGACTAGGCCACCATGGTCACTATGACTAGGCCAGCCTGGCCACTATGACTAGGCCACCATGGCCACTATGACTAGGCCAGCCTGGCCACTATGACTAGGCCACGCTGGCCACTATGACTAGGCCACCATGGCCACTATGACTAGGCCACCATGGTCACTATGACTAGGCCAGCCTGGCCACTATGACTAGGCCACGCTGGCCACGATGACTAGGCCAGCCTGGGCACTATGGCTAGGCCAGCCTGGCCACTATGACTAGGCCAGCCTGGCCACTATGACTAGGCCAGCCTGGTCACTATGGCTAGGCCACGCTGGTCACTATGACTAGGCCACCATGGCCACTATGACTAGGCCACCATGGTCACTATGACTAGGCCAGCCTGGTCACTATGGCTAGGCCACGCTGGTCACTATGACTAGGCCACCATGGCCACGATGACTAGGCCACGCTGGCCACGATGACTAGGCCAGCCTGACCACTCTGACTAGGCCAGCCTGACCACTCTGACTAGGCCACCCTAGCCACTATGACTAGGTAACTAGGACAACCTGGATGATTAGACTACGCTGCCCTAACCAAATCTAAGGATTTGAATCAGCACTATATTACATGGGAGGTGTTTACCAATCATCAGGTGCATGCAACGTGTAATTGCAATTTATATTTAAAAGAAAATAATTGGTAAATGTGGGAACGAGTGCCATTTTGCGTTATGAGTAATGGTGTTTCGGAAGAACCTTGTCGAAGGTATGTTTTCTCTTAACTTCTATTACTTTAAACAACAGACGAAGGACAGTTCTTACTAATGTTATGCAACTAGCCCGCAGCCTCCCCGCAGCGGTATGCCACAGTAGCGTCAAATGCTGTAGAGAGGGTTGGCCTCTTACGCTTTGGCCTAATACTACTAGGATATCATTAGCCCAACAGTGTACGGCTGTATTCTTGTCCCTTTGGTTCAACTTTGCGGGTGAAACTTTAAAACACATTTTACTTAAATCCGTGTGAGCATCGTGTCGTAATTGATGTTTATTTGAAGACACAGAGAAATAAATATTCTACCGAGGTTCGCCTAACTGTAATTACGGAACAGGATGTTTTTAACTCAATAATAAAGAGGGCTTTTTCATATTGATGTCGAAGCCCCACTCTTAGGCAGCTTGGTGGCGGTATGGCACCTTTGCCAAATTGGGTGCTCGCGTTTTCACCTGGATACACTCGGCACAATAGCTCCCCCCGTGTGTTTCGGGTTTGCACCGTGCAGAACAGTATGCATCAGGAGAGCTATGCAGGACAACTCCGCGAAAACCTATGCAGCAGTATTACTTGAAGTTACAACTCCGTGGTGTTTACACCCAAGCTTCTTGCCAACGAGGCCATGTGATGGTGGCCTCATGTCGCGTTTCCGTGGCCGTTAAAAAATTTACCCGTAAAAACAAAGTTTTTCACTATAAATCCTTTATATGCGTGGTGGCTAGAGTCCTCTCGTCCTCTGGCTTGAGATGGCTGCCACCTATGGGTCAGATGATTGCCTGCCACCATTAAGCAATTGGTAATTAAATATAAAAAAAATGTCCTAAAAAGTGTAAAATTTTGGAAAAAAATTTTCACGAAAATAAATTGTCACGCACAACGAGCCTGTGTGCAAAATGTCAGCTCGATTGGATCACGGGAAGTGGGTTAAAAAAACGACCGAAAGATTTGCACGGTCGTAAGCGCGCAAGCAAGTGAACTTAATATAAAGGATTTAAAAACCAGATCTGGCCCACGGTACGTCCCAGCACAACTCATTTCTTGCCCCCGACACGTCGTGGCTGTGTGGTTCTTTCGTCTCGGCTCCGAATCTCCCTTTGCTTCCTTCCTTGGTGTCGGTTACACTGTTCCAAGATTTAACAAAAATAATGTCATCATTAAAAAAATATTTTCCATAGATTTAAAAAAGAAAAACGTAAACACAACCCTGAAGCTGACCAACGCGAGAGTGCCTCGTTGAAGACTCTCGTCTTCCGCGTTGACCCGATGATGCCGTAAACTCTTTCCAAGGGTGGTCCAAATGAATGAGAGTAGCTCTCTTTTGGAGAGTGGGCTACCTGGCCTACGAAAAAATGGGCTGCAGGGCCAGCGTAGAGCTCACGCACCCTAAGGCAGTCCGCCACAGGGAAAACCCCGAATGACCCCAGTGGCCCGGTTCACAAACGGGGGGGTCGGTTCGCTTATCGGAGGGGGAGCTCGGCACTCAATGAGACTAAAGAAGGACGCAAATGTGTCGTGATGCACATCTGCACATCTGTGTATGGGGGAAATTAAAAGTTTGGGGACGCATTGAAAAAAATAACTTGATTCGCTTTGCACGTGATCTGGGCACTTGAGTTAATTTGTTCTAAATTATCTCTGTTATGCTGAGGCATTCCCTGGATGCAAGGCTTTAAATTTGCATCAAATGTCAGCACCCAACCGAATGTCATTTGATGCCACAGCGGTGTAGCGATTCATTGTTGAGTTGTTACCTTTTCCACTGTAGACCAAACCCAAAAATATTTACTCAATCAGCCTAGATCTATCAGCACTGTGCAGTTCACTGTAATACAGTTCAATAGCAATACAGGTACCAGATCTCAGTACAAATCTATTCCTGCCACCCAAACACAAATGCCAATGTCTGGACTGTCTGGATTAAAACTCGGACAAGTGCCAACTCTGCCGAACTGCTTTTTGTGTTTAGTTTGTTGTCCTTTCCCGCGCACCTCCGATTAGCACGGTTGGCTACGTACGTTGTGAAATAAGTTTTACGTACACACGTGCGTGCAATGAAACTGCACTGGGGCACACGGGATGGAGGGGCACTGGGTCTGACCTACGTAGGGGGGTGGGAAGACATTGACCAAGGGGCCCCATTTAATTGCTTGCACCAGGCTCCATGGCGACCACACTACCGCCACTGGCCACATGGGCTTGTGTGTGACTTATTACAGAGGTCTGTTGACCATTTGGAACACCTGGTTGACGCGGATGCAACTGAACAGTAAATTAAATGACAGTTTGGAACACAAAATGGGAAGAACAATGTCCGTCTAGTTCAGGGGTCGGCATCCTGCTGACTCCGGAGGCGCGTGCGGCTCTTTAAGGACCAAAGTGTGGCTCTGCTTGGTCTTGGAAGTCCAGTTCACCACGGAAGTTTAATTCACCACGGAAGTCCAATTCACCATGGAAGTTAAGTTCACCATGGAAGTTTAGTTCACCATGGAAGTCCAGTTCACCATGAAAGTTCAGTTCACGATGGAAGTTTAGTTCACCATGGAAGTCTAGTTCACCATGGAAGTCCAGTTCACCATGGAAATTTAGTTCACCATGGAAGTCCAGTTCACTATGGAAGTCCAGTTCACCATGAAAGTTCAGTTCACGATGGAAGTTTAGTTCACCATGGAAGTCTAGTTCACCATGGAAGTCCAGTTCACCATGGAAATTTAGTTCACCATGGAAGTCCAGTTCACCATGGAAGTCCAGTTCACAATGGAAGTCCAGTTCACAATGGAAGTTAAGTTCACCATGGAAGTTTAGTTCACTATGGAAGTTCAGTTCACCGTGGAAGTCCAGTTCACCATGGGAGTTTAGTTCACCATGGAAGTCCAGTTCACCATGGAAGTCCAGTTCACCATGGAAGTCCAGTTCACCATGGGCAGCTGTCGGCCACCTGCGTCTCCGGAGCCCGCACGCGGCTCATCAAGGAACTGTTTGGTGACGTCATTTATTAAGGACCCACCGTCTCCTGTCCACGTGCATTGTGACCCTCGAACTATTGAGTTTTTTTTACCGAATAGTAACACAAAATGTGCTCTTCTTGTTGTTTTGGTTGCCGACCCCAGTTCTAGTTCAATATCCTTGAGACTCTTTCACATCCCCAAATCAACTTGGTTAAAGGTGCAGCCCCTGCAATGGCCCTGCCCACGCCACTGCTGGCACAAAGGCCCCCCCCCCCCCTTCGCTCGAGAGAAACTCTGGAGAAAACCTCGAGACTTTTGAGGGTACGTTGGCCTCGCCTTGCACGCTGGCCAGATGTCTTAAGAAGAGGTGGCGGTACCCACACTACTATACCCCACCGCACACGACTTTCCGCTCGACTAACCGTTCACCGCATTGTTAACCATGTGCAGCAGTACTGCACGGTGCGGCTGGGTGGACAGAAGTGGTTGGGGGGGGGGGGTTAAGAAGCTTGCACCATTGTTCATGGTTTTGTTTGTTGCGGTTGCACCCGATTCAAGAGCCGCATGGCTCACAGGGCTATACCTAATAAATGAACTGAACTGATTGTTACGACTGCCGCGCCGGGAAATCGAACCTGTGCAGTGCAAGTCCAGTGTGAAAACCACTGCTGTGCCGATCATGTGAACCCGTCTGGGTAAGCTGGGTAATCGAGAAAGATGTAAAGTTACACTTTGGTGAATTTCTCTCGCGGAGGGCAAGTTGGTTGTAAAATGTTCGCGACAGATTACGACAGCAGTCAAAAGCTTCAGCACGTTCGATAACGTTTGATGTCGCACGTACGGTTCAAAATCCCGTGAGTTATATTGCTAACAAGAGCAGAGCTATAAAAAATATTAAACAGTCCAACACGTGTGCTTCACAACTTTGCCTCTGAACAGGATATACGGCATATTTATAGAGAAAGCAATGTTTTTATTTTGGGGCAATCGCCGCTTTCATCTTCGCCATGAATCCAGGGCCATTGCCTAGAACGTTGCCGACACCACGCCCGGCCGCCTTTGTCTCCCCAGTGGGAGATGTTTAGTAACAGACTGCACCGGGTACGGTGACTCATTTGAGGCACGTGCGCGCCTACCGGATTTCAAGACAGCTCACCCCAAATGTTGATTTTTAAAGTGCAGGATAAAAAGTGCGTCCTTATAATCTGGAGAATACACGGTGCGTACAAGTGGTGTTTTCCCTCCCCTGTTCTGTGTGCGCGCTGTTATTGACGAATGTGTTTGTGTTACGCAGTCCAGCGTGTGATTGTGCAGCACTGGTACGGGTTTTATGGTTGACATTGTTGAGCAGAGGACAACGATCGATCGAAATTCGTCCCTGGCTCTTTCGCTTCCTTGAAGTGCCGCACTTGAAGCGTTCGGTCTGAAAGCCGCGGGGCGTTTTTCGCCGTTCCCGTCGACGTAAATGTTTCCCCACGTGATTTGTTTTCTCCTATTCACGCTGCTGTACATTTATATATGCAGGTTTCAGAGATCGTTTAACAAGTTCTTGAAATTTTTGCACTCTTTAATGTTTTTACAAACATGCAGGATTTTCATTACTTTTTTATTCTCATTATTGTTATGATCTTTTTTTTTTAAAGTAAAATAGACGTAAAGTTACAGGTGTTTGGCTGTTTATTTATCCGTTCAACTGCTCTTACCCACGCTACAGGTCGAGCGCCTTAATGCACGGCTGGCCACGTACGGCGCGAAAGAAGTTCAACATACACACTGTGCTATGGAGGTGTTTGTTAAATGTCGAACTGAAAAAATTTTAGGTCTTCAGAGCTGCAATAACAAACCAACATCAGGGAGCATAGCGCCGAACTGTCAACCAATGAGACGCGAGCTTCAAATCCATTCCACCCCCGCCCCCCCTAATGTCCAGAATAAACGCCTCATTCAAGGGCCAAACATCGCACCTTCTGGCTTTAACATTCCCCTATGAATCAGAATATTCCTACTGGAGGAATCCGATGCGCTATAAAGCTCTTTCACAGATGTCCAGTAAATGCGCCGGTGGAACCCATCAACCACAATGGTGTAACATCAACAGGCCGATGTTAATTTCTTCAAAAGTAACAAAAATAAACTAATGCCCAGCCACAGTGCGATTGTGACGATGCAGTCCAAACTGTGTACCCTGTTGTATAAACCACTGTCGTCTGCGATCCTTCAATGGAGGGGGGATAAAAACAACTCCACAATCGCTCTCTCGAAGCCCCCTTGTGGTAAGTAGACCTCGACATTGGCACTTCGCTCCTGAACGAACATTACTGCCATTTGCGAGAATACATTACACGAGAGATAATCATTACAATTTCATTTTATATAGCGTAATTCATGCAATTGCATCCCACAACGCTGCCGACACCAATTATCCGGTCCCTTACACAGATTATACAAAAACAAAACCCCCCATCGCTTAGAAAATCAAAAAGAAAAGGATGAATACATGAATAACGAGGAGGGGGGGGGGGGAATGCACGTAACAATAAATGATCATCACGGAGAAATATAATTAAAATAAATAGATCCGTTCAGTCTCCATCCCCAACACGATATCACAGCCAGGATCACAAACTGCGCTTTAAGAACCCCGTTTCATCACGGCCGGCTGAAACCCGGATTCAAACCCAGGCTGTCAGCGGTTGTCGGTTCATTTCCCACGTGGTGGACACTGCGTTCGCACGCTCCGGGCGACCAGGCCACCCACCCCCCTTTCAGTTGTAATTTAAGACGGTGGTGGTCACCGCATCGCACGATTTTCACGATTGCTTCTGCGGCCGTCTGGAACGCTCTTCCTTCCAATATTATGAAGCCACTGGAGCTACGCACTTTTAAATCATCATCTCGATTGAAAACGAAATTCTTGATAACTGCTTTTTGTGTGGTTAGTTTGTTGTCCTTCCCCCGCACCTCCGGTTAGCACGGTTGGCTACGTACGGTGCGAAAGAAGCTCAACGTACAAACATTCCCTGGGTGACACCTTCACCGTTGCTACTCGGCAAACAGCAGCGTTGCACCCCAGTTCTTTGTGAAGCTGGCATGAACACAAACACGGCAGTGGCGTGCTTGTGTTGTGTGTGAGACAGGAAAGCGGATGTACGGGGAGAGTGGGGGTTGGCAGGTTACGAGTGGGCACTGTACGTTGTCAAGAGTGCACAGCACAAGGGGACTCGCAAAGTCCCGTAGCCGCAGTGTTCACGTCCCACACTGCGACCCACCGCTAAGGGGCCGTCCATAAATGACGTCACGCGATTTTGGACGATTTTTTACCCCCCCCCCCCCCCCGAGTCACACGGCGTCACAAAAAGTCAGACCCCCCCGCTAAAATATGACGTCACAAAGCTCTGCCCCCCCCCAAAAAAAAATATTAAACATGCTTCAAATCGCTTTAAACTATTGTCATTGTAGTGCGTATTTAATGTGGCACTGCACTCTGATGTTGTAGGAGAAAACATTTATGAAAAAGTCTATTTAATTAAGTAAAACGTGCCTATATTTATTGAAAGCTGCGCATTTTGATGTGACGTCATATCTCTCAAACCCCCCCTCCTCGTCACACATCGTCACAAATGTCTGACCCCCCCCCCCACTAGGTGCGTGACGTCATTTATGGACGGCCCCCTAACTTTTGGAAGCTCAACGGAGCCAATTCGTTCGGCCTCGCCTGAAGCAAGTCACGTGGCTTTCAATCGCGGACGTTGCCTCGATCTTAAAGGCGCTCTTCACTTAACCGTGCGGTGTGCGAGATTAAGAACGTGATGGTCTTTCAACTAACGCATGTTCCCGAGTCCTCGAGTTCCTCGTTCTATCTCTCGGTCTAATCGCAAGCACCGCACCTCTTCTCTCTCCGTGCTTCACGAGTCGCTCGCTGCCCCCCCATATGCGGCTCGTTTCCTATCGTCATCATCATCAGCAGCATCACTACCATCAGAGGGGCTGCTTGCTGGCTGGTTAAAGAATTTCAAAGATTTGTTGATATTTTGTGTCCGTGTTCTTGCACACGACAATGCTATCTAGCACCAACGCCCAACAACGATGTCGTTGCAAGGGCAGTACGGGGTGGACTGTGGCTGGAGGATTTGGGCGATCGGCGTTTTGTGGTGTCACGTGCGATGATCACGAATCATGTGCGCGTCTCTGCCTCTCCACTCGGTGGTGACGAGGCAGAGACGAGGCGCGGTGAGGTTGTCGCGAGACTCACTCCGCTGGGCTCTTTGTCCGAGTCCGCTGACATCATCTCAAAGCCAGAGCACCTCTCGTTTATAAAGGAAGACAAAAGGTGCCGTCCATAAATGACGTCACGCGATTGTGGACGATTTTTGAACCCCCTCCCCTCTCGTCACACGGCGTCACAAAAAGTCAGACCACCCCTTAAATATGACGTCACAAAGCTCTGCCTCCCCCCCCCAAAACCATATTTCCATTTTGAAAATAAAACATGCTTCAAAACGCTTTAAACTATTGTCATTATAGTGCGTATTTAATGTGCCGCTGCACTCTGATGTTGTAGGAGTGTTGTTATAACAAAAATAATTCTATATTTATTTAAAGTTGCGTATTTTGATGTGACGTTACATTTCTCACCCCGCCTCCTCCTCGTCACACATCGTCCCAAATGTCTGACCCCTCCTCCCCCCAGGTGCGTGACGTCATTTATGGACGGCCCCAAAGACAAACTCAACAACTTATCTGTGCACACATCTAACAAGGCCAGTGGGTCACGGGCTATCGAGCACCAGTTTTAAGACCTTTTCTTATTTTCGAGGGTTTTATGACAACAGCATCTATTATAAAATCGTGGCGTTCCGTTGTCCGTCAACTAAATGATAAGAGCCTTTCAGAAGGCCTCAATCAAGAAGTTATACAAATAAAGTGAAGCCCCCCTCCCTCCACCGCCAGATGTGGGGGTAGAAAGTTGATCCAACAGGTATACAAAAATTGTCGATCCCACCCCTAAATATAAATTTATTTTGTAGACATATGATGAGACACCCTACATATAATGGAGTCAGTAGTATATGCACACGTGGGGGGGGGGGGGTCAATGGGAGTGACAGGCGAGACGCCGAGAAGCCCTTGGAAGGAGCGAGAATGACACAAACTGGAAATGCAGGTTACATAGAGCTGGGCATGTGGTAGAGTACACCCAACACAGCCTTGTGCTGCGCTGTGCTTCTATGTTTACACGTCTATGCCTCCCACCCACTCTTGCCAAATAACACCTGGTAATCCAGCAAGCTTAACAAACCTTAAACTCTGATGATGAGACCCATAAGCTCGAAACCGGTCTGGACTCCGATTAATAATCCAATTGGCTGATGAACGTACGCAATATTGCACGTGTCTGTGTGTGCTGTTTGAAGCTCATGGAGGTTTTTTTTTCCAGGCCTTTATGCTGTGATGGTGCTCGCTTTGTCATATTCAGATTTGAATTCATCGGTTGTGTATAGGTCACCACGCCTTCTCATCTCACACACACTCACACAGACCGCCAGGCACTGGCTGGTTTCCCCTGTGACCATTGTGCATAGCCGAGTGACACACCCACGCACACAGTGAGTGGTGGGTAAGTCGCGAGGCTTTGGGTCGCGACGTCCTTTCATTTGGCCCCACCTCGCTCGCTCGCTACAGACCGGGAAGGACAGAGACTCACAAGAGGAGACTCAACCCAGAGCCGCGCGGTGGCTCAGAGAGCCATGGCGAGTCTGGGCCCTCAAGACGAGGTGAGTACACACACACGTGAGTGATTGAGTGAGTGAGTGGGTGAGTGGGTGGGTGAGTGGGTGGGTGAGTGTGTGGGTGAGTGATTGAGTGGGTGAGTGGGTGAGTGATTGAGTGGGTGAGTGGGTGAGTGAGTGGGTGGGTGAGTGGGTGAGTGAGTGAGTGGGTGGGTGAGTGATTGAGTGGGTGAGTGGGTGAGTGAGTGGGTGGGTGAGTGGGTGAGTGAGTGAGTGAGTGGGTGAGTGGGTGGGTGAGTGGGTGAGTGGGTGGGTGAGTGGGTGAGTGGGTGAATGAGTGAGTGGGTGGGTGAGTGATTGAGTGAGTGAGTGAGTGGGTGAGTGGGTGAGTGGGTGGGTGAGTGGGTGAGTGATGGAGTGGGTCAGTGAGTGAGTGGGTGAGTGGGTGAGTGGGTGAGTGAGTGAGTGAGTGGGTGAGTGAGTGGGTGGGTGAGTGATTGAGTGGGTGAGTGGGTGAGTGAGTGGGTGGTACGTGTGTGTATACATAGCATAGTTCACATACCTGGCTATCGCTGTGTATGTTGCTAGATGCCTGTGTGTACACCGCTTTAGGCGTGCGTACGTGCGTGTGATACAACCCCGAAACCGGGCCTCCCTTAAACGAGTACCTCGTGCAGCGTGTCAACATCAGCACCGTGGAGACACGTGGTGGTGTTGCCGGCCACACCACTTCCCTCTTGTGCCGCACCTGCCTTCACAAGGTGATCGCTAGCAGCACTCGCCCCAACGGCCTGTGCGTGTGTGTGTGTGCCACGTGGGATCTGTGTTATACCTGCGTACGATGCCTGTGCACAAGAGTTGCTCACTCACTGCCCTTGTCCACCCCCCACTCACCCAGCAGTTGTGTGTCGGCTCCACGGGGAGACACTTGTCTGTGTTCGTGTGGGGAGCGGTGGCGCAGTGGTCCCTGCACTGCGTTACGCAAGCCAGTGGACGTGGGTTGGATTCCCGGTCACGGCTAACGTCAAGTGGAGGGTGCAGTATTTCTGGGCCGATGCTGAGCCTCGCTTAGGTCGACTCAGACTTAAACGAGCTCCTTTGTGCTCGGTGTGTGTGTGTGTGTCAACACCGGGGGATACAAATGCCTTCGGACGTGGTGCGTTGCTGTCCCACGCATCACCACCACCACCACCCGCGTTGTGCGATGCGGCAGCCTTAATAGGTGCTCGCTAACACGAGCCTCGAAAGGAGTGGGTAGGACTGTTTGCATCGTCATCAAGATGCATTCTCCCGTCGTCGTCGTCGCCATCGATTGGATCATCGTTTTCACCTGACGTCATTTATATTCTGATCGTCATCCCTATCACCCACGTTCACGTCATCGTTTTCATCGCCTGACATTAATTGGATCATCGTTATCATCTGGCGTCATTATCATCAATTGGATGAACACCATCATCATCATCATCGTCGTCCACCTGGCGTCATTATATTCCGATGATCGTCCATTTTTGATCGTAATCTTTCTATCCAAACAATTGTGCACACATCTCGTGTGATGCCAGAGTCTTCCATTGATCCAGGTGGAGAAGAGCACCACGGCGAGTCTCAAGACTCGTTCTGTCGTGAGAGTCACGCTGCGTTGCGACATTGGGCCAGTTGCCACATCATTCAATCCGCTGAGTGTCCGTCTCGCTCCTGCACATCATTGGCCGATCTCATCGCTCCGTCCTCTCCCTTCCCGTTGGCTGCCATTCCACCTTCGCTCTCGTCAATTGGCCATCATCATCATCATCCTCCCGTCGAGGTGTATCTTGCTGTCCAGGCCTGCTCTGATCATCCTCTCAGCAGTCGATGTGATGATGTATCGACTGTTCCTTCATCCGTCCGCTTCTCTTCCTGTCTCTCAGTGCGCAGTGATTCCGAGCAGAATATATGAAAATACATTTCAATACACGGATTCATGTATCGGTGAACTTTTTTCGGGTTGCTGGTAGATTGTGGAATGTTGACAAGTAGCCACGGCGATAAGCAGATCGTGTGTATAGTGGTTGCGACGCGTCGGGTGCGGAATTATGTTCCGTGTTGCTCGTCGGCTGATGGGGGGTTCGCGTGATGCGTCACAAAACAAGAAGGCACTGCGAGACGCGTACCGGATAGTGGTGGTGGTGGCGGCGTGCCGCCCCAGAATGCTGTTACCATAATTGTATTACAGTTCTGACATTCATAATACAGGGTTTTTTTTGGTTTGGGTTAGATCGCGTAATTATAGATGTGTCGTTAAACCCGCCACCACCCGACACAGCCAATTCGTAAAGGTTTGTCGCGTAAACAGAACGTTGACAATTCGTTACGAGAACAGCGCAATGGTGTGTTGCAGAGTAAACCCACACAGTAATC
This sequence comes from Lethenteron reissneri, assembly GCF_015708825.2. Taxonomy (NCBI): domain Eukaryota; kingdom Metazoa; phylum Chordata; class Hyperoartia; order Petromyzontiformes; family Petromyzontidae; genus Lethenteron; species Lethenteron reissneri. The sequence goes on along the minus strand of NC_083815.1, from coordinate 2,380,010 downwards.
GGTTTGTAAATGTTGTGGGTTTACTCTCCGACACACCGGTGGTGCTGTACGAGTGACGAATTGGAAAGTAGTTAAAGACTTTGCACATCCGAAACTTGTGCCCCAGTGTCTTATCATGTTGTACACATCTGGTAACACACACGAACAACAGCCGACATTCGTCACTAAGTGGCGGTGACATCACCACAGTGCTTGTGCCAGGCTAGGTGCACGTTGAGGCCACGTGAAGTGTCGAACGCCCGCTGGCAGGAGTTGAGGGTGCAGACCCAGGTGCCACGGGTCGACTGACAGAAGACTGGTTGATGCACCACCAGCTGTACCCCCTAATCCCCCCTAATCTGACACCCAGCAGGTGCCATGGGTTGGCTGACTGAGATGAGTGGCCGATGCACCACCTATGCCCCCTACGGTGCCAACTTGCTGTGTTTTAGCCCCCCAACGCTCCGCTCGTTGTTGTGAGCATCGCTCCTCTGCCCTCCGTTGTTGTTGGAGGGCACACACACACCTGGTAACACACACCTAATTATTATAAGACGCACGAAACATGGGTGCTTTAACATACGTGTGGGGAAGGTTTTGGGCGCGTCTTATCATCCAGAGCATACGGTACACATCTTAAGAACGTTACAGCTCGCTTATAAACTCGCTGTGGGCGCCCCTGAAGCAGGAGGAGCCTGGTATCCAACTCGGGTTGACCGGGTGGTTGACAGCGCAGCGCGCTCACCACTGCGCCACCGCTCCACCTCCCCAGCTCCAAATAGGGCCTTCATTGATTCGTAGATTATACGTGTTGGCCGATTTGGTAGGAATTGTGTTCACTTTGCAATTTTAGTTGCAAAGCGTCTGGTTGCTGTCGCGGCTGCGGCGGCGGCGATGTTGTGGCCAGCGCACTGCGCTACCAACCCCGTGGCCACCAGACAGAGTTCGATTCCCAGCCACGGCTACCGTCAGTGGCGAATGATGTCAAAATCCGGCCAGAACCGGTGTGGGGATCTCTCCCCTACGTCGACTCGGCCTCAAGCGAGTTCCTGGTGCGGTTTGTGTGTGAAATAAAAATAACAACGCATGAGCACTGGAGAAACAAAGGCGGTCGGGGCCGGTCAAACAACCGTAACAACTCCCAACAGTCCACTGAAGGTCATAACAGAGGCGGTGGGTTGGGGGAGGTTTCTGAATAGTTCGCTTTACGTTCCAGGAATGTACGAGCGAGCAGTTAGTGGCAATGAAGCGTTGCCATCAAGGTTATTTGTGGCTCGGTAATTTGTTGGTGTAAGACGTGCCGTGTGGTAAATTACGACTATGTACAGGTGACTGATGTTTGTCCTAAAATAACAGTAGGGTACCGTATGTGATTAAACAGACAAGATAATGACGGAGTGGAAGCCAAAGGAGGGAGGGGTCCCTCGGAGGACAGCCAGCGCAGAGATGGAGCGTTCAGCTTCGTGTGCTGATTCGTGTGGAATTGAGAAGCCTTCATCCAGCAGTGGATTGATTATTCGCTGATGATGAGGCCGAGGGAAGCCTTAATCCAGCAGTCTGTTGATCATTAGCTGCTGATGCATAGGGAAGCCTTAATCCAGCAGTGGGCTGATTATGAGGCACAGGGAAGCATTCATCCAGCAGCGGAGTGATGATCGATGATAATAACAGTGATCAATGGTGTTCAGCAGCATCTGTTCATGCAGACAAACCCTGACACAGGGGCTGTTGGAGTTCAGGTTTTCTTTTGTGACTTTCCAGAAATAATTATTAAAAAGGGTGTTTTCACTTTGACATTATTTGTTAAATACGGTGTATTAAACCTGGGAGGTATGTTGCCCGCACCGCTAATGACTCTCGACATTCAATAGAATGGATGTTCGTGTTTGTTGCTGCGACTCCGTCATCGCTCGGCGCTTCCTTGCCGCGCCGCGTTTGTTCCGATGTCTGTGTTCAGGGTCCGGGCGCAATCGGTGACATTCACAACAGCGGTGATGACTCCCTCTCTTCATCCATGTGGCCCTCTCTTCACCCTCATGATCCTCGTTGACTTGAGTCGGTTTGGAGCATCGATGTCTCACTCAGAAGCAATCCTCAAACTCACCGACAGGCAAATGACGTGGTGATGGTGATACTGCTGTTGCTGCTGCTGAACAAACAGCGATAACAACGCAAGACTTTCATCGATAACACCGCAAAATAGGCGACGTTTCTGACAATGGCCCTTCTGCATGGCATGTCAATAGCATTCTCTTTGCGAATTCATAAGCGTGTCCCTCATGGCAAGGAGAGAAAAGACGTGCTGATAATCTTTGCCCCTTTTACGGCAACAGCCACCGAGTTCCATTTTTAATTAGTAAACTTCTATCACATACATGCCTGAGCACGTTCCAAGCATGTTTGGAAATCAACATCACCTTACGATTTGAAAGTATCCTTATCATCTGTTACCCTGATCAGACGCTTTGGTGCAGCATCGCCAACTGTAAGTCTCTTATTTTGTAAAAGAGTTTAATCATTGCAATAATTTCATGTTTATAATCTGAGCAAGTACAACAGTCACGATGGTAATCTCTTCATATGTTTACCTTCATTTTTATGATCGCATAATAGAATCATCAAATGTCGTATCCTGCTAGTTTATTAACCAACTGATGTTCTGTACAATCTAATTTGAGTGGATCTTGGTGGACTAACACACACGTGGTTAGACGATTGTTGCACCGTTTACATTTTTTTTACAACGACTTAGACCCGAAGTGAGTTGTTCATCAACCTCCGTGAACACTTTAAAGGAGTCGTCGTTAAGTCGGAGGTGGCCGCCGCGTGGGATTGCGGTCCAAGTGCCGAGCCGCCACCACCGAGATCCCCAAGTTTCATGAATTAGGTATAGCCCTGTGAGCCATGCGGCTCTTAAGTCGGGTGCAACCGCAACAAACAAAACATGAACGGAGAACATCTTAAAGTGACGACGCGCAACAGAAACATCCTGGAGAAACCAGCAAATATTCCACACAAAAAAAAACGCTGTGTGCAAAAATCCCGGTGTGATGCAAGTCAAACAATAACAACAATAATACAATTGAGATTACCCATATGTTTTCGAAATCACCAAAATAACGCTATAAAAAACAATGTAACAACAGTAATCATAGGAACTATGATTTAAATTTAACAATAAACGATATATATAACATGTACGACCAAACTTTGCAGCCATAGATGGCAGTATGACACTCCCAGTGTATGATGTGTGAGTGAGTCAGTGGTAGTGTGAGTGAGTGTATGATGTGTGAGTCAGTGTATGATGAGTGAGTCAGTGTATGATGTGTGAGTCAGTGTATAATGCGTGAGTGAGTCAGTGGTAGTTTGAGTGAGTGTATGATGTGTGAGTCAGCGTATGATGAGTGAGTCAGTGTATGATGCGTGAGTGAGTCAGTGGTAGTGGGTGGGAATCCCAGAGGCTCGGCCAAGCGTGGGGTTTTCTCACCGGGGTCTTCGTGTGTAGCGAGCTGAGGGTCTCCCCGCCGGGTCACCGACAGCCTTACAAAATAAAAAGAATTTTACAATTGTGTTTGCACCTAATCTCACCCAATTCTAATTCTGCGCGATAAACAATCCACGGAAATCGTCGTCTTGTAAAAGGAGCGGGTGGGAAAGTGTTGCCACCTGGGGTGGATAAGAGGTCACTTGAATTCTCTCAGAAGTAGTTCTCTAATGTCTGCTTTTGTGGGTCGTTCTCTGGTATATGTCGTATTGCTTTGCGGGTCCCTGATTTTTTTTGTCGACTGAAATGGAGGATACAATTGAGGGGAGATGTGGGGATGACGAAAAACAGTGGGAAATAATTTTTATTTTAAAATCAACATTTCGGTGCTTAACATTATAACTCGGCCACGGACTGTGAACATTTGAAATTGCAGCAACAAATGGATGTAAGTAAACCTCAGGCACCATTGGGTTCACGCTACGGAGAAGGAAAACTGTTTGTCAGTATATCTTTTGCAAGACGAGGCACAAACTGTGTTTTTTAGATGCAAATAGTTAAATCTTGATTTGAAGCTTTCGTGACTTCATGAATCCATACTCTTTGGTTCTTTCGGTAACAAAAAGTTACGTTATTCCAAAGGGATCAGCAAGTGACACTGTTTTGAAAGCTGGACGAAAAGTTTGAAGAACGTCGCAAATGTTTGTGTCAATACACATGTTGAGGGTCACCGAAGGCCCATTAATAAAAAAAGAAATATTCGGTGCAAAGCCGTTGGGAACAGCTGACGGGGGTGGGGGGGGGCACGGTGTTACACTGCCTGGTTGAGGAGGGTGTGGCGTGAGTATGGGCAGTTTTGTCAAAGAAGCTTGACACACACAGAGTGTTGTGTGGGAGCGTGGGTTGCTGGGGGAACGGTGGTTCAGCGGTGAGCGCGCTGCGTCCACGAACCCGGTGGCCCAAGTTAGATTTCCGCTCAAGGTCGCTAACACCGGTGACGATTCTCTAAAGCGGTCCTGGGACTGCCCTAGGTCGATTCGGCCTCAAATTAGTAGTTGGTGCAATGTAGGGTAAAGCACAGTCCGCGATAACACGTGACAGATATGTATGCACGCTGGACAAAGACTGAGGCGTGTGGGTAGCATCTATAAGTATCCAGCAGCATCCCAATGCCCTGTGTGATGCTACGCCGAGGCAGCCGTACAACCGCTTATTATATCTCGCACGACGTAGTTCAATCGATCGCATTATATACAATTCGCATTCGCATGCTAAAAATGTGTTCCGTCATACATTCATGGCATTATATCCCATTCGCGTTATCAAAACACCATGTGGCGTTATAGGAGAACGGGCTGTAAGTTGTTCATGTAATGTACTGTAGCATAGTTGTGTGTGTTGGTATGGTACACGTGAGGTTCAGAGGGCATTTAATAAAGTGTTAGTTTACAGCCCTTAGTCAACTCCTGCATGAAGACTCGCCCCCCCCCACCCACCCTATGTCAGTCTTGGGAGGTTGTTCAGCAATACTTCACCACCCAGGTGAGTGAAGCCGAAGACCGGTAAAGATCATCGCTCGGCACTCACCGGTGAATCGAACTCGGGTCTCTCCGGAATCATAGCGGAGTTGCGCTATCCACAGTATCACCGCTCCACTCCCCCAAACGCAGTGGCAAGTGAAAGGCAATAAACAGTTATTGCTTTTACGATTAGAAGTTACCGCAGCCGTAAATTCTAGGTGGTAGAGTGACTGCGCCACCCGGGAGCATTGTTCCAAGTTAAACATTTTCCAGTTGTTTCTGTGATTGTATTTGGTCACCGGTTTGCCCACCGCTCGGTGGAATGTCAACAGCAGCCCGTAGTGGCTGGGCCACTTGCCATAGAAATGTGGAACATCTTGCGACGTCGAATGGGCGGAAAATCACTCCGCAGAGCTCACCACGGGAGGGTGAAAATTTGGAGAACTGTGGTGATGGTGGTGTGTAGGAGCTGTGGTGATGGTGGTGTGTGGGAGCTGTGGTGATGGTGGTGTGTAGGAGCTGTGGTGATGGTGGTGTGTAGGAGCTGTGGTGATGGTGGTGTGTGGGAGCTGTGGTGATGGTGGTGTGTAGGAGTTGTGGTGATGGTGGTGTGTAGGAGCTGTGGTGATGGTGGTGTGTGGGAGCTGTGGTGATGGTGGTGTGTAGGAGCTGTGGTGATGGTGATGTTAGGAGCTGTGGTGATGGTGGTGTGTAGGAGCTGTGGTGATGGTGGTGTGTAGGAGCTGTGGTGATGGTGGTGTGTAGGAGCTGTGGTGATGGTGGTGTGTGGGAGCTGTGGTGATGGTGGTGTGTGGGAGCTGTGGTGATGGTGGTGTGTACGAGCTGTGGTGATGGTGGTGTGTAGGAGCTGTGGTGATGGTGGTGTGTAGGAGCTGTGGTGATGGTGGTGTGTAGGAGCTGTGGTGATGGTGATGTTAGGAGCTGTGGTGATGGTGGTGTGTAGGAGCTGTGGTGATGGTGGTGTGTAGGAGCTGTGGTGATGGTGGTGTGTAGGAGCTGTGGTGATGGTGATGTTAGGAGCTGTGGTGATGGTGGTGTGTAGGAGCTGTGGTGATGGTGGTGTGTAGGAGCTGTGGTGATGGTGGTGTGTAGGAGCTGTGGTGACGGTGGTGTGTAGGATAGAGAGTCATCACTATATATATAATTTGTTATATATACAACAAATTATTCTCTTTGCGCTCAATCAACGCTTTCTCTCTCTTCTTGCCCCCCTTTCACTGGAACAAACTTCGCTCACCAAGTTTCCGCTCCTCACTCAAAGCTCACTGCTCGTTCCCGAGCGCACCGCACGACCCCCTTAATCTCCCTCGCATAACCGCCACTGTTACTTTTCCCCCTTCATATTCTCATTGGATGGCTTTCACTCATTTCCCATACATTCAATCCATTCATCGCCATTTACCGTCATCAATTTAACTTTCACCGAATTTCCGCATCATCGCAGATTTGGCCCCCCATTGCTTCCTCTCATCTATTTCATTCGCCTGATCTCCACCATCACATTCGCATGTATCGTTGTTAAGTATTTGTAATGCGCCATGGTTTAATGTGCTATAGAAATTCAATGAAGATAAGATGAGATTAACTATAACACTTAATGCCTAAACAGACGGAAGCCACCGCGGTGCAATGGTGAGCAGCGCACCCGACTTGCAATCCAGAGGATCGGCGGTTCGATTCCATGTCGGGGGTGCGGCAGTCGAAACAATGTTAGCGGGGTTCCTACATCCCCTCCTGGCGCCTCTGTTCACGCCGCGGAAGAAAGGGGATCCAACAACGATCGATTTGGAGGTCACATGTGGCCCGGTAAGGTGTGGCTACCACTACCTATTCCAAGATGTTGGCTAACAAGGAAGGGTAGGCCAAATACTCTCTAGAGGGCCTTCCTAGAGCAGTGGCTCTGAACCTGCGGTCTGTGGATCGCTGGTGCAGTCTGCAAGGACGTGGGAAGCGTTCCGCCAAACTGTTGCTGATACGTCGTTTTTTCTCAAAACATCAGATGCTTTTTGACCACATCGTGGTCCCACAAATAGTTTTTTGAGTGTTGAATCAGAATCTTTATTTATTCTAGAGGAATCCGATGGGCGAAGAAGATCTTATTCAAAGATGTCCAGTAGGCGCGGGTCAGCCAGTTACAACACAGAGTGACCCGTGGCCCCAGACAGGTTCAGGGAGCTATAAAGCATCGTCGCGCGAACTCCCCCGGTTATCCTCGCAGCAGCAGCAGCGGTGGTTGTTGACTGAACAGTCTAACAAAGACGGCGGCCACCGCATCATCATCGCGCGGCGCTTTCAGATGCGCTTCTGCGGCCGCTGGAGCACTCTTCCTTCCGATGTTAGAAAGCTGCTGGGTGCTGTTCACTTTAAAAAAATTTAGATTGAAAACTCGCTTCTTTAGAACTGCCTTTTTGTGTCCAGTTTGTTGTTCTTCCGCCGAACCTCCGATTAGCACGGTTGGCTACGTATGTGCATGCAAAATTGCACGCTCACATCGGCGGTGGTGTGAGCGAGCAATTGCAGGTCCGCGCCTTTACCTTCTCAACCCTCAGTAATCTATCTCCATGGCGGGACACTCACCAGGTAGGTATGCCGACAAGCATCTGCACCACCCGGTGCTTTGTATTTTTGCTTTCTAGCGCGTCACCTGCCCAACGGCAGACGACGCACGGGCCCCACGCTTGCCGGGCGGGCCCTTGTGGGTTGGGTCAGATTCAAGAATGAAACCTGGGGTGATTCTCATTATTATCACCATACAACTAGACGTCGTAGTTAGGGAGTTGGTCGCTCTCTTCCGAAAGGAAGCGTGTCACTTGGTCTTTAATTCGACGGAGTGATGAACGCGGCGCCGAGAGCGATGGGGATATATTTATTGCGCGTCGTGAAGCAACGCGGCGAAAGTGTGATTCGCTTTGTGATCTGCGAGCATTTTTTGTCGCCCCCGTTCACCTCGCTGCCGCCCTTTACACTGCCTGAGAGAACGCCGAGTGATGTTTATGAAGTCGCCGTAGCGTTTCGCTATGTTTTATTGAGCGTACATACGTACGTATGTGCGTCGAGGTTCTTTCGCACCGTAGATAGCCAGCCGTGCTACTCGGTTGTTCTCTGACACGGAGGGATGCACTTGCTGGCTTTTGAGTTGCGTATGGAAATTTAATGCCCCCCCCCCCTCCAAATTTGTTTTTTTAGAAAACATGTTTGAGAGTGGGGGTGGGGGATGCGGGGGGGTGAGAGGTGTGTCTGAGAGAGGTCAAATGCCTTCAGTGTCCAGACGTCTCTTAAGTTTGGGCCGGTGTGTGAAAGCGAACCGGTGCGTGGTTTGTAGACGTGCTTCTCTCAGGATTTCTGTGAAATTGATTGTATACTGTGAAATATACGATTTGATTAGAAGGGCGCTGAAGTGGATCATATTATTATCTGTGCTCATCAGTACATTTCATTCCTTTTTATGTTCACGGTAAAGTGCATATAAACGCGGATAATCGGATGAATTATATGCCACTTATGTTGTGCAAAGCCTCAGATATAATAGGATAGATAATTCCAGAGTAGTTATTTTGTGTCATCTTCTGGGGTTGTTCTCTGACACGGAGTGATGCACTGCAAGCTTTGAGTTGTGAACGGAAATGTCCTGGTCCACAAAAAGAAAAAAGAAAACCGTTTAAGTTATTTATTTGTTATAAATGGGCCCTAAATTAAAATATATATTAAAACACTAATGTTTTACTTGCATAGTAAAGTAATTGTATTTTTTCATTTGCTATACAGCCAGATAATACGACATCGCTAACCTTAAACACCCAGTCGTTCATAAAAGTTGAAGGCAGTATAGTACTATAGTAATAGAGCAAGTGCAGAACCACTGAACTGGAATTGAGAGCTTGAAAGTATTTAGCGAGTGGCCCTTGAAAATGTGGGCCCCGTAGCATATGGAGCTACTTTTGCTTCCAGGATAACCCGGCACAGAGGACTGCGAACGAAATTGTAATGTCTTCGGGAGACCTTGATCCAGCAGTGGGTTGATCGTGGCCAATGTTTGTTGCCGTGGTGCACTTCGCTGGTGCTTTTGCGACACAAGTTCCCACGGGGCCACCCTCCAGGGACGAAGCCAATTTTAGGGCCGATTGCAGGTCCCAGCTTGTGCTGCTGCAGCTCGTTTGGCGTGAAAGCATCGAGAAAAACGATAGCTCCAGGATAAAACAAAAAACTAATCATAATAATTCTGGGTTCGTGCCACAGATTTGGCCCCATCAATAGATTAGACCTTACGGGGCTTAAGGCCCTCCCACACCAACATTCTCGCCGCCTCCAAACCTTCAGTGTCGTAGCCAGGAAGGTTATTTTGACGAACTGGAAAAACCATGAACTACACACCTGGGAACGAAGGTACAGTGCGCTTACGGCGCGTTATGGAACACCTGAGCCACAAGCTCAAGGGAACGGAGGGGGAATTCGAGGCCAGACCGTACCCCCCCCCCCCTCCCCCCTCATACAACACCTGAAATAAATTAGCAGGATGGAGGGTCGGGGGACAGGGACCGAGGGTCAGGGGGCATGACCACTGTAAATTATACGGGAGCCGGAATCGGAGGGGCGGAAAGAAAAAACAAATGTCGTTTAGTTTGCCGCACGTGTTTTTGTTTCTTCTCTCCCTTATATCAGCTGTGTTGGGTTGTGCACCCATTTCTCCCATTTGTCATCTCTTCCCCCTTGATAAAAAGTCACCTTTCAGTGAGACCCCCCCGCCCCCCGTATGGTTTGTTGGGGCAGCGAGCCCGTTCACCATCTTTCTACATCCCCTGCTTTTCACTACCGGTTTGATTGTGTTGATAGTGTGTAGGTGCGGGCGTGCGTCTCAGCAGGTCCTGCACGCCACCGTCTCCCCGTAGGCCTAAAAAAAAATACACTAATAAGCAAAAAATCACAGGGAAAGTTTCTCTGAGCTTTGCGAAAGCCGTCCACCCTCGGCTGACCTGTCCTTCTCGTCTCAGTGGCTGAGACGGCGCTGACAGGCGACGCTCGTCCAAATATTGCCCCGCAGGTCCCAGCTTCGGTCTCTCGCTCTGCGAGCCCCCCCCCCCCCCGCGGACGAAGGAAAACAGCCCACCGTTATGGGAGTGTCTCCCACCTCGACGGGGTTTTCTCGGAAGGTTATGAAAAAAAGATTGCAAAACCGTGGCGTTTGGGCGTGTGACGACATGATTGCAAGATTTGTCCTGTGAAACATCTTTACCACGCCGCAGGATGCCCATGGAACGATAGAACCGAGGACCTAATCGGGCCCCTTCCTGCTGAAATAATTGTGATCTGAACAGAAAGTGGACGAATCGGTTCGTCGCGTGAAATCGGAGTTTTCGCTCGCGATGATGGTAATTGAATTGTGCCGTTGAGAATCGATTATTTATCCAAGAAGACTCGGCGGATATTATTATTATTACTCTGCTTGATTAATTATCCATGAAAATGTTGGGGGGGGGGGGGGTGACGCAGCGGTTCGTGCGCTGCGCTTTAAAACCGGTGACTTGAGTTCGATTCCCGGCCGCCGCCGATTTCAGTGGCGAGTGACACTGAACTTGAACTTCTTTTGCACCATATGTAGCTAATCGGAGGTGATCACTGCCTGCGGCCAGGCGGTGGATGGACGAAAAGGTTTGCGCATATCCGTATCCAAAACACGTCCTAAAATAAATGTATAAAGCGCCTTAAAACGGGACAGCGTATGAATGTGATGGTGGAGACGAGATGAATGAAATCGATGAAAGGAAGCAATGGGTGGCAAATCTGCGAAGATGCGTTGAATGCGGTGAGAGTGAAATTGATTACAGTCTTTGACGATTAATGGATTAATCTTCTTGGTTCTTTCGGCAAAGTCACGTAGAAGGGAAATAATAAAATAATAAAATTAAACATAATACAATAATTCTCACGACGTTTCGGCCACAGCGCAAGCAGCCGTCCTCAGGTGAAGAACAGGTCTGTCGGAAAGACAGCGTCTGAATGGTTTAAGCTTTAAATCGAAAGATTAATGGATTGAATGAAATGGGGTTAATGGGTGAGAGCCATAACAATGAGAATATGAAGAGGGGACAGTAACGGCGGCGGTGGCTCTGAGAAGGAGATCAAGGGGTCGCGCGTGGGGAGCTCGGGAACAATGAGGGTGGGCTTTGAGTGCGGAGACCAAACTTGGTGAGAGAAAGTGACCGCTCAATGTGGGGGGGCAAATTCGTTCCAGTGAAGGGGGCGGGCGAGAAGAGAGACAGAGAGAGAGAGCGTGGATGTTGAGCACAAGGGGGAAGGAGGGACAGGGAGATAGACAGCAAAGGTAGCGGGCGAGAAAGACGACGTAGAAAAATACAAGCGTCACTTAACATTCACATAACATATACTCAACAAACACGTAACATATACATAGCATACACATAACATATACTTAACAAACACATAACATATACTCAACATATAATAAACATATACATAACATATACTCCACATATAATAAACATATACATAACATATACAAAGCGTATCGTGTTGTAAGGAGAAACACAGCTGTATTTTATTATTTTAAGGGCAAAAATGAGCGAGTGAGTCGTATGAAAGGGCTGTCGCGTCGTGTGTGTTTAGACATCTGTAGGTCCGTGGCTTCTCCCCCATTGTCTGCCGTGGTGCCCCCCGTTTTGTGTCCTAGTTGTTGGGAACCTCCAGAGGTAGCGATCTTGTTTGCAAGAACGACACACGTGTGTTGACACGCGTGTTGACACACGTGTTGGTTGCATGGTAACCGGTGTTGTTGGATAATAACGGGCATGGGTGGAGAGAGAGGAGTGGACAAAGGAGACCGGCCAATTAATCCCCACGCCCATGACACCTGAGTCCCTGACTCCCTGGCGTTGTCCGCGTGTGTGTGTCCGTGTGTGTAGTGAATGTGTGTAGGTGTGTGTGTGTATGTGTGTCCGTGTGTGTAGTGTGTGTGTGTAGGTGTGTGTGTCCGTGTGTGTAGTGTGTGTGTGTAGGCGTGTGTGAAGTGTATGTAGTGAATGTGTGTATGTGTGTAGGTGTGCGTGTAGGTGTGTGTATGTGTGTCCGTGTGTAGTGAGTGTGTGTCCGTGTGTGTAGTGAATGTGTGTGTGTGTGTATTTGTTGTTTTTGTGTGCTCAGCGGTATAGTAGAGGGGCAAATAATTTCACTGTAAGCCCAGGTAACAAGGTGTCTGTGTGTAACAAGGTGTGTCTGTGTGTGTGTGTAACAAGGTGTGTCTGTGTGTCTCTAACAAGGTGTGTGTGTGTGTGTCTGACAAGGTGTGTCTGTGAGTCTGTGTGTGTAACAAGGTGCGTGTGTGTGTCTAACAAGGTGGAGAGCGGTGGTGTAGCGGTTAGCGCGCTGGGCTATGAACCTCATGGCGACCCGGTTCGATTCCCGCTCACGGCCAACATCAGTGACGATTATCTGAACCGGTCCTGGGCCTCCCCCCTAGGTCGACTCAGCCTCAAATGAGTGCGGTGTGTAAACATTGTCGGTATGTAAACATAGTCAATATGGAGACAAAGGCGGTCGGGCGTGGTTCTGGCCACCCACCCCCTCGTGACCGTTCCGGCCTTCATTGGTGCTCGCTAACAGCACTTGCCCCTACAGTCTGTTAAGGCTATACGGGGGATCTTTGTCTTTGTGTAACAAAGCTGAGCGTGGTGGGGACCGGCTTTACCGGCCAGATCAGATTTGTGTGTTTTTTTTCTGTCCTACACACACACACGGCCGCGTGCCGCACCCCAAAGATTTTGCTCGAAGCAGAATTTTGCAGCGCGGCAGCGTTTGGCCGAGTGCGCCCGGGGGTCGATCGCTGTCGCCCCTCGCAGCGCCAGACGCCGCAGGGCCGTCGTGTCGAGACAAATGAAGACGACGAATTCTGTTGCTGGCATCCACGTTCCATGCCGCGCGGTTGCCGACCGCAGTCCTCTCCCCCCCGCCCCCCGAAACGGCCCAAAATATCGGAGGCAGCCCCGCTCCAAGGTGCGATCGATAGGAGGCCGCGTTCCTGGCGTCGAGCGAAAGGAGCCTGGCGCAAAGCTAAGCACGAGGATGATGCGATGACAGACCCTGCAGCGTGTCGGTCGGACACCGTGCGGATGATTGACGCCGTGCGGATGATTGACGCCCTGCGCAATTCCGCGATCGCAAAGTCGCCGTTTGTGGCTCTGTGTTCAGCCCCTCCCCCACGCACCGCCTCCTTGCAGTTTTGCGTGGGTCCAGGTTTTGGCTTGACTTTGACATCTCAGCAATGATGATGTTAGATCATAAAAAATTAGCGGCCGTTTGTCAATTCGCCCCACGCGCTTTGTCAGTCGGAGCCAGTCGGAGCCAGTCGTGCAAGTTGGTAAAAGTTGGACCCGGGGGGGGAGGGTTGGGGGGAGGACCATTTCGGATGCCACTCAAGCCGGGTGACACCACTGCAGCCAGGAATCAAATCCACGTGGCCGGTTTCATGGCCCAGTGCACGAGCCACTGACGCTCCCACTCTCGCCCACGGTATGTACGTGCGGACGATGTTGAACGTCTCTCGCACCGCACGTAGCCAACCGCGCTAATCGGAGGTGCTTGCCAATACATAGCTTTTGATCCGCCTAGAGAGTCTCTTTGACGTTCAACATTAACGGGGAGCGCACAACCACTTTTCTTTTCGCGTGCGAATCTTTATCACGTGAAACTACTGGTCACCGGGAGCGCGGTTGAGGCGCAATTAGTGCGGGATGAATGAGCCAAGCGTACGCTGGGGTTCCCGCGTCCGTGTGTTGCACAACTCGAAGCAAATTTACGCACGGACCTGGCACGAGGCCGTCCCTGGGTTTGCGAAGGCAAAGGTGCAGCCCTGCAATGTCTCGCCCACGCCACCACTCGCAGGTGGGCCCTCCACAAGAGGGAAAGTTTGGAGAGGCTCTCCAGTGGTTCTTTTGGCCTACTTTTCCACGTCTTGAAAGAGGTGGGGGCGTACCCACACTTCAACCCACCACAGGGGACCGAACTATTCACGTGATCTACCCATTCGTACTTCTGGATGGGCAGATGTGGGGAGGGGGCGGTTAACAAGCGTGCACCGTTGTGTCGTTCTACTGCAGAGATTTTCATCGCAAGGCCGCGGGCCCCTGGCGGTCCCTGGTGGCCTTTAGTGCGGCCCCTGGCATGCAAGCCCCCGGCAATACACAACACGTGAACACCCCCTCATCATCATCATCGTGCTGCTGTCAAACCCCCAATGGTTTCATACGTGTGACGGCCCTCGCAGCGATGTCTTATCGGTGAAATTCGTCCCCCTCTGAAAATGAGTGAAGAACGCCGCTCGACCGAATGGGAGGCGCGGAATAAACGTTGAGTGGTCTAACCAGCGACCTCTCAACCGCAAGTCCAGTGTGCTGATCACTAACAACCATGGCAGCATCCCAACCCTCCCCCTCCCCCTTTAGGTTGACTCAGCCTAAAAACGAGAGGCAGGTGCAGTCATGGAGCTATGCACCTTTAATTCATCTAGATTGAAAACTCGTTTCTTAAGAACTGCTTTTGTGTGTGTTTAGTTTGTTGTCCTTACCCCGCATTTCGGATTAACACGGTTGGCTACGTACTGCCGAAATAAGTTCAACGTAGTACATACGTTAATTCATAAGTGGCCGGAGCGTGCATTGTGGTGGCAGCGGTGGCGGCGGTGGTCATTGCGGGCGTGTCCAGCCCGTCGCGTACGCGCGTGCCGTGCCGGCCCGAACAGGGTGCTTGCTCACGGAACTTGATGCCGACTCCGCTGCTTGTGTACCGCAGGGCTGGATCGGGAGGAACATTCGGATCCCCGTGTGCAGCGCGTACGTTGCTGACATCGAGCTGGCACACAATGGGCGGTGAGTAGGAGCACGGTGCCGAGATCAGCGCCGGTGGTGATGGGGACGATGATGATGTTGTTGCTTACGACGATGATGATCTATTGCTTCTGCTGATGATGACCTTCGTGAGGATGATGATCGTGGTGGTGGTGGTGATAGTGGTGGTCTTGATGGGCTGATGGTGATGATGATGCTCTTGCTTCTGTTATGGTAATGAAGATGTTGACCAATCGTGGTGATGATAGTTGTGGGATGATGATGATGATGGAGACTCGTTTACGCTGGTGATCATCGTGATAGTGGTGATTGGCTAAAGTTGACCTATAGCTTCTGCTGCTGCTGCTGCTGATGATGATGTTGTTGATGAAAATGGTGACTCGTGGCAGTGATGAATGACAGTGCTCATGGTAATGAAGTGATCATTGACGATGATAACGAGTATGATGGCACGCCTGTTTTTGCTGATGATAATGTGATGATAATGACGTTGCTGATAACAATGTGAGTGAAGGATGATGGTGACCCTTATGTCACTGCTGCTGATGGTGATAATGATGCTGATGCTGATGTGGTAGTGGTAATGGTTTAACTACTGGGGAGACAAAGGCGGCCGGGCAAGGTGCTGGCCACCCATCTTCTCGTGTCTCGTATTGTCCTTCACAGGTGCTACTCGCTGACAGCACTTGCCCCAACAGTCTATTAAGGCTTCAGGGGAGATCTTAATCTTTGTATAACTACTGCTGCTTATGCTGCTTATGATGATGTTGGTAGTGCTCTGCGTTATTGTAACCCTGCTATTGCTGCTGTAATGTCAGGGATGCTGGTAACTGCTCTTGCTGCTGCAGTTTCTGATGATTAATTGGAGGTGGTACCGTCCCTGCTGCTGTCCAGATATTCTAGAACCCCCTTCCCCTCTTGCTGCCCGTTCCGGGTTCAACAAAAATTCGCACGAATATCACGCAAGAGAGTGTTGTCCTGAAAAGTGTATGACAGCAATCATGATGATTACAAAGATGATGATGACTGTGTGTATGACCATGTTGATGATGATGATAACAACGATGATGCCGATGATGACTATAATGATGATGATGACTATGATGGTGATGATTGACGATCATGACGCTCATTACGACGATGAATTGGGACACTGGTGGTGGTATCCCTGTTGCAGGGCGACATGTCAGTGCGGCTCCTCCATGGCTCTGCACACTCACTTGGCGCAGCAGAACAACACTCACCCCGACGACACCGTGTGGAATCCCGACCTGCACACCAGCGACGAGCCCACGGACGCCTACGGCGACTTCATCTGCCAGGGTCTGGGCAAGTCCCAGCGCAAGGTGCCACCATGTGCCACGGAGACGACACGGAACGCACCTCAAGTGCCTCGCCTCTCATCTCACTCTACTCCCCTCCACGCACCCTCCTACCTCTCCCCACTCATCTCACTCTACTCCCCTCCAAACACTCTCCTACCTCTCCCATCTCATCTCACTCTACTCCCCTCCACACACTCTCCTGCCTCTCCGCTCTCATCTCACTCTACTCCCCTCCAAACACTCTCCTACCTCTCCCATCTCATCTCACTCTACTCCCCTCCACACACTCTCCTGCCTCTCCGCTCTCATCTCACTCTACTCCCCTCCAAACACTCTCCTACCTCTCCGCTCTCATCTCACTCTACTCCCCTCCAAACACTCTCCTACCTCTCCCCTCTCATCTCACTCCACTCCTCTCCATGCACTCTCCACTCTCATCTCACTCTACTCCCCACCACACAATGTATTGAATTGTGTAACATCTCTGTCGAGTGTCACTGTTGAGTTTCACTATCATCGTGGTCAGTGGAAAGCTCATGTCGCTGCCCACTTTAAATGTGACTACGTTATCCACCAGTGACCAGATGCCGCTACATTTACCACGATGTGTTTAAGAGTCGCACCCCGGAATCGTGACATCACCGATGAACTCTCTGGAGGTGAAAGTTGTTCCCCAACTGAGAGACAGAAACCGTTGATGAGTGAACAGGAACCCAGTGTCAACAGAGGTCTTTCTTTTGTAGGGAGATGTGGGTAAATATAACTACACCCTAAAACAAATGTACGCTTTAAGCAAACGGACCGTGATCACTCAAATACTCACATGAAGCGAGAAGGGGGTTGGCGCATTGGGCTCTGGCTGCGCTATGAACCCGTGCGAGCCTGAGTTCGAGTCCCGGCCACAGCTAGCATCGGTGGCGCGTGATGCCGGAACCAGACGCTGACCAACCATTTTGTTTTTCCCAGTTTGAAACACTTTCACACGAAGGGTTGAAAGAGTTTATGTGTTGGCCCTGTCCATCGGTCGGTAACGGAGTGCATACCTGTCAACCCCTTATCGGTGCCCTACCTTATCACAGACCAATTCAGACTTTATTGGTCACCCCGTGCCCTTTTAAATCTCAACGTTCATCCTACAAAGTCCCATCACAAGAGAGAAACACAAACAAATAGATATAAACAGTTTTACGTATTAATTTTGATTATTGATGTCCATGATGCTACTTATCATGCTGCTGTCTGTGATCTTGCATGCTGATGCTGTCCCATTATTTTTTTTTTGGTCATATGAATTTTTTTCCCCGTATTTAAATGGCTGTGCGCCGTATGAACCTGAACTAAATTTCCCTGTACAAGAATTTGGGGTAAACCATGTGGGTTGACACGGTATAGGAGTGGGGCGGTGGGCGGGGGTGGGGACGGGGGGCGGGGTGTGACGACGAATCTAGTAAAGTTGACCCATTGTGTTGAGGTTTGTGTTGCTGTCCAGGATTTACCCCGAATTGAAAGGCGGCTGAATTAATCAAAGGGTTGCCTAAAAGTGGGAGACGCAAACAACTCGAGGGGGAAAATGGCGACTTGCAAATAATACGCAAACACGCTTTGCCCCGACAGTTTTTCTATCGGCGTCCATGCTGCCAACGAAAACTGGGAGGACATGAATCACCTTGAGATTATAACCGACTACTGTTGTCATGGTCCATTACTTGGGTCACTTAAAAAATGGCGGCTGTGCCACCATCCTGCCTCCAGAAGGCGGGAAACCCCCCACAGAAGCCACGCCCAGCGTGACGCGACTGCCGATGACGTCACCAAACCCCGCCCATCACCTCCAATACAGCGGCAGATTTGAGACTCTTTTTCCGCCGGAACTATTTTCGCGCCATCTGATGAGTCGAGCGATTTGTCGACGAATCGATGACCTAACCCTTTCCCCTTCTGATGACATACATGTACGTATGTCATCGGAAGGGGGCAGTCGTGTCGCTACAGTTCCCCTGTGGCGAGTAACAATGTCTTTAAAAACAACGCCGCTACGCCTCCCTGAAATAAAATGAACGCTGAATCGCTTGCACGTTCTGAGATTCGGAGGCGAACATCTCAGAACGGGAAAGGGTTAAACAGTCGGAGAGCCCAGCTCTACTGCTAATTTAATATTTCTGAAGATGATTTTGTTTTGTTTATGGGAAAAAAATGCGCATAT
The DNA here is from genome assembly GCF_015708825.2 of Lethenteron reissneri. Taxonomy (NCBI): domain Eukaryota; kingdom Metazoa; phylum Chordata; class Hyperoartia; order Petromyzontiformes; family Petromyzontidae; genus Lethenteron; species Lethenteron reissneri. The sequence goes on along the minus strand of NC_083815.1, from coordinate 2,361,621 downwards.
GCCAACTCACGTTTTCCTTGCCACCAGTACACACGGGTGTCATACAAGACGAGCGCGGACCTGCTGTACAACGTGCTCACGCGCATCTGGGGGCTGCGCACGCCCAACCTGGTGATGTCCGTCGTGGGCGGGGAGTCCAACTTCCAGCTGAAGCCGTGGGTGCGTGATGTCCTGCGCACGGGCCTCATGCGCGCTGTGCAGAGCACAGGTCAGTGTAGCGCAATGCAGCATGGCGCAGAGCGCGTGCGGTGCGACGCGCGGCGCGACCCTGCGTGTGTGATGTGGCTAGCCCATCCTACTGCTACTCCCTGCTCCTACCCCAAAGCTCCGACGGGGCCTACCCCCAACCCCTATCACTACTCCTATCCCTATCACGACATCTATCACTATCCCAACCTCTATCACCACCCCTTTCACCACCCCTATCACTACATCTATCACAACCCCAAACTCTATCACTACACCTATCACCACCCCTACCCTAACCCGTCCTTAACCACTCCCACCCCCACCTGCCCCTCTAACTGTGACCATAACTACACCACCACATTTAGCATAGTACAGAGCCAACCGTGCTAATCGGAGGTGTGGTGGAAGGACAACAAATTAAACACACAGCAATGCGTCGCTCCCTGTCTCCCTCTCCGCTGCCTCCCTGGACCCCCTCCTCTGGCCGCGTGTGTTCATCCCCCCCCCCCCCCCCCGTCGTCTCTGCTCTCTCTCCACTCTCTCCTCTCCCCGTGCTCTCCCAAGGCGCGTGGCTCATCACGGGCGGCCTGCACACGGGCGTGATGCGCCACATCGGCGAGGCGGTGAGCGAGCACTCGATGGCTCGCACGCCCGCTGAGCACAAGGTGGTGGCCATCGGCATCGTGCCGTGGGGGCAGCTCGCTGGGCGCAAGGCGCTGCTCAACAAGCGGGTGAGTGCCGACGCGCCCACGCCCGGCCACGTCGCCCCCCGAACCGATCCAACAAAAACTAAACTACAGTCGGCTCTCGATTATCCGCGTGCGGTTTATCCGATTTGCGGATTGACCGCGCAGCTGAGATTTTGACGTGAATTAATAACTCATGGATTTTCCCTTAAACCCAAAATAATCATCTAAAAACAGTATCGCATTGTTATTCTTGGAAATGTTTATTACATGTCACGTGCTTAAACCGAACACATATGTTGCTCCAGTTAATCCGAAATCCACGCGATCACCTCTACAGTACAGTAGTTGCATATCTTTACAATAGTGGGTGGAGTTTGATTGATTTTGATTGCCGTGGCTCTGCTTTCCATTTAGTTGGCCAAGTCTTCTGCGCAGGAGCAGGAAAGTGTTATCACTGAGCACGCACATCGATCGTTAGTTTTTGGCATCGCGATCCGTGGATAATCGAGAGTCTACTGTATTTTTATTTGACCAGGTAAGGCCCACTGAGCTGTCATAGCGCTTTTTCAGAAGCGTCCTGGCCCATCACAAATGGCAGCCCGACGAAGTGGCTTACCATCACGTGGAATTTACCGCAGCATGTCGATTCTAAATGTGGAGGGAAAAAGCGGAGTTTCCACGTGACCACAGGGGGAGAGAAAGAGGGAGAAATGCAAACTCTAAATATACAGCAGCAGCCATTGTCACGGTCGGGATCTAACCCAAGACCTCTTGCATACCAGGCGAGGCAGTTAACATCTCCTAGCCACCGTGTTGCCTATCAATCGGAGCTGGGCCAAGCTCTCTGTGACCCCCAGTGAGAGACACGAGTCTTCAAATGACCGAGGAGCCACGAGACGGAGGAGCGCAGGGCCGGGTTGTTCGGGGTGCTCAAGCAGCCAGTTCACTCACTCTACCCGCACAGGGAATGCTGCCGCTGGGGGGGGAGGGGGGGTGGGGTTACCCTTCGGAAGTTCGAGATGAGATGCGTGACCTTAGGCGCCCTGAGCTGCCGAGGAATTTCAGCAAATGCAAAAGAAAAGTATTACTATTATAAATCGTGTGGTGCTGTACTGTCCACTGCTTTCGCCTAGGGTCTCCGGAAGGAGTACACGGTGCCAGGCTGGGAGCGGCCTCTGCTGCCGCTGGACAAGAACCACTCGCACTTCCTGCTCGTGGACGACGGCAGCACGGGCAAGCGGTCGACGCGCGTGCACACGCTGCGCGTGCACCTTGAGCGGTTCATCGCCAAGCAGAAGACGATGCACGGTGGTGAGCGGTGCACGCGCGGGTTTGAGCGTGGGGGAGGTGGCTCCCAACTCCAAACCATGCCCCACGGAACTTTGCGCTGCCCCAAAAGCACATTAGAAGGCAGTTGAGTGTATCTGCTTGGCAGGGCGGACATCTCTGAAAAGTTCTTCCATAGTTCACCGGATTCTTTCAGTCTAAGTAAAGATTCTGATTCTACTTCTGAGGATAGCGCAATACGGTAACACGTGTGCCTCGCAAGGGAGAAGTTCCTGGGTTGGATTTCCGAAGTGGGGTGCCTTCTCCGTGCAGAGTTTGTGCGTTTTCCCCCTCTGTTTCGCATGGGTTTCCTCCAGCTTCCCCGGTGTCCTGCCATAGCTCAAAGAAAAAAAACATGCAATGTTTCTAACATTGGCCAAACCATCCCAAGGCTGCAAACATTTCCTGCAAATGATTCAATTGGGATGACGCACGGCAACAACATCGCCCCCCTTCTGAGAAAACTCAACGGGACCCTCCTGATCGAAGATTCTTGAGACTCGGTGGGCATTTCCTGGGTAGACGAGCGGGATACCAATCCTAATAATCATGATCACCAACTTTCAGACTAAGTCGCTCGCAACGAACGCTCTGGCTGTAAGAAAGTAGAAGGCACACAGGGGCTGTTCGCTATTGCGGGACCCCAGTTACCCTTGCGACCCCAGCGACCCAAGCAACCCCAGTGTGACCCCGCTTAATGGCTCATGCGGGTTGGTGTTGCCCGACAGGGACGGGCTGCATCGAGATCCCGGTGCTCTACGTGCTGATCGGCGGCGAGCTGGAGGTGCTCAAGGTGGGTGGGCGGCGGTCTCCCGCAAATCCCTCGTCCGGCTGCGGCTGCTCGCGGCCTCAGAAAGCGGTTGTTGGTCAAAGGGGCGAGCGATCGGCTTCAGCCGGGTGGTCCGTACGCGTACGGAGATGAGTCCCGCGGTTTTTGCAGTACGAGTCGTCGAAGGAGGGGAAAAGGGTGAGGAGTACGGGCTGTGAAGTGTTTCGTTTGCGAGCCGGGCAGTGGCCTCGTCACCGCGGAAGGAGGCGGCTCGGTTGGCGGACGGTCTTGGGTGGAGGGAGGCGAGTTGCAGAGTTTAGCAGCGTGGGGTGCGTGGTGGGTTGAGGCAAAACAGTCCGTGTTGCAGAGTCGACAGTGAAGCAGAATTGATACGGCACGATCGGTGCAGTTGAATATACATATGTCCGTTCATCTTACTTCTCCACGCTCACACACTCCGGCCAACGTGGCACCACAACAAAACTTGGCAGAACGTTGAGAGAGAGTCCTGGGGAAGATCAGCGAGCGTGGAAGCTCCGAACGGACGACGTGAAAGGAGGCGAAGGAACGACGTCCGAACGACGCCAATTACCCGGCGGTGGCGGCCGGCAGCGGCTCACATACGCACCCCCCCCCTCCCTTCTCCCAACCCCCCCCCCGCCCCAACCACCATCGGCAGACGGTGCAGGACGCGGTGGTGAACGGGACGCCCTGCCTCGTGCTGGGCGGCTCCGGTGGCATCGCCGACATCATCACGGCGGTGGTGTCCGTGTCCCCCGATGAGATCACCGCCGAGATGGTGGCCACCCACCACCACGCGGCCTTCCCCAACGAGGACGAGCTGAGCGGCGAGCAGCTCGACAAGTGGACCGACGTGGTGAGGAGGGGGAGGCACGAGGCGGTGGTGGCAGTCGTGGAGGGGGAGGTGGTGGAGGTGGTGGATGTGGTGGTGGAGGTGGTGGAGGTGGTGGAGGTGGTGTAGGTAGAGGAGGTGGTGGAGGAGGTGGAGGAGGTGGTGGAGGTGGTGGTGGTGTAGGTGGAGGTGGTGTGGGTGGAGGAGGTGCTGGAGGTGGTGGAGGTGGTGGTGGAGGTAGTGGTGGTGGTGGTGGTGGTGGATGTGGTGTAGGTGGTGTAGGTGAAGGAGGTGGTGGAGGTGGTGGAGGTGGTGGAGGTGGTGTAGGTGGAGGAGGTGGTGGAGATGGCAGTCGTGGTGGTGGAGGTGGAGGAGGTGGTGGAGGTGTTGGAGGTGGTGGAGGTGGTGGAGGTGGTGGAGGTGGTGGAGGTGGTGAAGGTGGAGGAGGTGGTGGAAGTGGCAGTCGTGATGGTGGTGGTGGAGGAGGTGGAGGGGGTGGTGGAGGTGGTGGAGGTGGTGGAGGTGGTGGAGGTGGTGGAGGTGGTGGAGTTGACGAATCCGCCACCGCTCGACCGCATCACCGCCCCGTTGCTTATGGCACACCCATCCACTCATTGCCATAGCAATGTGGAATATCCACCGCCGGCTGGAGCCCAGCAAGTGGAGACTACAGCCGACCGACGACGCTCGTTTGGGTACGGCGGTGGCGGCGTCGTGGTCGCCGTGGATGTTTCCGCGCGCAGAAACCAGCTCCGCGTGCGTGAGCGTTGGTTGCGCAAGTCTAGGCGCGGCTCGGGCACGTGTGGGCGTTGCGTGATGTACGAGACGCTGACGGGTCCCACACGTTGCCAGATCTCGGGGAACAGCCGCCTCCAGCAAATTGGCCTCCCATTACAAACCCCACAAATCTCTCATGGCCCAAATCACGGTTAGATTCTGATAGATGAGTGAAAGGGCATCGTAACCTTTCGTTTTGAAACTGTAGTTGAATTGATGGTTTAAAAAAAATACGTCTAAAGAGTTTACTGTAAATGTCACATTTGGCAATGCGATGAATTGTGGCCCGACTCAATTTCAAAGTGTCACTTGTGTGAATTTATATGTATTATTATTAGTATCATCCCTACGCTTGTTTACTCAGGAAAGACCTCGGCGAGTCTCGAGACCATTCTTCAAGACGGTCCTGCCAATTTTTCCCAGGAGGTGTAGGGGGTCATGTTGCTGCTCTGTGTGTAATACCCACCGAGTGAATTTTCCAGCATTTTTTTTCAGCATCGGGGATGTGTTGGCCACTACCAGTTACAATTCTTTACGTCTTTAGCTATGGGAGGAAATCAGGGGACCCAGAGGCAACGCTTGCAGAGATGCACCCAGGTCTGGAATGCAACCCAGGTCGGGAATTGAACCCAGGCTCTTATTCCTACGAGGCAGAAATGTTACCACTGCGCCGCCCTGCCCGCATGTTTGACCGTCGTAGCTGCTGTGTCGAGGAATCGGGTTCCGCAGACTCTTGTGATGGAAACAAATATTGCACTCTGGAGGTGATCGGGAGGCTCGGAGGGAGGTCAAAGCCCTGAGCCTCCACTTATGAGATCCTGGGTTCAAATCCAGGTTACAGCCACCTTCCATTAACCCGGGGGTTTGCCAGTGTAATGAGTTGATGGTCTCAGTCAGTTCGCCAAAAAATGAACCCAAAATATATATATTGTCGTGCATTTAATTTGGCAAAATTCCATGTCTAAGAATTGAAAATGTTGGTTTGACTGCCTGGGAACTCGCAATTACTCGGTGTAGCAGGGTGGGTCGGGTGAATGCTTGACCCCCTGCTGTGTCGCTGGACCTCGAGGTCACTTTATGAGGCAGCTCTGTGACGTCCGCTTCCACGGGCCATTCGCTCCAACGCGAGCGGAAGCCCCGACAGCGGTTCGGCCTCGGGCCGCGATGCCACGACGCTGGCCGCCACCCAGGGCCGTGTGGCGCTCGGGCCCCGCTGTGAGACGGCGGACTGAGCTCGTGTTATTTGAACCGCGGGTTCAGAAAACTCATGACATTATTTGAGCCCCCCGGGGTACAGAGTCCCGGGCACCGCGGTGGCGAGATGTTAACTACCTCGCCTGGTGTACAGGAGGTCGTGGGTTCCATCCCGACCCTGACGCCTGCTGTGTATTTGGAGTTTGCGGTGTCTCTCTACCAGTAGTCGCGTGGATTTTCATCCGGGTCCTCTGGTTTTTTCCCTCCACCTTTTAGAATCAATGTACGTTTAGAGTATTTGGCCACTGCTATAAATTACCACGTGATGAGCCACTTCGTTGAGTTTAACATGTAGCCTTTTGGGACAAATATTATCCATAATACAGGTTTTTTTGAGTTAGATCCCGTAAATATAAATGTGTCGTTAAACCCGGCACCACCCGACACAGCCAATTAGTAAGGTTTGTCACATAAACAAAACATGCCAATTCGTTACTAGTACAGCACACCGGTGTGTTGGAGAGTACATCTACAACATTTACAATCTGGGTACGACGTTTCGCCAGTAATTACAACTGTCATCATTTTCGTTGCGCTATCATTTGTGAGAGCCAGATCGCTTCTGAAAAAGAGCTAATATAGCTCCGTGGGCCTTACCTGGTTAAAAAAAATTATTTAGTTTGAAATTACAGCAGGAGCTCATAGCACAACCTTAAATTGGTCTTCCCTCGCCCCCCCCCCCCCCACCCACGCACTCTCTCCCCGTGCAGATAAAGAGCATCGTGGAGCAGTCCAACATGCTGACGGCGCTCACTGAGGAGGAGCATGAGGTCGCGGAGCCCATGGACACCGTGATCCTCAAGTCGCTCTTCAAAGGTCGGTCCGTCTGCCAGTCCGACTGTCTGCTCAACCACCCCACCCACTGTCGGTCAGCCGCTCGATTTATTCATCCATCCCTCTGTCTGTCGATCTCTCTATTCATACGTCCATCCTTCTGTCTATAAATCCTCTCTTGCTATTTATATTCTTAGGTCTTTCGGTGAAGTCACGTAGATAGGTTGAAAGAAAATAACAGAAATGACAGAAAACGACGACGTTTCGATTGCAACGCAAGCGGTCGTCATCAGGTGAAGGGAAACCAATTCCTCTCTCTGTTTGTCAGCGCCGCTGTCCCTCCATGCATCTCTCCGTCTGTCCGCTCGTCCATACCTCCCGTCAGTTTGAATCTCATCACTCCGTCAGCCCCTCTGACGTCAATCCCGATGACTTGGTCGTCTTCTCTTTCTATATTTCGTGTGATGGTTTTATGCTCCTTGACGAGATCGGCGAGGTATCGTGGTGTCGACGACGGCTCACCCCGTCGTGCGCCGTGCCACCCTCCGTGGGTTGCTTGCTTCACGGCGCTTGCATCATCGGTCTGCTAAAAGCCGTCCGCGGGATCTGTCTGTCGTTTGCCGGGTGCACGTTTAGCGTGCCGCGGTAAGAGCCACGAGGCGGCCGAATACAAGGACGAGCTGAACCTGGCGCTCGCCTGGAACCAGATGGACATCGCCAAGAGCGAGATCTTCAACGGCAACATCGCGTGGAAGGTAACGGCGGGCTCTGGCGCAGGTGCCTGGTTGTTCGTAAACTCGTGCGACCCCGCGGCCCTGCGTCGTTTCCCGCGGTTGTCGCCGCACAGCCCGCCGATGCAGGCCAGGGCTCTTCCCGCTTGTCTTCGTTATTCTCCCGAGGCTCCAGATGTCCTCTTTTCACGTGAAATTTTACGAACGTTACAAATGTGTTTACCAACAAACGATTGCATGCACGTACGTGTTTTTAACTTCTTTCGCACCGTACGTAAACAACCGTGATAATCGGAGGAGCGAACGATTGGTGGGTGGGTGGCGACGTTGGTGCCGTTCAGGGTGGAGAGCCAGCGTCGTTATCTACGAACGACAGCTTGAGCCGAACGCCGCTCGTTTCTGGCGCGTCGTGTCTCTCGTGGTCGCGCTGCCGTGCGCCGCTTCCCTGACGTGGTTTTTGGGTTCCGCCGTGTGATGTTGTTCGCGTTGTGACGCCCGACGCTTCGCTATCGCGAGCAGAGAGCCACTTCAGAAACTGAATTGAATTCTGGGCACATTATAATCTTTACAGTGAGTAGTTAAGCATCGTGAGTGGGGTTTTATTTATTTTGGTCCCCCCACCACCAACCACCCCATCAGCGGAGCCCAGCCCCGCGTCCGTGGAATCGACGAGCCGCCACAGGGTGGTAAGACGACGCGTCGTAGCGCGCCAGCCGTGGCCGCGACCCGAGCATGCGCCCGTTGTGCGTTGCAGGCGAAGGACCTGGAGGAGTCGATGCACGTGGCGCTGGTGAGCGACAAACCCGACTTCGTGAAGCTCTTCGTCGAGAACGGCGTCAACATCGGCGCCTTCCTCACGGTGAAGCGGCTGCAGCAGCTGTACCGTGCCGCAGGCACCCAAGAGCGTCCTGCACAAGCTGCTAAGCGACAAGCTGGCGCGCCGGAAGGATGATAAGGGGGGATCCTTCCTCTTCGGGAAAAACGACGATGACGACGACGACGAAGACGGCGGCAGCAATGAAGCCGACGCGGCCGCCACGATGGCAGAGGACGAGGCCAACGGCGGCCCGCTGAGCGGCAGCAATCCGGACGTGGTCCGCAAGCCGGGCTTCACGATGCACGATGTGTCGCTGGTGCTGCACGACTTCCTGGGCGATGTGTGCGAGCCGATCTACCAGGGCTCCACGGAGAAGAGCTCGCTGAAGACCGTGAGTCGCCGCTCCCGCGCGGGGTTACCGTCGCCGCTCCCGATCGCTGCTTGGACGCGAGGCCCTTGGTGGTGTTAGGCTCCCCACCTTCCCCCCCACCTTGCGTTTAAAGGAACCTCTGGGAGGGTGTGTTCATGATCCCGGTCGCACCTTGAGAACGGCAATTGTTTGTTCCGTCGCGTGAGAATTTTATCGATCGGCCGAGTCGGGCGGAGGAGGGTCTGACAACACGACGTTTTACTTCCACGCCGATATGACCCAAGGCACAATAACGAATCGTAATGCGGGTCACGAAAGCCTGTGTGTTAAAGAAGTGTTTCTCTTTAGTGGCCACCACAGGGCATCACGTGATTTAGAAGTTTACCTGTAGTGTTCTGATGATAATTGTCATAAAATGTATTCACAAAATGCTAATTACTGTTATTTTGCTCTGTTTGGTGAGTAGGGGGTACGTGTATGTTGGGGAAGGATGTATATATAAATATATATTTTTTTATCCATTCCATAAATTTTCTTCACCTATTCTTCTGGGAAAGTGAACAATAACATGTACACGAAACTGCAATTGCCCCCCGGGGTAAATGGGCCATTTCCACTAATCGCACCGTTGCTTAACTTCGTCGCGCTCAGCTGTTCAAGAGCAAGGTGAAGGAAGTGGAGCAGGCTTACATGGACGAGACCGACTCGCCAACCTATGAAGAGGATTCCACGAGGCCAAAGATGTACCCGTACAGGGACCTCTTCATCTGGGCCGTGCTCCAGAACCGGAGGCAAATGGCACTCTATTTCTGGGAAATGGTGAGGCACTCCGGTGGGTTGGTGGGTTCAGGGCCTTGGTTTGCGGCAATGTGACTAGACCCAGAGACAAACCGTTCAAAGAAGAAGGTCACATTTTTGGGGTTTTGTCTTCGACCAAAATAGTGCGAGAGCTGCATCGCACGCAGAGCCACTTGCACGCGAACACAACAGGTGATGTAAAAAATTTCTTCTATTTAGCCTCTTCCCCTCCCACCCCTTAGTTATTCTTCAATACGGCTTAACCGCACATTTGTGTCCTCACCAAGACGGTAACAGGGTGCATCTCTGAGAAAGTCTGGGCCCGTTTACGACGATCCAATTTGCGACGACGGGGTTTCCAGGAACGCGTTGTGACGTCGTCGTAAAAGCGGGGAGCACCTCTGCTTAACACTTTAGAGTATAAACAACTGAATAAAGTGAATATCTTTTTTTCTAAAAATGGCTTCCATCTCCAGGGCATCCTTTTTTCAGAGGAGCCTCCCTGGGAGATATCCAAGCCTTCGCGGCACGTAGATTTCCCACTTTTTGTCAGCTGCGTAAGAACACGCCGCTCAGGACGAGGCCCTTCCATGTAGTTGCTCCCTTCTCCCGGCAGTGTGAGATGTTCTTCTCCGCGCGACGCGCCCCCGGCATTGGCCGCCTGGTCGCTTAATCCCATTCACCAATTGAAAAGCGTGGAGTCGAAGCGACTTTCCCCACGACTCTGACGGAGTGGTCGCGTGGCAGTTGGAAGTGGGACGCACGGCAGGCGTGACACGACGATGGCACCATTTGGGATTTGTGTGGCGTCCAAAATGAGACTGCATCTCAAGCCTGCTCTATGGAAATGGTGGTGTAGGGGCACCACGGTAGCTAGGAGATGTTAAATACCTTGCCTGCTATACATTTGGAGTTTGCGTGTTCTCCCTGTGGTCGTGTGGATTTTTCTCCGAGTTTCTCTGGTTTTCCCCCCCCCCCCACATTTAGAATAAACGTGAGTATTTGGCTGCAATAAATTTCCACACGTGATAAGCCACTTTGTTGAGCTACCATTTGTGGTGAGTTTGCTTCTGAAAAAAAGCTGCACACAGCTCAGTGGTAAAAAAAAATACATATCATTTTTGCACGTTCAACTTCTTTTGCGCCATACGTAGCCAACCGTGCTAACCACGAGATTGCGGCGAGTGTCCATAGAGCCGAAGCGCTTTGTCCTGCCTGAGAAGGGGTGGGTGATGAGCGTGCTCTCTCAACTCTCCCCACGTGTGTGTGCGCGCGCGCTACCCACGGGCAGGGCCAGAACTCGGTGGCGTCCATGTTGGCCGCCATGCGCATCCTCAAGGGACTGTCGCGCCTGGAGGTCGAGGCCGAGGCGGCGCGGGAGATGAAGGACTTCATGGTGATGTGCGAGAACATGTCTGTCGGTGAGTGGGGCGTCGCTGTCACCGCCGAACAGAACCCCGACAGGATCACGAAACGTCATGAATCATAATTTGCATTTTGTCAGGCGCGATTCACCCGGGGACCTCGGCGCGCCGTGCACGAAGTTAGGAACTATAAAGAGTCCAGAGTCCACTGGTCATACATGGGAAGTGTAGGCCTGCAGGCGAAACAACAGGCGAGTCTTTAGAAAAGATCTAAAGCAGGGCAAGTGAGCTCGCCTGTCTAGCCACTGGTGGGAGGGAGGGTGTTCCGTCGCTTTGCGAAGGCTCAGTCCACTCCATGCCTCACCCTCACCGTAGGCCTCGCCCTAACTCTGACATTACGCCGCTCGCTTCACAGTGGATGTGAAAGATCTCCCCGTGATGCCATTCGCAAGAGTAGGCCGCTGTGTGCCGGCGTCACGGTGCCTAATTTTAAACAATTACCAGATTTTGTAAATATGCATAGCAATCGTCACCCCCCCCCGCCCCACTGCAGAAACTCTAGCAGGACCCTTCTGAAAAGTTGTTAGCAGACTCTGGATTTAATGGGCAAATAAATAAACTGGGCGGTGGGGAGGGCTGGCTCGCAAAAACTCATGTGCTTGCGTGCACCACTAAATGCACCCTATCGCTGCGAGTAATTCCCACTGCTGCTGCTGCCGCCGCTGCCGTTTGTTTCCCGGGAAACTGCAGCCGTGCTCAACGAGTGCTACCGGACGAGCCAGGCGCGCACCTTCAAGCTGCTCGTGCGGCAGAGCCCATCCTGGGGCAACGCCACGTGCCTGCAGCTCGCCTCCGAGGCCAACGCCGAGGCCTTCTTTAGCCACAGCGCCGCGCAGGTGCTCGCCTTGCATGCATGAGAGATATACCAAGGCATGATTGGAGTCGCGCCTTCCTGCTGATTGCGAGTAGCACACCATTGTGTCTGCTGTAAAATCAGTTTCCTCTTGCGTGAAGTTTCCTGCCGCGATTGGTTTTCTTATCGTTTACAGAACGAGATTACAATGGGCTGCGATGCTATTTTTCCTTAACTTTGCATCTGCATCTTAAGATGTTTCTTTTCCTCTTATCATACCTTGCTTCCTGTCATTTCACCGCCCTCTAGGACCTCCTCAACGACATCTGGTGGGGAGACATGTCCAACGAGACTGACATCTGGAAGATTTTCGCCGTGTTCTTCTGTCCTCCGCTGCTCTACTGCAACCTCATCGAGTTCAGGTGCTGCAAATTCACCGAGCTCGCTCGCTCGCCCCGTCCGCGAGCGACGGGTCGCGGTTCACGTCACATTCGTCTCGTTCAGCACGTGTGTGTGTTTGTGTGTATGCGTGGTGCTGGCCACCCACCCCCCTCATGTGCCATGCCAGCAGGAACGCAACCGGGCGTGGCGGCGGCGGCGGCGTTGCCGTGGCCACGTGCGTCGCGTGGGCGTTGTTACCGGGGGTTAAATCTAGAAGCGTGAGGCATGGACCCTGCGGGCTCGCTCCCTCCGGGTTGGGCGGCTGGGCGATGACCGGGTGTGACCGTGCCCGCATTGAGATGTCCGCCTTCTTATATCAATCTCAATTATGTTTCTCGGTGGCCGGCAAGCGGGTGGGCGGACGGGTAGGCGGATGTTTTTGCACGTCTGCAGACATGACCGGGCGTCTCGTTCAGCGCGTGTGTGTGTGTATGCGTGGTGCTGGCCACCCACCCCTCTCGTGTGCCGTTCCGGCCTTCATAGGTGCTCGCTAAACAGCACTTGCCCCAACAGTATGCTAAGGCTATGCGGGGGATCTTTGTCTTGGTATGTTGAACTTCTCTCACCCCCCTTCAGTGGCGTTGTCACGGAGCTGCGGTAGGGGGGGGGGGGGTGTACGGGGCCCTGCGTGTTTGAAGCGGTGCCGATAACGCCCGCCGTTGCCTTTAATCGGAGCAGGTCACCGGCAGCGACATGTGCCTTAGAGGCCACGCATGATGACGAATGAGCTGACGATGAAAATTGCACGCCGAGGCATGTATCATGTACATATGTGCGTTCGCACTTACATATGTACGTGCGAACGTTAAACGTCTTTCACACAATTCGTAGACAACCGTGCTAACCGGAGGTTCGGGGGAAGGACAATAAACTAAACAGAAAAAGCAGTTCTAAAGAAAGATTTTCCTAATATCAGAAGGAAGAGCGTTCCAGACGGCCGCAGAAGTTCATCTGAAATGCAGGCGCACGCTTAGAATTCACACGGGGGGGAGACATAATGACGAAAGCGTGGATTGGAGAACTTGCGCGAGTTAGCGACGTCGCGTGCTGACTGTCGAGGAAAGCGAGCGCGCTTGGGCATGGCACGTTGCTCGGAGTGAAGATGGCCGGCGGTCGAGACTAACCGCTGAGCGGCCGGCATAGAAGGAGAGTGCGTCCGAGAGAACGAGATGGAGCGATTTAAATCCGCTCGTGTGCAGGTGCCAGGTGGATCCTTGCATCGTGAGATCGCGCGAGGTGCCAATGGCTCGTGGAGGCCTACATCCAGCAGTGGATAGATCGTGGATGAGGCCGATGGCACTTGTGGTCGGTCTCGGCGGCACGGCGGTTGAGCGTACAGCTCATGACGAGAAGGCCGTGAGTTCAAAATCTCGGCCGAGCCCGTCATCAATCCTGGCTCATTAAAATGGGTACCACTATGCGGGAGGTCCGCAGCGTTCGACCTTTGGATAGACGCGTCCGCCTAGCGTAGGAATGTTGAAACTCCACTGCGAGCTCGGGCCTGTATTTGCCCTGTGCTTGCACGCGTTGGTGGTTTGTTTTAATTGGGCAGAAGTACGTGCACGGTGAAGCTCACGGGCACTAAACACAGCGGCTGGGCCCAGTCCCAAAGTCCCCAAAATGGTTAGCGGCGAGCAACAAGCAACACAGTGAAAGTTGAAAGTATGATAAGAGTTCACACCTTTCTTGATTGGACAAGGAAGTGAGTGATTTTGGGGGGGGGGGGGACAAAGAAATGACAATCGGAGGGAAGAAGCAGAAAGAGAAGTGTTGTGACCTGAAATGTTGGTGAGTGTGTAAGTGGGGTGCGTGAGTGAGTGGTTGGGTGAGTAAGTGAGCGGTTGGTTGCGTGAGTGAGCGGGTGGGTGCGTGAACGAGCGGTTGGGTGCGTGAGCGAGTTGTCACCTACAGTGATGGTGGTTGAACACTAGTGTGATGGATGAGATAAAACAGTCTGCTAGGCCGAGTCCACAACACAGGTGGAGGAACCGATGGGTTAAGTTCACGGGTACAGTGCCCATGGTAGTAGCAATGTAAGAGCGCTATGGAGATGACTAACCGCCGGTGAGCGAGCGGTGGCAAGATGTTAACTACCTCACCTGGTATACAGGAGGTTGTGGGTTCAATCCAGACCCCGACACCTGTATATTTGGAGTTTGCATGTCTCTCTCCATGTGGTTGTGTGAATCTTTATCCGAGTCCTCCACTTTTAGAAACATGCGATAAAATGTTTGGGCACGATACATTTTCACACCACGTTGGGCTATTATTTGTGAAAGACCAGGTCACTTCTGAAAAAGAGCTGCATAGCTCAGTGGGGCCTTGCCTGTTAAAATAAAAATGAGTTTATAGTTTTAACGGCGGATCATCAACGGACCGGTGTGACGATGGCCGTCTCACCGCACCCACCCACCGCACCCACCTCCCCCGTGACCCCGTGTGGAGTGCAGCGAGCTCAGCATACAGAAGCCGTCGGCGTTGGAGATGGACAGCGTCCCAGACGGGGAGAACCCCATGCTGAGCCTGCTGCAGAAACTGGACGAAAAGTGAGCGGGCCCTGCCTGCCACCCACCCACCCACCCGCCCATACACCTGCCTGTCCCTCCCTCGCGCATCTCCCACCCACTCACCTACATCTCCCACACCACCGGCGCCTATTACCTGCCCTGCCTACTCTCACGCATCTCCCACCTGCACCAAATTTCCCCCGCATGGCCCAACCAGGCTGTTGGGGCAAGTGCTGTTAGCGAGCACCTTTCAAGGCCGGCATGGCACACAAGGGGGTGGGTTGCCAACACCACGCCCGGCCGCATTTGTCTCCCCAGTGGCGATGTTTACACACCGCACCAGGTACTCATTTGAGGCTGAGTCGACCTAGGGGAAGCCCATGACCGGTCCGGGCATTCATCACCAGTGTTGGCCATGAGCGGGAATCGTACTCGGGTCGCCGGGTTCGTAGTGCTGTCCACTAAACTTTGTCGTTTTCCCACGCAGGGACATCGAGGGAGTGACCACGTCGGTGAGGGAGCGCTACACCTGCAGCCGCCGCTGGACGCGCTTCTGGGGGGCGCCCATCATCGTGTTCCTCGGCAACGTCGTCACCTACTTCATGTTCCTCTTCCTCTTCGCGTACGTGCTGCTCGTCGACTTCCGCCCCCCGCCCGTAGGCCCGCGGGGGCCCGAGATCTTCCTCTACTTCTGGGTCTTCACGCTCGTGTGCGAGGAGATACGCCAGGTGAGTCGGGGGGGGGGAGGGGCCAGCCAATGGGGGGGAGGGCGCTCGCATTACATTTCGTGCGTCGCGAGCGTAAAGCGACGCAGAAAATGTATTCCCGCAATAAATGTGTCCGGATTTGTGTTGTCGCGACCCCCTCCACTACCGGACGTGGCCACAGAGGCGAGGAGATGTTAACTACTTCACCAGGTGTACAGGAGGTCGTAACTTCGATCCCGACCCTGACGCCTGCTGTATATTTGGAGTTTGCATGTCTCTTTCCCCGTGGGTTCGTCGATTTTTCTCCGGGTCCTCCATTTTTCCCTCCACATTTAGAATCGACGTGCGTTTAGAGTATTTGGCTGCTATAAACTTCCACGTGGTAAGCCACTTCGTTGAGCTATCATTTGTGGCCAGGTCGCCTCTGAAAAAGAGCCACATAGCTCAGTGGGCCTTACCTGGTAAAATAAAAATAGTTTAGTTTAATAAAAATTGGCACGCGTGCAGGCGTTTCACAGCGCGCCAATTGTTACCCTTCCGGCTCGCGCACCCGGAGGGTCGAGGAACGATTCTCACAGCCAAATTGTAGCAGCAGTCAGACGCGCGACGTTTCGCTGGGGACTTCGCCGAGCATCATCGGGACGAGGCCAGGAAGTCCCAACGAACAAACAACATAGGAAGTGAGGATAAGCGCGTTGGACGCTGACCACGCGGCGTTTCTTTCCCCGTCGGCAGAGCTTCCACAAGGTCGGCAACATCTCGCTCGTGCACTCGCTCAAGCAGTACATCGAAGACTTCTGGAACAAGTGTGACATCATCGCCATTTCCCTCTTCATCCTTGGCCTCATATTGCGGTGAGCTTTCGCGGTGTCCCTCGTGTCTATGGCTGCACGCACGCACGTCGATTGCGGCTATTGCGATTACGTGGAAAGGACAAGGACGCGTGTCCGCGCGCGCGTGTGTCACGCGTGTCTGTGTGTCACGCGTGTCTTGTGTGTGTGTCGCCTCAGGATGTTCCCGTCCCGGTTTAACGATGGCCGAGTCGTCTTCTGCCTCGACTACATGGTGTTCGCCATGAGGCTCATCCACATATTCGCCGTTCATAAGCAGCTGGGACCCAAGATCATCATCGTGGGGGGCATGGTGAGGTCCCCTTTGACCCCCTGAACCTCGCAGCGGTGACGCGACCAGGGCGACAGCGGCAGCGTCGTTCTTTTTTTGCCGCCCGTTGCCGGGGGGGGGGGGGGGGGGTTCGCGGTTCGAGCTCCCCCAGCGTGTCGTCCTGGTGAACGCTGCGGGCGTGCTGATGACCGTACGAATGCGGCGACGTGCACCTCACGAGTGGACGCTCGAGGTGCCGTGACGTCGTTTGAAGAAGTAATTAATCGTCGGGCCTTGCGCTCGAAAGGCGTCACAGTTCGAATTTGAAGAAGATAAAAAAAGCGCTCCCCAGAATGACTCAGTTGGGATAAAACACAAATTAACATCGCCCCCTACTGTGAAACCTCTGCGGACTATACTCGACTGTGAACCACAGCGCGCCTTGACGACAGCCTGGCGCAGTGAGAGTGGCGCAAACACCGAACGTGCTCGCGATCAGCACGGTTGGCCACGTACGGTGCGAAGGAAGCTCGACACACGCACGCGCGTGCGTACAAATGTGCTCGCGATGTGATTTGATGACCCTCGTACCAAGAGGCCTCACACCCCCCCCCCCCCCGCCGCACAAATCGAGATCCAAATCCTCTCCGCCAGAATCGACGTTTGAACGCGGACATGCGTTGTCCGTTTGTCAATCCAGCGCTGAACGGTGGCCTCCTCGCACCTTGTGGGTCGGGGGGGGGGGGCTATTTGACCATACTTCACCGCGTTGATAAGTGCCGTTGGTGGCGTGTGAGCAGAGAGTCGCAGCCTAACCATCGCTGCCCACCGCGGAGTCCCGCGGCCACCTATGACAACCTGTGTGTGTAGAGTGGTAAACCTACGCAAGCAATATCCTGCCTCGGAGCTGCTTAGCATTGGGAGTATTTAGCTGCTGCTGTAAATGTCCACGTGATAAGCCACTTCCTTGAGCTATCATTTGTGATGGCCAGGTCACTTCTGAAAAAGAGCTACGTAGCTCAGTGGGCCTTACCTGGTAATATATATATATTTTTTTTCTTTAGCGTCTGAGATCTTGCATACAGAATCCATTGCTTCAGGAGCTAGGTGGAGATCGTGAGAGATGGCGATGGCTTGGGGAGACCGTTCACTCAGCAGTGGATAGATCGCGGCAGATGATGATATCTTTCCTGGTATCTTCCCCCCCCCCCGTTGATTTAACAACACGCGATTATGTGCTTACAAACAGCAGGTACACTCCCCTAATGTCTTGCATGCGTGGCATTTAGACCACCGCATTGCATGTACGATGCTCTCAGCCTTGTCTACACCACTGGCTCAGTAGAGCTGAACATGTGGCCGTATTACTGTGCTCGTTTTCTTTCTGCTCTCACCGCTATTCAATGTTTGACTGCCACGCGTTACCTGCCATGCGACTAACTCCCCTCTCTCCCTCTCTCCCTCCCTCCCTCCGGCTCGGCATCGCGGTGCTCAGATCAAGGACGTGTTTTTCTTCCTCTTCATCCTGGGCATCTGGCTGATCGCGTACGGCGTGGCCACCGAGGGCCTGCTGCACCCCGACGACACGCGCCTCGACTGGACCTTCCGCCGCGTCCTCTACCGCCCATACCTGCAGATCTTCGGGCAGATCCCGCTCGACGAGATGGACGGTCGGTGTTCTGGCGGTGGCGGGGATGTCGTCGTCGCGATCGTCGTCGCCCTCGTCGTCAACATCGTTGTCATTGTCGTCATCGTTGTCATTCTCATCATTGTCGCCCTCGTCGTCAACATCGGTGTCATTGTCGTTGTCGTCATCATCGTCATCATCATTGTCATCATCGTCGTCATCATCGTCATCATCGTCGTCATCATCGTCATCATCATCGTCATTGTCATCATCGTCATCACCGTCATCATCATCGTAAACAACTTCAGTCATCGCAGTCATCCTAAACATTGCACTATAATTAGTCAAAATTACGATTTAGAATATTATCATGATTGATGACGACGATGACGACGACGATGATGATGATGTCCGTTGGCTCATCAGCCGTGAAGATCTTGAACTGCACGGACGACTCGATGGAAGGCATGATGGGGAGCAACGCGGCGTGCCCCAACACCTACGCCAACTGGATCGTCATCCTCCTCCTCGTCATCTTTCTGCTCGTCACCAACGTCCTGCTGCTCAATCTGCTCATCGCCATGTTTAGGTGACCACCAGGGCTTCAGCCGTAGTGGGAGCAGAGATGGTCACGACCCCCTCCGCCCCCCGCACTGCCCCGCATTGCACGTGGACTCTTCCGCTGCGAATGCTGTGCACCAACCGAGTGCCTCGTATTTACGTTGGACCATTCCAATTGAACGAGTGGCGCGGGGGTGAGGGGTGTGCGGGGATCTGATTAATGTCCCTCCACCTGAATCCCTGGAGTCACCTCATGGCACGCGGGAACATGTTACTGCCTCTTCTCTTTCGTACGGCTGATGTAGATGCAGGGCAACAACTGCAATTTCACATGCAGGTGGTCAAATGTCACTGCCTGATAGACATTTCCACATTTGCCAAGGCTGCCACAAGGGGTTTTGGAGGCCCAGGGAAAAATTCCAGATAAGGCCGACCAGGGCCACTTTCGGAGGCCTCTTGACATCTGAGGCCCTGGGGAAACTACCCATGATCGATTGATGAACTTGCGTTATGTTTTGTGATTGCAGTTCGATACAAACATGCATTTATTTTATTGTGTTGTATTCACAATCTTGCTTCGTGGTTACATTTATTTCAAAACAGAAATTCAAACGACAATCGCAATGGCAATTAGTTGTCCGGGAATGGCGTCAGCCCGTGTCTCCAAGGCTCGTTCTCAATAGGGTCCCGCTGCATTGGGACGTTTGGCCGATTCGATTAGTGAGTGTTTGTGGCATCACGTGGGAGGAAACCGGAGAACCCGGAGAAAATGTCGCATGCCGGTAGGGGGGGGGGGGTAACACTCAGCACCGCCACCTCCTGGCAACGCCACGAACGACACCAATTTTGTGATTAATATTCCGGTACGTGACATATAAATGGTACGTACAGCCTTTTGTTAATCCACTGCTGGAGACGAAGTACACCCCGTGATGTTGTCGGCCATGGGGGTCATTTGAGCATACTTCACCATGATAGTGCCAGTTTGTGGGGCTCAAACCAGGCCGCGTTGGCGGTGGACGGGAATCCAACTGGTTGCCGGGCTCATGGCGCTGTGCGCTAACTGCAGCGCCGCCACTCTCGCCCCCCACCCCCCCCCCCTCCTTGAGTCCTGGAATTCACGTGACCCTTCCCTCTGCCTGGCTGTGGGATCCAGTTACACCTTCTCACAGGTGCAGGGGAACAGCGACAAGATCTGGCGCTTCCAGAGGTACAACCTGATCGTGGAGTACCACGACCGGCCCTCCCTCGCGCCGCCCTTCATCATCATCAGCCACATCAAGCACCTCGTGCGCAAGTTCGTCTTCAAAGCCACTGCCGAGAAGCACAAGCACTTCAGTGAGTGACCCACGGCGCGGTTAACGTCACTGTCATTACGCTCGCTTGACCCAGGAGAGACTCGTCTTGCAGGGGGGGTCCCTTCCTCGAGCGAGTAATTTCAGGGCCGAGCCTTTACCCTTCCTCTGGGCTAATGCCGAGCGCCGTCCGAATGCAGTGCAGTCGCTGCAGGAGGACGTGGACCAGCGACTCATGGTGTGGGAGGGCATCCAGAAGGTCAACTACCTGACCGACACCATCCTTCATAAGCGCGACTGCAGCGAGGAGCGCCTCAAGAGGACGTCGAAGAAGTGAGGCTCGGCGTGACCCCCCCCCCCCCCACCAAGCCCCCCGACCCTCGGCTTGTGGCAAGGCGGCGCCGTTAGATTCCAGCCGGGCGCACCCGTGCGATGTTGGCGCCGATTTGAGGCGCACCACTCGCTCTGCCGAGGGTCGCTGCGCCAAGCGGCTCGGGAGCCGCTTGGGGCGGAACGTCGTCGAGCGTCGATTGACGTTGAATTCGCTCCTCGTAAAAGTCCGAAGCGGCCGGTGAGCAGATTTATCGGGTCACGAATCTCATCGATTTGTACGACTTTGGCCACGTCGTGCCAAGCAATATCTCTGCGGACGGCACAGATCCCTCCGCAAATGTTGCGGAGGCTTGATGACTAACGTTTTGGCGCGAACACGACTGCCAACATGGCCATAACCCAAAAACAGATACGGATCGTAGCGTTGAGTACGAGATCCTACCTTGTCAGTTTGAAGAAATTACCGCTCGGAAGCTCTCGTAGAGAGAAGCAACAGGAGAGCTTCACCATTCTTGCCCGATGAAGCTGATTGTAACTATCAGCGAAACGTTGTACTACTCAAATGTAAAATGCTGTTGATTCTCTCTTCAGCACACCGGTGGGCTAAAGAAGTGAATTATTTTGTCCTTTGAAAAACGTGACACATTTTTTACTATTTGGCCGTGTCGGGTGGTGGAGGGTTACGACACATTTATAAATAACGCGATCTGACCTAAAACCCTATATTAGGAATAATATTGGTCGCGAAAGCCTACGTGTTAAATTCAGTGTAACGTCTCCCAGTGTCGTAAAATGGCCCATAGAAGGCCGACGTCACAGAACTACTTCTGAGTTCCCTTCAATTGCCTCTCATCGACACTAGGTGGTGCCACCTCCTCACGTGCCTTGCTGTCGAAGAGCTTGTCACGTGGCAGTACAATTGAGGGAATTTAAGTGTCAAGCTCATGCACGTAAAAAGACAAAGATGATCCCCCGTGTAGCGTTCAAAGACTTTTTTTGGAGCAAGTGCTGTAAGCGAGCACCTTTTGAAGGCTGGCACGCCACACAAGGGGTTGGGTGGCCAGCACTATACCCGGCTGCCTTTATCTCCCTAATTGTGATATTTACACACTGCACCAGGGACTAATTTAAGGCTGAGTCGACCGTGGGGAGACTCGGGACCAGATGAAATGTTCGTCACTGTTATGGGTCGCGATCGGGAATTCTGCTCACCGGGTTCGAGCGCGGTGCGCTAACCACTGAGCCGCCGCTCCTCCAAACACACACACACACGCACGCGTGTGACCACGCTTTCACATCTCATCTCTCCCCAATGCAGAAGGGCAATTTCCCAGCACGTGTCGCCTATTGTATAGGGTATCTTGTTTACCTCCCGGTTAGTCCTAATTGACGAACGCGTTGAGGTTTTACGGTTGACCATTATGGCACTCGCTTTATGAAAAAGGGAGAGTGCGAGTGTTGTGCTGAGCGTTGTGCTCAAGGTTGTGCTGAGGTTTGTGCTGAGCGTCCCGGGGTTGCATGTTTTGCCCGCAGGCTGGACATGGTGCTCAAGCTGGCACAGGACATCCAGGTCCAGGAGCGGAGACTCAACAGCCTTGACGCCCAGGTGAGGGGGTGTGTCGAGCGCTCGCGTGAACGTTATGTGGATCAGGACTTTCACAGAACCGCAGTTTACTCCCTTGCTGCTCAAGGACATAATTAAATGAGTGATCCATTCCTAATGTGCCACAGTTACTTAATCGTTGCGTCGTCCGTTACTTGTTTTGCTCGTATGCCCCCAGTGTAATTCCCGCCGAGTGTCAAGGGGCAGCAAGGGGCAGCAGGGTGGTGCCGTGGCAACGCTTGTGCCTCACCAGCAACAATGTGACTTCGCTCTATTACAATGAGCGCTTTCCCCATCTTGTATAGACACTAGCAACCCAAATGTCCTTTTGACATGAACGACTGACCGTCCGTCCGTCCCTCCCAGCCAGACAGAGACCGGGGGTGGGGGCAGGGGGGCGCGGAGTCGGCATGACGCCAGTGGGATGCGGGTGACGTCGTCAGCCGGCAACCATTTTGTTGTAATATATTCATTAATTCATTCACCACGGACAGTCGGCGAGGGACCGTTGGCGCTCAACGTATGACCTCTTGCGACAGCGTTCACATAAACTGCTCTTGCTGCCTTAGACCGGCATGTCTCGAGTGATTTGTTTGACCCACGTCCTACGGGCGTGGTGCCATTCCATTGGGGGTCACAGTCCACCTTTGAACGTCGACCGCCAACTGAAGTGCGCAATTTGGTGGAATTTGCGCATCAAGACGGGCCGACGTGACGTGAAACGTGTATACACATTCTCCGCTGTGCCCATCGTTGGTTTGTGTTGTTGTTGTTCTTGTGCGTGGCGTCGCGTAGTACGAGCAGATGAGATACTGCGCCAAGGCGCTGTCATGGCTCATCGAAGCCCAGAAGGAAACGAACAAAGACTTTACCATGGTGCCGCCGGTGTGTCCAGGTGAGACCATCGCTGTGCTTGTGCGACAACCAATGCCACTCGCTTTGCGCCAGAGCCGGGTCGCCGAGTTATACCAAGCGGAGGTTTGGCAGCGTCTGGCCGGCTCGCCTCGTTACACCTGGCCCCCCTCCCCCGTCACATCTGGCTGTGCCGTCAGGATCAGAATATGTTCATACTGGAGGAATTCTATGAGCTATGAAGCGGAGATATTGAGACGGAGACATCGTCGACTGTTGGGAGTGGCCGGCTGGGCTGGAGTAAGCTACGGTCCTTGGCCCGGTCAAGTGCAGTAGTAGTAGTATTCGTAGGTTACCCAGGAGAGCATCACACAGTCTCTAGACTCATTCGCAGGAGGTGTGGTCCTGCTTTGAACAATTCCTTCTGAATAGGGGCGTGGCTTTGTATGGGAGGGAATCTGAGCACGCAGAGAAAATCCACGACACAATCGAGGGGACAACGCTGAAAGTTCCGCACGGATGGCCCCACAAAATGCGCGTTGCTGTACTGACATCACCCCGGCCAGCACGCAGTTTCGGCGAGTTTCACGCGTCCCCATTGTGATCCGCCAATGTTTCGTCTCCAAAGGGCTGGATCTCAAACGCGCCTAGCCACCACCACGGGGCGGCGCCTGACGTCATCAAAAACGTGGGTGGAACCCTGCGAGCACAAACGCACGCCGCACCGTGCGACTGGTGGGCTCCATACGTCGGTCGCGTTGTCAGCCCCAAATATGCGAATCACACCTCCGATTAGCCTAGTTGGCTACGTATGGTGTGAAATAAGTTGAACGTACATGCATGCATAATCATCATGCGTGTGATAATTACCACAAATAATAGCTCAACGAAGTGGCTTATCACTTGCAAATTTATAGCAGCCAAATTCTCTAAATGCACGTTGCTTATGAATGTGGAGGGGAAAAAACCAGAGGACCCGGACAAAAATCCACGAGACCACGGGGAGAGGGACACACAAACTCCAAATATACAGCAGCAGGCGTCCGGGTTGGGATCGAACCCACGACTTCCTGCATACCAGGTGGAGGAAGTCAACATCTCGCCTCCTACCTCTGATACATGCACGCATTGCATTGTGTGCGTCGAGGAATGGATCGTGGTACATGCACGTCGTAAGCAAATTTTGTCACTGCCCCCTATGACCAAATCGGCTGGAATGCGAGCCATCTCGTTAGACGTCACGAGTTAGACAGGGTTGAGTCTGGACAGCTATTGGCCGAGTGACCAGCGGGCACAGCGCAGGTGCTACAGGCTGTTGCTGCTGCTCGGCAATGCGGCAAAATTCATCGTACTGTACTTCTATGCCACCCCAACCTCCCCCCCCCACCACCACCTTCATCAACCGGCACTGACCATCGCGGTGAAGTATGGCATGGGGAGACCTTCACCGGACATACCAGATGGCACGAACGACACGAAAGGGAATCGGTCCTTTAAGCAAATCGTGACTTTGAACGAACACAATTCGTTGAAGCGTGATGGCGGCGGAGCGGGGGGGGGGGGGATATATTTGCATGCCCGTTAAAGATTCCGCAATGTTCCACGTGAAATCTGTTGGATTCTTGCCAAACTTTCCCAAATTAGATTTCGAATTAATGATTACCCGGAGCAGGCGGGCAATGGTGGCCTCAGAGGTCAGAGAGGCGACGAGTTGGTGTCGTTGACCACCGCGAGTTTTCGAGTCTCGAGTTTCAGCCAGCCCCGTGGATTAAGCCGGGTTCTCAAGGGTGGCGAGTTGATGGCTAATCGGAGTAGCTCCACAAGAAAATAAAAAAACCCATCGCGTCAAATCTGGTCCTGTGTGTATGCATGTTGAACTGCTTTCGTACCGTACGTAGCCAAGCGTGCTAATCGGAGGTGCGGGGGAAAGACAACAAACTATGCACGCACCCAGAAGTCGCTTAAAGGAATCTTGGAAGTTCAGTGATCCCCATGGGGGCGTTGTCTAAAACGCAGGGTTGCAACCGCTCTGTGCGAGAGGTTGAATTGTTCATCCTATCACACGATGCTGATGGCACGGTTGGGATAGAATTGTGGATAAAGTCTGAATATTATTTTTCGCAAGGACCTAATGTGGGTGGAGCTGCGGTGGAAGGTGGCCTGTAGTCGAGGGGACGACCACATGCCGTGTGTTTTTAACGCTTTCCAGCTATTGTTGAAAGCGCTAATATCTCTCTGTCCCGTCTCTCTCTGTTTGTAACGTGGGGTAATGCCAACTCTCGTAAAAACATTCAACATAATTTACATTGTCGTTCATATTTGTGTTGTTCTTCGGCACTTAGCCTCTCCAAAACCGGCCAAATTGATTCAAAAGGGTTGCCCAATATATGGCGATTAAAAAAACCCCAACGTCAAATGGATGAGCATCTCAGGCCGAGGCTGGCGACGTCACAGGCCATACGCGCTGCCTCGCCGTGACGTCATTACGAGCGGCGGCGTCTCGTTGTGCGTCGCGCAAAGGTGCCGTAAATTCCGCCGATTTGATCAACTCTGAGGGACGGGCGCGCTTTTGGAAGGCGACGCTGGGATCCACGCACGCACGTTGACCTTTCTCCCTTGCTCGTTCCTTGGCAGACTTGGGCGAGGCGAAGTGAGCACCTTGGCTTGGGGTGAGCGCGCATCTCCCTCGGCCGGCCCTCGCTGCCGCTGCGCGTACGGTACATTTCAGGAGCCGTGGATGACGTCGATTGCTGTCGACTTCTCTGCGAACATGCACCCAACGAACTATCGTCACTCATTTGTAAAAAAGAATTGTAAAAATCGGCTGACGTAATTGACATATATCCCATAACGATGAGCTCCTGCTGACGTTGTGACGCGCGCGCGCTTGCGTGTGCATCGTGGTGTCTGTGTACGCTGGGGCATATGAGAGCTATCGAATCGCAATCGTGCGCAAATAACCAAATGTCAACACGTTCGTCAATAACATTGCCCTAAAGAGGATAACACATATACAGGAGAGTGGCCGATGTTTCAGGGAATGGCCCTTTTTTGTCTTTGCTTGGAAGTAGGACCTTGCTCAAAATGTCACCTGTTGCATATACGGTGAGGGCTAGGTTCTTGAAATTCTGCTCGAAAGTGGAACTTGCGAAACGTAGATACTGTACTGTGTCTGACTGAATATACGGGACCAAATGAAAATGTCAATTCCTCCGCTTAGACCCCGTAAGTTAAATAAAAAAAACAACACAAATAAGGCAAGAATAGCACTAAAATGCAATGGCATTAGAGGTGTTAAAGCATCGGTGTGCTGACTCGGGCATACGAGCTACAACCTGCTTACCGCGAAGGGTGGTTCAGATGTCTTGTGACCCCCATTTAATTCTCTAAAACGTAATATTTTTTGCAAGGCTTATTTGAAACGTGAATGACTATGCAAAGGGGAAAAAATGTTAGAGGTCAATTAATTGGCTTGGTCACAAGACATCTGGGCTACCACCCTGTTCAGTGCACAAGTACAGTACCCCTCCCCTATAGTGCGATGTTGCCAAATTGCAAATATCTGAGGGAAAAGGATGTGAAAGTTGACCTGGTATACAAATGTTTCATTGCAAATAGTCGAATTTCAGGAGAGAAAAATTTGCGAAGGAAGAGGTTTGCCTGTACCTCCATCTTCCGGGCAGTATTACTGACGGACATGTTGAGTTTTTGTTATGTCGATCTAGGCCTCGGCAAGGTAAGGCAATTTACCCTTTTTACCGGGCAAAAGGGTAAAGGTGTCGACATGCCCAAGGGGTAAGGTAAAGGGTCGGGTAAAGGTAGCGCGGAAGAATAATCCGGTAAATACCTTGTATACCGCTCGCTAAAAGCTCCGTGGCGCAGTCCGTGGCCTCCATTTAAAATTGGAATCATCGAGAGTATTCTATATGAATAAAGCGCTCTACCTAGCATTGACCTGTTACAAACCTTTTACATGTGTAGTAGTACCCCAGTAATTACCCTGTAATCGGGTAAGGGTAAAAAGTAGGATAAAGGTAGGCTCGCTGTTTTTACCTTTTACCTTACCTTGCCGAGGCCTATGTCGATCGTAAATGATCGTCGGATGTGAAATGTTCAATGTGACAATCATAAGGTAATATTAGTTACTTAAGAGGTGTGGGGTATATAAATATATAATGTTTTGGAATGCGTTTCATAATTTGTGTTGGAGCTGTGGCCCAAGGAAGCTGACAACGAGTAGACCAGGGGTGGTCGAACCGCTGCTCGTGAGCAGCGTGCGGCCCTCAAGGGCTTTCTTCGGTGGTGTTTGAAACAGGAATTCTGCGGAATCCGGAGGGGCCCTGGGACACTGACATTTGGCAGCAGAGCCAGGCGATGAGTACTCCTGGGGCGCTCCCGCAGATTTCTCAATTAAAAAACTAAACTGTTTTAAACTAAACACTTTTTTTTTTACCAGGTAAGGCCCACTGAGCTATGTAGCTCTTTTTCAGAAGCGATCTGGCTATCGCAAATTATAGCTCAACGAAGTGGCTTATCGCGTAGAATTGTATAGTAGCCAAATACTCTAAATGCATGGCGACGTTGATTCTAAATGTGGAGGGAAAAAACGAAGGACCAGGAGAAAAATCCACACCACCACGGGGAGAGAGGCACGCAAACTCCAAATATACAGCAGGCGTTAGGGTCAGGATCGAACCCACAACCTCCTGCATACCAGGCGAGGCAGTTGGCATCTCGCCACAGTGGCACCCCTAAAACCCGGTCCGATCAAACCGTAACCACCGCATTGTGATCCCGCTCAGAGTCTTTGTGGCTCTTAGGCCGTACGGAGATTGTGGCAGCAAGTTTGGCCACCCCTGTAATAGACTCTGAATCTCATTCAAATGAATGTACAACTTACCTAATGATATGTTTGTACTTGTACAGCCTCAGGATAATTTTATGGGTAGGGGTTAAGTGCCAGAAACGTTGCTCTTTCCGTCGGGTTTCCAATCATCATTAGTTTCGTTCCTGTACCATTGCATGGGTGGCTCAGGGATGAGAGTGCCGAGTTGGTACCCTCGACATATCCTGGGTTACAGTTCAGGTTTTTAGCTGCCAGTGATTAAACCGAGTTCGAAAATCTAGCTAAGCGAATTATCTCAGCCGAGTCACCAATGACTGCACACATTTGGTTGGGGGTGTGTTTTTTTCTCTTTCAATAATTTCGGGAAACATTTTAAACTTTGTGATTTTTTTACTTTCTTTGTTCCGACAACCGTACAATAAATATCTCTACAGCAGGACACGTGGGTAAGTGGAGCGTACCTCCAGTGTGGATAAGAGGTCACGTGCAGGCATATCAGAAGCGGTTCTGTGACAGCACCTTCTGCGGGATCATTCTCAAGCACGTGGGGATGACCCGTTTTTGTTTTTTGGTATGGTGCCCTACTCTGCAAGGGTTCCGAATGGACGTTTTGCTGACGTTGACTCCAAGGGCGCAATTGGAATCGAAATTTGGTTAACGCGAATTGTATTTTTGTAAACTTATTTCTTTTAACCTGTGTGTCTCACGGTGACCACGTGGTAGTGCACGTGTGCGATGTGCAGTGCAGAGACTGTGCCTCTTGCCTCGAGAAGTGGGAGATTACGATGTCCCCGAGTCCACGTGCAGAGCCAGAAGTCGACAACATGCAAAGTGGCAAGCCGAAGACCAAAATGCAGATTGCGTTCCCGCGCATACCATCAAATCACTCACACCCAGCCCCAGAGTGCACTTCTCAGAAGCTAAGCGGAGTCGAGCCTGGCCGGTGCTTTGACGCGCATTCACATTTGGGTTGCTTTCTCCATAGGGAGGGCTTCACCAGACCCTGTCTGTCTGGCAGTGACCAAGTCACCACCGGGAACGATTCGCCAGTTAGCCGCTGCTGTCACGTGTGTTTAGGAGTGTTTTCTTATTTGAATTGTGCAGAAAAAAATAACAAATCGACTTCATTTTCACGTCACGATTGCCTTAGATTTGTCGAACCTTTCGTCACGCGCTCGACTCTTACTGTCTTCACGTGCTGTGGTTGCTGAGGCGTGGATAGAAATGTACGATTAAGAAAAAAATACAATTTTTACAAACCAGTCGACGCATGTAAATGTTTTATTTATATTTCAGTACAACATGTAACCGGTTGAATTCATTCGATGCGGGGGAGGGGGGGCATTTTCTGCTTTTGTTGTTGTTGTTTCGTGGGGGGAGGTCAACCCGCCCCCTGCACCCCCAGGGCATCCCTGCAGAAGACACCGTGTTACTGGAGAATCGCGACAGATGAGCCACTCACAGCTTTGCGTCAACCACATTAATACGCGCGCAGTTTCTCAGAAAGCCGCTCGGTAAATCACAACCACTCCCAAACACCGAGGCCAAGCAAAAGCCACGCAAACACACGAACCATCCCCGCCTCTCTGGACAAACCGTGGCGGCCTTCAGAGGTGCTCGCTAACAGCACTTTGCCCAACAGTCGCACACGTACTGATCACACATCCTGATCACACACATATCGATCACACATCCTGATCACACATCCTGATCATACACGTATCGATCACACACCCTGATCACACATCCTGATCACACACGTATCGATCACACACCCTGATCACACATCCTGATCACACACGTATCGATCACACATCCCGATCACACATCCTGATCATACACGTATCGATAACACATCCTGATCACACACGTACCGATCACACAGTACCATTCACACACATCCTGATCACACACATATTGCTCACACACGTACCGTTCACACGTATCGATCACACATCCTTATCACCCGCATCGAGCCTGCTGTATAGGCTGTTGGGTTAAGTTAAGTTGCTGTCTGCCACCACTGCACATACTAAGGTCGGAAATGGTGAATGAGAGGGCGGTGTGGCCGGAACCAATGCCCGACCACCTTTGTCTCCCCAATGGTGATGTTTACACGCCGGCAAGTCCACCTCAAGAAGCAAGAAGATAAGTCCACCTCAGTTGGTCAGTTTATTCGGGGTAAGGCCCATCGAGCCAAGACTGAAAAGAGAACAGAAACTGTGAAAGGGATCTTGACAAAGTGCCAGAGATAAGATTAGGGGAGGGGGGGGGTAAGGGTCATGGTTATTACAGTACTCGTGGTGAGTTGCATAGTGCTGGGGTCGGTGAGAGGGATAGAACTAGTGGCTAGTTGGCTCGAGTTTGGGTCGGTGGAAGAGCTAGTACTAATGTCTAGTTGGTTAGGGTCAGTGAAATGGCTAGTGGCTAGTTGGTTATGGTCAGTGAAAGAGCGAGTACAGGTGGCTTAGTTGGTTATGGTTAGTGAAATGGCTAGTACTAATAGCTAGTACCGGTGGCTAGTTGGTTAGGGTGAGTGAAAGGGCGAGTACTAATAGCTAGTACCGGTGGCTAGTTGGTTAGGGTGAGTGAAAGGGCGAGTACTAATAGCTAGTACCGGTGGCTAGTTGGTTAGGGTGAGTGAAAGGTCGAGTACTAGTGGCTAGTACTGGTGGCTAGTTGGTTAGGGTGAGTGAAAGGGCGAGTACTAGTGGCTAGTACTGGTGGCTAGTTGGTTAGGGTGAGTGAAAGGGCGAGTACTAGTGGCTAGTACTGGTGGCTAGTTGGTTAGGGTGAGTGAAAGGGCGAGTACTAGTCGCTAGTACCGGTGGCTAGTTGGTTAGGGTGAGTGAAAGGGCGAGTACTAATGGCTAGTACTGGTGGCTAGTTGGTTAGGGTGAGTGAAAGGGCGAGTACTAGTGGCTAGTACTGGTGGTTAGCTGGTTAGGGTGAGTGAAATGGCTAGTACTAATAGCTAGTACTGGTGGCTAGTTGGTTAGGGTGAGTGAAAGGGCGAGTACTAGTGGCTAGTACTGGTGGCTAGTTGGTTAGGGTGAGTGAAAGGGCGAGTACTAGTGGCTAGTACCGGTGGCTAGTTGGTTAGGGTGAGTGAAAGGGCGAGTACTAGTGGCTAGTACTGGTGGCTAGTTGGTTAGGGTGAGTGAAAGGGCGAGTACTAGTGGCTAGTACTGGTGGTTAGCTGGTTAGGGTGAGTGAAATGGCTAGTACTAATAGCTAGTACTGGTGGCTAGTTGGTTAGGGTGAGTGAAAGGGCGAGTACTAGTGGCTAGTACTGGTGGCTAGTTGGTTAGGGTGAGTGAAAGGGCGAGTACTAGTGGCTAGTACTGGTGGCTAGTTGGTTAGGGTGAGTGAAAGGGCGAGTACTAGTGGCTAGTACTGGTGGCTAGTTGGTTAGGGTGAGTGAAAGGGCGAGTACTAGTGGCTAGTACTGGTGGCTAGTTGGTTTGGGTGAGTGAAAGGGCGAGTACTAGTGGCTAGTACTGGTGGCTAGTTGGTTAGGGTGAGTGAAATGGCTAGTACTAATAGCTAGTACTGGTGGCTAGTTGGTTAGGGTGAGTGAAAGGGCGAGTACTAGTGGCTAGTACTGGTGGCTAGTTGGTTAGGGTGAGTGAAAGGGCGAGTACTAGTGGCTAGTACTGGTGGCTAGTTGGTTAGGGTGAGTGAAAGGGCGAGTACTAGTGGCTAGTACTGGTGGCTAGCTAGTCAGCGTGAAGGTCAATTGCATCAGCATAGTCCTCGTGGCGAGTTGGTTGGTTCAGCGGGAGGGCTTGCACGGGGTGACTAGTTTGGGATGGCTAAGATTCGCTTGGCTAGAATGCTGCACTTCCCAAACAGTGTATAGTAACCCTCTCCATGGGTCAGTGTTGCTTTTAACCTTTCAGGCCGTTTTGTTTCTGACGTGGAACAGCACAATGGAAGGCAGTACCGTAAAGAAACACAAGGCACTGGACGCTTGGGTGAATCGGCACTAAAATACTGTGTTAGTAGCATTGAGCCGGCAACGCAGAGAGGCTGGATTTGAAATCCGTATTTCATCCGCCCGTGATTAAACCGGCTTCTCAAACGTGGCTTTGACTGGTCACCAATGAGTGCACGAACCTCCGTCATATTCATGTTTCCCCCGTCGCATCACCTCCTGATATAGGTAGGTGGGTGGTTTGTAACCTCGCAAAAGTATTCCATGAAAAAGTTAAGCCTCGCTTTGCTTTGCTCAAACAAGAGCTAAATTAGACGTTGCCTTTCAATGTCTGAAAAAGAAATGTTTCGAGCTTAGAACAGATACATCTTAATTGAACCCACCAGGTGCAAAAAGGAAGAGCAAAAAAAAACCGCGTCTTGTTTATTTTGTGTGTGCGGTCGTGGTGCAGCGCGTTGTGCATCCTAAAAACCCCAACAGCCGAGATTGATTCCTGACCACAGCTATCATCGGTCGCGAGTGAGATCCGAACCAGAGCGCTGCCCCCCCCCCCCAACGCCCGCTCATCAACCCACACTAAGTAGCAAGAAGTATGGTCAAACAACCCCCACGGCACACATTGTATGCTGAACTTCTTTCGCGCCGTACGTAGCCAACCGTGCTAATCGGAGGTGCGGGGGAAAGGACAACAAACTAACCACACAAAAAGCAGTTCTAAAGGCCTTCATCTCGCAGTGAATTTGCAAAGGGTTGTTAAGGAAAGACTCTCATATTAATCTATTATAATACATGTATTTTTGCTGCAATGAATGTGAACTATCATTTTTTGTTGCACTATTTTAAGAAGTTAACCGATTGCCCTCCATGTGAGATGGGGAAACTCAAAGTACGATTTTTAAAAGAACAGACATAACTACGTTTTAACACATAGGTTTTCTTGACCAATATTCAAAATCCAGGTGTTTTTTGGTTAGATTGCATAAATGTGTCGCTAAACCCGCCACCATGATTCAGGCTGTCGTCTGATGAAGCTAGTTGTAATTATTGGCGAAACGTCGTACTCAGATTGTTAATGTTGTGGATTTGCTCTTAAACACACCGGTGTGCTGTACTAGTAACGAATTGGCACGTTCTGTTTACGTGACAAACCTTACTAGTTGGCTGTGTCGGGTGGTGGCGGGTTTAGCGACACATATTTACGTGATCAAACCCCCAAACAACTATTATGATCGTTCGATCAAATGCAATGTTACGTTGACGCTCGCTTAAATCCCTTCAATTTACTTCCGCGCGAAAAACCAGATAATGTAAACTCGCCAACATTGATGAACAAAAACAATTGTGTTTAATTTTCGATGTAAAGCTTTCGTGACTGCAGGGAGTCATATTTTTGGTTCTTTCGGTAAAGTCACGTAGAAGGGAAATAATAAAGTAATAAAAAATAAAACGTCGTGAGAATTTAATTGTTTTATTTTTATTATTTTATTATTTCCCTTCTACGTGACTTTACCGAAAGAACCAATAATATGAATTGTGTTGGTAAACTCACGTTTTGTGTTATAGGTACAGTGCCTTGAGTGTATATTTGACTTGCGTTGCCCGGGATACGACAATAATGTTCCCAGAATCACAATATTTATATTGGAGGAATACGATGAGCTACAAAGCTCTTTCTCACAGATGTCCAGCGTCACGCGTGCTCACCCAGGAAAAGCCTCGACTTAGTCTCACGACTACTTTCTAGCCCAAAGTAGGGGCACAGTGATCGCTCCGTAATCCCAATTGATAAATCGGTCACCAGCAATCGTACGTTCACTTAGCAAAATGATGTTACGGGCCGATTATTATTGTTGCTGTGCTTTAAATTTCTTTCGCACGGCACATAACCAACCTTGCTAATCGGAGGTGCGGAAAATTTCTTATCGCTTGTTTACATTTTTAATTGACGTTTTATACTCCTTTATGATCAAACCAATTAGCACGATAATTGAAGTTTCAAATGATGAGCTTTTGCCCATGATATGAGTGTTTTGCATAAGTTCATGGAGTTGTCGATAGCATGTTGCGAATTTCACTTGTTCAGTTTCATAGTTACTTAGTTAATTATTCCAAATGTGAACAGTAGCAGCATTGTCCATTTATAAGCGCTACGGATTGTAAAATTGCAATAATTGCAAGATATATTGCAGGCTCGTGTCGAGAGAAATGCAGAACATATATATAGTAATATTTTTTGGATTCCTGTAAGGATGGCAGAGTACAGAAACAACACTATTAAAACACGTGAAATACAATTTTATAAAGCTACGCGAAAGTAATATCGCGATAATCGTCATGTCGTGAAAAACGATCGTCTCCTATCGTGTTGTAAAAAAGAAAAAAAATGAATTACTTCGCGTCAACGCTACGGTTTACTTTGTCACGCGGACTGCGAGCCGAGCGGGTTTAACGGGATAACAGTGAGAGTCGTGGGATAACCGTGAGAGTCGTGGGATAACCGCGAGTCTCGCAATGGCCGTGGCCACTAAAAGTCGGCAGAGGGACGTCTTGGGGAAACATATTCTTTGGGTCTTTCGATAAAGCCACGTAGATGGAAAAAATAACAAAAATCATCAATCGTCAGAAATCGTCCTGGGAAAAGCCAAATGAACACTTCTGCGTCACTTTGAAGGAACGCACGGGGAGAGGGCATTGAGCCCGCAATGTTAAATGACCCTCTCGTGTAAACAAAATAAAATACCGTCACTAAAAAGTTCCCCAACAACCTGATGTGGCCACACCGTCTAAACAAAAAGATTTTCTTTTTTCGTTACCAAAAAGTCACTGGGCTGCGAGATGGGCACAAATACGGCAGTAGGTCTAGTGGATTATTGAATCCATCTGTGTGGAACATTCAGTGTGTTGCCCCCCCTCTTATGGCTTTTCTATGGGGAGTCCAAGTTTCTTCATCCCTTAAGTGCATTTTAAAAAAATATCTTTAAAATCTTGACTCGATGAAAATGGCCCGGGTGAATGAATGGCTTGAGCCAGGGGGGGGGGGGGGGGGGAGGTCACCGTTATGTTGATAAAGTCACGGCGAGCCTTCGGCGAAGGTTACGTTTGGAGCTTCTCAAAGTCAGCAGCGGGATTAAGCAGCACCATTGTTTTGACGCATCACGCATCTCACCCCGAATTATCCTGTCACACGCGTCAGACATTGCTGTAGCCCGCATATTAGGGGCGTTAAAGTGCCCTCTGGGATAGCAAAGGTTACGAATTGAGGCCTCGATCCGCTACGTCGAGGGGGGGGGCGCCAAAACGGTGGCGGGCGATGACGTTTCCACGCCTCCTCTGCAGCGGTGATTTTATTCCGCTGATCATGACCATGATGTTCATGCTGACAGTGATTGAGATGACAGTGAATGATGAGTATTATAACTATTACCGCTTTGACGATAAGCATGATGGTAATCCTGGTTGCAAGTATGTTGACGATAACGATGATGACGATGATGTCCGTGATAACGATGACAACCAACATGAACACGATGGCGATCATGCTCACGAAGGCCGGGACCGTAATGAAGACGCTAATTACCACAATCAAAATGTTGTCGTGATTGCGGCCTTAATGATGGAAGATTATGGACATTGCACACAATAGCAGCTTCTTCTTAAGAGTCTTAACCCACGTGGTTCTTGTGCCATCACTGCATGACTGTAATCTGGCATCCTCCATTCACTCTGGCCAAACGAGCAGCATCGCCCGCGTCCGATCAGCGTTCTCTTCTCTCCTTATCCCGTCACCCGAGCGATGGCGGCGTTTTCACTTTGTTGTGCGTACGTGCATTGAACTTCCGTCGCACCGTGCGTAGTCAACCGTGCTAATCGGACGTTATCTCTCCACCCATCCTGTGCTGTCCTTGGCAGTGATTAATCGATGTTCGCGGGTTAGGCCGGCCGCCCCATGCCGCGATGTTATCGAGCCAGTTCTTACCCGGCGTGTCTCGCTGTCTTTTGCCATCGGCCGTCCCCTATCCGATGGTCTTGGTCGGGATCTGACAAATGTCGTGGTAAGCCCACACCAATTCAGATTTCTCACTTTTTAAATGACAGACAACAGGCGTTCACGCTCGCCAACCTCTTCGCTTTCCCTTACTCGTACCTCTTTGTTTTCATAGTTCCCTGTATGGGGACATGCGGCCGCACAGAAAAGACTTTCCATCGCCTCTATCAATTTGCGTGTCTGATGTTGATGACCACCATTCACATCCACGCATGAAAGAGATAACGAAGGAGGCCCCCTCGGAACGATGTATTTCGGTGACGATGGAGGTGTTTGCATCTCTCCAGGCTCACGATGTTAACTAAAACCAGTAGATCTTCCCACCGGCCGTATCCTTTGATGCGAGGTATTTCAACGATGTCGTTTATGTCCCGAGTCGGGGTCCGCTCGTGTCATGGTGTCACGTGCACCTCGATCGCACGGGCGCATGCACGCCGCCGTCTCTCGACACTGCGCCGGTCTCCGTCTCGTGCTCGGACGAGGGGTTGCGGCGCAAGTCGTTGATTTCGGCTCCTCCGGATCTTTCGTAGGTCGCCCCCGCTGCGGTACCCCGATCGCCACGCGGTACCTCGCCGCGATGGGCGCTCGATAGGGGTCGAGTAAGATCCGGCGAGAGGCAGTGGGCGTCGCTATCTCATGCCAAGAGCCGCTGCACACCACGTGGCCAGCAGCCACGCTCCTCACATTCAGAATCTTGATTTCGACTGGAGGAGAAGGAATCCGATGAGCTATGAAACCTCCTTTTTCACAGATGCTCAGCAGGGACACGAGGTTAGCGAGTTACAACAACAAACAACATTCAAGTAGGAGGCTTCTGCCGTGCTGGTGATGTTTTCAGAAGAGCTATTGCTGCCCCGTGTTGATTCCGCAGCGCTATCTGGCAGACTCTGTCAAAAGGATCCGAAGCGATCGAATCACGGTGTCTGGCTCCGCGCGATCTTTCCACACGCGGTGCAGAGATTAAACATCTGCTCTGCGGAGCTCTGCCCTTCTCCACAAACCTGCTTCATATTTCTTGATTTAGAGCTTCCCCTGTTGGTTTTAGTTCAATGTTCTTTGGAATAATGCTTGACTGAGGGTGGCTGACGAGGCTCGTTTTCCTCATAATTATGCCGCCGTCTTTAAGTGTTCGTTTTTCGTAGTATTATTGTTGATTGCATCAATTGTTTTAGCCATGTTTGTGAATAGATCACTGCTACATTCTCCTCCCTGTTGAAATAATTATCATGGAACGTCAATTCCTGCTCATTTGCCCATTTTAGGGGACCTAATTCCGTCTTCAGCTTCTTCCCTTTGCAACTTCACTCACTTGAACTTCATCATCGCCGCTTGATATCGACTGCATGTAGCTCGATTTAGCAACTGTACGCTTCATTCAAATATTCCAATCCATCTTTGTCCATCCTCCCGTTTCTCCCACGACCTTTCCATTTTCTCCCACCCAGCCCATCCATCGCTGTGTTTCAAATCTAGGAAAGATGGACCAGGAAGCACTGGAACCCTGAGCCCGAGACCTCTCACCTCTCACCTACGCTAGACGATGGCAAAAGACGCATCTTCGCCGGCGGAGAATGTGATGTTGACAGGCTGCGTGAAGACAGCGTGGTGCGTGTAGAGGCTCGCCATCGTGTACCCGTTGTAGAAGGCCACGGTGCCGCCCTCGTAGTCCAAATACACCCCGATGGTGAGAAGGCCCGAAGGTCCCAGTGGTTCAGCCTCTACCAACTGCTGCTGCTGTTGCTGCTGATTCTGCTGCTGTTGCTGCTGTTGCTGATTCTGCTGGGGTGGCTGCGGCTGCTGCTGCTGCTGCCGCCGGCGCCGCTGATCGCCCGTGAGGAACTGCGTCTCGTCCCACAGCAAGAGGCAGCAGACCCCCGCCCCGGCAAGGGGCTCCGCCGGGCCGAGTGGACTCTGCGGAGCCCCCTCCCGTCGCTCCGCGGGGCCCTCGCCCGTGTGCACGCACACGCGGCAAGACGAGCGCACGCACGCCTCCACCTCCACGTAGTGGCGCCCAGAGCGGACCCCGCGCAGGGCGCTCGCCACGCGGCCGCCGTGGAACGGCGACGGCGGCGCCGCGGCGAGGACCCGGCGCGGGGAGGCGCTCCGGGACGGCCCCGCGAAGTCCGCCTCCAGGTCGGGGTCGGGGTCGGAGTCGTGCCGTTGCACGGCGAGATCTTTCGGGGGCCCCGGCGAGGAAGGGAAGGCGGGCGGCGAGGACGGCTCGCGGAAAGCCGAGTCCGGTTCCGGCTCCGTGTCTTTGTCATCTGCACGCACGCGGGCACAGACCGAGGTTCCCCCGTATAGACTCGCGCTGCCGAGGCGAGCGTCGACGCAGGGGACGGCGATGCGGCGCGATTGGCGCACGGGACGACGCTGCCGCCGCACGCGACATCGGCGAGAGCGCAACTTTGATCGCGGCGTCACCGCGCCCTCTCGGCTCGTCCGTCGCAGGCGATGTCGGGGGCACGGCTCGGGCTTTGCAGTGGGTAAAAAAAACAACCTCCTGAGCAACGCCGGGCCGGTCGGACGCAGCGGACACGAGGCAACGGAGGGAGCGTTGAGGAACGTGGCGACTCACACATGAAGACGGGCCGCAGGCCGTGCCACTCGTCCATCCGGCGCGTGAAGGTGCTGATCCTCTCGGCCACGATGCGCACCTTGACCTTGTTGAAGCGCGCCTCCCCAGCGTCCACTTCCAGCGGAGCTCCCAGCGCCGCGTCCACCCTGCAGCGGGGAGCAAAGGAGAGGGCTCATCATGAATACGTTTCGCAAATAAACTAAACGATTAACTATTTCTATTTTGCCAGGTAAGGCCCACTAAGCTACATAGCTCTTTTTTCAGTAGCGACTTGGCTGCAAATGATAGCTCAACGAAGTGGCTTACCACGTGGAAATGTATAGCAGCCAAATGCTCTAAACGCATGTTGATTCTAAATGTGGAGGGAAAAACCGGAGGACCCGGAGAAAAATCCACGCCACCACGGGGAGAAGATGAAAACTCCAAATATACTGCAGGCGTCAGGGTCGGGATCTACCCCACGATCTCCTGTATACCAGGCGAGGTAGTTAACATCTCTCCACCATGGCACCATTAAACCAATTACACTGCGGCAAGCCTCATGAGATGCTGTGTGTAGAAACCAGTTCAGACTTTGCTCGTACTGAATCGATGCTGTTGAGGTTGTGTGCAAACCAGAAGGCTGTGGGGCCGATGGGTTGTGTTGTATTTGTATCTATTCATTTGGAGAGGCCGATATATGGAGACAAATTGTCTACTCATCTTGTTTTTTATATTCTCCACGACGCTGAGGGTTATTTTGTGTTGATCACGCGTCAAGTGCATATACCCAGACCTCCGTGTAGCGTCACCATGTCATACTCTTTGGTTTTTCGGTAAAGGCACGTAGGTGAAAAAATAAAATAAAATAAAAAATAAAAATAAACTATTTTTATTTTATTAAAATAAATTATTTTTATTTTATTTTTATTTTATTTTTTCACCTACGTGACTTTACCGAAAGAACCAAAGAGTATGGATCCTTGCAGTCACGACAACTTCAAATCTAGAATCACCACGTCAAGTCCATCGGCTATCGGCTTTCCGGATCACTATTACCCAGCAGCATTTAAGCACGCAAACTCTGGACCGGTTTCGACCTTCTGGGTCTCATCAGCAGAATCAGACTTGTTAGACAAATGCAGCTGGCTTGCCAGACGTTATTGGCAAGAGCACTCGATCTAAACAATGGGCGCCCTGTTTGTTGCAATAAGCGACATCGTATGCAAGCCCATCAATACGCGTTGTTGTGAGGCATTATGCTTACGCATTGCTTCAGTTTCTAGCAACTTCTAAGTGTAATATCCAGATTAGTTTCGCCAGGAAAGGGATCGGGTAAGAGCTGTGGGGGAGGGTGACGATTGGATGGCCGCAATTAGCCTCCTGAGTCACCCAGCAACCCCTCCAATTATCCTTTGAAGAGAGGGCGGATGAACCCACAGGGGGGGGCAGGGGGGGGGGGGCTGGTGGGGGGAGTGATGCAAGAGCACACACACGCGTACCTTTCTACACACATACACACGCGTACCTTTCTACACACACACACGTACCTTTCTACACACACACACGCGTACCTTTCTACACACACACACGCGCGTACCTTTCTACACACACGCGCGCGTACCTTTCTACACACACACACGCCTACCTTTCTACACACACACACACACGTACCTTTCTACACACACACACGCCTACCTTTCTACACACACACACGCGTACTTTTCCACACACACACACGCGTACCTTTCTACGCTGCAGCTGTGAACCTGCGTGGATAAAACAAAAAGAAAAACGGGCAAAAGGTTACGGGCAAAACTAATAAAGTTATTTTATTTATGCAATAAAATGCGGAATTATATATCGGCGAAACGAGACCGCTTCTCAAGACGTCGTGCGGCGACATTGGGTGGATTTATTTTATCGAGAAGCAGTCGGCCCTCGGCAGAGGGGCAGGGCTCGAGCCGGGACTGGAACTGGGGCAGATGAGTCGACAGCACGGAGGGCTGTCTTCATGTCATCGATATCAACCTAAAGTTGTTACCACTTCAAGCCCTCTGCGGCACCTCCTGCGTAATTAATCGGCACGTTAAAGCAAACAGTTCGTATAGATCTGTCGTGTCACGTACGACACAACTATTCGTTATGCAACTTATCGATCACGCAACCCTCTGAGAATTAATCATTTCAACAGCATTGATTGAGTACCGTACAAGCGAACTTGGACCAGTTTCAACAGCAGAGGCAGCCTTGCTTGAATCAATGCTGGTGAACTGCGAGATGTATTAGAGGCAAGGTTCTCCTCTCTCTAAGACACGTGTACTGGTTTGACGCAAAATAATATAAAACGTGACTGAAAATATCCACGAGTGTCATTGTAGAAAGTCCTGAGATGGTATCGTGGGTCGAGTTCAAGCCTCGAGTTTCAGGTTTATTTTGCTTGACGAGGAGAGAAATCAAGAGATTAGCATCGTCTCATTTGGACCGGTGGCAGGGTCGAGGGTGTGTGGATGGCGTGGGGAGCGGTGGCCCAGTGGTTAGCGCACTGCGCTACGAACCTAGCGAGACCCCGCGTTCGATTCCTACTCACGACCAATAACGGTGGCAATATTTGAAGCTGTTATGGGCCTCTCCTGGGACGACTCAACCTTAGATGAGCACCTGGTTCATTAGGTGAACATCATCATTTGGGAGACAAAGGCACAGCGGGTGTGGCGTCGGTCACTCACCTTCTCGTGTGCTGTCGTCGCCCTTAATAGGAGTTCAATATAACGGCACTTGCGCCCAACAGTTGGTTAAGCCTATACGGGGGGTCTTTATATTTGTTGTATTTTTGTGTGAGGAACGGTGGTGGTCAGATCAGGGCGCCACAGTGGCGAGATGTTAACTACCTCACCTGGTATGCAGGAGGTCGTCGGTTTGATCCCGACCCGGACACCTGCTGTAAATTTGGAATTTGTATGTTCTTCCCATGGTCACGTGGATTATTCTTACGTGTCCTCCGGTTTTTCCCTCCACATTTAGAATCAACGTGCGTTCAAAGCATCTGGCTGCTATAAGTTTCCACACGATAGGCCACTTCGTAGATCTATCATTTGTGGCCAGGGCACTTCTGGATGAGAGCGCCATAGCTCAGCGGACCTTAGCTAGTAAAGTAACAAAAATAGTTCTCCGATCTCTGCCACGCGCCTGCACAAATTCAAAGGGGTCGGCGATTTGGAGCAGCCTGGACACCTCCAGCTGGGCCTTGTCCAGGGCGTCCGCCTGCGCCCGGAGGCGCCACTCGGCTCGGCGCACCCCGCCCAGCGCGCGCTTCTCCTCGCCGCGGAAGAAGCGCAGAGCCGCAGCCTCGTCCGCCGCCAGGAGACGCCTCATGCGCGAGAAGGCCCTCCGGCAGCCCGCCTGCAGGGCACCGCTCGCCTGCTGCACACGCGAACAGAGGCAAAGGTGTGGTCCTCCCGCCACCGCCCGCCACCGCCTGCGTAACCTTGAACAGACTGTTGGGGCCGGCGGTGCACCGAAGAAGGCCGGCACGGTGCGTGAAGCGGTGGTTGGGCCAGCGCCACGCCCGGTCGCATTTGTCTCACGAGTGACGATGTTTACCGCACACCGCACCAGGTACTCATCTACACACGCGCGCGACCTACAGACACGCGCGCGAAATTTTACCTACACGCAGGTACATGGGCGCATCATCATTATCCGCTATGATGTATCCACTGCTGGAGGAAGGCTCCCCGATGCAGTCGCCATCCCTCGTTACGGCCACACGATGTCAAAATGCACCTCGTTCCTCACTCATTCACGCCACTGTCGGTCTCGCCACGAGAGAGCTCTAGGGAGCCCCTTTGACAGGGTGCTTTGGCCTACTCCTCCACACTTTACCCCTCCACAGGCGACCTGCCAATCGACGAACTCTTCTGAACATTATGCAAGTGCTTACTTACATGGACGGGGCGAGGGTGGTATGTTAATGGGATGCTGGATGATGATGCGTCTTCCCGAAACCGTTTAACAGTTTTACAGGAAAGGGCATTGTTTGTTCTATGTGGGTGCGGGGCCAAATGTCACGGCTTGAAACATGTTTGAAGCGATAAATGCACGTGAAGCCAACAGTGAGACGAACTGCGTTAATGTTGGCCTTGTGTCACACAAACAAAATGTCAAGTTCGCTTTCTAATGTCAGCCGAGCCCGCACGAGGGTGAGAACCAGTTAATGATTAAAGTTGAGAAAAGTCAACCTCATGAAAGGAAAAAGAGAAACGCCGCAGATCCAATGGATGGGATGAGATTGAAATTCGCGTGCACGGTTTGATGATTTGCTGGTTTGTATCTTGACTTAAAGCTTTCGTGACTGCAGGAATTCATATCGAAACGTCGTAGTTTTTTGGTTATTTTCTTTGAACCTATCTACGTTGTTGGTTTGTGTGTGACACGTGCAGATGCACACCCCCTCCCGATCGCCTTTGTCTCCCCCAGTGCCGATGCTCACACACGGGCACCAGACACTCGCTGACGCAGCACCAGGCACTCATTGACGCAGCACTCGCCGGATTGGCAGTGTGGTGCGCTAACCACGGCGCCACCGCTCCTCTCGTCCCACACGCACGCTCTTACCTCCACCACGGTGAAGAGCTCCCGGGTGCGCCGGATCGCGTCCTCTGTCTCTCCGCGTCTCGCTCTCAGCCTCTTCAACTTCTCTTTGTAGAAATCCTTTTGTACATCAGTCGGTGGAGACACACGGTAAACAAAAGAAATACGTAACATTGTGTAAACTATGAACGGATGAGCGGTGAGGGTCATGTGCGTTTATGATTGGTGAGGGTCACATGGTGAAGGTGGCAGCCCCTGCCCGTCTGTCGCCACCGCCTACTTTTACATGGTCACGCCCATTCACCCACTAGCACCGCGCGCTGCAGCAGGATCAGATGAATCCTCGACAGAATTAATGATAAATGATGTTCATGCTTTAGGCCCATGTATGGAGTAATTGGGCGTGGCTGTATCCATATGAGCAATTCTGGAACGGGAATCGACCAATTTTTTGACGAGAAGTGTTCGAGCATGGGCCAAGCGGTGACATTTTGAATAAAACATTTTTAACGGTGAAGTGATTCCCGTCACATCATTTGTGGATCAAAAAGC
Source organism: Lethenteron reissneri (assembly GCF_015708825.2). Taxonomy (NCBI): domain Eukaryota; kingdom Metazoa; phylum Chordata; class Hyperoartia; order Petromyzontiformes; family Petromyzontidae; genus Lethenteron; species Lethenteron reissneri. The sequence goes on along the minus strand of NC_083815.1, from coordinate 2,318,500 downwards.
ACCCATATTAGGTCGCCCCTTGACGCTCATTGGCTTCCTTCGGCGTTAACATAATTTATCATTCAATGAATGATAAATGAATGATAAATTATGTTCGCGTTTTCGGCGAGCGGATCCCAACGCCCGACCACGCTGCCAACTGCTCATGGCCCCGCCTACTAATCTGGTAGCCCCGCCCACTGCCCAGGTAGCCACACCCACTGCCTAGGTAGCCACACCCACTGCCCAGGTAGCCACACCCACTGCCCAGGTAGCCACACCCACTGCCTAGCTAGCCCCGCCCACCGCCCAGTTAGCCCCGCCCACTGCCCAGGTAGCCACACCCACTGCCTAGCTAGCCCCGCCCACTGCCCAGCTAGCCCCGCCCACTGCCCAGCTAGCCCCGCCCACCGCCCAACTAGCCCCGCCCACTGCCCAGCTAGCCCCGCCCACTGCCCAGGTAGCCCCGCCCACTGCCCAGCTAGCCCCGCCCACCGCCCAACTAGCCCCGCCCACTGCCCAGCTAGCCCCGCCCACTGCCCAGGTAGCCCCGCCCACTGCCCAGGTAACCACGCATCCTGTGCTCATTGAGGGCTCTGTATATGAGAAAAAAACTAATTGGGGAAGGGGCCCTTTCAATCTGCAAGATGCCAGTGAGATGACAGAAGAGATAGGCAGATTAGATGAGAGAGATTCATTGGCTTACGTTAATTAGCCTCGAATGTTTACTAGAACCTGAATAGCAGCCGGCATTTCATGCACCCGTAAATATCATTTGAGAGCGCCCCCCCCCCCGAGTTTCATGAGACCGTGAGAGCGTTTACCTGCCTTGCTTGTACCACAACAAGTGGTGAGAAACACAGCGGATGAACGACCGCCCAATGAAATGAATGCCCTTCACATACACTGTACTGCGCTCCCAGTCGGTCCCTAATCTTGAGTGTGTATCGCTCCGGATTTGTTACAGAGTGTTTGCTGCCCTCCCCCCCCCCCCCCCCCCTGTTCAGAATCTACTTTGTATTCTGGTCTCTTGAATAACAACACAAAAACGAATGCCCATCACCATGCCCATCATCATCACGTACGACGAGGTGAGCGAACTCCTGGCGCACGTCCGTGACGTGATGCCTCGAGTGCGCGCCCACGATGGCGCACGCCGTGCACACGCAGGCGCGGTCGTCTCTGCAGAAGAGACGCAGCTTCTTCCCGTGCAGGGAGCATCGCCTGGGGCCACCGCCGCCACCTCCGCCGCCTCCGGCGCCGCGACCTCCCGTCGCCGTCGCGTCCTCCGTGGTGCCGCCGGGCCACGTGTCGCACTGCCCGATCTTCTGGTACGGAGCCGCCTCCAGGTGCTCCACGAGGCGCGACACGAGCACGTTTTTACGCAGCGGGGGCTTCACGGGGAACTCGGCCCGGCACTGCGGGCACGACATGTGCGCGCCGCGTCCGGCGTGCCGCAGCCAGCGGCCGAGTCGCGGAGTGCCGCCCGGCAAGGAGGAGGAGGAGGGGGTGATGGTGGCTGCCCAACAGCCCTCCACGCAGTCCAGGCAGAAGGTGTGCCCGCATGGCAAGGTGACTGGCTCCGTGAACACGTGGAGACACACGCAGCAACGCAGCTCCGACTCGAGGCCGCCGCCGCCGCCGCTCAGAAACGACATGGCCCGTTCGGGTTGGATTCCAGGTTCAGGAGTTCTGCGACAGGTGGCGGGGAGGATGGATGGATGGAAGGATGGAGGAGCGGCTGTTTAAGGTATGGATGATGATGATGACATGCGTGGCGGTGATGATGGTGGCGGGAGCAATAGTTTGCAGGGAGTTAGGGGAGGGAGGCAGACGACCAAAATGTCGATATGCTTAATACGTGTGTGTATTCGCACGTATTAACTTATAACTACATAATAATGTGCATTACTTAGATAGTCTACGGCTACACAAAGACCTTCCAAGTCGTGTCCGTCGTTGTTTGACCATACTTCACCACGATTCTCTGTGCGGGTTTTTGGAGGGGTAGGTGCTGTAGGACCGGTTTAGCTATCGCCCGCCAATGATGTCAGGCATGGCTGGGAATCTAACTTGGGTGATCGAGATCATAGACTTTGTTTCAAGAGTGTTCCGCGCTGGGATGTTTTGCCAATTCCGCGAGTCCGTGCTTTGTCACGTGACGGCAAACTTCAGTAGGGATGAGGACGGCGTGAGAGGAGGCTTCCACTAAAGCAGCAGATGCCATAATCCACGTCGCTTCTACACCGGAGTCGATTTCATCGCTCCGTCTCCTCCCGAGGGCTTGTCCGATACATGACCAGTCTCGTATGCCCAGCTCCTTCCCACAACGCGGCCAGCGTGGAAGAGTAGGCCAAATACCCTCAATAGCCCTTCTCCTGCCCAAGACCGCTCACTCTGCGTCTGCTATGGAGAAGGCACCATGCGTCGCCCGTTATATATATTTCCTTTTAAGGCAGTGTTATTGATGAATCGGTGGAGTTTTTTTTGGGTTGCCTTAAGTCAATATAAGAGTAACATTCTCTCGGTCGAACGTATTTGTTCCCCTTCCCTGTCTCGGTGCAATTCAAAGAATGCGTCTCCTCGCTGCAAGCTTCTTTGCGAACTCTTTTAGCGACGCCTACATCTTTGTCGATGTTTTTATTCCAGCCGCGCACAATTCACCCTTGCATTGTCGGTCAACTGTCTTTATTGTTTGGGCAATACCTCATCACGTCGGTCATCGCATGCATGTATCGTGAACTTCTTTCGCACCGTACGTCGCCAACCGCGCTATTCGGAGGTACGGGGCAAGTGGTGGGGGATGGCGCGGCTGTTTTTCTGATCTCACTCGCAACAATGCCGGATTAAGCTAGTGTAGCATATGTTATAAAATGGTCCTGATTTAAAAAAACAAAAAATAAAACACATGTTTTACTTGCATAGTAAAATAATTGTATTTTTTCATTTGCTATACGGCCAGATAATAGGACAAATCGATCACATTAAACACCAAGTCGTTCATAAAAGTTGAAGGCAGTATAGTACTATAGTAATAGAGTGAGTGCAGAATCACCGAGCTGGCATTGATATCTTGAAAGCATTTAGCGCGGGACCCTTGAAAGTGCGGGGCCCGTAGCTACTTGTGGGTGTGCGCCCATCCCTTCTCACAACACGGCCAGCGTGGAAGAGTAGGCCAAATACCCCTCCTGGAGGGGTTTCTCTAGAGGCGCCCCTGCCCCCCGAGTGCAGGCCCTACCATCAGCGGTGACGCAATCATTCCACGATCAATGCCTTCACCGCGCAACTAAAGAAACGCGGCCCCGAGTCGCCCCGAGTCATCCCGAGTCATCCCGAGTCGCCCCGAGTCGCCCCGAGTCACCGAGGGTCCCCATCGGTGACTCGCCGCCCACGTTCCACTGGAAACGGTGATCAGTTCTGAAACGGTTACCGGTTCTGAAACGGTTACCGGTTTTCGCGGTTGTCGTTTAACATCCCTCACATATATGGGGGTGGAGGGGGGTGGAGACCGAATGGAGTTGTTCCTATATTGCTTTTTGCTCGTGGCAGGCGAGACAACGGCGAACAACGTTGGCTTTGTGTGGCAAACAATCGCCTTTGTCACTGCGGGGGACGTGAAGACAGTGGGGAGCGGTGGCGCAGCGGTTAGCGCGCTGCTCTACAAACTAAGCCCAATCGAGTTCAATTCCCGCTCACGGCCACCAACACCAGTGGCGATTATCTGAAGCGGTCCTGGACCTCCCCTGAGGTTGACTCGGCCTCGAATGAGTACCTGGTGCGGTGTGGAAAAACATCGCCACGAGGAAGACAAAGACGGCCGGGCGTGGTGCTCGCCACTCGTCCACCTCGAGTAACGTTCCGGCCTTCATAGGTGCTACTACTCGCTAATAGCACTTGCCCCAAGGCTATACGGGGGATATTTGTATTTGGTGTAAGTACAACCGTAATTCTCCGGATTATCTAACGTCCCCCCCCCCCCGCGCCTCCAATTTTGGGGCTCGTCTTATAATCCGATAGGTGTGGAACATAATTAGTATTTTGTTAATGACATGGGCCACAATTTGTGAGGTGCGTCTTACATTTTGTATTGCCTTATACACCGGGGAATAGGGTAATGAAAGTAATCACTGTACTGTACCCAGGGAAGCGTCAATTGGGTCAAATTAGGAACTCCCCTGCGCGGGTCGTGGGTTATTTTTGACCATACTTCACCACGCTGGTCCGCGCGGGTTGGTGAAGGCGGGAAGCATAGACGTGGCAGCATGTACGTGTGTACGTTGAACTTATTTCGCACCGTACGAAGCCAACCGTGCTAATCGGAGGTGGGTAGGAGGACATTCAAACAATGTATTTTCTCTGCAGGCCTATGACAACCTTGTGATTTAAATGCATTGTGGTCACCCAGGCTTGGCAGAAATCGCCCCGGTCATACATCATTAACCCAACTGGTTGGAGCCACATCGCAAACTTCGCTTAAGAAAAAAACATGTCCTATAACTGGTATCCGCCAAACCATCCCAAAGCGAGAATTAATACCTACAAATCTACTCAATTGGAAACACGCAGCAGCAGCAGCAGCATCGCACCCCGACTGCGAACATGTGGCAGGGCCATTCTGAAAATTAGACTTGAGACTCCCAGCGAGGCTTTCCCGGACAAGCAAGCATATAGTGATGACAGAACAACTGTGAATCTACTGCAGACGACACGTGTATGTTGATGCACAGCGCCTTCGCGATATTATGGCTCGATAAGAATGATGCAAATAACAAATATACGCCTGCTAATATAACTTGTTTATAAACCTCGCCAGCCAACGTGTTTATCTATTCAGGATTTACAGACTGTGCTGTCAATATCCCATCATCAGCTTGTAGCTGCTACTGGGCTATTCAGCATCTCTGCATTGGTCGCCCCCATCAGCATCACGCCGCCACTAAGCAATCTCACTCGCCTGCGGGAACCGGTCCCGCCACAAACGATCTACCGAGCAGCCAAGCGAGGCGCTGTGTCGCATTAAAGAGATCCGTCGAAAAACAACTGAGACTCTGCAGTTGAAAAGAGGGGACCGTGAAATAATGCGACGCTATGAACATCCACCCACAATACGCACGCGACGTTTTCAAAGAGCCAGAGGACTTCTCGCACGGGCGACCCTGAATTCGCATTGCATCTTGCGATTTGCAGAGCGGCGTCGAAATGCGTCCTCATCTCGAGACGCTGCGCAGACACAGTGGACTCATTTATTCATTTTTAGAGAGGGGGAGGGAGGGAGGCAGTCACATAGAGAGGGGAAAATAAGGAAGGGCTTGAGGCTGGGAGAAATGAGTTTCCAGACTTTTGGGTGCAGCTAAGGAAAATTGGTGGTCTACCTCTACTGAGCGGCAAGCTTTGGTTATTGGAGGGGAGAGTGCGTGAAGGGGAGTTGGGTAAGACGAGAGAGGGGAGATGTAGGTGAGCGCCTGGAGGGGAGTAGAGTGAAGAGAGAGGTAGGAGGGTGCGTGGAGGCGAGTATTTTGAGACGAGGGGAAATGAAGGTAGGGGTGAGTTCACGGAGCATTTTTGAGAAGGGCGAATACCATCTTGAAATGACTCCAAGATGGGATTGAGACGCAGTGGAGCGATTGAGGTTACTGGAGACACGTGGTCTTGGTTATGGTTGCGGGTGAGGAGCCTGACAGAAGGAAACAGTTTGCGCCACGTGGAGTTTAATGGGAGATTGGGGATTTGAGTACGCATCATGAAGCTAAATATATTACGAATACCACGAGATGGAACAAATCGTTTGCAAGGGTGTGCCACTGTTGTCCAAGGGTGTTGAGCGACACGTGCAGACCAAACGCGCTACGGGAGAGTTGCAACTTATTTTATTTTTAAACTGTGCACTGGCTGATTCTGGGCGTTGGTGAAGTGAAACTGTTGTGAAGGTGTTGGTGACAGCAGGGGTGACAGGCAGCCTCGAGCTGTCTTTCGTCTTTGCGAGTGATGATGGCTCAGGGTCGAACGTGTAACAAAAACGCAATGTGTCAGCACAACACGGCGTGGGTCTGTCCGATCATTTCTCTTTTATTGTTTCCTGCGAAACAATTGACATCAAGAAGGCACCTTCCTATTAGTACGCGTGTTTAAAAAATATATATATATATAAAAAGATCACGATTCCTGGACACAGGTCCAAAGTCCAAACGCGCTTAAGCGACCGGCAAAAACGATACTTGAAGTATAATTTAAGAGTGTGACACGGTTTCGTGAGAGTCAGCAAGGTTATTGTTCGAAGAGCTTTTGGGTAAAGAGACGCTGGGAGGGAATTACGAAGTGGAGCAGTGCGAGAGAGACACAGAGGTGAAGCTACCTGCAGGGTGTGGTAGGTGAGTGAGGTGAGTCAGTGGGTGAGCGGTGGTGCAGCGGTCAGCGCGCTGCGCTACGAACCTCGCAACCCGGGTTCGATTCCCGCTCGCGAACAACACCGGTGACGATTATCTGAACCGGTTATAGACCTCCCCTAGGTCGACTAAGCTTGAAATGAGTACTCGGTGCGGTGTGCAAACATCGCCACTCGGGAGACAAAGGCGGCCGGGCGTGGTGCTGGCCACCTACCCGCTCGTGTGCCGTGCCGGCCTTCATAGGTGCTCGCTAACAGCACTTGCCCCAACAGTCTGTTACAGGCTACGCGGGGGAGCTTTGTCTTTATTCTATTGCGACCTGCAGTTGTTTTGTTTGTTATAATGGGTGGTGGGTGCGACGAAACAGTCCGGTAGACACGCGACCGACAGTCTAGATTTGAAGTTTTCGTGACTGCAGGGATCCATACTCTTTGGTTCTTTCGGTAAAGTCACGTGGGTATAAAATAAAATCAATAAAATCACGACGTTTCGGGTGCAACACAAGCGTCCGTCATCAGGTGGAACAACCACAGCACGAAAAAACTGCCGAGGCGGGCTGTGGTTGTCCCACCTGATAACGGACGCTTGTGTTGCGCCCGAAACGTCGTGATTTAATTTATTTTGTTTTATATCCACGTGATGACTCCGTGAACCAGGAGGCCGCAGAACGATGTGTGCGAGACAGTATGCTCGTCTGTCTCGAGACATCAACACGCGTGGCGGAATCCACAAGAGACGTTCACGGGAGCAGTCACCACGGTAGCAGTGACAGAAGAGCGATATGGAAACGACTTTCTGTCGGTGCGCGACTGACCGTAGTGAATCAGTACAGCGTGCTGCCCTGGGAACCCGGCCACCCGAGTTCGATTCCCGTTCACGGCCATTACCAGTGACGATTATCTGAGCCGATCCTGAACCTCCACTAGGTCGACTCGGCCTCAAATAAGTATCGGGTGCGTTGTGTAAGCATCTTCACTGGGGAGTCTACGGCTGTCGGGCGTGGTGCTGGCTACCCACCCCCCTCGTGTGCCGTGCCGGCCTTCAAAGGTGCTCGCTAAGAGCACTTGCCCCAACAGTCCGTGAAGGCTATACGGGGGGGAGGGGCTCTTTGTCTTGGAGTGAATCGGTGAATGCTTGATTAATACAGCTACCTGACCGCCTGTACGTTTAATTACGTGTTCAGGACAATCTCTAGACTCCTGCAACAATGAGAGATGTGACAATGTAAGGGGGGAGCAGGTGGCGCAGTGGCTGGCAAAACTGCGTTATGAAACGCAGGCATTCAATTCAACTCACGGCTAACATCAGTGGCGAGTCTTATTTGAACCAATGCTGCCTTCACACTTCACCAGCCTGCACTGGTCGGCGTCGTGAAGTATGGAAGCCTGAGTTTGATTCCCGGGCAAGGCGAAGGACGTCAGTGGCGATAGTTGTATCTGAACCGCGGCCTTCGGCTTATCACCCGCCCACGTCTCCCTCCCCCCGACCCCTTTCACAAACCTGCGCCGGCCAGCGTGGTGAAGTATGGACAAACACTCCCTTAATGATCAACACGCGGCTGATGATCACAGGGCCGGAGTAAGATAGTGCGAGGCATGTAGCATATGTTATAAAGGGGCCCTAAATTAATAAAAACACATAAATATGAAAACACACATTTTTAACTTGCATAGTAAAGTAATTGTATTTTTTCATTTGCTATACAGCCAAATAATACGACAAATCGCTAACCTTAAACACCCAGCCGTTCATAAAAGTTGAAGGCAGTATAGTACTATAGTAATAGAGCAACTGCAGAATCACTGAACCGGAATTGATAGCTTGATAGCATTTAGCGCGGAGCCCGTAGCATTTGTAGCTACTCTTGCTACGAGGATAATCCGTCACTTGTTGATCATCGTTAAGACTTAATAGCTAGTCGTGAAATGCCGCGCGCGCGCGCGCGAGTCGGGGTGCGCGCGAGGGTGACGCAGTAACCCATGAGGCCACAGAACGATCTGATCTCTGCGAGACGGACCCAACGATAGTCGACTCATGAGAGGTGAATAGCGACCCCCCCCCCGCCCCTCCAAATCGTGAGTATGGTCAACTCGCTCGGGGTTGCGCGTGACTCGTCGCGTGACGAGAAACACCGATAGCGCATTCTGCAGATTATTAACGCGCATCGGAAAGTAAGACGCACCCCGAAATGTGTTCGTTTTTGGTTATTAGTTTTCAATTGCAGCCATTTATTCCTTCTAAAAAAATGATGATGATGATAAGGGCGAGGAGGGGTGTGGTGGTGATGGTGTTGATGATGAAGATAATGATAGCGATAGTGATGACGTCCCCGCAAGGGATCGCTCCTCGGCCATATGGCACCAGCACGACGCTCGAGATGACAAGACGCTCCGGAAAATCAGACGCGCCTCCAAACATGCGCCTCGTGTCAATAAAGTTATACAAATCTGGTCACGCACGCAAACACCGGATAATAATACGCACCCTCAAATGTTGCTTTAAAATAAGCGTGGCGGTGGTGTTGGGGAGGAGGGCGTCTTATAATTCGCGGAATACGCCAAGAGTTATATTCATCTTAGAAAGCCTCACGGAGTCTCAGGACTCTTCCTAGGAGGGTCCTGCTACATCGGGATGTTTGACCAACATCGCTCAAAGAGTGCTTCGTTTCACGTGGTCAGTGGCTGGAGAAACCGCACCACGCAGATACGAGGCGATGAGACTCGCACAGGAAGAAACGCAACGGGGGGGACTTCTTGAACAATGGAACTGGCCAAACAACTCGACACGAGAGACGGGTCTGAGGCTCGCAATCAAGAAGAGTCGAGACTCGGCGAGGAGCAGCATCCCTCGAGAGAGAGAAAAAAGCGCGCGACTAGCCTTAACACGACAGCCGCGAATGCATGTGTTCATTATTAATGGTAATTCTTACAAAAAAGTATGACTCGCTCATGTAAACAACATACAAGCCGCACGTAGCGCACAGCGAAATCCGCCGAACAAATTTCACAAAAGAATTGTCGGAAAGACGCAATTGGAAAGACGACGTCGTGCGAGTGCGTGGATGTCTCTGTCTGCGGAGGGGCTGACTCGTGGCGAAGACGCGCGGTGAGCACACGCGACGAGCGATTCGGAGTTGCTGTCGGAGACTTTGAATTTGATATCTACATTACACATTTTTTTCCAATGTACCAAATGTGCACCTTACCAACAGCCGTGTTCAATCAGTGAACGTCACCCACTGTGGCATGGATCGGACGGCGCGTGAACGCTGACCAAAGACAATTCCATCAAGAGCTGAAAAGACACAAATGGAACGGGGGAGATGTGGGCACCGAGAGAGAGAAACGGGACGCGCGGATCGGAGAACGGACACGAGGTCGCGACTTCGTGGGTGGCCGTTGAGAGCGGTCGTTGGGGCTTGGGCAGACAGGCGGACAGACAGACAGGCAGGCGGAAAGACAGACACAGACAGCCAGGCGGACAGACAGACAGACAGGGAGGCAGGCAGATAGACGGACAGACAGACAGGCGGACAGACAGACAGGCAGGCGGACAGACAGACAGGCGGACAGGCAGACGGACAGACAGATAGGTAGACGGACAGGCGGACAGGCAGACGGACAGGCAGACAGACAGGCAGACAGACAGGCAGGCAGACAGGCGGACAGACAGGTAGACGGACAGGCAGGCAGACGGACAGGCAGGCAGACAGACAGGCGGGCAGGCAGACGGACAGGCAGACGGACAGGTAGACGGACAGGCAGACGGACAGGCAGACAGAGGTACGCCAATGGATAGAAAGGGGGGGGGGGGTAACGATGGCCGGCGGACGAGGCTGGCTACGGAGTGGCGGGCAAAGGAGGGGAGGATGCGTCCAGGGGGAGACGACCACCGTGTGAGATGGAGCGACGGCGAGATCGGCTCGCGTGCAAGGAGGAGCGAGACGCCTTGAAGCGTGGCGTCACCGCAAGGGACGTATTCACACAGCAGTGGATAGAACACGACATGACGACGATGATTACAGTACTGCGTTGGCAGTTGTGCATAAGCACAAGTTTACAAAAATAGACACATTCCTTAATATCACTGCTAAAAGCAACTACTATACACATAATAGGCAAATGAAGGGCTATTGCTCGAAACGTCGTCTATTACAATAACGTTGCAGCTTCTGTTAGTTTGTATCAATGCCTCCCCGAGCCAAGCGCCGTTGCCACATTCCTCCACTCATCGTTCACGCTTCACTCGCTGGCTCGGTCACTCACTCGCCGCAAACTCAAATCACTCTCGCCTCTCAGCTCGCTCACCTGGCTCTCTCACAACCTTCCCGCGCCGCTGCCTCCGTCTCATCGGCGACAACTTTTCAGAGAAGAAATGTTTTCATCTCACGGTTGGGCTTGCTCAACGCACACACACACACAGACACACACACACACACACACCTTCAACCACGCGAGTGAGTGGTAGGTAGTGCTGCTGGTGGTTGGGTAGTCAAGCAGCGAGTAGCGCAAGTCTGACACCGCGCTTTGAAGTCGATGACAGCCTGCGCTAAGCACCACCGGGCAGCGGCAGCAGCCGCAAAAAAAAGCTCAGTTCCAGGGCTGTTGGGGTGTGTTTCCCAGCAGCGCAACTCCATTGGCGGGCAGCAACTCCCTGGCACTCCCCTCTCATTCATGATGCATGAGGCTATTGAGAAATGACGCGCTCCTTGCTCGGAAGCGAACTTGCTGCTGCTGATGATGATGTTGCTGCTGATGATGATGTTGTTGGTACCCGCCCCGTGCGCGCTGCGAGAGCTGCATGAGCGCAGTTGTGGTGGTTGTGGTGGCTGTGGTGGTTGTGGTTAGTGATAGGGAATGGAGGTTGATGTTTGTGTGCCGTGGTGTTGTTCGGGTATGGGGGATGCTCGTCGTATAGTTGGAGCGATGGTGCTCGTGTTTGGTGGTGGTGCTCATTGTATTGGTGCTAGTTGTGATGGTTGTAGTCGTGGTTGTTGGTGGTCGTGATGACCGATTGTGGTGAGGGTGGTGGTCGTGGTGTTTTATGGTGGTGGTATTGGTGATTATGGTAAAATGGTGGTGTCGCTGCTGGCTTTGATAATAATGGTCATACTGGTGGTGTGTGTGTCGTGTTGGTAATGATGGTGTTGGTGGTTATAGTCATGGTAATAATCGTGGTGGAGATGCTCGTTGTGGTAATGGTTGTGGTGTTTGTGGTGCTGGTGCGCGCGGTGGTGTAGCGGTCAGAGCGATGTGCTACGAACCCGGTGACCCGAGTTCAATTCCCGCTCACGGCCAACACCGGTGACGATTGTCTGAACCGGTTCTGGGCCTCCCCTAGATCGTCTCAGCCTCAAACGAGTACCTGGTGTGGTGTGTAAACATCGCCACTGGGGAGATAAAGGCGGCCGGGCGTGGTGTTGCCACCCACATTCTCGTGTGCTGTGCCGGCCTTCATAGGTGCTCGCTAAGAGCACTTGCCCCAACTGTCTGCTCAGGCTATAGAGGGAACCTTTGTCTTTGTTTGATGGTAATGCTGATGGTGGCGGTATTGGTTATATTGGTGGTAGTGTTTCTGGTGGTGATTTGATTGTTGATGGTTGTAGTGGTGGTGGTTGTGTCGGTGATGGTAGTTGCGCTGTGTAAACATCGCCATTAGGGAGACAAAGGCGGCCACCCACCCCGTCGTGTGCCTTTCCGGCCTTCAGAAAACAGCACTTGTCCCAACAGTATATTAAGGCTATACGGGGATCTTTGTCTTTGTATTGATGGCGGTCGAGATGAAGCACATCACCAACAGCGATTGTAACCCAGTGTGACCTGGGTCTCCCCCGAGTCGATTTCGCCCTCCACGACTGGCCAAAGAAGCGTGTCAATGTTACTACTGGAGAGACGAAGCGTGCAGGTGGTGATCATCACAGCACCCGTCTCGTGCACCACCGTGCTGTGATATACACACAAGACTCAAGTGGTTGGTTACATATAAGAGAGGCCCCGTTAAGGCTAAATACGTTCCTTGTTGTTGTTTTTTGTTAGGGGGTTTAAAATTATATAACACGGCTAAAAGAGAACGGCAAATTCACAACTCAAAACCAAAAAGCGACGTTGTATGGTGGTCACGAAGAAACGTTTTAATTAGAGCTCTGTGAAAGAGACTCGGATTAACAATCCAGGGTTCTTTTGAAGCATCGGGGGGGGGGGGGGGGGGGGATGAGGTTATGAAACGTTCTCCAACATCTCTCGTGTGGTTGACGAATTTGCGGATGGCAACAACAAGAGTCACAACAGGCGATCGCTATCTAACCCTTGCGCCTACCGTTTGTGTGTGCGGCTACAGGAGAGACGAGTTGCTGAAATGACACACAAGGATACGTTCCACAATGTCAGGCTGATAAAACGCTTAAAATGCTCCGCAAGAATTGTTTTTCCATCAGCCAAAAATGCGTTTTGTACCTCGTTTACAGAGTTAATCTGGCATTGGTCGATGCATGGGGGTGGTGGGGTGGCCGAATGCGATTGGAGCCCACGAGTCTAAGGACAAATGCTGGCACAAACGATGAGAAACCTCATCGGACAAAAACGGCGAGTCGCAGGCTGGAAGCGAGGATTTCCTCCTTCGCTTACAAAGAAAAGGGTACAGTCCTCCTATAACGCCGCATTTTGTTTTCATAACGCCAATTGGATATAACGCGATGATCAATGTGTTCGGGAACACATTTTTGTTTTAAACGCGGATGCGGAGTTGATATAACGCTATCGAATGAACAGAACTACGCCGCGCGAGTAGGAATAGGCGGTTGAACGGCTGTCTCGGCTTCCCATCGCACGAGGCAGCGGGATGCTGCTGGATGCTTCTAGAAGCTACCCACGCGCCTCGGTCTTTGTGCGGCCTGGGTGACGCATCTCACGTGTTATCACGGACTATACTTTACCCTATGTTTATATATATATATATCATCTATTATAACGCGATTTTTTTGTTCAATAACGCGGTGTTGGTTAGGAATGTAACTACTACCCCGTTATAGGAGAACAGCCTGTATGGGCAGCATTCATTCAATGCCGCCCTTAGGCAGCTGTCAGACTATATCGATGCTGATCACGTGAAGACCCCCCCTCCTGCCCGCGAGGCACAGGGTAGCAGTAGACAACGAGGATCAACCCAGTCAACGTGGCACATTGGGCCGACGTTGGGCCAACGCTGGTCCAACGTTGGGCCAGTGTTCCCAATGTTGCACGTTGACTGGGTTGGTTCAACGTTGTCATGTGTTTGGGTAACTGTTGACCCAATGCTGGACCAGCGTTGCACGTCTATTGAGGTTACTCTCCTGATGACTCGTTAGTTTGAAACGCTTTCACACGAAGCGTTAATGCGTTGGCCCTGTCCGTCTGTCGGTAACGGAGTGCACGCCTGTCAAACATTATCAGTGCCCTCCCTAATTACAGACCAATTCAGACCGTATTGGTCGCCCCGTGCCCCTTATACATTTCAACGTTCATCTTACAAAGTCCCACCATAAGGAAGAAACACAGACATGTTTTATTTCATTTTACCCGTATTGAAATGGCTGTACACCGTATGGACCTGAAAACTCAACGTCCCTGTATAAGAATACGGCTAGACCCTACAGGTTGACAGGTGTGGAACTGGTATAGCACAGTTTTTCCAATGAACACGCTGCCGCTGTCAAAGATAATAGGGCGACAGTTTTGACCTGTTGACGGTCTACATACAATGCTGTGTGGACGATGGAGTGATGTCACGTGACATGCGAGGCATGGTGGGTCAGTCGCATGGTTGTTATTGCATATTTTGTTATCCAACGAATGAACTCTGCGGTTATACTGTGGCTATAGGACCCCCCCCCACCACCCCCTTGGCTCGATCGTATAAGGATCCCGCAGACTCCCGTGTAAGCTCTCTCCCCTTTCAAGCCTCTGTGGTCATTTCCAGCTGAATTAAGTTGTCACAAGAGTGGAATTCCGTCTGTGTAGTCAGCGCCATAGATCTTGTTGTTGTGACTCGCTGATTTGCTGTTGTGACTCGCTGACCCCTGCCCATCATGGACATCTGTGAAAAAAGAGCCTCATAGCTTATCGGATTCCTCCAGTCTGAATCTAGATTCTGATTCTGTATGAGTGTGCGCGCAGACAGAGACCTCCACTTATTTGGGCCACTCGCAATTCTGTATTTTTTCAAAGTTTAGTCTCGGTATTTCTGTGTGTACCACATTGGACGTGCTAGTTTTCACCTGTGTCTTTCTGTGTGTGCCTGTCTGTTTCTCTATGTTGTGTCTGTCTCAATGTCTCTCTGGTATCGCTGCATTCGTCTCACATCGTGTATATATTTGTATTTCTGTTTCTGTGTCAATCCCTGCCTGTGTCTTTCCCCATGTGGTTTGTATTTGTGGGGAGCAGTAGTGTAATGGTCAGCGTGCTGCGCAATGAACCCGGTGACACGAATTCGATTCCCCACCGGTGACGATTATCTGAACTAGTCGTGGGCCTCCCCTAGGTCGACTCAAATGAGTACCTGGTGCGGTGTGTAAACATCGCCACTGGGAAGACAAAGGCGACCGGGCGTGGTGTTGGCCACCCACCCCCTTGTGTGCCGTGCAGGCCTTCATAGGTGCTCGCTAACAGCACTTGCACCAAAAGTATGTTAAGGCTATATGGAGGAGAGGGGGGTCTTTGTGTTTGTGTCTCTCCGTGTCTCTCTTCACATCCATCTCTCTCCATGTCTCTGCGTCCATTTCTGCCTCCATGTCTGTTTATCTCTCTTTCCTGTCTATCTCTGTGTCTATATCTCTGCGTGTCTCTCGTTTTGCGTGTCTCTCTCTCTCGTGTCTGACCTTTCTCTCTCTCTCTCTGCGTCTTCATCTATGTCCTCTCATCGCTAACGGTAATTCGACTAAGGTTGTACAGATCTCCACAGCGACGGCGTTGGTGGTGGTGGAGAGAGCGTTTTATGGGGAGGGGTTGACCGGGTGCTACATAAACCCGATGTCAGGAATACACGCGATATGGCGTGGTGGCTTCGCTGTCAACCTACGTCAAGGGCGATGTTCACTGCCGGGAAGGACGCTGCGTACCGTGACTCCTCCCCATGGCCCAGCCTGCCAAGTGTTGTTTGTCCAGGCAATTACGAAGTTTTCACCTTCCTTAAATCCAACGCCACCGCAGGGCAGGGCGGGCGGAGAGCGCATTGGCTGTTTATTTTTTGTCCAAGCGTATGTTTTGTTGTTGTCGTGATGATAATATATATGATGAGAGTTTTGTCTCCTGTGTGGGAGATAACTGAAGGATGCAGAGAAAATCCAGCATGCGTGTTGAGAGAATCATCCTCGAAGACTTCGCCGCTGCTGGGTCCACGCAGCCCACTTGCTGTACTGCCATATCGTCCATGATCACTCCACTGCTGGATGAAGGCCTCCCCCCCCCCCCATTCCATGGCCATCTCTCACGGTTTTGTGATGCAACATTGCTTCATGCATCGCCATGGCGAATGGTCTCTTGGGAGTTGTTTTCCCTCCTTGGGCTGCCACTCCATTCTTCATCTCGACCGCCCGTCGTCACCCCCTTCTGGCCATGACGTGTCCTGCACAAGGCTAATTCGGCTGCGTACGGTGCGAAATAAGTTTAACGTACTTACATTTCTTGTATGTATGTCCTGTGTGTTGAACTTCTTTAGCACCGTACGTAGCCAACCATGTTAATCGGAGGTGCGGGGGAAGGACAACAAACTAAACACTAAAAGTAGTTCTAGAGAAATGAGTTTTCAATTTAGATTATTTAAAGGTGCATAGCTCCAGTGACGTCCTCTTATCGGAAGGGAAGAGCGTTGCAGACGGCCGCAAAAGCGCATCCGAAAGTGCGCGATGCGGTGACCGCCGTCTTTGTTTGATAGCTGTGGCCAAAAGTCGCTGCCAGGATGACGTCCGGAGTTCGCGTGACGATTTCACACCATCGCCCGTAACGAGGCAACAACATTAATCATGTTTCGCCCTCAGACATGCCACTGCTGGACGGAGGCCTCTTCCACGCCATGCTGGTCATGGGGGTTGCTTGACCATACTTCACCACGCACAACGCAGAAACTCATATGCGGTGAAAGTTGCGGAGTGACCGGGAAGGTACGAGGAGGAGGAGGGGGGGGGGCTAGCCCAGTGCGTGAGGTTTGTTGAATTCTAGATTTGAAGTTTTAGGTTTGGTGAAGTCCACGCGTTGAGATTCTGCCCTGAGCACAGCTGAGCTGTGCTGGTTTACGTCGAACTGTGTGGCGTGGACTTTTTACAAAGGGAACGGGGGGGGGGGGGGTACACAACACACACACAGACTCATGGGGGCCACGAGACCCATCAAAGCCAAACAAACTTTAAACAAATCTGCTCGACAGACCGAGTAGAGACGCGATCTCCTTTTGGTTTTTGTCCATCGTTCTGCTGCAGCTCTCGCCCCCTGCGTAGCTCGAAAGGCCACCGCCGACGTTCAACATTGCCCCAGCGTCTTTTGACGATTAAAACTGAGCAGGGAGGGCTGAGCTTCCAGCAGGGGGAGGCTTGGGGGGTGGGGATAATCTCCCTACAGCCCCCGCCAACGCTAAAAAAGTCGTGCACGTACATGTACGATAATTAATGGGTCTCTTTGAGAGAGGGACGGGTAGAGGCTTACGGTAGTGGCCGAGGGTGTGTGGCATGGGCCCTCTCTTTCCGCCCAATTCCACCTCCCCATTTCTTTATTTCCCATTGCCTGGGCCACTCCGGCGGTGTTTCGCTCGCTCGCTCGCTCGCATCACCTCCCGAGCACTCGTCAGCCACACTGCTGCCTGTAAGGGGCGTGGGGTTTAGTGGTGTTGGGGGGGGGGTGAGGAGGAAATGTATTACTCGAAGGTGAAGTGAAAATTGTGATAGAGTTTCTAAAGTTGAAGGTAATTTCATGCTCGCAGCCAGATCCCCTACGGGAAGGAGTGGCGGGGGTGACTTTGAAAGCGCCGCTCCCTGCGGCGAGCGCACCAACAATTGTCAAGCGAACGATACGTTAAAGACCGCCCTGGCAAATCTTCGTGGGTGGGATTCGAGGTATGCCTACCGGTGGTTGGTTTGGTATTGACTTCGGATAGCATTGGTACGACAGTGGTGGTGAGTCCTAAAATGGCCTGTTAGAAAGACGGCTTCAGAGTAGGGCTCGTACTCGTGGCTGGATGGCTCGTAGAATAGAGGAGGACGACTATTTGCTGTTGCATGGCTGGCAAGGGTTGGGGACTAGGAGTAGGGCTAGCGGCGGGTTGGCTTGTTAGTGAAGTAGAGCTTGCACGGAGCTCCCTGCAGGCATTTTTGATAAGAAGTTAGGGTGGTGCTATTGGGCGGTTGTCAAGTTAGTTATTGTCAGTGGTAGGACTAGTGGCTAGTTGATTAGGGTCAGATTAGAGGACTGATATTACGATGGTGACTGTTGCACAACGAGCCCTGATCCAATATTGCTCCTTCAACGCCCACTGCTGTATGTAAGCATGCTCGCATTCGCTTCTAGAAAAAAAACACTCACACACACAACTCCCCCACTGGCTCGGCAGTGACACGCATCGTATACCACGCGCGGCTGTCAACCTCACGCATTGACGAGGCGACGCTGCATCGATTCGCAGCGACGTGCTTCTGTTCACGTGGTGTCCATCAACTTGCCCGCAAGCAGGGCGATGAACAGGACGAGGAATGGAAATGATGCGCCCGCATGAATTCAGTTCATTTTCCAACGTGACCTTTGTCCTCGAAAATACATTACGTCTACGTTGTAAGACACGCGGCGATGTGACGTCACACCTAGTGGCGTCTGGAGAGAATCCTTTTAGCGCTGGTTTGTGCCTCTAAGTTTTGGCTAACACTTTGATCGATGTTCCCCCCCCCCCCCCGAGTTTCTATACAATAAGTCCATACTAGCAAATACAACGCAATGCTCAAGTTTTGTTCCTTTTGAAAACATTTTTCACTTACTAGACGCTCTTGCGGAGCTTAATGCGTGAACACTTTCAACGCTCGTTGAAAAGCTTTTGAGAACGGCACTTTGTTCACATTCAGCCGCTTCTGTTTTCAAAGCGTGTAAACTTGTGACCGGGTCAATGAGTGAAGCAGTTTGTATGGTGTCCGTTGTAAAAAAAGAAATCGCCTGTTCGCGTTCAATCCATCAATGTCAAGAGGGAATTATGATCCATTACTATTATTTCAACCATTCATTGCAATCACTCCACACAAGCTGCGAGGTTATTCTGGACGATATTTTAGATGCCCCCTTGCCAGTGTCGCCGTTTCTGGAGAGGTCTGCGCTACGAATACTGAAACTGCAAAACGAACCAAAAAGTTTAACAAGATGTAGTGAGAGAGGCGCGAAAGAGTCGGCTCGGTGGGAAGGCCCGTTGGCTGATAGGGAGAGCATATTCTTGGTTCTTTCGGTAAAGTCACGTAGAATGGAAATAATAAATAATAAAAATAATACATTTCTCACGACGTTTCGGCCACAACGCAAGCAGCCGCCCTCAGGTGAAGAACAGAGCTGTCGGAAAGACAGCGTCCTAATGAACACTGCTAAGCTTGGCAGCGAATTTTAAGCTGAGTGGGAGGAGCAGAGAGCCTTGACAAAGGAGTTTACATATCAACAGAGGAATTTAACATGTTGATGACAAATGCAGATATGGGGTTAGTCCACTCCTTGTGGAATGTGTAGGCGGTGGAGGGTCTCAAAGTTACATTATGCTAGCAGTGTATTATGTAGGATTAGCAGTAATAAAGGAAGAGAGTGTCCGTGGCGAGTTGGGTAGCCGAGTACAGCGCGCGTGGCTATACTCGTCTCGGTGGTTATGGTTAGGATGAGTAGAAAAGCAAATACGCGTGGCTGGTTGTCTAATTGGTTCGTTCAGATTATGGGTAGAGCGAGAGTTGCATTGACTAGCAGGCTGTGCCCCCCCCCCCCCCTGGCCCTCACACCCACTGCAATGTTTTGGCTTTTTCAGTGATTGACTCACTGATGTTTGTTGTTGTTGACGGAGTCAACGTGAGATATGATGGGCGTGTGGAGTTCGTGGGGCGGCGGGGGGGCCACGTGGTTGGGATTGAGTGCGGGGGGGGGGGGTCACGTGGAGGACACGGTACCACGCCCCGTAGAGGCGGTGCGATGGAGGTGCTGGCAAGAAAGGCGGGGATAGGGAGCGAGGGGATTGGAGGGGGGACCCCGTTGGTGGGGAAGTGAGAGAAGGGATATCAGGGAACGGGAGCCGGAGCGCGAGGAGCTCCCGGGGAAGAATTCTCGCAGCAAACATCCGTGTGCGTGCCCTACATGATGCTCGTGTTGGCGGTGCTGGAACAAACACATTCCTGCGGAGGGAGCTGGTAGGAACGTTGGGTTGCTCGGTCAATGGTCAGGATCAACGGCGGCGTGGTGTATTCCGCAAATATGGCCGACTGTGAGGGCGGGCACAAGCCGGCGTGCGTCGGTTAAACGTTGAGTTTTATAAGGGCACCACGGGGTAACCAGCCACTCCCCACCCAGCCCCACCCCACCCACCCCCCACCCAGCCCCACCTTCCCCACCCAGCCCCTCCCCACCCTCCCCACCCCACCCTCCCCTCTCCACCCAGCCCCACCCCTCCCATGTTTGGATGCACGACGGACGGACACAATAATCCCCTGTGGGCTGGTGGAACCAGGTGGTTCCTACCAGTATAAAGTTCCCTTTGCAGGACGACTCGTGTGGACTTCCTCCCAGATGTAGTGTCGATATGGGCTGGGGTCCAGTGGCGTGTTGGTTGTCGATGATGCAGGAAGTGCAACTGTGCACCACTGGGGCCCCATGGGCCAGAGGGCATCGAAGAGAAGGGGACATTGGATGGGGTGCCTCATTTCATTCCTTTTTACTCGGACCCATGCCAACCACGCTACACTACTGCTGGGGGTCTCGTAGACATTGTATGTATGTTGAATTTCTTTCGTACCGTACGTAGCCAATCGTGTTAATGGTAGCTGCGGGATGAAGGACAACAAACCAATCACACAAAAAGCAGTTCTAAAGAAATGAGAGATTGGCACGTGTCTCCGGAACATATCGTATTCTCAAATGTAAGAATAGAAGTGGGTGCGTCTGGCCTCATTGGAGCTGGCAATGAAATAATCTCGCTGACAGGCGCTGGGTGTATTGCTACACATTGCACCATCATGATGGTCATGGCGCTCCTATTGGGGCCCTACACGGGTATATCGTGGGCCCGCTCCCACATCTGCACATTGTTAGTACGCTACTGGAGCTACGCACTTTTACATCTAAATAAAAAACGAATTTCGTTAAGAGCCCCTTTGTGTGTTTTTAGTTTGTTGTCCTTCCCCCGCACCTGCGATTATCACGGTTGGCTACGTACGGTGCCGAAAGAAGCTCAACATAGTACATACGTACAACCGTTATTCCAGTTCACGCATTGTCTCCGTTTCAAATCACCATTGCCCCTCTGAGATTCTTAATCTGGGTATTTAAAAAAAACACGCTTTATGTTAGCAACAATAAAGAGGGAGGGAAGACGAGTGGCTCGGGGATTTGTTGAGAATCTAGAAGGGGAGAGGAGGAAGCGATAAAGTACCCAAGATGAGGTTCAGGACAATGCGAGTGTGCTCCGCTTCAAGTACTAATTCCCCTGGGTCGAATTACAGCTGCAGAATAGTTCCGCCAGATACATATATACATCTATCAGACCCAGTCTTCACGCCTTATCGACGCCAGGTGCTTTATATGTATATGTAATGTGTGCATAAAAGACTGCAACCCAGCGTGTTTGAGTTGCGGTGCCATTTAAGCGCAAACTCACAACCTCGTCTCTACACCAGGGACGGCGTGGACACTGCCGGGCGTAAGTTCGGCACGGCAGCCGCCACCGTCTCAAACGCGGCCACCACCACCACCAACACCACCACCACCAACACCACCACCACACCACCACCACCATCGTAGTCGTGGCCGTCCAGCAGCGGCTTTAATTCTGCACCCACTTTGCAGAGACACCTAAAGACATACTGTTAGGTTTTTTCGGTAAAGTCACGTATTTAAGGGCTGGTCTTTTGGAATTTGCCTCACTTGATGCAGTAATTATAGATGTGACGGACCCACCTGATGACGGAGACGTGTGTTGTCTCCGAAACGTCGTGATTTATTATTTTATTTTATTTCCATTATTACTTTTATTAACTTGTAATTTTATTTTTTACCTACGTGACTTTACCGAAAAAAATCAAACAGTATGAATCCTTGCAGTCACGAGAGCTTCAAATCTAGAACACCTAAAGACCCCAACCCTCCCATCTCCCTCACCTGTCTTTTGAGCTCCGAGTTACTTGCGGTAATTTTTTGAAATATACAATTTCACGTTAAAATCCTGATTTCTCTGTGAAGTCAAACCCCCCGAGAGTATGGATGTCTTCGACAAGCCGACAAACCTCCACAGGTGCTGATGGAGTGAGCGAAAGACAAACCCGTCCTTGTGAACCTATGCGCGTGATCCCACCCACCCGTATTCACGGCATGTCAACCCACCAGGCCGTTATGTTTCACCCCCAAAACTCAAAACACTCCTTAGCAGAGAGAAATGGCCAAAGGTCGTCCCACTGCAAGAGCCTCCTGGAATTTGGCGACTCGGTAAGGCATTCCGATTTGGCTTTCCATTAAGGTCTTCCAGGATAAACAACATTAATGCGTCTTTAAATTGCACAGCAGTGCCAATAGGTCAACTTGACCCAAACTTATTGCGGCATGAACAGCGCGTTAACAGCTTCATGTACGCGCATTATGTTCAAACGCTACAGCTCTACGTTTCCTAAACGGCCCCTATCTCACACAGGTGACAGCGTGGCCAAATGCGGGTGTTTGGCAAATAGTGCTTGACGCACTTGGGGAGCAGGTTAGCGCGCTCTACGAAACCCGGCGACCCGAGTTCGATTCCCGCTCACGGCCACCAACACCGTTGACGATTATCTGAACCGTTCATGGTCCTCCCCTAGGTCGTCTCAGCCTAAAATTAGTACCCGGGGTGGTGTGTAAACATCGCCATTGAGGAGACAAAGGCGGTCGGGCGTGGTGTTGCCCACCCACCCCCCTTTCATAGGTGCTACTCGCCGACAAACAGCAAGATCGACGGCGCTGACCGGTAGCGAGGGAATCCCACTTGTGTGACAACGAACATGGGTCGCCAGGATCGCTCACGGCTGCTACACTACCACTCCCCGCAGGTCACAACAACTCTCTCTGCCCGCCCGCCCGCCGCAGGTCACCTCCCTCCACGCCTGCGTCTCTCTCGCACTGCTCTCAACTTTGGAATTCCCTCCCGTTGTCGCGTGTTGCTGCAAAACTCCCTCTGGCCTTGCTCGCTTCAAGAAACGTGTTTGAACTCGTGCCTTTTCTTGTACCTGCGATCGTGCCGTTTGTCGTTGGGCGCTTGGTGTGCTGATCCTGTGCTCAGAAAGTGATTTAAAACAAATGCAATCGTTTCCACGTGCAGACGATTGCTCATTTTCGTGATGGTGTCTGCATGGATAATGGGGCGCGTTGCCAATACTGTACTGATTAAAATGCACGTACCTTCGATTCTTTTAATCAATGTGAATGCATCACTGCCTTGCACTCGTCTTTAAATATCGCCATGACCTTGCCCCGCCTTATCTCGCCTCTCGTATCCATTTGTACGTCCCCTTCGTTTCAAATCTTATCGGTCTCTCTCACTCGCTGTGTCCCTCCTTCCTGTGCCAATATCGTCTTTGATCCTTCTTCCTCATTGCACCCCTCCACTGGAATCAACTTCTCCTGTGTATTGAGCAGCACTGCACCATAGACTCAGCACCGCACCATAGACTCCACATTACCTATAGACTCAACACTGCACATAGACTCAACACTGCACCATAGACTCAGCACTGCACCATAGACTCAACACTGTCCATAGACTCGGCATAGACTCAACACTGGCCATAGACTCAACACTACACATAGACTCAGCATAGACGCAACACTGCCCATAGACTCAACACTGCCCATAGACTCAACACTGCCCATAGACGCAACACTGCCCATAGACTCAACACTACCCATAGACTCAACACTGCCCATAGACTCAACACTGCGCATAGACTCGGCATAGACTCAACACTACCCATAGACTCGGCATAGACTCAGCACTGCCCATAGACTCAACACTGCACCATAGACTAACACTGCCCACAGACTAACACTGTCCATAGACTCAGCACTACCCATAGACTCGGCATAGACTCAACACTACCCATAGACTCAGCATAGACGCAACACTGCCCATAGACTCAACACTGCCCATAGACTCAACACTGCCCATAGACTCAACACTGCCCATAGACGCAACACTGCCCATAGACTCAACACTACCCATAGACTCAGCACTGCCCATAGACTCAACACTGCCCATAGACTCAACACTGCGCATAGACTCGGCATAGACTCAACACTACCCATAGACTCAGCATAGACTCAGCACTGCCCATAGACTCAACACTGCACCATAGACTAACACTGCCCACAGACTAACACTGTCCATAGACTCAGCACTAC
The DNA here is from genome assembly GCF_015708825.2 of Lethenteron reissneri. NCBI lineage: Eukaryota > Metazoa > Chordata > Hyperoartia > Petromyzontiformes > Petromyzontidae > Lethenteron > Lethenteron reissneri. Next base: position 2,294,535 of record NC_083815.1, on the reverse strand, counting down.
CCATAGACTCGGCATAGACTCAACACTACCCATAGACTCAGCACTACCCATAGACTCAGCATAGACTCAAAACTACCCATAGACTCAGCATAGACTTAACACTGCCCATAGACTCAACACTGCCCATAGACTCAGCATAGTCTCAACACTACCCATAGACTCAACACTACTCATAGACTCAGCATAGACGCAACACTACCCATAGACTCAGCATAGACTCAACACTGCCCATAGACTCAACACTGCGCATAGACTCAGCATAGACTCAACACTACCCATAGACTCAGCATAGACTCAACACTGCCCATAGACTCAACACTACCCATAGACTCAACACTGCCCATAGACTCAACACTGCCCATAGACTCAGCATAGGCTCAACACTGCCCATAGACTCAACACTGCGCATAGACTCAGCATAGACTCAACACTACCCATAGACTCAGCATAGACTCAACACTGCCCATAGACTCAACACTGCCCATAGATTCAGCATAGACTCAACACTGCCCATAGACTCAACACTGCCCATAGACTCAACGCTGCGCATAGACTCAGCATAGACTCAACACTACCCATAGACTCAGCATAGACTCAACACTGCCCATAGACTCAACACTGCACCATAGACTAACACTGCCCACAGACTAACACTGTCCATAGACTCAGCACTACCCATAGACTCGGCATAGACTCAACACTACCCATAGACTCAGCACTACCCATAGACTCAGCATAGACTCAAAACTACCCATAGACTCAGCATAGACTTAACACTGCCCATAGACTCAACACTGCCCATAGACTCAGCATAGTCTCAACACTACCCATAGACTCAACACTACTCATAGACTCAGCATAGACGCAACACTACCCATAGACTCAGCATAGACTCAACACTGCCCATAGACTCAACACTGCGCATAGACTCAGCATAGACTCAACACTACCCATAGACTCAGCATAGACTCAACACTGCCCATAGACTCAACACTACCCATAGACTCAACACTGCCCATAGACTCAACACTGCCCATAGACTCAGCATAGGCTCAACACTGCCCATAGACTCAACACTGCGCATAGACTCAGCATAGACTCAACACTACCCATAGACTCAGCATAGACTCAACACTGCCCATAGACTCAACACTGCCCATAGATTCAGCATAGACTCAACACTGCCCATAGACTCAACACTGCCCATAGACTCAACGCTGCGCATAGACTCAGCATAGACTCAACACTACCCATAGACTCAGCATAGACTCAACACTGCCCATAGACTCAACACTGCCCATAGATTCAGCATAGACTCAACACTGCCCATAGATTCAGCATAGACTCAACACTGCCTATAGACTCAGCACTGTCCATATACTCAACACTGCCCATAGACTCAGCACTGTCCATAGACTCAACACTGCCCATAGACTCAGCACTGCCCCCGTACATTGATCAGTCCCTTCCTTAACTCCTTCCGTTGTTGTTGAAGCCTCCCCTCTTCTCCACTGCCCATTCCCGTCCGCTTCCCTCCGCTCGCCCCTCAGTCCCATCCCTCCCCTGTAGCCCCTTCGTGACCCCACGTGCCCTCTGTTACAGTCACTCACTGCCCCTGCCATGTAGATACCTCTATTCCTGCTACCGCTTTTTAAAATCTGTAAAGCGCTCCATAACTATTAAATGAGAATGCATGCGTTGTTAAAACGTATATTTGAAAAGACGGCCTGTCGTCCAAAATAATCGATATCTGTCTTTCGTCTTTGAAGTAAACGGAAACATGTTGAATATAATTCAAGTACAAAAATTACTGCAACACATTCGTCAATGAACAGGAATCATACCAGGGGACGTTTCGGGCAATGGGCCTTCTTCAAAACACATAAAAGCAGCATCACCGAATGTGTTTTATTCTGTTGTACAAGTTTGTACAAGCTCAACCTCGCTAATCACAAGCGGCATAAACCATCAATCACGTGAGCTCCGGTCATCCTCGCAGCGTCAGCGGCTGTTGGTTGTCCGTCGAACAAAGACGGCGGTCACCGCATCATCATCGCGCGGCGCTCTCAGATGCGCGTCTGTGGCCGTCTGGAACGCTCTGCCTTCCGATGTTAGAAAGCCACTGGGAGCTGCTATGCACGTTTACATTATCGAGGTTGAAAACTCATTCTTTAGAACCGCTTTTCGTGTTCAGTTTGTTGTCCTTTCCCCGCACCTCCGCGATTAGCACGGCTGGCTTACGTACGGTTCGAAACAAGTTCAACGTCGTACGTACGTACAACCTTTGTTCTGTTAAGTGTTCACCTAGTGCGTCTCCGTTTCAAATCACTATTGCCCCTGTGAGGTTCTTTCCCTGGGTATTTAAAGAAAACACGCTTTATGCACGCAACAATAAAGTCAGATGGTACACGAGCGGCGAGGGTATTTGGGGACAATGTAGCAGGGGAGAGGAGGAAGCGATCACGTACCCAAAATAATGTGCAGGGAAATGCGAGAGTGCTCCACTTCAAGTACCGATTCCGCCTGGTCGAATGACGGCTGCAGGAGAGTTCCGACGGATATATACACAAACATCTTCACGCATTATATAAAATAACCCCCGTATAGCCTTCACAGACTGTTGGGGCAAGTGCTGTTAGCGAGCACCTATGAAGGCCGGCACGGCACACGAGGGGCTGGGTGGACAACACCACGCCCGGCCGCCTTTGTCTCCCTAGTGGCGATGTTAACACATCGTACCAGTTACTCCTTTCAGGCTGAGTCGACCTAGTGAAGGCCCCACACACACACAGGCATAGACCCAAGTAGACACGCTTCGTCTGTGTGCGGTGCCCTCGGATGGACGGGCGGGAGGGGGTTCGTCCTTCCCCGACTCGGGGGCGCTGCCAGCCGAGTTTGTCGTAAACGCTGGAGCGAGCCGGTGGTGGTGGCGGTGGTGGTGGTGGCGGCGGTGGTGGTGGCGGTGGCGGTGGCGGTGGTGGTGACGGTGGTGGTGGTGGTGGTGGTGACGGTGGTGGTGGTGGTGGTGACGGTGGTGGTGGTGGCGGTGGTGGTGGTGGCGGTGGTGGTGGCGGTGGTGGCGGTGGTGACGGTGGTGGTGACGGTGGTGGTGGTGACGGTGGTGGTGGTGACGGTGGTGGTGGTGACGGTGACGGTGGTGGCGGTGGTGGTGGTGGCGGTGGTGCCTCTAATTATTGGGTGGGGCGGTGGCGGTGACGCAGCAGGAGTGGTGGTGGTGGTGGTGACGGGGGTGGCCATGTGGCACCATGCTCCAGGCACCAAAGGTCTGCCTTACTGCCCTGTTCGTTTCACATCTGCACGGGCAATTGAGGCACTGGATAAAAAGTCAGTCGTACCGGCCATAATTTGTGGTGTCATACGACATCGTGGTTGACATTTACGAAACTCATTTCATGTTATCGATCCGTGGATATTGATCCCCACGTGTTGCTTGCTGCGCCAAGGTAAAGAAAACGAAAATAATATGTGCGCTCGCTTGCACGAACATGCCAGCACGTGGCCAGAGTACATCTCGGATGTAATTATTGTGCGAGATAAACAAAAATGTTGCGTGAGTTACGAGCAAAGTGAGCACAAACACAACTTCAACTTGAGTTATTTGGGGAGGAAGTGGTGCACAACAACACACACAGACCGAAGAAAAAAAACCCCCACCGAATCAATCCTTGCCACTGGCGCGTAACGCATAAACGCATCGTGTTTTGCAGCAGACTTGATATTTCAGGCAATAATTGCCCTTCTTCAGCGCAGAGGCGCCAGATTTATAGACGCAGATGATTGTCGATCGCACGCACTTTTTACGGGCGCCCTCAAAAACTCGGGCAATATACGGCGACGTTTCGTGGAACAAATGTTCACGCCTGACTTTGACATTTATTGGAGAACACGGGCATGGCTAAAAAGGCACCACCCTCGCTGTTAGAAATAAATGCACGTGGACAGGACACGCCGCTAGAAGGGATGACGAGCTGGTGGTGGTGGTTGAATGACGACGACGACGGGAGTGGCAGTCTAAGAACACGGAGCCTTGAAACGTAACCTCCCCCCACCCTGTGCACGAGCCATTGCGGATCGATATACATCGAACTACGAGATGGCTGTCATCCAGCGGTGGACTGATCATGGCTTGTGGTTGTTGAGTCACGAACTATGTATATGCGTTTAAAATGTATTCGTGCAAAAGCGTCCCTGCGTAACCGCAATTTATGAAAACCCCAGTTCAATAGACTCCTCCAAACAACGAACCCCTCCCATATTAAAACGAAACTTCGCGTATAAGGCTCAACTTCTCCTTTTCGTTCGGCGGCTATTTCCAACAGCAGCTCGTGGGTATTTTTTTGATGTTGCCGTTCCATTGGACGCGTGCCAGGGCACGGTCTTGTGCAATTACAGGACTTTCAAAAGCGACCGCGTTGAGCACGGCACCGACGGAATGCGAACCACACGTTTTGACACGATTCTTGCAAAGGTGGCGAGCGATGGGGGTTGCATGCGTTAGCAAGCAGATATATGTTTTACAATTGCCGAGCACGATAAGTCAAGCGCCCGGAAATTGACACATACCTATTAAAAGTGTAATATATATTAATATTGGGCGCCACGGTGGCGAGATGTTAACTCCCTCGCCTAGTATACAGCAGGTCGTGGGTTCGATCCCGACCCTGACGCCTGCTGCTGTATATGTGAAGTTTGCATGTTCTGTGGTCGCGTGGATTTTTCTCCGGGTCCTCCGGTTTTCTCCTCATTCAGAATCAACGTGCGTTTATATATGGCTGCTAAAAAATCCACGCAATGAGCCGCTTCGTTGAGCCATCTCTTGCGGCTAGGTAGATTATAAAAAAGTGGGCCCCGATAAAATATAAACAGCTTGAGTGTCATCGCTTTATAATACGTTTCTGCATGGGACTGAGCAGTGCCCGAGTAGATGCAACTAGATGTTATGACCCGTTATGCTAGTTGAACACAAGATGGTTGCAATTACTGGCGAAACGTCGTACTCGGTGTAATTGTTGTGGCTTGGCTCTCCAACACACCGGTGTGCTGTACTAGTGACGAATTGGCCACGTTCTGTCTACGTGTGACCCTTACTAGTTGGCCGTGTCGGGTAGTCGCGGGTTTTAACGACACATTACGCGATCTAACTCAAAAACCTCTTATGGATGAACACAGTAAGCGTTATGCGAGTTGACCACAGTATGTACGAGACGAAATCGTTTGGAAGAAGAGTCCTCAACGTGGATGGTCTCATGTCGAGATGCTCACAGAATCAGCTACCACGGTAGGTGCGATACAAAGCTACAGACCGATTGTGAGCGAATCGATGTTGGAGCAAGCAATCAACCCCCACTACATCACGGTTCATTGGGGATGGAGACCGATGTCTCTTTTTAAAATGTCCCCAGATGGCCTCCGGACATATTCAAATATCATTGCTGCTCCAAGTTCTACCATATTGTAGGAATGCTCCACATTACAGTGATTGTTTATATTGTCCACAGTGACACTCGTTAATTTCTTTAAAAGGTGGTCCTTGCTGTTTAAAGCACATAACCGCAGTCCGTTGGATTCAGGATATTAATATTGTACAGAAGATTTTACACTAACTAGATTAGGAATATTTCAGTTCCATTAACATTTGACGGTGTTCTCAAACTACCTCTTGGTCTCTCACAAAGATAGTAAATGTCAACACTGGGCTTTTTCTGCAGGAAACGGCTGGTTGTTGTGATACTGCAGCCAAAGCCACCATCAGCCATCTTAACTAGTTCATTTTCCAGGTAAAGCCCACTGAGCAATTGACTCTTTTTCAAAAGCGACTTTGCCACAAATCATAGCTCAACTTAGTGGATGTCAGGTGAAAATGTATAGCAAACAATTTTAAAGCATGTTTCCAAATGTGGAGCGAAAAATCAGACCTGGAAAAACATTCACAACCAGAGAGAGAACATGTAAACTGAAAATATACATTTCGATTTAAAGCTTTCGTGACTGCAGGGATTCATCTTCTTGGTTCTTTTGGTAAAGTCACGTAAAAGGGAAGTAATTATTTTATGTTTTATTTGTATTATTTTATTGCTTCCCTTCTACATGACTTTACCGAAAGAACCAAGATGAAAATATACAGGCTCGTCAGGGTCGGGGATCGAACCCATGCCCTCCTGCATACCAGCCTAGGGAGATAACATTTCAGCACCCAAGTTGGAATTAGTACACTAAAATGGTAAATGTTTAACTTTGTCGACCCGAAACCTAGAACTGAAATTCAAGTCACTTACCCGAAACGCTGGCAGTGAACAATTGGGGGTTGGGTTTTATAAAAGTCGGTGCCCTGTTACATGCATGCAAGCCTGAACAAAACTGGCACCAACACACCTGACCACAATCATAACAAGGTTTGTTTAACTACGTGCAAACATTGGATTTTTCTTCGTGGCAATGAAATGTCAACTCTTACGCTTTTAAACAGGACCAAAAGATATTTTTTTTATGTAAAATTGATGTACGGTGGTAAATGGGCAAGTTCTGGCTGGCACCTGCAACTGTGGAGGGTGAGAGCCAAGCTTAAGAAAACCTGCACATTCTATGTCGCTTAAACAAAAGCAGTCAAAATGACAAGTGACAATACAACACTTAATGTGCAAGTTTCTTTCATACACGAGTGCACACAGAAACAGGTCAAGGACGCGAGATGGTGTGATCATGTGAGCCACATGCTTTATTGAAACAAACGCCTGACTCAGGCGACCAGAGCAGAAGCCGTGGATGACTCGCTGTGGAGGAAAAAAAAAGAAAAATAGGTCAACACAGAAACAACTCTTTCTTCAATTGCAAATACGTGGTGTAATTTTAATGTACCACTTTAAACTATATAAACTGTTAGTAATGTACTTCGATACTTGTGTACCTAACCTATTTTTATTTTACCAGGTAAGGCCCACTGACCTATATAAAATTATTTTTCAGAAGCGATCTGGCCACAAATGATAGTTCAACAAAGTAGCTTATCACGGTGGAAATTTATAGCAGCCAAATACTCTAAACGCGTGTTTCTAAAAGTGGAGGGAAAAACCGAAGGACCTGGAGAAAAATCCATTTGACCACGGGGGAGAACATTCAAACTTCAAATATACAGGCGCTAGGGTCAGGATCGAACTCACAACCTCCTACATTCCAGCATACCAGGTGAGGTAGTTAACATCTCGCCACTGTGGCGCCCTGGGTACATGCTATGTTTCTTCACCAACACACACTGACCACTTTGGTGTAATCAAGTCATCCCCCCCCCCGCCATGAACCGCATCGTGTTTAATCTGATTGGACTTGCAAAAAAAGACATGCACTGGAATGGCCATTGGTTTATTTTTAGTTGCTATGTTATTGCAAATGGTGGGAAATGAATTAGGGTGGCATGACTATCAGTATCAACGTGGTTCAAGCACAAGGACAGCATGATAAAGATCACACCTTTTTGAGTGGTCACCCGAAACCTGCAGGCCAGAAAAGAGTCGTAAAAAAATATACTTACTACTTCCAGTTGGGCGGCAGCACACGCTTGGTTTTGTAATAGCGTGCCAGCCTGTGGATCCGGCTTTCAATCAGAATCAGCCGGAACTTGCCATCCTTATCCTACACAGAACATACACAAACACACATCACATGCATGCACCAACGTGCATTTGCATACACGGGCACGACATTGAGATCAACACAACGTTTCACTGCCACAGCCAAAGAAGAAGTGCGTGAAAAATAAACTCTCGTCAAAGGAAGCTTAAACGTCACTGCTCGAAAATGTGCAGTTTTTTTAAACGATACTTCCACTTTCATTGTCATTAACAGAAATCCGTGGCACACGCAGACGCCCAAGGGAGGTGCTGCTGACAACCAGACTCCCACTGCGGTTGATTCAGAGTGGCACGAAAATGTCACTCAGATTCACTCCCCGAACCTGAGTGGCATACCTTGCCAATAGTGCAAGTTATGGAGGAACCTATTCCTTAACAAGGGCTGAAAAGGAACTTAAATTACCCTTGATAGACCACAATTACAAAAAAATTGGCGTTATACAATTAAGCAATAAATAATGTGCATGTCGACGAGTATGTGGCCCTTATATTAACAAGAATGAATGCGCTGAAATTATAAAGCATTGTGAGGTCACAATATTTTCCTCTACTACCCGATCAGTGCTGCTGAGATGGTTGCAGTGACAAACAAATATCCTTTGTGGGCTACTGAGGAGTGACCGGCATTCATGTGGCCACAGGACATTAAGTTAAGTCTTAGAAGGTGGGGATGTAGGTTCCCCACCCCCACAAAAGTAAAACACCACCTCCTTCGCCAGGTGCTAGCGCAAGCAGCCGGCGCATTCTCCCACACGACGTACCTTGCGGCTGCGCTCCAGATGCTTGCGCACGGCCACGGCCTTCTTAATGAGGTGGTACAGGTCCTCGGGGAGGTCAGGGGCCAGGCCCTTCGACTTGAGGATTCGCAGGATTTTGTTGCCAGTGACGAAGCGCACCTGGGCCACTCCGTGCGAGTCCCTGAGGATCACGCCTGATTGGCACAGGCGGGGAGAAGAGAGGCGTGTTTGTCAGCGGCGTGGATGCCCAGTGCCATTAATTCAAGAACTTCGCCTTACGGGTCTCGACACACCTTGACGAGAGAATTTGGGGTCAGGAAAAATTTCGTGGCCAAATTATCGTTATGGCCTACGTGGTGGGACAGTGGCAAATGCCATTGTTTTACTTTATTTCCTTTTTGATTTGAAGCTTTCGTGACATATTAGATTTTTTTGTCTAGCACTTATTTACAAATGTGTTACATCTGCTTCTGTACCATTTACAAAGCATTATCACGAAAATGTTTTAATATTATATTCATCTGTGGGTTTGGTTCACTCAGACATCCAAGGAAGGTGTTTGCCAACATGAGGCGATGATGCCTTTCTGGTGGAAACTACGAATGATATGGAACTCAATCATCACGGTGAACCAAATTGCAGGGTTAGGGATTAGGGACCGGTCAATCTTCAGCCTTCAAACTGCCTGTGCATGTTCTAAAGAAGGCCATATCCTCCCACATATTGCAAAGTGCCAAAGGAAAAGCATTATTAAAAGAAAACAAAGTCATCACTCACTCGTGGAAAAACAATCAGCATATGAAAATGATCACTTCTATCATTATTGCAGCAAGCATTCCAGGATACAGTGGTGAAAATGGTTGTACGATCAATTGCACTGGATGGGCTCACCGATCTGAGATGGCGTGAGGCCCTTCTTGGCCAACTTAAAGATCTGCTCCTTGACGTCATCGGAAGTCAGCTTGAGCCACTGTTGATACAAAGCAGTTCATCAGGGAATGTGCATTAAGTGGAGTATAATGCAGCCTCGAAATACCAGACAATAAAAGAGGTTGGGTGCCCTGGTATATCTATTTCTTTTATCAAAAACCCCATTTCCATGAAGACCAAGTTTAGCTCAATCACAGCTTGTAATGCTTTTAGAAACAAAAATTAAAGGCAATATAAAAGAAAAAAAACACGAAAAATTACAAATCTGCAACACAATCCAATGGTACTGTACTTAAGAGCAACATTAAATTGGGACTGCGTGGCTCGTGACATGTTTGCATATCGTGGAGATTCAACTCTAATATCACCCTGCAGCCACAGCTCAGCGAGCTAGTAGCTTAGGCAAGGCTGACAGCATTGCACATGCAATGTGATGGTCACGTGACATGTATATCCAAGGAAAGATTTGTGCTTTCCTGCTTTTTGTGAAGTGGGATTTTCAAATGTCTAAATTTTTAGTGGTCCTTCCCAAAAACGCTGTTATATGCATAACAAAATAGAGTAATATCCACCCACGTTATTGAGGAAGAAATATATCCGGTGTGTATGTAATGTTTTACAGGGAGCAATTCCCAGACATTGGGCACTGTGTGACTTACTGTTGGCACACTCCGGCGATAGGGCAGCGCTGACTGAGACAGGCCCTTTCTGCAGACACCACAAGACATGGTCAAGTGTGAGCATTAGTGTCTGCCAGGTAAGGTTACCACCACCATAAGCATGTGACAATAACCAATCATCAGGTTTAGCTGTGGTCACCAACACAAAAACTACCTCTTCCACCTTGGACTGCTTTGGCATGGGTGAGAACAGAAAGGTGGTGAAGCTTCAAGTGAAGCACTTGGCACACAATTTGACTTTGTAAACAGGTGTTCAAAAGTATACTCTTTGGTTCTTTGGGTAAAGTCACGTAGGAAGAAAAAATAATATATCACGTCGGTCGCTTGTTGTTGCGATCGAAACGTCGTGATCTATTATTTTTTCTACCTACGTGACTTTACCGAAAGAACCAAAGAGAATGGATTCCTGCAGTCACAAAAGCTTCAAATCAAGAGTGTTCAAAAGTGTTAATATTCGACTAAGCGACAAGTCAAAGTGTTGCAAGACATTATGTACTTGTAAAAGTATGAACACGTTTAGAAAGTGCATATTTTTAACTGGCACTTCACATCTCCTAAGCTATTTTGACCCATTCTGAAATTTGCATTTATCAACTTCAATAAAAAAAATGTATCGTATGTAAAGCGCTTAGATGCCCTGGCATGAAGGGTGCTCTATCACAAACATTTTATTATATCCATAATTTTAGTTTTCAAGAAATGGTACTCCAACTGAAAGTTATTCAGCTCTACTGAGGGCTTATGAGATGGTGAAGGCTTCAGGAAGCAGTGGATTTATCACAGCTTAAGTTAATGACTTGCCTGAACGCTGTGGAGAGGTGGCACAGTGGGGTTAACAAATTGCACGATTAAGCTGATGACCTAAGTTTTTTCAAGTTAGGGCTAACGTCAGTGGCGAATGATATCAATACTTAACCTGAACCCCCCGCTCTTTCAGCAACCGCACTGACCAGCGTCGTGTGAAGCATGCTCTAACAAACCCCTTGGCCAACATGGTGTGAGGGAGCTCTCATCCAGCTATGGCTTGGTAAAGGAGATGTGAATAATTAGAAATCAACTCCGTTACCAATACTGATTTTGGAGCTCGTTCAATAGGGATGGAATTGTGCATTATTTGAACTGGATTGATATTTTTAATTGTTTGGCACCGCAAAGGTTTGTAATTCTTTACAATATTGTAAATCTTTACAAAATTCATTTAGAACTAGTGTTCACCAAGCAACAATAATTTAGTAATAAGCCAATGTTAATTGTATGCCAGACTTTTGTATATCATGCACTCGTGCAGTGTACATCATATTTGCTCACCAAACGCTAGACTAGTACTCAACATTTCATCTTTATGCATCAGTGCAATGTTCATCGCACATCAGTATATTAGGACGTACGAGATTAAGGACCAAAATTAACACATCCCATAGTCCATCATACTTTCGATAGCAATACGTACCAAACTAGAATCTTTATTGCAGCAGTCCAGTATTCATCTTGTATTACGTACTCATTAATTACCTGGCGCCACTACACACATGTACCCCATGTACTTTGTATGCAACCCAGTCTCGTTTAAAATAGAAATTCTCTCAAAGTGGGATCATTGTGAGGATATATAAAAAATATTGCAACGTGGACTGTGCATCTTTTTGTTCTCGCCCGAGTTTTCTATACACCGTAACCTGAAAACGTGAATACTTGGAAAATTTGGATATGAATCTCGGGCTAAAAACCTGGTTCAATAAAACCACCACCCCACCCCCACCAGGTCTCCATCGGAAAGATGTGGGGCTCAAGCGCGTTCGTCGATCTGGTTACGATTAATTGAATGAGTGCAACACGTAAAGCTGAAAGGTGTGCAAGTACTCATATTCTTAGGTTTTCGGTAAAGTCACGTAGGTATTTTTTTTTATTAATCGCGAGACGAGGGCCTCTCCCCAAACCTGCGTGAAGTATGGTCGAATAACCCCCCAAAGTAGATAAAAACCGCGATGTCTCCAAACGTATATCGCTGTAAGCTACCTCAATTCGGTCTTTCGAGAGGTTACACTTTGGTTACACTTTTACATTAACGCGTGTCAACGTGTGCTATTGAAACCTAAGAAGCGCCCATGTGGACGCCTCAAAGATTGTTCCACACCGACCGCGCCGAGCAGCGCCGAGCGGCAGCAAGCATCGGAAGCAAAGGAAAGCGCGCCGAGAGCTATAACGCAAAGACAACTTCGCACGCATGTATTTTATAACATTTAATTTAATTAAAAAAGTGTAACAGCCACGCTAGGCCTCCATCGCCGCCGGCCATGATAAGAGCCTGCACTAGGCCGCATCGTAGCCGCTTTCAACATCTAATTAAGACATTAACAATATCCGTTTCTTCACTGTCGGTCATTACCGTGAGTGAATAAAAAATGTTTTAACGTGCGTGCGAGTGTTTGTACGGCTGGGAATTGGCCGCGTCGGGCGGTGGAGCGGAGCTTACCCGGGAGCGTGCATGCGACCCATGATGGCGCGGTGCGGGGAAAGAGGGAGGCGGAAATGACGTCACGACTATGTTAATCAGCAGAACATTTATTATGTTAATTATGTCAAATAGACCCGCCCATCCGGGATATATTATGTTAATTATTACCATATATGGTAGTGGACGGGAAATTGCGTCACGTTACATTGTGGATATATTATGTTAATTATTACCATATATGGTAGTGGACGGGAAATTGCGTCACGTTACATTGTGGATATATTATGTTAATTATCGCCATATATGGTATTTGACGGAAATTTGCCATTCTAGATTTGAAGCTTTCGTGACTGCAAGGATTCATATTCTTGGGTTTTTTTCGGTAAAGTCACGTAGGGTAAAAAATTAAAATTAATTAAAATAAAATAAAAATCACGACGTTTCGGAGGCAACACAAGCTTCCACCTGAAGACGGAAGCTTGTGTTGCCTCCGAAACGTCGTGATTTTTATTTTATTTTAATTAATTTAAAATTTTTTACCTACGTTACTTTACCGAAAACACCTAAGAATAGGAAAATTGACCAGCCAAGCTCGACACTTTAAGGTGACAAAATTAACATAATTTATTAAAAGATCGTCACGTGCAGAAGAACAAGCCAATAACATCCAATAGCTCGGCGACGGCGGCGAACGATTCGTATCGCAATTGTCTCGCGAATCGACGAACCGTGTGTGTCACTATCGATTATTTACAATTCACTTACGTTGATGTATCCAGCACAAAAGCGTTACGCTAAGTCGACTACGGTCGTGAGAACGAGACAGAATAAGCGAAACGGAGTCGACGGACGGTTACGAATCGATTACAGAATCGAAATCTGTTGTCGTAAAGAGAATCGCTACAGTCGATTCCATCTGTGTGGGTGCAACGCTGCAGGCCGCGACTAAGAGGTTCGATTTTAAAACTTTAAATTACGACGATTTTAAAACTTTAAATTACGACGATTTTACACTTGTATTCATTCGTTCGCGCACATTTAGACGAGCGCTTAAATCCGCGCTAAACGTTTACCGCCCGCGTTCGCAATGAATTGCACGCTGCCAATGTAACGATTTGAACCAAAGCTGTGGCTTAACCAAGCGCTGTGCTTGTTAAAGTCTTTGCCCGACGTTTCGCGATATAACCTCGGCGGTGTAAGTAAGACGGTGAGTACAAGGGCAACTTGCTGGTTTTCACTTGCGGTTTGGTGGCGGTGAGAATTGTAGCGATGCAGCGAATGGTGAAGTAATATCGACAAGTAAACGACCTTTGGGACCACTGCCGCTCTACGGAACAACACCGATCTCGATATTTGTGGGTTTCCGTGCTCTCGAACCACTAAGCCCGTGCCCGTTCAACAGAAGGGGGAGATGATAGGGAAACTGCACGAGTGAAACTGCACGAACTCCCAGACTGGCCATGAAACCCAAACTATGGCCCATGTAGTAAACCACTTAATTCTGAATTCTCTCCTGAAGGCCCTCTCGTCGTGGTCAGCCACAACTGCACAGCGAGAAGATAACAGACACGTGGAGGACACGCACAGACTGCTAGAGATACATTAGACCAGCGGTCGGGAATTCTCTTCCGGTGACTGCATATGGCTCCCAGACAATTTTGAGTTGAAAAACAAAAATAAAAAATAAAATCCGTTTGGAACTGATTTTAAAATACTTGTGATATTGCTTAATAATACTGTGTCAATTTAAAGTAAACAAATTAGTTTTGAAGATAAAATTTCTCGGGTCACGGGTTCCGTGACCAGAAGTCGCATTAAAAGTAAGACATTTAATTTATTATACGTTAAAAATACTATATGGCTCTCAATGAAATATATTTAGAAATATTTGGCTTTTATGGCTCTCCCAGTCAAAAAGGTTCCCGACCCCTGCATTAGACACACAAGCCACAGTAGCCCCGAGTGTGATCGTGCAATACAAACTGGATCATGGAGGGCACCACTGTCGTCATGCGCTCTTACATCCATAGCTGTCAACCCATACGGTGTACCCGTATTCTTGTACAGGGAAATTGAGTCAAATGTGTTTTTCTATTCGTGGAGGATGAACGTTGAGATTTATAAAGGCATGCAGCACTTGGTCTGTAATAAGGTAGGGCACTAATAAGGGGTTGACATGCATGTACATCGGAGGAGGAATAGCAACACTACACGAAATTTTCTCTCTTCTGAAGCCCTCTTCGTCGTGGCGAGCACGGCTGGACATTAGCATCTCGATCCTGAAGATGTTCCCGTCGGCGAGAATAGAAATAGTGCACTGGTGCAGTGCTCATAGACCCACAACATCAGGTGCTGTATAAAGCCACAAACTGTATTGTCAAATCAAGTGGCACTTTCTGAGAACGCCTTTGCCAACGTTGTACGGCAGGAGTATGACCCATTTTGGTGATGTTTATTATGCAACATTTAATGTGTAACGTTGCAAAACACATTGTGCCACATTACAAAAAGAAGTTTCTACGGACAGTCTTATATTCTTGCATGTTGCAGCAATATGATTTGGGAGCTACATGGAAATGTACGAGGTCTGCAGGCCACGACGAGAGGGCGTCAGGAGAGAATTCGTGTGGTTTTTCAATTCCTCGCTTGAAGGAGTGCAGAATACAATGGCTTGCTACAAGATCCGTAGTTCGGTTTGTATGGCCACAATCACACTGTGGCTCGAACAGGAATATCCGATTACGTAGTACCACAATAACTTGGTGTTACATTTTAATTTATACAGTGGCTATTGAAAAAAACTTGACTCATTGTGATTTAAAGCTTTCGTGACTGCAGGGATTCATATTCTTGGTTCTTTCGGTAAAGTCACGTAGAAGGGAAATAATACATTTTCTTGCTGTAGATATCACACCTGATGATGATTGCTTGTGTTGCAGTCGAAACGTCGTGATAATTTGTATTGTTTTATATAATATTATTTTATTATTTCCCTTCTACGTGACTTTACCAAAAGAACCAAGAATTTGACTCATTGTATTTGTGAATAGCATATGTGAGAATACATGAGCTTTGCCTGTAGGGTTTCCATGAGAAGGATATGCTGCTAATAATGACCCCCCACCCACATAGAGATAAGGGGTAATTTATGATTGTTGTCATATATATGAACATACAAACCGAGGTACCTCATTTGCCAGTAAAAAATATGATATAATATTGAAACATGACTCCTCGTAAAAAAAGGTGTCAGTTTTATTGCCAGATAAAAGGGTAAAAAAACAATTATCATAAAAGCCGAGCTCATATGTTCTGCTACAGGAGCCATGGCAGGTCGCGTGGCCACACTGCCGCGCACAGTGCTGGGAACCATGGAGATGGGTCGGCGTGCCGGACGAGGCCATGAGTCGTGAGATGACGCGGCTCTTCACGGCCGGTGGGCACCGGCACCTGGACACAGCGTTCATGTATGCGGGCGGGCGCTCCGAGGAGATCCTGGGCACTCTCTGCGGCACTGGCGGGACGTTTGAGAACCAAGGTCGGTAACTGCCCTGAGCGGCCCCACACCTTCGTTTTCTTCCATGTGGATGTGAAAACATAAATGATTGTTTAAATAAATAAAAAAAATTTGCTGCCAAATAATTTAATGTTGAAAATTTTTACACCATTTACCCATGAGTTTTTGTAAAGTTTTGCTTTTTAAGAAGGGGGTCCCATAGTTTATATTGAGTACCTTGCCAATAACATCTGAAAATCCTACAGCATTTATTTAACAAACGTAACTGTACTGATCATACCCAGAAGGTCTAAACCAGTCCAGAGTTTTCTTGTTTAAACAAATACTGCTGGACAATATTGGTCTGGAAAGCCAAAATTGGACTGAAAATATGTTTCTTTATATGTGGAGGCATGTAAATTAGATGGTGAGAAGTGATGGCATCAGAAAATACCAGGGGATATGAGATATTGTTGACAAAGCGAAAACAGGACTGAGAGGGTATGGCCCTATTGTGCGGAGTGAGGAGGTAAACATTTTCAGAGTTCTCAAAATGAGATTGGAGGAAGGAGAGGCTGAGGAAGACTGAAGATGAGATGGAGGGAGAACATGAAAGTGGCTGAGGTGACAACAAGGGAGGGAGGGAGGAGGTCTTCCACAGACAAAAGTGAAGGAGAGACACCCAGGCATCCTTCATAACAAGACTAAGTGCAGACGTTGATCAGAGTTTTATCAATACCTGTTTTATCCGCCGTGTATGTATGTTGAACTTCTTTTGCACCGTATGTAGCAAACCACGCTTATTGGAAGTGTGGGGGGAAGGTCAATAAATTAAACACAAAAAGCAGTTTTAAAGAAATTAGTTTTCAATCTAGATTTTAAAATGCATAGCTCCAGCGGCTTCTTAATATCAGTGTGTATGCTCGTTGTGTCTTTCTGGCTTTCAGTGAGCGTGGACACCAAGGCGAACCCATGGGGCACCAACACCCTGAAAGCTGACAGCCTGGGCGTTCAGCTCGGCACATCCCTGCAGCGCCTGCGTCGCTCCTCAGCGGACGTGTTCTATCTACACGCGCCCGACCACAACACACCGCTAGAGGAGACGCTCGCCGGCTGCCACGCGCTCCACCAGGAGGCACGGCCGTCACCTGCCACGTAGCAACTAATTGCTGAATATATACATATAGTACATTCTGTGAACCTGTTTGGTTCGTAGAGGTTTTTTGGGTTAGATCGCGTAAATATATAAATGTGTCGTTAAAACCTGCCACCACCCGACACGGCCAACTAGTAAGGGTTGTCACGTAAACAGAACGTCGCCAATTCGTCACTAGTACAGCACACCGGTTGTGTGTTGGAGAGCCAAGCCACAACATTTACAATCTGAGTACGACGTTTCGCCAGTAATTACAACTAGCTTCATCAGGCGACAGTCAGATTTGTGGAGAAGTCTAACTGTTTCGTTCCTTATAAAGAGGCTTAGATGTGGTGGCCACACTTCTGCGCTCTTGCGCAGAGTGTGGATGGGGATTTATGAGTCAATGTACATTATGCATGTGCATTATGTGAGCCCTTTGATCTTGTCCTTCCTGTCTATTGTGTGTATTAAAATAGCCGTACCAACGGTAATCCCTATTGAAGTATGGTGCCCTTTATAGGCATGCATTTAAATAATGTGTTATTTGATGATTCGCTTCCACGCAGCACTAAGGCGGTAGCTATCTGAACGGTTAACATTGTTTTGATTTATTTCAACTTCGATAGATTCTCTAATCTTCTGTTTACATGACAACCCTCATTAGTTGGCTGTGTCGGGTGGGGGCGGGTTTAAACGACACATATATTTACGCGATCTAACCCAAACCACCTCTTTTATGGATGATATTGGTCGCAAAGCCTACGTGTTAAACTATTTGTTTAGCTTTAAATTCAGTATGCGGTAAAAGGATTTGAAAATTGGCAGCCCACCACTTAATTTGGTGGGGTGGGCAAGTACGACGTTGGACCTATGTTTGTCCCGGTGGTTACAGATCGACCGATCTGCCATGGGGCAAGGACAGAGACCCATCCTCTTGGGAGGTGAGGGTGATTGGTTATGTTGGATGTAGTGGTGGTTGGGATCTGTAGCTCAGAGAGCTTAGACTGTGGAATTGGTGGGTCGCCTGGAGTTGGAGTCTATCTGAAACATCCGGTGTATTGTTTAGTGAGTTGATAAACACCACTCCACCCATCCTCACATTTGCTATAGTCTGGACTCGGGGCAATCTGTTTCATTTGAAACTAAACTTTTCTTTATTTGACCAGGTAAAGCCAACTGAGTGTATAGCTCTTTTTCAGAAGCGACCTGGCCACAAATGATAGCTCAACAAAGTGGCATATTATCACGTGGAAATTTATAGCAGCCAAATACTCTTAAATGTGGAGGGGAAAACCGGTGGACCTGGAGAAAAATCGACGAGACCATGGGGAGAACATGCAACTCCAAATATACATGTGTCAGGGTCTGGATCGAGCCGACGACGTCCTATATACCCGGCGAGGTAGTTAACATCGCCACAGTGGTGCCACCACAGTGGCTAGATGCAAATATCATTTGCATTACATTTGGGTGATATGCACGCAACGTGTATATTGGTAGACATTAACTTCTGGCCCTTGGTGCGGTGCAAGGCCAGGAATTTCATAACTACCAACACAGATCCACTCACAGGGTGCTTTGCATAAATGTGCACAACCTAAAAATGTATCTGAGCACGTGATTGCACAGTCGTTTGACTCGCGGGTGGGAGGGAGGGTGAAACTCTTAATATTAAATTTGGTTCTGCACTTAGTTTGTCTAAACTAGTGTTGATAATTATTACTATGTGGACCAAAGGTCACTTGAAGGGATCTCGGAGGTAATTATGTGATATCCACTTCTTTGGCCATTTTCTAACATTCAGGATTGCACTGCCCTGCAGAATAAAGACTATATCTCATGAAATGATGCTGACAGCAATATCAGGATAACACTTGGTAAAAAGATTTTCATAAAATGAACAACAACAAAAAATGCATTACTGTGCTGCCCTGACATGAAATGCATTCCTCCTCTTTACCTCCTGCAGGGCAAGTTCAAAGAGCTAGGCCTGTCCAACTACTCATCGTGGGAGGTGGCCGAGGTGTGGCACATTTGCCACTTCAACAACTGGGTGCTGCCGAGCCTGTACCAGGGCATGTACAACGCCTGCACGCGCCAGGTGGAGACCGAGCTGTTGCCCTGCCTGCGTCGCTTCAACATGCGCTTCTACGCCTACAATCCTCTGGCCGGTATGCGCGAGCGGGGCGTCGGTGTGCGGGCACTTGTCCCAACCTGCGCTTAGGCTGTTCCGTTAGACGAAGCAAGGCATTGGAGGTGGTGAACGCAGCGCAGATTTACCAAGCGTGTGACGCCTTCGCATCACGCGGCGACTCCATGAATTGTCATGATTCGAGGTTGTGGAGAATGTGTGGGACGTTTGTTGTGGCTTATGCCTCTTTTTAAGAGGATTTGTCTTTTGAAAAGTTGGCAGGCATTTACTGAAATGCACATGCAAAGAGTCTAGACGATAACTCAATGATTACGCTGTTACGAATGTGTAGTGATATAGCGCTAACTGCCGGTGGAAAAGGGTAACTGCGGTGTACGGCAGTACTCGCGTCAGCAGGCCACGATATATACGAGAGGGGGACATCGAGGGCAAAGGTCACAGAAGGGGCTCAGCGGGAAACCCCAGGAACCCGCTAGTAGGTTCCAGAAGGGGGGCGTGGCCGGGGCGGAGCAAGGCCACGCTGGGGAGTAAAAGGGGGGGCCCTGAGCGGGAGCTCGGGGCTGTTGCAGGAAGTGGAATCCCCGTCGTGCTGTTCAAGATCATCGTCGTCACCATCTCGTCGTCGTCTCCGTCTTCACCACCCCGGGGTGCTGGTAGTCAGACAGCTCACCAACTGTTCTAACTAAGTAGTGCCGCCGAACAAATAGACGGTCTTAATTATAATAGTGCGCACCCATGTAGGATGTGTATATATCCCAGTGGTGCTTGTTTATTAAAGAAGTGCCTCTAAGTATTACCGTCTCCGATCTGCGTCACTATAAATGTGACTGACGTTCAAATTAGAATTGTACATAAATTGTGGAACTTACATTTGGGCACTAATTTCATTATTCGAGGCTGTGATTTTATTCAAGAAGTGTTTTTTCTTCAACATTGTGGTGATTGTAGCGCCTCCTAGTGGCTTCAGGATTCCTGTAAACTCATTACAATGTAGATGGGCACCCCTCCCATTACCCCGGATAATCAAGTGTTGACTGCATTGCACATACAATTTAATGAGCACAATATGTTTGTGTGCTCAGGCTTTTAACGTCGCGTTTGGTCTCATTTCGCTCGTGCGCAAGGGGGACTGCTCACGGGCAAATATTGCTACGAGGACAAGGACACAAAGAAGCCAGAAGGGAGGTTTTTTGGGAATGACTGGGCCGAAGCCTACCGCAACAGGTACGCTCGGCCACTGGGGGCAAAATCTCTTTTAGCCTGGCTTCTACGTATATGTCATAGGTAATCCCCTCCCCCTTGGCAATTTGATTTGTTATCACAATTCATGACAGTACCAATTCAGTTTATTTGCTTTATTTGTATTGTTTCTTGTGTGTTTTGTCTTGTTTGAGCAATTTTCTTTGCTCTATTAGTCTAATTGTAATGTTCGCATATAATTAGCATTTTCCTCATCAGCCATGGATAATCCAATGTGGATGAAGGCTTCCCGTCATTATATTCATTTCGCATGGTATTGCAAGGTAACAATCTATGTAGCGACCGCACATGAAGGGATTTGATCATTTCTGCGGTGAATTTCCTCTTGTAAATATTTATTTTTCCTTTGGCTTATGCTCCATCATTAGTCTTGAGCACCTGCAGTCATCCCTTCAAGCGATGTGCCCTGCACAAAACCCACTTTTCATAACGGTCAACATGTCTAACTTGATTTGAAGCTAGGTTTGAAGCTTTTGTGACTGCAAGGATTCATACTCTCTTGGTTTTTTCGGTAAAGTCACATAGGTAAAAAATAAAATAAGATAAATGAAAACAACTAAATTAAATCACGACGTTTCTGGCGCAACACAAGCCATCCTTCTTCAGGTGAGGACAACGTAGCGAAAGCACAACCGCTTAAGTGGTTGTGCTTAAGTGGTTGTGCTTAAGTGGTTGTGCTTAAGTGGTTGTGCTTTCGCTACGTTGTCCCCACCTGAAGAAGGATGCTTGTGTTGCGCCCGAAACGTGATTTAATTTAGTTCAGACTCTGTCTTCTCGACAGACCTGTTCTCCACCTGAGGACGGCTGCTTGCATTGTGGCCGAAACGTCGTGAGAATTATTTAATGTTTTCTTTTTATTATTTTATTATTTCCATTCTACGTGACTTTACCGAAAGAACCAAGAAGATGAATCCCTGCTGTCACGAAAGCTTTAAATTGAAATTTAATTTAGTTGTTTTCATTTATTTTATTTTTTACCTACATGACTTTACCGAAAAAACCAAAGAGTATGTCTAACTTGTATTTTCTCCATTCAATGTGTTCTGTTGCATGTATCAGTGTAATTCCAAGCATGTACTTCTCCATGCCGCCTTATACCTTTTCAGCTTTTTTCCCAATTTCTCTGCCAATGCCCAAGTTGATTCTCAAGCAAACGATTCAATGGATGTATTTAAATCGTAATAATATATCTTATTCTGTGAATCGATGCATCTTTGCATTCCCGCTATGTTCCGACCTTTGTGGGTGGGAGACTTTTAATGACGGTGTGCTTTTGGCTCTCACAGGTACTGGAAAAAGCACCACTTTGCGGGAATCGATCTGGTGCGCGAGGCCCTGAACGTGGCCTACGGGGAGGGCAAGGTGTCACTGACGGAGGCCGCTCTGCGCTGGATGTACCACCACTCAAGGCTGAGCGTGCGTGCAGATCTTAGGACTTATTTCAGTTTGGTCTGTCCGGGTTGGTGACCTGGAAATTATTTCTGCACCCACATCCAGTATAACTCTCACTGGCTGTGGATACCAGGCACATGCCCAATCCATCCTACCAGTGACCCAGAAAGTGTGTCTACATGTTGTCTCCTTAGAGCCCTTGCAGTGTAGGCTGCTCAGCTTGTGATTGTGAGCGTTTCGGTAAATTAATAACATGTTGTGAATTTTGCGACTGACAGAGCTAAGATATTTGCACTCGAAATGCGTTGCTGCAGAAGGATACTGCATCTATGCTGAACCCAACGAGTGACCATTTTAGAAGAAAAAGGTTGCACATAGAAGGATGCCAGATGCAGGCAGTGATGAGAAGACAAATGGCACTATTTGGACACATGTAGGATGGACAACAACAGAAAAATGTTAAGTGTGTTGTTCGAGAAAAATGTAATAAACCGGAAAGAGAGGAAGACCTAACAGAGAATGAACGTCTTCTTGGTTCTTTCGGTAAAGTCACGTAGAAGGTAAATGATAAAATAAGAAAAATACAAATTATTTTATTATTTCCCTTCTACGTGACTTTACCGAAAGAACCAACAAGATGAATCCCTGCAGTCATGAAAGCTTTAAATCGAAAGAGAATGAACGGCTTGATGATGACATGCGAGCTTTGTGCCAGGAAGAAGTTGCGCATATTTGCGCAAGACAGAGGAAAGTGGAAAAAATTACTATCGGCCATCTGCCCATTAATGGTGATGATGATGATGTGAATTTTGCAGGGAGAGGCCGGCGATGGCGTCATCTTGGGCGCTTCGTCTCCTGAGCAGCTCTCGCAGAACCTGGCGGCGAGCAAGCAGGGCCCCCTGGATGAGACGGTGGTGGCGGCTTACCAGCAGGCCTGGGAGCTCAGTGCGCACGATTGCCCTAACTATTTCCGCTGAGCGAGTACGTCTATCCGCACGCCCATCCCGCCTGCCCTTGCAGGAGATGATTTGATGCTGCTGGAGCAAAAGTTATTCTTGAATATGCTTGCAACCTTTGTAATAATTACATGCCAACCTTGTAAAAGCAGCCATTCTTTCCTTACATGCTGGTATGGTACAGATCTCCACGTTTACTTGTCTTTGGATATTTTTTTTAATCTCCAGTTCCATCCCGATTGTGCATTCGGCATCATGATGAGTTCATTCCGAAATCTCACAGAGCAGTGCAGCCCTTCATGTTGGTTAACGGCCCATGGAAGTGGATTTCAGGGATACATCCTCTTTTTTAGATTTCTTCAAGTGACCTCTGATCCTTACAGTAGAGCGCAGCACTTTAGCACCCACTCGACAATGAGAGAAATGTTTTAATTCTCAGTGCTCCAATTGACATTTGCATTTGTGCAGTCATTGGTGACTGAGCTGAGACCATCGATTGGTTCAATACAATCGAGAACCTGGTTTAATCACAGGCGGCTGCCTAATGTTAAACCCAAGCTCACATCAACACTGCCAGCCACCAGGCCACCTCTAGTGTTTGCATTCATCATGTAAAAAACGTGCGCTTTGAATATTATTTCTTACCATTGGTGATCCATGGATCGTGTTAAATATTTCCTGAAATTGTAAGCGCTATTGCATTGACAGGGTATAGTGATATATGAAGAACCTGGAAAGTAATTTCGTGCTGTATCGCACTTGTTGTGGATTTTGTCTCTGCTTTAAAGGTACATTTCCTTAAATGGTATTTTGCAAAGTTGGCAAGCATTTTCTTACACGCACAATAAAAAAGCGTAGAATGTAATTCAATAATTAAGCTGTTGCACATTTGCCTGACATGCTGGAATTAGAAATGTATGTAAATGATACGCACTTAAAATTAAACACTAATTTCACTTTGATTACAAATGTGAACTAGTTTAATTAACATTTCTGAATAGTGAAGTTGATTTAGTTTTTTGTATTGGCCGGACTGCACGTGGTGCAACAATAGTTGCCAAACTCCACCCCGCCCGCCCCCCCATTTCAATAAATGTGCTCACGCAAAAGGTCATCTTGTTTTATTTTATTGAACATTCATGGAATATTATTTTTCTCCAACGTGAAAATTCTGAATGAGGGTGCACACTGACGGCCATGATACATGATATCAATCGTTGCTGGCAGTGACCGAGAGTAATATAGTATTCTCTGATTTTTGTCTGTGGTAAAAATACATATATTTGCACAATTCTGGTTGCATCTGACCAATGCTCCTCTTTGTGACCGGCTGGAATTTATACTTCCAATCAAATGACAGGTCATACGATTACCTGCAGTTGTGTGCTCTGTAGACAAATCATTGTTCATCAAATGCACTCTTCATCAAACCGTTTTTAGTTGACATAACTCTGTCACTCTATGCTATTGCGTGCAGAGTTATCATTGTTCATGTTTGCTCGTGTGATGTGATGTCCTGGTAATGATTACCTGTAAAGTTGTGGTGCTGACTGCGTAATGCGTGAGGCATCTGTGTGATCCTGAGGAGGGGCACGTGGGTAGGTCTGGCATGTTCAGGAATTTATTGCTTTGCACGTTAGTCTTGGCCGAGAATCAAACTGGCAGGAAAGTTCACGGTGTATTGCGAGAACAAATGCACCACCGATTAACAGGCAAACCACTCTCAACACTGGATTGTTGATTAAGCTGGTGAGGCCCTATTGAGCTCAGCAGTGTCGGCAGTTACAGGACATTGCACGAAACCCAAGCCAAAACTTTGTGGCAGCCAACATCGGCCGGAACCCCCGTGGAGGTTCTTCACTTGCACCTTACCCTTCTAGCCCCGCCCACCTTCCCCTTCTAGCCCCGCCCACCTTCCCCTTCTAGCCCCGCCCACCTTCCCTTCTAGCCCCGCCCACCTTCCCCATCTAGCCCCGCCCACCTTCCCTTCTAGCCCCGCCCACCTTCCCATCTAGCCCCGCCCACCTTCCCCTTCTAGCCCCGCCCACCTTCCCTTCTAGCCCCGCCCACCTTCCCATCTAGCCCCGCCCACCTTCCCCATCTAGCCCCGCCCACCTTCCCCTTCTAGCCCCGCCCACCTTCCCCTCTAGCCCCGCCCACTTTCCCCCTTCTAGCCCCGCCCACCTTCCCCTTCTAGCCCCGCCCACCTTCCCATCTAGCCCCGCCCACCTTCCCATCTAGCCCCGCCCACCTTCCCCATCTAGCCCCGCCCACCTTCCCCATCTAGCCCCGCCCACCTTCCCATCTAGCCCCGCCCACCTTCCCCATCTAGCCCCGCCCACCTTCCCCATCTAGCCCCGCCCACCTTCCCCTTCTAGCCCCGCCCACCTTCCCATCTAGCCCCGCCCACCTCCCCTTCTAGCCCCGCCCACCTTCCCATCTAGCCCCGCCCACCTCCCCATCTAGCCCCGCCCACCTTCCCATCTAGCCCCGCCCACCTTCCCCTTCTAGCCCCGCCCACCTTCCCCTTCTAGCCCCGCCCACCTTCCCATCTAGCCCCGCCCACCTTCCCTTCTAGCCCCGCCCACCTTCCCTTCTAGCCCCGCCCACCTTCCCATCTAGCCCCGCCCACCTTCCCATCTAGCCCCGCCCACCTTCCCTTCTAGCCCCGCCCACCTTCCCATCTAGCCCCGCCCATCTTCCCCATCTAGCCCCGCCCACCTTCCCATCTAGCCCCGCCCACCTTCCCATCTAGCCCCGCCCACCTTCCCCATCTAGCCCCGCCCACCTTCCCATCTAGCCCCGCCCACCTTCCCATCTAGCCCCGCCCACCTTCCCCTTCTAGCCCCGCCTACCTTCTCTTCTATCCCCCCCACCCTCCCAGTCCCTGACTGCCACATTTAGATAAGCCCCTCCCCCAACCCCTAACCAGTATTTAAGATCTTGTCTCTTGGATTTCTCTTCACTTGATATGGTACATTTAGCTGTGACGGTCCCACCTGAAGACGGAGACTCGTGTTGCCTCCGAAACGTCGTGATTTAATTGAGTTATTTTCATTTATTATTTTATTATTATTGTTTTACCTACGTGACTTTACCGAAAAAACCTAAGAGGTTGATCCAACGTTGAGCCACCGTTCCATGTTTACTGGGTTTAGACTGCGTCAGGCTTCGCCATGAAATCTGCGCTGCTGTTCCTGCTGCCACATCCTTCGTTCGCGGGAGTGTCATTTGATCACCACCACCACCCCCAAGTCCAGTCAAGCGATGATGGGTCTTTAACGGCCCCAGCAGTGGAAGCCGGGTCTCCAGTCATATAAGCTGCGGCTTCTCAACACCAGGGTGGTGGGTGGGTGGGTTGGTTGAGTGGGAGTGGAGAGGGCCGTGGGATTGTAGATGTGAGTCTTTTGGTTCAAATCCAGCATTTTATTCTTGAAAGTTGAACAAATTTCAATACAAATGTTTACATTTTTTGTCGTAAACTTTATTTTTTTCTTTCATAAACAAGGGGTTCATATTTTTTTGTTACTTTTTAAAATATCAATGAATTTTGTTTAAAATAATTGCTAAAATCATATCAATTATATAATAACCAGAGCATTTAAACGAACAACAAGTCTATATAGCATAAGCCATAGCGCGCCCGCCTCTGGAGTTTTAACACCTGGGTTCGAATCCCACTCGCAACCTTTTTAGTAATTATTTTTGGCGTGCGTGATGACCTCACCGTCGTGCGCGATGACGGGCCGAGGCTAGACTTGCGGGAAGGAACGTGATGACGTCATCACGTACTAAGAGTGCCCAGGCCACGCAACGTTCACGCCTTATAATTGCCATCACAACCTTCACTCAGCGTGTGGCTTCGTAGTGCAGCGGGAACGCACCTGAGGCTACCGACCCTGGACCAGGATGCTGAAGCCGGGTTCAAATCCCATCATCAGACGGGCGCACAACGAAATAAACGTGGAAACAACAAGGTGAGTTTACTCCAGGTGAGTGTGTGAATAACAACTAACGTATGTTTGTCCCTTCCCCTTGAACAGGGGTAACCACAGGTGTGATGGAGACCCACGGCGTGACCATGGTGAAGAAGGCGACCTGGAGACGGAGACGATGTAGAGTTGAGGATGGTGGGGAGAAAGAGAACCACCATGCAGAGAAATAGGATCGAACAAAAACATTTTATTTTCTTATTTAGTACAATTTTTTTGTATATCATCTCACCACTAGAGGGCGCTGTTGCAACTATATGGGTTTAAACCGGTTTAAAGCAACTTCTTGGGGTTAAACCCGGTTTCCTCGCACAAACTGCCACTAGGGGCGCTATTGCAACGAAAACGCCAACTTAAACAGATTTATTCTCGCAAAAACTGGTTTAAACTACGTTCTGTGCTAATGAATGGTCTAAAACCGTGTGGTAGCGGGCAAAACAAGGTTTAAACTTAATTCCCCCACGAAACAAACGCGAAATAAATTTAAAACTAATCTCAAAACTTATTTGAAATAGTTTGGCATCAAAATGTCAGACAAAGTATGGGTTTAAACAAGTACATGAGGTTAAGGGAGCATTAAAACGCGATTTTTGCTTTAAACAATATTACAATAAAACATTTGAAAGCTAAAAATAACAGTGTGAGAAGTGGTATTTTCTCCAGTGATATCGGTCTCGGAGTGTGAAAAGAATATCACCCGTTTTAAATACAATGGCTGACGGAGCTATTTTTGGTTAGGGAAAAAGTAAAAACCATAACACGTAAACACGAAAGCCGACGTGTTAAACATTCTAACACACCATACTCGAACACAGGGGTGGGGAACGTCAGGTCCGCGGGCCGTACAAGGCCCACGAAATCATTTGGTGTGGCCCTGCCAAGGCAACTGCAGGCGGGACTCGAAATTCAATACATCTAGGAGCAAACCTGGAAAAGCAGTTGCGAGTAGCAGCAACATCATCAATAGCCAGCTAACATCACACGCCTCGCCAAAGAGAAGCAGTTCCAGCCATCACATTAGGGGTGAGTTAATTAAATGTTTGACCAAATAAAACAGGCTCATTTTTAAGTTGATAATTTTGTATGGCCCGCGAATGATGTTATAAATATCCAAATGGCCCTTGGCAGAAAAAAGGTTCCCCACCCCTGCTTTAACATCACCAGTCTCACCCCAACACCACATCACCACATCTTCACCAGCACATCCACTCTCCTCACCTTCCCTCACCACATTTTCTCATCTCATCAGCACACATTTCCCTCACCTCTATTCTTCCCCTTCCCTCACCACTAGCGCCATCACCCTGCACCCCCGATTCAGCACGGTTAGCTAAGTACGGTGTGAAAGAAGTTTGACGTACAAAGACATTACCACGCAAAAAAACTCCCTTCTCCAATCACATTCCTCTAGTTCATAATAAACGTTTTCGAGTTAGATCGCGTTATTTATAAATGTGTCGTAACCCTCCACCACCCGACACGGCCAAACAGTAAAAAAGTGTCACGTTGACAAAAGACAAATAGTTCAGTAATTTAGCCCACCGGTGTGTTGAAGAGTGAATCCACAACATTTACAATTTTTGAGTACGACGTTTCGCTGGTAATTACATCCAGCATCATCGGGCAATTTTCCAGAATAGAATAAATAACGCGATCTAACCAAAACACGTTTATTATTAATAATATTGGTCGCGAAAGCCTATGTGTTAAACCACATTCCTCTAGAGCTACAATACTCCTCACACCAACACTTACCTCACTACCCATCACATTCCCTTCTCTCCTCCATGTATTACAACACGGTCCAGGCTCGTGCGTTCCCACGTGAGCATCACCACTCACCACACACCTCAAATACGAACACAACTACCCCAGTACTCAACTCTGCCCCCTGTTTGTTGCGGTTGCACCCGATTCAAGAGCCGAATGGCTCACAGGGCTATACCAAATAAATGAAAAAATTTAATGAAACTGAAAAAAACGAATGGACCCAAGTTGTTGCTCCAGCTCTTTAAGCATTGCATTGCTCAACCTCAGCTCTTTCCATCACTCCGTGCACAGCCATCATTCGCTCACCAACCATCGCATCACTCTTTCCTCCATCATACCCTCCAACAACTTCCCTTCCCCGCCTTCTCCCCACTCTTCACATCTCCCTATCCTCCATCCGGCCTGGACGCAGCTGCTGTGACCAAGTGTTGGCACTTGCAATGCACATCAATTGCTGGATTCCAGATGAAATCCAAGACTGGCACAGCCTTTGTGGACATTTCATCGGTCTACGACACATTCTGGATTAAGGGCTTGACGTTGAAGCTTGCAGAGACAATTCATTACCTCCAAACAATACGCCTGCTATGGACAATGCTGAGCAATAGGCGACTGTGTGTCTATATGGGCGACAATGCCAGCTCACCGCGGTTCCTCAACAATGGATTGGCACACGGTTCAGTACTCGCGCAAATTCTCTTCAATGTCTACGTGAGCGACGTGCCGCCAACCGGGTAACGCAAATGTGTATATGCGGATGACATTGCCCTAGCAGCGCAAGCAGCCACTTTCAGCGACATTGCATACACGCTGAACCGAGACCTAAACATCATGGGGCGAATATATCTGGAAATGGAGGCTCGAGCCAAATCCCCACAAAACAACAGTCACTGCATTTCATCTTGAACATCGGAGCACCCAGTGCACTCTGAAAGTGACCTTCTGTGGCACGACCCCACTCCAATCTATCTTGGAGTGAAGCTGGACCACACGCCAACCTTCCACGACCACCTGAAAAATGTAGCTGCCAAGAGCAAAACAAGAGTCAACCTGGTCCATAAACTGGCAAGCACAAGCTGGGGAGCCATCGGCACCCTCAGCGCTACGGACATCAACGATGGACCAAAAGTCGTCACACTCGACTTGTTGATGTCGAACTAAACACTGCGATGCGGTGTGTCACGGGAGCCCTCAAGTCGCCCCCACACGTATCTCCGCCACCCAGCCACCGCAACCCTCGGGGAAGTCCTGCGAATCGAAGAAATTGGTCGACTTCCCATTCATGAGGGCCTCAATAAAAGACTCATCATCACTTCACTTTTATCTCTAGATTGAAAACTAATTTCTTTAGAACTGCGTTTTGTGTTTACGAGGGGCATATGTATGTATGTTCAACATGTATGTTCAACATGTATGTTCAACATACATGCGTCCCTCCTCATCGCTTGAAGGTACCTGGTTTAGATTTTTCACGAAGCTCATGATCCACCCTAAACCGCATCTGCACAAACCATGGCAGATGCGGACACCTGATGCACAAATGTAAAATTGAAAACTCTCCAGTGTGCGACGGTGGTCATCCAGAAGAGATCATACGATGTATAACTGTGCAATGATTGATCCCCAAATACGAAGAAGACATCGCAGCGATACACTTTGCTGTTCCTGAAGCGGTTGTCTGGCTTGATCAGTTGTTGCTCTGGATCTACATCAGCTGTACGAAAGAAACACATTCCTGCGGAGGGAGCTGGTAGGAACGTTGGGTTGCTCGGTCAATTGCCAGGGTCAACGGCGGTGTGGTGTATTCCGCAAATATGCACGACTGTGAGGGCGGGCACAAGCCGGCGTGAGTAGGTTAAACGTTGAGTTTTATAAGGGCACCACGGGGTGACCAGCCCCTCCTCACCCAGCCCCACCCCACCCAGCCCCACCCCTCCTACCCCCCACCCAGCCCCACCCTCCCCACTCAGCCCCTTCCCACCCAGCCCCTTCCCACCCAGCCCCTCCCCACCCTCCCCTTCCCACCCAGCCCCTCTCCACCCTCCCCTCCCCACCCTCCCCTCCCCACCCAGCCCCTCCCTCCCCACCCAGCCCCTCCCTGCACGACGGACACAATAATCCCCTGTGGGCTGGTGTAACCAGGAGGTTCTCACCAGCATAAAGAAGATCCTACACTCATCCCACTTTCTATAACTCCCCATATTCCCTTCCTCACCTTCCATCCCTCCACCACCACCAGCCATCATCACCCTTCTCCAACAACTTCCTTCTTTCCCTCCAGTCAACTCAAGCAAGCTCTCCCGCACCACCTATTATATGTATGTGTGTATGTTGAACTTCTTTCGCACTCTACGTAACCAACCGTGATAATCGGAGTGAAGTTTTGACTGCACCCATTGCGATGGAAACCTCTGCAGAATACGGTTAAGGATTAATTGTGCAGTACCCATGATGTGTTTCACGCTGGCTTTTCCAGAATGAGTCTTAATTATTCTCCGTTAATCAACCACTAAAATCTGACTCGTCTCAGGTTGTCATCAATTAGTCTTTTTCATCTCTCCTACTTCGTTTTTATTTTATTTTAGCGGCATTTTTTCTTAGGGACCGTCCATAAATGACGTCACGCGATTTTGGACGATGTTTGTCCCCCCCCCCCTTCGTCACACGGCGTCACAAAAAGTCAGACCCCCCCCCCTCAAACATGACGTCACAAGCTCTGCCCCCCCCCCCCCAAAAAACATGCTTCAAATCGCTTTAAACTATTGTCATTGTAGTGTGTATTTAATGTGGCGCTGCTCTCTGATGTTGTAGGAGAAAAAATTTATTAAAAAGTCTATTCAATTAAGTAGAACGTGTTGTCTCTATTTATTTAAAGCTGCGCATTTTGATGTGACGTCACATTTCTCAAACCCTCCCCCCCCTCGTCACAAATCGTCACAAATGTCTGACCCCCCCCCCCCCAGGTGCGTGACGTCATTTATGTGTGTCTGCTTTAAAAATGACATTATAATTCCACGTCATTCAATCATTGGTACCGAGATACGAAATCACCAAACATTATCATCTCTTCATAAACACTGGGTCATAGCGCCCTTTCTCGGCAGCGGCGCCTAGTTGATCGATATCCCTACATAACCCTACAGGGCCACATCTCAATCAGTGACAACCTCCACCGCCACCAGGCTGTGAGCAAGCCACCACTGCGTGGCATTCACATCAACGGGGCCATTCCTCGTTCCTATGCCGAGAAGCAGTCGGTCCGTGGTATTAACTCCGTCTTGATTAAACAAATGATCTGGTGATGCCTGCTGCTGCGTTGGTAGTGGCACACAAGCACAATTAACAAAACTCAACACATTAGTCAATTACAGTGTTGCGTTAAAATGAAAAATATATATGGAACAGGCGACGTTTCGGGCAATGGCCCTCCTTCACAACATACAGAGAGGTCAGAGAGTGGATAATAAGAGTTGGAGACTATGTTTTACACTTTGGAGCCTGATGAGAATTTTTTTTTCTCCGATGGCCAGTTTTTAAAGAGAAATATGAAGTTCTAAATCAGTCTCGCCTTCTTATGCGAGTACAGGACCCGATGGCCAGAAGATGGCAGCATTTTTCTCCGGGTCCACCGGTTTTCCCCGACACTTTTAGAATCAACATCACGCGTTTAGAGTGTTTGGTTGCTATACATGTCTACACGATAAGCCACATCGTTGAGCTATAATTTGTGGCCAGGTCACTTCTGAAAAATAACTTTATAGCTCAGTGGGTCTTACCTGGTAAAATAAAACATACTGTAGTTGTATAGTTTAATAGTCACAGCCAATGTGTCTACCCAATGTGTCCCATGATGGGCTTTCTTGGGGTACCCCGGTTTATGTTCTCACGAAGCACAACGACTGATTAAAATGAAATGAACAAGCATCCGAATAAAAGACCCTTTTGAAAACTCGCCTTGAAACTCGGTGAAGTTCCTATGGATAAATTAATGTTTTTTTTACTTTTCATGTATTGGTCTAAAACATACTCAAATCCCTTCACGTGTCTAATTTAACAAACCACATGCAGAGCCCCATGTAGCCACTGGAGGGCAACACAGCCACGCGAATAGAAACAACCTCCGATTTACACAGCGTGGATTCTTTAAGTCAACAGAATAATACACAATTAGACATTGCGGTGGACATAGCGGCCTCTAGCGGCCATAGATACGCCGCGTGAACCACTTAAAAAAACAACTCGAAACTGCTTAACAGTTGAGTTTCGATACATGTTCGATTAGCTTAATCTTTTTTTTAAATCGATTCTATGTCAGGAGGCTGCAACACGGATTCTAACCCAGGTTTCTAAGCCCTCTGACCTCTCAGCCACCCGGCCACCTCTGAGGCTCGCGTGTCAAACATTACACCGACCCCAGCCTCGCAGACTTCAGCTTCGTCCAGGTTCAGGTCTGGCCAGAGCCGGTTGGACCTGATCACAGTGAGGGGTGGGGGGGGTGCCTACGAACGGGGGAAATACCAACACCCGTGTCCCTCAGTTACAGACAGTGCTGGCTTTATCCCCGGGGTGTCTTCGGGTCGATCGGGACCCGGAAAAAAAACCCCACTCAGCACTCGGCACACCACATCAAGGATACTTCTCGCTGTGGCCGTGGCTGCCTCGCCACGTGACAACTCCCGGTCTACCAACGGACCAGAAACGAATTCCGCACCCCGGCACACAGCATCTCAGGATTATCTCTCCACATGGGCTGCACACGTGATATGAACGGGTGGTGTGGTTTTTTGTTGTTGCCAATAATATCGAATAACCCAGCGGGGATTTGTATAGCAAGCCCTACTCTGCTGATGAGGCCCAGAATGTCGAAACCGGTCCAGCGTTTTCTTGCTGAACCAAACATTGTCAGAAACGCCCGGGGGAGGATGACCTTAAAACAGAGACGGATTATTTGACTGTGAGAGAGATGACCACGCCTTGAGGAAGGCTCGTTGCATCTAGCAGTAGACCGAGCATGGCTTAGGACGATGATTAATAATATACCCGATCCTGAATTCACCAATAGACTTCGGTGAATGTTTTTTTTTTACTGTTTTAATAATATAATTCCTCTGCCCTACTTTTTTTCTTTAATAATAAAAAAAGACGTGGGCATTTTTGTGCATTTATCTTCAACCGCAAATGACAGCAAAAGTTAAACCCGAAGCTTATATTCTTTTTGTTGGCCCGTTTCAGATGAACCTCAATCTCGCAACAATTACCCTGGCGCTCGTAACAGACACACACACACACCTCTATGAGCATGCGGGTGAGTCATTTAATCTCCACGCACAAGGGTGGAGCGACTCACCTCAACGTGGTTCCATAGTTTACGTGGCGTTCTCTTGATTAGAATATGTGGCTTATCCAGCAGCACTGGCTTTAACACGCCTGACTGCCGATGAGATCCCGGTGGGTCGAAACCGGTCCAGAGTGTGCATCTTTAAGCAAATGCTGATGGGATAATTGGTGCGGAAATTCAATAGGCTGATGGGACAATGATATGGTTAATTGTTCGTATAAGTCTCGTTTAATGTGCCAATCGTGACAACACGCGCGGCTGGCAGCAGCGTTCCCCACTCTAACATGCAATGCAAACCAGCCACGCCGTTTAAAAGATGATCTCATGTTCGCAATTCAGACCGAGCCTTTATTTGTGACCACGCGAGAGCCCAAGATGCATTTGACCGAATAATCCGGAATGCGCCCGGTCAAGTCTCGCGAGATGAGCAGGACACAGATCGCGATTAGAAGCTGCGGTGGAGGCTAACGTGTTGGGCAGTGCAGCTAAATCAATGTGTTGTACTCCCCTGCTCCTATGCTCCCCACCCTCACCACCAGCAGCAGTGTGGGGTGGCGATCATCCAGCAGTGTCGGAGTGTCCCGCATACTTTGCGTTACTTCGGTGCCTCCGCTAGTGACTGGTGGCCGTTGACGGGGAAAGCGAATGGAAAAGTCAACAAACTGCTGAATGAGAGCCCCCCCCCACCCACACCATACGGGTCGTGGGGGTCGTTTGACCATACTTCACCACAATAGTGTGGGTTAGACGCAGCATGATAAAGCGCAATGCTGTACAGTACCACTTGTCCATTCCAAAATGTGACGCGACAGTGCATTCATCGATAAAATAATGAGCCGAGAATGTCTGTGTGTAACGCTCCTGACGTCACTCCACGTCGACCAGCCCCCCTCATGAATAATCATGAGCGGGTGACGTCACTCCGCATGATGAAGGTAGAGCGGAAACGAAAGCTAGCTTTCATTTTGACCTTTCTTTAAGGAAAGTAAAGCTAATAAAGACATAATTAATCTATAAAAAGCCAGAGCTTTGATGTCTCGCTCACTCCGTGACGCTGTCATTAATAATCACGAGCGGTTGACGTCACTCCACATTGGGGGGGGTGGGGGCGCCTCCTCACTGAGAACTTAAGCCTCATTAAAAAGCCAGAAAGAACATCATGCCACGCGAAGCCTGTAACCCTATTGAGACGTAGAAGGAAACAGGGCGTCGTGATGAACATGGGATAGAACCGTGACATAAAACAGAGTCTGTGTTACCGGCCTTACAAATGGCACACCGATGGATGCACTGAATATGATTTGACTGTGTGCTTTTCACTTGAATCTGTCAGATTTAATCTTGATTTGAAGCTTTTGTGACTGCAGGAATCCATACTCTCTCTGGTTCTTTCGGTAAAGTCACGTAGATAGAAAAAATAATAGAAGCAATAATAGAAGAAAACACGACGTCGTGTGAAAAAATTATAGAAGACAACACGACGTCGTGTTTTCGTCTATGAATTGTTTCTATCAACGTGACTTTACCGAAAGATCCAGAGAGTATGTCAGATTTACTGCAATACACCCGTCCTTGGACGGGCTATAGGCGAGTAAAATAAGATTAAGAGAAAAAAAAGTACACAACCAAGCCGGCATGCCAGTCTGTTAAGAGAGCCTCGCTTGTGGCGGAGGTTGTGGCCTAACGGGGGGTGGATTCGTTCACGCGAGGCACCGCGTTCTAACACCCACGCGGCGCGAGCGCACTTACGCGTGGCGCGATGCACAACCGCACGATAACGTTGCGTTTATTCAAATGAAACTTAGTTTTTTTTGGTATACGCTGACTGTACAACTGGCGATACAATTCCTTAACCCCTTCGCAACATCTCTGCATTCCACGGGCGCTTTAAGTTTTGTGTGTGTATCGTCTGCAACTGCGGCCTCGGCTGATGCTAATCTCCCTCCAAATAAATTCCCCGTCGGCTGCCCTCGTCTCGCTGCGCCACCCATGGCTCCGTGAGCCTTGCCCCGAGCTCAAGTTCATTGATTAGGTATAGCCCTGTGAGCCATTCGGCTCTAGAATCGTGTGCAACCGCAACAAACAAAAAAACTAAAACATGAACAAGAAAACATCTCAAAGTGACTATGTGCAAACAGAAAATCCAAGAAAAGACAGCAAAAATATTGCAGAAAAAGCACCGTACACTAACACTGTGTGCAAAAATCCCAGTGGGATTGCAAGTCAAACAACAACAACAACCACAAGACAACTTATATTAAAGTCATCAGTCTAACTCTGCTTCCAGCCACTCCGGGGCTGAGCTACGGAAACACGTTTCACGAGGTATAATAGGCCGTGTGGCTGCGCCTATGACCTTGTCACATCTCAAGAGGTTAAAGGAAGAGTTTAAGAACGAATTCAGGCGACAGTGCTAGGAAGGTGGGTGACCACCGACGGCAAAGAGACACGCTCGTAGCACGGATTGTGGCCACGAGAGGGCGGTGTGGCAAAATCCATTGTTCTCAGATGCGTTTTTCGAGTTGAACCCGCGTGCTGTTCGGCATGATGTCCGACTTTGCGCTCCACGTTCAGTTTCCAGAGAAGAGTCGAAGGGCTACACAGCGCAATTTCGGAAACCGAGGTCGTAAGATCATCTTGTTCTGCATTCCTCCCCTCCCCCCGTTCTCCTTCGCCAACCACGACGCACCGAAGCTGCGGGAGGTCAGGTCATCCACCCCCTGGCAACCCGCAAACCATGGGGAGGCCCTCATGCAGCAGTGGATTGACACATGGGCTACGCGCGTACACTCTCTGCTGCAGGCACAAGAGCGCGGCTTGGGACCCAAAAAAAAACACAGCCGGAATTACTCATAAAGTGTCCGAACATACCATATCGATTGCAAGTCGAGGGTATTTAAGAATAAAATTATCTCGCCCATCGATGCGTCAGAGTTTGCGGAGAGCGAGGCGTGGACTCTCACCTGCACTCATTCACTCTCAGCTCAGCCACGTCCCAGGACACAGGATCCTACCTACACCACCATCATCATCATCCGCACATGGGGCGTGCCCACACCACACCTGAGGCACTGTGCAGCAGCGTTCCCACCTACAGCCGAACCCACCCCACCCTGACCCTATAAGCTGCCTCGGATTCCTGACCCCCTCCCCGCACCCTCCACAACCGCTGCCACCCACGCGCACCACCACCACACACGGCCGCCACTCCCAGTCGCGCTCTTCCCCTGTCTCCCCAGCGAGTCGCTCCGTCGTCTCTGCTCCAAAGCGACTCCTTCCAGCGTCGTCGTCGTTACTCCGAGCGGCAGCAGCGGCGCACACGGCGCGGACGGGAGCGACTGCGGCAAAAGTAATAATGATGATGAGACTAGTATCGTGTGAATATTGTTCTACGTGTCGTTGGTCATCACGTCTATCAGTGCCGTGGTCATCATCTTCATCGATGCTGTAGTCATCATCTCTATCAATGTCGTGGTCATCATCTCTATCAGTGTCGTGGTCATCATCTTCATCGATGCCGTAGTCATCATCTCTATCAGTGTCGTGGTTACCATCTTCATCGATGTCGTAGTCATCACCTCCATCAATGTTGTGGTCATCATCTTCATCGATGCCAGTGGTCATCATCTCTATCAGTGTCGTGGTTACTATCTTCATCTTTGTCGTAGTCATCATCTCTATCAGTGTCGTGGTCATCATCTTCATCGATGCCAGTGGTCATCACCTCCTTCAATGTTGTGGTCATCATCTTCATCGATGCCAGTGGTCATCATCTCTATCAGTGTCGTGGTTACCATCTTCATCTTTGTCGTAGTCATCACCTCCATCAATGTTGTGGTTACCTACTTCATCAATGTCGTAGTCATCACCTCCATCAATGTTGTGGTCATCATCTTCATCGATGCCAGTGGTCATCATCTCTATCAGTGTCGTGGTTACCATCTTCATCAATGTCGTAGTCATCACCTCCATCAATGTTGTGGTTACCTACTTCATCAATGTCGTAGTCATCACCTCCATCAATGTTGTGGTCATCATCTTCATCGATGCCGTAGTCATCATCTCTATCAGTGTCGTGGTTACCATCTTCATCAATGTCGTAGTCATCATCTCCATCAATGTCAGCGTCAATGGTTCTCTCGGATAATTACATCGATATCATCATCGTCTACAGTATACTTTTATTAGTGACACCACCAATTCAATCATATATCAATAACACTATCGCTGTCTGCATCAATAATACCACCACCACCATTATCAGCGGCGTACTTCAGCAATATCACGGATATCATCGTCTTTACTTTTTCATCAGTGACAACACCGATGCAACTCAAGTTTCGTACACTCATTTACGAGACTTTAAAACGATCTCTCCCTCCACTCAAGCGACAAGTAACTCGTGTACTGGTCACGCACACAAGCAGCTTCGCGTGGTGCGGCGGTTGCTCGGTTGTTCTATTTGTCCTTGATGGTGATGTGGCCGTGGTGGTGGTGTCGGATTTCGCAGTCGGTTTGTTTTGTTTACCATCTCCTGTTGATGGCGATGGTGGCGATGTTGGTGTGTCGGTGTCGTGTTTCAACGTTGGACTTTTGTACGCACGCTGAATGTATCTCGCACCGTACATCGCCAGCCGTGATAATCGGAGGTTCTGATGTGGTAGCGGCGGCGGTGATAATGGTGATGCTCGTGGTTGGTTTCTAAGTCGACATTTTTCTCCATTTGATTGACGGCCGTGTCTCACAATTGGATGGTTTTATTTTTATTATTTTATTACTTCCCTTCTACGTGACTTTACCGAAAGAACCAAGAAGATGAATCCCTGCAGTCACGAAAGCTTTAAATCGAAATTGGATGGTTGTTTAGTTGGCTACGTACGGTACGAAAGAAGTTCAACATACATACATGGTGATGATAGCCATTGATGTTGCGATCATGGTAGGTGATTACGATGATAATAATGATTGTGGCTCAAAGTTGGTCGATTCCATCTTTCTATTCTTGACTAGCTTCTTTGCCCGTCCGAGGACGGAAGCTGTAATATTTACGAAACAATTGTGCAGCGTATAATTGTATCTCGTGTAAATTTAATGGCAGTGAATCTTGCACAAAAGCATGTCATCAAACACTTCACTGCATGCCACTGTAGCACTGTATATAAACTGACCTTTAATTTGTTTAAATTCACTGCTCTGATACTTTATTCTCTTCTGCTTTCGGTCGCTGGGGTTGAAATAAATTGAATTCGATACAATATCTGGAACATCAACGAGAAATGTCTATTTTACTATAATGTAGAGGCATACATTAGACTTGCCTTTTGTCTCAAGGGCTGAAGAAATAAAGACACCAAATCCGCTTTGTTGCTGCGTATAATTATTAGATTCACTTTCAATAAAGAAACGTCAAACTTAAAGCGAATTTGCGAGAAAAAATTGTTTTCGCTCGATCTTCTGCGCATGTAAAAATCGACCCACTCATGAATATTAATGACGGGGGGTGCGGCATGTGGAGTGACGTCACGCGCGTTACACACAAACAGATATTCTTGGCTCATTATAGTAGTAATGCGGTGATGATGATGCTGCGGCGATGATGGTCTTGGTCTCGGAGTTTGTGGCTTCGTTGCTTACTCCCTCTCTCGGTCATAACAACGTGGGTGGTGACGTACGTTGAACTTCTTTCGCACCGTACGTAGCCAAATCAGACGAT
Source organism: Lethenteron reissneri (assembly GCF_015708825.2). Classification (NCBI taxonomy): domain Eukaryota; kingdom Metazoa; phylum Chordata; class Hyperoartia; order Petromyzontiformes; family Petromyzontidae; genus Lethenteron; species Lethenteron reissneri. The sequence continues at coordinate 2,254,880 of NC_083815.1, read as the reverse complement.
CACGTCGATGAAGATGATGTTGATGACGATGTTGACGATGACGGTGATGCCCTCCTTCCCTTCCTCCCTCTCCAGTGACAGTGATGCTCAGCACTAGCAGCATGTCGGAGGGCTACCTGCGCACGGTGACGCCCTCCATGGGAGAGCTGCACACCAGCACGCTGGCCCTGCCGCCCGAGCGGGAGCTGGAGCGCAGCATGGGGGGCTCGCGGGGCCAGAGCGACCGCGTGCACCAGCAGGTGTCCATGATGATGGAGAGGAGCCGGGGCTACAACACCGTGGCGAGCCTCAAGAACAGTGCGTGTGCCCCTCTATTTCTCTTTTTTGTTTTACATGCCGGCAACGAGAGATCGGTCGGGGGTGGCAAAGAGGGTCGAGCCGTTCGGCGCGTCCCTCTTCTTGACGTCAGGGTTCGGGCCATTCGAGCGCACACTCGCAGAGCCCCACGGACTCGTCCGGAGATTCCGTACGGAGACTCGCGCGGGCCTCAAATGTGCACTTGCGCAGAAATGCCATGGACGCACAACAGAGATGCAGTTTCAGTTCAGATATTCGGTTTAAGTTCGCATACACATTCGAAGAGACCCATCGACTCGTGTAGATATCTGTTGGCTTATGCAGACTCCAGGACTCAAGTAGAAACCCATAGACTTCCGCAGAGAACCTTCGACTTACACAGAGACCCATTGACTTACACCGATAGTCATAGACTGGCAGAAACCCAAATGACTCAGATAACCCTTGGCTTACATAGATACCCAATGACTCACAGAGACTCAATGAAATTACACAGAGACCCATGCACTTACAGTATTTGGAGATCCACAGACTTACAGTGCGTTCTAACGCACACACTCACTAATCACGCTGCTAACAACAGCGAGTTCAAAGTTCACATTAATAAAACTCGCTATTTAAAGTAGGGCGTCGTCACACCTGTCCACAAATCCTGTCGTTGTTGTAGATGAACTGTATGCAGCTGAGCTGAGTTTATCACTGGTGTTAGTGAGTTGTGTGGTGAGTTTATCACTGGTGCTAGTGAGTTGTGTGGCGAGTTTGTCACTGGTGTAGTGAGTTGTGTAGCGAGTTTATCACTGGTGTTAGTGAGTTGTGTAGCGAGTTTATCACTCGTGTAGTGAGTTGTGTAGCGAGTTTATCACTGGTGTTAGTGAGTTGTGTGGCGAGTTTGTCACTGGTGTAGTGAGTTGTGTAGCGAGTTTATCACTGGTGTTAGTGAGTTGTGTAGCGAGTTTATCACTGGTGTAGTGAGTTGTGTGGCGAGTTTATCACTGGTGTTAAGTTGTGTAGCGAGTTTATCACTCGTGTAGTGAGTTGTGTAGCGAGTTTATCACTCGTGTAGTGAGTTGTGTAGCGAGTTTATCACTGGTGTTAGTGAGTTGTGTGGCGAGTTTATCACTGGTGTAGTGAGTTGTGTAGCGAGTTTATCACTGGTGTTAGTGAGTTGTGTGGCGAGTATATTACTGGTGCTAGTGAGTTGTGTGGCGAGTTTGTCACTGGTGTAGTGAGTTGTCTAGCGAGTTTATCACTGGTGTTAGTGAGTTGTGTGGCGAGTTTAGTATTGGCGTGAGCTGAGTGGCAAGTTTAGCTTTGTTGTTGGTGAGCTGTGTGGTGAGTCTCGTGGCTTTTGGCTTGGGAGTTTTGTGGCTTTCGTGGGCACTCGACGAACGGACGTGGAAGCACAGACGGACATACATTTCCCGACCAAAGCAAAAGACAGCAGGCTTCAAGAACAATGCTCAAGTGTTGACAAAGTGATATCAAAGTAGATTACATGCAGGCTTAGCCACAGTGATCTAGGTATAAAACGCGACTCAACACACGCGGCCGATCAGTCCCTCGACTCGGTCCTCCCCTCGCCTCATTGCACACGTTCCATAGAACGCAATGTGTGTTCACAGATGAATACAGAATAGCAGTTTACATGGGTACAGGCGGCGTGCGGTGGGATAAAGTGGGGGTACTTCCACCTCTAATACGCCTGGTCCAGCGTGGACGCGGTAGGCGCGTGATGTTCAAGTTCAGTTAATTTACTAGGTATAGCCCTGTGAGCCATTCGGTATCTTAAATCGGGTGCAACCGCAACAAACAAAAAACAAAAACATGAACAAAAAAACATCTTAAAGTGAATATGTGACTGAGATGTGAGCAGGTTCGCGGCTGCAACCTTACCCGTCATGGCATGAAGGGTTTTCGGATTATATGCGCATCCTGCTGTGGTGTGGCCAGGAGATGATGGCAGTACAGCAATGGATTCCTGCATCCCATCCGTGTGGAGCGCCGTTTATCCGACGGATCATCGCGCCGTGCGCTCCAGTTCCCTCCCGCACGAAACCAAACACATCGTTCATGGAATGGAATTGGCCGAACACCCCAATGCAGGACCCTCATGACAAGACAAATGAAAAAGAGTCTTGGGATTTTAGTGAGGCTGTCCTGGATCGAGGAGTAGCTCTGCTGTGGTCTCATAAAGTAGCGCAACCGTGTCCCTGCAATGTGCACTAAAACAAGCTTGGTCGCCCCGCACATAAATTCCACATAGGCATGTTCACGCACCTAAACTCACCTGTGTGTCATAACATTACCTTAACGTGCAGCCCTCGATCAATTCACGTACTGATGAAGGTTTCTCTAAGTCATGTCGGCAAATGGAGGCTTTTTGACTCGCAGCTAATGATTTATATTATTTAACAAAAATAAAGATCAGTAATTTACAGCTTTTTGTCCATCCACTGCCAGACGATGGCCTCCTCCACGCAGTGTCAGTTGTAGGGGTTGTTTGACCATACTTCACCACGCTAGTCATTGGGGGTTGGTGAAGTGGTGAGGCCCAGGACAGTTCATATATCACTCGCCACTGATGTCAGCCATCTTAGGGCGTTGGACTCAGTCTATGTATGTTGAACTTCTTTCGCACTGTACGTAGCCGACCGTGCTCTTTGGAGGTGTAGAAGGGGGGTCATAACTTGTGCACTCTGGCAGCTAAGATGTTCGGTGCGACTGACAAATATCGCTCGGACGCGGTCGTCCTCACGTGGCCATGGGTAGTACGCAATGAAGCAGACTTGGCACTCGGCATAGAAGCAAACGAAGCTACGCTTCGAGCCCCAAGTGACTCAAGGGACTCATGAAATGCATCTGGGTGAACCAAACATCAGCTGTAATTCGAATCTTACTAAACCTAAACAAGACTAGCCTTTTGCCCATCCAAGGACGGGTGAATTGCAGTAAATCTGAAACTTGCAAACGAAAAGCAGACCGCGACGTGATGTCCATTGCATCCATTCGTGTGCAATTTGTAAGGCCGCGGTGACACAGACTTAATTCATTTTAAGGTTATAATCCGTTGTTCGTCACGTCGTCCTTTTTACTTCGATGTCTCAATAACGTCACGGAGATCGCGTGACGTGAGGGTTCTGCCTTTGTAGTGGAGTGACGTCAGCTGCTAATTATTATTAATGGCGGGGGGTGTCCATTTGGAGGACGTCACCTGTTCATGATTATTTATGAGAGGGGCTGTTTGATGTGGAGTTATGTCACCTGCTCATGATTATTAATGAGGGTGGGGGGGGGGGTCCATGTGGAGGACGTAACCTGTTCATGATTAATCATGAGGGGGGCTGGTCATTTGTGGAGTGACGTCATGTGCGGGACACACAGACATTCTTGGCTCATTATCGGAGTAAATTGGTAACACTTGAAAAAAAAACAATTCCTGTCATCACCGTCTTGCTTGATGACTAGGTGATTTACAGATGGTGCATCGGCCAGTCATCTCAGTCAATCAACCCATGACACCTGGGTCTGCCCCGTATCCTCCTGCCGGCGGGCGTTTGACACTTCACGTGGCTTTAAAGTGCACATAGCCTGGCACAAGTGCCGTGTTGACGTCACCGCCACTGTTCCATCATCCTTCCCACGTCCCTTAGTTCCCGTCTCCATATCATATCTTTTCGCTCGAAGTTTAAAAGATGTAAAATGAAGTTAATCCAAAAAAAAAAGTCTCTTCCTATCGTCCATGAGCACAGCCCAGAGCTGCCTCGTGTGTCGGTACCGCCTGCAATGTTTTTATGCGGTCAACAACAAAGAAGCATGTGGGTATCCATTTGCAGTGAGTTGGGTCGTACTCAGATTGTAAATGTCGTGGCTTGGCTCTCCAACACATCGGTTAGTGCTGTACTAGTACACTATACACTACACTATATACTACACTACTACAGAATACACTAGTTCTGTACTAATGACGAATTGGCACGTTCTGTTTACGTGACAACCCTTACTAGTTGGCTGTGTCGGGTGGTGACGGTTTTAACGACACATTCATATAGTTACACGATCTAACCCAAAAAAAACTCTATTATGAGTGAGTGGAGTTCTCGAACAATTCAAACTGGTAATACTACTACTTGTGCTGGAGGTGGTCACAAAGTCTGTTCTGGCCCATGGGCCAACAACACTAGACACAAAGTGACACTTTGTGACACTTTGTGTGTTAGTGTCACTTTGTGACATTTTGTGTCACAAAGTGTCGAGTGTTGTGTCCTTCCCTCGCACTAGCGAGGGGCGCGGTTGGCTGCGTACGGTGCGAAAGAAGTTCAACGTGCAAGCAAACATACAGATGGGCCAGCAGTCTCGGTGAAATTAAGTCGCGGAACGGATTAAAAGCCCGCGGGGGGGCCGGAAGGTTTTATCATCATCATTATTACTACCCACCCGTGCTCCGGCGGTGGGGGCCTCTGTGGGCGCGGCGAGGAGGAGGCGAGCAGCCATCCGTACGGTGTTGGGTCATTGTTGTCTCGGCGCTTGTGCGTCGTCTGCCCCTGTCGGCTGGGGACAAACCGATGCGACCTTTTGTCGAGCGCCTCGACACTTCGTAGCGTCGACGGTGGGCCGGTGGCTCGAACAAATTGAAGCGTCGATTCAACTTTAACCACAACATTTTTTTGATGATCATGCTAAAGAGCCATCGATGAGTCGATGGGGTCATTAAAAGCAGACGCGCGCGTGAGACTTTAGCGCGTGCGTATACACGCACGCGCTCACACACAAACACAAAGATCTCCCCCCCCAGACAGTCGTAGGAGACTGTTGGGCCAAGGTGCTGTGAGCGAGCAGCACCCTGTGCAGGCCACGGCGGCGTGGGTGGCCAGCACCACGCCTGGCCGCCTTTGTCTCCCCAGTGGCGATGTTTAACTGCACACCGCACCGGGTACCCATTTGAGGCCGAGTCGACCTAGGGGAGAGACCCACGATCGGTTTAAGTGTTCACCACTGCTTAGTGGGAATCGGACTCGGGTCGCCGGGATCCACGCGCAGCGCGTTAAACGCTGCAGTTCCCCACAATACACGTGGACTCACTCGCACAGACACACTTACACACGAACTAGCACTCAGACACACGGACTCACTCGCACAGACACACTTACACACATCCTGAAACACACACACCAACAGTCTCTCGCAGGACAGACTCAGAGACGCACTCGTTCTGGGACGCACATGCACACTTATAGACACGTAACTCTGAGACAAAGACGCCCTCTGACACGCGCACTAACGCTCGGAGACACACGCGCTCACACTGCTTTGCGTCCATTTGACAACGTGTGGATGGAGATGCAGGTTGTCAACGTGTGTTGGTCACTGCTCATGAACAGCTGAACGCTGTCAATTCTTCACGATAACTTCACCTGCAGTTGCATTTGACGTCATGTATCGAAGTCTCTTTACATATTAGTTCAACACACTCCATACCTGTATGTTTGTGTAACATTATTATAATCGTGCTATGATCAATGTAAACCTGATCTACCCAAGCCAACGACGTTATAGAGAATGTAGAATTTCACATCGATTTGTCTTTGTGCTACATTTTCGATTTTTCACGTTGTTTTTGCGCAGACTTCTATTAGCTTCATGGGTGAACGTTATTTTCATTTGTTTTCATTTTCTCATGTTGGTGACCCGAATCACTCTTGCAGATGAGACTTATCCTCCGTCTCTGAGCCCTTACCCGGTTAAACAAAATACATTTACCAACAGCCTGTACGCCGAGTCGATAGTAACCTGTGCACGTGTGGATCGCACGAGGCGTATTCCCCTCCGATGGAGCGGGCGCTCAACCGGCCACTTTGGCTTCATACACAAGCAATGACTATCATCAAGCTTCGGGAGTGATTGTAAAAAAATTCTCAAAGCAGTACCCTCCTGTAAAATGAGTCCTATGATTCTGCACACCTCTCCTATAACCATACCAACAGTCACATTCACTGTCATTATTACTACTACACTAGGATCCTTGCGGAGCGGTGGTTTTCGCAATGTGCTATGAACCCTGATAACCGAGGTCGATTTCCGGCCACGGCTAACGTGGTGATGTATGGCCGAACAGGGAGGCATTCAGCCACAGGGCATGTGGGAAATCGCTCTGCCTCAACTGCGTGGATAAGAAGTCTCTTGAAGGGATCTCGGAAATAGTTCCGTGACATCTCCTTCTGCGGCCCGTGGCAGTTTAGAGTGGACACTCTGTCTCTTGATGCGACACTCATAAAATATTTGGAATTCATTTGTGGGGAAAGTTTCAAAAGTTCTGGCATCAAAAATCACCGTGCCGTAGCTATGCATAGCAACAAAAATAAACGTCAAGATTAGAGATAGGACTACGGATTGAGGGCAGCAGCACTGTCTCTCACTGAATACTTTCTGGGCCGCTGGTAGTCTGGAGCAGGTGGCACGTGACTAGTAGCCTAAGCCATGGTGAGAGCTATACTCGATGTGGTGTGCTGGGCGAGGATTAACTTTGTCTGGGCCGCCAACCCCGAACAGACCTGGCTAAAACTAAGCCCCGACTGTGAGTGCCAAGTTCCAAAAGGTGCCATCGTGAACGTCCGATCGAGCAAACCCCACGCGCAGTGTGTTCCGCAGAGTCGAGGGCGCAACGGCTCCAGCGAACCGCCAGCCAGCCCGAGAAATTCTTCGCTCAGACGATGAACGGAGGAGGGACTCTGTCGCAGGCGAGCGCATCCATGTCCTTCGCGCAGACCCCGACACGGAACTACTCGTCCAGGTCCCAGGGATACATCTTCGACACCAAGGTGAGCAAGGATGTGGCCAGGTCACGTTGCTTTTGGATCTACAGGCAACTTTCTTACCGAGCGATCCTGTTGTTAAAACTGTGCAAGCAGAGGCCATTGCTCGCACTCTCACGCCACTGTGGGCGGAAGGGTCTCCGCTTGGCCTACTCTTCCATGCTGGCCAGATGCCTTGGAAGAGGTGGGACTTACCCACACTGTACCTCACCCCAAGCGACCTGCTGATCGCATAACGGCGTTGTACCCCTTCATAATGGTGATTCGCAGAGGTAAGGGGATTTAAGAACTGAGAAAACCGCCCAACTGCCACACCAAGAGACCATACCAAGGCAGCATCCCAATTATCTCGTTATCTCAAATAACCACTTTATTATTATCTCAGATAACCGCTTTGTTCCGAGGCCTCGAGATGGATTGCATAGGAGGCGGCGCTATAAATAATTAATGATGATGACGCCAACCGTGGAGGTGGGGGAAGCGTTGGAGTGTGGATGTTGAGCTTATTAAACAGTCGATGTTGTGCCATCATCATTATCACCGAAGAGGTAGTTGTGTTTACAGCCGATTTGTCGGTCCCCCGCTGAATGAAGTTCTCCTCGTGACGCGTCGTTTGTGGAGGTTGTTTGGTTATACTTCACCATGCTGGTCGGCGCAGGTTGGTAAGGGAGGCAGCCCGAAACCGGGTCATAGGTCACTCGCCACCAGTGTTAGCCGTAGCCGGCAAATCAAATTATGTTCGGTGGGTTCATTACCAGCTGTCCCGTCACACAATCAGTCGACTGTCACGCCGCTGTATACTTTGGCGTTGTCTCCGTCTGTTCCAAGGAGCGATGCAGCTGCAACAGTTTCCCATGCCACAGGCCACCTCAGGCCAAATTTAATTCGGTAATCGCAGAAAAAGGTTGAAAAAAGACTTGATGATACAGGCAGTAATGAGAATGGAACTGGCACTGAGAAGTTCAACTTACGCACATGCAAAGCAGTACTCCCCGTTATGGAAATGTAAACATGTTTTAGCTTGTATTCAAATGTTTAAGTGTAGACTTAAGTCGTCAGAAAATAGCGCCGCAGCAAATAACCTTTGTTGTTCATAATACAGGTTTTTTGGGTTAGATCGCATAAATATAAATGTGTTGTTAAACCCGCCACCACCCGCCACAGCCAACTAGTAAGGTTTGTCACGTAAACAGAACATGCTAATTCGTTACTAGTACAGCACACCGGTGTGTTGGAGAGCAAATCCACAACATTTACAATCTGAGTACGACGTTTCACCAGTAATTACAACCGGCATCATCAGGCGGCAGCTAGATTGTAATTACTGGTTGGTTGATCACAGCATGACTGACAGTTCATCCAGCAACACTTCTGCATCAACTGTAGAGGAGTGCACAAGCAATTGAAGGGTGTGGCCGAGGTCGTGTTTGTAGTACATTTGTACCCAAAGGGCGATTGGAAATCTGCGGAAGTTTTGACTTTATATCCAGAGCAACTTCGCTCGGTTTTGGAGTGTGTCTGCAGCTCTGTGCGCTGCGTTGCGATTACAATCTGGCGCCCTCGCGGCTCTCTGTCCTCGTCTTCATCAATTAACGCTTTCATAGGAGCGGAAGAAGAACTGTAGTTGGCACTTCCGTGCATTTCTAGACGAGCTGTAACTTAAGATGAATAGGTGGGGGAGGGGAGGGTTAGAGGGAGGGGGCCACGTGTTCAGCCTTATGCTGCTCGAGGTTGGGAGCAGAGCCAACACCTGGGCAGGGCGGGAGGTGGGAGGTTCAGAGAGAGAGAGACAAGCCCGACTGCTGCCTAACGAGCGTATCGTAGAGGTGGTGTATGTACCACTACCACCACCGCCAGTGTTTTAAACAAACTAACCAGCATCAACCGGGACATGTGGTGAGCGCTGGAAGCAACGCCCCTCTCTGTTGGCACCGCCCACTTTTACATTGCCACGCCCACTGCACCACTAGCCTCCTGATCAGGGTGAGTGGCCCTACTGGTAGTCTCTAATGGTGCCCCCCCACCACTCCAACTGCAGTTCTACTTATGTAGAAGGCCCACCCTTTGCCCGTATTGTGAGTCAAGGAACGAGGCGAGAATATACTAAACCGAGGAGAACATCCAGATTTTCGCAAATGCTTTGGCGGACACACTGGGACACTTTCTGAGACCGCCAGGGACTGTGCCGGCGGTGACGTGGCCGAGCGGCGGCCTGATTTTACCGCTTATTTTGTTGGTGGAGACTTTCAGTTGGAGCCCCAGCGGCGGCTGCCCTGTTTAATACTGTGGGGTGTATGAACATAGCTGCGTGTGCCCCGTCGTCTGCTTCACGTTGGACGCTGGGAGATCCCACGACGTTATTTGTATACGAGCAGGGCCACGTGTTGTTTCGGCACCACGATCACATTTTTTTTGGCCATCAATCGCAAATTACTTGATTTGGGTCAAAGCACACAGCTACACCTCCCCGCTGGAAGAGACTACTCTTAGACACAAATATCTATACCCCCCCCTGGAAGAGACTACTCTTAGACGCACATATCTATACCCCCCCCCCCCCCCCGGAAGAGACTACACTGAGACACACATATCTATACCCCCCCCCCTGGAAGAGACTACTCTTAGACACATATCTACACCCCCCCCCTGGAAGAGACTACTCTTAGATACACATATCTACACCCCCCCCCCCCCCCGGAAGAGACTACCCTTAGATACACATATCTATACCCCCCCCTGGAAGAGACTACTCTTAGACACACATATCTACACCCCCCCCCCCCTGGAAGAGACTACTCTTAGATACACATATCTATACCCCCCCCTGGAAGAGACTACTCTTAGACACACATATCTATACCCTCCCTCCCCCTGGAAGAGACTACTCTTAGACACACATATCTATACCCCCCCCCCCCCCCGCTGGAAGAGACTTACACTCGCCTGCAAAACGTAGCGCCTTCACGATAGCCTAGCACCACGACAGTGGCGCAAATTCCAAATGTAATCACTTATTAATAAAGCAGGATGTTTGGCGGTTTCAGCGCTACTGCTCCGATGAGTCCCGTGTTCTCGTCACTAACATGCCACTGTGCAGGGGCGGGGGTGGGGAGTTTTACAAAGCCTTGAGAATCGCTTTAGGCTGGTCAGCAGCAGATGGAGACAAGCCAGCACATGCGCCGCCACGCATGCGTGTTGTTGTTCCAGTGTTCATGTGCCGAGTGTGTGTTGCGATGTGTCATGTGCCGAGTAGTGTCGTGATGTATCGGCTACAGCAAGAACACTGCTACTGTGACCCTGGCCCACCTTAGGTTCAATCCCTGGCCATGGTAATTACCAATGGATTATTATATTTGGAGCTGACTTCCACCTTCCCCATCACGGTCAATTCGGTGCAAGATGAGTCCTACTTGGTGTGGTGTGGTCACACTATTATTAAAAGGTAAATTGTGAAGTTGCAACCCCAGCGATCGTTTACTCGAACCGCTGCTGTTGGAAGAGCCTCCACTACTCTTCCACGTTGGCCAGACATCTTAGAAGAGATCCCACACTTGATCTTGCTACGCTCAACGTGCCCATGGACTAACTGTGGTGCAGGTGGGCAGAGGCAGAAGGATTTAAAAAAGTTGCCTCGTCGTTCCATCCGTCGCTCCGGGAGATTCAAACCGGGTGACCTCGGCATTTTAAGCTCAACGGCTAAACCACAGCGGTCGGTTACAAACGTGAGCCACCCCAATCGGCCTCAACCAATCTTTCCCGCCGTAGGTCCTAACCCACCACCGCTCGTGTTCCCCTCCGTCTCCGCCCACCCCAGATCTCCCGTCCTCGCACGGCGGGCGCAGGCGACGGCATGCGGCGGGCGGAGAACGGTGGCGACACTTACCGGCGGCCCGGCACCGCTTCGTCGGCCGTGGACGGCTACTCGAGCTACGGGCGGCGCACGCTGTCGGTGGCGCGCCCGCTAGTGTACGAGGATGTCCGGCTGCCCGGCCCGCCGTCCCTGCGCCTCGACGTGAGCCCCGGCGAGCAGCCGCTGCCAGCCCCCAGGGTGGTCCTCGAGCGGCAAAGCGTGTACGGGTCGCAGAGCGCCAGCGGGCTCCAGTCGATGAACCGTCGGCAGGCGACCATGTCGCGGGTGGTAACGCCCACGCCGGCGCTGCCTGCGAACGGCATCACGACGCTCGGCCACTACTCGATGGCCGGCGGTGGCGGCGGCGGTTACTACGAGGAGTATGTGGTGCCCCAGCAACCGCAACCGCAGTATTTCAAGACCATGCCCAACATGGGTCAGCAGCAGCAGCACCACCACCAGCACCATCATCAGCAAAGCAGCACCATGTCACGGAGCTACCAACAGCAGCAGCAGCAACAGCAGCAGCCGCAGCTGCCGCCTCCGCAGCTGGTGCAGGTGCAGCAGGCGATGCCTCTGAGACGCCCGACCACCGCGCCGAGCTACGACCAGTTGGATTACACCGGAGCCGATCAGGCGGCCGAAGAGAGCCGCAGCGGATTCGGATCGAGCGCCACCGCAAGCACAACGACACGCACCACGCAGGTGCGGCAGGTGCAGCAGCAGCAGCAGCAGCAGGAGCAGGTTCGGCCGCCGAGCCCGGCGCAGAGCACCGCGTCGCAGTTCTCCACCATGCAGCACACGTCGAGCGGCGCCGAGTGGGGCCGCACAGCGCAGGCGTCCTTCAACACGTACGTCCCGGCAGCGTTGGGCGAGCGATGGGCAAGCGGTGGGCGAGCGTTGGGGCGTTGTGGTGGCAGGGATGGTACAGGCAATGTTATGTTTGTGTAGCCAGGAAAGCCTCGTAGATTCTCATGACTTTATAACGTTGCTGTCACGTTTTGGCAGTGGCGGGGGGGGTGACGATTGCCCTGATGTGCAATCCCAATTCAGTGATTTGCAGGTCATTTTTAAATTTGGACCTTGATGCTGGCAAGTACAATGGCCTACTCTTTGGAATGACGTGACGGAAATCTCTTAACGGTCTAACTTGTTCATCAGACGACGCGTGTATTCTTTTTGTTTACGATTCGTACACCTGCAGTGGTAATCAGGGCGGCCGCTGGGTTAAAACCGTGAATACCTCTGCAGAAAGCAGATGAAACGTGCTACGGCGAGGCCCACGTCACCGCCACGGAATGTGGTGGCGTACCATGTGATCCGCTGAGCCGGCATCATCGAGATCCTGGTTTTCAATTCGGGTTTTACGATGCCCCTGATTCTCAAGTGTTGTGAGTTGATGGTCTCGGTGCGGTCAACCATGGACTGCAAAAAATAAAATTCCAAATTTGGATTTGTATTTCCTAATTTAATTAAAAAAAAAATCCAAGCTCTGAGATTTTAAATATAAAATTTGTTTTGTTCTGCAATAATTATCTGTAAAGTAGGGTGTGTGAGAAAGTGAAGCAGCACCCGGTAGTGTGACCAAGAAATCGCTTGAAGTAGCTCTGTGACATCTTCTTCCACGGGCCGTTCTCTGCTCTGTCAGAGTTCCGAGTGAATACTTTGGCTCATGACAACGAGAGTAAAATTGGGAAACAAAAAGCCATTTAAGAAAAACGTCATCCTCATACATGTTAAGGAAATTCTCACTGCGTCTCCAGACTCTCTTTCAGGAGGGATCTGGATTGAGATGTTTTACCCGTTCGTCTATGTTTTACTGCATGTGACTCTAAGTCGGAATACCCAGAGCAGATTAACAGGCAGGCAACCTGTATGCCGCACTACCATATGTTGGCTCTGTAAGTTGGAAGATATTATCACTTGCACAACACTGTGGGAAGTAAATAACAGGCAAGGCTTTTATGAATGACCCATAAAACTAACATCGGACTAATATTGTCTCGGAGGAGCTGTGGTGCAATGGTTAGCGCACTGTGCTACAAACCGGCGATCTGAGTTCGATTCCGAGCCGTGACTATCAGCAGTATCTGAGCAGGCCTTGCCTGAATTGGAGTGAATTCGCAGAACCTAAGAACACAGATTATTGATGCCATTAAGCCAAGTGTAAAAATGCCCGATAGTTTTTTTAAAGCATGGGCATTATAGAGTCATTACTAACCGCCCGAACTGAGTTTCGCCAGAACGTTATAGAAGTTTGGCTTAATCACGAATTCATCCAAACTGTGGCTGACTGGGGTGACGTGGAGGCAAAGACGTGGGCACAGTAGACGAGGGCAAAGAGTAAAATAATGAATAAAAACACGCCCTGTCCTGTTGGCAACTCTCAAGGTAAACACGAGCTGTAAGCCACCTTGAGCCGCGAATCTGGAGCGTACCAAGACATGCGGCGGTCAAAGGGGTCGGGAGGTGGTCGAGTTACAGACGGAGGCCTGGAATGTACCACAGCTTTGCGGTTTTGGGAGCGGGGGGTGGGGGAGAAGTTGGAATTCAACATCTCTGATGCGTTCTTAGGGTTATGTCACGCGCCGTTCAGCATGGTGTCCGACGTTTCACTCCGCGCGCAGGAACTGATGTGAATTCAATTGGTTATGACGCGAAAGGAAACGCGGTGCAAGCCTGAAAACAAGTCGGAGAGCTGTACCCCATGCACATCCGCGACAAACCTGCGCGATGGTGGTTTGGTGGTGGCTGGGGCTTTAAGATTTGTGCAGTTGCGAGTGCGAGAGAGATATCATCTCGTTTGGCGGAGGCGCAATCACCGACACAACTGACGCCACAACGCTCCCCGTTGATGCGGGGAACTCCACTGGCGCGTCCGCAAATAACTCCGTTAAAACCTCGACGACCGAACCGAAACTGCGTTCCTCCAACAAGACTTGAGCCGACCTCAATATCGAACCACCGTGTTCCTCATTTTAAAGCGTTCTACTTTCGGCGAATTTGGTGGAGGTTGTTTGTTTTTTTATAACATTTTTTTGTAGATTGACTGCATACCAGTCAACCCCATGCCCTTATACATCTCAACGGTCATCTTACTCACTCTGCTATACAATACACTACTATACACGACACTACACACGACACTACTATGCACTACACTATACATTACTATACATTACACTATACCCTACACTATACACTACTATACACATACCTGTCAACTCCTTATCAGTGCCCTACCTCATTACAGACCAATTCAGACCTTATTGGTCACCGGTTGCCCTCATAAATCTCAATGTTCGTCCTTCAAAGTCCCATCAGAAGGGAGAAACACAAACAAAGATATGTCTTTGGCCCGTATTGAAACGGATGTATGCCGTATGGATCTGAAAACTCAATTTCTCTGTGCAAGAATACGGATAAACCGTATGGGTTGACAGCGATGACGTTGAATCGGCCCATCCATGATCCCTTTGGGGGTGACTAAAATGGATGCCGCATTGTGGCAGTAAACTTGAGTTGCCCTATGCAGAGACTCGTGTAGTTGTGTCGTAATTATTTACGACGAGGTGATGGGATGTTGAGAATACGGGGATATTTTTATGGGAGACCTGCGTCCAGCTTGACCTGTTCCATAGGAACATGGAATTTCCGCCAATGGCTCAAAGATGAGGAAATAACTGACATTGAACAGAGAGACACTTTGACGTGACTTACACTTAAAAAAGACAAGGAAGACATAATCATGCACGTGCAAGGAGTAAGCATTAGCTACAGGTACACGCTAGACCTCAAACTTATTTGATTAGCAGTTACGTAAGCTGATGGGTAGCTGTCAGAGCAAAATGCCCTCGCATATTTGCTGACAGTTCTACAGTATTTTACTCGAGGTTGTCTCTCCAGGTGTTGGACACCGCTTCGATACATTTCGCCAGGTTTTCTATAAGTTAAATCCCTGGTAAGCGACACAACTTTTATACTGAACTTTTGTTGTTTAAATAGGATCACCTTTATGAGAGTTGGAGCTCTCTTTCTTTGCCTGACAGACAACGAGAGACAGACAGATGACAGAGCTGATGCATGGACAGTTTCAACCTTCGTTCGAAAGCACTATGAAGAAATAATATTATTCCAAGTGAATGGCCACGAAGATTGTCTGGGCAATATACGTGTGAGGCTGTCTGCAGGCACAGTCAGAGACAGGGGACACGGGCTAAGTTTCCCCATCTATGTTAAGAATTTTTCCCCAAGTCTCTTATTTACCCAGGAAGCCTCACCGAGTCTCGAGATTCTTTTCGGTACGTGCCTTCTTTCGGCGCGATGGGCCGATCCCTTTTATTAAATATTTTCACACGTGGCATGAAACTGCAGCATCCCGCGCAGGGAAGAATGGGTCAGATAGGTCACAAACATGCTGGCTCTACTGTCCTCACCATAAAACCACTGAACCAGTGCTCTTAACCCCACCATTCGCGCCTACATTAGTACTAATATAATTTACACAAACACAATTATACAATAATGATGATGATCGGGGTGGAGCGGCGGTGAAGCAGTTTGCACAATGCTCTGTGACTCCGGTGACCTGAGGTGACTAACACGAGTGGATCGCGATGTCCGCACCATTCCTGGGCCCTCCCTCTTTAGCTGCCCAGACCGACCAGTTTGCTCACATGGTGTTGGGAGCCCTTCACCTAGCAGTGGGGCTGCTACATTGTTGTAGATGATGTTACATTTAAGCTACTGGAGAAGAGAAAACTGTACGCATGAGATAAAGAAAACAAAACGTGAGAAACGATACAAATGAGGGAATAAGAGTGAGACTGCAAAAGAATAAACGTTGCATCTCAATTTGTGACAGTTCATCGGACGGGTGGGAGATTAATTAATAATTACCACGTCATGACAAACCACATAACGTTTAACACGCGCATCGTTCTGAGGTTTCACCGAACTTTCCAAAGATCTATGCTGATGCCCCAACTGGTGGGAATGTGGTGGGGGAGGGGGGGCATTGTGGCAGGCGAGGTCAGGAGGTCGCTGATTGCAGTGGTTAAAGGTGGGGGGGGGGGCGCATACCGGGTAAGAAAAAAGCCGACGGGATGACGTACTGGGAAATTGAGGCGTAACATCGAGCTGTGTACTGTGTTTAATATCCAGCTTAAATTCAGAAAAATACTGTTGTGTAGTGTATAACGTATATTAAATATACAATGATGTGTTACGTAGTGTAGAATGTATATTACATGCACGAGAATAGATACCGTAGCAGATCATTGTGACATCGGGTTACCCTGGAAAACCTCTGTGAGTCTTCTTTTGTACGAAGGAGGGTCCCACGTCCCGCTAAGTGGGACGTCAACAGTGACGTGTACCCCACAGCAAGAGAGGACTCGCGTGACAGTGCACACGACTGAACCTTTTTTCGCACCGCTTTATATGACACACGTATGTACATCGAACTCCTTTCGCACCGGACGTAGCCAACCGTGCTAGTCGAAGGTGCGATGTCGACGAGACACGAGTGGAGCTCAGGAAAAGTCTCGAGCTCAGAATTATTATAATTTTTTTTCCCCCCAATAAGCGCAACATCCACGGTTAAATTTCGATTTAAAGCTTTCGTCACTGCAGGGATTCATCTTCTAATCCCATATCTGCATTTCCCATAAATATGCTAAATTCCTCTTGATTTGCAAATTCCTTTGTCAATGCGCCCTTCCCCCTCCAACCCAGCTTAAATATACGCTGCCAAGCTTGGTGGTGCTCATTCAGACGCTGTTTTTCCGACAGACCTGTTCTTCACCTGAGGACGGCTGCTTGCGTTGTGGCCGAAACGTCGTGCGAATTGTATTTAATGATGTTTTATTTTTATTATTTTATTATTTACCTTCTACGTGACTTTACCGAAAGAACCAAGAAGAAGCAACACCCACGGTCTCGCTCGCGCCGCGGCGACAACGGCGGCGGCTGACGCGCCGCTTTCCCCCCCTCCGCCACGCAGGATGCTGTCGCAGGGCATGACGCTGGAGAAGGCGGTGGAGATGCTGCGCAGCAAGCGGGACCCGCAGGACCTCGCCTACGCCTCGGCCTTCATCCAGAGCGCCTGCTACCGCAACCAGGCCAACAAGGACAAGGCACGCCGGCGCGCACCAACACACGCCCGGGCGTGTTCAGCTCACAAGCGCGCGCGTGTCCCATTTTGCGCGCGTGCGCGGTCTTCGCAGGCGCGACTGTCGGTCATCTCGGCCGCTTAACGCACGACACCTGGCTCTGTCCCGTGACCTCCTGTGACTTCCTATCAGCGAGCCTCCGACGCTTGACGCGGCCTTCAAGAGCAGCCCGGCCCAGAACGAGCGATGTCACCATTGCTTATCCGCGAATGGCGGCCGTTACCATTATATATTTACGCAATCTAACCCAAAAAACCTCCGATGGGCGATATTGCTCGCGAAAGCCTGCTACGTGTTAAACTCTTACCGTTATCGTTTGCCGTCGTTGGCTGTTGTTTGTTGCCGTTGCGTGTGCGGTGCCGGAAGTGACGTCGCCACTCGTGTCGCCCGCGCGCAGGTCTACACGCTGATGGGCATCCGGGAACTGGTGGAGCTGCTGCAGGAGAACCGGAGCGCGGAGGTGCAGAGCGCGGCATGCGGCGCTCTGCGCAATGTCATCTTCGAGGACAAGCGCAACAAGCTGGAGCTGCGCAACGTGCAAGGCATCCCGGCGCTCGCCGGCATGCTGGGCGCCAGCAAGGACAAGGAGGTGCTGCGGCAGGCCACCGGTGAGCAATCGTCCAGCAGTGGACTGATCACGACGACGACGACGACGACCGAGTGTTTACTTGAGAAACGCCGACACAATTCCTTGGGCACGTCTGGAACACATCGGGATATACTATCGCGTGATACATACCTCACACGGCCGGCACGCGGCTTACTACAACACGTGTAGCACGGACTTTGTTCCGCCACCTGCAAAGAGCCTTGACAAAAAAGTGCCGCCCATCCCTGATCCTTCACGCCCGGGACCGCCCTGACTTCCCCGACCTCCCGACCCCCCGGCGCGTGACCACAGGCGCCCTGTGGAACCTGTCGTCGTGCGAGGAGCTGAAGCAGCAGCTGCTGCACGAGGTGCTGGATCCGCTGGTGGAGCGAGGGGTGGTGCCGCACTCGGGCGTCGGCAACGTGGCCAACACGCTCAACAGTGACCCTGAGATCTTCTACAACGCCACGGGGTGCCTGAGGTGCGTGACGCACCGTGCAGCGGCGCTAAAGCGGGGCCGTTGCGGTGACCTCTGCACCACCATATGTCCATCTGGCACCGCACCCAAGGTCACGCTCCTTCGCGGTGAATCGCCATTTATCCTGCCACCCCTCGCCTTCCGAAAGCAGCTGGAGATGGGCCTGGCGGGACGTACATCCTTGTCCCTGTCGTCGTGTGGATTTTTCTCTGGGTCCCGTGGTTTTTCCCCCCACATTTAGAATCAACGCACGTTTAAAGTATTTGGCTGCTATCAATTTGCACGTGATAATCCACTTCGTTGAGCTATCATTTGTGGCCAGGTCGCTTCTCAAAAAGAGCTACAGAGCTCAGTGGGCCTTACCTGGTAAAATAAAAAAATGTTTTAGTTTAGTCTGTTTACTTACGAGTGCAATACTGTAATTGTCCTATATCTATTTTTTCGTTTCTATAACACCAACAAAGGGTGCATCGTTAAATGCATACTGGCAAACATAACGTACTCATAATTGTTATTTGCCTATTTTGTTTCATCACATGCTTAACAAGAGCATATAATACTGCTTTATATTCGGTTGGTTATTTGCTAGCCAACAACCTTAATGCTATCAGTCACACACCAACCTAGAGCAAATAGCGTATAA
This sequence comes from Lethenteron reissneri, assembly GCF_015708825.2. Lineage (NCBI taxonomy): Eukaryota > Metazoa > Chordata > Hyperoartia > Petromyzontiformes > Petromyzontidae > Lethenteron > Lethenteron reissneri. The sequence goes on along the minus strand of NC_083815.1, from coordinate 2,236,041 downwards.
CCATTAGCATAGATAGCATCAATACATGCTACGTAATAGCATGTATTGATGCTCTATATGCTATTGGTTATAAGCTAACCAATAACATATGACCAATAGCACGTATAGCATCATAAGATGCTATTAGTTAGCTATCGGTGGGCACACGACGAAGCTGCATAAGCTATTGCTCTATTACAACTTTGATTTGAAAGATCTGGCACTTGAAGCTTGAAGCCCCCTGCCGTGGATGACTCAAGACCCGCCATGCTGCCAAGCCAGGGGCACGGGAGGGCTTGTGTGAGCGTGGCTCGCGACGCGCGCTGCCCGTGACGCACATACGTTGTGTGCCATCGTCGTTGCCGCAGGAACCTGAGCTCGGCGGGCGTGGAGGCACGCAAGCAGATGCGCGAGTGCGAGGGGCTGGTCGAGTCGCTGGCGCTCTTCACCGATAATGCCGTCACGTCCGGCAAGCTCGAGGAGCGGGTCAGTTGCCTCTTCTTTCTGCGTCTTCTTCTTCATCGATCAGAAATCCAGATACAAAACCCGCAAGCCAGGGCGTCCCCGGACACGACATTTGCATCAACTGTGCAAGCTTTTGTTGTCCTTCCCCCGCACCTCCAATTAGCACGGCTGGCTACGTACGGTGCAAGAGAACTTCAACGTACGCACAAACAAGTTTGTTAAATCTCCGCCTCCCCCCTCCCGCCCCTGTCCCCCCCAAGCAGGTTAAATGGGTGTACCACAGTTAGTCAGTCGGTAGCGTAGTGACAAAGTGTACCTGTAAATGCTTTCTCAACTAACCCGTGGTCTTTTTGTCTCCGCCCGTCCCGCCTCACGCCCTCCGCCATCGCTCCCGCCGCTGTTCCCGTTCCGCCCGGTGGTGCCTCCGTCCGTCCGGGTGGAGCAGCAGGCTCGCGTGGGCCGCACCCTGGGCACGGTGGAGAACTGCGTCTGCACCCTGCGCAACCTCTCCTACCAGCTGGGCGAGGAGGCCCCGCACCGCTACGCCGACGTCCTGCAGGAGCCGCCCTCGTACCCCACCCGCAGCATGGCCGGGCCCGACGACGACACCACGGGCTGCTTCAGCGGCAAGAGCCGCCGCGTCCCGGGCCCGGTGAGACTCGCGCCCGGGGAGGGGGGTCGTGGGTTCGATCCCCGACCCCCGACATCGCCTGCTGTATATTTGGCCGCTTGCAAATATGCAATGGGTGGATTTTTCCACCTCTGGGCTTAGGCACCACCAAGCTGTTGATGGTTGTAATGGGTCAGCGAGCACCATTTAGATTGATTGGAATTCAGGCTGGCTTGTGGTGTGGGGTCTGAGACTGCTAAATGAACGAGGCACCGAGGCACGAGGTCTGGCTCATGAGGTGGTGCGCTCTTTGGACGAGGTAAAGGCGCAGCCCTGCAATTGCTCGCTCACTCCCCTTCTGTTGGAAGAAGCCTCCTCGCTAGAGGGAGCTGTGGAGAGCCCCTCTAGTGGAGGGTATTTTGGCCTACCCTGCCTACGCTCTCCAGTACGTCTCTGAAGAGGTGGGAGTCACCCACATTTAACCCCACCACACGCAACCTGACCATTGAATAACTGCGGTCAACCCATTTATACCGTTGGTGCACAGCGGCAGAGGGGAGGGGGGGGGGATTTAATCTACCTGCCCATGTAGTTGTTAAGCTGGCGACCCTCTGGATTGCAAGTCCGGTGTGCCGCGTTTGACAAACTCTCCCGATTGACATCTCGCACCTGCAGTCGCCTCGGGGCCGGCTTCGGGGAGGGGCCGTGTAACCGCCGCCCCGCTCCGGTTTCGTTAATTTTACATCAGCAGCGGGGACAAAGGCGCGAATTGTTTTCCCGCTCGCTGCCCTCCGCCCGGCATGGGCCGGGGTTACGCCAAAGTGTTTACCTGAGCTGCAAACACTGCTCAGTAATGGCCTGGGTCATTCACGAAATAGCCTTTGCCCTTGTAGATATCGATGTAAAACTAGGACACCTGAACTTTGGATTGCGTGACCATGGATAGTACTGTCACCTTACTCCAGAGAAAGAATTGCGTTGGTGATTAGCCACGTGACTCAGATCGCCCAGGTGCTTCGGACTTGGAGGCCCTGGGTTCGAATCCGGGTTTCAGCCGCCCGTGATTAAACTGGCTTCCCAACAAAGTTGTCCATGACTGTAAACAAAAAAAAACCTCCATCACTTTCAAATAGTTTTTTATAACTTGATGCACCGCCACACAAGCTCCCCAAACGTTTGGGACGAATGCTTCATCTCCGGATGCTGACAGCACAAAACCCGCTACAAAACAAACAAAAAAAACATAACTCGTCAACGGCTACGCGACCTCCTGGGGTCAAAGTGCATGCGCCGAAAGAATGGTGGGCGGCTGGCGGCAGCCGTGGAGTTTTTCTGAGAGGCAGCCGTGCGCAGACATTTCCTGGCAAGCCCAAACGCGCCGCCCATCCCTCAGCTGCTGCTGCTGCTCATCGCGTTCCGGCAGCTCCCACAGTCTTGCAATTCCAGAGCGGTGGAGGTTCCACCCCCCGGCACGTTGGGGGCGGGGGGGGGGGAGGATGAGAACAACCTCTTGCCGTCCCATGACAAACAAACACCTCCATTTCATGTGCAGTAGTTGATTGGCTGTGCTTCACCACGCCGGTCGGCGCGGTCGGTGAAGGGCGATGGCTCCGAGCCACTTCAGATATCACTCACCACTCAAGCCGGGGTTCGTAGCGCAGTCCGCGAACCGCTGTGCCACCGCTCTACACTCCTGTGGCAAATATGAACCCATCGAAGGTATTCGGATACTTGATGTGTTGTGTAAACATCAGCCCTGCGTGAACAAATGTGGCTCCGACGTGGTGCTAGCCCGAATAGGCGCTCGTTAACTGCACCTGCCCCGAACAGTTTGAATGTTTGTGTGTCGATGGGTAGGTAGTGTCGCAGTGGTTAGTTGGCATGATGCTACGATATTGGAGTCTTAGCAATGAGTTCCTGACCAAGCCCAGTACTGGTGGTAGATGTTATCCGAAACTCACCTGGCCCTCAACCTCAGTCTACTCAAGTATAAACCATGTGGTCAGTTCAGTGGGGAGACTAAAGCAGCTGGACATGAGATACGGTACTCAGAATCAGATTATGCATTCATACTGGGGTAATCCGATGAGCTATAAGCTCGTTTTCACAGATGTCCAGTCGGGGCCACGGGGTCAGAATGTTTACAACAACAAACTGTACGAAAACACGATCCGAGTGAAAAGTATAGTAAAGGTAAATAAATCACTTAAACATATATACAAATAAAACTAAATTAGTCTTTATCTTGTCAGGCGAAGCCCACTGAGCTATTGGCCTTCTTTTTTCAGAAGTGACCAGGCCACAAATGATGGTTCAACGAAGTGGCTTCATATCACGCGAAAATGTAAAGCAGCGAAATCATTATCTGAATCGTGATGTTTTCTCACAACACGGCCACGATTCCAGAGCAGATACGTCGCTTATCGGTTCCGCCTGAGGTGGCATAACTTTATCAGCGGTTACAATTTCTCCACGTGCCAATGAGTGGGGGTGGTTTATCGAGTACAGCGAGTCACTCTCATTGGCCGTGTAAGGAAATCGGTTCGACTCGCATCTTGCTTACCTCTTACCTAAGGGAAACTGCGTGGGCTTGCCTTTGCCAACTATAAATGCGATAACAGTTCTCGTAAAAGGCATCCTCACATCCTCACGCTTCTGGCTGGTTTAGAAACAAGATAAACTCAATGGGAGATACGGAGACACGTTTTGTAATTATCCGACACGTACAGCATCCACGCCCATCTGCTGTTAACAAACACAATGTCAAGGAACTTCATCCGCGACCGCAAAGAGTACAGAATACCTTTGGCCACCGAATGAACAGAACAAAATAGCTTTGTGGCTTACCCTCCTCCCCATCTCTCACCTTGCCCATTCACGCTTCGTGCCATGCGTGTAACGTGGTCTGTCTCTTCTACACGGGTGGCAGGGGCTAGATAACAACTCATGGGGAGGGGGGGGGCGGAAGGAACACTGACAGTCAGTGATGTTCAATAAACTTTCGACATTAGTTAAGTGCTAAACGGAATGAGTTAGGGTGGTGAACTGGCCTTGCCTATCACGGATTCTGCCCCGGCCCTCACCCACGGTGTATAAGTTGAGGCTACGATGCCCGTCCCTGACTTCAATGAGTCCAGCACTCATATTTTATCCCCGCTCCTGTTGTTGGATATTGTACCAACAGTTTTTTAGAAAGGGGGAGGGGACCCTCAGAGTGGGTGAGAATGAGCCTAAACCACTTAAACTAAACACTTAACTTTGTTTATTTTACTAGGTAAGGCCCACTGAGCTGTAATGCTTTATTCAGAAAGGACCCCTGGCTATCACAAATGATAGCTCAACAAAGTGGCTTATTGTACGGAAACTTATAGCAGCCAAATCCTCTAAACGCGTGATGTTTATTCTAAAAGTGGAGAGAAAAACCAGAGGACCCAGAGAAAAATCCATGACCACGGGGAGAGAGACACCGCAAACTCCAAATATACAACAAGCGTAAGGGTCGGGATCGAACCCACGACCTCCTGCGTACCAGGCTAGGTAGTTGGCATCTCGCCACCACGGCGCCCTTCCAACGACCGCCAACCCCTCAAATCCCCTCCGCGACCAAATCCACTCACGGCAGTGCCGTCCTGTGACAGCCCTGTCCGCCAATGCGGGCGGTGAGATGAAATACTGAAAGAAACAGAACATTCAGAGCGCAAACACTGAGACACACCTGCTGCTGGGGGCTGTGCCCAGGACCGGTCCGTGTGCGCCGACCGGTTTAGCTCTGTGAGCGGAGGTCGTCAAGTAATTAATTTTCCACGGCAGGTTGCCTCGGGCCGGCCCTCATCTTTGAGCGAGCGTGTTCGTGTGTCGGTGTGGCCGTGTTTGCTTGTGTGTGTGTGTGTGCGCGGGAATTTAAAATGGTGGTGGGGACAAAGAAATCTGGCTGCTCAGTAGGAGAAAAGAGCATTGTGATTATGTTTTTAAATGAGTCGTCGTGTTCGTCTCTTTACGCACAGTTTTAATTCAACCATGCCCATCGACGGGGTAGCGTCCTCTGTTCAGGATTCTCGCATTTCAGTGCCATTTATGGTTGCCGCATTTTCGAGAGTGGCCCGTGGAAGCAGATATTGCGGAGCTACTTTTGAGACACGCCTTTAAGCGATCTTGTGCTTAGTTTGTTGTCCTTCCCCTCTGTTTCGCGCGGTTGGCTACGTACGGTGCAAAAGAAGTTCAACACGCATACACATCCAGCAGAATATTGAACATGGTGGTCATGATGATTCAATCGCAGAGTAATAACTTATTTTGTTTGTGATCCTTGCGACGCGTGGCAGGGCGGCTACCGCTACGACCAGTACACGCTGCCCATGCCCAACCCCAAGGGGATGGAGTGGCTTTGGTGCCCGCAGCTCGTCAAGGCCTACATGAGCGTCCTGGACAAGGCCAAGCAGCCCACGCTCATGGAGGGCGCGGCCGGGGCGCTGCAGAACATCACCGCCGGGGGATCTAAGGTGCGGCGGCCGGGTGATGTTGAGCAACGGCCACCCCCTGACCACGTTTTCCACTGCGCAACCGAGCCGCGCCAAGTGCCGTGCCGAACCCAGCTGGGCGCGGCTCGGGAAGAGTCGGGTTGTTTTGGGGCGACGATGTTAACTGCCTCGCCCGGTATGCAGGAGGTCGTGTACATTTTCCCCGTGGTCGCGTGGATTTTTCTCCGGGTCCTATAAATTTCCACATGATAAGCTACTTTGTTGAGCTATAATTTGTGGCCAGGTCGCTTCTGAAAAAGAGCTACGTAGCTCGGTGGGGACCTTACCTGCTAAATTAAAATAGTCGGCTAAATGGTTTTTCGACCTCCTAGAGTCCGACCCATTGCGCTGGCTACACGCAACATAATTAATTTTGTAAAATTTCTACCCTGATGCCACCGGCACACAACGGCCTAGAGGGGGGGGGGGTCTTTAACGTCCACTTCGAAGCATCACAGCGCGTAGCGTTATCACGGCGATTACACCGCCGCAGTAATAACCAGGGTGGCCTCCAGATCCGAACCGCGTCTCACTCGCCTCGCCGGCTGGCTCCCCCGGGGTGCAGGCGGCGCGCTCGCTGGGCAACGTGGCGCTGATGCACGGCGACGGCTCTGCCACGCTGGCCGACGCGATGCACCGCTCCACCGACGCCAAGACAACCAAGGCGCTCGCCTTCCTGCTGCGGAACCTGTCGCGCAACCCGCAGAACCACGCTGAGATGAGTACGTGACCTCTATTGTTGTTACTTAGATCATTAGGCTGCCATACATTTCCACGTGATAAGCCACTCCGTTAAGCTGTCGTTTGTGATAGCCCGGTCGCTTTTAAAGAGAAGCTAATAGCTCAGTGGGGCTTGCCTGCTAAAATAAAATAGTTTAGTTTTATTTCTATATATTTTTTATCATTTGCTTACTGCACTATCATGTTTTTGTACTGTTTGTTGTTGTAACGTTCTGATCTGCCCCAACTGGACATCTGTGAAAAAGAGCTTTATAGCTCATCGGATTCCTCCAGTCTAAATAAAGATTCTGATTCTGATTATTAAGCTCGTCTGCCCAGGACGGACGACCTCACGCGTGCGCACTTACGCGCGTCAAAACTACACACTCGTGATAGCATCAACATCGCAGCTGCCATCATCATCATCATCGCCATAAGTATCTGCGTCTCTAAATCAATGGGTCTCTATGTACGTCTATGGGTGTCAATGTAATCGCATACAAGTCTTTGGTCCCCTGTTTAAGTGTATGGGTCTCTATGAATGTCTGCGTAAGAGACGGATGATCCCAAACGTGCTCACAGCTGGTTATATAGCTCGTCCATCGGTTTCCATAATCATCATCAACGCCCATATGTCATCATCATCATCGTCGTCGTCGTCGTCATCATCACCGCCGTCGTCACCGGTGGGATCCCCAACTCCCTCTAGCAGCCCCCATCCCCGCAACCCGGCAGCGCATCTTCGCCTCGCTCCTCATCTCTCTCCGCCCCCCCATCTCTCTGCGCAGACGCAAAGCTGGCCCCCACGCTCGTGGGCATGCTGCCCGGGCGCGTCACGTCGGCCCAGCTGGACGACGAGGCGGTCAGCTCGGCGTGCTACTCCATCTTCGACCTCGTGCAGGCGAACCCGGCGGCGGCGAAGCGCTTCCAGAGCCTGGGCACCGTGCGCAGCCTCGTGTCGCTCGTGCGAGACCGAGCCGGGTGAGCGGCGGCGCCGGGGGACTCACCAGGGTCTCGCGGGGCCAGGGATGGGGTAGGGGATGGGGTGGGTAGGGGGCAGGGATGGGCCAGGGATGGGGTAGGGGAGGGGGTGGGTAGGGGGCAGGGATGGGCCAGGGATGGGGTAGGGGATGGGGTGGGGAGGGGGCAGGGATGGGACAGGGATGGGGTAGGGGATGGGGTGGGTAGGGGGCAGAGATGGGCCAGGGATGGGCCAGGGATGGGGTAGGGGATGGGGTGGGGAGGGGGCAGGGATGGGACAGGGATGGGGTAGGGGATGGGGTGGGTAGGGGGCAGAGATGGGCCAGGGATGGGCCAGGGATGGGGTAGGGGATGGGGTGGGTAGGTGACAGGGATGGGACAGGGATGAGGTAGGGGATGGGGTGGGGGATAGGGCAGGGATGGGACAGGGATAGGATGGTGCAGGATAGGATGGTACAATGGAGATAACCAGTTGATTTGAGACTTGTAACGATTTGTGTACGAGTTCATACGCTCCAATGGCGTCCATAAGGAGCCTGCAATGTATGTAAAGTGTATGGTGATTATATGCTCTTTGTTTTGCTCACATTTACCGTGAGCTCAACTTTGACAGCCTCCCTCTTTGCGGCGTACTTTGATCACAGCCTCTAAGTTCAATCGGGAAAACACAGGCCTCCATCCAGCATGGATGGAGGCCTGTGTTATGCGCACGGGATCAATGAGGTGGAATTGACAAGGGGGACACGCGAGAGAAACGGCTACAAGCCGAGGCATCGAACCGTGACCCCAGACTCTGAGACGATGGTGTGGTCGGGGCCCGAATTGTCAGATGCCGACAGGATGACGCGCACGGGGGGACTACAACGTGAACCTGCGCGTCACCGGACAAGCCGCGGCAGCGCATTAATTAAACACTATCTCATTTCTAGCCATAAATTAAACACGCGTGCGACTTGGGGACAGTGTCGGCTGCATTGTCCATATGCAAAAGAAGCGTTCCGCCTTCGCTCCGTAGAAACACACACGCGTGTGTATGTTGAACTTCTTTCGCACTGTACGTAGCCAACCGTGCTTAAACACATACCCGACATATGTAATAGGTTACTATCATATGTAGAAACACACGAGTGTGTGTATGTTGAACTTCTTTTGCGCCGTTTGTAGCCAACCGTGCTTAAAAAAACACACGACATTCGTCATAGGCTACTATCATACATATTAGGTTACCACACCTCCGATAGACAGTGGCTGAATGGGGGAGGTGTGGGCGGGTGAAAATATACAAGCGAGTACAGTGTAAATACAACCCCACCACAAAACCGTGTTTGATAATTAAAGTAAAAAGAGTTGAAATTATCGGATCGTTTGCTTTGCTAAGCTGTTTGCTTCATGAGTCACTCCGTGAGTCAAAATGTAATAAATAATTCTCCCCCAAACTGTCGTCAGCAGTACGAGGGTTTCAGGCCGTGGTATGTTTCACCAACGGAGACACTGCGTCGCCTATGCTTGTGAATTTGCAATTAACGCTTGATTTACGATGAGGACTCCGGTCCCGGATCGTGCAATTCACCGAACAACAGAGAGGGCGACTCTTTACATAACCGCTACGCAACGCGACTTACGACTGAAGTTTCGTTCGTAACGAATCATGGATACGAGAGTTGTCCCTAATAGACTTTTTTGGGGTTAGATCTCGTAAATATAAATGTGTCGTTGAACCCGCCACCACCCGACGCAGCCAATTAGTAAGGTTTGTCGCGTAAACAAAACGTGCCAATTGCATACCTGTCAACCCATACGTGACACATTTTTTACTGTTTGGCCGTGTCGGGTGGTGGAGGGTAACGACACATTTATAAATAATGCGATCTGACCCAAAAACCTATATTATGAATAATATTGGTCGCGAAAACCTACGTGTTAAATCAACCCATACGGTATACCCGTATTATTGTACAGGGAAATTACATTTTCAGGACCATACGGCGTATAGCCGTTTCAATAAGGGCAACACATTTTTGTTGTCTATTTGTTTGTGTTTGTCCCTTGTGATGGTACTTTGTAGAATTTATAAGGGCACGGGGTGACAAATAAGGTCTGAATTGGTCTGTAAGAATGTAGGCACTGATAAGAGGTTGACAGGTGTGCGATTAGTTACTATACGAGCACACCGATGTGTTGGAGAGTAGACTCGCAACGTTTACAATTCGAGCACGACGTTTCGCCGGTAATTACAACAACCAGCATCATCAGGCGACAGGAAGAATTGTCTCGTTTAGGGCAGAGGGATAGACGGACCCACCGAACCGATGACGTGGAGACACAACCCTGTTGACGTTGTAAACAAAATCTCTTGGGTTTGCAGGGCTTATCCAAAGTCAGCAGAGGCGTCTTCTCTGCTCCTCCACCAGTTCTGGGAGTTCAAGGACCTCAGGAAGGACTACAAGCGGGTGAGTGTCCACCGATTATTCATCGGCATTTCCGTCACTTTTACACGGGCTCGGAATAATCGTGCGCACGCCAGGGTCCTGTGACACGTTCCGACACGCGCCAGTCTTCGGATTGATTTAATTGGCATCACGGAAGCTGATGGGTAGCTCTCAAGGAAAACATATATTTGCATAATGGTAAAACTTCCTCCTTGCTCCAGTTCGTCTCTGGTTTTCAGGAGGATAAGTTCCTAACAGCAACACACCATCATAGTAAGGTTTAGTTCGTATTGGCTTATCTTTACAAGCGTTATACTGCCCCCTCCATTAAAAATAGACAGACGGGCAAACGGACGGAGCTAGCAAACAAACGCTTCCAACCTAAGCTAGGAATCAATGAAAATGTCGTTTACAAAGTCTACCACAGTCCAGGGAGGTTGTTGATTTAAAACTTTGAAATCGGGTCAACTGCGGTTTGTCGAAATAAACTTTGGTAAATGTGCACTGATGATTACGCCCATTGGCAACATCCGTCGAACCGTTAACCCCGTTAATGAACAACTGGCGCTGCTCACTGTCGACTCGAGCACGGCGACGCACGGGGTCGGCGCGGCGACGCACGGGGTCGGTGCGACGCACGGCACGGAGTTGCGAGCGCGTGCGCCAGGGCGTTCAGGAAACTGACGCTTTTATTTTTCCACAGCGAGTCGGGTTCACCTGCACACTCCATCATGAATGTGTGAACGTTGCGAGCGTCACTCCTCCTTGCCTCCCTCCCCCTTCCTCCTCCTCATCCTTCTGCCCGTCCTCGTAAATTAACAATGAGGCCATTGTCCCGGGTCGTAAACACGTAGCCCCCGGATCCGCGTGCACGAAAAACAATGCTGGCATTTCCACATTCACCCATCTCCGTTTTGGTCTCGCTCGCTCCGCGTCGCCTCGAGGCAGCGGACCGCCCGGCGGCTGTCCGCGCGCCGCGAGGAGGAACGCCATGCGGCCCTTCATTAGCCTACCGCTGGATGAGGGCCTCGCTTCTCCGGCCGTGCAGGCCAGTGAGGGTTACTTTGGTAACGCTTCACCGGGCTGGCCAGCGAGAAGGACTTGCCTTCTGCGGCCCTCAACTTAGGCCTGCGGCCTACACGGCACCTGCTATGTGGGGCGGCGGCCCAAGCAACCTACTTAGCTTTCTGATACCTGACGAGATGGGGCGCATCCAGGCCATGTGGCCGTAGGCGCCGACGTCCGCCGCCGCCGCTCATTTCATTGGCCTCGGCATTTTTCTGTAAAATGCAAAACGTCCCAATGGGGGCTGCACGTCGGTGAAGCCTTTCTGCGGTTGGCCAGGATCCACAACAGGGTTTCTGTGAATTCCCATTGAAATGTTAGTTTTGTTTATCACGGTTTAAAATCATCGCTAGTGCCCTCCTCTCTGCCCAGAATTTCCCTTACACGCATTCAAGACAAATACGGAAACATTCTTTCTTTGCGCCCCCACACTTATTTGTTTTTTTGAGGGCGTAGCACCGCAAGAAGAATGCCGATTTGCTGAGCTCCCTTTCTCCCCTCGATTTTCTTTCCGCCCTCATCGCCGGCCGATAAGATCGATGTTTGGCAGCAGCATTTCATTCATCCATCATCATTTCTTGGGGTGTTTTATAGCCCGCGGTATCAACACAGCGGTGTTGACAAACGAAGCTGTGCGTACCTGCCCTGGCAATGCCACAATCGTCGTGGTTAATGGCGAATCTGGCCAGCGGATGGGGATGGTAGAACCAGGACGCGATGGTCTCACCGACGATATTTCGGCTCGCCGGTAGACTGGAGCAGGCACGTGACTTGTACCACCGGCGCACGTTTTCTTTTGCGGTTTGCGCTGCGTGCATCTCAGAACGACGCGAGGTGGTACCGCAAAACGCATCGGAGAGCTGTGCACGACCATTAGCTGTTGCCATAGTGAGAAGTACACTGGAGGTGGTGCGCCGGGGGTACGGAAAGTAGTTTCAAGATAATGATCGCGTTCTTCAGTTGTGGAAGTGCGTCCGTCAATGGCAGGAATAGCACTTGGGCAGTCTTCCCCCCTTGGATCCTATCGTCGGCCGGAAACTCACTGATTCCATGACTGGCGGCTTTAGTGTGAGGCTATGGGTGCAACCTTTGCTCGAGAAACAATGTTTCCACCGGCACATCTGAGCCTAGCCAAATCTGGCTTGGGACACCCAAGCAGGGAGAGGGGTGGAAGAGGTATGCGTGTGCGACTTACGGCGGTATGCGTGTGCGACTTACGGCGGTATGCGTGTGCGACTTACGGCGGTATGCGTGTGTGACTTAAGCGACATGGCTCGGGTTCTAACAGTGGGGGGAAACAACTCGGTGGCTGCTTAGCATTGTGCAGTGGAAAAGAGACGGACGGACGGACGTCTGTACGAATGCTTCCTGCACCTCCGATCAGCATCCCGCACCTCCCATTAGCGCGGTTGGCTACGTACCTAAGTCGGGAGAAAAACAGGTGTGGCCGCACCTGTGAATTCATGGCAGGATTCGGCTACCGGTGGCAATGACCGTCAGCGGCCATTCCCCCCATCAGTTTGCGTGTCTCGCACAGAGGCACGCTTATCTGTCAATCGCTTCTCTATAGTTACATGCGCACGCAGGTATGCTTTGTCACTGTGCTGAGGTTAGGAATGTGACGAGGCACAGCTCCATCGATTGATATCGGCTCTTGATCTTGTGATGCCTGCGTGGTTCCGCGTGTCTGAGAAGCGAACTTGATGCGTTTGTTGTTTGTTGTACGGGGGCAATTGCGCTCGGAATCTGGTGAGTGATACCAGAACTGGCGCCGCAGTGGTGAGATGATAACTCCATCACGTGGTATACAGGAGGTCGTGCGTTCGATCCCGACCCTGACGTCTGCTGGTTATTTGGAGTTTGCGTGTCTCTTTCCCTGTGGTCGCGTGGATTTTTTTCCAGGTCCTCTGGCTTGTCCCTTGACATTTAGAAACATGCGTTTGGAGTATTTGGCTGCTATGAAAATGTCCACTTGATAAGCCACTTTGTTGAGCTATCAATTGTCATAGCCGGGTAGCTTTAGATAAAGAGCTACAGAGCTTAGTGGGCCTTACCTGGTAAATTGTTTAGTTCAGTTTGGGGCAGTGCACATTCTCTAACCTGCGTTGATTAGTGTGGCGAAGTATGGCCAGATAAATGCGTGACCATAGTACAAGACAAAAGTTAATTTTGGCGTACTGCTCTCAGCTGATATATACAACAACAAAGAAATGAAATGCGAGTCTGTACGCATTTAAAAAATAATTGTAAGTTTACAGTAGAGATGTGGCTTGCACCTGCTGACCTTTGATTTTTCATCCATTTTATTCACATTAATTTTAAGAATCCTCATGTAATATAAACTGGCCAGAGGAGTTATTATACGTTGCCACAGATGTCAAATGTACACATATAAATCAAACTGTAATGTCCTATCCACGTGTCTTTTAGCATCGTTTAAGACTTTAGCGACATTTCCGGCCACTCTATAGGAACTAAACTTTTATTTACCGGGTAAAGCCCATTGAGCTAGTAGCTTTTTTTCAGAAGCGACCTGGCTCCAAATCAAAGCTCAACTAAGTGGCTTATCACGTGGAAGTTATATCAGTGATAATGAAACTAAAAGCATGTCTCTAATTGTGGTGGGAAAAACCAGAGGACCCGGAGAAAAATCCATTTGACCACGGGGAGAACACGCAAACTCCAAATATACAGCAGGTGTCAGGGTTTGGATCGAACCCACGACCTCCTGCATACCAGGCGAGGGAGATAACATCTCCCCACCGTGGGTGCCCCACTCCCAAACTCCCCCAACCGCTGACATCGCCCTCGTGCTCTCGCGCCCACCGCAGGACGGCTTGAAGAAGGACGACTTCATCAACAACTTCACGGTGAGGTCCGTGCAGAACCTGTACGGCCGGGACAGCAACTCGGACCGCTACCAGGACGGTACACTGAGGTACTAGGCGGCGACGAAGAGGGCAGCAGCAGCAGCGGCGACGCGACACGGGCGGTGCCGCCGTGCCGATCGGCACCTGAGCTCGAGACGCTTCGGTGCACCCCCCGCAGATTCAAGAGTCCATAGATGATCCCCCCCCCCTCCGCTGCACAGTCGCGGCTCTTGCATAACGCATACAAGCGTGGAACGCTCCATTCTCACTTGGCGGGTGTTTAGGAGAGGGTTGACTCGGCTTTGAGAGGCGCCAGCACCACGTGGGGTTTTCGCGGCTCTCTCCGGTCCGTTTCCGGGTCGTGCCGCGTGTTTTTACGTGGCGGCGACGTCCGACGTTTCCCCGATGAAGCTCCCGGCACGTGGAGCGAGACGTCGGACATCGTGCCAAAACAGCTCTGCGGCACGACCCCCAAAACACATCGGAGAGTTAAGAAAAAACATTGTGAGGCAGTGGAAGAGTTATGGATGATTGTTGTTAAGGAGGGGAGAGTTTATTTGCAGGCTTTGGCAGAGGGTTAGAGGTTTGATTAGTTTTCTGCTGAAAGCCACGCATTGTATATTTTTTTAATGGCTGTTACTTATGGATGGACATCGTAGCTGTAGATGCAAACAGTATTTCTTTTACAATTTGTACAACAGATAGCATTACGAAAATTTATAAAGCACCTTCCTTGCTGACAAAAGTCGGCAAACGATTATTTTTCAAAAAAATATTTTTGATTACAACAAAAAAAAACCCTGAAAGGCAAAAAAATGCAACGTCAAAAGGTGCCAGGGTAGGCAAGGCTTCTAGCGATTGTTGTTGTGAGGGAGTGGGAATTCATGCACCTGTGTGTGGAAGTGAAAGAGCAAAGAAAATAATCTGTAATTGACGTGGGCCAAGTGGTGAGTCAAAGTTCACGAAACAACGCCGTGCACGGAAATCTTTGGTGGCGGTGGCGGCGGCGGCGATGGATGTCACTGTCTCTAAATGTACATCGATCTCAGACGCTCGCTTACCTGCTGCTGTTCGCATTCTGTGATAGATTCGTTTTTGCGAAAACATTTTTTTTGACATTTTCACGGGGATTAAAGCAAAAACAAAACAATGCTGGACCAGATAAGTTTGGCGAATAGATCAAGAGCCCCCTGGCTTGATTCTTGACCAGGATCGTTACTCTTAAATGCGACAATTCATCTAATCGCCAGGGGAACTATCGCTCGTAATAATCGTCGAACCTCTCCTCTGCTATTTTTCAAGAACTTCCCACGCAACGGTTCGATTTTGCCCACTGTTTCGAAAAGCAACAGGGCTTCATTGCAGCCGAGCCTCTCCAGATCGGTCGGTGACCCGGAAAATCTTTCCCCGCACCCGGCAACACCACATCCAGTCACACCTCTCGCCGTGGCGACGGCTCCTAGCTCACGTGCCCAGCTTCTCCACTCGACCAGCCACCATGGGGAAAATATTCGGCGAGGAATTAAGCCGCCCGGACAGGGGACCATCGCAGAGACACAGGGCCTCCGTCATTGTGCGCCGTGAGTGGACTCGCACGTGCCGTTACCTCCGCATGCGGCCCATCGTTCCGCCGTCACTGACACTCCTGAGCGGGGATGGCTGTGGTAGACAGGTACCTTTAACATATCGGTAGAGTGGGGGAGGGGTGAGCGTATCATGTAATTCACAATAAAGAGCTTAAATGGTGAGATATAAATAATGCGGGCAGTGTAGTAAGCAGAAAACTAAAGCTACTGCGTAGGATTTTGCGCGGTTGTGCTGCGTAGCAACGACGATTCGTATTTCCGGGTTGTGCCGACGTTGGTTTTATCCGGCGCCACGTCCGACGTTTCCTGAAGAAGCTCTCAACACGCGGAGCGAAACGTCGGACATCGTGCCGAACGACAGCACCACGGCACAATCCGAAGACTGCTTCGGCGGGAAGAGTGGAGCGCATCGCGTTGTGCGGTGGTAGCGGAGTGTGTGTCTGTAACGAGTAGGAACACAGGTGTCGTCTCATTGATAGGATGGGTTGAATTTAAAAATATATATTATGACTATAAGTACTAAATGCTGGTGTTTTGCTTCGGTAAATAATATTTGAGTTTTATAAAAAAAAAAATTAGTCAAATACGTCGCGTATGTTATCACAGTCCAGTATCTGTCTCGTAAAGTAAGTTAGCTCTTTCATTGATAAAAAAAATTTTGCTTCTCATTTTTGTCTCGTTTTACCCCCGGGGGTTTTATTTTTTTTGCGCGTAGATTATATCATTATTTTAGACGCCTTTCCGGGTTCGCAAACGCAATGTAGAATTAATTAGGCGTTCGCTAACGAGTGCACATGGGGGGCCGAACGGTCGGGTCGTCATTGGCGGATGTGATCGCGATGCCAACTACGGCGCATACAGCACCATCGTGCCTTGAATGCCTGCTCGAGTCTATAATATTGGTCGATCGACTGATGAATTAATATTGACGAGTTGTGTTTTATTCACCTATTTTTGACATTTTTCCTGATGTTGTGTTTCAATCGAATTCGCTCGTGGGTAAGGCAAGGCGGAGGTTCATTGTTTCTTTTTAAAGATGAACTGAACTCACAGGAATAAAAACACACTACACACAAGTCCAATCTTTATCAACCGCATTCAAATTAAAAGCCTTAACTTACAACAGAGGAGCCTTGCTCAGTATTTAAAGGGCAGCTCAAGCGAATGGCGATGGAAGGGACAGGATGCAAATGATGGTTGGGAGTGACGGTCCCATAATGCTCTGCTAGAGGTATCCTTTTATTACCTATACCCCAATGGGAATGGAACCCATTAACTGGACATTATTTATAGTTAAATGTGTGGTTATCTCGGAATGTAGCTTCCCGAGTTGCTTAAAAAAAGAGTAAATTGTAGGAAGATGTCGCAAAATATACTTTAAGTCAATTAAACATCAAATGTATAGCATGTTACCGATATTTTAAGGTGTATGCGTAATAATTGTTATGACTTGTTAAAGCTTAGATCTAGGTTTTCAGCCTTAATTTAAATGGCTGAGTCAGAAAAAAAACTGTTAAATTTTCGTGTTCTGTCAAGGAGGGCGTGCAGCCAATCACGTGCAAGCAATGACAGTCGCTCGCTTGGTGGATACATATTTTTAAATCGAATGCACACAAAAAATGATGGTCGGCATCGCCAGTGGCCACGATGCACAGGAATCGCGATCACGGGAAAGACCCCTGCCTGAAATTTTACCGAATTAGCAAAAGTTTAATTTGTACAAGCCTCGTTATGGGGATCGATGTTCCAACACTGATCCGATTGGCTTAAAACACACTCGCGTGTGCACGTGATTGTCTGTTCGTTATCAAGTTTACCTTTCTGCTCTGAGAATGTGAGTGTGTGTGACAATGAGGACATTTTACAATGTCTGGCCATAGTGCCTGGGTTCCTGGCATGAAAAAAAAACGTTTTATGATTATAATTTTTGTTGTTGTTGCTACGGGCTTGGTTTCCTACGCATCTTGTTAAGTGCCCGCTTCTCTCCCTTTCATTAGCCAGGCAAGAGGCCCTTTGAGATTCGGCGATGTCTCGTTTGTAACCTGGGGCTGACGTTCTGAGTACTTAAAAACGCGCCGCCGTGACCGCCCGCGACGCCGCGTCGCTCTGTATGCTTACGCACGCACACAAACAAAAAAAAGCAAAATAAAGTCGTTCAAAAAAGATTTTAAGGTTCGCGTCTTCTGTGTGAACGGTCTCTGCCGACGGCGAGCGTGGAGCGGTGTGGCGGCATTGAGGGAGTGACGAATGTAACCTCGTGAAAGTGTTTATACCCGCTGTGGTTTTTTGTTTGTCGTCACGCAAGGTCGTAGGCGCACGTTGCACACATCACAATTTAAGTTATTTTGTGAAGTTTAGTCAATGTTTGGTCACTCCAAGGCTGTCTGCCTGCTCTGTTAACTCTGCACACGCATACCTAACCACATACCTACCCTCTCTTGAGTTCTACCTCTGGTTAAACAAAATAAATGTAACTAACTACCTACCTACTTAAACGTATATCCACTCATCCAACTACCCCCGCACTCACATCCCTACCTACATAGTACTTACCTAACCACTTAACCATCCGCCTACCTATCCACTCACCCACATATCCACACACGTACCTTCACACTCACCTACCTATACATCTAATTACGCATCTAAACACCTACCTACCTTCCTGACCGACCAACCTACACAGTCATTCACCTACCTACCTACCCATACACCTACTCACCTACCTACCCATCAATCCTCCGCTCCAGCTCAATCTCCCAACCATTACAATACGGAGCTCGGGTAAGAGGTATGCAAAAACAACACCGAGGTTACGTGGTACACCATCTGAGAGATATAAACTGCCAAACAATATGTTCACTCCCCCAGGAATTCCTCCGTGCCAGGTTTTCCTTCTGCCCGACTAATCGTGGATGCTGTCACCGGCTGGGTGGGAGTGACTGCCGCAGTCGGAGTCGAGACGTCCGTATACGGGCAAGGGGCCGGAAACCAAAAATCACACTAAGATAAAAAAAATAGTTTAGAACTTGGTACTAAGAGCAACTCTATTTCAAGAGCCACAATGCACTCTGTGGTGAATACAAGACGGTGGGGCGTCCTTAATAGAGAGTGTTACGAAGCAGTCCCTTGAAGAGCCGCATGCAGCTTCGGAGCTGCTGGTTGCTGACCCCCCGTATATTTGATTTATTTCTTTATTTATCTTATTTGTTATTGTTGATTATTGATTTGCTTTTACTGTGACTTGTTGCTTATGTCGGAGAAGCAGTATTGTTTTTTGTCGATGAAACCCGATTGAAGAGCTTCTTGGCTCACGGGGTAATTCGAAATAAACGAACTTACTCATGGGGATGGGAGGGACACTTCACGGGGACCTCTCCAGCGGCCTGTGAGATAAGCAAGAAGATGAAGATGTGCCGAGAGAGGATGGTGACCTGAGCAGTCTGATGATGAGAATGAAGCAGGCGTATGCAGGGCATATCCTTAAGAGGGTCAGAGCTGGAGATTCGGTGAAGATGATTCTGCAAGGGGAATTTGAAGACGGGAAGAGGAAGGACATGTATTAGATGGTGAGACATTGTGAGAGACAGATGGTGGGACAGTGTGAGAGACAGTCGGACAGCCATCTCCGTGGGAAATGCCGAAGATCACAAACATTGGCAAGCATCTGCCATGGGAATCAACCCTGAGCTGGGAGGATGACACCAAATAGACATTCCATAGATACAGAAATCACAATGCTCACACAGTAAACCCCGTGTCCGCCTCGACCTCAAAGTACTTGCTTCACGTGTCATTCCAATGCTGGACGAGGGCCTCCCGAACAAACAATGCAACTACGTGCCAACTTTGTCCAATATTGGTCCAAAGCTGGCCCAATGTTCCATGTTTTCTGGCTCTGCATGCCGTACGGGTCGCGATATACACCCGGCGCTCATCTCGCCGCATTGCCATCGCTGAGCTACTTTGAATTCCACATTCCCACGGCAGGGTGCATTATATCCGCAGGAGACTCCACACAAATAACTGGTGCTGCACTCATTTCACCTACCCCAGAGGGATAATGGGCTGAGACGACTCCCACCCTCCCCACCCTCCCCACCCTCCCCACCCTCCCCACCCTCCCCACCCTCCCCACCCTCCCCACCCTCCCCACCCTCCCCACCCTCCCCACCTTCCCCACCCTCCCCACCCTCCCCACCCTCCCCACCCTCCCCACCCTCCCCACCCTCCCCACCCTCCCCACCTTCCCCACCCTCCCCACTCCAACCGGGATTTGAACTTGCAACCTTCCAATTGCAAGTCGAGCCCTGCAACTGCCGGGCCACCCACGCTGCTACTTTGACCAGCGTTCTGCAGTGACTCAATAACAACCTTTAGACGCAAGGTGGTAAAAGTACAGGAGCAGCCCTTCTATTGCTTGCTCGCACAAAGCAATTCAACTGAACTCTCTCTTTTTTTTACCAGGTAAGGCCCACTGAGCTGCACAGCTCTTTTTCACAAGCGACCTGGCATCACACATGAAAGCTCAGCGAAGTGGAAATATATGGCAGCCAAATGCTCTTACAAATATGTTTCTAAATGTGGAGGGGGAAAAAACCAGAGGACCCGGAGATAGAATCCACGTGACCACAGGGAGAGAGACACACAAACTCCAAATATACAGCAGCAGGCGTCGGGGTCTGGATCGGACCCACGACCTCCCGTATACCAGGCGAGGTAGTTAACAGTTGTAAAGGTGTAACTCTGAATAGATTTCTCGTGCCACTGCTGGCGAGAGGGCATTTCGAGGCGAGAGCCCCTCTAAGAGGTGTGCTTGACCGACTCATCCGCGCTGCTGCTAACAGCAATGGTGCAGCGAATCTTGGCTAGCCGCACAACAGCGGTGCAATAACATACAATAAAGTGAGATAAGGGGGAGGGGGTGACGGAACGCCCTGCACAATTCTCTTAAGTCGCCTCTAACACCGACGGGTTGACGTTTACAAAGACCCCACTGTCTATTATCAGGTCGAGGCTCAGCGGACCGCAGCCCGGACCAAAGGTAACCGCTCAGGTGCGTTTCATGGCCCCGTAAAGTTCACGGAAGATGCAAAATCACCGTCGTAAAACGACACTCGGCATGCTTTCGCCCCGCTATCGCGTGTCCGTGACCATGCGTCCCGGATGTAACATCTGCGCAAGGTTTGAACACAAATCCCTCTCCCGTGTGCTATTGTCCCGTTGCTTTGCTATCTGTCACGTAGCTACTGAGTGTGCAGGATGTGCAACTGCACCGGAATGGGAGGGAGGGGAGGATTGTGAATGGAGGGAATTGAGACAAGGGGGGGTGGGGGGCTGAGTGTATTCCGTTGTACCAAGGCCCATGCCAGCGACGCTACTGCGTAGAACTCCCCAACCAGCACTATCCACGCTCAAGGCTGCTGAGCTTCCGCGATGTGGCGAGGCTGGGTACGCTGCAGGTCATCGTCTCGGCGACCTGCTCACACGATACGAAGCGATGCCTCCGCTCCTCTCACGACGCTTGCTTTGGCTTCATGGAACATGCTCCTGCGGCTCACTCGTGTTTGCTTTCTGGCCACACATCTGAAACTATACATTCGAAATTGTACAATAACAATAATAGTAAAAAGCCCTTCATGTTGTTATTCTTAGCATTCTGTGATTTATTTTAAAAATATTTCTAGCCTCCAAGCCATGGGCAGAAGTGGGACATCTCAGTGTCAAAACAGAGCCCCTCCCTCCGTCCTCCCCGCCCCTCCCCCTGTGCCCCCCCCTCCCCCCGTGAGCGGCGTGAAAACCCAACCGCCGCGTTTCCCAAAACAAAGCGGACCCTGCGAGAGAGTTGGCCACGGTGGCTTTGTGGCCCTCGGGGGGGAGGGGGGGCAACGCATGCGGGACCTGAGCGAGCATCGTCGCACTTAGCCGATGATGACAACGATGATGATGACGACGACGATGATGACGACGACGACGATGACGATGCTGACGACGATGATGATAACAATGATTATGATGACAACGATGATAACGACGATGATGACAACGACAACGATGATGATGACGATGATGACGACGATGATGACAACGACAAGGATGATGATGACGATGATGACAACGACAACGATGATGATGACGACGATGATGATGATGACAACGACGATGATGATGACGATGATGACGACGCACCACAGAGGCGACGCTTAAAGAAAGACGAAACGAATGTCGGACGCTGGACGGGATTGATCACGCCACGCGTCACAGACTGCGCGCTGTTTTCGCAGCCGATGTTCACGATTCGTAGCCCCCCGGATGGCGAGGGGCTTGCTCATGGCAGACGAGACGTGTGGTCAGACGGCCCGTGGCCTGACCCCAGCATGTACGAAGGCTGAAGCGGAATGCAATCTGCCGCTGTCTGTCGTGAATTCTGCCCTCGATCTCACTCGCCGTGTTTTATTGAGGTATTTGGGGAGGGAGGGAGGGAGGCAGCGACCCACTGTTGCTTACTTGAGCTCTTTTGTTCAGCCCCTTCCGACTGTTGCTGGCTAGTTTGTGGTCAAACGAAGCGTGAAGTTAAACAGGGACGCGGCAGCAGGTTAAGTCGAAGCTGATAATGCGGAGGAAAGCCTCCAATCGTAAACAGACCAATAGTGAAGGCAGGAAACCTGTGAACAACACGATATTCGCTGTCCTTTCACCGCAACTCCCGATCAGCACGGTTGGCTACGTACGGTGTGAAAGAAGTTCAAAAAGCATACACACACTCAGCCTTGTTGCATTGCGTAAAAATGAACCCCCATCAGGAGTTCTCTAAGAAATGCACTGTGGACCTCAACACTGAGATGACAAAAAAATGTTTAAATCACAAGACCAAGATCCCCCGTGTAGCCTTAACAGACTGTAGAGGCAAGTGCTGTTAGCGAGCACCTATGAAGGCCAGAACAGCACGCGAGGGGGTGGGTGGCCAGCATTACGCCCGACCGCCTTTGTCTCCCTAGTGGCGACGTTTTTACACATCGCACCAGGTACTCATTTGAGGCTGAGCCGACCTAGGGGAGGCCCGGGACCGGTTACAGATAATCGTCACCGGTGTTGGCCGTGAGCGGGAATCGAGCTCGGGTCGCCAGGTTCGTAGCGCTAACCGCTGCACCACCGCTCCCCGCAAACACTCTCACACACAAACAAGTGCCGTCACCACCCCCACCGTCCCCTCCTCCACTCCTCCACTCCACTCCTCCGCACCCGTCGCGATCAGGCACGGGTGGAGGGGGCGGACTCCGGCGGTAACCGAAGCCCAAATCGTTGAGCGTCGCCGGTTTTCACGCTCGCGTCTGAAGTTTTGAAAAACAGATTTTTTTTTAAAATAAATAAATCGTGGCTTGGGCCACGCCCGGTGCACGAGGTGGTAGGAGCTGAGAGGCTAAACAATATATACACAAACTAAAATGTACACAAATCATTTATTTGGTGGGCGGACGGCGGTTGGTGAACCAGGTGAACCGAGAATGTTTTTTTCAGGAGGGTTCCCGCAATGGAATGTTTGGGCAATTACATTTTAAAGAACGCGTTTGTCTTCTTACAAGCGACAAGGATTTAGACTCCTTCCTATAGCAACGTTCAGATTTGATGGAGCCATAAAATGACATGTTGTGTGTGCCGATGCTAGATAGAATATGAATCTTTAGGCTGGAGGGATCCGTTGAGCTATGAAGCTATCACCCATGTCAAGTAGGGGCGGGTTATTCTTCATGACAATATTATTAATTAGATACATTATTACATAGCAGGATGCTTCGGGAGGCCTTCATCCAGCAGTGGACTGACCAAGGCTGATGATGATGAGAACAACTTTCAAGTTCATGACCTACAAGCGCTTAACAATCCAGATGCAATCGAATTACCGTAAAAACACACAGCAACTGAAGACATTAAAATTAGATAAATAAACCAGGGTGTTACCAACCGGGGATCCCGAGTTCAATTCCCAAGCACGGCTAGCATCAGCACCAGTCCTGGGTCTGTCTCCCCCAAATTACTTTCACCAACTCACACTGACCAGCGTGGTGAAGTATGGCCTTAAAAATAAAATAAAACCAACCCTCATGTATGACATGGCGTGCGGAGCTTTTTCATCCAGCAGTGGATTGACAAATGCCTCTTTAAATCGACGTACGGTGCGCGCAAGAAGTTCAACGTGTTACATACGCACAACAAAGAATGGGGGCGACGTGCGGAGAGAGCTGAGGCTTGGGAGACGGCCACGCCTCGCCCACCTCCCCAGCCCCGTAGCCCCGGGCTAGGAGCCAGCCTTGTGGCCGGGCCTGACCGTGCGTGTTTGAGCTTCACTCTCAAAGCGGCCGTTTGAGACTTTAATGTGGGGAGTGAGGGAGAGGGCGAGCAACGCTTCGTGCCGTACTCCACACGCCATGAGCGTGAGGAAGCGCGTGCATTCATCATCGGCGAGCTTAAGACATTTTGTATCTTATAAATTGCTTTGACAAAACCCTGACCGAATTCAGAGGTAGGCTGGTCAACGTTGGGTTTTTTTAATCTTTATAATTGCACACCGATTTTCAAAGCCATATCGTAATGTTTGGGAGGGGGAGGGGGGAAACAATTGGTGCAATTTTTGATTCGGTAATTGGTGATGCGGTAAACATGAATTTACCAATCGGCAGACGAGTGCTGACATAAGTAGAGTCGGCAAGACAATTTATGGGAATTATTTGAAGCTCACAATGCACGCATCTGATGTTATCCACGCCGGCAACTAGCGAAGTATCTCACTCAGCTGCAGCAACTTCTTTAGATTTTAAGGTTAAAAACAAGCTGAGAAATATAAAATCGTTTACAAGCAGAGCTCCGTTTTTTTAATCTCCACGTATGAATAAAAACCTGTTTAATCCAAAGGGTTATTGACTTTTTTTTCCAGACCAATATTACATCCAGCAGAATTTGTTTCAGCAAGCAAGCTTTGGATTGGTTTTGACCGTCTGGTTCTAACATACGATGCTGGCTGACCAGATGTTATTGGCAAGAGCACTCCCTGTCTACACGACGGGGGCCCCCGTGTTCAAGTCCCATTTAAGACTGCGAGTGGACAGCAAAGAAGCAGCAGCAGCAGTGCACGGTGGGGGGGGGGGGCAGATGAGCTGAGAATTTTGACTCGTGCCACATTTCACACATGTCTCATTGCTCACGCGTGGTGAATCTCGCCCGTGGTGGTGTGCATCTCACCCGTGGTGAATCTCACACGCAGCCTCGCCCATCGCCGTCACCCACCGCAAACCAACGTAGGAGAGGCATGTCACGGCAACTTTTTTCCAGTTTCAAAGTATAACAAATAATAAGGGGGTTTACCCTTTATGCCAATGCAACAGATTTAACCGTTCTGCCAATGCAACAGGTGTTAAGATCTTGATTTGAAGCTTTCGTGACTGCAGGAATCCATACTCTTTGGTTCTTTTGGTAAAGTCACGTAGGTAGAAAAAAACAATAAATCACGACGTTTCGATCGCAACACAAGCCTGAAGACGGTCGCTTGTTGTTGCGATCGAAACGTCGTGATCTATTATTTTTTCTACCTACGTGACTTTACCGAAAGAACCAAAGAGTATCGGTGTTAAGATGTTCAAACACCAAATAGAGATTCATATTCTTAGGTGTTTTCGGTAAAGTCACGTAGGTAAAACATTAAAATTAATAAAAGTAAAATAAAATTAAAATCACGACGTTTCGGAGGCAACACAAGTCTCCGTCATCAGGTGGCTTCAAATCTAGAACCAAATAGAGACCTTATGCTAGGAATCAAGTCTGCATTAACCGCAATTACGCGTGGTAAACATGCAAACAAACGTGTTCTGATAATATTTGCATTGTCTTTGAAACTGATTGGTCTACATCGGAGATAGCCTTCTGTAGGGCCTCATCTCACCAGCGTCAGACCAGAGAACGTCGAAAGGCGAACAGCACAAAGGCAATGCACTATCAGAGCATTCGGACCTCGGGGTGAGCAGCTATGCAGTATCAAGAGATAGCTTTTTTCCAGTAGGAGTCATGTCCACTTGCAAATGTAGTCAGTTATGCACTCGACTGTACAGCACCGGCGTAGTTTATTGATGCGGTATTTGCCGATGACACGTCATTGACGTTTCGTATCCTTGGCAGTTTTTTTTTTGCCGGGCGCGCGTATACTTTGAAAAGTCCCTTTGGCATTGACTGCACTGAAATCGCAGACCAACGAGAACATCGGGGTTTTAGCATTGCATCTAGACCCGTGAGCAGAGCGTGCATTCAAATGACGACAGAACAGAGACCGATTTGCATCCCAAGATATTCCACGACAGATGCCCAATACACGTGGCAGCGATGGGCCAACGCGGGCATGGAGTTTGAACCGCTGTGCCACCAACTTTTGCCCAGCATTCCATGTTGACTGGGTTATGCAAACATGTGTGACTGTATACACAAAGCTGCAGTCACACCACCTGACGAGGCAAAAGAATGTGAAGGTACTCGAAACAACTCTTTGGGGAAGTTTAAACACACACACATTTGGTATTCACTTGAAATATACATCCCGAGATGGAGCACCTGCCGTAAGCAAGCTTTGCAAAAAACAAGCTTGGTTCAAGTCCCAGAAGATCGTGAAGACTGAGACAGACACAGGTCAATCGCCATGGGAAGCACATCGGTATATTGCGACCAACAGCAAGTGAGAGACATCATTGACCTTATCATAACAATGCAGTGAGGGGATATGCGAGCCCACATCTCGGATAATACAAGTCAGCACCTCTGAAAGTCAAAATACAAATGTGTCTTGGTAATAAAGAGTTTTGTTTTGGGCGAGATCGCCGAAATGCAAAAGTGTCGTTCACCCATCACCACCAGACGCAGCCAAACAATAAGGGTTGTCACGTGAATAAAACGTGACAATTACTCACTACTTCGGCAGACCAGTGTGTTGGAGCGTAAACCCACAACATTTACAATTTGAGTACGACGTTTCGCTGGTGATTGCGACCAGCTTCATCAGGCGATTTGCCATGTCAATAATATTGCTCGCGAAAGCCTATACGTGTTATATTGGGGAATGTGTCTGCTGCCCCAGACAGTGCATATATATTATTAAAAAAGACAAAGAACCCCCGTATAGCCTCATCATACTGTTGGGGCAAGTGCTATTAGCTAGTAGCATCTATGAAGCCCAGCACGGCACCCGAGGGGGTGGGTTGCTAAGACCACACCTGGCCGCCTTGGTCTCCCTAGTGGCAATGATATTACACACCGCACCAGGTACTCATTTGAGGCCGAGTCGACCTAGGGGAGGCCCAGGACCGGTCCAAATAATAGTCACTGGTGTTGGTGGCCGTGAGCGGAAATCGAACTCGGCTCGCTGGGTTGGTAGCACAGCGCACTAATCGCGACACCACCGCTCCCCCACACACATCAATATTATGATTACACGGCACATTAAACTCACAACAATCCTTGTCTGCCCACATTGGCCACAGGAGCTGCGCTTATGCAGGAGAGAGGAAGAATGTGCCGAGGGGTGACCGGCTGCTGGGCCGTGTGGGTGTCACCGAGCGAACTCCACCACTTCGTACATCAAAGCAGCGCCGTTCCGCACATTACCAGCAGCCCACATATATATAAACCTCATCCTCCCACCAACACCACCAACACCACTAGCAGAAGATAATGGTGTTGCATTACTCACGCACGCGGTGGTTACTCATGCATAACAAGACCCACCGGTTTGTCCACTTCGCTCGCTTTCCTCCCCCCGCAATTTTTATTTTGTCAACGCAGCAGCAGCGGCAGCAGATGATTTTCTGCCCGGCTCACGAAAAAAAACAGGTCTGCTATAAATAGTCGGGTATTGTAAATCGTGTAACGAACAACCCGGCTTGGAAGGTGGCCTTCCAAGCCGGGTTGGAAGTGATTATTGAATCCATTCTGTGTGGAGTTGTTTTGGAGCGCTAACCGTCTCGTATGCGCAGCGGGGGGTTTCTTTCCGTATGAAGCCAACCATTGCTGGAATTCACCACGCGTTCCAATGTCACAAAACCCTCGTAAAAAAATTCTCGAGACTCGGGGCATGCAACTGAACTCTGCAAAGTGCCCCCCCCCCCTCCCTAAGGCCCACCGTGTGTGCCAGAGAGCGGCCCATCTCGTAAGGCCTTCCCCGGCCTTCTTCCACAGGGAACAAACGGGCTCATGATGACAGTGTGAGGTGACAACAATCTTAAACAAGCTCCGATTTTCTCTCAGATGTCTATTTGCTTCATTGCTACACTTTACTTTACTTATCTTCTTGTTATTTCAATGCCCCGGGGTCACTCTTGCAAATGACAATATTGCGGTTTCTTGACCTGGTTTAAACAAATAAACTTGAACTTGGCTTTGACGCAAATCTAGTTTTGTCCGGTCTCACGTGATGCGTGCACGTGGCTGGTTTGAGATCTGCAATGTCGAGAGAGGCAACGTGTGGGCATCATCGTCGTCGTGCACCATACACGTACGCCCATTTGTCAATCCACTGCTGAATATCGACCCACCAAAGACAAAGATCCCCCGTGTAGCCTCAACAGACTGTTGGGGCAAGTGTCGTGAGCGAGCAGCACCTATGAAATCCGGCACGGCACACGAGGGGTTGGGTGGCCAGCACCACGCCAGACCGTCTTTGTCTCCCCAGTGGCGATGTTTACACACCGCACCAGGTACTCATTTGAGGCTGAGCCGACCTACCGAGCACCTGCACACGCACGCGAGCTGCTGTCATCGCAACCACCTCCACGACAGACGTGCTCAGCTCACGAGACGTCGCGAGCAAAAAAAAATATCCGTACTCAGATTGTAAATGTTGTGGGTTTACTCTCCAACACACCATTACACTGTACTAGTAACGAATTGGCACGTTCTCTTTACGTGACAAACCTTACGAGTTGGCTGTGTCGGGTGGTGGCGGGTTTAACGACACATTTATATTTACGCGATCTAACCTAAAAAAACCTCTATATTATGGATGGTATTGGTCGCGAACGCCTTACGATGTCTGAAGACTGACGAAAGGGACAGAAAAAGATTTGATGCGTCAGGTCTGTCGTCCAGACAGAGGAGCGACATCAGGAAATGTAACCCCATGATGTCGTGGCGGCCTCTCTCACTTTCATCTGCAATGGGGTTTAGTAATTAAACAGTCGTTCCGATATTCTTGTTTTTTTCGGTAATGTCACGTAGAAGGGAAATAATAACATAATAAAAATAAAACAATACAATTCTCACGACGTTTCGATTGCAACACAAGCAATCATCATCATCAGGTGTGAAAACCGCAGCAATCCAAACGTCGTGAGAACTTAATTGTAATTTTTATTTTATTTCCCTTCTACGTGACTTTACCGAAAGAACCAAGAATATGAATCCCTGCAGTCAAGAAAGCTTTAAATCGAAGTCGTTGCAATTTCAAGAGCTTTTTCGTGTTGTTTGAAAAAACAAGTGACATCACATATCTATGGGATATTTTTTTTGTCCGTCAGTATCAAAATGATGAAGAAAAAAAAGAATAGGCCGTTACCCTTGCTGGCAAATAAAACAGGTGGCGTTGAGACGATCAAGTGCCGAGCAGATAGCTTCTTGTTGCAAGGCATCACGTCTGCATTCACCACACATACTTGTGGCAACACACACACGTATTTTTCCCCTCCCATTAAGTGACATCACGTTTGTTGCTTTGTCTAAACGCGACGGGGTTATACGTGGAGGGGGAGGCGGGGGGGGAATCTGGGGCACCGCGCCCCAAGCTACTGCCCCAAGAGGCCGCGAATCATACACTGCTCGGTCCAACTCCACATCGTGTCGTTGTTGGTGTCCTGATTTCTTCCCCACTCGTGTTTGTTATTCAGTCGCGCCACGGGACGCGAAGAGCTCCTGCTTTTAGAAATCTTCCTGCAGCAGTGCAGAATGAGGACGTGTGTGCTTTCACAATGCAGGGGGAATCCGATGTGCTACGAAGCTTTTTCCCCCACAGATGTCACGCACGACCCTTTGTGTGAGAGCAGCCATTCGCAGTAGTCACTTTAAGATGTTGCTTGTTTATGTTTTTGTGTTTGTTGCGGTTGCACCCGATTCAAGAGCCGCATGGCTCACAGGGCTATTACCTAATATATGCAACTGAACTGAACTCAGCCCGCTCGGCCTTCCGCGGCGGACCGAACCCAAAGATCACCGTGGGCCCGGGGTTTGCCGGGCGGGGGCGGCCCTCCCCGGCCCCCTCCCACTGAGGGGGTAGAGAGGACCGGGGGTGGGGGTGGACGGCTGCCTGCTGCCGCACAACCGCTGGGAGAGGGGAGGGCGGGAGGTTGGGTGGCGGGGGCTGGATCGGCCACTGAACGGCACGGAGGAGAGAGTTCGTCTGTCCGAGGTCGCGGCCAGCGAGGTTGCTTCCTTTCTCCCTAATTCAGCAAACACGGTGGCACACACGGGCACAATGTACCGTGTTGGAGAATGGTCCACTGAAGCGGATTTCACGGAGCTACCGCTGTGGGGCACAGACACGTGGCTCAGCTGTAGAGTGAGCCGGTCGAATCGGAAGTGTGCGAGTTCGCATCCTGGCTGGGGGTTGACTTAACCCGTCGTCCCTCCGGGGTAGATAAATTCGAGTACCACCGTGTGGGGACGTCAACAGTGAACTCGCCCCTGCCGGAGGAACGTTGTTGCGATCACCACTGGCTATAGAGTACGAGCAGGGTATCAGCGCCACCTCAAATCCCTTCAAAGTGACATGTGGCCTGCGGAGTGGGGGGGGGGGGACCTTCAGCATCCCTTCTGCTGCAGAGAGAAACTAAAGCATTTTTTAAATGTTAGCAGGTAAGGCCCGCTGAGCGAGATTTGTTTTTACAGACAAGCGACCTGGCCACAAATGATACCTCAGCGAAGTGGCTCATCACCATGTACAAATGTATCTCAGCGAAATACCTTTGACGCACGTTTTAAATGTGGAGGGAAAAAAACCGGAGGACTTGGAGAAAAATCCACGCGACCACGGGGAGAACACGCAAACTCCAAATATACAGCAGGTGTCAGGGTCTGAATCGAACCTACGACCTTTTGCATACCAGGCGAGGCAGTTAAGATCACATGTCCACTGGACATGTCCTACTGGACATGTGATGGATTGAATCATCACACGTTCAGTTCACTTGTTTTTTTTTGTTGACTAAATATTAATATATTTTATCATACAATTGTCACATCATTACCAGCACACGTGGAACGGGCGCTCATGGGCTGTGCGGCGACCCTGGCATCCCCAGCGGTGGGAGTTTAAACTTTTAAGGCCGAGAAGTTGAACTGACGACTCGCGACATTCCGGCACTATCGTACGTGCGGAAGCAAACAACTCAAACGATGAAAAGCCACAATCGTGATGACGAGATCACTTAGATGCGGTTGAGAACCCCGCTACGCAGACAATCGCGGACACGTTTGCAATGTGCAGCTGACACGCGAATTCGAGCACAATTAAATGACACTCTAAGAGAATACGGCAATGCCTCGCTTCGTATTTAAAAAACCCGCGACATGTCACTCCCACGTGCCAAATTCTCAGCCCCTTGGATCATGCGAGGGCTCGCGCCGGCTTCCAAATATATCACGGTCTCCTAGTGAACCCGAAAGACACGGAGCTGGGGCTGCAGCCAGAACACTGTGGAGCGAAGCAAACATAGCAGCAGCAGCAGCAAAGCAAGCACATGCATGTCTGTATGTGCGTTGAACTTCTTTCGCACTGTACGTGGCCAACCGTGATATTTGGAGGTGCGGGGTAAGGACAACGAACTAAACACCAAGAAAGCAATCTTGATTTGAAGCGTTCGTGACTGCAGGAATCCATACTCTTCTGTTCTATCGGTAAAGTCACGTAGGTAGAAAAATAATAGATCATGACGTTTCGATCGCAACACAAGCAATCGTTAGCAGGTGGGACAACCACAGCAAGTAAAACTGCTGAAGTAGGCAAAAAAAGGCAATTTTAAATAAATTCGTTTTCAAAAGCGACTGAGTCAGTCGCCAAAGACCGCATAAAAAAACATCACCCTACATCTGGTTCTGCATTTAATTTGGATAAATTCCAGGCTTAGAGAATTGGAATATCGGCCTGACCGTTATGCGACGAACACGACTCTCCCAAAGTGCTGCCTTCTGTCGTGTAGACTCGAGATTACGAGAGGGGATCTCAGAGGTAGCTCTCTGGTATCCACTTCCATGGGTTGCTCTCTAACACGAAGGGCTGCAAATGTTCCAAATTAATTGTTCATCTCATGGACACAACGACTGAAGAATACTCGAGATAATGGGTTGCATCGCGCTGCTCGATACGGTACTTGGTCTCGTGACATGATGCCGAAAGCACAATTGGGATGAATCTGGGAGAGAAAAAAAATACTTTAAAAACGCAACTAACACCAGAATCTCCCCACATTGTTGGGCTACAGAGCGGCTCTTGACCGCCTGCGATGGCATCTGGAGACCACGGCACAAATACCCAGCGCGTGGTTATGATCACAGTGTCAAGATACCCGATGGCTTTCAGCGGCCAGCTGTGAATTCATTTCCCCGCGGAACGCACGAGCCCGTGTTGATTAATTCTCCAGCACCGAGACCCAAGCGCCAGTGGTTTGGACGTGAATGCTGGACACTGGGCTGTGCACTTATGACCAATCATCGACGGCCGTGCTTGCCAGCGTCTCAGTTGCGATGCCATCACTTGGCATAGCCGAGACCGTGATATATATATACCATGGCCTCGAGCGAAGGGCTGCCAAGTGCTTGCCACCAATGTTCGTCAAATTGCAACGTTCCTCGGAGTCTAATTCGTATTGGAGTGTGCACGACGGTCGTGGACACGCTGACGTTGAGGAGCTCAAGCGCTGAGCTTGCACGCACGCGAGCACACTGGCAGTGCCACTGGCAGTGGAGTCCACAGGAATCGCGCCGTCAAAAGCAAAGCTAAGGGAGGATTACGCACGTCGACTACCGAGCTCTCCGGCGCGTTTTCACGTTTGGCGCACACGTTGTTTGGCACTGTGTCCGACGTTTCACGGCATGTGCAGGGGGCTTAAGTCTCTGTGAAGAAGCTGCCAGCACGTGGAGCCGAACGTCGGACATCGGTGTGGGACAGCACGCGGTACGCAAACCGCGGAAACCCGACGCAGTCGTAAACACACGCTCGGTAGGATGCTGCACCTCTTGTCAGATTTCATTTCCAACCCGCAGATTTATGATAACGAAACGACTTAAAAAGCTGCCGCCTGACCACAAACTCATCCTCAGGTAGCCGTCACTCTTCATCGCTGCTTTACAATGGCCCATGAACTCGCCCGACTGAGCAGACAATGCAAATAAAACGGAAAAGATAACAGACGCAGTAAAGCCCTCCCCCGCCGCCGCACTCCACCACCATCAGCATACCGAGAGGGCCTTACCACTCTCATTACCCAGGTAATGAATGGCTTTGTAAAGTATGGGCCAGCCTGAAAGCGCAATATTTACTTGAAATAGCAGATGGTTCCCCACCACGTGTGCTGCAAGCGCTGGACGTAAACATTTGTTTTCAGAAGCAGAATATTTATTTAGACCGGAGGATGAATCTGATGAGCTATGAAGCTCTTTGTAACAATTGTCCAACTCAGGGGCACGGGGTCAGCGGGTTGCATCAAACGGTCACCTCCAACTGTCGCCTTCTCCGCGCCGAATAATCTCACAGCAAAAGGCTGCACAATGCGAGCAGTCGCCTAGAGAAATGTGACCATTACCCCCCCCCCACACCCCAGTAATCCCATCCTCTGTCATCCCTCGAAAACTAAACGATGTGTATGTTATCAGGTAAGGCCCACTGAGCTATACAACTTTTTTCAGAAGCGATCTGGCCGCAAATGATAGCCGAATTAAGTGGCTCGATAGTGTGGGAATGTATCGCAGCCAGATACTCTAAACGCGCGACGTCGATTCTAAATGTGGAGAGAGAAACCCGGAGGACCCGGAGAAAAATCCACGAGACCACGGGGAGAGAGAGAGGCGCGAACCCCAAATATACAGCAGCAGGCGTCAGGGTTGGGATCGAACCCACAACTTCCTGTATACCTGGCGAGGTAGTTAACATCTCGCCACCCTGGCGAGGTGCAACCATCGATAAATGCACCACTGTCCACTTTTAAAAGCATTGAAGTCGAGGCGCTTTGGCAAGCGACACTGGGCATCGGCTCGACTCTTCCGCTCTCTCTGTCTGTGGCGAAGATGGCGGTGTACAGAACGAGAAAAAAGATGCTGGAGGGTGACACTGACGGCTGCTCTGTGCTTCCAGTGTTCAGAGGCCTGCTTAAGGCTCGGCTCCGGCTGGAGCACGCGTACCACACACATGTCGGTGATGTTCACGTCTTCTTCGAACGCTGGGGAGCCGGAAAAGCTCCTCTCTGTACCAGCGTGGACGGCACCCTCGTGTTCACCTTCTGAAGCGTTCGCTCGTCACCGTGGCGTGCGCGATGACCACCACCACCACCACCACAACCACGTGACTTTTCTTTTGTATTGTGCGCGGTGCTTTTAGCGCCAAAGCGCGTCGATTTGTAGCGTTTATTTTCATTTGTTTGCTGGTGACTTCGTGTATTTCATATTAAAATCTCCTCCAGTGCCTTTGCTGCTGGCGGCAATAAAAGTTGTTTAAAAGTCTCTCTGATGCGATGGTCAATCACTGCTTGTCGGACGCCGTTCAAGGACGCGCGCGGTGCCAATCGCCGCTCTCAGCTGCAGCTTTGACGGAGGCACGCGGGCACGGGGGAAAGCGTTGCTCGGTTGCCCCCTTGCCGTCTTGCGAGCGGCTGCTGATGTCGTGCAAAGCAACAGTGACAACTTCACGTCCAGGAGGTCGAGCCGGCAGGTGTCAGGAGTAAGTGTTGGGAGTGGATCGCTGCGATGACTCATTCGTGTTTGGGGGAGGACAGTGCTGCTCAAGCGTTACAGGTGGAGCAAGCCTCTTACTCGCGTCACTGCTGGCGGAACGATCTGCGATGGAATGAGCTGAACGAAACATGTCCTGATGAACTGAAAGCCAAAAAACGTGGACACAGTCGAGGAGAACGTGAATACACGTCATCTTTGTTCCATAACCCAAGACTCTGTGTGGCCAGTTTCTAACATTTGGGGACAGAAGCCGTCCCTGGGGTACGGCGAATCAGGGAGATCGCCCCGGGCCCCGCGCTTTTGGCGGGGGGGGGGGTCCCTGAGCTTGGAGGTCACGGAGCCTCACGCCGATGATGTCTTATCGGCGAAAGTATCCCCCTCCCGTAACCCCTTGAAAATGAGTGAAGAACATTGATTGAGTGAATCGAGGTGCATGGAAGGAGGGGGTGGGAAGAGGGCAGGAGGGGGATCGACTGACGGGAGGCCGATCCCGCACACAGCAACTCGCACTGAGAGGCTTGCGGCGTCCCAGAGGCTTGCGGCAATTGTTTTCTTGCTGCGGTTGTCCCACCTGATGACGGACGCTTGTGTTGCGCCCGAAACGTCGTGATTTAATTTATTTTATACCCACGCGACTCTACCGAAAGAACCAACGAGTATGCGTCCGAGAGGCTTGCGGCGAGTGTAAACTCCCACTGCCCTCCACCTCCTGCTGCTACTGCTGCCGCAGGGCGCCTCTTGTTTGCACGTGTCTTAACAACTCCCTTTGCCCAGCGCAGCAGGGAGCGGCTCTGGCGATGAGCCCAAGCGGCGGCTAGAACGTGGGGGGGAGAGAGACGTGTGGGGGGGGCACGTGGGGTTGGTTGGAAGGTGACGGCGGCAGGAGGAGGAGGAGAGGGGCACGTGGTGAGGTCATCCGGGGTGGTCGTTGTGGAGGTGCGGATGGAGTCGGTGCTCGATGATTAACGGCGCAGGGCCTCTAAGGCAGGGGGAACTCTCGCCGTCAAGACATCGTCAGCGTGAGCGTGCCGCCACGTGTTTTGCGTTGGGTTTGACGGCAGCACGACGACGACGATGACGGGGGGGGGGGGGGTTCTACAATTTCTATATCGTAGTCGGTGCGCACGCCAGTGGCCCGCGGGCCTTGCCGCTGTGGTGGAACGTCGAGCACGCTGGTCGACGGTTCGATCTGCAGGCGCGGCAGTTGAAACAATGAGGGCACGTTTTTGAATAACCCCCCCTCCCACTCCACCACTCGCTTGGCCACTGGGTGACGCCAGCTCGTCGATGTGTCAGGCCGCGCGTGGTGGGGTAAAGTGTGGGTATCCACCCAACTCTTCCAAGACTTACTGGCCAGCGTGGAAGAGTAGGCCAAATACCCTGCACTAGATGGGCTCCTCTCGAGCTCATTCCGCTGGCAGTGGGCATGGATGGGCGGTGATGGTAAAACAGCAAAGGGAACTGAATACACGCAGAGGGACTGCCCCCAAAACGTACCACAACAGCCCTGGGCTCCCGTCGAACTTGAACCGTCCCGAGCTGCCGATTAGTTAGTCGGGGTGGAAGAGAGGAGGTATGAGGAAGTGGACTCTCCCGAGACATTGAACGACGCAGGGGACGAGTTGACCGTGAGCCAAGATCGCTCTCATTGCTCTTTACTCAACTAGACGAAAACACCTCGATTCCTGATCAAACTTGGGGCGCCACGGTGGCTAGGAGATGTTAACTACCTCGCCCGGTATGCAGGAGGTCGTGGGTTCGATTCCGACCCTGCCGCCTGCTGTATATTTGGAGTTTGCGTGTCTCTCTCTCTCTCCCGATGGTTGCGTGGATTTTTTCTCCGGGTCATCCGGTTTTTCTCTCCACACGTAGAATCAACCTTCGCGCGTTTGGAGAATTTGGCTGCTATAAATCTCTACGTGACAATGAGCCACTTGATCGAGCTATCATTTGTGATCGCCAGATCGCGTCTGAAAAAGAGCAACATAAATCAATGGGCCTTATCTTGTTAAAATAACAAGAGCATTTTTTTAAAAAAAATTTGGGTTTTAACTTCGAAATCTCCTGGGTGGTCTGAGCCGTCTCGCAAAGAGTGGTCCGTGTCGATGCTGAACCCGGCACGGCCGAGAGATGAAGAGACATGGGCGCTGAGGCTGTCAAACACCCCCCCCCCCCCTTCATTGGACACTCGTCCCTACCCCGAGATGTCGATGGAGGAGTGCGAAGTTCTCCGGCGAGACGTCACCACGTCTGAACAACCGAGATTTTGGATTTGTGTTATCGTTGCGACGATTCAAACGCAGCCGCGCGCGCGGAGGCAGCAGAGGCGGGCGACATTGAGTGAAAAGACAAAAAACAATGAGTTCAACACGTGGTCACTGCAGACAGACACAAGTCCACGGTTGTAACATCACCTGCAAGCAGACTGCGATTACTCACGGCTTAGTCTACAGACTCGAGGCGGTGCCTCTTGCAAGCCGCCTGGTGCTGGAGCTGGGCCACGGTTTAATGGGTGCGGCGGAAGACAATTAAATCGACAGTCGGACGAGCAGACAGACAGACAGAATCGCAATAGGCGGCCGTGCCTTTTACAACGAATTGCTGCGCCCTTGCTCAAGTCGTCACGGTGCGCCCACGAACTCGGAACGGACGGCACCTCGTGCACCAACTAACGACTCGTTACGACTGTGGGACCAACACACCCCCAGTGGCTGAGTCCTCCTGAAAGAAAACATCCTTTAAGTCTGTTCAGGCGTTTCTGGTTTATTAAGCCACCGTCATTAACTCTATATGTATAATAAACGATACATGTACAGCTCAATGTCAACCCACTTCTGCATGCAGGCCACCCCGATTAACACGGTTGGCTACGTACGGTGCGAAAAAAGTTCAACCCACATAACTACATAATTCATCACACTGGTCAGTCAGTGGCGAAGATGTGAGCCGTAGACCGATAGTTGTACGAGACCCAGGTGCAGGTCCTCTGGTGGCAGAGGGGGGGGAGGCAGTCGAGCGGTTGTGTGTGGGGGGGGCACCGTCCCATTGATACGTCGCTGGGTGAACTTGGGTGGGGGGGGGGCATGGGGGGGGCATTTGGGGTCCAGGTTCATAGCGCAGCACGCCAACCACTGCACCACGTCTGTCAACCATCGCTCAGTTATTACAATGTTGAAGCATGGATAAGTTTCCTTTGCGCATGCTTTAGATATTAATGTCAGTGGTGCATACATGGACCATGACATGAGGATGGTGATGTGTTAATGTAATAACTGGCTGTGCACACGTGCTAATGCACACAAGACAGAAGATAAGTTGGCCACAGCCCGTCACACAATCCTTTAATGAAACGAGATTGCACGAGTGGGGCCGAGCCCTTTGTGACGGCGGCGTCCCGCTTGTGTGACACTCGTCATCAGTGAACACACACATTCCTCCTGCGGAGGGAGCTGGTAGGAACGTTGGGTTGCTCGGTCAATGGCCAGGGTCAACGGCGGCGTGGTGTATTCCGCAAATATGCCCGACTGTGAGGGCGGGCACAAGCCGGCGTGAGTAGGTTAAACGTTGAGTTTTATAAGGGCACCCACGTGGTGACCAGCCCCACCCCACCCAGCCCCACCCCTCCCACCCCCCACCCAGCCCCTCCCCACCCTCCCCACTCAGCCTCTCCCCACCCTCCCCTCCCCACCGAGCCCCACCCTCCCCACCCAGGCCCTCCCCTCCGCACCCAGCCCCTCCCTGCACGACGGACACAATAATCCCCTGTGGGCTGGTGTAACCAAGAGGTTCCTCCCAGTAACCCCCCCCCCCCTTATGCTGCCCTCCAGTTGCGGTGTAACAGCATCACCTGTTTGCCATCCGCTCGGTTTATTTTTGAACCTCGCTCAAACGTCGGTCACCCGGCTCGCCAAAGAGGCCCACCTGAAGTGGACCGGGACCGCGCAGGCCACGTGGCATCGGCTAGCAGGTCGCAGCAAGGCCTCTCTTGCATGATTTCGCTGCTGTACATTTCTGCAAGATGATAGAAGCCACTTTGTTGAAGTTAGCGTTTGTGTGCCATGTCGCTTCTGAGGAACAAGTTCACACCTGAGTGGGCTTTAGCTGCTAAGACAAAAACATGGTTTAGTTTTATTTGATTCTTCTTGTGATATCTTTCCTATACTTTGCACTCCTATCGAGTTTTGTAGTGCGTCGTTGTAACGTTCTGACCCGCCACGCTGGACATCTGCGAATAAAAATAGCTTCATAGCTCATCCGATTCCTCGAGTAATAAATAAATGTTCTTAGTCTGATTGTTGACAAGGTTCAGCCCTTGTGTCAATCCACGTGGCAAGTGCTTCGAGTGATTGCACAATGCTGTAACAAGTGGAGGCATTGTTGTGGTCTGTTGAGTTAATGAGAGTGACACGGTCTAAAACCAAGGTCATAAACTGGACTCTTCTCGTCGTCGGCATAAGTCCCTGGTTTATTCCGGTAAGAATGGACGCCACGGTGGCTAGGAGATGTCAACTCCCTCGCCTGGTATACAGGAGGTCGTGGGTTCGATCCAGACCCTGACGCCTGCTGCTGTATATTTGGAGTTGGCGTGTCTCTCCCTCTCATCATCATCACGATGGCTAGGATATGTTAACTCCCTCGCCTGGTATACAGGAGGTCGTGGGTTCGATCCCGACCCTGACGCCTGCTGCTGTATATTTGGAGTTTGCGTGTCTCTCCCTCTCATCATCATCACGATGGCTAGGAGATGTTAACTCCCTCGCCCGGTATACAGGAGGTCGTGGGTTCGATCTCGACCCTGACGCCTGCTGCTGTATATTTGGAGTTTGCATGTCTCTCTCCTCCTGGTCGCGTGGATTTCTCTCCGGGTCTTCCGGTTTTTCCCTCCACATTTAGAAACACGCGTTTAGAGTATTTGGCTGATATACATTTCCACATGACCACAAGCCACTTGGCTGAGCTATCATTTGTGGCCAGGTTGCTTCTGAAAAAGCGCTACATCGCTCAGTGTGCCTTACTTGGTAAAAAAATTAACCCGTAAAAACAAAGTTTTTCACTATAAATCCTTTATATGCGTGTTTAATGGGCCACAACCCAGCCCACATTGGTCTTTGAAACGGGCGGCTAGAGTCCTCTCGTCCTCTGGCTTGAGATGGCTGCCACCTATGGGTCAGATGATTGCCTGCCACCATTAAGCAATTGGTAATTAAATATTTAAAAAAAATTCCTAAATAGTGTAAAATGTTGGAAAAAAAATTTCACGAAAAAACATTGTCACGCACAACGAATCTGTGTGCAAAATGTCAGCTCGATTGGATCACGGGAAGTGGGTTAAAAAACGACCGAAAGATTTGCACGGTCGTAAGCAAGAAAGCAAGCACGCAAGCATGCGAACTTAATATAAAGGATTTAAAAATACAAATAGTTGCTTTGAGAATGGGCCCTTGCTCGACTCTGTACAACGAACATGAATAACGTGCACATTTTTTCCTAACACACAGATGAAGATTCTTAATAGGGATGAACGCACATATATATTCATGGGGTGTAGCGATAGAAGTGTGTCGCGACACGGCTGTACAAAGGTTATATTAACCGCCGCATTTCACCATTAATAACAAAAAAACCTCTTCACTTGCAGATGCGATGCCTCGGTGCACTTACCGCTGTTAACGATTTTGATTGTTTAACGAAAAAAAAACCCACAAACCCTGCTATTTACGAGGAGTTTTTTTTGACCACTCCCAGGTCGCAGTGCGGGGCGATAATGCCGTGCCTAGGCAACCGACAAACACTGCGCTCGTGTGGGCCACGGTTTGAATACAAACACGAACTGCAATGCCACTGGCAGGGGTCACAGGTTCACTCGCGGGGGGACTTCCGACCCCCCCCATCCTCCCCCAAATAAATAAATAAATACATTTGATTTTCATGAACGAAAATAAGCCAATAACACACGTCAAAACAATAACAACGACCGCCATTCGCCACTAAGTGTCGGTGGCGTCACCACGACGCACGTGCCAGGCTAGGTGCACGTTAAGGCCACGTGAAGTGTCCAACGCCAGCGGGCAGGAGGTCACGCGACACACCCAGCAGGTGCCATGGGGTTCACTGACTGACATGACCGGCCGATGCACAACAAAGATCCCCCGTGTAGCCTTAACAGACTGTTGGGGCAAGTGCTGTTAGCGAGCACCTATGAAGGCCGGCATGGCACACATGGGAATGGGTGGCCAACACCACGCCCGGCCGCCTTTGTCTCCCTAGGGGAGGCCCAGGACCGGTTCAGATAATTGTCACTAGTGTTGGCCGTGAGCGGGAATCGAACTCGGGTCGCCAGGTTCGCAGCGCAGCGCGCTACCCGCTACACACACACACACGCGTACACACACGCGCACAAAGACAAAGGTCCCCCCACCACCCCGTATAGCTATGCAAACCTGGAGGAGCAAGTGCTTCTGGCAGGACGAGAGGGTGCAGTGTGGTGTGACCAGAAGAGCCACGCCCGGCAAATCGCCGTGGTCTTCACAGCGCTGATACACACGCGCGCACACACGCACACACACGTACCGCACCAGGCACTCGTTTATGGCCGAGTTGACTTAGGGGAGGCCCAGCACTGGTTTCAATAATCGTCGCCGATGTTGGCCGAGAGCGGGAATTTGAATTCTGGGTCCGCTGGGTTTGTAGCGCGGCTGTTTAACAACGGCTGAACCGGTAACCGTTTCAGAATCGATCACAGGTTACCGACAGCCAGGAACTCGAAAAGCTGACATGAGTGAAATATTCGTGATGAACGCAGAGATGGGCACGTGGGAACGCACAAACCGCACGGCGGCTCAAGTCACCACGTGGTTCATTTGCCCTCGCGTCTCGATTGTAAAAAAGTTAAAGGCGCAGACATGAAATTGCCCGCTCATGCCACCGCTGGCGAAAGGGGCCTCGACGAAAGTGAGCTTTAGAAAGCCCCTCGAGATCGCAATGGGTCTACTCTTTCACACTAACCAGACGTCTCGAACGAGCTGGGCATACACACGCTTCCCTCCACCACACGCGATATGCCAATTGACTGCGCTGGGTGGACAGGGTGGGGGGGTTAAGAAATGCCCCCCCCCCCCATTGTTTCAAATGCAGCGCCTGGAGATGGAGTCGAACCGAGACGCTCCGGTTTGCCGGTCCCCCCCTTGTGCTGTGACGCCACGGCAGCTTCCCCTTCGTTTCTCTGTTAAAAGGCCACACAGTACATTTTATATGTATTGCTCCGGACATTTATATATAAAACTGTATGCGGCCAAACTGGTAACCTAATTGTTTTTTACCACTTTCTTTCGTGTGGAACCGAGTGCGCTATACACTGTATGTTGAACTTCTTTCGCGCCGTACGTAGCCAACCGTGCTAATGGGAGCTGCGGGGGAAGGACAACAAACTCCACGCGTGTCCACCACGCGTGTCCACCACGCGTGTCCACCACACGTGCACCGCTAAGAAACCAGACGCGGATCCACCCGAAGTTCCCGTGTTTCGCGGTTCGAGAGGCAGTTAAAGCGTTTCCTTCTGACACTAACTTCTTCAAATGTATCATCATAATATCACAATCACTCGCTGTTGTTGGGGCCAGAGATGTTTGTGGTGTCCTCGATGATTCTTCTCAAGATCTCTGCCCTCCCGAGGCCAGCTCCCTGGCGCAAGCTCCTTCCATCACCGTCTGACCTTACTCTGCTGCACCTCATCCTGGAGTAACTACAGACGCATCGGCGAGATGTCTTCCCTCGGCTTCCTCTTCAGCGTTTGCCAAGTGACACAATCACTCGGATGCAGTTCAGCGTTGCTCCCAGGGTTGGGGTTGTTTGACCATACTTCCCCACGCTGGTAAATTCGCCGGGTGCATGGCACAACACACTAGCCACGACACCACCGGTCACCTCGCACATTTTAATAACACGAGTTTACATACCTTCATCTATTAAATTTTATCTCAAAACGCCTAACATCATTGGCCACATTTAAGAATGCCAAGGGCCTCGAGCTAAGGCGCTGTATGAATATAAAATAAGTTATAATATCGGCAAGGCTTTGGGCAAAGGCTCTTTTTCGCAGCACGTAAACAGAGCCCGGAACGGACATTCATTTAACATGAAGAAGAACCATTGCCCGAAACGTCGCCTATTTTATATTTATTTAATGCCACACACACACGCGGTGTTGTTTTCGGCGAATGTTGTCGAGGCTTTGTTGCTGCTGTTGACTGCACTGTGCACCACTGCCAATGCAGCAACAGCAGCAGTAACAGCATCGTCACCGAACAATGAGCTAAACGTTACACTCACGTGCAATCCGTCTTGGATTATCCTGATCGTGAGCGTTATCGTGACCACCCCCACCGCCCCCCCTCCCGTTACAAACGGGTGGAGTATATTAATGAACCCTTTCCATCTTAGTTGGTAAGCGTTCAACGTGAATGCCCAGTGTGCCGTGTGACAGTGAGAAACTCAAACTAAACTAAACTGAGCTCTGTAGATATGTTTCACAAGCGACCTGACCACGAGTGATTGCTCAA
The DNA here is from genome assembly GCF_015708825.2 of Lethenteron reissneri. Classification (NCBI taxonomy): domain Eukaryota; kingdom Metazoa; phylum Chordata; class Hyperoartia; order Petromyzontiformes; family Petromyzontidae; genus Lethenteron; species Lethenteron reissneri. Next base: position 2,193,295 of record NC_083815.1, on the reverse strand, counting down.
CGAAGTGGCTTATCATCGTGTGGAAATGATAATTGGTTCTTTACCCTTCTATCTGGCAACAAAACTGACACCTTTTTGCAAGGAGTCATGTTTGCATAGACCGCAATACCTGCAGTCATAATACAAACAAAAGAACATAACTCTGATAATAACTCTGATAATGTGCACATTATCAGAGTTATGTTCTTTTGTTTGTATTATGACTGCAGGTATTGCGGTCTATGCAAACATGACTCCTTGCAAAAAGGTGTCAGTTTTGTTGCCAGATAGAAGGGTAAAGAACCAATTATCATATTTTTACTGGCAAATGAGGTCCCCATAGTGTATCGTGTGGAAATTTACAGCAGCCAAACACTCTAAGCGCACGTTGATTCAAAACGTGGAGGGAAACCCCGGAGGACCTGGACACGCAAACTCCAAACGCAGTGAGTGGTAGAGGCGCCCCAATGAAGTCTGACCACACTTCATTCCCACGTGCAAGTCACCATGACCTGGGGGAACAAAACTTGTTCTGTCACGTTCTTTTATTTTTGCTCCCCCTTTTCCTTTCAAAGTCCCATTAAACGAAGAAAAATAAATAAATGACAGGACATGAAAGATCCAGTTCAATAACTTAAAAATTATACGTTATGCCGCTCCGCACTGGCCCTGATTTGCTTCGTCTTCGGGGGAGCCGGCAATGATTGCTGGGGATTTTACTCTCGATCCTTGTTATGCCCCCTCCCGCCCTCCCCTCCCCCCCCCCGTATTTGGTAGTGCACACGTGCGACTCGTCGCATTCGAGGTGAAGGGTTGGTCGATCACAGCTGAGACTTGTAAGGCGCCGAAATGGCTCTTCACAGATCTCGGCTGTGATCCATGGAGATGGCGGTGCGGCGAGTGGGGTTCGTGGATTCGTCTGTGCGGACCGTTGGTCCGTTTCCTCCCCCCCACTCCCTCTCGTATAAGTAGATTTACTCTAGGTACTTTTGATTTCCAACCACAAAACAAACTCCTTGAACACGGGGAATTGGTAAAACATTATAGCAGGGCCTTCCTCAACAGAAGTATCGTGACCTTTTTGGATAAATAAATGACCACGATTTTCATGGGAGTGGGGGTGGTCTCACACACATGTGGGACTCTGCCTCTCCACGGCTGTGTCTGAGATAGTTTTGGCTGCATTCTCAACTTCCAAGGTCTCCCCTTGCAACAACGCAACTTCCGTCTCTTTGTGCCCTTCATCTGATAAATAAAGTCTCATCGGCCGGTCACACAATAGTCAGCAACGTGAGAGTTCCAACTTACAATCATGCACAAAGATCTCCCGTATAGCCTAAACAAACTGTTGGGGCAAGTGCTGTTAGTGATAACCTATGAAAGGGGGCACGGCATACGAGGGGGTGGGTGGCCAGCACCACGCCCGACCGCCTTTGTCTCCCCAGCGGCAATGTTCACACACCGCACCAGGTACTCATTGGAGGCTGAGTAGATCTAGAGTAGGCCTAGGACCGGCTCAGATAATCGTCACCGGTGTTGAACGTGAGCAGGAATCGAACTACGGTGGCCAGGTTCGTAGTGCAGCGTGCTAACCACTACACCCCCCCCCCACACACACCTGCAAACCGACAGAGAGCATGGCATTCCAACGCCGTGACCGTGTAAACCTTTGCTGATGACCTCTGAACTCTCTACCCCCCCCCCCCACCCGCTTTCCCCTTTCCACTTCAACCCGGCGACCTCGTGGCCTGGAGTTTGAATTCCGATGGCTGGTGGCAAGCCGTCGGTCCCGCATGGCCAAGCTCAACTGGCAGCGAGTGAGGAGGCGCGTGCAGACTCGGGGCTGGATTCAAAGTATCGTTGCCTATTGGGAGACCAGAGCAGAAAAGAGCCCTCTCCTCTCCTCGCCCCCCCCCCACACCGCGTGGACTGTTGGGGCAATTTCTGTCAGTGAGCATGTACGTTGAACTTCTTTCGCACCCCACGTAGCCAACCGCGCTAATCGGAGGTGCGGGGGAAGGATAACAAAACTAAACGCAAAATGAGTTCGATGGAGACCGGAAACAAGGCACGAGTTGGGGTGGTTTGGCCATCTTGCACATCATGCCGCCTTTGGCGTCGTCTCCCGCGTGCTGATGTTTACACACTGTAACCGGGTACTGAGTTAAAGCCGAGTCGACTAAGACGAGGCCCAGGACCGATGCGAATATCACCCACCACTGATGTTAGCCGTGGCTGGGAATGGACGGGAGCGCAGTGCGCTGACCACTCCGCTCCCGCTGCCCACACAGACGCACGACCCGCACCTGACCCACGCTGAGGCCAAGTTGCCACCCGTCCCGATTTTTGTCAGGATCTTCCTGTCGTCTTGGGAAATCTGCAAGTCTTCCCGGGACATTACAAGCGGCAGTTGTTGTCAGCTGTGTAATAAAAAATGACGATGATGCTGCTGCTGTTGTTGATGATGTTGTTGATCTACTACTCCTGACAATGCCTTCACATCGAGTTCGCCCCTTCTGCTAAACATTGTGAGATAATCTCCTTCTTCTGCTCCCCATGGCACGGGTGCTTTGTCCTCAGAGGTGGCAACCCCCACAGCACCGAGGCGGCGCCGAACGCGCGCGGGGTTCCCCCCATCCCCCTCCCGGTGCCGCGCAAGAGGCATTCACACCCCCAGCACCACCCCCAGCACCACCAGCATCCCTGCACCACCACTAGCACCACCACCACCAGCACCACCACCAGCACCACCACCAGCACCACCACCATCACCCCCAGCACCCCCAGCACCACCACCACCAGCACCACCACCACATCCACCACCAGCACCACCAGCACCCCCAGCACCACCACCAGCACCACCACCAGCACCACCAGCACCCCCACCACCAGCACCACCACCAGCACCCCCACCAGCACCACCAGCACCACCACCACCAGCATCCCCAGCACCCCCACCAGCACCACCAGCACCACCAGCACACCCACCAGCACCACCAGCACCACCACCACCAGCACCCCAGCACCCCCTCTCTGCCTCACGCCGCTCGCGAGCAACACGACTCGAGTACGGAATTAGAATCTGTATTTAGACTGCAGGAATCCGCACGGGTGGACGGCGCGGGGCCACGGCGCATTGCGGGAGGCAGGCGAGGCCGCGCCGTAACCTGCCTCGTCTCCACTTTGCCGCGCCGTGCTTGTGAGCGGGTGAGAGAGAGAGCTCCCCCGTGAAGCAGCTCCCCTTCCTGGACCTCCTTCCGTTCCTCCCTGACACCCTCGCCTCTTTCTCCACGGCCCATTCTCTTCCCTCCACTCCTTTCCCTGCCCTCATCCTCAGCCCCACGCACCCCTCCAACGTGGTGGCCACCCGTTCCTCGTCCCTCGCTCGGCCCCTTGCCCAACTAAATCACGTCTTTATTTTTACCGCGTCTTAACCATGTCAAACGCCTTCATCAAATGTGCTCCAAAAATATGAGACCTTGAGGGTTTTCTTTGCCAGGAGGGCATGGGTTGAAGTAAGGACAGCGAACTGGGTGTCATTTTTTTTAAATGTCCACATCAAATCAATGTCAACGAGGACAGACAGGAATGCACAATGTGATGATTGTTTTTACAAAGCAATTCTCACATCTGGAATGAAATTATGAAGAGAGAGCTATATTTTAGAAATATCGAACCGTTCGAATAATGAATCGAGCTTCTTATTGAAAGCTGAGTGAGATCGAAATAGATTTACAAACGCAATGCAAACAACAATGGCGCTTGCCGCGGGACACGTGGTAGCAACCAATTGCGGAACCAGGATTTTCAGGTAGAGGTGGGTTGCAACCCCTCCAGCAATGAAAGATGATAGAGGAGTTGTTAGTAAGTAAGGAGTTGTTAGTAAGTAAGGACTTGTCCCTTGCTTTTTATTCGACGCGTGCGCGGCGATGGCGCAGCCATCGATCGAGGGTCGAATTCGAACCGCGTCGTGTGATCGGCATCGCTGAATGTGAATGCCTTCAGGGCAGTCGTGTACTGTATACACAACTGCGCACAATTATGTGAGTCACTTATAACTGCTTCGCCGTTACGTAGTCAATTATGGACTCAGACTATGGTCCTATCATCTCATAGAGTTCCTGGCACATAATAATAAAATGCTACGCAGTGGCAGTGGGGGTCGAAAAATGCCGATGTATTACTAATAAACTCCAATGATCCGATCAAAATTAGGGATTTCGATTGGATCATTGGGGGGGCACGTGCCCCCCCCCCCAACCAAAGAGAGAATTGCCGTCCACCGTGGGAGATGGAGCCAGTGGCGGAGTAAGCTAGTGCGGGGCCTGTAGCATTTGTTATAAAGGGGCCCTAAAAAATAAAAACACATACATATTAAAACACACATTTTTTACTTGCATAGTAAAGCAATTGCATGTTTTCATTTGATATACGGCAAGATAATGCGACAAATCGCTCACTTTAAATACCCAGTTGTTCGTAAAATTTGAAAGCAGTCTAGTACTATAGTAATAGAGCAAGTGCAGAATCACTGAACCGGAATTGACAGCTTGAAAGCGTTTAGCGCGGGGCCCTTGAAAGTGCAGGTCCCGTAGCTACTACATATGTAGTAGCTACTACATATGAAGCTACTTTTGCTACTGGGGTAATCCGGCACCGAGTCAACCCATGGCACCTGCTATGTCTGTCACGTGACCTCCTCCTCCTGCACCTAGCCTGGCACAGCAGTACAACCCCATTAAGCGCGGGGCCCCTAGCGTTATGCTACTTTTGCTACTAGGATCACCCGCCACTGGGTGGAGTGACGGCATCGGCTCGCGCGTGCGGGAGCTGCGTGGATTATTAGAACATCGCAGGACCGCGAGAGATGGCGACATCTTGGCGAAAGTGCTTTCATCCAGCAATTAATAGGTCATGCCTGCTTACTGCCACTGCTGCTGTTGTTGTTGACGACAATGACCTCTGATTATAATGAGCGTGGAGAAAACAAGCCGCAGGGGTGGAAACAAGAGAGGGAAGGGGGCGACGATCAGAGAGAGGGAGGGAAGGGAAGGGCATGGAGGAGTCCGCGGCAGCCGACAGAGACCCGCACGCTCGCAGCAGCAGCGGCAGCAGCAAGCGGCCCCGTGCCTTCTGCATCGAAGGGGCTGATGAGGTGTGTGTTTGGCTGGCGTCCAGGACAGGGCGGGCCGGGGAGGATTGTGGTGGTGGTGTGGGGGGGTGTTTGAAGAGTAGGGGGGAGGGTGGGGGGTGGGGGTCAGACCAGCACTGACACGACACCAGATCGCAAGCTCGCTGTCCGGGCAGGCTGCGAGCCGAGAGCGGCGTGCTCGGCTCGCAGACAGCCCTCGCGTCATCGCCGCGCCACACCTGCCCACACCTGCAAGGGGAACCGCCTTCTCAGTCGACTATTATAGACAATGTTGACCACGTTATTGACAACATTGTCATTGTATCACCCCTCCGTCGTCATCCGCAGTAGTGATCGATGAAGTGCTGGATGAAGGCTCCCCTCCCAAGCTGTCCGCTGTGTTCCAGGTCGCACCGTGCGTTGTTAGGCATTAATGTTCGACGTTTCGCTTCACCCTGCTGGGAGCTTCTTCAGAACCTGAATTCAACAGCCTACGTAGTAGTACCAATGCGAACCAGGTCGATGTCTCCACCAAAGTGGCTGTCGACTGATGACGCTAGTTGTAGTTACTGACGAAACGTCGTACTCGAATTGAAAAAATGCCGTGGGTTTACTTTCCAAAACACCGTTGCACTGAACTAGTAACGAATTGGCATGTCTTATTTACGTGGCAAACCTTACTAATTGGCTGTGTCGGGTGATGGCGGGTTTAACGACACGTTTATATTTACGCGATCTCGCCCCCCAAAAAAACCTCTATTATGGACCAATGCATTTTGTTCAGCTTTGGACTTGGATATCACCGCAACTGCTATTCAAAGCACACTTCACTCATTGGCCAGAAAGCAGATTGAGAATGCCCTTGACGAACAAGTGAGAACAAGTCGCGAGATTCGTAAAAAAAAAAATAGGGCACTTACATTATTTTTGGCATACAAATGCGACGGTGACATCGGCTGCGGTAAGGTGGAACCACACCTGCAAGGGGATTGCGCCTACCGATTCTCACCTTGAGTTCTCAACGAAATAAGCTCACCTCTCATCGTAGCCCACCCCAGCGAGTTGTAGCGCTATGACACATTCATGCATCCCTTGGGCTCATTTTCGCCGGAGCGTACAGGCTAAGATCAGTGGCTAATGATTTATATTATTTTAAACATAGACAAATCATTTGCAGCTTTTTGTCCATCCACTGCCAGTTCGAGGGACTGTTTGACCATACTTCCCCACGCTGGGCAGTGCGGGGTGGTAAAGGGGAGGTCCAGGACTGGCTTACGTTATCACTTGCCACTGATGTTAGCCGTGGCCGGGAATCAGACTCAGGTCGCTGGGTTCATAAGAACGGTGTGCGCCACTGATTATATATTCATTATGCAGAGGTGCAGATGAAACGTTTTCTTAAATATACCATAACACGACTCACTCCGTCTACAATAATATACAATTACAACTTTACTTCTCATATTCTGTGGTTATTTCGGGAAAGTCACGTAGATAGAAAACAATCTACGTGACTTTACCGAAAGAACCATAGAATATGAATTCCTGCAGTCACGAAAGTTTTAAGTCGAAACTTTACTGCTCCCCCGGGGTCATCTCTATCAAACAAAAACAACTCGCGGAATTAAATACACGCGAACATGCATCGTTATTGCGCGGGCCCCACCCGTCTTGAAACAACCATGCGATCAAAGAACAACACCTCATTGTAGAATTGTTTTAATTTCTGTCCCAGTCTGGTTGTCTGTCTGGCCTTTCCCCCCATGGCTGGAGATGACCGTTTTCGTTTTCTCGGCCATAGCAGCACAGGCAGACACGGAAAAAGTGTGGATGCTGCTCCCCATTCCTGTCTTTATCGACCCAGGCGTGATAGTGGGTGCGCTGCAGTTTGCGGTGTCTCTCTCCCCTTGGTCGTGTTTTTTTTTTAATCCTTTATATTAAGTTCACTTGCTTGCTTGCTTACGACCGTGCAAACCTTTCGGTCGTTTTTAAACCCACTTCCCGTGATCCAATCGAGCTGACATTTTGCACACAGACTCGTTGTGCCAGACAATTAATGTTCGTGAATTTTTTTTCAAACATTTTACACTGTTTAGAGAAAACTAATTAATTATTTAATTACCAATTGTTTAATACTGCAGACAATCATCTGACCCATAGGTGGCAGCCATCTCAAGCCAGAGGACGAGAGGACTATAGCTGCCACGCATATAAAGGATTTATAGTGAAAAACTTTGTTTTTACGGGTTAATTTTTATCCGGTTGCTCCGGGTTTCCCTCCACGGTTAGAATCAACACGCGCTTAAGAGTATTTGCCTGCCATAAAATAATGTCCACGTTAAGATGAGCCACTTTGTTGAGCTCTCATTATCGGCCAGGTCGCTTCTGAAAAATAAGCTAATAGCTCGGTGGGCTTCAACCTGGTAAAAAAATGTTTTATTTAGTTTAATTTGTACTTTGCACTCGTATAGTGTTTTTGCACCGTTTGTTGTTGTAACGTTGTGACCCGCCACGACTGGACATCTGTGAAAAAGAGCTTTATAGCTAATCGGATTCCTCCAGTATGAATACATATTCTGATTCTGATTCAGAGGGGTGTGGACCTCGCCAACAATTGGGATGATGTCAATAGAATGGGCACCAAAACAAGTCTACATGTACTTTACATTTAGTGAAATTAATTAGTTTGGAAATCATATACGCCTCTGATTCTAGTTCATTTTTTTCACCAGGAGGGAAATTCAAGAAACCCGGAGAGCCTCATTTGTAAGAGTGACCTTGATGGTCTGTAAACGATGAAAGCAAAAGATGCCGATAAGAAAATTATGATAAAAAAACCCACCAGTGCATTTATGGCGCAGTGAATGAGTTTTACGTGAAAATAAAAAAGCCTCAAAAATTCCATCCCAATTGGAGACTGCGAGAGATGTGAAGTAGTTGGGCAGTCGGGTGGCGTAGTGGTGACACTTGTGCCTCACACCGCAAGAAGCACATGGGTTCAATCCCACAATCGGACACCTTTCTGCATGGAATGTGTGTGTGTTCTGCCCTTGTCCTGCATGGGTTTCCCAATTTCCTCTCATATATAAAATCTAAACATTGTGGAATTGGCCATAATCATCTCAATCCTCAAAACCTTACCTGCAAATAACTGAATTGTGATTACACAGCAGCAGCCACATCGCACCCACTGCGAAAACTTGTCAAGACCCTCCTAAAAAAGAGTATTGAGGCGCAGTGACACTTTCCTGGGTAAACAAGCACAATGACAATAATAATAACGACGTTACTGAAAAAAAACGTCATTTATGAACTACAGAACATGAAACAGGCAATAGTTACGACAAATCTGTTTTTGGAAAATATTAAGTTACCAAACTTGTTGTGCGGTCTTGTGACTTTAGTTGAGTTATTCGTCAAACTTCTAAGATAAACCCAGTTGTCATCTCGTGAAATACGGATTTAAAAAAATACCTGACCCGCGATCACCCTCTGGAGGGAGAAGACCAACTGCATCTGCGTCAATCTGAGCTCGTTAACTGCCAGAGACAACCACAAAACGGGCATAAATAAACCCACACACACACACACACCGCTCTCACTCTAAACCCCGACGGGTGGGTGACAGGCTTAAATCACCCAGACGCACTTTCACTTGCCTTAGGCCCTTGCTGCGCTGGCTCGAGCCGTATCGTGAGCCAACGAATTTCGATTACCCGTAAAACGTGGCAATTTCAAATAATCGGAAGCGTATTCGTACATTTACCATCAGCATCATCATCAACCACGGTCCATCCACTGTCCGATGAAGGCCTCTCTAAGCCGCCACCTTTCATGATCCTGCGATGCAGAAACTCACCCAGCACCTCAGCTGCTGTCAACAACGCGCCATCGCCGCGGTACGGAAACCCTTGGGCTCTTTTGCCTTCAGTGGTTTGCCGCTTCTGAATGATGACCCCGAAATAGAAAAATTGAAATAGTTTGTTGTTGTTGTTGTTGCAGATGTGGCATTCGCGGCGTTTTCGAGAGCGCAGAGGCTTTCACAAGATGCGCCCCCCTCTGCACTCTTTGTGATTATCCGACGTTGCCACAGTGGCAACATTCGCGAGGGGTATTTTGAGATGCGACGCAGTGAAACGCGGATTTTTCCGAATTATTTTTACTCTCTATCTCCACACGTGAACTCATTGAGAAACCTCCACGGACTTTCTCTTGCGAAACACTAATTCTCGCTTCACTCTAGTAGGTTTCTTTTTTTAATAACTATCATCCATCTTAGTTTTTGGCCGAAATGGCGACAATTTTTGTCCTGTGGCGCGCGTGCCGTGCCCGCGGCCACTTCTTCAACACATAACGACACCTCGAAACAATATTGTTGACATTGTTTACACACACACGCACACTCGTGTACGGTATATATATGATGATGCTGCTGCTGCTAGTACATGTAGCACTTCCGAAATGACGAGCGTATGTTCAGTTCGGTTTCAAAATGAAGAAAATCAGTGAATTCAGACGTCAACGGGCGCGCATGAATGGCCGTGGAGACTTCCTGCGGGTGGAGGTGAGGGGGGGGGGTCGCTTTTAATCTGGGACTCTAGTTCGGACCCTCAGCTCCTATACGCAAAAAAGTGACACTTTCATTTCATTCTAGATTTGAAGCTTTCGTGACTGCAAGGATTCATATTCTTAGGTTTTTTTCGGTGAAGTCACGTAGGTAAAATTTTTACAATTAAAATTAATAAAAGTTGAATTTTAAAAAATCACGACGTTTCGGAGGCAACACAAGCTTCCGTCTTCAGGTGGAACCGTCACAGCACGATAGCTGTATCAATTCATTTTCATTTCAGCCCGTTCCTCAATGCCCCCGGCGGCTTGGCAACTTTACCGCTGTGAATCCGATGCTGGTTTCCCGACAAGATCCGGGCTGGGTAACCTTCGATATCCTGCTCGGGTAAACATTGAGCTCTCATCAGACATATTCTTAGGTTTTTTTGGTAAAGTCACGTAGGTAAATTTTTTTTTTATAAAAGTAAAATAAAAAAAACTTTACCGAAAAAACCTAAGAATATGAATCATTGCAGTCACGAAAGCTTCAAATCTCTCATCAGACAGTTTGGCCTGGGATGCAGTTTACACCATCCTGATGACTATTCTAATAGGGAGGGGGGGCGGGGGGCTTTTCCCCGCCTCCATGTGCCACTGACTCCATGTGCCACAGGTGGTCTCGCACTGTGGAGGCTCGCGGGGTCGATCTCTCATGGCAGGCGACGGTTGAAGCCCCCAGGCAGGTGAATCACCCCCCCTCCCTCCCTCCCTGTCCACCCAGGAGTGACAGTGGGTGCGTTGCAGTTGATCGATTTGAAGGTCACGTGTTGGCGGTGGAAAGTCCGGATTTGTATATGCACATCCCTCCACCCCCCGTATTTTTTAAACCAAAAGTTGGAGGGTGCGGCTTTTTACGTTAAGCTTATTGCCCTTCCCCTGGCACCTACGATTCGCACGGTTGGCTCCGTACGGTTCGAAAGGGTTCAACATACATACGTGTACGTACACAATCCGGCAGCTGTGTGTGACCATACTTGCGTAACTTTATTGGCGAAAGGTGAGCACTACGAACCCGGCGAGCCGAGTTCGAATCACGCTCACGGCCACCACCACTAGTGACGATTGTTAGAACCAGTCCTGGGCCTTCCCTAGGTCGACTCGGCCTCAAATGAGTACCTGGTATGGTCTGTAAACATCCACACGAGGAAGACGAACGGCAGCAGAGCGTGGAGCTGGCCACCTACCCACTCCCTTGTGTGCCAGACCGGCCTTCATATGCGCTCGCGAACAAACAACACTTGCCCCAACAATCTGCTAAGGCTATAAGGGAGATCTTAGTCTTGCATTACTTTATGGACATCTGGACACACACATTTGCGGGGGCGTTTTACGTCCCGCGGCGTCGTACGTTCCGGAGAATACGGACATCACCTCGAAGACGAGAGACAGACACGCAGACACACACACCGGGATCAGTGTGCGAGACAGGGACGCAAACCCGGGGGTGTTGGATCGAGGAATCACACCCTCCACCACCCCTCCACTCCCACCCCCACCACCCCCAACACCACCATCCCCACCACCCCCACCACCTCCTCCACGTCCACCGCCACCACTCACGTAGCAGCCACGCCCGTGTCCGTCACGCCGGTAATTCACAGCGCCACCCCCCTCCACCACCCCCTCCACTCTTACCACCACCCCCAACACCACCATCACCACCCCCTCCACCACGCCCACGACCATCCCCACCACCACTCCCACCACCACCCCCTCCACCACCACCGCCACTCTCACCACTACCCCCAACACCACCCCCTCCACCACCCCCACGACCATCCCCACCACCACTCCCACCACCACCACCGCCACTCTCACCACCACCCCCAACACCACCATCCCCACCCCCACCCCCACGACCATCCCCACCACCACCTCCTCCACCACTGCGATCACTCCCACCACCACCCCCTCCACCACCACCGCCACTCTCACCACCACCCCCTCCACCACTGCCACCACTCACGTAGCAGCCACGCCCGTGTCCGTCACGCCGGGAATTCACAGCGCCACCCCCACTAGGCACGACGCGACCGTGATTGAGAGTCGCAGTGGAAGGCCTATTTGCCCTTTCCTGCATTCGGTCCTTAGCTTGGGGTGGGGGGCGCGGGGGTCAGCCAAGGAAGGGCCGGCGTTGGAATGGAGGCCGCGGTTTCGAGATGTTAACTCCCTCGCCTGGTGTACAGAGGGTCGTGGGGTCGATCCCGACCTGACGCCTGCTGTATATTTGGAGTTTGCGTGCCTCCCTCTCTCTCACCATCATCACGGTGGCTAGGAGATGTTAACTACCTCGCCTGGTACGCAGGGGGTCGTGGGGTCGATCCCGACCCTGACGCCTGCTGCTGCTGTATATTTGGAGTTTGCGTGTCTCTCTCCCTGTGGTCGCGTGGATTTTTCTCCGGGTCCTCCGGTTTTCCCCCCTCCGCATTTAGAATGAACACCACCACGCTTTTAGACTATTTGGCTGCTGCTATTAATTTACACGTGACAAGCCACTTCGTTGAGCTATCATTTGTGATAGCCAGGTCACTTCTGAAAAGAATTACGTAGCTCCGTGGACCCTTGCCTGGTAAAAACACATTGTCCTGCGGAGGGAGCTGGTAGGAACGTTGGGTTGCTCGGTCAATGGCCAGGGTCAACGGCGGCGTTGTGTATTCCGCAAATATGCCCGACTGTGAGGGCGGGCACAAGCCGGCGTGAGTAGGTTAAACGTTGAGTTTTATAAGGGCACCACGGGGTGACCAGCCCCTCCCCACCCAGCCCCACCCCTCCCACCCCCCACCCATCCCCACCCAGCCCCTCCCCACCCAGCCCCACCCCTCCCATTTTTGGATGCACGAAGGACGGACGGACACAATAATCCCCTGTGGGCTGGTGTAACCAGGAGGTTCCTACCAGTATAAAAAGAGTGTTTAGAGAGCCGGTGTCTGCTTCGGGGGTGGACACTTGTTGACGTTGGTTGCACGGAGGCAGCGCAGTGATGATGCTGCACTCACCGATCACCCCACTCACTCACCGATCACCCCACTCACTCACCGATCACCCCACTCACTCACCGATCACCCCACTCACTCACCGATCACCCCACTCACTCACCGATCACCCCACTCACTCACCGAGTCACTCAACTCGCTCACTCACCGACTGTCAGTCGCCTCCTTGCCACTCTGCTATCGCTACTACAATGGTGACTCTTGCCGTGCACTTCACTCGTTGATTCCTCCTCCGGGGTTGACGAGGACTCGGTCTCGACCACACTTCACGCCACAACAAAGATCCCCCGTATAGCCTTAACAGACTGTTGGGACAAGTGCTGTTAGCGAGCACCTATAAAGGCCGACACGGCACACGGGGAGGTGGATGGCCAATTCCACGCCCGGCCGCCTTTGTCTCCCTAGTATCGATGTTTACACAGCAGGTACTCATTTGAGGCTGAGTCGACCTAGGGAATGCCCAGGACCGGTTCAGATAATCGTCATTGGTGTTGGCCTTGAGCGGGAATCGAACTCGGAGTGCCGGGTTTGTAGCGCAGCGTAGCGCTAACCACTCCTCACAATCACTCACCCACACACTCTCACCAACACTGCAGTTCACAACAACTCACTCACCCACCCACTCACCACAGGCAGGGCACAACTCACTCACCCACCCACTCTCACCAACACTGCAGTTCACAACAACTCACTCACCCACACACTCACCACACGGCAGGGCACAACTCACTCACCCACACACTCTCACCAACACTGCAGTTCACAACAACTCACTCACCCACACACTCTCACCAACACTGCAGTTCACAACAACTCACTCACCCACACACTCTCGCCAACACTGCAGTTCACAACTCACTCACCCACACACTCTCACCAACACTGCAGTTCACAACAACTCACTCACCCACACACTCTCACCAACACTGCAGTTCACAACAACTCACTCACCCACCCACTCACCACACGGCAGGGCACAACAACTCACTCACCCACCCACCCACCACACGGCAGGGCACAACAACTCACTCACCTACCCACTCACCACACGGCAGGGCACAACTCACTCACCCACACACTCTCACCAACACTGCAGTTCACAACAACTCACTCACCCACCCACACACTCTCACCAACACTGCAGTTCACAACAACTCACCCACCCACCCACTCACCACACGGCAGGGCACAACACTTCCCGTTCCGCTTCTTCCCATCGCGCTACCCGACTTCGGAATTCCCTCGCGCCATCGCCGTCGTCTCCCCCCCCCCCCCCCAACTTCGTCTGACCTCAAGCGACCGCGTGAACCCCTCCTCTCATTTGTCTCACAGGGCACAGCGCGGTTTGGTGGTGTCCGCCCGATGGGTTCAGCAGCGGCCCGGGGCGAGCCGCCCTGGTTCCTGGAGCTGAAACGGTGATGGGCCGCCAAACCTTTGCCCGCGCCGCGTGCCTGAAACTAATAATAATTAAATCTGGAAATGACGAACAAAAATCCATCATCAACACCACCACCATCATCACCACGACAGAAAAAACAGCGCAGGCAAGGTCACGGATAAAGTCTGGCCGTGTCGCCCACCATTCCCCTCCTCCGGTCATATCCAAGATTTCACGAACTTTTGTTCGCATTCACAATTTCATCAATGCCACGCATGAAGGAATTCACAATAGGCATCAAATTAATTTGCTTTGTGGCACTATTTCACCCCCCACCCGTCACATTCTTTCTGCCGATGAGCTCACGCAGAATGGCCTGAGACGGTGCTGAGAAAAAGAACTCGTTTCACAAAGGCCCACAGGCGGATGGGGGTGATAGTAATTTAATTATTGAAGGTTAAATATAACCTTGTCTGTAACTTTTTTTGTGCAATTCATGTCTAGGTATTTGTGCGGTTAAAGCCACCAATACAAAGATATCCTCACAGCCTTCACAGATTGGTGGGGAAAGTGCTGTTAACGAGCACCTATGAAGGGATGGGTAGTCAGCACCACGACCTGCCGCCCTCATTTCCCCAGTGAGGATGCTTACACATCGCACCAGCTACTCATTTGAGGCCGAGTCTACCTCGGGGAGGCCCAGGACCGGTCCTGATAATCCGCTCACGGTCAACACCAGTGACGGAATCGAACTCGGGTGGCCGGGTTCCGCGGAGCGCAGCGCGGTGAACGTTTACGCGTGCACACAAAGACAAAGATCCCCCGTGTAGCCTTAACAGACTGTAGGGGCAAGTGCTGTTAGCGAGCACCTATGAAGGTCGGAACGGTACACAAGGGGGTGGGGTGGCCAGCACCACGCCCGACCGCCTTTGTCTCCTCAGTGGCGATGTTTACACACCGCACCAGGTACTCATTTCAGGCTGAGTCGACCTAGGGGAGGCCCAGGACCGGTTCAGATAATCGTCACTGGTGCTGGCCGTGAGCGGGAATGGAACCCGAATCGCCAGGTTCAATGAAAATGGGGTATGCCGATAGCATAACAATGATGTGATAGAACAAATCTGAGATCAGATTTGGAATCGCACCCTGAAATTAGTCTAAAACAGCTGCAAACGTCCAGGCCAGAAAAAAAATCGTTTTTTTTTTGTTGACCAGTGTTATTCACATGTGTATCTGCAGCAGTGCACTCGGGCAAGTGTGCCCAGTGTGTGGATAGGAGAGATCTTCTTGGTTCACTTTAACCTTGGTTTCTGTGGACCGTCCTAAAAATCGAGCAGAGCATGCTCGAGATCCGAACAGACATCTGTCCCGTGACATATTGCTGACATCACAATTGGGAAAGCAACTGGGCAAACGAGAGCAGACTTGGTGATTCATCAAGACAGCAAGAAAAAAGGACACGTACCACCCCGTGTTATGCTTAACTAACTTTATTTAACAAAAAAACCCCAGAAGAAACAAAACTCCCAAAGTAGTATTAATAACCATCATAATACAGTAAATATGTAATTTCACAGAAATCAGGAAAAACGGACAGCCCGGGCCCTTGTCTACAAACTTCCAACAAAGCAGCGATCCCACCCTGAAAGGCACTCAACCAGACCACCCAGAACATCCAGGATATGCAGAACCACACACACAGAACAGATGACACCCAGAACCACACACACAGAACAGAGGACACCCAGAACCAGACACACAAAACAGAGGATACCCAGAACCACACACACAGAACAGAGGATACCCAGAACTACACACACAGAACAGAGAATACCCAGAACCAGACACACAGAACAGATGACACCCAGAACCACACACACAGAACAGATGACACCCAGAACCACACACACAGAACAGATGACACCCAGAACCACACACTCAGAACAGATGACACCCAGAACCACACACACAGAACAGAGGACACCCAGAACCACACACACAGAACAGATGACACCCAGAACCACACACACAGAACAGTCGATACCCAGAACCACACACACAGAACAGATGACACCCAGAACCACACACACAGAACAGATGACACCCAGAACCACACACACAGAACAGATGACACCCAGAACCACACACACAGAACAGATGACACCCAGAACCACACACACAGAACAGATGACACCCAGAACCACATACACAGAACAGATGACACCCAGAACCACACACACAGAACAGATGACACCCAGAACCACACACACAGAACAGAAGACACCCAGAACCACACACACAGAACAGAGGATACCCAGAACCACACACACAGAACAGAGGACACCCAGAACCACACACACAGAACAGAGGATACCCAGAACCACACACACAGAACAGAGGACACCCAGAACCACACACACAGAACAGAAGACACCCAGAACCACACACACAGAACAGAGGACACCCAGAACCACACACACAGAACAGATGACACCCAGAACCACACACACAGAACAGAGGACACCCAGAACCACACACTCAGAACAGATGATACCCAGAACCACACACACAGAACATGACACCCAGAGCCACACTCACAGAACAGATGACACCCAGAACCACACACACAGAACAGGACACCCAGAACCACACACACAGAACAGAGGACACCCAGAACCACACACACAGAACAGAGGACACCCAGAACCACACACACAGAACAGATGACACCCAGAACCACACACACAGAACAGAGGACACCCAGAACCAGACACACAGAACAGATGACACCCAGAACCAGACACACAGAACAGATGACACCCAGAACCACACACACAGAACAGATGACACCCAGAACCACACACACAGAACAGATGACACCCAGAACCACACACACAGAACAGATGACACCCAGAACCACACACTCAGAACAGATGACACCCAGAACCACACACACAGAACAGATGACACCCAGAACCACACACACAGAACAGATGACACCCAGAACCACACACACAGAACAGATGACACCCAGAACCACACACACAGAACATGATACCCAGAACTACACACTCAGAACAGATGACACCCAGAACCACACACACAGAACAGATGACACACAGAACCACACACACAGAACAGATGACACCCAGAACCACACACACAGAACAGATGACACCCAGAACCACACACACAGAACAGTCGATACCCAGAACCACACACACAGAACAGATGACACCCAGAACCACACACACAGAACTATGGATACCCAGAACCAGACACCTGCAACATCCACACACACAGAACAGGACACCCAGAACCACACACACAGAACTATGGATACCCAGAACCAGACACCTGCAACATCGAGGATACCCAGAACTCAACTGCACCGAGATCCCCATGTCCACTCAACTGCAACAAACCCATAAAATATGTAATGGTAATTATAATGCCATTTATTTATCTAGGAAAGCCTAACCGTGTCTCCCGGGGGGGGGGGGGGGGGGGGGGGAGTCCTGCTACATCAGGACTGGTTTCCATTTGCTTTATTGAGTGCGTTGCGTGCTAGAGGCTGTCTCCGGAGTAGCCGGAGGTGGCTTCTTGCCACGCAAGCGGGGTGGCGGTAACGCTCAACAAGTCCGCACACAAGGGGACGGGTGAACCCACTTTGCCGTACCGCCACGTCGCATCCCAAGAAACGGTCTGGCAGTGTCACCAGACCGACGTGATCCGCCAACACTTGCCTTTGCAAGCGCTGGATCACCGGCATCTACCGCCGTGGTCACAAAAAAAGAAACGGCGAGGAGGAAACGAGCCGACGTTTTTTTGAGGACGGTGATAACGTTCTTTTCAAAAAAGGGGGCATCTCAAACGCCGCGTTCTCACGTGCACCCAATTATTTGTTCACGGGAGATTGGCAGGCCTGGAAGGGTGGCACATGAAAGAAGGTGACACGAGCGATGTTAAGAAACCTTGCCTCAATGGACACTTTAATATTTTTTTGTTACTCCAATTGTAACATCATGAATAGGTTTTTATATAATTATTAATATCCATATTTAAGATAAGTCCATAAAAACGTGAAGGCAAATTCTGCTAAGTGACGTTTACCGGGATATTTTTTTTTAAAAATAATCCTTCATCAT
Source organism: Lethenteron reissneri (assembly GCF_015708825.2). Classification (NCBI taxonomy): domain Eukaryota; kingdom Metazoa; phylum Chordata; class Hyperoartia; order Petromyzontiformes; family Petromyzontidae; genus Lethenteron; species Lethenteron reissneri. The sequence goes on along the minus strand of NC_083815.1, from coordinate 2,175,058 downwards.
TGCAGCAGATGTTCTTAGTAGCAGCACAAGAAGGCTGCACAGGGGGTTCACCGGTGTCAATATTCACCACAGGCCAGAGCCATCTCACGCGTAACCATCCAGGGGATGTGCTGAACATCCAAGAAACCCAGGGCCAGACAAAGCCAGGTCACCCATAACATCATCGACAACCAGAGTGCCCATCAACCAGAACATTAAAGACACCCGTGACGATTGACCTATAACATTCAAACACTCGAACGCTCACGAAGATATCCCCATACATCAAGAACATCCTACACACCAAAAATATCTGAGACGCGACGATGATATCCAGGACACCATGGAACCGTCCTATCTGAGACCTCCCAACACGACCAGAATATCACGGACACCCACCCACCGCAGGGCATCACAGACACACCGAGGGCAAGAGGAACTCCAATTTTAGGAGTGCGATCACCTAAAACAGCCCGTTCACATCCGAGGACAAAATAAAAATATAAACTGTAAAATATATTACGCACACAAGCATCCGAGCGTTATGTAATGACCGCCACCGATTAGGAGTGTACACACAATGTTTCCCCCCTCCCAGTGTGAACTATCATGAGGACGACCCCAGGGAAAGTGCAGGAGTTCGGGGCCAGAAAAAAGAAAGCCACGGATACACCAGAGATCACTTACAACTGTGACTGCGTAACTGGCAAATTAACCGCAATCCTTGCCATTTCAATGATTTGGAATTTACACCTGACAACGCCGCTTGCAAGATGAATTTGTAATTGCGTCCCGGGGGTCTGGCTAGAGGGGAAAGGTCACCCCACCGCCTGGACGGATCACGACGCGTGGCGTTCGTTCGCCTTCGCGTCCGTTTTGGGTTCCACGTGGGGCGTGGAACCCCGTCATCATGACCAGAGCCGACGCTTGTACGGCCATTTGTTGTCAACTCACGGCCACAACGAGGGCCTTCTTGTGCCATCGAATAAAGACGGCAACTGCCGCATCGCATGACGCTTTCAGACGCGCTTCTGCGGCCGTCTGGAACGCTCTTCCTTTCCGATATCAGGAAGCCACTGGAGCTATGCACTTTTAAATCGTCATCTAGATTGAAAATGCATTTCTTTAGAACTGCTTTTTGTGTTTAGTTTGTTGTCCTTCCCCCGCACCTCCAATTAGCACGGCTGGCTACATAGGGTGCGAAATAAGTTCAACATGCATATATATAGAACCCCGTCCTCGTGGGGGGAGGGATTTTTTTTTTTTTACCAAACCGCACCACGTGAAGGTGGGGAGCATAGACGTGAAGCGCTCAAAGTACAGCACAACAGTGGATTCCACTGCAGCACTGCCTTCAGCTACCCACCACAGCCCCTGAAGCTCTATGGCAACCTGTTAGGTTTCCTACATTGCACCCCACAAGTGTTTCACCCATTATTGTTATCGTGATTATATTTATTATTATTTCCTTGGCGCAGCAGTGCTCCCGTCAAGTCTTCGAGGCTTGTTATCAGCAAGGTCCTGCTTTATATTTAAACATATTTAAACTCAACACATTCGTAAATAACACTGTCGCCTTGCAATTAAAAAATGAAAATAAATAGATGACGTTTCGGGCAATGGTCCTCCTTCACAGCACATGGAGGCACTTTAACGCTTTGCTGCTACTGCTGTCATCAACTGCCAGCCGTGTGGTCCTTTAAACGGAGCTTTCATAGCTCAATAGGCTTTACTTGGGAAATAAACTTCTGAAAAGTTTGACCTCTGCCTCTCTGGCCTCTTCCAGGTGCTGTGAAGGGCCGTTGCACAGAAACGTCGTGTATTATAACATACTTTTTTTCCTCTGAAAGGCAATGTTATTGCTGTTGACAAATGTGTTGAGTTTCCTTTTGCCGTTCGTGCGCTCCTACCAATGCCGCATCACCAACTAATTTGCTTCAGTTGAATGTCAAATTGCTAATCGGGTACATCTTTTCACGTAGAGGCAACCGGGATAAACCGGAGAAAGCTTAAGAGATGAGGAGGGGAGGATGCTCGAATCTCCACTAAGCAGACGGCCTATCAAACCGACTTGCTGTCCTGCCTTCCTACGGGCACCAGCTCGTTCCGCTGGAGGTGGGGAGTGGCGCTCGTTGAACGACGCAAACCCCGGGCGTTCCGTCGACCCCTCCTCAAAAGCCGCCGTGATTACGGGACGTGCAAAATAAAAGAGTCCCCAAGACATTGGCGGCTAAGCTGCGGCGAATGAAATCACGTGCGCGCGCGCACCGGTTATTGGGAACCACGAGGGGGGAAATAAAAAAAAATGTTCAAGTAAATTCGGGAGAGAAAACGGTCAAAAATATACACATGACACCCGAGTTGAATATGAAAAACATAAAATACGGTCAACGATACATTGATATTCACACCATCCAACCCAAAAAAAACCTCCATTATGAACACAACATAGACGAGTGTAACGGGTTAGGTGCAGAGCGAAGCAAGAGTGAAGACGCCGACATTGCGTCGCCAAAGCGCTCTCGTGGCGCTCCACACGCAGTGCGGTCACTTGTTTTCAAGAGGAGGTTTTTGCTTCACTTTGCCGGGTTGTTTAGAGATATAAAAAAAAAAACAAATAAAACCTGAACCATTACTTTCAACATTTTTACAGAGGCAGCACTCGCGACATAAATGCTCGTGACAATATCTCGGGATCGCGAAAAATATTTCACCAGCTGACCATGTAACGTGGGGCCACGAGTGGACACATGGCTAAATAACCCAGCAGTTGACAGCATTACGATACATATAAATAAAACTCTCTTTTTTTAATAAGTTAAAATTAACCTATTGCTGTAATCATCTTCCTAGAGCGTGACAGTACGTTGACATTTCAGTAGCAATGTTTTCCACTTTCAGTTTTCCGGCCGCTTAGAAAAACAGCGTCTCAACGGCCCGAGCCATCGGCCACGCGGTCCACAATCGCTCTTCCGAATCGCCGAAACCCGATCGCCTTGCCCTTGCAAACGACTATGTTCCAAACCCACGGATAAATTATATTTGTTGGCGAAAGCCCCCACGTTTTAAAAGTGGCTTCGTTGCACGTCCCAGCGATTCGTTGCGCACGAGGGGCGTGTCTGGCCAAGCCCTCTACAGCACAGGCCACGCCCCTTTTCTGGTAAGCCCCTCCCCCCCAAGTTGTCATTGCAAACGATCGTCCATAAGAGGTTTTTAGGGTTGGATCGCGTAAATATAAATGTTGTTAAACCCGTCACGTAAAGAAAACATGCCAATTCGTTACTAGTCCAGCACACCGGTGCGTTGGAGAATAAGCCCACTCGAATAGTAAATGCTGTAGGTGTTCTGTTCACGTGACAAACCTTACTAATTGGCTGTGTCGGGTGGTTACGGGTTTAACGACACATTTATATTTACGCGCTCTGCCCTAAAAAAGACTCCACCATGGCTAATATTGGTTGCGAAAGCCTCCTCCCAAGCGTTAGACCGTGACGATCGTGTTGTGCACGTGGCGAAGCCGCGTCGCCACCAATCGCCGAGCAGACCGACACCGTTGCTCGAGAGTCTTGCCTCTCCTCTGAGCAACTCGGGTTGCACCAACCGCTCGCAACCGGCAACGGAGACGCGTCCCGCAAATGAGCGATTCAATTGCGTGCAACCAGGTCGCGCGAAAAAACACAGATCGCCGTTGTCCGCCGATGGCCGAGGTGCCAACTCCCCCAAACGAGACGGAGGGTGCGATGCCGCCGTTACCTTCCTCCCACACTGTCGGCTAAGCACGGTGTGCGGTAGAAGGTCAACAGGCACACAGGGGGTAGAAGGTCAACATGCACACAGGGTCACGGCTCAAAGAGCCTTGCCTGGTGCAGCAGTGGTGGCGATGTCAATCAGCGGAATGGAGATTTCCCATCGCACTGCTTTGGCCGATGAGCCGCTTCTCGTTACGCGATCCGAATGCCAAACCCGGGCCGTGTGGACGTCTTCGAGCAGCGGGCCGTGGGGGGGGGGGCAAACAAACATCGGGACGATTGTGGCGACTGACACGGAGCGCAGTAGGACCAAAGCGGGCGGGAATCGGAATGGGGGGGAACAAGACGTGATTACGTAATAGCAAAACTAAAATATCGATAAAATATACCTAAAAGATCCAGTGTTTGCAATGATAACGACTCAAGATATAAGTTAAAAATGTAAAGGATTTCCTCGATAGAAATCCAGCGAGTTCAGTAGTTAATTTTTAAACGGGCACAAAAGCACGTTAAATAACTTTTAAATAAAATGCCGTCAAGTGTGCCAAGAAAAAACCAGAACCCAACAGGTAAAAACGCAGCGCGACCACATTTTACAAAAACCCTCGGTGACCTGTAAGAGATGACGCCCTGGCATTGATGCATCGTTATATAACGCGTAGAAACGTCTGTACAGTATACGTATATATATAAAAAAAAATCCTCTCCGTTTAACGAAAGCGAAATGGCATCGACGGCTGTGAACCCGGGCGGCGCCAGCGTTGGGGGCTCTCCAGCGAGACGTTGGTCCAAGCGAACACCGTGAACACGTGTAGCGGGACTCACGGGGCTCAAGGGGGCTCAGCGCCCCCACCCCACCCACTCTCATTCGCCACCTCAGAAGAGTTACCCGGCTCTCGCGTTCGCTCGCTGCCCACAGCCTACAGCCTACACGGCCGAAAGCTCTTCAAGCCGGACTCGTGGAGTCTCGGAGCGCGCGGCACTTGAAGAGCCACACCGCACACGGACTCGGCTCGTCAACACGTGCGCCCTTGGACGCTTCAGTCTGTACCACGTGGCCCTGCGAGTGGCAAACGTGGGGCTCTTTCTGTTTTTTTGGACGTAAATTTTCGTAAATTATTTATATATATATTTTAATATATTTTTTATCACTAAGGAAATATACTTTAATTTGTTTGGACGATTATTGTCCAACAACGAGGTTCGCGGGATCTCTACGAGGCGAGCGCGTGGTAGGCCGAGGCTCGCGGTGACCCCGTGACTACGTTCTTTGTGCCCTCTAATTTTTGGACGTTCGTTTTTTTTTACCCAAAAAAATCTGAAATGATTGACTCCTTTCAAAGATAATTTCAGCCCCCGTCCAAAAAGAGTATATTTTTAACCGTCGCCTATTACGCAAATGAAGAGGCAAAGCAGCTCCTGCACCACCTTAGGGAACGAGCGATGACATTCACACAACGGACTGCGGAGCCTTCGCCAAATCCAAGGCTCCCTGGCTATGAATTTCCAATGCCCTCGATCTATAATAGAGAGTCATGAGCGGTGATACATGAGTCCGTGGTCATTCCGCAATGGAGTTGTTAGTGCTCCTCCTGTGGAATATGGGCCACGGACTTCAAAAACTAAAAACTACATTTTAGTTTGTAAAAGGTTTCAGTTTGGTGTTTTAACATCTCAACACCTGTTGTGTTGCCAGAAAAATAGGGAAAACCTATCCTACGTTTGATTTCACCAGGTAAAGCCCCACAGAGCTATATAGCTCTTTTTCAGTAGGGACCAGGCTATCACAAATGATGGCACAACGACTGTGGCATATCACGCGGAAAATTATAGGAGCCAAATGCGCATTGATTTTAAATGTGGAGGGAAAAACCGGGAGAATAATGTACGCGACCACAGGGAGATTAGACACGCAAACTCCAAATATACAGGCATCAGGGTCAGGATCGAACCCACGACCTCCTACACACCAGGCGAGGTAGTTAACTTCGCATGCGCACCATCAACATATAACCACTCCAGGCTCGTCACCTACCCGCTTGGCCGACAACCGCCCGAATCTCGCTCCCTGCATTCCCTACACACGAGCTCGAAGGACTGCTCTCGCCATGCGTGTGCCTGTGTGTGCTCAGTGTTCAAGTTGCCGTGTGCCAATCATTACGAGCATTGTGCGATAGTCACGGACGGCAAAGCGAAACGCGAGTCGGTGACTCCACCAAACGCTGGCTGGCCAAGCGTTGGCATCACCGCAAGCGGCCCCATATTAAGCCGTGCCTTTTGAACTGGTCATGTCCCCTGACCTCTCGTTTCTCTGGGTTCTTCATCATGGCCATTACAACTTAATATTCATACCGTTGCCTCCCATGCAGTGCATTTCGGGACTCACCCTGTGGCTGCTGTCCCCGTGCGGCCAAAGTGAACGTCGCAAGCGGGGCATTGGTCTGCCACTAGGTAGGGGCGGATGTTGCTACGTGACTTTTCCCAATTCAGTAATGTGCGAGCAATTCATCGCATTTTTCGAATTTCTCTCTACTTCAGACTGTTGGGGGGGGGGGGGGGGGGAGGTGAATCCTTAGCGTCACAAAAAGTCACATTCGCACACGACGGGGGCACACGTCTCTGCTGGTCGTCGATGGGCGGCCTTGATAGAGCTACGTCGGACGGACGGCTTGTCGTGTCGCCCCAAAGCGGAGGACGGGACCTCCGCCGACAACCCTTTACGCGAAAACAAAAACGCACAACCAAGGAACGAATGGTGAATGCAAATCCACAGTGACGTAAAACCGGGGAAGAGCTTGCAGAAAAATGAAACGGTGCCAATGTGGCCAATAAGAAAACATGGGTAAACGGGACACGTCCGAACGACACCCCAATCGGCAATAGGTTAAAGGAAAACAAAGCGATATCGTTACAATTTTGTTTGAATAAATGTCAACAAAGTGGACGTGCCAAGAGTCAGGGTGCCACGCTCACGAGCTCGGCAGCCCTCGCCTTCCACGTTTCAGTTCGCTTCTTGCGCTCTTAAAACGCTCGCCCAGAAATATATCCGGGCGAGATTTCTTTGATTCCGTTCAGGTTCCGCGGCTGACGACGTCTCCCTCGGCACTGCCTTTGGTGCTGTGCTGCGCAGTGCGGTCGTTCATCAATCCGTTCCAGGTTTTCGCTTTCAGCAGCGAAGGCAGTAAAAGTAAGGAGTGTTCACCCTTCGCTCGGCGCACACCCATCATTTTACGGCGCGCGATGGCAACAAACCGCAAACGATGCTCGAATGTCGCTCTGCAGTTGACGAAGAGCCGTCCCCATCCATCTTCATACCTTTTGCAATAATCGTTCACAAGAAATAATTCGTACAAGTCAGCCCTCTCCGCTTGCTGGCATTCCTTGAAATGCCCACACGTAGGATCTAAAACATTTTTCCTTTTGCCCCTTGCGTGCGTGTTTTTTTTTCAGGTCTTCCAGGACGTCTCCTCTCTGCCCCACGCCACCCTTCCCGGGGTCCCTCGCCCACGACCCAACTGCGGACGATATAAAAAAAACGAAACACCAAAAGCAAAAGTAACAAAATAAAACTCCCAACCGCAGGCTCGTAAACGATGGAGGAAAGTGGCATGCCGAGTCGTGGAAACGGAGCAAAGAGGTTGGTTCAGAGTCGCCGGGTCATGCCGGGTAACCGTGGGTCACACCGGGTCATCACTCCCGGTCCTGCGCGCCCTTCATCTGGTTCCACATGCCGTGCCGCGAGTGGAAGTAGTGGTAGAAGTTCCTCAAGTGCAGGCGCTCCACCTCCAGACCGGCCTGGAGTACCCTGCAGCATCGCGCGCCAGACAGCCACACGTGGGTTACGAGATGAAGACAAAGATCCCCCGCCGCACAGCCTGAACCAGACTGTCTGAGCAAGTGCTGTTAGTGAGTAGCACCTACGAAGGCCGACACGGCACACGAGGGGGTGGGGGTGGCCAGCATCACGTCCAGCCGAGTCGACATAGGGGAGGTCCAGGACCGGCTTGGATAATCGTCACTCGTATTGACTGTGAGCAGCAATCGAACCCAGGTTTCCGGGTTCATGGTGCAGGGCTCTAACCACTGCACTACCGCTCCCCACGTGGGTTACACACCCACAGTAGCCTGCATGGTCTTCAACCATCCAAGCACTATCCGGCTTAGCTTCTGCAATGTGTCGAAGCGAATTCTGGGTGATTCGCTCCTCAGGCCCTAAGCGTAGACTGGCGTTTAACTCCTACACGATCTGCCTAAGAGATAAAATTCCGATTCGCGGACGCGCGACAGGATGCGTGAGTCAACGATAGCACGAATCGAATTTCATCAACGAGCCGATGTATTGTGATACACCCAGCGGAGAAAGTGACCCCCCCCTGGCGCCCCCCCACCTCCCATTTTCACAGCGGACTTTTGTGAACGTCCATAGAGTGTTAATGACACACACACACAAGAGGCAGGGCGACTTACTGACTGACAGGCTCGGTGATGGATAAAAGCCGTCTCATTGTTCATTGAGGCTCGCAAGGGTGTGGTTACTCACGATGATGATTGGGACGATGATGGAAATCACAAAGAAAATAATAATAAAGCTGCGGTTGGTAAAAAGGGAGTGAGTCATGCAGGTGGCCGCGAAGGATTACACCTCGCCCGTGTCCTTGCACGCCGCAAATCTCTTCCCGGATAAAAAAAGAAAAGTGTGAGCGCCCCCAACAATTAATTAATTAACTCCTCCAAGCAGCAAATAATCTCATGGGCGTTCCTCAATTAACCTGCCTGCTCAATTAAAACAATCTTACACTTACGGTACATGCGTCAAACTGCTCCGAGCGGGGAATCGACGCCGTTCGATTCGCATACGCTGTACACGCTACAGTAATTTTGCTGGAGCGTTCACACCTGATGACAGATGCTTGTGTTGCTTCCAAAAAGTCGTGATTTAATTGAGTTGTTTTCAATTTTTATTCATTTTATTTTTTACCTACGTGACTTTACCGAAAAAAACAAAGAGTATGGATCCCTGCAGTCACGAAAACTTCAAATCTAGAATGTACACAACAATTCACGGTAAAATATTTCTACAAACCTCATCTTGATTTGAATAATGACCCCCGCACCATTCGCAGGTCGAATCGTTTTGTGCGTCGCGGTCGGAGCGAGCGGCAAAGGTCGCGAGTTTCAAAATTCCCGGTCGGTGGACGTCAGTGGACGACTCGCTTTCAACCGTAGAAATGTGGAATTTCACACAACACCGGCTTGGGAAGGCCGTGAAGATGAGAGATAAGTACCGCCCACAAAACGACTTGGGTCCCCTACTTGAAGCTCCTCTCTTCGGAGTGGAGCAGTCCGGCCAAAAGGACATCATAGCTCCTGTGCCATGTGCGTGGCTACTTACCGTTCCCGTGCGTACGTGCATCTATCCGAGCGAGCGAGCGTGCGTACTCGTGCGCGTGTTTAATCGCCATGCGAGGTGTAACGTCCGCACCTGTCCAGCAGCTCCCAGTCCTCGCCGCCCCAGTGGTCGCGGAATTCCTGCGTGTTCATCCCCCCGATTCCATCGAAGTCCGACTTGTAGATCCCAAAGAGCCCAAAGCCGTTGACCTCCCAGTAGCCTGTTCGGCATTACGGTCGGGGGAGGTGAGGGGGGAGGGTGGGTAGGGGGGTCAGGCAAGAGCCATGGACACAGTGGGGGGGGGGGGGGGGCCATAGAGGGAAGTGGGGTGAAGGTTCAGAGGGGTGCATCGGTAGAAAGAGGGGTTAAACAGAATCCATGCGTACACGCGACAATCCTCGTTTCAACCACGTTTGGAATTAGACTGTAAGATGACAGCGGTGCTGTCGGTTCTGTTTCTTTGTCAGTCCACTATGGCTGTACTTTGCCAAAGCTGGTCAGCGCGAGGTCGGTGAAAGGGGGCGGAGGACGCACAGGAATGGCTCGGATATCACTCGCCACTGGCCGTGGCTGTGATTTACACTCACGCCCGCTGTTGTTCATAGTGCAGTGTGCTAACCACACTGCACCACCGCTCCACCGGCTAAAACACTTCACCGCTCTAAAATCACCACGCTAAATGAGCACGTAACCATTCATGCCACCCCCCCATCAACCCGCAGTCCCGCCAAGCTCCAAACATGACCTGGGGTCACAGTTAAATGGACAACAGTGATGTAAGCTGAAATTCAATGTGACTAATCGACGCGTCGTTACCACGCCTTGAGCGTGTCACCGCTTTGAGCTCTCGGTGTGCTATTGCCTCATCGATCGGATGAGCAATCGCACAGCAATCGCTCCGGTCTCGACGACGATTAACAAGAGCACACACTAGGCTCGGCCTCGGACGCAAACTGAGCTCCGCGCTCTGCCCCAGTGAGCTCCACGCTCTCCCCAACCCAGCTCCACGCTCTGCATCTACCACCGGATCGGGAGCTGCGGCCGCGGTTTGGCAGCAAGGCAGTGGGTGCGGGCGGGCCAGAGATGTGGAAGAGCGGCGTGAGATGGCGTCAGTCCGCCCCCACGCCCCGCCTCACGTTTTGTTCTCAAAGAGTGTTTTGAGTTCCCCTTGCGCCACGCTCGTGATTGGCCGCTCGCTCACTCGCTCACCTGCCTATCATCCGAGTCCACACTCGCTTGATGGACCGACAGCCCGCCCCGATCGCCGAACTCCGTTGCCTAGCTGCCCGTTTCCTTGGTCGCCCATTTGCTCGCTCACTCTTGCTCCCACCAGCCCGCTTAATACTCACGCATTCATCCACTGGACTGTTGACCTACTTCCAGCATGATCACATGTTCACCCACTCGCAAGGTTTCTCACTTGTCCATAAACTAACCCGTTCGCTTGCTTGCCAACCAGTCAGCTCACTTGCAAGCCTACCAACCGACCAGCTCAGTTCTGGCCCATCCTCTTGATCACGCACTCGCGCGCCCGCTAGCTCGTTCGCTTGTGCGCACGTCACCTCTGCCAGTCGTAAGGCGTCTGCCTCTCACGTGCCCCCCCTCGCTTGCACGTGTGCCAGCCCCCTCGCTTTGCCCGGCTCTCTCACCGTCGGGCTCGCGCGCAGACTTCCCGCACGCCAGGCGCATGACGATGGGCGCGTACGCCATGTGGCCCTCGACGCAGTGCTTGCGGATGTTGTCCACGATGTCGTGCGGGAAGCTCAGGTGGAGGTCGCACAGGAAGGTGATGCTGTGCGGGTCCTGCAAGCGACATGCAGACACGCACACACACACGCACACACCACGCAAGCCACAGTCAACGCATCGTCGTACATGCGAGTAGATACTGCCAGGAATATCAACATCACGTGGGGATCGATATAAAATATGCACGGGGTGAAACGATCCCCGTGACCGATACGGCATTTGTACAGTAATGGATTGATGAAGACCTGAAGATTATTATCGGCATGCAGCAAACCTTCCGAGTGTGGGTTCATCAAGGAGATGCACATCGAGTCTCAAGACTCGATGTGCAATTCATTGAGTTTCAGGAGGGTGGTGTATTGGGAAGTTTGGCCACTGCAATTAACGATGCCTTCTGCTGCCCACCAGATATCCCTGCAAAACTTGAGCAACCTGTATTGCACGGTGCTACTATCCACGCTCAACTCTACTTATAGTTTATTACAAAAAAATTTTTTTAGGATATGCAAAACACGACAAAGTCATAAATGTGGAGTGACAATGTGCATAACTGTGTTCGCATCTCAAGAAGCTGCACAATAACAACGTTCATTCTCTTCGAAACACAAACGCTTCAACTCCACAACAGCTGAGAAACCGGCACGAGCCCTTGGCGACCAGGCCTCTCGGGGTGACACGGCGGGGTGGCAGCACCTCAAGATGGCCGACACGAGCCTGTCACCAGGCCGCGGCGACGCAACTTACGCCACGGTGATCGCAGATAAATGCATTAACCTGATGTAAGCCGCTAGCGATGGATTACACGCAGAGAAGGGTGTTTCACTGGCGATGACCGTGATGACGGTGGCTCGGTGAGGAGGGAAGAGTGGGCGATGGCTGCTCCTAGAGCTCCTCAGTGCTCGGTGCACGCACGCGCACACACAGAGATGAAACAAGCGGCCCATTACCCTAATGGCAATGTCATCATTGGCACATTAAGGGATAATCCCACGATAATTGCGACGAGCAATTTTATTTTAATTCGGCGTTCACAGCCGGCGCAAAATTATTTTGGCGCGCTGCTAACGGGCGGTGAGACTGGAAGATAAAAAAATTAATAGTAATAACAATTATAGGATTACCTACATGGGTCAAAAGCTCCCTTATTTTCAACCAAGAGCCCATGTGCAGTGCATTTCAGTAAATATCTAAAATGCGCTGCCTCACAGGCCATAGGCCCCTGCGCCAAAATTACATCATAGTCTAATTCGCGCGATGTGTCGACCAGTTTAAGCAACGTTCCCCCAAATTAACATAACTGTGCCATTACAGAGGCAATGGCACGGCTTTATTGCGTATCGCGCCGCGCGCAGCTCAGCGCGGTGTTTTCGGATTGTAGCGCGTGCTCTTCGGCCCGACGCTCGAGGTTTCGTCGCATGTGCTCGAGTACGGGGACTCCTCTACTTACGAACATTCGAATTACGAACTTTCAGAGATACGAACAAACCTGTCTGTATGTCCAGTTGCCTGTCCAGACCGAGAGTCGTAAGTTCAAGCGCCGCGCAATAGACAGTGGTGGTGGCAACTACATCTGCAGAACATGCAGAACCAGTGGCATTTACATCTACAGGAGATTATACAACTTTTAAAGCCATTCCCCGTGTTTAGTGTACATTCCGTACGTGTTTGGAATCGACAGGAGTAAAGTTGGATTTACGAACAAATCGAGTTACGAACAGACCTCTGGAACCTAACTCGTTCGTAAGTAGAAGAGTCCCTGTAAATAGCGTTTGCCTACTGCTGCTGGTGCATCCAATTCCTGAAGAAGCATTCAGCACGTGGAGCGAAACGTCGGACATCGTGCCGAACCAACACGTGGGTCCAAACTCGAAAACACGTCGGAGGGATGTGCCGCCAACTAAGCCATCATAAATATTTCACGCCGAGATAATTATTCCTTTATCCAGGAAAGCCTCAATGAGTCTCAATGCTGCTTTTTTCTGAGCGTACTGCCTCGGGGTGTTTGGCCAATGCTATTAATAAGCGTTTGGCTTCAAGTGGGACAAAACCCGAGTACAAAACCGACACGTACGGGTGGGCAACGCTCAACGCCTCGCACAGGCGGTTTTGCAAGCCCATTGCTTGCACCGCCATCTCCTTGCATTCCCCGCGCCGACACCACCCGGTATTCCCCGGACGTCGAGCGTTCCCACCAAACGACCCAGCACCAAGGGCTCGCCCCCCCCCCCCCCACCTCGATGGGACACGATCGTTTCTAGGTAAATCCGCCAACTTCTGGGCATGCGCTGCCACGCCCGGCTAAAGCTGCCACACGAAAGAGTTGAGGGGCGCGGTCCCAGAACTTAACCTCAACCACGGCTAAGTCGCGGTAATTACGGGGATCGGCGCATTACGCGGGCCTGCCGGGGTAGGATCACCGGCTGCCGCTATTATGGCGTGCGGCTGTACCGCCGCCGCCGCCGCCCACCGCCACCGATTTCACCGCTGACGTCAGGAGCGGCACTGCGATTAATGCGGTCACCACGGAACGTTGTGGGGGTCTAGCTGCACGTCTGCCGGCACAGCCACATCGTTGTTATCGTCGTTGCCGTCGTCGTCGTCGTCATCGTCGACATTATCGTTGCCCAGTTGACACCACAGAGTGTTTTTGCCATGAGTGACGTTTCCCCAACACTCGAAGAACACCCACGCATCGGAGGGGATAACACTCAAACAAGCTGATTGCAAATCTGATGGACAACAACATGGGTAGAAAGCCACAGAAGAGACAGAACGGTCAGCCACATTCCCCAACCACCCAATCGAATTCCACAGAAACTGGATTTACTGCCTCTAAACCGTCGATTCAAATCCATGTAAATCCACTCGACCTCACTACACGAATTCAAAAAACGTGCTCCCCCCCCCAGTCCCCTGTCCTCCTCCATCCGCTTGCTAATTGAATAACCTTTCGTTTCACGCGACTGAAGAATGGAGTGTGCTGTGTTGCTGCCCTCTATCGCTCGCACTGCCGTGCGGTAGTCAGACGTGTTTATCCGCTGCGGTGGCGAGATGTTAGCCACCTCGCCTGGTATACAGGAGGTCGTGTATGCGATACTGACCCTGACGCCTGCTGTATATGTCGAGTTTGCGTGTCTCTCTCTCTCCGTGGTCGCGTGGATTTTTCTCCGGGTCCTCCAGTTTTTCCCCCTCCACATTTAGAAGCAACTTCACGCGTTTAGAGTACATGGCTGCTGCTATAGACTTCCACGTGATAAGCGACCACTTCGTTGAGCTGTCATTTGTGATAACCAGGTCACTTCTGAAAAAGAGCGAATAGCTCAATGGGCTTTACCTGATGAAAAAAACAGTTTAGTTTAGTCGCTAAAGTCTTAAACGATGCTAAAAGTTTGAATCTTGATTTAAAGCTTTCGTGACTGCAGGAATTCATCCTCTTTGGGCCTTTCGGTGAAGTCACGTAAATAGAAATAAAAGATCACGACGTTCGATCGCAACACACGCGATCGTCTTCAGGCGATCGAAACATCGTGATCTATTACGCTAAAAGTTTAGTTTTTAGGTTTTAAATCGCATCGCGGATTGCGTCTGGTGTGACCGACTCAAGGAGGAACAATGCGGAGAAACCCGAGCGGCTCGCGCTGGGGGCTGTGAGAAGCCGGCGGCCGTTGGGGCCTGGGGAATTTCTAGGGCGTGGCGTGATGAGGCGCTCCCATCGGGGTCTCAGGAACTCCTTCTCCCTCCCACCAAAGCAATACAATAAATTGCGGCAACTGAAAGAAAAGCAAACTGCTGAAGTAATTTAAAACAACCTCCGCTCCCGCCTCCCAGCACACCTTTCCCGTTCCTCTCTATCTTCAGTTCTACAAAAACGTTTAACGACGCCGCACGTACACACGTGCCAAGCAGATGTGCCACCCACGGTTGCCAAGCAACCTTCAACTTGAAGGTGAAGACAAGCCTGGAGGATTTGGAACGTACTTGCACCGCCACAGTCTGGAACAAGAGCAACCAAACCTCGCCCATGTGGGGTTTCTTTTGACATTTTTCCACTTTCACCTCTTTTTAAGGCGATTAAACAAACCTGTCACGCAAGCTGAACTCTCGATTTTTCTTTATGGGCATCGGGAGGAGCGGTAATCGTTCCTCCCGTACACATTGCACGAGTGTAGCTGATGGAATGCAGCCTTCGCATGTCGCACACAGACGCACGAACATCCATCAATGACACACACGCACAGTGCACAGACGGGCAGAAGCACGTACGCACACACACACACAACGCAGCCAGTCAGGCTCTATCACCAACAATATGCCCACCGCCACTTAGACAGCGGCTATCTGCACTGCACTGATGCGATTACGGCGCTGAGTTTACAGGTGCCTCCAGCCAGGCACGCCCGCTGTGTTACCTACACACAGGGCGTTTGCTTTGTCTATATTTAATTGCGGCTTGGAATCCGACCGCGATGACGACGCGCGCGCAAACCGGCTTTTGTGAAAGTGCCACGGGGGTGGGGCGGTGGGGGGGAGGGTCTCTAACGTCTCCCCAACGTCTCCCCAACGTTTCCCAACGTCTCCAAACGTCTCCAAACGTCCCCGGGGGCGAGCGCCGCACGCGTTACCGTGACGCACAGAAGTCGCCGGTTTTATTTTGCCGACCGGGTGAGGTACACGTAGGGAACCCGTGGATTCGGAGGAATTCATCGGCCGGGGAAGTTCGTGACCTGCTCGCTCCTACCTGAGCAAGCGATTGGCTCGCGCTCTGCACCAATGGCACTGTGGTTACTGTAGCGTTTCGCCAATTTGTTCCGACGACGCTATCGGGATCGCATCGCGAGCGAGACGGGCCGTCCACGCGGAGCTCCCGCACACGGCAGTGCATGCAGCCCTCCGTGTTCGAGAACAGGCCCACTTGAAGTGGACACCGGAGACCCACTCCTGAGCTCGCTTACATGACGTCTGGTCTACACACGGTGGTGGGAAGCACTTTCTCGCCTGCTCTGCATACGGGAGCAATGTTTGTCACGTGACAGTCAAAGCGATATTGATGATCTCAGCTTTGGAATTTGGGCAAATTGAGTGCAGAAACAAATTTGGCAGCATTTTTTGTTTGTTTTGAGCAATTAGCATAAACCGGGCTGAGATCATCAACTCACTACAGTTGAGAAGCCGGGTCTAACCACGGGTGGGTGGAACCTGGACTCGAACCCAGGCCACCTCGCCCGGAGGCGATGTCAGGTGCTCACGGCAACGCGTGACTACCTTGATGACGTCGACCCCGGCTTGCAGGCCGGCCGATCGCTCAAAGTTCCCTTGCAGCTTCACGTAGTGATACCTGGGGCACGGGAGCAGGGGTGGCAACGGGAAAGAGAGTATGTATGTTGCATGTATGCTGAACGTCTTTCGCACCGCGGGGGGAAGGATAGTACAGCAGGTCCTCATTTAACGACGCGGCAGTGGTAGATGCGTTCCCGAAAAGTGCCGTGTTAAGCGAAAAACAATTTGCACGCAAATAATGTAACGATAAAGTTTGGCGAGATACGATGTACTACTACGCACACACAGCGAGATGGCGGGTAAAATGACTGAGTGTACGCCGCCGCGTTACTGTATCATTCCACGTACTGTAACATACCGCTCGGCCCTGTATCCTGAAAAGCCTCATTGAGTCTCAAAGGTCACAAATCGGGATTTTATTCGACCGATTTTCTTGACCGTTTTGCATATGGAAGTAAACTGGAGAAAACTTATGCACGGGAGGTGCTGGAGGAGGATGAGAAGGATGAGGAGGACGTGAATGAGGATGGAGAGAGTGAGGATGAGAATGGCTAGCAGAATGAGGAGGATGATGAGGAAGTGAGAACACCCACCGGGGGAGGGAGCTGCGCTGCAGGGCTTTCTCCACGTCCATGTCCTCGCTGGAGTAGTCGGCGATGACGACGCCGAAGCGCTGGTCGCCCGTGGCGCGGTGCAGCGCCTCCATGTCCCAGATGAACTGCTGCACCCAGCGGCCCTGGTTCTTCACTGCACCGCACGGACGCGCGCGACGGGCAGGTCAAGCACAGCGCGGCATTGCAGTCAACATCTGCGTGAACTAACTTAATAAATAACAACATTATATTCAGCTTCGTGCCAGCATGAAGGATTTGTGCGAGTTGGAATTCGAGCGTGAAGAGTGCGCGCCCCGAACCCATGCCTTCCTCCGTTTGTGTGTTCCCTCCCACGTGCACGTTTCTGTGTACGAACAAACCCCCCACAAAGCAGGAGCGAAAACTTCATCCGTGGGGACTGGATTGTCAGCTCGCTCTTACTTCCTTTGCCTTTTTTCCACGATGTCCACGATTCTTCTGTAAGGGGTTACGTCCGTGAGACGATAAAACGTTTGCAACTAATTGCAAACTTTAATGTTCGAGAATGGCCCCCAGAAGCAGAGATCACAGAACTAGCTCCGAGGCCCCCTCAATGTGACCTCTAGTCAACAAAGCACTTTCCAACACGCCGTCCCTGAGTTTAATGTTCATCGCGTGAGATTGTAACTGATATTTCCTTTGATTCTTAGTGTTGGAATTTAGCCAAATTAGGTGTTCGCCCGAACGGAACATGATGAGGGGTTTTGTGTGTGTGTGTGTGCAGTCACTGGAGACTGGGCTGAGATCATCAACTTTCTCCATCTGACAAACGCAGGATCTCGGGGGCTACCAGCTCAGCGTATAGAATAGTCGGGATACAGAGTGGTCCGAGAGACGACCCCCATTCCTTGAAACCGGTTTATTTGTTGTATTGTACAATGTTGCCCCGAGTGTTCCCAAAAGGCAATGTGAGGTTTCACACGAGAGACTTCACGGCCATGGACGAGGTGGAGGCCACACCCCTCGTGGACAGAGAGAGAGAGCTACATAAGCTACTTCGGTTTTTGCTCCCGTCAAAGACGAATGCTGCCACCTGCTGTGCCCACTGTTCAACAGCAGGTTGGAGTAGTCCTAGAGGAGCTCACAATCTGTAGACGCATGCAGCAATCCCTCGCCCACCACGGGTTTTTCCAACCGAGGTTTCGAGTATCAATCCATGGTAGTAGAGAAAAACCAAGCCGCGTTTCGCGCAGTGCGCTGGCACCCCCCCGCGCGTCCCTCACCGGGCACGACGAAGTAGACCATCACGTCCGGCTTCCACGCGAAGCCCCGCGGCAGGCACAGCGAGAGCGGCGGCGCGTTGGCGGCGCCACCGACGCCGCCGCCTCCGCCGTCGGCGACCTGGCCCGAGGTGCGCGCCGGCAGCGGGGCGAAGACGTAGTGGGAGAGGCGTGCCAGCCGCCCCGACGGACGGTGCAGCAGCTCCAGCTCCAGGAGGTAGCGGTTGCCCTTGACGCGGTCGCGGCGCTTCTCCACGTTGACCACGCGGCGCAGCTCGTACAGGCTGCGCAGGGGAGGGGGGGAGAGTGGGATGAGGTGCAGGTAAATCCCGTGAAGAATCACCGATTCACCCGGGATGTTGTACATTCTTTACGGTGGCCGAGCCGGCTCCGAGGTCGGGGCACCGAATCGGCTAAGCCGAGGGGGGTTTGGGTTCAAATTTTTTTGAGCATCTCGATTGTGGTAACGGCGTCATGTCGTGAGGCCAGGTGGCCCTTAACACCTCTCGCAGGTCAGTGCGGCGGAACGCCCCATTGGAAGGGGATGTCATAGGGCGAGCTCTGAGATCCCTTTCAAGCGACTTTCCCACTCACTCTAACCCATGAGAGTAATGTTCATCTCAAGCGTGCGTATGTGCGGGGAGCGGAAGTGTCACAGTTGAGCGCGGTTTTCAATGAACCCAGCGACCCTGAGTTCGATTTCTGGTCACGGCCAACACCAGTGACAATTATCTGAACCGGTCCCGAGCCTCCCCTTAGGCCGACTCATCCTCAAATGCGTACCTGGTACGGTGTGTAAACATCGCTACTGGGAGACAAAGGCGGTCGGGCATGGTGCTGGCCACCCACCCCCTTGTGTGCCGTGCCGGCCTTCGTACCTGCCACAACAGTCTTTAACAGCTACACGGGGGCCGGGGATCTTTGTCTTTGTGAACACGCGCGCACTCACTCGGGATGCACCCGGCCCAGGTTCTCCATCATGACGTTCGCCACAGCCTGGGCCTCCTCCTCTCGCAGCCGCAGGTTGCCCGACACGTTGCAGCGCAGGTCGATCCAGTCGGAGCGCAGGAACTGGAAGTCGGTCTCGCCGATGCTGAAGGTGCGCTTCCAGTCCGCCTCCTCTTCCTCCTCCACGGCCCAGCTCCACTTGCTGCGCCCCCCGCCACGGCCCCCCCGCCCTCCTGCGCGCCCCCGCCGCCTGCGCCCGTCCCTGATCCCGCGGCCGAGGTCGTCGGCCCTCCCGCCGTCGTCCTCGACCGCTCCGGCCCGCGCGTCGTCGCCATCGTCGTTCGGGTCAAAGGACGACAGCGAGTTCCACGGCCCCTCGTTCCTGCCGGCGGCGGCGTCTCCGTCGTCCCCGACCGCCGCCAGCGGCTCGGCGCCGCCCCGGCCCCTGGTCGCCGCGTGGGTAGCCCCTTTGCGACTCGGTCGTCCCAGCGCTGGACCCCACGGTTGCCTGGGGAGGCTTCGTGCCCGTTTTTCTCGACCCGCGAGCCGCGGTTGTTGTCGTCGTTGTTGTCGTCGTTTCCCGCTGCGGCTGCCGCCTTGTCACCTGGACCGCCCCCACGTTCCTGGCCGCGGCCCGCGTGGTTGGCGAAAATGACCTCTGACCTGCGGTCGCCGTTGCGATCCCGCTTCCGTTTGGCCATCCTCCGCGAGCTGGCCTCGTTCCTGCGTGGCTCCTCGTCGGCAGCGTGCGTGGGGGGCGTGGTGGATCTCGCCGATGCGGGGGCCTGGGAGGCGGCGGGTTTGATGGCGCCGTCGGTGGCGTTGGCGCTCTGCGGCGGTCGCGTGCCGTTCTTCTCCGGCGCCTCGCCGACCTTCTCCACTGCTGCCCCTTCGTCTCGGTCGCGCCCCGCCACGACGCCGCTTCTGGTGGCGACAGAGGCCCCCGTGGGTATTTCGCGGGAAGCGTTCTTGCCGACTCCCCCGGCATTGACGAGGGGGAGGTCCACCGCCACCTTCTGCTTTGGATCCACGTCGTTCGCCCCTCCTTGCGGGCCGAGACCGCGCCGTTTAGAAGGTTGACGCTTCTTATTACCGATTGCCACTTCACCATCAGCAACGTCCTTCACCACCACACCGTCCCCTCCTTGGGCTGCGGCGGCTAAACCGTGACCAGTCTTCCCTCGCGTCCCTCTGGTTCCTCACGTTCTTACGCCTCCTCTTTGCGTTGTGTGCCGCCTTGTAGGCGCGAAGGGCGGCCGCGGCTTCGGCGGATTCATTCCCCGCACCGCGAACCGCTTCCCGAAAATCTCGCGATTTGCCGCGAGGCCGAGCGGCGGCTGCGGCGTCGTCGTCGTCGAACCGACGCCGCGGCTCTCCGACCTCGGCAGCGGCGGGCGCAGCGAACCCATCGCCGCCCCCCCCATCCTCCACCGCTCCCCGTAGCACCGCGGGGCTCGGGTTGCCGTCCAGCCCGAAGAGCTTCCGCCGGCGTTGGAACGCGTAGTCGTCAAAATCGTCGCCGTAGTCCCTGCGCCGCGGCCCGGCGCGCCCCTCGTCCGCGGCCGGCCACGCCGCCGCCGCGGCCGCCCCCGCCGCTTCCACCCGGCCGCCCGCCTCCCGGACTTCCGGCCGCTCGGGCCTCCTCCTCCTCTTGTGCTTCCTGCGCCTGCCGCCCGTGACGCCGGCACGGGGCCCGGCGGCCGGCTCCCCCAGCACGGCGCCGGCATCGTGATTGGCGACAAACCACTGCACGGGGAAGGCGCGGTTGTGAGGGGGGAGCGCGTGCTGCTGCTCCGCCTGGTGTTGATCGCCCCCCGCGGCAGGCCGCCCTGCAGTGGGCTCGTGTTCCCTCCCGTTCTCTCGCTTGCCCTCCCGCCCGTTGTCTCGCCCGCGTTCCCTCCCGTTCTCTCGCCCGCCTTCCCGCCCGTTCTCTCGCCCGCGTTCTCGCCGGTGCCGTCGATCCGGCTCGCGCTCGTCGTTCTCCATGTCCACCGCGCCGTGCTGAGGCGCATGGCGGCGCACGCGGTCCGGCGGGGCCAGCTCCGGCTGCTGCGGCTCCTCCTCCTGCTCTTCCTCGTCATCGTACTCCTCCTCGTCCACCTCCTCCTCGTTGTTTTCGTTCGCGGCGCGGTCGGGCAGACCGTCGGGGTGAATGCCACCGCCAATGCCAACGCCACCGCCAATGCCACCGCCACCGTCGTCATCGTAGAACTGGTCCCTGGGGTCCAGCGCTGAGGGTGACAGGGGTCAAGAAGCGGGAGAACGACGATCATAAACTAAAACTAAACGATCAAAATAATATTTTATCGGTAAGCCGCACTGAGCTATACGGGTCTCCATTAGAAGCGAACCTGGCCACAAATGATAGCTCAACGAAGTGGCTTATTATCACGTGGAAATTTAGAGCAGCCAAATACTCTAAACGCATGTTGATTCTAAATGTGGAGGGACAAACTGGAGGACCAGGATTAAAATCCATGCGAGCACGGGGAGAACATGCAAACTCAAAATACACAGCAGGTATCGTCAGGGTGGGGATCAAACCCACGAGCTCCTGTATACCAGGCGAGGTAGTGAACATCTCGCCACCGTATTGGATCTGCTTGGAGGGACTGCGCGGAGACCATACGGAAGAAGCAGTCCCGACATTAAATTGAGAACGCTTCTCGGAGCTAAGAGGATTGATCGAACAGCTTTCAACATAGTTCGTGGGGCTGAACACCGGGGGTGGGGAAAAATCGCTCATTTTAATTTCCCGATCAGAGGCGAGAGCTGACCAAGACGCAGAGTGGCTCGTAAGAAATACTCTTGAGGGGCAGGGCAGAGGTCGTAACCGGGTACCCTGATGCCCGCTACCCTACCCGATACCAGGCTATCCGTACCCGGCCGGGTATGGGTATCCGTTTGCGACCCTGGTGCGGCCGGGTACAGGGTATGGGTAGACAGTGAGTCACTGGTGAGTCACCGTTTGTCACTCATTTCCCAACGTCTTGTCTCTTCTCACAATTCAAGTTCCTAGAATCAACCCACCCGCGCCTGCAACATGGCTTCATCCCAGAGGTCGCAATCAGGTACCCGATACCCGTACCCTACCCGTACCCAGCCAGGTACGGGTATGGCCAGGTACGGGTACGGGTAAGGAATCAAAACCCGTTTGTGACCTCTGGGGCAGGGGTTGGGGGGGGGGCGAGCACGGCACGCGTGGGGGGAAAGCAGCGCGTTGTGGAACGGAACGCCGCAGGCTGTGCCGTGGGCCTCACCGTCCGAGCCCCGGTCCTCCCAGAGGCTGCCGTTGTTTTCTCCGTCCCGTCTCTGCGGCTGCTGAGCTGCGAGTCCCGCTCGCGGCTCCGGCGCGTCCATCTTCATGTATCGGTAGAAGCCAAACCTGCGCGGGTGGCAGCGCCAGTCATTTTGGAAAGCGATTTTTCCTCAGTTGGTGTGTAGCACATTTTGAATTCGTGACTAAAAAAACTCAACCAAACTTGTCAACAACACTGCCTTTAAAACAAAAAAGAAAATCGGTGACGTTTCAGGCAATGGCCCTTCAGGCAATGGCTCACAGGGCACGGAAGGGTCAATGCTTGAAACTTTACCGATTATATATATTATGTATAAAATATATTATTTTAAGGCATCGTTGTCGACGAGTGCGTTCACGTTTGCTGTTAATTGTGTTTTTGCACCCCTGCCGCCAATGCAGCATTCTTCAACGATTCATTCCACAGCGGCTCCTGGGGGCGGGGGGGGGGGGGCTGTGCTCCGTTTGGCCTGGAGAGGGCAGCACTCCATCCTCAACGCAACCAAAAACCTGACACTCTCACACGTGCGGCCCGGGTGTCTGCTGCTCTCCCCGTGTGTTGACATTTGAATTCGCATCGGCACTGACAAGGCCAAACGCCTGCGTTTAAAGCGATCAGGACCGGGCACATATTCTTGCCTCCATACACGCTCGGAGCGCTTATTCACTCGAATGCCGAGCACACCACGAGTGCCAGATTGTGAGTTCAATTCTGGGTCGACGTTGACTCGGTGCACCATTACCACCACCACCGGTTGTACTGCAAGAAAGGCAATAGGTGTGCAACAGCGCATCAATTCAAAGCAATTCTTACACTCACGATCACACGCATCGGACTGTGTGCGCGTAAGCATCAATTACTTAGGGTTTATGCAAATCGATGTTACGCTTGGAACAAAGCAGTGAAAAATATAAAACGGGCACAACAATGAACCAAAACCGAGAAACAACATTAACAAGAGGGTTAAAAATAACGAGACGGAAAAATAAAAGCTAATGTTGAATTTAACCGCGGTCCTAAATCGTGATGATTCATCGCGTCGCTGGGAGGGGTGGGTCGTTGCACGGCTGCCTGGCTAGTTAACGCCGGCTGCCTTCGTGTTCACTACGGAGCGAGCGAGCGAGCGGGGCTCTTTCTGGAGGGAACATGCAATTCCAGCTCCTGGCTCCGGATCAACAACACAGATGAGCATCGTCCGACGAGTAAGTAATGGAGCATCTTGCCCTCGGAGTTCCACATCGGATTACAAGCACGAGGACGAATTAACATGCCGGAGGTCAGACAGCCAGATGGGGCACGCTGCCCGCTGCTTCCAGTCCTTCCGTGATGTTGACGTTGACCGTCTCCTGTTCAAAATCCAGCTCCGATCCAAGCGTCCATGCTGAACGTGTCCAACACCGCCCTTTCCCACCGGCAAACCCAGGCCATGACGGTGCGTGGGTGGGCCCCGGCGGTTCGGGTCGTCTTCCCACTGGCTATTTGCCGAGTCGAGCCTCAACGAATCCGTGAAACTCGCAAGGCTCACAAGGCTTCTGAATCTAGCTCAGGAGTCGGCAAACCAATATATAATAACGAGAAGAGCAGCCATTTGTTTAAGAATTCGGTGAAAAAAAACTCAATATTTCAAGAGAGGCAATGCACTCTGAGTACAAGACGGTGCGTCCTTAATAAATTAAGTCACGAAGCAGTCCTTGAAGAGCTGCACGCGGCTCCGGAGCTGCAGGCTGCTGACCCTTCATCTAACTCGAGGCCAAGCAGGGCAAGGGGTGGGGTTAATTGATTTTCGTTATTAACCGTTGCTTCCGTCGGTACACTTGAATATGCGACGTGTGTGACTTCACTAGCACGGCTCCGGTTCTGCAGTGGAAAATACATGGTATTGGATCCTGAGCTATGCAGGACTGGCTTGGTACAGCCCCAGCTCAGCTCGGTTGCATTGGGAAAAGTAAAGGTTCGTCCCGGTCTTCCTTTGCTTCTCATTGTGTGCAAGAGTAGCAGCATTGGAGTTGAGCTCATCAGTCATCTGTGGCTGTTTTCATTTAGTTTTTTCTTTTTCACAATGTTGTTATGGGCGAAGACCCCAGGGCGGGCCCAGGACACTCTGGCAGGACTATGTCGCTCGACTGACCTGGGAACTGCCTGGGAATTCCCCAGGAAGAGTTTGAGTTTGTCGCCAGGGAAAGGGAGGTCTGGGGACTGCCCTTACTCAACATGCTGCCACTGCGACCCTCACCAGGGCAAGCGGATTGAGAAACGAACAATGATGTTCTGATTTTGCTATCGGTGTCACGTGAGACTTGAACGGCTATTCTGACCTCTTGCAGAGCAAAGCAGAGCCCCGTTTGTTATAGAATGTGCCCACAGAATCGAATACGACAGAACTACATCTGAGCTCCCTCCGACTTATTTCAACCACATACTAGGATATGCACCTTCATCACAGTGCAAACAAGATTTAACGTTCTTGACTTTCCTTTTGCCCTCATCTGTGACAGGGCTGAGACCACCAACTCGCGAGACTTGAAACCAAGGTTTAATCTTGGGTGACAGGAACCCGGATTTGAACCCAGGATCTCAGTCGACGATGGCTAATTGATTTGAACTCAGAACCACCCAGCCCAGCTGTAGATTTCCCCCACTCCTCATGTGGTCTGTCTTAGGAATCTTGAGTTGGCGCTCTTTGTAATTCAGTCACGAGTCCGATCCGAGCGTTACTGCTGGGAAAACGGGAAAGTGCCCAGGCTTCCGACTCCTAAAGAAGCTCTCAAACGTGGCGCAGAGTAAGTCGTCCTCTTTTGTTTTCTTTAGGGAGGCCGGCAGGGGAAAATATTCTTTACGGCTTATTAAGCGCGTTCCACGCTCGACTTGGATTAACCGGGCCCTTAAATTGAGGAGAAAAACTACACGATCTAACTCGCAGGTCTCGTGCAGAATTTACACCAAGCATTAAATATGGAAACAGTCGCGCATCATCGTCATCATCGTCGTCGTTCCCCGTGCTCCAACAGGCATTGGGGAAGTTCTTCATGACCAAAAGAATCCCTAAGGCTGCAGAAGAAAGTCCACATTGCTATGCCGGAGGCCAGTTTATCCATAAAACAAGGTTAACCAATGTTCTGCCTGGAAATGTACAGTATTGTATAAATGCTCATACACTGCAGAAACAATATAAACACGTACTTTGATTTGTCATTTGGCCAAAATCACCTTCAATGTGCCTGATCTCGTCAGCTCTCGCAAACCAAGCAGGACTCGAGAGGGAGCTCTCAAAGGGTATTTTGCCTACTCTTCCAGCGCTGGCCAGATGTCTCGGAACACAGGTGGGGGTAGCCACGCATCACACAAACCACACGCGATCAACCCATCGACGATCCGTGGCGTGCACCCATTTACACGGCTGGCTCGATCGCCGGCCGCGGCATTTAACTGCCAAGACGAGGGGATCGAACCCGACCGGCGACCTCTGGATGGGCAAGTCCAGCGTGCCGACCCGCAACGCCACAGTGGCAGCACATCTAAAATAATAATCGAGGGCCGTTATGCGAAGGCGTCCCAACGCGCTTCATTAAATATCGCGACGCGCGTGTCGCCCCTCGCCGTCGTACCCGTGGGGTTAGAGAAAGAAAAAATGAAGACGTTTATAAAATGAAGACGTCTGTCTCCACGCTGCCCCCCCCCCTGCCCCCCCCCCCCACAAATCGTGACACGTCCGTGTAACCACGGGCCCATGCAGCTAAACCACACGCAGAGCACGTGGCCAAAAGAAATCGATTTTTATATATATATTTTTTTTACTTCAAAGCGTTGACATTTTCCAATAAATTAAAATTGATGTTTGTTTCAACAATTTTACAGCTGGGTGCTCAGGATTTGAGGTTGCAAAAAAAAGCAATCCTAAATATAATAAAGAAACAACACACGTATAATAAATAAATAAATACCTGCACACGTATATAAACCGACGCATAGATCGGTCCGTGTCTGATTTGAAACAAAATGATTGCTGTTGATTCAAAGGTGTGACTTGAATTCTCATTTGGAGACCGTTTAACCCATTTGCTGCCTGATCGCACGTCCACCCTGCGACCCCGCTGACTTGCCCACCGATCCCTGCTTGACTGCTGACTGACAACGGATGTCTCCCCACGTATCGATCTGCCCGCCAAATGAACCCACCTGCCCCGTTTACTAATTTAACAGTGGCCTCCTCCATAAAAAAAGGATACACTAATGTGTGTAACAACAACTACAAATGTCGAGTTGAAAACCCGAGACTATGATTGTAAACATACGCAAGCTGGGGAGGGGTGGGGCGATGATTATTTTGCCGCCAACACGACCACGCACAAACGAGAACACGGCGGCGAACGCAACACAAACGAGGCGGTGAAGAAAAGACGATATTCGATACTCGATTCGAATCGTGGCCACGTTTCTTGACCTTTTTATTGGATCGCCATGCGGTGTACTACGAACCGGCATTTGTCCATCTGGTTTAATGGGGGTCCGCGGGTGCGCGCCTGGATCATGCGATTTAGTCGTCAAACAGCATACCGATGAGAACACAACTGGAGTACGACCGCCCGGTACAACTAGATCACAGCTATCCGCTCGCGCGAGCGGTCCTGATGAACGAGTTATTCAAAGCAAAAGTAAACAAGGTTGACAGTTCAAATGTAAAAGCAGCATTGAGAAGAAGAGCTGTGTTTGTTCCTAAGCTATTCACATATTTGCCCTGCGGTTTACAGTGTTGGTAAAGGAGCACACCTTTTCACATCCTCGAAGCCGAGCCAGGTCTACGATTAATGGCTAAAACCACTTCCATTAGACTCAAAGAAATGCGCGCGCGAGGTCGTCCGGCGCAGAGATGGAGCGATAAAAGTTGGCCCCGTTGTGCAGCCGCTAAACGGATTGCTGCGAGGCCGTGAGAGATGGCGACAGGGAAGGCCTTCACCGAGCAGTGAAGAGATCATGGCTGCAGCTGCTGCTGCGGCTGCTGTTGCTGCTGATAACATGATTCGGTTGTAATTGAGTAGAGAAAGAATGGCGTAGATAGCCAGGAGCCAATCTTCACAGGGAACGTGTGAGGCTCGGTGTCCGAGCAAAGAACAAAGAGTGTTAGAAGTTGATGAAGAACTGGTCACTTGGGGGAGCAAAAAAACAAACCGCGACAATCGCAGGAGCCCAACGAAAGAGGGGAGGGGGTGTGCCCTCTCGAGCGGAATCACAACGTGGGTGACACCGAGACAGCCCAGTGGCTGGGGGGGGGGGGGGGCTAACGCCGTGTTGGTTGGGGGCGCCCAGCCGGCACCGGCGAGATTCTTTGGTTTGAATCCGAGGTGGCCACCCCCGCGATTGCTCCGGGGTTCCCAGTGGAGCGGATTGATGGCCTCAGCCTGGTCGGCGAGGACCGAAGGGGGAAGGAAAATCGTTACGAAGAATCTTGTCTTTCGGTTTGGCTGAATCCAGCCGTGCGGATGATGAACGTGGGAGAACCAGGCTTCGGGGGCTGTTCTCTGACACGGGATGCTGCATTGCTCGCCCAGGAGAGTTCCAAAATGATAAGCGATCGCCTTGCGATACGACGCCGAAAATACGAGTGGAATTACAGTCGAGGGAAAAAGACGGGGAAGAAAACGGTCCAGCGCGCACACAGAGCCAGGCACTGTGACCACCGGCCCGACCGTGAGCCCAGCAACACCGAATCGGGCCGGGATAAACCGTACGGATCACCTGCTGAGGTGGTTGGCCATGGCGACTCAGATGTCAGGGAGCCAAGCTGGCACCGCCAAGGTCCTGGGTTCGATACCAGGCAGCAGCCTGCGATTAAGCAGACTTCTCGAGTTGAGTGAGCCAATGGTCTCAGCAAGGCCACCAATGACTGCTAAAAAAAAATCACCCCGTTGAATTTGGTCTTGTACAGTAGTTGGCTAAATTCCACCTCTGAGAATTGTTGTGTTCGTCTGACTTTAGCGCAATGAGCAGTGGCAGTGGGTGGGAAACTGCTGACCTCTACTGAATGGAGCAAAGGTCACTGAAAGAGGTAGCTCTGTAATGTCCATTACCGTGGAGCGTTGTAAACTCCTCAATCCGTATCACGACCACCGGTAGCGACATCAGCATAAAATCATGGAAAAATGACAGCAATAAATGTAATGCTGCCGAAAAGTTTGAGGAGATCGTGAACTTAGGCGCGTGCAAGAGCACGTGCACAACCAGCCAGCCGGATCTACAGAACGCACGGCAATGATGACAACGCAGCAAGAAAAGTTCTTCGACGTCTTTTGACAAGCGAAGACGAGTTTCTTCATTAAAGCGCGGAGGCCTGGCGCCCCAGCGTTGAACGCGGGGGTCGCGTGCTCGATGAGCCGACCTTTCTGCCGCGGCAGGCTTTTTTTTAAATATCAAGAACCCCCACGGTCGCATCGCCGCTTTCTCCTCGAGATCCAAAAATACGACGAGGTTGACGCCGCGCGCTCGGAGCCAACGCACCAGCCCCCAATCGTTGCAGAAAAAAAAAAAATCAATTTTGGCGGTCGGCAAACGGGCCGTATTTTTATTACACGAGTGGTAGCGAGAGTAAAAAAAAATTGAAATTAATGGCAGAAAGAAAGTTAAACTGGCAACACGAACAAAAGGGTAAAAAAAAACCCGCCAAGGAGAGGGTTTTGGCGCAAGTACCTCTCGAGGTAATAGGCGTTCTCCCGGTAGAAGCACTTGTTTTCCGTCTCCATGTGGGTCAGCCGGGTGTAGTCGTTGGGGTAGATGTAGGAGAGGTACACCTGCGGAGCAAAGACAAAGACCCCCCCCCACCCCGTACAGCTTAACAGACTGCCGGTGCAAGTGCTGTTAGCGAGCACCTATCAAGGCCGGCACGGGTGGCCAGCGCCACGCCCGGCCGCCTTTGTCACCCTTGTGGCGATGTTTACTAGACACCGGCGCCGGGTACTCATTTGAGGCCGAGTCGACCTAGGGGAGGCCCAGGACCGGTTCGGATAACCGTCACCGGTGTTGGCGCAGCGTAGCGCTAACCTCGACACCACCGCTCGCCTGAGCAGCAGGGGCGCGCGCACACACGCGGTCGCAGGTCAGTCGTCAACCGTGGGAGCAAACAACCTGGGCGGTGCCAAGCAGCGTCCTCCCTCTCCGATAGCAACCTCAAAAGAGTCGCTCGTGGTAATTGCCCGAGCAAGCTCCCTTCTCAGCTGTCAGTGTGCTGCTGCTGCTGCCGCCGCCAGGTCAGTGACTTCCACTTAGCCTGCTCCGCCACTTACCAGCATCTCTCTGCCACCTGGTGGGCAGGGTCAACCGAGGAGCAGCTGGACACAATAGTCAGGAGCTCGGCGCACTAGCAACAATGGTCACCCTATGGCAGGGTGAACCAACGAGTAGCTAAATACAGCAGGCAGTCGCTAGATGCATTCGCAACAATGGCCCACCCTATGTAAGTTTCATGCTTCTGTAATTTCAATGTAATTGTACTATTAAACGAATAAAATTTGCGGATTCTGCGTAGGCATTATCCACTTTGAGGAAGGGCCATTTTCCAAAACTTCGCATTTTGTACAGTGTTATTGACAAATTGTGTTGTGTTTTTTTTGTATTTGTGCTAAGATCAATCCGAATATAATCTGCCCAAGCCAACTTGCACAACAGGAAATGTATTACGTAACAATGATTTATGTTTGTACAATATTTTCGATTTCTCACATCTTAACACGGTTTCTTTTTGCTCCGATTTCCATTGCTGTACTTTAAATATATTTTTTCTTTCGGAATTTTAGTAAACCCAGGTCACATCTTACAAACGAAGCTCATCCTCGTCTCTTAAGTTCTCACCCCGGTCACAGAAAATAAACTCGGGACGCCCAAAATGCTGCAGTCGGCAGCGACCGTGCCAAGCAGGTCGTCGGGGCTTCACCAACGCTCCCGACTCAAAGTCCGGATTGGACACGAAGAGCAGAGATCCCCACGACACACTCGATAACAAAGTTACGCGTGCCGTCACAAAGCCTGGCTGGCCACACTGCGGTTACCGCACCGCTCACAGCCAAGCGCTGTCCACACGGGAGGCTAGGTAGGAGCTCACTGATCCACGCGCTTTTTTGTCTGAAGTTCAACGTACACATACTAAGGGCTCCGTCGTTTTCCAGGGAGGCCCAGACACCGCAGGCCATGACCAAACCAACCTGAACGACGCATTCTACTAGGTTGTCAGAAAAGAGGATGAATCAATCTTTCCACACCAAGTCGGAAAGGTGGCTCAGTGCACTTGCCATAAATCTGAATTTACAATGTACCAGAGGTGTGGACTCGAGTCATGTGACTTGGACTCGAGTCAGACTCGAGTCATGAATTTGATGACTTCAGACTCGACTTGGACTTGCATAACAATGACTTTGTCCCACCTCTGAGGTGTGGACTCGAGTCATGTGACTTGGACTCGAGTCAGACTCGAGTCATGAATTTGATGACTTCAGACTCGATTTGGACTTGCATAACAATGACTTTGTCCCACCTCTGCAATGTACACCCAACAACTCCAAATATGCAAACTACAAGTCATTTAGTTTGAAATTACTTTAGCAATGCACCTCGAGCAAGATAATTAATCGTCATCATATTACAATGATGACGATTGGATTTTGATGCAACAGCCACATATACTCCCGGGGCATCTCAGAGCGATTCACATCTCATCTCAGCACATTTGAAAGGGCACTCCCAGTGGTAGCTGTCTCTGTGTGGCACAAGGTGACGCAGCGCCTGGCCTGCAGACGAGCATTAGCCTGGCAGTGGGGGGGGGGGGGGGGGGGGGGGGGGGGGTGGGCAATGATTGCGGCCGTGTGTGATCCCCAATTGGGTAAGCAATGGCGGAGCCAGTGGGGGGGGGGGGGTGGTATGTGCCCCCCAAATGATCCAATCGAAATCCCTAATTTCGATCGAATCATTGGGGTTTATTAGTAATAAATCAGCATTTTGTGACTCCCACTGCCACTGTGTAGCATATTATTATTATGTGCCAGGGACTCTATGAAATGATTGGACAATAGTCTGAGTCCATAATTGGCAATAAGTAACGGAAAAGCAGTTATAAGTGACTCGCAGAATTGTGCACAGTTGCGTCTACAGTACACGATTTTCCTGAAGGCATTCACCTTCAGCGAGCGCGATGCCGATCACACAACACGGTTCGAATTCGACCCTCGATTGATGGCTGCGCCATCACCGCACACGCGTCGAATAAAAAGCAAGGGGCAAGGCCTTACTTGCTAACAACTCCTCTATCAATTCTCATTGCTGGAGGGGTTGCCTCCCTTACCTGAAAATCCTGGCTCCACCATTGTGGGTAAGACCGGTTCCCAAAATGAGGGCATAACCCAGCACAAGCAGATACCCGGCTGGCGAAAGGTACAGCCTGTTCTCCTATAACGTGTGTTGTTTTCATGATGCGAATTGGATATAATGCGGTGAATGCATTAGGGAACACACTTTTTATAACACGGATGTGAATTGGATGTAACACGATGGAGTGAATGAAACTACGTCGCGCGAGTAGGAATAAGCGGTCGAACGGCTGCCTCGGCGTAGCATCACACAGGGCATTGGGATGCTGCTGGATGCTTCTAAATGCTACCCACGCGCCTCAGTCTTTGTTCGGCCTGCGTACACATCCGACGTGTTATCGCGAGTTTTTGCTTTACCCTAAATTGTTTATTACAACACGGATGTTTCCATAACGCGGCAATCTTCGGGAACGCAACTACCGCCGCGTGACAGGAGAACGAACTGAATCTGCACTGAAGTGGCACGGGTTTGGGGGTGGGGTGAGGGTGAGGGGGTGGTTGTCAATCGGATAGGGGGGGGGGCGGTACTCACGAACTGCAGGCCTTGGTAGCGGTCGAGGTCGTAGCCGTGCAGGAGGTACGAGGGGCGGTACTCGCAGTCCGGCAGGATCCCCTTCAGCACCGTCGCCTCCACCAGTGGAGCTGCATCGCCGCGGCAGATTGGCAAAATGAAACGTCAACAAGCCGGGCGGAATCGCGCGCCGGAGCCTCTCGGAGGAACCGCAGCTGAACATTGATGTGCGCGTGTTCCTTGTTTACAGCTGGGTGGTTCGCTCTGGGAGTCGTATCCAAGTCCTAGGATTCTACCTCGCACGATTCCAATAGGGATTCTATTGGTGTCATAAGATTCCATCCAGAGCGATTCCTGCAAGAGTAGCGATTCTCCTTTTGCGATGTAAAAAAATAAAATCTCCATTCACTTTCCATGGAATTCTAATGGGGATTCTGCTATGGCAGATTCCTGTAATGGAGTGGGATCCTATCACGATTTCACCGCAAATCTACATGAACTAAACTTAGGCTAAGCATTGCCAAAACCGGCTGGTCAAAACGGCGATTCTGGCCGTTTGCAGATGGGAATAAATGCCACTGCAATGTAACCGCTTATGTCAAGCAGGAGGTGTTACCGCATCAATAGGCTAACAAACATGATAAGCCACTTTGCCGAACTATCGTTTGTGGCCAAGTCGCTTCCGAAAAAAATAAGATAATAGCTCACAGGGCCGTCACCTGGTAAGATAAAATAAAATAGTTGAGTTCAATTCGTATATTTTTTTTTAGTGATTTGTTTACCTTGGCTATACATTGCACTCTTGCAGTGTTTCTGTATTGTTTATTGCTGTAACGTTCTGATCAGCCTTGACTGGACATCTGTGAAAAAGAGCTTTTCGGACTCCTCCAGTATAAATAAATATTACGATTCCGATTTAATAACCAAAGGGCACCCGTGCACAGGCCAGCTTGAAAGGTTCGGGGGGAGCGGAGGGTCTGGGGAGCGGAGGGTCTGGGGAGCGAAGAGGGTCAGGGGTCGTACTGAGGTAGAGGGAGTCGCGAGCGTCGGGGTGCAGCATCTCGGCCGAGTGGCTCGGCAGCGACGCCTTCTCCAGACCGCCCACGTGGCTGGCGGGAGACTGCGGGATGTACTCCACCTCGTTCATCTTGAACAACGAGTCGTCTTCGAGGAAAACGGGGGGGGGGGCACAATGAGAACGGCCAGGGTAATAGTAACAGCAGCAGCAGCAGCAGCGACATCCGCATTGACAAGGCTGGCGACGGGAGCAGGCAGCCCTTCACCCAACAGCGGAGAGAGCGTGGCTGACGATGGGGGCGACGATGAGAAACAGGTAAATACGACCGGAACCGAAGGTCACCTGGTTTTGTTGCAACGAAGGAAACGTGACACTGGGGGCGGGTGTTTGCGGAAGGGTTCGGAGATGGAAGCGACACGCAGAGACGCTGACAGAATGAGGCGCACGCACAGCCATGCTGCTCAAGGGGATAAACGCACAAATACATTTATATATTTTACAGCCAGACAGATGAAGTAAAGCTTAATTTAAATTACATTTTACACTTATGAACCTCGTGGAAGTCATCATATCAGCCCGAGATGTGCGGTAAGCTATATTTAATCAGAGACAATGACTAAAGTTAACTCATCTCTTCCCCCCCCCCCCCCCGTATCTCAAGTGTAGTTTTAGTCACGAATGAGTAGGAGTTTAATTTCACATTGATTCATCGATGCGTGTTCATTCTTACCCTCACGACACGCACGTCTAAATGCGGGCGATAAGTCGTCGATGAGTAAAACATTACGGGTGGAGCGGTGGGCTAGTGGTTAGCGCACCGCGCGATGAACGTGGAAAAAACCTGACTTCGATTCCTGGCCAAAAGAGTGACAACTGAACCAGCCCATGTCACAGCCTCCCCTACGCCAAGACGCACTGACCAGCACGGTCAAGTGTGGTCAAACATCCTCCACGACCTTAATCTAGCAGTGGAGAGGCTTTCATCTAGCAGCGGATTGACACAAAGGCCGCACCTACTTGCAAATTGGAACGCAAGCGATATGCGTCGCATCGAGGCTGACGCGGCGAAGGGAGCCGTGCAAATGAGATGCGAGAAACGAGGGACCACACCGATGAGACGATAAAAACAAATGGAACTGTGGTGGCGGTTGTGATGGGGCACGGGGGGGTGGGCGGGGGGGGAAATCTAAGGAGGCGGTGCCTACCGGTGTACAGGGAGAGGTGTCTGGCGTCGATGATGGCGAACGTGGAGCTGGGCACGTTGAGTCGCCACTGCAAATGGCAAAGACGCGGGCAGAGCTTTAGTCAAAGCGACGTGCTTGGGCTCGGCAGGCAGCCGTTTCGTTTCACCATCACACAGCGTTTGCTTGAAGAGTTTTCTTTGTTTTCACGGTGGCAGGGGTGGATGGAGAGTGTTGGGGCGGGGGGCGGGGGGGGGGTGTGGGCGGCTGGGGCAAGAAATTAAAGCCCGGATCAATACCGCAACGTGGCGTAATTTTCCGGGGCAGTGAATTTGAAAGGCGGCGTGCGCTTTTTAATTCGTAGCGAATCCTGTTAGCGGGGGCGGCTAACGCGACAGGGCTCAGACGCCAACCCCCCCCCTCCCGCCACCGCCGGGCTGGTGAGGAAAGCTGGGCCCAGCTCGGAAAGGGGTGGGGGGGTTAAGCTTTAATTTTGATTTTTCCACTCGTTGGGTTGCGATGGTCGCTTCGTCATTGAGCTCTTTGATGTTGGCAGCGGTGGGCGTTGGTTCCCTCCCTTACCCGTGAACAATCCATCGATGAGGTTGGCTTTATCGGATCCATTGGGGCTGGCAGTAAAGCAAGTAGGTTGGCGACTTGCCCATACAGTGAATGCAGTACCCATTCAAGGTCAAGGGGCCATCAAGGCCAATGCCGCTGTTGCGTCATTTTCTACCCCAGGATCCCGCAGTTGTTCCATTGCTGGTTCAGCAATCAAACCCAGGTCCCTTCTTGCTGTGGGGGTCACGAGTGTTAGCTCTGCGCTGACGGCCCCCCGGTTGCTTGCTGACGTGCGAATCCTCACCGCCACCTCCACGTGGTCGGTGCCGCGGTCGTTCTGCTTGTGCAGCACCTCGAAGTAGTAGCGCGAGGAGGTGGAGAGCCTGCCGAGACAAAACGCAAGCGTCAGCGGGCGACAGCGGCCGGACCTCCTCGCGCATCGACACGACGCCATCGGACGTTTCACATCGTTCTTAGAGGCTTGATTTCACTCGACCTCTTTGAACGACGAGGTGGCCCGGTGGCCCCCGAGGAGCCAACGCCGCCGGGTCAGAGCGACGAGTCGCCCGGCACCGCTGAGATCCTGGGTTCGGATCCCGGGTTCGGTTTTGGCGGCCCGTCATTAAACCGGGAGAGGGGGGGGGGGGTGTCAAGTGGTGCGAGTCGATGGGAGTCGGCACCGTCACTGATCCATCCCCCATCGATCAGTGTCAGCTCCCGCGTTCAGAGGCCGAGGGTCAACGTGTGGCGGCCCTTTCTCTCGGGAACAAGCGCTCGTGAAAGTCCCCGTGTGCTGGGATGGATCCACTCATAAATGTCATCCCCCCCCGCCTCTCGCGTCCATCTTTGTCTTCCTCTTTCCCCTTCTGCCTTCAGGTTTTCCCCAAGGTGGAGAGGGGGGCAACAATGCTCCCTGTGAGCCTCGCAGCGACACGACAGCAGTGCCTGCCGCTGTCTTCCCTCTGCCGAAATCCAAGAATGTCAAATTTGGATTTATCTACGAGCGGCTAATATCCAGTAGCTTTAAGAAATCGAACTTGATTAAAATGAATGTAGCAATTTTTGGACAAAATAAAGTTGTCAAGACGTGTATATTGCCTGCTCTGACAGGTGGATCAGAAATACGGACTTTTGACAAAGACAATTTAGATAAAGCTGAAAAGTTGAAAAGGAGGTATTAAGACGAGCATGCTGGGAGTTCCGACGAGACCGAGAAACAAACGAATTGGAGAACACACGTTCGTCAAATAAGTCATATTGACTGATCAGAAAAGTAAGTAGTCATTGACAGGACACTTTGCTGGAAGCGATGATAGCTCGTGGTCAGGGTGGGTAGAGGGGAGAGTTCGGTGATGGTCCTGTGGCGAGACTAACCTCTATCAAAGTTCAAACCCTGGTCAGGGTCCGACTCAGCCCATCATCTCTTTGGGTTGACGAGTTGCCTACCACATGGTCAAAGCCCAAAGTGCTTGCCCTATGGAGATATCCACGAGAGGATTATGGAATTCCCATTGCTGGCTAAGGAACACCAGAGGTTATAAGCACCCACTTACTGCATCAATATAATACGTATGTGTCTTTAGCCAATCTGTTCCATCGTTATTTTTGAAGCCCAGCTTTGTCTGACTCAGCATGTTATTATTTATAATTACGCCGACGACTGTAGGAACCAATTCATTCCATCGCAATCCCTTCGTGTTTATTACAGATCATCAGGACGCGTTACGGGACTTTGAAAGCACGGGAAGCAAATTAAATTACATCCAATGCCCCTTTATTTAAGATTGGCGAGAGGCAATTGAGATTCATTATCTCTTCTGCGGGGGAAGAAAGGCGGATGGATCTTCCAACCGGCGCCACACCTGCAGTCTGCGAAATGGATTTCGGAAAACAAAAGGCAAGGGACTGAAGCGGTGGGTGGGGAGAGGGGGTCGGCGCACAGCAGAGCTCCCGAATGGGGATGAGCGGACATAGCTGCACGGTGTCATAAGATGCGGCAACATGCAGATACCCTGTTCATTTCAAATGCAACAGTTCATCCAATTGCAAGGCAGGAAGCTGCGAGCAAAAAAAAAATTCTCGCACGCACACACGCACCACTAACTACAGATATATCGTACTGTACGTCTCATCGTCGACATCATTAGCCAGTGCCTATCCACTGCTTGACGGAAGACGTGCAAGGGTGCCGACATCCTCCCAGAGTTTTCCGCAACGCCACACACAGGCGCACAGAGCCCGCGTCAGACCTGCGCACGGAGGCAGCAGAGGTAGCCACGTCTCACGGCGCTGTCCCCGCTGTTTGCGTCCTGTCGGGCACCGTCACCTCCCCCTGGCCGTCACCGTCGTCCCCCACTTCTGGGCAACGACGCGTCCTTCCCAAGCACGCCGCTCCACCTTCCTCGACGAGTCAACGCGACGTCCTCCGCTTTTTGCCTTTCGACTCAACTCTTGAGCGTGGCGGTATCTACACGCAGCTCGGAACGCATCTCGGCTTTTGTCGCCATTCACTGTTGCCGGTGCCCACGTTTCTGATCCGCGTGTCACATGTGGCAATATGCAATTACTGAAAGCTGTCTTCCTCAGGTACATCGGGCATGCCACGTGTCATTATCAGCCTACTCGTCGCGTCTCTTATTGAACAAAAAGTGCATTGTACGCACACAGGCAGCTCCATTTGTCAATCCACGGCTGGACAACGGCCTCACCGCCACGGGCCAGCGGGTCGTGGGTTTGATCGCGCTACACCGCACGCTCCGGCCTCTGAGAAACTCAAAACGCCGCTTCAAATGGTGTGGAGGCTTTAACGAGAAGGGGGGGGGGGGGAGAATTTGAGGCATAAAGGGAAGAGGGGTGCAGGGGTTGAGTCGACCCCCTGACTAGGATTTGAACTCGCAAGCTTCCGGTGGCGAGCTGCGTGCCCGCACCGCGACGCGCGGGTTGGCAGCGGTGCATTAGCAACGACAGACGAACAGGTCAACACATTCGTCAATCATAGTGCCCCGACACGGGGGGATACATGTTAGACGTCATGGGCCGCTGGCCCCTCTTCGTAGCGAAGGGATTATGAAAAAGGGCCGTCCGCCAGATCCATCGCCGATTCCGTTTCTTTCCATCTTAAAGGCAGTGCTGCTGACAAATGTGTTGAGTTTGGTGGCAGAAGAAAACGCCGTACAATAAACGTTACAGGGAGTGACGGA
The DNA here is from genome assembly GCF_015708825.2 of Lethenteron reissneri. Lineage (NCBI taxonomy): Eukaryota > Metazoa > Chordata > Hyperoartia > Petromyzontiformes > Petromyzontidae > Lethenteron > Lethenteron reissneri. The sequence continues at coordinate 2,136,998 of NC_083815.1, read as the reverse complement.
TTACATTTCACCAACTGAGTATTGTTGACATTAATAATATCTCCTTTTCAAAGTTTCACCATTGCACAGTGGTCGCTCACCTGGTTATACACAGAAGATATGAAATGACCGATATCTGTATGTTTAATGAAACTTAACTTTTTCGACAGGAGAGGTCCCGTTATGTATATATATACACGAATATAAATGGGCTCTTATCTCATCTGGTTACATAACGGACAAGGGAGTGACCCGACACTACCCACGCACGTGTTATTTGAATTCAAATGAAGATTCAGAGGAACTTTTCCAGCTCAAAAAAGCTGCGCCGTGATGCTTGTGATGAACCACTGGGAGATGGGCATCGGGGTTGTGCGGCTCCCATTCCACCAATTTAGCCCCGGCCAATTAAATCTACGCTGCAACAACCCAACTCTGGCTCCAACACCACTGATGCCTCATTCCCACAGTCTAAGTCAACTGCAGAGTAGTCGAAAACTAAACTATTTGTATTTTACCAGGTAAGGCCCACTAAGCTATACAGCTCTTTTTTCAGAAGCAACCTGGACCACAAATGATAGCTCAACGAAGTGGCTTGTCGCGTGGAAATTTATAGCAGCCAAGTTCTCTAAACGCGTGTTTCTAAATGTGGATTGAAAAGCCGGAGGACCCAGAGAAAACACACATGACCAAGGGGAGAACACGCAAACTCCAAATATACAGCAGGCGCCAGGGTCGGGATTGAACCCATGACCTGTATACCAGGCGAGGTATTTAACATATCGCCATCGTGGCATTAGTCAGTAAGGTCCCTCCCAGTGGTAGTCTGGATGGCCTTAGTGGTCGTCCCAATGGTCCCAGAGGTATTCAAGGGTAGCCCAGGTGGTCTAAGTTCTAGTCTCGGAAGTCCTGGTAGTCCGAGCGGTAATCTGTGAGGCCTCAGGAGTAGCTTTGGTTGTCCTGGTGGTTGATCCTAATACCAACGTATTATTGGAATATCTGATTGATACCAGCCAAGCTCTATAGATCCGAATCGCCACTGAAATGTATAAGCAGACTAGTATCCATGGCATTTCCAGCCAGTCACAAACAATATAGCCATTGAAACGTATCACATAGCCATCAGCCGTGCAATCCATTGCGATTCTACTAGGCCGACCCAGGCCCCACTTCCGACCTGAACGCCACCCCCTGACCTGCCCACGCAATTCCAGGCTAAAAGAATCATGAGAATCGGGATCATCAGTCACGACCAATCCACTGCTGGATGACGTTCCTCTGCACGCCCGCTGCCACGTTTCATGATCACGCAGTGCAATAACCCACCTGGTGCCTATTGGCGAGAATATCCCGCCGCTAATGCATAGCCCTCCTGTGAAGGAGTGCTGAGCGTTTCCCGGGTGAATAATCGCACGAATACACTTATTATTGTTATCGTCGTGACGTAATTCCCCTGAGTGCACTCGGGGTGCGTTAACGCAGTCATGCTAACACAAAAGAAGCTAAGTGCCAAACGCCAAATGTAAACAGTGAGCAAATACTTGGAATTATATTGTGCCCATCGTGTACAAAATGTCTCGCAGCACAGAAACACCATTTTAATTCTTCCACGCCTGAAATTCCCTTCAATTCAAGAAGCGTTGGTGGCATAGACGTGCCGAGCAGACGACAGTACAGTACATCGATTAACTTACCACGGAAAAATCAAAATCCAAAACTGTTAACGATATCATTCTTCAACATTTTTCGAGAGGATTTTTGTTTTTTTAGATTTTCGAATTTTTTCACCCCTTAGATTCTATTTAAATCGTGCTCACGGTATCACGTCACGATTCCTATCCTGGAACCTCTCGCAGCAAGCGGTGCACACCGGTGTCAGAGAAAGCTCCTGGAATACGACCTTGGAACAACTCCTCACTCTACCACGTCTCGCGACGGGCAACCCTTTTTTTCATGTCCTTCAACGCGTGCTTGTCGCATGTCAATCAAACCAAGTGATATACTTATAATGTTCGAATAAGCCAAATTATGTGAAAACAATTAACAAGGTGGGGTGTTTTTTGTGTTTGTTTATTATCTGTCGGTGACAGATGGAGTTGCAGAGAAGGATGCCGGATGTAGCCAGAGGAAGGCGACAGGCACTGTGGTCATGTGGTGCCGCCCCTCCCCCTTGGGAAAACTGAAGACAGAAGACAAAGATGGACGTGCATGGGTAGTGGGGGGTGCGGGAGTGGGGGGGGCCAGGGGGGGGGAGTGGACCCATCTCGTCACGGTGGAATATCACGAGCGCTTGCACCGAGAGAAAGGGCCGCCACACGTCGACCGTTGGCCTCTGAACCCGGGAGATGACACTGATGGATGGGATGGATCGGTGACGGTGTTGACTCCCATCGACACGAGCGACTTGACACCCCCCTTCCCCCGTCCCACGGTTTAATGACCGGCGGCCAAAACCAGAACCCGGGATCCAAACCGAGGATCTCAGCGGTGCCGGGCGGCTCGGTGCTCTGACCCGGCGACGTTGGCTCCCCGGGGGGGCCACTGGGCCACCTCGTCGTTCAAAGAGGTCGAGTGAAATCGAGCCTCTAAGAACGAGGCTCGACTGCTGTGCGAGCCCCCCCTTTGTTGTGTGTCGCGGGCGGCGGCGGCGAGACGGCACGCTCGGCAGGAAGGACGTCGTGAATCTCAAAGCACAAGGATCCCAGAATCTTCATTGCACGAGAGAGAGAATCCCTCCGCTTCCCCCCACCAGCAATAAAAAAGGGGTTTTCGGCAATTCATTCATTATTCATTCAGTGGCTGTGCTGCCAAGAAGGGAAAGTGTTTAACCCATGGTGTTTGCAGAGCAGTGGGGCTCCAGAAGAGACGGGGAAAAAACCCACCGATGCGACGCTGCCAGTGCCCCAGAGAGCACGTCTTCATTTGCACGTTATTATAATACAATTTCCACGATATCCTTCGCTACCACGGTGATGATTAAAAACTCACGTCAACGGTGAAGCGGTGGCGCAGTTGTTGCCGTACGGCGCTACAAACCCGGCGACCCTCGTTCGATAACCCTGCCACGGCTAACATAAGTGGCGTGTTATTATCCACACTCGTCCTGGGCCACCAACCCCTTCGGCTAACCCGCACTGCCAAACAACCGCCCACCCCCCGCCCTCACCCCCTCAAGAAAGACGAAGACGTGGGGAAGGCCTTTGTCAAGCAGTGCCTTGACAAAGCGCTCTGAATAAATAACTCAAGTTTCCGACCACAAACAGCATTTGCCGCCGGTTAACTTACTTTCCTCATCATCATGAAATAAGTGGGATGGGAGTAAACAAATGTTTACGTGGGTGCGCGTGTGTGTGTGTGGAGATAAAAGTGCTTGGGCCCAAACAAACAAAAAAACACAACAACAAAATGTCTGACTGCAAGAGTTGCGCGTGTGTGATCCTTATTTAAATTAGGCAGACTAAAAAACACCCCTTTCTCTATTGAGGAATCATTATAATCGGCAGATGGCTGGCATCAAAGAATACTCACAAAAATAACTCTGTCTCGTTGTAATATGCTGCTCTCATACCATTCGCCCAACTCGGGAGAAAAGATTCCGCAACAAAAGACAAAGACGACAACCGAGTTCATGACAGAGTGGAAATCTTGATTAGTCCGGGTCAGAGGTCGTGGTTTGTCCGGCCGCAAACTGACCTGCCCTCGTGACTGAAACGGCAAACTCGAGGTATGCCAGCCATGTCCCGATTTTAATTGATGTCTCTCACGACGCACAAGTGGGAATTCAGCCCGTGGCAATCAATCACTTCCGATTTTATGCAAATTACACGCAACCCGTTGCACTCGGGGCTACTGCGGCGAACAAAGCGATTTCCGCTCGCCAGCACCGATCAGAAGATCAACGCAGGCAGCCCACGAGCAAGCCACCTCAAAAGTTATCGTTTTGTCAGATCTCGGAAGCTAAGCTGCTCAATGCTCGAGCCTGCTGAGTGCAGTTTGCCAGCTGATGTACGTGGGGGAACGGAGGTGTGACCGAGAGACGGTTGTGTGCCGAGCGTCATCCTCCCTCTCTCCTGTGCCGTGGTGGGTTTTCTCCGGGACACTCTGGTTTCCTGGCACGTGAAGCCGTACGCTCATCAATGTCACTGCCCAAATATCCTGATGCTGGAACCCTTACTAAAAATAAAGAGGCCTATGTGCCACAGTGGCGAGATGTTATCTACCTCGCCTGGTATGCAGGAGGTCATGGGTTCGATCCTGACCTTGACGCGTGCTGTTTATTTTGAGTATGCATGTCGCTCTCCTCGTGGTCACGTGGATTTTTCTTTGGGTCCTCCGGTTTTTCTCTCCACATTTAGAAACATGCCGTTAAGAGCATTTGGCTGCTATATATTTCCACGTGATAAGCCACTTTGTTTAGCTATCATTTGTTGCCAGGTCGCTTCTGAAAAGGAGCAATAAAGCTCAGTAGGCCTTACCTGGTAAAGTTAAAATAGTTTAGTTTTAAGTGAGGGCAAATCGGGCCCGAACAGGGTTCTGAATATCACGAGGCACATTATCCTTTAAAGCAAAGGCTGACAGATGCTCTTTCCGAACACAAGTCAGCGGTGAAAAACCTCTAAGACCACGAGCAGCCGGCTGCCCGCTTAGATAGAGCCGAGGCGTAAAAACAAAATGAACGGTCGCCTTTCGGAAGTCACACCACCGTCTCCCCCAAACCACGGGGCGCGCGAGAGCTCCGAAACACGACCGGCTTTATCTGTATTAAGAGAGAGAAAGAGCACACATGGGAGAGAGCACACAAATAGCAACGGGCGCGTGTGTGTGTAATAAGTTTATCTCAATGCTCACTGGGATGTTTGCAGAGGAGCCCTGACGGGCAAGCCAAGGGCAAGTGACCGGTGTGGGCGGCTTCGGTGGTGGGGTGATGTTTATTTTATCCATCGTTTTTTGAGAGCTGCCACCCACCACCACTGCCCCCCACCCGCCCCACAACCCCGACACCGTCCACCCATCCGTGCGTGCGTGCCGCGAATAAGAATCGCTTCACCTGACGGGGCTCGATGCTTGGGTCCTGAACTTGGTGTACTCTCCCGGGGCCGTCCACTCTTTGCCCGACTGAAACGGTACGGAAACACACAACCGTTCATCTTCGTGTTTAACAAGCTCATCCAAAAATAAAAGCTACGTCACTCCACGTTCACGCCACCACCCCCACCGCCATCGCACCATCGTCTCCCCATCTCAACGCTTACCTTCGCTCTAAGATTATTATTTTTACACCTTTAATGAAGAACAAGCCTCGTTTGCTATAACAGGCAACGCCGCCACCAGTGCACGCAGTCACAGCGCGCGTGCTGAAATCTGGAATTGAACGCTGGCGAAATATACATGGGAGGGCACTCGACGTTGCAATAACGCGGCAAGCTGCTCCGGGGATCCCAACATGGCTCCACTACGAATGATTTGGTTTTCTCACCAAGGTGGAAAGTAAAACAGATAAATCGACATCGACTGGCTAACTTGCGTGAGGGATGAAGAAAAAATAATAATTCACGGGAGAGAGCCAGCTGGCCATTACATAATTTTTTATGATATTCCACTTAGCGACAGAAAAGTTTACGATAGTAATTACTTAACCGGGCCAATTTCACACGAACATACGCCAGGCTCTTGCCCTGGCGTAGTGTTTACGGAGGAGCGGCTGGCACGACGGGTTGAGAACCAACCAACCCGCGGCGGCCCACGTCTAACGTCAGTGGCATCTGAAGCAGTTCCACCGACCCGCACAGACCAGCGTGGTGAAGTATGGTCAAGCAACCCATATGACTGATGCAGAGCGGAGAGGCCTTTATCTAACAGAAGATTTACAAACTGTGGTAATTGTTTCAATTTATTGAAACGAGAAGAGATCCCATTGATATGGAAAATAAGAGTCGGCTGTCATTTCAACTCTTCTCAGTCCCTCTGTACTCAGAGCACTAAGAGTAATCTGCTTTTTTATTTCACAATAAAATGGCAAGATAATATCTATTGTGAGGATTGATTTCACATTCTCTAGGATGTATAGAATATTCTGTCAAAATAATTAAAAGACTAGGTGCACAAATTGAAAAGTTAGAGCAATATTAAATTCACCGTGGTCAGTTTTCTGTATTTGTTACCGCCACCTCTTCAGCGACGCGATCTACGATGACGTCTTCCAAACTTCTTCCGCCGTTTGAATTCAACGTTTGTTTCTCTTACACAGAAAAAATACAATTCTTATTTAGCCAGTTGCCCAGCTAGCTTCGGTGGCAAACGGCCCCGCAACGACTAACAACGGAGTTACTCTGAATCAGAATATGTATTTATACTGGAGGAGGAATCCGATGAGCTCTTTTTCGCAGATGTCCAGTTGGGGCACGGGGTAAGAACGTTACAGCAACAAACAATACAAAAACACGATAGGAATAGGAATCCCAAGTACAAGAAAGATAAACAAATCACCCAAACAAATACAATACTAAATCATCCCCATCCCACCAGGCAAAGCCTGCTGAGGTATTAACTTTTTTTTCAAAAGCAACCTGGCCACAAATTATATCCCAACAAAGTGGCCCATCATTTGGAAATGTATAGCAGCGAAAAAATCAAAACACTCTAAGCGCATGTTTCTAAATGCGGTGCGCAAAACCGGAGGACCCGGAGAAAAAATCCATGCGACCACGGTGGAGAGAGACACGCAAACTCCACATATACAAGTGTCGGGGTCGGGATCGAACCCCGATCTCCTGTATGCTCGGCGAGGAAGATCACATCTCATCACCGTTTGGGGTGCGCAGGAGCCCAGCCAGCAGCCAGCAAGCAAACTCAAGGCATAGATTATGTTTTAACGTTCGAACAATCATAGCGTGGATGCATTTATCAAGACAATGGCTCGCAAGTTTTATTTGTATGATTGTCCTTCATAATACTTGTCAAGGGCATTGACAAAAAAAATCACCGAGGGTATAAAGAGCCCGTTAAACCTTTCTAGCTATGTGGGCTTTCAGTTAATATGAAGGAGCCCTCGTTCCGAATTACTTTGCGCAGCAAAAACACCCCACACTTTTACAAAGGCGTCATTGAAGGGTTACTTAATAGCTTAGTATGTGGATATTTTTTTGCATTTAAAAAATAAAATAAAAGTACAAGGTCCTCCCTGTGCTGTAAGTCAACATAAATGTGAAAGCGTCCCTTTGACTGTAGCACAGCAGGGGGGCTCGGGCTCAACTCCTGAGCAAATGGTGTAAATTCCACATTCCTCTGGCAGGGATCTGTCTCTGCATAGCACGGCCACTGTTGGACTTTCTGCATCTTACGGACCTGAGATTAAAGACGACGATCACGATGTCAAGTGCGGCCACACGATCTATACGCATGATATCATCAGCGGACAGTACTATGCTGGCATGCGAGCCGACATACACTCTGGCCATAAAACAAGTCTAAACCTGGCCAATAATCTTTGACGGTGCGGATTTACAGTCTGAATGGGGGGGGGGGGGGAGGCAGGGGAGGCATTCGTGAACTGTAGCCAGATAAAAATACGACGGGGCCGATGGGCGAGAGATTCAGGCGTCAAAACAGATGGGAGAAATGGCTGCCGTTTTTTATTTTTTGGGGGGCTGCAAAATGTTGCGAACGAGGCTCGCTGCACCCCCCCCCCCCTTGCGCCGCGTCCCCCCCACCCCGCACGCAACTCAATCGGGTCGCTCGCCAGCTCAGGCCTGCGCTACGTCGCGATGTACGCGCAGGGCCTCCCCAGCACAGCCCATAGATTAAAGTCACCACCCGCCACTCCCCCCCCCCCCCCCCCCGTTGACTCAAAAGGGCCTCACAAAAAGGCGGCAGGGGGGGTTTTCTCAAATTGCCTCTCGCGCAATGAAATGGGCGACCCCTCGCGCTCCCGGGCCAAGACGGGGAATAATGGGGAGCCAAACGCGCACGGCAGGAAGCATGCAAGCGGCTCGCTCGTTCAAGTCGAGATTACACGGTGTCGCTGGTGGGGGGGGGGGGAGAAAGGTCATGGGGGAAATTGGTCACGTGACCACTTGGGGACTGCATAGCCGCCCTTTCTGAGTGTTATTTAAGCGTCTGCAATTATGAAATTCAAAGTGAAAGAAAAAAAAGTCGGCGATTTCCCCCCACTCAAATGAGTATTTAGGCATCACGTGCCCAGGCGATGTATACAGCCCCCTAGCCTCGTGGTGGAAATTCTTAGTTTCTTTGGCGGGGAAAAGTTTACAAATAGGACAACCCCTTCAAAAGTGTTTATTTGGGTAGGATCGCGAAAATATAAATGCGTCGTTAAACCCGCCACCACCCGTCAATGCCAATTAGTAAGGTTTGTCACGTAAACAGAACGTGCCAATTCGTTACTGGTACAGCACACCGGTGTGTTGGAGAGAGGACAACCACTGCTGAGTTTCCCACAAAACTGGTATCTATTTTACGAACCCCAGAGAGGGGGATGATGGGCTGAGTCAATCCCCAGTAAAGGAGCTCGCATCTGGCTCCAATTCCAAATGGCTCACATGGCCTAAACAGGCTGAGAGTGGCTCTCAGCAGATGCAACTCTCTCATGAAATCGTGGGGGGGAGGGGGGCTTTTACACAACCGACCAATGTGCTCGTCAGGAAAGGCAAACCACGTGATACCAACTCCTGAGAGGCCCTGCAGCACGACAATGTCACTGCTCCTCAAAATTTGGCAATGCCAAGCCCAGAAGCGGTGGCCTGTGCAGAGATGATGACGACGACGACGACGAAAAGTCCCCAAACAGGATTTTAAACGGAGGACCGTCCCCATCGCTCTATGGCTGGGCCAGCTGGCCGCACATTGCGACATCGCCGACGCCCAAAGCAGGCCGAGCCTGCTGAGTGCCTGGATGGGTGACCGCCACGCAGGTCAATTCGTCACGTGTGGTCGCGGGGCTGGGTTATGTTATGGCCAGCAGAGAAGGCAGTGCAGACGAATCAATGTTTGCACTGCACTTCTATGCTCCCTCGTCTATAATCTCTGTCCTCACCAAGCCAAGCAGCATGGACCGGCGTGGTGAAGTACGGTCAAACAACCCCCACGACCCGACCCGTATCGCGCGGGAGGTGCTCGTCGACAAACGGGGCTCCCGTGCCACGTGCGCGTGAAACCGATCCGGCTGTCGGAATCGCGCGTGCATTGTTCACTCGGGGATTCCACCACCGTCGCTTCTCCACGCAAAGCGAAGGGAGTGTTGTGGTTTCCTGAAGAGAGCGCGACAGCGGAGCAAGCAGCATCCTCCCATCTCTCCTGCCACGTGCCCCCACACCCATGCAACACACCCCCCCCCCCCCGCCCGCAAAAGGATTTTCGCTTTCAGTTTAGATTTTTTTTACAAGTCGACTGGAAACTCCTGAAGGCTAGAGACACAAAGCGACTGTAAAACAGATGCAGGTCTCCATGGCAACAGGCCTCCTCCCTCCCCTCCCCCCCATTACTCCCACGTCAACAAACGAGTTGCTGCAGTGCAGGGACGCTGGGTACAATGAGAGCAGGAGGAGGAGAGGGAGCGAGCGCGGTGGTGCCGGGCGACACTTTTCCCGTTGCCGATGGGAGTGAGCCCCACACGCAAATTAACCGCCCACGCCGCGGGTCGCATCCCTCCGCTCCCCCAACCCCCTCCCAAAGGATCACACGGTGTCCTGGCAAATAAAGTCGAGGGCAGCCCTAATGGAGCGGTCGTGCTGCACGAAGAGCTCTCCAAAGATCGTTGCGACGATTTTGCCTTTTCATGGATGACCTTTAATGGGTGGCCAAGGTTTTGGCAAAATGTTGACTACCTCGCCCGATATGCCGGAGGTCGTGGGTTCAATCTCGACCATGACGCCTGTACATCTGGAATCTCGCCTCTCTCTCCCCATGCTCGCGTGGATTTTTCTCCGGCTTTTCCCTCCACATTTAGAATCGACATGCATTTAGAGTATTTGGCTGCTGTAAATATCCACATGATAAGCCACTTCTCGTTGAGCGATCATTTGTGGCCAAGTCGCTTCGGAAAAAGAGATGTATAGCTCAGTGGGCCTTACCTGGTAAAGAAAAACAGTTTATAGAATTCAAACTCAGTTTCGTGTGGTGAGCGTGTGAAGAGGTTTGAACGGAGCGGGCCGAGAGGAGGCTACGGGCGGCACCTGCACTCAGTTCTGCATGGCCAGATGAGAATGGGGACCGCAGTCACACATCTACCCAATCACTCGCCTTCCCACTCATCAACCAACCCATCATTACACTCATACACAAACCCATCACTCACCTGCCTGCTCACCACCCACCGCATCACTATAACCACCCACTTATTCACTCACCAACCCACTCATCAACTAACCCACCATCAGACCCACATACCCAGTCATCGCCAACCGATCCATCATTACAACCAAGCACCCACTACTCACTTGCCCACTCATGCCCTTGTCCACTTGCAAACCCACCATGCCACCAACTCGAGCTGGGCCGGGTTACCCGTCGCAGTGCGTTAAGCACCGCGCCAGCCACAGCTCCCAATGTCCACTCGCACTCGCTCAGCCCACAAAAATACATGGAGCAGGCCACAGTTGCACGTTTAAAACACGTGTTTGGACTGCGCGCGAAGACGCAGTGGGGCCGTGTGGTGGCGGACGCGGCATCGTGTTGTCAACAAAGTAAAAAAAACGCGGAGAAGAGCTGGAAATAGCGCACCTTGCCCACGTACGCCATCAGCGCCAGGTTGGCAGGCTTTTCATCGGGGCTGAGCCAAAACTCGGAGTTGTCGTCGGATGCGATCGTGAAAAGAAACTCACCTGCACACGCGCACACACGCAAACACACAGCCCGGACACACGCACGAACACATACACACACACACGCATATAAACACACATAAAAACGCACGTACAAAAACACATGCAAACACATGCAGACATACACATGCAAACGCGAACAAACACGCATGCATATACGAGCACACATGCAACCACACAAATTGGCACGTAAAAATACACACACACACGCAAACAGAAAACACACGCAATTACAACACGGACACGCATGCAAACACACAGCGAGCACACGAACACAACACATGCGCAGAGACACAGACACACACACACACGTGTCCCAAGTCAGTACCAGTTGACCTCCAGAGGAGACAATGGGCACACACTTCGAATGTTACAGTGTGGAATACCCGCAGCAGACTCCTCACCACGGGGGAATGGATTCTGAGCGCAGCCTCCGCTCACGCTGTGCTGCTGGCAATGCAATAGGTTTGTCCGCGTGATGCATGCGCACCAGCGCGCGCGTGCATCGTAATTTGCCGAGCAGCGTCGCCAAAACACAAATCGGGAGATACGAGCGAGCGAGCGAGCGCTGAGAGCGTCGGGGCAGCGTTCGCATTCAACCACTTCCCAACGAGCGACCGTATCCGGTCGCCGCCACCATACGCCCTTCCTTGCAGTTAACAAGTTTGAATGAACACGAACATTGGCATCCTCGCGGAGGTTCTATTTATAAGGGAGCAACTTCGTAAACACCCTGTTGACTTCCAAAAACCCCGCACCTTCCCTCGGGGCTATTTTACGTTGATAACGATAATGAATGGGAAAGAGAGATGTAACGCGGCCATTACTTGATTTTTTTTTCCCTCCAACAGCAGCCGACACAAATAAACCAGAGGCATAGTCATTAAAATGCCGCTAAGCGTGCAGTGAAATGTATCTCTACATGAAAAATGCATGAAACTCAAACACCCATTTAAAAATCAACTGCAGTGCCTCCTTAGATTACAACACTATGTGTCAGTGCGAGCGTGCGCGTGTGTACGCGCGTGTGCGCCACTACATTATCCCGCCACCGTGTCTGCGCACGTGCAACGCCCGAGATGTTAACCAGCTCTTCGCCAAAACTCGTTCGCAAACTTTCGAACCGGGGTTGAATGCGTGAACGTGTGAATGCGTTCGCCCTTGTCCGTTTGTCTCCTGGAGGCCGCATTGCTATGGGGGGACTTAACCCAAGAAAAAAACGGCGTTGTTCCAAATTTGGTGGTAAAAACCAGCGCTAAAAAAGGGTTATCCTTCGGCGGCCAAGGGGGTGATGCCATCATCAGACGCCACGGTGTGAAACCGCACGACGGGGCCATGTCGCACTTCACGCGTCGTCGGGAGACGATGCCTCGTTGTGCTCCTTCGAAACGCGTCATTACCATCACCGTTAAATAATTCCGAGTATAGGCGCGCGTTGGAGAGCGTCACAGAATCCATGCGCGCGCATGATTTTTATTCTTTGTTTTTCTGTTGCCCCACCTCCCCCCGACTGCACTGCCTTTTCCGACATGACAGCAAATGCAAGCACCATGCTAACCTTAAACTATGAACTAAAACTATTTTTATTTTACTAGGTAAGGCCCACTGAGCTATATAGCTCTTTTTCAGAAGCTACCTGGCCACAAATGATAGCTCAAGGAAGTGGCTTATAACGTGGAAATTTACAGCAGCCAAATACTCTAAACGTGTGTTGTTGATTCTAAATGTGCAGGGAAAAACCGGAGGACCCGGAGAGAAATCCACGCAACTACGGGGAGAGAGAGAGAGAGACACGCAAACTCCAAATACACAGGCGTCAGGGTTTGGATCGAACCCACGACTTCCTTCCCTATGCCTTGCCGGGAAGGTGTAAACGCAACGGCAGAATTTGTGGGGAGGAGGTGGGGGCGGCACAAGGCGAGATCGTTTTCCAGACTCCGAGCCCTCGTGTTCTGCAAGGGTCAGCGCGACGAGCTGCTCGATGCACATGCGACACTAAGCGTGCGCGACGCTGCGGTGCGTTGTGGAGAATAAATAAAAGACGACGGATAAAGAGACGGTGGGGGGGGGGGGGGGGGTGACTGGGTTCATCGTATGAAAGAGAAAATATTGCACGGCTTCATCGGCCGATTGGGGGGGGGGGGTCTCCAGGACCAATGTTATTCGACAGCAGTTGCTTAGGTAGGCAAAGTGCAGACCGGTTTCAACTTTCTGTGCCTCATCACTTGACGAATAATGCTAGAAAGTCGAGACGGGTCCAGAATTTGCCTACCTGGGCAAAAAGGCGGCGTGTAAACGGATTGTGGTTTATGAATAAATTACTTGTTCAGACATATTTGATCTAAAAAAAAGCACATGGAGGCGAGAACAATAGTTAATGTTACAAGGCAAGAGCCTCCCCCCGTCGGTTTTAATGCAAACATTTAACACAGAAAAGGCCAAACCACTGACAAGATGTCGAGAACAGGGGGGATTACGGACTCTGAAAATGGCCTAAGGGATTTCCCATGCTTTATCGCGGTGGCAATAATACGAATGACCTCTGTGTACAAGTTAAATATTACACAGCCGCGTAAGTATGCAGAAGGTTTTTAATCAGTGCGCAATAACCACTGCGGTATATGAATCACCAACAGGGAAGTTATCAAGGGAATTGAAGCAAACAAAAAAAACGAAAGGTGCACAGATGCTTGCTCGGATTTACAAATCGAGACAGAGAGAGGAAGATGCAGATGAGAGAACACACGCAGGTAAAACGCAACATTTTTACTGGTAAGAAAAGTTTAGTGGGTTTGGACAGGACACGTCACCAGAGATGACGATCAATGGACAAGCATTATGATGGAGCGCCAGCCAAGTGATGTAAATCGTCCGTGAGGTCGTCCTCCGATGAGATGGAGCGATTAAATCGGCTCGTGCGCAGGTGCGGGGTGGATTATTGCATCGTTTGGAGCATGAGGATCGACGACAGCTTTGAGACGCTTTCACCCAGCAGGAAGGTTGATTGTGGCTGACTGTGATGATGATGACAGTCATGATGACGACAGTCGTGATGACGACAGTGGTGGTGGTACACGTGCAAACCCACTGGACCACACTGACGCTCGTGCATTTATGGGCACAGACGGCGCGAGGCCACGAATGGGAGATGACGAGGAGTTGTCTCCCGTACTTCTTGTTAGATTAACACGCACGACTCTTGGCCAGTGCATTTGGAAAAAAACTTTACCGAAGCAGCAAATGCACGCGATCTTGGCAGCGGGACGGCACACCACGGGGATGTACTGGGCGGTAAAAAATTAAAACACACGTACCGTCGGTGGACGGGTGCAGGTAGCCAAATATTCTGAGGCCGTAGTTCTTCCACTTTGGCGTCAGCGCGAGCTTGCTTACAAACGTTCGACTCTGCAAAAGCACAGCACGACAAGACACAGCTTGTACACCGCAAAAAAACGTAGAATCTCAATTTATTTAATTCGGCGTTCATGATCAATCCGTGCGCTGACAAATCGACTCGTCATTCAAATGACAGCTTGGTGCAGTGTTCGTATGTCCGCGTAAATGTAAGCACCGGGGAGACAAAGTTGGCCAGCTGATGTACAGAGAGCACTCGAATGATGTAAAAGATTTATGTCGCCACTCTGTCCAAGCCTGCTTACTTGTCTTAACAGTTTGAATGACATCTTTAACCTGAGTGTGCAATGGTCTAAGAAATCCATGATCGCTGCTTATTTACCACGAAGTAGTTTTTATTTTATTGCCCCAAGATTGAATGGATTGACTGGGTGGACACAAGACACACTGGAAAAAATCAACATACAAACACTTTAATTTAACGCAAGAGCTGCCGATTGCAAAATGACTGTGACATGTACAAGTGTGCCCAAGTCGAACTTGTAAACACATGAAAAAAAATATCACATTTACATTTTAATGAACAGACCCCACCATTCAACAACGAACCTGCGTTGCCAATTTTGTACGGGTAAAGCTGCTCCTTTGTTGTTATTAACGCCTCTTGTAATTTAGCGAGAACATTGGCACGAGCCGTGACGCACCGACCGGTGCAATTTCCAGCCGCGGCCGTTAACCGGCACGACACGGAACATCCACCTCCGCGCCGCGTTCCACGCTGGCGCAACGCGAAAACGATAATAGGACGACGCGCATCCCCAGCTGCTAATTGGGCCACAATTTTCTGCCCGGCTAGGTGTGTGCGCGGTGCTGGTAAGCGGCTGACCCGCGCGCGGGTGTTTTATGGGACCCGCTCGGTTTCGCGTGGAGGAAATAGCGCACGACGCATCCCCGCAAGCGTGTTGTGGGGTGGGGGCCAGGCGGGGCGATATTTCTCGGCAATTTGTACGACAGGAAATTACATTTGTTCATGAGCCGGGGGGGGGGGGGGGGGGGGGGGGGCGGAGGGAAGGTGCGTTTAAATTGATGTGGCCTCTCGCCGTTCCTTAAGCGCCGCTTGCGAGAGGGGAAGTGCCGAAACAGAGTGGAGATTTGTTTCAATTTCGGCGGCTGAAATAATTGCGTGCCCGCCACCGCCGCTCCGTGGCCTCGGTGGCTGGGGAAGGAAGGGAGGGCCCAGTATGTCCGAGCCAGATGCGAATACCGGGCAATTTCCTTCAATAAATAAAATAAAAATTATTGTATTTTTCCATATTTTATCCCGAAAAGTGCCATTTGCCATCTCGTCGTGAGATGAAGCATCCACGAAGATCTTTCGCAGAGCAGTTGTAGCCCTTGGTGGTAAGAGAGCCCTTTAAGTGGCCTCTAGTCCACAGAGTAGGGGCAAAGCACTCTCCCACCCACTCTTCCACGGAGGGTAATTCTCAATGCACCGACAGTCAAAGCAATATTTCTTTTTTATTCTTAAGAGCTAGAATTTAGCCGAATGTTCGGAACCCTATTTAATGTTTACGCGTTATTTTTGTGCAGGACATCGGTGATAGGGCTGAAACGACTCCCCAGCCCACGCCCGAGAGCCCGGTTTCGATCGCGGGCGGCTGAAACCTGGATTTGTGCCCAGGTCTACCGCGCGGGTTCTTGAAACTGCGAGATGGACTCACGGCACCGGCACCACAGACATTCCCGATTGCGCCTTCCACAGCGGAGGGGGTATTCAGAACCGTTAGTATTTATTAAGATTACATTATCACTAATAATTGCAAAAAAATTCCGTTAATTCTACCGACGGATTTATAGAGGTGGTGGATCCAGCTATCGCTACGGGGCTGAATGGGAGCGCATCGGTCGGACTGAAAAGGCATTTTTTGTGAAGCGGTAACAGAGCAGCTAAGCAGATGTCCAGCATGGTCGGCCATTAATTTGAGTGTGCCGAGTGGTGGGGGAGCCGGCGAACGAGCGGCGGCCAATCGCAGTTTTGATCTGAGTGGCAGAGGCACCGGCTGCGTTCTTTTCAGCAAACCGTCACTCAAAACGGCTGGTGGGGCGCCCTTTGCCGGGGTATGCTAACGACGCGCAGATCGATCGTGTTGATGGATTACCGCGTGGTAAATATGTGCGTCGAATAGTGCGCGTTTAGAACCGGTTGTTATTTTCGGATCTGAGCGAATTCATTGCGAGGGATACGCCGACGTGTGCGACTTGGGCTAACGGAGAGAAGAAAACATTACAAACGAGAGAGGACAAACCAGGAAATGATAAAAATGAGATGGCCAAATCGAGCTTAAAAATAATTGAACTGGTGAATGGAATTGTCACCCCCGAAGCATGACAATGTATCGAATCGCCAGTGTGGGAAATCGTTGTGTTTCTAGCTTATACGAAGAGGAATCAATAAAGGCCTCGCGCTCCGTAATCGCATTACCCATTCCTCTGGATGCTCCCAGTGTCCGTGGTGGATATTAGAAGGAATGATAGCATGTCAACCGAAAAGTTAACTTTTTTTTCTCTTTAAATTACCACTTTGCAATAAATAAATAAATATCCTGCACGTATAGTTTTCAAACCTGCTATATCTTCACTGAAGTGTCAAAAGCTGCTGAGCAGTGACTGCTATGTGTGACAGCGAGGTGTGACTGCAAGGTAATAAGACTGCTAGGTAAGTGGAACATTATGTTTCATGCCCACCCTCCACCCACAAAACTACGACAAAAAACATAAAAAATAACATGCAGAAAAATAAAGCAAAAATGAAAAAATTAAATTAAAAAGACTGGGTGCAATAAATATTAAAGGTGGGAGATTTTTTTTGTGTGTGCTCACTGATAAATTTGACATAATGAACTGGGGGAAAAGGACGATATTAAGTGTCTAAAGATAGAGACATGGCCATGAAAGAGCAACCCATTAAAGAACCCATTGCTGAATTAAGTTGAAACAGTTTGAGAGGTAAGTAAGCAATTAATGTCATCCGACACTTGGGAGTGAACTATTCACCCCGCTGGCAAATTGATGAATTGTCACGACTCCCGATAAAATGTAAGAAATTATGTTTTTAATTCATTGTTGTTCCACTGTGGGAGGTGATAGCACCTCCTGTGGGTGTCGGGGTGGGGGTCACGCCGACTGGTTACAACCAAAAACATCATCACCATCGTTGGCTATCATCTATCCACTGCTAGGTGAGTCCCCACCCCCCCCACCAAAGCAATCGCCATCTCTCATTGTTTCATGACGCAACGATTCATCCAGGCTCCCCCGTGCGCTCCAGACCATATTAATCGCCGCACCACCCTCCGCTTGGGACGTCCTCTCGGGCGCGTGCCCCCCCTCTCCTCCACTCCGCCAGTCAGTCTCAACCACCGGCCATCGCCCCCCCCCCCTTTCCATCGACGCGCCCCGCCCAAGAGCACTTACTTTTCCCTAAACCGTCAATACGCCGTCGATACCTCGCGTGCGCTCTCTGACCCACGCATGTATTCCTCACCAAGGGGTGGAGGTAATACATACGCGCGATTGCGAAACGTACACATGGATCTACGACAACGGACTGTATACGCGCGTGATCCCCAGGCGTGCATCACGAGCTCGATAATCGATACTGATCGATGGATAGACGCATCAGTCCATCCCGAGCGGGCATAAGCTCGGCGAGCTCAACGTTTACCGTGGCGGCACGGGGTAATGAGCCGGAATGGTGACAACTTAAAAAGCCATCACTTTTAAACGCTACGCCCTATATGATGGGCTGACAAGACTTCCTCGGATGAAATTGCCAGAAGGCAGTATACGTCGTATAAATCAAGGCGACTTATGCTCTATGCGAAGTTTAATTGCCGGTATCCCACAGAATTGGCCGAAGGCAACGGAGCTAAAATTGTCTGTAGACACAACTGGCTGGGCGAGGTAGTGTGCGAGCAATTTTATCCTTGCCTTTGATGGCAAGATGTTCAGGAGCTGAATTCCAATGTCAAGGTCTGCTTGCCACGAGCGGGCTTCAGGAGAGAGTCGGTGTAGTATTGCTATTCCTCCTTCGTTAAAGGGGCGCAGACGACCGTGGGTTTACGCCGTGGTCTAGAGTTTGCGTTGCGTGGCCACAACTGCGCATCAGCCTGCTGACCATGTTCTGATGCGGTTGACAGCTACACCGGTGTCGATGAGGAATGTAAAAAAATCCAGCAGACGCGATGCTTGTATCTCGTATTTGAGGTTATTATGCAATCCAACTCTCCAGGTTTACCGGTCTCACCACCTCGCTTGCGAGCAGCGCAATGAACGGTGGTCATGTGGTTTCTAGATTTGTCGATGAAAAATTTATTTACAAGTTGTACCATGCACTCGTCAAGCAAATATGGATGATTTTCTGTTCATATGTGTATCTTATGCAATGGTTTGTCACGTGACGCCCGCAGGCACTAGAGGCGCTAAATTCCGCACCAAGTAAAACCCACGTTTTTTCTTGATTTCAATTGCTTTTTGAATCTATTAAAATGAGTCTTCAATCACTTGAAACACAACGTAAACCGAATGATTCTTGAATTTTATCTCGATAAACATTTTTCCACTAACTCATTGAATGACGAGGGTGGGCAGTACGTGGATGATGCGGGGGGGGGGAGGGGCGCGAGGTGAAAATCATTATTCGTGGAGCAGGAGGCCTCTAAACCCAGCACGTGGAGGCGAGGATCACTGGGTCACAGGATTTGTGAAACCACCTCCGAACTCGTGGGCGAGATGTTGACTCCCTCGCCTGGTATGATGAAGGAGTTCGTGGGTTCGATCCCGACCCTAACGCCTGCTGTATATTTGTAGTTTGTGTGTGTCTCTCTCCCCGTGGTTGCGTGGATTTTTCTCCGGGTCCTCCGGTTTTTCTCTCCACCTACGATTACCACGTTTGTCTACGTACGGTGCCATCTCCTCGCTTGTCAAGTTATGATGGCAGTACAGCAAGTAAATGAATTTCCATTTTTACGGACATTGAGTGTTACCATCCTTGCAGATGTGGCTTTTTTCCAGGTACTCCGGTTTCCTCATGGAGTTGGACAAAGGTCCCAATATAGGACCACAGAGAGCTTGGGTAACTGTTGATAGCACGGGTTTTGTCCGCTTTCCTGGTTGTCTGTGGTTTGCTGCGCCTCCGTGCTTAAAACTGTGTGCGTTACGAAGTGTCCGGCAATCTTGAGATGGACTTTGCACGATTGACTATAAATATATAAGTAAATAATCAGAACACGGCCTATTCATTTATTCAATAAATGCAGAATGTGAAGTATCTGTTCGATTGGCTGATGCGGAAACACAATCCGTGTGTCATCCACACCATGTCAAACACCTCGCTATCTGTGGGGATGTATAATACAACAGCAGCAGCAGCGGCAACGCAGATATAATTCTGTTTGGGTTTCCCGTGTTCCCCCTGATTGTTGCGCCTGGTGCTGGCGACACCAGCCAGCCGCCCCACACACCGACTTACGTGCGGGAAAATGGGGAAGTGGATGTTCTTCCTAAGCTGTCCCACGGACGAGCCACACCAATCTTCGAAAACGTGCAGGTTGGCACGACCTTTGAACTGCACCCACGCAAGGGAAGGGGGTGGTGGTAGGGAGGGAGGCACGGCACAGCCAACATGTCAGCTCGGTCAAGTGGCACCAAGTAGCACGGTTGGCACACAAATGAATGAATGATTACCGTGGGCACCAAACAGAACTATCAGTCTAAGCCCGATCGCTCATGAGTGTACAAATACATAGCAATATCTTTATTTGGCTTTCACTTTTTCCCAGCTATGAACAAACAGCACTCTGCTTACAGCAAACAAGTTACCCTGGGCAACGAGCTGCGTTCGAGTAAACGCACGCACGCGACGAAATTTCACAAGAGACGTTCTCCTTCGCGGGCGGCGCTGCCGTATGAACTGACGCTCGCTGTGGACAGCCTGGCGCTCGGGCGGACGGAGTTTGCAGGCAAATGTTTTTTTTTTTTAAACCCTCGAGGTCACCCCGTGGAGGGTGTGCTAACGTTCAAAACGACCGCTCGTGCGCTAACGCAATTGTGTCTGGCACAAGGCGGCAACAACAACAACAGTCGACGCAAGGGGGGAGGGGCTAAAATGTTCTGTAAAATAAAAAACTTAGCGAACCGAGCGTTATGTTACTTCTGAAGCCACGATCTTTAGTTGCGAATCGTGTGTTACACAACTGCTGTCTTTTGGGTGTTATATTCGCCGCACAATATATGTTGGTCTGCCGACATAAATAGTTTTTGTTGCGTGTGCAGATTTATTTTACTGTAAGGGTGTACACCATGACTCACACCCCGATATCACATGCTGGTTAACATTTCGAAAAACTGCATCTTGTTGTCCTTCCCTGCACCTCCGATTAGCATGTTTGGCGACGTACGGTGTGAAAGAAGTTCAACATACATACATACGTGGAAAACAGTGGCAGTGTTTTGGGCCATTACTCTTAGCGTATAAATTATTGAAGCAAACTCTGCCTTTATCCAGCCAGGCATCTCAGTGGCAGAGCGATGGGCTTGCAATCAGACTGCTGCGAGTTCAAATCCTGGTTGGGGGTTGCCTCAGCCCATCATCCAATCGGGGTAGATAAAGTGACGACCATTTTTTGGGAAAGTCAAGTGGTTGCCCATCTGGTTTAGACTCGCCCCTGCCATGGGAATGTAGAATTTCCGCTCCTGGCTCAGGGCTGTAAACAGCAGACAAGCAATGCCCCGATTATGGATTTCAGCAGGAAGTCACTATTCTGACTTTTAATGACTCCGACTCGTCTGAGAAATGGACGAGCTCCTGGACCACACGGCGTAACCGTGGGCATCATTACAAAAGCGCAACCTCCGTTGTCGGAACAAAATCAGCGGGGTGGTTCACGAAACGTTTACATGAAAATTAAACAGAACGACGCCTCATTCCTGCAGTCAAACACGACGACGAAACTGGCTTTGAAGATCTCGCAGGCCCATTAGCCCCTCGTGGCCGTGCACACAACATGTGCTCGGAGATCACTCAGAATACATTCGGCATAAATTATACATCCCTGCTCTGCGCTGCCAGTCGTGCCATGCTGTGCGCTTGCACACAGCAGCCTCTCGCGTGAAAAAAAACGGCACGTAAAGTGCTAACGCGTGGCTGCGACGTCATCGCGATGTCGTAAAGTGTTTGTTGCGCTTAGCGTTTCATTGCTGCCCCCGAGCTTGCCACTCGTTACCCTCGCCCCCCTTATGCCACCACCCCCCCACCCCCCACACTCACTCTGCGCTTCAAACTGCGGCACAACAACTATTTATTCTCCTTCTTCTTCCCAGCAGGCACTCACCCTTTCCTTCGCTTACAGAGGGGGCTTTAATGTAATGAGGGTGGAACCTTCTCCGGAATTTCACACACACACACGGACCGTACAGAAGCGCGCGCATAATATTTGCTGGAGTGCATGTGCCGCGGTGAAATATGCGTGGGCGCGTATCTGCAAAAAGAACAAAACAGGCTTTCCAGTGATCGTAAATTCTGGGTGGTGGCTTTCTTCGTTGTTGGTACGGCGGCATTTGAAGCAGTGGATGCAAATTCCACGTTCGCATGGCAGGACCACTGTATTGACGAGGTTATCGTCGTCATCACTGCCGATGGCCACAACATCACGCTGGGCGTGTGCGCCGCCGTCTTGGAAGCTGGATGCCTGGCGTCTGCCATTTTAATCGATTATATATAAAAAAAAAAAATTTTTCAACATTCAATTAATTTAATTGACAATTATGAAAAATGTCTGAATCATTTTAGCACTATCTCCTTCTTCTGGGCACTTCCCGCTTCATGTGGAGTCTACCATGCTGATCCTTGTTCTCCACTCATTCCTTTCCTGGGCCGTCTCCACGTCCACACGAGAGCCCTGCAAATTCTGGTTCCCTCGTTGAGCCGCATCTTGCTATCCATCCGATGTGGTTTCAGGAGTCGTTGCCGCCTATTGTCTGGTACAATGTCCGACGATTCACTTCGTGTGCTGGCTGACCGGGCTGCAGCGAAACGTCGGACATCGAGCCGGACAACACGCGGCGATAACCCGGAAACTCTCCGGAGCCGCCGCACGGCGGCAGGACCGCAAACACCCGATGTGACGGGCGTAGCGTCATCCTCATCACCTCTCTCCAGGCCTGCCTCTCCCGTCTCAGCCCCGGTTCTCCCACGTTCATCATCCGCACGGATGGATTCAGCCAAACCGAAAGACAAAAGATTCTTCGTAGCGATTTTCCTTCCCCCTTCAGTCCTCGCCGACCAGGCCGAGGCCATCAATCCGCTCCACTGGGAACCCCGGAACAGTCGCGGGGGCGGCCACCTCGGATTCAAGCCAAAGATTACACTGGTCAACAAAAAAAAAACATTTTCTTCTGGCCTGGACTTTTGCAGCTAATTGCAGGGTGCTGATTCCAAATCTGATCTCAGATTTGCTCTATCACATCATTTTATGCTTACCGGCATACCCCATTTTCATTCATTTTACCCGAAATTAACTCTGTCACTTATGATTGCAAGTTGTTGCGAGTCAGTGACTGCTTTAGTGTTAAAATATGGTGCTGTATTTTTAGGATCGTGTGTTTATAATATAATTTTATGTAGATATCCACATTTATTTCATATTTTTCTTCTGCAGTTTTTATTGAAAATGCAATATTTGACATCTCAAAAATGTGATAGACAAAAACTGATGCCAGATTTGGAATCAGCACCCCAAAATGACCTCAACATCGTTGGAATACCTTATGCCAGAAAAAGTGTGTTGACCAGTGTTATCGCCGGTGCCGGCTCGGAGCCCCCGACCGACACGGCGTTAGCCCCCCACCCCCACTGCCCCCAGGCAAACCGGGCTCTCACGGTGTCACCCACGTTGTGATTCCGCTCGAGAGGGCACACCTCCCACTCGGCGCATCTCCGTGTCCCACTGCAAAGTCGTTCACGTGGGGCCACCTCAGCGGTCTCTCTCACTCTCTCTCGTCACTTTGAGATTCATTCACAGTTTGAGGAAGGCCGTTTGCATCCACCACGTCACGGAAGTTTGGTACGCCAGCAATGGCAGCCGAGACCCCCCCCCCGACCCCCTCCGGGAGTCAATCCGTTTGCGAGTCATTCCATGTAATTGATTCATTATTTTGGTCCTTCTTCTATTTCTGTCAAATGTCAATATTTACAAGGGTAGATCGACTTTCGGTACTATATCATACAAACACACTCTCTCTCTCTCCATTCGAGATTTATTAATAGTTGGCAGTCACTGCAGTCCAGCACCTGCGCAAGGGTTAACGCCCATGTGAAGCCCCCAGGAGTTCGCTGGGTATTTAACGGCGGCGAGCGACCGCCATTGCGGTCGTATTTCTCGGCAAGCGCCTGAACCGTGACGGCCGCGCACTTCCCCAAGTTTCTGGACGATGAATCACGCGCGGGGAAGCGTCCCCCAAGTCCTGGCTCCGTTGCCGCCGTCGCCACCGCCAACGCCGCCGCCAAACTTTTTTTTTACAAGTCATTTGTGGATGCTTTACCGCCGACCCATGAAATGGAGAGAAAAAAAGAAAAGAAAACTGCGGCTGCCTTTTCCTGGGCGTGTGGC
Organism: Lethenteron reissneri; assembly: GCF_015708825.2. Taxonomy (NCBI): domain Eukaryota; kingdom Metazoa; phylum Chordata; class Hyperoartia; order Petromyzontiformes; family Petromyzontidae; genus Lethenteron; species Lethenteron reissneri. The sequence continues at coordinate 2,113,162 of NC_083815.1, read as the reverse complement.
CTGCGGATATGTAATGTGCGTCTCTGTTTTTACCCAATTTTATTTCACTTGTACTATCAGCGTCATGTCAGGAGACAAAGTATCTGTTCGAAACTCTCGCACAGCAGTGAATCGCGAGACCCGTGGAGTGTGACATCACAGAACTACTTCCCTTCAAGCTACATTATTTATCCTGACGGGAGCACTTTCCACAACCCCGTGCTCCAGAGCAATGCTTGTGTGACGTGGAAATCGAACCATTTTTTTTACAATCATATTATTTCATGTAGTATTTGGTGACTGGGCTGAGACCATCCACTCGCTCGCTCCACTTGAGACAGCGATTTAATTATGGGCGGTTGAACCTCGGATTTTAAACCAGGATCTCAGCAGCGCCGGCTCCAACCCCACTCTCTCCTGTTCCTTACTGCGCGACGGCACGCCGCGGGCACAGCCAACTTCGGCCCTGCCTCCCGTTTCACTCACGGCGAAACCGCACTACGGGAATTGGCCAGCGGGCGTAGCAGCGATTGGCCGCGACCCCAGTGGCAGCCGGGTGAGAGGTCACGACCACGATCGCGCGAGGTCCGCCCCTCTGCCCGCGGCGGCACAGTGGTGCAGCAGGACTGACGGCAAACCGGACACACTCTTCCGCCTCAACGTGATAAAAATATATAATAGGGGACACGTTTTGGGCGATGGCTCTTTCTTCGTTGCAAACAAAACTAAATGTACGGCGGCAAGTAGGTTGCTAACGTGTTCAGTGTGGATGATTGAATGTTTTCAGTTTGGATTTGTGAGTTTCCTCCGTCCACTCCGGTTTCCTCCCCGCACGCAGTGCCCTTAAACACGTACACACGTAACACGCCTTACTTTCATGATGTGGTAATGCTTCTCGTTACTTATCAAACTCCGAGTGAGCGACGGCGAGCTTTGCGCCGGTGCCGTCGCTGGGCAGACGTAACGCAACGGACGCCGCCGAGCCACGCGAATCGCTAAATTGTCCAAATTCAGGGTCACGATTGGATTCGACAAAGGATTCCACTTTGCCTCGTTTCCAGCTATCATTTCGACTCCTTGGTCCAAACTGCCTCGACGGTCCTTGTTTGATCAGCACGATTGACACTTCCCAGTCTCATTTGTTCTGTCTCGTCTTGTTTGCAGCCGACTCGTTTGCACCGTCCATCTTATCGAACCGCCTCTCGTTTTGTTGTCTCTCGTTCGTACTGCCGCATCTGCGCTGTGCCTCTCGCTTGTACTGCCCCGCTCTGCTCTTCCCTCTGTCCCCTCTGCGCTCGATCTTCTCTCGTCTCCTGTCATCTGTCGACCTCATTTGTCCCGACCGTTTTACCCTGACGGCGACGCGACAAAAAAAAAGTCACGTAAAAAATTAACTTGGTGAAATTGCCGGCACCCACCTGGGGCTCCCACGAGGTTTGAGGGGGCGGAGCGCCACCCAGTCCCCGACCGGGCCCCCCACCAACGCCCGGAGGCTCCCCAGGGCCCCCCTCATCGTCCTCATTGACCGACTCATCCGGTGGAACGCCGTGTATCTACCAGAAGCACGGGGGGTGGAGGTGGGGAACCACACGGACACGGGGACGCGGGGACACTTTAAAGAAACCCGTGTTTCCGACGCAGGCAAGCAACAGCGGAGTAATGCTTCGGCCAGCAATGTATTCGCACGCCCGTAATACACGCTCGCATCACATCGCGCGCGTCAGAATCCACTAATTACAATTTACGCAAATCGCGTGCAAATTAAACGCTAACGATACATTTGGGCTAATGGAGCGAAGGAAACTCCACCGAGACGCCGCGCAATGAGGGCATGGTGCAAACAAGGCAGGGAAAGTCGGACAAACACAAGTGAATTGAATGAGGGCCTGAACCGAAACAATTTATTGTATTGCTGGGGGCGGGGATGGTGGGAGCCATTGCTACATGCCTAATTAGAGGACATGGTTGAATCCAGATGACCTTTATAACCAGGTGAGAGCCCACAGAGCCTGGAGTCTCTTTCTTAAGGGAGACTTGGGTTTCAATAAGTTCAGCGAAAAAGCAATTTCCCAAGTGTAACACGAGAAAATAAAACAAAAACACCTTTGTATGTACGTGTGCACGTTGCACTTCTTTCACACCGTGCGCAGCCAACCGTGCGCAGCCAACCGTGCGCAGCCAACCGTGCTAATCGGAGGTGCTGGATGTAGGCCTCTCCACACTGTCAGTGAAGGTGGTTACTTGACCATACTTAACCATGCTGGTCAGTGCGAGTGGCCTAGAATGGAACTCGGGTCACCGGGTTCGTACCGCGGTGCACGCTAACCACTGCGCCACCACTCCAGTTGCACCGCGTATTCTTTCTGGAGAGTCTTGAGGAACCGAATCAAATTTTCCTCGGTTCCTGAAGAAGTTCCGAGCAGGTGGAGTGAAACGTCGGACATCGTGCCGAACAACGACGAGTGGCACGACCCGAAAAAAAACATGTCGGGAGAGCCACACAGCATGCATAACCACGACCGCCCACGCAACGGGGAGGATTAGCATTCAAATTTCCAAGTAATGTAAATACGATAAGATTATTCAACGTTAATTATTATTTTAAATAATGCAGTAGGTTCCGGCGATGTGCGGGCTTACTCCATAGAACGAAGATAAGGAATTTAGCGAGTGCGTGTGTGTGTGCTCTGCTCTCTTCAAACTTTTCGATAGGCGCAAGCTTTACAGGCGGAATAGGCACCGGCTCAAATTCCAGATCACTCCTCCTCATGCACAATTAATCCTCTCGAAAGCGCTTGCGCAGCATTTTTAATTCCGGCGGAATTAAACTGTTTACTCTCTGGCATTTCAATGTTTTATTCCATTAAAAAAAAAGTTGTGCCTTGCAGAAAGGTTACAATGCGAGTTGCTGGCACTCCATTTACAACACAAAAGGTTAAAGAGAATAGCTCATTTATACACCAGGGAACGGTGCTAACAAAAAAGGGCTGCCCGTGCCGCGGGAGCTGTTTGCAGAGAGGGGGGGGGGGCCCTCTTAAACTCGCATTGCAAATATTTCCCGTTCGCGAGCGCGCCTGCGATTGTTTGTATTTTTTTCTTACATCTCGTTTTTTTTTCTTAATCTGCCGCTGCAGCAGCAGCAGCAAACTCAACGGCACACGGGCAACGGTGAGTTTGACAACGTTGCCGCTGTGTAACGCGACAACGAGACTTTGCGATTCCGTGACACTTTCTCTGCCCATGTTAAAGGTGTGCCAAGATGGATCGCGCATCGCAAATCTGTGGAGAGATGGCGACGGATCGGGGAGGCCTTCATCCAGCAGTAGGGCACCACGGTGGTGAGATGTTAACTACCTCGACTGGGAAACAGGAGGTCGTGGGTTCGATCCCAACCCTGACGCCAGTATATAATGGAGTTTGTATGTTTCTCTCTCCCCGTGGTTGTGGATTTTTCTACGGAACCTTCCATTTCTCCCTCCATATCTAGAATCAACATCACGCATTTAGAGTATTTGGCTGATATAAATTTACACAAAAGCCACTTCTCATTGAGCGATCATTTGTGGCCAGGCTGCTTCGGAGAGAGCTGTATAGTTCAGTGGGCATTACCTCGTAAAATAAAACAGTTTAATGGCAGTAGATAGACTATTATTGTTATCACGCTTTTTATCCAGAAAGGCCTCGTGGAGTCTCAAGACTCGTTTTCAGGGGGGTTCTGCAAAGTTTTCGCGAGTAGGGGACGTTGTTTCGGCTGCGTCCGATCACAATCGCAGTCATTTGCAGGGAATCTTTCAACACTGGGATGTTTGGCCAATGCCGGCTACATTATGTGTGTGTTATTTAAGCTGATCAGGATGATGATGATGAAACCTTTAGAAATGCAACCATTTCAAGACACAAATGGGAAGTGGTACAAGGGAGGAGACGGTGGAGGGGGGGGGGGGACATCATGATGGGGTGGTGGGGGGCGGCTTTTCAGAAATTAATTTTTCCAGAAGTAGCAGACAGGGTGGAAGTGAAACGCTGCGGGGCGTGGAGCGAGAGAAGAGACGACGGCGTGCGATAAAGGCACGGGCGTGATGACACTTCACAAGACCAGAGACCCTCGGACAACAGGCGGACGGACAAAGCGGGAGGTCTTGAGAGCCTGAAAACTTGAACAGGGGGAGGGGGCAGGGGTTGGGGCACAGGGAATCTGGCAGCAGATGAGCATCACTATTCGGTGCGTTTCACCGAAAACAGAGGCAGCAACCCCCCCCACCAAAAGGAATCGGGGTTTCCTTGGCATTGCGGTCGGCCTTCTCGGCAGAAGTTCCGACACAAAAACGCGACGCCGCCCTGTGCCGTGGACGCTCCAGCAGTGGGCGAGTGCCAATTGAGGTTTTTGTTGCATTATTTACGCGTCATTAGTTTTGGGCTTTATTTATGCATACGTTTATTACCTTTAATTCTGCAATTAATAGCGTTGTTTATTTCATTACGTGACTTCGAATAATGCGGCGTAAGGATTCCCACCCCTCCCCCACGTCCTCCCAACCCTTCACGATAAAAGTCCCCGAACATAAAACGGAACATTCGACACATATGGCCATCAAAAGGTAATATTTGTTTCCCATATGTTCCGCAGAGGCGCAATATGCCATTTAAAAAGAAAAATGATTTATGTAAAATCGGATTGGGAAAGACGCGCGAGCTCGTGACCGAAAATATATTCCTGGCACTTGCTCGGTTTGCTTAAAAAACATGAAACCTGATATTTATTCATTTGTCAAAAAGTCTGGTTGTCTCCAAACCTAAAGGCGTGCCACCACTGCCACTGCTTCACAGCGAGGCATGTAATTATGCATCGATTTAAATACAATCGCCTGCTTTCACTTCTGTGCGGGGGGGGGGGGGGGGGAATTTAATTTATTCATGATGTATGCAAATCAAGTTCTCGTTTATGATCCAGGCTAAGGAGGCATAACAAATATTGCAAAAACACCCCACATGCAAACGAAACAAAATAAATCGTTGATTCTCGAATCCAATCCCGACCATCGAATCGTCAAAAATAAATCGAATCGCCGGGTTGCGGGATGTGAAATCGTACCTACCATGCACGGTGCCCAAGCCCAGCAACAACAACAAAAGCAGCATCATCGTCATCATCACTTTCACAGCCACGGCCATTAGCCAACGACCGCTATTGCGTCCGTATCGTCGTGAATTCCATTCTCGCCCCGATTCCAAACGCTTACGGGAGGTCACTCCGCCATGGCTGTCCCCCATTCACCACCATCACCATCATCACGCTCCGGGGGCAGATAGCCCCCCGTAAGTGTCCACCGCACATTTTGTAATTTGTCTCCACTTAAATTTCGATTTAAAGCTTTCGTGACTGCAGGGATTCATCTTCTTGGTCCTTTCGGTAAAGTCACGTAGAAGGGAAATAATAAAATAATAAAAATAAAACATAATAAAATAATTCTCACGACGTTTCGGCCACAACGCAAGCAGCCGTCCTCAGGTGAAGAACAGGTCTGTTGGAAAGACACCTGAGGACAGGCTGCTGTTTGCGTTGTGGCCGAAACGTTGTGAGAATTATTTTATTATGTTTTATTTTTATTATTTATTATTTCCCTTCTACGTGACTTTGCCGAAAGAACCAAGAAGATTGATCTCCACTTCCCTCTGTCTCGTGCCAATGTGCTCAAGCCGTGCGGCATCCTTCTGCCACCAATCTCTGATGGCGTCCGTCAAGCCGTTCTCCGTTAGAAAGTCCCCTCTTCTTTCCGGTTGCTTCGAATTTTTTAGAATAACACACTTCAAATGTTCCTGTCGTTGTCCGTCCGACTACACGTCGTGTCCAAAAAGTGTCAGGTCCCTTCTCAACACTGCCTGCATCATCATGTCCCCTTCCAAGTACAATATTTTCTCTTACTTCTACCACCTAGTATTTCTGCGTCTCGCACGAGTCAGCACCTCCCCCCCCCCCCTCAGCCTCCCTCCCCCCAGCCTCCAGCCCCCCGCCCAGTTCTCCACCAACACTTCAATCAGAAGCTGCTGAAAATGCCTCTGGGTGTTCAGCGCACCAACAAAATGCGAGGGGCAACGCGATCCTCCGGGAGCACCGATTTGGATAACCCCGATTTGGTTCACGCGCGGCTGGCCACAGCTTGTAAAGCGGCCGCAGGAAAAGCAATTAGGAGGCTCGCTCATTATGGTGTCATTTGAATTCCCGGCCACTTTGCGAGCGCGCGCCGTAGGGCGAGGCGGTGGCGGCTCCGACCACGGCGCCGCGTGGCCGGGCGCGTGGTCTTTAAAACCGCGCGCCGCTTCTCAGACATCCCAAGTCGTTAGCCTCGTGGTAATTTTATACAATTTCCAAGGGGGGTTTTTCGTGTGACGCTCTCTCGCTCTCCGCAAAAATTATTTTCAATCTAACTTGTTTCCCCCCGGGGGCAAGGAAACATATGCATACATATGACGCATTTAAAACAAAAAAAACGACACCGTCGTGCGAATAGAATGAATTATACATGGCCGTCAGTTAAACAGCAGGTTTTTAAATACCATTTTTTTCGCTGTTAAGGCTCACTGGGAGCATATGCAGCACCTTAAATACTGAATAAAAACACACATGCAGACACACACACACATGGGGCATGGTCACGTGCAACATTGTAGTCAGAAAATGCACTCTGGCGGCGTTTCAGATAAATATGCGCTCTCATAAAATCTTATTACCCCGAGAGACAGAAATAGGAGAAACAAAGAACAGAGGGCAATTCAGAGACATTATACTGACTGAAAAGAAAAGTAAGTTGGATGGGGCAGGGCACACGATGGCGAGGGGGGGATGATGGCCCATGAACAAGAGTGGTGACAACCAAAGGAGAGAATAAATTCTGAAATCGCATCGCAGCCCTGCATCGTGACAATTCTTCGGCGGTGGTGGTGGTGGTCGAGACTAACGGAGCCACGGCGGTGGGAGCGAACCGCACGTGGAAGGACGACCGCCGTCCAGATGGAGCGATGATGATGATGAGATCGGTTCACGAGCATGAAGGGAGATGTATAGCAACATCGCGGGACACCGAAGGATGGAGACGACCCTCATTCAGCAGTGGATATATCACGGCTCACAATGATGATGCCGATGAAGAAATAAAGAGAAAATACAAAAGCAGCGTGCGACGAAATCCAAACTGAGTCGGCGGCCCAGTGGGGCACAGTCCGCTCACGCTCGCACCCAAAGGTCCACATAAGGTCCCAAAAGTGGAAGGTGAATGTCGCACTCACGCGCGCTCCGCGCGGTACCGCATTCACACAGTCACGAAGTACCAAAGGTCACACGCCCACACGGTCGGCACGGTCGGCACGGTCAAATGGTCACGCAGTACCACGGTCACTCGGTCGCACAGTCACATGGTCGCACCTCCTACTAGGCAAACCTAGCCATTACGCGCCGCTGCAAAGATCCATAAATCATGGCAGCTACTCGACGCACTGCATAACCCCTGCAGCCCCCGCCACAACTACAGCACCCCCCCCTCCGCCCCCACCCACCTGTCTCCACGCATCCTCCTCGTAGTCCCACTCCTCGGGCGCTGCCACCCCCCTCATCCAAGCCTCCTCTGGGCCCCCCTTGGACAGCTCCCCGCGCACCTCCCCGTAGATGGGGGGGTCCTCGACATCGCCGGCCCCGGCCCCCCCCCACCGGGAGCCGGTGTTCTTCGCGTCGCCCTCCGGCCGCCCGCCTCGTCCGTCGGGACCTGTCGGGGGTGTCGGGCGTTCCGTAGGAAGAAACGACAGCTCAGGGGGGTTTGTATTCACCTTCTAAAACGTTGCCACTGCCACCGCCGCCACAGCGTTTTGGTTTTTGTGTCACCGGGTGAAGTGTCCTCTTGGGACTGCTCGTGGAGCAGGGCATCCTGCCCCCTCCCCCCTCGTGACAAAGAATGGCCCGCAGAAGGTGATATCACAGAACTGCTTCGGAGATCTCCTTTAGGTGACCTTTAATCAACTTTACAATGCACTCTGATCGAGAGGTGATTGTCGCATGGTCGTCAAAAACAAGTTTATATTGTGGAGGTTTTCGTGGTTGTGCCGTACGGGTCACCGACGTGTGTTTTGCTTCAGAGTAGATCCACATTCACAATTTTTAAATTTACTGTTTGTAAGTGTGGGTATACAAATTATTAATGTGCGAGTTTACTCTCCAACACACCGGTGTGCTGAAGTACTCACTAATTGGCAAGTTTTGTGCCAATTGAAAACCATTACCGATTGGCTGTGTTGGGTGGAGGGGGGTCCACGACACATTTACATTTCCATAATCTCCAACCAATTGTTCACGCTCACTGGCCGTGCAAATGAATCGGTGCTCTGCTAAAGTTCCGCCACCTTGCCGTGGTAACGATCTCTTGCCAGGCCCACGGGCCGGAGACTGCTCAGTGCTCTGACTCAGGAGCCACTTGGCCACATCAACGCGGTGACCTTCACGTTGACCTTTGTCATGCAGAGACTGGTGCTAACGAACGACTGAGACGATACAAAGATAGAACAAATATTCACACACACGCACCCCAACACAAGTAAAGAACAAAAGACCCATTCATTATCCGAGTTTTTGTAATTGTACGCCCCAGTGCAGCCCATGAATACAAGATAGAGCTCATCATTCCCGACAATTGGAATGGCAGATTAAATGGCACTAACCTGCTATTCAAAGACATCTTCAGTTGTAGCCAACGTTGAAACGCAAGCACCTTGCGCACTTGTCTGAATATTTACAGTGAGCTCGATGTTAACACACGTGCTAATATCCTCTGCTCATGTCCAAATCACCATAGACGGAGCTCCATCTCGTGAGATCTCAAAAGCTAAAAATGAACCCAACCTGCTCAGTACTTGTGTAATGTGGGCGTAAACGGCCTCGCGGATATGACGTCACGGGGGGAGGAGTTAGGTCACGTGGGAGAGAGGGATCAAGTCTTAAGGGGGAGAAACCGGAAGAGACGGGATGGAGTTGGGGATTGGCATAGAGTGAGGCCACGCAGGGCGGAGATCGGAGAGTGGCGAGATCGCCACACGGGGAGTGAGACTCGGCACCGTCGGCCAGCGGTGACCGAGCACGGAGGGACGAGCAGCAGCGGGGGAGCTGCTGTGAGGGCAGCCGGAGGTCTGCACGGGGGAACCAGCAGCGGTGGAGCTGCATCGGAGTGGGGAGAGGCTACGGGAGCGAAGGCAGCATCGAGCTGCCGAGCGGAGAGGCTCTGAGCGAGGGCCGTGTGGGACAAGTGTAAAGGAACCCGAATAAAGGACAACGGAGACAGACATCAGGGCTTGCCAGGTGTTGCAGGCGTGAGGCTGCCATCAGTGGCCAGGGGATGACAGTGCTGAGTGTCTCCGGGCTCTCCAGTTCCCTCCTCCCATACAAAGCCAAACTCTCACTACTCTTGGACTTGAATAAACATATTCTTAGGTTTTTTCGGTAAAGTCACGTAGGTAAAAAATTAAAATTAATAAAATTAACGGTTCCACGGTTCCACCTGAAGACGGAAGCTTGTGTTGCCTCCGAAACGTCGTGATTTTTATTTTATTTTACTTTTATTAATTTAAATTTTTTACCTACGTGACTTTACCGAAAAAACCTAAGAATATGAATCCTTGCATTCACGAAAGCTTCAAATCTTGAATAAACACCCAAAACGCACGACCCCTTTGAAGTACTCTGAAATTCGGTGAACATTTATTGGCATAATCTCTTTAAGTTAATATATATATTTTGAAACAATAAATGCACAAATTATTACATAGTAAGTTAATTAAACTGATGATAGCGCTGCTTTGAATATAATTAAGCACCTGTTATCACATTACTTTTTTTTTACCTTCTGTCAGCATAAACAATTCAAGACTAGCATAACACATCGCACAATACCAGGCTGAATTACACATTGCACCCAGCGCCACCGTGATGAGTCATATCCTTCTGCCTTTTCTCTCCCTCTCCCTACCGTTGAAGGCTGTCGCCATCTCTCTCACACACACCTCTCTCTCACACACACCTCTCTCTCACACACACATCTCTCTCACACACACATCTCTCTCACACACACCTCTCTCTCACACACACACCTCTCTCTCTCACACACACACACCTCTCTATCACACACACCCGCAATCCACCGAGTCAGCGGTGGGCAACCAGCGGCCCCGCAGGTGTCCCGCGGAGCCCCAGGTGAAGACGCTGTCTTTCCGACAGCCCTGTTCTTCACCTGAGGACCGCTGCTTGCGTTGTGGCCGAAACGTCGTGAGAATTGCATTTTATAATGTTTCATTTTTATTATTTTATTATTTCCCTTCTACGTGACTTTACCGAAAGAACCAAGAAGATGAATCCCTGCAGTCACGAAGGCTTTAAATCGAAGCTTTCCACAACATTTGCTTCCTAGGTATTTGACAGTTTAGAGAATAGCCTTTGGCTAAACATTGCAATACATGATCCTCCTGCAGCAAAGTAGTCAACTTGGATCAATCAATGGCACTCCGATTATCATCAACTTAAATTTGCATGTGCAATGTATAAAGGAGTGATGAAGGGTTGAGTGATGAAATCAGCTCATCTGCAGGAGCTACACAATCCTGATTTGGACATCTGTGAAGAAGAGCTGTATAGCTCATCGGATTCCTCCAGGTCCGTGGAATACGGTGACGGCTTGGCGAGGGCTTCATCCAGCAGTGGATAGACCATGGTTGCTGCTGCTAATGGTGATGGTGGTGTAGGTGCACCATCAACACCTTTTTGCGGTGTGGGTCACAAAGCTACATGGCAGCTCAGTTGCCAGGAGACAATTTTCTTTTTTGGTGAGCGTTCCAGACGGCCTCGCGCGTCGTCGTCCGAGCAATCACGGCGGCCACGCGCAGCAGCAGCGGCGTGCGGGGGCATTCCGCTGCGCAGGAAACACGACCGGCACACGGAGGCAACACGCTGCACCCGGACACAATTACGACGTGCGATCGTAGCGCGAATTCTCTGCGGTGCCGAAAGGATCCCCCCCCCCCCCCCCCGGGTTTCCGGGGGGGCACCGCCAAATCGCGCACCGGATTCATTACCGGTCTCCTTTGATGCGCACCGACCGAACGAGCGATCGAGAGCAACGTTTTGCGCGATGTCTCCCGTCCAACGCGCCGCGAGAATCCACCCTGGAATGAATGTGGAACGGCGGCGCTCGACATTCAGTGGTGGTCGTGAGCCAGTGGTGGAAATTCGATATTCACATTGGCAGGAGTCACGAGAATGTATGACACCCACAGTAGGAAAACATTAACTGAAATGAATCCCGAGTGATAGCTAGGGAATGGGTTATGAATGGGAAGGGAGATGAGATGGAGGTGGCCTGGGTGGCTCGATGGTGAGCTCGTACCACAGAGCTCCTGGGTTCGAATCCAGGTTTCAGCCACCCGTGGCTAATTCAGTTTCACAATTGTAGTGAGTTCAGGGTTACAGCTCAATAACAAATGATTGGACAAAATACTTTGCAATATTGCAATAACTTTTATCTTAATTAGTCAAAAATCCCATTTCTGGAATTTGACTACCTTACAACAGAATATTTTCTACAGCAGAGCATGCGGGGAAATACAGAAATACAGCGTCCCAAGCGTGTGGATTAAAAACAGTTGATGCAAAGGTATTCTCGGTAGATTTTCTACAATATTTGCTTCTGTGGGATGTCCTCCAACCTGCCGATCCGCCCATAGTGGACATCTGTGAGAAAGAGCTTCAAAAAGCTCACCGTATTCCTCCTCCAGTCGAAATAATGATTCTGACCGATGCACTGCCCTGCAAGACTTTCGAATGGGCGCTTCTCATCTCACGACGTCACAGCGACTACGATAAGCACCGTAGTTGAAGAAAAAAAAATTTGGGAGGTAAAAAATTCCCGTACATTAAAAAAAAAATCCCAATTTGTCAACTCGAGCTGTCGGGAGGCTTGCCAGGGTCCAGTGGGAACAAAAGCGCCGCGTGGGGCCCTGTCAGCTGTGACGGGTCCCGGGGGGGGGGCCGAGCGGTCACGCATGGGTGGGGGGGGGTGCAAGTGGCTCCGAGACAAGCGCGCTCTTCGTCGTCGCGCTCGACGCCGACGCTCGACGGCAATTAGCCCCCGCGCTAATCATCGTCAACCCCGACACACGCCGGGCGGCCACCTCACGTGCCCCGCCGTGAACATGTAAACGATAGCTAAAATTTAATTTAGAATTTCAAATGAAATGAATGCCAACCACGGGAGCGGTGATGAAAAAAACAACAACAGGATGATTCGTGCATTCATGTGGGGGGGGGCGGTGGGGTCCGTTTCTGTTTCGTTTAATTTAGTTAGACACTCGCGCAAATTATTTGTGCGGTGTGCGGTGGGCTCGTATTTAATTAATCTTACATCGTAAGCGAACGAGCGGTAAAGTCAGGCCCTACATTTCTAATTACCTGCTCGCTCGCGAGCTTACTCCGTTCGAGCGATGTACATCGCACCAAAGCGTACACACACTTCAAAGAGCACTTGCTACAAACTGAATTCAATATGAATTCTAAAGAGGGTAAAGGCGCAACCCCGCAATTGCTTGAACATGCCACTGCTGGAGGAAGAGCCCTCTACTCGCGAGAGCCTCAAGTGTCTATTTTGGCAGACTCGTTCACACTTTATCACAGGCGCCACGATGGCGAGATGTTAACTACCTCGCCTGGTATGCAGAAGGCCATGGGTTCGATCCCGCCCCTACGCCTGTATATTTGCAATTTGCGTGTCTCTCCACCCTGTGGTCACGTGGATTTTTCTCCGGGTGCTCCGGTTTTTCCACTCCACATTAAGAATCAACATCACGAGTTTGGAGTAATCGGTTGTTATACATTTCCACGTGGCAAGTCACTTCGTTGAGCCATCATTTTTGACAGCCAGGTGGCTTCTGAAAAAGATCTACATAGCTCAGTGGGCCTGAGCTGGTTAAATAAAAAAAGAAAGTTTTTTCAAGTAGTTCAGTCATCTTTTAAGGGGTGGGAGTACCCACACTTTACCCCGCCACACGCGACCTGCCGAGATGATTAACTGTGGTGCAGCCCATTTAGACTGCTGGGAAGGACAAATGCGGGGCCATTTCAGGCACCTGCCCCACACCCCATCTTTCCAACCGCCGGAGAGATCGAACCGGCGACCTCTGCCACTGCAAGTGCAGCAACGCCGACCGCTATACAACAGCAGCGCGAACCCAGACTTGGCGCAAGCCTGCACACGAGACAATCTCCGGGACCATGGCCGAGATGTCGCGAATAGGCAGCCTTTGAGGACGGCCCGATTTAGGGAAGCAGAGCATCTCACGTGGACGGCCGGGCGTGCGTGTGTGCGTGCCTGTGTGTGTGTGTGCGCGCAACTGTGGGCAGGCTTAGAGATAAATCACAAGCTTAAGGAGCAACGGCAACACATTACAAAGTAGCCTTCGCTATGAAAACCGCAATTCTGGTGCAATTTTATTTTGGTAAGCTGCGCGAGTAGCGACGAAGCCAAGGGCCTATCGCAGCCCATTCCCGCTAACCTTGACGGGCGCGCGGCGCAGGCCAGCCAATTTATTTTTATTTGGGAACGTATTTGCGCTCGATATCTCTACCCTGATGAATACATCTCATTCACCGTGCCGCCCTGGCTACGAAAAAGATAAAGAATTAATTCCGCGAGATGGGTCTTGAAACAAAAAGTTTGTCAAGGATAGAGATGCTCGTCGACCAATACCAGGATTCGGTGGGATTTTGACCGATATGTCTTTTTAAACAAGACAATGTTTTTTTTCTGCGATAGGGTTGCTTAAAATGTGTCTTATTCCCCGCCCCTCCACTCCCAACATCTTATTGCAATTGCGCTAAAGGCCTCGTGTCGCAGAGCGGCCTGCAGAAGAGGCCTCACACCAGACTCTTTCCAAACGAATCCTTCATGTGATCGTTTCATTCCTTGTTTGTGCAGTCCGTAGTTAGCGGATCGTGACGTCTCGTGGCAGGTGTGAGTGTTGGCTATGCTTGCACACTAACCTTGACTCAAAACATCGCAATGCACGAGGCTGCCAGGTCTTTCTCGCCAATGTTTACACACACACGCGCGTGCACGCTGCGAAGGGAACGTACAGCACTTAAAATGGATATTTAAATTCTGACGCCTAGAATTTAGCCAAATGAAGCACAAAACTACATTTTGGGTTGCGATGGGTTGTTTGTAGAGCCACTTGCTGACACCATCAACTCACTCCACTTGAGAACCCGGCTTAACTACAGGCGGTTGAAACCTCAATTCGAACTCAAAATATCGGCGACGCCAGCTCAGCGCTCTTGACCACCGAGCCACCAGGCCCAGCTCAAGATGTGGCCGCTATTGTGCGTCAACACTTGCTACTGCAGCATTGATGAATAATGACACATTTTAACTTGTAACGCGACGTCGCACGCACTGTTATTCGCTGCTCACTCACGGACAGAGGGAACGACTCGGGGAGGAACCAAAGACAAGGCAGCAGCCAGGCGGTAAGCCAGCAACAAATCCCCCTCCCAAGCTCTGCAGTCCTCTATATATAAGGTGTTATTGGCTAATGAATGACCGTTTACATGCAGGAGGGGTCCGTATTAGCTTCATTATCATTGTAAATAAACGGGACTGCGACATGCGCTTCTTCAGAACGCTGGTGTTAAGACGCGCAGTATTCCCTCGTTATTCGCGAGGGAAGTCTGCAATGCAAATATCACAGTGAATGAGCCGAAGTTATATTACGAATAAGAGTTTCAACCCTTTATCATTCCACTGCTGGACGAAGACCTCCCCATGCCGTGTCGGTCGCGTGAGAAATTGAACTTCTTGCCACAAGGATAAATCAACGTTAAGAAATTCTATTGTTAGGCATGGTAAAACGTTAATGAGCTATATGCCAATGTCGAGGTCTGCTAGCCACGGGAGGGCTTCAGAAAGAGTTGGTGTAGTTGTACTGTCCTCCTCCATTGAAGGAGGGGCAAGGCCGCAGTGGTTTCCTCCGTGGTCCAAAGTTGGGGTTGCGTGGCCACACCGTGACTAATTTACGGAACCCTTTTTGGCAGTGTCAAGATGAAATAAAAAAGGGCATTACCATTTCTGGGAAAAAATATAAATGCTTAACATGTGGCTGTGTCATCATTAGACCTCCTTTGCCAGTACCAAAATATAATAATAGGGTTTTTCCCATTTTTTCTGGCAACAAATCTGAAACCTTTTTACAAGGATTCATGTCTGCATTAACCACAATACTTGTAGTCAAAATGCATGTTCGAGTTATGAAGGAGATGTTTGCGTATCGGTCTGCTGAAGCTGCTCTGATGCGGTCGATGGTGACATCACCAGTGTCTTCAAGGAGGAATGTCAACACCAGGGGGGTGAGATGTTTTACTCTCGAATGAGGCGTTTATTCTGGACGTCTGCATTGTTCATCTGTGAAAAATAATGTTTACAGCTCATCAGAGTCCTCCGGTAGAAAAAAATATTCTGATTCTGTTAAGCAATATGTTACCTGCAGCGTAAGTTGGCACAATTTTTCGGCCGATCATTGCACAATTCAAAATGAAGTTACATGAACATTAAACCGGTATCATCATCTTCATTATCGTCAGAAAAGCATTGGCGAGGAAGAGCTGGCAGCCTCGTGCGTTGCGATGTTTTGAGTCAAGGTTAGTGTGCAAGCCGAGCCAACAAATACGCCTGCCACGAGACATCACGATCCGCTAACTACGGACTGCACAAACAAGCTCATGTTCGGGGCAACGTACGCTCACAACAGCAATGAGGTGTTGTGTCTGACTGAAATGTTTGCCATATGGAGCGTTATGCCATATCTGGATTGTTTTTGCCGAATAAAAGTAAAACAAAAATTGCAGTGACATAACAGGTGCTTAGAGTGTTTCCAATTCCGTAACTATCAGCAGTTCCATTCGCGTACGCCTTGTGAGTTTTTGGCTCCGAATAATGTGCACGTTAAATACAGTTATAATTAATGATGAAAAAAACCTCAATGCCCATGATATTCACAGAATAGCCTCCCAGTCTCGAGACTTCTTCAGAATAGTTCTCCATTGGACTGTTTGGTCACTGCCATTGATGAAACACATACGAGAAGGAGTGACACTCAAAGATCCGCACAGATAGATTTAAGCATCTGCTACTATAATACCTGCCCGTGGCTCAGCTCACAGCCCACCTGCTATTCCCAGGAAGTCTCCCATCCAAGTACTTACCAGGCTTAAATCCGCTTAGCTTCCAAGCCCTAACAAGACTGGGAGCATTTGGGGTGATTTGGCTTTCAGTTTTTAAGTTTCATTTATTAGGTACGAGCTTTACTACCCGGCTTCGCCCGGGACTTGGATTCACCATGCCCGGCCGCCTTTGTCTCCCCAGTGGCGATGTTCACACACCACACCAATTACTCGTTTGAGGCCGAGTCGATCTAGGGAAGGCCCAGGACCGGTTAAAATAATCGTCACCGGTGGTGGCCGTGAGCGGGAATCGAACTCGGGTCGTCGGGTTCGTAGCGCAGCGCACCCCTCCCCTCATTAATAATCATAAGCGGGTGACGTCACTCCACATGCCGCACCCCTCATTAATAATCATGAGCGGGTGATGTCACTACACATGCCGCACCCCTCCACAATAACCATTAGCGAGTGACGTCACTCCACGTGGGGCAACCCCCCCCCCCCCTCATTAATAACTATGAGCTGAACAATTTTTCTATTGAATATTTCAGATTTACTACAATAACACTCGTCCTTGGACAGGCAAACAAGCTAGTGAGCTATATTAAACTCTTTTTCAGAAGCGATCTGGCCACAAATGATGAAGCCCGATGAAGTGGCTTAACATGTGGAAATGTATAGCAGCCAAACACTAAATGCACGTTGATTTTAAATGTGGAGGGGAAAAACTGGAGGCCTCGGAGAGAAAAAATCCACGTGACCACGGGGAGAGAAACACACAAACTCCAAATATAGAGGAGCCAGGGTCGGGATCTAACCCACGACCTCCTGTTGACCAGGCGAGGTAGTTAACATGTTGCCACCGTGGCGCCTAATTGTGTGACCCAGCGACCCTCGCCTGCACAGTGCTGGATTACAGGCCACGTGATTAGCCGCCGTCACCACCACCACCACGCAGTGATCCGTATCGGCCGCAGGAGCAGTGTGTGTATTTGCTGCGCATGCAACCACCGATGTCCCCATGCAGATTCGTGAGCCGAGAGCTCATTTCCAGGTGACGTGCAGTGGATTGGGTTCATGGCCGGTGTTTCTGCGATCGCATTCCAGCGCTTCCTGTGATTTTTCCTAAAGTCCGCGGTGGCCAGAACCAGCCACAAGACGTGGGGACGTTTTTATTATTTTCCCCGAGGTATCGATTCAATCCTGGACGGTTCTTTCGTGGCATCAGTGATTGGGGGTGAATAGTAATGCCACCGGAGGCCACACTACATTCACCACAATGTAAGAAATAAAGAATAGACTCTTGCTTTTAATCACGAGAATGGAACGAGACAATGTGCCCAATTGCAACGGCGTGAATCGCAGCACGCACAGTTTGTCCGCCTAATCGTGCGTTTGTTCTCGGATGTATTTCACAATCTGATTGCACGGCCTGCCAGCATTCTGAAGAGCAAAATCGCCTGCAGCCTACCCAGTGGTTTTGTTGTAGCCAACAGCGTCAGTGGCAAATGTTCCAGTGGAGAAAGTCGTTCGCGCTCGGAATTACATCGACAGGCAGGATTGGGGACACGCGCGTAAGTTAGCGACGTCATCACACCGACTCTTGAGAAAAACAAGCGGGCTTGGACAAAACACGACACTGGAAGGGTTGATAATGCAGTGTGTTTTAAAAAGATGGACCCAATTTCTAAGAGTGGCAGCCCAAGGGAAGACCAGGTGAGCACACACGAGGCGACATACACCCAGGAGATGGAGTGATGAAATCAGGTCTCATGTGCAGGACCTGGGTGAATTTTTGCATCGCAAGACTGAGTGATGGCGGTGACTTGGGGGGGGAGGGTGGGGGGTGCTCATCCAGCAGTGAACAGATCATGGCTGGACAGCTCAGGATGATGATGAAAGTTGCTCCAGTGGGCAGTTGCCTCCCTGCGCGCACGCTCGCAAGCAGAGCCAGTCGAAACCGGCCTCCAGTGCTTGATTGTGATGCCTGCTGCTGTTGTTGTTGTTCAATAACTGGCGCTGTTACGCAGACACGAAGACAATGACTGCAGGGACAAAGCGCAGTCCTTCACGAGTGGGTGGTCTCCACTTGCAAAAAACAAGGGGGGGGGAAATTATGCATGGGCATGGATTTGCAATGCCTTCCGCCGCGCGTTTGTTCTCGCATGTATTTAATCAGCAGCACGACAAGACGACAGATAGCTGTCAGGGGAAAAAACTTTTTTTTGTTGCATATTTACAAATCGCCCTTCTTTTTCTGGTTCGTGCCTGCAAGTTTTGAGCAACCGTTCTGATGATTTTGGCCGGTTTCGAACTCGGGCAAGACCCCAATGCAAAAACACAACCCGATGCAAATGTTCGGTTTCGTGTTGGATCGACTCGACTTGAGAAATATTGCGTCCCCTTTATTACAGACCAACGGCCAAGGGCTCGTGAATTCACGCTTTCAGCTTCAGTTGAAAAGCACAACAGCAAACCCCTTCTCACCATTTCCACTGGCCCCCAGCCCATGCCCGTAACATCTGACCCCCCCCCCCCCCCCCCCCAAAGCAGTGGCCTCCAACCCCAAGCGGAGACGGTGAGAGCCCTCTTTTATTTCCCGGTTCACCAACAAGCTCGCCTCTGCGGCCTCGTCAGCGTGTCGGCGATGTGCGGCAATTCTCAGGGCGATCCTCGCGAATGGGTGTGCATCACGCCCGCACAGTTAGCACCAATTGCTCAGCGGAATGAATATTGCCAATTACATCGTGACTGCATCTGTAATCGTGCGCTGGTGTTCTTGTTGCGGTTGTCCGCGCTAATTACGATATTATCTCAGTGAGCAGGGAGCAATCCACGCCAATTTACATAAGCGCTCAGCCCTTTGTAATGTCGAAGCCATCCAATTACTTACCAATAACTTGTCCTGCTTCAACGTGCGTGCATTTATACAGACGCATGGAGGTGCTTAAGACCAGGTCTGGCACAGCCTGTGTCCAGGCGAGTTGCGTTGTTCATCACCCGCCACGAGCAATCCACTGCTGGATGAAGGTCTCCCCGAGTCACCGCCTTCGCTTGCGGCAACGCGACGTGACAATCCAGCGTAGCGCTACCCCCCCCCCCCCCCCAGCACCTGAGCCGATTTCATCGTTCCATCTCCACGACGGACAACCCTCTCGTCCCCACAGCGCGACTCCCTCTCCCTTAGCCGAGTCTGCGGGACGGAGCTGCCCGGCCAATTCGCTTCGGCGGACAACCATTACGGCGAGCCCGCGGGCACGCCGGCAGGCGGTAATTCACTCGAGGCCGGGTCGGCTCGCCGCTCGTCGGGACACCAATTAATTGTGGACAGGAGCTGCGCGCCGTGGTCGCCGGCGTCACGGACGCTGGGCACGACGCAGCACAGGAGCGCTGCGTGCGCCTCGACACGCACGCAGCGCTCATCCTCGCGCGGTGAAAAATGCGAAAGCGCCCGATGAAGAATGCCAGGGAGCGGAAACGTGCCCTCTCCTGCGGCTCGAATACCTTATCACTAGTGTTTTTATTTCCGCCACCCCCCCCCCCAAACTCCTCGAACGCTCTGGGAGTGAGTAAGCGGAGCTCAACACAAAAGGACAGCAAAAAAAAATCCCTTTACCTGCGTCTGGAAATAATACTGCAAAAGTCATACGTGCGGCACAAGAGCGTTAATGATTGTTTGGCGGAAATTAATTTCCGCTCAATAAAAAAAAATCAAAGAGCTGACACAAACGCGCGAGAGCGCACGCGGCGTGGACGTTTGTTGTGTTTTCACGTGAACAAATGCGCGTTTAAGTCCCCAGGCTAACAATAGTGTTTGAGTTGGGCCCCTTTTAATAAGGCTCAATGCAATATTAACTGCGCTTTACAGCGAGCAAATGAATGTTTAATGAAGAGTTAGAGAGCACAAACAGCGTGTGGACCCCGCTGCCCCACCACCTAATAAGATCTGCTGGAACCTCGCATCACCTTCACAAGAGGAGAACACACGCGCACTGGGGCTCACACGAGACGTAAAACAATTAATTGGCGATGCTGCATCGGCAGTGGTGTACAATCACAAATAATGATGAAAAATCAACACATCTATCATTTACACTGTGGCTCTTAAAAGGAGAAATTATGTAAGGCAATATTTCGGGTCAATATTTATCACCTTCTATTCTGCCACCACAGTTAAGAGGCTTATACTGGTAAGAACCTCCTGGTTACATCAGCCCACAGGGGATTATTGTGTCCGTCCGTCGTGCATCCAAAAATGGGAGGGGTGGGGCTGGGTGGGGAGGGGCTGGGTGGGGAGGGTGGGGCAGGGTGGGGGGTGGGAGGGGTGGGGCTGGGTGGGGAGGGGCTGGTCACCCCGTGGTGCCCTTATAAAACTCAACGTTTAACCTACTCACGCCGGCTTGTGCCCGCCCTCACAGTCATCCATATTTGCGGAATACACCACGTCGCCGTTGACCCTGGCCATTGACCGAGCAACCCAACGTTCCTACCAGCTCCCTCCGCAGGAATGTGTTTCAGTGTCGGCCGCGTGATGATGATACGGCATGGACTATTAGCCTGGCGAGGTCCTCGAAAATCTCTGAACAAGGTCCATTGCCCAAAACGTCGTCTGTGATATATTAGTTCGCAAACCGTACAAATCGTAGATTTACGGTTGCGTGTACACGTGTCATTACGTGGCCTTGCTGCCGCGTGTGTCAACCGACAGCCTGGACAGCCTTGCAAACGAGATTTTCTATCTCAAGGGACGTTCCGGGTGAAAAACTCTAATGGTAATAATAAAAAAAAACACACCCGTATTTTTTTTTCTCTATCCAACCTGAGGACGATTGCTTGTGTGGCGATCGAAACGTCGTGATCTATTATTTTTTCTACCTACGTGACTTTACCGAAAGAACCAAAGAGTATATTGTATTCCTTTTAAGATAGCGTTATCGACGACTGCGTTGAGGTGTTTCGCACGTGTGAAATGAAACGCGGTGACCACGTGCAAAAACTCGTCACGAGTAGTATTAATCATAATAGAGTGGGCGGTGGGGATGGGCAGTTCAATGCGAGAAACCGGCAAACGTTTCGCCTCCGCAAGCCGTGCGAGTCAATGGGACCGGCGCAAGGCGGCGGGAGGTGGCCCTCCTTTGTGCGCGAGCCGCGCGTTTGTTCTCCGAGCGGACCGGCCGCACACTCGTGGACACTGCCCGGCCCGCCGTGCATCACGGCGCTACTCGGAACAGCCGACGACGCTACTCGGAACAGAAGACGCGAGCGCGCGGCTGCCTGCTGCTCCTCCTGCTGCCGGTCCCCTAATGAAGAGCTTTTATTTGACTCCAGCGATCCAAATGAATGGCGGGACTACGTCGTTCGCACAAAGGTCAAGACGTCTTGTGTCTGGATACATAATAAGAATAGAGTAAGAAGAAATACACAAGACGGATTTATTCCTTTGCGATGTCAAGTGATGCTAACACGACGATATTTTTTTTAATTTAAATTTCCAATCTTGAATATATCTCGGGGCGCGACGACTCGGGAGGAAAGCGAGGAGCGGCAAGACGGGCGATGCCCCACGCCCCCCCCCCCCCGGCAAGGGCTGTGTGATGATGGAAGCCCAATTCTATGGACGTGCGGTGCAAATATAACGAGCGAGAAATCCCGACGCGCGCGTGCGTGCGACCATTTTAGATCGTTGATATGTAAACTCGGAGAGGCGCATGTATCATCCCACCACATCATTTCACCCCCAAGGGATTTTTCCTTGCCAGTGAGTGCGTGCGTGCTCGCGTGTTCGACTATCCACTCAAGGCTCTTATCGCAACGACGACTGGCTCGGGGTGACGGTACTCACCTAGGCTTGGTACAAAAACAAGTAGGGACATCATTGGGACCTCATTTGCCAGAAGAAAAAATATGATAATTTTTTTTTACCCTTTTATCTGGCAACAAAACTGACACCTTTTTTTACAAGGAGTCATGTTTGCATAGACCACAATACCTGCAGTCATAATGCAAACAAAAAACATAACTCTGATAATGTATGCACTGTCCTTGAAGTTGATGACGCCTTTTGGCGTCATCTGGTCCAACCCACGTGAGACTAGGCTCTAAGGAAAGCTGTCTCGGGTGTGGACCAATCAACTTCAAGGACAGTGCATACATTATCAGTTATGTTTTTTGTTTGCATTATGACTGCAGGTATTGTGGTCAATGCAAACATGACTCCTTGTAAAAAAGGTGTCAGTTTTGTTGCCAGATAAAAGGGTAAAAAACCAATTATCAAGTAGGGACATATCACGGAAACAATAATTTATCTCGCAAAACCAGAAGGGGGGAGAACTACATTGAGATGCAATGTCTTGGGTGGTGCATAATTAGCACACAAACCGGGACTTCTAATATCAGGGGAAATCGATGTCTTCCTAGGACATTAAAATACATTTTCCTTCCCCTTCAGTTTTTATCTGGATATACTTGCAGATTTCCCAAGAACAGCTATCTCAGAAAAAAAGAGGATGATATTGGTTCAACTGGGACAAGGTGGCAAGCAGAGTCTCACCATCAGGTCCGGTGAGACCTCCTGCCGCTTCGTAGATTCAGCAACTCGGTGCGCTCACAAACAGCACCGCCGCACGTACAACGCTCTCGGCCCTTACTCATGCCACCAGAGTCGTTTGTTTGTTCCACACGATTTTATTGTGGGTGGTGACCCACAGTCGCACAACGGAGAGTGTTTAACCTTTCCATTCGTGCTTCGAGTATCCGCGTCTGCCAATGCGGTTTTTGGGTTGTGGCCCCCAGAAGCTTCGCGGAGCATGAAAGCTAGGGGATCTTCCTCGTCGCCGGGGTCTATCACAGGAGGTGTGTCCTCATTGGGACTCGCCAGTCCAGGACGGTCACCATTGTACACTGCTGTCAAACATCTCTCTAGGGGCCCACACGTGACACGGGCTGACATCTCTACGTTATACGGACCCCCCCCACGTACACTTGCCTGCAGGCACCAATAATTAAAATGTAACTTTTTTTATTTTGAGGAAAACCCATCACAACAGGGCAGTGCAAAAAGGCCCGAGACAATTGCATTTTACTAACGCCCAAAGGTCCTCCGCTCACAAACAGCATGCAGGCAAAGGCTCCCATCATGCATGTGTAGTGGTGTTTATTCACGCAGACAACTTTGTCTTTTTCCGCTGTGTCACTTTATTTGCAGCATCCCACACCGATGCTCCTCACGTTCAACACCACGCACTCCTGTCGCAAACTCTTCCTCCGCTAGCCTGCTACTTAGAGCTTACTCTCTCTTGCTCCGCTAGCTTGTTACTCCCCGCTCTCCGAGCCTGTCACGGACTCTCTCTGTATACTCTGCTAGCTTCTCACCCCGCTAGCCTATCACACTCAGACTCAAGATTCCGCTAGCCTCTCCTTCGCTAGCCTGTCAACTCCTGCACCTCCAACCTCGCCCGTGCCCCGCAGCGGGGGATCAGCCAACACCGCTGGGGAGGACGAGGTATGGAGGGGCGAGGTCCTGGACTTGTCTTGAATACTGTTCACTGCTTCATCTTCAACCAACTCAACCCCGTTGCTTCACACGTTCCCCTAATATCCCCCTCCTCATTAAGTGCCCTCAGATGGCCCTCATTAAGCCGGTGTCTCTTGCACGTGTTCGTTCTCCCCCTTATCGCCTCTACCTCTTGCCTCTTTGGCGCCTACCCCGCGTTTGCATTTGCAGCCAGCCAATCACTGCCTCTTTCCCTAATTGCTGGCGTCTCTGTGTCTACTGTTTTCCAGGCCACCCGCCTGCACCTGCTTATCCAGAGCAGACCTCACTGTTTGCAATCTCGTACATGAATGCAACTGCTGTTTTCAAACCCTGCGCTAACGCCACTACACATGCATGCATGTCATGTGACCGTCACAAGATTTGAATGCACAACGCTATGCTCAAAGACCCCCCCCCGACACACCCCTACTCTTCAGTCTTGTGGAACCGAGCTTGTGATGCCCACCCCCACGGCCACACAAAGCCACCCAAGCCAGCCACTCTCTCTGGCTCTGCAGGAATGTGTAACCACTTTGGCACAAGAGTACTCGAGTCGTGAACACCATGTTTTGGCCCGACTGCTGTAACTTCAGATTCGTTGTGGGTGGGGGGGGCAAACCGGTCAGACTAGTCCTGGCTGACACAAGAATGTACATTATCTTCAATTTGTATCAATCGTGGCAGTTCATATGCATACGAATGCAATGCATTTCAGACAAAGCGAAGTGTGGAATGCCCGTACAATTAATTAAAACTGCCTCTGCTATTCGGTAATAACATAAAAATTCGGTTCAAAACGACAGTGACTTTTATAGGTTTTTTTTTTGCGTGACCATTTAACAAAGCGATGATTTCCGCCGCCGCTATCATCACCGGACTTGATCTACCCACTTCTGGATGAAAGCCCTCAGCCAAAGCCATTACCTTCTTGTACATTCCTGTGAAGCAAGCCGTACGTCCAGCGCCTGCACATGAGCCACTATGCCCAACATCTGCGGTTGGCATCTCTCCTCTCTTGCGTCTGCTCATGTGACTGCTGTACCTTTCAGCGAGCTCAACTTAAAATCTGGCTTTAAAAAATTAATATACGTCGCATTAGTTGCCAACAAATTTTGCAACGTGACGAAAAATAGTATGCGGTTTTAGTGCCCTTAACATGATCACGTACGATAAATCATCGTGGAAGATTGTCCGAGAGTTTAAATGTGCAGCTGAGATGACCAGCACAGGTCATCTCAGCTGCACGTTTAAACTCACACGGGTCATCTCAGCTGCACTGGGGAGACAAAGGCGGTCAGTTTAGATAACCCGTGCGGGTTATATATAGACACAAGCTAAACACACAAACATTTTTTATTCGAATCATCTTGATGAGTTATCATGCCGACCCCAAACCAGCCATTTCAAAACAGATCCTGCGTGGCAATCAAACACGTGGCCATCTGCACATCGCGGGCAGGGGATTAGCACGCACGCCGCTTTGAACCAGTCAACCAAAATTCGATTCCTGGCCTTGATCAACATCAGTCACGAGTGATATCCCGAACCAGTCCTGAGATAAAGGAGATCGGGCCTTCACCGTGCGGGCTTCAATAGGTGCTCGCTCACATCATTTGCTCCAATGGTGTATGGGGCTACAGGGCGGTTCAACGATTTTGCATTTGAACCAACTGTCTGTCAAAGCCACAGAGGGATCTTCACGTGCATGTGCACGCAGTGGGGAATGGTAGTGCAGTGACAGTACGCGGCGCAATGAACCCGGCAACCCGAGTTCGATTCCCGCTCACGGCCAGTGACGATTAGCTGAACCGGTCATGGGCCTACCCGAGGTCGAGTACTGAGTGCGGCGTGTAAACATCGCCACTGGGGGAGACAAAGGTGGTCGGGCGTGGTGCTGGCCACTCACCCCCTCGTGTGCTGTGCCGGCCTTCACAGGTGCTCGCTAAAAGCACTTGCCCCAACAGCCTGTTGAGGCTATAGGGGCGATCTGTGTCTTTTTTTGCAGGGAGAAGGATCACCGTTCACGCGTGTGCTGTTAGCGAGCGCCTATTAAAGCCGTTTGGGGTGGGGGGGAATCTGCGAGCAGCGTTTGATGTAGAATGGGCTCAGGTGGACCCAAGTGGAGCTCAACACAAACGATGGGAGGGATGTTTGTTGTCGTTGTCCTTTGCGTTAATAATTAACACCAATACACCTGGCCAACACATTTATAACGGGAGTACAAGAAAACTAAACGAGGCAATAAAAAAGGCAATTTTCTCGGTGCGCTGTTAACTGCAGGATGCCAATTCTCGTGGATTGTTGTTTTTGAGCGGATATGTTTAAATACAGGTGTAGCTTTAAGAACAGATAATGTAACTCAACGGGGTTCCTTCACCTGGCTATGATTATTAAAAAGAGAATGTTTGACCAGCTGTCACTGAACAGTAAAACTGAGCAAACTTCGTTCCGATAATCACCCAGCATGGAAAAATGACCTTTGAATTTACAAAGGCGAAACATTTTTTCAGGCTCATGTTTTGGCCAACTGGTCCCGTCTTCAGAGCTGAGAAGAGAAACGCCAGCCTCCTATATTACACGCTTTATCTAGAAGTCAATGCGACAGGAAGAGAAAAATATATACGATTCATCAAACACGTGCTGAGTGAGAGATGCTGCCACATTGATTAAGAAAGACAAGCGGGCATGGGGCGCCCTCATTCACCCTCTGAAATAACTCCCTCTTCGCCCGAGCAGCTTTAGAAACACCCGAGTCTGAAACTGAGGAATAGGGAAGAAGAATTCGACCAGCTTTGGGGCCCCCTCGTGAATGCCACTCCAGAGACCCTGAGTCGATTTGACTGAACTTGAGATGAAACTGACTTCCCCCTTTCCCCCTTCCTTCCCCGAAGAAAAGGGATCTGACGCACCTGCCACAAATCGCCACGGTCCTACACGTCCGCGTTGGCTGTCTGTCCGAGCCGCCCATCCCGCTATGCACCACTTCGCCTGTTGCGGAAGTTGTACAACGGCCGCCCCCCAACCCCCCGTGGTAGGGTAATTAAAAGTAATTTACAAATAAGTATAACCCGTAAAAACAAAGTTTTTCACTCTAAATCCTTTATATGCGTGGCGGCTAGAGTCCTCTCGTCCTCTGGCTTGAGATGGCTGCCACCTATGGGTCAGATGATTGTCTGCCAGTATTAAGCAATTGTTAATTAAATATTTAATTTGTTTTCCCTAAACAGTGTAACATTTTGGAAAAAAAAATTCACGAACATTAATTGTCTCGCACAACGAGTCTGTGTGCAAAATGTCAGCTCGATTGGATCACGGGAAGTGGGTTAAAAAACGACCGAAAGATTTGCACGGTCATAAGCAAGCAAGCAAGCGAACTTAATATAAAGGATTTAAAAAATAAGCGAGCTTGGGGACAGACGTACGCCGCTGGAAGGGATTGGTGGGTTACGACGGCGCTGCAGCGAAAGAGACGAGGCAACGCACGGTGGGGGGAGGACGTCCGCTGCATGAGACGGAGCAATGAAATCAACTCGTGTGCAGCGTGCGCCAGATAGATAGTTAGTTGCACTGCGAGGCCGTGACAAGATGTCGATGGCTTGGGGACGTACCGCATCCAGCAGCGGACAGATCACGGCGAGCTCGTCCCGTTTGCCAAAGCCCATCACGCAGGTCTCCAGTGTTGCGGTAAGATGCTGACGTAAGCCCGTTAAACAGTGGCAGCCTCACCAATGAGGCCAAAATCTGCAGCCACAGGCTGGCCCTCGAGCTAAATCCGAGGCATATTTTGGTGCTGTTTTCCATGCTTGATGCTCCTTGAAAGCCATGAAAGACACACGGGCAAGAAAGCGCTCTGTTCGATGGGTAAACACTCGTCAAATGTCACCAGCACTCCCAGATAAACTGAGTAACACTGTTGTGAGTGGAGTAGTGGCACAGCGGTTATAGCCACCGCACACTCTGAAGACACACCTCAGTTTGATTCCCAATCATGGCTAACATCGGCGTGCGAGTGATACTCTATCTGCATCGGTAGATGGATGGGCCGAGCGTTATTACGCATTTTTAAAAAAAATATATGAATTACGTGGGGCATACAAATTTGATGCAACACAACTGACGCGGGTGGTCATGTGACCCTTGGGGCTCACGAGGGCGGCGCGTTTCAGCAATTCGCACCATTAAAACCACAGTGCCCAAATTGAATCTCTCTCACCTGGGATATAAAATAAAAATTATTCTTTGAAATAATGATTCCCATTGAGGAACATTCTCGAGTTTGCAAGACCAAGTTTTTGTGCAGCTGTGGCACTTTTTTTCACGCAGTAATTCAAAGTAAAAATGTCAGGTGTCTCGTTTATGCATACACAATAAGTTGGTAGTGAAGGCCGTGCAGTATTCATGAACGTTACTCGTACTTATTCATACATCCAGGGTCGCTTTTAGCCCTTAGCCCATGAAAATAAATTTCAACTCCAATCTTGACACTATGTGGGTAAAGTGGAGTCCTCCACAGATACAGTAATGCACACATGGTTAAATGCACACATTTCAGTCACATTGTGTCAACATTGGAGGGTAAATTACTCGGGCCGGGAAGGCTTCATGCAACAATTCAATTATTCAGATAAGACTCTTTACATCCGCGATGCATGCACGACATCATGCGTGTGACAATCGATTATTTCGGGTGCATCCTAATCATGTTCACGTGAAAGCAGTGGACAGTGGCAGTTCCAAAGAGACGGCAACTAAAAACGAGACGAAACAACGCGTCGATTCCGAACGGCCACGATTGTTCGTGCAGCAGAGAGGTGATGGTCGAGAACGTGGCCAGAGGGCGGCAACCAACAGGAAGAGAACACGCGGCCTCCCCGCTCACGCGCAAGGGCGTCGCTCGCCCTCGTTGGAAGCCCTGGTCCGCGTGTGACAATTCCACATTCCTATATACTTATGGTTTGTCGACCCCCCCCCCCCCCCCCCGGCAGAATAATGTTGATTTCGCCGATGATCGTTATAACGATGATGACGACGACGATGATGATGATGCCAGTGATGTGAGCCCAAGATGCACGTGATCTACTTAAAGGAGTGACTGTGGGGGCATTGCCCGACACGTGGCGATTGTCGCCGTTAATGTAACTGTCCTGTTTATTGTTGTTATTGTTTCGCACGAGCTTGTGCTGGAGGTTTAAATAAAGCGACCTGTGTCTTGAAAAACAAAAAGAGAGCGCGCCCACGAGAGGACGAGCACGGCGGAGATGGAGCCGTGAGATCGGCTTCATGTGCACGAGCTCGACCAGGGCTCGGTAAACCCGGTGGCTCCGGAAGAGCAGGAGACTCAATTCTAGATTTGAAGTTTTCGTGACTGCAAGGATTCATACTCTTAGTTTTTTCGGTAAAGTCACGTAGGTAAAAATGAAATAAAAATTAATAAGAATTAAATATTATTCTTTTATTTTCAAATTAATAAAAATAAAATATTATTATTTTCTTTTTATTAATTTTAATTTCATTTTTTACCTACGTGTCTTTACACTCTTTGTTTTTTCGGTAAAGTCACGTAGGTGAAAATTTTAAATAGAAATAAATTAAATCACGACCTTTCAAGTGATACGGTAATTTTGCTGTGACGGTTCCACCTGAAGACGGAAGCCTGTGTTGCCTCCAAAACGTCGTGATTTAATTTATTTTTATTTTATTTTTTACCTACGTGACTTTACCGAAAAAACCAAAGAGCACGAGGCTCTTTATAGGCTGCTTCGTGACGTAACGTACACGTATGTGTTCCGAGGGCTCTTGAGATATCGAGTTTTGTACCGAATTCTAAAGACAAAAAATACCCCTTCTTGTTATGTTGGTTGCCGACCCCAACGAGCGAGACGAACCGTTGGCATCGAGAAACGGCAAGAGATGGCGACAGCTTTGGGAGCGCTGCATTCCAGCAGTGGTTAGTGACTCGTGATGAAAATGAATACTTACACGGTTGGCAATCAGGCCCTGGGTTCAGGTTTAGAAAATATTTGTTTTGAGGCGGGTGGAGGAGTAAAGAGCACCCACAACTGTGGACAAAAGGAGCCACATTTCACTCGATTTGCCAAAATGGATTACAATAAAAACACTGCAGTTCGTGAAAAGTATTTTTTTCTCTCAACCACATTTGACAACAGATATATATATAAAGTGCAAAAAAAAATGTCGCCCATTTTTCAAGCCCCTTGCCTGGACTTTATCACCACAATGGGGAGGTGATACGCCTTGGCATTATGGCGTTTGCAGCTTGCTGCGGGGTGCTTAGAGCTTGTATCCGGCAGGCAGCCCTGATTATTGTTGTGGGTGTATTAACCAACAATGGATGTTAGAGATCCCCCGATGATGTCATTAAAAAAATAGGGTCGGCCTTCGTGCCCCCCCCCCCTCTCGGGCGTCATAATCCAAGTACTGCACACACAGAGGAACATCGCTCCCACCTGAGAAACTCCCTGCAGTTTCACAGGTGATAGCTTTGGGGCTATAAGAATGGCGCAAACAGTAAAGTATTACATTATTATTCACTGTTTATAGCCGAGGTACCAAGAACAATACAGGGGTTGCCGTATCTCATAACGGGCAACTAACGAAGGAATCGGCCCAGCATTCCAGCGTAAATATACGTATGTATGTTGAACTTCTTTCGCACCGTACGTTGCCAAACCATGCGAATCGAAGGATAAAATACCCTTTCCCAGCCACAAGTTTTTTTTTATAAGTTAAGGTGTAGCTGCAAATTATTTAAGTGCTATGCTGACTGCAGGAAACTATGCAAGCGGATTTGTGGCGTCCACAAGCGAGACGTTCAGCCACGTGCCATCAAAACCCCCCACAACCCCTTTCTTGGTGGTGCAGTCTTACACCAACGATGCAGTGAGAGTCAGGGGCTTGGTCTCCATAACATAAAAAAACAAAATTATCTTTTTGTCGTTGTGCCGTACAGCTCTCCGATGCCTTTTCAGGTCTTACCGCGTGTTGCTCGTATGTACGTTGAACGTCTTTTGCACCGGACGTAGCCAACCGAGCTAAATCGTAGGTGCAAGTTGAAGTTCATGCATTAGGTATAGCCCTGTGAGCCATTCGGCTCTTGAATCGGGTACAACCGCAACAAACAAAAAACAAAATCATTAACAAGAAAACATCTTAAAGTGAATATGTGACAAAGGGGAAGGACAACAAACTAAACACAAAAAAGTAACTCTAAATAAATGAGTTTTCAATGTATATTTAAAAGTGCACAACTCCAGTGGCTTCCCGATATCGGAAGGAAGAAGCGTTCCAGACGGCCGCAGAAGCGCGTCTCAAAGAACATGATGATGCGGTGACCACCGTCTTTGTTCGATGGCCGGCCAAAAGCCGCTGCTGCGAGGATGACCGGAGCTCGCGTGATGCTTCGACAAGTTTGCTCCACGTGCCGGGAACGTCTTCAGCAAGTACTCAGAAACGATTCGGCTTTTGAAGCTCCGAGCACTTGGAGAAAAACGTTGGACATCATCCCATCCAACACGCAGTGCAACCCGAAAACGCACTTGATTAGCTGTACCGCACAACTGCGAAAAAACCTACATAGATGTATTAAAATGATTTGCTGACTGTGCGCCGCAGAAGCGTAATGATTCATCCCACGTGCCCCATCTCCCCCTAACCCCCACCCCAGCGATTCTATGAATTATAGAAATTCAGGGTCGCGATCCGATTCCACAATCAATCCTATTTTTTTTACAGTGAAAGGCAGCAGTCTAAGTGGCTGTCGACAATCATGAGAGCCAATTACGCACAGCCCGTTACAAATTGATAAACATGTTGATTCACACACACACACGTGCGCGTTACGATGCATACACCACACCTCCAATCAGCATGATTGGCTACATACGGTGCGAAAAAAGTTCAACGTACGTACACACGTACGTACATGGCGGTCTTCACACTAGATATCAGCAAATGAGATCAGTCGAATGTTAAGTTGCATGCCACACTCACCCGCGTGTTTGCGCATTCACTCAGCCAACAACACCCACCAAACTAAAAAGTGCGCGCCGCCCTCACCCTTGCATGCGCGAGTGTTGTGCTTACTAATGAACCTACAATTATTATGCTTTTTTATCTTTGCAACAGCAAAAATACCTTTGTGCTTGTGCAAAAAAAAAAAAATGAAAACACAGGAATCGTTTTAATTGCATCGCGATCCTGAATTGTGGCAATTCATAAAATTGCGAGGTGGGGGAGGCGGGAAGGGGGTGAATCGTTCCAGACACTTGACACACGCACTGCATGTCCATTTGCAGGCGTGTACAGGATATGCTCGTGTGCATGCATTCCGAATATGCACACACGCGGTGACACGGACAAAATGTGCGCGCGACTTGGGGACGGGCAATCATTTCAGCAGCGGCAAGGCATTTAATTTCTCCCGACTGCAACACCTTCCGTCGAAGCGCGGTAATTCACGAGCCCGCATTTAACATTCTGGCACGGTGCGAGCGCGTGAGCTGCAAAAGAAACGCGACAGTATGTCGTACAGAGTGGCGCGTTCCTCAGCGTTCGCAGCAACATACTTGTGCATGCTGAAACTTCTTTAGAACCGTACGTAGCCAACCGTGCTGCTAATCGGTGGCGCGGGGGAAGGATAAAAAAACTAAACGCAAAACGAAAACTCAACGGCACAAAAAGTGTGAACGACACTCGCGCGCAAATTACCGTGGGAATAATGGACGAGGCACCATCAAACTCTTCCGTCGTATCTCGTTAGGTCAAGAACAAACTTGCTTGCGTGTGTCTGTGTAGAGCTGCGCTCGGAGGAAGCAACAACTACCGCTACACGAACCCACCACGCACGTTCTGCGAGCCAGAAAACGTAAGTGTGGGCTCGGAGGATGACGAGAAATCGCTCACGGGAATCGTATTCGGAATCACTCGAGGGTTCGATCATGCACAGTCTTAAGCACTTAAAATATATAATCA
The DNA here is from genome assembly GCF_015708825.2 of Lethenteron reissneri. NCBI lineage: Eukaryota > Metazoa > Chordata > Hyperoartia > Petromyzontiformes > Petromyzontidae > Lethenteron > Lethenteron reissneri. The sequence goes on along the minus strand of NC_083815.1, from coordinate 2,080,421 downwards.
CGTATCCGAGCGGAAATGTACGGGTGAACGCAAAGGCAGCACACTGTGTCACAACATCACGGCCAGAGCTCACACACGAGACTCCCACAACACGTGCGGTGCCAATCCAGGCACGGCAACGTCTTTTTTTAGGCTTGCGCAGAGGTACAAAGGACAGGCAATAGCACCTCTGGCCATGCTCGTATCCCAACGCATCTGAGCCGCTGACCTCCAACAAATGTGCCATGTTCCATGAGAATCTCTGCTTGGGCAAATTGAATTACTGTGCTGTGGCCTGCCTCGAAGCCGCAATAAAAACTGTGGACCGCAGCTTTGACATCGCCGCTCGGAGCGTCTTTATTAATTAACGTTTCCAGCCCCTTCTCCCACCCACTGCTGGGTGAAGGTCTCCCAGCGCCGCATCGGTCTCGGCGATTGCAAACGGCACTTCACGTTGGTCAGTGGGGTCTGGCCAAGTTAAGTCGGTGTCCAGGACCGGTTCGGATGTCGCTCGCCACTCATGTTTGCAATGGTTGGGAATCGAACTCGGATCGTCATCACTAGTGATGACTATCTGAACCGGTCCTGGGCCTCCCCTAGGTCGACTCGGCCTCAAATGAGTACCTGGTGCGATGTTTAAACATCGTCACTTGCGAGACTAAGGCGGCCGGGCGGGTTGCTGGCCACCCACACTCCCTCGTGTGCCGTGCTGGCCTTCATAGGTGCACTTGCCCCAAAGGTATGTTAAGGCTATCCAGGGGGTCTTTGTCTTGTTTGTATATTTATATTAAGTTCAACCGCTGAAATAATTCGCGTGTCGGCAGTCTAAAGATGCGTATAATTGTGGTAGCTATCAGCCATGCCAAAGCGCCACAATCCAATCAGGCGTGCTTTTGTGTGAAGAGAACACAAATATGCGAGCAATGTCATATCTTTGGCAAAGCAGCACCAAAGCCATCTGCGGTTTCACAAGTGGCCTCTCTGCCGCGGTGATTCACAATGGAGTTAAAACACAAAAAATAAACCCGAACCCAGGGACCCTTCAAGCCAATTGCAATGTGTGTTGTACGTGTCCAGGTGTGTCGAGCACTACCCTCAAGGTGCAGGGGACGCTGCCATGGCGTTCTCGCCCAGTGCGCTGGACCCGCAGTCCAGAAGTCGCCGATTCGATCTCCTTAACGCGGAAGACGAAGGGACGCTGCAAGTTTGACGAGTCCACGGGCTCAGCCTCGATCCGCACGACAATGTAAATCAACTATCAACTATTTTTATTTTGCCAGTTATGGCCCACCGAGCTATGGGGAAGGCCACAAGTTGTTAATCTAATTGTTCGGGAGGTCGCGTAGCGGAGGGCTCCAGTGTGGGTACTCCAAGAAATCTGGCCATTGTGGAAGAACAGGCCAATTTCCCCTCTCGTGGTGCTAAATTATTTTAAATTAGCACTATTAGATTTTTTTGTATATTAATTCAATTGTACGTATGCGTGACATATAATAACGATGCCCTTTTTATGTTCAAGAATGTCTCACCGGGTCCCCTCGTTTTCAGAGCAGTCCTCGTGCATTAGGATGTTCGCCAATTCCAAATTGCAGACCAGTCGACGTACAGTGCATTTGGGGGCGCTGGCAAGCGATGCAAGATGTGACGGCGCCTAAAATGGCAATCAACGCGGCATCGCACTTTGGCCGGTTGCTTCCCAAAGACGACACCAGGACACACAAACACCCTAAAAGGTCACGCCAGAAAACTCGCAAGTCAAAGAAATTTGCCAGATATCACTCGTAAGACAGGATAAGACGGGATGTCTCGATCGCACGAGAACTAGCCTGGGACTAGTCTGCTGGCCTAGTTACTGGTCCAGGAACAACCCACAAAAACGGGGGTTCCGTACACCCATTCTATAAAAGCCACATGGTAGGTTAATCCACTCCTAAAATGCTCGCCTTCCCGATACCCTCCACCTCGTGCAACGAGGCTAACAAAAAAAGCAGTGGGCAGCCAAAGCAGGAACACGCACGTTAAAATTCCTCCCGTTGGAGATGGAGCGGTGAAATCAGCTGGTGTGTGCAGGGGCTGGGTGGATTTTAGCATCGGCGAGACTGAGACTAATTTAAAACTAAGCTAAAAAAAATGTATTTTAACCAGGTAAGGTCCACTCAGCTATATCGGTTTTTTTTGGGAAATGACCTGGCCACAAGTGATAGCTCAACAAAGTGGCTTATCAAGTGGAAAAGTATAGCAGCCAAATACTCGAAACGCGCGTTTATAAATGTGGAGGGAAAAAACCGTAGGACCCAGAGAAAAATCCACTCGACCACGGGGAGAGAGAGACATGCAAACTCCAAATATACAGCAGGTGTCGGGGTCGGGATTGAACCCACGACCTCCTGCATACCAGGCAAGGGAGTTAACATCTCCCCGCTGCGTCACGATGCGAACTCGAAGCCACGACCTCAGAGAATCGGAGCCGATGGTGAGACAACGATGATGACACAAGGTCGGCTCCACCTTGCTGTGCTCCTCTATCAGCCACAGGACTCGGTGAATAATTCCTGCTCCATCCCCTTCCTCCCACGGCCAATGCCCACCCGAGCACTGCCCCCCATTAGCATTGGGCTGGAGGAAAAAAAAAAAACAAATCTTGGTTCTGATGAAGTCGGCCACAGAGCTCGGCGTGCACCACGGGTCGAGACACTCCGCCCAGGGGCTCTGGTGTAATGGGATTGTCTCGGCGGGGCCGGGTTGATGTGGGAACGCAAGGTTCTCTGGTGTGAACGGCGATGCAGTACCTGGCCAACTAAGTTCCCAATCATCATCATCATCAGCCATGATCATTCCATTTGGGGCGCCGCGGTGGCTACGAGATGTTAACTACCTCGCCTGGTATACAGGAGGTCGTGGGTTCAATCCCGACCCTGACACCTGCTGTATATTTGGAGTTTGCATGTCTCTCTCTCACTGTGGTCGTGTGGATTTTTTTCTGGCTGTCGCCTGATGAAGCTAGTTGTAATTACTGGCGAAACGTCGTACTCAGATTGTAAATGTTGTGGCTTGGCTCTTCAACACACAACCGGTGTGCTGTACTCGTGACGAATTGGCCACGTTCTGTTTACGTGACAACCCTTACTAGTTGGCTGCGTCGGGTGGTGGCGGGTTTTAACGACACATTTATATATTTATACGATCTAACCCAAAAAAACCTCTATTATGGATTATATTGGTCGTGAAAGCCGACCACGTGTTAAAGTAAACCCCTCCGACGGCATTCCCTCCTTGGGCTGCCACTCCGTTGCTCGTTCTGACAACCGGCCATCATCCCTTCGAGAAGCGTGTCCTGCTCAAGCGCCACTTACAGTCAACGGCATGCTCCCTGTCTGGGGCATGTTCTATAATCCACGTGTTCCTCCGTCTGTCTACCAGAGTAATTGTAAGGATGCATCTCTCTCTCTCTCTCTCCATGCTCCTTTGCACGTTTTTCAGCTTTTCTTACATTTTATTCATCAATGTCCATGTTTTTTTCATTAATCTGTCATCACATGTAGAACACGCCGATGATGAAAATGCATTCTTCAGACACAACCAGTGTGTTGTTTGTCATTATCATGTTCTGGTTTCTGAAAGCGCCCCAAACCATGCTCATCCACATCTTTATTTCATTATTTTGGCTGTCCTAGGATTATATATTTAATGTCCATTCAACAGACATTTCCAAATATTTGGCGAAATTGTTGTACAAGACTACACAAACATAACATGTACGCGTGAGAGACTTTGAGGGAAAAAAACCAATTGCTTCCGAACCGGCAGATATTTATTAAATGATGATATGCAGGCGTGGTGTGCTAAATTATTATGCAAAAACATATAGCACATGAATATATCAAACATTTATTTCTATCTGAATCTCCGAGCCAATCATTATCCGCGTGCCTGTATGGCTCAGTAAATTACGCACACTATTTAAACAATAATCCTTCGTGCATACCCAACATTCAGTCATGCACGTAGGCATTTCGGGAATGGGGGGGGGGGGGCAAACGGTGTTTGCAATTGATCCCATTGAACATGCGACCTTGGGAAGCCGCCATCCATTCGTTGCCCAAGTGAACCTCGTGAACAATCGCTTTGTCAACCGGTACCGTTTTAAAACGACCGTTGGCAACTGTTGCCAGTCTTGCGCCGCATGACACAAGTCAATCCCTGAAACCCACATCGGCGGGAGAGCACACCTCCCCACTTACAAGTGCCTGACAACGAGGCTCCCGGTGCGTCTCGAGTGGGACTTCCACACAATGGCGCTGTGTCTAGCCGTGGGGCTAATGTAACGTTTGAACCAGGCGTGTGAATTCCTAGCTCTTACCGCTACCGTGCGGCTTCATAGCAGGCCTCACGACCAGGTCTCCTGGGATGCGCCCCATCTCGTCAGATCTCGGAAGTTAAGAGGGGTAGGAACCTGGATAGTGCTCAGGATGGGTGGGAAGCTGTGAACAAATAGCTCGTCACAGGGTCACAGGGATGCGTGGCGACTTGGTGAGCCAGTGCAGGAATAGTCCGTTGTTCTACTGTACTTCTGTACTCCCCTCATTCACCAGCATGAAGTATGGTCAAATAACCCCCTACTACCCACAGGTGTGGGGGGGGGGGGGGAGGCCCTGATCAAGAAGTGGATTGACTCATGGGGCTGTACACAGTCTGGCCAAGTGCAAGTCAATATATGCATTCTCACATTTTCTGCGTCGATAACTCACAAGTATGCATCAGTGCACCGAGGGCTTGCCGTGATATCTTTCGATTTAAAGCTTTCGTGACTGCAGGGATTCATCTTCTTGGTTCTTTCGGTAAAGTCACGTAGAAGGGAAATAATAAAATAATAAAAATAAAACATAATAAAATAATTCTCACGACGTTTCGGCCACAACGCAAGCAGCCGTCCTCAGGTGAAGAACAGGTCTGTCGGAAAGACAGCGTCTGAATGTCTGTCTGACAGCGTCTGAATGTCTTTCCGACAGACCTGTTCTTCACCTGAGGACGGCTGCTTGCGTTGTGGCCGAAACGTCGTGAGAATTATTTTATTATGTTTTATTTTTATTATTTTATTATTTCCCTTCTACGTGACTTTACCGAAAGAACCAAGAAGGTGATATCTTTCTCTACAAAATGATACGATGATTAAGTTTCACGACACCACGACGATTGCCACGTCAGTTTCCAATTGCTCTTTAACTATGTTTTTGTGGTATTGTTTTCGTACTTTCCCGTATGTTTCCAGCGCAAAAAGAAACATTGAGTTATTTGATGTATTTAACTTGCAATTCACCCAACATAAGCCTGCCCATAGGCCTTCTCACATTTGCAACTTTGAACACCTATATAACCCTTAAAAGGCACACAACTGTCAAATACATAAGTAATTAATTGGCCTCCAAAAATTATATTGTCATATTATGGCTATGCAGTCAGTTCCTGCGGGGAAAATATTTTCTGCACGGCACTAATTTAATGGGCAACTGCTATTTAATATGACCTTAGATTAGTGTGGTATTGGGAACTTTAATTACGTTTTATTCAAAAATAAACAAGAAGCAATGATAATAGAAATAATTAGCAAAACGGTCAATGTGATTTTGCAGCTCTTATATTTGTACGGTACATTGGAGTGGTGCCACATCTCGGCAGCCCGGTGGAGTGCGTGCGCACACACACGCTCGCGAACTCCGCGGTCTGCTTGCGAGGCCACAAACGATCCTTTTGTGCTGACGAGCCTGCACGCGATTTTCTTTTCCCTTGCACACCAAACAGAAAAAAGGGGGCCGTGTGTGTAAACCTGAAGACCTCGCTGCTATGCGGAAAGGTGCAGATTCCGTCCGCAGACTCACTGCCAGGACGAACGCCGGGTGGGTGACACGCTCATCCCACGGCGGGTCAGGCGACCGCCTGGCACATCCGCCATGCGCGCTTCCACTGCCGCTCTTACGAGATGTATTGTACACAAAAAAAATGTGAAAGTAATTTACAGTCACTGTTAATCCACTGCCGGATGAAGGCCTCACCATGGGTTGATTGTGGGGTTTTTTTCCATGAAAAATTACGTAATTTGTTTTACCATAAATTATTTTTACATACTTTGCCACGCTGGTGAAGGTGGCAGGCCCAGGACTGATTCAGATATCACTCGCCACGGATGTTTAGCCCTGGCCAGGAATCGAAGTCGGTACTGTAAAAGTGGTTTATATTACATAATTCCAGTTTTTTTGGTAACCATAATGACAGTGGGCGGTTGTTTAAGACGAGCGGTGTAATGATGCATCGATACATAGATGAGGATTGATCGTTAAGCGTGTGATACATGCATTAAATGACGTGTGAAGGAAGAGATGTTTTTAGATTCCTAAATTACGTGTCATGTCCGATAAAACGTCCACCGTGGAGAAGGAGCGATGAAATCAGCTTGTGTGCAGGCGGCGGATGGATGGCTACATCGCAGTACCGCGAAAGATTGGCGACGACTATGGAGAGGCCTTCATCCATCAGCGGACTGATCATGTCCGAAGACGTACATGAATTCATTTAGGTGACCCCTCCAGCTGCCAGGTGCTGCTACAACATGAATCGAATTTGTCAACCTGAATCGCGACAAACTAACCGGCGGGGGCGTCGGTCGAAGGATAAAATAATCGTCGAAGGAACATTACAACACGTTTCTGTTGGCGTGTATATTCTTCTTTTAAAATAACTATCTTAACAACCTTTTACGTTGCACGTGTTGTATATGCACGGAAATATGGGTGGGCGTGTGACATGCCTGCTCAGTGCATGAAAGTCCTCCGACAGGAAGCATGGAGCGCTAACAGCACTTCCTATAGTGCCACTACAACAACGGACATTGCCTACTTCATAGAAAGCGCCTTCATTTTTATCAAAACAAGACCCTGGGGGCAGCACTGTACTAAGATAAATAAAGTACAGTTTTTTGTTTAAATTTACTCGATGGGTGTGGAGTTTCATTTTTCGGACGAGGATATTTTTTGTTAACTCGAATTGGAATTTTGGAGACATAAAAAAAAGGTTTAAACAGTGAAACTAAACAGACATCTGGTGTTGAAAAAATGTGTTCCAGGTACAAACAGAGCACTGTTAGGTTTTAGTTTAAATTATGAGCGCAGCCGTGCATCGAATTGTGTCAGAGTGAAACATTTTACATGTTTGTCTAGAAAACTGTGTGGCTTTAAAAAGGAAAAATATATAGCAGGTGACGTCTTGGGCAATGGCCTTTTTTCAAAGCGCATGGATTGTGCATGTGAAAACATTTTCTCAATGTGTGCAAACTATAAGCCAGTCTTTTATTTTGGTTCTCACGCTTTTCAGACTCATTTGTACATATGTGTTTACTCCGATAGCCCAAATGCGAATTCAGAACATCACTGCTTAATAATCCCAAACTTAATTTTATCATTATTTTCATCATCAGCGGCGAATGTTGTTCAATTGATCTTCTAAAGTTCCATTTGAGCTAATGAGGTGAACACGTGTGCACACACGAGGTGGCACAATTTATAAACAAAAACAAACAATACTAATAGGAGGGTAAACAAAAGACAAAAATAAGCGATGCTTGAATAGATTTTCGGGCCCCAAATTTGACAATTCATCGAGTCATCTTTACTCTGCGGTGGTGCGTAGGGGGAGGATGGCGTAGAAGGAATGCTGTAACTTCAAGAGCAGTTATTTGCAAACCAGACATTTAATCCCGACACCAGCTCTCATCCCTTGCAGTCATGTCACCAATGTCTACCAAGCAATAGATGTGTCACATGATTTGTACACGAGTGAGACAGGCCGACATATATAGACGCACCTGAAGTATAAGAGCCCACATGGTCTGGGGGTGTGGGAAGTTCTCATCTGAAGTCAGAAATGTTAGAAAAAAACTGAGAAACCTGATAATATACTGCACTCTGAAATATAAATTACCGGAATGGTTTAATACTTAATAGGACTTAGACTTGGTATCTTGGCATAGCCATCTTACCGTTTCTCATTATTTATCCACGGAAGAAACCAGAGTTTGGGAGTTGCACAGGTGTACCCACCCTGATAAAATGTCACGTATAGGAAACGTACTGAGCGGCAATAAATCATTAAAATGGCTTTACATGGCACTTCTAACAGCGATGAATAACACAAACACGCATGACGTTCACAATATAATTATTCGGTAATATATACGCTGACCTTGCATTATTATTATAATTATTAATCTCGGTTGCCCAGTAGAGCCTGCCTGAGTATTGTGACTCATTTTTAGGAGGGTCCTGCTAAGGTTTTGCAGTCGGGGTCAATAATTGCCACGTATAATGGCAATTGAGTAATTTGCGGCTCATTGTTCAAATTTGAACCACGGCGCCAGGCATCACAGTGGACCGCCCTTTGCAAACAACGTTATGGGATCTTGATCGTCTACGATGAAGCGTGTATAGTTTTGTTTTTACGGTTAATGCACCTGCATGGATAATCAGGGGGCGGTCTGTGGATTCGAACTGCTAACGTTAGGGCCACGTCACCGCCCATGTTGTCAATAGTTCAAGCTTCATTGGCATGAGGCCAGCCCAATTAATTTCACGCCAACATCCCTCCCACCAAAGAAACAATGGCCATGGCATTATCTGAGAAAGCTGGGGGACAAAATCACTTGCTATTAAAAAAGTGCCTTCTGGATTTGACCCTTTGCTACGCACAAATATGCTGACTCTCTAATTAATGAAACCTTATCAAACCGGCGACAGAACTTTGAAAAATACATTGGAACATATTTGGGATTCTGTGAGGTGCAGATAAGACGAAATTTTAAATAAAACCATTAAATAGTGGCACGCCTATCATAGGCGAGTTGACAGTAATTTCAGACACGTGGATTTTTAGTCACTCGGGGAATTGGAGTTTGAAAATGCAAGAGTACTTCACAAATAGTTGCCCAGCTCAAGTTAAGGCTCTCCAACCAATATACGATTAAAGATAATGAGAGTATATGCCCCAGAACAAGCTGAAAAGATGTAAAAAAAACCTCTAATTCGTCGATAACATTGTGGCCTTAAAAGAAAAAGTAGATTAATCGGTGACGTTTCGGGAGATGGCCCTAATTCAGATGGGCCATTGCCCAAATTGTCACCTGTTAAAAATATAAGACCAGTGTTATTGATTTGTTGAGTTTGCTGTCAATTGTGCTTTGTACACCACCGCAAATGCGGCATCACCAAACAATGTGTTTAATCACGAGAAGTAGAATTTGACAAAAACGTAAGAAGGCATTTTCCAACTTCTGAATGAGAGCAAAACAAACAATAGCATCATCATGGAAGACTTCAATTTAAATGTGGGGGAAAGCGATACGAGAGATGAGAGGATGATTGGTAAATTTGGCATTGGAAAGATGAACAAGAGGAGAACATCCATTACAGTTTGCAGCCAGTGGGGATATGAAAACAGCGAGCATTAGTTTAAAAAAGGAATTTTAAAAAAGGACAGAGTATCCCTCGTGGATAAATTGTAGATAAAACTGATTTCATTCTCATGCACAACCCTCAGGATGTCCGACACATCTCTTCCTCCGAAATATCAACATGGCAAGTGATAGTAGATTGGTGCGATGATCTAAGTGACACTTCAACAAGTCGGCATGGACAGGACACATCAATAGAAGAGATGATTGCCAATGAAAGAGACCGGAGATGGAAGAGCAGCCAAAAGACACTCAACCATATGTGCAAGAATGATATGGATTGTCGCTTCACGAGACCTTGAGGTTTGGAGATGGTGTGGGGAGGACTCTATCTCGTAAAAGACAAATCATTGCCGCTGTTGCTGATGATGCTGACATGTATATGGCTCAGTGGGAAGTGAAAAAGGATTCAAATAATTCGATTTTGAGTTCAAACCCCAGTCGTGGTCAACTCAGCCCCACTTTAGCTGTGGGGTCTGTAACACGAGTTTTACCTTGTGATCGCTGGTAGCTGCTGCCCTTGGACAGAATGCTCCCATCCGGAGAAATGTAGAATTTGAGTAACAACAGAAGAGCTCTACCCTGCTCTAATTTGAGTACGAACGAATTTGTGACGTTAATTATGTCGGGCATAATGGATCGTTATAGTATTGCCTTATGGAAATTTGGCTCGGAGATCCCTTTGTACAGCTAAGCAGCAGCACTTTGTACCAGTAAGCAATCAGAACGATCTTGTGACATCTGCAGCATCGTGTGATGTTACTGAATGTTCTGCATATGCAGCAATGTACTATATAAAGTCAAAATGAGTGTATATTATTAGCTTCATGCATCTATATTAAAGCTGTATGATTGATTTTCAGACATTTGTCAATCCACTGCTGGTCCAAGGCCTCTCCACTCCATGTTGGTTGGTGGGGTTGTGTGACCATATTTGCTTGCAGGTATAGTATATGTGTTCTAACACATACACTTCAATTTAAGTGTAGTGGTTGAACCATTTTTCTAATGATGTTCGAGAAGGGCAAATCAATCTGAAGTTTGGCACGATAAACTACAGTTCATGCTTACATCTGCAAATATATATGACTAACTAAATGTTTGAACTTGGGTCCCCAAAAATAATGCTGGAAGGTTTACCAGTTCACTCTGAAAATAGGATCAGCCTTAAGTTCAACATAGCATTTCAAGCCTCACACTAATCACTTACGAATACATGACGCCCGATCATCAGTAAACCAAGTAGCATAATGTCTCCTCCCACTGTGTTACAGTACTTGTACCATATATCCAGCATATTTTGAACATTAAACACGTAGCCACATAGCAACGCAGCTATCATGCACGGTGACCACCCATCATCTAAGCACAATCCAAAAGCCAGCGATGGAAAATCCACTTTAGGTTTACAGGAACCCATCTATTCAAGGGCAAACCACTGCTTACTCCCTACCCACCCACAGGTACAGCTTTACCAGTTGCTATGTTAATTTTACTTACCCTCGATGGAAGGTGTGCTATGAAGAAGGGTCATTGTCTGAAACGTTGCCGAATATATATTTTTTTTCATTTAAGCAGGCCACAGTGTCATTGATGAACACAATTAATGTTCTGTACAAATGATGACTGTGATGTGGCTCCGGATAGTATTTTGGATTGCAAGCTCGTTGATTGGGAATCAATTTCATCTAATTACTCCGTTGAATCTTGGGACTGTTATACATGTAAAAAACAACACTGCCAATGCTGTACCGTGGTGGGGCAATGCCTGAGATTGGCAACTGGTCCAGCGTGTGAGGTTGATTTTGTGGAGGCGTGAGAGCCGGAGGGAGGATGGATGGGGTTTGGAGGCGTGAGGATTTCGTGTTGGTTGGTATTAAAAGTACCGAGCGAATCGCGCCGGTGTGATGCGTGAGAATTGGTGAACTGGAATGCTGCTGCGGTCGTGAGGGCGTGGGATAACACAGACGAATGCGTGTTTTGTTTTAGAGGTTTGCACGCTACAGTTCGTGTAATGCTAACACGTGGTTGGTTACGTACGGTTCGAAATAAGTTCAACATACATACTATGCAAATAAGTGTGCGTACATACACACAGGTGTGCATGTGCAACACATTCCGTGCACTTAGGACCTGCGTTACCTATGCATCGAAACATATACCTGGACTACACACGTATGTACAACCTGCGTGTGTGTCCTTCCACACACATGCACATGTCATACCCACACATCAATAAGCTACGTCCTTTATACACGTGTTCTACCCACACACGCGTGTACATGTACAATATGTACATGTGTAGCTGCACTCCACACACAGAAATGTGTACATGGGCGACTGCACACGTCGACATTGTAGTACCCACACATCACACGTCCTTCTACACACAAGAGCCCAAACAGGCCGTCGGGGCAAACGCTGTTAGCGAGCACCTATTAAGATCGGCACGGCACACGGGTGGGTGGCCAACACCACGCCCGGCCGCCTTTGTCTCCCCAGTGGCGATGTTTACACATGTACTGTATACGGATATACTCTACACAAACAGTATACTATACACCGCACCAGGTACTCATGAGGCTGAGTCGACCTAGGGGAGGCCCAGAACCAGTTCATCGTCAACGGTGTTAGTGTCGCTACACCAGCCCTCCCCCCCCCACACACATTATTATCAACACCCCATCCCGACCCTCACCACCGCGGGGAGCTCTGCCGGGCGAGGCGCACCCTAGCCCGGCCAGGCTCGCTAGTCCCAGCCGCGAGGCCTACCTGTGTGCGGGCGGGAACCCGCGCGAGTGCCGAGGTAAGTGGCCCACACTCCCAGCGTCAGCACGGCGATTGCTGCCAACGTCTTGGCCTTTTTGCGTATCTTCTTGATAGGAAGGAAGACCATCTTCTTTACTTCTATCCGGTAAACTTAACGCACCATGTATAATCGGCGACGATAATAAATTAAGACGACGCTGTCGGTGGGTAAACGCCCCGCGTGTGTTGTGTCCTTGCGATCTTACATCGCGATTTCAGCTGCGGCTGCCTCTCAAGATAAGACGCAAACAACTTGGCATAGCTCCAACAACTACACTATTGACGGCGACGATAATAAACAAAATAAACGCTGGCTAACAAAATAAGAGATCTGATCAATCCTAACCTCCCCAAAAAAGAAGAATTTACGCTAACGTCGAATAACAAATCATCATTTTCCTACTTGCACTGCGGCCAGCCCCACACCAATGCTTTGCTATGATTGCCCGATGCCCTGGCTATTATTGCCCTTGCAGCAGTAGAAGCAGCAGCAGTAGGTCCAGCGACCGGTCAACACTGGCGGACGCCGGCAGGCAGGCGAAGCTGCTGCTGCTGCATCACCTGCTGCTTGCCAGGGCTGCCGAATGAGATCGCGGCGGCGAGGGGAGGAGGAAGGGTGAGGGAGGAGGTCCCCTTCCTCGCCTCTCTCTCTCTCAGTGTGTGTGTGTGCCCAATGGGAGGCGGGACGCGACACGCATCACAACTGTGTGAACACGTGCGTGCGCGTAAGCTGTGCGCGCACGCACGTGCGCATGAGTGTGCGCGTGAGTGTGAACACGTGCGCGCGCACGTGCGCGTGAGTAGTGAGTGTGCGCGCGCACTTGCGCGTCAGTGTGCGCGCGCGCACGTGGGGAGCGGTGGTGTGGTGGTGAGCGCTGCGTGACGATGCCAGCGGGTCGAGTTCGATTCTTGAGCACGGTCACCAGCACCGGTGACGATTATCTGAACCGGTCCTGGCCCTCCCCTAGGTCGACTCGGCCTCAAATGAGTACAGTACCTGGTTCGGTGTGTCGTAAACATCGCCACTGGGGGAGACAAAGGCGTCCGGGCGTGTTGCTAGCCACCACGCCTGTGTGCCGTTTCGGCCTTCATAGGTGCTCGCTAACAGTTTGTGTGCATTCACATTCATACACGTGCAATTTATACGAGTATACGTACGTGTACTATACATACATATACGCACACGTGCAAAAACTAAAAATCCTTATCACACACAGGCGTACTCACACACACGTTTACGCAGAGACGCGTACACACATGCAAGTACGTATGCTGTATAATAATGTATAAAGCGACCTTAAACGTTCAGGTATATATACACGCACTTTGGCATACGCGTGCACACAGGCTTTTACAGAACACACACGGCACTTGTACACTGGCTTACCCAGATGCACACACACACACACGTGAGGATTGACGGAGACCACAGATAATGTGAAATCGACAGAGGCAGAAACAACACCACCAACACGCACGCACAAACACACCCAAAGGAGTGGTGACGGAAACTGAAAGGCAGATACACAGAGATAGACTCCTGAGATATGCGGTGAGATGGACACGAAAACACACACGCACCAGGCACACACTATATAGAGATACACACCGATGCAAGACGAGAGCTCGCAGAACAAAGTTCGACAAAGAAGCAGAATTTTCATTCTGCAGTCGAACAACCATTCAGCAATGCCTGCCAGCCACCACGCCCGAGACGATAGCGCAAGTCAGAAAGAGGATGTGTGCAGTGGCAAAGTGCATTATGCACAACTACTAAAGAGATTCGCGTTTGTCAGAATGTCTATTTGTTTGATTAGTTTAAGCGGCATCATGCGCATTACGGAAGCAACATCCCTGGTGCGTCTGTGCAGCCAGTCTCTGTCTCATTATGGAAATGAATGATCATTACGGCAGGGGTGTTCTGCATGTCACCGCCATACCCAGCCTCCCACTCCAGTGTCGAGCGGATAGAACATTTCTCATCTGTCGGATCACACGCTATGTGGATTGTCACAACAGCCACGTGGCCATAATGCTTTCGTTTCCCTGTGCTCCCACCTATAAAGGCACACTTGTTAGCTAAAAACATCTTGAAGATCATATCGCAAGAACACATCACACGTATAGCCTTAGACTGTGGTGGCAAGTGCTGTTCGCGAGCACCTATGAAGGCCGGCCTGGCACACGAGGGGGTGGGTGGCCAGAACCACGCCCGGCCGCCTTTGTCTCCCGAGTGGTGATGTTTAAGCATCGTGCCAGGTACTCATGTGAGGCTGAGTCGACCTAGGGGAGGCCCAGGACCGATTCAGATTATTGTCTCACTGATGAGCGGGAATCAAACTCGGGTGGCCGGGTGCGCAGCGCGCTAATCACTGCACCACCGCTCCCCGCTCCCCCATGGACAAAGACCTCCCTGCTATAAAGCCTTAACATTTTTGGGGCAAGTTCTGTGAGAGGGGGTATTGTATCACACGAGGGGGTGAGTGGCCAGCACCACGCCCGACAAACAAAGACGGGTAGTGTTATACTACAGGTTCCTGCTCAAATAGCCGTCTACACCGTTGACGTTTTCATAACCTAGCGCGCGAGATCACAGATAACCAAATTGACAACCTACAGGTGAAAAATGCGAGTGAAAATAGAATAAATGCAAGAGCAGTCCTGGCAGAGTTTGTAGTGCCGCTCCGTGGACATGTGCGAGACGTGTGTTGGGGATTGAACACATTTGAAAAAAGGTGAACGGGTGTTGACTTTTGGATGCCATCGACTGGAGCCTCCCAGCTACAGCGGTGATCGTTGAAAGTGTAAACTCACACAACCAGGGAACATTTTTCACGGATAGTAAAGTCATTGTCGAATTGTTCTCAAATGATTAACTTGACTGGATGTGCAAACGAAACTTTCAATCAGATGTTGATTCAGTTGAACTGCCAAGGCACCGAGCACAATGGACTAATGGTGGATATCGTTTACCGATTTAAATGCCAGATTGACAGGCAAACAATTCACAATTGGACATCCAATGAATATGTGTGCTATTGAATGACATACGATATCAATTGGATATTTGAAATGTTAACAATTCGTTTTTTCTACTTATCAAATTCAGATTACGTCGCGACATTGAGATAATTTCAAGGTCTGTAAAATAATACCCAAGGCTGCAATTATATTTTTTTTATCCGAGCTCCACCTGACGAGTTGCCATTGGAGAGACAAGACTTTTCATCACGGCATATATTTCTGTATGTATTCGAAATGTCACAAGTGTACAGAGTGATTCAAACCAAAGTGTAATAAATGTTAGCAAATAACTTATCGAGATAGTAGCGTGTATGGAAAATGTTAACATGCAGGTTGCAAGGCGTATTACTCGGAGCAGGCAAAGGGGTGTCTAACCTTGCTTTATTACAAAGACTTGCTTTAAAAGTTCAACGAGCACGCATCTCCACAAGCTTAAGTCAGAATTCTAAATAATTGAATTGGCTGGTCGTATAATGGCACCTTCAATAGCTTTCTATTAAACACGCCACACTTTAAATGACCAAGGAGCACTAACGGCTGGACCGTAGAACACCGTGAAAATTCCAAGACATGTTCTCGAGGTTTAGATCGTGATCAATATTTAAACCCAGAACTATATCGACTCATTAGGCTCTTAACGAGTTGTCGGTTTTTATCGTGGAAAATGTATTTTCCTGGGGACGGCCAGCATCCACCATCACACACGAGCAGCACGCGTGCAAATCCAATGTCAAGCAACGACAGACTTCGTCTTTCGTACTGGCGAGGGAGTTGATCAGCAACATTCATGTTCCTGCAAGTTATTCTACCGTGAAAAGCACAATTCAAAATAAATAATGGAACATTTGAAGTAAATGATACAACACTAATTATGACTATTACCCTTCAAAAAAACAGTGGGGTACTGCAGAGAACGTAACAAGAGTGGCACAATAGGCTGGCGCGTGCACTGCCCATGTCATACAGTATGCTGAAATACTATACTGTTTTCTTTAACACGCAGGCATATCCAAGGCAGCGCATGTCATCATTTTCACTTACAAAAATATTGATTCTTTTTGGTGATCTCCCTCCACCCCCATCCCAATATGTGTATACAGCGATGTATAATACAGCAAGCGAACCTCATCCGGTTATTGGTTGCTCTATTTCTCCAAGGCGGCATATTATTTTACACTGGACCGGTTTCACATTGTAGAACGTACAAGTGTACAGAAACACCATCATCACAGCGATTTGCCAAGACAAATTATAATCCACATGCAACCCTTAATTGTCAGCGTTTAAGATGCAGTAGAACCCATAACCAAATCACCCAGAATTCACCCAACATCATCAGCAGGGTTGAGCCTTCAGTGCTTGGATGGGTGGCCACCACGCACAAACAAGTTGCCATGGGGCTGCGTGGTTGGCAGTACAATAAAATCTATTTCTCTGCTGTACTTGTGCTCTTACGTTTCCACTCCCTGCCTTCACCAACCCACACTGACCAGTGTGGTGCAGAGTGGTCAAATAACCCCACGACCACCCGAAAGGTGTGGGAAGGCCCTCATCCAACGGTGGATTGACACAAAGGGCTTTACATGTACCAGCCACAAGAACGAAGGCGCATTGCCCATTGGCACAGCGAGTAAAGCCTTTGTGGATGATTAATACATTTATTGTACGTACACACTAAGTGGTTGAGCACATTGTGCCAATTTAGTTTCAAAGGAGAACAGGAGCACTATGATCGTTTGGTCTTGGCCACGACAAGCAGTGGACACAGATGCGATGGCATTTGCAATGTTTAATATTTAAAGAGAAATTCAACGACGTCCCAATGATCAATACAGGGCATAAGGTAAATTCCAGCACGTGATGAATGTTTCATGACAAATATTTGCTTAACCCCTCGTTCTGAAGCGTGCTGCTTGCACCATGATCTGCAAAGAAAATACAACAGCCAAACACTTTTGCCGTCAATTGGAAAAACACAAATAGATCACCGTGAGCCATGCCATCCGCACAAGTCTTTAGTGATATAAATTTACAAACACAAATACACTCAAGTCCCAGATCAATGCGTGCGAGTGGGAATGGGTGAAAGTGCGCAGGAGTGTGGGAAGAGCCAAATGTAACACAGTCAGTGGTCATACGCTCCTTGGTACAATACCCTTCCAACTGACATCTCAGTTCATCTCCCGGCCATGCACATGAGTGGCTACTGGTAACCATACCCTGGTGTAAGGCCTCGTCCACATGTTCACTCAAGTCTAAAATGACCACCCCCGACCTGGTGTGTTGAAAATTGTGCTGAGGAAATAAAGTTCAGAGCAAGTGTTAACGCTAACAAAAAACACACACACTTGCGGTGTTGCTCGTTGCAATAGGTGCTCGCTAAAAAACGCTCGACTCGATTTGTGAGGTTAACAGGCAAACTTGTGTCCTTGCATGAATTGTCGTGTGATCGTGTGCAGCCTGAAAATTGCTTATTCAAGGAATGGGTCACTCGTGGTTTCCGGCCACTGCTCAGAGCACACAAAGTGCACATTCCGTGCAAAGCGGAGGTGGTTAAGCAAAAACCGCTTTCAAGGATCCAACATAAAATGATGACATCATGAAAAATGTCATAATTATTTACAAAATGGCTTTGATGGCGGGAGACTGGGCGGGGGGTGGGCATGAGGGATGAAGCAAAAGGCCGCTCTTTGTGCGCTTGTGAAAGCGACAATTAGGGATGATTCTCCAATGCACTTACCTTGCACCACAGCTTGCGGTAGAATGCCACGATGGCTACCAGCAAGGGTGCTCTTCTTAATGTTTGCACACAAAGTTCCACGCTATCACTCCGCTACAGCTGCCCTTGAGAAACTGTGCGGCAAACCAGGAGCTCTTTTTATGCAAATCCATCACTAAATATGCCTGGTCCTGTTCGCAGACATTTCAAGTGTACAAAACAATACTAGAAACGTGGATAAGACTGGAAATAACAAATGCAGTCACTTGCTAGCACATAAAATAAATACTCAGATCCCTAAGTGGCAACTGGTTTCCCAGCAACAATTCGTGATGTTACAAACACATGGTCAAGCAACCTGCACATCATATTTTGGAGCTCGGTTTGTTGAATTACGCGATTCGTGAGCGGTTGCTATGGTGTGCTCGTGCAATGGAGGAGACTTATTGCTCCCCACATACGGGAGGGACTTGCTGCTCCCCACGGCGTCTCTCGTGGGTTACGTTTACAGCGACATAAGACGGGCCCTGTAGCTCAACTCCTCCGATGACAACGCGCTGGCCGTCAAAGTCTGCCCGCATCGTCACATGAGGTCCATGATGATGTCATCCTCGGACATGATGCTCGTCCCTGGACCTTGCTGCATTCCCAGCTGGGACATGGGCTGCTGGGAAGGGGGCACTGGTCCTCGGGCTCCTGGGTTCATCATCATTTGACCTGCAAAACCACAAACAAAGCAAGTTCACTTTTTGCGATCTCCACTGCCGACGAGTACAACCCAGTTAAATGTAAATAAAAAAAGTAATCCTGATGTAATGCCTCTCTAATGTGTTCACATGCTGTACCACGTGATGTTCAGCATGATATCCGACATTTATACTCCACATGCTGGCAGCTTCTTCGGATATATCGGACATCATGCCGGACAACACGTGGTACAACCCAAAGACATCAGCACAACTGAAAACCTACGTAGTAATGTTATTTACATATATACACGTACAGAGAAAACTCACTGTGGCTCAAGAACCTTTTTCAAGAGGGTCCTGGCACAGGGATTATTTGGCCAATTATATTTCAATTAGTGTTTTGCATGTGGTAAGAATCCAGAGTAAATCTATGCGTACAAATAAAAAAAATACTCAAAGGAGGTCAGGACAGATGGGTTCCTGAATGTATTTGCTGTACTGCCATCTACTGGTCCCATTGGAGCCCACATGTGCTGGGAGATAACTGTTATGTTATAAACAAATCCTTGACTCCAAATAAAATGGATACAGGCACGCCTGGCAAATGCTATGAAGTCAGAAAACAGGCGTTTTCATTCATGAACCAACATTTTGAGAAGTTAAGATCTTGGGCCAAAGTTTATATAAAAAAATTACTTTTGTTCAATACGGAGGCATTCAATCAGGGAAATATTGTCCTTGCCAGTTAGATTTAGCTGGCAGATGTACATACAAAAAAATGTATAGGCTAAAGGGAAACTCTACAGCATGAATGTGTGCATGTGTAAATCTGTGGACTAGTACTGATCCAGGAGCACACACTAACGTGTTCAGATTGCTAGGAAGGGCCCATTGTGTATTTAAGTTTACACTCTTGAATCCGTGTTTAAAGATGATGTGCTCTTGGAGAATACATACTATTACACACATTATAATACAATGCAAGAGTACCTCATACGCAATTTGTGTCAAACTTCTCGACGGTAATGTGTAAATTAACATTTTTAGTGTTTAATGTTGGCTTTGAGCCAATTTTGCACCACTATTTCTTGGATGCTAAATGAAATTAGCACGCATCATTTCCACCAAGCACCAATATACCTCAGAGGAAATGGTGATGTTAAAATACAATTACAAAAATAACTCCAGACCCAAATGTGAAAAAATAATCCGGATTACCATGTCGTTTTTTTACAGACGAAATAATTTGAACAATTAATCAAATAACTATTCCCATTTTGCTTGCAAGTACGCAGAGATTTTGTGCAACATGACTGTCATAAACGCAGGTGTCGAGGTCTTGATTATGTGATACACCACACTGCCCTGGGCAGACAAGCGTTCGACATCGCAGTTATATTGCGTATCTGACGACTCGTGTTACCTGCCACTGCTCCACTCTCAAAAGGAAACATAAGCACCACGCCTTGATCATTAATGTGTACCAATCGTTCCTTTGTGTAAGCATTGAACTATTCCTCTGTGCCCGTGCTGCTGTAATGCACTGCACGATGGGCTGAAGTACAAAAAAATACAATACATTTCTATGGGTTTTTGGTTCACGGAATTTCCCAAGTGGCTTTTCTTTGTGTGTGCGCATTCATGAAAGAGATTTTCAACTGCACGCATTGCTAACCAGTCAGGAGAAGGGAGGAGTGGTCAGGAGGGTAAAGTCAGCTGGCACGGTTAGGCACCAAAGAACAGTGGTCGGTGGCGTTCAAATTACACAGCGGAGGAGGGATTGTCGCGCGCATTATACCCCGGGCCCAACATCGGCGCCCAGAAAATACCGCACACTCCACGCCTTGTGGGACATGACCGTCCGCCCGCAAGTTGCCGCTAGCGAGAGCAAAGTGTGAGGCAGCAAGTCTGAATCTTGCGAGGGTAGGGCTTCCTTTATCATGATTGGGCTGTCTTGGTGCACAGTGTGGTTAAATAACATAAAAAAATGAAATAAATAAAAACCTCCCTCGGTTCATACTACCTAAACGTATAGGAGGGTCACCTCGGCCAAACGGCTTTTGGATCTTGGGCTCTCAGACGCGTGTTCGCGCTGTTCGGCACAACATCCACACAGTACAACCTGAAAACACTGTGGAGGGATCTGCGGCGCAACTGTGAACATCTACGCGGTAGCAGGCGAACCTTCAAGAGGAACATTGCTCAACCCCATACACACCAACCATCCTCGGGGGCCACCTGTCTCGGCAAAAATCGGCAATGGATGAACCATCTGTGGTCACCGCTCTGCAGCCCCAGCTGTAACGGGAGATTGATCATTACTTTTTTTCCCTGCTAATGTCATCTGTGGGTTCCAGTACACCTCCACGGAGCGGCCCTGCACCGAGCGTGCTATTTTTAGCACGTAAACAATTACGTTGAGCCCTGCGGGAAGTGAGCAAATTTTTCACGCGCGCCGCTTTATCCGATGCAGCCCGCGCGCTCGATGTTAGATCACGAGAGGCGATCGCTCTTGGCAGGTTTTCATTTGGTCAGCCCCGTGCGCGCACTTCATTCCACCCCTCCACCCACCCTAGGTGCCTGTAGCTTAATTCCCCCCAAAAACGTGCTTCCGGGTCGAGATGACACAGCGCCTGTGTCCATCCTCACCGGGCATGGGGAGCCTCTGGGCCATCTGTCCTCCCCACTGCTGGCCCGGAGGCTGGTGCGTAAGCTGCTGCCCCAGGGCCTGGTGGGACATCATCTGCGGGCCTTGCTGCTGTTGCATGGGCATCAGGCCAGGCTGCTGAGACTGCTGCGGTTGCTTGGAAGACAGGAGGGCAGAAGAAACAGGCACGGTGATGTTGGTTGCTGGGTGACCGGCAAACAATTACATTAATAAGTAGATCATGCCACAAAAATGCACTTTAGTCCTGTCGTGCAATGAGTGCGGGAAGTAAACAGTTGCGATTTTTTTTGTATGGCTAAGAAGTCTAAAGGCACAGTCGATGTGGCATTACAAGTCTGCTTGCAAAGCACAGCGATATTGATCATCCACATGAACTCTGTACCAATCATGAGTGTTGAATGACAGGCCCAATAACCCCAGTGAAGAGAGCTGCTGTGGGGATAAGTATGAGCAGTATTGCTACTCTGGACTGCTGTGTCATCAAACCAAAACAAACTTATAGCATTTCATGTTCTGTTCCATCTAGTTTTTTCAACCAACAAATACCCCATTGCCAATAAGTAATGGATATTCTTTCCAGAGAGTCTTTACACGCAGCTTCCAAGGCAATACTTTTACACTGCACCTTCAAACACAAGACAATGGGAATTACAAATATTGAGCATGCAAGGAATGTGCCTTTGGGCAATGCACCTGCCAAAAAGTGGGAAAGTCAGGCCTCAAATCCGTAATCTGCCATGAGCTTAAACAAAACTCCATCCATCGCTTCAAGATCAACAAAGTAACTCTGCCCTCATTTTACCTACAGAAAATATGTCACGCGCCAAGACGGCACAATGGGCTTGTGCATCGTGACCCCAAGTAAAACGATCGAGTTAGCTCTGGCTGCAGATTTATTTACATCGAGTCACCTGCAATATCTTTAGTGCACACAGTGAATAGAAATATAACACAAGGCCGACGGGGAATGGGCCAAGAGGCTGCGGCCAACCGAAAAAGGAAAGCGACCACAAAGTGTACATCTCTGTCCCCCCAATGGAACGTACATTACCGATGCCCAGTTATCTTAGGCAGGCATGCGGTGTTGTGTGCACGTGGCTGAATAGAGCGCACGCCAATATGCCGAGCTATCTTACAGGCAGGCGTGTACAAGTCTCCGCTTAATGAATGGAACATGCACCGGCAAGCAAAGTTATCTAAGGTGAGCACACAGCACGTGGTATAATGCACCAGACAGAAAACTGCTGGGGGGGGGGGGGGCAGCAAGAGAGGTGATGTTTGGGGGGGGGGGTGCAGGAGGATAACTTCAACACGGGAATATCTGGCATGAAACGTGCCGCCATACTGTCGTCGACACAGATGTGTGGCTTGGCATTTTAGTGACGATTACTCGGCCATCCGACCTCTCGTAGGAACGGGGCTCCCTCTCCCGTCGGGCCAGCCCGCACGTTTGTCAGCGTTGGATGCGATCAGTGCGAAAAAAATGGCAATTGATTTAAGGCTGCAATTTAAGTCTGACCTATTTCAATCGGCGCTTGTCCTTTATGTGAAACGGCCATGCATTATCAACTCAAAGGGAAGACTTAATGACCACCGATTGTTAAGGCTGCCAATGGCGTACATACAAAGGGCAACCACTTCGGATTATTGCACGAGCGCAAGTCCTACTTACAGTCCTCGGTGTTTTTGACCAAGTGGACCACACCTAATTCCTATGCTGATTAATTGACCAAATACAAATGGCTAAATCACGAGGCAGCCACGGGTCACTTCCATACACGAGTCGTCCCTTTGTGTGGAAGCCAGGCTTATGATCGTATAAGCCTGGCTGCTTTCACACACGTGCCGATGAATCGGTCAGTCACCTGCTGCTGCTGCTGCTGCTGTTGGTTGAGAAGTAGGCTGCGTAACTGCGGGTTCGCCGTGGGGTTGGGCGGCCGAGGGGGCATGCCCCCTGCTTGGGCAGGGTTCGGCGCGCCCTGGCCCTGCCCCTGAGCCGGCTGCTGAGGACGCAGCTGCAGCTGCTGCTGCTGCTTCATGTGCTGCTACCCCAGCATACGGACAAACACGCGCGTCATTGCGGCGACACAGCTGGTGTTGCCCGGACACTTTCAAGAACACAAGCAACCGGCGGCGAGCCGACCCGCGCTCACCACCACGCGATGTCACCACAGTAGTTAGTGACTGAGACAGGTGATCGGTATGGGGAAACATTATCCGCGGAAACGCCCACAGCTGTGGGCGACATTAGTTTTATGGGTTGTTTGTTTAGAGGAGGGGGAGTAGATTTATATATGCAAATTAAAAAAAGGGGATGCTCACATATTTATATTAAATACGGGGAATAAAACAAAAGATTGTGCAAAACAAAGAAAATGACTATTAAGATTAGATCTTGTGATATTTTCCCCCTCCCTTTGCTACAAAACATACACAATAAATGATTCAGACATTTCAATCTCACAATTCCCAAGGAAAGTTACACGGTTTGCTTGTCAGGATGAGGTCCCTGCCACTTAATTTTGCACTGTGATCAATTTCAGGATGTATGACAGTTACACATCATGAATGATTTGTGAAAATGTGATTTTTTTTTTTCAAATGCATTATATAATCCACTTTCTGCAATTAAAATTTTACAAATAATCAAAAACGTATAAGTTTGACATTATACAGGTGTCTGTGTATATGTGCATGCTTGCGTCTACACGTAAAATCTGCATATTATGTTTACATACCCACGTGTACACGCTCATAATTTCCTTTTCACCGAGTGAGCACATATTATCAGTCCTATCAGGGATGAGATTATAGCCAAAAGTAATCCCCTAGCATATTTATGCAAGTTGTCCCATTTAAATTACGGTATCTGAAAATAAGTCCATTTGGGAGACAGCCGTTGCATTTTGACTTCAAGTTTAATTGGGACAAGGCTAAACAGCCAAATGTAGCATCTGCGCTCCTGCTAATTTCAAATGTTAACCCTTCATCCGACCCATTCAGTGGGAGCCATTACCACACATTGCTATGATTCAAACGGCAATCTGTGTCAATTTTTATTGCAGCCCGATTGATTAATTTTCTTTTCTCCCAATGCCTCCTACCTCCACCAAACCTGGCGAAGCACTAAAAATGGGAAGCCGATGTACAGCTCCTTTGTCGATCCACTGCTTGACGAAGGCTGTGTCGGTCGTGGGGCGTTGTCTGACCGTGACGTCACCACACTCGCCAGTGAAGATTGCCGAAGAGGGGGCGCGTGGCATCGGTTCAGATGACACTCGCCACTGATATTTAACGGGAATCTAACTCAGGTCGGCAGGATTCATCGCGCAGTTTGCTAATCGTTGCCCCGCCGCTCCCCTCTATATTTTTATACCTATTGCCGGGTCTTATACTTCCTTTTAATGGCCATCACCATCATCACTTCATCCATCCTCGGCTGGAATAAGGGCACGGTGCAGATTTGGCACCAAACCAGGGCACACACTTCCTATGTAAAACCCACTGGCTTCGAGAGCTCGAGGGTCAGCCCAGATCCTTAAACGATTCCGAGTGGACGGAGGGGCTTCCCGAGCGGAGGTAACTCCCCACCTGCTGCATCTGCAACTGCTGCACTTTCAGGGCCTGCTCTTTCTTCTGCGCTGCCTCCAGCGTCTGCTGCAGGGCCTGGATGTGACGCTAGGCACGCAAACAAAGGGTCGCACAGTCGGGGAATGAGAACGTCAAGTGCACGCGGAAAACAAATGAGGCGGTAGAGGCCCTCGAACAAAACAACAAAAAAGGAGCAAGCACTAAACAAAATGGTAAATGATCACCTGTAAACATTGCACAAAGTCATCATCAAAAATCCCAAGTCACAGATGGGCAAAACAGTACCATGCCATTATGATACTAAATGGTATTACGAATGCTAACGTCAGAGGGAGGAGGGGGGGGCCTGAGTGAGGGTCAGTCTCAGACTAAAAGGAAGGAAGCGTACAAAACACACCAGGTTTTGCTGCCTTTGCTCCTCCAAGTTCACTACTGCCGGAGGGTTCGCCATTCCTGCACCTGGTAGCTGCGAGAACACAGGTGGAGGAGGGGGATAGGGCACCAGGTGTTCGGTTAAAAGACGCAATGAGCTCTGCCGCTGAGAAGGAGGCAGGCGAGGAATTATTGTTGTCATCACTGTACGACGTTGCACCGCAACGCGTCCCGCAACTGAGCTCGCGTTAATGGATCGTGCCAGACTGCGCCGCCAACGAAAAACGCAACCGTTGAAATTTTAAGAAAGTAAAAAGAAAATGACAAAGGCACGGGCAGGAGCCACGCCGAACACAGAAGCAGTGTCGGGAAATGTGTGGCAAGGAGGTTATGACAATTGGGCAGCCGGAAGACTGCACCTGAGGGAACGAATGCGAATCCAAACGACCGAGGAGGGGGAAATGCCGGCAACGTCTCGTTAAACTGCGTCCGGCCAACAGCGGGAGTTAAACGGTGGCTGCAGATGCCTGAAAGAACACGCGCTGCATTAAGGAGGCAAGGAGGCGCCAACTCGGTAGTGCTCCACACTCGGATATGTCCGCCGTGAAGGTGCCGCGGGTCCTGATAAGGCGCTATCTGCATGAACAAGGGACGCGGTACAAGACCATTAAATGCAGCCCACGGGCACGGATTTTCCTGTGCAAGCAAGCGTCGTGGGGGAAGACAAGTCAGACAGTGATGATGCAAGGAGGACTCCCCCGGTGCTCCAAGGGCCTGCCGTGGCACCTGCATCACACGGCAATGTCGGACGACTTGCGTAAAGCGCAAACGAAAATGAAAGAGGACTGAATCCCGATCACACACAAGCACTCGATACTCAGCAACGTGAAGAGAAAGGTACCGGCCGTGATCAGGATGTTCCCTTTATTCACGTGTGCCCGTGTGCCCCTTTCAAGGTCTGCACTCGTACATACGTTTGGAGAACAACTGCATTAAGATGCTCTATTCAAAATGTGGCCGCTTGCCTTCCAGTGGCTTTTATGCACTTCTTTGCCAGACCCTAATTGTGGATACAAAAGCCTCGTCTTTCACAAAAGAAAGCAAATTTTAATCTGCTCCAGCTACATAGAGCTCATCAGTGCTAAACAAACAGCACACGTGATTTTCAATGAGCAATACAAAGTCCATTAGTGGATTCCCTTCTGCTGTCACAAGCTGCCTTGTTGCTTCGGGCTCCTGGCTAGTTTCCTATTATTGTTTTTATTTTTACAAGCCAAGAGGGGCCCAAATACTGCATGACAAGTGTCTTTTTGGCAAACAAATCCGGTTCTCTCTTTCTGATCCATGTCAACTGCGTGGCGAAAACCGCTTATGGAACACATCCCATTGGCCTCGAGTGGTGCCAAGAAAGAACCGACCGAAGATGTCCCAACCTCAAAGACCCAAACATCAAAAACAATCGTTAAGACTTTCTTCGTATGGTTACTGCTGCATTCGTACATCCGATACAATGCACACAGTAACACAGTGGTTCATCGCGTGACAATAAACAAACAAGGCATCCGGTGCTTCAACAAAACAAGGCCTGCATACAAAACAAACACGCGCAAGGTTTTAGAATACAAAGCAAAGAGTTCAAAGGGGACTGTGGTAGTGGGCATGTATTTATGCACACCGGCCATACCTGCTGGGCAGTGGGCTGTCCGGTTGGCCCTCCGGGCTGGCTGGGGAACCCCGCAGAATTTGGAACGCCTGTGGGGGGCTGCCCCGAAGCCCCCGGCTGTGGCCCCGCACCCTGCTGCTGAGCGCCCCCCTGTCCTGGTTGCTGGGGGCCCCCCGGACCTCCGCCCATCTGCTGCTGCTGCTGCTGACGAAGAGAGCAACACACGGCCACTGGGGTTTTAGAACGACGGGGGACCTTGCTGACGATAATAAAAAAAAAAGGATAACTCAATGCGCCAGGTCAGTTACAGTTAAAATATTAACAAGTTTTGGCTGAGAAAAAAAAAACGCATATTGCAAGGGTTTACGTAATGCATTCCAATGTGCGTTTGTGTTTGGATGTATTTCACACGGCAATACAGAATCCTACGGATGCTCAGCTGCAAAATTCCAGATCGTGCTCGAATTTGTGTCTCTAAGTCTTGAGCTAACCCTTTGATGGATTTGGCAGGTTTTCAACAGTCCCAAATAGCAACACAGTTCTATATTGCAGCTTACAGACAGATGGCCAGAGGTAACGTATAAACGCCTTCAATATTAGTTGAAAGGCATTAATAATGACTTCCTTACCCATGACAGCCTCATGGAGTCTCAAGACTCATTCAGTATGGTGTTAAAGTATGGCCAATTTTATAAATAAGTATTTGGCATGACAGAATGCTCTTCTACAAATGAATGATGAGTTGAAATTAAATGCTATGAACTCAAGTGTGAAAAGGAAATTACTTCAATTATTTGTGGGATGTATTTCTCAGCACAAATGTGTAAAAAAATTATCTTGCATGCTTATACTGTACATAAATGCAATGATAAGCAGGCTATATATCCACATATATAATAAATGTAAATACGAATGTACAAAAGTAAAACATATATCAAATACAGAGACAGGTATATTGATAAAAGCATAACATATCACACAATTAACACATTCCTGCGGAGGGAGCTGGTAGGAACGTTGGGTTACTCGGTCAATGGCCAGGGTCAACGGCGGCGTGGTGTATTCCACAAATATTCCCGACTCTGAGGGCGGGCACAAGCCGGCGTGAGTAGGTTAAACGTTGAGTTTTATAAGGGCACCACGGGGTGACCAGCCCCACCCCCCACCCAGCCCCACCCACCCCACCCAGCCCCTCCCTCCCTTCCCCACCCTCCCCTCCCCACCCTACCCCTCCCCACCCTATCCCTCCCCACCCTCCCCACCCAGCCACTCCCCACCCTCCCCTCTCCACCCAGCCCCAGCCCTCCCATTTTTGGATGCACGACGGACGGACACTATAATCCCCTGTGGGCTGGTGGAACCAGGTGGTTCCTACCAGTATAAGGGCATAATCTATGTAAGAAGACAACTGAGGACGACTGAACTGTGTGTAAACAGACAAGAGTTTCCATCAGAGGTATTTCTGGGTTAGATTGCGGAAATATAAATGTGTCGTTAAACCCTCCACCACCCGACACAGCCAATTAGTAAGGCTTGTCATGTAAACAGAACATTACAATTCGTTACAAGTGCAGCACACCAGTGTGTTTACATGAAAAACCTTGCTAATTGGCTGTGTCGGGTGGTGGAGGGTTAAACGACACACTTATATTGACGCGAGCTAACCCAATAAAACCTCTATTATGGATAATATTGGCCGCGAAAGCCTACGTGTTAAACAGACATTAGTAGTAATACTACACTCTAAAGCAAGTGCAATGTTATACACATTTGCACGCAGACACGCACACGAGCACAGCATGTTGACTCTTGTTTCAGGCCCCATAATATTCCCGCAATGCTAATTTGCTCATTTTGTTTCAGCCCAACATCCAAAGTGAACTGCAATTAACATTTTATTCCAATTAAAAAATTCCCATTTACGGGAACAAAGCACAATAGCTCAGGCTCCCTCTTTAATTTTGTGCACAACATCAAAATTAACTTGAAATAACCTGACAGTAGAATTACAGGTTTACAATTCCACCATTAGAAATATGGCAAATTGATTATTAAATACATACAATTTTTTTTATAGGCGAAATTAAATTATAGCATTTTGGGCCAGTAGTGATCCCTCTGCGTATGCTGCGCTACCCATTTTTGCACGTCACTCCGGTTTCTAATAACGTTTTATTATTTCCACACGCAGACACAAAAAAAAATACAACTGTGACCATCTGGGAATACCAACAGAGCTGTGGGCCCATCTCCTTTTGATATCTGCCTGCACTCAGCACAGCACCGCCGAGACCACAGCACCGTCATATCACACACGTCGCTCGGCACAGACCAGAATCCACGAGCAGAGAGAGACAGACAGAAGGAGCCCACCCGGAGATTCACAACGCGCAGTTCCCGTGACAATTCCAGCCCAATCCAACCCAACGTTTTAAACAGAAGTGCGATATGGATCGCCAACCGTCTATCCGACCGACTGACCCACCGACCCTGGATCTTTGTGTTGGTGCACCGTTTGAGCAACGTGTTTTGTCGACATTTTTTCACGGCATGAATGAACGCAGTTATAAATCAACTGAGCCAGCGGGTTGAAAGAGCTTAACCAGATGAGCTAGTTTTAGATTATATTATTATTTAAAAAAATAAAGCCATGCCAACGGATGAGAGGCAACTCCTTTTTTCTTTGCTTTGCAAAAAAGCACTCCTTGTACGATAAAACACTGATTAGCCTTAGGGCCCACACTCCTCAGATCTAAAGCACCACCTGTTTCATGCCAAGGGTCCCAACTGCTAAGGGCTACTACTCTTCTCCCTGCTTGCAGCACAGCAGTGCTTGTTGCTCAATCCAAGAACCTCCTAGACTGCCCAAAGAAAAGGGAACTCCCAATCTTTTCTACGTTTTGAATAGAGAGGAGGAGGATAAAAACAAGCAGAACTTCTACACACAGCAGCCACTGTAATGAATGAGCCAAACGATGTGCATCACCGAAATCCTCGGCTTTCAAACGGCCGGATGTCCGTTTGTGTGGAATGAACGCCGAAGACGAGCCGTGCCGCAATCGGCGAACAAGGCATCCCCTCAATCGCCGCCGTCTGCTTAAGCAGGACTGCAGCTGCCCCGATATCAGTGCCCACCCCGCCTCCCTGGGAAGGCCCCCGCACCGGTCGCCCTGGCGACAGCTCCAACGCGCACGACAGCTGCAAGACGACGACAACGGCCAGAGAGCTACGGCGTCGGCAAAGACGAGGCCCTGCGACGGCATCCCGCACAAGCGCGGTGTGAGCAGCCGCTTAGCCTCTATGGCCGCGCGTGGAGCTATGGGGCATTCTTAACGTAACTGAACAAAAATGGAGCAATTTTTTTACGAATTACATGAATTGCCTGAGGCTGCAACACGGTGATTCAAACTGACACTACTCGCCAATTGCAGCTCACATGTCAGGGAAACTATGGCAAACAATGCCCCTGGAGGGAACATCCATTAAAATCAGATTTGGTTGTCATTTTGGAAACGACCTAAATCAGCGGTTACGCGCAGCATAAAAGCTGTCCTCGCTTAGCCTAAGCCCCGGCAAGCCTGATCAGCCATGTGCCCCACTTGCTTGGCAAAAAGGTGCACCCCTCTGTGCTTACAGAAATGACCTCCTCTCTCAAGTATAAGGATGCCTCCCCCTCCCTTCCCCACCGTGTCATTTAGATGAATGCATCTTCCCTTCCACTACTCTCCTTCTGTCCCTCTCAACCCAGCCTGTGACAGCAGCCCAATGATCGCAATGATTGGAAGGCAAGGAAAAGGGGGTCGCGGGGATACGGGGGTGGGGGGTCGGGCCGGGGTGGTGGTGGACGTACGCTTCGCTGTTGCTGTGCCTTCTTGTGGTTGGTGATAACCATGCGGATGCCGTTGACGAAGCCGCTCTGGTCGTTGGGGATGAGGCCCATGAACATTTTCTTGCGCGACGAGTAGAGCAGCATGAGCACGCGCACCTCGCATGGTGCACTGTTCGGGAAGTGCACGCAGCCCGCCTGCCAGGGTGGAACGCGGCACGGCGCACCGGGAGGGGCGTTAGAATGGAGCGACAAGATTCTGGGTCTTTGCGCACGCCCGGATGTTGCAGAGCGACTGATAACGAGAGTCTATGTCCTACGCGTAGGTTTTCTTGCGGTTGTGCTGTGCGATTCTCCGATGTGCGTTCAGGTTGTACCGCGTTTTGTTATGAATAACGGATTTAAATTACAATCTCAATAGAGGTTATTTAAAAAAAATCGTTAAATATGTTCACAATGCTCTCCTCTTACAAATGATGCCACAGGCTCTTTAATGTCCAGTCTACAGTAAAGATAGATGCTTTGGAAAACTACAGCATGTGCTCACTGCCGTGGCAGATAGGACATGCTTCTGTTTACACTCTCAGCCGATTAACATCCAATTAAATAAAAATACCAATTATGATTACAGGGATTTTTTTTTATCCAAAGCATTCATAAGCGGTTAGGCTGAGCCTATCAAATTCATAATCAGGACAGACTTTCTGAAGGAGTATCAGCATCTTTTGTTCCTCGGGTGGGATGCTTTCATTTGTGCTTTTTTTATATTTGCCCAATATTCATTGTAGCTTGCATTTTAAACAATCACGCAATCTATAACCCTCTGTTTTTACTCCAAGAAAAAGCCCATTACATAGCCGGTAGCATCCACAAACCGCTAAAAATACCTCATCAGACTCACAGCATAAGCAGCTCCCGCACGCTCTAAACAGAAAAAAACAACCGCCACCGTTCCAAGCCTCGACGTCAGCTGCATGTAAATTTACATGTGCAGATTTTTTCTCCTCCATCTCGAAAGCATTTCGCTAACACAGGAAGTGATCCCCCCCCTCCCGCACGTGTAAATGTGGCAACTGACACTAAAGTGGGTAATTGTCCACGGTGGCGTTTTAGATTTTTTGTTCCAAGTGAGCCGTCACGTCGAAGGAACCGTGTGCTACTCACGAATCCCGTGGCCATGATGCGGTAGAGCGCCTTGAGGGACTCCACGTCCGAATTGCTGAACTGAAACTGCACCATGCGCGAGTTCTTAAACAGCGGGCCCAGGCTGGACTGCGCGTACGGGAACACGCAGAGAGACACGCGCGCACACGCACGCACGCACAGAGGACATCAGTCGCCGGGTTTGTAGTGTGGTACACATAAGCATATACTGTTCCAGATGCGCTGGTATGTATGTTGAACTTCTTTCGCACTGTATGTAGCCAATCATGCTAATCAGAGGTGTGACCGTCTGGAACACTCTTCCTTCCGATATTACGAAGTCACTGGAGCTATGCACTTTTGCATCTAACTCATTTCTTTAGAACTGGTCCTTCCCCTGCACTTGCGATTGGCACAGTTGGCTACGTACGGTGTGAAAAAAGTTCAAAATACACACTCACACGTGCAAATATAAAGAACAATTAAACCCTTAACCTATGATTCGCTTATCATGCCGTCTCCATGGCAGGGGCAGACTAGCATCCAAATGAAAGCAACTGCAGCGAAAGCACAGCAGAACTGACGCAAATGGACATTTTTTTTTGTCATTGCACCATGTGTCCTACACCAAGTGCTACACAAAAAAAAATAATGTGCACACACACGCTTGAACACACGAACAAGGGGAGAGATCCATAGTTCAGTCTTTTCAATCATTGAAGTAGGTGCTGTTAGCAAACACTTATGCAGCATAGCGTGACACAAGGCACTGCAGTGGCCAGTACTAACACCAGCCACCTTTGTCTCCCCCGTGTTGATGCTGATATTGTATCGGGTACTCATTAATTAAGATGGGGTAATCTTAGCAAAGGTTATGCGAAGTGCAAATTGCATTTTCCACTGGGATTGTGCATAGCAAAGAACTGTGTGCGAATTATACTACCACAACTCATATGTACATTAATAGAGTTGTAAAAAGTCAAAGATCCTCTGTATAGCCTTTAACAGACTGTTGGGGCAAGTGCTGATCGCGAGTATTTATGGGTGGCCAGCACCACGCCCGACCACCTT
This sequence comes from Lethenteron reissneri, assembly GCF_015708825.2. NCBI lineage: Eukaryota > Metazoa > Chordata > Hyperoartia > Petromyzontiformes > Petromyzontidae > Lethenteron > Lethenteron reissneri. The sequence continues at coordinate 2,047,372 of NC_083815.1, read as the reverse complement.
TGTCTCCCTAGTGGTGATATTTTACACACCGCACCAGGCACTCATTTGGGGCTGAGTCGACCTAGGGGAGGCCCAGGACCAGTTCAGATAATCGTCAATGGCGTTGGCCGTGAGCGGGAATCGACCTCGGGTTGCCGGATCCGTAGCGCAGTCCGCTAAATGGCGACACTACCGCTCCACAAGTGAAAAAGACAAAGATCCCCCGTATAGCCTGTAACAGACTGTTGGGGCAAGTGCTGATCGCGAGCACCTATAAAGGCCGGCACGGCACGCGCGGGGGTGGGTGGCCAACACCACGCCCGGCCGCCTTTGTCTCCCTCGTGACAATGTTTACACATCGCACCAGGTACTCATTTGAGGCTGAGTCGACCTAGGGGAGGCCCAGGACCGTTTCAAATAATCGTCATTGGTGTTGGCCGTGAGTGGGATTCAAAACCGGGTCGCCAGGTTCGTAGTGCAGCGCGCTAACCGCTACACCACAAGCTCACACGCACACAGCCAGAAACTCAAAGCCATCAAATTGGAACACAAGAGTTGAACTCGTACGAGGGCTGTTATCAGAACAACTGAGAAAAGAGTTGACACCTGTGTGTGTCCCTCTATTTTAGGAAACATAGCTTCGAGTACAGAGGGCATGGCCCTCTATGTAGTCAAGGCCTCTAGTACATTGCAATGTCACCAGTTCAAATTTTTTAACGCCAACAAAAAAAACTTTTCTTGACATTAGGTGAGAAGGCTGCATCACTTGTCTATGCCCAAGTACTCATGCCATAGGGACCAGATCACCACCCAGCAGTTGCCCGCTGTCTTTCAACAAAATAACTTCATTTGTAACCCCACTGCTGCTAAAAGCTGTATCCTCTCAATCCAAAATCCCAGCCAACACAGGAATTTAGCAGTGCTAATAAAATGACGTGCTCGCTTTGCACATATGCCACTCGGAATGAGAGAGTTCTGTCGAAGCGATGAACTGTAGCAATAAGTAATGAAGCATGGGCTAGCTAAGAGGCCAATCATGTGGTTGGGCATATTGACACATTTGTATTCAATTAAGTCAATGTACTGCATGCATTTCTACCGTGAAGCTGCTTACTGATTAGCTCTGAGCACTGAATACTCACCGCTCATCCATCACAGGCAAGTTAACACACTGCCACCAATACACAATGGATTTATTTTGAAAAGCAATTTAGCTTCAAGATGCCTTACAGTTATTGTGTATGTGTCACCAAGACTATGTAAAATAAAAGCTACAATTGCCACCACCGAGTCGTGCTTTCAGAAATCATCTGTTCATTAACTTAAAAAGAGCGTTCGTCCCTCTATATAGCTGTATTACACAGTTGTCACAATGCTCTCCGGTGAAACACAGCCTTGTGTTGCTCTCACAGCCTCGGCATGCATCAGAGGTTGTTGAGCTTTGCGATTGAAGACAGGGAGGCAGACTGGTCAAAGGGAATGGCGTGGATACATGTTCTTTTATATTTTACACGAGCATCTCTTGGGACTGAGACTGGGCTCGACGTTCGAGACTACTGCAAGGTGATAAGATTTGACCGGACGGATCAAACGAGTTTCAATGAAAATGTATAACTTTTTTTTTGTTTCCATGTAAAATTAAAACATGACCTTTAAAATTAGAAACACACTCGCTGTGATTTAGCAACACGACAATGCAGTGTACAACAATACCGCTGTGCGGAGGAGATGGTGAGAGCGGGGCGAGTGTGTTGGACAGGTGGATAACATACAAATGAAAAAGAAAAGCTAAATAAATTCATGGGCTAAGTTATGAAGGAATGATACTTCTCTTTCACCGCTATGAGAAAATGGAAACAATTCTGCGCGAGGATGAACGCACAAAGAATGCTTGCTTGCACTCTGTTGAAAGGTCACAGTGTAAACAACAACTGAATTCCATAGTTACAGAGGTGCTCACCAACAGCTGCTGTGGAATGAGCTGCATGATGAGATTTGGAGGCCACTGGTCCGTTTTCCTGTTGAAGGAACACAATACACCCACACACGCAGGATGATGAAATCGGAGAGAAAGTAGCATCGAGCTAATTAAATAACAAGCAAGGAAAAACCCATTGTTAGTCTCCTTCCAGTTGCTGCAATGACAAGAGGTACCTTGATCATTACTTGTAGGGTTTTAGTTAAAGAAACATTCTCAAATGTGAGAAAATGGCAATTATTAATTGCGATAATTGTTCTTTAACTTACCGGTGAGCTGAATGGATAATATTTCACGTGTTAAATGCTTGAACATTGACAATTTAATTTGCTTGTCCATGTCAAGTGGTGAAGGGTCTTCATGATACAAAATAACTATTTGGTCAGATTATGAAGTGGCCTAACCCAAACAATCAATTATGAACCGCCATCATTGGTGACAATGACTGACATATTCAAGTAAAACCTACAGCCCTTTGTCAATGCACTGCTAGACGAAAGCCTCCCCCGCGCTATCATGATCATGGTTATTGCTTGACTACAATAAGCCGCAATGGTTTGTGGTGAAGAGACCGTACTTTGGACTGGTTCAGACATTTACTCGCCACTGATGTGAGCCTTGAAACTCACATTTGAACCACCCTGCCACCACTCCGCCCAGTGATAATTGTATCACCTTACCATTGGTAAGCATATCACCGCAAAGTGCAGCATCAGCACACGTTAAAATAATTTAACCGGTGGAATTTGATTAAAAGAGGTGATAGATATCAATATCTACATAAAGATAAAATTAACAGGAATATATTAAATAAAATGACAACAATTATCCATCATGATAGTGAATAGAGAGCCCATCTCAAAAGGATTCAAAGCTTTGTCTGGAAGCCAACGGAGAGCCATCTGTTTTTCAAAAGCGCTATTCCAAATGCAAATAAAATGTCACTGCAAGCTTCTGCACTGAGAGAAAACCACATCGAGCACTCATTGGTCGATTGTAAAGGTTTTATGAACAGCAATTAGTAGTGATCGTATAAGGAGAATGCCTTGGCGAATGCTGCTCAGTTAAGTGGTTTTTGAAAAACTGGAACAAGTGAGTGTGTCAGCGCAAGACAGTCGTCATTACGTACAAAGACTCGCCCTGGCTGATGAACACGTGGCAAGCGAGAGACCGGGTCAACTTGGTATTCGGGTCCAAGGAAGCAGGCTTTGGTTTCTGATGGAAACAATGAAAAATTTACTTTTCTGGAACACAATACATAAGCCACATTCAGTCAACGGCGGTGCTGTATGTGGAATACATATTATTTCAAATGTAGTGCTAAGCAGAGCCATGAGTATTCTGTGGTGAATGCTAAAACTGCTTTATTGTTGAAAGACAAGCCTTAATGAACACAAAATAAACAAGTCATTTACCTAATTAACCTTCCGTCAAAACTTAATCCGCAAAGTTTCAATGCAATATCTTAAGCGTACCTAGTGAAGATATACAGCATTTAAATGGCAAATCAAACGAATTATGAAATTTAAGTAAAACACTAAAGATTGGAATAAGGATTAATTGTTGTCAGTCTGTCAATTATGCATGTGCTAAAATTTACATAAAACCATCACTGCCTAAATTTTCTCCAATTACTCTTCATCGCCATCTTTCAATCACACGTATGAAATATTGAAATTTGTTCTCGGCATCATTTTTCCCCCACACTTCAATATCAACAGTAAAAGACTCATATCAGCCACCAGCCTTAATCCGGCGAGATAAAAATTCAAAGCATCCAATACTCGGGGCGACCCTGACAGCGTAAATACGGGTGTAATATTCCCATGGCTGGCTTAGAGCTTGTGCGTTTGCAGGCAGCGAGCATCTTGGCTCGGGGACAGATGGCCTCATCTGATTTCCCAGAACACGACATCTCACTTGGCGGCTGTGTTGGAGAATAGTAATGATGATGAAAATGATAACCGTGGGCTCGGGAATGATGTGCGACTGACAGCGACTGCTGCGACCTCCGACGGGCCCGTTCCGAAGGGAAGGTGTTTTTTTTGTGTGCTGCTCCCTTAATGTGAGGGCATTAAAGAAAACAACCAAGGGCTGAAAAAGGACAGCCCGTGGTTTACAGACGTGATGGCAATGATCGTAGTGGTGGCGGTAGTGATCATGGTGTAGATGGTGGTTACGAATCCACAATTAACAAAGATGACTTGAACGTACAACTCCAAATCCATGCATAATGCATTGCAGGTTATTTGAGTATGCTACACTATACAGTACATGTGTATACACACAACAAAGATAAACATACCCTGCTTATACTTAAAAGGCTGTTCGAGCAAATGCTGTTAGCGAATACCTATTAAGGCTGGTGTAGTGCTCAAGGGGGTGGTATGGCTAACGCCAGGGTCTGTCGCATACTGCTTGTGTTTACAGATCGTGGCGAGTCCTCATTTAAGGCTGAGCCAACCTAAGGGTGGCCCAGCACCAGTTCTGATGTCACTCGCCACTCATGATGTTAGCCACGGCTGGGAACCGAGCTCACCGGATGAGAACAGTCGTCCAACCACTGGACGACTGTTCTCCATTAAACATATGCACAAAAACAAGCACACATACATACACAAGGCACAAGAACAAAGACCCCCCCCTCCCCTGCAGAGCCTTAAGCAGACTGTAGGAGCGAGTACTGTTCCATGAGCACCTATGAAGGCTGGCACGGAACACGAGGGGGTGGGTGGCCAGCACCACGCCCGACCGCCTTTGTCTCCCCAGTGGCGATATTTTTACAAACTGCACCAGGTACCCATTTGAGGCTGAGTCAACCTAGGAGAGGCCCAGGACCAGTTCATAAAATCGTCACTGGTGTTGACCGTGAGCGAGAATTAAACCCGGGTCGCCGGGTTCATGGTAGAGCGCGCTAATCACTGCGCCACCGCTCCCTCAAGGCACACACACACAAATAACACAAACATACATATGCATGCGTAGCACATTTTGTAGAAAACAACCTCGTAAGGCTATACATGGGCAAGAATCATTTCCAGCCTTATTCACTGCCTTTTTAACAGTTGATGATTGAAGCAAAAAACACCCACCTCCTGCCACTCGAGAGATCCTGACCACACGGGCACCTTGTTTGCTGCACCAGGGACCCCACTAGGCATGGGCTGAGCTCCGGGCAGCTGCAAAAAAACATAAAGACGGAACGATTTAACGGACAGCGGGACATTTTGACAAAAGGACGGACAGATGGATGGACTGGTAGATAGACAGACAAGACAGAGTGACGACCATGGAACTTTAAAGCATAAGCACTCACAGGGCATTATTCCCCACTTCCCGTTCCGACACTCTGGACCTGATCATGCAAGCACTGCAAGGTGTGTTCCCTGATGATGACGCAGATAGAAGCAGGGTCTGCACTTGTCAGCAAGTGGTAAACATTGGGTCCTTCGAATTTAATTTTCCTTCCCACGACAAAATGTAACTTGCACAACTGGCACAGGGTTGAAAACAGGAGATAAAGAGTCTCCTTTGATTCATCTTCTTGGTTCTTTCTCCTTTGATTGTTTAAGTGCAACCCTTTTGACTTTTGATTGTTTCCTGTCCGGTGTGATTCACGTATTGGCGGAAGGTTACTTGAGCCTGCTTATACTGGTAGGAACCTCCTGGTTAAACCAGCCGACAGGGGATTATTGTGTCCATCGTGCAGGGAGGGGCTGGGTGGGGAGGGAGGGGCTGGGTGGGGAGGGAGGGGCTGGGTGCGGATGGTGGGGAGGGGCTGGGTGGGGAGGGTGGGGCTGGGTGGGGAGGGGCTGGTCACCCCGTGGTGCCCTTATAAAACTCAACGTTTAACCTACTCACGTCAGCTTGTGCCCGCCCTCAGTCAGGCAAATTTGCGGAATGCACCACGCCGTGGTTGACCCTGGCCATTGATCGAGCAACCCAACGTTCCTACAAGCTCCCTCCGCAAGAATGTGTTGAGCATATCACCAAGAATGCGGCCGCAAACTTTCATCAGATCTCAGAAGCTAAGCAGGTTTTTGAGCTTGCATAGTACATCGCTGGGTGATAAACAATGCACGCCAGACTCCTGTGGGGCTGCGTGGTAGACAGCAGAGGGCAGGGCAGCAAAATTAATTTATTCACTGGAATGTCTATGTCTATTCTCCATGCCTGAATCGATCCTCCACCCACCATTGTGAATTATGATCAAATAACCCCCGTGACCTGCACAGCATGGGGAGGGGGGGGGGGGGCTCATATAGCAGTGGACTTACAAAAGGGCTGTGCATGTAAGCCAATCGGGGAGCTCCATCTGGCAAATGTGATGGAAAAACTAACAAAAAAATGCCCTGCCAGACTTACACAAGAATTCCTCCAACATGTGAATTGTGCAATGTATGATTATATTGATTTATCAGGGATGACTTTCAGATCTGAAAATGCCAATTTAGGGTTTAATTGAAATGTCAGTGGTTTTTTTGGGATGCCATATTACACTACTTCTGGTTGTAGGATAAAATCTAAACAAACATACATTTTCGCACATCGGCCTGATTTTAGAATGTTTTGATTAATCAGAAAATTGGAACCAAATCTCAAGTACATGTACATATATATACGCACACACACTGATAAGGGCATGTGCAGTGGCATGTGGTATATATTTAACCTTAAACGACGACCTGGTGCGGTGTGTATATATTAGCACTGGGGAGGCACAGGTGGCTAGCCGTGGCGCTGTGCATACCACCTGCTCGTTTGTTGCGCTGACCTTAATGGGTGGTCACCAGCAACATTTGCCCAAGGTCACTAAAGCTTTCGGGTGTATATCTGCCTGCGTGTTGTAAACATACGAAGTGGATTGACGATCCGTGTGTGCATTGTCACACAATGTACAAAAAAGACGGGAAGAAGTTGAGATTGCGTTGCAGAAATAGCCCCCAGAGGAGCGGCACAGCAACTCACGGTGATCTGCGGCTGCTGCTGCTGTTGTCCCCCAGCTCCTCCCGTCTGCTGCGACGCCTGCATGCCGAGCCCCTGCTGCAGCTGCTGCGTGGGGTTTTGCTGTGGTCCCTGCGGCTGTTTTGCCACCGCGATCCCTACAGTGGGGACGTTTGTGACACCGGCCTGTGACGGCCACAGCGGGGAGGGCGGGCGGACCAAGGCAAGAGTGAGCGCGAGGGGTTGCCCCCGGGGGAATCGAAGCGAGAGATTCCAACTTAAAAACACCCGAGCCGTAGACAATTACAAAACGCACACAAGGTGTTGTGAAAGACTGGGGCAAAAACATATAATTGGTGTTACGTGTGAGATTCTGCCATATCTTGTTTGGGAAAGAATCCGATTTCTTGTGTTTACACAGTAGGATCGCCAATGGCTGGGGAGAGTCTGGCAATTTCAAGACAATATTTGCATAAATTCAGAAAGCAGGTGAACAAAGATTCAGTGCGAACTACACGTTTATGATTCGAACAAAGCGACCACGAAATAGGAGCAAAAAGGCTCCACTGCTGGTGTGGATTCTGAGCTAAGAAAGGTATGAGCCAAACAAGCCTTCTTGCCTCTACTCCCATCTTTGTGGTTTCGGGACTTGATTGACCCTTTTTCATTATTGTACTTGAACAATGGGCAGAATTGCGAATTGGATACTCACATGTGCACCAGCTAATTAAAAAGAGAATATATATAAAAAAACAACTATTTGATTTATTATCATTTTCATTAATTTGGTGTATTCAATATTCTTTTAGCCCACACAAATTAAGCAGGGATTCAGGATGCCATTCGTACAAGTGTGGTTTGACCAGCAACATTACGCATTCCAGACTGTGGTGGGTATTAAAGGAGCCTTGCAGGTGACATTTATTATTGGCCTGATGTATAGCGGTGGAAAGTGACATATCAGCATTCATCCAGTTAGGCGAGCAGGCATGCTCGTGTAATGTGTCTGCTGAGCCGCGCGATGGCATTTTCTTTATCAGGGGCCAGTGATGAGAGATCACTTCAAGACTGCAGCAGAGAAACGGAAAATTTGAATGTCGCACGTCAGCTGCCAAGCCGTTTGCCGACATGCTAGACCCCGAGTCCCGAGTCACAAACCTGCGTAATGCGTGATAAACAAGCTCACAACAGCACTGTAAAAAAACTATCTCTGTGCGGAATATCTGAACGTAAGAGGAATTGTGCGATCGCACCTTGCTCTCTGGAGCCAAGTCAATGAGACAGGCTGTCACTCCAAGATCTAAATAATACATGTGTTGTTGTTGTTGTTATTGTGGTGTGTACATGGTCCTGGAAGAAATGTGATTAATAATCTCTTCATGCAATTTTACAGACAAGAGAGATTACTCTGCCAGTCTATTGTATGCATACCTACCCATCAGTGCCATCGGACACAAAAAATAAACCCCTTAAACAAATTTGGAAGTCACTGCAGAATGTAAATTTAAATATTAACATAGATCATACATTTTGTGTAAGGCACAAGATTTGCAAAGGCATTTTATTATTGCACCATTGACGCTCCTGACCATAATTGCTTCATATATTCATAAATTGACAAGGGATAAAAAATAATGCACATGTATGGATTTTGTAAATTCTTTCAAACATGCGTTTGTTATCGCAAGTATTTAATTAGCAGTAACATTTTATTTCAAGCCACACAATGAGATGATTTAATGATGTTATGGGGATGTGAATTTGCTTATGGCGCGTGACCTTACCGCCTTAGCTGTAGCACTTATCTGTTTAATGCCGATTTCTTAATTGCCACATTTTGGGTAACCCCTTGATATTAATGTGGCCAAGGATAAGTCCCCAACAGTAACATAATTTAAGTAAAATTAAATTAATATTGGATTATTTTTACGAGAGGAATCGAGGCCCCATCCACAGGCGGACGGAGCTAATACGGTAACGTTTCAAACCTTCGCCGGAAAAGCGTGAAAACAAACCCACAAAATGAGGGAAATAAACCATGGGCTCCTCTGCGTGTACCTGGGACATGGGTGCTCCACCCTGAGACGCGTTGGGGGGGAGTTTGGATGGTGGCATGGAGGAGGGTACCCCCTGCCCGCCTTGGGAACCCCCAGCAGATGCAGACTGATTCATGCCCTGGCCCGGAGGGAAGGTCGGCACGAGGCCACCGGGGCCAGCCACGGCTGATGGCACCTGGGGTCCAGGGCCCATGCCTGCATGTAGCACATGGCAACTCCGATTAGCGCGCACGGTCGGCCACGTACGGTGCGAAAGAAGTTCAACATACGCGCATACATAAATATCACACAGAGGAAATTGCGCATTCATCGCCACGACAAAACTCGACACCATTGTCATTTACACTGCCCGAAAGAAGAAAAAATGTATCAGGTAACATTTCAGGCAAGGAAGCTTCTTCATTAGTAGAGTCCAGTTGGAGACTTTCATTTAATTTTAAGAATGTTTCATGATTACCAGCATTGAATAGGCATATGAACGATTAGCCATGAGTGTAGATAGTAACAGAGAAATAACCTTCAAAAGTAACTAAAATATGCATAAACTCACAAAAGCAGGGGAGGGCTCAAAGTTAAGTTTCGCAGAGAAGCAGAATGCGTTATGCTTTGGCACCACCCACTGACAACACGCGGGAGTTACAGCCATTACACAGCAAGACCTAACTCATGTTCTGCCTTTATGCTACCGCGTGTAACAATTCCTGCATTGTTCAAGGCACTATTGATAGCCCTCACGCTGTGATCTGTACTCTCAGCATGACTAACACTTGTTTGAGCAGTAATCTAACAATGGGATGCAAATATGAGGCAGTGGACTGAAATAAATAAAACAGTGTGTCTACAAAATAACTCAACTCTAATAATGGAGCTTGTGTTTGTGTCAGAGTGCATGTGTGGGTTGCAGTGGTTGGTTAGCGGACCATACTGATCAACCCAGTGGCAAGCTATAGCTGAACGTGTCCTGGGATTTTCATAGGTGTGAAAGATTGAAATGAGCATTTCATCTCGTGGTGAAAAAACAGCAAAGGCACATCTGGGATGAAATTGGGGAAAGGCATCACGATGACGAGTACCTGGGTTTGCTGGAGAAGGGTAGCCCTTTTGCATGGCAGCCATCTTTATGGCCTCCGCAGCGGCCGAATGAGCGCCAGTGAGGACCGGCACTCCCGTCTGAGGTACGAAAATGTGGACGCGCCATCGTCCCACGAGCGGTGAGTCATAGCCCACGGCAGCAGCAGCAGCAGCAGCAGGAGCACGGTAAAGAACAAAGCGTGTCAATGCGTTGGCGCGGCATGCCGCATGCCAGTGCCCACCTGCGATGGGATGGGGTACATGGGGTGCCCCGGCTGGGGTTGCGGTCCTGGGCCCTGCTGCTGTACACCCATTTGCTGCTGTATGGCCATCTTGTTCTGCTGCTGCTGCTGCGAACCCTGAGTCTGCAGTCCTCCAACCCCTGTCCGTCACACAGTCGCAGCCACCATTTCAGTGTGGGATTCAGAGCCAGGGTTGCTATTGAATTGGAGACGACTTATTTCGTAACCCGTGGACAGCAAGACGAACCAATGAGAGTGTACAATAAGAAAATTGTGCAAAAGCTGATCTGTACACAATGATGGAAAGACGGCAACAAAAGTATTTTGGACGCATAGCTCAATGTAATGGAGAACACCGACATAAACTGTTGACATTTGGTAAAGTTAATTAAAAAAGGAACAGAGGTGAACAGAGGTAGACAGAGACCAAGATGAACAGACAGAATTTGTAATTGTAACCGAGGGGACTGTATAACAATTTTAAAGCAAAGCCCAACATCATGGAGAGTCGAGCAGGTTGATTATCGAGGTGAGAACACTAATTCACGAGTAGAATGACAAACCGTGAAAGTTATCTCGTGGCAATGCCACGAGTTAGCAGTGCAAAGCCGCAGTGCGCCCGTACATCAATGACGACGGCTGCCGTGTTTAGTGCACTTAACTCTGCAATCCTCCCGTCCACCCGTTTTCAATTGGCCAGGGTGCAACGTGCAGATAGAATGCACTGTTGCCTTGCTATACATTTACCCCTATTACCCTTAAGCATGATGGTGATCTCATCCAGTTTTGTTTACATTCATTTTGTGTAAATGTTTTCCCTTGCATTTAGCCTGTTCCTCTATCCCCGGGCCCTTCCTTGTTACTGCTCCCCCCCACCCAAATTTCCCTTCTCTTATCGCCACCACCTGCCTGGGCTCTCTCCTGGGATTTGCTTGAATTTACGCATTGTGATGTTGACGTGAACACTCTCCTGAGCCCAGCCTAAGAGGCAAAGTGACAGTGCGAAGATCCTCCCTTGGACGTGCCCAAGATCCTGGGGCTTTGGGAATTTTCTGGGGCCTTCCACTGAGACACCATGGGTAACGCCGGGACTCTCCGTGGCGCCTATGTTTGAGACAATTTTGTTTTAACGAAGCACATTTTACTCGGATAACCCCTTGAGATAGAAATGTCTTGTTTGCAAAGGTGCTCAAGGGTGTCAAGTGACACATAGCAAACACATAATGACGTGTATATGATATTTTAAAATATACAACACGTACAGGATATGTTTAAACAATGTCAAATGGAATATAGTGTCAATAACAGGAACAAGACAGCCGAGACAGCGTGAACATCACACCATAAATAAATGCATAAATAAATGGTGCACACCGCCACTTCATACAGGATGTTCTCAAGCTGTAAGCCGCTGTACAATTGTGTTTTAACGTTGTGTACAAACGGCAGCGTAGAGACTCTCCGATGGCCTGTTTGAGGAACTGTGCGGCGGTGCAGTAACTTTCCTGGGACCTGTTTTTTGAGAGGTGGTGCTGTGGAAACTCTCTCGGGGCGAGTCTGCGAGCCGGTTCAGGGGCCTTGGTGACAAAGCGAAGGTCTGAGTGATAGCCAGCGGAGATTGGACTGGGAAGGCGCCTTTAATTCTGCCTTGTTACTGGACTTTCTCCTTGGAGTCCACTGGTTATTTGGGTTTCGGTGGCAGTGTGCAGGCACCGCTTCGTCATGGTGTCATTGCCAAGCGTTGTCCCTACTGGACATCTGTGAAAAAAGCTTTATAACTCATCAGATTCTTCCAGTATAAATACACATTCTGATTCTGTCTGAATTTAATTGATATTTTCCTATTTCATTCTTCCCCTCCAAATTTCCCACCTCCCACCCCCCTTAATATTCAGTATTTCTGATGTAAATTGATTTACAAGCATCTCAGGGGAAGCGTTGGGAGTTACCTGCTGCAGATGGAGGCGGCTGCCGAGGCCACACTTTACCAGGGCTGCCTGTGAAATAAAATTGGAACATGCTGACATCAATATCTCGGCCAGTGCAGTCGCCATCATTCTGTAATATCAACCAACTCTCCAGCAACACGAACAAACCAAAATGCTATCAGCCAACATAGGAATATAAAACCGACTTTTACTTGCGGCCCTGACTTTAATTTAATCTGATTCTTTCAACCCTGTCTGTCTGAATACATGCGTGTCTGTTCATCTCTCCCCTGCTTGTCTGTGTCTACCCATGTGTATTTACCTATCTCCCGGCATATAATTAATAAGTACTATCTGCCTTTAAGTTCACTACCGACTTTTTTGGTCCACCTATTCTTATTTCTGTCCATGTGTCAGTCACGGTTCTAAATGTATGTTCCTGCGGCCCATCTATGTGTCTGTCTCTCGATGTGTTTATCCATCTGTAGAAATGTCTCTCTATGTCTACCTTTATCAGTGCGTATTTAACAACGCGAAGTATGGTCAGACAATCACCAAGATGGACAAGGCGTAAGGGGTCCCCCCCCCCTTCATCCATCAGTGGATTGACAAAAGGCTGTGAATTATTATGACAATAATATTCTTTCAACGACCATCCAACAATTTAAGCTCGAATTCCATCCCACGCTATATTCAACCCCCAAATCCCTAGAGCAGCGCTGCAGTATGAGTCACCCTGTGGAAGATTCCCGGGTCCGGCAGTGGGGCCGGCCTGGGCCCCGCCAGGCTGCGTGGCTCGGGCCAAGCTGGAGGGACCAGAGACGCTCCCAACACCGGCAGACAAGGCGCTCCCCGGCATCACCGCCGGCAGCTGGTGCATCGATTCGCGTTCTACCGACACACACGGACAAGTGACATGAACGCACAATCGCGTGGCAAGCCGACAAGGGCATGGCAATCACCGTGGCTCCGGTTTTCATGTGCTTCATAAGTTGGCGTCATGATGCCACTCGCGCAAGGACAACAGTGCACCTACACGGCCTTTAGTCAGCCGGGTATCAACCTTCTATAACAGGCATTATTTCGACCTTTACGAATGCATGTTTGACCACGTAATTCAACATTTAAAGTCAGTAAAAAGTAAGAATCGGTTTTACCCTTTCTGGCAATAAAACTGGTGTTAAGATGTTCAAAAACGAAATTTATATCTTTTGCAAGGCATCAAGTCTGCATTAACCACACATACTTGTGGCAAAACATGCAAACAAACATGATCTGAAAATAAATATGCATTGTCTTTAAAACTGATTAGCCTACACCAGACAGCTTTCTTTATGCCCTTGTCTCACCAGTGTTAGACCAGAGAATGGTACCTATTTCAATTTTTTCATCATCTTGAATACTGCCAAAAGGGTCCCATAGGTTGCGTTCATTAAAAGTATTTACTTATTAATATTTATTCTTTTGATAGAAAACTCAAAAATGCATTTCCCCCCATTTTTTCAGATTTTCTGTACTGTTCCATTGACACATTCTGGAATTCTGTCAGTCAAGTTTGCTGTACTTGCTTAAAAAATAGAATTCTGGTTTTAAATTGGTTCTTACAAGGTCATAAAAAAAGTTGTACGAGCGCCGGCAAATTATTTATAAATCACAATAACACCAAGGATATTGCCACCTTGAATGTGACAATTTTTACACTAACAATTAGATACAATTAGGATGTCTTCACACCATTCAACGATGTGTGCCGGTTAACCTTCAGAGATTGTACTGACATTATGTTTATTACAAGAGCCCTTTTCATAAAAAATAAATAAACCAGTGCATTAAACTACGTTTATTAGATACAATTCTCAGATCATTATATAAACTATAACCCTATATCAAGTTGGGTGTTCAATTTATTTGAAACATTTTGAGCCAAAACAATTTCATTTAAAACCAAAAATCATTCTTTCACGTATTTGGGCTTACCGAGTAGGCCATGTAACAATTCACAAGTCAATTACTCATTACAATTGAATAAAGAAGAAATCAACCTAAATGTTTTCAACATCATGATAAATTTAGTGGCGCAACATATATGAATCAAAACGAACATATTCTTGCACACGCAATTCGACGATCTATGAATCAAGGAAGCGCTGCATGCCTACCACTGGGCCATATCCCCCCCCCCCCCCCATCCAAACGGATTGAGCTCATTCTCCCAACATGCCATGCTAACCTGGCAGCACGAGACCGCGGACCAAAATCATGTGCCGCAGATCCTGGTGGTAGGCCTTGAGAGCCGCCTCGGGCACCAGCGGCCCTCCCTTGTCGAAGAGGAACTGCAGCGCCGGCACCTTCCGTGGGGCGATCACCGAGAAGTGCACTCCCCTCTATCAAAACAACGTGCAAAATATCGCATGTTAAAAAAAACCTGCACATCGTCATGGAACTTGGGCAGCTTGTGATTTAATTTTTCTGACTGGCTTCTGTGTATTATATATCCCTCACCTTCTGCCTCGCTACATCCCTCATCTCGAAATTTCACTGCCAAACTCCCCACCTGCACCCACAAACAGGATCACCTCACCCCAACACCCAAGTCCCACCACTATCTCCCACTCAATCCCAGATGAATTTCAAGATCGCACCTGCCGTCTTCAAGATCCTCCGTAGACTCGATCTCTCCCCTCTCATTTCACTCGACTCCCCTGCATGCACTCTCCACTGCAGCAGCCACGGCTTTATTTCAAATCCCAAAATAAATTTCTATCAATGAGGTCACTCATTCTCCTTTGCTTTCCCCATGGTCTGGAATTATCTCCCCCCCCCACCGTGCTGTCCAGTTCCAACCCCTGTTCAAGTTCAGGCTTAAAGCTTGCCTTATTACTGCAGCTTGCAACTGAATTCCCCTTAAAATATAAATATGCCCAATGTTGCTGTAGTATCTTGATGACATATAATTCTAAATCATATTTTATAGTGTATGTGTATAAGTGGGGAGCAATAGGGTAGTGATGAATGCACCTGGCTGGCTTCCTAGATTAGACGGCTGTCCACATGTAACATCTGTGGAAAATGGTGCCTGAACCTGTCCTGGCCCACTGCTTTGATAACGCAGCCTGATATAAATACCAAGTGTCGGACGTCATCATTAGCATTGGGGAGACAGTGGAAGCCAGGCGCGGTGCTGAACACACAGCACTCCCTCTTTGTGCCATTCAGTTCATAATAGGTCCTCACCAACAGCACTTGCCTCAAAAGTCCACATGGGGGATCGCTGTTATTGTGTATGCATTGTGTGCACAGTGGTTTGCACAATGCACTACGATCCCAAACATCTGTAGTCCGCTTCAATGCACATTGGTGGCAAGTGGTATCCGAACCTCTCCTGGGCCTCCCCCTGATATCGAATTGACCTTCAATAATTTCCTTAAAACTTAACCAAGTAACTGGAACAGTGCGGAAACATCAAAGTTGGTGAGAAACAAAAGCAGCCGGATGTGGTACCGGCCATAGGCGCTCATCTAACACTACCTGTAGTCTGTGAGAAGACTTTGTGTGTACAAGTGGGGGTGCAGGTGTAGGCGGCATACCTCCCCAATCATGGTGGCAAGCTGGTCGACTGTGAGCCCGGAGTACGCAATGCTCTCCACAGCCGGCAGCTGGTAGGGCGGAGAGTTGCATACGAGGATGCACACCTTGTGCGTCGGCCCGCTGCTCATCGCCAACACAAAAACACCCGCACGTACTCAACAATCGACCAATCACAGGACAATGGCAGTGAACAAGAAGAAGGTGCCAACTATTGCCAGAACCCTGGTGGTAAAATACCTGACGTTATGCTTCACCTACTTAATTGCACTCTCAATTTCCTTAATCTGTAGATCGATGTTACGCTTTTGTTATATTTTCTGCTGTTCTTACACTGAAGCCAGATCTCCCTTGAAAAATACAACTTTACAACAAAAGAGTGAACATGTGTAACACTTGGATAGAGAAAAATGTAGATGATGACATCTACATTCATTATCTATATAAATATTTTTACCTACTTTCCACTATATTTCAGCCCGACTGCAATAATATTTGTGTGTTAGGCAAGGTGGCGGTGGTTTGCGCACTGCACTACAATCCTGATGACTTGACTTTGATTGCTGACCACTGCTAACATCAGTGACACAAGTGGTATCTAAACCTGTCCTGGGTCTCCCCTTGGTTGACTGCTTTAATTGAGCACCAGATGCAGTGTGTGAAAACCACCAGTGGGGAGACAATAGAGGTTGAGCAGTGTGCTGACCACACCACGCCACTTTCAGCCACACTGGCCTTGACCCTAGGATGCAGCCCTCAAATACTCCGCACTATTCCAGTGGTCGGCTCTAGAGGACAGGCATGAGCAATAATGTAATAAGAATTTGCTCACGGAAGATTAAATATTGATCCATTTATGCAATAAGATATTATATGTTTTGTATAAGGTCCTGCAAGAGCCTTTTGGCGTCCTCTGGGCTAACACCTTTTGAGACTAGGCTCCAAAGAAAGTTGTCTCTGGTGTGGAGCAATCAGTCTCAAAGACAATGCATATATTATCAGAGTATATTTTTTGTTTGTTTGCATTCTGACCACAAGTATTGTGGTTAATGCAGACATGATTCCTTGTAAAAGGTTTCAGCTTGGTGTTTTAACATCTTAACACCTGTTTTGTTACCGAAGTCATCATCCTGGGTCTCATGGAGACTGGGCTCCATACCTGAAGAGGTGATTACTCGCTTTGCTTGCTGATGAGGTTATCTAGCTATATGGAAGATATTTTTTAACGTATGATGTGCTCTTAATGTGTTATGAAGAGGGGCCCCACTGCTCAAAACGTCGCCAATGGCATATTTGTCCTTTCAAGGCAGTCTCATTGATGAACGTGTCGAGTGGTTTCGTTTTTTTAGGCGTACGGGTGCTCACTGCGACACACTATTTTGTGAAACCGTACATCTGCTCCCGCATCTTCTTGAGGTCATCGAAGAGCTGCAGTGCCGTGCTGAGCCCCTCGGCAATAAGACTACAGCTTTCACCACCTCCGCCCATGAACCTGACAGGAACACATGCACCGTTGGGCCAAACAGAATTCACATATATATACACTGGGAGAAAGATCATTAACATCACAATTATACTCTCGTGTTATGAAAACACTCCGGGGGGGAGTTGCACGTCACGTGACCAGTGAATTGCTGCCGATGGAGCAGAAGAAGGCACACGGCAACCATACCAGATGGATTACAATGGCAGGAATAGGCATAAATACATTATTTCTAGATGGGAAAACAGCATTGTTGTAGACCACCAACTCAAACGTGTTAAAATTGTGGAAATCTTATTACCATAGTTTAGACAGCCAGATGCCTTCCCACTGACAATGAGACCAGCTTTAAACGAAGACACAATCCATAAAATTGCTCTTATTTTGTAGATTTGTACCTAGCATGCGTGTCTTGTCAATTGTTTAGAAGCTCCGCTCATGAGAAAAAAAAATATAAGAGTCCTAGTGTTGTGCGATCTGTCCATGCGCGCTCGTTGTAACACTCCAGTGATGTTGAATTGTTCATGAAATAAAATGTGGATTTATATAGCTTGTAAATTCAACTACATCTTAAGATGCAATACAAAATAAATGAGCAGAGGAACAAAGGAGGGTCTTCAGCCTCGACTTTTATGCTTAAACAGATATTTGATGGCACAGATGGCAGGGAGCTCCAGACTACTGGGGCAGCAAAAAATGAGTGATCTCCCACTGAGCAAAGAAGGTTTTTGATAGAAAATCTTGGTTTCTGGAGCACAATGTGTGTGTGGGTAGAATAAAATAGTGAGATGAGAGGTAGGTCGGAGAAAGTCCATGGAGATTCTTGAAGATGGTGAGTGCGACCTTGACATTGATTCGGGATTGGATTGGGAGCCAGTGGAGGCAATGAAGATTTGGGGTGATGTGGCCTAGTATACGGGTGAAACGTCTTGTTGGGTCATCTAAAATTTTGAAATCTGGGAGTTGGGAAGGCCATAAAGGAGAGAGTTGCAATCGTTGAATCGGGATGATCTGAAGACATGGATGAGCGAATCAGCGTCACTTGCGGTAACGAAATAGCGTATGTGGCAGATGTTGCGCAGATAGATGTATGAAGTCCTGAAAAGGTGAGATGTGTGCAAAGAGACGAGAGCTCTGGATCAATGACAACTCTAAGGTTTTGAAAATTTTTGTAAGTACAGGAGTGACACCACAGTGATATCACTGGAGTGGTCCTGTGAATTAGAATCCTTTATTGTCACAACTAAAGCTTCAAACGGATGTCAAACAGCCCAGAACACACAGCCTATGTACATATCTGCAAGAGCTACTTTTTTTTAGAGCTGCATTTTCCTTTAAGGCAAGACAGTGATGACAGAACACAGACAGCCGTTGTGAGACCCGGGGCGTGAGATAAAAGTTTAGGGTGGTGGAAACACACGTACTGGATCCCATCAAGCCATGTGACGAACTCGAAGGCGCTGCTGGTGGGAGCGAAGCACTGCACGTAGGTGTCGGGGGCACAATCCACGGCATTGAACACCACCAGGCAGTACTGCGTGCCCCCGTACTGCGGAACATGGCGAACAAAAAAAAAACGGGTTTTAAAAATGACACCATTAACAAGGTGGCTCATGGGTCAGAGCACTGACATTGCATCAATGAGATCCTGGGTTCAATTTCAGGCAGCCACCCAATGTTCTTGATTCTTTCGGTAAAGTCACGTAGAAGGGAAATAATAAAATAATGTTTTATTTGTATTCTTTTATTATTTCCCTTCTACTTGACTTTACCGAAAGAACCAAGAATATGAATCCCTGCAGTCACGAAAGCTTTAAATCGAAATTTAGCCACCCGATGATTAAACTGGGTTCACAAATTGAGATGATGGCCTTAGCCTGGTCACAAATGACTGCACAAAAAAGACATCAACTCTAATCTATTCCATGCTGGATGAAATGAATGAAGGCCTTCTCATGTCACCGTCCCTCATTTCTCACATCTCATTGGTGAACTTCCCCTGTGTATTTTCTCTTTCGGCTGCCATTCTGTGATGAGCCTCCTAATTTGGCCATCGTCTCTTCCATCCGGTGTGTCCTGCTCAGGGCCCAGCTATTTTTCGAAAGTCAATACGATGTTCGTAATTAGCATTTTGTGAGATCCACACATTCCCCTTATTTTGTCTCTCAGCCAGGCAGGCGTTGACAACCTTCTCAAGGTCTACCCCTGCTATGTGCGAAAGCACAACCAATATCATATCTGCATATGATTATCACGAAGCGAAGTCATGGATTAAAAAGCAATGGATATGGTCTCTATGCTTATTTGCATATCTTTTAATATTTTGTTCTAGTTTTTATTATCAGTATCTATGAATAAAAGGCCATTATATTAAATATGCTTTTTCACTTAATTTGGCAGAACTCCAGCTGTGAGAATTAAAAAAATATCTTCAACTGTCATGCGCTGAAAATCTCTGTCGCTGTGTGGAAAAAAAGGTCAAATTGAAGAGATCTCAGAAGTAGTTATGTGACATCACACATACAGGGTGATGCAACGCAGTGCAAGATTTGCGTTAGGACATTTCTTCATCTCATTATATAACGACAAGAACACACTATTTTCATACATTTTTAAAAAAGGTAAACATGAAATAACAAAAATAAGGCTGTAAAAACTTAACAAAAACGATTAGTTGCCGATTTTTCTAAAGAGCACTTGTCACGTGAAAGGATAAACCTAGAAAAGTAGATCTGGTATGAAGCGTCATTGTAATTACTCCATTATACACAATTTTCACTTACAACGTACTGCCATTCATACTAAATCAAGATTCCAGGGTATTGCAATATCTCTGTAAGGGAGGGTAACTACCTAATCAGCATGAGTAATGACCAATGTTAAACAATAACACGATTTCTGTATGTCAACGGTTTTATAATGTTGAAAAAAACTATTCAATGGTTTATCTACATCGATTATATTCAAGGAGCGGAAGGTTGCGTAGGTGCGTGCACTGTGTGCCCATGAGTGTCAAGGGCTCAGTTCAACGAGACAAATGCAACTTGGCAGAAGTTGTCTCTGCACCCCCCAGACAAGGCTAAACAACACAGCAGGCAGCCTTCCCTGTTCAGATTAAAGTAGCGCCATGGTGGGTTTTCATTTTCACTGTCCAAGTAGTGTTAAAAAAAACCTCGTTTGACTTGAATCTCCGAGCATTCACACTGAGCGTGCTCAATACAGCTGTGAACACTGTGTAATACCATTCATAATTAAATTACCTGTAATACACACCTGATTTAATCATGTTTGTTGTTGTGCGCTCGATCGCACAAGGATGGATAAGCACAAAAGCAGTCAACATGTGCGGGAAATTTATACGGTAATCTCGTTTATTTTTTAATGTTTTCAATCAGGGTTTTTAAACACATGATGATAATTATCGAAGGTCGTGAAAAGAAGGAGAACTTGCAAGGCTGATTTAATGTCGGCATTACATCGACTCTGCTTTGAGAACAGCGCACACACCATCTGTGGTGTAACGGCTTATGTGGACAAACGCTAATGTTGCTTTTCAAAGTATAATGAAAAGTTAATGAATTGTCTTAAAAGTAAAAGAAAAAAACCGTAAACACTTACATCTCCCCCAAAGTCGGTCTCCGCAGGTGGTCCGCCATTGAAGAACCTTCAGCAGTAAATCAATGGTAAAAGATGAAAGTTTAAATGAAAGGAAATACACTGCAACCAAACCTTCATTAAAATGCTCAATAATAGCTCAAGGAAAACTAAACTGCTTTATGCTTGGCTTTATGTTTTTTCTTCCACTATAACTCCACATTGTAAAATGTTACACTGTATATATTAAAGTTTTTGCTAAGCGCAAAGGTTTTTTTCATGTCAAAAATTCAGTTTCAGCAGCATACACATAAAAGTAGAAAAAAAACAACCAAGAGAATTCCACAAATGCATCACCGTGGGCATTTAGCAGTTTTCATTGTTTAAAAAACGATACTTACAATTTTTTTATGCTTGCGTGTCTGTGTGCTTATTGGGTATTTCCGGCAAAGAGTGCCTCGAGCACAAAAAAAAAAGGGGGGGGGGGGGCAACGTTGTGCGACGGGACAAGCACCCACTTACTCGATGGAGGGAAGGAGATACGACTTCTTGAGGCTCTCGAAGTAGGGCCCCAGGTTGGCGGTGCCCTCCACCACGAAGACCACGTCGCGCACCGCCTGGCTGGGCCCTGCGCCACCCACCACGTCCGTCACCACCATCCTCGAACGCTGCGCCGTGCGCGAGCCCCGCTTGGGCTCGTCGACAGCACGATCTTTTCGGTTCGTTGGGGAGAAAAAAAATATATATTCTGAGGCTCAAAATGCCTTAAATGCAGAGCCAGTGAAATAAACGGATTTATACGCCAACAGCAATATACACATACCGTAAAAATCAAGCAAAACGACATTTAATGGTTTAGCCGTTTGCAAGTTATGACATTTTAAAACCTATCATGCCACTGTGCATATTAGTATGCGTCCACTAAATGTAATTCTTATCGCTCATACACAGTTTTGAGTTTTATAATTACCGCTTGTCTACAAATGCAGTTAATTTTACGAGCAATTGTGTTTATTAATATAGTAAAAAATTCAAACACCAATTACTGTAATGAACATTCTTCGACCATGACCGGATTAAAGCAATCCTACATCGTGGTCGATTACGCGCTTTTAAAGCATTGCAGTGTAGAATAGCATTAATGCCCTACAAACACAGTGCGGCTCATGCGGTTTTAATTACTTAATTGAAAGACTTTGGAAAGTCCTAATGAGCATACTTAACATTCAAACTCAGCGTATGTTACAAAAAAAGCCTGTAAAGTTCGCACCGACTACATTCTAAAGAAGCATAGCGCTACGTAAACTATACTCTCTGCATTCACTTTAATTGTGTAAGTGTATTTCAATCATTTCGTTCTATCCCCCAACCATATACGTGCATCACCACAGTAAATATAATAATATAATGGTAGGTATGATTGCACGCAATAATATTTATTGTTTAGTTTGTCCATCACGCGCACCTCCGATTAGCACGGTTGGCTACGTACGGTGTGAAAGTTCAACAAACATATATAAAAGAAGATGCAAAATAAAACAACATATCTGTGCTGTATATACCCCAGCAGAGTGGATGTTTGAATGTCCGTCTGTAAATAGAAAATGTCCTACTCGCCCCCGAATCCCCATATAATCATCTAAAAAAATGAGGGTAGCCACTATACAGCCATTATTGTCAATCCATCGTTGGGAGATGGGAAAAATCACGAGTGGGATTTCTATGAAAGTGGCGGCTAAAGACCATCTAGTCTTGAGTTGTGGGGGGCCAAAGAACAGTACAAATGGCATCCACAACTGGGTAATGGGACCCTGGGTCGTCATGAAGAAAAAATACAGCCCTTTGTCAATCCACTCGCGGTGAAAGTGGGGGTAGGTGATGGGGGAGAGTGCCCAAACGCATTTCAAACAACCCTCTCCGCTGTTATTAGTTGTAGCCAAGATTTGAACTCGGGTCACCAGATTTAAAATATGGCGCCTTTCTTACATGCAAAGCCTCCCATAGATATCCAGTACACGGCGAAACCAGTGGTTGCTTCTCAAGTACTTCACGAGCCATCAGATGGTGAAAAAGAATATTACAAACTAAAACTCCTATTTACACGAATATTGAGCGCTATTCGCTAACATTATTCATGTTATGCGCACAACAAAGCACGGTTTAAACGTGAATAACAATGCATTTGCTGGTAGACACCAATGCAAATTGACAGCTGTCTACGGGGCAAAAGTCCCCACCATATCCTGCATCCGGATATTAGAATATATTATCTGATCAAATTATCTTCTTACATGTGGATAAGCGTGGATAATGGGTTTATGTGCCACCCCGAACGAATGACTGAACTACTCTTGTCCGCAATGAAGCACGGAAAAAGTAATTGTCGCGTCGATAACAGATAGGCGGAACGATGTGGGGGGTGGGGGGTAGGTACGGACGCGTGAATAATGACGACTTTTAAGTTTCACGCGATATCGACGACAGACTTTTGATATGCGGTAACAATGTGACGCTGTAAAATGTCTAATTGCTGAGTCCCTATGCCGAGCACGGCTATGTATTTAACGAATCATGCTGATGATGACGGCAAGTACGATGAATTGGACAAAGTCCATCCCAACTAGCCCTCAGTGGTCATCCTAAGAATAACCTCAACCCTTCAAATTCTTATCTACAACTTCAGTTACTATCTACACATTAAGGTATACTCTAACACTTAATTACCTAGAAGTTAAAAGCCACAAGTCACCTGCAATTCGCTGCGGCCTACGCCTGCATGCAGCCTGAAGGGGACCGGCCTCGCCTGGCCACTTGGACGACTGGGCGCCACGTCTCGGCCGGTAGCCGCGCTAGGCCAGACCGGTGTCCCGGGGCCGTCGCGCGGTCATCGGTTTTCCCGGTCGACGAGGACGACTCCGACGTGCGCTCTGTCGCTCAGAAGCCGCCCGATTGTTACTCCTCAGTTAAAATGAAAAGAAAACGCGGCTTTCTGTCACTCTCGCTACCGCGGTGACCGCGAAACGCCGCTAGGCCGAGGAGCGAGGCCGGATCCGGTTCCCTGTGGCCACCTCCTCGTTGCCATGGCACCGGAGACCCGGGTCCCCACGAACCCAGTTTCCCGTAACCAAGCAACCGATAGACCCTCCGACTCCAGGAACCCGGGATTCGTTGCCATGACGACTGCCCATAGACCCCCCCCCCCCCCCCCCCCCGGATTAATTAATTATTAGACCATGGGCCACAGCAGAAAGTTGTAACACAGCAGGAACCTCGCCGGGTACGCAGGAGATTGTGGGTTCGATCCCAACCCTGACGCCTGCTGCTGTATATTTGTAGTTTGTGTGTGTCTCTCTCTCTCGCTCTGCCACTGTGGTCATGTGGATTTTTCTCCGGGTCCTTGGGGTGCTCCCTCCACATTTAGAATCAACATCACGCGTTTAGAGTATGTGGCTGCGAAAAAATTCCACACGATGATGTGAAAGCCACTTCGCTAAGCTATCATGTGTGGCCTCATGTGTGGCTTCTGAAAAAGAGCTATTCATAGCTCAGTGGGCCCTTACCTGGTCAAATAAAAAGTGTGGTTTTATATAAACGGCGAATATGAGTGATTTATTTGATAGAATCCTCATTTCACATACTTCACTATTATTGGCCACAGACATAATTTGGAGCCACTGAAGTTATACGACCTCAGGTGATTCCGATCATTTAAAGGTCCGATTTGGTCACGTGGACTGGACAGTAAACAAGCCACTCGATTGTGAAAGCCTCGCTGGGAGTTGTTAGGGGATTGGCAATTATAAACAAGACACATTGCACTTTTCAAAACCACAAGATGCCACATTTTGTAGGCTTAACTTTATACAACATAGATCACCAATGTCGCTTCCCCGCATTACATGTTTAAAATCTAGTCTAATTTTGGCGGTCCCAAAATCCAAAATATATTCTTTATATTAATCTAGCGATAAGCATTGACTCGACTATATAATAATAATCTTTGCATTTATATGGCTCTTAAATATCTCAGCAATGGAAAGCGACTCAACGCCTCATCTCAAACAAGTCAAAGGGCACCTCCGGTGGCAGCTGTCCCTATGCAGCACCAGGTGACTTAGCGCCAGCTTGGCAGTGGGATTTCGTCTGCTAGTAAGGGACGATTTTATTGCCGTGAGCCATTTCAAATAAGCAGTTGGCAGGTATATTGTTGTTACCTTTACAAATTTGGACCACTCGTTTCCAGCGATACCGCTGGGCCATTAGCATCTTGAAGAGCAAATGTGAATCAAAATAGTCAGTTACGTGGATGTTTTACTGGTAAGAACCTCCTGGTTACACCAGCCCACAGGGGATTATTGTGTCCGTCCGTCCGTCGTGCATCCAAAAATGGGAGGGGTGGGGCTGGGTGGAGAGGGGAGTGGCTGGGTGGGGAGGGGCTGGGTGGGGAGGCAGGGGCTGGGTGGGGAGGGTGGGGCTGGGGGGGTGGGAGGGGTGGGGCAGGGTGGGGAGGGGCTGGTCACCCCGTGGTGCCCTTATAAAACTCAACGTTTAACCTACTCACGCCGGCTTGTGCCCGCCCTCACAGTCAGCCATATTTGCGGAATACACCACGCCGCCCGAGCAACCCAACGTTCCTACCAGCTCCCTCCGCAGGAATGTGTTGATGTTAACAGCCCTGTACCAGTGGTAGACAATCCAATCTGCCATGGTGAGATGGCGATACACCTTTTGTGTATACAGTACTGTATTATTTAATGTTTCCAGCTTGTACACATTCATATTTGCTGGTGTACTGCAGCTACACGAAATATTTTTTGGCGAAAGGCTGCACTCGTATAATAATTATTATTATGTTTTACTACCAATGCAGTGGCATTGAACGATTTTGGAAATGCAAGAACAAATATCTGTGCGGGGCAAATGTCGAGGGCACGGTGGAGGCAGGTGGTGTAAAGGTTACAAAAGGGGGTACTGCATATGGCTTGTTCCAATCCCACCACACGCCCCCCACTGCTGCTGCCCCCCCCCCCCCCACCACAACGCCTCGCACGCTTTGTTCCCCCGACCGAACATACAACACAATTGTCTGCTTTAAGTGCACTGTTCCTGTCCAATTAAAATCATGTTGCATACTGCATGACTTGTATTTTTAAGGGAAGCAATGTACTGCTAATTGTTATACCCTTTAGTGACAGCAGTGCCCAGCCTTTGGGGAAGATTAGCAATGAAAATATTTTTTTATGAACGTACAAATGAGATTTTTTGGGGGAATTTCAGTATGTGCAATTTTTTTTATATTGTTTCTGAACGTCTTGCGATACGATCGTGTTTAGATACTAAAACAATATTAACGATTGGTGGCATGTGTGTACGGTCTGTACTAATGCAATTACCACGTGTGCATAAGAACGTGTGTGTGGGGAGCGGTAGTGCAGTGGTTAGCACGTTACATTATGAACCCACTCACCCGAATTCGATTTCTGCCCATGGAGAACACCAGTGACGATTATCTAAACCAGTCCTGGGCCTGCGTAAGGTCGACTCAACCTCAAATGACTATATAGTTTGATTTGTAAACATCGCCACTGGGGTGATAAAGGCAGCCAGGTGTGATGCTGCCCCCCCATCTCCTCATGTGCTGTGCCAGCTTTCATAGGTGCTCGCTAACAGCACTTGCCCCAACAGTCTGTTAATGCTATACGGGATATCTGTGTGCGTGGGTGTAAGTTCACGCGTTAATTTGTGTCACTGTGTGCACATTTATTTGTACAATTGAATGGCCTCACAAAATGGACACTACTTTAACGGGTTGACTTAGCAGCGTGTTTGTTATGTGATGTATTATTTTATTACCTTGACACGTTTTCTGCCTCTCAGAGTAATTCCATCTCTCCATACTTATTTGCACATATTCCGCAGTGGCAGCCAATGGAGGAAACATGCCCAAGAGGACGTCCAAGCGTGGAGATGGAGCTATGGGATCAGCTTCTGCGTAGAAGTTAGATGGATTGTTACATTGCAGAACTCATCGAGATGGGATGCGGTGGGGCGAGGGGGTGGCACGCAGCAGTGGTAGATCAAGGCTTCTGCTGATGACAAATTCACTGGCTGATTCCAATGATCAAGGAAGGAAAGGGTAACATATTCGTCAATATTACTGCCTTAAAAAGAGAAAATATATAAAATCGGTGACATTTCGGGTAAAAATGTTGGTTAATATTTAATTGTGATTTACATGATTGAGCAGCACACACTTGAACTGAGAGCACACTGCACAATCCTTACGAGGACCACCCACACTTAAGAGTGGCACGCCATGGGGAAGTGCAGGATCCTCATAACTCCTCTCCATCTAAGCCAGAAGTCCCATTGTTGCCCGGTCTCGGGTGCTCTCTCCACGAGCTTTTATATTCTGTGCCTCTTCTTTCATCTCATCCACCGCATCCTTCTTCCCCGCACTGGCATCTCTGTAGCATGTGGGTCATTCTTGTCTTGTTTCAAAACAATCAAAGATAAATGACGAAACCACAGACTTGTGTGTGCATCTGTCCTTTAACAAATATGGACAAAATATTGAGTGCTGTGAGGCAGGACTAATACTTTGAACACGAAAATCAACCAGCCCTGGAAAGTCATAGAAAATTAAACAAAGAAAGGAAAACTAGGGCACAAGGCCTGTGGTGGAGATGGAGGGGTGTTTATAGGGGTGAAAGAGAGTGCATTGTAATACTGGTGGTTTGCTGTATGTATTGCAAGTTCGAGTGTAGACACATTAAGTGCAAGGCATTACTCCAGGGCACAGCATGTCAAAGGCAGAGTGTTTTGCTTTATTAATTTATAACAGAACAAACACACAAGAACACCAAAAAACACTTATGTATAACTCTTTTTTTGTGTGTTTGATTAAACCAGTCGTCAACTAACGAACACCAAAAAACAATCAAGATGGTAAATAGTCAAATATAGAAAACACTGCTAACTGTTACAAATATACGCGTAATCAACTACACAAACCGGAGACTGCACTACGAGAGAGGATGGCCAGAGACCGCACAAATATAACACTTTGATTGGCTGTTGTAAGTGATACACGTGAGCTTTCCACAAACTGTTCGTTCCGTTTGTATTCCAAGATACGAACTTCGGAGGCTGCAGTTTCATGAACCGATATTGTATCAGAGAGAAAAAAAAGTACATTGTTCCGTTTTTCATTTTCTTTTTTCAACTAACGCCCGTTTATTTGTTTTAAAATCCCATTAAATTATCGCGTTACAAGTGATCTGAGAAAGTCCCGGTAATGAGACATAATTAGGCGATGATGCAAAACGTGGACTCCCACCAGCTCCGACACAGCTTCAGTGAAAGCCGGCCCTGCCCCTCGTTCATGATTGGCAATGACAGGCTGCAGATCAGAGCCTTGTGCTTTAGGACTGACAACACAGCACATACTACAGATACACCATACACGACGATTCTTAACACACAAACGGAAACACAAAAACGACACGTGCTGTGCTAAATTTTTTCTCTTCTCCTAAAAAATATTTTTTTCATTTTTTTGTTTAAACCCAAGCCCACCCCCTCATTTGTTTGTACTCAAGTCCGAATGGGCGTTAAGTGTCGCCAGAGGGCAAGGAACCTCCAGCATCAGAGGGACAGACCGTCCCCTCTTTATGGAGCGCGCGGGGCCTCGGACCAACTGTGTTTTTGAACGGTGCGCCAACACTCGCCATTCCCGAACAAATCATAAAAATGCGTAAAGCAGGACCCATTTGCCTGCCCACCCCCTCTACCCCTACACTCCTACCCCCTCTAACTCTACGGCCAGGTGATGTGTGGTGAATATATTCCAGAAGCCCAATTAAAATACGAGACTTACAAGCATGCGATAAGTGAACGACCTTTGACACCGAATAAGTACTTATAAAGAACGAGTTATGCATGGAAGCATGTCACCGTATAATTATTTTTGCATGGAATCTGTAAACGGAGATACGGCAAGAGGTTACAGTATTTTTTTTGTTCAACAATACAGTTATGTACATGTATATCATCTTGAAAGTAAAGTAACGTACGCACACGACTGCTGTTACGAGAGGAGTCTGAGCGAAGCGTGCACGACACTCGTGTTTATGAATTTCACACTGGGCTCGCAATGTCCCGTGTGTGTGTGTGTGTTTTTGTGAATCGTCGAAGTTGGTACCAGGTCTTTTATAACAACAAATAAAATCAAACAAAACAGTCAATCCGACACACAGCTTACCTTACACATATCCACGCCTTTTGTTAACCAGAGTGTGTCACCAAAATGGCATTAGAGGTGTGACTTTAGCTCAAGTAGGGATTATTTCCGTAGAATGTAGCCTTAATTGATGTCGATCCACACAGTGGTAAGGAGTGAGAACCCGACACCATAACCCTGCTAGTCTGGCATTCAACCAGCATTTCCCACTGTTCAGCTCTGCTCCCTGTAGTACAAGCCAACTGATTTTTGGTGGGTTCAAGTGGTAGAATATAAATGTTCATCGTAATCAAAGAATAGTTGTGAGCATGTTGAAATTAATCACGTAACGCACGTTTTACCAACGGTGGAGCCAATGCGATTTTAGCTGGGTAAGATTAATTTGACCGAGAAACCCAGACTTACAAAGAAGTTGCAGACAATGTGACTCTGAAACGTTTCTCAATTACAGATATTTGGCTGCAGTGCCACTTTAGCATAACAGCTCACTGTAATGTGAGTCAAGTCAAAGAGATTGTGTTCGTGGCTGCTATGGGCTTCTCAATCCCAAACGAACATTGACTATCCCTGAATTAAACAGGACATCTCAGATAGATAATAGTAGAAGCACGAGAAAAGTGTGTATTAACTTAAGATGGAGCGTTACGCAAAATAACAGCAGATTTCCATGCAGGGTCAGCACCGCATTTTACATTTGGCAACTTGAGACTAATTCCGCCAATTACAGAACCTCGGGTGGGAGGTCAATGCAAGTTATTCTACGGAAAGGTGAATATCACAGGAGCCAGCCGCAGAATCTTGATTTGAAAGTAGTAACTGCGGTGGCTTTGGGTGCGTTATGTCTCGTGTCGTTTCGTAGTCAAACTGCCACATAGATTTAGAGAAAAAAAGAAAGCGACCTTCGGGGTGACTGGCCTTGTTCAGAAAACCGAAAAAGGTCAATCGACTGAAATGTTAGCGCGTAGCTTCCTAAATACATTTTGGCAGATTAACTAACAAATAACGATGGCAAAAGGTCCTTGGATGTCCGATTCACCTACAACATTTATTTGACGTCGAGCTTCTCTGCTTGGCAGGTCCCATCAACATTTTTTAAGAAAGTATATTATTAAGGCCTATTATTCATTTGTTCTACCATTACTATGTACACTCGGTTCGGGAGCAAATCAATACTTTTATGATTGCAACAAAAATGACGTAATATGACATGTAGAAAAAGACCGATTTTTTTTTTGTCAACGTCAACTCATCGATGGCACAGCGCGCGGTGGATGACGCACCTCTGGAGCTGCAGGTGCCGAATTCGAGCCCCATGCCACGTTGTCCCTGCATCCGCATTTTTTCAAAGTGTACTCAAGACACACGGTCCCAGTTGCACGCGGTTGGCTGTACGACACGGGCAACCACAGCTTGCACCGCGATGCGGATTTATATTACTGCGCAAGGAATCTGAACGCACAGAGCAAGCGTCGGTATCTGATCAATTGTTCGCAGAGCATCTTAGCTGGGAAGCCAAATTGCAGCATCGCCCCCTACTGGCAGACTAACACCCCCTTGCTGGCTGGTGCTGCGTTTACCTAGCGCCTCATAGGGACAGCTGCCACCGGGGGTCCCCTGCCACGAAGCGCCTCGAGACGTACGGCACGGGAGGTGGCGGTATACATATTAAGAGTTGATGACGACGACGATTATACTTCAACTAAAATTTGCACAAGGTTCGGCATGCCTCCTCTCTACTCTCCATCCACCGTATGATGACGTGTTAAGCGTGAATGGAAAGGTTGATCGCTCTCTGTCCACCGATAGAGGGTGGGATGTTGCCGTGTCCATGTATGAGGGTTTTTTGTCGACGCAAAACGGTAACTGGGAGGATTACAGCTGGAAGTAGAGTCGATGCGTTCATATCTGCTGGGCTATTCTGCTCTCCCCGCTGCGACAATCTCCATCCTCCTGTACATAGCGACGATCTCCCTTGCACATCGAAAACCGCGATGCTGCATTAGCAGTGGTACGCAAGCACAGGTAAAAAAACAACAACGTTCGTCAATAACACTGTCCTTATAAAAAATATATATAAATTAGGCGATGTACTTTCTGTCACGATGAAGGCCATTGCCTGAAAGGGTGTTCGTTATTTCTATTAACTTTTAGAGCAGTGTATTAAAACATGTTTGGGTTGTTTCCGTGGACATATTATCTATCATCCAGCCCACACAGCACGGCACGGAGGATGGGAGTTTTACAGTGAATAAATAATTAAAATGTCAAATCAGAAACCTTTATTGGGCCGCTTAGAACGAGAGCTGCGGAGAGGGAGCCGGTACCTTGCTTTGTCTGCAAGGTTTAATCGGTTTACTCATGGAAGGGCATGGCGATTAAAATAAAAAAAGCAATGTTTTTGACAACATTACGTTATTAATTCACGGAACGACCACATGGCCTTTCATTTCAAAGTCAGGACCTTCAATCTGGCAAGTTAGGCGGCAGGAAAATTGAGTTCAGCAACATTGAGTTGGACAAGCAAGCAAAAAAACGTATTTGGTTTTTAGTCATTTTGTTCATTTTGAAATTAAAATAAAATTACGGTTTAAATGTCGATAGCAAATGCACGTGATTCGTAAGCCAACCAATGTACGATGTTTTCTTTGAAAAATTATGATCCGAAATGTTCTCATGCACAATGTTAACGACGACAACAACAGCAACAACACAAATCTCTGCAAGAGAATGGCTTTGCGTTCCCCCTCCCCCCGTTAAAAATGAATAAAGAATAAATCATCAATCGATGTCTGAACCACAACTAAGTCATTTGGCACTGTTAAGATGCGTACAGGACTCGGACAATAAATAGACCCAACCATGGCAAAATGTTCTACAGGACCCACATGCACACACACACACATATTAATGAAAAATACACAAATTATTACACTTCGTTTAAGAAAGAGTTGTGCATGAAAAAACACGTTTTTTTAAAATGTTTTGTACAGAAAACATCAAAAGTGGATTGTCAAAACTATTATTGGCCGAAAACAAATGTGACAAGACGCGACAGCTTCATCTAAGAGAGCTACAGATGTCCCACAAACGAGGACGCTTTAACGAACTGGCATCTAAAGATGTTGCACAAATTTTCATATTAAAAGTTTTTTTTTTCCTTTAAAGTTGCACGTCGCCTACGCTCAAATTCACACGGTTTCACAACATAAGCAAGACGCGGTCATTTTCTTTACAAAATACAAATCCTATATATATGTATGCATGTTTGTGGACATATACAGAGTGGACACAAAGTTCCTTTGCATGGAAAAAAAGACGATGCTCCTCGACTCGAACAGACACGTTTGCTGCCCTCCATGCTCAGCACGCAGGCTGGATTCGTGCCCCAGTTCTCCACCACAGATCTTCCCAAGCGGATGGCTGTGTAACTGCGCAAGCAAATTCCGGACAGCTGTTTCAACATCCTCAATATTTGTCAATCTGTCAGGTATTCCCCTTGTCGTGTCAGGTCTGGGCTTCGAGATGGCCAGATCACATCGAATCCTCTCCCAATCCACCGTCCGCTGCATTTCCCGTATTCCAATAATTGCCAAATTGCAAGGGCAGAATGCGCCAGAGGCCCCACCTTTGCCGTAGGGTGCATGCTGCAGAGGGACTTTGTGACCACACAGTAGACCTCCTGCCTTCAGACAAAACGCAATACACGTCGAGATCTGTGTTCAAACGAGAGGTGATTGGAAAGCGGTGGCCTTTGTGAGAGCCTGCCCCATAATCACCTCCGGGGAGGAATGTATAACCTGCATCTTCAATTCTCACCGCGGTAACAATTCATATTGCTTTTGCAACGAGCTCCAAAAAAAACACCAACAACGGCAAAGACGACAGTTACAACAACAACAACACACAAAGTATAGCAAGATAACAGCCTGGCTAGTGTACAAAAAAACAGCTCTTCCAAGATACATTTTTGTACGTTAAATTTAGCGTTCTTCATTCGCTGACTTTTTATTTAATTTACACACCTTTAATTTATATCCATCTGTTGTCTAATCATTCATTCGTGTTTTGTCGTCATATATGTTTTTTAAATTATATTTCTTTCTTTTTAAGTATAAAAATACCCTTTTTCAGGCATCCCTGACTGGCGAAGCTTCTAGTCTCTTGAATCTCCGTCGCTGTTGTTCAGGGAGAGGAGGGGGGGGTAGCGCCACAAACGAAGCTGGAGGCAGTCTAAACATCGTGGGGCGGGCGAGGGGTGACCCGGGCGAGGAGGCCCTTTCGTGAATCTCAAACAACAAGACGCCACTTGACACAATTCTGCCGTGCCACAAACCACGTGCTCCAATGCGTACTTTTGTATGGCCGCAAAAGTAACGGCGAAAAGTTGAAGGTGAAATATTTTTTGTTGTTTTCGTCGACTTTTTTTTTCTCCAACTTACTCTTCCTTTAATCTATGTGGAATATACATCGGAGACGTTTACACACAAAAAACGTTTAAAATCTCCAGCGTTTTAGACAAAATCTCGACGAAGCACAAAGCGCATAAATTCTAGTCTTGCATTTGTTTTGCTTTTTTCTTTCCAGCATTTTGGCTTGGACACAACGCAAATAGGTCAATGACACACGGTGCACGATCCAAATAATCTCCTAAGAACATGCTCCGTTCCTTCTCGGAGAAAAAAAAAGTTTGACGCTGTGGAACTGGGGGTTTTCACGGTTGAGTGCACGCACCGCGATATATATTAAAAAAACTGTTCCCGAAATGAGGAATCACGGAACGCACAACAAAGAAACCCGACCACCGGGGCGCGGAGACATTAAAGGATGACCAACCCCTCACTTTCGGTGGATCGGCCAAAACTGAACCAGCTTTCGGGAGTGGCTTCACTCCCACACATGAGGCCCCCGTGCCTTTAAAACCACGTGCAAACTGATGGTGCGCTACAGAGAAAAGAGAAATATATAATTTTTGTAACAAACAAAAATACCCAACGCGGTTATAAGATGTAACGAGCCAAAGAGACGATGCAGTGACGTGCAAAACGGTCACACACACACACACAACAACAAAAAAAACATTAGTTAATGGCATCTTGGCAAACGAATAATAAAAACCCAAGTCGTGTGATGTAAAACGCACTTTTAAACAGTTCAAATGTAGCAGCTTGTCTTAGACAAAACTTGATCCCAGACAACCTCAGAACAAGTGTGAAAACACCTTGAGCACGTAAACAAAACTACGAGAACATGTACTACCGACCTGTCTTAAAAACTTTATTTCTCAAGTGCCAAATAAGTTAGGAAATAAATTATCATCTGAGCCATATGACTTCATAAAAAACCCGTATAAAAATAGAAATACTGTCAATAAAATATACAGAGCAATGGCCTCTACCAGACAGATTCAATTGGTAGCATAATTTCGTGTTATATTTTGATAAAATTATTTTTTTTAAATTATCATTATTTTAAATAACATTCTCCTAAAAACCTTCAAGTTGTGTGTACGCATCACCTTTAAGTACAATACGCTCTCTCTCTCGCTCTATCTCTCTCTCCGTCCCTCCTCTCTCGCCTGCATTTTATAAGTTATTGACGAGTTTACGTAAAAATGCTCAAGCCCCACCCCGTCGCGATATAACAGTAACTTTAAGCCTCTGTCACCTGACGATTCAACTCTCTCTTCTGGGAGCATCGTTTGGCAAAAAGGCAAAATAAAGTTGCCGAGTGAAGCACGTGTAAACATTGGGACTTGAAGCGTGCAACAAAACGGTTGCTGAGCAGGGAAACTAAAGCCTTCAAACTCACACACAACCTCGTCGAATTTGTTGGTCTCCCTGTTTCTGTTTGTTGTTCTTTGTTTGAACCCTCTATTATATTTTTTTTACATCTGGTGAGAAGTGCGCGTTTCACGTCGGTGGTGGTGGTGGTGGAATTTTATATTTTTTGTTGATTTCTTCATCTTGGTCTTGGTTTTGTTGTTTGTTTCTTTGTAAGCAGATGACAGATTGTCTTCACATGTCTGCTTGTGTCCAATACCACTTAAAACCCTGCTTCTTACGCTTTATATATATTTATAACGTGTGCGCTCGCGCGCTCGCGTGCGTCTGTGTGTGTACAAAACGAACCAAATAAATCGGTTGACAAGTGGGGACGCCGCCGCCGCGGCCGCCGCCGCCGAAGGGAAGAGTGCTGTGAATGTGCTAGCGCAGCTGCCGCGGGTCGCGTGGTGGATGAGCGGCGGGGCGGGCGACAGCGGCTGAACAACGACGATGAAATTTTGCGCGGCGGTCAGCGGCACAGAGCATCGGCAGGGAGCGGCACGGAAAACGCACGCACGCACGCACGCGGGCCAAGCGCTGCGGGGTTGCTGAACGATAACGGCACGTTCTCTCAAGAGAGAACGATAGCGTGTGTGTGTGAGAGAGAGAGAGACATTCCATAATCGCCTGCCGTCCGAGGAAGTATGGAAGCATTCGGTCTCTTCCTTCCCCCCCCCTTCCCCACGGAAGCCCAGCGCAACTGCATCTCTGCGGCGCGGTGGCACAGTTTTGCACCGCCCGGGCCAAGCACGGTGGATTTCACATTCGCGTCTCACGTCACAATGTTGTTTCCGTCGGGCACAATCCTCTCGTGTGCCCCCCCCCCCCACCCTCCCCATCCTTCCCCCTGTTGTGCACGTGCACCGGTACGTGAATGTAAACGTAACGTCAAAACTGCGTGTGTTTCTTTTTATGGTACGAATGCAAAAATGTGTAAACAGCGAGAGGCCTTTGTACCACTGCGAACTTCATAACGGCGGTGATCGATCGGTCGTGGTTTAGTTTCTAGTCGGGAAACGTCCCCCAGGTGTCGAGGAGCCTCGAGTGATCGTGAGTGGATGTCCACCGATGGCCCTGCAATAGACCTCGAGCGCGGCGGTGCCACCGTCTGACCCTTTGGGGGGGAACGTCTGTGATTACGTACGTTTAAATTTGCCTCCTAGGGTTCAACTTAATCCTTTCATCAAGTTATAGCATCCCTAACTTTCAGGCCGTTTTCCATGCTTGTAATTAATTCCATACTCGTGCCACGTGCGTGGATGTTTATTTAGTTATTTATAAAACATGTGACCTAAAATTACCAATCAGTTTGACTTCTACATGTTCCTAATCCACAGTTGCTGTGGTCAGGGTTTTCAAAAATTTACCACAGCATCTTTTGAGTAACTTTTGAGCGACCCCACTACCTTACGCCAATGTTCACGCATACTGACCAGCTGACGTTTTACCTCGGCAAGTTAAATGACACCGTTCCATGAATTTTGCATCGTATGCACCAGGTGCATCTTTATATACAGTACTGTATCTGTTGTAAATATACTGTATACTATATAGCTATATACAGTATATATTATACATTATCTATGTATTCATATTCACAGTATATATGTCGTATATATACTGCAATATATATTTGAAATGCTACAAAATGAAAAATAAATTCGAAAAACAAAAAAAGAAAACAGTTAATGAAAAATTTGGCAGTGATGGATGAGGTTAAAGAGCTGTACATGCCCAAACACAAACCGACACTCTCCCACCCCCCGTCTCACCCCCTGAGTGCAGTGGCTGAGAGTGCAGTGGTTGAGGGTACAAGTTGGGGGAGGAAGTACGGACGGATGGATGGATCGGGCGGATGGCGGCGGGTGTCAGGCTCGGGGCGGCTCGTGTGGCTGTGTGGCATCCATCAGCTTCAGAAGAGCGGTGGTGGGGGACAGAGTCTGCGGAGAAAGAGGAGTCCGCGGAGAGTCTGGGGAGAGTGGTCAGATCGAAAAACGAGCGCCCATGGAAATGCGCCGACACTTTTAGGGACACTCTCACCGATCGGCGAACGGACTCTGATGGCGCGGAGAAAAGACTCCTCTCCCCAAACGAGATGGCTCCCCACCCCGTCCTCAACGACCACAGGCCCGCCTCGCCTGCCACTCGCGACATCGTCGCCAACCGCTCATCCGTCCACCCCCTCGCCCCCGCCACCCCTCACTCGGCAACCTCCTGCTCAGCCGCGTTCGCACCCCTCCCATACCCCAGCCCCGCCTGGCAAAAAAAGGTCGTGTGTTTTGGTCCCGGATATGCATTTACAAACCTGGTCCACCGTCGAAACCCAGGTCCCCAACCTGGATTACACCAAACCCCAAACCCACATAGCATCAGGAGCCGTGCCTGAATTACAGTGCTCCCTGGGTAGGCACCCCCTCCCCCAGACCCAACCCCCACGCCCCGTCCCCCTTCCTGGGCCACCCGGCTCCCTCCCCCCCCCCCCCCCCCCTCGTCAGTAGGGCTTGCTGTCGTTCTTGTTGCGTTTCAGCTGCACCTTGAGTCGCTTCATGCCGATCTGGAAGCCGTTCATGGCCTGGATGGCAGCCTGAGCCGACACGGGGTTATCGTAGCTCACGAAACCTGGAGGAGGGCCGAGAGAAGAGAGACAAAGAGGGTGGGGTGTTCAAAAAACGACGGTCATTGATGCATACTCGAGATGCATACCCTGGCTGTTCTGAAAGCAGTACAGCAAGTGGAATAATCCCCATCTGTTTCCGTCTGGACGGGGATAGAGTGTTGATTCTAGATTTGAAGCTTAGGTTTTTTCGGTAAAGTCACGTAGGTAAAAATAAAGAATACAAATAAATAATAAAATTATAGAAATAATCATTATTATTTTATTTCTATTATTATTTCTATCATATTATTATTTATTTATTTTATTCATTTTTTATTCAACGTGACTTTACCGAAATAACCTAAGAGTATAGAGTGTTGACTCCACGCACGTGTGGGTGCTCCCAGTTCCCTCCCACTTGTATGACAATCATTCATTATTAATTAGCTGAACACGTCTTGAAAAATAAACCCAAGGCAGGACCCTTCTGAAAAAGAGTACTTAGATTCTGTGGCTTTCCTAGGTGAGTAATACATTTTATATTTCCATTCAAATCAGCTTCTGTCTCAGAGCGGCCCACATTTTAACACCATAACGTATTAGTACGATCGAGCTATTGCGACTCTAGCCTCGAGTGTCCACCAACTTAACAATGGGGGTATTTAAAATCAAAGAATATAATCATAATCATTATCACCACGATCATCATCGTCACTCTCACCACCATCGTCTTTGTGACCATCGCCATCGTCAACATTGAAATATCTTTCCACCTCTGCATATTTTTTCTCCTCTGTGATTTTCTTTCATTAAACGAAATAAAAAACGAAACAAAAAGGATTATAATAAACCGCCCATAAATTGAAGCGTGTGGACAGCCGCGCACGCTGCTTCAGAGAGATACAAACGGGCTGACAGTGGGAGAGCGAGAGAGACAGAGCGAGAGAGCGGGAGAGAAGTGAGAAATACAATCATAGAAGTGCATTAATTAAGGGTAAGCTATTCTAAATTACATTAAAATAAACAAAGTTATTTCTCTACTGGATTCCACTTTTATTACAAGAGGCCCCACTGAGATGTAACCACCTGCTGCACTCGGCACGTGGAAGAATTTACAATCAACCGACGATCCTACGTTTAATACGGGGGGGGGGGGGCGCTTTCCTTTTTACAGCTCCAAAAAAACTTACAAAATAAATCTTCACCCATAATTACGCGTAATTCCATTAACATCTGGCCGGGGCCTCTTTTCTGGATTTCGCATTCACCGCATCTGCTCGTGAGCTCGTCCTTAAGGCGTCGAATCAAACGGTTGACGGGGCCCACTTGTCGTTTTTCCTAGCGGGATGTCCCGTGACCCCCGTGGCTGCATCGCGGCGAGGCGCCTGCCCCGCGCCCCCTTCGAGCAGAGAGCGCTCGGCCACGCAGCGCGACGGCGGTGTTTAACGAGAAACATTTCTACGACCGAGAGCAATTAATTTCGTCCGTGAAGCCCGTGACATTAATTTTGTCGGGGAGGGCCCCTCCGAGCGTAATGATCATCATAAAGCACGCATTTATCGCCCTGCCAGTCCTGAGCTCCGGGTCTCTCAGGCATGGACTTGTGAACATTGCCCCTTTTTATTATTATTATTATCGTGAACTTTCAGTCTGTCGTAAGTTTGTGAAATTCCTCGCATTGGCGTCTTAGCTGCTTCCTCGGCAGTGGCTGAAAGGTAAAGCGTGGAATGGAATCTGGATTCTAGGACGTCACAGTCCGCCCACGGGGAGCGGTAGTGACGAATATCTGAACAGGTCCTGGGCCTCCCCTAGGTCGGCACAGCCTCAAACAAGGACATGGTACGAAGTGTAAACGTTGCCACTGGGGAGACAAAGGCGGCCGGGCGTGGTGCTGGCAACCCACCCCCTCTCGTCTGCCATACCAGCCCTTCATAGGTGCTGCTCACAAACAGCACTTGCCCCAAGAATTATGTTAAGGCTATACGGGGTATCTTTCTCTTTGTTCACGACTCATATGTACAAGGTGTATTCATGGCGTCTTTCATCTTAGAAATTCTCCCGAGGCGTCTTACAAAAGCCAATACCACACTCAAATGTTGGCAGCATAGCACTGAGCCATTTTCCACACGATCTTCTCATAAGCCTTACAACATTTATATGAATATTACATCGCTGTACCACATTCAAATAAATATACCAAGCAGATTAATGTAATATTACAATCTTTCACAGGTATCAATTTTCCAACACATCTTCTCATAAGCCGTGCAATAAGCCAAGATTTTTTTTGTCTCGATCTTACCATCCCGTTTATGTTATTAAAATAATATATATCCAGCTCATTTGTATACTCTTGTCCACCCCATTGACCTGAACATAACACGGCCATATAATTTGCATTCATCACACACAAAATTCATTCCCACGCAGCAAAATCAGTTGCATTGTCGTTCTGAATCGCTGCTGTGCAGAGCACAAACTCAAAGGCCCACAACGTCACGTGGCCAGCAACAAACGGCACCATCGACGGATGTCACAGATAGGAGTTTTAATGTACCGTGAGCACGCAAATTGACTGTTTCACCCAGCTAAACCGGCGCACCGCTACGTGTGCGGCATGAACCTTCCGCGGCAGCACGCGGCGTGTTCTATTGAACGGGGAGCGATCGACGCCCGACCTTTCCGAGCGCGATTTGGGCCCTTTGACCTCTGGCAGGCGTGGCGGCCGGGCGTGCCGTGTCGAGCTCTCACCGAAGCACTTGCTGAGGTTTGTCTGCTTGTCCACGAACACTTTGGCCGAGATCACGTTCCCAAACGGCATGAAGGTCTGCATGAGGTCCTGGTCCCCGAACTCTTGCGGCAGGTGGTATATGAACAGATTGGCTCCCTCCGGTCCTGGGAGATAATGGACACACGGGCACACAAGGTGAAGATTCCCCATTTCGCCTGAGACAGACTGTTGGGGCAAGTGCTGTTAGCGAGCACCTACGAAGGCCAGCACGGCACACTAAGGGGGTGGGTGGCCAACACCACGCCTGGCTGCCTCAGTCTCCCCAGTGGCGATGTTTACTACACACCGCACCAGGTACTCACTTGAGGCTGAGCCGACCTAGGTGAGAGCCCAGCACCTATTTAAATAAATCGTCACTGGTGTTGGCCGTGAGCGGGAATCGAACTCGGGTCGCCAGGTTCGTAGCGCAGCGTAGCGCTAACCGCAACCCTACGACTCCCCACCGCTTCTTGCACGGCAAACTTCAGAGCGAGAGCGGGGTAGGCGTGCACTGTTCGATCTTCCTGCTACTCAAGTCGCCCGCCACTCAAGTCGCCCGCGTTATGCGTCTGTACGTGCGTCTACGCTTCTCTGCACCGCTCACCGCACACCACCCACCATCCCATCTCATTATTTGTATTCATTACATAACTCGCAGGCCCTTAATTTCGCACCTGGTAGACTGGAGTAGGTAGGCCAAGAGGTGGCTTGTGGCTCGTAGTAGC
The DNA here is from genome assembly GCF_015708825.2 of Lethenteron reissneri. Taxonomy (NCBI): domain Eukaryota; kingdom Metazoa; phylum Chordata; class Hyperoartia; order Petromyzontiformes; family Petromyzontidae; genus Lethenteron; species Lethenteron reissneri. Next base: position 2,006,356 of record NC_083815.1, on the reverse strand, counting down.
CACAGCGAGAGGTCCACTGGTTGTGGTGCGCCAGCTCGAGAAATATTTTCTCGACCTGAAGCCGTAAGAAAGCGCTCACGTGCGCACACCCGCGGCGTCGCGGTTGAATCACGCCGGGTGTTACTCCCGAACGACGCAGCCGTTTAATCAATGGACATGAAATCCATATTTTAGTCGCAAACCGCGGGGACCAGACAACTGGTGATGGTCAGGCACGAGTGACAGATTGACGCTCTGTTGTTATGACGACGAGGAGGACAAAAAGGTTGCGTAACCCAATGAGCTAAAAGAAAAGTGTGGGAGGCACCCAAGGCAGAATGCCCCTCATCATAGTCAGAGAGTCTTCCTGTTCAAATGAGTCGTGGGGTCACGGCGTTGGTTTTGGCTAGCCATGCAAAGAGCGGAAAGTCGCCGAACACAGCGCGGATAGATGTTCCTCAAGAAACTCACTGAATCCATAAAAAAAACCACGAGACAATTTGCACAGTAAGCTGACGGGGGATCTTTAACACGCGCCTGGGAATTGCTCCCAGCTCCTACATAGTACTGGCTGTAGTGAGGGTCACTGTTTGTTGCCAGTCGCTTTGAATAAATGTTGCCACGAGATAAACGGTCACTCGATCTGGAAACAACATCGCGACGTCACCAACACCGGCTGCGGTCACCTCTGCTGGCTGTCCCTAACCCAGTGGCGGAAATTCCACATTCCCATGGCTGATAATAAATACCTTCTTTCTGGCTGCCGGCCGCACCCTGTTGTTGCTGCTGCTGCTGCTGTTGTTGTTGCTGCTGCTGCTGCTGTTGCTGCTGCTGTATGAGGCTCTGCGCGTACAGGTTGGGGAGCGAGGCGGCTGCGTACTGCTGGATGCCCGAGTAGGCCTGAGCCAGGGCATCCACGCCGCTGCCCGAGCCATTGGCCAGGCCCCCGACGCCAAGGCTTCCATTCAGCGCCGCAATGCCTGCTGGGAAATTTTTGGTGCATTTTAAAAAAGAACACATAGTAAGGCTTTCGCGATCAATATCATCCATAATATTGGTTTGTTTGGGGGGGGGGGGTTAGATCGTGTTAGATCGCGTGAATATAAATATGTCGTTAAACCCGTCACCACCCGACCCATCTCTAAACCTTGATAAACAGCCTGCCTCGGCAGATTTACCCCTCTTTTTTCACCTGAAGACGATTGCTTGTGTTGCGATCGAAACGTCGTGATATTGTTATTATTTTTTCTATCTACGTGGCTTTACCGAAAGACCCAAAGAATATGAATTTTGTTGATATTACTTTGGAGGTAACATGAAAGATTTTAGTTTGTTTGTGTATTCTGTTTTTTCATGAAGGAACAATTGTTTATTTCAATACATATACGTGAGGCAAGAGGGCTTTCTTTACATATCTGTCCCATAAAATAAAGTATTTCTCGCTCATCTCATCAGCCACATGGCCTTGTAGGAGTGCATAATTTCAGCAGCATTGGTTCATTTGTTCACAGCTCAAAATTGCAGGCGGGGCCCCGTAAGAAAGTAGAAACAATTGATTGAATTAACAGAAGTGGGACTTGCTGTTGTTGTTCACGTTATTGTTTAATCATGATGAGCGTAGACAACGCTGCCACGATGGTGTTAGGCTCCCACGCTCGTCCTCTACAGCTCTCTGGAGAGCTGTAGAATGCCACTTTTATTAACCGCTGCTGCTGATTTTTGTTCGTGTGTTGCTTTAATTTCATCCTGCAATGTGTATCCCCCCCCCCCTCCACCCCACATCGGACATTAAGCAGCTACGATTGGGGATTGTGTGTGTCTGGCGGAGACGATGATCTGAACCCGTCCTGGGCCTCCCCTAGGCCGACTCAGCCTCAAACGAGTACCCAGTGCGGTGTGTAAGCATCACACACTAGCATGAAGGTAAAGGTGGCCCGGCGTGGTGTTGGCCACACCACCCCCTCGCGTGCCATACTGGCCTTCATAGGTGCTCGCTAGTGGCACTTGCCCCAACACTCGGTTAAGGTTATATTGGGTGTGGGGAGTCTTTGTCTTTGGGGGGGAGGAGGACAGGTGGATGCGTGGGTGTGAGCGACGGCGCGTGGGCCTACCGGTGAGCGGGCTGATGGCCGAGGCCCCAGCGAGGCTGTGCAGGGCCCCCAGGGAGGCCAGGGTACTGGCCCCAGCGCCGCCCGCTCCTCCGCCGTGGCCGCCTAAACAGAAACCGGAACGTACGGACCTCAAGCTCAACGCCGTTCCCTTCTCTCGGCCACTTTTCCCGGCTGCGCGACTGAGCCGTGCCGGGGCCGTGCCAAGCTCAACCCGGCGTGGCTCGGGGTGTCGAGCCGAGCCCCTGACATCGCATTCATCGTCGTGACGAGCGAGCGGGTGGTAACGCATGTTGATGATGCGAGGGTGGGGGCAGGGAGGGTACAGCCGTGTCCGACAAAAATTATTCGGTGATGCTGCTGCTGCATTGGAAAGTCGTGCGCGAGCATGGATTTTAATACTAATAACAAAAATTAAACAACACTATTGGTGAGCCCTCAAAAGGAAAAATATATAAGAGGTGACGTTTTGGGAAATGGGCCCTTCTGTACAAAAGAAGGTGTAATGCCAGAAACGTTGCCTATTCTATATTTTCCTTTCAGCGTTGACAAATGTGTTGAGGTTTTTTTTTGTGTGTGTGTGGCCTAACAGTAATGTGACACACAGTGAACGAGTTGGGATCTCGTGCAGATGACGCAGTGACGTCAAGTCGTCCAGCGAAGCGACTAACAACGCCACGCTCAGTGAACACGCGATCATCCCTGCCCCTGGCCCCGCTGCGACCCAGGCCAGACTGAGATGTTTCGCAAGGCTGGCGGTACCGCTGTTTGGTCTCGGGCTCGGCACGGCAAACGGGCAGTGGAAAACCGCACCGTACCGCGTGGGCAGCCATGCTGGCTCGCACGTGCCAAGCGGGAAAAGCGTTACAACTTTCTCGCAGAACTCGAAGGGGAAGCAACATCGATTGAGTCTGGTTATTACTTGGATGGGTGAGATTGCCTAGGCATACCGGGAATTGTAGGCTTGGGCAGTGATGTGGCGAGGAGATGACAGTACAGCAATGGATTCTTGAATGTATCTGTGTGGAGTTATGAGTGTTATTCACTTGTACGCCTGGGATGTTTCCGAGGTATCCTGCTGGTCTCTTCTCACATGGCATGTGCTCATTGTTATGGGATTTGCCAAACACCCCCCCCCCCCCTGCCCACCTCCTGAAAAGGAGTGTTGAGACTCAGTGAGGCTTTTCCTGGGTGAAAGGAAAATTTATGCCAATTATACTTTTATTAATTTTATTATTAATTTTAATGTTTTACCTACGTGACTTTACCGAAAAAAACCTAAGAATATGAATCCTTGCAGTCACGAAAGCTTCAAATCTAGAATTATAAAACACATTTTTAAATTTGGTCGAAATCATCGCGCTTCGCTCGGCCTGCACCAGCGGAGGTAATTCCACATTCCCACGGTCGAGACATCGGCAGTCCATCCACAGGATGACCACTGTTGACGTTCTACTAAGCGGTACTCAATTTATCCACCTCCCCCCGCACCCCACCACACCACGATGGGTTTGAACTCACAACCCTGTGGCTCCCAAGTCAGGCTTACTAACCACTGCGCCACTCAGCCGAGTAAATATCACGGCGGGCTTAAAGTCACTCCTCGTATTAATTACTATGCTGAAATTGAGCCAAATGAATTTTAACAAAGGGAGGGGGGAAAAAACTCAACAAATAGAAATGAAATAAAATTAAATCTGTTTAAACAAAGATGGATGGAGGAGGAGGCGGGGGGGGGGGGAATAAATGGGTGCATATAACCAAAAGAATAATGGAATTGAGGTAATCGTGAGGAAGAGTTGTTGTTGTGTTGTTGTTTGTTGTTGTTGTTTGTGGGCTTTTTTTGTCTAAAAAGAAAAAAATGCCAAATGAGAAACAGAGCCCCCCCCCCCCCCCCCCGTCTCTCTCCCTCCCGTGTGTGCATGCAAATGAGTCACAGCCGCTCTGATTGCTGTCAATCATTGATTAGAATGCAAATGACGCTGGGCTCGTGTGGGCCATGCGCAACTGCCCGAGCAAGCATCTCCACGCGTGCGTTGTGTGTGTACGTGTGTGTTGTGGAGTGTGTGTGTGTCAACCTGTGTGTGTGTGTGGGGAGCGGTAGTGTAGCGGTTAGCGCTACGCTGCGCTACGAACCTGGTGACCCGGGTTCGATTTCCGCTCACGGCCAAAATCAGTGACGATGATCTAAACCGGTCCTGGGCCTCCCCTAGGTCGACTCAGCCTCAAATGAGTACCTGGTGCGGTGTGTAAACATCGCCACTGGGGAGACAAAGGCCACCCATCCTCTTGTGTGCCATGCCGGCATTCATATGTGCATGCTAACTTGCCCCAACAGTATGTCAAAGGCTATACGGGGGATCTTTATCTTTGTGCGTACACACGTATGTAGGTGTGTGTGCGTCGGTGCCCCAACAATCTGTCGAAGGTTACACGGGGGATCTTGGTCTTTGTTCGCACAGTTACGCGAGCGTTGTGTGCATGTCTTTGTGTCTGTTGGCCATTCAGAAGAGCTCGCTAACAGCACTTGCCCCAACAGTCTGTGAAGGCTACACGGGCTTGGCACTGCCTGTGCCTGTGTCTGCGCGTGCGTGCGTGTCGCGCTCTCGTCTCACCCGTGGACGAGAGGGCCGAGAGTCCTCCCGTGGGGCTGCTGAGGGCGTTGGCCCCTCCACCGACCCCGCCGGCTCCCTGGCTCACGGCGGCCGCCGCCGCCAGCGTGGCCAGGCCCTGCAGCTGCACCGCGTTCAATCCTGCGCGTGCGGACGTGCGTGTGGGCACGTGTGCAGGTGTGTATGGAGATGTGCGTGTGGGTATGTGTGTGTCACGCGTATGCAGGGAGCGGAGCGAGTGGGGCACGGTGTGGGTTGGTGTCGGGGGAGGGGGTGGGGTTCACAGTGTAGAGCAGGGTATTATCAGAACCACGCCGAAAAAATATCTCAAGCACCAGCGTCGGCTTATTGGCCAAATATCTCATTTATATGATTCACTCCGAGCTTAATGTTAATTCCCTATTCTCTTTGCCGTGAAAATAATTCCATAACCCCCCCCCCTCCCCGCCACTTCCCTTCCGTTTCGACGAGAGGGATAAAGAATTGAGAAGGATTATACGCGTCGATCCACGGACGTGTTCGGTTACGAGTCCCACTGGGGGGCTGGGGACGTCGCAAGCCGTGCAGGGCGGTGCGGTGTGGTTGGCATCGACGTGGCCCAAGTAGCTCACCGGCGATCTGCTGCAGGCCGGCCAGGGTGCTAGGGCTGCCGGCCGCCACGGCTTGCTGCAGGAGCTGCAAATACAGCTGCACGTGTTACACCACGACACGCGCGCACACACACGCACGCACACACGCGCACGCACAAAGCACAAACACGTACGACAGGTACGCACGTGGGGACGGGCCGGGGAATGGGGAGGGACGGGAACGTGGACAAGGTTAGGGCTGGGGGGGAATGGTCATTGCGCACGTACCACACACGCGCTCACACCCCGTGTGCGTCCCCTGTCCAGTCCCCACACACTCTCCACCAAAACCAAAACCCGGGTGACTTTTGGGCTAGGATGTTGCGGGAGTCAGCGCAGCGGCGGTTGGGCAAACCCGTCTCCTTACTGAAGGCCGAGAAAGACATTTAAAATGAAACACCTTTGGCAGGGGGCCGCATGTTAACACCACGCACATTAGTTATTTTTGTTATCCAAATAGTCATGTACTATAATTCTTAGAATTGCGATTATAAATGAGCAAATGTAGCGATGAGAAGGGAACTGCCATAATTTGGACGCACATGTCGTAGGCTGGACAACAACAACAGGAACAGTCAAAGCGTGTTGTTCGGATTCATGGAAGGAACCGGAAAGAGAGGAAGACCTAACGGAGACGACATCGCAATAGATTGGTTCCAGCAGGGTGTGGAACTACTTGAGCACCTTGGAAAGTGGTAACAAATGACGAAATGTGCAGTGGACACTTACGGACCATCTACCCCTGGAGCGTGGTGATGATGAAATGTAATAAAATAACGAGCGCGCCCATCGAGCTGAAAGAGGCCCTGGCAGAAGTGACCGAGCGTGGCGCTTTCACAGCCGGGATGAAGACATTCCCCTCCAGTAGCAGATTGACGCTGCCAAGATGGTTGTAATGACAGATGAACATCGCTTCGTAGTGGTCGGCCTCATGTAGCCGTGGGCTGCATGCAACGCCGTTTCAAGTTGTATCTGACCCCGTGGGCCTGAACCTCCTCACTCCTGTACTCGGGGCATCGTGCCTGCATCAACATTCGCAGCGTAAATCGAGAAGTCACTGAACCTCAGGGTTGCCACCTCTGAGGTTTCACAACACCAGGACATATCACAGGGAAGAAGAATATCTCGCGAATACGAGAAGTAGAGGGGAAAACCTGCAAGTTCCAAATCGAAAAATAAAAGTTCCACGAAGACTTACAGACTAGAGAACGATTCTGGGTCGCCACCTGGACAGGTGGCAACCCCCGAGGGAGAGAGGTCATTGCTGGTCTGTCATGCCAACGAGTGCGCGCTGTTGTGGTGGCCTGTCAGCGGCACGCTAGGAACCGCTCCCCGCTTGCACGGCGCGCTCCCGTCGCTACTACCCACTGCTACGGCCTTCCAGCTGAGGAATAATCTGATGCAAAACGTGGCCCGCAATTGATCTCGGAATCCGCGCTCCCGTCCCGAGCGCGCGTCGGCGGAGCTCGCGTGACTCCGGGCGGAAGGGCTCAATCTTTTGAGAGGACGTTTATCCTGACACGTGTACACGCGTGGGGGTGTTGGCGGGGAGGTGGGGGGAGCGGTGATGTGTGGGGGGGGCTGCAAGAAATGAAGGGGCCCACACAGCCACGAGGGGCAGCTCGACACATCTCTAATCCGACGGGCGCCCCCCCCCCCCCCCCACAAAAAGACCGTCGCTATCAGCGGCGCCTCTTATTCTCCCCTGAAGAGTGAGGACGCAGATAGGAGATGGAGGGAGCGATACTGCTGTTGTCTTTTGATGTTGAACAGAGCCCCAAGCCCCCCCCCCTTTCCCCGGAGCCGTGGCGAGCGCCACGTGGATCTAAAGCTGACGGCCCCCCCCCCCTCCCCCCGATGTAACTCCAGTTGTCATCATCGTCAGACACGGTCATTGCACTCCCGGATGAAGGCCTGACTCGCAAGCTGCTGCTGTTGCCATCACTCAGGTTCCTGTGGTGCAGCAGAATCCACGGCTCAAGTGCACGTGCTGTTTTCGCATGATTTTTTCTGAAAACTGCTATCTCGGTCACGTCTAATGACGAGTGCTAATTTGTAACTCTCAGAGAGCAGCAGATTAACCCGTGTAAGAGAACGGCGCACGGAAGGAGACATTGCAGAACCACTTCTTAGGTGCCTTCAAGCGACCTCTGATCCACCGCACACTGCAGCTGCACTTTCCCGCATGCGTTGCGGATAAAAATTTAAACATTCTCAGAGGTGAGATTTTGGCCACACTAAAAGAAAAGCTGAATTTTTATGGGATGGTGAAATGCTTTATGCGTGCAATAATTTGGTGACTGGACCGAGGCCATAAACTCACGACTCCCGGGAACGCAGTTTATTCTGCATTGGCCCAAACCCAGACTTGATCTCAGCAGGGCCCTGGCTCAGAGTGATCTGACCCCCTGTACCATCCGCCAACCTGAACCCAATGCAATTTCATTCGATTCAGATTTTCTTTGTTGTCGCCAAATGATGATGTCACTGCCAAGGCATGGTCCTTTGGCAAACACAAACACGTAGATTTAAAGCTTTCGTGACTGCAGGGATTCATCTTCTTGGTTCTTTCGGTAAAGTCAGGTAGAAGGGAAATAATAAAATAATAAAACTAAAACAATCAAATAATTCTCACGACGTTTCGGCCACAACGCAAGCAGCCGTCCTCAGGTGAAGAACAGGTCTGTCGGAAAGACAGTGTCTGAATGAGCCGTCCTCACCTGAGGACGGCTGCTTGCGTTGTGGCCGAAACGTCGTGAGAATTATTTTATTATGTTTTATTTTTATTATTTTATTATTTCCCTTCTACGTGACTTTACCGAAAGAACCAAGAAGACAAACACGTAGGTTGTTTTTTCTCTCCACACAAACACATGTAGTGAAGTTTTGACAGGTTGTTTTTTTTTTTATTTCCCGTTGTCATTTAGTTGTGGCTAATTTTCGAATATCTAATTTAGGTTTACAGGCAGGGAACATGATGATTATTTGTTGATGATTTTGACCCCGCCTGTGGATACACGCTGTTACAGAGCCGCAGTCAAAATAAGCAGATAAATCAAAGGAGACATGGACAAATAATGAGACGAATATAAATTATATAACACACGGGGAATTAAATAGCCACATTCCACTCAAATGAAATTCACACGTACACCTCACACGTATATATGTGAGGTGTGCGTGTGTATGTATGCCTGCTGCATGGTCCAAATATACCAGATTTCAAAAATTACCCACAGTGTTCTCAATTGGACAAACGCATTGCCCCAGACTGCAAAACTGAGCAGGACCCTCTTGAGAAGGAGTGTTGAGACTCAGCGAGGCTTTATTCGGCAAATAAATGATAAATAAATATGGAACACGTGCCTACATACACCCAGTGGTGGTGCCAGTCTATTTGGGGCCCGAAACCGATAGTATCAGTATCAGGTGTGTCACCCGACTACAAAAAAACACATACTGCCTGGACAAGCTAGATCGATGAATTACATCACAGTTGCGTGCGGAAATAATTAAACGAAGAGACTACTTCCCATCAGCATTATTTGAAGAGTGTTATTAGAACGGCGAGGTATTTTTCCTCAAGTTCACGGCAATTGGGATATGACTTCAAGCTCGGAACAGTGTTTGGTCCGCTCCTGTTCCCTGAGCTATTTGGGGCCCTAAGCTTTGGCTCGCGTTGCTTACGGCTCGCCTCCACCGCTGTGGACAGCGCACGACTCGAGGCTTTCGGGAGAGATTTTTGTTTCCCCCCCCCCATTCCCCGAGCTAACAACGCGCCGGGCATTCAATCACAGAGCAATTGAGTTCCCAGAGAAATGTATAATTCCTGACAGCGCCCATGGGTGTGTGAACAAAGCCCACGCAAATCTCCCCGCCGCTCTAACATCGCCGGCTGCCTGACAGGGGAGGAGATAAGTCTGGGTCGAGATGCCCTTTTACCTCCGGCTGAGAGGTTAGTGACAGGGTTATAACCAATCTCTCACCGGTTCCATCGATTTACTCTCCACCGGAATTTTTTTTTGTTATCGCCACTTTGTCATGCAACCTCTCCTCCCCCCCCCCCCCCCACACACAAAAAAATCTAATAAATACGCAAGGTGAAAAAGAGCCGAATCAACAACAACAACAACCTACATATCAAACACGAGGTGCAGCTCTCCGGAGTGGACGGCGAATGCAGAAAGACGTCAAATAAAAATGAGTTAACGAGTTGCCGAACGCGCGCGGGGGCAACGCGCCGTTTCTGTGTTTCGTGATGAAGTGTCGACAAACCCCCTCACCCCCCCCCCCCCCCCCATAACGGACGGTGCCACGGCAGGGCTTGCCGTTCTTTCGCACGATGCGTAAGAAGTTCATCGTACGCACGCGGGCACGACGCGCGGCGTGTTCCACCGGGATTCCGACATCGTCTCGTCGCGACGAGGATGAGGCACGGCACCGTTGATTGATCACGGCGGCTGATGGAGAATGAAGGCTGGAATTTATGGCGATCGAGGATGTTGTTGTTGTTGTTTGTTTTCACGGTGCGTGCCCAGGAAGGCGACCGTGGATGACGCGGGTTGACCGATCACCTACTTTTATTTCTAGAGTTAGCGATCGATACGTTTGTTTCCGACACATCGATAGCGGTCCTGCATGGCGATTATTACGAGGACAACAAATGTGGTTCGATGAATATCGGTAGAAAAACGGTGACAATTTCATTAAAATATTATATTGGAATTCAGCCGTCGGTCCATAAGTGTCTCTCACGAGCAATGATGGCTGACCAACTGCTCCATGATAAAAACAAATCCAGCTCTAGGTCAGATCGTGCACTTACCAATAAAAACTGACATTTTGTATATGTAATTTGTTTGATTCTATAGTCATTTGCGGGATGACGTATCAACACATTTCAACAAAAAAATACACAATGGTTACGAAATAGTCGCGATATTTGACAATTAATCAACAGTGGGGTGTCATTATTAGCGCAGTGAATGGCGAAGAAGATGTTTGCGGAAGCAAGCCCAGTGAAGAGCCGTGTCTTGCGATGCAATCGCAACGATCGTTCTGCCGCACAACGCTCCTTTCCGATTTGCTGGGTGATCGCTGGCAGCATTGGCCTGACTGCCGGGAGGATAGCTGTGAGTGTTCAGGCCGGCGAGATGTTAACTCCCTCGCCTGGTATGCAGGAGGTCGTGGGTTCGATCCCGACCCTGACGCCTGCTAGATAATCCGAGTTTTCATGTTCTCCCTGTAGTCACCTGGATTTTTCTAAGGGTCCTCCTGTTTGCCCCTCCACATTTAGAATCAGCATGCGTTTATTTAGAGTATTTAGCTGCTATAAACTTTCACACGATGATAAGCCACTTCGTTGAGTTATCACTTTTTGCCAGGTCCCTTCTGAAAAAGAGCTATACAGCTCAGTTGTCCTGACCTGGTAAGATAAAAATAGTTTAGTTTAGTATGTATGAACTTATATTCTTGGTTCTTTCGGTAAAGTCACGTAGAAGGGAAATAAAAAAATAAAAAATATATGAAACAATAAAAAATTATCACGACGTTTCGACTGCAACACAAGCAAACATCATCAGATGTGAAATTCACAGCAAGAAAATTTGAATTATTTTTTTATTGTTTTATATTTTTATTATTTTATTGTTTTTCCCTTCTACGTGACTTTACCGAAAGAACCAAGAATATGAATCCCTGCAGTCACGAAAGCTTTAAATAAAAATGTATGAACTTCTTTCGCGCCGTACGTAGCCAGCTGTGCTAATCAGTGGTACCTGCCAATGATCTCCGTGTTCTTTTTATCATTTAAAACCCTCGTCTGTTGCATGACCTCAGCCAGCGAGCCTTCATCCACTTCACTTCACCTCAAAGTGCAGCTATAATAATATTATTATTTATTTATAACAAGGTGGGGAGCCCATTTGGATGAAAAGTTTTAAGTGAGAAGGGACATCTGGCTCTAACGAGCACAGGCAAAACAATTAATAACGCGAGCGCATTAGTTTTATTTTAAATAGCAAAGCAAATTAAATAAAAACGTAACGTAATAAAGCGCGAGAGATCAAACTCAACGGTCACATCTAAAACAGGATTGAATTAAAAGCGAGAAAACGAATGAATTAAGCGAATTCAATAAGAAATGCGATTTAAGTGTTCACCGCTAAATTTTGATTTAAAGCTTTCGTGACTGCAGGGATTCTTATTCTTGGTTCTTTCGGTAAAGTCACGTAGAAGGGAAATAATAAAATAATATAAATATAAAACACTATGTTATAGCAGCCGAAACATAAAACAATATGTTTATATTATTTTATTATTTCCCTTCTACGTGACTTTACCGAAAGAACCAAGAATATGTTCACCTCTAGTTCATGAAAATCGGTCAAGTGCACTCGCACGCCTTCGCAAACCTCCGAATTTAACAACCCAATCACTTGTTGACAGCTGATGTGCTTGGCACCTAGCCTGGCACAGGTGCCGACCAACATCAGCTTTCAACAAGTTATTCAGATTCCTTACTTGGGTGCAATCGGCACCTAGCCCGGCACAGGTTGTGGGAGCACGTCATTATTTCTGTTTGTGTTTAGTTTGTTGTCCTTTGCCCGCACCGCGGATTAGCATGGTTGGCGACATACGGTGCAAAAGAAGTTCTACATACGTACATACATATGACACTTAGCGGCTGTCACTGAATTGAGTGCACGCCATTCATGTTGTGTACGCCCCAGTGGAATAGCTACGATCTACGAATGCGATTTATTTTAAAATCCTTTATATTAAGTTCACTTGCTTGCGTGCTTGCTTGCTTGCTTACGACCGTGCAAATCTTTCGGTCGTTTCTTAATCCACTTCCCGTGATCCAATCGAGCTGACATTTTGCACACAGACTCGTTGTGCGTGACAATTAATGTTCGTGAAAATTTTTTTCCAAAATTTTACACTGTTTAGGGAAGAAAATTTTAATATGTAATTACCAATTGCATATAAAGGATTTATAGTGAAAAACTTTGTTTTTACGGGTTAATTTTTTCTAGGCAAAGCCCACTGAGCTATGCACATCTTTCTCAGAAGCGACCTGGCCACAAACGGTATCTCAACGAAGTGGCTTGTAGGCGTGGACATTTCTAGCAGCCGAAGACTCTGAACGCACGTTGATTCTAAATGTGGAAGGGAAAAAAACCAGAGGACCCGGAGTAAAATCCATGCAACCACGGGGAGAGAGACACGCAAACACTAAATATATACAACAGCAGGCGACAGGGTCGGGATTGAACCCACGACCTCCTGTATACCAGGCGAGGTAGTTAACATCTCGCCACAGTGGCACCCTATGGAGTGTACAGGCGGTGCACCTGCACCGGGACCCACAGGCTAAAGGGGTCAAGGCGGAGGGGTCAAGGCTAAGAGGTCAAGACAGAGAGGTCAAGACAGAGGGGTCAAGGCTGAGGGGTCAAGGTGGAGGGGTCAAGGCAGAGGGGTCAAGGTGGAGGGGTCAAGGCTGAGGGGTCAAGGCTAAGGGGTCAAGGCAGAGGGGTCAAGGCTGAGAGGGTCAAGGCAGAGGGGTCAAGGCGGAGGGGTCAAGGTGGAGGGGTCAAGGCAGAGGGGTCAAGGCTAAGGGGTCAAGACAGAGGGGTCAAGGCAGAGGGGTCAAGGCAGAGGGGTCAAGGCTGAGGGGTCAAGGCAGAGGGGTCAAGGCAGAGGGGTCAAGGCTGAGGGGTCAAGGCAGAGAGGTCAAGCCTGCCAGGCTATGAAATGGGGGGGAAGGAAGGCAGGGAAGGGGTGGGGGAGGGAGGGGCGAGCACTGGCAGTTGGCTGGGGACCCTGGCAGTGCCAGCGTTAGGCAACGCACGCATTTGCCGAGAGGTGCGGCAGATCGCGAGAACTCGCAAGGGGTGGCGATGTCAAGCTCTGCAGCTCTGCGGTGCCGTGTGACTGCGGTGCCGATGGACGGCGGTGTCGGGCGACCGCGGTGTCTTGTGCAATCGGTGCGCAAGACGCCTCGGAACCACATCGCGTGAAACGCGCCGTCGTCACGCGGGAGACGCGAGGAGTGTGGAGGCGGTGATGTTGCACCGAGGGAAGAGGCCCCATTTCATTCCTCGCGCCGGGGCCAATGTCAAGCGCGCTTCCCCTATCGGTGCACCCACTGTGTGTGTGCCCACGTGTGAGAGAGTGCAGCCGTGGTGGGCTAGGGTGAGATTAGGGTCAGAGGGTTGGGGTCAGGGGGCGAGCGTTGTGAGTACTCACAGCGAGGTAGTGCGGCCCGATGGTGGACAGCCCGGCCAGACCGCCCCACCCGGCTGCGGCGCCCAGCTGCTGCATGTGCGCCAGCTGCTGCTGCAGCCTCTTCTGCTCCTTGTCCTTCTGCGTATCGGCAAACTTCACCACGAGTGGGGCCGCGCAGCCCTGGGGAGGCGGGGGGAGGGGGAGTGACGTGAGACCGATTCCCCCTTTTTCCACTGCCACATCCGGGCCGAGCCAGCGCAGGGCCATCACGGTACGGGGTGGTTTTCCATTGGCATTTTGCCAAGCCGAGCCAGGAACCAAACGGACCTATTCTTCTTTTGTACAGCTGATGTAGATGCAGAGCCACAACTACAATTTCAAAGCAGATAATCACGTTAGCAGGAGCAGTAGCGGAGTGTATGGCTGTGATGTCACCCTCGTATTTGCGGATCGGGCATTGCGTCATTATACGTCGTACGGTCTGTTCTGAACGACCCCAGTCGCACGCTGGACAGTTTTTCACAAGTCCATTCGTGCATCAGGTATCCGCATCTGCAAGATGCCACGTCACCCACATGCATCCCCACTCTCTCACCACGTGTGATGTCCGTCAAGCACGCTCTGATGATAAAACACTAGGACCCATGCGTTACATAGAGGAGGGGATCCTTGCCCTTAACACGTGGCAGTTTCACGAAGCATTGATTAAAAATAACCAAACTTCGCTGATGAGACACAGTGTGTGTCGAAACCGGTCCAGGGACTCTGCGTGTATTGAACCAATTCTGCTCAAATCCCCGCAATCATAGAAGGCCGTGTGGTTGACGGGATGCGTTCAACAACATTTTTTTGCCAAATAAATATGTTACATCGAGGTGACAGATACGGGATTGTTCTAGACACGACCGTGCACAGTATAAGAATCGGGTTTTACCGTTTCTGGCAACAAAACAGTCGTATTAAGATGTTCAAACACCGAACAGAAACGTTTTGCAAGGAATGATGTCTGCATTAACCACATGCGTGGTGGGACGGAAGTGGGGAGGGGTGGTGAGGACGCACCGACGCACTCACCTCCATGGTCTGCGACTGGTGCATGCCCTTGATGGCGTTCTGTGCCATCGCACGCGCCGTGTAAGTGATGAACGCGCAGCCTGGACGGGGACGAGGTGGAGGGAGGAGGAAGATGAAAACAACAACAACAACAACGGGTAATTTCAACAAAATGAAGCGACAATAATAAAAGCATCGAGGAAATTTGTGCGACTACTGCGTGGCTTTGATTCTGCGTCGAGCTCGACTGCGACGATGACCACGATGACGACTTCGACAATAAAGAAAAAACTGACGTTCGATGATGCCGAAGATGAATTCGACGTCTTTGACGAGGCTGATGACGTCAGTGACGACGATGACGTCTGTGACGAGGCTGATGACGTCTGTGACGAGGCTGATGACATCAGTGACGACGATGATGACGTCTGTGACGACGATCATGACGTCAGTGACGATGATGACGTCTGTGACGAGGCTGATGACGACTGTGACGAGACTGATGACGTCAGTGACGACGATGATGACGTCAGTGACGACGATGATGACGTCAGTGACGATGATGACGTCTGTGACGAGGCTGATGACGACTGTGACGAGGCTAATGACGTCAGTGACGACGATGATGACGTCAGTGACGACGATGATGACGTCAGTGACGATGATGACGTCTGTGACGAGGCTGATGACGACTGTGACGAGGCTGATGACGTCAGTGACGACGATGATGACGTCAGTGACGACGATGATGACGTCAGTGACGATGATGACGTCTATGACGAGGCTGATGACGACTGTGACGAGGCTGATGACGTCTGTGACGAGGCTGATGACGTCAGTGACGATGATGACATCAGTGACGAGGCTGATGACATCTGTGACGAGGCTGATGACGTCAGTGACGACGATGATGACGTCAGTGACGACGATGATGACGTGTGACGAGGCTGATGACGTCAGTGACGATGATGATGACGTCTGTGACGAGGATGATGACGACTGTGACGACGATGATGACGACTGTGACGACGATGATGACGTCAGCCCACCTTTGCTCTGTCCGTCTGGCCCGCGCAGCACGCGGCACTCCTCCATCTGGCCGAAGGGGGAGAACATGGCGCGGATGTCGTTCTCGCTGCACTTCTTCGAGATCATGCCGATGAAGAGTTTCCGCTCCTCCACTGCGCGACAGCCGAAGGGTCGAGTTTAGTTCGTTTGACGGGGGGGGGGGGGGGACCCAGATGCGGGCACGGTGAAGGGAACGCCGATCGATTGCTGAGTAAATCTAAACTATAAACTAGTTACTTTTATTTGACCAGATGAGGCCCACTGAGCGATGTATCTCGTTTTTCTCCAGAAGTGACCTGGCTATCACAGATGACAGCTCGACGAAGCAGCGTATCGACATGTGGACATTCACAGCAGCCAAATATTCTAAATGCGTGACACGTTCATTCAAAATGTGGAGGGGAAAAAAACGGAGGACACGGAGAAAAATCCATGAGACCGCGGGGAGAGAGACACGCAAATTCCAAATATACAGCAGCAGGCGTCAGGGTCGTTGTGGTAGTTAACATATCAGACCTGCCTGATGTGGGTGCCCATATCTGCTATATGAGAGCTACTCAGGCCAACGCGATACTCGAAGCGTCTTTGGTTGAGGGTGTTCAACCTAACAAAGACTCTAACGGCGACGACAACCATCACCTCGTTGCACTCGAGACCCCGGTTGAGTCACGGGCGGATGATACCCGGATTCCAACCCAGGATCACAGCAATTGCCTGCTCAGTGATCTGACAACTTGAGTCAACCGGCCGCTTCAACTCCCATTGCTTCAAATGACAAGCCATGGACACATACACATCTTCACGCGACAAACCAGTTTGGATTTAACTGCAGCTGCAACTCAAGACTGGCCAGTGACAAAAGAGTTAATGTCACCAGGTTTTGACCCTAACCCACGTTGACACAGATTACCTTCCAATTAGCACAGCTTTTGGTTGCACCGAAAACACTTTAAAGCATGTATTTTGCTTGAAATCACGAGCAAAGTGAAATGTTCTCTAAAGGTAATGTATGAAATTGGCAGAGGTCTAAAACAAATAAAGTCTGAATTTCAATTCTGCACGTCTCTGTGGAATCACCGTGGCTGTTTTTATAAAATTATAAATTAATCATTCCTAACAAGATTGTTAAAGCCTCTAGGCGAATGGTCATTTAACCATGTCACAAAGTTTACTTTATTGACACAAGACGATGATGCGAACGTATAATTGACTATATTTAATCTTGCTGAAGCGTCTTTTTGTCGGTAAGTCTCTTCAGCTCCTGTGCGCACAGGGAAAATACAGCACACGAGCGAATGTAGTTTCACTGAAACTAGAACGGCGGCGGAGAGGCGAAAGGGTCGATAGAAACGTCGGCTGGTCGGTCAATCTTCGAAGTTTGAGGAATTAATGAATATTCTCACGGGAACGCGTGCAGTTAACCAACCATGAAGAATACCACAAAGCCATCTGTGCCCTGCCCCGCCCGAAGGTGACACATTTAAGCTCCTCGATGGAATAACTTTCCTTCTTCATTAAGGACTTGATTTCAATTGCAGCTGGCTCCTCCTATCCTGGGACGGGTATCACTGATTGATTATAATTGTTGTTGTTGTTGTTGTTGTTTACTGTCGGTGGGCTGCTGCCAAGTCCTCGGGTATTGTGAGACGCAGACGTTGGGACGAACCACACACACCGCTGCGATTCGGAAATGACGAATCGTTTTTGGTTTTTGTTGTTGTGTTGTTGTTGTTGTGTTGTTGTTGTGTTGTTGTTGTGTTGTTGTTGTTGTGTGCGTGGTGCAAGCGGCATCCGGCAACTTCGCGTGCGGTGCGAAAGAAGTCCGAACGAACTCTTTGGTTCTTTCGGTAAAGTCACGTAGTTAGAAATAAAATAAATCACGACGTTTCGATTGCAACACAAGCAATCATCATCAGGTGGGAAAACCGTGCCTGCCTTCATAGGCGCTGCTCACAAACAGCGCTTGCCCCAATACTCTGTTAAGGCTCCACGGGGTGGGGGGGGGGGTCTTTGTCTTCGTGTTGAGACGGGAAACCTCCCGCAGCCTCAACTCCCGTGCAGTGGCATGGATTCGACTACAGGGGGCCTCGTGGTGCCGCCTTTGCTGATCGCGAAAGCCGATGGGGTGTGGGACAACCGAGGCGCATTAAAACACGCGGTGTTCCAACGCCGCCGCCGCTGCTGCTGCCGCTGCTGCTTCTTCGTCCGCGATTCTCACGGAGATGAAAACGAGTTGCGGTTGACAGGCGGGTGTTTGTAGAGACAAGGAGGCGGCTGTACAAGTGTAATAGTTTATAGTTTATCGATGGCATCTCATTACGAGTGGGCCGTCTCGATGTGGGACACTTCACGTACAGTTTTTTCCTCGATTTTTTTGTTGCGTGTAGCCACTTTAAGATGTTTCTTTTTCATGTTTTTGTTTTGTTGCGGTTGCGCCCGAGTCAAGCGCCGCATGGCTCACATGGTTATCCCTAATACATGAAACTGAACTGCACGTGCGGACAGCTGTTGGACGTCAAACAAGACAGAGGACACGTCAGCGAGCACGGAGGCTTGCCGTAGTGACCGAGCAACGCATGACAGTTAAACATACAATTAAAGTGTGGGTGAAGTTGGCTAAACTATTAAAACCGTAGTGGCCAATCCAAATAGGAATGCAGCAGCTGTTAGCACCAGCAACACATATGGTCGCGAAAATCCTCGCCGAGTCCAGAGGCTCATTTTCACGAGGGTCCTGCTTTGTATGTACGCACTGCATGTTGAACTTCTTTCGCGCCGTACGTAGCCAACCGTGCTAATTTGTGGAGCAGTAGCGCCGAGGTTAGCACACTGCGCTATGCTTCGGTTCCCAGCCACGGCATTGGGTTACCTTCATCCAGCAGTGGATTGAAAATGGTGCTGTGAATTGTAATAAATAGGTAAAGACGACAGGGAGGTCAGTAACTTTATAAAAAACCTGATATTATCTTGAGCTAAATTGTTATATTGTATTTTATATCGTGCTACCGTTCTACAAGGGTTATTATATATCATTATCACCTTTCATCACCATTCGTTCATTCATCAATTTTATTTAAACCAGGGCGAGAGCCAATTGAGACTAAACGTCGTATTTTCAAGGTAGATTGGAGTCACCGAGTAATTCCGCGCACATTAAAATGAACCAGAGTCACCGTTAATATCCATAATCATGTGTAGACCTTAGTAGGCACAGGTGGTTCTGGAATATCAAGCTTTCTAAATAGAGATATACAGTAGTAAAAAACATATTCAATGTACGTTCTCTGGTAAATGCAAATAAAATACCACCCCCGTGGATCTGTCACTGATGTTAGCCGTGAATGGGATTCGAACTCGCCTGATTCGTAATGTGCCAACCACTGCACCACTGCCCCCCCACCTCTGCAAACCTCATCATCGACATCATCAAAAACACTAACACCACCAAAAACACAACCACCAGCATCACTATCAACATCATCAATACCACCACCAAAAACACAACCACCACCATCAATATCACCACCAGCATCACCATCAACATCATCAATACCACTAGAAACACAACCACCAACACCACCACCCCCACCAACACCAAAACATCACGCGGGGGGTGGTGCGGATTTCAGGTTCGGTGTTCACCGTCCTGGAGAATGAGGTTGTGCCCCCGACTTAAATTAGGCGAGCAGCCACGGCTGCCATCACAGCCACGTGATGGCCCCCCAGGCCCCAACCCCCTCTCTCCCCCCGGCCCCCAGCCCCCTCTCTCCCCCCAGCCCCCAGCCCGCTCTCTCCCCCCAGCCCCCAGCCCCCTCTCTCCCCCCAGCCCCCAGCCCCCTCTCTCCCCCCGGCCCCCAGCCCCCTCTCTCCCCCCGGCCCCGACAGGGAAGCCGCCGGCGACAGCGACCGCCGGTGGAACGCCGAATGCCAAACAGCAGTCGCGGTGCAGGAGGAGGTGGTGGAGGTGGTGGAGGTGGTGGAGGTGGTGAAGGTGAAGGAGGTGGTGCAGGAGGAGGTGGTGGAGGTGGTGGAGGTGAAGGAGGTGGTGGAGGTGGTGGAGGTGGTGAAGGAGGTGGAGGAGGTCACCCGGGGAAGCAGGCGCATTTTTTTACAAGAATATTTCGAGATAAAAAAAGAAGATATATAATAAATAAATAAACCCTACCCCCCCCCTTCTCTCTCTACCGTGGTATGTGGGGCTGCTCGGCTCAACGGGCCTTGCCCGAAATAAACCGAGCGGCTGACGATCATCGCGCGGCGTTGCGGGATTTAAGAGAAAAAAAAAACAGAGATGCTAAACAAAGACGAAATGCAACGGGCGCGCATCGATGGGGAATTGTGAGTCACCGCAGTTGAGGTCTTCATCGTGCGTTAAACAAAACGTTAAACGTAATTTCGTAAAAGTGTGTGGCCCGCTTTGTGAGAGCGCCACTGCGTTACATTCTACTTAAAACGAATGATAATACACGGTGGGAAAAGTCGCGTCATGCTTGAATATAGCAATCAGTTTCACCGCCCCATTTGTAAAATGACTGCTGGATGAAGGCCTCCTCAATCCACGTCAGTTTCTGCGCTTGTTTTGACCATACTTCACCACCCTGGGCAGCGTGGGCTTGGTGACGTTGGAAGACCGAGGAGGACCGGCTCTTATCAATCTCACGCCACTGATGTCAGCCGTGCCCGGGAATCTAACTCGGCTCGCCGGTTTCAAACGAGAGAGCGCCTCCGTTCCAATCGGCGCTTTAGCATCAAATCTAAATAAAGGGTTTTCATTCCACTCCGACCGCTTACACACAGCGGCGTAGACATTTCCATTTGCTGTGCTCGCATGGCTACGCTGAGGATTGCTGTTGTGTTAGTGGTTGTGAGTGTCATTGAAATAGAAGCTAAAATAGCATATATAGAGATAGAACGTGCAAGTCAATGGAAGTCATTGGGGTACATAGATTTTTTTTTCCAACTTTTATAAACAATGAAGCAATTGTCCCCACATTTCACGCGGTTTGACATTTCGCGTGTGTGTGTTTTTTTGGGTCTGTTTTGTTTTCTGGAGTCTTTCGCGGAAGAAAATGTCCCGTCTGCCCATCGCACCGTCCCAGGGCTCCACTCGGCTCGGGTAGAGGCACCGAAATGAAACACGACGCTGACGCCGCTACTGCCAGCGTCGTTCCCCATCGACGAGGGCGGCTGACGCTCATTTGCAAGTTTAATTATTATTGGAGCGACGTGATTAACGTAATTGAAAATATCTAAATGAGGACACGTTTAATGTAACATTTATCACGTAAATTGTAGAAATAACAATTAATTGTGGTCATTAAATATTAACGTAATATTTATTTCAAAGGTGATAGATAGATATTTTTATTTTGGGAAGGGGCATGACCAATCGGAGGAAACCATCAGGTCTTGCTTTCGTATTAATTTCGTATTTATTTCGGTATGTTAGAACGATCTACACGCATATTTTACCGAAAGAACCAAGAAGATGAATCCCTGCAGTCACGAAAGCTTTAAATCGAAACATTTGCTGGTAGTTACAAACAACCAGCATCACCTGGCAGTTGCGAGGTGGCGGAGGCTTTACGACACACATTTGATATATGCGTGATCTGTTCCTAAGCTCAGTGATGAATCGTGACACTGGTCACGAAAATGAACCTATTTGCCGTTACAATGTAAGCATTTGTAAATATACTCGTTCAGTCTGCGGTCTGAGCGAGATCCTACCTGCTCTCAAATAAAGGCGTTGCTAAGACTCAAAACTAAACAATGTTTTATTTTGTTTTTTATTTACCAGGTAAGGCCCACTGAGCTATATATATATCTTTTTGAGAAGCGAAATGGCCACAAATGATAGCTCAACGAAGTGGCTTATCACGTGTAAATTTATCACAGACAAATACTCTAAATGCATGTCTCTAAATGTGGAGGGAAAAACCAGAGGACCCGGAGAAAAATCCACTCGACCACGGGGAGAGAGACATGCACAAATATAAAGCAGCAGGCGTCAGGGTCTGAATTTAACCCACGACCTCCTGTATACCAGGCGAGGGAGTTAACATCTAATAGCCACCGTGATGATGATAAGAGAGAGAGAGAGACACACACACATACTCCAAATATACAGCAGCAGGCGTCAGGGTCGGGATGGAACCCACAACCTCCTGTATACCAGGCGAGGTAGTTAACATCTCCGAGTCACCGTGGCGCATTGAAGGCATGAAAAAACCCGCTCCTCGTCAGACCTAGCTGCCATGGACTTACAGATGTGTTCCCTTGCAGTAGCGGAAGCAATCCTCTTCGGTGACAACAACGACGACATTGTGCTCAGAACTAGCGGTGTTTTGGGGCGCGAGACAAAAGGCTTCTTCCAGGCAGAGATAAAAGCCTTGGAGCACCAATGGAGCGCATGCATCACACTTCAGTGGGAGCGTGCTAGATGGAAACAGTTTAACCAAGGTCACTCATTGCTCTCCGTGTCCACTGTAAACTTTGTGATCATCTTTCTCTCTCTCTCGCGCGCGCACACACACACACCGCTCACAGCTCTTCGCGCTAGTCCATCCTACTCTGCTAATGACGAAGCCCACATGCAGTCGTCATCATCAATCATCGTCGGCTATGATACATCCACTGCTGGATGAAGGTCTCTCCACTCCGTTAACATCTCTCGCGATCCTGCGATGTAGTAATCCACCTCAGCACCTCCCAGATGTGTGCAATTCCTCCTTGGCTGCCACTCAATCATTATTCTGTACCATCGGCCATCTGGCAACCGTGTCCTAACCCAAGCTTCTCTTAACACTTTGAATATGAGGCAGTAACACTCCCAAGAGCCGCACAGATGGATTCAACAATCGATGTCCGTACTCCCATCTCACCGGGCCACCTCACAGCTCATCCACAAACCGAGAACGCCCGGTCTTCTCAGATGATCTCCCATCCAAGTACAGCACTGAACCAGGCTCAACGCCTGCTTAGCTTCCGAGGACCAATGATGTCTGATCGTGGGCGTGTGCAGGCGAGGTGGTAGTGGTGTTACACGCACTTCCCCGAGGACCATAAACCACTGGCCACTGCAGTGCGTTCACACCAGCAGTGCATTAAGGGTGAATTATGGCTCGAGATTATTGCATCGCGCCCAACAAAAACCTTCATTGAGACCACTCGCATTAGGGGGAGGGAGGAGTGAGGAGGAATGCAGGCAGGGAGGGAGGGAGGGAGAGATGGAGGCAGGGAGGGAAGAGGAGGAGGAGGGGTGCAGGGAGGGAGGGATAGATGGAGGGAGGGAGGATGGGTGCAGGGTGGGAGAGATGGAGCCAGGGAGGGAGATATGGAGAGAGGAGAGGTGCAGGGAGGGAGGGGGGAGAGATGGAGGCAGAGAGGGAGGAGGAGGGGTGCAGGCAGGGAGGGAGAGATGGAGGCAGGGAGGGAGAGATGGAGGCAGGGAGGGAGAGATGGAGGGAGGGAGGAGTGAGGATGGATGGAGGGAGAGTTGTAAAAAAAAGAAAGGCCATAGCAAAAAAATAAAAAAACAAAGAAACCGACATGAAGAATGAAGCAAAGTGCCGAATAACCGAGCATCTTTTTTTTCTTCTGATCGAAAAAACAAGGAAACAAGGAGGGAGGGAGGGACCTGTCGATGTGTGTCGAAGAAGGGGGGGGGGGGAGTGTGGAAAATAAACGATCTGCAAGCAGGGCATTTGTTTGTGTGCCGCCCGTCGCCTGCTAATGGGAAAACTGTTCATATGTCAATTACAAGCTGATCGTTAGTAACAAAAAAAATGTCAATTTGTCTCATTGCCCCACAGGGTTAGCACAAGCCAGCCAATCTCCCTACCGTGTGTGTGTGTCTCTCTCTCTCTGTGGAGAAGGGCCGTCGCCTACAACGTCGACTTATTTGTACATTCACATATACATTGCAAGGGCCGTTGTTAATGACGGGGGTAGTGATTGGTTGCCGAATTCCGTGCGTCTTAACGACCTCTCCCATTCACTTCGCGAGGAGTCCATTAGGAGCGGAGTTCGCCGCACTAATTGTCAGCGAGGCCCCTCGAATGAGACGAGCTCCCGCTCAGCCAGGCGCTTTATTTGGATTGCACGAACGCGGGCACCAGAGAGGCATTAGGCGACAGAGATAACATTGCAATGCTATGGGTATTGCTTCAGTGTTTATATACGTGTGTGTGTGTATTGTCAACAGATTTCTATGGAAGTGAATATGGGCAACTTCAACGAATACATTTCCGCGAAAGCAATGAGGTGCTTATTTTGACGGTATCTCTACGATTTCATGAATATCTATGAAGGCGTTCGGGGGTCTCATTAATCAATGGATCTCGATGTAAACCTGTGTAGGTATATTTAATTACACAGCAATCAATGCCGGGTGCATGAGGTGCTCACGTGACAGCCACATGCACGAACCGTCCCGTGAAACCGAACGTCGGCCACTTCCACGTGTTTCTATGAATGTCACTATAATTGATATCTCTCTCAGTCTCGACGAGTACGGACAGAGATTGCTTTGCGATGCAACAGTTGTATTGGGGGGGGGGGGGTGCCACCACTCCCCAAACCATCCACGCGTTCTGCCCGTAGGCAAAAGAAAACCGCGCACAAAAACAAAGGCACGCTGCAGGTTTGCGGTGAATGGAAGCAGCGGCAGTGGCAGCAGCAGCGTCACTCACCACTTGACTTTTCGCTGTCGGCCGGCTTCATCTGAATGGGGTGGTGCATCTGCAAGAGACGGCGGTTCGGAGGGGACTCTTAATTCGACAGCGCAACAAGCGGCATTCGTTTTCACAATGGGCGACTCGGCGCGGCGCACCAATCGGTCGTTATTTATTTTCTTATCGCCGCAAACATGTTGGTGGGTCTTCCCCCTCCACCACTGCACCCACTCCTCCCACTCCACCCACCACGCGTCGGCGTTAGGTGTTGGCCGCGTGCGTGTGAATCTCAGGGCGCAGTAAACACACACACACACAAACATTTCCCCAACAAAACAAAAACAAACACGTGGATTCTTCTTCTGCTTCTCCTCCTCCTGCCCTGACGTTAATAATTTACAGGTGTTAATGAATTACGCGTCCCCTGGTCCTCGGGAAGTGAGAGATCGTTTACGGTCGTGTTGATATTTGGCAAGTGCCGATGGTTATTTCTGGTGTGGTTTATGGCGAAATAATCAGCTCTTGAATCAACTCGCGACTCTCGTATTTCGCTGTGATTCAGTGAACGACTGTGGGTTGATGAATGGCGCACGCACTCCGCACGCACTCCGCACGCACCCCACAGACACTCAAAAAACACTCCACAAACACTCCACAGACACTCCACAAACACTCCACAAACACTCCACAGACACTCCACAGACACTCCACAAACACTCCACAGACACTCCACAGACACTCCACAAACACTCCACAGACACTCCACAAACACTCCGCACGCACCACGCACGCACGCGTCGCCTGCTGCGTCTGTAACACGTGACGAGCGCGACGCAGGTGCGCGCGTGTGTGCGTGTATGGGGAGCGGTGGCACAACGGTTGGCACAAAGCCCTACGAACCCGGCGAAACGAGTTCGATTCCCGCTCACGAACAATAAAAAGTGGCGAATTCTTGAACCGGTACGGGGCCTCCCCTCGACTCAAATGAGTCGCTGGTGCGGTGTGTAGTAAACATCGCCATTCGGTGTTGGCCACCCACCCCCTCGAGTGCCGTGCCGGCCTTCATAGGTGCTCGCTAACAGCACTTACCCCAACAGTGTGCAAGGCTAGACGGAGGATCTTTGTGCGTGTTACGCGTGCGTGTGTGCGTGCGTGCGTTCGCTGCGTGAAGGTCACACGCACGTTCTCGCTCGAACACAGAGGCACTTCGCGCACTCTCAACAATAGCGTCTTGTTCACGGCGACTCCAGCACGAAGGGGAGGGGACACTGGACCGCGAGTGACCGACAACAACAATAGAATCGCTCCGTACAAAAGGTAACGCGTGCACAGACACGACGTGAACTCGCGAACACGGGCACACGTGACAACAACGGAAAAAACATCCCTGCAACACATTTGCCAATAGCAGCAAAGAATATCTAAACAGCAGGCGACGTTCCGAGCAATGGCCCTTCTTCCCAGCACACCGAGAAGCCGGAAGAGGCATTGATTGCACATTCCCCGCTGTTTCGCCTTGTTGGCTGCGGACTGTAAGAGATGCCACCCGTCCCGGATTCGCCAGCATCGTTCTCTTATTGAAGCAGCCGCTGTCCTGGGTAAATCCGGGAAGTCTTCACCAGGACCACAAGCGACGCGATGTCTCACCCGGCACTACACAACGGTTCTAAACCAGTGGCGTAAAGATCAAGTGCGCAGGCGGTGCAACTGCAATGTGGCCCGTGGGTCGGAGGGACCCAAGGATCGAGTTGTCCCCCTGTCCTGGGTTTTTCCCATGATCGTTCCTCCTGCTGTCCTGGGAAATCTCCACCGGGACATCGACAGTCCCGTGATTTATCACTTCCACGGAGCTCTCGCTTTCGTGTCTTAGAGGTGGTAACCCGATTCTTCAGGGAACCTTCCCACGATGCTCCCGTGCAGGGATGGGGGACCCTAATGCCACAGGTCACGTACGGCCCGAGGGGTCATTTCGTACGCCCCGTAACATTAAAAGTCGCGGTTTTATGTCCGTTGCACGATCATCAACCACTCGCGACAAGGCGAGG
Organism: Lethenteron reissneri; assembly: GCF_015708825.2. Classification (NCBI taxonomy): domain Eukaryota; kingdom Metazoa; phylum Chordata; class Hyperoartia; order Petromyzontiformes; family Petromyzontidae; genus Lethenteron; species Lethenteron reissneri. Next base: position 1,979,958 of record NC_083815.1, on the reverse strand, counting down.
ACACAGGGCTCTGTACCCTCTCGCGGTGTTCATTCCGACTTCCTGCATTTCTACTGCGGCCTCCTGGATCTCGTGCTGACGCTGCTTGACGCACTTCCAAGCGAGACGTCATCGTGCCCAATCGCTACACTTGCGCTGTCAGAATCGTCCCTCGACTGGCTCGTGTGCGAGCCGAATCAGCAGTAAGCCGACGCGTTAATGTATGTACGTTGAACTTCTTTCGCACCGTACGTAGCCAGCCGTGCTAATCGGAGGTGCGGGGGGAAGGACAACAAACTAACACACCCAAAAAAACACTTCTAAATAAATGAGTTTTTAAACTAGATTTGAAAGTGCAAAGCTTCGGTGGCTTCCTAGCATCGGAAGGAAGAGCGTTCCAGACGGCCGCAGAAGCGCATCTGAGAGCGCTGCGCGATGATGATGCGGTGACAGCCGTCTTCGTTCGATGGACAACGGCTTACATCACGTGACAATGTAATTTGTTCGTGGACGCGTGAGGCGGTGAAGGATTTTTAACAACACAAATTTACCCCGGGATCATAGCGTGGCCGAACCCAAAATATAAACAAATTATAAAACTTGGTACTGTGAGAGAGTCTCCTTCATCCCATGAAAATGTCCCAGTTGTCGTTGTACATCAGAGGTTGAAACTCTACTGACTATAAACGAGAGAGAGAGACGGCGTGGGTGGAGGGGTGAGGGAGCGAGCGAGAGGAGGAATAGGAAAGAATGGATGGCGAAATCGTCGAAAAAAACGAAATGCGTCTATCGATCCGCGCCGCGATTCCACTGAGCCGCTTCGCTCGGCACGCGCAGCGAGCGACGCCTCACCCTGTCACAAATTGCCGCCGCGTTTCAGGGACGTGACTAAATCGTTAAGTTGATCTGATGGCGCAGGATGATATCACTCGACGGAGGGGGCCCAGGTGCCTGACGCGGTCGGGGTGCTGGAGGAGGAGGAGGCGACATCCTCGCAAAACCTCCTCGGGCTCGCGCGAGCACAGAATGAACGGCACGAATACCTAACAAGAATCCCTCGCTACTCGTTGGAAGGGGGGGGGGGGGGGGCGGCGGTCCAGATGATGAACAACAACAACAAAACCCCAGAAGCTTTAAATAACAATTGTCGCACAACTTATTTGTCGTTTGTATAAATCGGATCGCGGCCCACGTCGCGTTGGCAGTCTGTAATTATGGGGAGGCGATGAAGGTTGCTCATTCCCCATCTGCTGCCTCCATCACCTGGAATGCCCCCCCCCTCCCCCAGCCATCCGTACTGCCGGCTCCCTGCTGTCCCCGTCCAAGTCCAGGCTCGAGACCTCTCTCTGCCTGTCACCGACTTGCCACCGCCCCCCCGTCTCTCTCTCTATACCACTGTATGCATGCGCCCGCTGTTGCTGTACAGTCACGAGCCACGGTGACATTTGGACGCCGCTGTATAAATCCACGCCGGGTTGTTATTGACTGCCGTGCATCACCGCGGCGAAAGCGCTTGGACCGCTCGATTCACAATCACAAAGTTACGAGTTCAAATCCCCATCGGGGACCCGACTCAAAACCCTTCACCCAACACACCCGCCCGCGTTTGATACGACGATTACCACAATCCAATTAAACGCCGATAGGGATCCTAAGCCAATGCTCGTCCTTGCCATACTAATGTCGACGTTGCAGTACGATACGGGTTTCGACGGCGTCACAGGCAGGGGACAGGGAGATGACCGCATGGATGGCGGCCGTAAGGGAGCTGCGGCAGAGCGAGCGACCTCCCACCGAGTGAAGGTCGCCCTGCAGCTACGACAGAAAGCCATCGGCGGCTGGAGCCGACGGGAGTGCGTGGCAGGGGTAGGGGAAGTGCAGTGAGATGAGAATGGGGGAGTAAGACGGGGGCAAGACCGCGAGATAACTTCAAGGTGTTGGGTGCGTCCCATCTTGAATTTCCACGAACGACGGGGAGATAAATTCCACCCACTCGTAAACGCGGGGAGATTCTATTTTGTGCGTGTACGTAAAAAATACCAACAACAGCAACAAGAACAACCGACACGTATTATGTTGACGGTGGTGGTGGTGAGTCGTGCGGCGGGGGGGGAGGGGGGAACAATGTTGCTGTGGAAGTCGGATGCACAGAGTGTGACCGTGGGAGGCCTTGACGGGAGCCGGCGAAGGGAGACGAGATAGAGTCCGCGTGCGGCGCGCCTCCCACAGAGCCGTTTGTGAGAATCCACAAAAGATTGTCAAGGATTTCGCAAGAGAGGCGCCGTGCGGTGGTGGTGGTGGCGGCAATGCAGAGACTCGACACGCAGGGCGGAGGCGGAGGGATCGGAGTGGTTTGTAGCCGGGCGTGGTGCCGGGCGACCCACGCCCTCGTGTGCCGTGCCGGCCTTCACAGGTGCTGCTCGCTAACAGCACTTGCCCCTGTTAAGGCGATAGGGGCCGGCGAAGTACATGAGAGGGTGGGTGGCCAGCACTAGCGCAGAGCCGCCTTTGCCTCCCCACTGGATACGTTTACACGTCACACGAGGTGTTCATTTGAGGCTGAATCGACCTAGCGGAGGCCCATAACCGTTTCAGATAATCGTCACTTGTGTTGACCGTGAGCAGCAATCGACTTCTGGTGGCCGGGCTCGTAACGCAGCGCGCCGCGACACTAACCGCTCCCCCCACACACACCCTTTACACACACATTCACGCGCTTACACACACGCACGCACGTACCCGCAGAAACAAAAACCGCCCCCGGCGAAGCGAACGAATGAATGAGGACGCACGGACGGTTACCGAACCATTAACGCGCCACGCCCGGCCTGCTCCCACCACCCCGGGTACGTCCGGCAGACAAACCCCAACCGTGCGGTCCCACGAGCTCGCAGGGACGCGGCAACGACGTCGCCTCGTCGTGCCCAGCGAGACGCCGCGGATCCAGACGGCGGCGATGGAGCACGACGCGCCCGTGGCGCAACTTTCGACGGGCCGCGTCCCCATGAGCCCGGGGTGGGGAACCTCGTTTCTGCCAAGGGCCATTTGAATATTTATACAAATTTAATTATACAAAATTGTCAACTTAAAAATGTGGTCAAACTTTTAATTAACTCACCCCTAATGTGATGGCTGGAACTGCTTCTCTTTGGCGAGGCGTGTGATGACGTTAGCTGGTATTGATGATGATGCTGCTACTCGCAACTGCTATTCCAGGTTTGCTCCGAGATTTATTGAATTTCGAGTCCCGCCAGCGGTTGCCTTGGCAGGGCCACACCAAATGATTTCGCGGGCCTCATACGGCCCGCGGGCCGGCCGTTCCCCACCCCTGTGCCATAAACCGTCGGGTGAGCGATGGGGGTTTCCACCTCCCCGCGGTTTGACCCCGGGACGCGTCTGGGAATTGGCATCTTTTAGCGTTACCTTGCTTCGGTTTGTTGTGGTCTCAGGTTAAATCGAATGGGGGCGATGAGTGTTCATCGTCGATGCTGATCTGGTTCGAGCCATAGACACCTCGTCGTCGTTTGTGCAGCTGCGATATTCGCAGTTGCTTTGCTGTGACTACAGCAAAACAAATAGGGGCTTAGCGATCCACGGTTCACATCACGAATGCTTTTACACGTGTGACTGTCATCAAACAGTTAGAGCGTCGTGATATTTATATAGAGAGTGAGTGGACGTGAGCCTCACGGAGCCACAGAGCCACGCGACAGCCTCCTCCCAGCACGCGCAGGGCACGAGGAGCGGTCCGCAAACGACGACCGAACCACGGCGAAGTTCCAGACGGCAAAGTCGTGCACAAGCATCACGGTTACACAACCAGCACAACCAGCACAACCAACACGACCAACACAACCAGCACAACCAACACAACCAGCACAACCAACACAACCAACACAACCAGCACAACCAACACAACCAGCACAACCAACACAACCAACACAACCAACACAACCAACACAACCAGCACAACCAACACAACCAGCACAACCAGCACAACCAACACAACCAACACAACCAGCACAACCAACACAACCAGCACAACCAACACAACCAACACGACCAGCACAACCAGCACACCCAGACACCAACAGCGAGGCTGGGATGATAACGCATCACGCACACGAGCACATTTATAACTTGAAGTCCGAAAAGCGGAGGCGATCAATTGCACGGACACTTGAAAGAAAATGTGAGGTCCAAGGTGATTTAAAGTGGCACAAGGATATTTCAGGGATTTTAAACTGAGTTTGGTTGTCACATTGGTGGTGGGGGGGGGCGGGATCTTTATGCATGGACAGGGTGGAGGAGCTTCTAAGGGTCCGTGAATTCACCCGGGGGATTAAACGACCCAGAATATATTTAGCGGCAGACTTATTTCGTAAGGAACTTTCGAGGATTGAAGATAGCCCAAATGCCGCTAGCCTGGGTAAGATCAAGGTGGTCGCTGATTGCAGTTTAAATCGAGTTCACAGTGGGGAGCGGTCACAATGCGGCGGTGTGCTGACGGACCGAGCGCTCGCTGAGTGATGTGTCCCGGGGTTTGAAAAAAAGTGGCAACGCGACTTAGTTGCCCTTAGTTCGAGTGCGAAGCCGGCACCGCAATTGAAGCCGTCACCACTGCCAGCCCCTTCCTCCTGCTCGTTCCACTGCCTAGCCTCTGTGACAAAGCTGCTATACAGACAGTAGCGGCTGGTCATTAGTAATGACTGGTTTGTCCAGGAAAGTCGCACTTAGTCCAAAGAGGTTTTTTTGACTGTTGGTCCTGCAATGACTATGTTCGGCCAACAGCAATTAAATGATGTGGCTTTTTGTCCGTGGGAGAAAACCCAAAAAACCCAGAGTTACACACTCCATAGAGTAATTACACACTCTCTATAGAGAAGACACACAGTCTATAGAGAAGACACACAGTCTATAGAGAAGACACACACTCTATAGAGAAGACACACTTCCTTGAGGAGCAGGTGGGTAGCTCCCCCCTCGTGACCCGCCCCCTCCACCCCCATGAGCTGCTTACACCACCCCCACCCGCATAGTCGCCTATCCAGTCTATAGATTGTGAACTGCTTACACCACCCCCACCCGCATAGTCGCCTATCCAGTCTATAGATTGTGAACTGCTTACACCCCCCCCCCCTCTCCCCCCCCCCCCCACAGACTTCCACGTCCCAGAGATAAATTCACCGGGCGGCCGCCGCTGTCCCGCAGTGTTTATCTGTGCCGTGATGTATTCTCCAAGGCGCGCATTACTGGGCATCAATTTGTAAACACAACCAACAACCCCACCCACCCCCCCCCCCAAAAAAAAACAAGATATAAAAATGAAATATCTATTGCGCGAGACTTCAGGACGAAGAGTTATTGTGTATTTTGTTGTTGTTGTTAAAGGATCAAAGCACAAATTCTATCCGCCGCGCAGTCTAAGAAACTACGAGCGAGAGAGCGAGCGAGAGAACTATTTTAAAAGAGGGCCTCGGTGCCACAAAAAGCCACCCCCTTTCTCAGCCGTCATTAATTCAGTTCGCCGTGGCGTCTCGCATGAGGCAATTTACATTTAAATACAGGGAGGGTGGTCGGCAAAGGCTGTAAAAAAAGGCGAGCATCAATAGTAATGACCCAATCTCTGGAGAAATATCAAAGGGATAAATGTCACTTACAACCCCTTCATTATCGGAATTTATACTCGACGACGACGCTATTATTCCGCAGTAATGAAGGCTGCATGCTGACCCACACCCGCCCTGCCTGACACCACGGTTCCATCTCCCCAGCGCCCCCCGAAAACCTCCCTCGGCTCTCGCTCCCTCGTTTTGCATCTCTCTTCCTGCGCCCCCCCCACCTTGTCCCCCGCCCTGCCCCCCCCCCCTATTCTACTCCCCTCCATGGCCCCCCAAACGACGCACGCTGCCTGGTCTGTCGGAAAAAAGCGAAGAAGGTTGAAAAAATAAAAGATCGGGCAGCTGTCGGGGGAAGAGCGTGCGTCTGGGATGCGTGACGGTACTGACATGCGGGTGAAGGAAATAATGAAAGAATGTAGCGGGGAAAAGAAGAAGGCAAAAAGTTGCCTCATTGATTGGGAGGGCTTGGAGCAATTAAAGAGGCACGGGGAGAAGCCGCCGACAGATGCCATCAGCGAGCGCCCTCGCCGTGGCGAAGATTCACGACGTAACACGCGCAGAGCGCCACGTGGCAGCAGCAGCATACCACTCAGAGTGTTTCAGCAGCAGCAGCAGCACAACACTCGGAGTGTTTCAGCAGCAGCAGCAGCAGCATACCACTCAGAGTGTTACAGCAGCAGCAGCAGCACAACACTCAGAGTGTTTCAGCAGCAGCAGCAGCATACCACTCAGAGTGTTACAGCAGCAGCAGCAGCAGCATACCACTCAGAGTGTTACAGCAGCAGCAGCAGCACAACACTCAGAGTGTTTCAGCAGCAGCACAACACTCAGAGTGTTTCAGCAGCAGCAGCAGCAGCATACCACTCAGAGTGTTACAGCAGCAGCACACCACTCAGAGTGTTACAGCAGCAGCAGCAGCACAACACTCAGAGTGTTTCAGCAGCAGCACAACACTCATAATGTTTCAGCAGCAGCGCAACACTCAGAGTGTTTCAGCAGCAGCACAACACTCAGAGTGTTACAGCAGCAGCAGCAGCAGCACAACACTCAGAGTGTTTCAGCAGCAGCACAACACTCAGAGTGTTTCAGCAGCAGCGCAACACTCAGAGTGTAGTAATAGGTTTTTACCCTTTCAACTGGTACAAAAACTGACACCTTTATATAAGGGGTAACCACAACACAAGCAGTCAAAATGCAAACAAAAATTAACAACTCTGATGATGATTATGATATGCACTGTCCTCAGAGTAATTCTCAATTGGTGTTGGACCAATGTTGGACCAACGGAGACGAGGCTCTAAGAAAAGCTGTCTCGGGTGTGGACCAATCATGACCCCTTGTAAAAAGGTGTCAGTTTTTGTACCAGTTGAAAGGATAAAAACCTATTACTATATTTTGCCACTGGTAAAGGAGGTCTCATAATGTAAACTCAGAGTGTCACAGCAGCAGCAGCAGCAGCAGCACAGCACTGAGTACTGAATGAGTCACGAGTGCGGTGTGGAAACATCAGTAATTGAGAGACAAAGGCGGCCGGGCGTGGTGTTCCCAACATAGCCCCTCGTGTGCTGTGCCGGCCTTCATAGGAATTGGCTGCAGTTCAAGGCTATACGGGGAACCTTTGTCTGTGTGTGTATCTCTCAGCTCCGGGTGTCTGGGGAACTGGTGTCATGCAGCAGATGTGACTGGGTCTGTCCGCTGCTCTACAGAGCTGGGAGCTGCAGCTGTGTGACCTGGCTGTAGTAATGAAGCACGCGTGTGTGTGCGTGTATGTGCGTGTGTGTGTGTGCGCGTGTGTGTGCGTGTGTGTGCGTGTGTGTGTGCGTGTGTGTGTGCGTGTGTGTGCGTGTGTGTGCGTGTGTGTGTGTGCGTGTGTGTGTGCGTGTGTAGCTGTGTGTTCGTGTGTGTGTGCGTGTGTGTGTGTAGCTGTATGTGTTCGTGTGTGTGTGTGCGTGTGCGTGTGTGCGTGTGTGTATGCGTGTGTGCGTGTGTGTGGGGAGCGGTGGTGTAGTGGTTAGCGCGCTGCGCTATGAACCCGGCGATCCGGGTTCGATTCCCGCTCACGGCCAACACCAGTGACGATTATCTGAACCGGTCCTGGGCCTCCCCTAGGTAGACTCAGCCTGAAATGAGTACCTGGTGCGTTGAGTAAACATCGCCACTGGGGAGACAAAGGCGGTCGGGCGTGGTGCTGGGCCACCCACCCCCTCGTGTACCGTTCCGGCATTCATAGGTGCTCGCTAACAGCACTTGCCCCTACAGTCTGTTAAGGCTATACGGGGGATCTTTGTGTGTGCGTGCACACACACGCAGTCTATACACACAAACATGCACACACACACACGTGCACACACACACGCAGTCTATACACACACACACGTGTTACACGCAAGACATATCGAGTACAATCTTGATTTGAAGCTTTCGTGACTGCAGGAATCCATACTCTTCGGTTCTTTCGGTAAAGTCACGAAGGTAGAAAATTAAAATTAATCACGACGTTTCGTCATCAGGTGGGAAAGCATGAAACGTCGTGATTTATTTTATTTTTCTACCCACGTGACTTTACCGAAAGAACCAAAGAGTATATATAGTACATATAGAGACGTTTACAGACTGTTGGGGCAATTGTCGTCTGCGAGCACCTATTAAGGGCAGGCACGGCACACGAGGGAATGGGTGGCTAGCACCACGCCCGTCCGCCTTTGTCTCCCCAATACTGACGTTTTCCCATCGCACTTTGTATTCGGTATTCATTAAATAATTGAATCAGGACCGGTTTAACATCGTCGCCGACGTGATCCGCGAGGGGGTCTTGAACTCGTGTGGCCGGGTTCGTAGCGCAGTGCGCTGACCAATCAACGCTTACGCCGCTCCACACGCGCACAAACATCCGTGCAAATTAAACACATTCCTCCTGCGGAGGGAGCTGGTAGGAACGTTGGGTTGCTCGGTCAATGGCCAGGGTCAACGGCGGCGTGGTGTATTCCGCAAATATGGCCGACTGTGAGGGCGGGCACAAGCCGGCGTGAGTAGGTTAAACGGTGAGTTTTATAAGGGCACCACGGGGTGACCAGCTCCTCCCCACCCAGCCCCACCCCTCCCACCCAGCCCAACCCAGCCCCTCCCCACCCTCCCCACCCAGGCCCTCCCCTCCCCACCCTCCCCTCTCCACCCAGCCCCACCCCTCCCATTTTTGGATGCACGACGGACGGACAGACACAATAGTCCCCTGTGTGCTGGTGGAACCAGGTGGTTCCTACCAGTACTCGAATCCCTCCGAGGGCGATACTACAATACATCACACGATATAAGATCCACGATCATTGCATCGTACAATTCGCTCAACTATAGCGGTTGTATTTCTTCATGAAATGTGTTTTTTATGACCAAATATGTCTTAAGTAATCAGCACGATTAATTGAACGGGCATGGCAATTGTATGACGTCATAATTGTTGTCACTAATTTAGTGACGTCATTAATTAGCGCGCGATGGACCGCACGCGCGAATTGTTGATCGTCGTGAACGGGAGCGATGGGGTCGACCCGCGGGGGCAAGGCTCACGCTGGGCGAACTGCAGTTGGAATTCACTTGTAGGACGCATTCATTCATAGCGCAAGTTGAGCAGAACACACGAGAAAGACCAATGCAATAGAAGTGCTAAATACAGTGGCACGGTGCTTAGGAAACGCACGTGGCGATCATCCACTCACCCCGGGAAGGGTCTTGATGTTGTGCAGCGCATTCTGTGCTTCCAGAGCCGCCTTGCGCGTGTAGAACGTCACGAAGCAGCAGCCTGCACGCACACACAAACACAAAGATCCCCCGTATAGGCTTAACAGACTTTTGGGGCAAGTGCTGGAAGCGAGCACCTTTGAAGGGCAGCATTGCACACGTAGAGGTGGGTGGCCAGCACCACGCCCGGCCGCCTTTGTCTCCCTCGTGGAAATGTTTACACATCGCACCAGGTACTCATTTGAGGCCGAGTCGAGCTTGGGGAAGACCAGGACCGGTTCGGTTAGTCGTCACTGGTGTTGGCCGTGAGTGGGAATCGCACTCGGGTCGCAGGGTTCGTAGCGCAGCGTAGCGCTAAACCGCTGCTCCACAGCCATACACACTCACGCACGATCACACAGCCACACACACAGTCACAGATCCACACACACAGTCACAGATCCACACAGCACACAGCACACACGCGGTCACAGATCCACACACACACAGCCACACACACAGTCACAGATCCACACACACACAGCACACACACAGTCACAGATCCACACACACACAGCACACACGCGGTCACAGATCCACACACACACACAGTCACACAGCCACACACACAGTCACGGATCCACACACACACAGCACACACGCGGTCACAGATCCACACACACACAGCACACATACAGTCACAGATCCACACACAGCGCACACACACAGTCACACAGCCACACACACTCTCACAGATCCACACACACAGCACACACACACACGGTCACAGATCCACACACACAGCACACACACACACGGTCACAGATCCACACACACACAGACACACACACAGTCACACAGCCACACACACAGTCACAGATCTACCAACACAGCACACACACACAGCACACACAGTCACAGATCCACACACACAGTCACAGATCCACACACACACAGCACACACACGCGGCCACACGCACGAACTCTCACGTCAATCACGGTCGGCCAGCCACTGTGGGTGATCATACGCGTCATTTAGCGCGCACGTTAGCGCACTCTGCGTGTTTATTCCTCTCTTGACGCAATTGCATCGTGCACGGGTGGGCGACGGATGTGAGTCGAGAGGGAGGGGAGGGAAGAAGAGAGAACGACGCAGGGAGGGGGGAGGGGGCGATGGTGTATGCGTTGATACGTTGTGTGATTAATTGGTGGCGGAGTGGACCATGGAACTGCCCTCCGAAGCCGGTAACCCGAGTTCGATTCCTGGCCACAGCTAACATCAGTGGCGAATTATATCGCCCCTAAAGGTTGACTCAACCTTAAATGGCTACTGTGCCGTGTGCCGAGTGCTCCCTGCGAACTGCTCCACGTGGTGAAGTATGGTGAAGTCGCCTCCACCACCCACACGGCGTTTGGTGTTCCTCGTCCCACGGTAGATTTACAAATCATACGAAGCAGTCCTGGACCGATTTCCTGGCACAATGCGCAAAACATCGGCGACGGCGAGACAAAGGCGGTTCTGGCCACACCACGCCCATCTTCACCCCTCCTCGTGCACCCTGGCGACCTTAATAGGTGCTCGCGAACAGCAAATTGCCGCACCGCAGGCTTCGCGGGGACGGCGGCGGCGGGGACTGGATCTTTGTCTTCGGGATTTATTGGCCGTGAATGGGAATTGGGGGGTGTTACGGCGGGGAGCAGAGAGAGAGAGGGAGCGAGCGAGGCGAATGTGTGCCAAAGTTGTGGCCTCCATCTCGTCGTGCCCACCAGATGCAGCGAGGTAATAACGGAGGAATATTCGGCACGCACATTAAACACAGCAATTTCCGAACACGGTTACAAGGGACCGCTATTCGCCACATTACCACGACGCCTCTCAGTAGTTAATGCTTTTTATATATTGCTCTACGGGATATATATAGTACAGTATGTATATACTCGCAATAAGAATGTTGAGAGTTCCACTTCTGGTTGGGGGATGACTCAGTCCATCATCATCCCTCTGGGGTCGGTATAAAATGAGTACCGCTTTGCGGAGACGTCAACGGTGGTTGTGCTATGGTTAGACTCGCCCCCCCCCCCCCCCGCCATAGCAATGTAGAATTGTCACCACCCCGCGTCTCTGTCCACCCGGCGGCATTAAACGGGTATAACCACAGTTAGTCGATCGACGGGTTAAGCGTGGTGGGGTAACGTCTGGCTACTCCCACCTCTTCCAAGACACCAAGACAGCGTGGAAGAGTAGGCCAAATACCCTTCAGATGGGGCTTTCTAGAGCTCCAGCTCGTGGAGGCCCTTCAGCCAGCCGTGGCATAAACGAGCAAATTCAGTCACAAAATTGGGAGGTTTCAGTCTAATGGCCTCTCTTTGACATAATGCACAGCGAGATAAACATTGTTGTTGTTGTCCATTTGGTAAGAGTACTACAATAGCCAGCCCTTCGTCAATGGTCTGCTAGACGAAGGCCTTCCCCGTGCGGTGTGTGGCTCACCGGGACTGACTGACCATACTTCCCCACGCTGGCCGGTATCGCACTCATGTGTTCCGTATGCGTAGCGCGGGCGTCGGCGACCGATAACAATAATAATAATGAGAAGAGACATTTTTTTGTTCGAATTCGGCGATGAACTCCAATATCCCACGAGCCGCGATGCTCGTGGCGAACACGAGACGGTGGGGGGATGGGGGGGGGGTCCTTAATAAAGAACATCACGAAGCGGTCCTTGAAGAGCCGCATGCGGCTCCCAGCTGCAAGTCGCCGACTCTTGATCTAGGGGAATGCGCTAACCGCTGCCCCACCGCCACCCACACGGTAACGGCGGATTAATTAACAATCACAGATTCAAAACGTGTATATATATTTTGTGTCAGTGACAGGAAATGCGACCGTGGTCTCTTAGCCCGTCTGGGCTTTCTTCTTCTGCAGCCAGCCCCGAGCGTCAAGATCTCCCTACCCCACCATCTCAGTGCCAGTGAAATACCGCACCTGCTATTTTTAACGACCCAATTATTTTCCACGTGGTAATGGCGACGGACCCGCGGCACATGTGTGTGTGTGTGTAAGAAGGCAGCGAGCCGCGTAACTAGCGTCAACGTTGGCTTTACAGTTATTAAGTCCGGAAAATAGATAGATTAGAATAACTTAAAGTAATACGTGGAGGGGAGATGGAAAGACGACCATTAAGTACCGGCCTTAATGAAGCCTTCTTTAAGGTGGCGAATGCGTACGGCCGCGGGGAGAGAGATCATTCGTGGGACAGCGCGGATTTGAGTGGGGTGGGTGGTGGTGGGGCGAGGGTGTTCCCCCCCCCCCTCTCTCTCTCTTTTATTACTTCCTTAAGATATTTTAGAAGAATTGGATAAAGACATCTTAACTGTGTTTTTCTTCTTTCAAAGAGCATTTGCGGTCACGGTGCCAAAATGAAAAAGAACCCCAGCAGAACGCCCGAGGAAGAAGTGGAAACTCGAGAGTGAGGAAACTTGCAGAGGGAATAGAGAAAAGTTGGGCCCAACGTTGGGAAGCGTTGAGAGCTGGGAATGTTTAACTCCGCTGTCAAGGCTGCTTTGCGAATGGTACAAAGCCTCCCTTTGACAATGGTACAAAGCCTGCTTATGAGAATCTGTAATGAGAGAGGAACTCGTGTGGCTGAGCCGTAGTCGTCTTCATTTAACCACCGCTATACATTCCCAGGCCACTTGGTTGGGCTATCATTTGTGGCAGCCGGGTCGCTTCTGAAAAAGAGCTACGTGAATAATTCTAGATTTGAAGCTTTCGTGACTGCAAGGATTCATACTCTTAGGTTTTCTTTTTTTCGGTAAAGTCACGTAGGTAAAAAAAGTGGGCCTCGCCTGGTAAAATAAAATAAAAATAGTTGTAGCCTCTTCGTATTCCACTTGTTTACACGGGAAAGCCTCGCCGAATCCGATGACTTTTTCAGGAGGGGTCCCGCCAGATTTTCGCAAGAGGGGGCGATGATGACTGTGTACTGTATTGTGTACCGTACTGTTTAATCTCAATTGGGCGATCTGCGATGTAAATTTGTCAAATGCGGGATTTGAGCGTCGCCTGCTCTGAGACTCGCTAATGAGCGAGGGAGCAGATGGCACGTCGTACGTCTAGGGCTCGTCGCACACCGCAGTATTAATCAGGGCGGCCGCTGGAATTCGAACCGTGAGCCCCTGCAACGAGTTGAGCGACGGCGCTACCCCGCGTGGCCGCGTTCCCGAGCTGCGCATTCTGCAGCGCTTGAAGTGCAACGCGTCTGGCCGGGAGGGTTCCCCACGTGCCGGGTCTTCTCCGCGTTCTCCGGCCCCATCCCCACACAGAGCCAGACACTCACGAATAGGATCGGCCAGACATTCAAATGCAGGGACCTCCTAAAAAAATATTGGTCCTGGAGGCTCTCCTTTACTAATAATTGTCATTGTTTTTTTATTATTGTTTGGATAAGAGAAGGCATGGAAGTTGTTATCGACACCGTATGGACTCATCTTCTTGGTTCTTTCGGTAAAGTCACGTAGAAGGGAAGTAATAAAATAATAAAAATAAAACATAATAAAATTATTTTATAATTATTTTATAATTTTATTTTTTTTTTACTTCCCTTCTACGTGACTTTACCGGAAAGAACCAAGAAAATGAATCCCTGCAGTCACGAAAGCTTTAAATCAAAATTTAACCGTATGGACTGTTGAGAAAAGTACAAGCGGGCTTGAAGGGATGGAGTCGAGTGGTCGAGACTAGCGGTGGAGTGGCAGCCAAAGGAGGAAACGCGAAGATGGAGCGATGGGGTCAGCGCTTGTGCAGGGGGCTGTAGTCAACATTCCTCGCCTACTTCAGCAGTTTTTTCTTGCTGTGGTTGTCCCAACTGATGACGATTGCTTGTGTTGCGATCGAAACGTCGTGATCTATTATTTTTCTACCTACGTGACTTTACCGAAAGAACCAAAGTGTATGGATTCCTGCAGTCACAAAAGCTTCAAATCAAGATTCCATCACAGGTCCGCGAGAGGTGGCGATAGATTGGGGAGACTTGCATACAGCAGTGGTTTGATAATGGCTGATGATGATGATGATGATTCTATTTTTTTTGAGAAAAATATATGTTTGAGTTCGCCAAGCAAAGGTAAAAATTGAAAAGAAAAACACGTTACAATGTTCAGCCTGTTGCTGGTAATGCCAATTGCTGCTGCTGATCATCCACATGATGCTTCCGCTACCGCTGATGATGATGGAATTGTGATCCTTATGCTGCTGCTGATGAGTATTATGATATTTATGTTATTGCTATTAATAATGTTATTGATAAAGATGATGATGATGATAATAGTGATGGCAACGACCGTGCTGCTGCTGATGGTTTCTGCTGCAGTCGCCGTAGCCGCTGATGACAATCATGCTGCTGCTGCTGCTATACAATGACACGTGAAGACGCCACGACGCATTTTACTCGCTATTAGGAATCCACTGGAGCTACACATTTTTCTGGATTGAAAACTAATTTCTTGAGCACTGCTCTTTGCGTTGATGTTGGTGTCCTTATCCCGCACGTCGGATGAGCGCGTTCGCCTATGTAAGGTGCGAAAGAAGTTCAGCGCGTGCATTGAGAGCGACAGGTGACACGCTCCGTCACCGGCCTCAAATTCACACGCCAGCGGCGGGAGTCCAACCCCCGCTCTGAGCAAACTCTCCGGGTGGCACAATCGCGTCCACGTTCCCAGCCAGACGGTAACCGAGGCTCGGTGATCACGCGGCCTTATTGGCAATCCCCTGACACGGGAGATGCGGTGCGGTTCGCGTGGTCACGTCTGCATGGGAACGAGCGCAATTGATAAAACGCGGTGGGTAAAACCAAGATGCGATTCTCTGCTCCTCTCCACTAGCACCCCCCCTCCTCCCTCCCTCCCTCCTCCCTCCCTCCCTCCGACCACCCCCTCTCTGCCCCCCCATCGCGCCAATCTCTACGAGCCGTGTAGCCAGATAACTTCAATTTAGGCCACGCAAATTGGAGTGCTGACAAGGATTGTGAATAAATAAATAATAAACATGTCACAGGCCTTTACTCCGTCGGGCAGATGCTGGGACACTTCATTAGGCACTGCCAGGAGAAGACCAAAACAATTACTTAGATTTCAGTCTCATGCATTTATTTCCCATTTTGTATTAATGCTTTCCACGGTGCACGGCGCATCTTCTCGTCACGTGTTTCTACTCTTTTTGGGGCCTTCGCAGGAGTGTGCACTGCGAAAGTTCGCGTGTGGCAAGTGCGTAGTGGCCAGTCGTGCTGTTATTTTGAGTTTGCTTTTTTTATTGGTTACACATCGCTGCCGTTATTTTGATCGTTACAAGAAATGCCCTCATTCGTCAGTGCGGTTAGAATGGCTGATGCTGCTGATGCTGCTGATGCTGCTGATGCTGCTGATGCTGCTGATGCTGCTGATGCTGCTGATGCTGCTGATGCTGCTGATGCTGCTGATGCTGCTGATGCTGCTGATGCTGCTGATGCTGCTGATGCTGCTGATGCTGCTGATGCTGCTGATGCTGCTGATGCTGCTGATGCTGCTGATGCTGCTGATGCTGCTGATGCTGCTGATGCTGCTGATGCTGCTGATGCTGCTGATGCTGCTGATGCTGCTGATGCTGCTGATGCTGCTGATGCTGCTGATGCTGCTGATGCTGCTGATGCTGCTCATGCTGCTCATGATGATGCTGATGCAGTCATGATGCATTCTGCTGCAGCCACCCATTATGATCACGACGATGCTGATGCTGCCGATGGTTCGATTCGATGCAACTGCTGCCACTTACGATGTGGCTGTCAATTAAACGGACGACGATTTCGTTGCACGTGTGCTGTCACTGCTGTTGCTGATGATGGTGGTGTGCGTCTGACAGGGTGGCTTATTATCTACAAACAACGTATCGGTGGAGGGTGGTGGGTAAGGCTGGTCATTGGATGCACTCCGATTTAATGTGCATCGCGTGTGCGCGCTGTCTTGACGGCGATGATTTTTTCTGTAGCTGCTGCTGCTACTGCTGACTACTGCAGCAGCTGCTGTGCCTGATGATGATTTAATTAACTTCTGCTGCAGAGAATACGACACGACTGATTCCTCAGCTGCACATGATGCCGCTACTATTGCTTCTGCTGATGATTATGCTCATGACGATTTCACTCATATTGCTGCACATGATGTTGATGGGATTTTTTTTCCTGAACATTTCTAAAAAAAGACAACATGAAAAATATTTATATCTGGGAATATCAGTGACGCTAGAAATGGTACTGGCTAGGAGACCAGTGTCCCAATAATGATGATAATTTTGCCAATGCAGCTGCCGCTACAACTATCACCGCCAAGACGTTCCTGAAGGCCCGTTCACAGCACCTCATCCACCGGTGGAAATTCGTCATTCTAATGGCAGGGGACAGGTCTATCCAGAGGACACATGCTAGTTAACTCTCTCACATAGTGTAATCCATTTTATCGAACCCGCAGAGAAAATTTGTTTAGTCAATCCCGCAAACCGGATTTAAACTGTAAATTATTACAAACTATATATTTTTTTTATTTTATCAGGTAAAGCCTCGTTGTCAGAAGCAACCTGGCCACAAATAATAGCTCAGTGAAGTGGCTTATCACGTGAACATTTATAGCAGCCAAATACTCTGAACGGATGTTTCTGTGTGGAGGGAAAACACAGAGAAGCCGGAGAAAAAAATCCACGCGACGACGGGGAGACACGCAAACTCCTAATATACTGTCGTCAGGGTCGGGATCGAACCCACACCCTCCTGTATACCAGGCGATGGAGTTAACACATCGCCACCGCGGACTTGAACTCCGCGGACCTTCCCGATGGCGAGGCGCTCGCTGAGCCACTTGACCTGGGTGTTCAGCGAACAACAAAAAAATCCCACACGGTCCGTTCTGGTGCCCTCTCTTGTGCGAGGCCCACCCTGCATTCCCGCTCCTACCCCCCCCTCCCCATTGCTAAACGACAATCAAAATAATAAGACGACGAAACTTTAGTGTTTTATAGATGTATTTGTACGTACAAATATCACTGGCGGTGGTGATGGCGGCGGCGGCGGCGATGGCGAATGCTGCTGGTCGGATTAGCGGCTCGCTCGCTCGCTCGCCTCGTCTCGCTGTGTCAAGAGCGCTTTGAGCAGCCCTGACATTTACCTTGTGCGATCTCACGGGAGGAATCGCCTGCTACTCGGTAGCGCCTCGCCGGTAATGAGTTTACCAGCTCTCTATTCTTCCCCAGCGCGGATGTCTTATGCGATTTACCAATTAAATAAAACATAACGGGCGAATTGGGAGTGGGTTTTTTTTCTTCGTTTAAAAATATAAAAATAAAAACCGCGTGGATGTCCATTAATGGGACGCGGTGGCGGCGCGGATTGAACACGTGGTGCACACGGGGGGGGGGGGGTGGGGGGCTCCTTCATGGTGGTGAGTAAATGTTTATTGTTGTTGTTTGTGGTGTGCATGCTCAGTGTCAAGCAACAATCAAGCGGCGCTATCAGACGGCGGCTGCTCGCGTTGCTGCACGCCTTGTGCCAGCAGCGGTGTGTGGATGGCTTAGGCACTGGCACAGGGAATGAGATGCCCCCCCTCTGCCCCCCCCCCCCCCACTGGCCCCCCCGGTCCCCCCGTCCACTAACACCCCCCCCCCCCCCAACGCTTCGTAGCCCTGCGCCCCGGGCCGGGACCCTCCGACCTTTGACCCCCGGTGCTGTTACACCGCCGGCACTCTCGCTAGCTACGGCGCTGTGTTTGCACAGCACAGCAGTGCGAGTGTGCGACCTTGAGGTGCACGTAGCCTGGCACAAGCGCCATGGTGACGTCGCCGCCACTTAGTGGCGAATGGCGGTTGTTGTTGTGTTTATAGGTCGGCACAGAGAGCGGTGGCGCGACGGTTAGCTGCGCTGTGCTGCAAACCCGTCGACCAGAGTTCTATTCCCGCTCACGGTCAACGCTAGCGACGATTATCTGAACCGGTCCTGGGCCTCCTCTAGATCGACACAGCCTTAAACGAGTACCTGGTGTTGATGTCTAAATATCAGCACCGGGGAGACAAAGGCGTTCGGGCGTGCCGGTCCTTTACAGGTGCTCGCCGTATCCAGCACTTCACCCATCAGTCTGTTAAGGCTATACGGCGGGGAGGGCACCTTTGTCTTTGTCATGCGAGTGGTGTCGCTGCGTGTGCATACAGCACGCGACATTATTGTAGCCCGAACGCCGCGGTGCGCAATTCCCTTCCCATCTCAGCCGCTTTGTCCACAACCGCCACAAATATCCCACGGCGCATTTCGGCATTCACGTTGCGAAATGACGATGTCGGTGATGATGTTGTTGTTGTTGTTGGTGTAAAAATCGGGCGAGCGCAATTTCCACCGTAATTCATCTCGTTCCTTGCCACGCGCCCAACGTCAAAAAAAAATCGACGACGCACAGCGGGAAGCTCACTGACCCGCACCACCACTGCAATCCACTCCCATCGTTCACAATGTTTTCTTAAGTGCCCCTTTCGCTTCAAATGAAACAGGCACGAACACAAATAAGCTAGGCCTGCGTGTGAACCCCCGGGCTCTGGCTATTCATGCCTGTTCATTATGATTTTTTTTTTAATCATAGTACACCTCGATTTGCGTCGGGGATGCGTTCTTGAAAGGTGCGACGGCGACGACGAATATCGAAACGACGTTAATCAGAGCGACCGACAGTGGTAGGTGGTGGTGGTGGTGGTGGAGGTGGTGGTGGAGGTGGTGGTGGTGGTGGAGGTGGTGGTGGTGGAGGTGGTGGTGGTGGAGGTGGTGGTGGTAGTGGCGGAGGTGGTGGTGGTGGAGGTGGTGGTGGAGGTGGTGGTGGAGGTGGTGGAGGTGGTGGTGGAGGTGGTGGTGGTGGAGGTGGAGGTGGTGGTGGTGGAGGTGGTGGTGATGGTGGAAGTGGTGGTGGTGGTGGTGGTGGAGGTGGTGGTGGAGATGGTGGTGGTGGTGGAGGGCTGAGAGGCGACGGATAATGAGAAGGGAGCGAGCGATGCGGCCAGCGACTTGAGTTGTGGGCTTGAGGCGACGCAAACCGGGTGGCGGTTTCCATCACGTGACGACGTATTTGCGAAACGACGTCAAAGCGAGCGACGCAATTCGGTATATTATTGTAATAATAAAAATGTTGGTTTAACACGCAGGCTTTCGCGACCAATATTATGCATAATACAGTATCATCCAACATCATCCGACACAGCCAATTAGTATTACCTGGCAAACCTTACTAATTGGCTGTGGTGGGTAGTGGCGGGTATCACGACACATTTATATTTATGCGATCTAACCCATAAAACCTGCTTTATGTATAATCATATTTAGTTTAGCTGGCCTGCTCGCTCGGCGGTAGAGCAAGCGGCTCACGATTGGAGAGTCGCGAATTCACAGCCCGGTACGGGGGTTGACTCAGCCCGTTATTCCTCTGGGTTCAATAAAATGAGTACCACTTTGTGTTTACATCATCATCATCATCACGGGCCATGGGCAAATGGCCTGTAGTAGGTGTCCACTGCACATTTCGTCATTGGTTTCAACTTTCCTCTCCCTTGTGCCAATACCGTCAAGTCGTGGCCACATTTTTCTGACACCAATCTCTTGTGTTGTCGTCGGCCAGCCATTCTCGGTTAGGTATCTCTCTCGCTCTCTCTCCGGTTCCTTACATTTTTCCGAAAAAATAACCACGTTTCATTTTCCTGTTGTTGTCCATCTTTCTACATGTGTGTCCAAAACCGTGCCAGTGTCCTTCTCATCACTGCCTGCATCATCATCATCATCATCGGGGCGTCTCCTTCTGTGTGCAACCTGTTTCCTATTCTTAGGTGTTTTCGGTAAAGTCACGTAGGTAAAACATCAAAATTAATAAAAATAATAAAATAAAATAAAGATCACGACGTTTCGGAGGCAACAAAAGTCTCCGTCATCAGGTGTGATGGAGACTTGTGTTGCCTCCGAAACGTCGTGATCTTTATTTTATTTTATTATTTTTATTAATTTTGATGTTTTACCTACGTGACTTTACCGAAAACACCTAAGAATATGATTCCTTGCAGTCACGAAAGCTTCAAGTCTAGAACCTGTTTCCTGCTTCTACTTTGGGCACTCGTTGGGTCCAGCTGAGATGGAGTATCCCTCCTGTGGCAGGACGTGTCGTCAAAACGTTGCGATATGTCACATCGGGACGTTCCCCGCGGTGCAACTGGAATTCTAAGACGGCATAAACCCCGACCACCGTGCACATCGCTAATGTCAACCCTCGCACTGTCTGCGTCGCAAAACGAAAGTCGTCGGTCAATGAGCTCTCAGCCTAGTAAGTGAAGGGGGCCAATTGCGGGAGATAATAACACTCAAGGAGCTCTTACGTGGAAAAATAAAGGACAAATGATAAGGGGTTAATTGCTACCAATGTGCCTCCACGTAGTTAAATTACTTAAATGACAGGAGAGAAAATAGGTCTCTCAACGTGCGTGTAAAGTACGTATTTTTCTTCACGAAATATAATCAATTTTAATGGGCTCTTCAATTGCTTAAATAAAGGATGTCGATGTTAGCTGATAATTAATCTCAATGTGCGTTCACATGCTTGAATAAAGAACATGCATCATGCGCGGTGAGGATTCTGAATACGGGGTTTAATCTACTAAGTAAACAACCCTCGATCCAAAAAAAAGAGATGATCAGATTTCAATCCATCCAGGCCACATGACCATAGTATGATCTCGAAAGCTAAGCAGTACAGAGCCTGTTAAGATTGTTGCTAAGATACTGGCAATACCACATATTTCACTCTTGGGTTGCAAGGTGGGGGGGGGGGGCATCTTGCAGGCGAAAAATAGAATATTGAATCCATCTGTGCACAGCTCTGTGCGTTATCCCTTTGTGCGCGTGCATGGGGCTTCCCCGGGTACAGGACTTTACTTTCCTCCCGCACGAAGCCAAATAAAACTGGGACCAAAACATACACCAAAGCAGCAGGACCCTCCCGTAAAGGAGTCTTAAGGCTGGGTGAGTCGTTACGGACAAAGGGCGTTGTCGTTGTTATTACGACCGGATATTGGTCGAAAAATTGCTTCATTGCTCATCGGATTAATCCAGTCCAGTAGCGTAACGAGCGTGGGGGGCAGGGGGCGCTTGCCCCTAATTCCCCTCTCGTGGCCAAAACTACGAGATGGGACCCCCTTGACAACCACCACGAGATTTGTTTTCTAAAGCGTAACAAAAACTAAAACGAATTTATATTTGTTTTGATGAAAATGCTTTCAATTACGTAGCACGCTTTACTTTAACTTCATTGAAGCTCTCACGCTTAGCGGCCCGGCGAGACGAATTCAATATTGGGGCATCAACTGACCAATTGGCGCACCCCCTGAGGGGCCGTCCATAAATGACGTCACGCACCTAGGGGGGGGGGGTCAAACATTTGTGACGATGTGTGACGAGGGAGGGGGCTGTTTGAGAAATGTGACATCACATCAAAATGCGTAACTTTAAATAAATATAGACAACACGTTCTACTTAATTAAATTTACTTTAAAAAAAAATTCTCCGACAACGTCAGAGTGCAGCGCCATATTAAATACGCACTACAATGACAATAGTTTAAAGCGATTTGAAGCATGTTTTATTTGGGGGGGGGAGCTTTGTGACGTCATATTTGAGGGGGAATCTGACTTTTTGTCACGCCGTGTGACGAGGGAGGGGGGGGTCAAAAATCGTCCAAAATCGCGTGACGTCATTTATGGACGGCCCCTGAGCTGACAATGTCGTTAGCACGCCACTGCTCCAGTCGAAATAAAGATTCTGATTGCGATGATCACCGTGCACAGTAAAACGAGCAAACTGGAACTCACCCCATCGTGCCCGGCACCGCCATTGGGTGTCACGTGAGGGGTGACCCCGTTCGGGCTGCTGCTGAGCCCTCATGGAACAGATCAATCAGAGACGCGAGAAAGGTCCGGGAATGCGAGACGGAGATAGTTTCGAGCACGTGCTGAGAAGAGACGGAGAAGATGTCGTGAGAATGGCTGGGTGGAGATGCCACCGGTGCATGACGGATAGAGGTGGAGTGAGCTCGTTAGGGGGGCGGGGGAGAAAACTCTTTGGTTTTTTCGGTAAAGTCACGTAGGTAAAAAATAAAATAAAAATGAATTAAATCCGTCACAGCAAAATACAGTAATTTTGCTGTGACGGTGCCACTTGAAGACGGAAGCTTGTGTTGCCTCCGAAACGTCGTGATTTAATTTATTTTTATTTTATTTTTTTACCGCAAAAACCAAAGAGTATGGACCCTTGCAGTCACGAAAACTTCTAATCTAGAATTAGGGGATGGGAGTGTTTGGTGCGGTGCGACACGAGGACGCTGTTTTAGTTTTTTCTTCCTTCCCCCGCACCTCCGATTAGCACGGTTGGCTATGTACGGTGCGAAAGAAGTTCTACGTATTTTACGCGACGAGAGAAGAGGTACAGCGTAGAAGTTCATGGGGGAAAGGAAATCTGAACAGCTGACCCCTAAGCAATGGTGAGGGACGTCTGTGTTCGAAGACGATGTAACGATATGGGTCTCGATGTAAGTCTACGGACCTCTGTGTAAGGACAGCGGACCCGACTACAGACGAGGTACGGAGCAGAAGCTCACGGTGCAAGAATACCCGAGCAGCCGAGCGCCCCTCGTGACGACGGGGAACCCGTGCTGGGTTCGTTCGTGCCGCGTGTCGTCTCGTGCGGCACCACGATTGTCTCCGTCACGGCTCGACCCCGTGGGAGAAAGAGAGCCGCGTGTCGGTTCCCCCGAAAGAAGCTCTCGCAGCACGCGGAGCAAACAAACATCTCTCATCGCTGCGGACTCGACGCGTCCACGAGCTGAGTGCGCACGCGGGAGCCGTGCAGAGCAACCGCGGCAATGGAACCTCTGGGCGAGGAGGAGGAGGAGAGACGGCTGAAGCCGCCACCACTGCCGCTGCTGCTGCTGCTGCTGGCGGTGATGAATCATGGGACGTGGCAGCAGAGGCATCTCCACGCCAACGCCGAGAGAGAGAGAGAAAGCGACCGCAATTGTAAAGACGGCCCCAGCGCCGCTTGAGCTTCTCTCTCCGAACAAGCAATTACACCCAAGAGAAAATCAGCACTTTGATACAATTCCCTCCCTGCCTCCCTCCCTGCCTCCCGCACCGAGCCGCCTGCCATCCACTCTGCGTTGCACCGCTGCCGCCACTGCCTGTCGAGTTGAGAATGATTCCGATAATTTACGTAGATGAACGCACACGCGCGCGCACACAAAAGACAAAGGCCCCCCCTATAGACTGCACGGGATGTTGGGGGCAATTGCTGTTAGCGAGTTGCACCAATGGTGGTCGACACGCGCGCGAAGAGATGGGTGGCCAGCACCACGCTCGGCCGCCTTTGTCTCGCCAGTGCCGATGTTTACACACCGCACCAGGTACTTATTTGAGGCTGAGTCGACCTAGGGGAGGCCCATGACCGGTTCAAATAATCGTCACCGGTGTATGCCGTGAGCGCGAATCGAACTCGGGTCGTCGGGTTCGTAGCGCAGCTCGCTAACCGATGCGCCACCGCTCTCCGTGCGCACACACACTCATGTCATCTTGCCGGACAGGTCGCATTAGACCCGGCGGAGGGGTGTGGGTGGGGGGGATCCATCAGTTCATTCGCGAGCAGAAAGCCTCGATCCTCGCGCGTCGCTCCAGCCATCGACAAACTCAACCAAGGCGGCGGCGGCGGCGGTGACGCGCAGACCGCCGACAGCGCTGGCCATCGCGACATTTCATCTCGCGATCAATCACCGGCGGGCCATTCATTTCATGGGCCGAGAGGATCACTGTGGCCCCCTCGTGAGATGGCGCCGTGGCAATGCGCTGCTGCTGGTGGTGCTGGTGGTGGTAGTAGTGGTGGTGGTGGTGGCTGCTGTTGGTGGTGGTGGCTGGTGGTGATGGTGGCTATGGGCTGGGCGTCACACGAAAGCGCGCGTGGAAAGAGGCGTGGAGCCCCGTGGAGTTCAAGGTGGGGCGGGCGGGCGGGCGGGGGGATTCCACGGGGAATCCACACGGACACGGAGGCACCGAATGCCAAGCTCGAGTTCAGATTCTTACAAACGATTAAAAGGTCGAGGAAAAATAGCGCTAATGAATCGCTCTCATCTCCGTCTTTGCCTGCATCTCTCTCTTCTATCATCTCATTACATGTCTGTCCTGTAAGTCCAGTATGTATGTTGGACTTCTTTCGCACCGTACGTAGCCAACCGTGCTAATCGGAGGTGCGGGGGAAGGACAACAAACTAAACACAAAAATCAGTTCTAAATAAATGAGTTTTAATTTTAGAGTCGACATACCTCTCATCTCACCACAGACATCTTCTCATCTGCGTCTCTCTTCTACCGCTGCATCTCTGAACAAGCGTGCCTACGACAGTATCTCTTCCGTCATCTCACGGCGAGTGTATACATCGACAGTGGAGGAGGGGCTCAACATCGCA
The DNA here is from genome assembly GCF_015708825.2 of Lethenteron reissneri. Lineage (NCBI taxonomy): Eukaryota > Metazoa > Chordata > Hyperoartia > Petromyzontiformes > Petromyzontidae > Lethenteron > Lethenteron reissneri. Next base: position 1,955,101 of record NC_083815.1, on the reverse strand, counting down.
TGTCGTGATTCGCCTCCCCATGGGCCCGCGGCAATCACCGCCTATGCAATAAAGGCAGCGGTCGCGACTGCAGCGGGATATCCGCGAAAGCAATTTTAATATTTGGGATTTGCGCCACCACGCAAGGCAAACGCGATGACGAACTCCAGCTGCGTCTTCCCCCGCCCCCCCACTCTCGGATGTTCGGCAGAAGACAAAGGCAGCTGCAGCGGGGATCGAGACGTTCAACTTCACACGGACTGGGCCAAAAAAAGCGCTGAGGACAACGCGGCCACATGGGTCGACCCCGACTCAACTCCACCAGTTGCGCGCGAGGGCCCGACGAGCCAAACGCCGAGGCAGGCCGAGAGGTGGCGGCCAGCAAACCCGCCGTGCACGTGGTCACTGAATGCGCGATTCCCAAATCGTTTACAGCGCTCACGTCTCTGCTGCCCGATGCCCGATGCTGGAGAGATTTGTGACCGTACTTGACCCCCCTCCCTCCCCCTTAAGGTGGTCCAGTGAAGGTTTGGGGAATGGGGCGAGCCCAGGGCCGGGTTGGATGCCGCTCGCCGCCGATGCGAGGCGTCGTTGGTGATGTAACTCGGCCGTGGCCGGTGTTCGGAGTGCAATGCGCTCGCCACGGCGACAGCGCTCCACCTGCCAGCCCCTTTGTCAATCCACTGCCGGATTAAATGCCTCCGCCACACCCTGCCGATCGCGAGAGGCCGTTTGACCGTACTTCATTGCCGGTTGGAAATTAATTTAATTTATTTTCGAATCAATTTGTATTTTACCAGGTAAGGCCCCAACTGAGCCGTCTGGCTTGTTTTTTTCAGAAGCGACGTGGCCACAAATAACGAAGCGGCTTATCGTGTGGCAATTGATAGCAGCCAAATACTATAAACGCATGTTGCTGGATGTGGAGGGAAAATCCGGAGGACCCGGATAAAAATCCACACGACCACGGGGAGAGAGAGACACGCAAACTCCAATTATACATGCGTCCGGGTCTTGATCGAACCGACGACTTCCTGCATACCAGGTGAGGTAGTTAACAGTTCAGAGATCACTCGCCAATGATGTTAGCCGCGCCTAGGAATCGAACTCGTGTCGCCGGTTTCAAAGCGCGGTTGCGCTAACCCACCCGCGCTATCCCCCCCCCCCACGTCCCAGTGTCTTCCGTGTATCCTGTGCGCATTGTCGATGTTGCAACGCAGTCGCCAATCCCACGCGCTCCGCGGCAGATGGACACCCACACAGGCAGGTGTGCCCACAGTAACACACGGGTGTCTGCGCCTCTGGTAATCAGTCAGAGAGACGCTCACTGTTCAACGGGGAGGGGGAGAGGGAAGCAACGTCCCGCGCGTTCACAATTCACGCTTAAATCCGCAGCTCTGAGAATTCTCCCAGACAGCGACATGTTCACACGTCGAATAATCACTCCGCTAACCCTGATTAAATTATAACTGAACCGTGCATTACTTGAGGTTGCTCGCGTTGAGCGATGACTGTGTGAAGCCGTGATGTCGTTACATTTACTCTGCTTATTATTTATGCGGTTTTTTTTAGGTCCATGCTACCGCTTGTTATTGTGAGTATACACCGTCAAAATGCGTACGTCGACCCAACGTCGACCCAACGTTGCCCCAACGTCGGTCCATCGTTGCCCCCAACGTCGGCCCAACGTTGCCACAACGTCGACCCAACGTCGACCCAGCGTTGCCCCCAACGTCGGTCCATCGTTGCCCCCAACGTCGACCCAGCGTTGCCCCAACGTCAGTCCAACGTCGCCCCAACGTCGGCCCAACGTCTGCACGTTCGCCCGATAATTCACCAAATCCCGCCCGCACGACCACTCACCGCGGCTCTGCGGAGGCTTCTGCGTGCGGTCCCGCACGATGTTGATCTCGTAGACGGGGCCGAACTGCTCGAACAAATCCCTGAGCTCCTTCTCGCTCCACGAGCGCGGGATCTGCCCCACGAACATCTTGATGGCGTCCAGGTCGGGCTGCCCCGCCGGACCGCCGTGCTCCAGGGAGCCGTTCATGCTGCCCCCGCCGTCCTGGCCCATGCTGCTCTCGGCAGCGGCGGAGGAGGAGAGAGGAGAGGGCAATGGGAGAGAAGCAGGTGAGTTCAGAAGAGAGGGGTGGCGAGTCAGTGTTTGCACGTCGGTGTGTGTGTAGGGAGTGTAGGGAGCGGTGGCGCGACGGTTAGGGCGCTGCGCTACGAACCCGGCGACCGGAGTTAGATTCCCACTCGCAGCCAACACCGGTGACGATTACCTAACCGGTCCTAGGCTTGTCCAGGTCGACTCGAACTCAAATGAGTACCTGGTGTAGTGTGTATACAACATCAGCTTTGGGAAGGCGAAGATATTGGGGCGTGTCGCTGGCCACCCACCCCCTCGTCAGCCGTGCCGGCCTTCTTGAGTTGCTCGCAAACAGCACTTGCCCCACAAGTCTATTAAAGGCTATACGGGGGATCTTTGTCTGTGTACGTGCGGCAGGGCTGGCGAGGAGGGACACGCGAACAAGCCGAGCGAACAAACGAGAGAGTGAGAGAAGAATAGAGTGCGGAGAGACTGAGAAGGATCACAAAGGGATTGTGAAGAAGACGCACTTAGATTTAGCGAGAGGGACCTGTTGCAATCACAATGCACATTAGATTATTCCACGAGCATTATACAGCCGTTTGTTCAGTTCTCGACGCGACACATCACAGCGGAAGCCGTCCCCCGTTCGAGTTTCAGTTTCATTTATTAGGTATAACCCTTTCATTCAGACGCTGTCTCCCCGACAAACCTGGTCTTCACCTGAGGACGGCTGCTTGCATTGTGGCCGAAACGTCGTGAGAATTATTTTATTATGTTTAATTTGTATTATTTTATTATTTCCCTTCTACGTGACTTTACCGAAAGAACCAAGAAGAGGTATAACTCTGTGAGCCATGCGGCTCCTGACTCGGGTTGCAACCGCAACAAAACAAAAACATGAACAAGAAAACATCTTAAAGTGACTACAGTTAAATGCGCATCTCCCCTCCGCGGTTCCCCTTCGAGCCGAGCCACTAAGACCGCACGCGCGCCACAGCCACTCGGCATTTTAAACGCAACGTAACTGGATTTTCTCTTCCATATCGCCACCCTCCTCTCCTCTATCTCTCTCTCTCGCGCGTGTGCGGGACGTTATCGCAAATTCCTCGTGACAGCCGCCCGCTTGTCGCGGAGGCGGTCCCCGATGCGGAGGCGCCGTTCAAGTGGCCGCCCCAAGTCGCCTCTCAGGGTCCCACTGAGCCGACGACGACGACGACGATGCCGCCTTTCGATTTAAAGCTTTCGTGACTGCAGGGATTCATCTTCTTGGTTCTTTCAGACGCTGTCGCCTCGACAGATCTGGTTTTCACCTGAGGACGGCTACTTGCGTTGTGGCCGAAACGTCGTGAGAATTGTTTTATTATGTTTTATTTTTATTATTTTATTACTTCCCTTCTACGTGACTTTACCAAAAGAACCAAGAAGATGATGCCGCCTTTGTTTGGGGGATATTCCGATCCGGGCCCTGTCGAGCCGGGCCCGTGCGGTATCGGCCGACGTGGCGACGCGATTCCTTTGTGTTTGTATTTATTTGGAAGTTAAAATGTTTTTTTTATTTCAATAAGAGCTCGGTACAGAGCACGAATCGCTACGCAGGGACGGTAGGGTAAGAGAAACTCTGCGGATGTAAGACCCAGAACTCTGTGCTCTTGAGTTGAGAGGAGAGGGGGTTCAGGTGGGGGGGGGGGGAGATTGGGTTCACTGCCCAATTCGAATGTGGATCGCGAGCGGGGATTTTTTTACTTGTCTGTGGGGAAGGCGAAGATGAGGGTGGAAGGACTTAAGTCAGGAAGTAGAGCGAGCGGGCAGAGGAGGGAGGAGATTGCTTAGTCCCGTCCCGTATGAACCCACGGTGGAAAAGTGGCGGTCCCATAAATGTGGCGACTTCACGGGGTCAAACAAATATTCAACTCATCACACCGGTGAATGTGTTGGTGGGGGACGGTGAGCAGCGTTAAAAGTAGCAATGTATTGTTATCAATTCTTGCTCTTGTGAAGGTAAGTTATCTGTGGTTATCAACTCGGGAGTGGAGAAGGCGAATGCGGAGTCCCGGCTGGACCGGACATGGCCCAGGGAAGTCAACATTTGCAGTTTTCGAAACCGTGGCTTATTAATGGAATAAATCGGTGTTCTGACACGCACACAAACCGGGCTATCGCTCTCCCGGCGAGGATGAAAGATGGCAATTTTTGTTGTCGGCATCTTAGGAAAAGCGGCAGCGTTACGCGTCTCAGGGCGCGTCTTCGCACACCCAGCGCCTCGTGCTCGCGAGTCGCGCGTCAAGCAACAGCAAGACGACTTCGTCGACGCAGCCCCGACCCAATAAAGAGACAGAGAGAGCAGCAGCAGCAGCAGCAACAGCAGCAGCAGCAACAGCAGCCTCGAACGCGTCTCAGATGTCGAGTCGTCCCCGCGTCGCCACCTCCGTGAAGAATCAATGTCCACGCGAACCGAATTCGCCGTGACTCGCCCGCACGCTCCTCCACCATTCCGCCTGGACGCGCAGTCCGCAGGCCGCGGACGAGGAGGAGGAGGAGGGGGAATGCCGCGTCACGACACCACAGGGATGAGCGGAGCAGCAACCCCGTGCCCGCCGCCACCCACTCCCGAAACAAAGAAATCGCGCTGATTCTGCGTTGATTCTGTTTGTGATTCTGTGTGATTCGGAGTGATTCTGTGTGTGATTCTGCATGCGATTATGCGTGTGATTCTGCATGCGATTATGCGTGTGATTCTGCGTGCGATTCTGCGTGTGATACTGTGTGATTATGCGTGTGATTCTGCGTGTGATTCTGCGTGTGATTCTGCGTGTGATACTGTGTGTGATTCTGTGTGATTTTGTGTGTGATTCTGTGTGATTCTGTGTGTGATACTGTGTGAGTCTGTGTGATTATGCGTGTGATACTGTGTGATTCTGTGTGATTCTGTGTGTGATTCTGTGTGTGATACTGTGTGATTCTGTGTGATTATGCGTGTGATTCTGTGTGTGATTCTGTGATTCTGCGTGTGATTCTGTGTGCGCGTGCTGTGTGGGCGGTGCAGTGTGCGGAGCGGTGGCGCAGCGGTCAGCGCGTTGTGCTACGAACCCGGCGAACCGAGTTCAATTCGCGTTCGCGGCAATCAACAGCGCGGATTATTACCTGAAACGGTCATGGGCCTCCCCTAGGTCGACTCAGCCTCAGATGAGTATCTGGTCACGATGTGTAAACATCGCCACTAGGGAGACAAAGGCGGCCGGGCGTAGTGCCGGTCACCCACCCTCTCGTGTGCCGTGCCGGCCTTCATAGGTGCTCGCGAACAGAACTTGCCCCAACATTCTTGTGAAGGCTATACGTGTGATGTGTACGTGCGTGTGGATGCCCGTATGTGTGAGCGTGTGTGCTTGTGTGTGCTTGTGTGTGCGTGACCGTGTGCGTGACCGTGTGTGTGCTCGTGTGCGTGAGTGCGTTTCCTTGGGGGTGATGTTTTACCGCAGATTGCAAGAAATTCTCGTAAAATGTCATCAGGCACCAGTGCAATCACGGGACAGATATTACAAACAGCTCGCGCAATTAACCCCGGAGCCTATTCGTCCCTGGGGGCTCGTGGGCTGTTCGGTGAAGTGAGGTTAGGTGGGGTGGGGGAGAAAGCTGCCTTGATCCGGAGACGTGGTGAGATTTTGACTGAGAGAATCCGGCTCTGAGGCTCGCGAAAGAAAGTGAAGTCCAATTATTTTAATTCATCATCGTCATGATCAACATCGCCGCCACGATCATCCCGCGTAAGCCAACTTATTGCCTTGTCGGCAAATTGACCCCGAGGGATGACCTCTCTTCGTGCACCTGGTTCATGCCAATCAATTTCCGGACGAGGGGCCTGCCTACGCTGTGCGGATCGTGGGGGTCATTCAGACTTCATCGCGCCGGTCAGGGCGGTGCGTTGAAGTGGGAAGCGTCGACTGCGGAGCATAGATTTTCAGTCCAACGATGAACTGCCCTTTGCCGTCAAGCCACAGAGCCCCTCAAGGACCCGAGAGCGCCTGTTATGCTGGGTGATCGCTCCCAGCCACGAAAAATCTAGGCTCAAACCCACCTTAACTTCCGATATCTGACGGGACTGGGCGACTTCTGGATTATTTGGACAAAGGCTTGTGCTGTTTATCAGCTGGAAAGAGCAGATGTGTGTTGTCACAGCGAGGGTTTGTAAATAGAGATCAAATTTGAGCGAAATCAAAGAACCAATTTAAACGGAGTGAAAGTTTAGACGGACAGATGTGTGCAGAGTGGCTTACCCAAATGTCTGGACAGCAAAGACTCGTTAAGTAAATTGATGCATCAATTAAATCCATTTCTTTCATCATCATCGTCATCACCACCGCCACCATCATCATCTTCATTATAATTCTTAAGACAAATATTGCCTTGTAGCAAATTGGCCCAGAGAGATCATTTTATTGGTTAAAAAAAAAAGACAGTGATGAGTTGCCGCAGGGAGGGCTCGGGGAAGGAGATCGCGGCAAATCGTTTGAGCGTCCAAAAAGTTTGGACCGATCTCTCTGCATTTGCTCAGTGAAAGCGATATTAGTTATTATTATTATTATAATAATAACCGGTGTGGGATTTGTGAAGTTTGGGGCCCGGTACCGGTTCAGGGCTGCAGCTGGTTCCATTGCCAATGCAGCAGCAGCAGCAGCAGCTTCGCCGATGTATTAATCGACGACGCACTGCTGGGGTCAGCGGGTGGCGTAGTGGATAGCGCAGTGAGCCATCAACACGGTGACCTGGGGCAGCAAGTGGCAGGTCCACACGGAGGGCGACTGAGTAGGAGGGGGGGTGGTGGAGGGGGGTGGAGGCGATTTCCCCGCAGTATCGCCTTCCTCGAGACTTCGAATTTTTTTATTTTATTGATATCTACCAGATAATACATTCAATGATTTAATATCTCTATTGAATGCAGCGCACAAAAAGCTCGCCATTTAGGGACCACCACGAACCTCTCTCGCGGGATTTTTTAAGAAATATAAACCTGGAGACAGCTAACATCAGTGGCGAGTGGTGTCTTTGCCTTTCCTCTTCAACAAGTACTGATCAGTGTGGTGACACGGCGTGGGGAGGCATTCATCCAGCAGTGGATTGACAAAGGGCTGTAATTTTTTTCGTCCCTGTTTTAAAGTCCATATTATTTGTCCTCGTCAAAGGTTATGAGCAGTGGGAGTACACAAGTAAAGTGCAACAGTGGATGCTGCTCCCCACAGCCTATAACACCTGTTACGCTTGATAGCTGAAGCCCGCTTGGCCTCTGTCGAGATCGGGCGCATTCCTGAGGCGATTTGGCGTTGGCTGAGAGGACATCACCAACACCGACAAAGACAAATGAATAACAGCCATTCTTGGCATCGCTTGCTATGAATCACCGAGAGACAGAGAGAGAGAGAGTCATCTAAATGTGTATGGCACGATCTCAACGTCCACGTTGAATCTCTCCAACTTGATAAATTGTTTTCATTAAATTTTTTAGTTTTTACTCTAAACGGCCCTACGCGTCAACAGAACTGCCGATAGCATGGACACCAAATCCGAGAGTCGGAGCAATCCGTCCTTCAGTCCCGTGCGTTTGGTCAGTTCCAAACATGTTAAACATCTATTTTGTGTTTGTTGTTCCACGAAGCGATACAAATCTCGGAGAGGGGAATAAAAGTCCCTCGACCGTAGCTTAGCGGGGAGGGGGCCTGTAAGTCCCTCGCCGCATCATCAACAACGACAACAACAACACACCCCAGAGAGGATGCGGGTGACGAATTGAGAGGCAAAAGGAAACGGCTCTCATACTCTTAGGTTTTTTCGGTAAATTCACGTAGGTAATTAAATAAATATTAAAATAAAAATAATAAAAATAATAGAAGAAATAAAATAATAAATCACGACGTTTCGGAGGCAACACAAGCCTCCATCTTCAGGTCGAACCGTCACAGCACGATTGCTGTATCAAGTAAAGAGGAATCCCAAGAAACCCTGACCTTGTATATATATTTTCCAGTGACGAAAAAAAACCCAAGAGTATGAATCCTTGCAGTCACGAAAGCTTCAAATCTAGAAACGGCTCTCGTTCTTTCCTAAGTTGGCTCGACGAGCCTCAAACCACCGTCGTGCAATGAAATCGTCAGCAGTTTTCCAGCCCTGTGGAGGAGGAAGAGATGGGGGGCGGGGGGAGAGACGTGGGGCGTTTTGTGTGTGTGTGTGTTGTTTCTAAAATTGCTTGGGCTTCGTAAATGAAAGTTGGCCCACCCACCCCACCCATCTGGCTGAGAGAGATGTAGCGGCTCACGGTGGAGGGGAGAGGTCGGTGTGGTGGAGGGGTCGACAAACCGCGCCTCTCATGCCGGCCGGGGGTGGCTCTTCCTGGACGGGCTTCGTGGCGTCATTCACTAAGAACCACGTCTCGGATTCACCACCGAGTGCTTCGCGGCTCTTAGAATATCGAGGTTTTCTTTTCCTTCACCGAATTCGAATTTATTTTCTCTCTCTTCTTGTTGTTGTTGTCGTTGTGTTTGCCGAGCCACCCCCCCCCCCCCCTCTGCTGTGCTGGCGCGTGCGAGGGAGCCGCACTCGCGCGCGTATTCGCTCTTCCCTGCTGCACCTGCAACTGCTGCTGTTGCTGGTTGCTTTTTGTTTGCCGTGGTTTTTTTTGGGGGGGGGGGGGTCGGTAGGAGGGATGGTGGAATTTTGTGTTCGTGTGCAGCAACCGTTGTCTGTGTGTGTATCTTTGTCTATGTGTGTCTCTGTGTGTGTCTGTGTGTGTGTCTCTGTGTGTCTGTGTGTGTCATTGTGTGTCTGTCTATATACTTGTGGGGAGCGGTGGTGCAGTGGTTAGCGCTACGCTGCGCTACGAACCTGGCGACCCGGGTACGATTTCCGCTCACGGCCAACACCAGTGACGATTATCTGAACCAGTCATGGGCCTCCCCCTAGGTCGACTCAGCCTCTGATGACTACCTGCTGTTCGCGAGCACCTATGAAGGCCGGCCACGGCACAGGAGGGGGGGGGGTGGCCCCAGCAGCACGTGCGGCCGCTTTTGTCTCCCCCAGCTTCCACGTTTACGCATCGCACCACGGAACGGCCTTCACCCTACTGCTCCCTCCCTCCCTTCCACAGGCGCGCGCGACGCAGATTTGCGAGCGTGCGCACAACCACGGCCGCTCGGACGAGCGGCTGCATCTTTGGGAAGGGATCCAAGGGAGCGAGCGAGCGAGCACTTTGTTACGAGTCTATCCCCCCCCGCCTCCCCCTCCTTGGCGCGCCGTCAGACTGCCGGCACGCCACGCCGAGCCACGAGTTCCCGTTAACGAGCGCGCTACTACAGCACGCGCGGCGCTATCCACCGCGATCACCCCCCCACCACCCCCCACGGGGAACGTTTGCACCGTGTACCCAATAAATAACAGCGAAGATGCCGACGCGGCGCTGTTTTGCAGAGTGTACCCAAGAGAGGCGTTTGCGGCCACGCCCCGACGCTCGTACGTCACTGAAGGGGGGGGGGGGGCGTCCAAACAGACACGCCCTCGTGCACGTGATCGTGCAGTGGCCGGTTGCATCGAATGCATTTGCCTCCGGCCACATCCAACCCCAATGCTCCCGATGCCGTCGAATCTCTGAATATCGGGAGGGTCAAACCCGCTCAAAGTGCTTTTTGGATGGCCGACGTCCAGGGTTCTGCGGGGTGCTGTAGGCGCGAGGCTTCCCGAGGCGTCCAAGGAGCGTGTTGTCAGCGCTGAGCGTCGCCCCCTCGTGCGCGTGTCGGACGCAATGTGGGACGGTGGCAGACTGCGAGGTTCGCCCATCGCGTCGGCCTGACACGTGCCCTGCCAGTGGTGACCTTGCGACCTCTCTCACGTTTGCACACAAATCGTCGAAGCGACTTCAATTGCACGGATTCACCGATTGTGTGGGTGGTGATCTTTCCCGCTCGCTCTGCTCGTCACAATCTTGAACCCCCCCCCCCCCCCCCGCCTTGCCTTGCCAAGTCTGCCTTGGAGAGGTGCGTTGGGGTTGGTGTGGGGTGATTGCAAGCTGCTGGAAGAGGCTTTACAACCGGGGCTAAGACTCCGCTCGCTCGAGCCACGCGCCCAACGTATGAAACTACGAGCCAACGCAGCTCCGAACAATTCTCAGATTCCACTGCAGCAGCAGCAGGAGCAGCAGCAGCAGGAGCAGTAACAGAAGGAGCAGTAGCAGCAGGAGCAGCAGCAGCAGCAGGAGCAGTAGCAGCAAGAGCAGCAACAGAAGGAGCAGTAGCAGCAGGAGCAGCAACAGAAGGAGCAGTAGCAGCAGGAGCAGCAGCAGCAGGAGCAGCAGCAGCAGGAGCAGCAGCAGCAGGAGCAGCAGCAGCAGGAGCAGGAGGCTCCTCATCGTCCCCGGGGGACAGGGAGAGATGGGGAGCGATGCGGTGATCGGTCGTGGATCATCCGGCAGCACTCATTGCGCGAGCCGCGTGACCGTCGCCAACCCAACCCCCTCACATCGCGTTACACGGCCACCACCACCACCACTTGGCCCTAACAACAACAACATTGAGCTGTAAAAAAAAGATGAAACATCGCGTCGTCCCGTCTCTGATATGTCGGCGAATAAAACGACGAAGGCGTCGTTCTGCGTCCACTCCCACTTACCCCCCCCCCCGCCCCTCCCCACCCCTCCCCACCCCTCCCACTACACCCACGAAGACAAAAGACACAGCCAGAGATGACGCGGCAAGTAGATGACACGGCAAGTAGATGACACGGCAAGGACTCGAGAGCTGCGGGTCGCCACGGTGCACCGAGTTGCGGCCACTGGCTACAGCGACCCGGCCGCCTTGGTCGATTCATGCCGAGTGGACCTACAGGCAGGCCCAACAGAGGTTCGGATACAAATCGCCGAGAATCGAGCCCAGGTTTTGGCAGGATCGTAGTGCAAGTGTGCACATCGGCGATGAAACGCTGCACATGCAACACGAAACAACACCCCAAGAGAGACGTCCACGCAGACCGCACGTGCTGTTACTGAGCGCACATCGAGACTGACGTGTCGCATTCAGGAGGTGATGGTGTAGCTACCACCGTGCCAAGATGCCTATCGTGTGGGGGGTGTCTGTGAGGTTGTACCCGAGCTGATGTCACGCACAAAGACCACGGGTTACCTCATGCAGCCGACGTGGGCTGTTCGGGCAAGTGCTGGTAGCTGCTGATAGCGAGCGCATATTAAGAGCCGATACAGAACTCGCACACACACAAGACAAAGATCCCCCGTATAGCCTTAACAGACTATAGGGGCAAGTGCTGTTAGCGAACACCTATGAAGGCCGGCACGGCACACGAGGAGGTGGGTGGCCAACACCACGCCCGGCCGCATTTGTCTCCCAAGTGGCGATGTTTACACATCGCGCCAGGTACTCATTTGAGGCTGAGCCGACCTAGGGGAGGTCCAGGACAGTTTCAAATAATCGTAACTGATGTTGGCCGTGAGCGGGGTCGCCAGGTTCGTAGCGCAGCGCGCTAACCGCTACACTACCGCTCCCCACACACCATACACACGAAGTTATTGATAGCGTACGCTAAGTTTTTAGTATGGCCGCGGCAGTTTTTGTACGGCAGACGGCGCGTTTCGCTAATTCCTCCACGAAAAATAAAAACATTCCTACGAGCCTGCCCTGGGAATTGAACTGTCAAGTCGGAGCAAGCTGCCTTTGCTGGCGAGGGCCAACTCCCAGGGCACCCACAGCACGCACCACTCGCTCGCCACTCGCTCACAGCCCTCACGAACCCGGGAGCATTTGTGTACCACGACTGCTCCCTCTCAATCAACCGGTCGTCAAGCTGTTCGATAGATTTTAGTGCGTGTGCGATGGTTCTCTTACGGTAAGAGAACATAATTTAATAGACTAAAACATTTAAAAATAACATAGTAGATATAATATGTACAGTATAGTTATAAGGTAGTCATTGCTTTTCTTTAGGCCTTACTTAAAACGGTCAAAGGGGCCTCCAACCAAATTTTGCTTAGGGCCCCCAAAGGTCGCGGGCCGGCTCTGCTCTTACCACATATAGGCAGCATATTGCCCTGATTTCTAGTGGATTTATGAGATTAATTTATTTCGATTTAAAGCTTTCGTGTCTGCAGGGATTCATCTTTTTGGTTCTTTCGGTAAATTCACCTGAAGACGGCTGCTTGCGTTGTGGCCGAAACGTCGTGAGAATTGTATTTTATAACGTTTTATTATTTATTATTTTATTTCCCTTCTACGAGACTTTACCGAAAGAACCAAGAAGATTAATTAATGTATTTATTATAATACGTACTCGTATCATGCCTTGACCCACTCCGGATCAGCCGTGAGGGCTGTTTGACCATACTTCGCCATTCTGTTCGGTGCGGGTCGGTGTCGTGGGGGACCCAGGGCCCGTTCCGATGTCACTGCGACACCGATGTTCGCCGTAAATCAAACTCAAGTCACCGGGTTCACTCATAACGCCGAACCACCCCTCCCTCTTTACGCGTTTGATTAACGCAACATCTAAGCGCCTGACATTCTTACAGAGACTCGCGGTCTCAACAGACTCTCACCAGAAGAATTAAAATATGCCGACGTGTGGCGCAGGAGCTATTGAGTGTGTAGGCGATGCAACTGCACCCGGTAGGGGGTGGGGGTGGGGGGGGGGCACTGGGCTTCACTGAGTACGACTCCGCCAGATTTTAACCGACTCGCCGATTCGGCTCAGCAGCAGTCGCCAGATGCCTTCTGACCTCTACCTCGTGACCTCTCCTTCAAACTTATCTGCAAGGAGCGGCCGACATCGGTTCAGCGTGGTCAGGCGTGGCGAAGACGCCCCACGGTTCACGCACCTACTCCCCCCTCCACCCCCCCTCAGGCATTTCAACCCCCCCCCCCCCCCAGTGCGGGCCCCCCCCCCAACAAAGCCCTCGACTTTCGCGAGACAAATCCTCATTTGTACCGAGCCACGGCATCGAAGGAGGACAACTCCTTGAGAGCCTCGGCAACTGAAACATGAACGAGTTCAAACGACGCCGCCAAATGATTTGTCACGCAGCGACACCACCCCCCACCACCCCCCACTACTCCCCCCCCCACCTCTCGCGTGGCCCCCGGCTAGCGAGGCGACTCTCCGACCAATAGGAGGCGCCCTGCGACCTTGCCCCAGCCGACCAAACTGGCACGCAGCCGAACATCGTCCCCGGAGCGCCAGGCGCGTGGGTTGGGCAGCAGGGCCACGTCCCACGGCACGAGGGGTGCGGGCTCAGCGCTTCCCTGTCGCCCATTGTCGTCCTCTTCCCTCGCCCCTCCACCCCTCCCCGTCCCTCCCCTGTGCCCTTTCGTGAGCCCCCAAGTGATCGTGATGACAATGGTGGTGATGATGATGATGACGATGTAACAACTTTGATCATGTTTATGTTGTTGCTGCCGGCTTCGCGTGTTGGGCCTTTGTGGCCCACGTGCTCAGTCAAACAAAAAAGTTAGAAGGCTGCAAAAAGCACCGCGGTTGTCGCCGTGACAGCGGCGCGATAATTGCTTCTCCAAACACCAACATCTGGCGGCGCGAGTCACTCGACTTCATTACTCCTGCCGCTCTGGTGATTTATCAGTCAGCACCCCCCCCCCCCCACCGCCACCACCGCCACCACCACCAAATCTGCGCAAAGCCCCGCCGCCGTAGCAGGATAATGCCTCGCGTTGTTGAGCCCCCGGGACAACCCGCACCCTCCCCTGGAACGAGGCGATACTTTCGCTCGGTGGCGACTGCTGCACTTTTGGTGGCTCGCGTCGTCGCTGTGTAACGGTGAGACCCTGGGCTGCCCCTCCCCACACACCACCCACCACCTCCTCCATACCACCAGAACTCTCCCGGAACTCTCCCGCAACTCTCTCGACACCGAGAGTCAGGACCACGATCGCCGCGCGTCGTTTTTTTCCGTTGTCTGCCCCCCCCCCTCCTCCTCCTCCACCTGGAACGCCGTCACACCCCCCCCCCCACACATTCCACACTCGCCTTCAAGCGCCTTCTCAAAAGCGACATCTTTTTATTTCACTTTCACTGAGTGGATGTCTGAGCTGGGCCCCTCGACTCAGGGTCCGCTGCCTTCGGGAAAGTGAAAATTGTGCACGTTACAAACTATCATTGTTAGTGTTGTTGTTGTTGTTATAGACGCAGGGAGCAGCAGCAGCAGCCAGGCTCCAGCCACTGCTGGATGAACAAAGGCGGCGGTCACCGCATCATCGTCGCGCGGCGCTTTCAGACGCACTTCTGTGGCCGTCTGGAACGCTCTTCCTTCCGATATCAGGAAGCCACTGGAGCTACGCACTTTTAAATCATCATCATCTAGATTGACAAAATTCATTTCCGTAGAACTGCCTTCCGTGTTTAGTTTGTTGTCCTTCCCCCGCAGCTCCGATTAGCACGGTTGGCTACGTACGATGCGAAGGAAGTTTCAACATACACACACAATGATAACAGTCCACATAGCCGCTACAAAACCCCCCGTGTAGCCTGAGCAGACTGTCGGGGCAAGTGCTGCTAGCGAGTAGCACCCATGGAGGCCGGCACGGCACACGAGCACCACGCCAGGCCGCCTTTGTCTCCCTAGCCGCGATGTTTACACACCGCACCAGGTACTCATTTGAGGCTGAGTCGAACTCGGGTCGCCGGGTATCTTAGCGCAGCGCGCTAACCGCTACACTAGCCGCTACACACACGACTTGATGTAATCGCTCCATCTTATTCCCGGACTATGGCGTGTCCTTCGTGCCCGCTACGTTGATATTTTCAACTATCGGGGTGTCATCGTCCCCCGCAGCGTCGCGTCCTTGAACCCCCGAAGCAACCAGCCACTCGCTTCACCGAACACAACGGGCAACGCGATGGCATCGGCCGGCGTTCTCTTCTCTAAATCCGCGCTCTCCGCCTCGCGACCACAGTGACGCATCCTCCTCTCGAGGTGCACGCGCACTCGGCTGAGATGTTTCACGTCGCTCGACGCGGCTTCAAAGTGGTACGATTTGAGAGATGTCAGCGCTTCCGCACGCGGGCGCAACCTTCTAAAAGGAGATGCGGAAATTACCCGGGGGATGCTTGTGCGTGGTGCGGAGAAAAGGGGGGGGGGGGCAAATGTACGCGCGTGTTTTGTGTATCGTCATGATGATAATGATGATGGCACGGGGATAATTTGCAGCCGTTTGTCAAATTCACTGCTGGATGACGGCCACCCCATGCCGTGTCATTCATTGTGGGTTTGACGGAAATCCCCGCACATGCACGCAGTCACACTCATCACACTCATCACACTCGCACATACAAGACAAAGATCCCCCGTATAGCCTTAACATACTGTTGGGGCAAGTGCTGTTTGCGAGCACCTATGAAGGTTGGTACGGCACACGAGGGAGTGGATGGCCAACACCACGCTCGGCCGCCTTTGTCTCCCTTGTACACATCGCACCAGGTACTAATTTGAGGCTGAGTCGACCTAAGGGAAGCCCAGGACCGGTTCAAATAATCGTTATTGGTGTTGGCCGTGAGCGGGAATCGAACTTGGGCCGCCAGCTTCATAGCGTAGCGCGCTAACTGCTACACTACCGCTCCCCTACACTCGCACGCACAATCACGCCCACACATACATACACACACACATACACACGCACACACACGACCACACATACATACACACACATACACACGCACACACACGACCACACACACTCGCCCACACACACTCGCTCCCACACACAAACTCACGCCCACACTCGCGCACAAAAACCCAAATTATGATCCATGCCGCCTTCCGCCCTCAATGCTACAGCCGCACTAAACTCCAGTAAAGGTTGCGACTGCTCTTTAAATATTACACCTAATTAAAAACCAACAAAACAAGAGGACAAACAAACACCTCGACGCGCCCAACAGAAAGGTGACGTCTTTCCCTTTCCTCCAACCCAATGGGGGTTTACTGCTCCCCTCTCTCTCTTTTGTTGTTGTTGTTGTTCGTAAACAAAAAAGTTTACAACATCTGGCAAGTGCCGCGCTCAAATCCAATACAACGAAGCAGAAGACGAAAAAAACCGCAACCCATGAACCACGCACGTCCCGCTCGTCAGCGCACAGGCGGTGGATGGTGGCGTGTACAGACACACACACAGATACAAAGACAAAGATCCCCCGTATAGCCTTAACATACTGTAGGGGCAAGTGCTGTTAGCGAGCACCTATGAAGGCCGGAACGGTACACGAGGGGGTGGGTGGCCAGCACCACGCCCGGCCGCCTTTGTCTCCCTAGTGGCATGTTTACACACCGCACCAGATACTCATTTGAGGCTGAGTCGACCTAGGGGAGGCCCGGGACCGGTTCAGATAATCGTCACCGGTGTTGGCCGTTTTTAAAAAAAGTTATTTTTTTTATATTACTTATTTATACTCCCAAAGGTGTCCCCAAGAACTTCGGAGCGCGCTTCTTCTAAGGACTCCGAAGGTCACGGGGCTTTGGCCACTGCGCATCTCCCAGGCTGTGGAGCGAGAATTGTTCTGGTAGGAACTTCCTGGATACACCAGCCTACATGGGATTATTGTGTCAGTCCGTCCGTCGTGCAGGGAGGGGCTGGGTGGGGTAGGTGAGGGTGGGGAGGGGCTGGGTGGGGAGGATGGGAGGGGCTGGGTGGAGAGGGAGGGGCTGGGTGGGGAGGGGAGGGGAGGGTGGGGAGGGGCTGGGTGGGGAGGGTTGGGAGGGGCTGGGTGGGGAGAGTGGGGCTGGGTGGGGGGTGGGAGGGGCTGGGGCTGGGTGGGGAGGGGCTGGTCACCCCGTGGTGCCCTTATAAAACTCAACGTTTAACCTACTCATGCCGGCTTGTGCCCGCTCTCACAGTCAGGCATATTTGCGGAATACACCACGCCGCCGTTGACCCTGGCCATTGACCGAGCAACCCAACGTTCCTACCAGCTCCCTCCGCAGGACAATGTGTTTTTGCCTTTGTTCGAAAGACAGAGTTGTTCGAGCTATTCAAGTCCTGCCGTGAATACTCACACATTTAACGTGGCCTTCACTCCCCCGTCTAATTCTGGCCGCATACCTGGAAGGTTGTGTTTATTTCCTGCTTTCCTAACACGGGGCGCATTGGTGGGATCCACGGATAAAACGCGCCTTACAAATGTTAATAATAATGAAGATCATTTTTATTATTGTTCAAGCGAGCGCCATTCACCAGGGCCCGCCTCGCATTAAGGGCATCGCCGCGGCATTCCGTGCCGTCGTATTTCTCATCGCAGTAATAAAGCGCGCGGGTCGCGGCATTGAGAGAAAAACAAAACAAACGCTGGCGAGGTCGCTTCTCACGCAGAAGCCTCGCCGACAGCGAGCCACGGCCTCTCGTTTTTTATAAAGGGCTCAATGAACGAGGATGTGGGTGGGGGTCGGGTCAGGGGAGGTCAAGGGCATGGCAACGTCAAGGGCTGGGGAGGTAGCCCCCGAAACCATTCGCCATCAAATCAAGAGCCAACATTCACCACCCCCCCCCACCCCCTCGACTCTCGTCAAAACGAAATCGGGAGAGGCAAAGGAGCAGCCCTGCAATTGCCTCTTGCGCTTGTCACCTGTGCTGGCGGAAAGGCCTCCACTAGGAGGGGTGGGTGGGGGTGGAGGTTAAGGGGAAACTCTTCGGAGTAATTTGGCCTCGGCTTCCACGCCGGCCAGACGTCTTGGGGGAGCAGGAGGGAGTGCCCACGCTTTACCCCACCGCACGCGGCCTGATCAACTCGCTGCGGTGAATGCCACGGTGTCGAAATGTTAAGTGCCTCACCTGGTGTGCAAGAGGTCGTGGGGTTTCGATCCCGACACTAACGCCGCCCATGTATTTGTCTCTCTGTCTCGGTGGTCGCATAGAATTTTCGCTGGATTCTTCGGGGTGTTTCCTCCACATCTACAATCAGCATCAAGCGTTTAGAGTATGTGGCTGCTGGAAATGTCCACGTGATGACGATAAGCCTTCGACCTCGTTGAGCAATCATTTGTGGCCAGCTGGCTTTTGAAAAAAAAGAGAGCTATATAGCGCAGTGGGCCTCACCTGGTAAAATACAAATAATAGTTTTTTGTTCATTTACAATGCCGGGTGGACAGAGACGGCGGCGGGGGGCACGGGGGGGGGGAAGGGTGGGGCACGGAGGGGGGCACGGGGGGAGGGGTGGTGCACGGGAGGGGGGGCACGGGGGGGCGATGGTGTTGGGGGGGGGGCTACTCACAAGAGGGGCTCAGCCGAGCCGTGGCCGGACATCCCGTCCGACAAGAAGTCCAGCTTGAAGGAGGACGTCATGTCGCTGGCGAGTGATGCTCCCCGAGGTGTCGGTGGACACTCTGAGCTCGCAGCTGCTGCTGCTGCTGCTACTGCACCGTCACACGCCAGACACAACACGGACACAACACGGACACAGATTTCGCTCAGAGACGTTACCGGACTGCTGTGGGCAAATGCGCCGCGCTGACCTTCACGATCGGTGCTCGATAGCAGCGCGTGCAAGAATACAAACGACAAAGGATCAGCCCCTTTCGTCCTCAAAGGCTGTTCGTGTGAGTGATGTTAGCGAGCACCTATGAAGGTCTATATTGTGCACCACGTGGTGGGGTAGGTGGACAGTGCCACGCCCCCGGCCGCCTTTGTCTCCTCGGTGCTGATGTTTTATACGCACACCGCAGCAGGTACTCATTTAAGGCTGAGTTGACCCAGGGGAGGTCACCTAAGACCGGTTTAGATACTCGTTACCGATGCGGGCCATGAGCGGGAATCGAACTCGGGTCGCCGGGTTCGTAGCGCAGCCACAGACATGAACACAATCACACGAAGACATTCCCAAGATCGCCCTCGCTCTATCGCTCTCCCAGTAACTACAAGGCGCTGGCTCTGTGTAGTGGATATAAGACACGGGACAGGAACATTGTTCTCAAGGAGGTCAGAGGAGACATTGCCTGGGCTGCATGAAGCCCTGTGTACGTGCCTTTAACACAGCTTCAAACTCTTGCCGATCAGCCCAGAACACACGAAGCCAACGTGTGGATCGAGACGATAGGAGCCGTTTGTTGATTTGTTTTGGGGGGCTTCTGCATCTTCTGTAAAGAGCTGCCTCCGTTGTAGACACGGTGGCGAGATGTTAACTACCTCGCCTGGTATACAGGTGGTGGTGGGTTCGAGCCAGACTCCGACGCCTGCTGGTATGTTTTGAGTTTGCACGTGTCTCTCTCCCCGTGGTCGCGTGGGGTTTTCTCCGGGTTCTCGTGTTGTTCCCTCCACATTCAGAATGAACAACACGCGGTTAGAGAATGTGCCTGCTCTACATTTCCACGTGATGAGAGGCCACTTCGTTGAGCTATCATTTGTATGCCAGGTCTCTTCTGAAAAAGAGCTACATAGCTCAGTGGGCCTTATCTGGTAAAGTAATGAAGGGTAATAGTTTCATAGTTTAGCGAGCCTTTCGAGCGTGCGCTGAGCCGCCCATTGTGCACCACCACGTGGGGCCATCGGAGAGAGAAATCCGCCGAGTTGGCAGCTGGTGACTCTCTGGTCAACACCTGGCACGGGGATGTCACACGCGGGCACCGCACGCGCGGCACAATCAACAACACAGCGTGACGAGGAGGGGTGAAATAACAAAAAGTAAAACTGGGGTGAGATGTATGGGAAATCTGACTTGCGTGGGATTCTGGCCGCGGTGAAAGTTGTGGTTCCGGGCCCCGGCTTAACATTTCCACATCAAATGTTTGCTGGGCAGACTCGAGAAGGTGGCACTTGACAACGAGTGGTGGCCACAGCGAGTTTGTATACTGGGTGTGGTGTGCCGGGAAGGTAAATACGTTCTGACTTAACCGACTCAAGACAGACTTGGATGTAATTCGGCCCTGGTGAGAAGTCGTGGTGAGGAATGGGAAGAGGACGAGTGAAGTGGGTCAGGAGTCGGGTCACTCAGCCCACACTACTGATATCCTCGGTTCAAATCTGGGTTTCAGCCGCTGGTAATTCATGTTAGTTTGTAGGTGCAGTGGGTTGATGATCTCAACAATGCCCGCACACGCAACACTCCCCACCTTCCCCCGATCATTTTAAACTGGAATTTGCACTCAATTTGACTTAAATTTCAGCTCTTAGAATACACAAAGTGATTGCCGTGCGACTATTTATCGGTATACGGGAGAGAGCAGCACTTCCTAACCACGTGGATAAGATGCCACTTGAAGGGATCTCAGACGTGCATCTGTGATATCTCTTTCAGCGAGCCGTTCTCCAACGCCGAGAGCTCTGGACAGACACTCGTTCATCGTCGTGGCAAGGCGGCGATGGTAAAGTTAGAAGGCAAAATTAGTCAAAGATGAAGGTTGGAGTCATTGCCATCCCATAATTATGCAAATTCCACTTCATGGAGGGCCCAGTTTTGAATCGTGCCATGTTGGAGAGCTATGCGTCTCCACCTGTGGCGCTATTGCCTTCGCTCAGCAGTCGAATTCATTTTCACGAAGCAAAATAAATGTCACTCCTAACGAGCATCAAAGAAAAGTAACTATGCGTTTGATCATGCCCCTGATTTACTCAAGTAAGACTTTATTTTCTACTTTCCAGGAGGCTCCTGCATTCGGATGCTTGGTCAAAAAATTTGCGCGAGTTTGACGCCAACATTCCTGTGGTTCTTCCTCCGCCAATCCAACGAGGTTGTCTGTACGCACGTTGAACTTCCTTCGCACCGTACGTAGCCAACAGTGCAGAATCGGAGGGGAGTTTACGAAGATACAACAGTTGCGCACTTGCCGATGGATCGAGCGAAACTCCGACCAATAAACATCACCGGCGGGTCAGGAATTTCCACGTCTGAAATGTACTCGGAGCTCCTTCGATGCATCGGTACCATCGCGCAAATACGAATAACAACATCCGTGTAACCGCGACCAGTCTGGTGGAGGGTTCATGACTGCATTAACACTACTACCATCACGTGGCCTAAACTTCAACTAAAAACAAATATTCGCTCAGTACTGGCGACGAAAACCTGAGTTTCTGTTCACCCGAAATGAGTTGTCGGCATGATGGAGTAAAACCGGAGGACCTGGAGAAATCTGCCTCGCAGACGGAGTGGGAGCCACTCCGCACTGTCATACATTATCAGTGGCGTAGTAACTACATCATCAGTGGCGTAGTAACTACATTATCAGTGGTGTAGTAACTACATTATCAGTGGTGTAGTAACTACATTATCAGTGGCGTAGTAACTACATTATCAGTGGCGTAGTAACTACATCATCAGTGGCGTAGTAACTACATTATCAGTGGTGTAGTAACTACATTATCAGTGGTGTAGTAACTACATTATCAGTGGCGTAGTAACTACATTATCAGTGGCGTAGTAACTACATTATCAGTGGTGTAGTAACTACATTATCAGTGGTGTAGTAACTACATTATCAGTGGTGTAGTAACTACATTATCAGTGGCGTAGTAACTACATTATCAGTGGCGTAGTAACTACATTATAAGTGGCGTAGTAACTACATTATCAGTGGTGTAGTAACCACATTATTAGTGGCGTAGTGACTACATTATCAGTGGCGTAGTAACTACATTATCAGTGTGTAGTAACTACATTATCAGTGGTATAGTAACTACATTATCAGTGGCATAGTGACTACATTATCAGTGGTGTAGTAACTACATTATCAGTGGTGTCGTAACTACATTACCAGTGGCATAGTAACTACATTATCAGTGGCGTAGTGACTACATTATCAGTGGTGTAGTGACTACATTATCAGTGGCGTAGTAACTACATTATCAATGGCGTAGTGACTACATTATCAGTGGTGTAGTAACTACATTATCAGTGGTGTAGTAACTACATTATCAGTGGTGTAGTAACTACATTACCAGTGGTGTAGTAACTACATTATCAGTGGTATAGTGACTACATTGTCAGTGGCATAGTAACTACATTATCAGTGGCGTAGTGACTACATTTTCAGTGGTATAGTGACTACATTATCAGTGGTATAGTAACTACATTATCAGTGGTGTAGTGACTACATTATCAGTGGCGTAGTAACTACATTATCAGTGGTGTAGTGACTACATTATCAGTGGTGTAGTGACAACATTATCAGTGGCGTAGTAACTACATTATCAGTGGTGTAGTGACTACATTATCAGTGGTGTAGTGACTACATTATCAGTGGCGTAGTAACTACATTATCAGTGGCGTAGTAACTACATTATCAGTGGTGTAGTAACTACATTATCAGTGGCGTAGTAACTACATTATCAGTGGCGTAGTAACTACATTATCAGTGGTGTAGTAACTACATTATCAGTGGTGTAGTAACTACATTATCAGTGGCGTAGTAACTACATTATCAGTGGCGTCGTAACTACATTATCAGTGGCGTAGTAACTACATTATCAGTGGTGTAGTGACTACATTATCAGTGGTGTAGTGACTACATTATCAGTGGCGTAGTAACTACATTATCAGTGGCGTAGTAACTACATCATCAGTGGTGTCGTAACGACATATCGCGGCTCCTCCTGCCTAATCACATCATCACAGAAGTCGTCGTTGTTTGACACTGTTGATGAAAACAAATCTCGTGGTGCTCGTCAGAGGGGTGCCCCAACGCGTAGCATTGACCACCAACGAGGGTGGAAACCTAGGCTCGTTCCGCTACTGGTGATGTTGTCTTCATGTTGATCTCGGATATGCAAAAAAAGTCAACGTATTTTGCGCGATAATGGGGAAGGACCATCGTTCGAAATGCCACACATTTTATTTTAAGGCCACACATTGTTAGAGACAAACGTGTTGGGTTTGTCAGTTTGTGTTCTGGCACCACTTGCAGCAGCGGCATCGCCAAATAATCTGTTTGATCGTGAATAGATTCCGTTAAGTAATTGGATATCCCAGCTCTGCGCCAGTCACCGCACACACGATATGGTTTCAAGGAGGCATAGGCAGGATCCAGCAGGCTGTCTCTGGCCCAACACCTCCGTTTACCTAGCTCAATTGTAATTACCGGCCATGGAAGTGAAGTCATTATGGGGACGGCCATAAAATTGGCTGTACCTCAGCGGCTAATTTGCCCTTACCGTTCCATTGAGCGTTTATTGTATCATCCTCAGCCTGGCACTGCTAGTGACATTCCATTAAAATCTTTTAGCGATTAAGTGCTAAATGTGTCGAATGAAAAGATATTCCGCTCGCATTTTTAATATCAACCCATGGCGAAAGAATTATGGTGAGTTTTTTTTTCTCTTCTTCCTTTACGGCAGTGTTGATTTTATTTTTTTCGTTACGAGCAAATTTTATGCGCCCGGCAGGGAAATTCAGGAGCGTGCGTATAAAGAATTGAGCCACAGACAGCACGATCAGTGTCCAACTGTTGCTGGGGTAAACCCTGGTTATAACACAGGTACATTTATCCGAAAGGTACTTGGAATCACCAACGTAGAATAGAATGCCTTGCATGGTAAAGAGAAGTAATATTTTGATTATCTCCATTATGGGACCGGCGAAGAATCGTTGCCGATGACGAGCGGCAACGAATCGGAATTACTTTGAGAGACGCAGGGCACGTGGATTAGAGAACGCACGCAGGAGGTGAATGACATCGTTAAAGGGAAGGAAGCGAGTTCGGGACAGCCCGCGCCGCACATCGTCGACGATAAACAATCACGTGGCAGCCAGGGAATGGAATTCTGTCTGCGTCCCAGAGAATGGAGCGATGGTGACATCAGCTCGCGCTGCGCACTTGCTGAGCGGATTGTAACATCGCAGCATCGTGAGGGGCGATGGTGGTGGTGGTGGCGGCTTGGGGAGAGACCCTCATCGTTCAGAAGTGGATTGAGCGTGGTGGCTGCTGATTCTGCTACTCCTGCTGCCGATGATGATTAACGACCGACGTTTAGAGTCGAGGTTATTCGACTTTCCTTTAGGAACCCGCCGATAGGTTGCCGTGCATTTTCAGCCAGCTCGTCGCACGTGGAGCAGCGTTAGTTGTTCGTTGCCTTCCTCCAAGTAATCTTCGTTTGCAGCCAAGATCAGTCTCGTAAGATTTTGACGCCGCGTTCTATAGGAGTGCCCGCTCGCTATGACCAACGATCACGCCGGCGGCGTCGCTGCTGCCTGGCAGAATGTGGCGGAGGCGTGCGACCCGCTGTGCCCGGCGCTTGGGCATTGCATTTAAAGAGCCATAAGCCGGCCAAAGCAATAAGGGAAAGGCTCTGAGTCAGCATCGACTTAATAAGTTTTGGTTGGGTAGCGGCAGGATGGCACAATCGTGCAACGTCTGCCTCGCAGCGAGAACAGCCTGGGTTCGATTCCCGAGTCGGGCACCTTTTTGTGTGGCTTCTTAATGGGTTCTCCGATTTCCTCCCATGGATGGAGAACAACAACAACAACAACAAACTCCACACAATCTCACTGATGTCGGCCACAACATCCCAAAATACCCGCAGCGTATTACTCAATGGGGATCACACAAGGCAGGAGAAACATTGCCCCGCAGGACTCTCCTGGAAAGGAGCCTTGAGACTCAGTGAGACTTTCCTGGGTTAGCAAGCGCAATATTATAATCATCTTGCGCGGTGGTCAGGGTGGAAAACGTGGCCAACGGTGCCTTGCGTCTGAACTGACACGGCCTACATACACACACGCACATAGGCACACACGCACGTACACACACATACATACACACACGCACACACACGCACACACAGCGATTCCCCGTATAGCCTTTACCAGAATGTTCGGGCAAGTGCTGTTAGCGAGTAGCACCTATGAAGGCTGTCCAACACCACGCCCGACTTTCTTAGTCTACCCGATGCGTTGGTTTAAACAACGCACCAGGTACTCGTGTTTAAGGCTGAGCCGACCTAGGGGAGGTCCAAGACCGCTTGAAATATCCGTGAGCGGGAATCAAACTCGGGTCGTGTACAACACACATGCACACACACCCACACATGTACACATACTCACACCCACGTACAACCACGTACACACACGCACACACTCACACCCACGTACACACACGTACACACACGTACACACCTACACACACGTACACACACTCACACACGTACACACACTCACACCCACGTACTCACACCCACGTACACACACTCACACCCACGTACAAGTACACACGCGCACACGCGCACACACTCACACCCACGTACACACGCGTATGTGTAGGTTGCTGTGGAGATGCTCTTTATAAATTTGATTCTGGCGGGAGGGAGGCTAATAGTGGCAGCTTGACCTGTCTTCACTCATTCGCTCAGTCACACAAACAAAGACACAGATCCCCCGTATAGCCTCAACAGACTGTTGGGGCAAGCGCTGTTAGCCAGCCCCTATGAATGGCGTAACGGCACACGATGGGGTGGGTGGACAGCACCACACCCGGCCGCCTTTGTCTCCCGAGTCGAGGGTGTTTACACACCGCAACACGTCGACTTCGGGGAGCCCCAGATAATCGTCACCGGTGTGGGCCGTGAGCGGGAATCGAACTCGGGTGGCCGGGTTCGTAGCGCAGCGTAGCGCCAACCACGACACGACCACCACTCCACGTCCACACACACACAATCTACATTCGAGTAAACACAAGTCACACACTCGCTCAAACACTGCTGTACATCTAAATTCAGCTATTCACGGGAAAAAACACAGATTTGAGTCCGAGAGTCTTTACCTGGATTAATATATAAGGATATAATAACTATAATATAATTAATAACTGTGTAACAAAAAAACTGTTTTGTTCCTGGGTAGTAAGTGTTATTTTCTAATTGCTGATGCCTTAAATTTACAGAAAATCGTTATTATTGCCCACAAACTTTGCTTTTGTGACCAGGACAGTGATAGTTTGAAATTTACCTATTTTCAATGAGAAATCGTGGTGTGCATTTGTGTCATTCCTTCACGTAAATTTCTGGTAACAAAAGCAAAGTTTGTGGGGAATAATAGCCATTTTCTGTAATTTTTAGGCATAAGCATTTAAAAAATAACACTTACTACCCAGGAACAACAATCGTGTTACAGAGTGATAATTAGTAACATTACTATAAATGCTAGTTATTATCAATATTATGAAATAACAATAATTATAATATCTATAAACAAACTCCGCAACGGCACCACCTTCTCTTGCCGACTGCCACTGGGGAGGAGCGAGCGCTCTGAATCAGCGGCCGGGACAATGGAAGCGTCGTGCGCCGGGACATTGCATGGCTTCTGTCGACGAGGGGAAGAGACTCAGCACCGTCATCTCCTGGTCACTCCTCGCAAGCACCACGCCTACAGCACCTGGCAAGCCCTACCGGTGGTCGTGGTGGTCACCCATACAAGTACCAACCAGACTCTGAAATTCACTGCTGATAGTTATCAAAACAATTATTCACAAGCACGCGATGCGCACGCGTGTTCCTGCAGAAAGTTGTAATACTATTTCGTGCCGTATTTGACAGAGATCAACCCCCTTTAACGATCGGCTAATACGTCCTCCCCATCCCCGCTTTGAATCGTTTACCGGGCGAAACCCGTAACGACATAACGCGCACAACCCTTAGACACCGGGCCGCGGACGAGAAAACGAAATTCCCCTGGAAAAAAAAGAATTAATGAAGGATTTGTCTGGGCATTGCGAGTCATAGTGGGAGCGCAGCAGGTCGTGTCAACTAGCACTGACCTCATGTACCGAATATCACAAAGCGGTGCGCTCCACGCACAGTGCTAGAGTGCGTGTGCGCGTGCACCCGCGTGTGCGCGTGCACCCGCGTGTGCGCGTGCACACGCGGGTGCACGTCGGAGCGCACGCGTGCGACAGTGTGTGCGAGTGTGGGGAGCGGTGGTGCAGCGGTTAGCGCGCTGCTCTTCGAACCCCCGACGAACCCGAGTTCGATTCCCGCTCACGGCTAACACCGGTGGGGATTATCTGAACCGGTCTTAGGCCCCCCCCCCGAGATCTACTCAGCCTCCGATGAGTGCCTGGTGCGGTGAAGTAAACACCGCCACTCGCGAGACGAAGGCGGCCGGGCGTGGTGCTGGCCACCCACCCCGTTGTGTGCCGGGCCGGCCCTAATGGATGGTCCACGCACAGCGCTTGCGCCCCAACAGTCTAAGGCGTTTAAAGAGGGCGGTGGGGGGTGGGTTGGGGGGTTGACGAGGCACAGGGGATGCAGGCTGCATTACGGGTGGCGCTGTAGGTGGTGGGGCGTGCGTGTGTGCGTGTGTCCGTGCGTGTGTGTCCGTGCGTGCCTGTGTGCATAGCGTTTTGCTTAAAACTCGCGTTTAATGAGACACCTAACCTTTAACGCTTGCCTTTACAAAAAAGAAAATCGGCAGGAATAATTCGACTCTAAATTGCAAAGGTACCGGGACCGCGTTATATATAGAGAGCGCGACGTTTATTTATTTATTAAGAATACTTACTTCTTGCGCCCACCCCCACTTTGCAAATGCAGTCGCCCCACCAGAGGCTGGGATGATTACGCCCGCACTTTTTTGCACTCACCAAAGACAAAGAAACCCCCCATAGCCTCAATACACAATTGGGGCAAGTGTTGTTAGCGAGCAGCACCTGTGAAGGCCAAACACGGCAAACGATTGGGTGGGTGGCAAACACCAAGCCCGGCCGCCTTTGTCTCCCCAGTGCTGATGTTTACGCAAACCGCACTAGGTACTGAGTCAACCTAGGAGAGGACCAGTTCAGATAATCGTCCCCGATTTTGGCCGCGAGCGGGAATCTAACTGGGGTTGCCGGGTTTTGTAGCGTCGTGCGCTAACCACTGCGCCGCCGCTCCCCCATTTTCATTCAAACGCGCACACCCACACGCGATGCGAAGCAATGCAACGTGGATTTATACAGCATCTGGACACAAACGCAAGTGTGTTGACCTTTTTCTTGGTTCTTTCGGTAAAGTCACGTAGAAGGGAAATAATAAAATAATAAAAATAAAACATAATAAAATACAATTCTCAGATTTGCGAATTGCATTTTATTCTCAGAATTGAGAATTATATTTTATGATGTTAAATTTTTATTATTTTATTATTTCCCTTCTACGTGACTTTACCGAAAGAACCAAGAAGATGAATCCCTGCAGTCACGAAAGCTTTAAATCGAAATTTGTGTTGACCTTGTTTTGCGCCGCACGTAAGCAACCATGCTAATCGGAGGTGCGGGCGAAGGACAACAAACTAACCACACAAAACGCAGTTCTATAGATATTAGTTGTCAATCTAGATGGTTTCAAACTGCATAGCTCCAGTGGCTTCCTAATATTGGAAGGAAGAGCGTTCCAGACGGCCGCAGAAGCGCATCTGAAGCGTGCGATGCAGTGGTCGTCTTTGTTGGATGACGAGCCAGAAGCTGCTGCGGGGAGAGTTAGGAGAGTGTGTGGAGGGGAGTAGAGTGAGATGAGAGGGGAGAGGTAGGAGAGTGTGTGGAGGGGAGTAGAGTGAGATGAGAGGGGAGAGGTAGGAGAGTGTGTGGAGGGGAGTAGAGTGAGATGAGAGGGGAGAGGTAGGAGAGTGTGTGGAGGGGAGTAGAGTGAGATGAGAGGGGAGAGGTAGGAGAGTGTGTGGAGGGGAGTAGAGTGAGATGAGAGGGGAGAGGTAGGAGAGTGCGTGGAGGGGAGTAGAGTGAGATGAGAGGGGAGAGGTAGGAGAGTGCGTGGAGGGGAGTAGAGTGAGATGAGAGGGGAGAGGCAGGAGAGTGCGTGGAGGGGAGTAGAGTGAGATGAGGGGGGAGAGGCAGGAGAGTGCGTGGAGGGGAGTGGAGTGAGATGAGAGATAGGAGAGTGCGTGGAGGGGAGTAGAGTGAGATGAGAGGCAGGAAAGTGCGTGGAGGGGAGTAGAGTGAGATGAGAGACAGGAGAGTGCACAGATGGGCGTAGCCTGGAATCGAACTCAGGCGACAGGGTTCACGCGCAACTGCACCGCTGGGCCTAATCCAACCACTAACCCCCACCTCAGGTGCATTGACCGCTTTTCAGTGTTGATGTTCACAGCACGGCCATAATTCACGCTCTGAGAGCAATTGGGCATAGCGAGCACTTGTGCTCTGTGCTTGCGGGTCATTAGCCGAGCCCTCTGTGTCGCGTTAGCAGCAGCAGCAGCAGCAGATGTCCCCCTTTGCAACAAAAAAAAAATCTTTGACCTCTACTCTACCTCATCCGAGATCATCAACTGAGACTTGCGGGAATTGTGGCCGCGGCTACTTTGCCAGAAGTCCAGAGGTCATTTTTGCTCCTCGAGATCAGGACGCGCGGGTGCTGTCCTTTCCAATTGGGCGTGAAACCTGCCCCGGTCCCGCGGGCGCTCGCGAGGCCATCGGTAGCCGTCCCGACGTTCATCCTCGACGTGAGATCGATACCCGTCTCGCAGCGGTTGGCGGTGGCGGAACAATAGGCGGAGAAAAACTTCGAATTATCGCGCAGCGGAGTCTAATTTACGGAGTCGCGCAATGGTTAAGGATTCTTTGCCCCGGAGATCGATGCGAGGGGACAATGCGAGACCCTGACAAAAAACGTTTTTTGGAATTGTCGAGGAGACAATTGCGCGGGTCGCCGTGCGCTTCGATTCAGACGGGGTCGCGACGTCCGATAATCCCCCCGGCTTCATTAAACCCGCTTCTTCGCGATGTGCGTCTTTCTCTCTCTCTCTTCTTCATTCCGCTTTCAGCAAAACTACGACGGTGCCGAAATTCAATCAAGTTTCCCCGCGTCCGTAGTTCAGCGGCCGAGCGCGGGCCAGGTGAAGCGGAGGCAACGACAAGGGCCCCCCGAATTCGCGGAAATGGCTCCTTGTTACGAGGCATGGATAATTGCGCGGCTGCTGGAGACTGATTTGTTTGTGCTGCTCCCGCGGTCGGGCGAGCGAGTGAGTCGTCGTTTTTTTATTTTTCTTTTTTTTCTTTTTGTTGTGTTCTCATGCCGGAGCAAGGAGCTCGATCTCCCGAGAGCGGCGAGTAAGAGATTCGTCCTGTGCTCGGCGCCACCCAGCGAGGACATTCAATCTCATTTCAACACGACTCCGACTTGATTTGCACCGTAACAAGACATTTGTATTATCCCGGTACATTTTTTCGATGGCATCTCTGAGATCTCGAACTTTCAAGTCAAACCAGAGGCCAAACATTGGTGGGGTCAGCGGGCGGGGGGAGGAGTGGGGCTCATCTCATTTGCCGGCTCCACCGTAGACGCCTTGGCCGGTCTCGCAAGTGGCGACTGGCTACGGTTACGGAGTCATCGGCTCCCCCCCGCCCCCCTCCCCCCGGCAACGGGTGGGAGGGGGGGCTGCTCATCAGCCTGCGGGCTGCGGCCCAGGGGGCTGGTCGGCACCGTCCGCGTGTCGCGCCGCGTTTTTCTTACTTCTCCCCCCCCCCCACGTGCTCCATCCACCCCGCCCCCCCCCCCCGAAATCATCCGCCCGTCGCTCCGCTGGGAGGGAGAAAGCGTGAGCAGCTGCCCTCGAACGGAGCGGCAAATTAGACAGGGACTTGTCACGGGGGCAGGAAAACTTGAAAGTGTGAACGCTGCCGCCGCTGCTGCCGCTGTTTGTGCCCGCGGTGTCTACAGCAGCCCCCTCGGGCGGGTGCACAGACAGAGATGCCTTTGATGTCCCCGCAGAACACAGCCCCCACCCTCACCTCCACCCTAACCCCCACACACCTCTCACCCTCACCTCCACCCTAACCCCCACACACCCTCTCCCCCACCCTCACCTCCCCCCTAACCCCCACACACTCCCCCTAACCCCCCACACACTCCTCCCCCCACCCTCACCTCCCCCCTAACCCCCACACACCCCTCCCCCCTCACCCTCACCCCCCCCCTGCATCGCGAGCGCGCGCGTGACCGTGCGTGCGTGTGGCAGTAGGTCGACTCAGCCTTAAATGAATACCCTGGTGCGGTGGTAGAATTCTTTGGGCTGGAGCCGATATTTGAGAAATCGCACCGAATGTCGCTGCCGTTGATGCTGCTGATGCTGCTGCTGATGCTGCTGCTGCTGCCGCTGATGCTGCTGCTGATGCTGCTGCCGCTGCTGCTGCTGATGCCGCTGATGCTGCTGATGCTGCTGCCGCTGCTGCTAATCGTGCTGCCAAGCTGCCTGGTGCGTGTTCAGATTCAACCGCTTGTCAGTCAGCACGGTAACCTGCGGGAATTTTTGTCCACGCGCAAGCTGCTTCTTCTGGCACTGTGCAGCGAAACGTCGGACATCGTGCCGAACAACAACAACAACTACACAGGGCGCAAACCCAGCGCGTGTCGCAGAGCTCGGTCGGTCTCGGAAGCGAAACAGAGGGGTTGATCCTGGTTCGGCAAATGGATGGGAGACTGGCTGAGAAGAGGCCACCAAGTGTTGTGGGATTCGATGGCAGGAGAGCGATGGCCTCGTCCCTCTGGGCGTGGAGGGCTGCTGAGTGTGATGCCCTCGTACGCGACGTCGCTTTCCTGCGGGGTTCTCTGCCTTTCTCCCACTCCACAAAGACAAACTCTCGTTTCTTGAATTTGGCGAAAACACCCCACTGCAGCAGAGCCCTCCCTCCTGAAGAAAAGTCTTAATTGAGACTCAATGAGGCTCTCCAGGGCAAATAGTTTATTGGTAAAAGTTTTTAAAAATTTGAATTATCATCTGGAGAGACGAATGCTGGGCTATTTAATTTTATATTTTGAACGCCAAACTATACACAAACAGTAAACATCTCTGAAGCCACACTAATTGGCGTAAGAGTCGCTCTGATTACTGCAAATAATTAAACCGCACACAGTTTATCGGCAGCCATGATCGATCCACTGCAAGCTACAGCCACGCTTTGCATTCGCACGGAATTATAAACTCACACACTGAATTGAAACGTAGTAATTTCATTAGTACGTCGTCATTGCATGAAGGCGTGAGCTTTCTTCACACGACGATTGCCACCCGAGTGCCGCTTGTCCGAGAGTTGAAACGATGCCACTGCCGAAGTTGCCCCGCAGTCGTCGGCGGCGAAAGTTGGACGGAATAAATGATCAACAACAACAACAACCACCACAACAAACGCCACGTAGCCCAACCCGAAAAGCCGCACTTCAATACGCACGAATGGACAACTCGAATAGGTCGGATCTCCCAGAATTCTGGCTTACTTGAGACCGGCTTCCAGAGACTTTTTCTAACCCCTGAAACGGAGCGATGCGCACGGGACGACGCTTCGCTCGCCATCCACGCGTACAGCGCGCGCGAGCGCGGTGCGGAACTGATCATCACCATCACCATCTTCTTGGGAGAGGTCTACTTCCCGATGCAACCATTGATTTATCGATCCACCCGCGGTCCATCTTTCATTGTCTTTAATTACCGCGGTGGTCTCAACGGGAACGGCGGCTGTGAGAAGAATAAAAAAAGCAGCAACCATCTGCTACCATTTACTGCTCCCGAAGCAAAGAACAACAACAACACGCACCACCACCACCACCACCCCCGCCACTACCCCGCCGAACCTCTCGCTTTACAGCACATAACTCTCGAACGGGTGCATTAACGTCACGCAGAGAACACGAGAAATATAAAACCCTCCGGAGGAAAAGGGTTTGAAGGATACAGGAAGGATAAAGGTGTGAGCGAGTGAACGCAACCGATTTCGGAGTTGCGAGCTTCCCGAGATCCGACGAGATTGGGCGCTTCGCAAGGATGACTTGTTCATTGGTTTTGTACCCAACTATCTCTAAATCAGCTCAAGCCTCCCGTGAAGCACGTGACTTGTTCCTGACCACGCCCACTATGAACCCCCGCCCACTGCGAAAACAGACGCTGTTCCTCCATGCAGCTCACTTCGGATCGCCCCTTCCATTCTCTCTTCCTTCCCTCTCATCCTCACCACACCCTCACCATCCCCGACATCATTTCCCCCTCTTCCTACTCCTCTTCCTGCCCTGCGCTCTTCCTCTCTCCCTGCTGTTCATCTTGAGTCCTGCCCTCATCGTTGCCCGTCTCTGGCACTTGCGTCCCCATAGCTGCCCGTTCCCACTCAGCTTGCACCCCCCCCCCCTAAACCCCTCACCCTAACCCTGCCCCCCCCCCTCACCCCCCTGACTGCTACCCTTTCGCGTACCAGGGCTCGACTCCCCTTCCTGTGGTGCGGTGCCACGGGTGCAGAGGTTTATGTAATTTCATCTGCACCACCTCTGTCCTATCGAGAGAAGTAATAATGATGGAAATAAAACAACAGATATATCACACACACAGGGCTGTGATGAGAACACGCGACAAACTCCGCTTTCCGACTCGTCAAACAAACTCGGCTTGATCGAGGCTGACGTGAGCTGGTTATGACTTGAGAGTTTGTTAACAGAGCGAGAGGAGACAGGCACTGTGAATATTGACTGGCGTGCGCTTGTGTCTACGTGAGGGTGTGTTTTGTTTCCGTGTGTCTGCCTCTTTGTGTGTATATGTGTGTGTGCGTACCTACGGGGAGCGGTTGTGTTGCGACCCGAGTTCGATTTCCGCTCACGGCCAGTGACGATTAAATGAACCGGTCCCGGGCCTCGTCTAGCTCGACTCAGCCTCAAATTAGTACCTGGTGCTGTTTGTAAAGATCGTTACTAGGGCGACCGTGCGTGGTGCTGGCCACCCACAACCTGGCGTACCGTGCCGGCCTTCATAGGGGCTCGCTAACAGCACTTGACCCAACAGTTTGTTACAGGCTATACGGGGGATCTTTGTCTTTGTCTGCGTGTGCATGTGATGTGTGTGTGTCTGTCTGCACGAGTTGGTGCGTGATAACCTCAATCAATGGCTTTTTCCCAAACTACGTCAAGTCAGCTGCGAGTGGGTCCGCTCACGGAGCCACGTGGCACGTGACTGGATTCCCCGATGGAGTTACTCGGCCCTGTCATAGGAATGTGGAATGTCCACCACTGGCTCAAGCCTGTAAACGAGAGACGACCATCCCGCCTCAATGTTCTAGTGAGCGACCGATCACTCTGCCCGAATGGCAGAAATACCTTGACATATCTATGCATCTCTCAATCTCTGCTATGGCCCCGTTAGTGTTCAACACACTTTGAGTATCTCACCGTTTGGGCGAAGACCCCAGGGCCGGCTCAGGACACGCTGCCGACGGGACTATGTCCCCAGGAAGAGCTGGAGTCTGTCGCCAGGGAAAGGGAGGCCTGGACCGCCACTACTCAACACGCTGCTGCCACCGCGACCCTCAACAGGACAAGCGGACTCAGAAACGAACGAGCGAACGAGCCGTTTGAAAAAAACAAAAAGTCGTCGTTGCCCTTGAGCGGCGGCCACTGCACGGGCGACGTCGACCAACCTGCACGTGTCACGAGCCCCGCGACCCAAGGTGAAGACACAAGGGCCGGAGACTGTCGGAGCAGATCACAAAGCCTGCTGTGCGTCAAATGGCGCAACAGCCGAGCGATCCGGAAGATCGGCAGGAGCGGTGTTAGCGAGGCGTGGTGCCGGCATCAAACTAAACTGTAAGGAGTAGTGTTTTCAAATCTAGAGAAATGTTTTGTTATTTTACCAGGTAAGGCCCCAGTGAGCTACGTAGCTCTTTTTCAGAAGGGCCTGCAAATGAAAGCTCAACGAAGTGGCTTCTACCATCGTGTGGAAATGTACAGCGGCCACACGCATGATGTTGATTCTACACGTGGAGCGAAAACCAAAGGACACGGAAGAAAAAATCCCACGCTACCACAGGAGAGCGAAAGACACGCGCCAGGGTCGGGATCGAGCCCACGGCCTCCTGTAGACCAGGCGAGGTGGTTAACATCCCCTAGCCACCGTGGCCCACGTCCAGCATCAACTGCTTCGGCCGCGATGACCTCTTGACCTCGAGGCGTCGTTGAACCTGGGGTGGCGTTTGGGGCCGCAACAACGACAGAGAGACAACCCCGGGGGTGTCCAGCCTCCTCTCCCGTCACCGCCGCAACACAATGGGAATGCTTTTTTGGTCTCGCATCGATGTCTAGCATCGATGCGTTTCCTCACAAACGGCGGCATTCACGTCTCCTGCCTTTTCCAATTCTCCCTTCTCTCCCTCCCCCATTACTTCCTTTATTTTACGAGTAAATAACCGCTGACCTGGAGCTCATTAAGAAGCTGTGTCTGCACATAGTTCCAAAGTGTTGTTATTTCCCTCCCCGCTCTTGCTGCTTGCTTGCTTGCACAAGCGAAGCACATTTGGATGATTATGGAAGAGTTTTTTTTTTAAAGAGCCGGAGATTAAACAATGCATTCTCCATTTGGCCCGCAGCCCCACGCGCCGCAGATAAATGACCACCGTTTAGTAGAAGAAGCGAAGTGAATCTCCGTCTCCGCCACGGAATCCTCTCCGAACATCGAGCGAATGGATTCAGAGCGCGAGCGGGCGTGCGAGCGAACGAGCGATGGGCCGTTTAAAATGTACGCGGAGACTCCATAGGCCATGGCAATGCAACAAATAAAATAAATACGCCCGATCAATTATAAATGAATATACAACTTTTCAGAGCCGCGCACACTAATTGATGAAATGTACTGAAATTAACGCGGCATCTGAACCTAACGCACGCCCCCCCCCGCCCCCCCGTGATCACCGCGTGGATCGGCGCGGATCGCGTTGATTAGCCGGGCGCTGTGGCGCGCTCAGCGCGGCGCAGGCGAACGAGACGACGACGCGGACGAGATGGACGAGATGGACGCGACGACGCATCATTGAGGCACTCCCCTGGGGCTCGCGTCGCACGGGATCGCGCGCCTTTAACGAAGTGGAATGGGCCCCACGCTGCCGCCTCTCGGGATGCCGCCGCTGCCGCGTCTTTTGGCTGCTGACGGGCAAGTTGCGAGACAGCTCTTCTTCTTCTTCTTCTTCTTCTGTCGTTCGAGACATCATGTCCGACGTTTCGCCGCCATGCGCTGCGAACTTTCGTCGGAAACTGCACTGGACTCACGATTAAGTGGTGCGTTCCTCAAGAAGCTCCCGGCACGTGGGGCGAAACGTCGGACAATCGTGACCGAACAACAACAACAACGCGTCGGAGGGCTCTGCAGGACTGCCACGAAGCCCTACGCAGTAGCAGTTCCACAATCTTGTACTTACACGTCGGACACTTTTAAAGAAAAGCTGTGATCATTAGTTTAATCGTGAAATTGGGAAGAGTTACCTCTACCGATCAGCACTCGCTTTCACATAATGATAGTAAAAAAAAAACAATCCCTCCACGTGGCCCACCTTCCTCGTTGAGCAAGACACGCTGACGAGACCCCCAGAGCGCTGAGATGAAAGTTACCTTCCACGCACGCTGGGGCTGACACACAGCGGGAGACGGAGCCGTTCAGCTTCACGCGCGTGTCGAACCCTCGCCAAGGAGCTCTAAAACATCATCACGCCAACTCATCCGGTCGTCATCCTCGCCAGCGGCAGCTGCGGCTTTTCGCTGTCATCGAACAAAGGCGGCGGTCACAGCATCGCGCGGCGCTTTCAGATGCGCTTCCGCGGCCGTCTGGAACGCTCTTCCGTCCGACTTTAGGAAGCCACTGGAGCTACGCACTTTCACATCATCTAGGTTGACAAACTAATTTCTTTAGAGCTGCTTTTTGTGTTTAGTTTGTTGTCCTGCCCCGCACCTCCGATTAGCGCGGTTCGCTACGTACGGGGCAAAAGAAGTTCAACATACGTACCAAAAAACCCATTGACGTATAATCCCATTAACAAGCCACGTTTTACAAAAACACACCACAGATGTCGTCGCCCGCGAAACTAAAATTATGCCCCGTGCGACCGTGCGTATCGTTCGAATGGTGATGACATTTTGACAGCGAGTGTCGCCTAATACGTGGAACTGTCCTGATGAGGACAACGATGAGGTGTGACGTAGCGAGATGACGATGACGACGATGACGACGACGAAGACTCGTCAGCTGCGATTCTACACAGCCGCTCGGCGCGTTGCGGGGGTTTTGAATTTGTTTCTGCTTCCAAAACAATATCTGCATCCTTCAAACCGCCCCCTCCCCACACATCTTCGCGCACAACAAAAAATTCGCACGAAACACACTCGATCACAAGGGTCTGGGGAACTGTCCACCAGCACAGCACGTGAACGCAGCTTCTTTCACCCCAACAGTCGCAGGAAACCGGCACCAGCTCCAAGTGAAGCTGTCCCTCCTCCTGCTCCTTCTTCTCCTCCTCCTACTAAGCTACGAGACGCGTATCTTCATGATCGCTCGTAGGGCCTGGGACTCACCTGCACAGGCAGCCCAGCACATTAGACCGCACACAATGGGGACGTGACGGACGGGGCCGGCTGTCGAGCGAAAAGTCTTGCACTCAACGTTTCGTGGCCAAATCACCCAGAACGTGAGAGCTCGGAGGCTAAGCAAGTCCGAGCCTGGATAGCGATTGGATGGGTGACCACTTTGCACGCCGATGTTGCTGTGGGTTGCGAGGTCACGTGGCGTGTGCAGCAGATGGCAGTGCAGCAACACTCTACTCTACTTCTATGCTTCCACGTCTAAGCTCCCACGCTTTCACCAATACCGCACTGACCAGCGTGGTGAAGTATGACCACACAGTCCCACCCGGCACAGCGCATGGCGTGCCGAGGCCTTCGTCTAGCGGTGGATCAGGAAAAATAAGAGTCGCACACGCACGGTGCAAGGGACACCACGGTGGCTATGATATGTTAACTCCCTCGCCTGGTATACAGGAGGTCGTGGGTTCGATCCCGACGCTGACACCTGCTGCTGTATATTTGGAGTATGTGTGTGTCTCTCTCTCATCATCACGGTGGCTAGGAGATGTTAACTACCTCGCCTGGTATACAGGAGGTCGCGGGTTCGATTCAGACCCTGACGCCTGTTGCTTTATATTTGGAGTTTGCGGTGTCTCTCTCTCATCATCATCACGGTGGCTATGAGATGTTAACTACCTCGCCTGGTATACAGGAGGTCGTGGGTTCGATTCAGACCCTGACGTCTGCTGCTTTATATTTGGAGTTTGCGTCTCTCTCCCCGAGGTCGCGTGTATTTTTCTCGGGGTCCTCCGGCTTTTCCCCTCCACATTTAGAAACATGCGTTGAGAGTATTTGGCTGCTATAAATGTCCACGTGACAATAAGCCACTTCGCTGAGCTATAATTTGTGATAATCAGGTAGCGTCTGAACAACAAGCTATATGGCTCAGCGGGGCCTTACCTGGTAAAATAAAAAACGAAATAAAATATAACTCTAGCACCTATGTATGTGTTAAGATCTTGATTTGAAACTTTCGTGACTGCTGGAATCCATACTATTTGGTTCTTTCGGTAAAGTCACGTAGGTCTAGAATAAAATAAATCACGACGTTTCGGGCGCAACACAGTCGTCCATCATCAGGTGAGTGTGTTGAACTCATGTTGCACCGTACATAGTCAACCATGCCAATCGGATTTGCTTCGCTACATCCCATGTTAATCCAGAAAGCTCGGTGCAAGAGTTTACCTCTTAACCGCACGAGATGCGTTGTGTCTCTGCAGACTCAAGCATTGTTCATCATTTACATGTGCACGACGAGCCAATGAAATCGGGAACTGAAGCGTTAAACCCCGATAATTAATTGAGTCGTTGGGTGCGAGCTGTCAGTCTGGGCACATCAGTCCTCTGGACGTGCGTGCCAGCCAGCGGAGGTTATCGTTCACCTGTTACGCGTTCATTGGAAATGACGCCCAGCTGCGTTCACCAAAGGCGACCTCTGTGTAGCAGAGTCAACACGCAGACAAGGTCTTATCGCGCCTACCACCCTCTCTCAACGACTCCCCCCACCTCCTCTCCGTGTACGCAATGCATGCGCGTCTCTGTCTGTCTGTGTGCTCACAGTGGGGAGCGGTGGTGTAGCGGTTAGCGCTACGCTGCGCTATGAACCCGGCGACCCGGGTTCGATTCCCGCTCACGGCCAACACCAGTGACGATTATCCGAACCGGTCCTGGGCCTCCCCTAGGTCGACTCAGCCTTAAATTAATACCTGGTGCGGTGTGTAAATATCGCCACTGGGGAGACAAAGGCGGTGGGGCGTGGTGCTGGCCACCCACCCCCTCGTGTACTGTTCCGGCCTTCATAGGTGCTCGCTAACGGCACTTGCCCCTATAGTCTGTTAAGGCAATACGGGGGATCTTTGTCTTTGTGCTCACTGATAGCGCTTGGCCCCAAAAGTCTGTTGAGAATATAGGGGGAATCTTTGTCTTTGTCAAATTGTATGCATTTGAAATGGGCGCGCTACCAACCCGGCCACCCGAGTTCGATTTCCGCTCATGGCCAACACCAGTGACGAATATCTGATCATCGGCACGGTCTCGTGTAGGGCTCCGGCCTTCATAGGTTCTCGCTGACAGTAATTTCCCCAACAGTCTGTTAAAGGCTACACAGGGGACATTGATCTTTGTGTGTGATTGATGGTCAAGTGATCAACGCACTCTGTTATTCTCCTGGAAACCTGAATTTGAGTTTCTGGCCATGTTCAGCATTAGTGGTAACTCGTGTGTGAACCTCGACTGGGCCTCCCCTAGGTTAACTTGAAACTCCCTTGCACATCACCTGGAACTGTTCCAGAACATTGTCTATGAACGGAAGATGTGCACCACTTATTGATGAGTTCACCGTGCGTGTGTGCTCCGTTGGTGATTTATTCCGTAATATGGTTTTTGCTCTGATCGCTATTTGGTTCATTGGTGTCCTCTGCGTATACGTTATCGGTTATTTTTTGTCGCTTCGGTGACCCAATCCGGTCACGCTCTTGCAAAACGAGACTCACCCTGGACTCGTGACATCTCACCTGGCCGAACAAAGTCAACTCGAGCCTCTGCGGAGCGATGCTCACGCGCACGGCGCCGGCCGTCTCGTTCTCCCTCTCTTCAACTCGTTCTCCCTCTCTTCAACTCGTTCTCCCTCTCTTCAACTCGTTCTCCCTCTCTTCAACTCGTTCTCCCTCTCTACGACTCGCCACCAATGTATGTTGACACCGCTCCGCCGTGAGCGCGTTCTATTTTTATTACACGCTTTTATTTAACCCACTCCGTCTGTTGTCGTATCCTTAAAAAAAATCTTGCAACCAAATTTTTACCCACTTCCCAATGGGCTATCGACTGCAAACTTGGTATACTTATGTTATACTGATGACAAGACTATATTCTATCATAAAATATGTATATATTTTTTTACATTTTACACGCTTCTATTTAACTCACTCTGCCTGTTGTCGTATCCTCAAATCTTGTAATTAAATTTCAACCGTCTTCCCAATGTCGTATCGACTGCAAACTTGGTATAGGTATGTCATACTGATGACAGTACTATATTCTATCATAAAAATAATTTAAAAAAATGTTTAAACTATCTTTTTTAAGGGTCTATTGTCCACGCTCAACTCACGTTGCCTGTAAATCACCACGGCCCCTTACGCTGTGGCAAGCTGCGGGGCCACTTCCTGGAGTCGTGGAGTTCTGCCATTACGAGTACCGTACATTTCATTAAAGCGTGTTTAAAAAAAAAAAACTATTTTAAAATATTTTATTTCAACACCAACGATGTGTCCTCCTGCGTCCGCGACATTTCGACGTCTCCTACCTCCTGCGTCCGTCACTTGACATCCCCGGAAGCCATCGCGGACGAGGTGATCCCTCGCAAGCGATCCTTCAGGTTGTGTATTTGAATACATCAATACCCCCCCAACAAATACAACGAGTGCAAACTCAGCTCCGAGATGAGCACTTTGGTGCGGCTGGTGACATCAGCACCGCAGAGACGAAGGGCGGTGGAAGGCGCGACATCCACCCCTCGTGCGCCGTACTGGCCTTAATAGGTGCTCGCTAACAGTACCTGCGCCTGCGATTTGTATTCAGGGAATAATACGGCATCCGTGGGTCTCTGCGTGAGCGCGAATGTGCGCCACACATGCATGCATGCACGTGCGAGCGCGCGCTAGTGAGAGGCTCCTATTTTAAAGCGGTGCATTATTCACGCGGTAATGCGGAGGGCTCACTTATTATCGCACGAAAATTGACAACGTTAAACATGCGCTTTGCAAACACAGACGCACGCTCACGCGGAGATCTTCACAGAGCATTGCACCACCACCACCCTCCCTCCCTTCCTCCGCTACCACACCACCCAACACAATCCACACAGACACACACACGGGCGCGCGCGTGTTGCAAGAGTTGGTGGCCTAAATAATAAAATGCGTATTTGTCTGTGCGGCTGTCAAAAAAGTTTGCTCGGAATGAGTCGGGCTGCTTGCATCTCTCATTAGCCCGCGACACAAGCAGCTCCCTCCCCGCTCCTCCCCCCCCGAGGCTCTGCAGAGGAAAGCCATCCATTGCCGGCTCTGGGTGTGTTTCCTTACTGATGACTGGCGCACAGAGAAGAAGCTCTGGGGCAGTCGACTGAGCGGCGCCGAGCGCTCTGCCGAGTCAGTGTCGCCCCCCCCCCCAGCCCCCCCCCCCCCCCACCGCGGAACAGAAGCTGCGACGCGAGCGGTAGGAGGCAGTACAGCAAACAGGTTGCAAGAGGCTGCCTGCTCGCTTATTGTTCCTGCCTTTGGCGACATGAGCCAGCCTACCGCCGTCGATGACTCGACTAGCGAGCATCGTTCCCATCGCTTGCACAGAATCGGGTAATACCGTGACGAAGCAAGTTTTGAAAAAAATTAACCCGTAAAAACAAAGTTTTTCACTATAAATCCTTTATATGCGTGGCGGCTAGAGTCCTCTCGTCCTCTGGCTTGAGATGGCTGCCACCTATGGGTCAGATGATTGTCTGCCACAATTAAGCAATTGGTAATTAAATATTTACATTTTTTCCCTAAACAGTGTCAAATTTTGGAGAGAAAAAATTTCACGAAAATTAATTGTCTCGCACAACGAGTCTGTGTGGAAAATGTCAGCGCGATTGGATCACGGGAAGTGGGATAAAAAACGACCGAAATATTTGCACGGTCCTAAGCAAGCAAGCAAGCACGCAAGCACGCAAGCAAGCAAGCAAGTGAACTTAATATAAAGGATTTAAAAATAGTAATAATGCGCCTCTGTTACCACGTGTGCCGCTGGACGGGAGGTGACGGGTGGGGCTTGGAGACATCATCAGCATCATCTGTACTCGATCCGACTGTGGCCTCTATAGTTTTTGGAGCGCAGCTCGAGGCTTTCTTTTGTAATTTAAAATAATTAAACCTCGTAATATTTTTTTTCGATTTAAAGCTTTCGTGACTGCAGGGATTCATCTTCTTGGTTCTTTCAGTAAAGTCACCTAAAAGGGAAATAATAAAATAATAAAAATTAAACCTAATAAAATACAATTCTCACCACGTCTTTCCGACAGACCTGTTCTTCACCTGAGGACGGCTGCTTGCGTTGTGGCCGAAACGTCGTGAGAATTGTATTTTATTATGTTAAATTTTTTTCATTTTATTATTTCCCTTCTACGTGACTTACCGAAAGAACCAAGAAGACTCATCATATTGTCATTATCAGGCATGAACTATTCTTAGGTTTCTAGAATTAAGGCATGAACTATCCACTGCTGGATGAAGCCCCCCCCCCCCCCCCATCTGTCACACGGACGCGCACGCTATGAAACGATGCCTTCGACTCCGGCACGCGAAGCCGATTTCATCGCTCCATCTCCGCGGCGCATCGACCCCCGGGCGATCTTCTCCCTTTAACTGTCCGTGTGGTTTATTTAGCAGCGTTATTTATTTATTGTCCGCACCGACCGCCGACGATGATTCCGTGTCATCGTTATCAAGCGAAGCGAAGCAATTATCAAACTAGGAAGCGAGGTTGGGCGTGGGGGGGGGTTATCCGAACAGCGATGTCTCATCAAAACTCAATGGCTTCGAACTGTTTTTTGTGCTTGGTTTGTTGTTCTTCCCCCACACATTCGAATGGCTACGTACGGTGCGAAAGAGGTTCAACGTACATACAGCGTCTTGTCCGTTCCCGACAAGCAACAGCAGTCAGAGCCGTACGTTAGACCACGTGAACACGGGCCTGGTGAACACGGCGGCCCGCGTGGCTAAGGAAGGAGCTAATTTATCAGAAAACTCTCGTACGATGACAGTATGAATACGTACACGTGGACGGTAATAAATGAATAAAGCTAACGAAACAAATGAGTGCATTCATGGGAGCGAGCGAGCGAGAGAGAGATAAATAAAACGCTTAGCGTGTGTTTTGACATCAACTCAAAAAGCTCAGGGGTTACGGAAAACATTAATTAATCACCGACTCGCAGATAACAGGCTTTATTTTTATTCCGAATAAACAAAAAATAAATCACAATTTTGCAGAAACAATTAAAATGTCTCACCCTCAAAACAACCGAATGTGTGCAGAGTGAGATCCGCGGTGTCGAGGCGCGTTTCACGAACGGCCTGGCCCGGCGAGGAGAGAGAAACACGAGGAGAGAGAGACACGAGGAGAGAGAGACACGAGGAGAGAGAGAGAGACACGAAGAGAGAGAGAGACACGAGGAGAGAGAGAGAGACACGAGGAGAGAGAGAGACACGAGGAGAGAGAGAGAGACACGAAGAGAGAGAGAGACACGAGGAGAGAGAGAGAGACACGAGGAGAGAGAGCGAGACACGAGGAGAGAGAGAGAGACACGAGGAGAGAGAGACACGAAAAGAGAGAGACACGAGGAGAGAGAGAGAGTCGGAGGCCGTCGGACTGCGAGAAGGGCTGCGTGCAGAACGAGAGAGTGAGCGAGAGAG
Organism: Lethenteron reissneri; assembly: GCF_015708825.2. Lineage (NCBI taxonomy): Eukaryota > Metazoa > Chordata > Hyperoartia > Petromyzontiformes > Petromyzontidae > Lethenteron > Lethenteron reissneri. Next base: position 1,911,266 of record NC_083815.1, on the reverse strand, counting down.
TGAGCGAGAGGTGGGGGTTTACATAAAGCTAAGTTTAAAAATGTAAAAAAATACGAAATTATGAACGCAGCAAAGTGCCGAATACACCGAGCATCTTCTTGTTTCCACCGATCGTAAAAAAAAGAGAAAAAAAAAGAGACCCGAGGAGAGAGAGACACGAGGAGAGAGACACGAGGAGAGAGAGAGACACGAGGAGAGAGAGACCCATGATCGCGCCACGGAAAAATTAAAATTGAATGGAGTAAAAAGTGTTACTTAAACTGTCAACTTAATTTGTTGTTTTAAACTAGCGTTACCGCAGTTTACCGGTAAGATACGATATAACATATCTACGAGACGGCGATAATCGCGATATCAGTTTCCCCTTAACTTTGCTCTTGTATGTTACACATCCTTCGACGCGTCGTTGCGCATTGAATGCACTTGGAGTGCGAATCGGGCTCCGCTCAAAAGCGCTGGCGGCACCTCAGCCCCCCCCCCCAGCGGCAGCTCTCGCGTGCGAGACTCTTCGTGGCCGCTGCTGCGACTCTGCGATCCGTAACGCGGAGGACGCAAAATCCAGCGGGCTACACATTAGTCCGGAAGGAGTTGAACCCAACATGGGTCATGGCTATAGAAATATATTTTACTTTCATTATAATTATTATTGCGAACGTCAACGTAACAGTTGTTTCATACATTGTGTCGGGAAATGAAATGTCATAAATTATTTTTTTTATCAACGTGAACCACGACATGCGATGTTATTGCGCAAAACGGACGATAAGATTACCGTGAAATGTTTCTATGATGCGGCGAGTCACGTGGTGTGTCACGTGGTGTGTCACGCGGTGAGTCGCGCGGTGTGTCACGCGGTGAGTCGCGCGGTGTGTCACGTGGTGTGTCACGCGGTGAGTCACGCGGTGTGTCGTGCGGTGTGTCACGTGGTGTGTCACGCGGTGAGTCGCGCGGTGTGTCACGTGGTGTGTCGCGCGGTGTGTCACGTGGTGTGTCACGTGGTGAGTCACGCGGTGTGTCGTGCGGTGTGTCACGTGGTGTGTCACGCGGTGTGTCACGTGGTGTGTCGCGCGGTGTGTCACGTGGTGTGTCACGCGGTGAGTCGCGCGGTGTGTCACGTGGTGTGTCGCGCGGTGAGTCGCGCGGTGTGTCACGCGGTGAGTCGCGCGGTGTGTCACGTGGTGTGTCACGCGGTGAGTCACGCGGTGTGTCGTGCGGTGTGTCACGTGGTGTGTCACGCGGTGAGTCGCGCGGTGTGTCACGCGGTGAGTCGCGCGGTGTGTCACGTGGTGTGTCACGCGGTGAGTCACGCGGTGTGTCGTGCGGTGTGTCACGTGGTGTGTCACGCGGTGAGTCGCGCGGTGTGTCACGTGGTGTGTCGCGCGGTGTGTCACGTGGTGTGTCACGTGGTGAGTCACGCGGTGTGTCGTGCGGTGTGTCACGTGGTGTGTCACGCGGTGTGTCACGTGGTGTGTCGCGCGGTGTGTCACGTGGTGTGTCACGTGGTGTGTCACGTGGTGTGTCACGCGGTGAGTCGCGCGGTGTGTCACGTGGTGTGTCGCGCGGTGTGTCACGTGGTGTGTCACGTGGTGAGTCACGCGGTGTGTCGTGCGGTGTGTCACGTGGTGTGTCGCGTGGTGAGTCACGCGGTGTGTCACGCGGTGTGTCGCGCGGTGTGTCACGTGGTGTGTCGCGTGGTGAGTCGCGCGGTGTGTCACGTGGTGTGTCGCGCGGTGTGTCACGTGGTGTGTCACGTGGTGAGTCACGCGGTGTGTCGTGCGGTGTGTCACGTGGTGTGTCACGTGGTGAGTCACGCGGTGTGTCACGCGGTGTGTCGTGCGGTGTGTCACGTGGTGTGTCGCGCGGTGTGTCACGTGGTGAGTCGCGCGGTGTGTCGTGCGGTGTGTCACGTGGTGAGTCACGCGGTGTGTCGTGCGCACTCTCCGCATATCGCGGCAGTGCGAGCTCCAAGCGGCCAGTGGGACGTGACACTTTTTTGTCCTTTCTCCGGCACCTCCGATCAACACGGTTGGCTACGTACGGTGCGAAAAAAGTTCAACGCCCACAGATGTGGGGCTGTGAAGATGGCATTCGCTCTGTTTTACCTCCGCTGCTGAAACCGATTCCTCGACACGCACCTTGACCCTTAAGTGAAACGTAAATGTAGCAGAGATTGAGCAAACGCGCCGAGATGGTCCAACATAGAAGCCACTGTTTATTTCTCCTGAGCGATGTTTTGTCATCGTTAAGATTCACCCATTTTGCGACAAGAGTTTGCATCAACAAAAAGCTGCCGGAACGCGAGAAGTGGTAGCGGCTGCGTCCCGCGCAATTTGAAACGAAAGAATACACCTTCTTGGTTCTTTCGGTAAAGTCACGTAGAAGGGAAATAAAAATAAATAAAAAATAATAAAACGTTATAAAATACAATTGTATTTTATTATATTTTTTTAAATAATGTTTTTTTAAATCATATTTTTTTAAAAATAAAAATACAATTGTATTTTATTATGTTTTATTTTTATGATTTTATTATTTCCCTTCTACGTGACTTTACGGAAGGAACCAAGAAGATGAATCCCTGCAGTCACGAAAGCTTTAAATCGCAAGAATACACCTTTGCGTTTTTGCGTGTTGTTATTCCTTTCTCCGAGATTTTGTCCCCGGTATTCATAATTCATCATCGCAATCATTTGATGTTGGCGCACGCAACTTTTTATTTAATTCCTAACCGCATCATGCATTTGCGTGCGTAATGATAATAGGGACAGATTTATATATATTTCTTCGTCGAGAAATAATGGCACAAGTATAAAGATCAAATGATGCTTTGAGTTATAGTCAACATAGGGCCGTCTGCAATTCGTGACGGTACACTACAAAGCCCCGTACCCGCCAAGGAAACCAAAGCAGGATATATCTCTTTGTGAATTCAATCATTCATTCATTCATCCGCTCATTTATTTATTCCCCCCACAACGTAAGGATCTGAAAACGGACGGGACGCGCGGCGAGGGGAGGAGACGTCCCGCGCCACCATCCAGCCCCAGCGCCTGCCTCGTGAAGAGCCGAGAAGAGTCAGAGAGTGGCTCTGATGAAAGGGGACATCACACGCGGACAGCGAGAGGCTTGGCAAAAAATTACACGCTTTCAGGCGCAAAACCACCCCCACACACACAAGATAGAGAGAAGAGACATCATTCGAAAATGTGCGAAGATAACCGACAGGGTTTCTCAGTACCGCGGGGGTGATAATGGTCATGGAGTTGGGAAAGTGGTGGTGGCTGTGGATTACGGAGGGGGGAGGAGGATGATGTTGTTGGTGGTGGTGGTGGCGGCGGATGGAGGGGATGGAAGTGTCGGTGGTCAAGGAGTGAGGAGAGAAAGTGGCGGTGAATGGGGAAGACGGTAGTGGGGTGGTGGTGGTGGCGGGGGAGATGGAAAGGGGGCGTGATCCAATGATTTAACAAAACTGATTTGTCCGACCAAGATGCGGCGGTGGGAAGTCAGTACGTGGGCTAGGACACGCCAGCAAATAGGCTGTGCGTTCTCAAGAGTGCTTCAGAAAATTATGACAGACATTCTCCGGCATTACCTTTCTCAACAAGGGGGCACTTTCAGCTACAGAGGCTGGGAGATAGAGAGAAAAAAGAAACGTGCACTTCACCCCCTGTTATTTCTGTAATTTTTTCCCCCCCGGTTTTTCTTTGTCTCTGCACCACTCGCCTTGCAAGACGGCTGATCGTTATTGTATGAAGTTACGCGTATGAAATGTCATTGTCGCTAAATAGCGGCTGGGTATTGGAGATGTGTACACAAAGACAAAGATCTCCCGTATAGCCTGTTGGGGCAAGTGCTTTTATCGAGTAGCACCTATGAAGGCCGGCACGACACACGATGGGGTGGGTGGCCAGCACCACGCCCGGCCGCCTTTGTCTCCCCAGTGGCGATGTTTTTTACACCACACCAGGTACTCATTTGAGGTTGAGTCGACCTAGCGGCGTCCCAGGACTGGTTCAGATAATCGCCACTGGTGTTGACCGTGAGCGAGAATCGAACTCGGGTTGCCGGGTTCGCAGCGCAGCGCGCTAACCGCTACACTACCGCTACGTACATAGCACATGTGGAGGTCCAAAGCGCACAGTTATGCACGCGGACATTCACATACACGCACGCAAGCGCTCACACGTACGTAACAACAAAGATCCCCCGTTATAGCCTTAACAGGCTTTGGGGTCAAGTGACACATACCCATGCAAGGGTATATTCTCGCGCGCGCGCGCTCAGACATACGCATGCAAGTCCACACACACTTGTGTAAGCAAGTGGAACTTCTTTCGCACCATACGTAACCAACCGTGCAAACCGGAGGTATATCCATGCATGGATACACACAGACAGACAACTCCCTGCATAGCCTTGGGCAGACTATTGGCCGGGGGGGGGGGGGGATGGGTGGAGTACTGTTAGCGAGCACCTATTAAGGCCAGCACGGCACACAAACGATTGGGGCGGCCAAAACCACGCCCGTCCGCCTTTGTTTTCCCAAGCGCTGCTGCCGCTGCCGCTGCCGCTGCTTTATATCGCTCGTGACACTGCCGCAAGCCGTGGCCGGAAATCGAACTGTAAACGTTCGGACTGATAGCGCGGCGTGCTCTAACCACTGCGCCACTCCTCCCTACACACGCAGTACACACATGTTCACATTCAATGCTCGGCACGCACAGACGGACACAAAAGACACCCGAATGCTTAGTCTGTGTGGTATTCTATACACGTGAGTCTGCGAGTGATGTTTACGAAGTAGAGAGTGGTGGTTTGTTGTTGTTGTTGTTGTTGTTTTTATTGCCATTATCCTTGTAACCTTGCTAAAATTCCTAGCCATGCACAATAGCTGCGGCCGTGGCCCTCCCCTAGGTCGGCTCAGCCTGACACTAGTTCTCGAACATCAGCACACGGTGGGTAGGTGGTGGAGGTGATGGACGCATGAGATCTGAGCATTACCCCTTTCCCGAGCGTGCCGTGCACGCCACAATAGACGATCGCTAACATCATTTGCCCAGGCAGCTGTGGAGGCTAAAAGGAAGAAGATATTTGCCTTTAAAAAATATATATATAAAATAAGTAGAAACTATGACAATGCTTCCCTTCGGGAAGGTAAGTGCTGTGCGTTTGAAACGAAACAATCAGCGTTAATGGCTAATGCCTGGCTTTCGAAAACATCACTCAAATCTGCAATGCACTCTCCGCTTCCACCCCCCGACTAAAAAGGTCGTTAGAATGCGTCCAACGTTTTAGTCAAATGCGCGTCCCTCGCTCTGATCCCCCCCCCCACGCACACACCTCAGCGTGCCACTTTCACCGAGATTCCGATTCGTAATTGATTTTCCGCGGCTCTGGGTCTCGGTTAATAAAACCTGAACACGCCTGTGTGTGTTTCGTCAAGGCCCTCCACCGCTTAGACGTCCCCGACTCAGCCCCCAAAACAACAACAACAACAGCAACGCAAATGACAATCTGCCACGCGTACGCAGAGCCGCGTGGCAGCCAGCGCCGATTGCTCCGTCGTGTTTCGCTCGCTCCTAAAATGTTTCCGTTCGACTCGTGGGTCACCGCTCCAAGTTGCTGCTCGGCGCGATGCTGCGGTATCTGCGCTTGCCTAGCGCACGTTCTGATCTTTGGCGCTCTCTCTCTCATCTCTCTTTTTTACGATCAGTGGAAACAAGAAGATGCTCGGTGTAGTTGGCACTTTGCTTCGTTCATCATTTCGTAATTAAAAAAAAAATGTTTTAACTCTTCTTTATGTAAACCCCCACCTCTCGCTCACTCTCTCATATCTCATGTCTCTCCTCTCTCTCTCCTCTCTCTTTTCTACGATCAGAGGAAACAAGAAGATGCTCGATGTATTCGGCAATTTGCTTCGTTCATCAATTTTTTTTAATGCTTTGCTTTACGTAAATGAAAAATTTTACAAAGATTTTTCGCTCTGCTCTCCTTACCCCTTCTTTCTCTCTCTACCCCCCTCTCTGCCCCCCCCTCTCTGTACCCCCTCTTTTCCTACTCCCTCCCCTCTCTCCCCCTCCCATCTCTCCCACTCTCATCTCTCTCCTCTCTCTTTTTTTACGATCAGAGGAAACAAGAAGATGCTCGGTGTAGTCGGCACTTTGCTTCGTTCATTATTTCGTTTTTTTTCAATGTTTTGCTTTATATGCCCCCCCCTTTTTAAATGAAATATTTCACGAAAGATTTCACGCTCTCCTCTCTCTTCTCTCTCTCTCTATCTCCTCTCTCTCCGCTCTCTCCTCTCTCTCTCCACTCGCTCGCACCCACCACGGCCTTCGTCGACACTTGTCGCTTAATTGCAGCAGCAGCAGCAACATTATTATTATTGTACTTGACCTAAGAATTTAAAGTGAGGGCTGAAGCCTTCAACGATGGGGTTGGCCTCTGGCACTTCCAGTAAATAAAATAATACTGGTAGGAACCTCCTGGTTACAGCAGCCCACAGGGGATTATTGTGTCCGTCCGTCCGTCGTGCAGGGAGGGGCTGGGTGGAGAGGGAGGGGAGGGGAGGATAGGGAGGGGCTGGGTGGGGAGGGTGGGGCTGGGTGGGGAGGGGAGGGTGGGGAGGGGCTGGGTGGGGAGGGTGGGGCTGGGTGGGGCTGGGTGGGGGGTGGGAGGGGTGGGGCTGGGTGGGGACGGGATGGTCACCCCGTGGTGCCCTTATAAAACTCAACGTTTAATCTACTCACGCAGGCTTGTGCCCGCCCTCACAGTCGGGAATATTTACGAAATACACCACGCCGCCGTTGACCCTGGCCATTGACCGAGCAACCCAACGTTCCTACCAGCTCCCTCCGCAGGAGGAATGTGTTTATTCACAGTTGTCAACACGGCGCTTTTCGCCTCCGTGGATCGCACCAAATGCTCCACCGTGTCTGGAAAGCAGGAAAAACATCACGAGAACCTGCAGGGCACACGGGCAGAACTCCGCAGGGATGTGAAGGCCACTTTAAAGAGGTGAGCTTTCAAGACGGACTTAAATATATCGAACGACTCTGTTAGTCGTATTAACAGAAGCGCAATGCCCTTCCGAGACCTTGGAGCTTCACTGGCAAAAGCCGCATCACCGAGCCCCTGATTGATCCGGAGCCGCCGATCAACTTCAACGGACTTTGAACTCCACGATGGAGGTGTCGGAATAGGTGGTCCTGTTGGTTCAGAAGAGTAACTATTTCAAGAAGCCCTACGATATCGAGGCCTCTTTACAGGCGCGTAAATCTTGCGGGAGCGTGCGGAATGATATTAAAATAAAAGCAGACGTAGTTTAACAAGCAGAAGTTTTCAGCGAAGCAAAAAAAAAAATCTCTTAAATGTATAACTTGGTGGAGCTGCGGGCAGCAAAAGCGATATTAAAATTAGATTTTGTCCCCCTCCAAAATAAAAATCGAACGCAATGTTCTAACACTGATCGAATCAGCGGGGAGGGGAGAATGTATTTCCAATATCGCAACGTTTACGGTTAAAACTTTTGAAGTAATCTTCCTTCAAATTAAGTCACGTCCACTTGAGAAAAAAAAAAGTCTAAACAAACAGAAAAATAAAACCAGAGTGCACTCCGACGCGCTATTTCGGGTCGTGTGCCGAACGTTCTTGTTCGGCACGATGTCCGACGTTTCGGTCCACGATGTTGGAAGCCTTTTCTTCTTTTGATTCTCCTCAGCCTCGCTTGTTGGCACCGCCTATGGCAGCAGCGCTACGCGAAGCGAGCGGGGGTTTATTTTAAATCACAGTTGCAGAGGTACAGGGCCCATAGGTACAAACTGTTAGGAGACCACCAACAAACAGCGCTGTTGACGGTGTAATAGACACGAGTCCATAGATTCGAGTTCATCTTGGGTCGATGAAGGTTATTGTAAGAACTGGGAGAATATAGACGGTGGGAGTGAATCCTTCCCTTCTGAGAGCCCAGACCCCCACTGCCCCCCCCACTCCCCCCTCCCCCCACTGCCCCCCACGTCCCCAAGTGATTATGACCGCTGTCTGCCCGGTGTGACGCGTGATGACAGGCGTCACACCGTGCCTACAGCATTGCTCGTGCACACTCGCCACTATTCACACCCGCTCGCCACTATTCACACCCACTCGATTCTATTCACACCCGCTCGATACTATGCATACTCCCTCGCTACTACTCATATCCGATCGCTACTATTCATACCCGCTCACTACTATTCATGCTGTTAACCCCCGCATTTATTGGCACTCATGAAAGACGCTGGCAAAGGTCCCCCGTATAGCTTTAAACAAATCGTTGGGCAAGTGCTGTTGGCGACCACATATCAAGGCCGAAACGGTACACGAGAGGGTGGGTGGCCAGCACCACGCCCGACCGCCTTTGTCTCCCCAGTGGCGACGCATAGACACCGCACCGGGTACTTGCGTGAGACTGAGCCGACATGAGTTGAGGCCCAGGACCGGTTCAGACAATCGTCACCGGTGTCGGTGGGGGCCGTGAGCGGAAATCAAACTCTGGAGTCGCCAGGTTCGTAGCGTGGAGCGCTAACCGCTGCGCCACCGTTCCCCACGACACCACACACCACGCACACAAGCGGGCACACGTGGGCCCTGATGTCTGCCGGAGTCAGTGGCGGCGTGTTGGCGCCCCGTCATTTATTTATCGCGCCACCAACCACAGCCGAACGGGCGGTCTCGCCCGTGCGCACGTTCGCACGGAAAGCGCCGATTCGCATGCATGGCTTCACGGAGCCCGGGTCACTTAACCCCGAACACGCGGATGAAGCCAGCCTCACACACACAAAGACAAAGATCCCCACGTATAGCCTGTTGCGGCCTGTTGGGTGCAAGTGCTGTTAGCGAGCGCCTATGAAGGCCGGCACGGCACACGAGGGGGTGGGTGGCCAGCACCACGCCCGGCCGCCTTTGTCTTCCGAGTGGCGATGTTTACGCACCGCACTAGATACTCATACTGAGGCTGAGTCGACCTAGGGGAAGCACAGGACCGGTTAAAATAATCGTCACTGGTGTTGGCCGTGAGCGAGAATCGAGCTCGGATTGCCGGAGTATCAAGCGCAGTGTAGCGCTAACCGACACGGCATGGGACGCTGTTCATCCAGCGGCAGATTAGCAGTGGGCGGAGAATTAACGCAACACAAACGAGTAGCACGTGATCACTTGGCGCCAGTGAAGCCACACGTTTCAGCCCTGAAAAGCGGGGCAACGTCGTCCGCTAGTAGGCGAGCAGCGAAACGAACGAGACAGCGAACGAACGAGAGGGCGGGCTGCCGAGGGAACGAGTGGACGACCCATTTGGCGAGGGTGATTTTTCACGGAGTGATTGGAAAAATGCAACTCCTTAAACAGGTACGGTCACCTGCTCTGAACGTTTGGGGGGGGGGGGGGGTGTGGGGTTGGGTGGGTGAGTGATTGAGTGGAAAGCCAGAGTATTTAACGCATCGCTGCTTATGTGCGCTATTTATTACAAACGATCTGCACGTGGCACCTGGCCGCCACTCGAGAAGGGACCCGCAAACCCCAGCTCATGCATTATTATCGGCGATGTGACGGAGAGACAGCCAGCACCAGCAGCAGCAGCATTGGACCCGGTCGTAGGAATTCAGACAACAGCGGTAAGATTCGGAATCTAAACGCAAGAGACGGAGCCCCACTCTCCCCCCCCCGCGCCTCCCCCCGTGGGTTCTAACCCAAGGAGGTTTCCACCTCGTCCTGGTTTCCCCCCCACCCCCCCCCCCCAGGATCGTCTTCCCGTTGATGTAGCAGAATGCGTCCTGGGAAATGCGTGAAGCCGTCAGTGGCGTCATAACGCACCCACGACGATTGGTGACAGGCAACGCTTCATCCGCGGACCGCGCGTGCACGCGTTTCGTTGTGACGATGCTTTCATCGATTGTCATCGATTCTCGAGCTCGCAGTCGTGCGTCGAATCGCTCGTGTGAGAATCGATGAAATAAAACCCCATTTCAGCCAGGAGTGGCAGCTTCCATTAAATTCATAGATCCTACAATCGACCCTTAAATAACCAAATAGACACCCCCGAATTTAGATAATGTATCGCATCGCCGGAGTAGGTGAATACACGACAGTAGTGACTTGCCTAAGTGACCACCACCATCATTAGCATCATCATAATGATCGGCCATGATCAATCAAACTGCTGGATGGAGACCCTCGCAAAGGCCGTCGCCATCTCTCACGCGCTTTGTTTGATCGTCGTCACGTTGTTTGTGATCGCTCCCATCAGCACGTCCTCTTGGCCGCGTTCACGGCCGACGTGCACACTCAGAACGCGTGGCGTCTCCTCTCACAAACGCGCGGACGGCACCGTTACACGCACACGCAAAGGTGTCCCGTATAGCCTCCAACGGACTGTCGGGGCAAGAGCTGTTAATGAGCACCGTCGCGGCACGCGAGGGGCGTGTGTGTGTGTGTCAGCACTACGCCCGGCCGCCTTTGTCTCCCCAATGCTGATGCCGCTCAGAACCGGTTAAGATCACGTTGATCACGAGCTAGAATGGAACCCTGGTCGACGGGGTCGTAGCGCGGTTCGCTCAAGCACGATGCTCGACTTCCTCTCCTTCAGCATCACAAAGACAGAAATGCCCCCGCATCGCCTGAACAAACCGTCGGTACAAGTGCCGTCGCACGCACACAAAGATCCCCCGTATATCCTTAGCAGACTGTAGGGGCAAGTGCTGTTAGCGAGCACCTAGAAAGGTCGGCACGGCACACGAGTGGGTGGGTGGCCAACACCACGCCCGGCCGCCTTTGTCTCCCTAGTGGTGATGTTTACACATTGCACCAGGTACTCATTTGAGGCTGAGTAGACCTAGGGGAGGCCCAGGACCGGTTCAGATAATCGTCACTGGTGTTGGCCGTGAGCGGGCATCGAACCCGGGTCGCTACACACACACTCGCACACACACGCGCACACACACACACGCACACACACGTGTACACACACACACGCGCACACACACGCGTACACACACACACGCGTACACATACACACACGCGTATACACACACACACCCGTACACACGAACATACACGCGTACACACACGCACACACGCACGCGTACACACACACGCGCACACACACACGCACACACGCGTACACACACACGCACGCACGCGTACACACACACGCGCACACACACACACGTACACACGCGTACACACACACGCGCACACGTACACACACGCGCGGCCGTATGCTTCACACACGCGATGTCAACATACGGCACACAATGCCGACACTGCTCCAAGCCGCATCGTGAACCCGGGACGACTGCGAGTCACGCTTTCATGTGGCGTCGTGCACTATGCCGCGATTCTTGCCCGACGCATTCGACCCGTACCATTTGAAGCTCCGTCTCTCTCTCTCACCCTTTCCTGCCTCGTTTCCAAAGATACTGCATTTGTCTCCCGCTCCTTCTCACACATCCCCAGCCTTCCCCTAAACGAGCCTTTCAACAAAGTGCACCCCAAAGGACTTGCGTGTAGCCTCAGGCTACCAAATGTCCCGGTTTGACCGAACCAGTCCCCCCCACCCGGTTTTCTGAAAGGTTGTCGCGGTGTCCTGAAGCCATGATGGGTGAACCGTCGACAAATGTTTGTCCCGGTTAAAATTAGCCTGGCCTTGATTATTGTTTTTTTACCCTTTTATCTGGCAACAAAACTGACACCTTTTTTACGAGGAGTCATGTTTGCATAGACCACAATACCTGCAGTCATAATGCAAACAAAAAACACAACTCCGATAATGTATGCACTGTCCTTGAAGTTGATTGGTCCACACCCGAGACAGCTTTCCTTAGAGCCTAGTCTCACATGGTGTTGGACCAGATGACGCCAAAAGGTGACCAGATGACGCCAAAAGGCGCCTTTTGGCGTCATCTGGTCCAACACCATGTGAGACTAGGCTCTAAGGAAAGCTGTCTCGGGTGTGGACCAATCAATTTCAAGGACAGTGCATACATTATCAGAGTTATGTTTTTTGTTTGCATTATGACTGCAGGTATTGTGGTCTATGCAAACATGACTCCTCTTAAAAAATGTGTCAGTTGTGTTGCCAGATAAATGGGTAACAAAACAATTATCATATTTTCTACTGGAAGATGAGGCTCCAATGGTGTAAATAGCCTGGCCTTGTACACTGCTCCCGATCCTGGCCCGTTCCACGGTGCGTCAGCGAGCCCGGATTCTCTCGCCAAGTTGCCTAATGTCGAGATTGCATTACGTCTGGCCTGTTGGACGTCATCTCTTTTTAAATCCTTTATATTAAGTTCGCTTGCTTGCTTGCGTGCTTGCGTGCTTGCTTGCTTACGACCGTGCAAATCTTTCGGTCGTTTTTTAACCCACTTCCCGTGATCCAATCGAGCTGACATTTTCCACACAGACTCGTTGTGCGTGACAATTTATTTTCGTGATAAAAATTTTCCAAAATTTTACACTGTTTAGGGAATTTTTTTAAATATTTAATTACCAATTGCTTAATGCTGGCAGACAATCATCTGACCCATAGGTGGCAGCCATCTCAAGCCAGAGGACGAGAGGACTCTATCCGCCACGCATATAAAGGATTTATAGTGAAAAACTTTTTTTTACGGGTTAATTTTTTAAATCCTTTATATTAAGTTCACTTGCTTGCTTGCGCGCTTACGACCGTGCAAATCTTTCGGTTGTTTTTTAACCCACTTCCCGTGATCCAATCGAGCTGACCTTTTGCACACAGACTCGTTGTGCGTGACAATTTATTTTCGTGAAATTTTTCCCCCAAAATTTTCCACTTTTTAGGAATTTTTTTTTCATATTTAATTTAAAATACCAATGTGATACAAAATGAAACTCTTATTCAAGAAAAACAGAAATGAATAATAAAATAAAACCGATGCCACGCATATGAAGGATTTATAGTGAAAAACTTTGTTTTTACGGGTTCATTTTTTCTTCTTCTACGCGTCTGTCCCACTCACGTGGGGGTGTCCGCTGTCCTTGCCAACTTTCTCCACGCTGCCCTGTCCTGCGTCATCTCTCTTTCCACGACTCAGGCCACCACATCGCCCCACCACCTCTTCTTCTTCTGCCTTCATCTTCATCTCGTTCCTTCCACTTGCCTCACCTGCCACCTTCTGACCCACATCAATTCCCTGATGTCTCTCCACATGACCGAACCACACCAGAGCCTTTTCTCTCTCTATCTCTCGCATCTTCTCAGTGATTTCTACCACCTTGAGTCTTCCTCTCACTGCTTCATTTCTCACTCCGCTGTTATTCCTTGTTAAACCCCAACACCCACCGCAAGATCCTCATCTCTGTGACTGCCACAGCTTAGTCCTCCCTCTTTCTCGTGCCCCAGCAGCACTCGGCCCCATACAACAGGAACCGGCCTCACCACCGTCTCGTACACGTTTCCTTTCCACCAAACTGGGACCCTCTTATCACACACCACACCAGTCATCTCTTGCCATTTCATCCAGACGTCATATATCTTGTTAAATCTCCCGCCCTTTGATAAACCCCACTGTATTCTTGGTTCTTGAATAATGACAACAATAATAACATCAACAAATGCTTCCAAACAAAATTAGTGTGGCCTTGACTCGGCGTGATATGGGCAAAGGGCCGTGCTGTCCCCATTCGTACGGAACTGCTGTCCCCCAGTCACCCGTGCTGTCGACTACCTTGCCTCGGTTCAGGTACAGGCTCAAGATCTCAAATGTGTGTGTGTGTGTGCGACTGTCTATGATTAACCGCCTCGGTTAGCTGCGACGCACACCCACAAATGATATTGCCATTTCGCGTTGTTCAATTCCCACGTGCGTCTACGCGTGCCGCTTACGTTGATATGCTTGCTGTGCACGGCATCTTGAGATGCGTTTTCGTATTTAGATGCTATATAAATTCAAATTCCTCTTGCTATTATTATTATTGCGAGATATCAAACACTGTCCTACACACATAGCTGCTGCATCCAGCGCTCCCCTCACCCACTCGACCTATTTTGCGCAAGAGAGTAAAGTGCTGAAAACCGCATCACGAATCCACTTATTTGGCGCTTTGCAGTAAAAAGGAAAACAGAAGAGTGGTTGGAACGAATTCGGCGCGAGACGGTTCAATAAGCGGACCCGCCCATGGCGGAACAGTCACGAATCCCAGCGAGGGCTCTCCTGGGTAGACAAGTACAATGAATACACGCGTCTTCTTGGGTTTTTTCGGTAAAGTCACGTAGGTAAAAAAATCAAATTAATAAAAGTAAAATAAAACAAATAAAAATTCACGACGTTTCGGAGGCAACACAAGCCTCCGTCTTCAGGTGGAACCGTCACAGCCACGACAGCTGTATCAAGTAAATGAGAGATTGCAAGAGCTACCACTCCGTATATATAATGGTTGGAGAGGGGGGAAGTGCCAAGTACGGCACACTTTTTATTAATATGGTAAGGTGAGGCTTAAGAGGGTGAGCCTTTGTTATGGAGAGGTGCGGTTTGTAACTCACACATTAATTTAATTAAAAGTTTTTACCGACGTGACTTCACCGAAAAAACCTAAGAGTATGAATCCTTGCAGTCACGAAAGCTTCAAATCTAGAATGAATACACTCGTCGTCAATGCCACTGTGTGTGTGTGTGTGAGACCTGAAAACTGTGTGTGTGTGTGTGAGACCTGAAAACTGTGTGTGTGTGTGAGACCTGAAAACTGTGTGTGTGTGTGAGACCTGAAAACTGTGTGTGTGTGTGTGAGACCTGAAAACTGTGTGTGTGTGTGTGAGACCTGAAAACTGTGTGTGTGTGTGTGTGAGACCTGAAAACTGTGTGTGTGTGTGTGTGAGACCTGAAAACTGTGTGTGTGTGTGTGAGACCTGAAAACTGTGTGTGTGTGTGTGAGACCTGAAAACTGTGTGTGTGTGTGTGTGAGACCTGAAAACTGTGTGTGTGTGTGAGACCTGAAAACTGTGTGTGTGTGTGTGAGACCTGAAAACTGTGTGTGTGTGTGTGAGACCTGAAAACTGTGTGTGTGTGTGTGAGACCTGAAAACTGTGTGTGTGTGTGTGAGACCTGAAAACTGTGTGTGTGTGTGTGTGAAACCTGAAAACTGTGTGTGTGTGTGTGTGAGACCTGAAAACTGTGTGTGTGTGTGTGTGAGACCTGAAAACTGTGTGTGTGTGTGTGAGACCTGAAAACTGTGTGTGTGTGTGTGAGACCTGAAAACTGTGTGTGTGTGTGTGAGACCTGAAAACTGTGTGTGTGTGTGTGAGACCTGAAAACTGTGTGTGTGTGTGTGAGACCTGAAAACTGTGTGTGTGTGTGTGAGACCTGAAAACTGTGTGTGTGTGTGAGACCTGAAAACTGTGTGTGTGTGAGACCTGAAAACTGTGTGTGTGTGTGTGAGACCTGAAAACTAATGATTTGTGATACACGACGTGTCAGTAAATGGCCCTTCTTAAGAGGCAATTGTGATGCTCTCTACAGAAGAGCCATTGCCCGCAGCGTAGCTTATTATATTCATTAACACGTGCTATGGATTTAATGTGCAATGACGGAAGGGTCATTGCCCGAAACGTCGGCTATGATATATTTGTGTTCCTTTTGAGTCCACGCACAGTATTATTGACGATTGTGTTGAGTTTGTTGTTATTTGTGGTTATGCACCACTGCAAACGAAGCAGCAGCAGCAGCATCACCGAATCATCTGTGTAATACGAGCGCTTGAGAAGATACAAATGAAAATATTGCACAAGTGAGACAGTCCCCCATCAAATATCCAATTATCCAATCGCGTGCGAGTGGTTTTGTGGTTAAAACCCCGGCGTTTGTGTGAGGAGCGGTAGTGTAGCGGTTAGCGTTACGAACCCGGCGAATCGAGTTCGATTCCCGCTCACGACCAACACCGGTGACGATTATCTGAACCGGTCCTGGGCCTCCCCTAGGTCATCGCAGCCTCAAAAATGAGTAGCTGGTGTGGCGTGTAAACATCACCACTGGGGAGACAAAGGCGACCGGGCGTGGTGTGTGCCAGCCACCTCCTCGTGTCGGCCTTCATAGGTGCTACTCGCTAAGGCCACTTGCCCCAGCAGTCTGCTCAGGCTACACGGGGGATGTTTGTCTTTTGGGATGCACATTGTCGCCGCCTATTTTTGCTGGGTGCCCTTTGTAAACGTGCTGTTCTGGGCTCCCCCGTGGCTTTCTCTCCTCATTCCACACCCCCCCCCCCCAGCGCAGGTGCATGGAGGATGACGCCGCCTCTCTTCATTCAACGTTCGGCATCACCCCAAATCAGCCGCCTTTGATTGCTCGCGGTTCAAGGCCCTGCAATCCGTTGTCACCGCAGCGACTGATTGTATATAATTTACATTTTTTTTCACCATTCATTTCATTTTCACGTGCGGGTGGCGGGAGGGAAAGAACATAAAAGAGAAATAAAATAAAAGATATCTGTGTTCATCTATGGGCTGCTGGCAGCGAAAGAAACCCCACAGAAAAGATACCCATTACAAAAATAAACAAGCTATTTTCATTATTTTCGTTTGCGAAGTTATATTTATCATCTGCTCTATCAGATTACGCCGAGACGCGCTAGATTTTCTCTCAAACCATTTTTGTTTCTTTCTACCACTGCAGCAACAACAAAAAAACTCTTACGAGCGTAAAGATTACCACTCAGCCAATTCACCTGCAGCTCCCCTCCCCCTCGGCGTCTCTCTCCCCCATCATCGTGCCCATGCTGAGCGGGACGCCTCATCCCAATGCCCTTCACTCGGCCGTACGCGCAGAGCGGGGTGGGTGGGAGGGCATTGTCCGTGGAACCCCCCCCCTCCCCACCGCCTCACCCCCCACAGAGCGAGACAGCATTACGGGCACAAAGGGCAACCCCCCCCCCCCTGCATTTAACGTGATGCCTGGCAGCGCCTGGTTTCGCCGGCAAGGGCGCGGGGGAGGTTGGCCGGGGGGTTGGGGGGGGCAGGGGGGGCAGGGGGGGGGGGTAGGGGTGGGGGCAGTGGGCTGATCTAGCCAGTGAAAGCTTGGCAGGCCAGCCACTCTGTCCCGGCGTGCCGCCTCGTTAACCGGAGACGTTACAGACGGAGATACCCCGCAGAGAGACAGACACGTGTGGAAATTGCGATGGTTCGCTCACACCCCACTACGCCCCATCCCGCCGGTTGAAATTAGGCACCGTCCCCCACTGCGGTCCCAACATCCCCCCCGCCCCAGCCCCAGCCCCAGCCCCCTCGCCTACACACCGAGCCTCATCTCCGAGGAGAGTGGAGATAGCGCCGAGAACGGCCAGGCGAAGATTGGAACTCTTCGCGTGAGCCACCCAGTCCAAGCAGGCTGCCCGTAGCAGCGGGGCACCGTTGAGCCCACAGTGGGCTCCTAACCCAGAGGTCACCCCTTCCATTTGAGCTGCGGGCTGGGGCTGTTTAAACGATGGTGCAAGTTTCTAAAACCCTCCTGCCCACCGCGACCAAACGCACCCCCCCCCCCCGCCCGCACCCCTGTCAGCTACCCAGCAGTACAAATGGGTTCATCACAGCTTGTCAACTTGGCAGGTCGCGTGCGGTGGGGTAACGTGTTGGTAAGTACCACCTCTTCTATCCACCAAGCACTGGCCAGTCGTCGAAGAGTAGGCCAAACAAGAGCCACTCATGGGGCTCTCTCTCTCTCGACAGCTTCCCTCTCGCGGAGAGCCCATCCGCAGGCAGTGGCGTTTGGCCACGAGATGCCAGGGGGCTGCTGCACCACCGCCCTCGCCTTTGCACCATCCCCCTTCTGGCACGGGCCTCGCTCCACGTGAGCCCAGCGCGCTCACGGGCGAGAGAGGCGGAGCGAGCGGCTGGGGCCTTGGCCGCTCCCCTCCCTCCTCACCCGCCCCCCCGACCTCCCTCCTGAGCAAGCGTCGCCCCGAGGCTGCTGGAACAGCCTGAGGAGTTCACGGCTGGCTACGGGGCTACGGAGCCCGGAGCGCGCGGGTGTGCACCGTGGCACCGGCAATTGCCCCGTGGACCTTCCTACTGCCTCCTCCTCCCACCTCCTCATCCTCCTCTTTGTTTTTCAGCATCCTCCTCATCTACCTTGGTCTAGTCTCATTCTCTTCTTCCTCAGATTCCTCCTCGGCATCATTCTCGGAATGATCTGTTTCTTCGTAGCATCATCATCATCTACCGGATCCTCCTGCCCGTGTTTCCTCTCCTCAGTATCCTAATAAGTTCCTGGGCAAGCACCTCATTCCTGTTTATCCTATTCAGAATATTGAACTCTCTCGCATCGTACCTAGCCAACAGTGCTGATCGGAGGTGCCGGGGAAGCACAGCAAACTCTCCATAAAATCAGTTCAAATGAGATGAGTTTTCAATCTAGATTATTTAAAAGTGCATAGCTTCAGTGGCTTCCGAATATTAGGAACGAAGAGCGTTCCAGACGGCCACAGAAGGGCATCTGAAAGTACGCGATGCTGTGGCCGTCTTTGTGCGATGGCCAGCCAAATGCCGCGGCAAGGATGAGCGGAGTTCGCGTGATGATGGTTGATGTTTATTGATGAGAGGAGCATCAACAATGATGATGATGGTTACACTGATGATAGTGATGTTGGTGATGATTCACCAAAAAGGTTTGTGAACAATTTAAATATGCAAGATAAAAAAAAATGCACCGTGCACTCACAGAATGTCACGAGTACCCACCGCCAATGATTTTAAATAATTCCAGCAAGAGACACAACAACAACAACAACACACAACACTGAGTGTGGCACACACACGCGTACACACACACAGTTAGACAGCCACACGAACATCATCTCAATTCGACAGGAATACCGCCGCGCGCCATCAAATGCAAATAAAACCGTGCCGAGCACTCACTGCAAGTCCTGCTCCGAGAATTGAATTTACCTAACAAAGTGCTTTCGTAAATTAAGGTTCATTCCCCCCCCACCTCCCTGCAAATTCCAAAAAGCAATTTCAAAAATGGTCCCGGAGAACAAAACAAAAGAAAGTCGATCTCAAGCACGGGGCACAGCCACTTGCGTGTGCACGCACCTGCGTTCTTGCAAACATGCAGGTGAGAAGGCACGCGGCACACCACCTGTATGGCGTTCGTCACCAAGTGGCGGTGCCGGTACCACGCGGCGCTTGTGCCAGGCTAGGTGCACTCTGAGGCCACGTGAAGTGTCGAAGGGTCGCTGCCGGCAGGAGGATGTCGCGGGCGAGGCCCAGGTGGTATGAGTCCACGTGGCTGAGACGGCTGGCGCGGTGCACCGCCTGTGCTCAGAAATGTGCCAACTTGCAGCGTTTTAGCTGCCTGCTCGTTGTTGTGAGCGTCGCTTTTGTGCCTTCCGCTGTTGTTGGAGAGCGACTGCCTCCAGCTTCCCACGAGCCTCCTCCACAGAGTCCAACCTTGACACTGATGTTACCAGTTATCGGCAAGTGACAAATCCCTTACTAATCTGCTGTCGGGTGGTGGAGGGTTACGACGCATTTATACTTACGCGATCTAACGCAAAACAGTTCCTTTACAGGGTTCGCAATCATAGAGAAGTTAGGGCATAACTGCGATCGAGAAGATCCGGAGCTTCGTATGGAGCGATAGGCCATATATAAACGCATGTAGAGACAAATATCCCCCGTATAGCCTTAACAGACTGTTGGGGCAGGGCTTTTAGTGAGCAGCAGCTATGAAGGATGGTACACGAGGGGGTGGGTGGCCAGCACCACGCCCGGCCGCCTTTGTCTCCCTCGTGAAGATGTTTACACACCGCACCAGGTACTCATTTGAGGCTTTAGTCGACCGAGGGGAGGCCTAGGAACGGTTCAGGTAATCGTCACCGGTGTTGGCCGTGAGCGGGAGTCGAACTCGGGTTCGCCGGGTTCTTAGCGCTAACCTACACCACCACTCACTACCACCCCACGCACACACACACACACACAGACACACACGCGCGCACAAGTGTGTACCTGCTCGTTCACTCGCTCGCTCGCATTAGCACCTATCGTGTTTAAACAGCACCACAGATGGATGCACTTACACACACGCACACGCGCAACACGCTGAGTGAGTAGCAACGACCCTAATTGGCTGTGATTGTTGTCTTCCACCTTCGCTGCAGAGCCCCGAGTAATTGTGCACGCGGGCGCTCGGCTATGTTGACTCGCGACCTCATTTTGACCCCAAAGTGTAGAAATAAATAAAAGTGTGCATAGTCTGAACACGCAGCGAAAGAGAAAACAACCCCCGTAATAATTGCAGAATATTAAAAAACAAAAGCTATCGCTCGACGTAGACCTCCTCCCCCCCCTGCATTAAGCAGCATGTGTGCATAGCGACGTTTGGAGGCAAAATAACCTCAAGCGGTCACCAGATGTCGCTAGATTGACTTTCTAAGGTCGTCAAAAAAGAAAACGTCGCTAACGGATGTGTACCGATGCAGGATCCTTAAAACACGACCCGAATCACGCCTGTTGGCGTCATCTGGTCCAACACCATGTGAGACGAGGCTATAAGAAAAGCTGTCTCGGGTGTGGACCAATCAATTTCAAGGACAGTGCACATACATTATCAGAGTTTTTTTTGTTTGCATTCCGACCGCAGGTATTGTGGTCAATGCAAACATGACTCCTTGTAAAAAAAAAGGTGTCAGTTTTGTTGCCAGATAAAAGGGTAAAAAACTATTATCAGCTCGCAGAGCGTCACGCAGCGTGCGCTCATACGGGGATGTTGAACTCCTTTCGCATCGTACGTAGCCAACCGTGCTGATCGAAGGTGCGCGGGGTTTAAGGACAACAAACTAAACACAAAAGGCATTTCTAAAGAATGAGTTGTCAATGTAGGAGCATTAAAGCACTCCTGGAATTTGCTCATAAATGTGCATACTCGAAGTCCTCGTCTCAACAAAGTCGCTCGCGTTGTTCGTCTCTTGGTCTGTCTCATCGCGGCAGTCGCCCCAACACGTGGCCGCTTCGTCCGCAGCGAGGCAGTGGCTCAGCCTGACGGCACCGAGCCACGGAGTGGCCCGCGGACTTCGCACGACGGACCCAGCCACTTGCGAGCGCCTTTAAACAAGACCCTATGTTTAAACCAGACCCTAGGTTCCGAGAAAATATCAAAACATGAACCTATCTACGTGAAAAATAAAAAAATAGATCACGACATTTCGAGCGCAACAACGACAACGACAACAAGCAATCGTTTTCAGGTGAGAGAGAGAGAGAAACAAGCCGCTGTGACAGGGCATTGTGTAGATCCGAGAGGGTGAATTTACCGAAAGAACCAGAGTATGAATTCATGCAATCACAAAAGCTTCAAATCAGGATTGAACCGCATCTACGGGGAGGATTTCCACACCACTCAGACGTGACTTCAATCGAGACGATGGATGGAAATTTAGCAATCTTTGGAAGGACGTTGATCAACCAGGTAAAGTGTCAACTGTTGTGTTGGCCGACTCTCTGAGTTGCATTACATTTCTAAGTTTGCTAAGTTTTATATCTTATTTCTTTCTCTCTCTCACCCAGTTCCCTCTTTGAATTTCACCACCACACTCTCGCCCATTATGGCAGCCCCCCCCCCCCCCTTCCTCTCCCTCTCGGATCTATACAGTGTTGGTGTACGGTGCTTTTTCTGCAATATTTTGCTGTCTTTTTTTACATTTTCTGTTTGCACTCAGTCACATATTCACTTTAAGATGTTTTTTGTTCATGTTTTTGTTTTTTGTTTGTTGCGGTTGCACCCGATTCAAGAGCCGAATGGCTCACAGGGCTATACCTAATGAATGAACTTGAACTTGATTGCCTCGTCACAGCGGCTTGTTTCTCTCTCTCACCTGAAGAGGGATGCTTGTGTTGTTGTTATCATCGAAACATCGTGATCTATTATTTGTTTTTCTATCTACGTGACTTTACCGAAAGAACCAAAGAGTATGAATTCCTGCAGTCACGAAAGCTTCAAATCAGGATTATATCTACGTGACTTTACCGAAAGACCCAAGGCATATAAATACATTACCGTTAAACAAACAACGCTTGATAATGTCCGGCATTGTGGTGACAAGAACACGACTCTGTTTAACAAGAAGCTGAAAATTTGCCGGGACAAGTACAGTCAAGTGAATCAACTTATAGTTTAATATCATAAAAAAAGACGTGCTTATGATCGCAGCGGGGGTTATGCAATGCTGGATAGCAAGGGCTAAGGTTGCTGTTTCCGTTGTTGTTGTTGATGTTTTTAATTTGCACTGACCTCCTCGTGTTTACACCCCCTGATCTCCCTTGCAAAGGCAATCATGTACCTCGCCGCAACACCCTGTGGTTCAATATAAAATCTCATCCCTTTATTAAGTTGCACACACACGCACGCGCTGCCGATATGAAAACACCACAGGCACGGCCACTTGAAAATTCGCTATTTACGTCGGCAGCCAAGGAGCATTTTAACTCAATTATTATATATATAAAATATATTATCTTCGTTTCTCTATCACGCACGAGACGCTGTGGGGTAAAACTCAAGCAGTTCCCAGAAAAAACAAATTGGAAGAAATAAATTCCCGTACGAAGATTATTTTATGAAAATTGGGAGTAGGGGGCCGGGGGTGGGGGCAAGCAGCCTCCTAAGTTGGAGCCAAGCAGAGATTATGAAACTGTCGGGAGCCACGCGGCTTTCGGACCAAATATGAAACAAAAGAGCTTCATGGCTCTTCGGATTTATCCAGGACAAATAAAGATTCCGATTCCGCTATCTCAGAGCGGAAACGCCTAAGGGGGGGAGCGGGGAAGAGATGCGTGCTCGCGATTACGTTCGAGGGAAACGGGAACGTGGAACGCGCGCCGATTTCGAGAAGGGACCCGGGTTACTTTCGGCATCATTCTAAGTGTTAAGAAAGCGAGTGGGCTCGGACAGAGGACGCATCAGGGGCAGAAGAGACGGTGGCCGTTGTGTCGGGAACAACGACGGAGTTGGTGAGTCAAGGGAATGGATAATGATCTTCATTTACATGTATAAAGCGCCCTTAAACAATCGTTCCCAGGGCGACCGGGAGTAAGTCCGGCTGAGAAAAAAAAGATGTAGCAATGCAATCAGGAACCAGATGGGTGAGTGCACCGCGCGACCGCGAGAGATGGTGGTGGCGGCTTCGGGAGGGACTTCATCCAGCAGTGGATTGGCAACAGCTGCGAGTTTAACGTAGAAATACACAAATGCCTATATTGCATTGACGAATGTACGTCATGTTCAGGTTCCTGCCTGTCGGAATAATTGCATTCATGCTTATCTCGCCAGAAAATTAATGAGAGCGAGCGGGGAATATGCTAACGAAAATAATACCTTTCGGTTGCTGCGAAAAATACATACTGCATCACAAAAAAACAACAGTAAAAACATTTATAATACAAAAAATTAAGCTGATTATTTTTTGGGTTTTTATTCCAGAATATTTTTCAGTTGTTGTGCTCATAGGTTCACAAGCGAGCCTTTGTGTTACCACAACATTTGTTTTGTTCACTGGGACAGATAATGAGAACCCTCCCGAGAAAATGAATCAGCGTTCAGCAATCTCACAAACCACTTGTACCACGCACAGCCGGACAGCTCTTGCACTTCATCTCCGGGGACCAGGGGCGTGGGACCTTTGCGGATAGGAGCATAGGACCAGGGACCTGGGACCTGACACCTGGGACAAGGGAATTTGGGACCAGGCACCTGGGAACAGGGATCTGAGACGAGGGACCTGACACCTAGGACAAGGGAATTTGGGACCAGGCACCTGGGAACAGGGATCTGAGACGAGGGACCTGGGACCTGGTACCTGGGACAAGGGATGTGGGATCTGGCACCTAGGACCTCGGACCAGGGATCTGGGAACAGGGATCTGAGAGCTGGCACCTGGCACCTGTGACAAGGGACTTGGCACCTGGGTCCTGGCATTTGGAACCACAAATCTGGGGCCAGGGACTTGGGACAAGCATCCGGGGCGAGGGACCTCGGTCCTGGCACCTGGAACCTGGGCACAACGAGCGTGGAATCTGGGGGGTAGGAGCACAGGGCCTGGAACCAGGCAAATGGTACCAGGAATCCGGGACCAGAGGCCTGTGACAAGAGATGTTAGGGGTCAGGAACATGGGACCTAGGACCAGGGGCCAGCGACTGGAACCAGGCATCAGTTGCCGAGGCCCACAAGGATCTCGTGCAGATTGAAATCAACCCGCTTGCTGTACTACCATCGTACCCTGACCATAAGCCAAGAGGTGGCGACCTCGACTCCTGCGGTGAAGGGAAGGAGTTTCACGGACTCGTCTGTGTGATCCATCAACCCTGGGAAGGACTTGCCAGTGGTGGAGCTCTTGGCAACGCAAGGCCCCCTGCCTCGCACCGCGAGAATCACGACTCTCGCGGGAGATGGCACCAGCAACACCGGTTCGCACGCACGCACGTAGAGTCTCTATTGGTGCACTTTTTGGCTAACCGTGCTAATCGGAGCTTCGTTCACGAACCTTGCCCGGGCGCCTTGCAAAGTCGCCGCGTTGGGGGACCCGGGGGTGGGGGGGGGTCACGTGGCGACTTCGCAAGGCGACGTGCAACGTGAAGTTGCAGCGTGTTCGCACGCGCGCAACCTCATCGCAAGACGGCGGCAACAAAGAGGCAAGTCGTGTAGGCTGTGAAATCGCGAGTGGTGGTGGTGGTGGTGGGGAGGCAGGAGCGGGTAAAAGGCGGCGGAATAGAAAAAAACTAATTTTGGTTAAGGTGAAAAGCAGAAAAGAAGCTAAGAATGTCTGAAACGGCTACACTACACTCAGGGAGATAATGGGATTACCTGGGAGAGATAAGAGGAGAAATATTGGCATTAGAAAGGAATGAGGAACAGAGGGGCGCCTTAGACTTCATCCGAAGCAGACGATTGATCTTACTTCGCACACCCAGTCAGGATGGACAAAGAGAGATCCACCAAACGTCTTCCTTTACGGCAACATCAAGGGAAACAATGTCTAGAGAACGTGCCAAGATTAAAATAAAATAGCTCAATGATATCAAAGAATATTGTCCCGATCTGGAAATCACACTCCCAGAAGCGGATTAGCTACAGCCAGAGGCAGCCGCGGTTGGGATGTTGGCCATGAGTGGACTGTCAGTGCACACAATGCATGGGTCGCGGTGGTAATCGTGCTGTAAAACTGCCATAAACTATTTAAACTACCGTATTTATTTCTTCTTTTACCAGGTAAGACCCACTAAACTACGCCCTGGCTATCACAAATGATAGCTCAACGAAGTGGCTCATCGTGTGGAAATGTGTAGCAGCAGTCAAATACTCTGAACGCACGTTTATACATGCGGAGGGCGAAGTAAAATAACGGAGGACCTAAAGAAAAATCCACGAGACCACGGGGAGAGAGAGAGACACGCAAACTACAAATATACAGCAGGCGTCAGGGTCGGGATCGAATGCACGACCTCATGTATACCAGGCGAGGTAGTTAACATATCATAGCCACCATGATGATGATGATGGTGAGAGAGGAAGACACATGCATACTCCAAATATACAGCAGGCGTCAGGGTCGGGATCGAATGCACGACCTCATGTATACCAGGGGAGAGAGTTAACATATTGCAGCGCCCCCTTATAACCAATCCCTCTGGTAGCGATGGTTGGTTGATCACCGCACAGATGTTGCGAAACTCCTTTCCCGTGGGTGTCCAGAAGGTGCCACAATAATCTGGTTCGCCGGGAGGAGGAGGCGGTACAGCAAGCGTGGACTAATCGGCATCTTCTTCTTGGTTCTTTCGGTAAAGTCACGTAGAAGGGAAGTAATAAAATAATAAAAAATAAAACATAATAAAATATTATTTTATTTTATTACTTCCCTTCTACGTGACTTTACCGAAATAACCAAGAAGGTGAATCCCTGCAGTCACGAAAGCTTTAAATCGAAATTTAATCGCCATCTGTTTCCATCTGTACAGGCGTGGGTATTCTCCGTGTGCTCCGGTTTACCTCCTACCACGTAACTAATAAACACAACTCACCATTATTTGTCTGAAAAATCTTATAAATAAAAAACCCAATCTAGCAGCAGCAGCAGCAGGACCCTCCTGAAAAAGAGTCATACGACTCAGTGTGACTTCCCTGGATAAATAAGTAAATGATAACATCATTAGTATCATTTTGTCAGTGTCACCAAGGCAGTGAGTTAAGCGAGTTAATTTAACACGGAAGTATTCGCGACCAATATCATCCATAATACAGGGTTTTGGGTTAGATCGCGTAAATATAAAAAAAAATGTGGGGGGAGGGGGGGATTACTGAGGCAACGTACATTATGCATGTGCAGCCCTTTGAACTTGTCCTTCCTGTCTATTGTGTTTATTAAAATAGTCCTACCAACGGTAATCCCTATTGTCGGGTGGTGGCGGGTTTTAACAACACATTTATATATTTACGCGATCTCACCCAAAAACCTCTATTATGGATAAGCGAGTTAAGTTTAGACGAGTAGCAGCCAGGACAGGGAGCGCGGGCAACTGAGGACGAACACGAAAATATAATATCTACTCGTGTTTGTTCATTTAAGAGTTTGTCTGTGACTCAATAGCAAGGGTAACGCTTTCGGATGCCCCCCCAAAAAAAAAAATCTCCGAGCACGTCGCTCATGCTGACCTGCACTGATCGTTGTTGGCAGGAAGCCTCCCTTCAGTCGCACTGTGCCCCTGCCTGCATTACGTGCCTGGCCTTGGGTACCACAGCAACACCGCTCTGGGTACCGCGGACAGCGACCGCCGTCACGCTCGTTCCAATTGGGCACGGGGCACAAGGGCTTCTGCGAGTTAGAAGTTGAACGGCGGCCAGAGACAAAAAACGAGAGTTGAATAAAAAAAATATAAAAAATAAAACATACGGCGGTTTCTATTGAAAGGAAAAAATGAAAGGGGAGGAAACTATAATAACCGTTTGACCGTGCCTTGCGCTTTGCCGCTCTCATCTTCGGGAGAGATCTGTCGTGTTTTATTATTTATAAATTAATTCCTCAGGTAGATGGGATGCTCGCGTGTGGATGCGGTGCGTGCATCGCGCAATCGCTGGGGCCTGCCGAGACCCTGCTTCGTCTGCAGCCGCGAGGGAGACCTCTCCCTCCAACTCTCTCCACCTCCCACCTGTCTCCAGCTCCCCGCATCTCTCTGCAGCTTCCTCAATGTTCCTCCATCTCCCTCTACCTATCGTCACCTCTTCACCTCCCCCATCCTGCCTGCATCTTCCACCTGTCTTGAGTTATTTTCAACTCCCTCTGTCTGTCATTATATTCCATCGCCTCTCGCTGTCTCTCTCCATTTCCCTCTTCCTCGCTTTACCTCCTTACTTTTCACCAGCTCCCTCTCGCTTCCACATCTCCCTACCTCCAACTTCACCGGTTTCCTGCATCTCCCAACAACTCTATTTATCTCCCTCCAACTCCCTTTACATCTCTTAGGCTATCTTCACAGCCCTATCAGCTGCTGGCATCTTCCACCTTCTCTCGAGCTCCCTCCATCTCTCTTCATCCGTCGTCATATCACACCATCTTCCTCCCTGCCCCTCCTACTCTCTCCAACTCTTAGCGGCTCCCTCAACCACCCACCGCCTTCCAACCACAATGTCACAACAACCTATCATCGATTAACCGCGTGGTAGACTGGTGGGCATTCATAGCTGCAAGCTAAGCTACAAATCGACCACATTAAACACAATCATAATAACAAACACAATTTCTATAAACCTGCTCATATTTCAGGAATCATACACATTGTTCAACCAAGAACTGGCAGGCGTGGAGCCAGAGCTCAAATGTAGCCTGAACAGGTGTGAGCATGAACGGGCTTGAGCCTGGACAGGTGAGATTTTGAA
Source organism: Lethenteron reissneri (assembly GCF_015708825.2). Classification (NCBI taxonomy): domain Eukaryota; kingdom Metazoa; phylum Chordata; class Hyperoartia; order Petromyzontiformes; family Petromyzontidae; genus Lethenteron; species Lethenteron reissneri. The sequence goes on along the minus strand of NC_083815.1, from coordinate 1,883,360 downwards.
CAGGTGTGAGTCTAGACGGGTGAGAGCTTGAACAAGTGACGGTCTGAACGGGTGGACGTTGAGCCGCTGCTTTGGAGGTGCACGGTGTTTGGATGCTGCTGCGTGTGTCATTGGGAGTGAGTTCCAAATGGCCCGTGCGTCTATGGAAGAAGCCATTCAAGCCACGGTCGTGCTGGTTCTGGGTACTAGAAGCAGGTTGTCAGACGTACTCTGGTAGGACGTGGCGATTTGCCGTGGTCAGTGGAGTGAGGAGGGTGGAGAGGTACGGCGAGAGCTCTGTGGTCTCGGACAGCGATGTTATGCTGTGTTCCCTTGATTTGAAGCCAGAGACAATGCAGTTTCTGGCGAAGTCATGGGAGCCACGTGGCCACGCCGGCTGACCAGACAGCACGTGGCAGGCTGCTGTGAAGCCGCTGTAGTTGGGGCAGTTGAGGTGTCTTTCTGAAGTTTGGTGCTGCAATCATTAGGTCGAGTGCCTGCAATGCTGTGAGCGAGAGCATTTGCTGTGGCTGCAGTAGTCAACGTTGGGTGGATCTGCCAAACAAATGCCCTGAGACGCTGATGATTGCATCGATGGCCCCTTCATCATTAGTCCCCTAATAAAACAATTACGGAGGCGCCCGTCGCTCCAATTATTTACACATTTGTCGGCGACTGCGGAATAAATCCATGGCTGTCGAGACATTTAACAAGTGAGCTGCCCCCGCCTCGCTTAATGAGCGCGATAAACTTCCCGACAGATAGCGCGCTCGCCAACCGTAAGGAGCGCAGCGCAAAGTTTACGAGCTGTGCTGGCGCGCCCCATAAATCTGACGCGGTTCATCGGGGCGCCGCGCAGTTTACATTTAAAAAATAATAATAATAACCTCCACCACCCACCCTCCTACCCATCCCCGCCCTCCTCGCCCCCACCCCACCCCCGTGGGTACCGATCCCTGCCTTGTGATTCCTCTTCCATCTCACGACGAAGCCCGCGCTTGTTCCGTGACGCAAGCGGCAGACAAACTTCAAAAGTGGCCCGAAATCCCGGTGGAAGGTGCAAGCGTCTCGCCGATTTGTCCCCAGCGGTATTAAAGAAAAAAAAATACCCCTTCCATGCCCCCCCCACCCTCCCTTCTCCCCCGGCCATAAATTATTCAGCAGGAAATATGAATATTTAAAATGTTTACTGGAATAAAAGACAAACCTCGTTGTGCGAGCCGCAACAACTTGGCCGCGCCGTGAAGTAACGCGGAGTGACAGGCTCCGTCATGCCGCGCACACCGCTTCTCTGCACATTCATTAAGGTGCTCGAATTAATTACGGTATGACCCCCCCTCCCCCCCCCTTTTTTGTTTTTTTTTCGCCGCTATATTTTGTCGCACGGTGTCACCGTGGTCCTCTAACCCCGGCTCAAAACCCTTCCGACTTCTCTGCCGCTGTTCGTGGTGGTTTTCTTTTCTTTAAAATATTCATCCACCGCACAGGGAATTTTAGCTCCTGATTAATATTTTATTTCATTAAAAGGCTCGCGTAACCGCTAATGAGAGGCTTCCTGTGCGGGGAAGTTGGAGAATGAATCTTTTTTTTGCTTCTAGAAGAGAAATGAGATTGGACTGCACCCCCATCGCCAGTGACATTGGTGAGAAGTTTGATGAGTTGTAGCAATCAGACTCCCACCCGCCGCGTACAGATATCATTGAAAGCAGGGGTTAGGGTCAGGGTTCAGGCGCCCTCCTTTCAAAACAGAAAGCACTCACAGAGTTTTGCTGCCAAATTCCACACAGGACCCCTAATTTCCAGCGTATTTTCCGTATTGATTTCCAATCTCTTTAATCATTTTGTGTCACACGTCGCGATGTTTTTTTTGTGACAGCGCGCAAATGACGCCAAAAGTAAAATTGACCCCTAGCAAAGAAATCCAATCCATTCTGACTTCTTGATGCCGGATCCATTCGTTGGTCCAGCGTGCATTGTCAGGACCACTGACAGATAAAACTGTACCCTGGCAGGTTGACAGGCGTTTACGTTCCGATAGGCTGGGGTCGTCTGAGCCTTTTTTTATGTTTTGCCATTGATAAAATGTACCCTGGGAGGAGCGGTGACGCAGTGGTTAGCGCACTTGCGCTGTGAAACCGGCCACCTGAATTTCATTCCTGTCCACGGCTAACATCAGTGGCGAGTGATAACTGAACCGGCCCTTCCTCCCTCTAGCACCTTCAGCAGCGAGCGGAATGCCGAATCGCGGTCTAGAAATCTGCGCGACCGACATGGCGTGGGCGGGGAAGGTGGGGGGGGAGGCCTTCATCCATCAGTGGAATGACATGGGGCTGTGAATTATGAATAATTATGAATAATTTATATATTTTAAACATTTTGCCGCAGTCGTTTGCGCTACAGTTGAAAGTGCGGTCGGCAAACGGCCACCCGAAGCAGCCAATTCCATCGAATCCACGAGGCCGGCGTTGTCCCCCGCGCGCGAGAGAGCGAGTGGCCACCAGCGGGATGCTCCGCTAATGAACGCGCAAGAAAAGTGTGGAACCCTTTTTTAAAAGTTGAACTTTTGGCACGTTTTATTTTTGTACTTCTTTTGTTGTAATTTCTTTTTTGTCTTTCTTACACGGCTTCTTTATAGAGAAAAGGGCAGCACAAAAGCAATGTTTGTCTTTGTGATATTTGCACTAAGGCTGATTTCTTTTGGACCCCGCTGATGGGCAGGTGCGCCTGAGTAGGAGACCGGTTTGCTCGGACCGTTTTTTGGAATAATTTTATCCAATTTTGTAACTTTTTTTCTCTCTATTTTTTTATTGCAAACTTCCACTCTTAACCTGCTCAGCCACACCTCCCAAGACGCACGGGTGGGTGGCATTCAATTTTAACGAGCTCGCTCAAAAAACCATTTCGCTTTTTTTTTCTCCCGCTCTTTTCCTCCTGTCGCTCTCTCTCGCTTCACCACCCGGGGGACCACCACCCCCCTCCCCTCCCCACCACCCCCCCTCTCCTCCCCACCACCCCCCCTCTCCTCCCCCCCACCCGAAAACATCGTCGTCTCTCCGGCACCACGACTCCGCCGGCCCGACGATCGCAAAACGTCGATTGTATCGTTACTTACCGCGGGCTCCGTCGTGGTGTCGCGTTGGTTGGCGCCGTTCGTCTTCAACGCGCGCGGTGCAGAGAGGGGGGAGGAGGGGGGTCGCGGGGTAGTTGCAAGGACCCAGGGGGCCACGCGCGCCCACCGTCTGTACCCAATTACGGGTGGCCTCTGGGTGTGGAACGAGCCCCCCGGACCAAATGAAAATCCTTCAGCTAGCCGTTACGATATCCCTGCACGCACACGCTCAACCTCTGCTCGCTCGCAACCCATCCACGCATCCATCCCAACGACCACCGCCACGTATTATTGAGATTCCAATCTAACCAGCAAGCACGGGGCGTTTGGAAACTTAAACATCTTTCGCACTTCTTAAATCAACGCCGTGGTCTCTTTTTTTCGGCAGCTGCGGAGTTTTTTTTGTTAGTTACAATTCGGGCGACAGTTTTTTGTTCCGATTTAAAGCTTTCGTGACTGCAGGGATTCATCTTCTTGGTTCTTTCGGTAAAGTCACGTAGAATGGAAATAATAAAATATTAAAAATAAAACATAATAAAATAATAGTGAGAATTATTTAAAAAAAATAAAACATAATAAATTAATAGTGAGAATTATTTTATTATGTTTTATTTTTATTATTTTATTATTTCCATTCTACGTGACTTTACCGAAAGAACCATGAAGATGAGTTTTTTTGTTCGTTTGCTCGTCTTGTTTCATCTTCCACAAACAGATGGCGATTGTGGATGCTCTTGCCGCCTGTTTTGTCCCGTGCCGTCTCGACCTCCACTCGCGAAGGGCCCGGCAAGAGCGCGGCCACTGGCCTCGCCGCTACAACGCGAACACCGCCGCCGCCTTCGCCAGGTTCGCGCTCCGCTAGGCTCGGCTGAGTGTTCGCTCGCCTACTTGTTTATTTATTATAATTACGATCTTTGCTCAAGAGCCAGACGTTGCTCGAGCGTGAAAGAGCACGACGGCCTCGCTCTAAACGGCAATGAACTTGCATTTTCTATTCGCCCTACATTACAAAGAGAAGCCGTTAGAGTCAGTGATGTTAGCGAGCGCCTGTTTATACTAATGCCAGCCAATGAACCTAAACGTTAAAATCCATATCACCATTTGACCCCCTGACCCTCGCATATAATTTGGATCTTGACCCCGACATTGAGTTTAAACACCCTTACATTGTCTGACCCTGATATTTACCATCGTATCACTCTGACATTTTCAATGATGAAAATTCCACATTCACTCATGAACGGAATGTACCAAACATCCCCAAGCCGGACCTATTGAGAAAGGGCTTTTGACACTTCGAAGCATAATGAGTTTTTTTTATTGATATATAAAATCGATCGTTTGCACTGACAGGGCCCCGTTGTGTAGGGACAGTGTTCTCACTCATAACATCTGGCAAACCGGAAGTATTTATTTAGCAAACTTGACTCTGGTGATGAAACCCAGAAAGTCAAAGCCTCTGCAGTGTTTGCATGCTTAAACAAATGCTGTCGGCTAACACAAGCCTGGAAGACCAATAGGGAAAAAAAATATTATATATATTCTTCAATAATGATTTCATATTCTCCCCACAATTTTATTCTGATTGCGCTGTCGGCTACATTACGTGACGCACAAATTAAGTGCACAACCATATTTAATATGATGGGGTTTTGTGTGTGCAGTCATTGATGACCGGACTCAGACCATCTGCTCTCCACACTCGAGGACCCAGCTTAATCACAACTCAGTCTATGTGAGTATATGGGTTTCTACGTGAATCCATCGGTATGTATGTAAGTACATAGGGCTCTGTGTGAGTCTATGGGGCTCTGTGTGAGTCTATGTGGCTCTATGTGAGTCTATGGGGCTCTGTGTGAGTCTATGGGGCTCTGTGTGAGTCTATGGGGCTCTGTGTGAGTCGATGTGTCTCCGTGTGAGTCTATGGGTCTCTGTGTGAGTCTATGTGTCTCCGTGTGAGTCTATGGGTCTCTGTATGAGCCTATGTGTCTCTATGTGAGTCTATGGGTCTCTGTGTGAGTCTATGTGTCTCTGTGTGAGTCTATGTGTCTCTGTGTGAGTCTGTGTCTCTGTGTGAGTCTATGTGTCTCTACGTGAGTCTATGTGTCTCTACGTGAGTCTATGTGTCTCTGTGTGAGTCTATGGGGCTCTGTGTGAGCCTATGTGTCTCTATGTGAGTCTATGGGTCTCTGTGTGAGTCTATGTGTCTCTGTGTGAGTATATGGGTCTCTGTGTGAGTCTATGTGTCTCCGTGTGAGTCTATGGGTCTCTGTGTGTGTCTATGGGTCTCTGTGTGAGTCTATGGGTCTCTGTGTGCGTCTATGTGTCTTCGTGTGAGTCTATGTGTCTCTATGTGAGTCTATGGGTCTCTGTGTGAGTCTATGTGGCTCTATGTGAGTCTATGGGTCTCTGTGTGAGTCTATGGGTCTTTGTGTGAGTCTGTGTCTCTGTGTGAGTCTATGGGTCTCTGTGTGAGTCTATGGGTCTCTGTGTGAGTCTATTGGTCCCTGTGTGAGTCTATGGGTCTCTGTGTGAGTCTATGTGGCTCTATGTGAGTCTATGGGTCTCTGTGTGAGTCTATGTGGCTCTATGTGAGTCTATGGGTCTCTGTGTGAGTCTATGGGGCTCTGTGTGAGTCGATGTGTCTCCGTGTGAGTCTATGGGTCTCTGTGTGAGTCGATGTGTCTCCGTGTGAGTCTATGGTTCTCTGTGTGAGTCTATGTGGCTTTATGTGAGTCTATGGTCTCTGTGTGAGTCTATGTGTCTTCGTGTGAGTCTATGGGGCTCTGTGTGAGTCTATGTGTCTCTATGTGAGTATATGTGTCTCTATGTGAGTCTATAGGTCTCTGTGTGAGTATATGGGGCTCTGTGTGAGTGTATGGGGTTCTGTGTGAGTCTATGTGTCTCTACGTGAGTCTATGGGTCTCTACGTGAGTCTATGGGGCTCTGTGTGAGTGTATGGGCTCTGTTTGAGTCTATGTGGCTCTATGTGAGTCTTTGTGTCTCTATGTGAGGTTATGGGTCTTTGTGTGAGTCTATGTGGCTCTATGTGAGTCTATGGGTCTCTGTGTGAGTCTATGTGGCTCTATGTGAGTCTATGGGTCTCTGTGTGAGTCTATGGGTCTTTGTGTGAGTCTGTGTCTCTGTGTGAGTCTATGGGTCTCTGTGTGAGTCTATGGGTCTCTGTGTGAGTCTATTGGTCCCTGTGTGAGTCTATGGGTCTCTGTGTGAGTCTATGTGGCTCTATGTGAGTCTATGGGTCTCTGTGTGAGTCTATGTGGCTCTATGTGAGTCTATGGGTCTCTGTGTGAGTCTATGGGGCTCTGTGTGAGTCGATGTGTCTCCGTGTGAGTCTATGGGTCTCTGTGTGAGTCGATGTGTCTCCGTGTGAGTCTATGGTTCTCTGTGTGAGTCTATGTGGCTTTATGTGAGTCTATGGTCTCTGTGTGAGTCTATGTGTCTTCGTGTGAGTCTATGGGGCTCTGTGTGAGTCTATGTGTCTCTATGTGAGTATATGTGTCTCTATGTGAGTCTATAGGTCTCTGTGTGAGTATATGGGGCTCTGTGTGAGTGTATGGGGTTCTGTGTGAGTCTATGTGTCTCTACGTGAGTCTATGGGTCTCTACCTGAGTCTATGGGGCTCTGTGTGAGTGTATGGGCTCTGTTTGAGTCTATGTGGCTCTATGTGAGTCTATGTGTCTCTATGTGAGTCTATGGGTCTTTGTGTGAGTCTATGTGGCTCTAGGTGAGTCTATGGGTCTCTGTGTGAGTCTATGTGGCTCTATGTGAGTCTATGGGTCTCTGTGTGAGTCTATGGGGCTCTGTGTGAGTCGATGTGTCTCCGTGTGAGTCTATGGGTCTCTGTGTGAGTCTATGTGTCTCCGTGTGAGTCTATGGTTCTCTGTGTGAGTCTATGTGGCTCTATGTGAGTCTATGGTCTCTGTGTGAGTCTATGTGTCTTCGTGTGAGTCTATGGGGCTCTGTGTGAGTCTATGTGTCTCTATGTGAGTATATGTGTCTCTATGTGAGTCTATAGGTCTCTGTGTGAGTATATGGGGCTCTGTGTGAGTGTATGGGGCTCTGTGTGAGTCTATGTGTCTCTACGTGAGTCTATGGGTCTCTACGTGAGTCTATGGGGCTCTGTGTGAGTGTATGGGCTCTGTGTGAGTCTATGTGGCTCTATGTGAGTCTATGTGTCTCTATGTGAGTCTATGGGTCTTTGTGTGAGTCTATGTGGCTCTATGTGAGTCTATGGGTCTCTGTGTGAGTATATGGGTCTCTGTGTGAGTCTATGGGTCTCTGTGTGCGTCTATGTGTTTTCGTGTGAGTCTATGTGTCTCTATGTGAGTCTATAGGTCTCTGTGTGAGTCTATGTGGCTCTATGTGAGTCTATGGGTCTCTGTGTGAGTCTATGTGGCTCTATGTGAGTCTTTGTGTCTCTACGTGAGTCTATGGGTCTCTACGTGAGTCTATGGGGCTCTGTGTGAGTGTATGGGCTCTGTGTGAGTCTATGTGGTTCTATGTGAGTCTATGGGTCTCTGTGTGAGTATATGGGTCTCTGTGTGAGTCTATGGGTCTCTGAGTGCGTCTATTTGTCTTCGTGTGAGTCTATGTGTCTCTATGTGAGTCTATGGGTCTCTGTGTGAGTCTATGTGGCTCTATGTGAGTCTATTGGTCTCTGTGTGAGTATATGGGTCTCTGTGTGAGTCTATGTGTCTCTACGTGAGTCTATGTGTTTCTATGTGAGTCTATGGGGCTCTGTGTGAGTCTATGTGGCTCTATGTGAGTCTATGGGTCTCTGTGTGATTCTATGTGGCTCTATGTGAGTCTATGGGTCTCTGTGTGAGTATATGGGTCTCTGTGTGAGTCTATGGGTCTCTGTGTGCGTCTGTGTTTTCGTGTGAGTCTATGTGTCTCTATGTGAGTCTATGGGTCTCTGTGTGAGTCTATGTGGCTCTATGTGAGTCTATGGGTCTCTGTGTGAGTCTATGTGGCTCTATGTGAGTCTATGGGTCTCTGTGTGAGTCTATGGGGCTCTGTGTGAGTCGATGTGTCTCCGTGTGAGTCTATGGGTCTCTGTGTGAGTCGATGTGTCTCCGTGTGAGTCTATGGTTCTCTGTGTGAGTCTATGTGGCTTTATGTGAGTCTATGGTCTCTGTGTGAGTCTATGTGTCTTCGTGTGAGTCTATGGGGCTCTGTGTGAGTCTATGTGTCTCTATGTGAGTATATGTGTCTCTATGTGAGTCTATAGGTCTCTGTGTGAGTATATGGGGCTCTGTGTGAGTGTATGGGGTTCTGTGTGAGTCTATGTGTCTCTACGTGAGTCTATGGGTCTCTACCTGAGTCTATGGGGCACTGTGTGAGTGTATGGGCTCTGTTTGAGTCTATGTGGCTCTATGTGAGTCTATGTGTCTCTATGTGAGTCTATGGGTCTTTGTGTGAGTCTATGTGGCTCTATGTGAGTCTATGGGTCTCTGTGTGAGTCTATGTGGCTCTATGTGAGTCTATGGGTCTCTGTGTGAGTCTATGGGGCTCTGTGTGAGTCGATGTGTCTCCGTGTGAGTCTATGGGTCTCTGTGTGAGTCTATGTGTCTCCGTGTGAGTCTATGGTTCTCTGTGTGAGTCTATGTGGCTCTATGTGAGTCTATGGTCTCTGTGTGAGTCTATGTGTCTTCGTGTGAGTCTATGGGGCTCTGTGTGAGTCTATGTGTCTCTATGTGAGTATATGTGTCTCTATGTGAGTCTATAGGTCTCTGTGTGAGTATATGGGGCTCTGTGTGAGTGTATGGGGCTCTGTGTGAGTCTATGTGTCTCTACGTGAGTCTATGGGTCTCTACGTGAGTCTATGGGGCTCTGTGTGAGTGTATGGGCTCTGTGTGAGTCTATGTGGCTCTATGTGAGTCTATGTGTCTCTATGTGAGTCTATGGGTCTTTGTGTGAGTCTATGTGGCTCTATGTGAGTCTATGGGTCTCTGTGTGAGTATATGGGTCTCTGTGTGAGTCTATGGGTCTCTGTGTGCGTCTATGTGTTTTCGTGTGAGTCTATGTGTCTCTATGTGAGTCTATAGGTCTCTGTGTGAGTCTATGTGGCTCTATGTGAGTCTATGGGTCTCTGTGTGAGTCTATGTGGCTCTATGTGAGTCTTTGTGTCTCTACGTGAGTCTATGGGTCTCTACGTGAGTCTATGGGGCTCTGTGTGAGTGTATGGGCTCTGTGTGAGTCTATGTGGTTCTATGTGAGTCTATGGGTCTCTGTGTGAGTATATGGGTCTCTGTGTGAGTCTATGGGTCTCTGAGTGCGTCTATTTGTCTTCGTGTGAGTCTATGTGTCTCTATGTGAGTCTATGGGTCTCTGTGTGAGTCTATGTGGCTCTATGTGAGTCTATTGGTCTCTGTGTGAGTATATGGGTCTCTGTGTGAGTCTATGTGTCTCTACGTGAGTCTATGTGTTTCTATGTGAGTCTATGGGGCTCTGTGTGAGTCTATGTGGCTCTATGTGAGTCTATGGGTCTCTGTGTGATTCTATGTGGCTCTATGTGAGTCTATGGGTCTCTGTGTGAGTATATGGGTCTCTGTGTGAGTCTATGGGTCTCTGTGTGCGTCTGTGTTTTCGTGTGAGTCTATGTGTCTCTATGTGAGTCTATGGGTCTCTGTGTGAGTCTATGTGGCTCTATGTGAGTCTATGGGTCTCTGTGTGAGTCTATGTGGCTCTATGTGAGTCTATGTGTCTCTACGTGAGTCTATGGGTCTCTACGTGAGTCTATGGGGCTCTGTGTGAGTGTATGGGCTCTGTGTGAGTCTATGTGGTTCTATGTGAGTCTATGGGTCTTTGTGTGAGTATATGGGTCTCTGTGTGAGTCGATGGTGGCCGAGGCTGAAATCATCAGCTCTCCACACTCGAGCACCCGTTTGAACCACACGCTGCTGCCTCGATTCGAATCCAGCCTCTCAGCTGTGGTAGCTCAGCGGTCTGACCATCGGAGCCTCCTGCCCACCTCAAACATCGTCTGTTTCACGTGGCGATGTGTTTATATATTTACAGATGCGTTTACTTTTTTCATTTTCCTGCGTAGAGGACACGTTCAATCCAATATTATCTTAACAACTTCCTGCACGCAAGCGGGAACAATCGTTGAGTTCGTTAAATCCGCCCGCGTTTGTCCACCCAGCAAGATATGCGGGTCTCATCGCAGCTGGCCGATTGGCGGTCGGTCTCGTGCGGTGGGGTAAAGCGTGAGTACTCCCCGCCTCTTCCGAGACATCGGGCCCGGCGCGTGAGAGCGGGGCCCAACTAGCTACAAGGGGGGGGGGGGGGGCTCTCTGCAGAGCTCCGTCTCAGCGGAGGAGGCCCTTTCCACCAGCAGTGGCGCGAGCGAGACGTTGTCGGGGCTGCACCTTTGCCGCTACCTCCGGGGCTGTCGGTGGCACGCGCGCTCCGACCGCTAATTGGGCGCGCGCCACCACTCCGGCAGCGGCGCGCATCGTGCGACCCGCCCGCGGGCAGACCGCCACCTTACCCCCCCCCCCCCATTGTTCTCTCCCAGGTGTTGCTCTTTAGTCGGTGATTGCTCATTGCGCCGTCTGCGCGGAGCTCCCGGTAATTGCGCCGCTCGAGGGCTCCTCGCGCACGAGCCCTCGACGTTGGCGAATTGCCGCGTCGCTGATATCTAAACGTGAATGGAAACTGCAGGGCCTTTGTGAGCTCCCCCCCTCCTCATTTCCCTCCCTCGCAGACCACACAGCCATGCTCCCCCTCCTCCCGGTCCCCCCACGTTGCCTCTCATCGAGCCGAACGCTGGAAGAGTCGCGGCAGCGGACCGGGCAGCCCGCGGCAAGCGGCGCGCGCCGCGTCGAGGTGCGAGCCGCGTGGCCGATGGCGCCGTGCGAACTTGAATGGGTGTTGAACTCTTGCACCACGTGCTCGCCGGTCGAGTGCGAGTGCCCTCAATCTCCGCTCGCGATGGTTTGATCTGCCGTGAGACGCGTGGTTTCTGTTCAACGTTGTCCATTGTTTTTTTATGATGACGACGATAATAATGTTGATGGATTTAAACTCAAAACCTCATTCTTTGAACCATTTTGATTTGGAATTTTGGAACACACCTGGGGGTGGTGATGCATTGCTCAGCGCACTGCGCTATGGAGGTGGCAATAGTGAGCCCTGCGTAAGCCTCAAGCCAGGGGTAGAGGCACACACTTGTGGTCCAACTCTGTGCAGACGAGGTGGCCAGAAGATGGAGTACAGCAAGTGTATGCTTGCATATTCTTAGGTTTTTTCGGTTAAGTCACGTAAGTAAAACATCAAAAAAAAAATCACGACGTTTCGGATTTTTTTTTTTGATGTTTTACTTACGTGACTTAACCGAAAAAACCTAAGAATATGAATCTTTGCAGTCACGAAAGCTTCAAATCTAGAATGCATGCTTGCATACTTTGTGTAGCGCTATGAACACTTATCACGATTGAGTGTTTTTTTTTCCCCGCGCATGAAGCCACTTATTCCAGTGTAGCGGGACCCTCCTAAACAAACTTCGTCTCGAGACTCGGTGAGACTTTGCTGGACAAAGAACTGGACTTCAGTTTTCACGTTAGGTTAGTAACACTTAGTCTGTGATGCCCTGCAGTTTCCTGGGTGACAAGTAGCGGGTTAGGTTTTGTCCAATTCGGGCCCAAATGGCTCAGCAAAATACTAAAATAATGAATTGTTCACGTGGTGGAGCAGTGGCCCAGCGGGTAACGGTGGCCACGTGAACGAATCCACAGAACTCGACACGCACTGCGCTCCCAACCCGGCGGTCACGAGGTCGGCGAGCGATACCCGCGAACCGGTTCTGGCTCAACTTTCGCGTTTTACCAACACGCGCTTGACCAGCGTGGTGAAGTATGGTCACACAACTCTCGGCGGCCGCCACGCCGAGGAGAGGCTTTCATCCAGGAGTTGATGGATCCATGACTGTCAATTATAATAACGATCACGTTTTATTTCAGTAAAAACACTCGATATGGGGATGGGTTTCAGCGCGACACGAGCGGCCGCAAGTTGTGGGTGGCGTGATGAGTTCTCTCCGCGACATAAAAGCCGGGGGGGACACAAAAACAAAAATCAGCGGAGCCTTGCGAAATAAATCAGGAATTCACCAGGAGCGTTGTGGGCGCGGGCCTCCTGCAGTGGCATGCCTGTGGTGAACGTACTTTGCGAGTTAATGTTAAATAATTGAAGGCATGAACATTAAACTAAGATTATATATATATATAAACCTTTACTCCGCATGGCTTGGCACGGGAATAAATTGCACCATCTTTCTTTATTAGCCGTCGTGTTTAGATATTTAAATCGCAATTCCAGTGGAAGTGTGGAAGTAACTCGGATGTGGGTATCTCCTCCACTCCGCACCTTCTCCCTCCCGTAACGGAGTTAAAATAATTTGAGATTTCAACATCGAGTCCTGAGCCAAGGAACATTTTGCGTTTTTGTAATTTAGCGACAGAGAAGAAGAATAAGAAAATAACAACAATCCGCGCGTGTTATCGCTGCAGTCTGCGCGATGTTACTCATTGTACGAAATTGCTGAAGCGGAAACGATTCCATTTCTAAACCAAGACGTTTACTACAGTCGGTCTAATCACAATCATGATTATTTTCATTACACTCGTTCGTTTTTGTTATAAGCCACGATTCTCACAGCCTGCGCGTGCCGTTGTTGTTTTTTTTTGTGTTCGCTACGAGCTGAGCGTAACGGGAGAGCGTTTAAGCTCCGTTCCGTGCCGCGGCTTCTGTTGCCTCCCGCCTTTGTCTCTCCGTCTTCTGCTGCCAGCCATAGTTAACCTCTGATTGTGCCCGGGCTCACACCGGACCCCTCACAGAGACTTTTCCAGTAACGGGGCCTGATGCCTCTGGGATGCAGGGACTCTGGAAGCTTAACCCTTCGCTTGGCCCGCTCAATTGCACCGTCTGACTAAAAGGGGAAACTCTGCGGTTCTGCAGCCTCCCAGCAGATCTGTCCATTCATTCGTTTGTTCGATCGTTTATTCTTTTCATGAAGTGGCGAGAGAGAGCGAGCGAGTGGTCAGAAGGCACCGGTGAAGGAAACGGTCGTGCAGCAGTGAAGGGTGGTGCTGGCGAGCGGAGCCCTTCATCTAGCAGTAGATAAGACCATGCCTGTCGATGTCGACGACGATGATGATAATTTGCAGCTGTTTGCCAATAAGAGGAGTCGCTCTAAAGTGGCAGCAATGTCTCCGCACCGATCATTTCCACCGAGCCACACGCATCGCGCGCTGTTAGCACGACACGAGCGCGTTCCCCCGGTGAGTGCGGACAGCGGGATCCACACCGACACGCGAGGCGAGTCGCGCTGCGTTTAATAAACGAGCGGCGACCGAAATGTCGCGAGATTTGGCCACCAAAAAGGAGAGAGAGGGAGACGGAAAAAAATCCCCAAAACCGTGTGAAGTCAGAATCGCGCAGTGTGCCTCGTTGAATTATCGCGCGGCAGATCCTTGCACGGGTCACGTATTTTTGTTGTTGTTGTTGTGTTAGGAAACTAAGAACTGAGCGCCCGTTTGCACGAATCAATATTGACGCGCCACCGTGAATCACCACGCGCGCCGGCCGGCAGAGGAACGCCGTGGCGCGCTGCAGGCCGCTGTGGCCGCAGCTCCTTCGAACCTGACGAGAGACGAGGGTTGCGGCCGGCTAGGAGGGACGTGGGGGGCGTCCCACAGGGCATGCTTAATGAGCCCCCCGCCTTTTGATCTGGGGTTAAGCCCCGTGTCTGTCTCCCTCTCGCTCGTCCCAGCCCCCCCCCCCCGCATGCATCACCCCCCCGCCCGCTCCGCTTCCCGTCCTCTTGCACGGCCACCGCCACCCCGCCGCCTCCCGAAGCGCCGCTGGCTCCGAGCACGCGGCCTGCGGTGTGGAGCAGCGTGCTGCTGCTGCTGCTGCTGCTGCCGCTGCCGCTGCTGCTGCTGCTGCGGCTGCTGCTGCTGCGGCCATGAGGCCCACCAAGGCCGAGCCAGGAGTAAGGGAGGGAGGGGGGGCTGTGTTTGATTACAACTCTACAAAGAACCGCGCCGCGTCACATCCCCTTTAATCTTAGGTGGTGGCTTTACGTGAAAATTTTATATTTAAGTTGCAGAGATGCCACGGCGCTGCCGTGCAGCCTCCGCGGGAACAGTGGGAGATGCCGATGGGAAATGAGATGTGAGGAATGTGATGTGCGCGCAGTCCGTGGGAGAGTGAGGGATTGGGGGGGGGGGTGAGGGGGGCATGAACTGCGTTTAAACTTTCGCTTCCTTCCGTGTCACCGACCTCGGCCATGGATTGATATTTTTTTTCTCCGATGTGTCACGCATCTGCGAGTCTGTTTACGCAACGTATTGGTCGATTAATCGATGCGTCCGCGCGTGCAATCGATCGATATTTAACTACCCGACGGCGTATGCGCTTGTGCGGACGTGACGTTTTTGCACGTACGGAATATCGCGATAATGGGGCAACTGACTACAATCCCCGCAGACGCAATGGTCATTGAGTTGTCACGATTAATGCCGGCAAAGTGGTTCAAGGATGGAACGATCGACCGACCGTGTCGTCTTCAATTATTGCCGTCTCGTTCGGATTGTTTCTTACGTTTGTGCCCTCTTGTCGGGGTGGTTGATTTTCTCTCGCATCACTCACCCCGAGTCAAAAAAAGTGGAAAATGCGCGAAACTTCTATTAGCTCTCAACGATAACTGCGAACAGAACAAAAAAACGCGGGATTTCATGCCATTAATCGCAAGCATAAGGATCGATTAGAATCGACGAATCAAGGAAACGGCAAAGGAGTTCCAGCCCGCGTGAGTCTTGACCTTCCTCTTGATTTCGTCTTCCGCACCACAGCGCCGCGTCACACGCCAGGGGGTCACTGGGTTCAGGCACCGCCTCGACTCCCCTTCTCTGCCTCTTTCTTAAGGGCGCCACGGTGGCTAGGAGATGTTAACTACCTCGCCTCGTATACGGGGGGTCGTGGGTTCAATCCCGACCCTGACGCCTACTGCTGCTGCTGCATACGTGGAGTATGTGTGTGTGTTTCTCTCATCATCATTACGGTGGCTATGAGATGTTAACTACCTCGCCTCGTATACGGGGCCGTGGGTTCGATCCCGACCATGACGCCTGCTGCTGCTGCATACTTGGAGTATGTGTGTGTGTGTTTCTCTCATCATCATTACGGTGGCTATGAGATGTTAACTACCTCGCCTCGTATACGGGAGGCCGTGGGTTCGATCCCGACCCTGACGCCTGCTGCTGCATATTTGGAGTTTGCGTA
The DNA here is from genome assembly GCF_015708825.2 of Lethenteron reissneri. Classification (NCBI taxonomy): domain Eukaryota; kingdom Metazoa; phylum Chordata; class Hyperoartia; order Petromyzontiformes; family Petromyzontidae; genus Lethenteron; species Lethenteron reissneri. Next base: position 1,867,960 of record NC_083815.1, on the reverse strand, counting down.
CTCCTTTTCCCGTGGTCGCGTGGATTTTCTCCGGGTCCTCCAGTTTTTCCCTCCACATTTAGAATCAACGTGCGCTTAGAGGATTTGGCCGCTGCTATAAACGCCCACGTGGTTCACCACTTCGTCGATCTATCATTCGTGGCCAGGTCGCTTATGAAAAAGAGCTCTACAGCTCAGTGAGCCTTACTGGTATAAAAAAAATAGTTGTTAAGTTTAGTCTCTAACCCATCCTTTCCCGAACTTTCCATGATTCTCCACCAATCCCATTGATTGCCCCCCCCCCAACCCCCACGACTGTCTCTCAAACACCGAGCCCTCATTTCCATTTTATTTTTCCCCGACGACGCAATCCGACGTTGAGTCGTTCCCAACTTTCACAAGCGATTGTGGATTGCCCCCTACGTCGGCTCTCCCTTGCGATAGCCCCTCGCCGCTGAGAGTCGAGCGGGACACTGGAACTCACGAGGAGGAGCCCTTCGACCCGCCGAGTACGTTGATGTCTACTTATTTATTTATCCTAATAGGGGTTTGATCTCTCTGCTTCAAAAACAAGTGAACACTTCTGAGAATGTGCAACAATGCCACGAGAAATGTGCCCCCCCGGGCTCTGAAGACCACCTGGAGAAGATTCCAGGCAATGTGATGACAACGATGGCGAACAAGTGCAGACTCTTTGACTTTTTGAAGCTATTAACATACATTCGTTATCATGTTACAGTGTATTATCCGTTCTTTATCCATTAAAAACGATAGTCCCATAAGTGTTTAAACATCTGTAAGCCTCCGTGTGCATACATTATCGTTGCACAGCTAACGCCTTTTGATGTCTGGCATCTTGCCGAGTGGCACAGTATCCCGGGATGATACATTTCATGATTCATACGAAAAAGTGTTTTTGTGTTAGATCGCGTAAGTCTAAACGTGTCGTAACCCTCAACCGCCCTACACAGCCAGCGAGGTTTGCCACGCTTTGTTTACGTTTAGTTTACGTGACAAACCTTACTGGTTGTGTCGGGTGGTGGAGGGTTACGACACATTTATACTTACGCGATCTAACCCAACAACCTTTATTAATAATATCGTTCGCGGAAGCCTACGGGGTTAGATACTTCACGATGCTGCCGATGATGATCACGGAGCTCCATCTTGCGTACGGCTCGATAATGAGGAACCTGCAAGTCTCTGGGCAGGACGAGTTTATCTGCAGGCAACGGTTCGAGTTGGCGTGCGGTGTGGAACGCGCGAGTGCTGTGGGCCACGGCGGTTCGCGTTGCGGTCCACGGTCTGGGTCACCGCTTGCCGCGCTCGCCACGGAATATCTACCCCGAGACGTGCAGCCTCCGATGCAATTGTGCTCCATCGATCCCCCCGCCGCCCCCAATGATGATGACGGCAATGACGGATCTGAACTCGCAGCAACCGGAGATCGCTGCCAACTCTGCGATCGAAGCGGCGTATGGCACGAGACGATTGGAGAGGGCGCAGGCGGTGAAACTGCACCGCAGGGCGTGCAGCCTGGGGCCAGGAAGATTCATTTGGCACAGGGAGTTGGGGGGGGGGGATCTGTGAGAGTCGGGCACTTCAAAATTGATTTCCAACAGAGCCCATGCCAACCGCGCCTACGATAGCCACCGCTGCGATTTCTGCAACACAGCGGGGAGGGTGGCGCTATGCAGAATCTAAAGTTCCAAGGGTCCAACACCGCTGTCATTGCTGCCGCCCGCTCGGACCACACCACTACACTCGGCAAACACCGCGTTACCGCCACAGCCGCGCTCGCTGTTTGCTTTCGCGTTGTGTGCGAGCGTGTGATGAAGGGCTCTATATATATAAATATTACACCCCCACCCCCTTCCTCCATCTCCGCTGTCAAAGCGAGCCCCAAAGCGAACTCCCCCGCCTGCCCGCGCCTCACAGCCCGTGCGAGGCGCCTGCAGTCGAGGTGCTGATGAAGGGGAGATGAGTGAGGCGGGCGAGAGGGGAAGAGCGAGAGAGAAAGAGAGAGCGAGATAAGTGAGACGCCGTCCCCCGGACTGCCATTAATAGTGGCCGCTTCTGCACTTAAAACAACGGGGTGATTGTGCGTGACGTCATGCACACGCTCTCCGATGCATTTTTTGTGCCAGAATTGGCCTAAAAGCTTCTTTTATGGTTTCATTATATATTTTTCTATATTGTGACAGGTTAAACAATACGAACATTGCACGCAGTAAATAGACGCTGCTCTTCACTTGTGTGTGTGAGGGAGTGGACATGTATGTGTGTGTGTAGCAGTGAGCGCGCTGCGCTATGAACCCGGCAACCCGGGTTCAATTCACGCTCACGGCCAACACCGGTGACGATTATCTGAACCGGTCCTGGGCCTCCCCTAGGTCGACTCAGCCTAAAATCAGTACCTGGTGCAGTGTGTAGTAAACATCGCCACTAGAGAGACAAAGGCGGCCGGGCGTGGTATTGGCCACCCACCCCTTCGTGTGCCGTGCCGGCCTTCATAGGTGCTCGCTAACAGCACTTTACCCTACAGTCTGTGGTGGTGCAGCGGTGAGCGCACTGCGCTACGAACCCTGCGACCTGACTCCGTCCGCAACTCACCGAGAATGTAGGCGACCGCCCCGGGCCCCGCGCTTGAGAAGGGGTGGGGGGGGCATCCACGTCACTGTGTCAAATGTAATCCCTTCGGTTTAGTTTGAAGGCGTCGTGGCGTTTTCCAGAGGCCCCGCAACTCTCACCCCCCCCCCCCACCCTCTGGACGGCTCTGTCTGGACCTGTCCTGGGTCTCCCGTAGCTCGACTCGGCCTTAAATAAGTCCCCGGTGCGGTGTGTTAACATCAGCGCTGGGGAGGCAAAGGCGGTCGGGCGTGGCGATAGCCACAACACCCACCTCGTGCGCCGTGTCGACCTTCGTAGGTGCTCGCTTGAGAGCACTTGCCCCAACATCCCGTCGAGGCTATACGGGGGATCTTTGCCTGTGTATTTGTTGAGCGAGTGTACATGTGCGCTCTAATGTACACATGGTGTATATGTATAAATTACACATGCCAGCCAGGTTTTCCTTCAGCAGTGTCAGGCTTAAGTGTTGCCAAATAACGTCGTTGCATTATTAATCGCGTTGTGTGCGATTCGCATTAATTTTCTTTGACGTGCCAAGCGACAGCTCCCAGCGAAGCAGCCTCGCTGATGTACGCGCGTGCCTGTGCCGCGTGTTGCCTGCTCCCGTACTGAATGTCAAGTGCATGGTCTCGGTGTGATTGTGTGTGTGGCCAGGTTGTGAGCTCAAGAGATCGGGACGAGTCCCATCATTTGCCGGAGTGACCCGAGGCATCGGTCTGCCAGCAGGAGGCGATGGTGTCTCTGTATGCAGGACTCCACATCGCTCCCACTCGTGGTCTGGTGGTGGGGTGGTGGGGGCGGTGGGGGTAGAGGAGTGGTGGGGGTGGAGTGGTGGTGGGGGGGCGGTGGGGGTGGAGGGGTGGTGGAGGTGGTGGGGGGGGGGGGCAGCCCTGTCCGGCGGGGCGTGATTAACCGCAAACGTCGCTCCTCGGTGTAGAAGGCGAGACTGGCGAGCTGATGAGCCGACAAAGCCGACACAAGATAGAGCACACAGAGCCGCGCAAGGGAAAGCCCGCTCGCTGGAGATAAAATACAACGGGGTGAAATGGAGTGGATGTCATCTCCAAGCGCGCTTGTCTTTCTCTCTCTCTGCGTGTGTGTGTGTATCGCTGTTCCGTTACGGCATCGCCATCGCGAGACATGTCGTCGTGTAAATGTTTTATTTTCACCCCGCCTCGATTTCCATCTCCGAGTAGAGTTCGCACGGACGGCCAGAGAGTCATTTTGTGTGCGTGTGTGCGTGTGAGCGTGCGTGTGTGTGTGCTGCGTGCGTGTGTGAGCGTGTGCGTGCGTGTGTGCTGCGTGCGCGTGCGTGTGTGTGCGTGTGTGTGCTGCATGCGTGTGTGCTGCGTGCGTGTGCGTGCGTGTGTGCTGCGTGCGTGCGTGCGTGTGCGTGCGTGTGTGCTGCGTGCGTGTGTGCTGCGTGTGTGTGCGTGTGTCTACTATTGATGTCTAAATGGTGTCGAGTTATGGAGGTGGACAAACGCGAAGCGTGCAGTGTTTACCGAACCACGCTTCTCATCACGGGACAGTTTTTTTAATTATTATTGTATTCCAACCCCCCCCCCCCCCGTCCTTCTTTGTATCCACCTCTCTGACTTAGAATCCACTAATGTTCCAATTGTTATGTTGCACTGTATATGCTCCCCGCCTCCGTCAACCCGCACTGACCAGCGCGGTGAAGTATGGTCACATGGCCCCCCGAAGGAAACCCGCACGGCGTGGGGAGGCAGTCATCCAGCAGTGGATTGACAAAAAGGGGGTTCGAATGCACATTCTTACACGGCGTCTAAAAGCGTCAACAATATTTTAACCTAACTAAATCTATGTTTTACTTACCAGGTAAAGCCCACTGAGCTTCAAAGCTCTTTTTCAGAAGCGACCTGGTCACACAGGATAGCTCAACGAAGTGGCTTATTCTTGTCATGTGGAAACGTGCAGCAGCCGATCAATCTACACGCGTGTTTCTGAATGTGGAGGGAAACCCGGAGGAGGCGGATATAAACCCACGCGACCACGGGGAGAGACACGCAAACTCCAAATATACAGCAGCAGGCGTCAGGGTCAGGATCGAACCCACGAACTCCTGCATACCAGGCGAGGTAGTCAACATCTCATCACCGCGGTGCCTTAAATAGAACCCCAATCTGGAAGACTGTGAGCACTTAAAAAAAACATGCAAAACAATTTGGATCTACATGGCATTTCAGTGTAGATACATCTCAACATCCATATTGTCATGTTCATCCTATCGCTGTGCGTGTGCTAGACATGACAATGTAAATATATATTTATATTAAAGATATAGCTCCTTTCATCCAAATCGCATCTCAAGTCGCTGAAGAAATTGTAACTCGCGCAGATTTCACACAGAGGCCCCACTGGAAACCACAGGCAGCTTGACAAAGCCCTGACAATTGCTCAAGGTCTGGAGTCCTATGTTGGGATGTTTGGCCAACTCAATCGATGAGTGTTTACACGGGTAGCGATGCACCGATTGAAATAGATTTCCTTACGCGTGGATCGAAACGTCGCGATAACGTTTCGCGCATCTCAATGGGGAGCACACATCAGCACAAAGCGTAATACAAATCACGAACAATACAAACGAGATTCGGGAAAGGAAAAAAAAACATGCCGACAAAAAAGGAATAGAACCTCGAATTCAACCGCGATTGTGAATTGTGACAATTCGTTGGATGAATGTGGGGAATGTTGTGGGGTGTGTGCATGTTGTACGTTTTTATTTACCAAGAAAAGCCTCGCTGAGTCTCAGGACACCCTAGCCAGGCGGGTACTGATTTGCAATGTCCGACCAAAATTTTAATTAAACCTTGAATCAAGCCTCGTACACCCTGAATTGTGACAATTAATAGAATGACCGGCAGATGAACCTCTTGTTCGCCTTTCCGATGTTCTGACTTCTCTACCGCGCTGCCCCCCTCCCCCCACAACTACCCGCGCCCCTCCCCCGTGCCCCCCCCCCCCCATACCCCACCACCCCCCAACTTTCTTCTGCCCTCTCCCCATCTCCCACCCCTGCAGCGCAGTAGCCCTGTGCCCACATCTCGCTCAGAGCGGGCCCGGCTGTCAATGGCCGGGCGCTAACGCGATGTGACTTTCCCATCGCAAGCGTGAATTTGGTCAGCAGACCCTGACGAATCACCCGCTCGCCCGACCACGCGCTCGCTCTCTCGCTCGCCCCACTCGGAAACGGAGAGGAAAGGTAAGGAAGTCAAAGCAGTCACCTTATTGCATTCCTATTTTTTTTTTCTTAACTTCGCCTCCCTTCCTGATTTCAGTTTCCTTTCATTTGTCATTTTTTGTTGGAGAAGGGGGGACCAGGATGAGTGTGTGGGGGGGGGGGAGCACAATATTATTATTATTATTATATTTGTGAGTGCGACTGATGACAGTTCTCCCACCCCCCACCGAAGCAAGAAAAATTAAAATATAAAAATCAAACCCGTCCGTGCTGTCACCGTGAAACACAACGCTCATCACCCACCATGCGACTCCTCCACCATCATCCACGCACGGCTATTAACGGAACATTCCACTGCACTTCCCAGTCCCTCCGGGGCCTCCGCAATTGACATAAATTCTGTCTCTTAGTCTATTAAATATATATCGTTCCTAATCATTTGTTTCTTCTTCTGTTGCTAATGAAGTAGCCGGAATACGATTTCAGGGGCCCTCTCTCTCTCCAGTGCAGCTGAGATAATCTCGAATGCAAGAGCAGCCATCGTGAATAAAGAATAAGCGCCACGGGAGGGCCTTGCTTGATAATGAATCTCTCGACTAGCCCTCCAGCTGCGTTCCTCGGGGTCGCAACTGCCGCGTGTTATTCGGCGCGGCATCTGAGACGTTCTCAGCTCCGCGTGCTCGATGGCGGCGAGCTCATTTGCCGCTTTTGCCTTTCCCAGCTGCCGCGAGCGCGTGGCCACGGAACGCCGGGGGCACCGTCCCTGGACAAGGCGCGCGGTAGGGACCCGAACGAACGGCAAAGGGCACCATGACCGGGAAATAACCACCCCCGCCTCATCGCCGCCACACTCCCCCGCCACGCAGTAGGCTGACCTGTGAACTCAAAGTCACTCCAACGCACCTCAGAGTTCCGCGAAAAGAAGGAAAAGTTGGAAAGGGTCAACAAGGGCAATTTTTTTGTGTGTTAAATATACCACGCCAAGCATTTTTGATAAAGGGCTTCGAGTTGAATCTTCACGCTACCTTTTTTTTCTTCCAAGAGTTAATGGCTCGGATAGCGGTGGTGGTAGGAGTGTTTTTTTTTTCTTTCTTGAGCTATTAAGAAATGCTGACGCGGCAACCCAAAAATGCCTACTCTCCAAACGCACGTGAAAACCCATGGCACTTTGGTGCACTATAGCGCCAGGTGAACCCGGGGCTGAGTCTTTAATGGGGCACGGCTCACTGTTGAGTGCCCACACACTTCTGAGTGGGCGCTTTCGACTGCCAGCTTATCCACCTTTCAGCCACCCAGCCATTTATCAAGCCAGTAATTCAGCAGCTAGCTTACCCGACTACTAAACACTCAGCCATCCAGCCTTTCAGCCACCCACCCAACCAGATAGTCAGTCACAAAGCCAGAAAGCCAGCCATTTACTCAGCCAGTCGGCCAGCCATATATCCAAGTATACAGCCTTATCTGCCTAGCCAGCCAGCCTACCAGTCACCCAGTCACTTGGTCATGAAGTCACCCCGCAAGCCAGCCTACCTGGCTACCAGCGAGCCATCTATCCATCGGGCTCAGCTGTCTTCCAAGATGCCCACCGGCTTGCCACCCAGGTAGTTGTCTATTCATCTCACCTGCCTGCCAGTCTGCCTACCTGTCTACCAGCTGGATAGCCAGGCAGTCCACATGCCTACAAATAGCCCCTCTATTAGTCAGTCTGCTTATTTGTCTCCTAGCTATTCAGTGAGCCAGTTAGTAAGACTACCAGCCAGTGAGCATGCTTGCCTACCTGCCTAGCAGTCGCCGGGGAAGGGAACGGTCATGCCCCAAAGGCTCCAAAAGGCGAAGGTAAGGAAGAAGAAGAAGACATTCTTTGTATTGGCTCGCGGTCTAATCAAAGGGGGCGCCGCAGTGACGAGATGTTGACTACCTCGCCTGGTATACAGGAGGTCGTGGCGTTGATCTAGATTCTGACGCCGGTATATTTGGATATTCTCGAGTCTTTCGGTGAAGTTACGTAGATAGGTTCAAAGAAAATACCTATCTACGTGACTTTACAGAAAGGCCCAGGAATGTGAATTCCTGCAGTCACGAAAGCTTTAAGTCAAGATGTATATTTGGCGTTTGCTTGTCTCTCTCTCTGTGGTCGCGTGGATTTTTCTCTGGGTCCTCTGGTTTTTCACTCCACATTTAGAAACACGCGTTCAGAGTATTTGACTGCAATAAATTTCCACGTGATAAGCCACTTCGTTGAGCTATCATTTATGGCCAGGTCTCGGTGGGCCTTACCTGGTTAAATAAAAAATATATAGTTTTTTTTGTAATAGTGCAGAGGAGTGAACTTACATCCCAATTAGTGCATCCAATTATCGGAGCACGAAATGTCGCGTGTGCCTGCGCAAAAGTTTCATTTCTATGTTACTCTTTGCGTTTATTTGTGACCAGCTGCCTTTGTAAATCTCCCGCGAGGGTTTGGAGAGAGATTCCCGCACACGCGTGCACTTCTCTCGGACCAAGAACCGCATGCGGCGAGCGGCGGCGCAGCAATTAGCGAACCGCGCCGGCGAAGAACCCGGTGTCCCGAGTTCGATTCCCGGCCACGGCTACCATCGGTGGCGAGCGACGTCTTGGCACCGTTCGCACGCGCCTCTGCACCGGCCCCTCGGCCCTGGACCAGAGCGGTGAAGTATAGCCAAACGACGCGACACGCGAAAAATCCTCATGGACGGGCAGATCAACAAAGGGTTGGAAATATGCATGATTAATTAAATAACCCAACACTGACATGTGCTTTCGGGTAAACAATAAATAACACGATAAGAGTGTTTTGACTCAAGGTTAGTGTTTTGTGCTTTCCCATTGCAACAAAAATATTTCATATTAATAAAGATAACTCATTGTTTGAATATAGATATCAGCACACAAAGGCCACACACACCCGCCCACCCCGGTACAGCACGTAACAGACGACTGGGGCAAGTGACGGGTTAGAGGCTGGCGCTGCGTGTAGGTGACAAGGTGCTACTGGCCTGCGCTGAGGTATCGCTGCACACTGCACCAGGTGCTCGCTGCGGGGCCAGGTTCACCCAAAGAAAGGTTTTTTTTTTATTGGCCCACTCAGTAGCTTCTATTCGGTGACTCTTTCACACGCCTTTTGGAAAACTGGGCATCAGGAAACACGTTTACAAATGTAATTCTACTCTGGTACCATGGCCCAGAGGGCAGTCTTCAACGCTTATTATTATTATTATCATCATCATCATTTGTGGCCTCTCTGTGTATGTGCTATGAAGAAGGGCCGTTGCCTAAAACGTCGCCTATTATGTGTGCTTCGTTTAAGCTCACACGCACGCAGTGTCGCTAACGATGCATGTGTCGATGGTTTATCGACGACGCTTTTGTACCGCTGGCAACGCCGCAGCATCAGCAGCGTCATCAAAGTCTTTGTCTCAAGAATCTCAAGCCTAGTTCGCGCATCACGTGCCACGGGTCAAGAGATGAAAACTCACAATTCGATTGCGGAGCACCAAAATGTGTTTGCGTCTTTATTGGCGCCGTCTCATTTGTATTGTTTCGTTATATTTGCACCGTCTCGCTCGGGAGTCATTCAACTCGAGTCTCTGTCTTGTCTGTCTTCTCAATTGTGTCGGGTTCTTTTTGCTCGTTCTCTCCTCGTGCACACCAGATTCGCTTGCTCCGTGAGCCCAAGTATAACAACAGCATCGCACGTGCACCCGATTTGCATCAGTAAATCATAGCACACACGAGATTATTAAGCACGCTATACGACGGCGTCGAGGCCGAGTGAGTGTAAGAATCTGGTTTAATTGACAAACTGCTACGCGGGTTCACATGGCCATGCGTGTGCAGGTGTGGGGAGCGGTGGGATGGTGGTCAGCGCGCTGCGCTACGAACCCGGCGGCCGGAGTTTGATGCCCGCTCACGGCCACCACCAATGACGAAGATCTGAACCGGCCCTGGGCCTCCTCTAGGTCAACTAAGTCTCAAACGAGTAACTGATGCGATGTGTAAACATCGCCACTGGGGAGGCAAAGGCGGTCGGACGTGCTGCTGGTCACCCACCCCCTCGTGTGCCGTGCCGGTCTTCGCTAACGGCACTTGCCCCAAAAGTATGTCAAGGTTATACGGGGGAGCTTTGTCTCGTGCCATACAAAACGTTTCGCTCCCCTGATATTTTCACGCGAAATTCCTCAATAATTTCTTACTCGTTCATCCATTCTCCCGCTTATCGCGTACAATTTTTTTCATTCCCCGAGAACATACTGTTATGTCACGAGCTACATTTCTGCCGCCCCGATGCTAATTATCGCGAGCTTGGCCCACCGCTCGGCTTTGCAGGCCAGGCATTCTCGTCGTACACGCAGGGTCAATTAGCGTCCTGATTTTACTTTTAAATCACAAAAACGTCGCCGTGACAGCTGTAACGAGACGCCGGGCACTCGCTCCCTCCCCCCCTCCCTCCATCCCTCGCCCTGCGCAGCGGAGAGGGCGAAATTGGCGATTGATTTTATTTTGTTGATTTTTTTTCTACTTTTACGAATCTGAAATTGATGAGAAAGCCCCATCACAACATAAACTTTATCCACGCAGGCTGGAAAAAAAGGACTCCACGAATAGACACAGCGACCGACATGTACATAAGCTCTCCGCTTTATCCAGACCACCAGCTCAACTAAACGTGTGGCCCTTTTGTCGTTCAGATTGACCCCCAGCTCAAAGGGTTTTGAAAAAATGTGGCAAATCGACACAGCTGTAGATGGGTTTCGCCCACGTTAGGGCTTATCAACATAGTCATTCATCTTCGCTGTTGCCATCTGCCCCTGGGAGCCCCATATGTAGAGAGGGATTTCATTCTGTTATCGGAATTATTGTTATTAGTCACCTATTGATGGTGATAATGGTGATAATGATGATGGTGATGTTCCGTATTTGCCACCTCGATCACAATTAATATAACTATCATCATTTCCATCACCACCACTACCACCACCATAATCATCAGCAGCTGCTGTTGCTAATGCTTATAAAATATTCTGCATATTTTCCACCACCACCACCACTACTGTCATCATCATCTCTAAAGTCAAAGATCCGCCATATAAATGTTTAGCTCGTTGAGGCAAGTGCTACTGGGGAGGTGTGGTCAGTTCCACGCTCAAATGTCTTCGTCTCCCCAGTGTTGATATTTATCCTCCTTACCAGGTACTCATTTAAGGCCGAGTCGGCATAGGGGAGGCTCGGAACTGGTTTAGATATAATTCTCCACTGATGTCAGCCATGAGCGTGAATCTAACCCACACAGCCAGCTTCATAGCGCGGTGCGCGCTAACCACTGCACCACCACTCCCCACCACCACCATCATCATCATCATTTCCCAAACCACCACAACCATCATCATCATCTCATCGCACTCACTTCGAGCCGGAGCCATGGCCACGCTGAACGACGGAGACCTCCCGCTGGGGAGTGACCGCGGGATTTAATTAAAGCCGCGGCTCAAAGGGCCGATCGCGGGCGCCGAGCGGAGCGCGCGCCCCGCGTGCCACTCCTCCGCCGATGCCCCCCGCACCCTTCCGCGGTCTTCGGCGCGCGCGCGCGGCCGATAACCTCCCCGAGTTTCAATTCACCCGGCAAACATTGGTGAGGACACCGCGCGGCAGATGCGGGCATCTCTCCTCCCTCCCTCTCGCCCGCCCCCCTCCCCCGTCCACCCTCCTCCTCCCCCCTCCACCGATAAGAAACGAAGGACGGTGCCGCAGTGCGACTTGTGGTCACCGACCTCGCGGCGTGGAGCACGCGGTGACTCCGCTGCCCGCTGCGGTCATTTCGCCGGCGGATTCGTCAGATGCTCACCACGAGGCTGCTCCAGAAGGCATCTCCGTTGAAAAACTAAACCTATTTAAACTTTGAATTTTATCTTGCCAGGCAAGGCCCACTGAACTGTATAGCTCTTTTACAAAAGCGACCTGGCCATTACAAATGATAGCTCAATGAAGTGGCTTATCACGTGGAAATCTATAGCAGCCAAATACTCGAAACGCAAGTTTAAACTAAAATCCACGCGACCACGGGGGAACGTGCAAACTCCAATTATACAGATGTCAGAGTCGGGATCGAACCCACGATCCCCTGTATACCGGGTGAGGTAGTTATCATCTCGCCCCCATAGCGCCGTTTAATAATTTGGTCCTACATGTAAGTTATGAGTGGGTCTCTACGTAAGTCCATAACTCTCCACGTGGACCTCGATCTCAATCCGAGGCCCATAGAGTGACGCCACTGACCGCTTTTGAAAATTCACCGGTAGCATTTTAGACATTCATCAGGCTCCACTCGCTCACTCACCAACTTCCACACGAACAAATAAACATTGCCGGTCAACAGCCCTCCAAACGAAAGAAGTGGCGTCTATGTAGGACCACGTCTCAATGCTAGTCTATGGGTGTCTTTGCAAGTCAATGCATCTCCATGTGAGTCTACATCTCAAACCGTGGGCCACAATGACGCCACTATGCGTTGATCATTCGCCGCCAGCCTTTCACGTGGCCCAGCGGCAGCACGGTTCGCCGCTTGTCGCAGAGATCCGGCAGGCCACCCGGATTCGTACTGCGGGTGAATTAACCGGGGAAATTTACACTCAAAGATGCCGGCGTCGTGGTGTAAATTTGTCAAATTTTAGAAAAAAAATTCACCCGCAAATTACTCAACTGGGTTTGCACGGCAATATTGACCCCCAGCAACGGTGAAACATCCGCAGACTGAGCCTGAGCAACGAAGCTCCTTCACTTGTGACGAGTGCCTTGCCGCGATAATAATGACAATGAATATCGCGTGCGCTGCATTGTTGTTAGAATTATTATGATATCGTACGTCAGTGTGTTGCATGGATGTCAGTGTGTTGCATGGGTGTCAGTGTGTTACATGGGTATCAGTGTGTTGCATACAGCAGTGTATGTTTTTCCTAGCCATGCCTATGAATATACATACGTGTGTATACGCGTACCTATGCATACATGTATCTATTTGCGTATGTATGTCTGTTCTGTGTGCATAATGTAGATTTGTTCACAGGTTTCATGTAAATGTGATTTGGTGCATTTATATTTTGAAGTGTTTATTTATTTTATGCCTTCGTGTTTTTATTCACTTGATACCGAAGTACGGTGGGGCAATATTAAGGGTGGAGCCCACGCTTAATATTATAACAATGATAATAATACATTCTATAGATTTCATTTATTTATCCAAAAGAACCTCACCGAGGTTTGGCCCACACCGTTCATGGCCGTTTGGCTTCACGTGGAGGAAAACCAGAGATCTGTCACTCACAATGAGCGGGTAACTCAAACGATCCACACGGATGGATTCACCGATCCGTTGCTATCCTGCCATTTGCTCCATCACATTGAATCCCGGATCCGACCACACCTGGCTTTCCAAGGCAGCTGCTAAACAGGCTCAACCCTTTGCTGAGCTTCCGAGATCAGACGAATTCGTCACGGATGGGCTCGGTGCCACGTGCCTCTCTATTTCGTGCTTCGAAATTTTCTCGGCCAATTTACATCTGGCTCGCTCTACCCCAGCCACGGAGCGGGATCGAGGGACCGAGGGATCGAGGGATCAAGGGATCAAGGGATCGAGGGGATCAGGGGGTGATCGTCCATCACTTGCCCACCCTCCCCTTCCCCAGGCGACGGGCAGAGTGACAACATTGTTGCGATGTTTGTTGAGAGCGCACAGACAGCTCGCTCTGTGTTCGCCTGTCGATGTTTATTACGCATTCGGAACCCTCCGTAGGGCCCTGGAAGGGAACGGGGGGGGGGGGGGGGAAAGGGACTGGCCGCTGCCAAAACGTCACAACCGTTAGCGTCTTCTCGCCGAGAAACCATCCGCGCGCGCTTCAACAAATAAAACCAAACAAAGCAGCCGTGCAATTTGACGAGCAATCCGATCGCGATATTTTTTGGGTGGAGCAACGCGAGGATGTGAAAAATAAAGAGTTGGGTGGAGCAACGCGAGGATGTGAAAAATAAAGAGTTGGGTGGACCAACGCGAGGATGTGAAAAATAAAGAGTTGGGTTGACCAACGCGAGGATGTGAAAAAAAAATAGTTGGTAAATACGACGTGGCTACAAACAGAAACCGCCGCCTTCGCATTCACGGAGATCGGCCTTACTGAAGGCCGCAGAAGGGTTATCGTAGGGAAGGATCATCGCACGTTAGCACGCGCACCCCACAATCACAACCGCCTCGTCGACCGAAACGCTCGCAGCGACAGCAGTGACAGCGAGCGCGCTCAAAACGAGAACCACCGTGCTGAGAATATCCCCCCTCTTGTACTCGATTAGTGCGGCTGAGATGGCCAGCAGCGACGGGGCAGAGACGTCGTTAGCGGGCCGCTTCGAGGAGGAGGAGGAAGGAGGAGGAGGAAGGAGGAGGAGGCGGCCGACCTCGCTGTGGACGAGGTGGCCGCGTGAAACGACGATGCAGGTTAGGGTCGTTCTGCGGGGCAATCGGTTTCCAACCCCCCCCACCACCTCACCACCAGCCACCGCATCAGCGCGCCCGTCATTCACTTCCGCCGAAGGGGTCGATATGAGCGCGCGGTGCCGCTTCCATCGCAGCGACGTGACCTCCGCGGGGGGACTCCGGCGTGCCGGTTCTATCGCGCGGTGACCTCTGACCCCCGACCCCCCGGGGCGGGTGAGGGTTAGTGCACGGCGAAGCGCGATTCGACGGCGCGGAAGGTTCGCCCTAATAGGCGAGCGGCGGTTTCCGGCGTTATCGTCAAATTTAAGCGGCGTGGCAGGTGTCTCTGGTTGTAATATATATTTATTTATTACAGCTGGGTTCTCCAATTATTTAAGGAAGCTGTGGTTCTCTCCTCTGCTGCTTATCAGTTCGGTTGTCATCCCACTCGCCGGAAATTGCAGAAGTAAGCTGGGAAAGAAAGGGTCGCCGCTTTTGCCACGTGTGCCGCTGGACGGGAGGTGACGGGACGGACAGGGCTTGGTGACGGCATCGCGCATCGTCGGCCGCGTCACGCCTGAGACGTGGCTCCTAGGGGGGTTTCCGGCCTTCACCAGGCAGGGTGGCAGCAGGGCCAAGATTAATCGACAATTTAAAAAAGAAAGAAGTGGATTTTACATTTTTGTCAATTAATCGACTCGGAGGAGCGTGGAAAAGGAGGACAAATACCCTCTAGAGGGGCTCCAATTTAGTGGCGGTCCCTTCCACCAGCAGTGAGTCATTTCAGGGCTGCACCTTTACCTGAGCCAGTTCTATCTGTGGTGCTGTTTGTTTTGTTTCTTTCTGTCATTTTCCTGATGCGGGTCACTCTCGAAAACGACGAATCGTCCCGTCTCCGATTAGCACGCTTGTCCACGTACGGTGCGAGAGAAGATCAACATACGCACGTACGGCCAATCGCATGCGATCGCATTTTTTTAAAGACCCCCGCCTCCTCTCCCCCTCTACCCCCCCCTCTCCCCCGTCGCCCCCCCACCCCACCCAGCCCGGCCCAGTGTCTCCCCGAGCGCGCGCCGCGCAGTAACGAGCCGTTCCCTTCTACGACCGTGATGAGCACGATTTCTCGGCGTACGCTATTCAATATTTATGACGTCGTTTCGTCTTCCCCCGCCGCCCACACTACCTCCTCCTCCTCCTTATTCTCGCCGCCGCCGGAACGCGTCCTGAGCGCGCGTCACCCGCAGGGCGCCTGCGTCTCTGCGAGGGGCCGTCTCGGAGTGAGACGGCGCCGAACGGCAAATGAGCCGTTACCTCTCGACTGTGTCGCCTAAATTAACGTCCGCAAATTTATGGCGGAAAAAGAAACGGACGGACGGACGGACGGAAGGACGCGCAGTGCGGGAGCACTTCAAGTATCCGTCGTGGTGCGCCCGGGATCCAGTATCGCAGATTCTGTCGTCCCGAGGGGGATTAGTCGGCGATGATTTATTTTTTTGAGACTCTGCTTATGCGTTTGGGGGGGGGAAATTAAGTTTGTCGATGATCGCGGATAATTGGGGAGGGGGTTCAAAAGAACGCGCGAAGGCTTCCGTGAATGTCACGAGTCGTGGCGATGGGATAACAGAGAAGAGGGAGTGGTGCTGATGGATGATATTTGAGAATCGTGAACTAATCCGAACGGAAATTTTGCATAATGTTTTTGTATAGTTCTCAGTTTTGTCATGGGCACTAACATTCCACGAACGCTGCATTAATAAGCATCCCATGATACAAAATGTGGTCATTTAAATGTTCGCAGATCTTTTCTGTTCGTTTAATATAGACTTTAAAATATAGCGTGCGGAGGGAGCGGTGGCGCAGTGGTTAGCGCACTGCACTATGACCTCGGTAAGATGAGTTTGATCACCTGCGACGGCTAACATCAGTTGGCAAGGAGTGCTACTAGGGGCCGGTCCTGGGTGACCCCCCCCCCCGCCCTCACCCAACCAATTATTACAATTTAAATGTTATTTAAAATGTACTAATTGATGAGGGACCGCTAATCAAGTTAGTGTGTTGGGCTGTACTAATTAAACGCTGCCCACTTCTTATTTTAAAAATAACACCGACCCACTAACAATTTTTGAGCGTCTCTGCTGGGAAATAATAAATAAAACAATACAACCATTGTCTGTTATTAATCAAAGATTCATCATCATCATTATCATCATCATGGTATTGTAGTTGTGATGGTTACCAATGTGACTTAGAGAAATGACACTGCAAGTATATTTTCATCATAATGATTATAACTGGTCACGTGCCACCAACTCTTGTCTACAAGTGACACGGAAAATATTCATAAAAAAAGGAATCCTAAACAAACAACATTGCAAATAACCATCATCATCACCACCGTAATCATTCTGATCAGAATCATCTTGCAGTCGTAATTGTTAATTTATACGAGACAAATACGCGTCCGAACACCCATCATCATCACCATGGTCCTCACGGTCACATTGCAGCCGTGATTGTCGACCGCGCGACCTCGACAAGGCGACGCCGGGAATGATGGCGATGCGCTCGAGACCTCTCCCTCTGCTCGGCTGTTGCGGCGACGGCGGCGCGAGAACGCGAATCAAGCGAGACGCGACCCCCCCCCCGCCCCCCCGTCATCGTCGCGCCGAGATGAAGCGATTCCGCGCGTGTGCGCGCCTTGAAGACGGAGCGGGGAGGTTGGGCTAAGTGTTGGGGGACGCAGGCCTACGATGCGCGCTGTCTCGTTAAGCCAAATTTAAGACGCCGCTCGCTGAAGCCGGTCTCCTGCGGGAGCCGAGAAGAGCAGCGGAAGCAGCAGTGGCAGCAGCAGCAGTGGCAGCAGCAGCAGTGGCAGCAGCAGCAGTGGCAGCAGCAGCAGTGGCAGCAGCAGCAGCGGCAGAAATAGCAGCAGCGGCAGCAGCAGCGGCAGTAGCGGCAGCAGCAGCGGCAGCAGCGGCAGCAGCAGCATAAATAGCAGCAGTGGCAGCAGCAGCAGGAGTGGTAGTAGCGGCAGCAGTGGCAGCAGCGGCAGCAGTGGCAGCAGCAACAGGAGTGGCATCAGCAGTGGCAGTAACAGCTGCAGTGACAGAAGCAGCAGCAGCAACAGCAGTAGTGGCGGCAGCAGCAGCAGTGGCAGCAGCAGCAGTGGCAGCAGCAGTGGCAGCAGCGGCAGCAGTGGCAGCAACAGCAGCAGTGGCAACAGCGGCAGCAGTGGCAGCAGCAGCAGTGGCAGCAGCAGCAGTGGCAACAGCGGCAGCAGCAGTGGCAGCAGCAACAGCAGCAGTGGCGGCAGTAGCAGCAGTGGCATCAGCAGTGGCATCAGCAGTGGCAGCAACAGCAGCAGTTGTGGCATCAGTAGCAAAAGCAGCAGCAGTGGCAGCAGCGGCAGCAGTGGCAGCAACAGCAGCAGTGGCAGCAGCGGCAGCAGTGGCAGCAACAGCAGCAGTGGCAGCAGCGGCAGCAGTGGCAGCAACAGCAGCAGTGGCAGCAGCGGCAGCAGTGGCAGCAACAGCAGCAGTGGCGGCAGCAGCAGCAGTGGCAGCAGCAACAGCAGCGTTGCTCCCGCGTGAGCGATTTAATCGTCGTAACGCTGTGTGCCATGTGCCGTTCGAATTGCGGATTTTAAGACAAGGCACTCGGAGGAAGCCGTGTTCCGTGAAGTCGTTCGAGCAAAAGAGGGTCTCCACCTCCTCCTACTAGGATATGGCTTTCGGCTATTTCAGTCCGTCCGCCTATCAGCATTCGGGAACGATGTCTCAGTCCATTCGTAGTTTTTTTTTTTAAAGCAGCCCAAAACTCCGGGAGAAGTAATACTTTTGTTATTATCATTAACAGCCGATTTTTTTCAATCCACCGCTGGATGAAGGCCTCCCCATCCCGTGTCGGCCATGGGGGTTCGTTTTACCATAATTCACGACGCCGGTCAATGTGGGCTGGCGAACAGGGGGAAGGGCCCACGAGCGATGTTAACCGTGACCGGGGAACGAACTCAGATTGCCAGGCAGCTGGCGTAGAGCACAACTCTGGAAAGTCTCACCGATTCTCACGACTCTCTTGAGGAGGGTCCTGCGAGGATTTCACGGTCGTCTTCGTTCGTACGGCTGAGCAACAGCTACAATTGCACATGCAGGTGGTCAATCCAGATAACGTCGTCACGAGCTGCGGAGTCTATCGCTGTGATGTCTCTTCTTCGTGTTTGTGGATCGGTTATTGCGTCGTTATATGTCGTACCGTCTCTGCTCTGGGTGACCGGAGTCGCACACTGGAGATGTTTAAGGTTTTACATGTGTGCATCACCAGGTATGCGCATGTGACACCATCGTTTGTGCAGTGGATGCGATTTAGGGCACACCGTGAACTTTGTGGAAGATAAAAAAACCGAGGCATCTTCTGCGCTGGGTGTTTTAGAAGGCGGTATGGGAGAAGAGGGTGACGATTGCTGATGTGCGTTTCCCAATTAGGTGGTTTTCTGGTAATCGCGTTATTTAATCATAATAATTATTCTTACTTTGATCACGATGTCGGCGCACTCGCCTCGGAGTCTTTGAAATCCGCTGTGAAAGCAGACGGGCGCGTATTTGGCCAGATGTCCGAATAAAAATCTGAAATATGTATTTATACCCGAGGAATCCGATGAGCTATGAAGCTCTGTGTGATAGGCAACGCGGTGGAAACTCGATTTAAAAAAAAAAACATTGTAACCGGTTGAGATGATACACACCAATGTACGAATCATGTGCGCGTGTCTGTATCACATAAGCTACAATCAAAAAGCGCTGCGTTCGTTAGCAACAATGCCTTGTGACCTTGCATGCTATACATTTACTCGCTATCTCTTCTCCGCGTGGCTATCTGACTCATCGTGGGTGGCACGTGACTGCGAGCCACAGCCGAAATGGGATGGTGGATACTGGATGTGGTGTACCGGGTTCAGATAGAGCTTTCAGGCCCGGCTGAAATATTCGTCCTGGTTATGCAGCGCGACGTGGCTTTGGGGCGGAAAACATTAAGTCGAAAGAAATTATAGATTTCTATAGAACATATATTTTATGTAGATTGTGGATATATACTTGCAGGAATCCGCGGAATTTCCGCGGTAAAAGAATGGCGAATCTGTAGAGACTTTGATGATTTCATAAACTGATGATTTCACACGGATATATGGAATTTTTTGTAGATAATGTGCCGAAAATAAATTGAAATGAATCAACTCTCTACCCGCCTCACCCAAATGCCTTGTGACGTCATCACCCCCCCTCGAATCGCTACTCTAACGTCATCACTCGCACTCCTCCACCTCACTCGTGTTGCGTGACGTCATGACATATCATCTACCCAGTGTAAAGTGACGTCATCATCCCTCTCCTCCTAACCACCTACGGTATCAAGACGTCATCACACCCATTTGCTCCCTCCGCGTCTCTGAGGTCATTCACCCCTCCCCTCAACCTCACCTCAATGTCGCGTGACGTCACCCCGGTGCGTTACAGACGGACAGACACACGAACAAACGCATGATTATACAGATGGGTAAATTGTGTGTGTGTTGTGTATACATTAGCGCTTTAACTCAGAAGACATGGGTCTATCCCGTGACCTCCTTCCAGGGAGCCCTCGACACTTCACATGGCCTCAATGTGCACCTAGCCTGGCACAAACACTGGGGAGACGTCACTGTAACTTAGTGGCGAATGTCGGCTGTTGTTTAAATGCTGTTCATCGTTGCTCGCTAATGGCACTTACCCTAACACTGTTAAAGGCTATATGGTGAATCTTTGTCTCTGTATGTGCATTCGAACCCCCCCCCCCCCAACGTCGACTCAGCCTCAAATGAGTGCCCCGGTGCGGGTGTATAAACATCAGCATCGCGGGAGAAAGACAAAGGCGGCCCGGGTCACACATACGACTTCACATTGTGCGTGGCTTGTTCCGTGGCCGTGACATTTTCCGCGCACGAATTTGTGTACGGATGCATTTTCTCCGCGTGTTGATTTATTTATCATTCTCATCTTTTAATCTCCGCGGCTCAGGATGTGCCACCGGGGCTGCCCTAACCTCATTAGCAGTCGCGGTGGGGAGCAGCGAATCTGGCTCGCGACGTCACCACCATCTGAAGGATCTCGCGACCGATGACAAAGAAATCAACTGACGCCGCGGTTTTTTTTGTTGCATCGGCCCCTACCCCTGGGTTGTCGGGATGCTTGCCCACCCCACGTGGCGACGAGAAGTTAGGCGAACCTCGGCCACCGAAATGTTAACAAAATATATCGGTCAACTTGTCATCAACACAACCATCATCAATGCCATCATCACCACCACCATCATCATCTTCATGAATACCATCTGGACCACCACTATCATCGCCACCGCCGCCACCACCACCAAAGAAACAAGAGATGGTGGTGGCGCTGATCGTGGTGATCCAGATGGTATTGGTGACGATTATTATGATGAGGATTGTAGTGGCAATGATAGTGGTGGTGATGGTGGCAGTGATGAAGGTTGTGTTGATGGCAAGAACACAACCACTACCATCAAACTCATCTTCATCAGTGAGACGACCATCGTCACCACCACTTGCGTCATCGTCACAACCAACCCCCCGGATAGACATCCAGACTGCTGGGGCAAGTGCTATCAGCGAGCACCTGTCCAGGTGGACGCGTTGCACGATGGGGTGGAGTGGCCAAAACCACGTCCACTCGCTCGCCTTTGACTGCCGACGTTGTTTGTTTACACACCGCACCAGGGGCACATGTAAGGCTGAGTAGACCTAGGGGTAGCCCAAACCGGTTCAGACATACGTTACGGATATTCGCCGTGAGCGGGAATCAATCCCAAGTCGACGGGTGGTTGGCGGGGCGCTAACCACGACACGAGCGCTCCCCAACCACAGCGCACACAAAGCACGCACTTCCTATCGATTCTGCATAAATTAGAATCAAAATATGCATTCATGCAGGAGGAATCCGATGAACTGTAAAGCGCTTTTTCACAGATACCCAGTCGGGGCGGGTTAGAACGTTACAACAACAAACAACACAACAACGCGACACGATAGGAGTGCAAAGTATCGGAAAGGTAAGCAAATAGCGTAAACAAAATAAACCATCAAAATGAAACGAAACTTTTATTTTACCAAGTAAAGTCCACTCGACCATCTGTGTCTGGCAGCGATGGCAGCGGCAAGAGCGACTGAGCGTTAACGTTCATGTTCACGTTAATGTTCACGTTCATGTTCACGCAGCCTCAGCCGCAGCTCAGCAAGGGCGCGCGCAATCACGCGGGGCATTTACGAGAGCACAAATAATGGGGGTTTAAAATGACATAACGAATAAAGTGCATGTTTGGGTGGGTGTGAGAGAGAGAGAGAGACGGTGGGAGCGAGGGGGATGCGCCTTAACTGGGCAGCAACGGAAGGGCATTTCAATGAACATGTTTTACAAATTGCCCAATCAGGCCACCCACGGAGATTTGTGAATTTCAGGGATGTCCATTTACAATTCTGATTTTACTCCACAGCAGGAGCGGGGGGCGGGGGGCGGGGGGGGGGAGCTTTATACTTAGCGAGAGAAAAATAACGGGGGGAGGGAATATGAAATGTTGTATAGACATTGTATATAAATAAATAAAAATAACACGCATACATCTCTAACCTTAACAAGGACGAGGGGACAACACAATGGGAATACCTCACCCCCATTTGGCGCGGCCACCCAAATGTATATTTTAGAGATAAACCCGTTGCACTATAAATATATTGCCACGCGGGGTGCATTGGTGAAGGTCCGTACCTCTGAGAGGTGACTGCGAGGAGGTTAATAACAACGCCGTTCCCATGCGCTTTTATTTCTTCTCTCTCTCTCTCTCGTCGTCGTTGTTGTTGTGAGTGACACCGAAAAGTAGTGGGTTTGTGGCGTGTAGACAACATCCCTGGGCCCTATTAATTATTCAGAGCCCCCCACCCCCCCCACACCACCACCACCGCAAATGGTACAGGCGGCCCGGGCCAATGGGGGCGAAGGCAATCTCTGGGGGGGGGGGGGGGGGGGCGGCCGAAGTAGCGGTTTATTTATTTATTAAATTATTGCGTCGTTTCTCCAACTTCACCCCGAGGCGGGAGCGAAGCCTCGTCGAGTCTCGGGCCCGCTGTACCACGAGGGTCGCCGCTCGTCGATTGTGCTGAGCGTGCGCTCGAATGTGCGCAGAGAAAACCCGCAGCTGAACGGGGAGGATTGTTAAAATCAACACGAATTAAACCTAGATTTGAAGCTTTCGTGACTGCAAGGATTCGTATTCTTAGGTTTTTTCGGTAAAGTCACGTAGGTAAAAATTTGAAATTAGTAAAATAAAAATAAACTAAAAATCACGACGTTTCGGAGGCAACACAAGCTTCCAGTCTTCAGGTGGAACCGTCACAGCACGACAGCTGTATCAAGTTTTAATTTATTTTTATTTTACTTTTATTAATTTTTTACCTACGTGACTTGATCGAAAAACCCTAAGAATACGAATTAAACCGTCGTCAATGGATAAAGGCGCAGTCTTGCATGTTGCTTCCTCACGCCACTGCTGTTGGAAGGACCTCCACTCTAGGGAGCTCCTGTGAATGGGATATTTGGCCTACTCTTCCACGCTGGCACGGACGTCTTGAAATACGTGTCAGTACCCACGCTTTGCCTCACCCACACGCCACCTGCACCTCACAAACGAAACTGCGTCTGGATCTGTTCATACCGCTGCGTAGACAGACGCGGCAGGAGGGCATTTAAACAAAACAAAAAACTTGGCCCCCTGTTGTTTCAATTTCCGCGCCGGGTGATATAATCGAACCGGCTACCCTTTGGATTGCAAGTGGAGTGCGCTGCTAACCGTAGCACGGCGATTGCATCTCTTCATAACTTTATTTTAGTACCAACGCCGAGTTTTAGGAAATGTTAACACTGGCCACAGGGCTTTGTTTATATGACAACAGTTTCTCAGGATACGCAGCCAACAGCTACAACGGTTACAAAGTTACGTAAAGAGCTCTGGTTTCTATTATTATTCATAATACAGGTGTTTTTGGTTAGATTGCGTAAATATATAAATGTGTCGTTAAACCCGCCACCACCCGACACATCCAACTAGTAAGGGTTGTCACGTAAACAGAACGTGCCAATTCGTCACTAGTACAGCACTAGTGTGTAGTGTAGTTTATAGTGTAGTATATAGTGTACTAGTACAGCACAAACCGGTGTGTTGGAGAGCCAAGCCACAACATTTACAAACTGAGTACGACGTTTCGCCAGTAAATACAACCAGCTTCATCAGGCGACAGCCAGATTTGTGGAGAAATCCTCCCTGTTTCGTTCCATAAATAGAGGGGTAGACGTGATGACAAAACGTGCGTGCTCTTCTCGCAAGAAGAGCACGCAAACCCGGCTCCTCCGCGTTTTCCCTCCACCTTTAGAAACACGCGTTTAGAGTATTTGGCTGCTGTACATTTCTACAGGATAAGCCACTTTGTCGAGCTATCATTTGTGATAGTCAGGTTGCTTCTGAAAGAAAGAGCTGTACAGCTCAGTGGGCCTTCCCTGCTAAAATACAAAGTATAGTTGTTGCTTTTTAGCCGCGAGAAGCCACGCAGCGGCGATTTCGTCCTGGATCCACAGAGCCCGGCCTCCCGACTGTGGCATTCGATTGCACAGAGAGCGTTACTCTGTAAGACAGAACGCGCCAAGTGCGGAGGAGGTTCGTGAAAGACGCTACTGGTAAGTTGGAGGCAGTTGCCCTCCAACAACAGCAACGGAGGGCAGAGGAGCGAAGCTCACAATCAACGAGCGGAGCGCCGGGCGGATAAAATACGGCGAGTTGGCACAGGAGGGGCTACAGCTGGTGCATCCGCCAGCCATCTCGGTCAGTCAACCCATGGGCACCTGCTGGGTCTGTCCCGTGACCTCCTTGTCAGCGAGCCTTCGACACTTCACGTGACGGCCTCAGAGTGCACCTGGTCTGGCACAGCCACCGTGGTTGACGTGGCTGAGTGGCGAGTGGTGGGGGTATTGGTATTAGCCCTAGCACGCGGAGCGCACAAACACGGCCCTGGCGGGAACTCTCCGGTCGTTCCCTTCGCCGGCCACGCCGTCGTCCGCGCCAGCCTCATCCCTCTTCTATTTCTTTCTTCGCATCGAAAATTTGGAGTGGGTAAACGAAATCATCGTTTGGCACCGTGGCTGTCGTGGAGACGGCGAGAAATTCCATGAAACGAGTCGAGTGGACGAAGGAAAGGCGGCGTGGGGATGGCGCGGGGGCGTGGTGGTTCCGTGGCGCGCGATGTGGATTCTGAAAGGTCGCTCCTCTCGACATCATGCGGCGTGAATCAAATCCTTCGAAAAATAATTTTTCGAGCAGGTAAATGGGGGGGGGGGGGGGGGGAAAGAACTTTTAATAAACGGAATGCCAACGAGACGCAGGGTCGCGGGCGGCTGCTGTGGTTGGCGGCCGCGGCGAGGGGCGCTACGAAGGGGTTGTTATTGTGTAACGGTTTTAGGAACGCCGTGGCTGACCTTTCACGGCGGTGCCCGTAGCCCCCGTGATCTTAGCGCTTTGCGTTCCCTCCGCCGAGCCTCTCCGTCACCGTGGGATGTTTTTCCTTTGACAGGAGACCTTTTGAACACCGCCTCCCGCACCGGCAGAACCACAACCGAGGCAGTCAATCTGCTTCGTTTCTATTTATTCGACTGCCCCTCCCCCGCCACCCACCCACCCCACCTCGACCCCCCACCACGGAACGAGAATCCAATATTCCTTAACCTATCGGCGATTCCTATGGCTCGGTTGTTTTTATTTCGCGTGTTTTTTTTTCTTCTTCTGCGCGAGTTTGGTTATTTCATTATTTTGTTACATTTCGCTACTTATTCGAAATCGTTTTTTGTCTTATTGTCTATAGTGACCTTACACATTAACGAGCCTGGGCACACAATGTCAGCAGCATTGGTTTAACAGACGCAATACTCTGGACTGGTGTTGGCTTTGATTTTAGTTTTTTTATGCGGAGGGACAGATATGGGAACAAGGAGCGATATCTATGTATTTATTCCGTTAGTTTTCATTCCCCATGGTGCTAATGGTAAGCTTGTGGCTGTTTATTAATATATAGTTTCGTGCTGAACTAGGAAGCCATATCTAACAGAGAGGCTCCTTGCCGAAAACATCTGGCATTGGACCAGCAATGGTTAAAGCCTGACTGCTGATGAGACACTTCATGTCGAAACCGGTCCCAGAGTTCGATTATTCGGAGCCAATGCTTATGAAATGAAGCGCTCCCAGAAAGCCGTGGTGGCTGATAGATGTGTAAAATATACCTATGTATTATATATTTTTTACACGGCAGAACAGACATTTGAAGAAAGTGTATTGTCTCGTTATTTAGTTTGTTGGGTGTTAGAGATGTTTTATGCATTCGGGAGTGTATTCCACAGGGAGATGACGAACGGGCGCGATGACGACAATGATGACGATGATGATGACGATGATGATGACGATGATGATGCGCTCTCTGTGTGCGCGGCTGCCTGGCCAAGAGGGAGTCGCTACTCTCGATGTGGGTTCCCCCCCCCCCCACTATTAAATTAAAATTGCGATTAAATTCACGCCATGTCATGAGCTGCAGGCATTCACGTTCGGAACACTCACAGTGAGCGGCGCATCACCCTGTGCCAGAGAACGTACCTGCAACGTGACGTTGTAGAACTGCTTCTGAAATCACTGCAGTGGGCATCTGTATCCACACTACAGGCGTCGCAATGCATACATGTCCTGCAGAGAGCGTTGTTCCACGCATGGTTATCAAAAATGTTCAATTCTCAAAACGGGAATACAACAACAACCACGGTCCAATTTCTACGTGACGTTTTTTTTGTGAAATCCCTCGTCACCGGAGTGAGACCGTCAATCCACCGCTCTTAAAAACCGGGTTTAACTACCGAGGATAACGGGGTGACACGGGGATTCGAACCCAGGGTCTCAAAGTTTCCCGGCCGGCGCTCGATCCGCAGAGCCATCGGCAATACGAGACGGGAGCGGTCTTTGTCTCTCCTCTCGCCAATCTGTTTCGTAAAAATTTTAGAGTTTTATCTTTGTTGCAGAATCAGGGCACTTCCCCCAACAATCGCTATTCGGAGATTATTTTCATTCGGTTAAATCGAGGCAGGCCGCGGCTGTGAGATCTGTAACTCCGCGTGTCACTGGGTTGCTTCGTTCGCCCGCTCGCGTCTACGTGTGGAGATGATTATACATAGAGCTTTAATGAGCGGTTGTTGCAGGCGGAGGAGAGAGTTTTAAGCGGTAATTTTTATAACTCTCCGGGATTTACATGAGCGAAACTGGCGAGCAGAAATTGCAGCCGTCGGGCAGATTTAGCATGGAGAAATTGCGGCATGAATCACTCCCGCGAATTCTTGGGTTCATGGCCAAGGCTTCCAGAGGATCTCCATTAGGCCCCATCGACAGATTAATTGACTAATGTGTAATTTCTTTTGGTATTTTTTTAATTTACATTTTTTTTTGTATGAACAGCCTTGTATTTTTGTTGTTGTTGTTGTTATATATAGACACGCGTGGTGATGTTACGCAGTGAAAGACAGGCGTCGGGGTATGAATACTGGCCGGGCATTGGCCTCTCCAATTTACACGGCGACCGGGATTTACAAAGCTGTTGTCGCGAGCCGCGTGTTTGACAGTCGACGCTGTCACGCGTGAAGCGCGCTCCGTGCCTTCGGTGTCGTGGCGTGACACGGGGCGCGTCGGGAGTCTGCGCGCGAGCGGTGACAAGAGCCGCGGAAAATGCGGGGCCCTTTTGAGCCATCCGCGTCTTCCGTCTCCGCGCTTCGAGCCCTCGTCGGGGGGACCGTGGTCACGTGCACCAGTCGCAATCACACGCGCGCGCGCCGGTCGCCGTTTGTACACGGAAGTGAATTTGCATCTCTCAGCGGTCGAGTGAGCGGCTCTGCGAGAGTTCAACTCCTGCTTGGGCTCAGCTCATCGTCTCTCCGGGTGCGGGGGTGGGGTCAGTTAAATCAGTACCACTCTGTGGGTAAGTCAACAGTGGTTGTCCCATGGATAGAACCCCCCCCCCTCCACTCTCTCGTAGCCACCACAGCAATGTGAAACTTCCACCACTGGCTCTTTACAAAGCTGTGAACGGATGAGCGCCAATGCTTCGGCGCTCGTTTGAGCCGGAAATCACTTTTGACTTTGACTTATGGCTGAAATTAAAATGATTATTACCACCGCCACCACCGCCGCCGCTGCCACCACCGCCGCCACCACCACCGCCACCCCTACCAACGCCACCGCCGCCACCGCCGCCACCGCCACCACCACCGCCACCACCACCGCCATCACCAACGTGACCGTTAGGCGCCGCGGTACGGAGTGGACGATATGTTACTGGGCGAGCCGCGGGAGCGACGTGGAGCCGTACGTTTTCATTACCGTCTAATTGTAATACAATGGCGCGTCCAATTTGCATAATTGGTTTAATACAAATACAACGCAGAGCATTCATAAAGAACCCCCCCCCCTCCTCCTCCTTCAAGCTGGAAGCGATGATGTTTTACGGCGTGCGTGCGTGCGCCTTGCCCTACGCCGTGCTGTATCGTGGGACCCCAATGATGCATCGGTTAATTGATCAATATGCAAATGTTCTCACCGTTACATTGGTCAAATCGCGTGGGGGGGGGGGGGGTCGGGATCTATGCTCTGACCGAGTCCTCGGGTTTGTTTTCCCCCATAGAAACGTGCGTGAAGATTATTTCGAGAATTTGGCTGCTGTACATTTCCACACGATGAGCCACTTCGTAGAGCTATCATTTGTGGACATGTCGCTTCTACAAAAGAGCTCAGTGCGCTTCACCTTGTTAAAAAACAATAGTCAACTTGTATTTGTATATTTGTTTAGTGGTGTGTTTACATTGCCTCTACTTGGCACTCCTGTCGTGTTTCTGTATTGTTTGTTGTTGTAACGGTCTGGCAGATGTCCGTACTGGACATCTGCGAAAAAGAGCTTAATAGCTCATCGGATTCCTCCAATACAAATAAAAAGACTGATTCTGAGCCAAACCACTTTGCGTCGTGCGTAACGGCTGCCATATCACCCAGAATTCATCACACCAGAGCTCGGAAGGTTTAACACGTGGTCGGCTTTCGCGACCAATTTTATTCGTAATAAATGTTTTTGGGTTAGATCGCGTAAGTATAAATGTGTCGTAACCCTCCACCACCCAACGCAGCCACTTAGTAAGGGATTTATCACGTAAACAAAACGCCAAATAGTTATTACTTCAGCCCACCGGTGTGTTGGAGAGTAAATCCACAACATTTATCAGTTGAGTAGTATGACGTTTAGCTGGTGATTATGATACCCAGCTTGGAAACTTAGCAGGGTCTCGAGCCTGGACAGTGTCTGTATGATGGTGGCTGTCGTGTATGCCAGGGTGTCATAGGCGAGCAAGATGGCAAGTGAAGAGAAATCCATCTGTTGTCCTATACCTCTATGCTCCCAGCCTCGCCTTCAACCTACCTGCACTTGTCAGAAGGGTGAAGTATGGTCATATAACACCCCCGCCCCCACCCCACGACCTGCACGGTGCGAGGAATGCTTTCGTCTAGCAAAGGAATGAGCAAAACGGTTGCCACGTGCAATAGCTTCGTGTGACCCCTGCAGCCAGTCGTGGCCGCTACAATCACAAATGTCAACAACAACAACAAAGTGCTGAATTTATGGGAACGGCCTGGAGGAAGTCGGGGAAGCGGCAATCGTCGCAGTCGTAACGGCATCACTTCTGTGCGCAGTGCCGGATGAAGCGAGTGCAGGGCCTGTGGCATTTGGTATAAAGGGGCCCTAAATAAATAAACACACTTAAATATTAAAACACAAATGTTTAACTTGCATAGTAAAGTAATTGTATTTTTGTTATTTGCTATACAGCCAGATAATACGACAAATCGCTAACCTTAAACACCCAGTCGTTCATAAAAGTTGAAGGCAGTATCGTACTATAGTCAAATAGCAAGTGCAGAATCACTGAAGCGAAATGGATAGCTTGAACGCATTTAGCGCGGGGCCCTTGAAAGGGCGGGGCCCGTGGCATATGCTACTTTTGCTACTGTCTGTGCGTTGAACAGGGCCCCGTAGTTTAGAGGGAGTGCTCCTGCCAATAACATCAGCCGCCCACGGGCGCTCTTGGCGCGGGCCTCACCTCTCGGCTGAGAGGTCTCGCACCTCCACGGCGCGACTGAGCGTAGCCTCGCCGTGCTGCCGATGATAATTGGCGATGTTGATTTGTTTAACAAGCCTGACACTCTTGGAACCTCATTTGCCAGTAAAAAATATGATAATTGGTTTTTTACCCTTCTATCTGGCAACAAAACTGACACCTTTTTTTTTACAAGGAGTCATGTTTACAAAGACCACAATACCTGCGGTCATAATACAAACAAAAAACATAACTCTGATAATGTATGCATTGTCCTTGAAGTTGATTGGTCCACACCCGAGACAGCTTTCCTTAGAGCCTAGTCTCACATGGGTTGGACCAGATGACGCCTTTTGGCCTTTTGGATTAATTTTATTATAATAATAATAAGTACATTATTACGTGTTGCAGAAATCCCAGAGTGGAGCGATGCAGCCCATAGCATTTTGAAGACCCTAACATCTTGGACAGGGTTGTGACCGTCTCATTCAATAATAATAATATACACGGCATTTTATTTCTCAATGGTGTCGCCACTGCGGCTACTGCGGCTACTGCGGCTACTGTGGCTACTGCCGCTGTCCACATTAAACACGAACCAGAGCCAGTGCAATACTCGCCCGCGTGCGCACACCCACAGCACATTCACACGCCACACCACTGATCGACGCGCTCCGCGCAGCGGCACACTCGTCACGTGGACGCCGGGCGGATTCTGACAAATGTCACCAATGCTGGCGGATCGCCGGACGTTTTAGTGGGGACAAGGAGCCTCTCTGTTAGTTACGGGTCTCGCGTTTTACAACGCAACGACAACCACTCGCGTCACCGCGGAGAATGCGAGTAAGGGAGGAGATAAGCAGACAATATACACCACCTCATTGCCCGTATCTCTCCCACCGTACAAACAATAAAAGTCGAAACCGCTTCAATTGTGCCTCGTGTTGACAACAGCGCTGATGAAAGTACGCCGTGTGGCCGATGGAATGTGTAAACAAATACTTGTTTTTATATATGTGGAGGGAGACGTACGGGAAGGTTGCTGGTGAGTTATACGGTGGACGGATGATCAAACGGGCAGCTGCGAGGCTCTGTGGTCCAATGGTTTGAGATTGGCGACTCGAGGTACACAGGGGAGGTGCCATGGGTTGACTGACTGAGATGACTGGCAGATGCACCACCTGTGCTCCCCACTGCGTCAACTACTCCGTTTTTTTGTGTGTGTGAACGTCGCTCATCTGGTCCTTCGCTGTCACACACACAGAGGCATGTACACATACACACCAATGTCCCTGTGCAATCCTGCGACGCGGCAAAGGTATTACACCGGGGGTAATAATTCGCGAACGAAATGAGCCATGCGTCGTCGCGAACCAATACCTCGTCTGCAAACAGAGGCAGGCGCAGCGGTTGATTAAAGCGCACGTGTCCGCTCGCTGTCTCGCTACGCACACACAGCGAGTCGAGCGCGTGTCCTCTCGCTGTCTCGCTACGCGCACACAGCGAGTCGAGCGCGTGTCCGCTCGCTGTCTCGCTACGCACACACAGCGAGTCGAGAGCGTGTTCTCTCGCTGACTCGCTACGCGCACACAGCGAGTCGAGAGCGTGTTCTCTCGCTGACTCGCTACGCGCACACAGCGAGTCGAGAGCGTGTCCGCTCGCTGTCTCGCTACGCGCACACAGCGAGTCGAGCGCGTGTCCACTCGCTGTCTCGCTACGCACACACAGCGAGTCGAGAGCGTGTCCGCTCGCTGTCTCGCTACGCACACACAGCGAGTCGAGAGCGTGTTCTCTCGCTGACTCGCTACGCGCACACAGCGAGTCGAGAGCGTGTTCTCTCGCTGACTCGCTACGCGCACACAGCGAGTCGAGAGCGTGTCCCCTCGCTGTCTCGCTACGCACACACAGCGAGTCGAGCGCGTGTCCACTCGCTGTCTCGCTACGCACACACAGCGAGTCGAGCGCGTGTCCACTCGCTGTCTCGCTACGCACACACAGCGAGTCGAGCGCGTGTCCACTCGCTTCCCCGCGCACACGTGCGCACAACAATGCCCCATATATCGTATCGCGCTCATGGGCTATTTGGGGCAACTGATGCAAGGGGTAGCCTAATGAGGCCGAGTAGACCCAGGGGAAGCACAGGATCGGTTCAATCATCACCGGTGTTAGCCGTGGCCAGGAATCAAACTCAGGGCGTTGGGTTTGTAGCGCGATTGGATAGCCACTGTTGTTACCTATAGCCTTAACAGACTGTTGAGGCAAGTGTTGTGAGCGAGCACCTATTAAGGCCGCAACGGTACACGATAGTGTGGGTGGCCAGCAACACGACCGACCGCCTTTGTCTCCCCAGTGGCGATGTTTGTACAGCGCGCGGCACACACACACATCCATGCGCAGCAGTCGGTTGCACAACTTTACCGCTGCACTTACAATACAAGGCAAATACTCCGGAAATGAATCTACATTCACGTGTGTGCAATGGCCATGCGAGTCAGGTGTTTGAACACAGTCCCGTTGAGCCGTAAAGGTCGCAAAATCCGAAAAGTGTGCAGAGAAGCGCGCTTGCAATGACACCGGGAGACAGAGACAGACAGAGAGGAGGGAGATGGGAGCATTTCCGGGCAAGTCGGAAACGTCGCGATGGACGTCCAGGAAACTGAGAGCGCTCTTTGGGCAGGTCGCGTCGCTCGCGAGAGGGGCGACGATGGCTCGTGGTCGAGACTCACGGCGGAGTGGCACCCGAAGGAGTGGGGACGCGCTCCGAGAGGACGTTCGGATCGCCGTGGAGACGGAGCGATGAAATCTGCTCGCGACGCAGCTTTCTGGCGGATTGTTCCATCGAAGGATGTTGAGTGATGGCGACGGCTTCGGGAGGGCTTCATCCAGCAGTGGATAGACCACGGCCGACCACGACGGTAACGACGATGATGATGAAATACACGCGCTGAGCCAGTTGCTCTCGAGCAATATCACAAATCTCCCAACACAGCCGCTCGTAATCCCTCTCAACCCAGCCGACAGCAGACCACCGCCACCACCGCCACCACCACCGCCACCACCACCTCCACCGCCACCGCCACCGCCACCGCCGCCACCACCGCCACCGCCACCTCCACCACCACCACCGCCACCACCACCACCACCACCGCCACCACCACCTCCACCGCCACCGCCACCACCACCGCCACCACCACCACCACCACCGCCACCGCCGCCACCACCGCCACCGCCACCGCCACCACCACCACCACCACCGCCACCGCCACCACTACCGCCACCACCACCACCACCACCGCCACCGCCACCGCCACCACTACCGCCACCACCACCGCCACCACCACCGCCACCACCACCACCACCACCACAACATCAATAAAACTCTCGCTCTGGGCTGTGACTCAGCTGGTAAGTGACATCCCCACGAGGCCCACAGAAGCGGCAGCAGAAGCAGCCGAGTGGTCAGAATACAACCTTGGCGTACGTGGAGAAACAAAACACAACGCCACAGAGTCAATGCTCATATAGCACCCGTAGATTTACATAGGATTCGCAGGCAGACTTAGGACCCCCATATGTGCAGAGGACTCGTAGACTTACTGAGGACCCATAGATTTACATAGGATCCATAGATTTACATGAGGACCCATAGATTTACACAGAGCCTATATACTATTTTATAGGACAAACATATTATTTAAACACATACACAGAGGACCGTATTCTAATACAAGACGCCAAAAAGTGCGTACAATGCAGAGTTGGAGCGATTAATTCAGCTCGCGTGTATGAGCTAGGACGGACCACAGCATCGCGAACCTGCGAGGAATGGCTTTGGATTATAGAAGCCTTCGTCCAGCAGTGGATAGAGCATGGCCGATGATGTCAACGGCCAGAAATTCGCAGGTAGCAGGACCCGCCTGAGAAGCGAGGCTTTCCTGGAATTGCATAAAACAAGGGAAGCCGCGGTGACGAGATGTTAACTACCTCGCCTGCTATGCAGGAGGTTATGAGTTTGTTCCCGACCCTGACGCCTGCCGCTGTATATTTGGAGTTTGTGCATCTTTCTCCCCGTGGTTGCGTGGATTTTTCTCCGTGTCCTCCGGTTTTCCCCTCCACAGTTAGAATCAACGACACGCGTTTAGAGTGTTTGGCCGCTATAAATGTCGACGCGATAAGCCATCAATTGTGCGCAGATACGTTAAAGAGTCGTTTGCTTTAGAGAGGCACAGACGTAGACTCGGCAACAAGAGTGGCGCATCTGGTGCTGTGATTTAAACCCCGTTCCAGCTCACGGCACGCTTTGACCTTACGGAGCAAAACTCCGGTGAGCAGACGCTCATTTTTGCCTTCCGTGCGGAAGCTCTGTGATCTGAAGGTTGTGATGTTCAGAACCGCGCACCAAAGAGCCTGGGCGAAAGCACTCGATATCACTCGATATATAACAGACTGTTAGGGCGAGTGTTGTTTGCGAACACTTGTGAAGGCCGGCACGGGTACACGAGGGGGTGGGGAGTCACCACCACGCCCGGCCGCCTTCGTCTCCCGAGTGGTGATGTTTACACATCGCAATAGGTACTCATTTGAGGCTGAGTCGACCTAGGGGAGGACCCCCAGGTTCAGATAATCCTACTACCACTCCCCATATACACACACACAACACCCGACGTTCGCCACTAAGTGGCGGTGACGTCACCACGGCGCTTGTGCCAGGCCAAGTTCACTTTGAGGTCAAGTGAAGTGTCGAAGGCCCGCTGGCAGGTCACGGAATAGACCCTTGTGCCATGGGTTGGCTGACCGCGACGACTGACAGATGCACCAGCTGTGCGCTCCACTTTGCCAACTGCGTTTTAGCCTCCCGGCGCTCTGCTCGCTGTTGTGAGCGTCGCTCCTCCGACCTCCGTTGCTGCTGCTGCTGGAGGGCGACTGCCTCCAACTCCCCATGAGCGTCATTCACGAACCTCCTCCGCAGAGGCCGATCTTGCCACCGCTGGCATCCAAACCACCGTGTGGAACTATCCCACCCATGATAAATACAAGTCATTGTTTGCAAATGCGAACGGCAAATATTTTTTTTTCACCCAGCCAGATGAAATTCTCGAAATTGATTGCCACTGCCCTGGGGGGGGGGGGGGAGGGGTAGGAGAGGTTAACGGTGGAGCGGCCTTCATCGCGATATCGCAACACGACGGGGGGCAGCTGGCTGTTGATTCGCTCGTTAATGTCGCCGAGGTCGTTCGTTACGGCCGGGGCTCTCACCCTGAACTCCGGGGGGTCTCCGAGGCTGCATCTAATCCACTCCCCCTTCCCCCCCCCCCATCTCATCACTACCAGCGGCTCCCTCCCAAGGAGAGAAGTCTTCGTGGTGTCGCTCATCCTCCACCTTCTCTCCGTCTCGCCCTCTCCAATCCGCCGCTCGTGGCCACAGAAGCGTGGTCGTTGCAGCCACCGCGATTGTAAATAAATAAATAAACGTTCCCATGCCATCTGGTATCTTACCCAGGCCTTGATTTCGGCCGGGTCTGTGCAGTACAGCGACCTGGAAGGTACATGTCCAAACCCGCCACATAACGTAAATCCACTGCTGGATGACTTCCTTACACACGCCTTTCAACGCAAGCTGCAGGCCCTTGGCCACTGCCACTGCTGGTCTACCAGTGACCCGGAACACATTCGGGGAGGAGGGGGGCGACGAAAGAAGGTGAAGATTGGAAGAGGGAATTTCCAAAGTGGAGCAGTTCGAGGGAACAAGCGAGGGAATAAGTGTGGTGAGTGAGTGGTGGGAGAGTGGTTGAGTAGGTGGGTGAGTGAGTGGTTGAGGGATGAGTGAGTGGTTGAGTGAGTGGGTGAGCGAGTGAGTGGGTGGGTTATTGAGTGGGTGGGTGGGTGAGTAGTTGAGTGGGTGGTTGAGTGGTTGGGTGGTCCTGGATCCAACCCCTACCACCTTTCATCAACCCGCATTGACCAGCTTGGGGAAGTATGGTTGAACCAATTATCCTAACCAACACAGCATAGGAAAGCATGTTCAAGAAGTAACATTGACCCACGACCTGTTTCGTGTTTTAGAGGCGTTTGTAGGAATTTATCCAGCAGTGGATTGACGACAACTGGTCGATATTTGATTATTATCATCAATATTATAAAGAATGTCATGTGAAGGAGGCCTTCATTCAACAGTGGGTTGATCAAGGGCAGTAAATAAATGAAATATAGATCTACAAAACTGACAACAAGAAACCCGCCCATGAACAAACGGAAACGCGCATCCCACAACCTGCCCCCTCCTCTCTTCGCACGCTTCGCTCTCGCCCTCGCGTCTCCCTTTGCGGAGCCGATTTACGGCGATTACGAGA
Organism: Lethenteron reissneri; assembly: GCF_015708825.2. Classification (NCBI taxonomy): domain Eukaryota; kingdom Metazoa; phylum Chordata; class Hyperoartia; order Petromyzontiformes; family Petromyzontidae; genus Lethenteron; species Lethenteron reissneri. Next base: position 1,832,056 of record NC_083815.1, on the reverse strand, counting down.
GGAAAGCCTTTGCGGTCTCCCCGCGAAAAGAAAGCAATAGAGGAATCCCGAACGAGAGGAGCGCATCTTATCGCTCGCCTGTCTCGGCCAAATCCGGATGAAGAACATTTCTCAAATCCCACGCAATCCTCTTGTCGGGACACCTCGGATGTCCGCCGCCAGTGTCCGCGTGTGTAGGGGAGCGGTGGCGCAGCGGTTAGCGCGCTGCGCTACGAACACAACGTCCCGAGTTTGACTGCAGCTCACGTCCACCAATAGCAGTGATAGCTGTTTATCTCAACAGGTGCCTGGGGCTCCCATCCTAGGTCGACTCAGTCTCAAATGAGTACCTGGTGCCGTGTGTAAAACTTCGCCGCTTGGGAGAAAAAGGCCTTTATAGGTGCTCGGTAACAGCACTTGCCCTCAAAAGTCCGAGGCTATATGGGGAACATTTGCCTTTGTCCATGCGTGGCACTCGCTTCTCTCGCGCAAGCAGCGCAGCGATGCGACTCAGCTACAGCTGGGGGGGCCTCAAGCAGCTCAAGGGGTCCCGGATGTATCAACAAGAAAACTAAATAAATATGTTGGTGGCCAAGCGCACACAATTATAGGAACCTGCCAAGAATCAGCTCGCATTCAGATTTAAGTGTTTTTAAATAAAATATTATCGTACGAATTTCATAGTAACCACGAACTATATTCGGAAGCCACTGGAGTTAACGTTCAAATCTAGATTGCATTTTTTTTTGGAAATGTGTTTAATTTGTTGTCCTTCCCCAGCACCTCCGATTATCACGGTTGGCTACGTATGGTGCGAAAGAAGTTCGACGCACGTACATCTCACTTGGGGGGGTGGGGAATTTTTTACATTGGGCCGGCTGCCCCAAAAATAATTCCGTGCTTAGGGCCCCCAAACGGAGCACGCTGCACGGACGTTCTGCAGATTTTGTAGCAGACTGCGGGGCTATCGCCAGACAAGGACTAATATGGAGATGCGCACGCGGACATGGCCACTGCGTCATCTCGGAAAGAGTTGCCAAGGGGAAGGGATTTGCTCTGTGGGCTCACGCCAGAAAACACTCGGGGGGGGGGGGGGGGGGTTCAAACGTGCCATCATCGCTGTGGCTACAGCCACCAGCTTTCGCGAGTTCAAACCGTGGTCGGACGTCCCACGCAGCCGATGACGCCGTCTGGGGTGGTTAAAATCAGTACCGCTTTGTGGCAAATGAGAGTACGGGGAGGGGGGGGGGTAATGCCAGAGTCCACGGAGCATCGTGGGGCGTTTCGTTCGTTGTTCTTCCCTGGCACCTCCGATTAGCACGGTTGGCTACTTACGTTGTCAAAGAAATTCTACGTACAGACGTACAGACCTGCACCCATTGCTGTCTGACTCACACAGAGACCCATAGACTCACATATATAACCATGAACTCACATGAAGATCCATCCACTCACGTAGAGACCCAGACTCACACAGACACTCATAGACTTACAAAATGATCCATAGACTCGCATAGAAACGCATAGACTCACATAGACACTTGTAGACTCATGGAGATCCACAGACTCAAATAAAGACCCGTAGATTCACGGAAAGCCATAGACTCATGCAGAAAAACGTGGAATTGCACCACTGGCTCACGATTTCCAAATGGATATGTGAAGCCCCTTGGGCATTTTTGGAGCAAATACTGAAACAAACTTAAACATCGATACGGTTACACGGTAAGTGATCTATAATTCGAAAATCACGTTATCCTGTCCATAGATAGGACGGTCCGTGTATAGTTTATTTTTAAATACATCTATGATGGTGAATTCTATTTATAGAGCGGTTCTATTGATGCGATGTTCACTGCTCAGGCTCTGACGCGTCACTGTTCGCGTCACTCCGTGGACTCTGCACAGATCTCACGAAGTGATCTCCGCGCTGTGGAGATCACCAAGATCACCTTGAGCACGCAATGCCCTGCCCGCATGTGCGTCTACGCCAGTCTACGTGAATCTATGAGTCCCTATGTGAGTCTGTGCGTATCTATGTAAGTATATTGGTCTCTATTCAAGACCAATGGGTTTCTATGTAAGTATGTGGTTTTATATCTGAGTCTATGGGTCTCTATACAAGTCTATAGGTTTATTTTTGTCTCAATGCGAGCCTATGGGTCTCTACGTGATCTCACCCACCCCCTCGAGTGCTGTTGCGGCCCCCATAGGCGCTACTCGCTAGCATCACTTGCCCCACCGCCCGTTCAGGCTATACGGGGGATCTTTTCCCGTGCAACGCAGCTTCGTTTGTCGCGCACGGGCGCCTTTCTCCGTGTCCCTTTATCTTTTGCGCGGACATGAGACGTCACAACGGGGGGAAATGAAATGAAATAAATAAATAACCGTGCAAAATGAGCGATATGGTAATCTGCCATTGCCCTTTAGGCTCCGGGCACTTTGCATCCCGCGCGCGTGAAGAGCTCGGGTGCAGATGCTCGCGATGTTATTTTCCAACCCACCACGCACGCTCACGCCGCGCGACGTTTAACGCGGTGACCGAGGGCGCGATTTTGTCCCCTCCGCGTGCGACGGCTTCGACATCCGCACGACGCGACCAGCGGTAACCGCGGCGCAGGCGCAGACACCGCGAGCTGCGTGAGTGAGTGGTGGGCGGCCTGGGCGGGAGGGGAGCAGGCGGGGCAGGACCGCTTCAGATGTCGTCCGCCAGCGATGTTGGCCATGCCTGGGAATTCGGGTTGCCGGGTAGTTGCCACCCCTGTCCTGGTTCTACTCGGATCGTTCTCTTGGTTGTTGATGGGCGTAGTAGCGGCTGCCCCATGGGGATCTGTAATTCTTCACCCCGGGACATTAGAAGTCGTGGTTTAGTCATTTGTGTAACGTGCACCCAGGGATTACTTTTACCTGGAGTTGGCCGAGACTGAGCTCCGGAAGATCTATCCACACTTTTTCACCCCCCCCGCGCCCCCACCCCAGTGTCTCTGGGGGTTGGAGCTTAGGGGGGGGGGGCAGAACATATCCCATGAAAACAAGGCCCCCAATACATCCACTCAGTACAACGCACTTCGCTGTGACACGGAGATCTCCCGCCCTCCGTCAGTGCGATATGTTCTTGATTATCTCGTTCCCGTGCCACCTCAAAAGGGAGCAAGCTCAACCATAGCGGCATGCGAGGCCGGGTGGCCGCGTTCATAGCGCTCGGATCAAGGCAAAAAAAAACCCAGACGCGTGGCCCAATCAACGCCCTCCAACCGAGATTGTGAGCAAAGCCGCTCAATGCATTCTGGGAAATCCGTGAGCGGTGGACGCTGCGCTGCTTTGTAAGGGCGTCTCTGGGCCGGCCGAGCAATGTTGTCGTTGGGGTGGGGTTGGGAGGAGGGGGGGTTGAATGGGAAGATGCGCGGGCAGAGACGAGGAGTCATAAAGGTCGGATGAATCCGTTCCCAGATGAACAGAATGACCCTTACGCCGGTCCGCGAGCGCCGAATAAATGACTCTCACCTCGACGCGCCCGCGGCTTCCTTTCGCCAACGATGCCCCCTAAACCCTCGGCGCAATTGTGGGGCGCGCAACTGAAACAAATTGGCTCGTTAAGCCACTCTGCGGGGTTCCCGACGGCACGGCCGCCACACCAAGCCGCGTCGCATCGAGAACAAACCACCACCGCCGCATTAAACGCTTCCACGTGTGCGCTGTAATTTCCCAGCAGCTACCATGCACGGATTCCTGCGAAATTTGATTTGGTCCCCCCCCCCATCAACCCGCCCCCCCCCCACCTGCCCCCTCCCCCCGAACTCCTCCACTCCCCGTGGTGATTTTCTCAAACGCAAAATGAGAAATCCGGTAGATTTGGAGAGATTGATTTTGTGCGTAACGGCTCAGTGTGTTACACGCGAACGTATCCCAGAACCCGCACCGCGCGGGTGTGCCACTTATTTTTTCGTCCGCTCAGCGGAAATTGTCTTGAGATATACATGCTTATGTACAAATACACTCACATTATGTGCAGTGCCGACATTATCTATACATATACATGAATATATGGCTGCATAATATGCACGTGGAGTGCAGCGGTTATGTAGTGGTGCCACGGTGATGATAATGTTAACGACCTCGCCTGGTATACAGGAGGTCGTGGGTTCGAACCCGACCATGACGCTTGCTGTATACCTGGAGTTTGAATATATTCCCCATTGTGGCATGGATTTTTCTCCGGGTCCTCTGGGTTTCCCACCACATTAAGAATCAACACGCATCTCGAGTATTTGGCTGATATTTATTTCCACGTGATAAGCCACTTGGTTGATCTATCATTTGTGGCCAGGTCGCTTCTGAAAAAAATCTCGGCGAGCCTTACCTAGTAGCATAAATAGTCGGTTAGTTAGCGTCCTGAACCACGAACCTGAAGACCCGAGTTTGATCCCAAGCCACTGCAAACATGAAACACAGATATTTTGAAATGTACTTATTTTCAATGAGAAAACGTGTGCATTTGTGTCATTCCTTCACACAAAGTCCTGGTCACAAAAGCAACGTTCGTGGGGAATAATAGCCATTTTCTATTGAGGCATAAACAATTATAAAACCACACTTACTACCCAGGAACAAAAATCGTATTACATAGTGAATTATCGGTGGCGAGTAATATCCGACCCAGTCCTGTATCCCCATCGTGGTTAAGTATGGTGACCACATCGGGGAGGCCTCACAAGCCAAAGAGGGAACGCACCTGGGAGCACGTCCATCGGGGAGATCGAGCGATTAAATCAGCGCGCGTGTGTGTGTGCAGGTGGTTATTGGATCGTTACATCGCTGGACCCGGATTCGATCCCTTCTCACGGCCAACACCAATGAAAATTATATGGACCTGTCCTGGGCCTCCCTCTGGTGCGGGTTGTAAACATCGCCACTCGGGAGACAAAGGCGGTCGTGTGCGGTGCTGGCCAACCCATCCCGGCCTTCACAGGTGCTCGCTAACAGCACTTGCCCCAAGTGCTCACGCAGGACCGTGCACGATGGCAACGGGTTGCGGCGGCATTCGTCCAGCAGTGGATTAGCCATGGCTGCTGATGACGACGACGACGATGAAAGCACCCCATAATTTAGAACGTAACTGTTTTGTTGTTCGTCAGAGTCGTGAACAAGAATACATTCTCTTGCTCTTTGCAAGTAGAAAAAAAAAACCCACGCAGAAACAGGTTGACGGCGATCCAGGTGAAGAGTCACAAGACTCTGGCCAACGCCAGAGGGCCTCCGTTTGGCTTCCGCTAATTACGAACATTAGAGGTGGGCGAGAAATGCCATCGACGTCGGCGGCCAGAAAGTAAAACGTGCCAAGACAAAGCAACCCTCCACGCCCCCCCCCCCCTCGCTCTGCTTCCGTCTCCTGTGCTGATGCTGCTGCTGTTGTTGGCGTTGGCGTTGGGAGAGAATGGGGCGGCTGGCTGGGTCCAAATCCACATCGTTCGATGCGCCTGAGAGAGGTTCTGATATGAGAGGATCTTGGGTCCTCCTAAGTGTTCGTTCTGGTTGTGGCCAAGAAAGCGGAGGCAGTGCTGGTGTGGTCCTTGGTTCTGGGTGTCTTTGCCTTATGTTCACAATGGCCGCGTCAGGTTCAGCAACGGCAGTAACAGGCTCATAATGTGTGTGGTGGAGACACCGACCCAGTGCTGGTTCGAATCTGAGTTTGAGCCCTGGATCTGAGTGTCTCTGTAATACATCCATAAGGGCCGTATGAGATGTTTGGTGATGGTCGTCCACATGTTTGTGCCAGCAGTCTCACGTTTATATTTTCGTTGCCATCATGCTCTCTGTCACTTTAATTTGTATAATTTGCTGCTTAGCGAACCGTCACAAAATGAACGTGGATTAGAAGTGGCAACTGCAGTGAGGAGTGGGAGCACGCAAGCGTGGACACTCGAAGCTCGGCACAGACGGATTCACTCCACAGACTCAACCCCACGAGTGGACAAAACCTCACCGTGGACCGAACCCACTGGCGTACGGACATCTCGTGGTAGCTCGCAGCGCTCACAGCCGGCTTCCACACCCATTGCCACTCTCACAGCCTTCATGCCACCCCCCTCCCCCCCCCAGTTTTGCTGACCAGCCAATACTGAACATCTGTGAAAAAGAGCTTTATAGCTCATCGGATTCCTCCTCCAGTCTAAATCAAGATTCCGATGTCACCCACCCAAACCTGTCTCTGTCTCTCCGCTTTTAGCGCCCCCCTCCCTCTCCCTCCCCTCGAGCTTCGAGAATCGTAGGTGCCACCCACGATCAGAGTCTGGCACGATGGGTCATCGGTGCCTGCAAACGGACGGGTGCTGAAGATCGATTAGAACAACAAATGCGGTGGGAATTAGCGGCACACGCGAAATTGTTGAATTCGCCCTTAAACGAGAATCACGTTGCTTTCTTGTCATGATGCGATTTTGCGTAAATACAGGGGCACAGATATAGTTAAACTATTGTCAGTGTTTTTACACATTTTTACTTGTTTAACATTTCCCCCATGAATCCCCCCGAACAGACATGCAAGGGGAAGATATTGAGCCTAATTCATTTTCTGGCGTAAAACTGAGTTTCCGCCAATGTTGGGCAGAGAGGAACTGGCAAATCACCCAGCATGCCGTGCCAATTTGGCCATTTGTCAGCTGAGATTCGTCGTATAAGCCATTTCCATAGAACAGACTCACTGTAGCAAGCAATGGCTTTAAGTGCACACTCACACAAAGATAAAGATCCCCCGCATAACCTGCAACAGACTGTTGGGGCAAGTGCTGCTAACGAGTAGCCCCGATGAAAGCTGGCACGGCACACGAGAGGGTGCGTGGTCAGCACCACGCCCGGTCGCCTTGTTTACACACCACACCAGGCTGAGTCGACCTAGGGGAGGCCCAGGACCGGTTCAGATAATCGTCACTGGTGTTGGCCGTGAGCGGGAATCGAACGCGGGTTGCCGGGTTCGTAGCGCAGCGTAGCGCTAACGGCTACACCACCGCTCCCCACAACACAAAGACAAACACACACGCGCACACACACAACACACACGCGCACACACACAACACACACACGCACACACGCGAATGCGAAGTGACCAGGTGGCCTCAGGGGTCAGGCGCACTGAGCCAGCACCGTTGCGACCCTGGGCTACGATCTGCTTTTCGGCCGCGAGTGATTAAACCGAGTCCCCGAGTGGAGCGAGTTGATGGTGTCAGCCCGGTCATGATTGACTGCACAAAACAATCACATTAAGTTTGGGTTTCACTTAATTTGGTTTAAAAAATAAAATGTTTTCTAGCTCTGAAAATTAAACATATCGGTTGTTGCCGTCACTGCCATGAATATTTCCTCCGTAACGAGGCATGAGGAAATGTGCAGTACCTCCCACCATCCCACCCCGATATGTTGTTTACAAAGGTCTCTTGAGGGGGGATGGTGTTTCACAAGTAGTTCTTTGATATTTGCTTCCACGGGACTCGTCTCTTAATGCATTCCACGCGTGCGTCAAATTCGCCAAAGCCACGCGGTCGCTTTCGTAGCCCTCCGATGAGCTGAGTCGGTGGGCAGCAACGTGTCCGCAGTGTGGCTTGTCGTGAAGACCCCCGGCCGTGGAGGATGGCCGCACACACAGAGACCTCGCTCTGTGTACAGCAATTGTCTAGCAAAGTCCCGCCAGCTGCCGTGGCAGGTTGGAGCCATGCGGACACACAGACTGGCTGACACTTGACTGTCGGATCCGCGATTGGTTCTCTGAGCACACGCAGCATTGCACCAACGGTACAATCATGCTCCGATGACATTAATTTAAGTGTGTGTTTTTATTCTGCTTATAGCTCAAGAGGCAAAAGTGGCCCAACGACGTGTATAACAGCAGCGTGAGTCGATCTGAAAAGCGGGGGGCGAAACTGTTTAACGCAGCGATTGCGTGGTGGCGATTACTCGCAAGGGTGCACTGATATTGAAGGGTGTGGGTGGTATACAATATATTTCAAATCATCGGTCGACACTGCTTACGGATTTATCATGGACATCCTGCGGACAGTGACGATGTTGTTTTTTTTGCCGGTCATTGCGCGTTTAACTTGAGAACCCACATCAGCGCAGGCACGAGGCCCTGCGCACGTTGTCACAGCGGGGGCGAATTACATTCAAATATAGGACACATTTTTATTTTAAATACAAAGTAGTGAAAAGTCACGTGCGCGCGTGATTTGTTTTTTTTCCGCAGGAGTTTTTAATTGGCAGTATTGAAGCCAATAAGTAGCTGTCAGAGGCAAAATGCATTTGCAAATTAGCAAATTGCTACTTTTTTCGCGATGGTCTTTTGTCTTTCAAAACATAGTTGGGCAACCTTTTGATCAATTTAACACAGTCGATAATAACACGGTGGACTTAAAAGGACAGCGACTATACATGCATCAGGTTACGTTTCTTCACAGCACACGAACAGAGAGAGCAGCAGAGAGATGGAGTGCGTGATGCTGTACGCCTTCGTGGGGCCCTGATGAGAACAACATTTGAAGAAAATGCTTTCTGATGACCAGTTTATAAATTGGGCGCGTGAATAGTTGCCAGCTAACGCGCCACTGCCAACGAATGCAGCCTCGTCAATGTGTCTGCTTTACCTCGATCAATTCTGTCGCTGCTCCATTGTAGCAGTGTCCCGAATAGCAAGACGACTTTATACTGAACAGTCGTTATTATTGGATCGTCTTTACGAGAGCAATCGCCTCCCCTCCCCCAGTTACAGACGGACGGGCGGACGGAGATGATGCATCAACGCTTTCAACCCAAGTCGGGACATGCAAATCAGTGTGCACACGAGTCATCATCAGCCGGCGTACCGTCCCGGAGTCGTTAGCCGAAGCGGACGCGCTGTCCCTGTCCCCGTGGCGATTTCACACCTGGGGGCGTAAACACAAACACACACACGTGGGGGAGGGCGGGAGGGGGGGCAGGGGGGGGGCAGAGGTCACCACTAATGAGAGACAGAGCCGGCAAACAACAGCGCCCCAACAGTACAGAGGGAGGCAGGTTCTGTGTGTCAGCGCATTGTCTGATGATGATGACGACGACGTCGACGACTGTGAATCCGGCCGAGTGCGAATCCCAGCCATGGCCACCAGCATCGGTGGTGAACACCTCAACCGGTCTGGAGGCTCCCATAGGTCGACTCAGCATTAAATGAGTACCTGGTGCCATGTGTAAACATCACGACCGGGGAGACAAAGACGGCCGGGCGAGGCCGCACCACTCCCTCCTGCGTTGTGCTGGCTAATAGCAGGCGTCCCAATTTCCTCTCCCGGCTCAAGCGGTGTCTCTGATGGCGTCTGTCTCTGATGGCGCGTGTTTATTTAGTACGCTCATAATTACATTCTCTGCGTGTATGTTTAGCATCCTGTACAGTATTTATATAAAAAGTTTAATCTATAATGATAATATTCTTTGGGTCTTTCGGTAAAGCCACGTAGACAGAAAAAAGAATAAAAAAATATTTGACGTTTAGATCGCAACACGAGCGGTCGTCTTCAGGAAAAGAGGGTTAGATTCTAAAGACAACTTGCTTATAAAGGTTTGAAACGGGCATCGCCCAAATGGCAGCAGCCAACGCCAATGCAAGCGGTGGGCAGCGACCGCGGCGGCGATCGTAATGTTTGTTTCCATTCCATTGCTGTAATTAGGCCTCCCCATGCCGTGAAGGTCAAGGGGTCAGTGTGCGTTGGTGAAGTTGGAGGCGGGGGTGGGGGTCCAGGCCAGGGCGGGTTCTACATATTATTATTATTATTCCCAAACGATGGCGAGATTTATAGTGCAGTGAGCAAACAATTGCGGCACGTCTCTGATTGCAATAACAATAAAGCAGAATTACGATTGATGATTACATTCATGATGGTGGTGGTCATGGCGATGATGTTACGATTAAGTAAAAGCCATTCGGGACATCACACATTTGACAGATGGTGGCGATGCTGCTGCTGCTGCTGATGATGATATTTTATCAGTAATCCCTCACTGAGTCAACTCATTTTGCAGAGAGAGTCTGTTTCACCCCCCCCCCCCACCCCGCCCCCCCAAAACAAAAGCCCCACAAACATTTTGGCCACGAATAATTTTGCTGCATAGTCACGGGAGGTAAATACAAATGGAAAGCGTCTCGAGAAAAAATAAACACCCACTCACACGTGGGTGTGGATCGCGCCTCTATCAAATCAAACTGATCTTACGAGCCTACTTGCTGTACTGCCCCCTAGCGGCAACGTCTCGCCGCATTGCGTGCACCAGCCCCCCCCCCCCCCCCCCGCATCTCCCAAGCGAATGTCGACGAGAGAGAGAGAGTGAGAGAGAGATGACGTTAGGAGATTAACGATCGGAGGCGACCGGGAGGTAAATGATGACGAATAAAGACGAGACGAGAGGTGCGTGCGCCGTCGACGATTTACGTTGCGTGCGATCAAAAAAGCCCGCGACGTCTGGACCGCGAAACGCGGGCAGCTGAAACATTAACGAAGCGACGGCGAAGACGGTGAAGAGCATTGTGATATTACCCCCCCCCCACCAACTCACCCCCTCCCCCAAAAATAATAATTAAAAATTCCACACAAGAGTCATGCAGTGTGGTGTTCATGTATACGAATATCATCATTAACACAAGGACTTCAAGCGACCTTTTTTTTTACCTTTCAATTATTTCGCGGTAATTGCCCTCCCGGCTAGGAACGCGCGCAAACAGCATTTCTGAGACGTCCGTCTGCAGCTCGGCGGCAGATATGAAACAAGAGGCAGCTGCGCTCTGTTAAATATGACTCCAGTGGGAGGGCTTAATTGGTTAAGCAGCTGATGGTGAAGCCTCTTCCGCAGCCTGTGTCCCTCTCTCTCTTTCTCTGCCCTGAAAGCCAGACCCCCCACCCCTTCGCCATCACCCCGAACACAACAAAGCCACTGCAGCCCTCGCTGTATCCTTCTCGCCGCTCCCGTACAAAGTGGCAGATGCCCCCATCACGCACATCGGTCATTTTAATTCGTGTTTACCCCCCCCCCCAAGCCCTATCCTCTCCCACCCCCCCCCCCCCGAAATGTCACCCCGATTGTGCCCTCGTCATCATCGTGACGAGACGAGGACTCGGTTCGAATCTCTCGCAGGGCGGTGCATCTCTTCCCTGCGTGTTACGAGAACGGTCCACGGAAGCAGATGTCAGAGAGCTACGGCTCAGTGACATCTGCTGGTCCAACACGGCGGTAGAGAGGGAACGCAGCTTCTCGCCCGCTCTGCCACTGAGAACAATATCGGTCGCACTCTGCACCAATGGATTCAGCAATCCACTGCCGTGCCACAACCCCCCTGGCAACCTCAGACATCACACTTCTAGCGAGAACGCATGGTATTTCCAAGCAGTCTCAATGCCTATTCCCAAACAGGCTCACAACCTGCTTAGCTTCGGAGATCTGAAAACGTCGGGCGCATTGAGGGCAATTTGTCCTTTGAATTCTCACATAATTTAAATTTTATTAAATTATTAAACAATAAAATAACGCAGTATATTAATTTTAATTCCTGTATATGAGGCACACATAAAGATTACAATTTAAGCAAAGGAAGTGTCTGCCTACGAAGGACTTTAATTTGCCTAGCTAATTAGCCAAGGGAGAATTTTAATTACGCAGGCCATTAAATAATTGTCTGTGCCATAATGTCCAATTTGCTTAGCAATGGATTAACCTCGCAGTCGTCCACTCTTTAATCGAGTGAATGTTGACTCAGATGTATATACCCACCGTGTTCTATGAGTTATACGACGCGCTCATTTCCCCTGTATTATCAAGCAATAGCTGGGGATGTGGCTTGTAGCCCGGGTTGGTGTGCGCGTGCGCGTGCGTGAGAGAAAGAAACCAGATCTGCAGAACTTTATTGACACCGGGCACACGTTTTTGCTGTTCGTCTTAATTTCCGGAGCATCTTCTCATCCAGAGAATACGGTATTCATGTAATATGTAGGTCCACCCCCGTAGACATGTAACTTAATGTATTTAAAGATTAAAATCAATTTTTTTTGGCACGCGATACGTGAATGAAATCGTGCGTGTCAGAATCGATCATAGAATATTTATGCAAATATTTTTGGGATTATTAGACAACAATCCGGCCGGATGGCCCAGCGGTCCAACGAGCGGCACGCAATCGGAAGGTCGCGAGTTCACATCCCGTTCAGGGCAGGGTGGGGGGGGGGGGGGTCGACTCAGCCCATCATCTCTCGAGGGTCGACAAAACGAGTACCACTTTGTGAGAAAGTTAACAGTTGGTTGTCCTATGGATACCTTCTCCCCCGCCAGAGAAACGTGGGATTTGATTTCTCACGCTGGCTCATGGAATCGCGAGTGCGAGTGAATGGTTCATGCGCCTCAAATCTGTTTGTGCTGCACGCATTGTACGCACGGCACGTGGTGGTGCCTCCGCAGTGGAGGGAGTGTACAGCTCAATAGCGAGGTCAGGGGTCACCTCAGCTCATCGTACATACAGGACCAATAAAACAAGTAACAACGACGTGGAATGCAATCGGGTTGGCAGTGGAAATCTGGTCCATTGACTGTTAAATAAACGTGTGAGATTGGGAGCAACTGCATTGTGCTTTACTTCACTTCCCTTTGGTTCATTTCGCGCGACCGGGTGAGAACACAAAACGATCAGGATAGGAGTCTCATTTGCTAAGAGGGACCTGGGCCGCCAAGTGACACTGGGTGGTACTCTGTGAGTGATACGACGAGAAGGATGGGTGGTCACCAAAATGACAACAACAACAACAATTAATAACGCAGCGCGGACAATCGACGCAAAACGCCGAGCAGAAACCACCCCGCCACATGAAAGCAATCAAAAGGACGGGCACGAAACACCTCCGAGCGTTTAAATCAAATCAAATGTCCCGTAACACACGTTGACCTCGGTGTCAAACTAGCGCGTAAAATTCACGGCCAAAAAGAATGTATTTGCTTTGATGCCATTGATGCCACGCCGTAGTTGGGGAGGGAGGGGGAAGGGGGAGGGGGAGAGCCACCAGCAGGGTCCCTCCCCTCTCCTAACGGCGGTCGCACGAGGTACGAGGGCCCCCCCTCGCCACGTGGAATCCCCGCCGCAAGGCCCCTCGCGATACAACTCGCGACGGGAGAAAGGTCGCCCCAGTCGGCGAGATGCACTCTGCCCACCCGACCCCCCACCCAACCCCTCACCCGACGCCCCACCTGACCCCCCCCACCTGACCCCCCACTTACCCCCCCCACCCAACCCCAACCACCAAACCCCCCCTAACCCCCCCACCCGACCCCCCACCCGACCCCCCACCCAACCCCAACCACCAAACCCCCACTAACCCCCCCCACCCGACACCCTACCCAACCCCCCACCCAACCCTCCACCCAACCCCCCCTAACCCCCCCACCCAACCCCCCCTAACCCCCCCACTCAACCCCCCCTAACTCCTCACCCAACCCCCCTAACCCCCCCATCCAACCCCCACCTGACCTCCCCACCCAACCCCCCACCCAACCCCCCACCCAACCCCCCCTAACCCCCCCCACCCAACCCCACACCCAACCCCGCCCACCCCCACCACGAGTCCATCGCTTGCTTCGATGCAAGCGTCTCACCGCGACGGCCGCTAATTGTATCCCGAGATGCGACTGCGGGGGTGCGATGGGTTAGGGGGACTCGCACGGCTACTCACGTTTACATTTGCATCGATAAGCCCTTTATGACGACACTGCAAGCAGTGTTTGAATAAATATTAGGGGGGGGGGGGGAGAAAAAATCAGCCCGCCTTTGACAAATGGTAACGGCGTCCGACAATCCGCGTGTAACATATGCGCATATTTTGTTTCATTGTGTTCCGTGATTGTGTTAAGATGCCCTATTTAATGCGATCTGCTGCAGCGAATTGTCATAAAGCGAAGCAGTAATGCGCTCTCATATGAACACGTAAAAAAATCCACGCTATTGCTGTTTTATTACAACAATGTTTTTTGGGGGAGTTATGCAATTGTGCTTGCTTTATTGACGTTAAATTCGTCTCGCCGTATCGTGGGTTTCTTTTTTTTCGAACAATTTGCCACCTCTGCGATTCTAAGCATTGTCACAAATTGGTAGGGAGAAGGGGGGGGGGGCATGAGGCGTTCAGTCATGATTTGGTGATGTGAATGATTCGGTTAAAGAAATCAGCCCTACCTGGTCCACCGTAGTGCGTGTGCACGCCCCGAAGTGCTTTTAGTTTCTAGGGCCTAACAGTGTGGCATCACCGTTACGCAAACATACGTGAAATGTAAATATGACAGGCGCTCATACACAGTTGGATGAATGTGTTGTGAGCAAGGCGGTGGAGTGGTGGGGCAGTGGTTGACGCACTTCGGCTGTTGTGTTACCCGGCGGGCCTGAGTTCGATTCCTGGCAATGGCAGGCAGTGATATTTGAACCGCTCCTGTCCACTCTAGCTGGAGCAAGCCACACAGAGCAGTGTGGTGAAATATGGCCAAACAACCTCGATGGCTAAGATGACGTGAGGAGGCCTTCATCCAGTAGTGGATCGACAAAGGGCTTTAATAAAAAAATAACCAAAAAATATGATTACGTGAATGCAGGATACAAATATCATTATTTCATATTCTTCCACTATTTTAATAAAATATCTCCCAGCTTTGAATTACATCCGTGACAGCACTTCTAATAAATACAATGCGGGTCCAAGAATTCATCGCTTAAAAGTCAAGATAAATAATTACAATTATGTATGCAGGTTGAACTTCTTTCGCACCGTACGTAGCCAACCGTGCTAATCGGAGGTGCGGAAATATATGTTTTAATAACATACATAATGAAACAACAGGCATATTAAAATGTATAACAGTTTCATTTTTAACATACTGCCACTGCCATGAATACAGGAGTGTTCGGGTTATTTATTTTAACCCAGGCGTGAACTCAAGAGGATGAGTCTCATCTTAAGGAGTCACCTCCTCCACCAGGCCTCACTGGGGGCACCGTGCTCAAGTCGCACCTCCCATTAGCACGGCTGCCAATGTACGGCGCGAAACACGTTCAACATACATCATTCATCGCTCCGTAGATGTGTTTTTTTCTTTATACAAATGTGTGTGTGTATGTATACACACACACCGTATTGAACTAAAGTATCGTACAATGATCTATTATAACAGTGTCAAGTTCCAACCAATAGCGATGTCAACCTTCATTTCGTGGGTGGGTCGCTCATTTTCCTTTGCTGGCCTTGAACTCTCTCCCCCCCCCCCCCTCTCACCAGCCATCCGTGCTGTCAATTCCCTGGCCCTGTTCAAATCCAGGCTCAAGCCCTCCGTATTGTTGTTTTTTTCCTTTGCCTACGACTGCCTGCCTCTCTCGCTCTCTTTGTATATAAATATATATATGAATGCCGTGTCCGTACGGCGTCTGGAGACGTTTTAGATAAAGATAGAGAGAGACGCGTTGTGTCGTGAATTGTATATGAGATATAAAGTCCACGGGCGTTTCCCAATGACAAATGATGCGAAGTGACAGATTAATCACCGATACCGCCAACGCAGCTGCGTTGCCAACAACGGCCGCATTGATTCCATCCCAATCCACGAGTGGAATTACGAATTCTAGTTTTTGTTTTAATATTTAAGCGTCCGGTCGCCGCTCTGCTCGCCCAACGCAACGACCAGGCCAAAGTTCATGCTGGGTAGCCGGGGATGGCTACTCTGCACGCGGCTGTCTGTAATCCAACACCGTCTGTGTGGAGGCAACAACGAGGGTAGGTGAATCACACACACACACCGATACTGTGAATCTCCTCTCCCGTGGGAGTCGAGGAGGAGGTGGCCGTTCCCTGACTCGCCAGGAGAAGGCGGTGCAGCAAGCGGACGCACCGCCATCTGTTTCCATCTGTGCGGGGATGGAGTGCTGTCCCCTCGCGCCCAATGAGTGGGCTCCTCCAGCTGCTCCGGTTTCCTCCTCCCACGTGAATAATCATAAACGCAACTCATCAATTGGCTGTACACATTTTACAATAAAACATAGCCCACTGCTGGAGCAGCAGCAGCAGGAGGATCCTCCTGAACACGAGTCCTGCGACTGAGAGTGGTTTTCCTGGATGATTCAAAGGACATGATGATCATTATGATTTAGGGCATGCAGGCAATCATGAAGATCCTCCTCCATGGAGCCGCCCCTGTCTTATCTCTCTGTCGCTTCCTCTACTCCGCCTCCCCAATGTGGGTTTGCACTGTGAGATTGGAGATTAGTGGAGGCACCGGCTCTTGATTAACGCGAGGCTGGCGAAGCAAAAGTTAAATCGTTTAACGCGGTGGATCCAGACGGGGAGCGGCGCCCAGGTGCCAAGAGTTTGAGGAGAGGCGTCTGCCTGGCCTCGACTCGACCCCCCCCCCCTCCCCCGCCTCTCCACGCGTGAGTCTCGGTGCGTGGGTCTCGGTGCGTGAGTCTCGGTGCGTGAGTCTCGGTGCGTGAGTCTCGGTGCGTGAGTCTCGGTGCGTGAGTCTCCGTGTGAGTCTCTGTGAGTCTGCTGTGAGTCTCAGTGCGTGAGTCTCAGTGCGTGAGTCTCCGTGTGAGTCTCTGTGAGTCTGCTGTGAGTCTCAGTGCGTGAGTCTCAGTGCGTGAGTCTCAGTGTGAATCTCCGTGAGTTTCGGTGTGTTAGTCTCCGAATGAGTCTCCGTGTGAATCTCCGTAAGAGTCTTGCGCGTGAGTCTGCATTGCGTCGCTCACAAGCGAAACACCGCTTTGCATCTAATAGTTAAATGGGGCTCTCTCTGGTCCCGTTCAATAAAATCATTTATTTATAAATAACGTTATACATAGCCCCCGACTCCCCTCTCATCCCCCTCGACTGCCCCCCCCCCCACGCACTCTCATTCATACCTCTCTCATACACTCTCCTACCTCTCCCCTATCATCTCACTCTCTTCCCCTCCACGCACTCTCCTACCCCTCCCCTCTCATCTCACTCTACTCCCCTCCACGCACTCTCCTACCTCTCCCCTCTCGTCTCACTCTACTCCCGTCCACGCACTCTCCTACCCCTCCTTTCTCATCTCACTCTACTCCCCTCCACGCACTCTCCTACCCCACCCCTCTCATCTCACTCTACTCCCCTCCACGCACTCTCCTACCCCTCCCCTCTCATCTCACTCTACTCCCCTCCACGCACTCTCCTACCCCTCTCTTCTCATCTCACTCTACTCCCCTCCACGCACTCTCCTACCTCTCCCCTCTCGTCTCACTCTACTCCCGTCCACGCACTCTCCTACCCCTCCCTTCTCATCTCACTCTACTCCCCTCCACGCACTCTCCTACCCCACCCTTCTCATCTCACTTTACTCCCCTCCACGCACTCTCCTACCCCACCCCTCTCATCTCACTCTACTCCCCTCCACGCACTCTCCTACCCCTCCCTTCTCATCTCACTCTACTCCCCTCCACGCACTCTCCTACCCCTCCCCTCTCATCTCACTCTACTCCCGTCCACGCACTCTCCCGTCTCTCCCCTCTCATCTCACTCTACTCCCCTCCACGCACTCTCCGCTCCAGCAACCAAGGCCTTCTGTCGAATCCCCCGCAGGGAACGTTTGCTCAGTGGGCGGTCGCTCATTCTCCCCTGCTGCTCCCACCGCCTGAAACTCCCTTCCCCTCCAGCCATCCCGTGCTGTCAACTCCCTGCCACGTGCGAGTCCCGACTAGGCGATGTGACATGACCCCCCACCTCCCCGCGTTTCACAATACTCCCCCCGCACCTCCGATATTGCAAATTATTCCAAGCACCTGATGTATTTTTCGCTGTTACGATGTATGTTGTATGTGCGTATGCTGAACTTTCTTCGCACCGTACGTAGCCAACCGTGCTAATTGCGGGGGGAAGGACAACAAACTAATCACAAAAACGTAGTTCTAAAGAAAGGAGTGTTCAATCGAGCTTTAAAAGTGCACTGCCCAAGTGGCTTCCTAATATCGGGAGGCAGAGCGTTCCAGACGGCCACAGAAGCGCATTTGAAAGCGCGCGATGCAGTGGCCGTCTTTGTTCGTTGGCCCAGCCAAAGCCACTGTTGAGAGGATTGCCAGGCTGAAATCAACTCGCCCTTGGTAACAGAGTTGCACAAAAGCGGGCGGTCGTGGTGCTGGCCACACCACGTGGTGGCTCGTGTGCCGTGGCGGCCTCAATAGGTGCTCGCTGACAGCACGTGCCCCACCAGTCTGCGTGGGGTACCCGGGACACACGGTTTGTGCACAGAGTGAACATTGCGTCACGACGGTGCTCTGTTGTCGTGTCGCACCGCCAATTCAAATCAAGACGCCGGTGCACATTTTAGATTAAAACTAAAAAATATATATACGGGGGATGAGATTAATTAACGAGTGAATGATCCGTAGATTAATTATGGCGATAATTAATGGATTAATAACGGAACGGATGATAAACAGATAAGTAAATAATTTGACATACGACACGGCAGCCGGGCGCTATGGGGTGCGTGTGTGGTTGGAGGGGAGGGGGCTCACAGAAGCCACGATCTGGTCTACATTATTGCCTCCAGCCTTTTAAAAAGCATCTTCAGAAGAGCGGATCAAAAATAAAATGCCAACCAGAACACGATCCTCAATTATTTTATCCTTCGCGCGCGCCCCTCCCCCTACCCCCCCAGTCTGGCTACAACGCCTCCGCCCTCCCCCACCAGAACTATTTCACATCACACCTCTTTATTATGACTCTCAATTCATTCATTTTATTCGTTTTATTCTCGCCTCCCCCCCCCCGCGTTGCGCCAAATGTGCACCTGATGAAAGCTGCGGTCCCCTTGAGACTCCACCCCTTCCCACCCCACCCCTCCCCACCTCACCCCTCCCCACCCCTCCCCTTCCCACATCACCCCACCACCCCCTTCCCCACCTCACTCCACCCCTCCTCATCTCTCCCCTTCCCACATCACCCCACCCCTCCCCACCCTACCTATCCATTGTTTTATTTTTTTCCGGTCAACCCATCAACCCCACCAACCCTAGTTTGTATTGCCTCTGCTACTCATCCCCTCCAAACCTCCTTCTCTTGCTCCAATTATTTTATATTTTTTTTCTTTAGAGTTTGCAACGGAATTGTGTGTGTGTGTGGCCCGAAATGAAATCTCAAACCTAAGGGTTGGGGGGGGGGGGTAAGGGGGGGGGGCGAGGGGGAAGGGGGGAATGGGGTTTCGGGTTGAAAAGGTTATCTCTCGTTTTCTGCAATGAATAGGCCGAGAATTAGACAGCAGACTCGGAATGACAGTGCAAAGAATCTATCAGGCACCACTCTCACCTATGCGGTGCTCCATCAATCTGCACGTGTGGTTGCGTGTGTGTGTGTCTCTGTGTGGGTGATCGAGCAGTGGTGGCGCAGTGGTTAGCGCGCTGCGCTAGGAATCCGGCGACCCGAGTTAGATTTCCGCTCACGGCCACCAACACCAGAGGCGATTATCTGAACCGGTCCTAGGCCTCCCATAGGTCCAACTCAATTGAGTACCTGGTGGGATGTGTGAACATCGCAACTTAGGAGACAACGGCGGCCTGGTGTGGTGCTGGTCACCCGCCCATCCTCGTTAACAGCACTTGCCCCAACAGACTGTGCTATTGGGAAGGCATCTTTGTCATTGTATGTGTGCACCGGAATGAAAAATAAAATCCGATAATAATGAATTCATCACTGGCTCTAGCTTTGAATTAAAATTGTAAAAACGTCTGGAGGTTACAGGGGTTGTAAGAGGCTAACCTGCAATATTAAATAATAATAATATTCATAATAAAGGTTTTAGTCCTCTCTAAAAACGTCGCCCCTACGACAAAAATATTTCAAAGTTTGTGATTCAACAATTTTTTCGTAAAATGTGGAGCTTGCACTCACTGCTGTATTATCTTTGTATGTTGGGGTGTTTGTTTTCCTCGTGTCCTCTCTCTCTCTCTCGATTTCTCTTACAAAGGGATTTCCATTTGATTTCAGTTCTGTTTTTAATAATTTTATCATCATAAGCAAAACATATTTGCATGTGATCGTCAGTGTGCACTCGTGTGTGTGTGTACACGATGACACGTGTGTGTGGTGTGTGTGTGTGTGTACACGATGGACCGTGTGTGTGCACTATGGTACGTGTGTGTGTGTACACGATGGCACGTGTGTGTGTGTGTGCACGATGGCACATGTGTGTGCAGTTGTATCCACGTTTGGGGAGGTCGCTAGTGTAGTGGTTAGAGCACTACGCTACAAACTCGGTGACCCGAGTTCAAAACCCGCTCACGACCATTCAGTGTAGCGAATATTCGTCTCACGTTTTAACGCTCGTTCCTACCCTTGTCCGTGAACCTCTGTCTAGCCTCCATAGACTGTTATGACAAGTGCTTTTAGCGAGCACCTCGAACGGCGATATCACCGGCGCTCGAAAGGCTGGGTGTTCAGCACCGCGCCCTGCTGCCTTTGTCAACCAACAAAGACAAAGATCCCCCGTATAGCCTGGACAGCACTTTTAGGGCAAGTGCTGTTAGCGAGCGCCGTGAACCTCAGCGGTTCGAAGCAAAACGCTTCCAGACCTTGCCACGCGCATCGCTCGGAGCGGCTACCTCTGCGAACTCCGGCGCGGGATGAACTCAGCACCCCCCCCCCCCCGCGGTGGACAGCGCCTTAGGGGGTCGGGTGAGCAGCACGGCTCCCCCCACGCCACCGCCACGCACAGCTCGCTGTTGAGCCCACTACCGACCTCCCCAATTGAGGGGGGTGGGGGAGGGCGACAGTCTGACAGTAGGAGGAGTAGGAGGAGGCGAAAATACGTGGAAAAAAATATAAAAATACACTTTAAATAGCAAAGCGGTAACGACATCAGGGTTGTCGCAGGCGGATAAAAACCCATCGAGGCACAAGGCAGTGGCGTGAACCGGGGCCGCTTCTTCCCTACACCGTGCTCCCCGCCAGCTCTCCCTGGCCCGACTGCCCTCCCCCTCCTCCCCTGCGTGACTCCCAACGCTCACTCTCTCCAATTCTGCTTCCCAATACTCCATCTCTTACTCTCATCCTGCCTTTCTCCCCACTCTGCTCTAATCCCATCTCAGTCTCTCTCCGGTCTCCCTTCTCCCCCCTCCCCTCCCTCCCTCTAATAAAATATAATCCATTGTTTACTCCCAGCTCCTTTCCCTCCCTCCAAACCCATCTCTCTTCCCCCCCCCCCGTCTCCTCCTTCTCCCTCTCGCCTCCCCTACCTGCCTACCCCTCGCCAGCCCCGTAACCCCAACCGTGATACTACAATGTGTTATCACTGGTGCAAGAAGCTGCGTTCACATTAGGTCGTGCCCCCCCTGAATCTGCATGCCCCCCCCCCCACGCTATCAAGTCCTCCTTCCCTTCACCTCTCTCTCTAACTATTCATCTTCTACTCCCGCCTTCTCACCCTCTCTCCAACTATGCCTCTCTCTCTATTCCCCCTCACCTCCCCTTCTTTTTCAAGGAACGTGACTTCACACGGACACACAACAACACACACGCCCAGCACACACGCCCAACACAAACAACAACACACAACAACAACACACACGCCCAACACACACAACATCACACACGCCCAACACACACAACAAAAAGATGCCCCCCGTATAACCTTTTCAGGCTGATGGGGCAAGTGTTGTTAGCAAGGACCCATGGGTGTTCATGTTCCATGCATAGACCATGGGCTAAGATCCCCTGTATAACCTCCATAGACTGTGATGGTAAGTGCTGTTAGCGAGCAGACATTCAGGATATTGCACCAGCGCTCGATGGAGTGGGCATGCGGGCACCACGCCTGGCCGCCTTTGTCAACGAACAAAGACACAGACCCTCCGTATCACCTTTAGTGCTGTTAGCGAGCACCTATGAAGGCCGGCAAGGCACACGAGGGGGTGGGTGAATAGCACCACGCCCGGCCCTCATTGTCTTCCTCGTGGTGATGTTTATACTCCGCACCAGGTACTCATTTTAAGCTGAATCGACCTAGGGGAGGCCCAGGACCGGTTCAGATAATCGTCACTGGTGTTGGCCGTGAGTGGGAATCGAACCAGTGTCGCCAGGAACCGCTGCACTACCGCTCCCCACACACGCGAACACACACAAACACACAACCCCCACCCACCCGCACGCATGCACGCACGCACACTAACACACACACACACATGGGGTGGTAGAGTAAAACGCGCACGCTAATGCTGCTGCTGCTGTATTCCAGAATCGCGCTGTTTGAATCTCCGTGTTGACGCGCTGCGCGGGTTCGTTCTAGGCGCGTTCGCGTTGTGTTTCATTTGGCCCGAGCGCGCTCCGTGAGTGCGCGCGCGCGCGCCCCCCGCGTGCATTATCTCCGTCTCTTTGGGAAGTGCTCGCTCATTGATTTCATCCCCCACCCCCCACATTTGGTTGGGAGGGAAATGGGGGGGGGGGGGCAGTTGACACTCAGTTGCCGTGGTAACCATTTCACCCACAATGCCCCGGACACAGGAATGGAATTTAATTACCCCCAGGTTCTACCGGGCCGCTTATATATTTATATATATTTATATATTTTGGCGGAGCTAATCAGTCACCCGCAGCGACGATGTAGAAAAGACCACGTTGCCCTGCACCCGAACGGAAATTATCTTTTCTAATGGTCCCTTCATTTATTCCCTAGAGACACGCGCGACCAACGACGCCGATATCAAAGCGATTCGATAGGTGGCAAGGGGTTAACCTCGGCTCGTTACAAATCATGCGCCGGCTCACACACGCACACACGAGCACACACGGTGCACACACGAGCACTCACACACACACACACACGCACTCACACACACACACACGTGCACACACACACACGAGCACACACACACACACGTGCACACACACACACACACACGTGCACACACACACACGAGCACACACACACACACACGTGCACACACACACACGAGCACACACGCACACACACACGCACACACACACGCGTGCACACACACACACACACGAGCACACACACGCACACACACACGAGCACACACACACACGAGCACACACGCAGTGTCACACACACACACACGAGCAGACACACAACAGCAACCGCCATTCGCCACTAAGTGGCGGTGACGTCACCACGACGCTTGTGCCAGGCCATGTGCACCTTGAGGCCACGTGAAGTGTCGAACGCCCGCTGGCAGGAGGTCACGGGGCAGACCCAGGTGCCACGGGTCGACTGACTGAGATGAACGAGATGACTGGCTGATGCACCACCTGTGCCCCCTACTGTGCCAACTTGCTGTACTTTAGCCACCCGACGCTCCGCTCGTTGTTGTGAGCGTCGCTCCTCCGCCCTCCGTTGTTGTTGGAGGGCGACTGCCTCCAACTGCCCAGTAGCGTCCTTCACGAGCCTCCTCCACAGAGGCCGATCTTGACACCGCTGGTACCAGTCATCGGCAAGTCCACTCAGCTCCACGTCCTCCTGTACCACATCACTCCATCTCTTCTCCAGCTCGTGCCCCCTCGATCCGGCCGAACAAAAGCTGTTTAGGCATGCGGTGGCTGGGCATGCGGGCTACATGACCCAGCCAACGCAGCCTTGCCTGCCGGAGGAGCTCACCGATGGGACTTTGCCCAGATCTTTCAAGGATTTGTGAGCTCCTCACACAATCCAGCCTGGTTAAACCCAGGATGGATCGCAGGCAGGCCAGCCTAAATCTTTCTAACCGGCGAAGATGCTCCATTAGGGGGATCCACACGGGCACACACACGCGCGCGCGCCTACAGACGCGCGCGTGTAAACACGGAGAAAGCAAAGCGAGGCGTGTGTGTTTACATTATAATGCGCTACGAAGGAGGGTCAATGTCCGAAACGTCGCTTAACATATGTTTTTTTCTTTTTCCTTTTAAGGCCACAGTTTGGTTGACGAATGGGATGAGTTTTTCATGCTTCCGAATAATCTCGAAGTGCAAACGTTATTTTTTAAATTATACGATACGAACTAAATGTATTTGGCCATATCGCTCGCAATGGCCCGATCTCGATAGTTCCTGCAAGCTAAGCCGGTATGAGCCTGCTTAGCTTGTAAGGATAGGGCCAATGTGTCTGCGGCACGGCAAGGCCCTCATCCAGCAGTGGATTTACCAACCGGGGCTCCAGATATACCCTCGCGCCACGCGAGTACAGGACGTTTGTACTGCATCTGCACTGTCTCAATGTTGAGTGAATGAATATCAGCCGCAACGCACACGATCCCGCTTGCACACACACACACACACGCGCACACACAAAGGTGCCCCGTGTAGCCCACGCACGCTGTGTGGGCAAGTACACTGAGCGAGTAGCTATGCAGGACCACACTGCTCGCGAGCGGGTGTCATTGCCAGCGCTACACACTCACGGCCGCCTTTGTCTCTCCCAGTGGCGATTTTTTTTTTACACAACGCACCGAGTGCCCATTGAAGGCCGAGCCGACCTAGGCGGAATCCCAGGACCGGTTCGGATAGTTGTCACTAGTGTTGGCCCTAGGTGGAGAATTGTCCATCTCAGGCCCACCAGGGTTTTCGGTGCAGTGCGCTCACCACTGCGCCACCGCTCCACCACGCGCGAAATCCATCTCGCATGCCTGAATTGACCGAAATGTCAGGTCTGCCACCACGCCATTGGGGTCTGGCCCTGGGAGGGGGGGTAGGGGGGGCTCAGTGCCCCCCTGCCGAGAACTCAGGGCCACACTGATGGGAAAGGCTGCCAAGCTCGCACGCTGTGTTTGCGGGCCAGGAAGGGGTCCTGACTCATCAGCGATGGTGCCCTCAATCGGTGACAGCACACACACACACGCGCACACAAGCACACACACACATGTATACACACACACACAAAGATATACAGACACACATATACACACACACACACATGTATACACACACAAAGATATACAGACACACATATACACACACATGTATACACACACAAAGATATACAGACACACATATACACACACACACATGTATACACACAAAGATATACAGACACACATATACACACACACACACACACGCGCACACAAGCACACACACACATGTATACACACACAAAGATATACAGACACACATTTACACACACACACACAGGTATACACACACAAAGATATACAGACACACATATACACACACACACGCGCACACAAGCACACACACACACACATGTATACACACACAAAGATATACAGACACACATATACACACACACACAGGTATACAACGACAAAGATATACAGACACACATATACACACACACACAGGTATACACACACAAAGATATACACACACACATATACACACACACACAGGTATACACACACAAAGATATACAGACACACATATACACACACACAGGTATACAACGACAAAGATCCGTCGTAAAGCTTGAGCCGACTGGTGGGGCAAGTGCTGTTAGCGAGCACCTATGAAGGCCGGCACGGCACACGAGGGGGTGGGTGGCCAGCGTCACAACGGGCCGCCTTTGTCTCCCGAGTGGCGATGTTTACATACCGCACCAGGTACTCATTTGAGGCTGAGTCGACCTAGGGGAGGCCCAGGACAGGTTCAGATAATCGTCACCGGTACGCACACACAGGTCCACGATCTGAAACACTCGCACACGTATAGCTACCAAGCAGTGAGTCTGGTTGCCCCCCGAACAAACAAAATCAACGGGGACTGTACCTGCACCATGCAGGAAAACAAAATAAGCGGGCCGGGCACCGTAAATATTTCGCCAATTCGGTGTTCGATGAGCGGTAGCTATTCTAATCCATGTCCACGTGTGCGGACTACGGATTTCACACCCGCGGAGTTCCGGCTCTCCGCTAATCGTACCGCCCCACATGTCCGCCTGAGCCGACTGGCCGTTAATGCCCTCCGATGCAGTAATGGGATATCTAATTGATACCTTTTCATTTTCCAATGGCATCGCGCTATCAATTTATCCAGGAGGATTTAGAGCACAGGCTGTGGCAGGTAATGCCGGCGTGCCGGCGACCCAGATTGGAAGTAGGGAGGGGTGGGTCGCAGATGGAGGGAAGGAATTCTTATTAAAGTGGCGCTAAGCCCCAGCTTACTGTTCCACGCTGGGTAAACAGGTTGGGAATTTGGGGATGCGGAGATGTGGAGGGGTGGGACACCCACAATGTGGCCCACCACGATGATCATCCACCTCGACGGCGATCAGCGTGACCTCCCACCAGCACCAACATCGCCACCAATACGGTCACCAGCAATTACACCATGATCATCACCATCAGGGCCAACCCACCACCATCATCACCACCACGACGACAAGCATGACCACCACCATAAACATCATCACCACCGCAGGCACCACCACGACCAAAAGCTAAGCACATCTCAGTCTCCAAGCAGGGAGATTGAGGTACTGCTGGATGGAAGACCATGCATTGGACTGGATTGTATTTTGCGTGATGTCCAGCATGATTGGAGGGCCCGGAACGCGTGGCGTAGCGGTGAGATAGGAGGACGATTTGTGTTGCTGAGGCTGAGCTTTATTCTCAGGCCAGTGGCTCCGTGGCTTCTTGTATGTTTGTATTTGTAACTATGTTGAATCGGAGGTGCGGAGAAAAGACAACAAACTAAACACAATAAAACTGTGTTTAGGTAATGAGCTTTCAATTTAGATGACGTTCAATTGCATAGCTACAGTGGCTTCCTAATATCGGAAGAGCGTTCCAGACGGCCACAGAAGAGCATCTAAAAGCGCCACGCGATGCAGTCAGGGAGCGTCGTGGGTAGCAGGCACAACTCTGCCACGACCACCACCACTACCAGCAGCAGCAGCAGCAGCACCCCAGGGACAGGAGGCTTCACTGCCGAAGACAGAAGCCATCACTCCAATCCCAACGAGGCTCTCACGACTCGGCACAGACTACGGGAACGACGTCTCGACTCCGAACGCAAAGCTCTCGGCTCGCTCGGCCCGGCACGCACAGCGACAACTCGGAGCTGACGTTGAGACCGCTCGACTCTGAATGCAATCTTCTTTAATTGAGTTTCACTTGTCAATGCTCGGCGTTCCTGATTCCGTACGTCATGACAAGCAATAGCGGCCAATGAAAAATAGTAGAGCATCACAGAGAAAGAGAACACAAACGACAAAGAGATCGCTCCCGTCCAGGACACGTTCAGATAATCGTCACTGATGTTGTCGGTCGTGAGCGGGAATCAAACTCGGGTAGGCGGGTTCGCAGCGCAGCGTAGCGCTAACCGCTGCTACACTCACGGCACACACAGGCACACACAGGCACACACAGGCACACACAGGCACCGGCGTAGTCGTGGCTTTAATTAAAGGGCAGCTCGTCCTCCCTGTGACCCACACAGGGGACTTTGCTCATTCCACGAGCTAAGATACAGGTACGGCAGACACCCTGCTTCCGCAATGCACTCGTGTTCGAAGCCACTCGGTCGCTGCAAAGGTCTCCCTAAAGGGAGAGAAAAAACTAATAATGTACAAGCTGTCCAAGCCGGTCCATTATGGGAGCCTCGGTTTATTTGGGGGATGAGGGTGGTGTTGGGGGAAGACATTCGACGTTGGCAAAATAAATTAGCCACGCCGCGCGTGATGACTCGCGGACGCACGGACGGGCCGCACGCGTCGCGTGCCACGCCCGAGCTCGGACTGCCACGTGTGGGCCCGATAATTACTCTGAGGTTTGAAAAAAAGCACAGTGACGGTGCTTCTTTGAGAGGGCCGCGTCGACGGTATTTGGCCAGCGCGCGCGAGAGAGAGACAGACAGCAAGAGAGAGATAAGGGCCGTGGTGTTGTGTGTAGCGATTTAATGGGCAGCTGTGACAACGAGCTTTATAGCTCATCGGATTCCTCCAGTATGAATACATATTCTGATTTTGATCGGTTCCCGGGTTTCCTAGCTTTCACGGAAGACGATAAGAGACTCATGGATGGACACAGGAACGACAGACGGAATATTTCCCGAGCGTAAACACCAATAGCCCATCGGCTCTGCTAAACAGCTCTTAACTTGATTCATAATAGTGTACATTTTGGGGTTTTGGCTACGTAATGAACTGGCCTGGGTTTTTTTTTATATTTGCCATAATACCCTCCACCACCCGTCGCAGCCAAACAAAGTAAAGTCACGCGGTTTTAGAAAGCGCTTAACGTACTGTAGTTCCGATTATTATTGTCTGATTAACACCGCCTGAGTTGGAGAACGACTCCCCACAACCAACTTGAGCTCGACCGAGATGCACAGTTGGTGGTGAGAAGTCGGCTCAGCACCGAGGAGCCAGTAGCCAGTAACTGGGTGGATTTAATACAATTACAGCGCGGCGATAAAACTCCACCTCCTCTAAACCCGTGACGAAGAGGAGGGGGCATGGGGGGGGGCGTAGGGGTGGAGGGGGCTTCGCAGGCCCTGTCTGTAATCGACCCGGTCACCACCTTGAACCGTTTGCTAAGCAGGGACACCCCCCACCTCTCTCCGTCCCCACCCCCCATCTTAAACTATTAAAATAAAAATAAATTCTTTTACCAGGTAAGGCCCACTGAGCTGTGTAGCTATTTTTCACAAGCGAACCGTGTCACAATTGATAGCTCAACAAAGTGGCTTATCGTATGATGTTGATTCTAAATGTGGAGGGAGAGAAAACTGCAGGACCCGGAGAAAAATCCACGCGATCACGGGGGGAGAGAGGAGAGAGAGAGAGACACGCAAACTCCAAATATGCAGCAGGCGTCAGGGTCGGGATCAAACTCACGAACACCTGCACACCGGGCGAGGTGGTTAACATCTCCTAGACACCGTGATAATGATGATGAGAGAGGGAGAGACACGCAAACTCAAAATATACAGCAGCAGGCGTCAGGGTCGGGATCGAACCCACGACCTCCTGCACACCGGGCGAGGTGGTTAACATCTCCTAGACACCGTGATGATGATGATGAGAGAGGGAGAGACACGCAAACTCAAAATATACAGCAGCAGGCGTCAGGGTCGGGATCGAATCCACGACCTCCTGCACACCGGGCGAGCAGGTTA
The DNA here is from genome assembly GCF_015708825.2 of Lethenteron reissneri. Lineage (NCBI taxonomy): Eukaryota > Metazoa > Chordata > Hyperoartia > Petromyzontiformes > Petromyzontidae > Lethenteron > Lethenteron reissneri. The sequence goes on along the minus strand of NC_083815.1, from coordinate 1,802,969 downwards.
ACTTCTCCTAGCCACCGTGGTGATGATGCTGATGATGATGTCGGTGAGAGAGACACGCAAACTCAAAATATACAGCAGCAGGCGTCAGGATCGGGATCGAACCCATGACCTCCTGCACACCAGGCGAGGTGGTTAACATTTCCTAGCCACCGTGATGATGATGATGGTGAGAGAGAGACGCAAAATCCAAATATACAGCAGCAGGCGTCAGAGTCCGGATCGAACCCACAACCTCCTGCACACCGGGAGAGGTGGTTAACATCTCCCTGCCACCGTGCTGATGATGATGATGATGGTGAGAGAGACACGCAAACTCCAAATATACAGCAGCAGGCATCAGGGTCGGGATCGAACCCACGACCTCCTGCACACCGGGCGAGGTAGTTAACATCTCCTAGCCACCGTGATGATGATGGTGAGAGAGGGAGAGACACGCAAACTCAAAATATACAGCAGCAGGCGTCAGGGTCCGGATCGAACCCACGACCACCTGCACACCGGGCGAGGTGGTTAACATCTCCTAGCCACCGTGATGATGATGATGAGAGAGGGAGAGACACGCAAACTCAAAATATACAGCAGCAGGCGTCAGGGTCGCGATCGAACCCACGACCTCCTGCACACCGGGCGAGGTGGTTAACATCTCCTGGCCACCGCGGCGACTTCCCGTCCACAGGGCGGCCGTGTCCCCTGGCTACGGCGCGAGAGACATTCACTGCGCGCATTTTGTGTCCGTCGTTTCTCTGTGTTGTAGCTCGCGTGTCTCATTGTTCCCCCCTCCCCTCCTTTCAAGAAGCTTCCAACGCAACACTGTGGGACGCTTCACGATGGGGGGAGGGGGGGGGGAGTAGGGAGCGCGTTGCCCAGGAACGCTCTCACAAAGCGGGGAATGTTGCCAACGTTAATCCCACTGCTGCCCTCCTCCTCCTCCTACTCTCCATGGCTGAAACATGCGCGTGGGGGGGGGGCAGTGAGTTTAGGGGTGGGGGGGAATGAAGGGGATGGTGGTGGGGGGGGGGCAGTGAGTTGAGGGGGTGGGAGAACGAAGGGGATGGTGGGGGATGGGGGGCAGTGAGTTGAGGGGTGGGGGGGAATGAAGGGGATGGTGGTGGGTGGGAGGGGGGCAGTGAGTTGGGGGGGTGGGGGAATGAAGGGGATGGTGGTGGGTGGGGGGGGGTGCAGTGAGTTGGGGGGTGGGGAGAATTAAGGGGATGTGGTGGGTGGGGGGGGGGATTCTGCTTTCACCACCCCACCCCTACTTTCGCTCCCTCTCGCTCGAAATTCTCTCGGCGAAACCAAAAATAGATCACTTATATAATTAATGGAGACACCACGCGTAACAACTGGGACGCGACTTTCACGATACGCGGCAGAAGAGTGAGCGATAGTGTGTACCGATACAACACCGCGCTCACCTTAGTGTCATATGGGGGGGGGGGGGTCCTGCTGGATGAACGCCTCTCGCTCAGCCGTGTTGTTGATGTATGTGGTTGTGCCGGCTGCTTGACTATACTTCACCACGCCGGTGTGAAGCGCGGGTCGGTGAAGGATGTCACGCGCCACACCGACCCGACGTGAGCCGTGGTCGTGAATAGAATTCAGGTGGGCCCCGGTTCATAGCTCGATGCGCGCTAACCGCTGCGCCACCACTCCGCCCCCACAATACACCGCAGTACACACATATACTAGAGTCTAATAGAAGGGTGCAATGATACACCACGGCTTCATCGATTCACGTCTTACACTCACAATAAAAAAAACGACGAATCACGTCGGGTTCAGTGCGCAGTGCGCCAACCACTGTCCCCCACTGCTCCCCCACAGAACGCCCGGCACGCGTGCCCCCCCCCCCCAGCATCACGTGGCACGCCCCCACACAGTCCGGTAATTTCCCGTTTATTGATAATCGCTTATTTTACATGGGAGCTCATGGGATTGTGGTGTCCCGCGGTCGCCGATCTGTCGCCTCTTGCACACATCAGCACTTGCAGCATCGTGCCTGATTAGAGGCGAAGGGTGGGCAGCCTGCTGTTTTATTTTTATTTTATGTTTTTGTTGGGGCTGTGTCGTTATTGTGAAGCTTAATCGTGCCAACCGAGCGCTGACCTCATTTCATGGGTAGAAAACCCCTCGCCTAAAGGGGCTGTGGCGATGCAATTGTACCACCAGGGAGACAATACATTTAAATTGAAAGGGGCTAGGGTATGGCATGCGTATGCAGTCCTGGCAGGGTGGCACATTTACAAGGTGCACCCAACAGAGGAGGCTGGCAGACCATGCCCGATTGCGTTTGATTAGACAATTGGGGCAGGGACAGCTGACGGCCCTTTCGCGTACACTCTCGTAACATAAGACTGCTGAAATTGCAATGCGATTTTTGTAAAAAAAAAAATTTTTAAAGGTTAACAATTGTCTTCTCTTTTCAAACGTAGTAACACCATTCAATCAAATGATACGATACCGACAATGGTAGTTTGAGGGGGGTTGCGTTCAGCAGGATTCGGGAGAGAGCGCTCATGACGCAGACAGAGGATGGCAAGAAGCCAACTCGAGTTGAGGGTGCAGCTTTCGCACCGATGCATAGAGGTTTAGCGCGAATGTTCCGCACAGCTCTCTGATGTGTTTTCGAGTCGCTGTTCGATACGACGTGTTCCTGAAGAAGCGCCCAGTCACTCGGCCGTTAGCTCGAACAACAATAACAAACAACAACAACAACGCGGTATTCAAGCCGACAAAGAACCACATCGGAGAGGAGAGAGGTTCGTTTGCTCGGCGGGGTGGGAGGACGCGGCGCGTTAAGAGGCGTCTTCACGAGCGGACGCCGCGTGAGAGCTGTCGGCCGGCGCGATCCGTCGCTCCGCTCGTCCCTGCCAACCCGCTGGTGGCAAGGGGAAGGGGGGGAGATGCCACAAACACACGGACTCAACGATGAGCGATGCAACGTTTCCGCAAAGCCCGGGTATTACGTCGAGAATGAGACGAGCGGAGAGCGGGACTTAAAAACGCCGGCAACGTCACCGCGAGTCGGCCGCCAGGTGAGGGCGGAACGGCAGGAGGGTTGCTGAATCCATCTGTGGGGGGCTTGGAGCGGTACACCTCTCGTACGACCCCCACGATTTGGGATTACCTTGTGGGTTCTCTGGTTTTCTCCCACACGAAGCCAAAAAAAAAACAACTCGAAAGCACTGTGGATTTGGCCAAACATCCCGCATCGAAGTGTCAGGGCTCCGCTGAAAGTGACTCTTGACAGCAGGAGCGATAAATGTGTTCGAGATGTGGCTGAGAGACAACCCACGACGTTTCTGCGCGACTCTGCTGGAGGTCCACTTTGGCTTTAGCCGGGTAAACACAGGGCGCTGTTATAATTATTAATATTACCACTATAACCATTGCCATTATAACAACATAACCTCTACGCACTACTTCACTTCATTACTCATCATCGTGCAATCATTCCGGGATTTCAATGCAGGCTAAATGGTTTGTGTGAATATGGTGGGTCATGATTAAAACCATTTAATTCCGCGCTTTTATGCCTTGAAACGTTAAATAAAATATAAACGCTCTCAGGGAATCCTAAAAAAAGATTTAAAAAAAATGTTGGCTCGGCTCACGACGCGTTCCTTCCGCCGGTGCCCGGGGCAGCACCAAGAAACTTGACTGTTTAATCCGCTCGTTTATTGCGGCAATAATTAGCCGTAATTAATTGACTGCGGCAAAGGCTAGGGCAGAGACAAATTACATCCATTTTTTCCCTTCCCCGGCAACGCATTTAAATTTTTTTTGCTTTTTTGTACACTATCGTTCTGTATTCTCGAATGGTATTTAGATTTGTGAATGTTAAATCGGTGCCCCGCTGACAATTCTCACACGTGCACGCGAACACACACACACCACACACGCGTGCGCAGCCGTGATCCAATCGCACCTCCGATTAGCGCGGTTGGCTACGTGCGGTGCAGAAGAAGTTCAACGTACATGAAATACAACGACGTAAAACATTTAAAAAAATCAAGTATCACATTTTTTTTGTTAACATTGCGGTGAATATAACGGTCACTTAAGTGGCTGTAGGAGTCGTGTGAACTGCCCTAACCCTGGCTTCTCTCCCACTTCAGTAAAAATGTCCTTGCTGTGGTTGTCACACCTGATGTTGATTGCTTGTGTTGCAATCGAAACGTCGTGATTTATTGATTTAAAAAAAAATTCTATTTTTTTCATTTTTTCACCTACGTGACTTTACCGAAAGAACCAAAGAGTATGGATCCTTGCAGTCACGAAAACTTCAAATCTAGAATGACAACATTGATTATCTAACGTGCGAATCTCTGCATGTGTCATCATGGTAAGCATACACATCTATTTTGTATTCCACCACCGGGGACTTCAAAGGGGTAAATAGTGGACCCTGCTCTTAATCAAGCCACTATACTCCACCGGATTTCTTGTTTGTTCTTAAAACGCCTATGTAGAAAAATGTTATTAATCACACATTGAAATATAAGTATTGCAAATCATAACCCCTGGATAACAAGCAAACTGAGCAGTCCACTCGGCGAACCGGATTCTGGTTCCCGGCTAACTTCAGTGGTGAGTGACATCTGATCCGCCAACCCACATTGACCGGACATTTTCATGAGAGTCACGTATTGGGATGCTTGGCTGGGAATTGTATAATGTAATAAGAACAAGAATCGTGTCAACTTGTAACGCGCTGCCTAAACATGTCCGCTCGCTCTTGCAGACCGAGGACGACTCAGACGCGCGAGGAAGAGAAACCAGGCGCAACCAGCAATGGCCCAAGATCGGCAATCCTCTCCATACTAAGTTGTTATCGGTCAATTTAAAATTTAAGTTTACATGTGGAAATCAACAAGCGGACCCGGAGAAAAGCCCGTATAGTGGTCTGACACTCAGCACTACCACCCGCTCGCCACCACGCAGCCCGACACCTGCACCACGCGGCGCGGCGGTGTCCCTCTCGAGCACGAACCTCAGCCCTGCTACTCAGCGTCCACGAGACGTGACGAGCTCGGGCAAAATTTCGACGCAATTTTTTTTCGGTTTTTTGTTCCCCCCCCCCCCCGTCGACAGGGAGATGTCTCGCGCGCGCGGCGAGGGAGTTGCCAGAGCCGTGCCCAAGGCGCCAGCCGCGCGTCCTCCCCTCGTTGTCGCCGCTCTCTTTGTCCCCGTCTCGCGCAGCTTGCCGAGACCCCGCGGAGACCGCCGGGCGCACTTCGTGGGTCACGTGACGGACTCGGGGTGCCCCCCCCCCCCGCGGTGGCGGGGAGAGGAGGGGGGGCAACGGACCGGACCCGCTCCCAAGGAACGGCGTCTTAGTCCGCGGTCTGCGCGCGGCTCCGGCAAATGAACGTCATCAATTATTCGGCAGCCGAGCTCGCCTAGGCTCGGCGCTGAGTGCGTTTTAGTGTCCTCTCTTCTCTCTCGCCACTCTCCCGCGTTCTCTCGCAGGCTTCGTAGGCTTTCCCTCCCCGTCTGTTTTACACCTCCCGCGGCCACTCTATCTCCACCGTCTTCCATATATTTTATGTCTCTTATCTCCGACGTGAAGTGTTTGTCCCATCTCTTGCCGCAATCCCTTCCATCTCCGCTCGACGGCTCTTACCACCCTCCACCTCGCTCGTGTTTCCTCCCCCACCGCCGTCATCTCCCCCCCCAACGCTCTCTCCCCGGCTCTGGGCGGTGGAATTTGGGGCAGACTGAACAGTAGGTAAAGCATTACAATCATGAACCATTAAGGAAGTCAACCGTGAGCCGGGACGCTAAGTAACATTAGACTACCCGGGAAGGAAACACTGGGCGCAGAGTTCACTGGGGCTTGCATTATCGTCTTCTTGGCTGCTACTTCTCAGGCTGAGAGCGACAGAGCTGGATAGGTTTATTCCAGGGCGCCGCACCAGCAAACTAGAGCCACCCACGGCTCGATTGCGTTTGAGATAATTTGGCTACCCATGCAGGTCCTCCACAACCTTCAACCCCCATCCTTCCACCCCTCCCCGATCCTGCCTTGCCCCACCCCTAGCTCACCCTCGCTACGGCCCTGCGCCCTCTCTCTCTCTCTCTAGCGTGTGGCGACTGTGTGCAAATCACACGTCCAAGTTGAAGTCTGTAAGCAACGCGATAGCTTCAGGAGTAGCGCGACCTATACTGCTCATTCCCGCCGGAGAGCGGGCAGAGGATGAGGGATGCTCGCAATGCGGTCCATTGTCTGGTTCGGATGGCCGCAGTCACACCGCGGGTCGTCTCTAATTCTCCACTTGTGGAGGACGAGGAGGTGTGCCCTGTACACTGAAGCCACGCCCGTGGCGCCCGGCTACCATGGACAGCGGACAGTGTCGCGGCCCCGGTTTGCAAGTAATGTGGGGGGGAGGGGCAGAGTAATTCAATGGGGCAATATGCCCTGTCCAATCCTCCCCACCTCACCCCAACTCCTTGTAGCCCAGCGCCTGGATCCCTCCCAGCTTTGCCCCCCCCCCCCGCCTCTCCCACGGTGCAGTTGCACCGCCTGCACACTCACTCATTCGCCACTGCCAGCTGCTCATGTCGCTTGCGCTGCGTGACGGAGCCAATCCGGATAGTCCACCTTCCAAAGGTTTCGACCGACCCAATATAACCTCAAGAAAGCTGTGGGTTTTTGTCTTCACAATGTTTGGAGCTCGTCAGTAGTATGATCATAATGAAGTTCGTGACGTAAAACACTGCTGCGTTTCCAGCAGTGTTTATTGGCAGGAGCACTCAATCTACATGGCAGGGCTCAAACTCACTGTAAGCATCGACATTCTATATTTATATGAAACGTAAAATATTACGTATTTATGTTTGCGTATGTATACAACTCGCATTATGCTATCGTTGAGTAGTATCTTTGTTGTCACACGCATTTCAGACTCGGTGCTGACGAGATCCAAAAGGTCAAAAACGGTCCGGACTTTTGCCTCACTGTGAAGGCCAACAGTCAAAGCGACGATTTGAGTGTTTTGTACGTGAATAGAGGAACGGAAACATGCTTATTTTTAATTTTATCGGCCACAATGCGCCACGAGTTTTGTATTCTCACCGTGGCAAATGCGTTCACGCCGCAGCGTTTCTTCATTCCTCTTCATTCCTTCTCAAGGTCAGTTCGCAATGCCTCCGCTCACCCACGAACCCTCCCCCCCGCCCCCTCCCCACATACCTCTCAGCGTGCTCCACGTGCCTCTACAGAGCCGTCAACGCGCACGACTGACTGCATCCCTACATCCGCTACTCGATGCGTCTGCGCGAGTAACGTCGTGTCCAATGTCACTCGACATGGATGGCGAGAGATGTCGAGGGGCGGTAGCAGCTTCGTCCAGCAGTGGACTGATATATGGCAAAGCTTCCTAATCCAGTCACTTGCTCCAACGGCGATAAGCCTCCTCCTTATCACTCTACTGTGTCTACTACCGTGGATACCGTTCCCGTGAACGTCACCCGTTTATTCCTCTCGCAGTGTTGAGGACTCGCTCTGTACCAGTCACTGGCAGTTTCGTCTCATCTACCACCGCCACGCTGTGTTTCACAACAACACACTCACCCACACACTCGCTAAATTAGTCACTCGCTCACTCACTCACCCACTCACTCACCAACTCACTCACTCACCCACTCACCAACTCATTCATTCACTGCCTCGCCCATCACACTGCAGGTCACAACAACACACTCACCCACACACTCACTTACTTGGTCACTCACTCACCCACTCACTCACCAACTCACTCACTCACCCACTCACTAACTCATTCATTCACTGCCTCGCCCATCACACTGCAGGTCACAACAACACACTCACCCACACACTGACTTACTTGGTCACTCACTCACCCACTCACCCACCCACCCACCCACTCACTCACTCACTCACCCACTCACTCACTCACTCACTCACCCACTCACTCACTCACTCACCCACTCACTCACTCACCCACTCACTCACCCACCCACCCACCCACTCACTAACTCATTCATTCACTGCCTCACCCACCACACTGCAGGTCACAACAACACACTCACCCACACACTCACTTACTTGGTCACTCACTCACCCACTCACTCACCAACTCACTCACTCACTCACCAACTCACTAACTCATTCATTCACTGCCTCACCCACAACAGTTCTCTTTCTGAGTCTTCCCTCGCACTGCTCCACTCTGAAATCCCCTCCTCCCATCATCGTCACTTTTCCCCAAGAGCTAACAATCAATAATTAGAACCTTTCTCAGTTCAACAAATGCGTCACACTCGTAGCAATTACAACTGTGATCAGTGCTGTTTGTTACTGGCCGCTTAGCGTTCGGGGGCCTTTGGGCGTGTTCCCAAAAAGCAACAGCAAAATATTTATTTATAAACATGAATCATCAATCTGAGTTTGAGCGTCGCACAGAATGTGTGTGTGTGTATGTATGTGTGTGTATGTGTGTATGTATACGTGTATGTGTGTATGTATGTGTGTATACATGTGTGAACGTATGTACGTGCATGTGTGTGTGTTGAACTTCTTTCGCACCGCACGTAGCCAACCGCGCTAATCGGAGGTGCGGGGGACGGACGCCAAACGAAACGCAATGAGAAGCCGTTCCAAACAAGTGAGTTTCTCAATCGAGAATCGCTCCCCGCTTCTCAGCCGCCGTCGCTCACGAGCCCCACTCCGCACCGCACCGGCGGAAGGCCTCGCGTGACGCCGCCGCCTACAGCCACCCTCCCTCCCCGCAAGGTGAACCCGCTCCGTCGGGACGGCCGGCGGACACCCGTGCCATGCTGATGAGCTGCGCCAGGTCACGTCCCCAACGCCTCCCACCCCAACCCCCCCCCACCACACCCCCCCCCCCCCCCCCCACTCTTGTCCGCCTTTGAGGTACAAAGACACGCGTGTACTTGCACACAAGCGCGCGCACACACTTGTGAGACACGCGGGTTTAGAGATTCTGCCAGGTTGATGGATGACACCGCAAAGCCAAACCCTTAAGATTCAGGTGGCGAGGTGAGCGTTGAGAGAGAGAGGAGAGACGGGGACAGACAGACTGACCTGCAGGCTCCGGGGATGGCCAACAACTCTCAAGGGCGACCTCACGTAGGGAATTGCATCACTTCATTTTGTACCCCGACCAGCGCACGTACGCTTGGGCGCCACGGGCAACGCAGAGCGGACGCCTCGCAGGGGGTTAAATGATTCTCCCCCCGACCCCACCCACCCCCAATAATTTGCGGAATCGTCAAATTTCAGGGCCACGATTTGATATTATTTTTGGAGCGGCGGTGGTGTCAACGGTCAAAGTAATTTTCTGCTCAAATGAGCATCGGTGTTTGTCTCCCGCTTACGACTCTGAGCCAGTGGTGGTAATTCCACGTTACTATGACCAGAGCGAGTCTACTCGCTTATTTTGTCCGCCTCGGAGGGATGGTGATGATGATGGGCTGAATAGACTGCCCTCCTGCCCGACCCCAACCAGGGATCGAACTCGCGGCCCTCCGATTGCGAGCTGCTCCATCTACCGCTGAGTAGTTTGATAACATTTTTTATCGTACCATTCTTTTCTGCTTAAAAGTTTATATGAAATAATCATCATCATTATTCGAAGCGGTCAACCCACTGCTGGATGAACGCCTTCTCACGCAATCCTGCAATGCAATGCACCAGCTGGCACCAGTGCATGAACTGATCTCCTCGCAACAGATACGAAGTTGGCGCTGAGTCGACCTAGGGGAGGCCCAGCACCGGTTCGCGATGGGATTGCACACACACACAGAGACACACGTACAGAGGCAGAGAAACTACGTCCTGGAGGATGACAACCACAGCTCAGGAAACGTTGCAGCCAACATTTCGTTGGCACGACAACGAAATGGAATCATCATCATCATCATCACGTTCTTTAACTCTTAAATAACAATAGGCTTTTAGCCAACACTCTAAAGCAGAAAGAAATTATTAAACGTCGCCGCGTTTATTTATTCATCAAATTCCGTACTTAATTCATACATTAATTAATTCGCTAATGCATTAATTTATGTACGCGCTAACTTATTGATGCGATTCTTTTTTTTTACTACACCGCAAAATATTTCCGCTGCAACCCCAAAGACAAAGGCACCCGTGTAGCCATTAACAGCCTGCTGGGGCAAGTGCAATCAGCGAGCACCTATGATGGCCGGCACAGCACGTAAGGTGGCTGGGGTGGGTGGCCAGCACCATGCCCGTCCGCCCGACCGCCTTTGTCTCCCCAGTGCTGATGTTTACACACCGTATCACCAGGTACTCATTTTTAGGCTGAGCTGATCTAGTCGAGGCCCAGGACCGGTTCAGATATTCGCCACTGATATTCACAGATTCGCCGTGTCCATAGAGCTGTGCGCGCTAACCACTGCGCCACCGCTCCTCCTCGCCTCCCCCCGCCACCACGCACCCGTGACCCGAGAAAGCGGCTTCACGTTCCCCGGATGCGGACAGCGCCGGTAACCCGCGATGCGACATTAAGCCCCTTCATTAATTATCATCCGCACCCCCTCTCCCTGCCCCCCACCTGAAACCCACTACACCCCCTCCCCTCAGCTCCCCCACCGCCCTGCAACCTACCCCACATGATTTTAATTGTATTATTTAACAAACGCAAGCTGCGGCGGCAGTAAAGGTGACAATTAACAAATGTGAACGTAAGACAAATATCCCTGTCCACATTCATGAAGGTGGCCGCGGGCGGCATCGACAGCGGCAGCAGCAGCGGCAGCGGTAGCAGCAGCGGCGGCAGCAACAGCGGCAGCAGCAGCAGCAGCGGCAGCAGCAGCAGCAGCGGCGGCGGCGGCAGCAGCAGTGGCAGCAGCAGTGGCAGCAGCAGCAGCAGCAGCAGCAGCGGCAGCAGCAGTGGCAGCAGCGGCAGCAGCAGTGGCAGCAGCAGCGGCAGCAGCAGCAGCAGCAGCAGCGGCAGTGGCAGCAGCAGTGGCAGCAGCAGCAGCAGCGGCAGCAGCAGTGGCAGCAGCAGTGGCAGCAGCAGCAGCGGCAGCAGCAGTGGCAGCAGCAGTGGCAGCAGCAGCAGCGGCAGCAGCAGTGGCAGCAGCAGTGGCAGCAGCAGCAGCAGCGGCAGCAGCAGTGGCAGCAGCGGCAGCAGCAGTGGCAGCAGCAGTGGCAGCAGCGGCGGCAGCAGCGGCAGCAGCAGTGGCAGCAGCAGCGGCAGCAGCGGCAGCAGCAGTGGCAGCAGCAGTGGCAGCAGCAGCAGCAGCGGCAGCAGCAGTGGCGGCAGCGGCGGCAGCAGCGGCGGCAGCGGCGGCGGCAGCGGCGGCAGCAGCGGCGGCAGCAGCGGCGGCGGCAGCGGCGGCGGCAGCGGCGGCGGCAGCAGCGGCGGCAGCAGCGGCGGCAGCAGCGGCGGCAGCAGCGGCGGCAGCAGCGGCGGCAGCAGCGGCAGCAGCATCGGCGGCGGTGGCGGCGTAGTCGTGGGCTGCGAGGCTCCAGGCCGGTCGCCCTCCCCTCCCCTCCTCGTGTTCTGCGCGGCGGCCTCAGCGTCTCGATGGGGCGAGTGGCACAGTCCGAGCGAGCGAGCGATTAAGCGAACGACGTTCTCTCTCGCCTCGTTCAAATCTGAAATTCGATTTAATTTCGTTATTTGTTTCACTACTTTTTTTTCTTAGCAGGTAAGGCTCGCTGGGCTCCATAGCTACTTTTCCAGAAGCGACCTGGCCACAAATGATAGCTCAACGGAGTGGCTCGTCGTCATCGTGTGTCGATTCATCGCAGCCAAATACTCTAAACCAGTGGCGCTTAACCTTTACTGCAGACTGCACCCTTTTGGTTCTCAGAGAGGGCATCTCGCACCCCCAGCGAGTGCGTGCACCCCAGGTTAAGAACCACTGCTCTAAACGCGTGATGGTCACTAAATGTGGAGGGAAACATCGGAGGACCGGCAGATAAATACCATGCGAACACGGGGAGAGAGAGAGAGACATGCAAACTCCAAATATACAGCAAGCGCCAGCGTTGGGATCAAACCCACGACATCCTGTATACCAGGCGAGGCAGTTAACATCTCTTAGCCACCGCAGTATCCCTTGTTGCTTATCCGATGCTGCCACTCGTGACACGAGAGTGCATCCTCGCAAACCGATCCCATCCATCACAACCTCATCCTACTAATTACATTTGCCACACTTTGCATCCCACGTGATCTTCCAAGTTGCTTACCCTATCCTCCACCGTCCTGCATGTGTACTCCAGAACCTCCGAAATTCCCCATTACATCCACAACATCACATATACCATGCCCGACATGTCGCACCACATGCCGGGAACTTCTCCAGGAACTGCTTCAGGAACCGATGAAGCTCCGGGCACGTGGCGCGAAACGTCGGACAAGGCTGCGCCGGCGAGACGGCACGAAAGGCGCGGTCAGAGACTTTCAGTGGATGAACGCAGCGCGGGCTGGAGAGGGAGTCGAACGTGACAGCCCCCGCGCTGCCTGGACATCATCCACCCACCGTCTGATGCAGACCCAAGGGGACCCCCCCCCCGCCCCCACCACGCTTTGCTCTCAACAGCAACTGTCAATGTGCTCACAGGGCAGAGGGCCGTCGGTCTCTGGCACCCACGCGGTGTCTCTGGCCAAGAGGAGCCGGTGAGCCGAGGCGACCAGGGAGCAGAGCCAGCTGAGCAACCTTCACCGGGGGCCCCTCTAGGCGAGAGGAGCCGGTGTCAAGATTTATACCGATTTTACGTAACGTTGTCATTGTTTTTTCACAATGTTTCTCCGACTCTGTTTGGTTCCTTGCTGTAACTTCAAAGGAGGGATGAAGACTATCCAAGTTTTACATCGGCAGATCACTCGACGTGGGCCTGCCACGCATCCTTCTAAATCGTCGCAACTTTACAAACCAGCGCGCGTGACAACGTGCGCACGCCGCTGCAGTGGCACAATTAACCCACCACTTCGTCTGCGGATAATGATGACCAGGCCGTCCATGACTTACTCATTAAATTGAGAATAGCTGTGCGTTTTGCAACTTTAATATGTTGTCAGAAAGTAACACTGAGTATTTGAGGTTAAATTAAATGAGCATCGATAATTACGACGTGATCGATATTTGCCAGACGGGCGATGCGATCATTATCGTGGGTTTTAATAATGCGCGGATACAAACGATTGTGGAATTCCCATATTGCACGACCGTCACGTTACCAGCATCAACCAAGCAGACCCTGGTTCCAGTGGCGGAGCCAGGATTTTCAGGTAGGGGGGGGGCAACCCCTCCAGCGATGAGAAATGATAGAGGAGTTGTTAGTGAGTAAGGACTTGCCCCTTGCTTTTTATTCGACGCGTGTGCGGCGATGGCGCAGCCATCGATCGAGGGTCGAATTCGAACCGCGTGGTGTGATCGGCATCGCTGAATGTGAATGCCTTCAGGGCAGTCGTGTGGACTGTATACACAACTGCGCACAATTCTGCGTCACTTAAAACTGCTTCGCCGTTACTTATTGCCAATCATGAACTATTGTCCTATCGTCCCTGGCACCTAATAATAATATGCTACACAGTGGCAGTGGCGGTCGCAAAATGCCGATGTATTACTAATAAACCCCAATGATCCGATCTAAATTAGGGATTTTGATCGGATCATTGGGGGGGGGGGGGCACGTGCCTGGTTCACAAAAGTCGCCTCGAATCAGTCGAGGCGAAGGCCCATCTGTGTCTGCTCCCCGCAGCTTGAACTTCATCCCAATTCGGATAAATGCTGCTGCTGCGATAAAATCTTTTAAAATCGAATTCTAAAACATATTTGCTTGAGTTAGCTCTTCCTAAAGCGGGATTGATTGGGCAATGACTCCTTGAGTATTTTTATTGCAAAGCACCCGAGAGCACAAAACACCGAGAGAGCGAAGACATGGCTCCATTGCGGCCAATCGGATTGCATTTGTCAGAGATGCATGGCCAGAAACTGCCACACGCCCGAGCAGAGATTGAGAGGAGGGGGGGGGGGGGTGATCAGAGCTCAATGGAAGGCAACAAGATAAACAAACCACCGCAGCAGATGCCACTCCATTAACACGCGGGCAATCGTGCCCACGGCCTAGCCACTAATCACTCGGAATTCCCTCAATATCATCAGATCTCATTATCAGTTTTCATCAGAATTCAACAGATCTCATCATCAGTTCTCATCAGATCTCATCAGACCTCAACATCAGATGTCATCATCAGTTCTGATCAGATCTCAACATCAGATCTCATGAGATTTATCGTCAGATCTCATCATCAGATTTCAGAAGCCAAGCGTGGTGGAGACTGCTTGGTGCGTGACTACCACCACCAGAGGCTTGCCAGGTGTCGTAGGCGCGCGGCTGCGAGGTGTGTCCAGGAGGTGGCAGTGTTGAGCGCCACTGACCTCGCATACAGCAGCAGCAGTGGTGCGGTACTGGGGTTTAACCATGATTCTACAGGTCTCCTCTCACATTAATCCGCTCATGAATGGAACGCATGGCCAAGCTCTCCAATGTAGCAGGAGCCTCCTGAAGATTTACTCACGAGACTCGAAAAGGCTTCTCTGGGTAAATAATTAGCAGTGTGATGGTATTGCCAATTCATATTCTTCTTTCTTTTGATAAAAATCGAGCAAACGATACGACGCTGGCAATACACGAATCAAACCGGGCATCGAAACACTGAGCGTTTACAATTTATGCAAATCGCATGCAAATTGTTTGATACATTAATTGGATGCAAAAAAAAACTAGTTAATTGTTACATTCGTTGCGTGGCCATCTGTGGGGATATTTAGCAATAATAAATGTCGAGTGTGGATTGCAGTGTTCCCACGAAGCTGTGGCATGGGTTATGTTGCAAACACGCACACTATATCTGTATGTTCAACTTATTTTTCAACCGACGTAGCCAACCGTTCTAATCGGAGGTGCGGGCGAAGGACAACAAACTAAACACAAAAATCAGTTCTAAAGAAATGAGTTTTCAGTCCAGTGGCTTCCTAACATCGGAAGGGAGAGCGTTCCAGATGGCCGCAGCAGAGCATCTGAAAGCGCTCGACGCGGTGACCACCGGCTTTGTTCGGCGGCTAAGCCGCTGCGCCCGTCAAATGGGATGAACAATCCCTGAATCGGTCCCGCGAATCGTGATAATTCATCAAATCCCGAGAGAGAGGGGGTTGGTGGCGCTTGGCGGTGGTATGGATGAGGAGTGTGGGGAGAAGCGGCGTGCGAACGATTACACACTCCCCCTGCCAGCTGATGAATAAACAAAGGAGGGCACGGGGCGCGCGCCAGGGGAAGAAGCCGCGCTTTGACCACGGCGCTCGAGCGAGGTCCCGAACAGCGATGGTGAACCAATCAGCAGCGACTGCCGAGGCTAACGGACACAGATAACCCGTGCAACGTTCAGGCAGCAGCAGCAGCAGCAATAAAAGAGAAAGAAAAAAGTTTAAAAGTCGCAACCTCCCGAAGCCTAACTTGTAATGTCGTTCAATTTCAGCGAACGCTCTACGATTTTTGTCGCACACTCCATCACGCCTTTCACTCCGGGCCCGCGCGCACTGCCGGACGGACGGACGCACGGATGGACGGACGGACCGACGATCGCAGCGTTTTACACGCAACTTTGTGTTTTTTTTGTGTAACCTTTGTAACGCAAATGTGCTGTCACAGCCATCGCGCATACGAACATGATGCTTGGTCTCGGGAGTAAACGGGGAGGCGGGGGGGGGGGAGTGTCACATAAAACAAAAAAATATATCAGGATAAATAAATAAACGCGTTAAATAAATTATGAATTAAGATAAATAAACAAACACACAACACAAAAGCGCAAATAAATAAAGTTGTGCATTTGTAATTGAATACTATTCGTGCGCCTTTGTATAAAATAGAATCTGTGAAACTGTGCCCGTGCAAATTAACGTCACACACGGAGCGGGTGAAACAATGATTGGGGCGGCCCAGCGTGGTGCCGGCCGCACCGTCGCCCCGTGTGTGCCTTCATAGGTGCTCGCTAATAGCACTTGCCCCAAAACTCTGTTAAGCCTATACATGGGAGTGGGGGGGGGGCGCTGGCGACAACCTGGGACGTAGAACACGGTACGCCCCAGGACCTTGGGCAGCAGCCGAAGGGCCTCGTCGAGTAGACAACCACCACCACCAACCACCATGACGATCCATGGGCAGATAGCCCCGCGTGAGTGTCCACTGCACATGTCGTCATTTGTTTCCACTTCCCTCCGTCTTGTGCCAAAATGGTCAAGCAGCGCGGCATCCACCGATCTCTCATGGGGTCTCGTCAAGCCACTCTCTGGCTGCTGCACGTACCAGAGCCTTGGACAGCGGCCCACGCGGGTCCAGTCGGAGTGCACGCGCCGCTATTTAACTCCAATTATCCCGGGAGGTGTTGCCGAGGAGGGTGGTGTTTGCACCACCGTCAATCGGTCGTTGGGCGACAGTCGGGCAGCGAGCGGATGCCCTATCTCTCTCTCTGTCTCTCCCTCTCCCTCTGTCTGCGTGCCAAGTTCGATGCCAAGAACTTTGAAGTTTTAATTAGAAATTTAAAACCAAGTTACGGTTGTTGTTGGTTTTGTATCCCACGGAAATTAATCACCCTTCTAATTAACCGCGCAGCTCACAACTTGTTGCTGCTGTCTTCTCGCCAGATATTGATTTCGGCGACGTGAGTTTATAAACCTGCTCACGTTACATCCGTGAAGAAGTCTGGACCTGGTTTTGCATCTGGCTCGGTGTTGTTGTTTTGTTGTTTGATAAGTGGCCCTTGTTTGGACCTTCGTAACGAGGACTGGCCACTGTTGTTGAGTCCCTGGATTCGACTCCGGTGACACAAACCGGGTTCTCAAACGTGGTGAGCAAGATGATGGTGAAGATGATGGTGATGATGATGGTGATGATGATGGTGATGATGATGGTGATGATGATGGTGATGATGATGTTGTCAACGGGACCACCGCACCACCTCACTCGACATTTTAAACCGTACCACTCCCCAAATGTACGATCAGTTTCAAACTTCATACAGATTGACGGATCGCCTTTATTTGCAGAATATATTGCATTTGTAACGTGTTTACTGGAGGTTTTATTTTTTTACATGCAACAAAAATGTGTTCGCTAAAATGTGTTGAAAATACATTTAGAAACATGCACTTAGATTATGTCGATGCTATCAATGTTCAAATGATGGGCCACTTTGTTGAGCTATCATTTGTAGCCGGGTCGCTATTGTAAAATAAGTTACTACCTTAGTGGGCTTCGCCTGGTTGGATGGGGATGGTTTAATTTGATTTCGATGTGTTTGGGTGATTTGTTTACCATTCTTATACTTTGCACTCCTGGACATCTGTAAAAGAGAGCTTTGCAGCTCATCGGATTCCTCCAGTATAAACATAATATTCTGATTCTGACATTTGGCCGTAAGCTTTGTCATTTCACACTGAGTAAGGCAAAGAGAAACACTTGTAACAGAAAATATCCGCGGGTTAAAGACATTATTATTATCATCATCATCATCACACTGGCCGTTAGTGATAGTCAATGGAATTGGGCAGGACGCGTCATCGTTAGAAGGGACGATGTGGAGTGGCCGAGCGATAATTAATAATAAAACAATATATAAAAGACACCCATGAGGACGTCCAAGTATGGAGATGGTGCATTGAATCCAACTCGTGTGCAGAAGTGTGAGATACGACGATGGCTTGGGGAGGCTTTCATCCAGCAGTGGATAATGGCTGATGATGATGATGATAATATCGATGTCGTGATGTGATATTTGGTCTCCTGCACGGCTATTGTAAATCCAAGTCTCCCTCGTTAATAATAAATAAAACAAATATTGCACACCTCTGAAATCTTTCATTACCAACGGGATCTCACCCTGGTTTCAATAAAGGACCTGTCTGTCAGTCACCGATCTGCCTTCCCGAGGGGGTGGGCGAGGGGGGTTCCAATTATGAAGATATTAAATAAATTAATGGAGCCCCCTGTAATTGAGAAAATATGTTGGCTCCGGGCAGAGGGCATAGCCAACCCCACGAGTGTGTGATGCGAAATTCGCTCGCAATTATATGACAATAAATTAAACTGTGTGAGTGATAACTTGCTACGCTGCAGACACCGCCACAAGTCCACTGTGCTCGCTAATTTCACACTTGTAAAATATAAATGGGTGAGAGGGGGAGAGTAGTGGTGGGGGGGGGGGAGGGACGCGTAATCCACATATCTGGGTCATCCGGCAATCGGTTATTCTCGCAGCAATCTGGGCACGGCTGCGTCAGAACCATCCGCACACTGTAAGTGATCAACTCTCTCCACTGCTGGATGAATATGACCATCTCCCCCCTCCCCACTCGCCATTCCCGCGACGTGAACCTCCAACTGCACAACGGGCCGATGTCATTGCTGGTGGGTGGGTGATGCCGCCTGCACTGAACAACAACAACGACGACGACGCTGACGCTTTCACACGCAAACGGGTTGCTCATGCTGTGGATGAGTCAACCCAGGACTGGTTCTGATGCAATTCTCCACGGACGGGAGTCGAACTCGGGTCACCGGATGTTTAGCACGGTGCGCCAATGGCTGCGCCGTCACTCCACAAGACGAAACAAAGACAAAGATCCCCCATGTAGGCTTCAACAGACTGTTGGGCAAGTGCCGCTAGCGAGAACCTATTAAAGGCGGCACGGCACACGAGGGGGTGGGTGGCCAACACCACGCCCGGCCGCCTTTGTCTCCCTAATGACGATGTTTACATATCGCACCAGGTACCAATTTGAGGCTGAGTCGACATAGGGGAGGCCCAGAACCGGTTCAGATAATCGTCACTGGTGTTTTCCGTGAGCGGGAATCGAACCCGGGTCGCCATGCTCGTAGAACAGCGCGCTAACCGCTACACTATCGCTCCCCACTCTCACACACACACACAGAGATACACACACACAGATATACACACACACACGCGCCCACGACGAGCCAAGATGATGCACTAAATAACACGGAGCTCGAGATACAAGGCTCCGTGTCGTTCGAGCAAATTGCCTCGGGGAAATAATAACTCGGCTCCTAACGCACCTCGACGGGACCGCGATTGGGGACGTGCGGTGCCTTTAATTGGGGGATCCGCGTGCGGAGAGAGCGGCGCGCCCTGGATTGAAATTCGGCGGTGGTGGTGGCGATGGTGGCCACGGTGGTGGCAGCGGTGGCGTCGTCTTCGCCACAACCCGCCGATCGCTGCCGGTCTCCCCGATCGGGCGAAGGGCTTCACACGATGGCAGACGGAGGGTGGGGAGGGGTGGGTGTCGCTGAAGGCGACAGCTACGGGGTCACGGGGACAGATTGACCTTGCACACTGCCCCACCCCCCCTACTACCCCCACCCCCCCGCCCACATCTTTCGTCCGTGGTGTAAAAAAAAAATAAGAGGCAGCAGACGCTGTGTTGGGGCGGTGACATGACCCCCAGATGTAGTGAAGAAGTTCGAGGTTCGAAACCGACAGGCAGCCCTGGTCAATACTGCGGGTGTATGTGCCGTGAAAATAAAACTATGAAAAAGTAATTTAAATGTATTTAAACTGTAATTATTTATTTTTTTAGCAGGTAAGGCTCACTGAGCTATGTTAGCTCTTTCTCAGAAGCGACCTGGCCACAAATAGCCCATAGTAATTGGCATCTCACGTGGAAATCTGTAGCAGCCAAATGCTCTAAACACATGTTTCTAAATGTGGAGGGAAAAACCGGAGGGCCCGGAGAAAAAAAGCCATGCCACCATGGGGAGAGAGATTACGCAAACTCCAAATATACAGCAGCAGGCGTCAGGGTCGGGATCGAATCCACGACCTCCTGTATACCAGGCGAGGGAGTTAACATCTCCAAGCCACCGTGCTGTGATGTGACGTAATTCGAAGGACCGTAGACCATCGTTCTCCCGCGTCATTTTAATCAGAAACATTACACCACAAATTACTCAATTTGGAAATATAAAGCAATCGTCAACCCTGAAAAATGTTCTCGGCAAACAAGCGTTATAATGAATAATATAATAACACGTTGTATCCCCTCCAAACCCCACGACTTGGCAAATGCGGGGTGGTGAACGATCTACATTACTAGATTCTAACCCCAACTCAAATCCCATGTCCAGCAGTCAAGTGAGATATTTATTATTTAAAAGAAAGTCGACATTGCTATTCGCCTGCAGTCTCGTCTCCTCGACGAGAACTGCTCCGCACAGCAGACGCTGATATTCCCCCCTGCCCCCACTTAGCATATATGTTGCCCCCCCCCCCCCCGCGGCTCATTACCCCACCCCCCCAATCCCATTGTGACGTAATTTAGCCCCGCCCTCCCGTCCTCCTCGTGCCGCCCCCACTCTCCCTCAACCCCAGCCAATGAACGTCGATCCCTTCCCACTGCCAATGTCCGGCCCCGTGCAAGGGCGAAGATGGCGAAGTCCGTTCAGCCGAGACGACTCTCAGGCAGGCAACGAATTAAACCCCTCCCCTCCCCTCGCCCGCCCCCCTTCCTCTAGCAGGATGTGACATTAACGCGACGGCACCCTCCCAAGATCGCCATCCCATAAGACGAATCTCCAGCAGCAAGCACATCCTCGTCTGCCCGTCTGTCTCTGCGATATCGTCTTTACACGCACGTACGCACCACGCAGGCGTCCACCACTACCACTACGACTACAATGTCGCCTCAATTATTCCTCGGGCCAGAAACATTACATGCCTCGCCCCCCACCCTCCCTCCCTCCCTCCACCTCCACTTCATCAGCCCGACCGCTGGAAATCCACGAACGCCTCGCTACGCCGTGCGGGTCGCAGGGGTTGTTGGAGGGATGCCTTCAACACGACGCCGGTCGGTGCGGATTCGGTGGAGAGGCGGCACAACCACGACCGGTTCTGATGTTTGCCGTGGCTGGGAGTCGATCTGAGGTTTTTTTTATTTTTCCCGAACGAGCCAGTGCGAGCCGCCACTCCACCAACACTTTCATTTATCTGTGCGGAGTCATTCCATCGCTCATTCCCAGCCGTAGACAAGGGAGACGCCCTTCACCCCCTCGATGCCGACTTGTCTTCTCTGTGTGCACAACGTCTCGAGACACCCGCGTATTTGGACGACGCTTTGCACATCCAAATGTTATCGCCGCCGCAGTGCAGGTGAGGCACGGGGTGCAGGTGAGGCACGGGGTGCAGGTGAGGCACGCGGTGCAGGTGAGGCCCGGGGTGCAGGTGAGGCACGCGGTGCAGGTGAGGCCCGGGGTGCAGGTGAGGCACGGGGTGCAGGTGAGGCACGCGGTGCAGGTGAGGCACGGGGTGCAGGTGAGGCACGGGGTGCAGGTGAGGCACGGGGTGCAGGTGAGGCCCGGGGTGCAGGTGAGGCACGGGGTGCAGGTGAGGCACGGGGTGCAGGTGAGGCACGCGGTGCAGGTGAGGCACGGGGTGCAGGTGAGGCCCGGGGTGCAGGTGAGGCACGGGGTGCAGGTGAGGCCCGGGGTGCAGGTGAGGCACGGGGTGCAGGTGAGGCACGGGGTGCAGGTGAGGCACGCGGTGCAGGTGAGGCACGGGGTGCAGGTGAGGCCCGGGGTGCAGGTGAGGCACGCGGTGCAGGTGAGGCCCCGGGGTGCAGGTGAGGCACGGGGTGCAGGTGAGGCACGCGGTGCAGGTGAGGCACGGGGTGCAGGTGAGGCACGGGGTGCAGGTGAGGCACGGGGTGCAGGTGAGGCACGGGGTGCAGGTGAGGCACGGGGTGTAGGTGAGGCACGCGGTGCAGGTGAGGCACGGGGTGCAGGTGAGGCACGGGGTGCAGGTGAGGCACGGGGTGCAGGTGAGGCACGTGGGCTCCACGTAGCCGGGTCGCATCGTACCACGTGGTGCAATTCGAAACCAGCCACCCTGCCCTTCTATCACACCAGCCTCCCTGCCCTTCCACCGAACCAGCCTCTCACGAAGCTTCTATTGTCTCCACGGAAGCTCCCTCTCACGTCTGCCCCCTCCGCCCATCTCTCATAGACCCAGTGATGGATGCTCGCCCATTGTAGGCCCGAAGCAGAAATTATATTTGAGGAGGCCAACCCTTTCAACTCATAGACCCCTCGTGAGATGAAAGGAGAGACGCAGACTCGAGATGTAGTGAGTGAGAGAAATGTAGACACAAATGGAGATGTAGCGAGATGGAAAAAGAGAAATGCAGACAAGATAGAGAATGAGAAAGATGAATTGCTCTCTTAAGTTAATCATAAGCTCGTTATGTTTAGCAGGATTTGATTTCGAGCCGATGTTTTGATGACACGACAGAGACACCAAGAGACACGCAGAGCGACAGGCAGAGAGACATAGACACAGATGCGACACGCACACACACACAGAGTGACATGGAGAGACACAGAGAGAGAGAGAGAGACGCACATTGAGAGACACAGAGAAACAATGCGACATGGAGACACGGAGACACGACGATAACTATGATGATGACGATCAATCATTATTAGTATTATTATTGTTTTCCCCACTGCGGACAACAATAAATCCGGTGGCCCCTTCAGCTGCTTGGGTGGCCTTTAGCTTTAGCTTCTGGGGCTCAAGGCAAGCGACGGCGAAATGAAACGACGACAAAAAGAAGATTTCACGCGTCGCACGCTGCCCCGAACAAGAGCGCTCGCTGCCTTTCATTTTGTTGTTGTTGTTGTGGTGGTTGTTGCTGTTGTTGTGGTGCATTGCGCTTCAGGTGTTTGGTGCTCCCCACTGGAGCACTCTTTCATTATTTATTTTATACGCGGGGGGTGGGGTGGGGGGGGGCCCTGAGGGTTGCGAATAGAGGCGGTGGGGGGGGGGGTCACGGGGGTTTGAGGGGTGAAGGGAGGGGGGGCTGGAGGGGGGGTGCCATGGCTGTCGCACCACATTAAAGTGTGTGTGTGTGCGTGTGTGTGCGTGTGTGTGCATGTGTGCGTGTGTGCGCGTGTGTGCGCGTGTGTGCATGTCTGCGCGTGTGTGTGCGTGTCTGTGCGTGTGTGCGCGCGTGTGTGCGTGAGTGCGTGTGTGCGTGGGAACTTGTGTGTGTGTGTGCATACGCGCGCACACGTACACACACACGCAAATACAAGGATCACCCCTATAGCCTTCGACTGTTGGGGCAAGTGTTGTTAGCGAGCACCTATGAAGGCTGGCACGGCACACAAGGGGTGGGTGGCAAACACCACGCTCGACCGCCTTTGTCTCCCTAGTGACGATGTTTACACACCGCTCCAAGTACTCATTTGAGGTTGAGTCGACCTAGGGGAGGCCCAGGACCGGTTCGTATAATCGTCACTGGTGCTGGCCGCGAGCTGGAGTCGAACTTGGGAATCCGAATTCGTAGCGCAGCGCGCTAACCGTTGCACCACCGCCCCCCACATACACACACATACACACGCACACGCACGAGCACGCGCGCGCGCGCACAGAGAGCGAGTCCCGAGAAGGTGAAACGTGAACCATGGAAAAAGCGATTTGTGTTCTTCCTTGTTCCTCGCAATAAAAAAATAGCGATTCATCACCGTCATCGACGCCGTCGTTAGTGCACTGCCACCACCACCTCCGCCGCCGCCACCACCGCCACCACCGCGTTCACAGACCGCGTGCGAGGAGATCGTCCTTCATGTGACGCATCAGCGGTGTCACCTTTGTGTGCCCAGAGCGTGCGGTGTGTATGGGTGCGCGCGTGCGCGTGTGTGCACGTGTAGGGAGCGGTGGTGCAGTGGTGAGCGCGCTGCGCTACCAACACGAAATCCGAGTTCGATTCCCGCTCACGGTCGAGACCGGTGATGATTATCTGAACCGGTCCTGGGCCTCCCATAAGTCGATTCAGCCTCAAATGAGTGCCTTGTGCGGTGTGTAAACATCGTCACTGGGGAGACAAAGGCGGCCGAGCATGGTGCTGGCCACCGCCCCTCGTGCATCGTGTCGGTATTCATAGGTGCTCGTTAGCAGCACTTGCCCCTGCCATCTGCTCAGGCTATACGAGGAATATTTGTCTTTGTGTGTGTAGACGTGGTTTCCGATGCTTTCGGGTTCCCTATAATTTATTTAAGTCTCTCCGTCTCTGTCTCTGTGCTTGATTTTCCCTGTGTCTCTTTCGTGTCTCTCTGTGTCTCTCACTGTGTATCTACCTGCGTCTCTCTCTGCGTAGCTCTCCGATACGCCCCCCACAATTCTTCGTCACCCTCAGTCTGTCTCACTCCGCATCTCTTTGTGTCTTTTTCTGTGTGTGTCCCTCTTATGTGTCTGATTGTGTATCCCTATTGTTCCTTTGTGGATATCTCTACGTCTATCTTCATGCCCATAAGCCCATAGTTGTCTTTGTGTCTAAGTTCCATGTCTCACTGCGTCTCTCTCTGTTTCGTGTCTCTATCCATACCGATCTATTTCTACATCTTTCTCTCTCTCTGTCTCTTGAGAAGTGAGCTGCTCAAAATCAGTTCCCAAGAAGCTCCCCGAGCATGTGGAGCGAAACGTCGAACATCGTGCCGAACAATATCACGCTGCACGACCCGACAAACACACCGAATGGTTGCATATCTCCTCCCAGAGTTACGAATGGAAACTTCAACACCATCCGGATAAATAAATAAAAAATTTGTGCAAATATTTTTTTGTTCAAATACATAATAATAATGATGCACATTTCCTGGGTGTTCTCGTACAGCTGCTGCCCATGGGGACACGGCCTGCGCGTTTAACACCTCGTTCACAAACGGTTCCCGGCAACCCGCCCCTGCCGTCCACTCACAGCAGCGGCCTTTAGTGCGTACGGGGAGACAGGCCTCGGGCTCACGGTCCGGAGGGCCGGAGCATGTTGCAAGCAGGGTGGCCTCCGGGTTAAAGCGTTCAGCTGTTGCCCATTCTCCCACGCAAGCGAGGCAGGTGGTCGGGTCAGACTTTGAACGGGGGGCGGGGGATGTTTAATATTTGATGACTAGTCCTGAGGCTGGCTGCTCAAAGGGAACGCTCGGATGTGCATCTATTTGAATAATTCTACCGTAATGAGCGCGGCTGAATGGAATAGTCAGCTCCCGTCTCTTGCCTGGTTGCGCGTGCGTCGTGGGCGCCCGCGTTCGTAGCGCAGTGCGCGAAGGGCACGCGCGCACTGAAAGGCAAAGATCCCCCCTACAGCCTTGAACAGACCGTTAGGTGCAAGTGCCGTTAGCGAGTAGCAACTATGAAGGCCGACACGGCGCACGAGGGGGTAGGTGGCCAGCATCACGCCCGGCCGCCACGATGTTCTCATTTGCGGCTGAGTCTACCTAGGGGAAGTCCAGGATCGGTTTAGATAATTGTCACTGGTGTTGGCCGTTAGCGGGTTTGTAGCGTAGCACGCTAACCACTAGGCCACTCCTCCCCAATGCACACATACACTCACACTTATACAAATACAAAGATCCCCCGAATAGCCTAACCAGACTGTTGGGGCAAGTGCTGTTAGCGAGCACCCATGAAGGCAAGGACGGTACATGCGGGGGTGGGTGGCCAACACCACGCCCGGTCGCCTTTGTCTGCCCAGTGGCGATGTGTACACATCGCACTAAGTACTCATTTTGAGGCTGAGTCGACCTAGGAGAGGCTCAAGACCGGTTCAGATAATCGTCACCGGTGTTGGCGACCCGAATCGAATTCGGGTGGCCAGGTTCGTAGCGCAGCGTAGCGCGAATCGCCACACTTGCGCTCCCCCACGCCATACTTAGACACACACACACACAGCCTTCCCGCAGATCGACACGTGCATACAGACGCGCCGACACCTACCCCCCTACGTGTAGGCTACATGGACTATTAGGGAACGCGCCATCAGCGAGCGCTCATCGAGACCGGCACAGCGCACGAGGGGGTGGTGTCGTGGCCGGAACCTTTGAGCACTGTGTGATCTGGCCAACGGAAGGAAGCGACGGCCTTTGAGCACTGTGCGATCTGGCAGAAGGAAGGAAGCGGCGGCAGCGTTGCCAGCGATGGCTTTGAAGAGGGAGGCGCAGCGTGAACATAACGAGTCTAATGCGGGACAGCGCTTGAGCGAATTTGCAACGAGGTCTCTCAGCTGAACTGTCAGTGCACCACAGATACGAGTTCGCAAAAAACAGTGCGTACGCGCGGATTACGCAACAATTTCACGCGCGCCCTCTTCGCCTTGCCAAGCATTTTGTGAGCGGTCTGGAGGCGACAGGTAGCCGTCGGTGCACATACACATTTGCGTATTAGCAGTGTGTCCTTTTTAGCTCCGCTCCGCGTCACTGAGTATTAGGCAAAGCTTTGATCAACGTTGGCTGCTCGTCGACGGGGTGAGACCCCAACGGCAGCAACACTCTGTGCCAGAGTTTCGTTCATGTTCGGACATCTTCACGACACTGCCCTCCCGTTACGGGCATGCGGATCGACTGACGTTTAGACTCGTAGATGGGACACTTTTGGCTGATATGGAGTGGGTGTAAATGTCAATGAGCGGTTAGCGTAGCGGTTTAGCGCACTGCGCTACGAACCCGGCGACGCGAGTTCTTCTCCCGGTCACGGCCACGTCGGTGACCAATATTTAAACTGGTCCTGGACTTTCCCTATGTCGACTCGGCCTCAAATGAGTGCCTGCTCCGGTGTGTAAGTTTAACACGGGGGAGGCTTTGGCGACCAATGTCATTCATAATGCAGGTTTTTTAGGTTAGATTGCGTAAATATATAAATGTGTCGTTAAACCCGCCACCACCCGACACAGCCAACTAGTAAGAGTTGTCACGTAAACAGACCGTGGCCAATTCGTCACTAGTACAGAACTAGTGTGCAGTGTAGTATATAGTGTAGTATATAGTGTAGTGTAATGTAAAGTGTACTAGTACAGCACTAACCGGTGTGTTGGAGAGCCAAGCCACAACATTTACAATCTGAGTACAACGTTTCGCCAGTAATTACAACTAGCTTCATCACCGGTTTTAACGACACATTTATATATTTACGCGATCTAACCCAAAAAAACCTGTATTATGGACAGCGTGTAAATATCGCCACTAGGGATACAAAGGCGGCCGGGCGTGCTGCTGGCCACCCACCCCCTCGTGTGCCGTTCCGGCCTGATAGATGCTCGATAACAGCACTTGCCCTACCTACCTGGGTGGGCTTTGTCTTTGATTTATCAGAGGGGAGTTCTTGCCAAAATATTATCAAGTCTGACATTTTGTGGCATTTTAAGGCCCAACTTCGGAATGTTTTTTTCGAAATTAAATTAATAAACTTTGCATCTATTATTTGTTTATTTACGTATTACATTTGAAGCATTCAGATAATTTGAAATATAAATCACTGCATTGTTATCCATAGGCAAAACTACATTTTTCGTGTAAACATTTGTTATTTATATTAAGGCCTTAAGCATAAGCGACGTCACGTATCGGAAAATAACGTCACGACCATCGAACATTTCATATCTAGGCCTAATATTTACACACAAAAATATCCCATTTTTTTCAGATTAATAAAAACCGGTTGGGGATATTACTCGTCACCGATGTGGCCCTCTTCACCAACCCCCACGTACCAGAATGGTGAAGTATGACCAGAGTGGATTGACAATGTGGCTGTAGGTGACTGTATTGTCAGTCGTGTAGCCCGTACATGAATTAGGCGAAGCCGTTGCATTGATGTGATCCCTGCAGCCACTAGAGGCCGCTACATCACACAGAACGTTAAAAAAAGAATAGAATAAATAATTTAATCGAGGAAAAAAAAGTAGCCAATTCCGTCTCTCCAGATGAAAACAAATGAAAGTGTTTATTTGACATCTCGCCTGCACCACCATGACCTCCCTTTTGGTAGGGTGCGCAACTTTAGCAGCCATTGATTCAAGACGAGCAAGACTCGTGGAAGCGGTGTGAACAATCATCGCGTCGTGTCGCCAAGCCCTCTACAGAGGAGGACATCAACGGGGAGAAGCGCCGTGTGGTTATTACTCCTACAGCTGAGAGGGTGTGTGTGTGTGTGTCAGCCTCCTCTCAGTGGCGCCGAGATGATTACAAGAGTCGGTGACAGCAGCGACTGCTGAAACCACCTCATTAGCCACGGCGAATGCATTCGGAGATTTTTGTGTGGGGGGGGAGGGGGCGGGGGCTGCTCTCTACCAGCCGAGGTTGATTTGATGTCGTGTTTAAGAAAGATACGCAAACACAACATTAAGTGCATACAACTCAGAAGAAGCAACAGACACGCCTTGGATGATGCTCGCCTCCAACCCGAAATGCCGAGAGCTGCACGCACGGCCACAGCTCTGTGAGCAGACGTCACATCCGACGGGAAAGCCAGGGGGCATCGTTTCAGCCGGCACACCGCATCCAGTATACCTTTCGCGATCGCTGTGGCTACTGGAAACACGCCGCCTGCTGTTCAAGCCACTCGCGATCCAGAAAATATTTCCACCATCCGGAACGGGGAACCCAAGTGCACCTTTTGCTGTGGCTACAAAAATCCACGTTCGTAGCTTAAACTCCAGTCTAGGGGGGCGGGAGATATGGGTCAGATTTCGTAAACATAAATGTGTCTTGATTTGAAGCTTTCGTGACTGCAGAGATTCATATTCTTGGTTCTTTCGGTAAAGTCACGTAGAAGGGAAATAATAAAATAATAAAAATATAAAACAATAAAAATTATCACGACGTTTCGACTGCAACACAAGAAATCAGCATCAGGTGTGAAATCCACAGCAAGAAAAAAAATCTTATTTTTTAAATTTGTATTATTTTATTATTTCCTTTCTACGTGACTTTACCGAAAGAACCAAGAATATATAAATGTGTCGTTAAACCCGTCACCACTCGACACGTCAACTAAACGGGCCAATTCGTTACTAGTTCAGCACACCGTTGTGTTGGAGAGTAAACCCACAAAATGTACAATTCGAGTATGACGTTTCGCCAGTAATTACAACTACCATCATCAGGCGACAGCCAGATTGGTGGAGAAACAGCTGTCGTGGCTGTGACGGTACCACCTGAAGACGGAAGCTTGTGTTGCCTTCGAAACGTCGTGATTTTTATTTTATTTTACTTTTTAATGTTTTTACCTACGTGACTTTACCGAAAAAACCTAAGAATATGAGAAATCCTCCTGCCTCGTTCTTAAATAAATGTGATGCCGTCACTTGTGAGCCAATAACGTGCGAAGTCCAGAGGTGGGTGGGTGGGTGGGTGGTGGGGGGTTAATATCCGCATATAAATTACGACACCACAAAGAAACTCGGCGGGAAATTAATCCCAGCTTGTTACGATGCATTGAAGCTATCGACTAACATTGGATTGCGGAGCGCTCGCCAGAACCGCGGGCGTGCGTGAGGAAGAGCCACGGTCTGTTCGATCGATGCAAATCGCATGCAAGGAAAGAGCGCGCGCCGTGTGTGCTGATGGGCGCACTCTGGGGGGGGGGGGTGTAGGGGGTGGGGTGTGGGGGGTGGGGGGGTGGGGAGGAGGGCGCGTGAGTTGTGAACGCGAGACGACGTCACCCCCTCCTCTTCCCCCCCCTCCACTCCCCCCCTGCTGCCCCCTCGCGCGCTGTCCAAGGTGCTGAAAACTATCGTCCAGTAACCGCCCCCCCCCCTACCCACGGCCCGGGGTGAGGTGGGACTAGCGGGGGGGGGGGGGGGGTTAATCGACACGACTGACGTACGATGGGCTTTGTGCTCCACTGTGTTGGGGTGCTGATGAGGTGGGGGGGCGGCGAGGAGAGGTGGTCCCTGGTTAGAAAGGGGAGCGGGCGTTACCCCCATAACATGCCTAGAGAGGGGGTCCCTGGTTAGAGAGAGGGGGGGAGCGGGTGCTACCCCCCTCTAACAGTGCCGAGAGGGCCTGGGGGGGCGGTAGCAGCCCCCCTTCCTCGCTCTGACGCGGCCGATAGTTCAGGGCATCAATCCCGTCGCTTGTAATTTCTGCTAATTGCGTCCGCCCCACGGCCATTCACCCTCAACCGGGGCTCGGAGTCCGCGGAGCGCAGCGTCTGCGGATCGCGCGGACACGGGGACGAGGCCACGACTCCTGTGAGGCGTTCGTGCGGCCTTATTAGGTGCTCCCTAACGGCGCGAGCTATCGTTGGTTAGCCCACATCATGCGCTTCGAACGAGGCCGCAAAGAGCTAGATTCCAGGTCACAGCTAACATTAGTAGCCAGTCATATCTGAAACATTAACACTTGGGAAGACAAAGGTGTCCGGACGTGGTGTTGGTCAAACTACCTCCCCGGTTGTCTTGCCAGCCTTAACAGGTGCTCGCCAACAGCACTTGCCCCAGCTGTAAAATGTTGAAATGGAGGTATCCATCTATGTCTTGTGTGTGTGTTTAAGAACGCAGGCGAGTTTGTGTGTCTATGTGTGCCTGCATGCCTCCCTGCCTCCTTGCCTGTCCATCTTACTTAAACAAATTAACATCGCATTCAGCGACCTGGCACACTGAGCTGAATTAATTATGCTGTCAGCTGTGGCCGAAGGAAATCAGTGGCAGAACCGTGTCAGGACGGACACACACATACCAGACAAAGAAATACAAAGATACCCCGTGTGGCCTTTAACAGACTATTGGGGCAAGTGCTGTTAGCGAACACATATGAATGCCCGCAAGAGGTGGGTGGCCAACACCACGCCCATCCCCCATCCATCCCACAAAATCACAACTACATCAGCATCAGCAATGACATCTCGTATCTCCTTTAAATTATCATCATCACCATCGTCTCATATTTCACTTGAATCATCGTTATTAATAGCATTAGGTCTCCATGGTCTGAATGTTTAATTGTGTTTAAGGCATGTCTATCAATCAATACGTATATCATCATCATCTCCTTTGAATTATCGTCATCATCATAGTAATCATTATAATGATTAAATGATGATGACGATGACTTTATGTGAAGGAATGACACAAAATCACACGTTTTCTCTTTGAAAATAGGTAAGTTTCAAAATATCAATGTCTTGATCACAAAAGCAAAGTTTGTGGGGAATAATAGCAATTTTCTGTACTTTTGAGGTATAAGCAATTAGAAAATAAAACTTACTACCCAGGAACAAAAAATATATTTTTTTTGTTACACAGTGAATTATCATAGCATCACCATTATATTGCCATCTTACCATTTTCTAAAGAATCACTATTGGTCTGATAATCTGTCATCATCAATCATCACTCATAGCATGGCTCTGTGGTCTCATTAGGCTCAAATTACATCTGCCAATCTATCTGGCCAACTATGAATCCATCTTCATCATCTCATCATCTCGTATCTCCCTTGAATCATCATTCTCATCCGATTTCCAAGGTCACAATTAGCTCTTAACCGGTTATAAAGAAGACCAGTCAATCTATGCACGAGGTCGTCTATCAATCCATCACAATCATCATGGTCTTCATTTATCAATGGGTTGTTTTCTGCTTATAAAAACAATCAATCAGCCTTTGTGGTCACCTATCTATCAATCTGTCATCATGTTTCTATTCAGAAATAAACTTCTGATCTTAATCGGCTCCCACCTCATTGAAAGAAAGGGTAACCTGTCAATCCATCATCTGCACCATCAACAAACGTCGTATTTTCTCTTAAATAAGAGACGGCTGGTTTCAATCTCAATTGGTGCTCACGTGGTCACAGAGACCACCTATCTGTCAATCTAACATATTCACACCATTATCACCTGCTCCTTGAACAACGATGACTTCCCTTTCAAGGTCTCTGACCTGACCTGCCCGGATTGCACAGGTCACCTCCATTTATATCTCGATTTATCCATCATCAAGGTTGACAGCAGTCCCATCGTCATCTTGGTCTCCCTTAAGGCAAGCAAAAGAAAAAAATAACTGGCCTCAAAAGGGGCTCTGATGTGGTTACCGTTTTATAAAAGGCATCCATTTATCCATCATGATCACATCAGCACGATCTTACACGGGAGTCCCGCGTTCCCAACGGCCATACGATTGGGCCGCTTGGCTCAGCGGGCAGAGCCAGCGGCTTAGAATTGGAACCTTGCGAGTTTTACACTTGGCTTGGTGGCTCACTCTCGGCCCATCATTCCTCCCGGGGTGGAGGGAGGGTCGATAAAGTGGATACCACCGTGTGGGGGGAGTTAACGCTGGCTTGCTTACGCGTTGACTCGCCGCCGCCACACGAACGTAAAGTCACCGCTACTGGCTCTGTGGGGCTGTTAAACAGGAGAGGAGAAGCAGTGCCTCGCTTCTCATTTGAGCTGAAAATCACTTTGACTTGTGACTAGTATCATGCAAGGTTAAGAATAATAATTACAATTTTAAAGGCGCATTTCATCCTGACATCCCAATGCGCCACCGTGTCTGTAAAGCGGGTTATAGATGTGACCTGCAGGGCACACGGCCAGGACGAGGGGGTGGTAAAGGCCACTTTAAAGAGGTGAGTTTTCAAGACAGACTTAAATAGCTCTCACGACTCTGATTGTCTTATTAGCAAAGGCAAAGCGTTGTTCCGTGGTCTGGGAGCACCACTGACAAATGCCAATAAAGGTCACATACACCCATAATCACCTATCACCAACTATCATCAACTATCATCACTACCCATCATCACCCATCATCACCGATCATCACCAATCAACTATCATCACCACCCATCGTCACCCATAATCACCACCCATCATCCTCACGCATCACCACTCATCATCATCATCACCACCCATCATCGGGGGTTAATGAACACATGTGATCCCCGGGTTAACAGAGACAAGCGGTGGCTGTGGTGCACAGGTATCAAATACCTCGTCACACATCGTCAACAACACTGGCCTTAAAGAGGGAGAGAATTTCTATATAATTAGCGTCCTCGCCAACAGCACTTGCCCCAAAAGTCTGTTAAGGCTATAAGGGGGATATTTGTTTTTGTGTGTGCGGCCGTGCGTGCATATAGGTGGGGAGCGTGTAGCGGTGAGGGCACTGCGCTACTCCCCGGGTTTCTTCCACGATGTATCCCCTCGAGTCTAGAGGGGCTCTTTCGCCAGGAGTGTGGGGAGCGGGTAATTGCAGGGGCTGCACCTGTGTGTGTGTGTAAAACTAACGCAGACCCTTACGCTTTAACAATGGCAACATATCTCTCGTCTCGCCTTAACCAGACTGTTGGGGAAAGTGCTGGTAACGAGTAACGCCGATGAAGGCCGGCATGGCACACGAGGGGGAGGTGGCCAGCACACCGTATCACCAGGGACTCATTTCAGGCTGAGTCGACCTAGGGGAGGCACAGGACCGGTTCATATGTTCGGCGTCACTGCAATTGTTCGTGAGCATGGGATCGAACCCGGGTCGCCAGGTTCGTAGCGCAGCGCGCTAACCGCTACACTACCGCTCCCCACTACACACACACAGCACACACACAGCACACACACAGATATACACACACTCACACACGCGCGCGCGTGTACGAGAGACGGGGCATTAATCCGTCTTGACAATTGCCCCTAAAGGAAATGTTCAGCCATGTGCGTCACGTGCCCTTAAGATTCACCCCACATAATTTTTTTTTTACAAAGGACCATTATATAATACAACAGACTACACAATACTGCATAGGCAGTTATGACAATAATATTATTATTATATGTGCAACCCTTTAGTCGATGCAAAGACAAAGGTTCAGGTAAAGATCCCCCTCCTCTCCCTGTGGCCTTAACAGGCTGTTGGGGCAAGTGCTGTTAGCGAGCACCTATTGAGGCCGACACGGCGCACGTGGAGGTGGGTGGCCAGCACCGCCACGTTCGGCCGCCTTTGTCTCCCCAGTGCTGATTCTTACACGCCGCACCAGGTACTTATTTAAGGCCGAGTCGACCCTAAGGGAGGCACAGGATCGGTTCAGATATCCGCTGCGACTGTTATTGATTGTCTTCGAGCGGGATTCGGACTCGGATTGGCCCGGTTTGTAGCGTAATACATTCACCAATGTTGAAGATACACTTACACAAATACGCACGCGTACACTCTGATACAAATACAAGACAAAGACACTCCCCGGTGGTGATGTTTACACACAGCACCAGGTACTCATTTGAGGCTGCATAAACACACGCACAAACAAAACGTAATAATGCAATACTCTGTGAAGCCACTGATGAATGAAGACCTCCCCATGCCGTGTCAGTCGTTGGCGGTCATTTGAGCAAACCTCAGCATGCTCGTCTGCGCTCTTCGGGGAGGGGAAGGTGCAACCAGGTCGGTCGAGTGGCAGCCGGGGCCGAGAATTGAACTCAGGTGGCAGGGTTCACGGCGTAATGAGCTAACTGCGGCGCGATGTTGAACAGCGCTCGGGACGCTGAAGGCGCTGCAGCGGAGTGAGAGCCACTCCGCCCGCTTATGTGCAGCACCGACCTTAATGGATGGTCACTAATAGAGAGACAAAGACGGCCGGGCGTGCGTCGGCACAATATCACCATCCCCCCCACCACCACCCCCAATCCCACCACCACCCCCACCACCACCACCACCTCCCCACCACCACCACCACCACCCCCCCCACCACCACCACCACCACCCCCACCACCACCACCCCCACCACCACCCCACCACCACCACCACCCCCACCACCACCACCACCACCCCCACCACCACCCCCACCACCACCACCACCACCACCACCACCACCACCACCACCCCACCACCACCACCACCCCCACCACCACCCCCAACACCCCCACCACCACCACCACCACCCCCACTCACCACCACCACCACCCCCACCACCCCCACCACCACCACCCCCACCACCACCACCACCCCCACCACCCCCAACACCACCACCACCCCCACTCACCACCACCCCCACCACCACCACCACCACCCCCACCACCACCCCCACCACCACCACCACCACCACCCCACCACCACCCCCACCACCACCACCACCCCACCACCACCACCCCACCACCACCACCACCCCACCACCACCACCACCCCCACCACCCACCACCACCACCACCCCACCACCACCACCACCACCACCCACCACCACCACCCCCACCACCACCACCACCACCACCACCACCACCCCACCCCCACCACCACCCACCACCACCACCCCCACCACCACCACCCCCACCACCACCACCCCCACCACCACCACCACCCACCACCACCCCCCACCACCACCACCCCACCACCACCACCCCCACCACCACCACCACCCCCACCACCCCCACCACCACCACCACCACCACCACCACCACCCCCACCACCACCACCACCACCACCCCCACCACCACCACCACCCCACCACCACCCCCACCACCACCCACCACCACCACCACCACCACCACCACCACCCACCACCCCCACCACCACCACCACCACCCCACCACCCCCACCACCACCACCACCCCACCACCACCACCACCACCACCACCCCCACCACCACCACCACCCCACCACCACCACCCACCACCACACCACCCACCACCACCACACCACCACCCCACCACCACCACCACCACCCCACCACCACCACCACCACCACCACCTCCCCACCACCACCCACCACCACCACCACCACCACCCCCCACCACCACCACCACCACCACCCCCACCACCACCCCCACCCCCCACCCACCACCACCACCACCCCCACCACCACCCCCACCCCCACCACCACCACCACCCCCCACCACCACCACCACCCCCACCACCACCCCACCACCACCACCACCACCCCACCACCCCCACCACCACCACCACCACCACCACCCCCACCACCCCCACCACCACCCCCACCACCCCCACCACCCCCACCACCACCCCCACCACCCCCCACCACCACCCCCACCACCCCCACCACCACCACCACCCCCACCACCACCACCCACCACCACCCCACCACCACCACCACCACCACCACCACCCCCACCACCACCACCACCACCCCCACTCACCACCACCACCACCCCCACCACCACCACCACTCCACCACCACCACCACCACCCACCACCCCCACCACCACCCCCACCACCCCCACCACCCCACCACCACCACCACCACCACCACCCCCACCACCACCACCACCACCACCCCCACCACCACCACCACCACCACCACCCACCCACCACCCCCACCACCACCACCCCCCACCACCCCCACCACCACCACCCCCACCACCACCCCACCACCACCACCACCCCACCACCACCACCACCCCCCCACCACCACCCACCCACCACCACCACCACCCCCCACCACCACCACCCCACCACCACCCCCACCACCACCACCCCCACCACCCCACCACCACCCACCACCACCACCACCACCACCACCCCCACCACCACCACCACCCCCACCACCACCACCACCACCCCCACCACCACCACCACCACCACCACCACCCCACCACCACCCCCACCACCCACCACCACCCCCACCACCACCACCACCACCACCACCCCCACCACCCCACCACCACCCACCACCACCCCACCACCACCCCCACCCACCCCCCACCACCACCCACCACCACCCCCCACCACCACCCCCACCACCACCCCCACCCCCACCCACCCCCACCACCACCCCCACCACCACCCCCACCAACCCCACCACCACCACCACCACCCCACCCCACCACCACCCCCACCACCACCACCACCACCACCACCCCCACCACCACCACCACCACCACTCACCACCACCACCACCCCCACCACCACCACCCCCACCACCCCCACCACCACCACCCCCACCACCACCACCCCCCCCCCACCACCCCCACCACCACCACCCCCACCCCGACCCCCCACCACCACCACCCCCCCCCCACCACCACCACCCCCCCCCACCACCACCACCACCACCCCCACCACCACCACCCCCACCACCACCACCACCCCCACCACCACCACCCCCACCACCACCACCACCACCACCCCCCCCACCACCACCACCACGTGTGTGCCAGGTGAACGTTAATAGGATCTCGAGAACTGCTGCTTACCGAGTAAATTACACAAATCTCAAATAGAGATATTTAATCGTTTTAGCTCTCAGTAAAGGTTGCGTCAATCTATGAAAGTAAAAAAACTCATAACAACTTGACCTTAACATTGTTCATGTTTTATAAAGGAGAAAAGGTCTAAGCATTAATTTCAGTGACTTTATATTTCGTTAAGATAATACACCATTTCATTTATATATCGAGACTTCAGCGAAGCGTCAATGCACAAGGTATATTACAAGGACGCCTTCGTCTGTCGCTGGATAGAACATAGCTGATGATGATGATGATAACACGAGCCAACATTACGCTTGCTACGTAACAATCGAATGCATTCACCCCGTATATCTATAAACACGGCCATCGCATGCACGTGGGGGTTGTGGCGTGGTGGTTCGCGACACCCCCCACACACACGGCCCACCTGAGTTCGACTCCCGTCCACGGCTAACACGAGGGGCGAGTTGACATCTGAACCCCCGAGGCCGCCCTGTGCCATAATTTTTCAATCATACCGCACTCTTCCCGGCGCGCCGAAGTCTTTACTCAAAACAACAACAACAACAAAAACAACGGTCACGATCTCCACTCACGCACGGCGTGGTGGGACGGAAGAGCCTCGCTCATCCAGCGGTGGATCGAGCAAACGAGCCAGCAGTAGACGCTGCAGCTGGCACGGCTTGCGTGGGTGCGTGTGACGAATGTTTGAAGGAAGCAGCAGCAACAACAACAACAACAGCAATCCGTGACTCCGTCTCGTCGCAGTCATCGGCGCGAGCCGCGGCATCGCGAGTAGAGCCGCAGTCTCCCCGACGACTCCGCGGATCTTCTCAGTCAGTGAGAGCCGGGGGGGAGGTGGTGGGTGGGTGGGGGGTGGGTGGGGGGTGGTGCGGGCCCGTTCAGGTGAGAGTCCTCTGTGCCCTGCCTCGCACCCCCCATGTCCAATTAGAGGCGCATAACGAGCCCAGAGCCGTGACAGAGGCGCCCGCGTTTCAAGTCAATTACGGGCGCCTGCAGGG
Source organism: Lethenteron reissneri (assembly GCF_015708825.2). Lineage (NCBI taxonomy): Eukaryota > Metazoa > Chordata > Hyperoartia > Petromyzontiformes > Petromyzontidae > Lethenteron > Lethenteron reissneri. The sequence continues at coordinate 1,764,940 of NC_083815.1, read as the reverse complement.
TTTTTTTTCCTTATGCTGCTTCTTCAATTCAATTCGGAGCGAGCGGGGGCTGACGCGGAGATATGATGCCCTGTTTGACTGCATTCATTTAGAACTTTAATTGTTATTTTTTTGCCGTTTCATGCGTGTTACTTTAACGCGATTCCCCAAGCAGGTGTCCCAATATTCAAGTACCAACCCGGTTCACTAACCCCCCCCCCAACACACACCCCCAACCCCCCTTTGCTACGGCTTTGCCTTCCCAGGGAATCTGACGGCAGCACGCTGCGTGCGCACGCGCCGTGGCTCCTGCCCGTAAGAAGGTGTCCCCTGCTCGTGGGGTGCAAACTGCAGCACCTTCAGGCGCACCGCGACAACAGCAACAACAAACCCCGCAGCCGCTTCGACTACCACGGTCGCGACCACGGCACAACGACACGAGGAGGAGTCGTTGCTCGGTTTCTCTGTCTCTCTGTCTCACTGTCTCTCTCGCTCTCTATCTGTCTGTCTCTCTGTCTCACTGTCTCACTGTCTCTCTCTCTCTCTATCTGTCTGTCTCTCTGTCTCTCTGTTTCACTGTCTCTCCGTTGTTCTGTCTCTCTGTCTGTCTGTCTCTCTGTCTCACTGTCTCTCTGTCTGTCTCTCTCTGTCTCTAAACCTCTCTGTCTCTCTCTCTGTCTCACTGTCTCACTGTTTCTCTGTCTCACTGTCTCTCTGTCTGTCTCTCTGTCTGTCTTTGTCTCTCTGTCTCTCTGTCTCTGTCTCTCGCTTGCCTTCACTCGGGCGATTTACCCGATGATGGTGGATCATCGAGCAAATTATTTTATAAATAATGTTGCTCGCGAAAGTCTACGTGTTAAACTAGGCACCAATATAAAGACCTATTCAAAACACACAAAATATATCCAGGAAACACGCACTGGAAGAGTACTGTTCAGGAGGGTCCTGCCGCTGCTACATTGGCGTTTAATTTTTTATGTGTTCAGCGCAATTAGTGATGAGTCGCGTTAATTATTATTATTTTTCACGTCGGAGGAGGAAACCAGAGCATCTGGGGAAAACCCCACGCCTGGCGCGAGGGCGAAACACTCTATCCCCGTAGAGATGGAAAAATACGGCGATTAGTCCACACTTTGCTGTGCCGCATTCACCTGGCGAGCTTAGGGGTAGGGCATCTCCTCGACGTCGACGGGAGTTTCACAACCATATGTGTGTGACCCACCAACCCTCGCTGCTGCCTCCGCAGCGCTGAATTGCAGGCCACGTGCAATGTAGCCACCACCACCACCGCCACCACCACCACCTCCACCACCACCACCACCACCACCACCGCCACCACCACCTCCACCACCACCGCCACCACCGCCACCACCACCACCACCGCCACCACCACCGCCACCGCCACCACAACCCGTCCGGATGAAGATCTCCCTGTGTAATAGTCTATCAGACTGCTGGGCGGCAAGCGCTATTCGCGAGCACCCATGAAATGGTGAAGTATGGTCAAACGACCCTACAGTGACCGATGCGTATAGGACGAGGCGCTGCGGGCAAGATGTGCGGTCAGAGGCACGGCCCTGGTCGCGTGACGTCGCCCCCCGCGGGGTGACCACGCGAAATGTGAATGTCGCTCCCGACGACGGGGGCCGATCCATTCAGAGAATTCCCACCGATGTCTCAGCGCCGCCTCCAAACCCGAGCAATTGATGTCAGGCGCGCTTGGTTGCGTTGCGACCCAAAACCGCGCGAGGCGTCTCCGCAACCGATTGCGGGCGGTGGCGCAATCCGCACGGCGATTTGTCGCCACGCGTTTCGTCGCCACGTGCTTGATCGCACGTGCGCGACCCTGATTGGTCGGCACGATCCTGAACAGCACGCGGCGTGATATCCCCATCGTTGCGCAACCGCTCGCTAGGAGGCGGACAAAGCAGTTGCAGGCGATAGTCAAAGTTGCGCGATTTGGTTTTGTGCGCGACCGATCGATCGCTCGGGGTGGTGGTACCGGCTCGACGGTCCCAGTCCCGCGCACGTTCGTGATTGGTTGCAGGGGGCGTGCGTGTGCCGAGGTTGATTTGTTGTGTAGCCCCCCCCCCGCCCCCCCTTACATCAAAGGCCCCGTGCGCTTGTGTACCAGACAGCGGTGGCGCAGTGGTTAGCGCTGCGCTGCGAACCCGACGAACCGAGTTCGATTCTCGCTCAGGGCCACCAACACCAGTGACGATTGTCCGCACTTCGTGGGCTTCCCCTGGGTCGATTGAGCCTCGAGTAGGTACCTGGTGCGGTGTGGAAGCGTCGCCACCGGGGAAACAAAGGCGGGCGGGCGGGCTTGGTGGTGGTGGCCACCCACCCATCCACCCACCCCATCGTGTACCGTGCCGGCGTTCATAGGTGCTGGCTAACAGCACTTGCCCCAACCGCCTGTGAAGGCTACACGGGGGATCTTTGTCTTTGCTGGGTGGATGGGCTTACGCTCGCCGAGGAGGATCGATCTACGGTGGCAATTTTGAATGGGGACCGCCCCATACATCATGCGTGGCGTGTGACACATCCTCGATTCTATCACCCGCTCATAAATATCCATTCATTCTTTGCGCCGAAAAGAAAACCCACAACGTGCGTGTGTTCGCGGGCATATTTCTGGAATTACGCGCGCAGATACAGACAAGGACCAATCCCCGTGTAGCCCATTTATAGACTGTTGGGAGCAAAGTCCCCTCTGTCAGCGAGCACCTTATCACGAGCCTTGCTGTGGGCCAACACTACGCCCGCCCGCACGCTTTTGTTTCCTTTGTCTAGTGAGCCTTAAACACCCCGACCGGTTGCTTAGTTAAGGCCGAGTGGAACCCGGAGAGACGCAGCGGAATTGCTTCAGACGTTCACCGCCGATGCTCTGCGTGGCCGGGATATCGAACCCAAGTCGGCTGCGGGTTCGTGACATCGCGCGCTAACCACTGCGCCGCTGTTATAATTCCACGCACAAAAGACAAACACCCCCCGCGTAGCCGACACAGGCGGTTGGGGGAGTGCTATTGACGAGCGCCAACACACACACACACAAGACAAAGATTCCCCCAACAGCCTTAACAGACTATTGGGGCAAGTGCTGTTCGTGAGCAACCTACGAAGGCCGGCACGGCACACGACGAGGGGATGAGTTGCCATAGACCACTCCCGCCCGCCTTTGTCTCCCCAATGCTGATGTTTACTACGCACAGCAACAGATACGCGTTTAAGGCTGAGTCGACTTAGGGGAGGCCCACAAATGGTTCAGATAATCGTCACTGCTGTTGGTGGCCTCGAGCGGCAATCGAACTCGAGTCTACGCCGGGTTAGTAGCGCAGCGCGTGAACACGCAGCGCGTCCACACCCCCCCCCCCCCCTCTCTCTCGTGCGTCCACACCCCCCCCCTCTCTCTCTCTCGTGCGTTCACACCCCCCCCTCTCTCTCTCGTGCGTTCGCAGCCCCCCCCCCTCTCTCTCGTGCGTCCACACCCCCCCCCCCTCTCTCTCTCTCGTGCGTTCGCATCCCCCCCCCCCTCTCTCTCGTGCGTCCGTACCCCCCCCTTTCTCTCTCTCGTGCGTTCATAGCCCCCCCCTCTCTCTCGTGCGTTCACAGCCCCCCCCTCTCTCTCGTGCGTTCACAGCCTCTGGGCGAGTGATCACAACAATCGCAGGTCGCGAGGAACCCGCTGCGTGAGAAGTATCGAACATTGCGATGATGTCGGTCGCGTGGCTTTGAGCCCACGGCTCGGAAGGCGAGCGAGGCAGCTGTGCACGTGACCTCGGCTCCAAGTGCTGCCCGACCTGTCCGCGCAACCAAATCTCCTGCCTGCGAAGCAACCGGATTGCGCGCAACTCCTCGCGCAACTGCTCGTAACCGATTGCAGAAAGGTCCACGTGTAATTGCGATTGCGTTGCGTGCAACTCGTCCGTTGACCGCGGCGCGTTCGGAAGAAATGACAGCGGTGATGAAGAAGATCTGTGGTTCAAAATCTAATTTTTACAACTAAGATTCAGACAACTGAGTTTGGCAGCGGTGGTCCAGCACATGGACCATGCGTGTTGTTGTAACCCCGTACATGCATCACAGGCATTGATTACCCTGTTGCAATTACCTATATTCATTGGTTGAAAACTCAGTCATTGAAGAAGGGTCGTTACCCGAAACGTTAGCCTTTGAAGTTTGTTCTTCTTCTGTTTTTTTTTTTTATAGGGCGGTGGTAATGGCAATAACGTTGTATAACGTTATTGTGTTGATGTATACGTTGTGTACGTGTGTCAATATATGCTTCCGTGTACGTCTGTGCATATGTGTGTGCGTGCGTATCATGTGAGTGTGTGTGTGTAGATGGTGCGTAATAGGTGCACGCTAACAGCAGTTGCCCCAACAATCTGTTGAAGGCTTCACGATAGACTTTTGTAATTGTCCAGGTACACGCATGCCGAGTGACGTCGCGGCTCCGAGCACTTTGCTATGAACCCCGGCCACTTGAGTTCGATTCCCGGCCACGGCTAACGTCAGTGGCGATCATCGGAACCGATCCCTGAGTGCAATTGTTACTCCACGTGAAACAAAGGCGGTCGGGCTCTTTGCTGGCCAACCACGTTAGAGAGCTCATAGCGCCTGCTTGCCTCCCCCAGCAATTATTTACGGAGGCTACACGGGGCACCTTTGCATGTGTCTTTGTACACGCACTATCTATATTCCTGAATCACGGCTGATTAAGGGTTATCTGATGATATGTCACGAGCGGCGCTTACATTCTCAGGCTCATTTCGAGCCGTCGGGAAAAGAATATTGGCCAGCGAGCTTCCGAAGAGAGAGAGAAGCTTAGCTCCTGCTGCTGCTGATGATGATGTGCGCAGCTTTTCCAATGCACCGTATATGACATGCATAGGCATGCACACTCACCCACCCACACACACAGACTCATATACGGACTACACCCACAGATACGCACAAACACACTCCCGTTAGGACACACACTGACACATACATATAAAGACAAAGACCCCCACCCCCCCGTGTAGCCTTAACAGACTTTTGGGGCAAGTGATGTTAGCGAGCACCTATGAATGCCGTTACGGCACACGATGGAGTGGGTGGCCAGCGCCATGCCCGGCCGCCTTTGTCTCCCCACATGTTTACACACCACACCAGGCACTCATTTGAGACTGAGCCGACGTGAGGGAGGCCCAGGGCCGGTGTTGGCATGTGTGTAAGTATCGAACGCGGGTCGTCAGGTTGGGATTGCAGCGCGCTCACCGCTACATCAACGCTCACATATTCAGATACCCATACATACCTACATACAAGCACACTCCAACATGTACACGTGGACACGCACTGACATATATCATACACATACACACACGCGACCAAACACACGGACACACAAATGAACACACACACACTGGCCCCATTGTGACACTCACACATACAAAGACAAAGACCCCTGGATAACCCAGGCCCCGTGTCGCGTTTTCAATAGACCGTTGGGGTAAGTGAGAGTAAGGCGCATGGCGTGCTAATTTGGCCAGAGATCACACACATACTGCAATATCTCCACACACACACACATACTCACACTCGGACTCCACACTCACGTTCACTCACACTCATGCTCACACTCGCTCACGCACTCGCCCACACAAATTCACACTCGCTCACACACGCAGACACAAACTCACTTTCGCTCACACGCGCACACACACACTCGCAGGGCCATGTAAACAGCAGTTCAGTGTGCGTGCGTCAATCCACGGACGTGAAAATCTCTGCCCTGGCCACGTCTCAAATATACACGAACAAAAAAGTTTGACCGACGCGAATAATAAACTTTTAGTTGCATTGATCAACAAATAACAACACTTGCAATCCCACACTCACCCCCCCCACACCCTCCCCGTATAGACGCATACACAATTGGGGAATGTTCTGTAAGCGAGCACCTATTAATGAAGGCACGGCGCACAAGGAGGTGGTTTGGTTATCAACCCAGTGCTGATTGTTTACGAACCGCGCAAGGCTTGGGTCGATGTAGAGATTATCCTTCGCCACTGATGGTAGCCGTGGCCGGAAATTGAACACAGGTCGCCGGGTTCATAGCGCAGTGAGCGAACGGAATGCGCCACCGCTTCCCGCGAGCTACAGACAAAGATCCCCCGTGTAGGCTTCAGCAGTCTGTTGGGGCAAGTGCTGTGAGCGAGCACCTTATGAAGGCAGGGACAACACACGAGGGGGTGTGTGGCCAGCACCACGCCCGGCCATCTTTGTCTCCCCAATGCCGAGGTTTATATGCTGCACCAGGTACTCATTTGAGGCTGAGTCGACTTAGGCGAGGCTCAGGGCCGGTTCAAATATTCGTCACTGCTGTTGGTGGTCGTGAGCGGTAATCGAACTCGGGTCGCCGGGTTTGTAATGCAGGGCGCTAACCGCTACACTACCGCTCCCCACACAAACACATGCACACACAGACATACACACGCGCGCGCACATACACACATGAAGACAAAGATCTCCCGTGTAGCCGTAACAGACTGATAGGGCAAGTGCTGTTAGCGAGCACCTATGAAGGCCGACACGGCACACGGGTCGGGGAGGGGGTGGCCAGCTCCGCGCCGAGCCGCCTTTGTCTCCCGAGTGGCGATGTTTACACACCGCACTAGGCACTCGTTTAAAGCTGAGCCGATACACGCAGACACACACGCAGACACACACGTAGACACACACGCAGACACACACACACAGACACACACGCAGACACAGGCGCACGATCACAGCGAGCGCGGCCGTAATGAGCGAGAGGGATCATTCACTAACTCACTCGCTCTGTCGCCCTGGCCACGAAATGAACTCATCCCCCACCCACACACTTTGACTTCGCCTTTGCGAGGGCGCGCGCCTGGAGATCGTGCAGCGGCAGCAGGGAAGGCAGCCTGGCGGCACACACACCCCCCACCCCCCATACCCTCGCATCTTTATTAATTAATTCAATCGCTCTCATTTAGTCCTTCACTCATTCATATACTCGCTCGCTCATTCAATCGTTAGCTCATTCAGTCGCTCACTGATTGAATGCGTTCACTCGTTCACGAACTCATTTTACTCGTTGATTCATTCACTCACGCGACCACTCACTCGCTCACCCATTCACTCATTCGCTCACGTATTAATTCACTGGCCCATTCACTCGCTCACTCACTCACGAATTAATTAACTCGCCAGCCCATTCACCCATTCATTGATCTATTCGTACAATCGTCGGCAACTGTCGCCAGCAGCCCAGTGTGACACTCGTTGGCTCTGCCTCTCTCTCTCTCTCTCCATCGGACACCGCGCATTGTCGCGTTACATCAAAGGACCCCATCATCATCACAGCAGCAGCAGCAGAAGATACGACCACGAATGTCACACTCAAGCGGGGTGGCTGGGTGCGCTTTTTACGCGCCTCAGCGTCACACTCCACCGGTGACGATGATGACGACGCTGCGGATTGTATCGCCGATGACGATGATGACAATGACGAGGAAGAGCGTGCTGTTTGTCAGGATGTACCACGAGACTTCGCAGCAAGGATAGAACTTTAGGCTGAGCCTGTCTGTCGCGTGAAACCAAGTGACCCTCCACGCCGTCATATGTATGGTTGGCGGGCGGGGGGGGCGGGGGAACTTTACATTCGGAATGAATAAAAACAACAGTCAATATAATTTCGCACTTAATTCGCACGTTAGCGTCAACGAGAGTTTGTTAGGACATAACCATCACTGCGAGTCGCATTTACAGCGCCGCTCGGCAGACCAAAGCATTCGCGTCTAAATGTGCCGCGCGCGTTTGTGTGTGTGTGCGTGTGTGTGTGCGTATGTGTGTGCGTGCGTGTGCGTGTATGCGTATGTGTGCGTGTGTGTCCGTGTGTGTGTGTGCGTGTGTGTCCGTGTGTGTGTGTGCGTGTGTGTGCGTGTGCGCATGTGTGTGCGCGTGCGTACGTGTGTGTTTATCACGGTGCAGCCCCGATTGTTTGATCTGCCGCTAAGCTTCCTCGTGGGTGGATGAGTCGGCAAACGCACTTATCACGGTGTCTTATAGAAACGTGCACGGTATCGGTAGAGGGGGCATCTGCGTTGTAGTGTAGATGATGATGATAATGTGAATTGTATTCACACTGATGCGCTATGACGAATAAAATACGCTACATTTGCATGAAGGGCAATTGAAATTAATACGGGGCTATTGATGTGATCTGAACAAGGGCCGTTGCCCGAAACGTCGCCTATGCTATGTTTTGTTGTCCTTCCAAGGCCACGGGTGTTATTGCCGGCTGTGTTGAGATGTTAGTTGTAATTGAGTGCACAGAAGTCTATATAGGATGTGAGTTGTAAGTTATTCGTATAGGTTATATGGGAAGCGGTGTTCATTAGGATCTCTGCGTGATATTGCTATGATGATGATGTTCGGTGGAGAGTGATCTTGCGCTAGTAATAGCCACAATGAAAAATACACAATATATATATACACACACACACTCAAATATACATACACACAACATACATACACGCACATATAAAATACAAAGATCCCCCGTATAGCTTTAACAGAGTGTTGGGGCAAGTGCTGTTAGTGAGGAGGACCTATGAAGGCCGGCACGGCACACGTGAGGTTGGGTGGCTAGCACCACACATACACACAGACACATACAACACACACATGCATACATACAGACACATACAACACACACACATACACAGGCACATACAACACAGAGACACATACATAGAGACAAATTCAGATACACACACGCATACATGCTTACAGACACACATTCTCACATGAAACATCATAAGGCGCACATCACTGATTGCTTTATGGAGCAAGCACTAAAAGCCAACTAACGCACACACATACACACAGCATCATACACACATACACACATAATCATACACACACATACAGAATCAGACACACACACATACAGAATCAGACACACGCACACACAGAATCACACACACGCACCCACAGAATCACACACGCACATACACACAGAATCATACATACGCACATACACACAGCATCATACACACACATACACACATAATCAGACACATAGACAAAAACAAAACCACAAACATACACACAAAAGACAAATGCGTACATGCACAAACAACACACACAGCATCATACAAATTAAACAGGAACACAGAATCCCACGCATAGACACACACACACAAACACACGCACACATCATACATGCATAGACACACACAAACACATGCACACATCATACATGCATAGACACACACAAACACATGCACACATCATACATGCACAGACACACACACAAACACATGCACACATCATACATGCACAGACACACACACAAACACATGCACACATCATACATGCACAGACACACACAAACACATGCACACATCATACATGCACAGACACACACACAAACACATGCACACATCATACATGCACAGACACACACACAAACACATGCACACATCATACATGCACAGACACACACACAAACACATGCACACATCATACATGCATAGACACACACACAAACACATGCACACATCATACATGCACAGACACACACACAAACACATGCACACATCATACATGCATAGACACACACAAACACATGCACACATCATACATGCACAGACACACACACAAACACATGCACACATCATACATGCACAGACACACACACAAACACATGCACACATCATACATGCACAGACACACACACAAACACATGCACACATCATACATGCACAGACACACACACAAACACATGCACACATCATACATGCATAGACACACACACAAACACATGCACACATCATACATGCACAGACACACACACAAACACATGCACACATCATACATGCACAGACACACACACAAACACATGCACACATCATACATGCACAGACACACACACAAACACATGCACACATCATACATGCACAGACACACACACAAACACATGCACACATCATACATGCACAGACACACACACAAACACATGCACACATCATACATGCACAGACACACACACAAACACATGCACACATCATACATGCACAGACACACACACAAACACATGCACACATCATACATGCACAGACACACACACAAACACATGCACACATCATACATGCACAGACACACACACAAACACATGCACACATCATACATGCACAGACACACACACAAACACATGCACACATCATACATGCACAGACACACACACAAACACATGCACACATCATACATGCACAGACACACACACAAACACATGCACACATCATACATGCACAGACACACACAAACACATGCACACATCATACATGCACAGACACACACACAAACACATGCACACATCATACATGCACAGACACACACATAAAACACGCACTCACGCGAGTCACACATACAAAAAAACGCCGCAGGAACACGAGAACACGAGAACACGATGTTTCACAACTGAGATTTGTAAACTCAAGAGATGAATCGAGCTCATAATAGAAGCGCTGTACCACACACATACAAAAACATACACACACACACACATACACACACACACACATACACGCACACACACACAAACACATACACGCACACACACACATACACACACACACACGCGTACACGCGCACACACACACATACACGCGTACACACACACACATACACGCGCACACACACACACATACACACGCACACACACACACACATACACGCGCACAGACACACACATACACACACATACACACACACACACACACACAAACACATACACGCACACACACACACACATACACACACACACATACACGCGCACACACACACATACACGCGTACACACACACACATACACGCGCACACACACACACATACACACACATACACGCGTACACACACACACATACACACGCACACACACACACACATACACGCGCACAGACACACACATACACGCGTACACACACACACATACACGCGTACACACACACACAATAAAATACGCAAAAGACATCAAAGCAGGAACGGTAGCGGAGCGGTTCGCACGCTCGCGTTCCGAAGCTGGCGAGTCCACACAACCGCCCTGAATCACCCGGATACCCGCACTGACGAGAGTGGTGAAGTATGGTCAACACCCCAATCCCCCCCCCCACCTCCCTGCCCCCCAGGATAAAACCCACACGGCGTGAGAAGGCCATGTCGCTCCCAGCACATTGACTTCTCATGCAAAGTCCGCATTCAAGTGCCCAAAATCAGGGCTAGGAAAGTTAGAAGGTCGACGTGGAAATTGAACCGCGATAACACACGACGGGTGATAACTAAAGCATTGCACAGACTGTTGGGGCAAGCGCCGTTAGCGAGCACCTCCAATGAAAGGCGGCGCCGTCCACGAGGGGGTGGGTGGCCAGCACCACGCCCGGCCGCCTTTGTCTCCCCAGTGGCGATGTTTACACACCGCACCAGGAACTCATTTGAGGCTGAGTCGACCTAGGGGAGGCCGAGGACCGGTTCAGATAATTGTCACTGATGTTGGCCGTGAGTGGGAATCGATCCCGGGTCGCTGGGTTCATAGCGCAGCGCGCTAACCGCTACACTACCGCTCCCCACTACGCACACACGAACACACACACACATGGACACAAACAAAGATCATAGATAAAGACAAAGATCCCCTGTATAGCCTTAACAGACTGTCGGGGCAAGTGCTGTTAGCGAGAACCTCTACCGCTCCTCACTACGCACACACGAACACAAACACACACACGAACACACACACGAACACACACACATAGTTCAATACATTTGCACACGCACTGAATCGAACACACACACACAATGAAAGCACATACGCACACACGAACACACACACACGAACACACACATACGAACGCACACGAACACACACACGAACACACACAGACACGTGTCCCGCGCATAATCCGCTGGCCACAAATCAGTACCACCCAAGGTAGCCAAACTTTATTCGTACAGATTTATCAGCGCGGCCATTGGCAGTGAATTACCAGATAATAACCCGTACTCATTGCAAATGGTTATCGCACGATCGCCGCTTATTTGACCACGTCGGGAAATTGGCGCCGCTTCGCCTTCTCGTGGTGCGCAGACGCGCGCGAGGCACCTCTGGTCCCGGAACTCGTGGCCTTCACAACGCGAGTTCGGAAAGGCAGAACACGTCTGGTGAAGAAGCGACAGAGATGGGATCACACGCGGCAAACTCCCTCGCTGCCAACTCGACTGCTGCTGCTACTGCTGCTTGTGCCACTTCTACTGCTACTTGTGCCACTTTTACTGGTGTTGCCAAATCTATTGCTGCTGCTGCTTGTGCCACTTCTACTGGTGCTGCTTGTGCCACGTCTACTGGTGTTGCTGCTACTTGTGCCACTTCTACTACTGCTTGTGCCACTTTTACTGTTGCTGCTGCTTGTGCCACGTCTACTGCTGCTGCTTGTGCCACGTCTACTGGTGCTGTTGCTGCTTGTGCCACGTCTACTGCTGCTGCTTGTGCCACGTCTACTGCTGCTGCTTGTGCCACGTCTACTGTTGCTGCTTGTGCCACGTCTACTGGTGCTGTTGCTGCTTGTGCCACGTCTACTGGTGCTGTTGCTGCTTGTGCCAGGTCTACTGGTGTTGCCACGTCTACTGGTACTGCTGCTGCTTGTGCCACTTCTACTGGTGTTGCTGCTGCTTGTGCTGCAGCTGCGGGTGCTACTACTGCTGCTACTGCTGGTGCTGTTGTCGGTGCCGCTGCTACTTGTATGTCTGTTGAACTTCTTTCGCACCGTACGTAGCCAACCGCGCTCATTGGAGGTGCGGGGGAAGGACACCAAACTAAAGGCGAGGTTACTGCTACTGCTCGTGCTGTTTGCTACTGCTGCTGGTACTACTGCTTGTGTTTTTTTTTACTGGCGACGTTACTGCTACTGCTGCGAGTGCTGATGCTGCTGCTGCTACTCTCTACATTTAATGGCTGTCCCACACGTGCGCAATTGACAACTCGGGAAGCGACACGGCCTCGAGACTGGTCAATGAATGAATGAGTGAATGAGTGAGTGAGTGAATGAGTGAGTGGTCTTCGGGGCGTCAAAGAGTGAGTGAGTGGCCGTCGGGGCGTTAATGAGCGAGTGCACGAGTGAGTGAATGAACGATTGAGTGAATGATTGAGTGATTGAATGAGTGAGTGAATTAATGAATAAGTGAGTGAACTGGTGAGTGAATGAGTGAATGTGTGAGTGAGTGAGTGGATGAGTGAGTGAATTAGTGAATGAGTGAGTGAGTGGTGGCCGGGGCATCAATGAAGGGACGGGGAGCGCTCAGCTCCTCCGCTCGCTGCGATCGCTGTCCGTCAATTTCATTCTCCAAACAACGCCGCAACCCTAACCCTCCCAACAAAATGAGAATATATATATTTTTTTGCTTTACTGGAGGAATCCGATGAGCTATAAAGCTCTTTCCACAGACGTCCAGTAGTTTCACAGATGTCACCACTTCATCCACACTCTACCGCCGCCGCCCCCACCAACCCAACCCCACAAAGCAGGCACCCCCCCCCCTCTCCACCAATGCAAATGCTCGCTTCACGAGCTCGCTAAACACGGGCGAAGGAGGAGCGGACGCTGGCGACGCACGCAACGCCGAGGAGCGACGCGGACGAATCTCTCGCCACGCAGCGCGCAGCACGCGGACCCGTCCGCCTGTCGGCTGAAACAGACTGTTGGGGCCAAGTGCTGTTAGCGAGTAGCACCTACGAAGGCCGGCACCACGCACGAGAGCGATGCTGCACACAAAGACAAAGACGCCCCCACCCCGCCCCCTGGATAGCCTTAACAGACTGTTGGGGCAAGTGCTGTTAGCGAGTAGCACCTAAACACGCACACACACACAACAACAATAACAGCAGCGGCGGCAGCAGCAGCAGCACGATCAACCTGTCTGGCGAAAGAGCGACCGGCTAAACAATGAAACCGGCAAAATCAAACCTCGCAGGTCGCGCGCGCTCGTTCTCAGTGCACACGGGGAGAGAGAGAGAGAGAGCGCACGCGCACGCACGGAGATGTGCACACACAGTGGGGCGGATGAGACACTCACTTGCAGCAGCAGCAGTAGCAGCAGGAGTAGTAACGTTGGCGTGTGCGCCCGTTCCGGGTGGTTTTGTTGTTGTTGTTGTTCTCTTCCCGAAGCCCGGGGGGGACCGCAGGAGGCACCACAACAAAAACCAGCGACTGCCGGGAGCTGTTCCGTGTGAACGCGCGCAGCGCGCGGTGCTCGCGGCGACGGCGGTGGCGACTCGGGGTGGGGGGGGGAGATGGCACGGGCTGGGTTTTGATGCCACGCCACGCCACGCCAAACCGGCTCGGGTGGCTGCTACGAGGGTGCCGGACCGGGCTGGTCTGGGATGTGGCTGGGCTGGGAAGTGCTGATGGAGTTGCGCCGGGACCGGCCTCGCTCGTGTGACAGGCAAAGAGACAGGAGGCTAAGAAAGGGCGGCGCGGTGCTGGCTGGCTGGCTGTGTGTGTGTGTGCGTGCGTGTGTGGCTGTGCGTGTGTGGCTGTGCGTGCGCGCTGCGTGAGAAGTGCGCGGCGCTCGCTGCGCGGGAGACGGAGCGGGGAGCGGGCAGCGTGGTGACGGCGCATCCGTGGGACCCGCCCCGAAAGATGGCGGCGAGGCGGGCATGTGGTGGGAGGAGGGAGGAGGGAGAATAGAAAAGAGAGAGAGAGAGCGGGGAAGAGGAGGATGGACGAGTCGAGCAATATAGACGTGCGGATGAGCCGTGGAAGATGGCAGGGGAGAGATCAGAGAAGTGCGTAAAAGGGCTTCTTCACACGTGGTGTCATCGTCGTTCTTGTCATCATCATCACCATCATCTGCATCATCATCATCATTATCAAACAGAGGCGCTCATGTTGCCATGGATATGCACACGGGGTCCGCTACGCGCCGTCACCTCACCGCACCCCCACTCCCCCACCCACCGCTCATTCACGTCATGCAACCACCTCCCGTGCACCCCCCCCCCACACACTCCCCCGACTCCCACCCACCGCCTCTCCCCTCCCCTCTCGCATCACCTCCTCCTCCTCCTGCTGCTGCTGCTCTCAGCGTTGCCATGGAAGCCGAAACAAAATGCGCGCGCGCAGATTCCAGGACTGCGATGATGGAGGAAGAAGCGCGCAGGGACGCGAGGGCGCAGAGGCACGCGGGAGAGAGACGGACAGAGAGAGACAGCGAGAGACAGGGGGAGACAGGGGGAGACAGCGAGAGACAGGGGGAGACAGCGAGAGACAGGGGGAGACAGCGAGAGACAGGGGGAGACAGGGGGAGACAGCGAGAGACAGGGGGAGACAGCGAGAGACAGCGAGAGACAGGGGGAGACAGGGGGAGACAGGGGGGAGAGAACGGAGAAGAGATGGGAGAGGGATCGGGAGAGATGCTGTTAGGGGAGGAGGAGGAGGATGATAGAGAGAGAGGATCGAGTTCCGCTCGCTCAACGAGCGGGAGACGTCGCGGCGTTTCGGGAGCAGCGTGCGGGAGAGGAGGAGGAGGCGGAGGCCACGCGCTCCGTGGATATGCGGGCGCTCCATTCATAATGAGCCTCGGAACCCGGTCCTGACCCGGACCTTACACGAACCCTAACGCTAACACGGACCTCAATCTAATGCTACTCTAATCCGGACCTAACTCTAACCCGGACCTAACTCTAACCATATTCTGACTCTAACCTTCGTTCCAACCCTAATCCACATTTTAAACTTCAGTCCTATAGCTCGTAACTTTATCCCTGACGCGACCGTAACCCTGACTCTAAACGAGTCCTCATCAAAACCATCACTCGATCCCAAAAAAAAGCCCTATCTCGTGTCGGCCCGGCGGACAGACATGCATTGTCGTCAATCCGACATCACGGTTTGTGTATGTCATGGTGCAGCGCATTCAACACAACAACAACAACTCCAGGTGATATACGGTGAACGATTTAATGTTGAAAAAATTACAACCAAAGTTTCAGCCTGATAGGCAAAATAAGTAAATAAATGAACCGAAACGAAATGAGGCGAGAGAGAAGGATGGGCAGATGGGAGAGAGAGAGAGAGAGCGGGAGAAAGGGGGAAGAGGGGAGACGTGAGGATGGGAAGATGAGGAGAGAGCAGTTGAGAGAGACGGACCGACGGGGTGGGGGCGAGATATAGAGAGGTAGTTGTAGAGAGAGAGACAGAGAGAGGTAGGTAGTTGTAGAGAGAGAGAGAGAGACAGAGAGAGGGAGGTAGGTAGGCAGGAGGGGCGAGGCGTCTCTCATCCCCCGGGAGTCGCGCCCCGGGGCCAGCGGTATGCGCGGAGCGGGCGGTAGTCGGAGCCATCCATCACCGCGGGGATGGCACTCAACGTTGCTTTTTTTAAAGAGTAAATAACAAAAAATAGCGCAATAACGGAGGCGAGGAGACTCAGCGGGGAGTCCGCGTGCACACCGCTGTCGACGGAGTGAGGTTGGTGAAAGTGCGTCGGGCACGGGCGGTGAGGTCTGGGGCTAGGCGAGTGTTGTGGGGGTGAGGGGTGAGCATGGATATGGGGTGGGCGGGGAGAAAGGGTGAGCGGGGAGATGGGGTGAGCGGGGAGTGGTGTGGGCATAGGCAGGCGGTTAGGTTAGAGAGGGCAGCAGCAAACAACGTTAAGGGAGACGCGGAGAGGGGAGCACGAACAGGGGAAAGCGAGAGAGGGAGAGAGACGAAGAGAGCGAGAAGAGCGGCGAGCGATGACAGCGGAGGGTAACGCGAGACGAGAGAGGAGATAAGAGGAGGGAAGGCAAAGGCGGACGGGGAGAGGGGAGCCGCGCTAACTTCCCTCGACCTGAGCAACGTGTACTGACATATCCCGCCTCCATGTGGCGTGCCAAGACTCACCCTGCGAGCGGCAGTAGTATCATACTGTAGCCGACACAAATTTTGCCGAATAACTGAGCATTTCTTTTTGTTCCTTCTGATCGAAAACAACGGAGGGAGGGAGGGGGGGCCGTGCTAGTTGTGAACAAATACAAAATAACGACTTAAAAAAACACATTGGCGATTGCGTGCAAGGGCACGTCTGCTCTCTGTAAGGGCACGAGCAGAGCACAAGCCCACACTGTGTGTGTCTCCTGTGGTGGGGGGGGGGGGGGGTATCCGCGTACTATCCAGGAGAATAATTGCTTCGCTGTAAACATCACCTTGCTCGCTGTACCGTCATCGCATCGCCACCAATTTGCACCGCCGAAGAATTCGCCTTTACTGTTTGTACAAGGCGCGTGGAGCGCACGCACGCACACACACACACAGGCAGCTACGTCTAGCAACAATTAATTAGTAGAAAAACAAACTGGGCCGAACTAAGAACTTTATTTGATTTGTGACGGGGTTGTCTGCAGGGGTTTATTTCATGCCGGAGCTCCGGAAAATATTGCGTCCGGATTCATTTGAACGGATCATGGGACACTCCCCTTCCCCGATCGCCTTCACCAACCCGCACTGACCAGCGTGGTGAAGTATGGTCAAGCAACGCCTATGCCCGACACGGCGTAAGAATTCCCCGTCATCCAGCAGTGGATTGAAAATGTCTGCACATTATTTTTGTCGTAAAATACATGAGGACCCCTATCTTGGAGAGAAGGTCCTTGCCAATAACATCTTGCAGTTCACCAGCATTGATTCAAGCGAGCCTGACTCTGCGATGAGACACTGCGTGTCGAAACAGGCGCAGACTTTGCTTGCCTTGAATCAATGCTGCCGAAATAATGCACTCCCAGAAGGCCGTCTGAGAATTACTTTCATGTTTACGTGGAGACACAGATGTGCAGGATACATGTTGCCTAGTTGATATTACGTGTTCACATTTATATGATTACATTAAGCAATAAACGTGCTCGTCTGCGAGGTGGCTGAATGATGGCAGCACAACAAGTTGGTTCGTGAATCCGTCTGTGTGTGCAGCTCCATCACCCACTCGCGGAGTTTTCTCCGGACACTCTGGTTTTTTTTATTCCCACGTGCAAAACATTAATTAGAAATTGATCAGAAAGGAATTGAAATGCAGTGAGGTTTTCGTGCTTAATTAAGTCATTTTATAATAATTATTGATTCAAAATGAATTGGTCAAACATGGCAATGTAGCAGGGCCCTTCCGTAAAACGAAGCCTTGAAATTCGGCGAGAATTCCGTCGACAAAGAGGTGACAACGCAAATAACACGTTTAAAGTACACATTGGTTTCACACATTTGAACGAAGTCTATTTAACTATCCAAGAGAGCCACACTAAGTAATCGGATTTTAAATTTTTTTCCGGAGAGTACTCCTCCTGCTGCTTCTGCTACATTATGCAGTGTTTATTTGTAAGATGTTTTCAGCCCCAATTAGTGATGAGTTGTGTTCATTATTATTATTCACGTGGGGAGGAGGAAAGCGGAGCACGGGAAGACAACATCCCCCACGCCTTGCGTGCGAGCAGGGTCAACTGAACGTGACCGAATAGCATAGAAGGGCAGCCCTTCGTAGTGGCGTGGTCACTGCTTGTGTTAAAATCGCGTGTTTAAACGAAAACGCCACGACGTGTTGACAACAACAAAAACATCAACGGTAACCAGTCTTGCCTTCAAATGACTTCCACGCCTGTGCTGCCATTAGCGAGTCAGTTGGCCAGAGTTAACAATAACAATCATTATTATTACATCCCACAGATGCTGCCGTGGTGTGTAAATGGATAAGCCACACTGGGCTTATAATACAGACGTCGTCGATTTCAATCGATCAGCACGGTTGGCTACGTACGGTGCGAAAGAAGTCGAACACACGGACATACATGGGCAAGCTCCGCAGGTCCCACAGCCCTAGCTCAGTCCACTCCAGCAGCTTGACTCTGCACGCCCGCGGTCAGTGGCCTTGGCCGCTTGTTGAGATTCGTTCTGTATCCCCCTTCTGGCAGATGCCATTTTAACATTCCAAGTACATAAAAAAGCGTCACTTCTCAAGTGTTAACCTGCCAAAAAAAAGTTGTGTTTTATTGGAAAGATAGCAGCAGCAGCAGCAGTAGCATGCTGCAAAAAATATGTGAAGATTATTTCAGATAATTGCCCTTCAACATCGTTCTAACTGAGGCTGAAGGGACGTTTGTTGGCAGGTTAATGAAAACATCCCATTGAAAGTTAGCGGTTTAATTGTGTTTCGTTATTTGAGTGTGCAATGTGTGTGTGTATATATGATTCATCCGTCAGGGATGCTGTCTTCAGCCAACAATCACGACGAGTCTGTCATCCTTAATAGGCTTACGTCTCCTTCTTGGTTCTTTCGGTAAAGTCACGTAGAAGGGAAGTAATAAAATAATAAAAATAAAACATAATAAAACAATTCTCACGACGTTTCGGCCACAACGCAAGCAGCCGTCCTCAGGCGAAGAATGAAGCACCACCAAGCTTGGAGCGTATATTTAAGCTAAGTTAGAGGGGGGGGAGGTGGGAAGAAGAGCGCCTAAACAAAGGCTGACGTCTCTCTAAGAAGAATGGGGCATGGCTCTAGACGTGGTGATGCTGCGTTGGTAGTGATGCACACAAGCACAATCAACATAAATAACCCTCAACATTTGCCAATAACATTGTGACCTTAAAATGGCACTTCATGAAGAAGGATCATTGCCTAAAACGTCGTCTATTATATATTGAAACATAAGCATAATCGTGCCTCACCATATTCAATGGCATACACATTGTGATTGGTGACTGAAGACTTAATCTAAAACTAAACTATATATTTGTTGTATTTTACCATGTTAAGCCTACTGAGCTTTAGAATAGGCGGCTTATCTTTAGGTGCATGTGTGCGTGGTGCTGACCACCCACCCCCTCGTGTGTCGTGCCGGCCTTCATAGGCGCTCGCTAACAGCACTTGCCCCGACAGTCTGTTAAGGCAATACGGGTGATCTTTGTCTTTGTCATGATGTAAGTGTATGTCGACGTTTATCTGCATGTTTGTGTAAATCTTGTTCGAGTGCTACATGCAGTAGCCCATACAAGTGCTCCTTGTGGAGACATTAAGACTTGGGGCTGCAGCCCAATTGCTTGTTATCGGCTAATTAATATCAGCACACACACACGACACACACACGATTCACACCACACACGCAATGATGCTGTTGCACACGGACAAAAGCGGGTCTTGCATTTAGCGATTTACTGAGTAAGATGAAAACAAGATGTTGTGTGATAATTGGTTTTTTACCCTTCTATTTGGCAACAAAACTGACACCTTTTTACAAGGAGTCATGTTTGCATAGACCGCAATACCTGCAGTCATAATACAAACAAAAGACATAACTCTGATAATGTATGCACTGTCCTTGAAGTTGATTGGTCCACACCCGAGACAGCTTTCCTTAGAGCCTAGTCTCACATGGGTTGGACCAGATGACGCCAAAAGATGTTGTGTGTTTATGTATTTTGTAATGCGAATTAGTTTCTTCGTGCCAACAACCACGACAGATGATTAAATCGGGGTTAGTGATGGATTAGTGAAGGAAGCTTTGGTAAATTGTACGGAGCCAGTATTCAGTCGACCATATATGGTCGAGGGAGTTATTGTATCAATAACAGCTGATAAACCATCAATATTTATATAGCACGCATGACATTGCTGATGAGTGACAGAAATACGGAACCCATCCGCCATTCTGTGGCTCATCCAAAATGTTGATGTTTTAAAGCATTCTGTTGCGTAGAATATTTTTGGAAGGCCAATAGCCTAAAATATGTTTAAAAGATATATATTGAAATCAGGAACGGATGGTGGATAATTATTAATTGCACAAAATGGTCCTCTATGGCACTATTATGAAACATTCCTGTTTTTGCGCTGACGACCCATGGCGTATATGGAGGCCACTTACCAATAACATCTGATAAGCCAACTGTCTGCTGATGAGCCACAGTAAAGGCGAAACCGGTCTCGATTCGGCCAGTTTTAATGCTGCTGCAGAATGGGTAACCAACCGATGTACGTACTGATTTTCTTCAAACTATTAGTTTTGTTTTATGTGCAGATACGAGAAGTGAAGGTGATGTATTTATCACGCACACATACAGCAGCCCATATGTTATCGACGCATTAGTATACTGTGTTTTTACACAGAGCATCTATTTTCCATTGCTGCCCTCATAATAGTGTATCGATTTTAAAGTTTGCCATTAATATTAGTTACATCTGTCCCTGTTTGTAGCGCCGTGCTGCATTTCGGTTAATTTATCGTTATTATCATTATTGAGCCCGAATTGACCGCGCTACTGTGTGTGTATGTCTGCGCACACGTGGAATGTTATAATAGATCATGTGAGCAGGTGTGGGTATGCATGCGAATAATAACATGACTTGTAAACCAGACATCTATATGTGCGAGTGTCTGTTTATGTGTGTTTAATGGAGGGGGGGGGGGGGGTGGCACAGTGGTTAGCGCACTGTGCTACCAACCCGAGTTCTATGAGTGAAAGCTGAACCGGTCCCAGGCCCATACCTAGGCCAAGTACCTGGTGCGGTGTGTAAACATTCAGCATTTGGGAGACAAAGGCTGCCGGGACTAGGGCTGTCCACAAAACCCCCTCGTGTTCCGTACCGGCTTTCATAAGTGGTCGCTAACAGCACATGCCTCAAATGTCTGTGAAGGCTATAAGGGAAATCTTTGCCTTTGATCGCTAATTTGCACGCGGCTCGATGTCGAGCAGAGGAGCTGTCCAATTCAGCACCCCACCTAACCAACAACTCCTGTAGACGTATGAACACAACTCTTCGAACATGATAGAAAACATATGGGTGTTCTATTACTTAGCTTGGCGTAGCCTCGGCCTCATGTGATTGCGCAGTGCCAATAATATATTGAATAAAAGTCAAACGAGTCAAAATAGAGTTTTGCTCCAATGAGTGTGGAGCGATGTTAATCAATCTTCTGTTCACCATTCTCCAGCCAGTGGTGGATTTTCCACATTCCTATGCTGGGGTTTAAATTTGTATAATAATTTCTTGTTGTTCACCAATTCGGTTTTCTCCACACATGTTTTCCAGTGCGAGAGAGACAGGTTTTGGCGCTTCTCATTTGGTGATATAAATATGTAATGAGTCCATTGGTTAAATCGCAACGTTACTAATTGCGATGAGGGCAAGGCAAGAATCGTTAAGAAGGCTAATCACAACCAAAACAACGACAACCCGTGATACAGCTATATTAAAGCGGGTCACACACTGATTAGGATTCATCAGGGAAGTGGAGACACGCTGTCCTCTTTGTCAATCCACGGCTGGATGAAGGCCTCTCCTCACACCGTGCAGATTGGGGGGGCATTGATTGATCATACTTAATCACGCTGGGCAGTTCGAATCGGTGAAAGCTGGGAGCATAGACGTCGGAGCATAGCACAGTACAACAATTGATTTTGCCGCACTGCCCCCTGCTGTTGCTCACAGTATAGCGCCGGAGTTCACAAACGCACGTTTACAGCTTTCCAACATCAAATCTTGCCAAGTGGCTCAGCGGTACAGCGAGTAACTCGCAATTAGAAGGTTAGAAGTTCAAATCTTGGTTGGGGGTTGACTCAGCCCGTCATCCCTCAAGCCAACGGTGGTTGTCTTATAGATGAAGGTGGAATTTCGGCAACTGGCCCTTGGCTTTAAACAGGCGACAATGACCACTATAAAGGGCGCCGCGGTGGCGAGATGTTAACTTCCTCACCTGGTATACAGGAGACCGTGGGTTCGATCCCGACCCTGACACTTGTATATTTGGAGTTTTCATGTTTTCCCCGTGGTCATGTGGATTTTTCTCTGGGTACTTCGGGTTTTCACTCCACATTTCGAAAGGTGCGTTTACAGTATTTGGCTTCTATAAATTTCCACTTGATAAGCCACTTTGTTAAGCTATTATTTGTGGCCAAGTCGCTACTGAAAAAGAGCTAATTACTTCGTGGGCTCTATATGATAAAATAAAAATAGCAGTAATAAATGCTCTTTTAAGCAAATCAATAACTCTGATTCCATATGAAGTGATTTAAATACACGTTTCCACTCCTAGTCCACGTGCGCAAATTTCTATTAAGTTAAGTTAATTTTGATGAAGTCACGTGGAAGGGAAATTATAAAATAATAAAACAATAAAATTCTCACGACGTTTCGATTGCAACACAAGCAATCATCCTGCTGTGGTTTTCACACCTGATGATGATTGCTTGTGTTGCAATCGAAACGTCGTGAGTATTTTATTGTTTTATTTTTTATTATTTTTATTATTTCCCTTCTACGTGACTTTACCGAAAGACCCAAGAATATGAATCCCTGCAGTCACGAAAGCTTTAAATCGAAATTGAAGTTAATTTTGTTTAACTTTTTGAGAAAACAATAGACGAGCTTGAGTCTCATTCGCAAGAGAGACTTTGGTCTTCAAAAATTACAGCGAGCAATATAAAGTACAACAATGAAGGAAACAGAAGTCCTCAACAACAACAACAACCTGGTCACATGAGGAATGTAGAATATTGCACGATCATAAACAAATGTTAAATAACGCATTCCACGTAGCGTAAGTCGGCTAGGTGAGATTATGTTTCGACTGATCATAACACAATTACAAATTAGGTTATAGAAACATTAAACAGTTGTAGGGTGACGATTGTACGAATTTCTACCTGACTTGTATTAACGTGTATACATGTGAGTCTATGGTCTCTCTAATAGTCTACTTGAAGAGATACAATTCCAGAAGTTTGGGGTATTAACAGAGAATGATTTAGACCAATATAAGTAGTTTTTTGTTCTTGGTACAACGACACGAGCACTTCACATATCTTATGATAGGCAGCGTTTCGGGCAACGGACCTTCTTCACAGCACACAGAGAGGCCAAAGAGGTAGTTTTATTGACGAATACTGGGTGTTTTTGTTAATGTATGTTGAACTTCTTTCGCACCGTACCTAACCAACCATGCTGATCGGAGGAGCGGGGTAAGAACAACAAACTCAAGACAAACAGCAGTTCTTAAGAAATTAATATTAAATCTAAAACATATTGTGCCAGTGAGCTATTGCCACTGCAGCAGCAGCATCATCAAATCACATGTTTAGTGTAACATGGGATGGATGTGTTTTCAAACCCACATTTACATTGTCCAGTGCATATGGAATGTTAAAAGTGCATGATGCAATCTTGATTTGAAGCTTTCGTGACTGCAGGAATCCATTTTATTGTGAAATTTCGGTCACTGATCCTATGATCACTGTTACATTGCTTTTATGGTTTTATTTTGGTGATTTCGAAAAGTTTTTTGGTTTGGCCATGTTTGTTTGTTGTAGTACGGAGTTAGACTGATGGCCTTAATCTAAGTTGTCTTGTGGTTGTTGTTGTTTGACTTGCATCCCACTGGGATTTTTGTACACAACGTTGGTGTACGGTGCTTTTTCTAGAATATGTTTAGCTGTTTTTTCCTGGATTTGCTGTTTGCACATAGTCACATACTCACTTTAAGATGTTTTCTTGTTCATGTTTAGTTTTTTTGTTTGTTGCGGTTGCACCCCATTCAAGAGCCGAATTGCTCACAGAGCTATACCTAATAAATGAAACCGAAAATGAAAACCATACTCTTTGGTTCTTTCGGTAAAGTCACGTAGGTATAAAATAAAATAAATTATACCTACATGACTTTACGTGATGCATTTATATGTTAAAATTCACAAGGGGGTATACATACACACCCTTTTTACATTTAAAAGTTCACATAGGCATATTTAAAGTTCCATTTATATTTCCTAGTTCACATCGGTAACTGTTAAATACCCATATTTATATTCGGTACACTTGATAAGCCTGGCTTAAGATAGCCTTTGCATTCCCTAATCCACATAAGCATAATACCCCGCCCTGCATCACGGGGGGGGGGGGAGAGGGTGCACGGCGATTGGCTGCAACTTTCTCGTGATTTCAGCCACGACCAATGGGATCGCGTCTCGTTCGCCCATTGGTGGGAGAGGGTGGCTCGGTTGGCGCATGCGCAGTGCGTGCGGCCGGGCAGCATGGCTTCCCAGGATGTTATAGCCGCAGGAGGTGGTGGTGATGATGGTGATGTTTGTGATGAAGGGGGTGGAGAAGCAGGCGATGGAGGTGATGGAGGGGGGTGGAGGCGACTGGACGCGATGCCCGGAGACCCGCTCCTTCTCGTGCTCGGGATGCTGGACTACACGGATCTGCTGCGGTCTGCCTACTTGTAGTTTACAAGCCTCGCGTGGCTGGTGTCGTTTCACGTTGTTGTTGTTGTTGTGGCCGATGTTGATGTTGTCATCGGCATACATTGAGAGTGATCGTAGAGTCACCGATGAACAGCACCATCATCGTTGGTGTCACACTGCACGGCCCATGGTGTGTGTGTGCGAATGTCGCTGTTGTGGGGTTGATGATGACTGCGAGAGAGTGTGCGTGTCGCTAACAGCACTTGCCCCAAACAGTATGTGTAGACTACACGGGGGATCTTTGCCTGTGTAAGAGCGAGTCCGCGTACGAGTCTCCTGAAACGAGTAAACTGATGCGGTGTGCAATTTGGGGAGACAAAGGCGGTCGCGTGTGGTGCTGCCTACCACTTCCGCGTGTACCGTGCCGGCCTCTTCGTAGGTGCGAGACGCCCCAAAAGTCTCTTGAGTGCGATGCTGTGGCATGGTTGTCTTTGTGAGCATATTGTGTGTGTCTTGAGTTTGTTGTGCCCGTCTGTGCAAGCGGTTACCAGTGTCCCCGAGTGTATGGGACTGCACCCACTCACCCTACCTGTGCACACTATCAGCTCTGTGTGTGTGTGTGAGTGTTACCTCTTGTCAGCGAGCCTTTGACACTTCACGTGTGAGTCGAGTTGGGGTTGTGTGCGAGTGATTTTGAAAGTGTTGTCGTGTGTCTGCGAGTGACGGTTCGATCAACGCTGCGCTTCGAACCCGGCGACCCAAGTTCGATTCCCGCTCACGGCCAACACCGGTGACGATTATCTGAACCTGTCCTCAAATGAGTACCTGGTGCGGTGTGTAAACATCGCCACTGGGGAGACAAAGGCGGCCGGGCGTGGTGCTGGCCACCCACCTCCTCGTGTGCCGTGCCGGGCTTTATATGTACTCGCCAACAGCACTTGCTCCTACAGTCTGCTAAGGCTACACGGGGGATCTTTGTTTTGTGTGCATGTTTGTATGTATGTATGTCTCTGAGAGTGCATATGATACCCATCTGTTATATTGATAATGGAGAGCAACACAATGCACCTAAATATTATTTTTTTATCTATTGAGAAAGACACAATCATGATATACACAGACATGGAATTGTTATGTTCGTGCATGAATATTGTAAAGTTATCTTGGGCAAAATGTATTCCATGACTCAGGAATCTAACCGTGTTTCAGATGCAGCGATGCAATGTCCAGATGTCAGACTTGGTGCGTTAAACTCTGCCCTTCGCAGTAGGCAAAGGGAAACTCTTCCAGGGCAGATGGAATAATAAGTGGACATTGTCAAATAATATTCTTGGTTCTTTCGGTAAAGTCACCTAGAAGGAAAATAATAAAAATAAAACAATACAATTCTCACGACGTTTCGATTGCAACACAAGCAACCATCATCGTGAGAATTGTATTGTTTTATTTTTATTATTTCCCTTCTACGTGACTTTACCGAAATAACCAAGAATATGAATTCCTGCAGTCACGAAAGCTTTAAATCGAAATTGTCAAATAAGTAGCACCAATGGTTGGAACGAAATTAGCTGACCCATTTGCTAAATAGTTATTGCTGAAATTAATACTTCAATCATGAAGTAATATCCTCAATCATTTGTATTTCCAATAACAGGGATTATAGTGATTTAAACATTTACAAACTAGCCTTTTGTCCGTCCAAGTACGGGTGTATTTCGGTAAATCTGAAACTTGCAAGCGAAAAGCAGACTTCGACGTGATATTAATTGCATCAATTCGTGTGCAGTTTGTAATGCCGCGGTGACACAGACCTATTTAATTTAAATGTTATAATCCCTTGTTCATCATGACGTCCTTTTTACTTCTATGTCTCAATAGCGGTATGGAGATCACGTGACGCGTAGTGAGGGTTGTAAGTTGACGCTGAGGAGGGGGAAGGAGGCGCCTCGCCCCCCCCATGTGGAGTGACGTCAGCCGCTAATTATTATTAATGGTGGGGGGTGTCCATGTGGAGGACGTCGCCTCTTCATGATTATTGATGAGGGGGGCTGGCCGACGTGGAGTAACGTCACGTGTGGGGGACAGACATTCTTGGCTGTGTGTCCTGCCCACCAGTTCAGTTTAGTTCCAGCTGCCTAAGTGGATACATATCTGCATTTTTCTGAGATGGCATTAAGAGGCTGAAAGCATCCGGCAGACGAATTTTTCTATGTCTGTGGCCAATTCATCAAGACAAGAGTGAAAAAGTACTCTGTGGAAGCATCTGCTAAGATGTGTGAGGCCTACAAGGCATTTCGGAATGCCTGTCGGGGTTCAAGACAAACCCTGGGCACCTCATTTCACCTGCGGGCAATGCAAAACAACTCTGGAAGGTAAGATGGACAATTGTTGCGCGAAATTTGATATTCTAATTTTTTTTATTGAAAATAGTAAAAGTTTTTAATTATAAAATTGTTACAATTTTCAATATTATTTAAAAAATATATATATGAAAAATGTTGCGAGAATCTCTTACACATTAGTCATGGGTGAAATAAATGTATTTTTTTAGGATGGTGTAGAGGGGAAAATAGAGCCATGAAGTTCGCTATCCCAAGAATTTGGCGGCAACCCACTGACCACTCAAGCAACTGCTACTTCTGCATGGTGGACCCTTGCAAACGTCGGACTGGCAAGAATGCACCTGCTGTCACATATCCGGACCTTCCTTCATCCATCGTGCCACACTGCCATGAGCTCCCCATACCCACTCCTCCGCAGAGAGTGCAGCCATCTTTAGAAGAAAGCAGCAAGTCAGAGGGCGAGGAAGACGTCGTAGATCCAGATGACAATTTCAGAGGTGGAGCTGAGGAGAGAAACCCATACTACCCCAACTAAAGTACCTCAATTACACGATTAGCGATCTTGGTCTCACCAAGTCCAATGCTGAGCTTTTGACGTCTAGGCTCAAGCAGTGGAACTTGTTGGATGAAAGTGTGCAAGTTGCAGATCAGAGAAAGTGTCACCAACCTTTTTGCAGCTTCTTCACCCGTCAAGATGGGTTCTGCTTCTGCCACAATGTGACCAGTCTGTTCGAGGAAATCGGAATCGCCTGTAACCAGAATGAGTGGCGCCTATTCATTGACAGCTCATCCAGGAGCCTCAAAGCCGTGCTGCTCCATAATGGTAACAAGTACCCATCTCTTCCCCTGGCTCACTCGGTGCACCTCAAAGAGGATTACAACAGCATCAAGACCTTGCTGGATGCCTTGAAGTTTGATGAGTACGGCTGGGAGGTCATCGGAGACTTCAAAATGGTGGAATTCCTGATGGGTCTCCAAGGTGGTTTTACCAAGTTTCCCTGCTATCTTTGCCCTTGGAAAAGCAAGGACACCAAGGCGCACTACCACAGGCAGGGACTGGCCACAGCGGACCGAGTTCTCTGTGGGGAGGAACAACGTCAAGTGGGAGCCACTGGTGGACCCCCGGAAGGTGCTGATGCCACCACTGCACATCAAATTGGGCCTTATTAAACAATTTGTCAGATCGGTAGATAAGGAGTCGAGTACGTTCAAGGCTTCTTCCCTAAGCTGTCAGAGGCAAAGGTCAAAGCCGGTGTGTTCGTCAGGACTACAGATAAAGAAGATCCTGCAGTGCAATGATTCCCCAAGAAACTGACTAGTAAGGAGAAAGCGGCTTGGGACAGCTTTGTCGCAGTGGTTCCGTGGCTTCCTGGGCAATCACGAAACTTTGTGGAGCTGGTTGAGACTGGTGAAGAACTACGGCACAATTGGCTGTAGGATGTCCCTCAAAGTCCATATCCTTGATGCTCATCTTGATAAATTCAAGGATAACATGGGAGCGTACTCGGAGGAGCAATGCGAGCGCTTCCACCAGGATATACTGGACTTTGAATGCCGCTACCAAGGATAGTATAACTAGAACATGATGGGAGACTACATTTGGGGGCTGATTCGTGAAAGTGATTTACGGTATAGTCGTAAATCTCGAAAAACGACTCACTTCTAAACCCTTTGTAGTCATTTTTGTATTACTTTTGCATAAAGACCTGTTTATTTTGATTCATATGTTGTTTTTTTTCTGACTTTATGTGAACGAAAATTAACCGATTCTCTTTTTTTCTCATTGAAAATAGGTACATTGCAAAATATCACTGTCCTGGTAACAAAAGCAAAGTTTGTGGGGCATAATAGCCATTTTCTATACTTTTTAGGCATAAGCAATATAGCAATAACGAAAACGCTTATTACCCAGGAACAAAAATTGTGTTACATAATGTAACCATTGGTTTTGGGGAGAATATAAATAAAATAATTTGGCAGACAAGTGTCCTTCACAAATCCGTCTCTCCACTACAAAAAAGAAAAGCATTTCTTACGCATCCTATCGTGTGTACTTGCTTCATGGGAGTATAACATTTCAGCAGCGTTTGTTCAGATACAAGCAAAATCTGGACCGGTTTCGAAATGACGGTGTCTCATCGGCAGATACAGACTTGCCGCTGATTGCATAGGCATCGTTTATAATAAGGTTAGTGTCAGAATCGGCACGAGCAAACCACAGTGCCAATGCTCCCACCTCAGCTGTTTAGCATTAAACAAATAAGTTTTGTCTGCATCTACGGGCGCAAGGAAACGTTCGACTTTATTTTGAAGTTGCAATTAACAAGTGCACATTCACGCCACCTGTTAATTTCTGCATGCTTAATTTAAGAGAAACGTTTTACGTTGCCAGACAAAAATGTATGCGTCATCGCGATGAGCGGCACTTTGTACTAGGCCTCGATTTATTTTTGGTATCGTAGACCTGGCCCCAGTTGGTGTAGCATATGGTCCTTCTGTTTACGTATTCATAAGCCTGCCAGTGTGTTTTTCGCATTTAAAAAATTGTATTAAAAATATAAATCAAAAGCAATGCGGCACACGTTATGGTACGTTTTCCTTTAATTTCTAATGCATTTTAAACTACTTTTTGAGATAAAAAACAGCAATTTCGTTTTGGTAAGTGTAAGGAGATGTGCAAAACAAAGCTGATTGGAAGTAAAAGTGTAGTGTTGGGCGATATAAGTTCACATGAATATTTAACAGCGCACGTCAATTTACCTCTGCCACGTGCGCTATTCTTTACACGCCAACACCCGTTGAGCTTCAAACATTGCAAGGAATTCACATCACTCCCACTACCAACATAGGACCGAAGATTAGCGTGCGCGACCAGGCCTGTCCAACATGATTGACACTCGCCCCAGGTTTTGGGATTGCGTCTTTCTCTGTTGGAGCGTCTTATAACCTGGAGACTACATTGACGCATTTCACCTGTACCAAATCTGTATCTGGTCCCGTCAAGTTTATTTTCACCAAGTGAGAAATCGAGAGATCCAGGATTGGTCTCGTTTGCAATAGTGACCCCGGTGATCAAAATGACTAAAGTTAAAGAAACTAAAGGACCGCACTGAATCGAATAGCAATCCATTAAAAAAGAACTGCGTCGCATTGGAAATATAAATTTTTCACAAACATTCATCAATGTTCAGTAATACATTCCCTGTAGCACGAGGCGGCTTGTGCAGATATTTGTTTACACTGATCATACGATATTAGAATTTAAGTTATATAAACATTGAACAGAAAAAGGGTTTGAAAGTTTCGTGCAGCAATATAAAGCTGAAATTACGTTTCTTTTTATCATTAGTTTTTTCTAGCGCCTATTTTAGATCTCCTGTGTAAAACAGCCAAGCAGCTGGCTACACGGGACCATCATCAATTTAACAAATAAAAAAAACTCAACACTCAAAATTGGGGACATTTTTTTACATCTGAAATTTTAGCGCTCGTTTTTTCCCCACCGAGATATTGGTAACCGTATGCTTCTTGCACCACTTTGCATCTCTCGTGCTCAAAGAGACTTTCATCTTTGCGAGTTCTCTACCCACTTAAAAATAAAGTTCAGGCGCGTACATGCAGGCCTGGTCGTTGAAGTTGTAACATTGTAATTGAAAACTAATTAACTTTTTCTGTAACTATTGCTGACACAGGAATAATAGCCTCCAACCGTGGCCTTATTGAGAAGTTTTTTTTAGGTGATAATAAAACCACCTGGCATTTTAAATATTTTGCGAGGTAACTTACTTTTATGGTGCGCTGCATGAATTTCCATTTGGTATCATCTTCTATTTTAGTTAATATCTCACAGCATTCCCATTATATTGTACGTCGTGTTTCATTGCATGGAGTAATATCTGGCAGAAGGAAGGGAGCAATGGCAGTGTGTGAGAGCAAAAACCTCAGACAATGACTATATGTGTATAAAATTAAATTTGTTTAATATATTTTTTCCTACATTTTTTTGTACATTAATTGTGCCACTAATTGCATTTTGGAAAAGTGAACTTCTAAAATTGAGTTGTATTTTTTTTTATAAATCCGATTGTAG
Organism: Lethenteron reissneri; assembly: GCF_015708825.2. Classification (NCBI taxonomy): domain Eukaryota; kingdom Metazoa; phylum Chordata; class Hyperoartia; order Petromyzontiformes; family Petromyzontidae; genus Lethenteron; species Lethenteron reissneri. The sequence continues at coordinate 1,733,261 of NC_083815.1, read as the reverse complement.
TCACGAGCAAAGTGCATCGCGATAGTTGTCACATCCTTACGAAGACTAATCTCGCGGCTCATCGATCCCACTTCATGCGATGGTCGTCTCCGTAAAATATGACAAAATTGCGTGTCACGGTGTCACCGTTTTATCTCCCTTTATAAACGCGGCACGTGACACGTTGTGAATTACGGGCGACCTCTCCGTTCCACGCCGCCCGCTCTCGGCCCCACGAGTGAAAATTACGGCAATTATCAACGACCCCGTTGCCGGCTGGCCGGTGGGAGGTGGGGTGGGTGGCTGTCTTCTTGGTGGCGTGGCCGGTAGTTTGCGAGCCGTTCATCCAACCGCCTCCGCTTATCCTGGCTCGAACAACGACGGATCCCTCCCCTCCACTCCCCCCCTGCGGTACCGTTAGACAATTAGCGGGCTGCCAAGCGCACCGACGCTTTGGCAAAACGAGCACCGCCCCAAAATGTGGGGAAGGGGGGTGGGGCAGGCGCATCGCTATTATCTTTAATTGTCTGTAACGTTAGCGTCGTTATCTCCGTTAACCCCCGCAACCCCCCCCCCCCCCTCCGTGGCCGTGTCATTTGTGCGTCTCAGCTGCGGCATGGTGTGCAGGCGGCTGCGGCAACTGGTGGAACACGACGCACTGTGGAAGGCGCAGTGTCGCCGCTACTGGCTCGTGCGACGGTGAGCCGCCGACTGTCACTACCCCCCCCCCCACCACCTGCCCCCCCCACCGGCCCCCACCCGCCCCCCCCCTCGACCGTCATGCGGCCGCTCGCTCATGTCCCGTCGGTATCGCCGAGAGTCTGTTGTGTGCGGCACGCTCGGAGAGGTTTTGGCTTGAACATGCACTCTTTTCGCGAGCGAGTGTTTTTTTTTCCCCCCACAAGTTAAATATAACAAGCGATGCTTGCTGTGGAGTGATCGCACCCAGGACCCTGTACGCATGGCGGTTCAAACAATAGTCCAAGTTTATTAAACCCCACCACGCTTATGTCTACCTGAGTTAGATTCCCTCTCCCGACCAACAACAGTGGCAAACCTTTGAATGGGCCTCCCCTAGGTCCACTTCAATGACTTCCTGGTGCTGTGTGTAAATATCAACACTGGAGAGACAAAGGCGGCCGGGCGTGTTGTTGGCCACCCATTCGTGCGCTGTACCGGCGCACGAGAGAGGTGCTACTCCGCTAACAGGACTTGCTCCTACAATCTTTTGAGACCTATACACCCGGGGTCTTTTTATAGTGTGTCTTTTATTCAAATAGCCCTCATTCGCACCCAAAGTTTACCTGCGAATTAATTTCGAGAAAATATTGACTGTGCAATTATAGGCTTTGTCATTTTAACATGCTGCACACCTACGTGACTTCGCGTGCGGGGTGTAAATATTTCATAATATTGAGGAGGAGGAGGAGCCTGCCACCTTCTCAAGTTTAATGAAAACCAAAACATTTGGCATGTGACATTTGTGTAGGAGTCGGAGCATTTAGCCCCGAGGACAGCTTTAATACGTGCACAAAGACATATTAGATGCCTGGACAAATCTTTTTTTTTTTCTCTTGATATCACAATGAACGTGATAATTAACTTCATAAATGCCACATTCGGCAGAGGCGGCGATATTATAATTAAGTGGCCCCACAGAGCTGTGTTCAGTTTTTTGTTGTTGCTGCCACCATCAAAACGGAAGGTGGATTTTAGCCTCGGATTTAAAATAACCGCCAGACCCTAGTGCTCATTAAAGTTAATCAGAGTCGTAAATCGACGAGATCGACTACCGTGCAATCATTAGCCCGTTGCAAATGTCCACAACTCTCTCCGAGCGATAAACCACGGTTGCGTTAACACAAACGGTGTGCTTTTTTTTTATAATTGCTTTAATCAACCCCTGTGTGTGTGTGTGCACACGTGTGGGAAAGTAGCGAGCGGTATACAGCGGTTAGCGTACCACGCTACAAACCCGGCAGCCCGAGTCCCATTCCCGGCCTCGGTTAACATCGCTGGTGATTCTCTGATACCATTCCTTTGTTCATGTAATTATCACCTAGGTTGACTCTGCCTTAAAGAATACCTGGTGCGGTGTGTAGTAAACGGTAGCACTCGGCGGGACAAAGGCGGCCTGGGAGTGGTGCTGGCCAAACCATCTTGGGCGCCGTGTCCGCCTTCATAGGTGATCGCGTAACAGCTCTTGCCTCGGTAGCTTGTGTGGGCTACACGGGGAACCTGTGTATTTGTGGGAAAAGGGCCAGCTTGTAAAGAATCCAAGAGCTTTGCATGGGTTTCAGGGGTGACTTATTTATCTCCCTTTAGTTTTTGCAAAAGCAATATTACAGAATTATTAAAATAAAAAAAATCTGATGCAATGTAAGGGAAAACAAATCCCTAAAGATAAATCAACCACACAGACTCATGCTAATTATTCAGCCGGGTTGTTTGTTAGGGTTTGAGCTTGTCATACGTTGTTAAGTTCATTGCGCTGTTTGTTTTTAAAGTCAGTGAATTTGCTATCGATCTCCCCCAACCTTTGCATTACATTGATTTTCGTAGAGATTTTCCGAGACGCTAAGATGTGGAGTATGGGGGGGGGGGGGCAGTGGGCTTCGCTCTGTGAACGATGATCCTTGATCGTAATCGGAGCTGGAAAGATCTCACTTTATAACAAGGTAGTAAAAGCACTTCTTTTTCTTCTTACTTTAACAACGCGTAGTTACCCACCCGGCGACCTGTAATGGGGGAGGGTGCACCGTTATTGGATCATCAATGTCAAGAAAAAAAACACTGCTTCATGAGTCTTTATAAATATGTACATTTATACATACAGATTACGTACAAAGCGGGAGCATTCTGCACTTCTTCATTGGAGCAACAGCAAGACTCTCCGAGCTCTCTCCTGAAGCCCTCTTGTCGTCGTGGCCAGCAGACCTCAACATTAGCGTTTAGCTCCAGAACGTATTACCTTCGTGCGCAAGAATAGAATGTAATGTGTGGCGAAAGCAGACTGCTCTATGAGCCAGGCGATCCGAGTTCGATTCCCGGCCACGGCTAACACCAGTGGCAAGCGATATCCAAACGGGAAGTGGGTCTCCCCACTTTGCCATCTTTCGGTTTAAGACGAAGGTGCCTGACAACCCAGCAGGAATTGTTTAACAGGCCTGACTGCTGGCGAGACCCAGAAAGTCAAAACTGGTTCAGAGGTTGCCTGCTTAAACAGTTGCTCAGTGAGAAGGCAAAGTGATTGCCTTCTCAAAGGAACATTGAGGCGCTGGTGCTCATCTCTTGTTCACAGCCCTGCAGAGCTAGTGGAAGAAATTCCACATTTCTATGACAGGGGCGAGTCTATCCATATTACTACTGCTGTTGGCTTTCCCACAAAGCGGTACTCGATTATCAACTGATAGGCAACCCCCAAGCGGGATTTGAACTCGCGACCTTCGGATTGCGAACCTCTCGCTCTGCCGCTGAGCCACCTGGCCAGGCACTGCTTGCCGTGTCGCTGGGGAAACAGAAGGAAGTCTGTGATGGTATTTTCCCTCCACCGGTGTCAACTCTGGATTTTTTCGAAGGTCGACTGTCAACGTGCACCAGCGCTTCCTCGCTGCACACGACGTTCACTGAGCTGGCCCCACTGCTTGATATCATCTCCACCACCACCACCACCACCACCACGTCAGTCTTTGTTTTCCTCTTGTCCCCCAGCTACCTTCCATTGTTCCCAAGGAGTGCGGCATGGCAGTAGGAGGGTTTTAACACGGCGTGTTCCACAGTGCATCCCACCTTCCTCTGTCCCACTCAATCCAGCGTCGTTCTCTTGCAATCCCGCGGTTTTTAAAACTTCTTTGTTCATAATCTTTCTGGTGCCGTATCCTCGTCTCGGCATCGTCGTGCTCCCATCGCAGCATCAAAAGCGCCGATACTCTTCTCGCGTTCATAACAAAATTCTGAGCCCGTGTTTCAGGCAGCGTCCTGTATTTGCCGGAGCAGGCCCATGTATTTTACGGTAATTTTTTCCCCGTGAGTAAGCCAGTGTTTTTGCGTTAGTAAGCCAGTGTTTTTGCGAATGTGTTTGGGGAAAGAGCAGCGTGAATTTAATTCGGAAATGTTATATAAATATTGTTATCGTCGTAATAATAATAACTCATGTCTGTTTGTTTACTTATTATCGTCACGTTCACAAAGACCCAATACCGCTTCGCAATTATTCAGCAATTTCACGTAATCAATAAGACCTGAACACTGTGCATACACATGTGAAATTACAGTCTTTTGTGCAGGTTTTATCTAACAGAACTCGAAACATGCGGTCATGTCGTGAATTATTTGCACATTAGCATGTATAGTATGAGCCTCTTTTGCCGATCCACTGCTGCATGTGGGCCCCTCCCCCGCACTGCGTGGGTCCTGGCCGTTGTTTCACCATACTTCACCACGCTGGTCAGCGCGGGGCGGGTCACTCAAAGTGACGAGCCACGGACGTGGGAGCGTAGAATCGAGGGATTTGTCTGCAGATGCCCGTGACGTAGCAAGAGCCTTCGAGTCACCCGTGACAGCCTGGTGGGCATGGGAGTCACCCCCATCTAAGCAAAATCCAGATTCAACTCTGCTTAGCTTCCCAGATCTGGCAAGATTGGACACATTACTGAAACCATTCCATGTTCAGCCTGACACATATAGACGACGATGAACAGTGTCTCTAAAGTTACTGTTTCGATTAACCTGATCATTATTATTGCATGGTTTGAAAGGTTTTATTGGAGAATGATAATTTACGTACGGGTGCCTTGGTTTAAGAAAGGCGCCGTTAAAGAAATGAAGTTTAGATGGATTTGATCGACCCTATGTGAGGATATATGACCATTTCCTTTTTCGGGAGTGTTTTTCATGTTGTAAAATAACCAGAGCTCCCAGCCAGAACCCACGTATATTAAGCATCATGCTCGTATGACCACACACACACACATGGGTTCGCAAAACCATTTGCCGGACTGCCGTCGCCAGGCCATCGTTTGCGCCTGATCCTAGATCGTGGTGGCTACGCTGCACGTGGCTGCCTGTTCTCCGGCGCTGTGGAGGCAGCAGCGTGGGTTGATGGATCACGCACACAGAACTCAGACTCCCCGTGGGAATTAACGAGATGCCATACCAAGGTGCGACAGGAGATGGAAGTACAACGAATGGTCAACTCCATCTGTTACATCTGGTTGGGTTATCTGAGGGTGATCCAGTATCCTCCCAGATGAAAATTGGGCGATGCACCTTGGTGGGAAATTGGCTTTTTTTCCCGCACGCCTCCGAGTAATGTTCTTTCTTCGAGAGCGAGCAAATGCCTCGCGGCATTGCGTTACAAGATGAACATATTTTTATCATCCCGACTTTGGAAGCCAAGCAGGGGCTGGGCCTGGGTCGCGCTCCTCTGGGCGACCACTGTGCGCGCAAGCCAGGTGTGATGGGTGTCGTGAACGATAGAGGGCAGCGCAGCAACTTGCAATGTACTTTCCTTTCTCCATCTTCGCTTGCCAGCGTGGTGAAGTATGGTCACAATAACCTTACCGCCACCCGCACGACGCCGTGGGGGCGGGGGGGGCCGCCCTTATCCAGCTGCGGATTGAGCACGAGGGGCTGTACGTGTGTTTTTTTTTTTACTTACGCGGCCGCGTGCGCGTTCTCACCCCGCAGATTGTGAACGTACGCTGTACAGTGTAGCACTGATCTCCCTCCCTCGGTAGCAACGGGCCGATTATTTATTCATTAGGATAAGCGTTTGGCCCGGTTCACAAGTGACACGGGGCCGACACTTTGCCGTAGCCGGTGATGCTCACTCGGCTTGGCAGCCGAAGACTTTGCTCGTATTCTCACACGGCTCCGTGGGGGTTTTTTAATCTTCCCCCTCCCGATTATAAACGAGGCTTGGAATAATAATATATTTTTTTGCGAGGGACCCCTTGTGTGGGCTCTGCTTTGCTTAATTCATAAAATGTTCATCAAAGCGCAAGTCCTGCGCAATAATTCGTAATATCCCGCTCGCAATTCTGAGGTTCATACGTGATTAACATCGGCGTTTAACACCGGGTCAGTTGGGCGAATGGTCGCCGGATTTTTTTCATTTATATACGCGAGCAAAAAAATCCAAGCAACTCTTTTCTCCCGCGCCTGGTACGCAGGAGGTCGTGGGTTCGATCCCGGACCCTGACAATGCCTGGCATGTATTTGGAGCAGACGCGTTCTCTCCCTCCCTCTCTTTCTCTCTCTCCCCGTGGTGGTCGTGAATTTTTTTGTCCAGATTCCTCCGGTTTCGCACCCCCCCCCCCTCGCACGTTTGTAAGCATGTATTTAGATTATTTTGAACGCTAATATAAATTCCCGCAGGTGACGATGATATCAGCCACTTCGATGAGCTATCGTGTGTGGCCAGGTCGCCTCTGAAAAAAAAACAGCTCGTAGCTCAGTGGGCTTCACCTGGTTTAAAATATAAATAAATTACAGCCAATTTTTTTTCTTTTTTCCCGGTTACAGACTCGGTGGCTCGCCCGGATAACAGATCTTGGCAGGAGGACAAATCATTTCGGCAAATGAAATAGATTTTGTACAAATGAAGTTATCGTAAATTAGCATAAAATCACCCTCTCAACCATTCTCAATCAGCCAGTGGATGAAGGCTTTGCAGGGGTATTTTTTTTTTTATCCATACCTCACCATGCTGGCCGTGGTGTCCAGGAATCGGACTCGGATCACTTTCTCGTTCTGTAATATAAAATGTGATTTTACATATTAAATGCATAATAAATGACTATAAATTAAATATACATGAAGAATTATTGTTTAACCCCCCCCTCTTCTCCCCATAATTGTTGTTTATTTTGTTGTCGTCTAATCTACCACAAGTCTTTGCAGATTAATTTTTTGCCAATATTTTGATCGCTAAATGAAATCAATGGAATAAGAGTCGACTAAAATTCCGCAGGTTGCCGACGAGTAGACTAAGACCACGAAGAATTAAAATGTGCTCAGGTGGCCTGAGACGACATTACTGGATTAGGCGACGTCACGATCTGGCCAAATTTGTGGTTTTCTATCCCCCCCACCAGCCGCTCAACGGAACGTTTTAACGCACCGATTGTCACCATCTCAGCTCGCCGGTAACTCGGAGGACAATTCTCACGACCGGATTTCAGCAATCGGAAACAAAATTCGGTCGAGACAATTTAATTTGGAGCTCTTATACCAAGAACCTCGCCCGATGCCGGCCTTGACCTCTGGCGAAATGCCTGCATGGAATCGCCAACGTTTCAGCTCACTTTTCGTAATGAAACCACGTTTTTTTTTTGTGCCGATCGGCGCGTCTGCCCAGGCCACAGCTCGGTTTGTTCGGTTGTGTCGCGTCGGCGGGAAGGGTCGTGCCGCTGAACATTTTACAGATCGTTAACGTGGCACAGAACCAAAAATCAATTACGAATCAAGACTTTAAACGCACCGACCGGATTAACCCTTTCCCCTCCCGAGACGTCTGCAAGTTGCGGAGTGGGTGTCCCGCAATCACCGCTGATTCTCGGAACACGCAAGCGGTTCGGCGTTAATTGTATTTAGAGAGACGTAGCAGCGCCGTTCTTTTTAAAGACGTTCTCACCGCAGAGAACTGTCGTGACAAGACCGCTGCACTCTACGATAGCCAGCGCCAAATTGTGCCACACGCCCTCCCGCATGGCCTTGTGGGAGCTTCAGTATCCACAAAGTTATTGTATTTCAGTTTTTCTTGCAGTTTTGCTCCGACGACGTACACGTACGTACACTTACATACACGTATGTCACACACCTACCGTACATGTACGCCATCGGAATGCAACCGCAAGAGCAAAACCGATGACGTACGCATATGTACGTCACGGGGAGCAGGTTAACAGTCGCTGCCCTGCTGTGTTGTGCTCTCGCCCGCACCCTGCAATCCGACGGCGACGCAGGCTCCCCGCGGGCGTGGCGTCGTGGAGGGAGTGCTTCCGCGAGATGTTCCGTGACTTGGGCCGCTACGTCGGCTGCTACGCCGAGATTAAGGGGGCCTGGAATGACCTGGAGAAATTCCTCGGCGAGAACTGCCCGGCGCTCCTCGGCAACGTGAGAGGTGATGGATCGCGCCGCGCCACACACCGTCTTGTTTTGCGCACCGTGATGGATGCCTTTGTTCCCGTTCCTGCTCGCTCCTTTCTTGCATTTGGGGGTCGGGTTTTTTTCTTCTTTATTTTTTTTTATTTCGAGCGTGGACGAAAAGGTCAGGTATTTGTGGCCAGAACTAAGGAATGTCATACTCGGATACAGACAGAATGTGTTCGTGTTTTTTTTAAGTTTTCCAAATAACATGTGCCCGGAGGGTTAGGTTTCATTGGTTGGTGCATTCTGCGTGATGAACTGAGCGACCTCGTTCGACTCGTGGCCACGGCTAGCGTCGGCGGCCGGTGCCGTATCTCACGCCGGTGTTGGGCCATCCTCGCTTGGCCGTCCCGCGCTGAACCCTGGGTGGTGAAGTATGGTCAAACGACGCAAGAGGAAATCTTTCATCCGGCGTTGAGACTGACAACAGGGCCGTCGTAAAATAACACGTTTAAATTCCGCACGACTTTACGAAAAAAAAAAATCTACTGGACCGTAAAATGCTCCACGGAACGTTCCGTTTTTCCGATTGGTGCGCGGAATGGCAATTAAAGTAATTAACGAAATTAACCGCGTCGCATTGTCGCTTTTTCATCAAACGTTTGGGAAACTAAATAGTGCATCCTAGTGTCCGTGCTCTCACAGTGGGAGTTGATTCATCTCGAGGTGAACGCTTTGCCCTTTTGCGTCTTATTGAACGGTCAGGTGTGCGTTAATTGATCTGTGTGCGAGGGCCCTTCCTTTAACACCCAATTGCCGGGGAGCAGGCTTAACACTGAAAAATCACCAAGCTCTCTCGCGCGTGGCCAGAAATAAAAAAGAAAAACCACACCCCCCCCCCCCACCGTCCCCCCACCCCCCCCCCCCCCACTGCTTGACCGCAAACGGAATGTTTTAATTTCGCCTACAGAAAAAATCTCAATTTATCGAAATATCTCTCCCCTTTTCAAATGCGGTAATACGAGTGATCGGGGCGCCTCATCCAAATCACACTTAGCAAATGCACGCACCCAAAGAGAGGCTCCGGTGCAATCAATTGCAATTGGCCGTAATAGCTCGGAATCCATTAAAATAGTTTAAAATCGATGTACAATTCATTCACACTCAAATTGTGAAATTTGGTTCCCTCCCCCCCCCCCCGAGGTGCACGGTCGCGGAATTAATGCTCCCTGCACCGCCGGTGCGCACCGCTGGATCTCGACGGGCAGGGGACAATCTGTGTCGGGGGGTGGGGGAGGGGTTGGGGGGTGGGGGTGAGAGTGGCACGGAGATGACGGTGTGATGGCAGAAAGCTCCGTTCATCCATATTTGAAATAGATTCGTAACTATGGCAACATTAGCATCTACTTGCGAAAGGGTCGGCGGCGTTGAGTCAGGGCTCCGCACTTTCTCGTCCTCGCGGCGATGAATTGAAAATGCCGCGGCGCTGCCGAGTTGCGGTGCTCGGTGCTTAAAGCGCGGTGTGAAATCGAGGGGAGGCCAAAGTATAAAACGCTGACGTCCTGGTCGATAATAAATCTCGGTCTCGGCGTTCAGGAATAATATTTTGTACCTGGTTGTAAAGATACATGTTTTAAAGCGGTCCGGGTACGCGCGCTCATTTCTAATGCCCTGCCCCCATTCATTCGTCAAGATGCCCTTTGCAGGCTGCTGCTGCTGCGTTTGCGTGGCCGCCGTGAACGCTTCGGGGAGGCTGCGGCGGTGCGTCGGTTAGCGGCGCGCTCGCTCGACTTTGCAATCAGAGAGGTCGCCGGTTCATATTCTGTCCCGTGCGTCGCTTGAGTAAAAACAATGGGGGGGGGGGCGGGTAGGTTCCTTAAATTTCCCCCTCCCCCCACTCGGTCTCTATCCACCCAGCAGCGCGGCAGGTTGCGTGCGGTGGGGTAAAGTGTGAGGTGCTCACACACTCTCTAAGATGTATCGCCAGTCCGGAAGAGTGGCAAGAGCTTCAAAGGCTCTCTAGATCCTGTCCCTGATGGGGGAGGGCCTTGCGCCAGCATTGGCGGGAGCGAGTACAATAATCCCTTGCTAACCACGAATCTACCAACCTCCACATTCGAGTATACGCGGATTGACTTCTGTTCATCAGTCGCGAGCATCTCGTTTTTGTCATGCACGAGTCGTGAAATCAAAATTGGCGCTGCCGCGTGGCGTCCGCCATGATCTCTCGCGGACTCCCGCAAGACGTAGGTTTGCTCGTGATCTCGGTCCCTCCTAACCCTGTTTTCACCACGAGGTCTGAAGTTCCAACCGCGGCAGTGTTCAGGAACCTAACACTCGCGTTTGGCAAGGGATCACTGAATATTTAGAGCTGCAGATTTTCTTTCGTGACGGCTGATTGGGGTTGGGCTTGCGACGGACGTGACGGAGGATGGCTGGCCGCGGGGGAGCTTGGCAAGTGGCACGGTCGCGCCAGCGGTGTCCGGGTCCTACCAGGACGCTCCCCGCGGGAGTCCGCAAACAACCGCACGGCAAAGCGCGCCGCACACGCCGTTAGTTTTACGTCCGTAAACTGCTTTACGCGGTGGCGCGTAGTTAGGCCCTCTGATTTCCAGTTGAGCGTGCTAAGATGCCATAAAATTCCAGAGAGGGAGAGAGGAGAACCCGTTAACAGCCGCGGTCCATTTTTGAATGAAATTGCTAACGTTCCATAAATTGACCGTTAAGATGTTGTGCCCAAGTGCTGTGATTTTTTTTTTTGTGCCTTAACTCTCAAATTGCCCAGCCAAGTTCAGATATCGGCGCTCGCCAAATAAACGTGAGCTGCCAACTCGGTTCGCACAGCTCCGCGGAGTCACTGCGCTTAAGCAGCTTTATACAAAGCTAAGACGTTACGAAACATTTATTGTGAATTTAACTTTAGCTAAATTAGATTCCTCGATGAAAAATGTAAATTTCACCTTCAATGCCGCGTTTTTTCTTCTTAATGAAAGCCTTACAATATTTATTATTATTTTATTACCCTATTTCCTTCACTAGAAGGTATAAAAAAACATCCCCTGTTTAAACTGTGGCATTTGTAAATGTGTGCCACTAATAGAGTTTTTAGGATCACTGGCAGAACAAAGTATTGTAGCGGTGGGTGGAGAATAGAAATGTTTTCTTCACCCCTGGTGTAGAATGTTACACCCAATTAGTGGCCGCTTGTGTTTAAATAAAAATGAGTAAAAATACGTGTGAAAAAACACTGGGAGATTATTCTTTATTTAGCGAAGGCTTTCACACGTGAATTTTTACACAGAGCACCAAATACACAAGACAAATAATTAAATAATTACACATTTAATTACACATCTATGTCTATGTTCCGTGAGTGGACGTCAGCCCCCCCCCACACATAGCCACAGAGCCATGTGACGGCCTCCTCCTACTCCTCGTCCAGCTACAACAACCAGTAGCGTTCAGCACGCCCTGACTGACTTCACACCCGGAGACGATGTCCGAGCCACGGTCTCCTTCTCCGTGCATTCACACAGCGGGGCCGCCTCGTAGCACTACGATGCCCCATCGATGCTCGGAAGCGGCACGCGCACACACACACATCGGTAGTCGGCGTTCCATGTAGCTCATTTACACATCCGTGCAGGAATTTCCGACGCCTTTGCTCATGCCGGATTTTTTTTTTGGTTCGCAGCAGAATTCTTAGCAGTTGGGGGGCTCGCCGTTCATTGGGAGGTGTTTAAACTGCTGAGGTCCGCCCGCACGATGAGGAAACGCCGCTGTGCTTGAGTCGGCTGCCGCGCAATGACAATTCTCGTCGTACTTGTGTTGGATGTTTTTGTGACGAAGCTGATGCTGCTGCACTGGCAGTGGTCCACAATCACTAAATGACATACACTCAACAGATTCGTCATTAACGCCAAAAGAGAAAGCCTTTGACAAATCCTCCGTGCCACAAGAAGGACCTGTTATCTGGAGAGTCGCCTATTTTAAAAATACAGTTACATTACGGATTAATTCCCCGTGATTTTATTGAATGTGCACATTCGCCCACGACCCAACTGTATACCACTGTGATTTAAAACTCTGTGATTGTGAACATGATGGTTATAACAGCAGCTGCTATTGTTTTATGAATCCCATTATTGATTTTCTAACATTCCAAATATCCTATTTGTAATATATATTTTCTTATGCTTTTAATAGAATCACTTCATTCTCTTGAGTTGCCGCTTTAGAGCCACTCTTCACATCGAGTCCAAGAAAGATCGCTATCACGTTACCAGTCTGTTATCACGTTACCCTTCCGCTATCACGTTACAGGTCCGCTATAACGGTACCGCGTGATGGGGTTAATTTTCACCACAAATTATTTGAGGTATTCCGATTGAGCTTAGCCAGCCCACTTGCCTTCCGGGCCGCCTCCGCCAACGCTAAAATACTTCTCTTCCTTTTTATCGGCGTGGAGGATGTTCACTCGGTAAATAAAGCGAGCGGAGCAAGCGGCGTGTGACAGATGCGGCTCGTGGTCTGATTGTGTTGTTGGGCAGGGGCCGAGGTGCTTTTTGAATTGGTCGGACAGCGGGGAACGTGCGGCCGCTTGTTTGCCCATCCTGACAATTTAACGTCAATTTGGCCCTCGGAGCCGGGCGGTTCTCGCTGCCGCTTTCGAGCTGGGGGTGCTGGGGGGTGCCGGGGGGATGGGGGGAGAGGTGGGGGGGGCCGAGGCTGGCGGAGGAAGGTTTTTAAATGTGAGAAAGAAATAGCCCTGCGCTCCGTGGCCCGACGTCCCCTCTGCTCGAGGTTTGCCACGGAGAGGCAAACTAAGGAGGCCCTAATGAGACAAAATAACAAGGCTGTCATGCCGAACATAGAGCGCGACGGAGATACATCGAGACGTGTAACAAACGCTGAAACATGCCGGATTTTTTTTTTTAACTCCACACCCCCCCCTCCTCTACCTCCGTTTGGCAGTGACAACCAGAGCTGCCACAGCTGCACTTAGGAGTTGTTGCTGCTGCTGCTGCCGACGCCGCCGCCGCCGCGTGACCTATAAGCATGACAGACACTGTTGACGACGACGGAGCGCGGTGCGGCGGTGCGGACGGGTGAACGGTCGGTCGTGTTTGTTCTTTAGTTTGTTTTATTATTTTTTTGCCCCGCGTCTCGTTTGGCCGGACGGACGCTTCCGTGGTTTGGCGACACCGGGCTACAACGTGGCTGTGCGCGAAAACCTCGGGGCGACGTCGTCCCCACCCCTCCCCCCCGGTGCTCAGTCCGTGCGTCATTTACAACGCCGGTATTCACAAACGATAAAGCAGAGATTGCGCATTAAAATCAGCGTCTTTTATCTCATCGGATGGGAGCCGTTTTCGTTTTATTATCTCGTCTATGAAGTGGGTCCACCGGGACTTTTGTTGTTTCATCATAATCTTTCATTACGCCAATATCAGCCGTGGTCTATCCTCCGCTGGGTGAGACGCCTCTCCAGTCAATCCATCACTGCTGCGGTTGCGTTACTCTGAGGCGCGTTCTCTCCGTTGAATGCCCTTCTGTTGTTCATCTCTACCACTGGCCACCGTCTCTGCTCGTAGTATGATCTGCCCAGAGACTAGTTCACTCTTCTTAATGGCCAATGTGATGCGTGTGTGTTCCTCTGTCTGCCTCTCAGCGTGCTGCTTTGCACACTTTTCAGCTTTTGGCACAACGACATTTGATTCTGTTCCCGGGTTTGTGATCGACGTTTCATTGCAGGTTACGGGCGCCGATTGAAAAACATTGGACTTGAACTCTTTTTCTTGAGGCACACTGGGGTTGTTGCTTTCTGCAATCAAATGAATGACTTAATAACGACTAAAAGTCCAATTCATTATTGCCACTTAAATCGTTATAAAGGCAATTTTTGCTGGAGAGTAGAGGCTCAGTCGCTCACCATCACCGTGCAGCAGCAGGGGGGGGGTATGGTGAGGTTCTCTGGATGTGAAAGGATGGAGAGATCTGCCAGCGTGTGATTTGTCTCGCGTAGGCCCTGGAGACATCACGGGTTGCTAATTGGGGAGGGGGGGGGGGCTTGCGTACCACAGGGTAGGCAACCGCTAGCTCTACGCTCGGGCAGGATGGCATACTTTGGCAAATCCTCCTGGAAATATCCAAGCGGCTGTCCAAGCAGGCTGCCTCCGAGCCTTGAGAGTGCTCGCTCATTGTGGTCCACTCAGCCGAGCGCTAAAAATAAGACGAGCAAGCGTTTGTTATTGAAAGCGCGCCCCTTGTCGCCGGAGCATGTTCACAGCGCTTTACACGCAGTGGTGAGCCACCCGTGCCACGTCTCATCTCAGACATTCAAAGGGCGCCCCCGGTGGCAGCTGTCCGTGCGCCGCGGCAAAAGGCAATTTCATAAAAAAAATTGAACCGTGACGGTGCCCCGCTCGTTTGGCGTGAAGCGGGTGCCATGTACCATTGCGGTTCATGTCATGCTGGAGTAATAGCCAGGGCGTCCTATCGGATTCGAACCGTGAACCCCGGTGAGGCGCGGTACCGTCGGTCTTCAACGTCGCTGTCCAAAAAGTTCCCCCCCACACACACCCACCCACCCACCCGCCTCCGGACAAACCCACGGACCACGAGGTCACTTCCCAAACCCTGCCGTACCGTAATTGTTTCACCTGCCCCATCTCCCCGACGGCTGCTAATTCGGTGGCGGGGGGGGGTGCGGTGAAGAGACAACCGCATTGGCATGAAACGCGCTTCCTTCATTCCTTATCTCCGCGCGCTCGCGGGACTGTCTTGCGCGGAATAAAAATAAAATAAAATGCCCTTTCCGGGCTGCAGGGCGGTCGGGCGCTCGTGGAAGGGGGGTCAGTGAGCCTGAGCAGGCCTCCATTGTCGCCTTTATACCGGACGGTGCAAGCCTGTAATTGGCTGCTTTATCTCGCTTGCAAGGTATACGGCGCTAATCACACGCGCCCACATGTAAATTACAAAAACCCGGGCTTTGCCGTGCGACTAAATAGCGCCGCAGCGTCGCCGGCCAATCGGAATCCACTTCGTGTTAAAGGAAGGTGGACAATGGGGCGAAGGAAGACAGAAACATACCGCTACCCCCACCCTCTCACCCCCCCCCCCCCACCCAAAAAAAATAAAAACTTGTATTGTGCTTGTAAAAAAAATTACTTTAATTTGTTTTCTAATCGCCGGTTCATGGAAATTGCATTGTTAATTATTTCACGGACTTGGTAATTGTGATGTGTTATGCACAGTGTGCACGGAGGAAACTCTAAAAGCTATTTGTGTTGGGAGATACCGGTGCTGTATGTTTAAAACGATTCGGCGGCATTCTTTGTTGATTTTTTTAAAAGTGGTTATTGCCTGGGTAGTAGCTGCAGTGTTTTCATATTTGCTCATTCTGCCATTTTGTTTGATTCGGTGTGTGTGAATGTGCACAGACGTGTACCGCATGCGGGGAGCAGTAGCGCAGTGGTTAGCACACCGCATTACTGAACCCGGCGCCCTCAGTTCGATTCCCGCTCACGCCCAACATCAGTGACGGACATCTGAACTCGTGAGGCTCCCCTAGGTCAACTTAGACTTAAGTGCTTACAAGGTACGCCGAGTGAACATCACAGCTGTGAAGGTGAAGGCCTGCAGCGCATGGTTCTGGCCATAGCACTCGACTCGTGCGCCGTGCCGACCTTAATAGCTGCTCGCTTACAGCACTTGCCCAAAGAGTCATCGAAGGCTATACTGTGAAGGGGAGGGTTCTTTGTCTTTGTGAGCATTATATATTGTTTTTAATGCAAATTCAGATACAAAGTCAGAGTGTTTTACCGCTCCTCTGCACATTCACGCTTATGGTTCCGAGTTCTGCCAGCGTCATCGCCACCGCCATCATCATCCATCAGCAATCAATAATCAATCACTTATCAGCTATAAATCAGCGTTCGCCGGCCTATCGATATGGCACGTGTGCACCGGCTCGTATATAAATATTGCACCGATCGCCGGCAAAGGCCACGCGTTGATATTTTTAGATTTTTTTTTTTTACTTAAGGAGGGTCAGCTCGATGGATCAGGATCGATGGTTAAGGCAGATAGATGGCAGGTGAACGCGGATTCCGGGTCACGGATTCCGAACGGCGAATATTATTTAAGAAAAAAATAAACGATAACTGATGAACTCGCCGTCACCCCCCCCCCCCCCCTCACTTTGAACGTACGCGGGGCGCCGATCCCGGCTGCATGTGCCATGTGGCAGACGGCAGGACGAGGAAGCGCGCGGCTCGCTGTGGGAGTGGATGGGGGGTCGCGGGGTGCGCGGGGCGGAGGGGTGTAGCGGAAGGTTTAAAACTGGCTTTTCCATCTGCTCGCGGGACACGAGCGCTCCCGCGACACCAATGCCTCTCCGGCAGTGGCTGGGTTTTTCGGGGTTTTTATTGCCCCCCCTCTCCAAAAGATATCCGCGTTGTGCGAGCGCGCCAGGCGCTTCGGCCGTCGCGGCTTCCGTTTTGTTTGCCCGCCAGGTTCACTTTGATATCACCATGAGTTCGAGCTTGGTGCGAGGCTCCTTTAGCGTAATCCTGCTGATCGCCCGTGTGGGTTCGATTGTGAGGATGAGAGCGGCGATAGCAGGAGGAGCAGGAGGAGTAGGAGTAGAAGCGGCCCAAGTAGCAGCAGCAGTGGGAGTAGGAGCAACAGCAAAAGAAGAAAATCAACAGACGCAGCAATTATATCAGAAGCAGCAAAATAACAAGAAGCAGCAGCAGCAGCATGAAAAGCAGCAGCTTGTACAAGAAGTGTTGATAGAGATTTAGAGAGTTACAAAGAGATCCATAGAGTTACATAGAGATAAACAGATATACAATGAGATCCACAAAGTTTATGTGGAGTACCATGGATTTTCTGAGATCTAAAGAGTTACAAAGAGACTCATTGACCAAAGCCCACGTACACCTGGAGGGGCGAAAGTCACGGGACATCGCAGGGTGGAGGGAGCGTGGAAACTAACAGGAGCGGAAATTATTTATATGGTTAACATTTCACCTGAGGTCGTCATTGTATTTATTGTGACGGTTGTTACCGTTGAGATGGGAATGTGTGTAGCGCGCGAGGCACTCCGCTCGCGGGTTGCGTAATAAACGCGCGCGACTGGAGTTGACGCGCAGGGGCGACGTGCGTGTGTGTTTGCGTGCGTGCGTGTGTGTTTGCATGCGTGCGTGCTTGCGTGCTTGCGTGCTTGCTTGCGTGCTTGTGCATGTGGCGTGCGCTGGGAACGCGCTCGGCAAAACCGTCGGCGCGCGTCACCCCGGTGCGGCGTGTGTGATGGTGCGGGATTCATTGGAGGGTTTTGGGGGGGACGGTTGGAACCTCCTTGAAACCCCAAAACGTCTTTCATGCATGTCTACCCGTTGAAATACGGCACAGGCACGGGGGTGCCGTACAGCGCGTGCAGTTTGCCAGACGGCCGCCCCAAAATGCTGCCACCTATTGGCGAGTCGGCCGCTTGCAGCTCGCACACGGCGATAGCGGGCGGCGCGAGTCGCCTTCTCTCCAACGCGGCTCGCACGAGCGACCGCGGTCGGGGTGGACCTGCAGCGGCATGAGATGAAGCCCTCCCCCCCCCCCCCGTACTCCCACCGTCGCTGTGTGGTCCTCAAGTCAACAAACGGTGCAATAATGAGGACAATTAAGCGACGGGCTTGGCAGAATTTCGTTTTTCACAGAGGGCGGGAGCGGGAGCAGTGCTAGAGGCGCGAGCGGATCGCATCGTCACTCGTTCCATGCTCAACGTTCGTTGAACGTTTACCGTTGACTGTGACGCGCCCCCACCTCCTGGTGATTGTTCTGCATGCTCCCTCTTTTAAAAAATCGCTGCGTTAGATTTCTTGCGTAACGCCGTTGTTTTTGTTTCCGATTTGTATCTGCTCCATTGTTGGGACGTTGCTTGCATGCGATTGCTTTCGTCGTTTGGGTGACCCAGGTGGCTCCTGCCAATGAGACTTATCTCCAGGTCTCTTGCCTTCTCACCCGGTAAAACAAAATAAACTTCTACTTGCGGGAACAGTCGCACTTCTAAGGACGGCCACTCGTTGAGCAACCCTGCCCTGTCGCTCACCGCTAATTTCGTTGCTCATTTACAAACCGCAGCGCGCTGTGCGCGTGACAATAGAACGCGGGGCGCGTAAAATCATCGTCCTCTCTCTGAAAGGGGGCGGGGGAGGGGGGGCCAGGGTGGGGGAGGGAGTGGGAGGGGGAGTGGGAGTGGGGGGGCGACGGTTGGACGAGCGGCAGCCGGGCGTCGAATCTCCTGTCTCTCACCGGTAATTTCGCCGCTCGATTAGAACGGTAAACCGCTCCGCTCGACGAGCCGGCTCTTCGTTTTCCAAAGGCGCCGACACGCCGCGGACGGCCGACGATAGATTTAATGCGAATCCAGTGGAAAACGATCGGTCATTCAATTAACCGTATTGGACGGCTCTGACATCCCGGGTTCAGCGGACAAACCCGTGGCCGGCGGATGGTGGCGTGGGTTACGGCGGCGGTGGCGGTGGGAGAGCTGGGTGGGAACCCCCATCCCCTTGTCCCGGTTAAATTGAACCGGCGATGAGCTTACCGACGCGCGCCGTGAGACTAAACAGGTCGGACGCTGTTGCTGCCTCGTGTCGGTTTCCTTCTGCCTCCGCTGCTGCTGCTGCTCCTCCTTCCAGCATCGCTGTTTAATCCCTCAGGTCGCCTCCCCCCGTGCATTCATGGCAGCAGCAGCAGGCAGCGCCACGCCACCCCCGCTCGAGGAAGGTGCCGATGGGTCGGATCGTCCGGGGAGGTGGTCCAGTTGTCGCGAGCGACGCTTGATTTTGTCAGAGAGTACGGTCCGAGTCGCTGGCGCGCTATAGTCGTGCGTGCGGTGGCTGGCGTGTGTGCTCGTGGGCCGCAGCCCATACTGGATGTGGTGTGCCGGGAGTGTGCATATTTTCCGGGTCGCTGGCAGATTGGAGTAGGTGGCACGTGACCCACTAGTAATCGCCATAGCGGGAGGCATACTGGATGTGGTTTGCCGGGCGTCAGACATATTTTCAGATCGCTGGCCCAGATGGAGCCGGTTGAAATTAATCCTTGGTTATTACGAGTTTTGGTCCGCCACAACTCATTGACGAGCCTGGTGAAGGATGGTCAGGCATCCCACATGACTAGTACGGTGTGGGAAGAAAGCCTTCATCCAGCAGCAGAATTACGGGATGAAATTTCTAAGAAAGCCAAAAATAAAGAATCAAACAATAAATAGCGGTGCCCGCTGCTGAGCTCCTGAACATTGCATTGGGTGCTTCGCCCACCCTCTGCAGCACGCTGCCTCACTGCACGGCGTTTTATTTTTAACGTTTATTTTCGTTTTGAAATCCCGCGAGAGACACGCCGATGTGGAGCGTGTCTCTCGCGCTTTGTGTGTGGCCTGTACGAACACGTATGCCCTTAATCGGATAATTGTGATGACGGTAATAATTTGCGTAATTTGTGTCAATCCGCTCCTGTATACCAGGCGAGGAAGTTCACATCTCGTCAGGCTGGGGATGTGATTCTGGCCCTGGTGTCACACTGGCACAGACACGTGGCAAAACGATGCAGGCGGCATTGAAAACCGGCCAAATAGTTCGTGACATTTCAACAAATTAACGCCTAATAACTTTTGTATTGGTTCGAGAAAAAAAGTAATTGAGGGCAAAAACAAAAAAATGCGACTTTTGGAGCATCTCTTGAATATTTAAACTGATTAACAATGTCTCACTCGGAGTTCTTGATTCTGGCAATATAGTAATGGTGCTGAGTATTTTTCAGGTGCAATGTAGATAAGCGAGGCTTAACCAACAATTGTTCTCATTGCCTTGCAAATGAAGAAACTCTCCCTGTCTGGCTTCCTTCCATCCTGTCTCTCTTTTAATTTATACGTCGTCTCTTACTATCCGACCTTTTCTTAGTCTAATTTATCTGTCTCTCTGTCTCCTGGCTATCCATATTTATCTTTGTGTATATCTGTCTCTATCGGTTTATCTGTCTCTTTTTTTTTTATAGAAGATTATTTGTCTCTGTCTCTCGTTCTGCCTCTATCAGTCTTGTTATCTATCTGTTTTATTGTGTCTCTCCATTTGGCTGGTTTTCCACCAAACCTGTCTCTCTGCCTGCCTGTCTCGCTATCTATGCATCGCTGATCTGTTTGTCTGTGCACGTAGCTGCCTCTACCATCCGTGCCTTTCGATCTGTCGATTGGTCCTCCTAACTGCCTCTCTGTCTTCTTGGTTCTTTCGGTAAAGTCACGTAGAATGGAAATAATAAAATAATAACAATTAAAATAAAACATAATGAAATCATTCTCACGACGTTTCGGCCACAACGCAAGCAGCCGTCCTCAGGTGAAGAACAGGTCTGTCAGAAAGACAGCGTTGACACTCAACTGGTTGGATCATCTCGCTGAACATCGTTGCTGTTGCCGCCGCCAGTTTTGTCGCTTGACCCTGTGCACTGCTGACGAGTCGGCGCTGTGTGGTGCCTCCGCAGATGGGATTTTGGAGAGCGTGCTGGATTCGCTGGAGGCTCAGGTCGGCATCCAGTTCCCGAACGACTTCCGCTGCTCGCTGCGCATCCACGACGGGGAGAAATTTTTGGGACACGGGTAAATCTCAACACGCGCTCTGTCTCAACTCTCCATCTCGATCATCCCTCCTCCTTTCCCGTCTTTGTCTTCCTTCCTCTCCCTCCTCCCCACCTCTCTTATCCATTCCTTCTCTACAATTCCTCTCTTCTGTACCCCCCCCACCAATCCCTCATGCAACAGAGAGCCGGACGCAGTGCGGTGCACACACAGTAAATATAATTTTATTTATATATATATAATCCGTATTTCACCTCATTAGGGCTCGTTTGGATACAACGGAATTATCTAATTTGCATAATTGGCTTCATTGGAA
Source organism: Lethenteron reissneri (assembly GCF_015708825.2). Lineage (NCBI taxonomy): Eukaryota > Metazoa > Chordata > Hyperoartia > Petromyzontiformes > Petromyzontidae > Lethenteron > Lethenteron reissneri. Next base: position 1,712,241 of record NC_083815.1, on the reverse strand, counting down.
AACAACGGAGGTGATTTATATTGGAATGGGTGGAAACGCATTTCTGTACAGAGTCCTAGGGGCAAAGATATTATCTCGTACCCGCTCGCAGCTGTGCTCTCTTGCCATGCGGCATGCGGTTTTTTGCTAGCAAATTTTTTTTTTCGCCAATTTTCGAATGTGCGCACAACATCGTGCCATTCGGAAATTTTGAAGAACGGCTGTTCTTCAAAAACAAATTTTTGCTTTTTTTTTTAATCCCTGTTGCATCCGAAATAATATCGCTGCGGCACCTTTCCTGAAGAAATCCTTCCAAGTGCCCGTCTTGGCCTCTACACGGCAGGGGGCGCGCCCTCCCATACACTCCGCTGCGAGATCGTTTTTCGCGTGATACTCGAACCTGGCCGGCGGTGGCTCCGTTGCAAGTGGTGCTGCCTCTTGTCATCAGCCGCTGTGGAGGCAGCGGGCGAGGGTTTGGCGAATGCTGTGTGAAGCTCCCTCCTCCTGGCGAGCTGCACTACGGCTCGCCAGGAGGAGGTGGTACAGCGAATGTCGGCTGCATGGGATCGAGTGTTTCCCCCTTGCACGTGTGGGCTTTCTCCGGTTGCTCCGGTTTCCTCCCACACGTGTATAAACACGAAGTAATTGTCAATAAAAAAACACCACGTGTAGAGGATCACAGAACTTTGGGGAAATTTGCCGTCAACTCGACCACCTTGGCCGCTGCCTTTCCCACTCATCTGTGGTTCCCCGCACCTCTTTGGGAGTGAGCGAGTACTTCACGGCAGACTGGTATAAGTTGAAGTTACTCCTATCATTAATATTATTATCATGAAACCGAAATTTTGAAATCTCGGAGCTGTAAAATTACCAAATTAAGTGCAAGAACCGAATTTAGGGCTTCAATTATGTGACTAGGCGGAGACCCTGAACGAGCGACATTTAGACGGAATACCCGGTTCTATCACCCTAATAATCCACCAGGGGTCCTCTGTCATGTCACACCGAGCGCACGTGATTATCAGTTCCATGTTGCCCTTCATTTAACCGAGTCAAGAGTCTATTGAGATAGCGGTTTCTCATTTACACGGAGACCGGGATTGCAATTAGAGTAAGTTGATATAATAAAAAAAAACTCCACAGCCTGTGAGGCAAGGAGGAGGATGCAAACTATTAGGGTGCTTCGGTGGCTATGAGATGTTAACTACCTCGCCTGGTATACAGGAGGTCGTGGGTTCGATCCCGACCCTGACGCCAGCTGTATATTTGGAGTATGCGTGTGTCTCCCTCTCACACCATCATCATCATCATCATCACGGTGGCTATGAGATGTTAACTACCTCGTCTGGTATACAGGAGGCCGTGGGTTTGATCCCGACCCTGACGCCTGCTGTATATTTGGAGTATACGTGTCTCTCCCTCTCTCACCATCATCATCACGGTGGCTATGAGATGTTAACTACCTCGTCTGGTATACAGGAGGTCGTGGGTTCGATTTCTGACCCTGACTCCTGCTGCTGTATATTTGGAGTTTGCGTGTGTCTCCCTCTCTCACCATCATCATCATCACGGTGGCTATGAGATTTTAACTACCTTGCCTGGTATACAGGAGGTCGTGGGTTCGATCCCGACCCTGACGCCTGCTGTGTATTTGGAGTTTGCATGTGTTCCCTCTCTCAACATCACCATCATCATCATCACGGTGGCTATGAGATGTTAACTACCTCGCCTGGTATACAGGAGGTCGTGGGTTCGATTTCCGACCCTGACGCCTGCTGCTGTATATTTGGAGTTTGCGTGTCTCTCCCCACGGTCGCGTGGATTTTACTCTGGGTCCTCCGGTTGTTCCCTCTATATTTAGAGTCAACGTCACGCTTTTCGAGTATTTGGCTGTATGACATTTCCACGTGATCAGCTTCTTTGTTGAGCTATCATTTATGGCCAGATCGATTATGAAAAAGAGATATATAGCGCAGCGGGCCTTTCCTGGTAAAATACAAACTATGTTAGTTTAGTTAAGTGTCCTGCAAGTGTGCTGGCTGAGTAAAATTGTGTCCGGCAGGACACAATTCTGCATAGTCAATTCCGATACAATGAGACCTTTGGCTATTGGTGACGGTATCAATTATCACGAAGCTCATAGCAACGTTCACATTCATAGTAGCCATAAAGGAGTGAGGGTGGAGCGGCTGTACGGTGTGGCGAGAGAGCAACTGCCAGGAAATCGGTGAGCGGAGGAGCGAGCAAGCGAGCAGCGGTGAAGCAAAACTGCGTAGAGTTCGGGATGCCGTTGAGCAGCGTCGTGTCGCAAGATTGAACCTCCGCCCTGGCGATGCGACCCCGGTGCTTCTGCATCGGCTGGACTTGCGCTGCTCTGTTCTGCGGTCGTGACCGATCGGAGGTGAAGAAGGCTTTGGCGTGAGACCGATGGGCCCAAGCTTTTTGGATGCCTCTTTAGCCGGATTAGCCGTGTCGAGTATGATGAATTTTCGCCCGACTGCACAATGTGCCAGTGGGTTCAGCGGTATGGCAGGTGACTTAATTATTCACGCGTGAGTGTAATTAAGCTTAACGCAGGATCCAGCGGAGCTTATCCTGTCAATTAATGCCTATTTAACTCGATGGTTTGCAACCGTAAAAAAAAAAAGGCAATCCAGAACAGGCCACTCGCGGAAGCTCTTTAACTGAGACTCCCGGACTGCGTGGAGCATCTGCCCCGATAACTCGCTGTGAAAATTCCATCTGCTGAAGGTGTGCATCGCGTACCGCCGCTGTTTGTGGCGCGTGTTGTTTTAGGCAACAGGTATCAGATTTGAACATCTCGCCAGGGTCGCAAGATGTTGACTACCTCACCTGGTATACAGGAGGTCGTCGATTAGATTTTCGACCACGTCGCCTGTATATTTGGAGGATGCGTGTTCTCCCTGCGGTCGCGTGGATTTTTCCGCGGGTCCTCTGGTTTTTCCCTCCACATGTAGAATCAACAAGTGTTTTGAGTATAAGCCACTTCGTTGAGCTATCATTTCTGACCAAGTAAGGCTCATTGGGCCTTACCTGATCAAATAAAAATAGTTTTGTTTTACCCTATTCATGTTTTCTGACATCAATTTAAAGCGTGATTTATGATTTACCCCCCGTCATAGAAATATGGAGTTTCCACGATTGGCATAGAGCTGTACACAGGATTTTAGCTTCCTTGTAAGTGTATTCCGATACATCGCTGTCATTGTTTTGTTATAGTGTACATGATATAACTTAATAGGTTCCAGGTCTCAATCACTCCACCACACTGGTTCATGTGAGTTGGTGGGGAGCGGGGAGGGGGGGCAAAGCCCATTTGAAAACCGGTAACCAGGTACAGCGAGCTAATCACCACGCCACCTTTCCACCACATCATTGTACCTTTACAACGTGTGTCGTACGTTAGGACGATTCGTGTTTTCTTTTTTCCCCAGCGTGTCACTCGCGATGCTTGTTTTGATCTCCCCCACGGACTTCAAAAGAAACAAACAGAAATGTATAAATTCGGCAAACGAATGAAGACGCTTTTGAAACTCGTGGCTCGTTTGTTGAAAGAATCTATTCATTTTTTCCGTTCCACAATTTTCCCAGTCACAGCTCCTAACGAGGAGGTTGAAGCGCGCGTGCGGACAGCGGCAGCCGCCGCTCGTTAAAGGCGGCGTGCCGCCGATGAACTAAAGAAGCCGGCATTGGGTTGGTGCGCCGCGCTGGGTCTCGCGTTAACAGCCACCGCGTGACAGCCCTCGGGTCGTTATTGTGACAGAGTGCTGTCTCCCGGCACTCTGACAGGCCAGGTGACACTCTTTATTCCAATTGCGCTTTGTTCAATTTAAACATTTGCAACTTTATGATAACCTGACAGCTTTAATTTTGCAGTTCGGAAGTCTCACAATGAGGGAGGTTAACCCCCTCGATACCGCAGATATTGCGCGGGTTGTTATCATTACTCATTCATAATCTGTCATCGCGGGGAGGGCAGCAATCGCGCGGCGCCGATGGTGGCGGCAGCGGTGGTGGTGGTGTGTGTGTGTGCGTGGTTTTCTTGTGTGTTTAACGGTGCAATTTAAGGAAATAATTAATTATTTGTGTGTTTAGTTTAATAAGAGACGATGCATTATGCTAGGGGCCTGCAGTCATGTTGTCACGCTGAGATAAAATATCTGGCCCGTCATTAAAAAGATAAATGTTTAATTTGTTACGACATACGCGCGCGCGTTGCCTGTGCGCGTGTGTGGGGAGCGGGGGCGCAGTGGTTGGCACGCTGCGCTACGAACCTGGCCCACCTGAGTTCCATTCCCGCTCACGGCCAACACCAGTGACAATTATCTGAACCGGTCCTGGCCTCCCCTAGGTCGACTCAGCCTCAAATGAGTACCTGGTGCGATGTGTAAACATCGCTACTGGAGAGACAAAGGCGGCCAGGCATGGTGTTGGCTACCCCCACCCCCATGTGTGCCGTGCCGGCCTTCCTACGTGCTCGCTAATAGCACTTGCCCCAACAGTTTGTTAAATCTATACGGGAGAGCTTTGTCTTTGCGGGGAGCGGTGGCGCAGTGGTTAGCGCGCTGCACTACGAACCCAGTGACCCGAGTTTGATTCCGCACCTGCGATCATTTTGACCACAGCTGGCGACGTACGGTGTGAAAGAAGTTCAGCATACGTACATAACACAGACAACATATGCTTGTGCACATAAAGCTTTATGATGATATAGTTCAGCACCATTGACCATATCATCCGGAATGTGCTCAGCCTCGTCAGGCTTGGGAAGCTAAGCAAGGTCGAGCCTGGAGAGTGTTTGGATGGCCGACCACCACCACTGTGCATAACAGCTGCTATAGGCTTCGTGTTTGTTGCCGATACATTGCACAGTCACCGACCTGGACAAGTGATTAGTGACGCGACTCATTATTGTCACCAGCCTGCACGTAGAGATACTTTATTAGCTTTTTTGCAAGCACATTTAAACCCGCAAACCAGGTGATCTGCCCACGGAGAATCGAGAGTCAACTGCATTGTAATAGTGCATGGTGATCCAATTATAGATACCCCAGTGATTTATAATGTCCGTGGGCCCGTGCGGCGCGTGATTGGTTACAGGGGGGGCCCTCTCTGTGTTGGATGGAGCCGAGGAGGAACAGTCATGTGGCCCCCACATTCACCTGACATGGCCCCCCGACTGAGTGTTTACATGGAAGAACGCGCGTGCACGTGCGCGCGCGCATGTAAGCGTTGTGTGTGTGTGTGTGTTGGGAGCGGCAGCGTGGCAGTTAGAGTGCCGCGCTACGAACCCCGATGACCCGGGTTCGAATCCCGCTCGCAGCCAACACCGGTGACGAATGTCCGAACCGATGCTGGGCCCTCCCCTAAGTCGACTCGGACTTCGACGAGCTCCTGGTGTGATGTGGTTGTGTAAGCGCAGCACTGGGAAGACAAAGGTGGCCGGGCGTGATGTTGCCCACCCACCCCCTCGTGTGCCGTGCTGGGCATTCGTAGGTGCTCGTGAACGCCACTTTCCCCAACAGCCTCTCAAAGGCTACGTGGGGGGGGGGGGGGGGTCTTTGTCTCAGTACGCGACAAAAATCGCAAGATATCAATGACTCCGGCTTACGTATCATTGATTGCTGGAAGCAAATTACGCCTGCTGTGTAGGACGAAGTGTAGTGCCAGGAGAGAGGTGAACGATTTAATAAGTGCACTGAGGTTGTTGGGAGACGTGTAGCATAGACTGTGGGATTCTCTCAAACTTGGGCCCAATATATTTCGTCGGGTGTCTATAAATGGATCGTCTGTTGCTGCCGCTCGATCGCGTCGCAACACCGAGTTTTTTAATTATTAAAACAATAAATAGACCTGCAGTGTGGTGAGTGGGTGAGAGTGTTGTTGTGACCTGCAGTGTGGTGAGTGGGTGAGTGTGTTGTGACCTGCAGTGTGGTGAGTGGATGAGTGTGTTGTTGTGACCTGCAGTGTGGTGAGTGGGTGAGTGTGGTGATTGGGTGAGTGTTGTTGAGACCTGCAGTGTGGTGATTGGGTGAGTGTGTTGTGACCTGCAGTGTGGTGAGTGAGTGGGTGAGTGTGTTGTTGTGACATGCAGTGTGGTGAGTGGGTGAGTGAGTTGTTGTGACCTGCAGTGTGGTGAGTGAGTTGGTGTGTTGTTGTGACATGCAGTGTGGTGAGTGGGTGAGTGTGTTGTTGTGACCTGCAGTGTGGTGATTGGGTGAGTGTGTTGTGACCTGCAGTGTGGTGAGTGAGTGGGTGAGTGTGTTGTTGTGACATGCAGTGTGGCGAGTGGGTGAGTGTGTTGTTGTGACCTGCAGTGTGGTGAGTGGGTGAGTGTGTTGTTGTGACCTGCAGTGTGGTGAGTGGGTGAGTGAGTTGTTGTGACCTGCAGTGTGGTGAGTGAGTTGGTGTGTTGTTGTGACATGCAGTGTGGTGAGTGGGTGAGTGTGTTGTTGTGACCTGCAGTGTGGTGAGTGGGTGAGTGTGTTGTGACCTGCAGTGTGGTGAGTGGGTGAGTGTGTTGTTGTGACCTGCAGTGTGGTGAGTGAGTGAGTGTGTTGATGTGACCTGCAGTGTGGTGAGTGGGTGAGTGTGTTGTTGTGACCTGCAGTGTGGTGAGTGGGTGAGTGTGTTGTTGTGACCTGCAGTGTGGTGAGTGGGTGAGTGTGTTGTTGTGACCTGCAGTGTGGTGAGTGAGTGAGTGTGTTGATGTGACCTGCAGTGTGGTGAGTGAGTGAGTGTGTTGTTGTGACCTGCAGTGTGGTGAGTGGGTGAGTGTGTTGTTGTGACCTGCAGTGTGGTGAGTGAGTGTGTTGTTGTGACCTGCAGTGTGGTGGGTGAGTGTGTTGTTGTGACCTGCAGTGTGGTGAGTGGGTGAGTGTGTTGTTGTGACCTGCAGTGTGGTGAGTGAGTGAGTGTGTTGTTGTGACCTGCAGTGTGGTGAGTGGGTGAGTGTGTTGTTGTGACCTGCAGTGTGGTGGGTGAGTGAGTGAGTGTGTTGTTGTGACCTGCAGTGTGGTGAGTGAGTGAGTGTGATGTGACCTGCAGTGTGGTGAGTGGGTGAGTGTGTTGATGTGACCTGCAGTGTGGTGAGTGGGTGAGTGTGTTGTTGTGACCTGCAGTGTGGTGAGTGGGTGAGTGTGTTGTTGTGACCTGCAGTGTGGTGAGTGAGTGAGTGTGTTGTTGTGACCTGCAGTGTGGTGAGTGGGTGAGTGTGTTGTTGTGACCTGCAGTGTGGTGAGTGGGTGAGTGTGTTGTTGTGACCTGCAGTGTGGTGAGTGGGTGAGTGTTGTTGTGACCTGCAGTGTGGTGAGTGGGTGAGTGTGTTGTTGTGACCTGCAGTGTGGTGAGTGGGTGAGTGTGTTGTTGTGACCTGCAGTGTGGTGAGTGAGTGTGTTGTTGTGACCTGCAGTGTGGTGGGTGAGTGTGTTGTTGTGACCTGCAGTGTGGTGAGTGGGTGAGTGTGTTGTTGTGACCTGCAATGTGGTGAGTGAGTGAGTGTGTTGTTGTGACCTGCAGTGTGGTGAGTGGGTGAGTGTGTTGTTGTGACCTGCAGTGTGGTGAGTGGGTGAGTGTTGTTGTGACCTGCAGTGTGGTGAGTGGGTGAGTGTGTTGTTGTGACCTGCAGTGTGGTGAGTGGGTGAGTGTGTTGTTGTGACCTGCAGTGTGGTGAGTGTGTGAGTGTATTGATGTGACCTGCAGTGTGGTGAGGGGGTGAGTGTGTTGTTGTGACCTGCAGTGTGGTGAGTGGGTGAGTGTGTTGTTGTGACCTGCAGTGTGGTGAGTGGGTGAGTGTGTTGTTGTGACATGCAGTGTGGTGAGTGGGTGAGTGTGTTGTTGTGACCTGCAGTGTGGTGAGTGGGTGAGTGTGTTGTTGTGACCTGCAGTGTGGTGAGTGGGTGAGTGTGTTGTTGTGACCTGCAGTGTGGTGAGTGGTTGAGTGAGTTGTTGTGACCTGCAGTGTGGTGAGTGGGTGAGTGAGTTGTTGTGACCTGCAGTGTGGTGAGTGGGTGAGTGTGTTGTGACCTGCAGTGTGATGAGTGAGTGTGTTGTTATCTGGATCGTAGTGAGTGAGTGGGTGAGTGTGTCCTGAACTGCAGTGGGGTGATTGAGTGAGTGTTGTTGTCACTTGCAGTGTGGCGAGTGTTGTTGTGTGGTGAGTGACTGGGTGAGTGAGTGTTGTTTTGACCTGCAATGGTAAGTGAGTTTGGGTGGGTGAGTGAGTAGATGAGTGGTTGAGTGAGTAGATGAGTGGTTGAGTGTTTCTGTGGCCTGCAGTGTGGTGGCTGTGGCCTGCAGTATGGTGGTTGTGGCCTGCAGTGTGGTGGATGAAACGAAACAGTCAGTGTCTGGTAGAGCCTGAGTCCACAACATGAGAGGAGGTGGAGGAGGAATCTTGACTTAAATCTTTCGTGACTGCAGGAATTCATACTCTTTGGGTCTTTCGGTAAAGTCACGTGGAAAGGAAAATAAAAAAAAACCAAGACGATTGCTATCAAAATGTCGTGACTTTTGTATTATTGTTCTCTCTACGTGACTTTACCGAAAGACCCAAAGAGTAGGAGGAGGGATCGACCAGTGAAGTTCACGGGGAACAGTCCCCATCGCTGTAGCGGTAGAACAGTAACGAGAAGTCGACTGACCACCAGCGAGCAGGCGACTGCAGTGCTTAGAGAAGTGGGGGGGGGGGGGGGGGTGGGATCCTGGCTGCGTCGAGCTCACAGCTCGCTCCCTGCTCCCCACTTGCTCACAGCTCGCTCCCCTACTCGCCACACTCCTTCACAAACCCAGGTACCTGTTGACCAGGATCAAGTGCCGGCTGCATCTGCCAGCGAGTCGTGCATCCTCTCTCTTCCCTTCCTCGGGGCCTTGTCAGAAGCACTTCTGTAATTAGCTTAATTACTATGATTACAAGCGCTCGCGTGGTGGGTGTCTTCATTATGGTAATTGCCTTGTTCAGAGGAGGGCCATTTTGCATCTAATGGCTGTGGTCCGGCTACTTTAGGCTCTTTCCACCGCTACCCTCCCCGTCTTAAAAAAAAAAAAACCTTGATTTCCCAGGGCGTGATGTGTCTGAGCATCTGCGCGTACACTTTCAAATGAGGGTGGGGCCTGAAGAAAAGGCGGCATCGTCTCGTCGCGGTTGTGCTTGGTGTTTTCTTCAATATTCTGAATTGGCAACAAAAAAAAACCCCACCGCACACGCGCACGCGTCTGTCCCAGGGCTGAATGCCCATCCGATCCTCCGCGCGGTCAATTCGATAGATCCGGTAAATGCTTTATCGCAGCTCACTGCATTAGCGTACACTCTGGAAACGGCTAAGTGATAAAGCGCACTCAATACGGAAGCTCGCCCAATATTCCGCTCGCCAATTAAACCGCAAAAACCTCTCCATTGTTTTTTTTGTGCTCCGCGTATCGAGCGGCCGGAGTTGCTGTGATTTCGCGCGCGCCCCAGTGAATCACGCTTTGAGTGTAAACCAGTTTTACTCGACGACCCCGCTGTAAAATTACCGCAGCATAATTTACGGAAACAACATTGGACCGTAAGGTGTTTTTTTCTTCTACTTTCGTTTAAAATATAACGTGCGTGCGGGGCTCGCACTCGCGTGGTCTTTGATTGACTCTGCCTTATTCTTCTTCTTATTATTATAGCCTTGCGGTCGTGGTGGGGGTGGTTTCTTTCATTCTCTCTCTTCTATCTTTGAGCGGTGAAACGGGTGAAGGCAATTTACAGTTTTAACGGATGTTAAAAAAGGTGTGAAATCGGGGCCAAAATAACTTGCTGCGTGACACCGGCAGATGTTTGGAGCTGTGAAAATATGCACATTACTCCGCTAAAAATACTGCCTTGAGATCCTGATTAAAATCCCTCTCGCTTCACCCGGGGAAAAATTAAAAGGCTTGCTATTGGTCACGAGGCCGTAAGGAATTGTGTGGGTACAGTAGCTGCATTTGAGTCAAGAGTTCCGATGAATAGAAATAGATTAGTTCATTTATTTTCTCGAAATTATTGTGTTATATATATGTTTTCCAGCTGGGATTAAGCAAATTTTCAAATTTAAACATCACAGCCCGATTTTTCTTATTTTTAAAACGTTGCATTACGGGGTAATTCGGTGCTTAATCTGTTCCTGCGTTTCGCTCGGCTATACAGACAAACGCCGTCTCCGAGGCTGCGGCTGACGCACCCCCACGCAGAACCGGCGGCATTTCTTCGTTTCGTGCGAATACCTCGGCTACGATGTTCACCAAAAAAGATGTGTTCGTATCGCGCGCTCGTGAATTTTATAGCGGCAGTTTTCGGACGGTCACGCCAGCCGCTCTCGCTCTCTCTCCCGACGTCTCCGCCGCCTTCCTTCCAACCTCAGGATTTTGCATTTTCTCGGTCAGAGCTCTCGCCTCTCGTATCTTTTTCCTTTTACAATTTTTCTTCGTTCGTTCGTTCGTTCCGTCGTCTTCTCGGGGGTAAATAGGAGGCCGCAGGGAGGTTAGAATGTAATGCCACTGCACACTGGCCAGCATATTTCATTTGCACATGCGTGATGATATTTACCTGCCCGTGATGCATGTGCTTAGCAACTTATTAGGGACAGCATTAACGGTCTCCCCCCCACCCCCTGCCACGTGCCCTCCCCCCCTTGCCCCCACCCTCCCCCCCTTGCCACCACCCTCCCCACCACCACCACCGACACAGCAGGCGTAACGACTCTGCTGGCCCTACCGTTGCCGCCCTCCTGTCTCTCTTCTCTCATCTCGTGTTCAAGCACAAAGGGCACGTGCATTCCCCATATTTGTCATCACGGATGACTTTGAATTGATTCGCCCCCGTAAGGAAAACAAACAGTACCAGAAAATCCCACGTAAAAATTTTCATTATCGGCTGTCTCCCCGAACCTCCGTGTAAAAATTATTTTGTTTACTTATTTGTTGGTGGGGGGGGGGGGGTGTCGCCACTGTTGGGGGCGTGTGGAACCGCTGGTGTTTTTTGGAACGCGGTCGCGCTATTATAATGCGGCAAAGTGTAACGGCCCGTCAAGCAAAAAAACAATACGCCACCAAGAAAAAAAGTGTTACAAAAATAATACCCCCCCGCCCGTGCGCATCCACGCACGCGTGCACGCCCGCACGCACGCACACCCGCAACGTGACGTATTATTTCTTTTGCCCTTCAGATATTTAGTCATGTGGTTCTAAATCGATGACACTTACATTAGCTTTTAATTAAGGGCTTTGACAGAAAAAGGGAAGCGATGCTGCCTTGAAGAGTGTGCGAGATGGTGAAATTGTTCTCTCTTCCGGAATTAGCCGCGCTGCGTTTTTTCTTCTTCAATTCCACCCCCCACCGCCCCCACCCCCCCTTCTCCCCCCGCTTATGATATTGGGCTTGTACATCGCAACGCTCAGCGGAGCGGACGTGCCGCGATAAATGCGGATCTCACGCTGCGAAAAGCCCGCCGCGTTTGGGGCGGCGGCGCCACTCGCCTCCGAGGTTTCCGTGGTTCCAACCCCGGCAGGCCGCCCCGGTCATAACTGCGGCGTGCGCCATTAGCCGTGCAAATACGCCGCCGTCAGCTTCGCAGCAAGACCTTGCCCTCGTGACGTCATTCGAACAGAGCAGGGACATCCTGCGCACCGTCGTCCCGATATAAATTTTTGAAAATATCCGCCGGTTACTCAGTCGTCGTGAAGACCGTGCCTGCAAAACCACAACGACCGCCCCGACGATACCAAAGCCACTAAACGGTTACCGTCATTTAGACGGCGCCGTCGTCGTTTAAACTTTTTGTACATTCGTCGACGAAGGCTTGGACGCAAACAGTGAGCCAGACCAGCGGGGGGGGGGGGGGGGGGGTGATAAGTTTATAAATAACGCATCTCAAAAAGCACCGCGGAAAGATAAATTAAGTGTATCAGCCTTTGTGGGGCGTCCGTTGCCAGCTTCGAGTGCCGCACAAAGCAGTGCGGCGTTTGCGATGCCCTCCGAGTGGGGGGAGGGCGGGGGGGGGGGGCTGCAGGTTTTAGGGGTGGCACGAGAGGAGTGTGCGGAGGGTTGGAGCTATGATTGAACCTTGCCGCAATTTTCAAAATAAAATGACCGGAGGTTTGTGCTCCTTTTGAAGTCTGACAGCGCAGGTTTACCAATCATTGTTCTCATCTTGTCTGGAGGCAGAAATAAGGATTTCATTTTCTCCCAACGGGAATTGGAGAGGGAGGCATTTGCGGGTCGCCGTGTGGGGAACACATCAACGCCTATGAGTGGACGCGTTATTAATCGCCCAATTGTGGAGCGACCCTTGGCTGATTAATCTTGGGCGGCAGGCACCGCTCGCCGTGAGCCGAACACAATGCTCTTGAAACGGCTAAGGAGCAGTTCGTTGCGCGATGGACTTTTGAGCTCAATAATGTGCGCACCGCTGACGATGACAAACACGCGAGTTCTGGTCTGGAGGCCCGGCGGGGTGGGGGGCGGGGGCGGTGGGGGTTGTGGGAGGGGTACGAATTGCCTGCGCTGTCTCTCGGAGGCTTGACGACCAGAGCAATGGAAATTTACAGCGCGATCGCACCGGTCGCCGCCGCCCGTCCGCCAGCACGGGCGATGGGACGGGCGAGGCAAGGCAAAGGGACGCGGATCTGACGCCCGCCGCCACGGTCGCGACGCCGACGAGGTCGCGACGCCGACGAGGTCGCTCGTTCTGATGGCTCATTTATGGTGGCGGTGGTGGCACAAGTGGGCCCCCCGTGTGTTTCGCCAGCCCCTGAAGCGCTCGTCGCTTCCTGCCGTCGTGAGAATAAGCGTGGTGCGACGAGGCCGAGAGTCGGACAGCGCTAATGAAGGGGAGGGCGCGCTGAATAAAAATTAATGAATGAGAGGCGCTTTTTTTATTTTGTTTTAATATCCAGCGCCGTGACTGACGAGGAGCAGCTGATGAGAATCGGTGTCGGCACAGTCATCTATTCACCTTTCCGCGCGTGCACCCCTTCCCCCATCCCCACCACCACCTCCTCCTCCTCCACTGCTGCCCCCCGTGCTCTGTTTTCAATTCCGTCGGTAGTATTATTTATTTTTATTTTATTGCGTTGCCTTAAACACATCTCTGTTCTTTTATTACGCCATGCTTTACGCGCCCACCTCGGTTTATTTCTCTTAATCTGAAATAACTAAAGGTCGGGGAGAAATTCCCCCAGAACGAAGAGGCGCAATATTTCAGGCGCGCGTCGGAGCGAATGAAGGTGACGTGGTGATTTGTAACGGGGGGGGATACCATTTTACCCCAAATGAATGTCCTTGTTATAAACACTGAGAAAATCTATTATTAACTATTTGTCATGAATAATTCAGCGTGAGATACCGTTGTGCATTATCGGCGGCGGACATGTGTTTTAGCATTTTGGAAAAATTAGCGAATTGTGTACGCCGTACGTTTACGCTAATTAATTCGAAGCCTAATGGAGCTTCATTAAAACTTGGCCAATGGGTGAAGGAAGAAGCGAGCCTCTGTTTTACCATTTCACAGCTCTAATTGTCCGTAATTCTTTTTTCCTCTCTCTCCCGACTTCCGAATCTTAGAAACATTACTCAGCTTTGGGGTTTTTGAATCGGAATATAATTCTCATATTCAAGACAAAGCACCTTCATAAAAAAAAAGATGAGAACACCATAAAATGTGTCTCTGAAAAGAGATTGGGCAAATATACCCTTAGAAAAAAAATGGCTCAATATCAAAAAGTAATGGTTACGATTGTCAGAGCTCGTGAAAAGGGGCTGACGTGGAGAACTGCGGGAAAGTTTGTCGGCGCATGGCCAGAGGAGAAATAAAAAACGTCGGCACGCGGCCACCGCCTCTTTGCCAATAATTAGCGCGGACGCTTTGACAGCCGGGGCTTGATGTCTGTCGCCGCTTTGTTCAGTCGAAGGAACGTTTACGCCCGCCGCTCTGAGCAACAAATCCCGCTCGCCCGCCCGCCCGTGTCTTCGCACAACGGGCCCCGTGAAATCTCAGCCGGGATTCCCGTAACAAATGAAAATAAGCGGCGTCGGGGGCGGCTCCCGCGCCTTCGACGTGGTTTTCCACCGAGCCTGCGCGTAGGCGGCACGGCTGAGAGTCTCTCTCTCGAGAGAGACTCGAGAGAGAGAGACTTTCGTGTGACGGTCACCGGAGGGAGACAGGGGGCAGCCGCATTGGCTGCAAACGAGCTCTCGAGCGTCGACGTCGACACAACCCGGGGTAAAGAAAAATCACTCGCACGAATGGATGCCCTGGACGCTTTCCGACATTACGAGCCCCGCGACGAGGCGCGTGACGACGTCACCGGGAGGGAAGGCGAGATGCGCTCGTGATACGTGACGCGTGACACGTCGCGCGGGAAGTGATTCGTGCGTCGATAGACTTCCGTTCTCGTGCCGGTTTATTATCGTCAACTTTCAGGCCGTGCTTACATCAAATCGCCCGGTTTTCTCTTGCACGGAGAGGGGGGGGGGCGAGTCCCAGCAAGCAACACAGGTTCTCATTTCTCCAGCGTCATTCATTTTTTGATGGTTTTTTTTCACGAGACTTCATCATGCGTTGGCGGCACCGACGGACCGGCGAGGGGGCGAACGCGTTCCACGCCTTTTCACCCTTCGTTGGAAAGCGTTAAAAGGAGAAGACAAAAAAACCAGGAATGAGTAAAAAAAACGACGCTGCCAACATTCGCAGCGTCCGAAGCAAACGACGAGACGGGGAGGAAATTATCTGGCTTGCCGTCTGGTCGTGCGTTCGTTAGATACGTGGCTTAGGGAAGGTAATCGGAGGTGGGGTGGGGGTTTGTCAGGGGCCCAGCATGTAAAAAAAAACCGGCTGCAGATAACAGCACAAGATAAACAGGGTCAGAATGGATTTTGGCTTCCGTTTAGGGGCACGTGTAATGAAGCGAGCGGCGGAGAGATGAAATGCAATGATTGGAATTGATCCTACCAAGGTTTCAATTCTATCACCTTTCTCGCCACCCAGACAACCCCCCCGCCCCCCCCCCCTTCGCTGTGTGGCGACACACCGTACCTGTAACTGTGAACCGATGTAAGCCAAATCCTCACCGCACCACCACCGCGATGAGCACCGTCACTGCCACTGCCATCACCGCCACCATCACCACCACCGGCGTCGCTGCCAATTGCCACAGCCACCACCACCATCATCCGCGCCATAACAGGCCGCTGCCATCACCACCACCTGCGCCGCCAACGCGACCACCACCACAAACCGCCGCCGCCACCACCGCAGCCACAACATTCGTGGGGGGTCGGCACACGAAGTGGGGGAGGTGTGATATCGCCGCTCAAAACAAGACGAGCGTCGGTACGGAGTGGCAATCTGAATAGAGCCGGACCGTGTGAATCCGACGTTATTATGAATGGTGTGAATGTGTTCCCGTACAAACACGCGCGGCCATTTGTTGGAGCGCCGTGCCTAAAATAGCAAGTTTATGCGTGGCGGTGGTCGCCCATCCGAGCTCGAGCCAGACTCAAATCCTGCGTGGCTTCCTGGAGCTGAAGCGATTGAGGATATTGCATGTGATTTGGGTGGAGCTGTGGCGGAGTGATGAGTGCACTGCTCCTTGAACCCGGCTTTAAACATCAGAACTGGGGAGACAAAGGCGGCCGGGTGTGGTACTTACCACACTGACCCCCTCGTGCACCATGCCGGCCATCACAGGTGCCTGCTAGCAGCTGTTGACCCACAGTTCTGTACGCATACAGCGGGATGATTGTTGTCTTTGTATGTACGTGTAACAAACACAATTAATCCCTCGGAAAGGCTAAACAGAATATTAGGGCAAGTGCTGTTAGCGAGCACCTATGAAGGCAAGCACCGTACACGAGGAGTTGGGTGGCCAGCACCATGCATGGCTGACTTTGTCTAGCGAGTGGCGATGTTTCACGTAGCACCAGGAATTCATTTGAGGTTGAGTCAACCTAGGGGAAGCCCTGGACCCGTTAAGATTTTTGCCACCATTATCGAACGCAGATCGCCGGGTCCGTAGTATAGTGCGCCGACCACACCGTTCCCAATATGTACATTTTTTTTCACACACAGACAAATATCCCCCATAAAACCTTAACAGACTGTTGGAGCAAGTGCTGAAGGCTGGAACGGCACACGAGGGGGTGGGTGGCCAGCAAAACGCCCGGCCGCCTTTGTCTCCCCAGTGGCGATGTTTACACACCGCATCAGGTGCTCATTTGAGGCTGAGTCGACCTAGGGAGGGCCCAGGACTGGTTCATAAAATCGACACCTGTGTTGGCCGTGAGCGGGAATCGAACTCTGATCGCCGGATTTGTACCGCAGTGCGCAAACCGCGACACCACCGCTCACACGCACACACGTGTACACACACGTGTACACACACGTGTACACACACGTGTACACACACGTGTACACACACGTGTACACACACGCATGCACGCGTGGCACCCGATATCAAAAAGAGAACTAAAAAAAACACCTCCTTCAAAATGGGGAAACGATTAAACCTGTCCGTCAGCGGCGTGTTTGTTCGGGGAGGTATGTTGTTTTTACCGCTTTATTGAAATCAATTTCTATTAATTTTCCACCCCCCCCCCCCTGCGCTCGTGGCATAGCTGACAGGCGACGTATGGACAAACACGTCCTAATCTAATAACTGTCAGCCCCGTGACGCGTTACCCGAAGCGACAGTTTGTCGTCTTGCCTTGAGTTTTGTCGTTCGTTTTGGGGGCCTTCGTGATTTTGCGTCTCTGCCAGTATTTTCACCTTCCCCCCCACCTCACTCCACCCCCCTCCCCCAGCCCCTTGTCTTGGGCGTTTGTTGTCGAATATTTTGGTGGCCGTGTTGTCGAGAGAAGGCAGCTTGTCCGTAGCGATCTATTGGATTTATTTCCGCCCGGCGTTGTTGTTTTTTTTACGCATTACGACGGGCGCGATCGGGGTTACGCACGGACGCCTCGTAGGCACTTGTATAAATGATGTACCCGTCGTGTTAATTACTGTAATTATTCTTAAGCAAACCCAAACTAATGAATCCGCCTTGCCCGCACTGTAGAACAAAACTCTGAAACAATCATAATATTAATAACACTCTTATTAATCGACTGCGTTTAACGTTCAATCCTAAAAAACAACCGAAATCTACGTCTGATTCCGCACGCTCGGAATTCACACGGAGAGGCAGGAGGAGGAGATGTGTGCTGGAGACATCGCGTGGAGCTACGAGGGGCTGTCGGTGAGCACCTATGAAGGGAGATGCCCGGCTACTTTTGTCTCCCCAATACTGATGTTCCCGCACGGCACCGGGTACACATTTAAGCCCAAGTCGAATTGGGGAAGGCCCTGTTGCCCGTCGTGAGTGGGAATCGAACTCGGGTCCCTGGATTCGTAGCGTAGTGCAGCGTTCACCGCTTGCACTATCGCTCCCCCACCTGCACACAAAGGCAAGCACAACGATCCTCCGTGTAGCCTCAACGGACTGTGAAGGCCGCCGACATGGCACATGAGGGGGGATGGTGTGGCCCGTACCGCGCGTACGCACGCACGCTCGCACACACACACACACACGCACTTGCACGCCCGCACACGCGCATTCAAACACACACACACATGCGCGCGTGCGCCCGCATGCACGCACTCGCACACACTCACCGTGCAGCGTTACAACGCGAGCGGGAAGGTTGTTATTTTTTAGGACGTTTGCTCACGCGAATGAGGTGTCTTGCCGGCGAGATGGGAAGCGGTTCCCCTCAGCGAGCCGAAGATGGGGAGGAGGTGGGGACGGTGGAGGGGGTGGGGCAGCAGCGTTGCGGCGTGATGTTTGGGTAATTCGATGCGTGACAATGAGTGGCGGTGGCATTAGAAGGCATTTAACCAACGGAGCCACACTGCAGGATAGCGCGTGAAGGTTCCCCCCCCCCACGACGAGAGCGAATGCGCGGCGACGGCGGCGCTGGAATAACCTCGCAGCGCGCCGGATCGTTGACCTCGCGTGAACCCGCTCGGAGCCTCTTAACGCGAGCGAGTGAGCGAGCGAGGTTTTCCCTGCGTCTCTCTATCAGCGCTGCGAGCTCCGCGAACCGACAGACGAAGCCCAGATCGAGCTTCGGCGCAACGCGGGGGTCAATTTGCCGTCGCCCCCCCCCCCCCCCCCGCTGCCTCTCGATCGCTCGCTTTACATTCAGCGGCGTGCTTCACGCGCGTCGGTTTTTAACGTTTTCGGAAATAAACTCGCCGCTTGTATCGACCGACAATGGCGAGCAGGTGAGGGTGAAGGTGTCGACTTGCGATGCTCGCACCGTCGCCGCTAAGGAGTGCCTCCTGCTGCTGCTGCTGCGCGAGAGAGAGAGAGAGAGAGGGCCTACGCTTCCGCGCTCGCCAGATGTTCTGGACGGAGGTTGGAGTAACACAATACTTTCATTTTAATATTATTTTCATTTCATATTGCGCCATTCGTGCTAATAGCATCCCGCAACGCTGTCTGTTAATTCTATATAAGGACCAAATCCCATATGCAGCCACTACCAAGCAAGTGAAAACTCTACTCCCAGGTAAAAATAAAATAATTAACAAACAAATTAAGAAATGCCACCAAGACACAATGTGCCCCGCCACACCAGGCCTGCTGACCAACTGGCCGTGACGAACCCGATTCACTACTGCCCGGTGGACACGGGCGTGGGGGGGCGTTGTTTCAACTGTCACGCCGGGAAATCGAATCGATCCCACACGGCGAGCCCTGGATTGCAATCCCAGTGTGGCTTCACCATTACAGCCCAGCGGCTTCCCGTGGCGTAATGGATGCTAATAGGGCGCTCGCCGTATCGGCTTTGGCAGCCGTACGGCACAGTCGAGCCCCCCGTTAACAAAGTGCCGTTAGGATTGCAGCGGTGCGTGGGAATAAAAGTTGAATTGGCGTGAAGCAGAATAATTAGACCGACGGGATGGCACGCGAAACGTGGGACTTTTGCGGGCAAGCGGCGGTGCTTTCAGACGGCACAACGGCGTTTGGCAGGAAGGCGAACGTTGCGGTTTAATTCCAGTGGTTTTTAAAGATGGTGTCGCATTGGTCGGCGACCTTTACCGTCGCGCCAAATAGTATTGTGTTGCGGATTCGTCAAAATAAATCTTTTTTGGAGCTCGGCAACTTAGAGATCCAGCCAGATTTCTGTCGGGCAGGACCCTATTGTAGCACCTGACAGAGCCATCGTGACGGGCCGATTATTTTTTATTACAACCTCGTTCAGCAGCAATCGGAGAAGGCTCCGTTTCACTCAACTAACGTCGGGCAACTTCTTAATATGTTGTGAAACGATAACAAATCGGCCCGATAAATATTTGGGCACCGCCCGCGTGACAGTTTTCATTTGTTTGGCCGTCTTGCGACGGTGGAGGGTCTTGCGAAGTAGGCCGGATCATCACATGGTGACCTAACACAAGCATCTATTTCGCATCGTACCTTTGGCCGCGAAGATCTTCGCGAGCTCAGCTGCGCGACTCGGCTGTGTCGCAACTCGAGTGAATCGCTTTCACGTTGGACGTCTCTGCAACCGGTAGCGAGCGGTTGACCACGATGCCCGTAGCATCTGTTATGCACGGTTGTCGTCCAGCCAAGGCACCGTCCAGGCCCAACCCTTGCGTGTCTTGCGACGTCTGATGATGATGTAGTGTGCTCTAACCACTGCACTGTCGCTCCCGACATCACTTGATTAATAATCACGCGTTCATAATCGCAAATCCCCCCCCCCCCGCCGCCCCCCCTCTGTACATCGTGCCATTAGCGAGCTCGTTTATACGCGGAGCTCATGCCTTATTTATGCACCGTCGCTAGCGGGATGACACTCACGTCTTCTCTTCAACAGTTAACTTTGGAATCCAAGTGCATGCCAAAATGCTAATGGTGACAGGTAAAAAAAGGCTGATCTGCAATGAAGGCTGTTTTCAAAGGTTGTAATTAACGTAAGCAGTTTGTCGCCTGGGGAGCAGTGGCGTAGTGGTGAGCGCACTGCGCTATGGACCCAACCACCCTAATTCGATTTTTGCCCATGACCAGTAGGTGGGAGAGTGCATGTAGAGGGGAGAGGTAGGAGAGTGCGTGGAGCGGAGTAGAGTGAGATTGGAGGGGAGAGGTAGGAGAGTGCGTGGAGGGGAGTGGAGTGAGATGAGAGGGGAGAGGCAGGAGAGCGCGTGGAGGGGAGTAGATTGAGATGAGAGGGGAGAGGTAGGAGAGTGCGTGGAGTGTAGTAGAGTGATATGAGAGGGAAGTAGGAGAGTAGGGAGGGGATAGAGTGAGTGATGAGGGGAGAGGCAGGAAGCGTCGTGGAGGGGAGTAGAGTGGATGAGAGGAAGAGGTAGTAGAGTAGTGAGGGGAGAGAGTGAGATGAAGGGGAGAGTCAGTAAGTGCGTGTAGTGGAGTAGAAGTTAGATTATAGGGAAGAGGTAGGAGAGAACGTGGAGGGGAGTAGAGTGAGATGAGAGGGGAGAGGCAGGAAGCGCGTGGATGATAGTAAGTGAGATTAGGGGAGGGCAGTAGATGTTAGGGGAGTAGAGGAAGAAGGGAAGAGGTAGGATAGTACGTGGAGGGGAGTAGAGTGAGATGATAGGAGAGGCAGGAGAGCGCGTTTGGAGGTGATAGAGTGATATGAGAGGGAAAGAGTAGGATAGTACGGAGGGGAGAGAGTGACTGATGAGAGGGGAGAGGCAGTAGAGTGCGTGGAGGAGAGTAGAGTGAGATGAGAGGGGGGAGAGGTAGGCAGGGGTGAGTCCAAACAGGATTTTGAAGATGGTGAGTGCGATCTTGTTGTTAATCTGGGACTGCATCGGGAGCCGCTGACGGGGTCTGAGGATCGAGGTGACGTGGTCTCGCTCACAGCCACGTAGCGAGCAGTCTTGCGGTGGCGGCGGTGGCGGCGGCTTACTGGATTATTATGTTCTAGGAGAGGTGAGGGACCTGGGGGAGTCGAGAGGAGAGAGGGTTGCGGGAAGTCTCGGGCGCGCAACGCCATTTCGAATATGGAGCAGCTGGCTGCGAGAACCCGGCCAAGGGACAGGGGCCGGGATTAGGACTTAATTACGTGGCCGGACCACTCTAGCCGCGGGCCGCCGTGATCGCAGGGCATCGAATCGGATCTTTAAACAATCCGTGACGGGGAAAACTTTTGGATTAGCCCCGTTCTTGGATCATCGGCAACCGGTTTCCGTCGTCGACGCCGCGGTTCCGTTGTCGTCGTCGTGGCGCGGCGAGGTTTTGTACGCAAGAGAGCGACGATGACGCGCGGAATTTAGGGGGGGAGGGGGTGGGTGCGTCAGCCGTTGAGCAAAAGCAAGCGGCGGGGACCCAGCAGGAGATTTGATGCATCACAGCACCATGAGAGATGGCGATGGTCAAAGTAGGCCTTCGTGCAGCAGTGGATCGTTCATGGCTGATTGATATAATTTTGGTGACATGTGATTGTTTGACCTTACCTCAGGAGGAGTGGTAGTGCAGTGGTGAGCGCACTGCACCGTGAGCCCGCTGACCTTAATTGTTAATTGCCATCCACGGCTATCGTCAAGTTGCAAGCAATATCTGAAACCCAGTCCTGGCACCCCCTCTCCCCCCCTTTGCCTTCCCCAATCCACACCGATACACACGGTGAAAGTATGGTCACACGACTCGCACGACCGACACGGCTTTGGGTGGCTGGTGGGTGGGGGGCTCGAGGCCTTCATCCAGCAGTGGAGAGACGAAGGCCTCTACCTAGCAAGTACGCGTTCTGTATGGAGTCGGGGCCGCGAGCTCTCGGTCGGCCGCTGCCGCTCTCAGAGGCCGGCGCGGCGATCTTCAAACCGCCGGCACTTCACGGCCGAGGGGCGCGCTCGTGTCGGGCGAATCGCGTTATCGGAAATAACGTCACGCAAAATATAACGGGCTGCGGCACAGATCGAGTGGCCGGCTCGGTCGGTGGCAAAGTGAGGAGAGGGGTGGGGGGGGTTGGGGGGGGGGTGGGCGATCGTTCAGCGAGGAAAATCGCACTCTTTGCGGCGCCGACGCTTTACGTGCGCGCGTCGGCGCGGTAACACGTGTAGGTCAACCGGCCCCGGCCTGCTTGATGCGTGTTTATAGTTTTTGACATGCTCCGCTGCCCGTGGTATTGGTCGTGGACCGCTGCACAGGGATGAGAAAGCGGTCTCCCTCACCTGTTAATAATACCTGCGGTTTTATTTCCTTCCAGCTGTCTCGGACTCAAAGTGATTTCCTGCTTAAATGATCAGCGAGGCGGTGCCGATGTCTACCTGTGATCAGCCCCGCCGAGCCGGCAGTGGAGATTCTGCTTTCCCATGTCAGGGGCGAGTCCTGTCCGGAGCACAGCCGCAGTTGACTTACCCCACAAAGCGGTCATCGTTTTGTCACCCCAGGGGAAAGATGGAGCGAGTCCCCACCCGGAAACGGGATTTGAACTTGCAAAGATCGTCCCAGTATTACGTCGTGTTTCTCTACGATGGACTTAGCCCGTAAAAGAACAGCTAAGCTGATCAATGCTCTGCCCAAACCGTGGAGATTAAAATCAGTCTTTAAAAGTTTTCTCCTCGGTGCTTGTTCACTCTGGCGGCTGAGGCCCCTGCCGATGACGTTCGTGGCGGCGTTATTCCAACACCTACCCAGGGGCATCGCGACGACAATAACCGTTTCCAAAATAAAGTTATGTTGGGGTTTAGATGGCATGAATATAAATGTGTCGTTAACCCGCCACCACCCGGATAATATACCGGTCGCCAAAGCCTCCGTGTGAAAATAATTTCCAAATTTCACGCCTTGCTCTGGCGACCCCGACGTTGGGACTTGAAGCCGAGTATGCTCGGATTCTCCTTGCGAGCGCCAGCACGCCGACGGCACTCGCCTGCCGCCCGGGGCGGGTCACGGTTTAGCACCACGCCGATCGCACGCCGTCGTGATCCCGTCCACCGGCGATGCGGAATCTTGAAGCGCCGCGCGCGTCGCCCCGAGGCATATTTCTCTCTCCATCTCTCTCTCGTGTGGTCGCGTCGCTGTCGTCGCTGGCCCCGGCTAAGGCCACCGATGCCCATGTGTTGACACAAAACCCCCGAACAAAGAGAGAAAGGAGGGTCGGGAGGGGGGGCGGCTACTGCCGTGGATATTTTTCTCTTCTCCCCCCGTCATGCGGTTAAACCGGCGATGTCAGAGAGAGGCACCGGCTTAGTGACACTGCCCTGGATTTAGTTCCCTAAGCCACCTTGCCACTTTCATATACATAAATTTTTAACCGGGCTTTCACTAGTCAATTTTATTTTGGCACAGGCTGTATTCTTTAGGCTCTCGTTACAGCCGACGAAATGGGATAATCTCTTGCATTTATATATATATTTATATTTTGCAATTCTCACTCCCAGCTCCGCTGGCTAATCCGAACGAGGTGCGGCACCGTGCAGATATTTACGCGGTCGTATAAACAGCCTTAAACTTGCCTCGTTGCACACGCCCATCCCTTAACCTTTTCCGTTCTGACGAGGAATGATTACCAAGCCCCCCCCCCCCCCTAACCCCACCCTGCACTAGTCGCCTTGCCAGTGCGGAAGAGTAGACCAAAATACACCGAGCCTTCCTGTCGCTGGAGGCCCTTCCGCCAGCAGTGGTGTCAGCGAGCACTTGCAGGGCTGCATCTTTGACTGGCCAGGTGGCTCAGCGTTTGAGTGGGCGGCTCGGCGATTGAGTGGGCGGCTCGCAATGCGAAGGTTACGGGTTCAAGTTCTGGCTGGGGGTTGACTCGGCCCATCGTCGCTGCGAGACAAACAACGCGGGGAAGTCGGCCGTGCTCGTTGAACGCAATAGACTCGCCACCGCCACGGTGAAGTGAGACCCGCTCAGGACGGTGACATCCGGCGATGTACGTGCGACCGCGTGTCCAGGCTGATGGGCAGCATGAAGATCTCGAACCACCACCGCTCGGAGCACCTCCTGGACGTGGAGACGGCCGTGATGGGCTACACGACGCGCCGCAGCCTCAAGGGCTGCCTGCCGCTCACCTTCTGCACGCGCACCGCCCTCAGCCAGTACCTGGACATGTCGGACCACGGGGGTCTCCACAAGAACGAGGTCTTCTACCCGTCCGCAGTGCGGGTGAGTGCGTGCGTGGGTGCGCGCGTGGTGCATCTGCCAGTCGTCTCAAGTTAGCCAAACCCATGGCATATGGGTCTGTTCCGTGACGTCCTGCCAGCGGGCCTTCGACACCTGACCTGGCATAAGCACCGTGTTGGCGTCACTGCCACTTAGTGGCGAACAGCGGTTGT
Source organism: Lethenteron reissneri (assembly GCF_015708825.2). Taxonomy (NCBI): domain Eukaryota; kingdom Metazoa; phylum Chordata; class Hyperoartia; order Petromyzontiformes; family Petromyzontidae; genus Lethenteron; species Lethenteron reissneri. The sequence continues at coordinate 1,687,948 of NC_083815.1, read as the reverse complement.
TGTTGCGTGTGTGCGTGTGTGCGTGCGTGTGCGTGTGTGTGTGTGAGCGGTGGCGCAGCGGTAAGTGCGCTGCGCTACGAAACCGGCGACCCGAGTTCGATTCCCGCTCCTGGCCGCGCCGACGAAGGAGTGGGTTGCGTCATGGTTTCTTTTTCATCGTCATCATCGTCATCATCGTCATCATCGTCATCATCGTCATCATCGTCATCATCATCGTCATCGTAAATCATCAGCCGTGATCACTCCCCAAGCCGCCGCCTCCACATCTCATGATCCTGCGATGCAGCAAACGTATCCAGCACCCGCACACGGACCGATTTCATCGCTCCATCTCTCCAAGTGTACGCCCTGGCTGATGCGTTAAAATCCTCGGCAGCCACTCCGTTATCATAAAAAAAAAATAGACGATGATAACAGTGTGGATCATCTCTCTTTGGGAGCTGGGCCTCCAGCTCGAGCCACCGTTGCCGAATCACCGGCGCGTTGCTCGGGGGGTGGGAAATTAAAACCCTTAAATGCGACGACGTGCGGCGGTGGATGAGTGAGTGAGTGACTGCTGCTTTCAATTCCAATCCATCTCCGCGTGCGCCCGCGCGCTCGCGGAGATTAACAAACGGATGGGATGTAGGTCACAGCGATACGGTTGAAGAAATAAAAATAAAATCAAGCGATTACGTTTTTCCTCCTTTTTAAAGGCTACTTATCTGCCATTGCACTCTCAGGGTGTTTAACTTACCGGTATTATTTAACGATTGCGCTGGGGAGTCGGGATTTTTTATTTTATTTTTTGTTCCTCTACTCGCATTACGTAACGCCGGTCCATGTTCCTTCAGAATCACGTTCAGAATCTTTACTTAGACTGGAACAGGAGGAGAAATCCGATGAGCTATGAAGCTCTTTTTCAACGATGTCCAGTTGGGGCATGGGGTCGGCCAGTTACATCAACAAAGAAATAAACACGAACAACGATATGAGAAGAGCAAGATAGAGAAAAGGTAAGCAAGTCAATATAAATAATTTTATAAATATCTATAAATAAAGTACAGAAGTACAAATGATCAATTTGTGCCGATTTGTCAACACCAAATGCAAGCTTTGTCAAGGCAGAAAAACAACAACAGTCCCAAAGAAAGACAACAACACATGGTATTCCAATTACATTGCACGTAAAAAAATCGATATCATCATGTTCATTTGTATTGGGAGTGGAGCGTTGGTGCAGTGGTTTGCCCACCTTGTCGGCCAACCCGGCAGCTTGGGCTCGATTTGCGGGGTACTGCTACGACTGTAACGGTGATGGCGCTACGACTATGACGTTGATGACCGGTCTAAACCGGTCATGTCCCCCCCCACTTCTTCACCAAGCCGTGTAGTTTCGACGTTGATGAGCACCATGACCCTCCAGCGCATACGTCAGCCATCAGCAAGAGCTCGGATCTCAAGCCCTCACTATATTTTTTCGCGTATGGAAGCAGCGTGGTGTTCAGGAGCACAAGATGCCGATGTTGTGGTCTGCTGGCCACGACAGAGAGTTTGTGTAGTTTTGTAATTATCCATTGAAGGAGCCCAGGCTACAGTTGTGCACGATATGGTCTACAGTTTGGGCTGCACGCCCACAAGCGCACTGCTGTGGCTTGTCTTTAATGTCTCTCGTTGTATTTCTTACGTCTCTTTATTTATCTGGATGGGTCTCTATGGCTCTATTTGTATGATCCATGATTCGGGTTGCATGGACTCGATCGCACTACTTCGACGACTGTGACTGTCTTCAATGTTTCACGTAGCTCTTTCCTGCTCGCGATGGCTCGTTACCAACGCCCCACAATGCCGTTTGTGATCTCCAGTGAAGCGTCGCACGGAATTGTCGCGTTTTTTTTCACGACCCGCCTGCGTAAAGAAAAGCAAAACCATTTGACGCGTTGGGTGGTGAAGTATGGTCAAACAACCCTCAACACGAGGGGGGGGGGTGACCTTTCTACAGCAGTGATGTGGCAAAGAAGACCGATAATGATAATCATCGTTATTACCGTAGTAATTAAAAAGCACTCGTCGCTGCTGTTTGCCGTCATTACTCACAATACTGGATGCATATTTTCACGCACACTTCGTTCGTGCTCTGCGATGTTTAATATTCTGAGACCCGTTTATTTTTAACAATTCAACTCTTGAAACAGATTGTTTATTTTATTTACATCTATATAACGATTCGAACAAAAACCTCGCCTTTTCTGTTGCATCTCATTGTTAATTAAGCCGTTTGGCGCTTTGTTCATTTTCAGTTACAAATGTGATTAATTATTTGGTATGCTTGTGCGTATACGGCGGTATTAAATAATAATAATAATGCACTTTATTCAAACTTACACGCCCAAATGTATTTTAATTAACCGGGTAACATCCTATTAGGCTGTAATGTGAAAGGTGGCTGTGTGATGCAGGGGGCGCGTGAGGAGCCGCAGTGGTTGAGATCCTGCCTTCAAATCCTCGTTTCTGCCACGCCAACATTTCGGGTTTTAAGTCCAGGGTGCTTAGAATAATGTTAACACTTCTGAGAATTTGCAACAAGCCCTCCAGGCTCTGGAGACCACCTGGAGAAGATTCCAGGTGCGCGTTGACAATGATGGCGAACAAGTGGAGACTCTTTCTGAAGCTATTGACGTACATTTGTTATCATGTTACAGTGTATTATCCGTTCTTTTTCCATTAAAAACGATAGTCCCATATAAGTCGTAACATTTTTTGAAGTATAAAATAATGCATTAACCTGCTATGCAGAAGGGCTATTGCCCGAAACGTCACCGATCATCCATATTTTTCACATATACTCTACTGTAATGAGTCAAGAATATCTGTGTCCCGCAAAGTGACGTCACTCCACATCGAACAGCCCCCCTCATTAATAATCATGAGGAGGTGACGTCTTCCAAATGGACACCCCCCCAGACATTAATATTAATTAGCGGGTGACGTCACTCCACATGGGGGGGGGGCGAGGCGCCTCCTCCCCCCTCCTCAGCGTCAACTTACAACCCTCTCTACGCGTCACGTAATCTCCGTAACGCTATTGAGACATAGAAGTAAATAGGACGTCATGATGAACAAGGGATTATAACATTTAAATGAAATAGGTGTGTGTCACCGCAGCCTTACTAATTGCACACGCATTGATGCAATGAAGATCACGTCAAGGTCTGCTTTTCGCTTGCGAGTTTCAGATTTACTGCAATACACCCGTCCTTGGACGGGCAAAAGGCGAGTCTTAATATATATATTTTTAAAGACACCAAGGTGTCGCTGGTGAATGTGTTGAGTATCAGGCGGTTCAGTGAGGGTCTCGAGTCGATGATCTCAGCGCGTTGGTAATCATGGCCGCACGAACAAACCATCGTAAAGATGTGGATTTACACCGCTTATTTCAGTGTAGATAAAATAAGAAGAAACAACACGTTGGTTTTGCCGTGTGATGAACACTCTAATTGGTGAAAGTGACTTGCAGAGTATACGTAACGTTATCTAACGCACCGTTTTCTGACACGGGGTGATGCACTGCTTACTGTGAGCGTTCCAAAGGCTCGGTAGAAATATAAATTGTAGGAAAATGTAAATTATAAAAGAAACATCGTCAGCCATGATCAATACACTGCTGGAAGAAAGCTTCCCCAAGCCGTGACCGTAGTTCATCTGAGACCTGCAAACGAGCTGCATTAAAACAAAACGGTGCCAGGAGAGCAACAAACGCCGCCGTCGCTTCTCCGAGCGTAAGCGAGAGAAAGCTGACTGTGTCGCCTGTTCTTTCAAGGGGGGATCCCGATGAACCGCGATACTCGTCGCCGCACCACGCCAACTGCTGCACCATCGGCCCACTACGACGCCAGCGCGGCGATTGCCGCCGCCTCCTCTTGTGAAGCGCCGCGGCGGACGGCGTCGTCGTCGGCAACGCGCGGCGACGGCGGGAAGAGCACGGCAGCGTCGGCAGCGTCGGCAGCGCGCTCCGCCTCCCCGTCGGACGTGCCGACCGCACGGGGCGCCCAGCCGCCGTCGCCCGCCCCGCCGTGCCCACGCGGAGCGTCGCGACGGCGCGGTGCCCGCGGATGATAATCGTTCGCGTGGCATCGGTCGTAGCTCGGTGCCGCATCGCCCCCCTCACCGATCCGGCGTGGATCCTTTGCCGTGGCGGGAGAGCGGTGGCGGCTGTGATGTCGTTCGTTGCACCGATTTACACGGAGCGTTACCTCCAGCGCGTTTGATTCAGAGGGAAGGAACGTTTAAGTGCAACTTAATAATTAAGCGGGGGCCAGCAAGTTCATCACTGGGCAGACCTTTAGATAAAAATGCATGCGGCGCTGACGCAAACCCCCCCCTCCACCGCCCCTTCCCCCCCCATCCCCCAGCCCTCACCGTTCGTTGCCACGGGGCTCTGTTCACCTATTGTGTGGAGGCGGGTTTATTTATAATCGCCAGGGTGACACCGTTGGGAAGCGGAGTCCACCGCCGCAAATACCACCGCTGATTTATCTTACGGGGACAGGCAGCACTCGCCACGTACAGCCGTGCCGGTTGGCAAATTAAAGAAATCTAATTCTCTCCGCAAAAAAATACAACCCCCCCCCCCCCCCCCCCCCCCCCCCCCGCAAGAAATAAATAAATAAAAACCGTGCAAACTTTACCACAAGGGACCGTGCCTATTTCGCTCGGAGGTAACATCTTGCAAATACCAGTTGGGCCATAGGGAGAGGCAGAGGAATATGTTAATTCTGATTTTGTTTCCCCCTGGCTGTTTACGTGGCACGATGCCATGCTGTCAAGGAAGCTTTGCCGAGAGAGGATGTTCTCTGCAGCAGCGGAGCACTTGCCGTCGTTTTCTGGCGTCGAGACGTAAAAAAAAATATTTTATTTCGTGGAGGAGAACGCCGAATTAAAACGTACTGTGCGCCGGCCGCCGGAAAATTAAGCCGCTATCCATCAGCTCGCGTTTACTTCCGTTAAGTGTTATGTTGGAGACAGAATTGAGCTGTCATTTTGGTAAATATGTATTTTTTTATATATGTGTGTGTGTGCATGCAGTAGGACGGCTGTAAAAGTCAAGGGATGGGATATTAAAAAGCATAAACGGAGCCTCATTAACTCAGTTTATATCTCTATATATTTACTCTCACCATATTTTTTATTTTATTATGTTATACATTTAATTATTACCCCACCGCTAGCGTGGCCCCGGTTATATTCAAGAATTAGTTCCCACTTGTCTTGTCGCCGCAGCCTCGCTGGGATTTTCACATCCTTTCGTCCGTGTTTGTAGATAAGCGATAGGCAACGGATTGCACGTCCGTGCGTTGAACGCACCGTACGTAGCCTACCGTGCTAACCGGAGGTGCGGGGGGGAAGGAGTCGCCTCATCGGTAGGAGCGAGGATGTGAGCGGATGGCATCGCTCCGTCTCCGCGCTGGACGTGCTTTCTCTCTCTCGGGCACATTCTCCCCTCTTTTGGCGGCTACCGTTGTGTCGTGAGTGTCAACGCCTGGTCCCATCATCCCTTACCTGGGACGACGATTCTCAACACCTGTATTCCCAATGTCGATTATTTTTTCTCACACACACACATAGCTTGGCTCTCGCAGTGCTAAGTGGTATTGTCAGCCTGCGTTACATTTAAATGTCTGTATTACAGTAAGCGGTTTGTCGGCTGCTAATATTAACATGGATTTTAATAATACATGGGTGGCATTTGGGTTGAAATTTCCCTTGTAAGTAAATTAATAAAAATGCAACTTAAAATAATTTTAACTTATCGGTCAATCCCCACTGCTGCTTGATGGCATGCTGATGTCGTGCCCCGTTGTCGGGGCTGTGTTTGACCATATTGCGCCACGCTGAATCAAGACCGCTGTGGTTGCCGCTCGCCGCCGATGTCAGCCGTGGCTGGGAATCAAAATTAGATCTCCAGACGTCATCAGCATAGCGCTCAAACCGTTGCATCACGACTGCTCCATCTGGATTGTGGGATCGATAATTTGAAAACGATTGATGACAATAGTTTGGGTATAACACATCAGCTCATGATAATCCATCGAGAAGCAAAAAACCTTCTTTTGCAGACGCATGTTTTATTCCCGTTTCGCAAAACGAGCACGCAAGTGGGCGGGTGGCCAACATCTCGCCCGGCCGCCTTTGTCTCCCCGGTTGCTGATGTTCACACACCGCATCGCACCAGCTACTCGTTTCAGGCAGAGTCGACCTAGGAGAGGCCCATGACTGGTTGAGCTATTTGTCACAGATGTAGTGCTGCGAACGGGAATCGAACTCGGGATGGCGGGTTCACAGAGCAAGTGCCGACCGCTTGTGGCCCGCTTCCCCCCCTCCATCCCCACCCTGTCCTCCCCCTGGTCACCCCTACCGTTCGCGAACGGGGTTAAGGGTTAACAAAATAAATCTCCGGGTAATTTGAGCGGCGGCGGCGGCGGCGGCGACGGCAATGACAAGTTTGCTCCGAGTGGCACGGTCGTAATGCGGAGCAGCACAACAAAAGAGAACGGTGTGTGCTCTGCGCCGAGTGCCGAGAGGAATTTCTGCCAATCACTCTTACGCGCATGCCCGCGCGCCCGTGCTCGCGCAGCCTCCGCATTAGCTTCCCGATCGGGGATTTGCCCCGAACAGCGGTGGCGTCGCCGACGGAAGTGCGATCCGAACAGTTGCAGATGGTGACGCCTGTAGGAACGGGTGATTAATCACGGCGCATTATGATTCCCAGCTCCCAAGTGGATCTGCGATTTAAAAATAAATATATATTATTGCTGCTGTTGCTGCCGCTGCTGCCGCCGCGTGCTACATTTGATAAATCTTGCTCCACTTGCTCGCTCTCCGCATCTCCGTAGCGTAATCTATTAAGTTTTTTGCCGAACGCGCTCATTGCTCGGCGTTCGCTGGCTGTCGGCCTGTGTAATTTGCGGGAAATATGTGAGAGAGTATATAATATGTACAAACAAATGATGTATTTGCAGTTGTTGGAGTTTGGTAGGGTTTGTGGCTTGTTCTGACGTTTTTTGCATGAATCATCATTAGGACTCGAGAACACTTACGCCCCAACACTAACGTTGCGTTCAGCAGCTTTAATTGGGCGTAGCATGCACTCGCGACTCGCTCCATGCGTGTAAATAATATAAATGTTAGCGACGCATCGATTCGTCAATTACGATCGTTAATCAGGCGCGCTAATTGTCCGTGTGAGATAGCCAATCGTTTCCAATATCTACAAATACATTCGGCGCTGCGACGGCGGTGTGGCGGTCAGGGCACCGCACTCGGGAGGTCAGAGGTCGCCGGTTCGATCCGCCCGCACGGCAATTGGAACCTCGTGCAAATTAGTTACGTTCTTAAATCCTCTTCACTGCCTCCGTCTGTCTGTCTGTCCGTCTGTCCGTCCCAGCGGTATAAATGTTCACGCCGCGGTTAGTCGTTTGGCGGGTCGCGCGTGGTGGGGTGAAGTGTGGGTACTCCCTCCGTCTCTTCCAAGACATATTGCCAGTGTGGTAGAGTGAGCCGAAGTCTGCAGGTCTGCAGATCTGCACCGGTCACCGCTTCGTTTCGGCTCGGTGCGGGTGAACGAAACGTTACGGAACGAGATTCTCAAGAAAATAACAAAAAAAAAACGCACGTAAAAAACGGTGCAAACGAGATGTCGCGAAACGAGCGAGAGAATTGACTCTGTCATCGAATTGCTCACCCCTGAATTGTGACAATTGATCAAATTGCTGGGTGGGTGGGTGGGGCGTACTGGGGCGTGGGAGGGGGTGGCCAGAGGGTGGAGGGGGTCGCGATTGAACTGCTACACGCCTACTATCGAAGTTCGAAATGTCTCCTGTCCGGTTTGGAATAATTGCGTAAAACCAAGCTGTGAGGGCCGATCATGTGCATCTCGCATTGGGGGGGGGGGGCGGGGGAGCAATAGCGACTTGAGGCAAGGGGGGACATGGCTTTGCTTGCTTTGACAGCTGGCCACTGGGGGGTTATTTAATTGTGCCTGAGCCCGGAGAGCTCGCATCGCTTCTGTAGGTGACCGAGACAAAGGCGCAGCCCCTGCAATGTCTTGCGCACGCCAATGCTGGAGGAAAGTGGCCTGCACTCGTGGATACTTTTTTGGCCAATTAATTGACGCAGCCTTTACCCCACCACACGGCACCTGCCGGCGGTGTTGGAGGGGCGGGGGGACGTGGGGGAGATGGAATCGAACCGGCAACCTCGGCAGTCCAGTGCGCTGACCGTTCCACCACTGTGGCAGCATCCACGTCTTGTATAACGGCACACAGTTATTGCTTTGTTGCGTAGCGAAATACCAGGTGTGGTATTGAACCCTATCGTGTCACTTGTGCTCTTTAATTAGCTTCTAGCGTGCAGCACTTTCGTTTGAATCTTGGCAGTGATTATATTTCTGTGGGCTCTGCGATGCAGCGCGGCTGTAATGGGAAGTTCTCCCACGTTTTTGGCGTTTTGTTTTGCTCGCGTTTCAAAAGGGAAAAAAGTTTCTGCTTGGCAAATTTTCCGTTAATTTGGCCAGTGCACGGAAGAACAGGAAAAAAAGTATTTGAGTGAAAAATGTACGTCCGGTTTTATTTATTTTTTCTTTCACTTAAGCGAAAACACGCGGCGTTGACAGCAACTGTTGGGACAGCAGTACGGGCGACGGCGGGAACAAAAAAACATGAGTCAACGGGTACATTTTTGCGACCTGTCGCGGCGTTACGAAAATTTGCGCAGACTGTACGCACGGTTGCGTGTAGGCGTGCTCGTCAGAGAGCGAGGGGACGCTTCCGAATCCGCTTAAACGCTCGCTCGCTCGCACAATCAAATAGTTACGGCTCGTAGAGAGACCACTGCTCCGCCGTAATATTTCAAACGTGGCCAATAATTTTCCGTATTCCGAAAGTGACTCCCCATTGTTTTTTTTTTTCAAAGCAGGGCATTATAAATAGATTTTTTTTTTATTTGTCCCTCCTTAACTGCGCCAAATTGATTTTTTTTCCTAGTGGCTTGCGGCATTCATCAAAGTGCCTCTCGCCCGCTATACGCGGTTCGCTGGGCGTTAACCCTTAAACACTCCGCGAGCTGCTCAAAGACGGACGGAGAGAGAAGCGAAGAGACCGGCGTGCGTGACGCTGCCTGCTCAACGTGGCACAGTTCGTTAGCTCTGCCGCGCGCCCCAACGCCGTCGCCCGTTGGGGAATTTGTTTCCGTTTTTGCCGAAAAGGCCGCGGAGTCAACCGCCGCTCCTTAAATCAAACCTTGGCTCGGAGCGAGCACGCTCCGATTGCTCAAATGCGTTCACCCGTTTGTCCTCTCGTTGATTTCCGGCAGAGTATTTTGTTGTTGCTGCCGTCGCAAGAAGATGGTGGAGTGGGTGAGGGGGGGTGGCGGTTGAAATAAATAAAAATAAAGCCACTGGCAATGTTCGTCCGGATGCCTTGCAGCGTGGGGGCCGCGGGTTGCTGCAGGGTGCCCCCTGCCTTTCCACGCCGTTGCAGAAGAGGTGGTGGTGGTGGTGGCGGTGCAGCTGGCCGCTAGTTAAACTTGGGCATGCGCATTAATTCAGGGATGACAGAATTATCGCTGGGGCTTTTTGGCGTAGGTCATTGCATTGCCTTGAGACGCGGTGAGGGGACAGAAGCTGTGCCCATCGCTGCCACCTCCCTTACCTCCCTTACCACCCCAGTACCCCTTACGCCCCCTCCAACCCTCCCCACACCATCCCCCGCTTCCCCCTTGGCATGCGCCCGCGAGCGTCTCCCCCGGGCCGCTAAATTGCAACAAAAGCCTTCGAGGGAGAAAGGGTGTCACGCAACGTCCTTTTTATGCTTTTTCACGGGGGCCTGCCAGGGAAAAATGTCAGCGCTGTCGTGACCTTCCAGACTTGCCCCCCCCCCCCCTTTGTGTCCATGTCAGAGGCAGGTGCCGTACGCTCGCTCCCGCGCCCAGCGCCGGACTCGCTCGCTCGCTCGCTCGCTCGCTCGTGTGAGCCCCTGACTCCGCAGTGGATCAATCGGGAATTCAAAGGCGAGAGTGACGTCCCTGACTTTTTTTTTTTCCCCCTCGCTCAAACGAGCCTGCGACCGACAACGGCGCTCGCCTCCCTTGCACCGGCCTTGATCTATGCGTGAGATTCCACATTCCTGTGGCAGGGGGACGAGATTTTCAAAAAGGATTTATCACTGGTTGGTTTTTCGCAGACAGGCTTTGAACGTAAGTGAAATTCCGCGTGCTTATAGAAGGCGCCGGGTGTCAAAAGAATGAAGACTACATCCCCACTGGCAGTGGAAGGACTCATCCCTGCCTCGCAATTCAATTAATCTTCACGATTCAGTCTCGCGATTCACCTCAACGATAACATTTCTTGTTATCGTGATTGTAGCGGCCTCTGGTGGCTGCAGAGGACACGACGAAGAAACAACCGCATCAAATACGAGGCGAAAGAGATCGGTACGAGCTCCTGTAATGTCGCGAGCTTAAACATCGCTCCGTAGTCTGAGCGTCGGTGCGTTGCCACGTCGCTGATGTCCGCCAGCTGGCGCCGCCTCGTGAGGTGGATTGGAATGATTGAATTGAGAACAATTGGTTTGGAATGATAAACGGCCGCTTCGCAGCAGTTGGCCGCGTCATCGAGGCCTCGATGTGCGGACCGCAATGTCGCTACGCACGGCGATGCCGTTCGTAGGTTAAGGTCGAAAAGTCATCGAGGTCAAAGCCATTAACGTCACCGTGATGTCTTCTGCTAGCACCTGCAGTTGCCGCCGATGCGGAAATCAAGGCTTTATTTTATGTGAAGTGTAAACGACGACACGGAGAATTGTTAAACGCTGAACGCCTTAGTTACACAGTCGCGGGATTAGAAACGTGGACATTGACAGGCAATCGGACTCCGGGAGCTGAGAAGTGCGCAAACAAGCAGGGGCGAAGTGCACGCTTAGATTTACGCTCGGGAGACAGGAAGAGGCTTCGTGTTGATGAGAGAACGATCCCTTGTTAGGGACGTCGTACGGCCTGCTGAGGAATGGTGCCTGGGCCAGTGCAGAGCACGCCGCCGGAGGAGGTCACGGTTGAGTCTGACGGCAGTGGCAGCCAAAAGGTGGACCTTGGCTTGCGGGACTGTCTGCCGCGGGGGGCACGGACCGACGAGTTTGGCGCGTGCGTACGTGCGGGGAGCTTGATCGATCGATCGCCGTTTCGTGACACGACCACGAGAGGTAGTGACACCGTCGAGAGGCCTTCATCCAGCAGTGGATCGATCGTGGCCGACGACGATGATGTGGTGTTAGGAAGACGTACAAAAAAATAGGTACGCTATTTCGCAGCAATTTAAAATGTCGTTGGAAAATGCCACTCTTTTTGAACGGTGCGTTTGCAATCACTGCCGCACGCACCAGCCACAGCTGCGAGCTGGTAATGAAAGTAAATTGATAATTTAATAAAGAAATTAAACAGTATATATTGCGTCCAATATTATTCTGGTCAGCGATCGTAGCCCAGGATTTGCCCATGGCTGTCTTGTCTGCTCTTGATTCTGGCTCCCTTTTTAACCGTTAAACACTTTGCGACGTGAATGCGCACTCCCCATTAGATAGTGCTCCGTCGATCGACTTGATTTTAAACCGAACCTCTTGTATTACCTGCAGCTAATTACCGGAGCGGCGCGCACACCTTGCGGCCCAATGAAAATTATTGAGCAAAAAAAAGGCGAGGCCTCGCTTCGTTTTCGACAAGAACGGCCAAACGGGGGGGCGGGCAGGAGAGCGGGAGAGCGGACGGGCGGGTGGTGGTGTCGCCTGCCGGAGGAAGTGAAAGCCGTGTCGCAGACTCTCGGGTTAATTACCAGCGCCGAAATCCGCCAAGGGTTGAGCTAATTTCTAATCGTCTGACAGTCGACACTGTCTGCTCCTCCACAGCCGCTCTAATGAAAACCTAACATGGGATTACACAGGGGGGGGGGAGCTCGGGGGGGGGGGAAGCAGCAGGGAGGGTGGTTGGGGGTGGTGGGGTGGAGGGAGATGGAAATGACTGGCACATTTGAACCCATAGCCTTTTGCGGAGGCAGGCTTGAATGATTGCTGGAAACCCGGCCGTACATTGCCGTGTCCAATTACTGCCTTGTAGGCCGTCGCTGGCCGCTGCTGGCGTATCGAGGATGCTAGATTTTTTGTCGTTGTTGCTTTTTTTAGGATCGTCAATGCTTCTTATTTTTTTTTTCAAATAGCAGCACATCTCGATATTGCAGGTTTCTTTAAAAAAAAAGATGGACAGATCGAAGATAAATCTTCTGATCAATATCGCGGTAAAATTGTGTGTTTGGCATTTTAAAAGGATGCTGCATATTGATTGAAAAGTTTAAAATTGCGGCACTTTTCCAGAAGTAAAGTTAAGCAGCTGAAAAGGGGTTAACCTTTGTAGAATGTTCGAGAGATTTCAATTGAGTAGACATTTTAATAAAATTGAGGCATGTGCTCTCCCAGTTTTTGTTGAGGAATATTATGGAACCTTGCCCCTGTATCACCAAGTGACACGTCAAAGTAATTGAGTCCATTGGGCCTCCCACTGATTGACAGCTTGCGGGAAATATCATAATGCCATTATAACACAAGTCCCCGCAAGAGGTCATCCGTAATAAGGCGTTTTCTTTACAGAATAGGCGCGATGGCATGGAAACCACTTACGCAACTGCTCCGTGGACAAAAGAACGTTTTGCCTTAACCGATTAACAACAGGAGTAAGTCTTAATTGCTTTACCTGTAAGGCTTTGGTGGTGAGGATGATGATGATGATGGTGGTGGTGGAGGTGGAGATGAGGAGACCTTCTTGACAGGCCCTTGCTGATCCCGCTTCACCCCGCAGCGTCGTTCCAATTGCCGCCCAGCCGCCCGGCCTCGCTCCCAAACGCCGCACCGCCAACGGCCGTCGCTTCGACTCGTCCATAATTAATTTTTCTCACGGATTCCGCCGCGTAATTTGTAAATACAGATGGCAGTTAATAACGGAAAGTAATGGCTTAAATAAAAGTTAACCAAGTCGATGAAAATTTAATTGGAGTGATTTATTCGCGTACGCTGGGAGAAAGAAAAAAAACGCGGCGCCTGTAAGCAAAGACAAAGATTTCACCCCTGGCTCCCCCCCGCCCCCACACCCCTAAGAGTATTCTTTCAAGACTGGTGGAGCAAGCGCTGTTAGTGAGTGCCTATTAACGTCCAGCATACCGCAGTGGGGGGTGGCGGGGGAGCGGTGTGGTCAGCACCATGGACAGCTGCCTCTGTCTGCACCGGTGCTTAATGTTTTATATACCGCACCGCACAATCATTTCAGGCGGAGTATGGCCTAGGGGAGGCCAACGAGCTGTTGAGATTCCACTCGCTGCCTATGTCCATTGCCAGGTCACTGGCGTCGTACTGCGGTGCGTTCGCCGCTGCCCCAGCCCACCGGTTGCCATGCTATATTCACAAACACACGTGCGCGCTGCACACTTGCAGAGCACGCACGCACGGATTAATTTTTGTTAAGTACTCTGCATTTACAGGCATAATCCTCGTGGCCCAGACAAGAGTGAAGCCACCATTGAATTGGTAAGCCGTTTACGATGACATTTGGAGTGGCTCCAGTGTTTCCCGACGATGGCGTGTTCGTGATGGTTTTATTTGCCCTACGTAATTCATGGCCGCACATGTGTGTGCGCTGCTTGTGTGGATTTAGAGAAAATACAAACTTCTCCATCACTCGTGTTTGATTATACCCATTCATACTCTCCCCCCCGCCCCCTGCCAAGGCCCCCTCCCACCATCCCCCCCCTCCCACCACCATCTCTCTTTTCTTGCTTCCGCTAACAGCAGCCAGCGCATTCCAAATCTGCCGTTTATCTCGCGCCAAATTTAGCGTGACGCGTCGGGGTATTACACTGAACCAGTGCCCCGTTAACTCATTCACCTATAACTCACCGAGCGTCGAGCTACAAAAAAAAACAACGGCTCCGCGTTGGCTTCCGCCGCCAGTTGTGGCCTAGCTGGACACGACGCGATGCAATTGGCCGTGCGCCGGGGGACGGTGATGAAAATGATCGAGCAGACGACACATCCCTATTATTAACCGGCAACGCCGACACCAAATGGTCACGGTGAAGCCCAACCGCCAAAGCGCTCACCGGATTGCCGTTTGTATCTTTTTTTCCTCCGGGCGGCACCTTTTTAATTACGCCGTGGCGCTGTTATCTCTTTACGGCAGGAAATTCTGATGAATCCCGCAATGAATCGCTGCCACGTCGCTGAACGTGCTGGCTTTGTCCGGAAACCTTTAATCACTGCTGAAAGCTGGCAATATACAGTTGTCCCGTAACATTACGGGGTTATTTTAGGGAGTTGCGAAAATTGCCTGTAGCTGAGTAGATTATATCGTCGGAGACGGTTTTACATGTCGGGTAATTATCCTCAACAGCCTGGCTACTGAGCGGCAGCAGTTATCTCTTTTCCGGTTGGGTTACTTTAAACAAGAAAGAAATAGTCACGCATATGCAACGGCTTCTGTAACCCCTTTCCAAAAATGACATTTCTCCTGCCCACACTGCTCCCCTCCCTCATATTTAATTAGTGCAGTATTTAATTAGCGATGATAATCTGTAAGGCTTTAAGCCGCTCGAGGAAGTGAGGTCACGCGGCATGTGCGATGGTTGCCGTCGTCGTCTTCGCTCTAGTGGACAAGACAAATAATATTTTTAGTGCAGGTTTTTCATCGCCATATTCTTGGTGGGCAAGCCTGTTAGTTTATGGTAGTCGGTCCTCTCTTTGTTAAGTCCCCCTCGATAGTGGCAGCACTCGCTGCTAAAATGTAGTTGGATGATCGTGTATCCCCTCTCTCCCTCCTGCCCCCTCTGCCCCCATTATAGACAGACAGACGGGCAGAGCTAACGCGTTAACGCTGTCAACCTGTGCCCCGGATGTTGTACGAAATCGTACGCATTTTTGAATGTTTAGCTTCTTCCTATGAACAGATTATAACGAGGCCTTCTTTGTGCATATTTATCGAGGCTGGTTATCGTCGGTAATCCTCGTGGTCGTGGTGCCTCAATCCCCGCAATCCTCAAAACGTGCGCAATGCCAGCAGGCGATTTTTATGTGACAACTTTATTATTGTTCGTTTTTAATTTTTGCAAATTCCAACGGGCTGGCATCGACGGAACGGCGCTGGGCCCGTGAATAATTTTCAAAGCGGGCGGTCTTCTTCGGCTTGCATCGCGGGGCGATCGCGAGCTTTGCCAAGTAAGGGGTAGGAGCAGGGATTGAACCCGGCGCTTCGTGCGCATCGACCGGGCGCGCGATGGCGGCGTCGCTCGCATCGCTCGCTCGCGCATTTTGGTTTCCCTATGACGGTTCGCTGTCACTCGACGGAGGGGCCCCGTAGAGTTGTGCGCTATCTTCGTATGATTCTGAACGATGAGACCGCTTGCTGGGCTGGGTGATATTGAAAAGCATGCTGGCAATTACGACGTCTCGTTAATGATTTCTTCTTGTGTACGGGAGTCGGGATTATCTGTGGTGCGTTAATGCTGCGGGCCTGTCACGGAGCCGAATTTAAAATTCCACACTTTCATTCTAAAAATGCTTCAGTTTAAGAGTTGATTAGGCTGCTTCATTGCATTCGCCACGGTTAAAGATATTCACTGTAAAATTTTCTGATTTCACCCGAGACTGGGACAAAATGACTGTGGCTTTTGTTGAGTCTGGGAGAAAGAGAGAGAGAGCTTGAATTAATGTTAAGCTCTAAGCCTGCAAAAAAAAATTCACTGATGTGGAATGCCGTATATATTGGACGTCTGAAAGTGATGTGATGTGACTGCGATACGGATCCCGCTGAGGATAATTGATATGATTTCGGGAGATAAATTAAAGTGGAATGAACCATTTTGTGCCCCTTTGGGAGCCTTCACTCAAACACTGGGGAGCAAATTAACAGAGAAGCTCAGTATACGAAATCTTCAAAACAAAATATACACTTGCCTTATTTGATATTCAAATTCTCAATAAATATTTCATATCCGATATATTTCACATGCCGGTGATTTAGAACCCAGGGATTTTTGGGGTTTTTATTTATTTTACATTCCGTTGTTGTTGTCGTCGTCGTCGCTGCGTCTGCCGGTGTTGTTGTGCGCCGTCTTTTGCGTGTCGCTCTTCCTGTCCGCGCCTCTGCGTGCGTGCGCGTGGCGCGTTCGTCAGCCTCGTCGGTTGACGCACGGCCCCGTCGGGAGGAAGACGCCGTTAGCCGGCCCCCGTCTCCTGGAGTCGTCTCCCTCCAACCCCCCCACCCCCCAACTTTCCCCAACGCTCCTTCACGATGCTGCGGCTTCGTCGTTCCAGCGCCGTCGGGCCCCCGAAGCCGCCGCCGCGTCGCGCGAGGTTTAGCGTGCGCCGCCCGTCCGTGATTGCTCTCCGCAAGCGTGCGTAATAATTAAAGCCTCTTCCTGTGTCATTCTCCCCAACCCCCCGCCCCCCTTTCCCCTGCAGGATCAGACGGACTATGGAGTCTTTGATCTCTTCTTGATGGGTAAGATGGGTTGGGGCTTCTGTGCTGTGTTGTTTGGGGGGTGTTGGGTGAGAAAGCAACATCTGTCTTGCCTTTTCCCCCCACTGGGAACTGAAGCTTCCTGGTTTCTTTTATTTTATTTTATCCCTTCTATCTTCCTGTCTCTCTCTTCTCTCCCCCGCAGGTGAGAATCTGCGCGGCAGGCACATTCCCCATTTATTGTGCTCGTAAGGAGGGGGGCTGGGGAGGGGAGATTTAGCGTAAAGGGCATCGCCAATTATCGTACGTGTGCCAGGAAGAATCGGGGAGGGGGGGGGGTACGCAGTAACGTCGCCGTTGTTATGGGAACAATATTGTGTTAGCGTCTGCCTCCCGAGAGAGCTGTGCCGTTTGCTTTTTTTTTATCGCCGGTTAATGATGTTAACCTTCATCGCCGCCTCCATTGAGAAAGCCCAACGATTCGAATGTTTCTCGCCGCGCCGGGGGGCCCTCTCGCGGCTTCGTCTCGGGGGCCCTGGCAGAACGTCAGGCCGTGTCCAATCCGTTACGTGGGGGCCACACTTTTGCCGTCTATTAGGGCCGAAATCCCCAGATCGCGTCGAAGACCGCAGTGGCTTCTGGCCGCGCTCTTCGTCATCGTTTCTGGCTGGCTGACGTGAACGGAACCGCAGGGTGGCTGCCGCGGCTGGCAACGGGCGCAGAGATAGCACGCCCGCCCGCCCGCCGCGCGTTTTCAGCTTTGCATTAAAGTTTAAAAAACCGAAGCATTTATAATTTATCAGTTTTTATGGCACCCATTCCTCCATTACACGGGAGTTCAGGAGGAGGTTTAATGCCGCACATAAATAACCCCGCAAACCGGGAAGCCTCCGACGGAGCACGCCGCTCGGAGTGGGCGGCGTGCGGTGCCAAGTTGTTCGCTTTGCGAAAAAAGTGCGGGCACGGGGAGTAGATACGCGGGTAATAGATATTTATAACGGACGTAAAACCTAACCAGTTTGGAAAACGCCGATCCATCCTTAGCAGTTCCCCGCCGTAATTCCGCCGCAGGAATTAGCGGCACGGGTAAGCCGATAGCTTCGTCGCGACGCGGATACGATTTGTTTAAGCAAACTTTTCTTATTAACGGTATAAATTCTAATCCACGTCGGGTGTCGGTGGTGCAGGCGCGGGCCCTAACGAGCTGCTTATGGAAAGTGATTCGTCTTGCGAGACAATGATCGGACTGCGCTCGTCGAGGGAGGCTGACCCCGGGGACCGGTGCTTAGGGTTTCTGCCACGAATTAAGGGAAGCCCTGGGTTCATCTCTAGCCTCCGTTGGAAATGCACGGTAGCAGAGCTGTCGGGGTTTCTATTTATTTTTATTTTCTGTAAAAAAATACATTTTCACGTGAGTTTATTTCGATTGAGCTGTCGACGCCGCATCGCGATCTGTTTTAGATTTGTCGCGGTGAAGCAGTGCAGCGCTGCCCTGCGTTAAGACGATGGAAAGCATGTAAGCGGATATCACAGAACTACTGCCGAGATCCCTCCTCTGCTGTAAAGCAGCACTCTCGTAATGGTGGTGACGTGTTTTTGGTCACCTCTTCGGTTGTTTTCAGAATGATTACTGGAAGTTTAACTTTGTTTACATCAATTGAATGCTTCATTAAATGTGAGGATGAGATGGGCGGCGATGCCTCTCTGTGGTCATTCGAGCAGAGACACCCACGCTAGACGGAGATGGGGGACAATCTCCCACGCCTGCCTCCCTCTCTCGCTCGTGTCTGCCTCAGGATCTTCGTTCACCGACTGGTTCACCTCGTACGTGAACAACGTCGTCACTGGCCAGTACCCCATCCTGAACAACGAGATCTACAAGTAAGTTCCGTGGTCGCGGGGGCGGGCGGGGGGGGGGTCTTCTGTGAAAAAGAGCTTTGTAGTTCATCAGATTCCTCCGGCACGGATACAAATTCTGAGTCTGATTTTAAAAAAGCGATAATTCTTCAGAGGAGTTACTCTGGGGATGCTGCTGCTGCTGCGTTGACACGTTCCGTGTGTCAACAACACCACCTGTGTGTGTGTGTGACCTTAACAGGAAAAACATTAAAGAGGCGATGTTTCGGGTAATGGACCTTCTTCATGGCACATTGCCCAAAATGTCGCCTATTAGAACGTTTCCTTTTAAAGCCACAGAGTTATTGAGCAGTGTGTGGCGTTGTTAATTCCTAGATGGGTGGGGGTCACAGCCCCGCCGGGGTTTTTCGTGCAAAACTGTGGGCGGTCTACTCACATTTGAAACCACAATTCACCATTTTGGAAGTTCATTTCACCGTTTATCATAAAAAATTGACGAATGATGCCTTCGTGCGGTGATTTGCATTTTCGTTGGCGAGAAGGGTGGATGATTTCAGCCATTGTGGCTTTCGAGTCTGAGAGAGGGGGGCCAGATTTACGGGGCACTTTTCAACTTTTTTTTTTTAACCTTTCCCTTTATCAAAAATTGAATGGCCAATTTGTGTAACTCACGCGTGATCAAAAAGTTAGACTTGCTGATCCCTGGCATTACCAATTCATGTAACAGCCATTTGAATTCCTGATGTGACCAATTAAGTGACTATTCCAGACACACACACAGCATCGTGTGGGTTTTCAGCCGCAGAACTGCCGCAGCCCTCTCCCGTCTTCTCAGCTTGTGCCGCGTGTTGTTCAGCACGATGCCCGACGTTTTGCACCCGTGTGCTCTGGGAGCTTCTTCAAGAACCCAAGAAGCTCCCGGGGCATGTAGGGGACCCAGAACGTCTTTAAGACGTTCGTGACTAAGCCAATTCTGTTGGCGAAAGAGCTCCCCCGGCACGTGGAACGAAACGTCGGACATCGCACTGCACGATCTAAAGAACACACGTCGGGCGAGCTGTGACCATTCCGCATGCCTCTCACGTGAGCCTACGCTGTGGGAGAGAGGAAAAAACATTTGAAAAAACATTGCTCGTTTACCACCCTTTGGCCCCGGTTATTCGATGCGGTGAAATTTGTTGTTGGCGGCGTCTGTGAGTGGCGCTCACCCCGGGCCGGCCGGTTTCGCCGGCCGGCCACCCGGCCTCGTGAAATAGCACACGGCGATGCGTTGTGACGTGCGGAACCGGGGCGCGCGTGAATCACGCAGGGCGGTCACACCAATCGCTCGCTCTCCCCGCGTGTTTCTCGTGGACTTGCGGAGCTGGCCGCGTACGAAGGACGTGAGGCGGGTGGGCGGAGGCGTCGGGGGAGGGTTGAGTCTGAGTGAACGTCGTCGCTGTTGTGATAGGGTGCCGCGGTGGCGAGATGCTAACTCCCTCGCCTGGTATGCAGGGAGTCGTGGGTCCGATCCCGACCGTGACGCCTGCTGTATATTTGGTGTTTGTATGTGTGTCTCCCCATGGATTTTTATCCGGGTCCTCCAGTTTTTGCCTCCACATTTAGAAACGTGGGTGAGTATTTGGCTGCTATAAATTTCCACATGGCGATAAGCCACTTCGTTGAGCTATCGTTTGTCGCCAGGTCGCTTCTGAAAAGACCTATATAGCTCAGTGGGACTTACCTGGTAAAATACAAAATAGTTTATAGTTCATATTCTTAGCTCCCACGCCTCCAAATCTGCGTTCCGGCTCAAGTCGTGCGCGAAGGCCTGCTCAGAGCGGCGGTGGAGATTGGAGTTTTGAAGGCGTCGGGGTTGGCGGATCGCAATAATGCTCAAACTCGCTGCTGCGGGGCGAGCTTTGTCCCGACGTCAAAAGGGCAGAGCCGCGATCAGCACCCAGAACCTGAAACGCCGGCAGCAGCTGCAATGGGAGAACGTGAGCTGCCCAATTGAGTTTCTCCACAAGCTCCCGGCACGTGGGGCTCTCGTCAGCCACTTGAAGAGGTAAAGGCACGTGGGGCGAAACGTCGGACATCGCAGCGAAACACAACGCGGCACGGCCCTCGACAACGTGCCCGGGGAGCTGTAGCGATGGAGGTTGCCCCGCGGTGACCTCGCGACCCCCCCGTAGCCCGTCGCTGAAGCTCTCGGCTGAGCTTGGCTCTAGCCAGGATTCACGCTGCGGGCCGCTTGGTTACCCACTCGCTAGCGGCGCCGCTAGCGAGTGGGCGGGTCGGCCACCGCGCGTCTCTCTCGCGTGCGTGCCCGCGCCCCGGTGCGACACGCTATGACGCCCGTGATTTATGGGGCCCTGGTGCCTGGAAGGGGGGGGGGGTGAGGTGCCGCAATTACGCTCGGTGTTTTTCGCGGCGAAAATTACGCGCTTTGTCGTCACGATTCATAAAGCAGAGGCGCGCGAGTCGATCAGGAGCAGCCGCACTCACGCCGGTGAATTCGTGCGCAGGGGACCCGGTCGCCGGCGTGCATCTCAGCGGCGGCGGAATTCACCGGTCGGTGGTGGTAAATTGGGGGGGGGGGGGGGCAGGGGGGGTGCTGTCTCGAATTGACGTGTAACCTTTGTAGACGTTTATCGCAAAGGTCTCCTCCAACCTTGGCGAGTTCCGTCCGAGTGCGGTTGCAGCGAAGGGACAAATTGCCGTGTCGCGGGGGGGTTGGGGCGGTGCCGGGGGGGGGGGGGTGTGGAGGGGGGGGGGCGTGGGGGGAGTGGGGGGTGTTGGTGCCCTACCTGTGACGATGTGGTGGCCCTCTCTCCGATTACTCTGCCCTGCTCATTTACATGGAAATCTAATCCGGCTGCTTACAGGGTGGCTCAGAGGGGTGAGCCCGAGTCCCCCCCCCTCTCTGCCACGAATTAAAAACGTTGCTGCTCGCGTGCGATACAGTGAGGGCAAAAAGTATTTGATCCCCTGCTGATTTTGTACGTTTGCCCACTGACGAAGAAACAACAACAAAATCCAGAAAAACGCATGTCAAAAATGTTATAAATTGATTGGCATTTTAATGAGGGAAATAAGTATTTGACCCCTCTGCAAAACATGACTTATTACTTGGTGGCAAAGCCCTTGTTGGCAATCAAAGAGGTCAGACGTTTCTTGTAGTTGGCCACCAGGTTTGCACACATCTCAGGAGGGATTTTGTCCCACTCCTCTTTGCAGATCTTCTCCAAGAAATTAAGGTTTCAAGGCTGACGTTTGGCAACTCGAACCTTCAGCTCCCTCTACAGATTTTCTATGGGATTAAGGTCTGGAGACTGGCTAGGCCACTCCAGGACCTTAATGTGCTTCTTCTTGAGCCACTCCTTTGTTGCCTTGGCCGTGTGTTTTGGGTCATTGTCATGCTGGAATACCCATCCACGACCCATTTTCAATGCCCTGGCTGAGGGAATGAGGTTCTCACCCAAGATTTGACGGTACATGGCCCCGTCTATCGTACCTTTGATGCGGTGAAGTTGTCCTGTCCCCTTAGCAGAAAAACACCCCCAAAACATAATGTTTCCACCTCCATGTTTGACGGTAGGGATGGTGTTCTTGGGGTCATAGGTAGCATTCCTCCTCCTCCAAACACGGCGAGTTGAGTTGATGCCAAAGAGCTCCATTTTGGTTTCATCTGACCACAACACTTTCACCCAGTTGTCCTCTGAATCATTCAGATGTTCATTGGCAAACTTCAGACTGGCATGTATATGTGCTGTCTTGAGCAGGGGGACCTTGCGGGCGCTGCAGGATTTCAGTCCTTCACGGCGTAGTGTGTTACCAACTGTTTTCTTGGTGACTATGGTCCCAGCTGCCTTGAGATCATTGACAAGATCCTCCCGTGTAGTTCTGGGCTGATTCCTCACCGTTATCATGATCATTGCAACTCCACGAGGTGAGATCTTGCATGAAGCCCCAGGCCGAGGGAGATTGACAGTTCTTTTGTGTGTCTTCCATTTGCGAATAATCGCACCAACTGTTGTTACCTTCTCACCAAGCTGCTTGGTGATGGTCTTGTAGCCCATTCCAGCCTTGTGCAGGTCTACAATCTTGTCCCTGACATCCTTGGAGAGCTCTTTGGTCTTAGCCATGGTGGAGAGTTTGGAATCTGATTGACTGATTGCTTCTGTGAACATGTGTCTTTTATACAGATAACAAGCTGAGATTAGGAGCACTCCCTTTAAGAGTGTGCTCCTAATCTCAGCTCGTTACCTGTATAAAAGACACCTGTGAGCCAGAAATCTTTCTGATTGAGAGGGAGTCAAATACTTATTTCCCTCATTAAAAGGCAAATCAATTTATAACATTTTTGACATGCGTTTTTCTGAATTTTATTGTTGTTATTCTGTCTTTCACTGTTCAAATAAACCTACCATTAAAATTATAGACTGATCATTTCTTTGTCAGTGGGCAAACGTACAAAATCAGCAGGGGATCAAATACTTGTTTCCCTCACTGTAGCTCCCCGGCAAGGTCCCCTTGTCAGCCACTTGAGGAGCTAAAGGCGCAGCCCCACCCGCAATCGCTCCGCTCTCGCCACATCCGCTGGAAGGAAGCTCTTCGGTGTGCTTGGCCTACTCTTCCGCGCCGAGCCCGAGTGTTGGGAGAGGCAGGACTGGACCCACGCTTTACCGTGCTACTGTGGTGTGAACCCATTTCTTCTGCCGGGTGAACAGAGGCGGGCGGTTGGTGGATTCGGGGAAACTCGCAATTGCCGTCCCAAACTGCCGCTCGGATGAGATGGTGTCGAGCCGGCTCGAGAGTCGAAAGCCCGGTGCGCTAACCGTCAGCCCCCGCTGTAGCAGCTGCTCGGTCATGTATGACTCTCTGTACCCAGTTATGTCTGCTGCGATGACACAAAGAGGAGGGGGGGAGAAAAGAAAGTTGAGTTTGTTTTAGGCATTAAACGCAAAGAGGCTTTAGAGAGGGTGACAGCTTGGGGCGGAGTTTTATAATGGGCCATTTGGATGGCCTGTCCTACCGAGGATATCGCCGATGCAATCTTTTAATCTGGTCCATTTTTGTCAGCCGTATGCAGAATAGAGCAAGGCAATAACAGTTTTATCCGTGGAACGTGGGCATGGATATTCCTCCGCTTAAGTATGTGGATTTGGATTTAACCCCCCCCTCCCTCTACCTCTGCTAGCAGCAAGAAATACACTTAACCCTTTCATTCATCACGAACCGTGAAGGGAGGGTCAGGTTTTTTTTTTTTATCGGTGTTACCCCCTAATAAGGGCGACTCGGTCACGGGAGCTTTCTTTTCAGCGTCGGGCGAAACTCTCATCCGGCCCAGGCTGCGGATGGCGGTTAGAGAGCCCGCGATCGGGAGGGTTGCGCGTTCGAATCCCGGTCGGGGTTCGACTCGGCCAGTCGTCACCCCACGCTCTCGAGACGCTGCGAAGGCCGACCCCGCTCTTTGTGAGAAGCCGGCTATGGTTGTCCTGTGGATGGACTTGCTGCCGTCATAGTAATGTGGAGGCTGCAGACAGGAGACGGAATACCTCCCCACACTCGTTTGAGCAGAAAACCACCATTTTTGTGTGTTAAAGTCTCTTGCGTTGCTTAACTCGCTTTAGCCTACATCCCTTTGTCAATCCACTGCTGGATGAAGGCCTCCTCGTGCCATGTCTGTCATGACCATACTTCACCACGTGGGCCACCGATGCTGGCCTACCATCCCAGTTAACTTGCCTTACGCATCACAAGATGACGTCGTCGTTGTTGGGCGACGGTTGTGAGGTCGTGCTCCATGCGTGGCCACGCACCACACTGCCAGCAAAATCCCTCGGGGGGGTTTTGTTGTTGCCAATTGGGGGGGGTAGGCATCTTCGCAGCATTCGCTGAATGTTCCTCCGGGTGTCGTCGCGATCTGTCGCCGCCAAGACGGGCCTCCTGGATCTAGGCTTCGTGCCCGCATGCCATCACCGAGCGCGGCGATGACGACGACAATCCCGAGTGCGGCGCCGGGTCGACCGTGGGCGTCCCGTTGCGCGGTGGGGGCCAACGGACGCTCGGGCAGTTGTTCCGGATCTTTTTTCGACGCTCGACCGCCCGTCCAAGGCGAGCCGGAACGTCCGGTTGTTGAGGACGAGCTGCTACACGCCCTGAACAGGCCCCGACGGCGGTGTCACATGAAACCTCCCCTTCGTGTTGGCGAGACCGGTGCGGTGACGTTTCTTTTGAAGCCAGACCACCTGAACCGCCAAGGATGCCGCCGTTGGAAGTGCGTACGGAAAGCCTCCAGACGCTCGGATGTCGGGCGCGATCAGAAATGAACCAGATGGTCGAAGGAGCCTGGGATTGTCGAGACCGCATCAACTAAGAATTGAGACCGTGACCAAACAGCCTGGCCAGCCGGAATCCTTGGTACAAAGCCATAAAGACGCAGACTTCTCATCTTTTTTTTGTTTAAACGCAGCTGGCTGAGCACGGGCGGAGAGGCCCCAGAGCGTTAAGCGGCGAGAACCAAACGGCACTGTCGGCGTCGTCGAAGATAAGGAGGAGACGTGGATTGAGCCAGGTCAAAAGAGTCTGGGGGAGGATTTTGGACGTGTCAAATGTGAATCGAGTGGAGGAGAGCGAACAAATAACCATCGGTGGTCTTGTGCTGCCACGTGGAAGGAGCGCGAAGTAGAGAACAGTCCCTCGCAAGAGGCGGTTTGGCGGAACGGCAGTCGGCGGACCGAATTGAGAGAAACGTTGGTCTGCAGCAACGACGGGCGACGCAGACGAGTTAGTGGGCCGCAGGAGTGAAGCCGTGAACCCCTCACGCATGACCCTAGAGACACCTAGACCAGCCCATCAATAGGGAGGGGGGTGCTCCACGGGACGCCGCAGGTTGCCCATCGCTGGCCGGGACCGTAGGAAGTAAGGGGTGGAGAGGGGAACTCCGTTTTTCCCGGTTGTTTCGAGATTGGAATATCAAGATTTCACATCCTCCACTGATCCACAGGTTCGCAACTCAGTGGGCAAGTCAGCGACGGGGCAGGTGGGGGGGGGGATCCCGTTACGTCGGCATCGTGCCGGCGGGCAGCCGCTGCCGGGGCCCCGCTGAGCTTTCGCCTTCGCCGGCGTCGCCGCGGCCGTGCGAACGGCGTTGCTCGCCACGCGCGCGTGCGACCTCGGCAGCGCGCGATCGACACCCTCGCCCCGTCCTGCGAGGAGGCGCGTGTTCGCGCCAGGGCCAAATGAGCTGTGGAGGAAGAAACGTTCGACGCATGCGAAAGCCGATGAAAGGTACAACGTGTACAGCTTACCTTGATGCGAATTTAGATCCAGCTCGCAACCATCACACGTGAATTGCTTTTCGTGGATTCTTTTGACTTGCTCTTTTAATGTTTGCTGAAAGGCGAAATTGCCGTCTCTCGTTTTTTTTCGTTTTGCTTCTTCTGCAAAGCAGAATGTTATTAATGCTCGTGCCAAGCCAATCTCCTTTCTTTAAAAACAGATGGGAGAGGTGGAAAAAAAAATACCAAAAAAATCATAACAGGGAAGACGCTTTCATTTCTTTGAATTTGTCTGCGGAAATCTCTTCGGGTTTTCAAAGACGAGTGGCCGTTTTATTCCGTTTCAGTTTCATAGTTTTTCGACTTGGAAATGCAATTGCGTTGTCACGGCGGAACAAGGGCAGCGGTGCTGATTAAAGCACCCCCCTCCCCATACACCCCCACCCCCCCATGCTGTTGCGAGGGGGCCAACGTTCACAAGTAAATGCGTTATTTACAAAACGCGTCTCGCGCCATGGATAAACGTTGACTGCAAATTCGGGTCAAACCTGCGCCCATTTAATTGCCATTCCCTCCGCCTCGGAGCCCACGCAAAATGTATTTCTTTAATCTGGGCCCTCCTCCCCCTCCTCCCCCTCCCGTGGATGTTGTTGTATTTTGAGGTGCAAATTACGCGACATCGGTTTCTTGTTCCCTTTTATTGGTTCGTCGCAGAGATGGAAGCGAGCCCCGCTGTACTGCGAGTGACTGCGCGTGTGCGCAGCCGACGTGCCTGCGCTGGTTCCTCCGTATTAACCTCATCGTCCTCGTCGTCAGCCATTATCAGTAATCCACTGCTGGATGAAAGCCGCCACCCCCAGCCGTCGCCATCTCTCTGCGACGCAACAGACGATTCGCCCAGCTCCCAGAAAACGAGCCAAACTGATCCGCCCCATCTCCACGGTGAACATCAAATAGTGCGACTCAACAGGTTGTCCACTATGCCGGTCAGGCCCCGCTGTGATAGTCAACCGCGGCTGTTTGTCCAACCATCAAAACCCTCTTACTCATGTGTCCATCGACGTGTATCTATAGCCATTTTTCCACCTGCTCCTGTGTTTCCACTTTCGTATGGGCATTTTCAGTCACGTGTCTAATGCAGGGTGAACGTATGGAGAGGCGTCGGGTCGCCCTAGATGTGAATTCCTGTCTGCGGTAGCGAGAACTTACCTCCCTCGCCTGGCATACAAGAGGTTGTGAGTTAAATTCCGACCCTGACTCCTGCTGGATATTTGGAGTTGGCGTGTCTCTCTCTCTCTCTCCCCACGGTCACGTGGAATTTTCTCCGGGCCCTCCGGTTTTCCCCCTCTACATTTAGAAAATCAACATCACGCGTTTAGAGTATTCGGCTGCTAGAAATGTTCACACGATTGTGATGATAAGCCTCCTGCCTCGTCGGGCTGCCACCTGCGATAGGCAGGTTGCTTCTGAAGAAGCGGCTATATAGCTCGGTGGGCCTCGACCTGGTAAAATAACAATATCTATAGTCTTAGATTAAGTCACGTAGAAGGGAAATAATAAAATAATAAAAATAAAACATAATAAAATAATTCTCACGACGTTTCGGCAACAACGCAAGCAGCCGTCCTCAGGTGAAGAACAGGTCTGTCGGAAAGACAGCGTCTGAATGAAACACCACCAGGCTTGGAGCAGTATATTTTAAGCTCTCCAACCCAGCTTAAATTGTGCCGCCACCCTGGCTGCTGCCCGACTCCGCCGCTGCCGCCGCCCCCTGTGCTGCTCCAACGGGTAACACTTTTGTTTCCTATGTTTTAAATCTACGAACGTAAACCTTTTTATTTTTACGGAAGCCCGTTTTAAATTCAAACCTGATCGGAGAAATGCGGCGTAGGGAAAGAAAATTAAACAAGTGACCGGGGCAGTGCCCACCGTTAAGTCAAATGAGCCGTTGCCTTGTGTGAAGTCGAAACCTGACTGCAGATCATTAGCGTCTGACGAGGTGTGAAATGAAGCAGAGGTTCTCCGTGACTCCGTGGGCTTTACTGGTTGGTGAGCGAACGTGTGTTCTAGTATGTGTACGGGAGAGGTGGGTGGGGTGTAGGGTAGGTTGGAGGAGAAAGGGGGGTGTGGGGCCTTGTTGGTTCGTACATTGCCCTCGTAAGTCCGGCAACCTGGGTTCGATTTCCGACCACGGCTTACTCGTACACAAACCAGTCCTGGCGCCCCGCTGACCAGCGCGGTGAAGTATGGTCAAGCAACCCCCGTGACTGGTATGGCATGCGGATCGACAGAGAGCTGCGTATTAGTATGGTGGTATTTTTTTTTTACCACAATACTACTCACAAACATGTTCTCAAACCTACCCACTCATGTGCTGCGATAAAGGACCATGGCCCACAACGTCGCCGGCTACAGGTTCCCGTCGCTCTGCGCGTGCCCCGTTCACGCGGCTGACCTTTTTGAACCCAAAATTCGCTATATTATGAGGTTTTAATGCAGCTACAAGCGGCTATGCGGTCAGACGTGGCACACCGTTGTGTGTGTGATGTACACGTCACTGCACACCGCGACCGCCCGTGTCTGTGCAGCCGGTGACTCCACTCCCCTCTCTCGGTCTCGGACGCCTGCGCTCGTCGCACGCCGATTCTGCAACGAGCAGAGTCGCTCCGGGTGTCACCGTGCTCGGAGCGACCGTCCGCGGACCGCGATAAATCTTGCGCGAGCGTCGCGGGGATAAATCTACGAGCGGTGGCAACGGCCCCCTCCCCCCCGTCCCTCCCCCCTCCCGTCCCCCGCTCTTCCTGCGGTTGGGTGTCACTTGTGTAAAAACCACCCCTCCGGCTTTTTCCCCGACTCCCGAGGGTCCGGTCACACATTAGGCAAGAACAACTGTGTGCGTACGCGGACAGAGAGAGAGAGAGCGAGTGAACACTAACAAAACAGCAGTGACATCAATAACGACGACAACTACAGCAACAACAACAAGAAGAAGCTGCAGAAAACTTCGGTGTTGTTTGGCGGAGGTGTCGGCTGAAGCCGAGAAGCCGGCTGAATGAGAAGTCAGCGAAGAACCAGAGGGAGAAGCCCAGGCGTCCCCCCGCCCCCCGGGTGTGAGCGAGCACACGTCGCATATAAACGAGCCGCCGCGGATACACGTCGCGCGGAATGGAGAGAGCAGATTGCGTTGTTTCCGACGGCGACCGTATCGTTACCGCAAATCTCGTTAGCCTCTGGCCCAAAGTCATTTCAGGCGTGACCCTCTTCCCTGTATTAATGCTGTTTGTCTTGTTTTTGCTCGCGAATTATCTATTTGGCGATTGGTCATTTAAACGCGCGGCCTGTTTGGTTTCCGACCCGCCTAATTATTTTAGCGCTACTTTGTAGATCTATACCGCACCTTCGCGAGTTAATTGTTTTCTTCTGATCAATGGCGATTGCGTTTTTTTTGTTGGTTCGGAGTCGTATCACTTACGTTTAACTTACCGCTGCTGCAGATCTGTTTGTTCAAATGGATACGGACAGATGGCAACCGTGCACCGTTGCGCGTTGTGTTAGTGCCGCAGGATTGCCTGTCTCGTCAGCTTTGGAATGGCTCCGGCTTTATCAACAATTACAAGGCCGCCTCGGCAGTCACGCCACGTGCGCTCTCGCCGCGAAAAATCCACATCCGCGTATTTTTTCTTCCTAACTCCGCCCGGCGTCAAAACGGCGCGAGAGATGAAGGCTTCCGAGAAGCGCCGTGCCATCTCGGCCACGTTTTACACCCACGTCGTCGTTCGTCGTCATCGTTGTTATTGTTAGAATTATTTTTGTCCCCGGTAAGTGGGAAGTTATTTTTCGTCGCGTGTTTTTTTTACTTCGGTGCGTGAAAGAATAAAAAGGGGGAAGAAGAAAAAGAAATTCGTGGTGAAACAAATACATTTTTCAAGCAGAATTCACCCAAAAAGTCTGCTTGTTTTAAAAGCTTTTGCGTGTTAGCAGCATCTCGGCGCACATGAACCTAATTAAAATGAGATTACTCTGCCACAGAGCGGAGCTGCCTCTGAGCCCGCCGTCCGGTCGAGCGCGAGCGCGTGACGTCGGCCCTTCTCCGCAAATATTCTCAGCGGCCCACTCTCCCCCCCTCCCTTCTCCCTCTTGCACCCCCCCTCCCCTGTGCCCCTGCTGCCGCCCCCGTCGCCCGCCAGCACTTTTCGACACCTTTTTTTGCCCAAGTTTCCACGCCTGTCCCTCCCGGGCCACGGCTGGAAATGAAAAACCCACAAAACTTCGTCTGCCAGCAACCACCGCGATTCCATCCCCCAGCCCCCCCCCCCCCCCCCCGCCCCCACCACTGCCCCCGCCGCTGCCCAACTTTCTTTGAGCACAATCCCAGAAAAAAGAAGATGCATCCAAGGAAAGAATTGCTCGTCTGAAAACTTAAACAGTTTTTAAATGTACTTAAACAAAGCAACGGTGCTCAGCGAGGACACAATTACGAATGGAAGCCTGGGTTTTCTTTTTCATTAACGGTTTGTACCGAGTCATGTTTGAGTTACGAAATGCCTTTCATTAGTTAAGTTAAAAGTATTTCTCTTAACTCTTCTCGCGGCCTCGCATTGGCACGCGAAGAACAGTGTGTACTTTATATTTAAGCGGAAATGCAATTACGTGTTTGTCAGTTGATTTGACCGCTCCGTAATGAATTTCACACTTGGGGATTGGGAGAAATATTCGCACGTGTTGTGCGCCGCCGTATCGCAATAGAAAATAGACCGAGGGTCTGTCACTGAGCACACAGAAGTGTGTGTGTGTGTGGTTAACCCGTTTAGTTCGCGACTCGCCCAACGTGGCGTCGCGTGACATTGAGCCGCTGCGACCCGAGTTTCGTGCGCGTGGCACAGGGGCGGTCTCCGTCAGAGGAAGTTTTTATTTCTTCTCTCACCTCGTGGCACTGGCGACCGGGCACACAAACGACGCGACGGATCCCGAATTGAAACGTTCATCGTGCGCACGCCCACCTCCTGCCCCACCCCTACCCCGTCGCACCCCGCTCGGCCAGCATTTCGGTTTCCGAAGGAATGGTTGGGTGGAGCAGAGTGGCCTGCCCTGCCAGAGCGTGCGGTGGGTTAATCCAGCAGTTAATTATTGAGCTGACTCATTTCGACTAATGAGAAATCACACTCCCGCATTATAAGGATTGTCAAACACAAGCAAAGAATCAATGCACAAACATTAACTTTTAATAAGGTTCGGATGCATCACTTAACATTATCAAAGTAGGAATCAGTGTAATTATTTTTCTGATTTTAATTGCGTGTGTGCTTAAAATAATGCACGTGTGTGTCTGTGTTTACGCTCGTTTATACGCAGTGTGTGAGCGGTAGTGTAGCGGTCAGCGTGCTGCGCTACGATCCCAGCGATCCGAGTTCGATTCCCGCTCACGGCTGCCAAAACCAGTGAAGATTGTCTTATCTGGTCCTCGGGCCGCCCCTAGGTCGATTCAGCCTCAAATGTGTACCTGGTGCGGCGTGTAAACATCGCCACTCAGGAGAGGAAGGCAGCCGGGCGTGGTGCTGTCCACCCAACCCCTCGTGTGCTGTCAAGGCCTTCATATGCGCTCGCGAGCTGCACTTTCCTCAACTGGCTTTTGTAAGCTACGCGGGGAATCTGTCTTTTACACATAGCGTACTGCAATAATTCTGACTGCGCCATTATTTTGATGAAGCACATTGCCTGACCATTGCGCCGGGTGCATATTAAGGCTGAGTTGACCTGGGGGGTGGGGGCTGGTGGAGTGTTTGAAGTCTGATTAATGTAGCACTTGCCATGAATGTTAACCATGGCCTGGAATTGAACTGGTGTCACTGGGTTTGTAGCGCAGCGTACTAAGCACTGCACTACTGCTCCCCACGTTCACACGCACGCACGCCCACGAGTGTATGTTTTCTGAATTATCCCGGATGCAATTGGCAGCTATGTGGCATGTCAAGAAAAATTAACAGCCATGTTTAGTTACCAATTAAAAATAAATTATATATTTGTTTCCAGCGTGTGCTCCAATTACTGCTTTCTTTATCTCTCTCTCTCCCCCGCCATGTGTTTATCAGGTACACGTGTGACAAGGACTGTGTCGCACACACCGGTGACATCACCGTCTCCGTGGTAACCTCCTTCCTCCCAGAATTCAGTTCGGTGAATCCTCCTCACTACTTCTTCACCTACAGAATAAGGTGACGTCCCCCACCCTCCCCCCATGCCCCCCGCGTGAATTCTGTCAAATAATCCAAAAACACACACACCTCGACGATACATAATTATGCCTGCATTCGCACGGATTTGTCTTGTTTTATTCGTTGTCTTGCGTTTGAAAATGTAACATTGAGGGCGGTGTGCACACACTTGCACGAACACTCATGAACGTGTCGTCAGCTCACAATTAGGCATTGTGATGGGGTGGGTAGGGGTCACACAGTTTAGGTATGGATCATACGGACTGTGGCTGAATTCGGCCAGAACGATGTATTTTATCGTTCACCTACGGAGGACAGCGGCAGTGAAGACACAGAATGCGTCATCTGTTTTTTTCCTCGCCGATCTCGTCAAGGAACGTAAACCACCATCACGCGATACTCCGGTCATCCTCGCAGCGGCTGCTTTTGGCTAGCCATGGAACAAAGACGGTGGTGACCGCATCACCGCGCGGCGCTTTCAGATGCGCTTCTGCGGCCGTCTGGAACGCTCTTCCTTCCGATATGTGGAAGCCACCGGAGCTATGCACCTTAAAATCATCTAGATTGAAAATGTATTTCTTTAGAACTGCTTTTTTGTGATTAGTTTGTTGTCCTTCCCCCCCACCGCCACGATTAGCACAGGTGGCTACGTACGGTGTGAAAGAAGTTCAACATACGTACATCTGTTTTTGTTGCTTCCGTGAGGAGTCTGCGCTTATGCGGTCAGAGGCCCGCGATGAGTTTTATACAGTTTACTATACAGTTGATTTAGAATCGCCCTGTGAGATAAGAAGCTCTTGAATCGGGGTTCATCAACAAAACAAAAAAAACCTGTCAAATTAAAAACACACCGCTTGCAACAGGTCATGTAAAAATTATGAATACAATAAATACAGCAATGAAAAAAGTCAACCAATTAACCTTTTTTACAATACATCACTTTATTATATACAAAATATTTAACGACAGTAAACATCAAGATGAGAGAAATATATTGTAAAATAGTGCATCTTGAGTGAGGAATAAGATTCTATTAAATATTGCAAAAATATAAAATAGTTTTCCTGTGCAAACAACAAATTTGAAGTAACACATGGCAAGGAGCAGCCAACAATGAAACCAGCACACGCTTGAAATCACTCTCTCTGTAGATTTACAGATTCTTTAGTTTACAGAAAGATAAGTCATAATTTATCGTATAGCAGTAAAGGCTTGTAATTTGGACCAGGCACACTGGATTGAGGTTTGATGTCCCCGGCCTGGCAGTGGAAACAATGTCATGGGGTTTCTTAAATGGCTCTGCCTCTGTCCACCCGGCAGTTTCAATGGGCACACCACAGTCAGTCGATCGGCTGGTCGCTTCTGGTGGGGTAAAGTGTGGGTGTTTCCCGCCTTGTGACAGACTTGGCCAAAATGCCCTCCAGTGCTCCCCCTAGTTGCGGTTCTTCTGCCAGGAGCGGCGGCGCGGTCAGGAAATTGCAGGGCTGTACCTTTGCTCTCGTAATTTGCCTTTTTTTATTTAAATAACGCCCAAACCCTTCATTTGATTTTTCCCCGTGGCACTCTCTCGCAAAATTTGGAAAACGCCACCCCCTCTGCCGCCTTCACCGCGCCAAACCGTGTCGCTCGCGACCTCCCCCCCGACACACCAGTGCCAATCCACGCGGGACCCCCGGCTCTATAACTTTGTAACGAACGCCGGAGGATTTTCCGCATTAATCAGAGATGGCACAATAAGCGCCACGAAGCGAGGAGAGCGCGTCCATATGTCGTGTTCGCGCGACTTATTCGAATCCGTCCCCGCAGAGGTTCTCCCCCACCATCGCCTCCCCCCCCCCCTGGCTCCTCCCCCCCCCCGGCCCTGAGGACAAAGAGGCCAGCTGACTTACGCCTGCACGGCGCGCGGGTGCCTGCCGAGAGAATGGGACGCGAGAAAAATACAAAAAAATATTAAAACCTGTTTGCCTGTTCACAATAAGTATGGGGGGGGCGGGGGTGGAAGATGCCGTGCTTGCCATTTAAATTTGGCGGCGTGCGCTTTACGGGTTCTTGCCAAGACGGCACTCTGTAGAGGCTGGTGACAAAATCACTTTTTTCGAGAACATGTGCGCATGTGTGTGCGCGCACTCGTTCCAATGGGCATTGTAAATCCTTCATCATTGGTCACGACGGAGTGCATTCCGTCCTGCCAGTAAACATTTGCAGGAATTATTCATGCTCGTGCTATTGCAGCCATACCTTGGGATAACCCTGATGCATTCGCGCCGGCGTGCAGTAAACAAGACTTGAGTGGTGGGGAAATCGAGAAATAGAAAAGTAGCGAATAACGGGCAAGGAAATGCGGTTTGCTGCTCACGCAAGCAGCCTACAACTGTCGCCTCCTCGTCGTCCTCATCCTCCCAAACAAGGCAGGACGATAAGCGGCCGCGCGCGGCGTTTCCATGCGAGCGTTGATAGTCTCGCTTCGCGCGGGTTCGCCCGCGAATAAAAGGGGGAACCAGGTGATGTATTAAAAATTTAAAGCTGCCACCGATATGTCCAAAACGCCTGTCGCACCGTATGAAAGGACACTTGGAGCAGCCTATTTGCTGTCTTTAAAAAGGAAAGAATGGAGATGAAACGCGCGGAACGCGCGCAAATGTGTTTTCGTGGCGCGTTACCGGCCGTGTGCAAGTAAAAAAAAAGCCCCGGAGTCTGCGTTTTCACCTCTCTCTCTCCGCCGCGATTTTGTCAGATTGCGTCTCGCCAGAGGCGGGCTGAGCTGCCTTTCTAACGACACGCACGGATGTGATTATTGGCAAACGGGCGCTGTGCTTCTGGCTCTCCCTGTGTGCCCTCGCTATAATATGGGTGCTCGCTTTTAGCAGCAGCAGGCGGCTCTAATCAGCGGCACGCACACTTGGAGGGGCGGCAGCAGTAGCAGAATCCCTGCGTCTCGCTCGCTCTGCCTCTGTTCCGCGTCTCAGCTCGTGCACTCGCTCCTCTGTCTCCCCTGCCCGTCCGTCCGTTCGTCTGACTGTTCCATGCGTGCGTTTGTTGCGACGGCCCGTGACAGCACGCGACTGCGCGCGTTGCGAGTGCGGGGGGTGAGTAGGGGTCGTCACACTCCTCTGGCTGTGATCGTTCACACCTCTCCGGCGGATGGCCGTGCGCCTGTTTCGCCGCATTAAATGGACGCGCAGGGACGGGCGGTCCCTGGGAAGGACGGTGCCGATTGCAGTTTTTACAATTACCGTACCAAAACGCTGTGAGATGACAGGACGTTATCGTTTAGATTTTGTTCGCAAAATCTCAACGATAACGGCAAGTTTTTTTTTTTTCTTCCTGTCATTTCCCCCGCCGCACCAACCCGGTCCAAACCACCACCTCCCCCCAAAAATAAAAATAAAACAGGCTAACCTTTCTCCTTTTTGATTTATAAAGCTATAATTTCCCCAGATGGCTCCATCTTTATCCTCTCCGTTATATTTTATATTGTTTGACTTTGCCTTATTTTGCTCAACCTGCCAACCCCTGTGATATTTATTTTTCGCCTCTCCTCTCCGAGTGCGTCCCTGTTCTCTCTCCGCGTGCGCAGCGCCGTGCGCAGCGCCGTGCGCGGCGCTTCAACCTCGCTCGATGAGATGCCGCCAGCGAGCGCCGAGAGCGATCGCCGCAGGGCTGATGATGATCCCGAGGTCGAGAGGTCGTTGTGACCAACCATGTCGATGCGGCTTATCCTCGCCATCGCTTGCCCCCCCCCACCTCTTAGTTGCGCGTGTCGCGCTGTGCGACCGCCGTGAGTTCGACGCGCGATCACCAGCGATGGGGTCTCTGGGCTCTCGATCACCGCCACCGTCTGGTTCCGGGTCTTCTCTTCCCCGTGGTCTCCGACCTCTGGGTGCCACTCGACTGCCCGTCTCCATCATCGTCCTTCCTCCTCCTCCACCCCTGCACGCCAGGCGTCCCTCCCATCATAAATGAATCTCCTTGATTATCTGTGATTAAATCTGCGAATGCAAGTAGCTCATTCGGTAGGTGTGTAACGATTCACATCCACCACCACTGCCCCCCCCCCCGTGTCCCCTCCCTGTGATTCGATGAACTGTCACCGGTCAGATTGGTGATTTGATTAAATAATTGTTTTTTTGTCCCATTTTCCTGAACGTAACATGAGCCAAGATTGTCATATCAATCGGTTTATTTCTGTTGAGGCCCATTCAGCTCGGAAGCCTCTTTTTTCAGTGTCCACCCGTCGAGAGCGGCTGATGCCACGGTAGTGGGCAGGTTACGCGGGAGAAGGGAGGGTTTACAGGGGCTGCATGGAACAAAAATCAGGGGAACATTTTCGATTTATGACCAATAAACAGGCGTAAGTATGTACAATGGAAATCTAGTGAGCGATACAAAATAGCATTACGCATGACAAGAGTGAGATGAATTCACATATTACATTTAAAATGGCATAACAGCATGGAGTACAATTGCATTTCTTATTTTCGTGGGGGGGCTTTTTTCCTTCCTTCTTCCAAAAACGACGTTTGCACATAATTTGCCAAAATCGCGACGAATAGATCCGGGCCTGTGGGATTTGATGCCGTGTATCTTGATCCTAAGAGTTCCCTGTTATCAATGAATGGATGCGTCAATAAATTCCAGCTTGTAATGTACCACATATTTCTTTCATTCGTTTTGGAACCATCTTCATAATTGTCGCGAAAGCCTACGTGTTAAACTGATCTCAACGCATTGTTGCACAATCTATTTTGGGTATGAACCATTTCTCCTCCATGTCAAAAGAAAAAAAACAGTTTAGGAACGCCAAGGTTGTTCAGACGGTTTCATCGACCTGATACTTGATTCACGGATTTAAGGCGAGAACCACCACACACTTATTGCACCGCATTTAATGCGTTGCCAGTTCTAACGGAGGGAATGTTGAAGGAGCTCAAATAAAATGTGAAATATTTCATACGTTTAGAAAAAAAATGCCTATACCTAAAAGGATTATTGGTTTGATATATACGGGAAATGTGGATATTTCATCACGCACCCTTGACTGATCTGGGCTCGCAAATGCGGCGTGATGGCAGTGCTGGTTCTGTAATAATTTCTAATTCATTATCACGCGCACTTACATCGGTTGTGCTGATTAGTGATAAATTACCACGCATCCACTTAGCAAGCCTCATAATTACCAAAAGATGAATTTTCGCGCATATCCCCACGCTGCCTGTTCGCGCTCTGCTACCAGCCTCGGTTTAGATTTTTTTGTCTTTTTACAGAAATCTTCCACGAAAGCTCCAAGCGAGAAACCAAACTATTCTGTGTAGCGGTAAAGAAAAGCCACACAGCCAGCCTTTGAATAAACTGGGCTCTTAACCCTATCCCGTTCCGAGATATTCTGCAAGTTGTAGGGTCGGTGTTCCGGATCTCGGAACGCACAAGCGGTTCAGCGTTGATTTTATTTAGAGAGGCGTAGCGCTGCTGTTTATAAAGACGCTGTACCGTATTCACCGCAGAGAACTGTCAGCGACACGACCGCCGAACTCTGTGGTAGCTCGCGTCAAGCTGTGCCACACGCCGTCCCACGTGGCGTTTTACTTATGATTTCGTTCGGAATCGATTCCATCATCGGAACGGAATCGGAATGAAAAACTGATGGACGTGCACGTTGTACTTCATTGGAACGTGAAAGGGTTAAGAGCATTGAGACGATGATCTGTGAGCCCCCGCCGCCAATGTACTGCACTTGAAATAAATCAATGAACCCATCACGATGAATCTGGTTCTACACTTTGGCTAACTAAATTCCAGCTCCAAACCTTTGTTTGCCTTTCACGCGACGAGCGGGGGTTCGCTCGAATCGATCTCAGAGGTAGCTCCGTGATGTCCCCTTCCGTGGGCCATTCTCTAACATCACGGTGGGTTGCGCTTCTCTGCTGGGGGGGGGGGGGGGGGGGGGGCGTTCCGAAACGGGCTCTTAGTTATTGTCGTGGAGTGACGCCGATCCCACGATCAGGGTAAAATCGGGGGGGAGGGGGGTGTGGGCGGGCGGGGGGGTTTGGGGGAATGACAACAAATGCCAAAAAAGTAAGCCGCTCTCTAACCCCACTGCTTTGGTGCGCGCCGCCACGCATCATTCCAATACAAGGCGACGTGGCAGCATGGCGCCGTGGCGGCTGTTCGGCTCCGCGGGAGACGCTTTGCCGGAAATTCTGGCACTCGTCCGCGGCGCGGTTGACATGCCCCGCACACCTCCTTGTGGCTACCGGTTGATCTGCGGGTGGCTCGTCCGCCTGTGTGGCCGCTCCAAAAAAAGTGTTATACCGATGCGAGAGTGCAATTCATTCGTGAAGGAAAAGCCTCTCCCGAGTCTCGAGACGCTTTCAGGGAGCGCGTGGATGGCCCTTCCGTCAATCCACTGCTGAGCGTCGCCCCCACCTCTCCTCCACCACGATGCGGGGGTCGTGGGGGGGAGTAGTCGCGTGACCGTACGTGGAGTGTGGATGCGGGAGCATTGAAGTGCAATGCTCTCCTCCCTTCGAGTAGGCACAGCGTAGCAGGAGCCGATAACATCTTGGGGTGCATGCTGGTCGCCCATCGCACCATGGCCCCGGGCTCTGCGCTGCTTGACTTGAGAGACCTGGCGAGGTTCGGGCACCGCCTGGGTGATTTTCTCATTGGATCTCAGGCTGCCCGGAGAGCACCCACGCATCACACTTGTGGGGATGAATGCCGCTGGGCCAACTCAAGGCCTAGCAGGTTTTTGGAGTCCCACAGCTCTCTGTGCGATCCACCCAGCTCCTTCCGTCGAGCGCTCGATCACACGGACGTGAGGAAGGAAATGACCGCTGGTGGCCAACTCGGAACACATCAGGTGTCCTGCAAATCTGTCCGTGATCCACCAACGCTTGACCTCAAAAGTATTGGACCGCAGCTGTGCACCACTCCACTAGCCTAAAAAGCAAAAAAAAAACATCAGAGCAACCTCGAAGTGGCAGCCACCCCCCTCTGCCCCTGCCCCCTACCTCCCCCCCAGCCTCCCCCCCGCCTCCCCGATCCACCAGAAAATAATTAAATATAAAACAAAAAGATGATGGTATGTGAGATGTCTCCTGGCATGAAGAGGAATTGCTGGGTTCCACCGGGGGTCACTTTTATAACTGCAGGGCATTAACGCTTTCGGCGTCGTGTGCAGGCAGGCAGGCAGGCAGGCGCGTGCTATTTATCGCACGTGTTGCACACACCCTCGGCTTGCGGTACAGAGAGCGGCTCAATTAATTATCAATTAAGTGGAACTTGAATGGGAATATTTGAAAGGATGCGTGCGTGCGTGTGTGCGGCGTGTCCTGGTGCTGTCGCGGTGCCGTAGCGGAAGCCGCACTGCCAGCAAGCCTTGCTGCGAGAGTCTTGGCCGCTGCCGGGTTAAGCGCCACTCGAACGAAATTGACCTCACTCCCCCAAACCGTGTAATTTCCGAGGATATCGAGTCCCCTCCATCGAGCAGATATATATATTTCACCTTTTATCTCTTCCTTATCCTTTACGTTTTAGCGATTTCTCATTATTGTTCCTTTCTCCGCTCCCTTTTGTCAATCGTGCCGTCGGCCCTCTCGCTTCCTCTCACTTTCCATCTTCGCTCTCGCGTCGCAATTTTTTTCTCTCTTTTACAGCCGCGCGCCTTCTCGTCCTCATCCCTTCCGATCTCCCATTTGCAATTTGTTTGATCGCTCGCAGCCGCGAAGAAAAAAAACATCGTTGGGTTAAGCAGCGTTTAGACGTTTCCGCTCCTGCCTGCCACGTCTGTGTACCAGCCCGTCTGGTTAAAGAACGGATCCGCTTTTCCGTCTCTTACTTTTCGATTTACTTCTCCTCCTCCTGCGTGCGACAAGAGCATGCCGTCGCTCTGGTCGGCTGAGTCCTCAGCGCGGGTGGAGGGATGCAGAGTGAAGCTCGTGGAGACAGTGACCATGGTAGCGGACTTGGAAGTGTAACAAGCAGGCGACTGAGCGCCATTGAGGGAATCGGCGAGTTTCCAGATCTTCGTTCGGCCGGGCCTGCATTGAACTTTTTGTCTTTGTCGAGGGGTGCCGTGGTGGCGAGGTGTTAACTTCCTCACCTGGTATGCAGGAAGTCGTGGGTTTTATCCCGACCCTGACTGCTGCATATTTAGAGTTTGCGTGTGTCTCTCCCTGTGGTCGCGTGGATTTTTCTCCAGGTCCTACGGTTTTCCCTACACATTTAGACTCAAAGTGCGTTCAAAGTATTTGACCCATATAAATTTCCAAGCGGTAATCCACCTCGTTGAGTTATCATCTGAAAAGAAGCTTAATAGCTCCGTGGACCTTACCTAATAACATAAAAACTCTATGGGGACCTCATTTGCCAGTAAAAATATGATAATTGGTTCTTTACCCTTCTATCTGGCAACAAAACTGACACCTTTTTGCAAGGAGTCATGTTTGCATAGACCGCAATACCTGCAGTCATAATACAAACAAAAGAACAGAGTTATGTTCTTTTGTTTGTATTATGACTGCAGGTATTGCGGTCTATGCAAACATGACTCCTTGCAAAAAGGTGTCAGTTTTGTTGCCGGATAGAAGGGTAAAGAACCAATTAACAACATAAAAACTGTTTAATAGTTTCACTACAGGGAGGAAGGGAACTGTGGATGCTCCACACAACGTAACCGAGGAAAACAAGGAAGTGACGTCGACTGAACATTCTATGATTGAGGCCGTCTGGGGACCAGCTTCACTTGCGAGTTTACGCGACAAGAGCCGCCTGCGACTCAGATCGCATCCTCGCTTTGGGTTGTCAACAGAGGCCAGCGGAGAGGCGACGGGGAGAGAGGTGCAAAATACTCAGTTGAGACCCTGTCACCTGGCCCAAATCTCTTGTGAGTACAAGGAGCCGTCCGCGCCGTGGCTGATCCACACCCCCGTCGGTGGCCGCGCCGCCCATCTGCCCCGCGACTCTGCACGCCGGGAGCTGTCGTGCGCCTGTCGTTAACTCCGCGACGCGTCGGCCTGCGTCGTTCGCAGATGGCTGGGCGGTTCGCATCTCCGACTTTGCTTGCGCGCACGGTCGTACGAGAGAGTGCTTTCCCTGCTGCGCAAGGACACGGCGGCCCTGTAGTGTCCTGGTCGATGCCACAGCTGGCTCTGATGAGCCGCTCCTCCTCAGGAGGATATTTTGGTTGGCTCTCTCCCACCTTGGCCAGATTTCCCACCAACTCTAGTTGAAGCCAATCACGCTGCTCGGTTCAACTGCCGCCGCCGGGAGACGGAATCAAACTGGCGCCCTCTGGGTAACCTGGGCAGCGTGGCCCCCATCCCGAGCGATTCTCTTTGCTGCGTGTTGCCGAGAGGCAGACGACGTTTGGAGAGGCTCGGAGAGAACGTGCGTTAAGTTCACGACGCCACGCCGAACGTTAAGAATGGTACGTTGCGGGGCCTCGGGCCGGACGCGTCACGGCTAGGAGGGTCGGTGGCCTGCGGTCGAGGATGACGGCAGAGCGGCAGCCGGAGGGAAAATGCGCCCCCAAGAGAAGGGCGTCTGTCGCTGCCCGCCTTCACCGGCACCCCGCGAGCGTGGCGAAGTACGGCTCCACGCAGGGTGCCCCGCGCGCCCGCACGCCACCGCGCGATTGAGTTCTTCGTCGGCTAAGACGGCTCGCGGTGTTCCGGCGGCGTCGGTTCCGTAAGTCGCCCGAGCGTCGTGCAGAGGTCCGGGCTTTGCCGACGCCGACTTGACAATTGCACCCCGGCGCCGGCTCGCATCTCTCGTGGCGCAAGCCTCTTAGCGTCACTCCGGTTTGAATGTCCCTCCCTTCCGCGTGGGCGATCGGGGAGAGAGATCGGGGCGCTCCGGTCGGGTGTCCACGTTGATTTTAATGCCTCTGAATGTCAGTGCCACCCATTCTTGTCGCGTGTTTTATTTTTATCCGTCGTCGTATCGAGTGGTTCATCCGCCGCTGCCGCCGATCCACGTTCTGTTAAACGGCCACACTTGAAGCACGAGCGAGCGGAGCGACACTTTCAAAAAGGTCGCTCCGCTGGCGTCTTCCGTCGCGCCGTTTGGGCCGCGCGGGCGATGGCGCACCTCATCCCAGAGCCTCGCGGAAACAGCCTCACCCCCTCCCTTACCCCCCCCCCCTCCCCCGTACGCTTAGCGGCACTTGATGTTCCGGCACGGTACGCGGTACTCACGGGGCGGGGGGGGGGGGTATTTCTGCCTCGACTTGAGAGTCGTTTTCACGGGGAAAAGAAGGGATTCATCCGAATTAAAAAAGCTAAACCGTTAATAACCTTTGAGTATCACACGGTTCAGATCATGCGAGCGAGGATGACAGCATGGGAGCTTAACGCTTCC
Source organism: Lethenteron reissneri (assembly GCF_015708825.2). Taxonomy (NCBI): domain Eukaryota; kingdom Metazoa; phylum Chordata; class Hyperoartia; order Petromyzontiformes; family Petromyzontidae; genus Lethenteron; species Lethenteron reissneri. Next base: position 1,645,734 of record NC_083815.1, on the reverse strand, counting down.
TACGTCGTGCTGGGCTTTTTTTTTTGCTTCTCTCTCCCCTCCTTTCTCCCCTCCACCTCCACCCCTCCCCCCCTTTCTTTGCCCCGAGACCTTTTCAAAAGCTCGTTAGAAACGCAAGGCTGACGTCTCCTGTAATTCCCATCAGTGTCCTGTCTGCCTGATGGCTCCCAAGAGATTTTTTAACCCATCGCCCCCCCCCCCCACCCCCTACCAACTCGCGTGCCGCCCTCCGCGGCGGTCGCCGCGCGCCCCCCCCGTGCTCGCCGAACTTTGCCGGGCGCGGGGTCCGGCGTGCCGCCACCGTGGGGAAGGGGCCCCCGGCGGCCTCCCGCCACCGCGGCACTCCGGCCCCCGACGGCGCCAGCCCGGACGGCCCGGGAACGCGCGACGACGGCGGCCACGAGGCGCGAACGGCGCCTGTCGTCGGAAGGGTTAACCCTCTGGCGCGTCGTGAGTGCCGGATTTAAAACCGCCGCACCCCGACTACGAGGGACGGCCGCGGCGCTTCCCGCGCGTGGGTTGGCACGCGGCCCCCCGCGTCGCTCGTCGTGAAAGTCGGGCGGAGAGAGAGTGGGAGAGGGCGAGAGAGAGCGTGACACGCCGGGGGGAGGGGGGGGGGGCGGCCGCTGTCGCCAACGAAAGTGCCGCGGACGCGCGCATTGCCCCGTCGGCGTGAAAGGCTCCGTGGGGGTTAATACCCTTCCTCTTTAATCTGAAGCACAAACCGCCTGCACCGTCCTCCCTCTGCCCGCTCCACCCGGGCCCCCCGCCCTCCTGTTCCCTTCCGACCCCCACCCCTCGTCACGTCGCCGTGTCAGCGCTGTCAGGAGCCAGGATTCTATCTTAAACCTTCCTGCCTGTTTGCCCCCCCACCCACCCGCACCAACCCCACTTAACCCAACCCCCTGCGATGCACCCAAGACTTCTTCCCAATTTTTCCAATTCCACATCACACCATGCTATCACTCCGTGGCTCCCCCCACCAGAACGAGTAAGTAAAATAAAAAGTATGAAAGAATTTAAAAAGAAATAAATCTATTCCGAGATAACCACGCGCGGGGAGATGTTGCAAAAACTCGTGCTGCGTGTCAGCCGGTGTCCCTTATCGCTTGCCTATCAAGGGCAAACGGAGAGTCGGGGACGGTCAACTGACGCCCTCCGCTCTCGCCGAACCCTTCACGCCGCCGTGACGCCGCTCACGAGCCGCCCGCCCGGCACAGGTGGCTCGGCGCGGCTACCGCGGCGGCAGAAGGCCGAGTTTGACTCCTCTCGCGGGTTGGTTCGACCCGTGTATCGTCCCTCCGGAGGGGGTGGGGGGCTACGGGAGTGGGGGCGGGGGGCGGTCAATAAAATAGGTGCCACTTCGCGGGGAAGTCGACAGCGGTCGTCCCGTGGATAGATCCAACCCCCCCACCCCCACATCATAAAAGTGGAATTTTCCACCGCTGCCTCGGGATTGTCAATCGGGGAGATGAGCACCAGGGCCTCGACGCTCATCCGAGCAGGAAATCTGTTATGGGGATGGCTCGCCATCCTTTTGGCATCACGGCCGGCCGGCTTTGGGTGGAGGTAGAGGTGAGGGTGACCCCCCCCCCCCCTCGGCTATGGGCTGACAGGTGGTGAGGCCTGCTCGCTCCACGACTGGCTGAGCCTTTACCAGGACACGCCGGGCGGGCCATGTGGAAACCTACGGCCTCGCCGGGTGGGTAAGGCCTACGATTTCAGAATCGGAATCAGAATGTTCATTTACTGCAGGAGGAATCCGCTGAGCTGCAAAGCTCTTTCTCACAGATGTCCAGTAAGGGCGGGTCAGGACGTTGGCACGCGAGGCAGGCGGCACCCGGCCCGCGCGAGGCTCGTTCGATCGTACTGCACCCTGCACTGGGCAGCGCGACGCTCAGGAGCCCTGGGATGGTTCAGATGTCACACGCCGCTGAAGTAGGCCACGGCTGGGAATCGAAGTTGGGTCGCGGCGTTCGTAGGGCGTTGTGCTAACCGCCGATCCGTGCTCCACCCTGAGTATGCTTTATATTCACCACCGGCTAGCGTAATACACTGAGGGCCACACTAAGGCTTCCGTTATGATTCTTAAGGCTCAGTATTAATGACCGTTGCTCTCGGACAGACCAAACCCTTTGAGGATTTTAATGGTTCACCGTTAATGCGTGAGGCTCAGAGCCAGACTCAGGATTGCTATGGTTCAGTGTTAATGCCTGAGGCTCACAGAGATGGTTTCAAGAGCAGCATAGCTGTGAATCGCCACATCATCATCAGCAGCAGCAACAGCAGCCATGATCTATCCACTGCTTGGATGAAGACCTCCCCGAGCCCCATATCGCTGCGTATCCGTGGCGGACATCCTGCCTGAGCGTGCTGCCCTTCTTTGGTGAGCGCACTTACTTAGAGTAACCCTCCCGTGAGTGTGGTGGGACCTACTGGAAGCACTTGAGGCTCACTGCCCTCCAACCCACCGTAGGGGCTACGATTGGAAGCAGCAGATTTGCGGGTGGGAGTGGGAAAAACCAGTGTGGGCTTTGTGAGCATTTGTCGAGCCGGACTGACCCGTCATTAAGAGCCAGCACCCGACAAAGTTGAGCGCCTTTGGCGATTAAACTGCAGGTACTGACGATCGCTTTTCTGCTTCACCAGAGACACACACGGAGAGAATCGGAGAGAGAATTGTAAAATGGGAAAACAACTTTTTGACCTTGGTCGAATTTGTTTTTGTTCCACTGTCACTCTTTTTTTTATAACAAAAGAAATCTCAAACTGGCTCCTGGCATTAAACAAAACACACGCGCGCACACACGCGCACGCACCCAGGGAGCCAAACTCACCAAAGTTGGTGCTGAAGATCCCCCAGGCTTGGCAGGTAGGCTTGGGGGTTAACCGGCTGATGATCCGCTCTCACGCAATGGGGTGGCGGTGGCGATGGCGGTGGTGGAGTAAGCCGCAACAGGGATCTTCCTTTGCCACCCCACCCTGCCCCCGCCCCACCCCCCGCCCCCTCCCGGGTATAATCAGCCAGTCCATGCTCGCCAAACAAGTGTGGCCTGTCAGCTCGTGCATTTGCACCGTTCCTGTTTTTATTTTCAACAATTTGTGGCTGTGGTTCCTCTTATTATTACGACTCATTACTTGCGTTTCTATAGACAGCACATATATGATTTATGTCATGTATGTGTGTGTTTGTATGCGCACACCAAACAAGTCGACAAAGATCCCCCGTACAGCCTCAACGTGCACTCGCGCGTGCAAGGATACCGCCGTGCCGTAGGGGTGAGCGCGCTGCGCTTGCGGGTCGAGGGGTCGCCGGGTATTCGTTCGATCGCCTGGCGTGCAAGGCTCTTAAAGGGTGCGGTGGGTTGTAAAGCGTGGGTAGCTTCCACCTCTTCCAAGGCGTCTGCCCCAACGTGGAAGAGGAGGGCCAAATAGCCTCGCGAGGTAATCGCTAGAGCTCCCTTTAGTGGAGGCTCCTTCCGTGAGTGAGCAATTGCAGGGCTGCGCCTTTACCTATAAACACACATGCGCTCGTACGGAGGCAAAAAAAATCACCCATACAGCCTTTAACAGACTTTTGGCGCAAGTCCTGCACCTATGAAGGCTGGCACGGCACACGAGGTGGTGGGTGATGTTTACACACTGCACCAGGACACTCATTGGAGATTGAGTCGACCTAGGGGAGGCCCCATGACCAGTTCAGATAATGTTCATTGGTGTTGGCCGTGAGCTGTCATCGAACTTGGATCGCAGGCTTCGTAGCGAGGCGCGCGAACCACTACACTACCGCTCCCCACGTGTACACGCACGCACACACACACACGTGTACACGCACGCGCGCACACACACACACGTGTATACGTACGCACACACGCACACTTATATGCCCTGTAAAACAAGATTAGGCGATGGCTCCCGTTTGATCATTCCCTAATCCTTCAAGCTACAAAACCCCACGTTATTCCTTAGCTGTTCGCAACGAGACAGATTTTTGTCAGGAAATAATTACACACAACCTGCCTCCTTCCTTAATTAAATGTTGCCCCTGTGTTGGGGTATTATAATCGGCGGGGTTAATGGCTGCCTTTATTTTGTCAGTGAGCGGATCTCATTGTGCGCTATCTTATTAGCGGCACAGAAAGTTAATTTGCACTCGTGCCTGTTGCTGACTTGCCACTGGCATGGCAAGTCAGAGGGATTTTTTCTTTATTTCCCCCGCGCGTGTGATGAAATTACCGTCGTTATAAGAGTAGAGAAGTTTTTTTTTTCTGTTGCTGCTACTTCCACCTTTTTTACTCAACCGAACCCGTGAAAAAAATATATTCCGAATATATTTTGTATTTATGTAACACAAATGATTTGGCGCCGCCGCTGTATTGGCAGTGGTGCAACGACGCACGGTGAATGAGAAATAACCCTCAATACGTTCGTCAATAACACCGTGAGCTTAAAAGGAAAAATATATAATCTGCCATGTGGAAGGACCATTGCCCAGAAATATCGCCTGTTATATATTATTTTAAGCCCGCGGTGTTATTGACGAATGTGTCGAGTAGGTTTGGGATTTGTATAAGCCCGTGACAATTCTGGCCGACTCGCGATTTGATTCGTTTTCACGATTCACAATTCAATGCAAGAGTGTACGTGTGTAGCGAGTTGACGGCCTCTTGCTTGCTCGCCAATGACCGCACAATAAGAATAAAAAAACACGGCCTTAATTAATATTCTGTCACTTGAAGAGGTGGTCTCGGAACTACTTCTGTGGTATCCGCTTTATGTGGGCCATTGGCCAACGCGAATGGTGGGCACTCCACTGCGAGAGATCAGAACGGTCCCTTAGTCACTCGACGCAACGCCGATCGCGCAACTCGCAATACTCTTGGTCGGATCTGAATGACGACAATTTTAAAGCACGGATGATTTTTCGTGATATAACATTGCTGAATCCTCCATTCTAAATATACAGGAGCAGCAGGGGTCACATTAAACCCATTACAAACCATATTTATTCTTGTGATATAACCTATTATTACGAGCGCTATTCTACGCGTGTGCATCACTCCGCACCCCGCCAACTTGAGCCTGTGAATCGACGCGTCACTCCGCACCTCGCCACCGTCCACAGATCGTCAAAGACGGTCGAAACAGAACCTGCCATGACGGCTCCGTGCCTTAAATTCACTCGAAAATAATTACGTTTATTTTCATAAAGGCATTGCCACGCCTTCTTACGCAAACCATTATAACCCCTGAATTCAAACAAAACTAATTATTTTCATCATTAACACCGCCTTGTAACAGAACAATACAGCAAGTAATTGGATGCAATATTGGGCACCGGCTCACACTTAGAAGAGAAGAACAGTCAGGGACGGAATGAGTAATCGTTGCCAAATGAACTCGCCGACTCTACGGTTTCACGCTGCAAGGCGGTGCGTATGGACACGTTTGAGTCCTTAACTTCTGCTTATTCACCAGTCCAATTGCATGTCCTTTAAACGTTTAAAGTCATCCCTCCCCCCCTCCCCCCGGTTTTATTACATTTCCTTTCTTGGCGTAATGACCCGCGGACGCCTAGTCCATTCAGAACTCTTTAACGGCTATCGGTGAATGGCCCCGCCGCAGAGAACAGACCGCAGAAGCGGCTGTCGCCAAACTGCTTCTGAGGTACGTTCAAGGGACATCCTATCCACACGGAGGGCCCCACACTCCTACCCCCCCCCCCCCCCGGTGAAGATTTTCATTGGCATGGATGTCAACTTTAAATAAAAAAAAATCACACGCATAGGATCCAATTTGGACTGCACACCGCAGCGGTCATCGCCCCGCTACTTGCAAACTCGCGCCAACATGCAGTCCGGCTGACGAAGCCACTTTGTGCCACACGGAGGCGGCTGCCGCTAGGGGTGCTCCCTGAGACGTTTGTGACGAAGACGCAGGTCGCCGATGGCTGGGCGCGTACGCACCCAGCGCAAAGGGCGCCTCTCTCGAGAAATCCAGACTGTTAACCGAAGCAAAGCGCAAATTATCGCCGCCGACGATTTAATTCACATCGGTCATTTGCGCACCGCGTCTCTCCGCAGGATTGAGATGGCCAAGGACGCCCTTCCGGAGAACGCGTGCAAGCTCATCCGCCGCTTCTGGATCATCACGGATGCCAACGGCAGCAAGGAGGAGGTAGAAGGTCCTGGTGTTGTCGGTAAGTGGATGCCTGTAGGTTGCCCCGTGTGTGTGGGGGATGGTTGAGGAACGCCTGTAGGTTAAAGTCTAAAACACAGGAACGCCTGTAGGTTAAAGTCTAAAACACAGCGTGGGGACGCTACGGGCAAGCAGTGAAGTGAAGTCGCAGTGCCGTGTGAAGTGAAGTCGCAGGCCGTATGGGACCCTCTGCCCGTAAATTCACACCCCTGTTTTACAGGCCCAGGCCTCTGTCAGTTCGCTTGAATCAACATGCACCTTGCACCACCCACATGTAGCAGGTGTCTGTGTGTCAGCCTCTCCACTCAGTGTTTAGACCGCAATGCGATGAATAATTGCTGCTCGTGTCACCAATGATGTTGCTCGTGTTTCTGTGGAAGCCTGCTTCTATCTTGCTGGGTAGCGCTGTGGTTAGAGTGCGTGGATCGCCCTCGCAAGCTTGCGAGTTAATATCCCGGTCTGGACTTGACTAAGCCCATTATCTCTACAGGATTGATAAAATAAATACCGCTTTGAGAGGAGGTCAGCAGCGGTTGTCCGATGGAAAGAATCGCCTGCCCCCTGCCATAGCAATGTGGCATTTCCACAACTGGTTTCGAGCCAAAGGAAACATCCTCGTATGTATGTATGTTTAACTTCTTTCGCACCGTACGTAACCAACCATGCCGAGGAATTTATAATTTGTGGAATATTCAGCAAACAGGCCGTGCCTGCCTTCAGCAGCAGCATCTGCTTAACGGGATTCGGCCTGCTGATGCGACTCAGGGAAGTGGAATCCAGTTCAGAGTGTTCCTACTCACTCAACGCCTGTGATGTGACGAACCATGGCTCGCTCACCGATACGTAACCTTTTCATTTCCGCGGAGTCCAATTCAGTTTAATTTATTAACGTACAGCCATTTGCCTTACCCCATCGAACCTGCCAGATAATTCCTGCCCGGACGTTTAGTGACATCACCGCATGTACACGTTGGACGAAGTGACGTTTCAGTGGTAGTCATGCTGCGATCGTTTTCGCTTTGCGAGGCTTCGACGTTTGCACCGAATCGTAAAACGTAGCAGGGCGGCAGTCGGGAGAAACTGCCTCCGGCTGCCTGCGTGACTGCCTGCCTCCCTGCTTTATTGTTGAGCGTTAGGTTCCTCCACCCGGATACCGTCCGTGAATAGGGTGTGAATAGGGTGTGAATATGTGGCACTCCGCCAAGAGATCGAGGATGTTTTGACGAGCCGCGTCGGCCTGGTGGTGGGGGGGTTGGCGGGGGGGTTTGAGACGCAGGGGAAATTTCGGTGAAAGAATCGCCGCCGTTTGAACGTAACTTTGCCGCGCGGGGTGGAGTGAGGGTTAGGTGCCTTCCCTACCGCGAGCGCCCGATAGCCGGAGTCCTTCATCTGTCAACCCGTGCAGGTGGGCGCCGGTGCTGAGCTTGACCCTCCGTCACCCTCGCTTCCCCCAACGCCCTCAGTTTGACTTTCGCGCTCGATAACGTTGCCGGCGTTTTCGCGCCGCCCGTTTTCCACTTCTCGGGTTTGCGCTGCACTCTGCCGTCGGTCGTCGGAGCGGTGTGACGGTGGTGATGCTGACGTGAATGTGTGTGTGCGTGTGAGTGGTGTGCGCGTGTTTTGTGGGGATCCGTTGCGTAGTGGTTAGCGCGCTGCACTACGGATGTGCGAGTGTAAGAGTGTGTGAATGTGTGTGAGTGCGTGTGTATGTGTATGGGGAGCGGTAGTGTAGTGGTTAGCGCGCTGCGCTACGAACCTGGCGACCCGGGTTCGATTCCCGCTCACGGCAAACACCAGTGACGATTATCTGAACCGGTCCTGGGCCTCCCCTAGGTAGACTCAGCCTTAAATGAGCACCTGGTGCGGTGTGTAAACATCGCCACTGGGGAGACAAAGGCGGTCGGGCGTGGTGCTGGCCACCCACCACCTCGTTCATGTACCGTTCCGGCCTTCATAGGTGCTCGCTAACAGCACTTTCCCCTACAGTCTGTTAAGGCTATATGGGGGATATTTGTCTTTATTTTTGTGTATGTGTGTGGCCGTTCACTCTGGCAATCAGCTGTTCAACCTGGTATGGTATCAACCCTCGTTCTAAATGCCCTACGTGCGACGCATGCTCGCACACACGCGTGCGCGATAATATATCTCTGTAGAAATCGGACGTAATGAAGAGCTGCAGTGCGTTTCTAACCGGGACTTAATGAGCGAGTGGGTAAGGAACTAATGGGTTTTCATTTGGAAATTGGCAGAAAATTGTGAGCCGGAGCAAGGAGCCGATTGTTTTTTTTTTCCCCTCTATCCCTTGCACAGCCGCGTTGAGCGGAGAGAGCTAGAGCGGAGAGAGATCGTTTTAAAATCAGATTGCTTTGGGAAGAGAGAAAAAAATGCGGCTATTGACTGCCAACAACTCAACACTTGGATTGGAATTTCATTTAAACATTAGTGTTAATAATCCCTATATATATATGTAACTCAAACACTTACGGAGACATAAATAATAATTTCTCGTGCGCAAATGCAATAAGGAAAGAGCAGCGGCGCGCGAAGATCGCTTTATTTAGTGTAAATATTTATTTATTTAGGAGTATTTAGATCGCTTGAGTTCGTATCGACGGTTGTCGTTGTTGGTGAGTGCGGTTAGCGAGCACCTATTGACGGCGGCCCAGCGTCCAACGGAGTGTCGAGGCCAGAGCCACTCCGTCCACCGCTTTAGTCCCCTGCGGTTGATGTTCACTGCACACCACGCCAGGTGCTCGTTCGAGGCTGAGTCGACCTAGGGGAGGCCCTGGACCGGTTTCGAAAACCGGGCGGGTGGTTGCGTCAACCACTTCCCTACCGCCTCCCTCTCTTGCGCGCACATATATTGACAAAGATCCCCCGTATAGCCTCAACAGACTGTTGGGGCAAGTGCTGTCAGCGAGCACCTACGAAGGCCGCCACCGCACACGTGAGTTTACCACACCCGACCGCCTTTGTCTCTCCAGTTCTGACGTTTTGCGAACCGCACCGGGTGCTCATTTGAGGCTGAGTCGACCTAGAGAATTTCCAGGAATTGTTCAGATAACCGTCACTGGTGTATCGCCGTGAACGGGAATTCGGCCTCGGGTCGGCGGATTCGTAGCGCAGAGCACTAACCACTGCGCCACACTCGCACACATTCCCACACACATTCCCACACACATTCCCACACACATTCCCACACACGTTCCCACACACGTTCCCACACACATTCCCACACACGTGTGTGTATATAGCTGTACACCTGCACATGCAGAAGGGTTGGAGACACGAATGTTCAATGTAATAATGTCAGGGCCACTGCAGACATACGGCCCGTAAAGGAGAAGCTAATGGACATTTATGAATTCGACTACCAGGTGGTGGCAGGGTTATTGGGGGGGGGGAGAATGAATTGACTCCAAGAACGCAGGGCGGTGTCTAATTGCGTAAGGGAACCATCGCATCAATCCATAGCACCGCCCTCCGCCACTGCAGCCCCCCCTGCCCAGACAACAAGCAGGTGGTGGTGCTGATGGTGAGACTGATGGTAGTGATGATGATGATGGTAGCGGTGGTGGTGGCGGTGGCGGTGGTGATGGTGGTAGTGGTGGTAGTGGCGGTGATAGTTTTGGTTGTGGCAGTGGTGGTGGCGGTGGTGATGGTGGTAGTAGTGGTAGTGGTGGTGGTAGTGGCGGTGATAGTTTTGGTTGTGGCGATGGTGGCGGCGGTGGTGGTGGTGGTGGTGGTAGTGGCGTGGTGGTGGCGGCGGTGGCGGTGGTGGTGCTTCTCGTGGACCCACGGCGCTAGGAGCGAGGGCTCTGTGTGTGCGTGCCGACGGGTGGAGAGGCAATTCCGCTCGGCGGCCGCAGTTTAATTTGTTCCTCATTAAGAGGGTGGACTCGGAAGAAGCCGGGCGGCAGCTCTGACGTGCGTGACAGTCGAACGAAACGAGCCCCCTCCCCTCCCTCCCCTCGAGCTCCTGATTCCCCTTCCCCCCCAGCCCACCTCCCTTTGCCGTATTTTCGTTCCCTTTCTTTTTTTTTATACCGGAGCCTGTCACCAGGGACAAATTATGTGGTTCCCGGACCGCGCGGCCGCATTAATGAATTTCATGTGTGCGAATGAAAATTAGGCAGTGCCTACGGTGGTAATAAAATGGCTCCTACCGTCGCCCCGGCAATTCATCTAAATATAAACTCACCTGCCACCATTCTTCTCTCCTCCCTCCCTCCCTCCCCCTGCATTATTTATATATTTACGTATTCACTGGTGGCGGAGGGAGAGGGGTTGGATGCGCGTAACAAAACGTGGCCCCCTTGTTTAAAAAAATGTAATTTTAAAAAAGCAACGATATCGCCGCCCCGTCCGCTGCTGTTTACGTTCGTCACGGCCGCGTCAACAGACCCCTCAAAAAGCCGTTTGTTCAGCTTGCCTGCTAAGTGCTGCTGTGTGGGGGGGGGGAGGACATGCATGTTTGCGTGCGTTTGCCTGCGTCCGTGCGTGTTTGTCCACGACAGCCAGGATGACGACGAGGTGGCGTACGAGGTGTGCGAGCGTGTGTGATGCGTGGGTCAGCGCACACACCAACGGCGGTTGGCGCTACGACCCCGGCGACCCGAGTTCGATTCCCGCTCACAGACAACATCAGTGACGATTATCTGAATCGGTCCTTGACCGCCCCCCTAGGTCGACTCAGACTCAAACCCCTTGGGAAAACAAAAGCGGCAGGCGTCTTTGCTGGCTACGCCACCCCCTCGCGTGCCGTGCCGGCCATGATAGTGCCTCTCCCCAACAGCCTGTTGTCGGGGGGGTTGGGTGGGGCAGGGGGGAAGCGGTTTTTGCTTTTGGTGTCTTCCGTCTGGTGTGGCGCGTGCCGCGTTAGTGCGTGCCGCCTCGCTCGCTGCGTGGTTTGTGCCGGGGTGGTGTGTGCGGCACGGACAGGCGCAAGGAGGGCGAGGGGGGGGGGCATGTGCATTGTGCTTGCGCCGTGCCAGCTCCTTCAAACGCAGCGCGTGGAGGACGGCACGACGTGGCGCCCGGCGCGGCGAGGACAGAAGGGCCGTAGCCGCAGGACACTGGCCCGAGCAATCGTCGGTGGCTCTGGTTGAAAGAGGGCCGGCAGGCTGGGGGGCGTTGGTCGGTGAGGGGGGGGTGAAGGGGCCCCCCGCCGAGCTGCCAAAGAACAGCGCTGACAGCTACGCCCCGTTGTACCGCGGCGCTTTCGGAACGCTCCGCGTCGGAACGGACACCGAACATCGGGGCTCCGCCGGAGACCCGATTGAAATGCCGAGCGCTGCGGCGGCGCCGCCGGTAATCCGTTGGCGTAATTGCGGGTGATAAGGAACGCAAACTCTTACCTGTCGTCTCGTGTTGAATCGAAACACTGCAGGGAGAATTGTCGTTGGAACAGATGTAATTTCAGCCGAGGGCATTCGTGCCCCTCCTTGTGCAGCCTCGCTCCGCATTCCCGCACCTCTCGCGAGCGCATTTGCTCGCGGTTTCCTTTCTGTTTTTTTCTCATTCCCATCCCCCCGCCCGCCGATCAACGTTTATAATCTTCTCTCCCTTCGTACGGCGCGTGCAGCTCGGGGACGGGGGAGAGCGTTAATCACAACGATGATGACAAATATAAGTGTGGGGGTGGGGGGGGTGGGGAGGCTGGAGGTGGGGGGAGGGAGGGGGGCATACTCATAGCCGGTTGCTCACAAGCGAGCCACCGTTGGTGCTCACCTTTTTAAATTTCTCACTGTAGTTACGTCGTTGCCGCTGTTGGGGTTTGTTTCGCAAGCGGTGGAAATAAACCGTTGAGCGATACCCGGTGCGCGATGTGCCGTCAGGCTCCCCCCCCCCCCACCGACCCTCACCCCCCCCTCCGGCCCCCACCCCCACCGTGACCTCGTACGAGAGAGCCGCTCAATCCAGATCACCGTCCGCTATCACAACGAGCGGCGCCGTGAATAATTACTGCCGCGCTCGCGAGCTCCGCTTTAGCGATAGCTGAGAGCGATGGCGACGACCACCCGGCGCGATCGCGACGCCGCGAGGTCGTCGCGCGGGAGAGGGAGAGAGAGCGAGCGAGCGAGCGTGGATGATTTTGCACGCCAGGTCCGCATCCGGCGTCCGCGCTCACTCGCGGGGCGTGCGCGTCGACGCTCGCGACGAGACCGACGGTCAGACGTGACGCACGGCCTGAGAATATTTTACCGTCCCCGTCATTAACGGACACTCGTTGCCCCTCCAAGTGTAAAAGTTCACGGTAATTAGCGGGCGAACTGTTTCGACGGTGGCGCTGCTGCCGAGAAGAAAGACAGAAAAGTGTGGTGGCATCGGGACTGACATTTGAATTTTAAATAGTTGACATTTAGATTGCTAATAAAAACGAACAAATGCATACATGGCTAACAAACCTACATCAACGATACAATAAACCTTTCTCTTTTGTTTCTGCTCGATGAACACCCTTTGCTCAAAACATATCGCATACTTTTCAGCCTCCGGGGCAGTGTTCATTTTTAATGACATGGGGCAAAGCTTTCTCATCCATACTTGGGAATCAGACTTTATTATTCCAGCTGCTAAGGAGGCCCCAACTGAACCAAGCAGCTCTTTTGGAAGCACGACCACAGCCCAAGACCGTTGTCCAGTGGCAAAGTTTGAAGACGCATAGAGTTTTACAGAGATCCAGAGTTACATGGAGACCCATAGACTTACAGACAGACTTATAGAATTACAGAGAGACCCATAGAGTTACATAGAGATGCATAGCGTTGCAAGGATATCTATAGAGTTACAGAGAGGTCCATAGATTTACAGAGAGACCCATAGAGTTACAGACAGACTTATAGATTACAGAGAGACCCATAGAGTTACAAACAGACCCATAGATCAGAGCCCACGGACATCGCATGGTGGAGGAGGCACGTGCAAACTCCCAAAAAACTAAACATTTTTACAAGTTTCAGAATCGTCGCGATCCGATTCGGTGATAGGCAGAGGAGATCTGGAGCCTCGACCTGAACAGGAGAGGAAGTTTGGCAGTCCTATTATTATTTCTATTATTTACTTTTTATTATTTATTTTTACCTACGTGACTTTACCGAAAAAAAAACCTATAAGAGTATAGTCCTAAGCCCTTGTGCCGTAGGCCCAAAAATGGCTTATCAGTACCACACAGGGTAGCAGATGCTAATGATTATTTTTTGGAGCATTTCATCTCCAGATAGCAAATAAGTATGATAGTAAGGTCACCTTGATAGCTTTTTCGAGAAAGAAAAAGGTCATTAAATAAGAGTATTCGTATTACTTCCATCCTCTAAAAAGTTGTTTAAATTAATAGCTACCACGGTGACCTTGCTATCGTACATTATATTTTACAAGAATGTTTGACAGAGAATATCATTTGGGACAAAAATACATAATGGGATAATGAAACATCGACGGAATGTGGAAAAACATCGGAAGCATGCGTATATGAAGCGGACCGTATATGCGCCAAGATTTTTGCCCGTGGTGGGTGAACGCTGGTAAAATTCCCCTGGTGGTACCGATCGGGCCCGCCCTGCCTCATTTACCGAGTTGTGTGCGGAGTCGTCGAGACACGCAGCGCCGCGCGTTGTCGCCGCATGTCCGCCGCCGTGGCCTCTCACTGCTGCCGCTCCCACCGTGCGGAGCACTGTGTTTCTCGCCGGCTCGTGCCGCGGCGGCGATGTCGTTAAACCGATCGGCTCGCTCAAGCCGGCTGTAAATTTCAAGTCGCATTTTTGGTTCCTTGTGGCCCGGTTATGGTTGAATATTATTTGGACGTGTTTATGCTTTTCTTTTTTTAAAGGCCAGAAATATTATTTCACATCGTAATAAAAATACCCATGTATTTTTGTGGCCCCCCGCTACCTTGAATGCGTTGTTCCAGTTGTGATGAAATTATAAAATCCAGCCGTGTGGTGTTTTGTTTTACATCTTCTGCCCACAGAGACAGACATTTACGGTAACGGGGAAGGTTAGCGCGATTCATTACAGCCGACGGCGGCCTCCGCGTTAATTGGTGTGGGTGCATCTTAACCTCTTGTAATGATAACCGGCGTAGCATTATTTTTGTCGTCCGGCATTCCCAGCCGCGTAAATAAACGCAGCGAGCCGGTTAATCACCGTTTGATTACGGAGTAAACCAGGAGCGATTTAAAAATACAAAGTTAAAATACGATACTCACATGGCATTATTTTCGCATGGCGATGTTAATTTACGGAGCGCTAACTCGGTCGTAATTCTTTCTCGCTAAAACCTCTCCGCGACCGGCGTCCGTAAATATAAAAAAAAAATCAGGGGGACTGCCGATCGCGGTCCTTGGGAGAATGATCTTGTCTTAAACGCAGCTCCTAATTGATTTATGTAATTGTCCAAAAGAGTTTTAATACACGGAGCAATTAAGGGAATAAAATAGCGTAATTTCCTTCGGCTTAAATAGTGAGCGATCGGCACGGGGGTCAGCGAGAGGAGCGCTCTCATGGAATAACTGCGCCCCGCTACCTCCCAGGCGCACGCCCGCAAATTAATCCACTCATCCACCCACACAGGCACGCGCACACATAATGATCCAGTCGTGACCCCCGGCGCAAAATGTATTTATTTTTTTATATCCCCCCCCCCCCCTCCTCCGTTGCAGTCTTCCTTCCGAGAAGCCGTAACAATCGCAACCGATCGCTCGGAGATTTTTTTTTACGTTGCTATTCTCTATTGTTTCTTCAAGGAGATGACGGCAAGAAGCCGCCGCCAGAGTATATTTTTTACGAGGTGGTGGTTTTGGTGGAGATGATGATGATGGGAATAAGCTGTGGAATTTTTTTAACCATTTCGCTAACGGCTGAGCTTTCGGCTTCGTGTTTTTTTAGCAGGCGCTTTACCTGCTGACGGTTCCGGACAATCGAAGAGCGGGCCGCGCGGGGTTAAAATAAATTGCGTAATTTCATCCCCGGGGAGGGGGGTTGGGAGCGATGGCTCTGGAGCATGTCACGTTGCAAATTGTGTTCAATATGGACGGAATAAATATACAATAATAATACCAGCGTGCCATCGCATCGGCACGCTTCTTCCCTTGCGGGGGGGGGGTCTCTCGGGCTCGCGTCTTTGCCCGTCAAGAGCTGAAGTTGCACATCCCGTCACGAGCTAAAGTTATAAAGGACCAAAAGCATTCCCGCCCCCTGTTCCACGTGGGGATTTGCCCGTTGAGTGGGTTAACGCGGAACACGCCGGGTCCTTACGTCGGCATGCAGCGTGCACGCTCTCGACCCCGCGTAGTTTAAAGGGGAAAGGAAGGGGAGAGACGTGGAGGAGACCGGCGTGACAAGACGAAATAACAAAATCCCGGGCACGCAGCAGCAGCAGCGACAACATTGTGAAGGTGCCGGTTGTGCGAACAGCGCCGAGCACCGCGAGGGGCATGCTGGAACGAGATGTCACTTCACAGCTGGTGCGCCCTGGCAGTGTTGCTTTATTTATTTTTATTTGTAAGAAAAAATTTTTTTATTCGAAATATAATAACAAACATATGCACTGACATTGAGAAGTTGGGTGAGCGCTGCCTCATTCTCTCTCACCCTCTCTCGCTCTCCCCATCTTTCTCTTCTTCTGCCGCTCTCTCTGTCGCTCTCCCGCCCTCTCTCTCTCTGTCGCGCTCCCCCTTTCTCTGTCGCTCTCCCGCCCTCTCACCCTCTCTCTCACCTTCTCGCTCTCCTGCTCTCTGTCGCTCTGCCGTCCTCTCTCTCCCCATCTCTCTCACTCTCTCTCTGTCGCTCTCCCGCCCTCTCTCTCCCCATCTCTCTCTTCCTCTCCCGCTCTCTGTCGCTCTGCCGCCCTCTCTCTCCCCATCTCTCTCACTCTCTCTCTCTGTCGCTCTCCCGCCCTCTCTCTCCCCATCTCCCGCCCTCTCTCTCCCCATCTCTCTCTTCCTCTCCCGCTTTCTCTGTCGCTCTGCCACCCTCTCTCTCACCCTCTCTCTTTCACACTCCCCATCTCTCTTCCTCTCCCACTCTCTCTGTCGCTCTCCCACTCTCTCTTTCGCTCTCTCTCTGTCGCTCTCCCGCTCTCTCTCTCTCGCTCTCCCACCCTCTCTCTCGCTCTCCCCCACTCTCTCACGCGTGCACGCCTCTGTCTGTCTTTCTTTGTCTCTCTCGCTTTGTGCAAAGACTTGCGATCCCGAGGCCATGTAATGAAAATTATTAGTTTCACACAGACACTCGTTTCATTTGATGTTGAGCAGATGCTTCTCTCCGCGCGTTTCCCCGTGCTCTTTCTTTCATGGGGGCCTTTGTTTGGTGGTAGGGCACGGGGTCCGCTCTGCACACCACCCCGGTGCAAGATCAACAAGGGGGGGACATGAAACACTGTGGAAAACAATGCCCTCCAACGCATGAAATTTTAAAGTGCTTTTTTTGATAACCCAATATATATATTTTTTTATTACTATTGTGATCATCGTCGTCATTGCAACCTGCCGCTGCATCTCCCCCCACTTTTACGAGCCGCGTGGGGGGGGCCAGGGATTCAGGGCAATGTGCCGTGAAGTAAACAAGAAAAATCTCCTTTTGTGTGTTCATTTCAGAGCGAAGCCCCCGAAGCTACGCTTGTGTTCACGCGGGCGTTGGCACGCCGGCCGACGTGACGCTGTCAGGAAGCCGTGTGGGTTTTTGCCACCCGTCCTTGCCCCTTTGAGCTCTCGGTTTCACTTTGTCGCGCTTTGTTCCTTTCATTCGTCATCTTTCACGGCGATCGGTTGCAGCTCGCCTACATCTTGAGACCAGCCTTTTTTTTCTTTATATCTTTCTCACTTTATTTTATTATCATACTCTACTTGCAAATCTGTGCGACTGATTGGGGAGAAAGAAAAACAATTAACTTGGATGGGAGACCTGGGCAAATAAGGTCCGAGCAAGAAAAGTCGAAGCAATGAACTCGCTCCCCATGGGTATCATATTTTAACTTGGTATTTTTAAATCGCTCCTGGTTTACTCCGTAATCAAACGGTGATTAACCGGCTCGCTGCGTTTATTTACGTGGCGGGCAGTGCTGGGGGCGACCGTCTGTGGTCGAGGCAGACGAATTCACAACGAGCGGCGGATGGCACACGTCAAGATCAACGAGGGGACGACGCAACGCGCCGCCGTTGGGCTGCGAAAGTCACGCGAGTCGCGTCAGCGCCTGATGATCCGTGCGTCACCACGATGCGCGAATCATCTTCAACGACGCCACTGCCGCGTCGGGTTTTACCGCCGCTGCTCTTCCGCCTGTGGTTTCGGTTCGTTCCACAGTGCCGGTGATCCGACGTTTGGCTGCCACGTGCCTCCCCTTAACACGGTTGGCTACGTGCGGTGCAAAATAAGTTTTTACGTACGTACGTGCGTACACGCGCTGGCAGCTGCCGAGTCGACCTTCCCAACCCGTGGAGCTAGACGAAGGGCTTGTGCGCGGCGCGACCAGAAAGCACATCGGAGAGTCGTCAAGCAACATGGCACGGAGGAAAGTAAAAAATCGCATGACTTGTAATACCTTTACAAAGAGCAAGGTTTGGGCAGGACACATCCCATGGCGAGAAGGGGGAATGGACGATGGTCAGGAATAATAGCGGAGTGGCGGCATAGCTATGGAATGCATGCGAGACAGGAACGTCCGTCGGGGAGATGGAGCGATGATATCGGCGTGAATGCTGGAGGAAGATTGATCGGTGCATCACAGGATTCGAAGGCGTGGTGTGTGGAGGGAGGCCTTCATCCAGCAGTGGACCGACGGTGGCTGATGATGATGTATTGCAGCAGCCTCAACTGGCCGTAGGGGCCACGTGAACCCATTTAGCGACTGCGCGTGCGAACGTTCTTACGCTTGCTGCTCGATGCGTGTATTACGAGCATAAGATTTCGAAATTGATCGTTGAATCTACGCATCGACCCACCCACTATTATCCAGCAAACCGCATTCTAACCTGAACCTCTACATTTTGCTCACACCTGAAAACTCGCGTGCCACATCCGCACAACGTAAGTAACAAAAAGCCATAGCGGCCACGTCATTAATTGGATCATTCTCTCCTATGATTCCCGTAAATAAGTAAAATAATACCGTTCAGCTGAAACGAATGTTTACCACTCGCCCGGGCCGCGGCCCAATTCCTTGTACGTGCACGTTACAAAGCGGAGCTCTAAATTAATTGAACATCGCCGCTCGGCGTTCCCACCGGGCGCTTTCTGCAGCTTGGTTTTTTGTTGTGTTTCACGCACCAGCGGCGAAGAGGGAGAAACATTCGCCGGCAAAAAGTGCGGCGGTGCTCAGGACGCTGCGTGATACCCACGTGCCGATCGCCGCCGCGCCGAGCGTCGTCGCTCGAATCGCGGAACAAAAATCGGAACGCAAAAAAAAAACGACTGTGTCAGCCGGCGCGCGACGGATTCAGTCGAGACATAAAGCGAACTGCAGATCGATTGATTCAAATAATTAATTACTCTCGTTGTTACCGTGGACCCGGCTGCTCTATGTATCATTGCCCCCGCTGCACCAGACCAATGAGTAGTCCCCCTTGCCATATCCTACGTCAACTGGTATTGTTAGTAGTAAGGCCAGTATTGTTTACATCCTTCATATTAAAACAATCGTAAATAAATGAACGTACTTTTTTAATGAAAAATGTGACGGGATTATTTTCCCCTTTGGACCATGATCACCACACCGTCCAGTGCAGCCAGATCCCAGCCAACAGGCCCAGTTCCAACGTCACTTAAACTATTAAGCAATTTTTTATTTTGCCAGATTAGGCCCACTGAGCTATATAGCTTTAGAACCGACCTGGTCACAAATGATAGTGCAACAAAGTGGCTTATCAAAGTGGACATTTATAGCAGCCAAATACTCTCAACACGTGACGTTCATTCTAAATGCGGAGGAGAAAACCAGAGGACCCAGCGAAAAATCCACGCGCCCACGGGGAGAGAGACACGCAAACTCCACAAACACAAGCTGATGGTAGCTGTGGCCGGGAATCTAACTCGGCGCCTGCATAGAGGCCAGCTGATGTTGCACCAGCTGATGTTGCACCAGCTGAAGTTGCACCAGCTGATGTTGCACCAGCTGATGTTGCACCAGCTGATGTTGCACCAGTTGATGTTGTACCAGCTGATGTTGCACCACTGATGTTGCACCAGCTGATGTTGCACCAGCTGATGTTGCACCAGCTGATGTTGCATCACTGATGTTGCACCAGCTGATGTTGCACCAGCTGAAGTTGCACCATCTGATGTTGCACCAGCTGATGTTGCACCAGCTGATGTTGCACCAGCTGAAGTTGCACCAGCTGATGTTGCACCAGCTGAAGTTGCACCAGCTGAAGTTGCACCAGCTGATGTTGCATCACTGATGTTGCATCAGTTGATGTTGCACCAGCTGATGTTGCACCAGCTGATGTTGCATCATTGATGTTGTACCAGCTGAAGTTGCACCAGCTGAAGTTGCACCAGCTGATGTTGCATCACTGATGTTGCATCACTGATGTTGCACCAGCTGATGTTGCACCAGCTGAAGTTGCACCAGCTGATGTTGCACCAGCTGAAGTTGCACCAGCTGATGTTGCACCAGCTGATGTTGCACCAGCTGATGTTGCACCAGCTAATGCTGCATCCTCTCTCCCCCTGCCCCCCACCCCACCCCACCCACAGGCGAGTTTCCGACGCTTGCGGCCGGGCAGCCGGCACGAGTACACGAGCTGCACCACGTTCACGACGAGCTCGGGCGACATGGAGGGCTACTACACCTTCCACCAGCTCGGCAACCCCGAGGCCGTGTTCACCGCCACCGTGCCACGCTTCCACATGGTGTGCCCGCCGCTGCGCCTGGCGCAGGACGGACAGGTGGGATGACGACAATTTTTTTGCGACGTGCCGATTGGGGTGTGGGGAGCGATCGCCACCCGCTCCTGCACCCCTCTGCCGTGAACCCCCCCCCCCCAAGTAGTTATTGGATTGATACTTCATGGGACATCCTTTGCCAGTAACAAAGTATGAGAATCGGTTTCCAGCCTTTTGGCATCCTCTGGTCTAACACCGTTTTGAGACGAGGCTCAAAAGAAAGCTGTCTCTGGTGTGGACCAATCGGTTTCAAAGACAGTGCATATATTATCAGAGTGTTTTTTGTTTGCATCCTGACCACAAGAATTGTGGTTAATGCAGACATGATTCCTTGTAAAAGGTTTCAGTTTGGTGTTTTAACATCTTAACACCTGTTTTGTTGCCAGAAAAATGGGCTAACCTCTTCTTGTATTGACACTTACTGGAGGATAATGACACCCTGTGTCACACAGGGTCAGCTGCCACTTGGTAGGGTGGGGGGGGGCACCCTTCGAAAGTTTGAGATGAGATGCCGGGCAAATGTGTTGCGGTGAATTGTCGAGGCTTTTAATCGCTTTGTTCATGCAACGTTGACTGCTTTTGTTCTTGTTGTTATATCGTTATCATCGTCATCATCAGGTGTGATAAATCAAATTGCTATTCTGACACGTCTCAACCGACAACCATTATCCCTTCCAGCAATCGGATTGGAGAATCAGGGGCATAAATATGAGCGAGAAAATTATAACCGTTTCAAATATGTGATGAAATTGACTGCGGGAAATCATCGTCAGCCATGGTCCATCGACTGCTGGATGGACACCCTCAGTCCACCGTGATCTCTCACGATCGCGCAATGGGACAGTCCTCCCGGCGCCCGCCACACACGAGGAGCCGATTCCATGGCTCCGTCTCCGCGGGGGACGTCCGTACGGATGTCTGCATTCCGTCTCCTTGGCCGCTCAGAAGAGCCCAATTTAGAAATTTGTAGAGTTAGGCTGAAGATCGATTTACGAGTGGCGTATGACAAGGTCGCCCGACGAGTGGAAATGTGGTTTCGAGGGACGCGACTGGAATGTGTGTGCCTTGAACTGATATCGAACGTCGGCCGAATCGCTGAAAAGGGGTAAACAGACTGAATTAGACTGAAATAGCGGCAGATGAGAGCGTGTGGGAGTGCACTTGGGCTCAATAATGAAAATTCTTAACTCGATAATGAAAAGCAACAGAGCAGTGTGCCTTAAGAGCAAAGTTCTGTGTATGACAAACAATGCAACGTGGATTTATATAACTAGCGTCTGCATGCAACGGGCATCTCAAGGTGCCAGACAGAAACAGCGGGGCCGCGCTTATTACGTAGAGGGGCGGTCGGCCACAGGCAGAGGAGGAGATCAGTGAGGCCTTGAGCCCGAACTTGAACAGGGCCATGGAGCCGACAGCACGGATAGCTGGGGGAAGGGAGTTCCAGACTGTGGGGGCAACAGAGGAGAAGCAGAGACCTCCCACAGAGAGAAGGTTTATTCGTGGGCAGCTTCAACAGACAGCCTTCGTTGCTGGAGAAGAGAGAGAGCATGGGGGGAGTCGAGCGAGAGGTAGGAGAGTGCGTAGAGGGGAGTAGAGTGAGACGAGAGGCAGGAGAGTGCGTGGAGGGGAGTAGAGTGAGATGAGAGGGGAGAGGCAGGAGAGTGTGTGGAGGGGAGTAGAGTGAGATGAGAGGGGAGGGGTAGGAGAGTGCGTGGAGGGGAGTAGAGTGAGATGAGAGGGGAGAGGTAGGAGAGTGCGTGGAGGGGAGTGGAGTGAGATGAGAGGGGAGAGGTAGGAGAGTGCGTGGAGGGGAGTAGAGTGAGATGAGAGGGGAGAGGTAGGAGAGTGCGTGGAGGGGAGTAGAGTGAGACGAGAGGGGAGAGGCAGGAGAGTGCGTGGAGGGGAGTAGAGTGAGATGAGAGGGGAGAAGCAGGAGAGTGTGTGGAGGGGAGTAGAGTGAGATGAGAGGGGAGGGGTAGGAGAGTGCGTGGAGGGGAGTAGAGTGAGATGAGAGGGGAGGGGTAGGAGAGTGCGTGGAGGGGAGTAGAGTGAGATGAGAGGGGAGAGGTTGGAGAGTGCGTGGAGGGGAGTGGAGTGAGATGAGAGGGGAGAGGTAGGAGAGTGCGTGGAGGGGAGTAGAGTGAGATGAGAGGGGAGAGGTAGGAGAGTGCGTTGAGGGGAGTAGAGTGAGATGAGAGGGGAGAGGTAGGAGAGTGCGTGGAGTAGAGTGAGATGAGAGGGGAGAGGTAGGAGAGTGCGTGGAGGGGAGTAGAGTGAGATGAGAGGTAGGCAGGGGCAGGTCCATGGAGGGTCGTGCCGATGCTGAGTGTGATCTTGAAATTGATCTTTCTGGTACCAATGTCTTATTATGTCATGGCCATGCCATTCTCTGTTCGGTCTTCCTTCATTTCCGGTTCCTTACGTTTTTCTGAACAACAACAACACACTTAATTTTCCTGTTGTTGGCCATCCTTTTGCATATGTTTCCAAAGAGTGCCAGTTTCCTTCTCATCACTGCCTGCATCATCATCATCATCAGGCCGTCTTCTTCTGTAGGCAACCTGTTTCTGATTCCTACGTCGGTCACCCTTTGGGCTTAGACGCAGCAGTATCCTTCTGTAGTACGGTTAACGTATCCGCAGTATTAACCAGGGTTGGCCTGCCCGATTCGAACTGCTGTTGAACCCCTACAGCAAACTGCTCGCGTCATTAATGTGATCGTCATCCACGCCCCGTTGACGATTATAATCTGCTTATCGAGCTATGTGAGCACCTGGCGTAGTTTGTCATTGTGTGCATGAGCGATGGGAAACTTTTTGCCCCGGGAAGGATCGTGCCGTCGCTCGCCGCGTGCGAGATTAAGTGTGGCGATAAAGAAACTTTAAGTGGGCATTCATAATGTTTAAGATTAGAGCCAGAAAGTGGTATTATGCAAAAACAAGGGCGTTGGAGGCATTACCGCGTGAAATACATCCGTCATTAGCATGCCGTGGCTAAATAAAAACCGCCGGAGAATTTTTAATCGCGGCAGAGTGATTAAATAACGAGGCGTTTGACGTATCAGCGTGGAAATATCAAAGAAGTGTCGGAGAGGAAATAGCTGCAGCTTTGCTTTTTTTGTTGTTGCATTTTTTGCACGGAGGAATTCAAACGGGGCAGTTGGTTAGGGAAGAACGGTCGCTCGTCACTCGCCGTGCGGCCTCTCAGGTTCGTCGGCGTCCGTCCTGCGTGAAGGGAGTCGCGAAGACGCTGAAGGGCGGAATTTATTTCAAGACAACTGTTGAGATTGTTGCAATTTTATTATTCCGCTGTTTTAACCCCGAAGCATTGCCAGCTGTTTGGCATTCGGGGACGGCATTGCCGCTGCGTGCAATCCCAATCTAGTAATGTGCAGGTAAATTTTGTGGCATCGGGATGTTGTTTGTATGTCTGTTGAAAATCGTTGGTACAGTATGATGCCATCCCGTGCAAATCGGAGGTGTGGGGAAGGACAACACACCCAAACGTAAAAAAACAGTTCTGAAGAAATTCGTTTTCAATCTATATGATTTAAAAGTGCACAGCTCCAGTGACTTCTTAATATCGGAAGGTAGAGCGTTCCAGACGGCCGCAGAAGCGCATCTAAATACGAGTTACATTGTGCGTCTGGTTTTTTGTTTTAGCGATGGGAGGAGGAAACCAGAGAACCTGGAGGCAACCCCATGCAGAACAGTGGGGAGGGGAAACAGACAACCTGGCACACAGAACGGCTAGAGTCGGGAATCGAACCCAGGCTGCTCGTCTGCGAGACACGAGCCTCACCGCCACGCTGCCTCCCTTCCGGCGTCCCCACAACGCCGGCGTTATCTCCCTTAGAGGCGAAACGGGAGGGCTGGGAGCGGTGGGAATGGCGATGATTTGAAGACGAACGTTTGATGGGGAAGCTGCTTTGGTAGTTCACGACGGTTGGCACCACAGCAACTTGGCGTTATTTTAAATCGGAAATCTTTTAAGCACGCTGCTTTCCAGGTATATACTCAGCAACGTAGAAGACTGGTCTAGAATCTGCCCTGGGGCGGGGGGATGGGCGGGCACTAGGGGGAGGGTGAGGGAGGGGGACAGCCCTCGAATTTTAAGCTGTTTAAATAGAGCTCTGCATTAATAAATATTAAAAAAATAACACTCCGTGTGTTTTCACTGCCAAATATCAATAAAATTAAAACATTTCTGGGTCTCAAGGGGGTTGGGGTAGGGGGTGGGGATGAATCGCCCCCCTCCCCATCCCACCCCCCTTGGATCTACCACTGCTCCCCGATAGAGAAACTCACCTACGGGTAGTGCCTAGTTGCTGTCGCTGCAGTGGCACTGCGCAGTGGCTTGGTTGTGAAGCCTTCATCCAGCAGCGGACAGACCATGACGATGTCATTCTGCCCGCAGCTGAAGGAGTAACTGTCGGAGGAGGAGGAGCAAGAGGAGTCGATGACCCCATCGCTGACCTCGACATCATCGTTGCGAGGACACCGCAGCCATCGAGCAAGGGACGGGGGGGGGGGGGTGCGGACGACGATCGGGCCGCGGTGTTTTGCCGCACGCCGATGACAAGCAACGCGCGCGGGTGCTCGAGTCGCCGATACCTACGCAGCGCCCCGCGTTTCACAGTGAGCCGCCAGCCAACGGCGACAACCGGAGATGGCCTTGCGGTTTATTTTCGGGAGTTTTTCTTTCTTTATCTACTTTTCCCTGTTGGTGCTGCCTTGCCGCGTCTGCGGAGGTCTTTGCGGCACAAGGCTCGGGGTGCGTGCTTTGGGAAAAGGCCGTTTGTCTCGCCGGCCCAATTGTAACGGCGCAGCGGCGATCGCTGCTTGCGTCATCTTTTTTTTTGTAACTTTCTCATGTGGATAGCGCGGTTTTCGTTGTTTTTTTTGTTCGCAGGTATCGTTCCCTTGTCAGTACCAGCGCAGCCCACGTAAATTTAGCGGTTCTAATTTCTTTCCGTGGCCCATTGATAGTGATCGATGGCAATAGCCATCTGAAATGAGTGTCCTCTCAATTAATTCGTTCCGATTAGCCGTGTAAATATATTGGTACGACGAAGGTCTTTGTCCGCCTTAGTTGGTACCGAATTCTGCTCTGGCTCATGGGCTGTGTCGCTCGTCAACGTGTGTCTGTTTGACGACTTTAAATGTGGAACGCGCTCCAAATTAGCCGCTTACGAATTTGCAATCCGAGGCCAACCTTCCTTTGCGTAATTTGATTGAGAAATGATTGCGTGTTCAAAGTGGCTGCGACTGGTAGAACGGTGAAGCATTAATTCTCGTTGCGAGCAAAAGAAAAAAAGGCAATTAGATTAACAGGTTTAGCGTAACTACTTGCCGCTAACGGTGAAGATTTACACTTTGATATTGTATTGTAACGGCGGTGGAAAATACTAATACGCTTTCCAACCTCTGCAATGTATCTTGACAGCGCGTGGAGTAATATCGCCGTGGTTATTTTAATTAACGGAACGAGAATGTTCAAAGGTTTCAAAGCCACGGAATAAAATTGCGCGTCAGCTGTTTGTCGGTGAGTGCGTGCGTCGTGTTTTCTGTGGGCAATGAAACGTTCGGTCTACGCACGACGTCTTAAAAACACTGAATATTTTCCTCGAAAACAAATGTTTCCACGACACCACTGCGTGGTTTGGAATAATAGAGCGGGTTAAAGTCCTGATTAGCGGTTGACTTGTCTCTTCATCATCATCATCCCTGTGGGGTTGATAACACGAGTACCCCTTTTTCTTGGGAAGTCAACGGTGGTTGTCCTCTCGATAGACTTGCCCCTGCCATGGGAATGTGGAATTCCCACCAGTGGCTCAGGGCAGTGAACAGAAGATGGGCACCAATGCCTCGGTTCTCATTTGAGCAGAAAATCAGTTTGCCTTTTTTATTGGAATAATGTAATGTAGCATCCTTTACATCCTCGTTGCTGCATGAAGACATCCTCATGCCTTTAGGTCACGAGTGTTATTTGACCATACCTCACCACGCTGGTCAGTGCGAGGTGGTGCTCAACACCTGCTTCTTATCAGTTGCCAAGAGCTCATCTACTGATCGTCCTCCGTTTCAACTCGTGCCTTGCTTGCCGTGACTGATGGGAATCCGTCTTCGCTGGCCAAGGAATGGCCCCAAGATCAGCACCACGGACAGCGCCAGGCGCTGGGGCCGCGTCCCCCACGAGCTCTCGAGGCGACGCTGCTCGTGACTGGCGGCACTGAATCGGCGCGTGGCCGGTACACTTCCCACTGGCCGTAAAAACGAGGCATCGGGGGCTATTAACTACAGCACCGAAATCCCTCTTCCCCTCTCGCTGAACCAAGTAATCAAAACACACAACGCCCCGGACGCGTGCAATGAATGCCGCCCCTTCCTCTGACCCCCGTGCAGGTGAATTGTAAAGTCCCTGCGGCAGAATGAATGTGCTTAGCCGCGTAATTACGCGAAAATAATGACTGTGCCCACAAGTCGGTGCTTGCGTCCCTGGGAGGGAAGAATAAACACGCAAATGAACGAATGGGTAAAGAAAAGGGAGAGAGAGAGAGAGAGAAAAACCCCGCAGCCGTGGATACTGAAACGTCAACATTTTTGCGCGTTAACGCGTCCCCCCCTGGGGTGAGAGATGGAGCGCTTGGGCGTTTCTCGGAAAGCGTTCTCGTTTGTGCGTTTTAATTGGGAGGGCCAACGGAATTTATTTAATGTTTTGTGTGCGTGTGCGCTAATTTAATTTCATCCACCGCCGGCGCTTCTTCTTCTTCGTCTACGACGACGACGACGACGCGCCGACGTTCCACGCCCACGCTCTCGCCGTGCTGCGCGAACCCCGGCCCTCCCGCTGCCGGCCCCCGTCGCTCCGCCGCAATGCGGCGTGCGCGCGGGGGGGGGGGGGGGGGTCACGCTTTCGCTACCGGAACGGGGAGATTGTTGTTTTTTTCCCCCCTGTTGCCCTCGACGGGATTAACAAACAAGCGGTAAGCGCGGGTGGCGACGCGAGCCGCCTGCGTTTGGTTGCGCCCGCCCGGCAGGTGCTGGGGGTTATTGCTGAGCGCACCGGGCGGCGACCTTAATTTCGGCGGGGGACTGGGGCGTTAATTCCGTCTCCGCCACAGCGACAGTTTCCACGGCGTGCGTCCGGGGCGGTACAACGCCTGCAGCTTTTCCTGCCGTCAGCAAAACGTCTCATCCGCCGGGGACCCCCTGCAGCTTCGGGGGGGGGGGGGGGTGCTGAACGCAGCACGGAGCAACGAGGAGCCGACTTCACCACAGGCGGCTCCGTCGCGATTTATCTCCCATTAAGTAGCTCAAGCCGGGATGGAGGTGGGGGGGGTAGGAGGGCGGTGCACGTTTTGGAAAATTAGGGCCCTATCAAAGCTTCCATCTGGGGGGCTCCCAGGCCATGCCAAATGCTGCCCTCAGGCTTTCTGGCAAAAGCCCTCGGGCTCCCTTTGCTTCAGGGGCTCTCTCCGTCGCCTCTTTGTCTGCTGAACAACCGACGAGCAGCGGCCGTGGCCGTACAGAGCCGGTGCCGGTTTCATTTGTTTACCCTCCACCCACGGGAGAAGCCGAGCCGTGCCGTTGATGACACACGCAGCGAGCGAGTCGCGTCGCGTCTAGATGATGGCTGATGTCGCCCGCAACGAGCGCGTCATTAGCGCAGCTCCCCGGCTGTGTTTGTCCAGGGGCCGGATTCGGACGTCTTCTTGTGACGGTTTTGGCTTTCGGCTCGGCACTACAAATAGCCCCCGGCGGTTAAACCACCCGTACCGTGTGAGGCCCCCCCCACCCCGTACTGGCTCGGCTCGGATGTGCCAGTGGAATTAATGATTACCTGGGGATCTGAGGGCTGTGCACAGGGCAGTCCATGTGTTGGGGGCAGGGGGGGGGGGTGCAGGGCGACTCACTCCGTGTGGGCCCCCTGACGCCTTCAAACCAAACCAGGATTCTTACATCTGACACCATGACGTCGAAATGCCCCCCCCCCCCCCAACTGCCAAAGCGCGGGGCCCGGGGCGGTCGCTCTGATTCGCCGTACCCTGGGGGCCGGCCCTGGCTGTACAGGGAGGTGCTACCGGAGCCGGCACACAAAGTGCGTGCGGCACGTGGAGCTGCCATGTGCATGTTTGGCGGGCGGGCGGGGGGGGGGGGTGCAGAAGGTTTCGATGCAGTTTGATTGCTGCTCGAGCCTCGAAGTGGAATTTAGAGCCAGCCGCTCGGTTGTGCAGGGGGGGAGGCGTGGGGGTGGCACGCGGGGTGGGGGTGGCACGCGGGGTGGTAATGACGGTCGCTGTCGGTGGTTCGTGTTTTTTCCCACGGACCTCGTGCCCATGCTACCAGCCCCAGCGATGGCTGTACGAGAAACACACATGGCGACCTCAACAACACGTGTGCGTGTGTGGATTTTACTTCCGCATATGTGTTTATTCCCGAGGCTTCGAAGCGCTCCGCTACACACTCGGCGACTTCGACTAATAAGTGAAAATATTTGAACCGGTCCTAGTCCTCCCCTATGTCGAATCAGCCTCAAATAAGTACCTGGTGCGGTGTGGAAACATCGCTGCTGGGGAGACAAAGGCGGTCGGGCGTCGTGCTGACCACCCACCCCCTCATGTACTGTGCTGGAATTCATAGGTGCTCGCTAACAGCACTGGCCCCAAAAGACTGTTACAGGCTGTCCGGGGGATCTTTGTCTTTGTGTGTACATAGTGGGGAGCCTTAATGTAGTGGTTAGCGCAATGCGCTCTGAACCCGGTGACCAAAGTTCCATTCCCGCTCACGGCCAATATCTGCGACGAGTATCTGAACCGGTCCTGGGCTACCCCTGGATGGACTCGGCCTTAAATACCTGTTGCCATGTGTAAACATCAGCATTGGGAAGACAAAGGCGGCCGGGCGTGGTGCTAACTACACACACCCCCTTGTGAGCCGTGCCAGCCTTAATAGGTGCTCGCTTGCAGGCCTTTCCCCAACAGTCTGCGTGGACGACACAGGGCAT
This sequence comes from Lethenteron reissneri, assembly GCF_015708825.2. Taxonomy (NCBI): domain Eukaryota; kingdom Metazoa; phylum Chordata; class Hyperoartia; order Petromyzontiformes; family Petromyzontidae; genus Lethenteron; species Lethenteron reissneri. The sequence goes on along the minus strand of NC_083815.1, from coordinate 1,616,646 downwards.
CTTTGTGTGTGTGCTGGTGGTAACTCGGTGGGTTTGCATGCTCTTGAGTGTCACAGATCCACGGGAGGCAAATGACTCAGTTGAGTGATGATGGGGGTCAGACATTTGTTTTTTTGCTGTGGACACATTTCCATAGATGTGCCTGATCTCATCAGCTCACGGAAGCTAGGCTGGGTTGAGTCTGATTTGTATGTAGATGGGAAACTGCCTGGGAATGCCAGTTGTTGCGGCCAGGAGATAGCAGTGCACACGCATTGAATCTATCGGTGTGCGGCACTCGGTGTTATCCCCTCGTGTGTAATGATGGGTTTGATGATGGTACACCAGGTTACCTACTAGCTGCAAGCCAAACTCTCAATAAACGTACTGCCCACGCATCTTAATACATAAATAAATAACTCCCTTCCCGCGGGCGTCCAGGACGTGCCGTGCCCTGGCTGTCCAGACGGCAGTTCAGCAAGCGGACTCACCCCCATCCGTTTCTATCTGCGCGGGGATCGAGCGTTGCCCCCTTGCATGCGTGGGTTTTCTCCGCGTGCTCCGGTTGGCTCACACTGTGTCATGAACGAAACTCATCACTGATTGACAACATCTTACAAATACAAAGAGCAAAACAATGCAGGGCCCTCCTGAAAAAGAATCGTATGACTCCGCGTGGCTCTCTTGCATGAATCATTAAATAAAACACAAAGACAAAACCCGCACCTCCGATTAGCGCTGTTGGCTACGTACGGTGCGAAAGAAATTCAACACACAGACATGTGCCATGTCAATGAATGGTGTTGTTGTTATTGTGAAGTGTTCACGCGGAAGAGCCGTCGCAGTTTCCAATTTTCGAGTGACCCTTGCGTGCAACCAATCGAAACCTCTCCGTGAATTATCTGGCGATGCTGCTGTTTATTGACAGTGGTGCACAAGGACAAATAATAACAATCTCGACACGTCCGTCAATAACGCTGCCTCTTGGCCATCATTGTCGGGTGGCCTACAGCGAGCAGCTCGGCTGTTCGGCTTTCATGATGAGCCGCTGTCTCGTAACAAGCACGAGACTCGGCCTTATTTGTGCCAAAACCCCATCTTTCTGTGCCCTTCTAGAACATCATTAGGGTGCACATTAGTGAGTCACTCGCGTGTCCGGCAAGGTAAGATGAGATGAACTACACCGACGGAGATACATTCCATCGCTCGCGGGGGGGATATAAGCTATAAAAGACAGCTTTCGTGTTCTCGGAGAGAGAGAGAGATGATCGGGAAACCGGGAGGTCTGCTTGAGAGACCGAGCCGCCAGCACCACCGTCGAGGGCGGACGGGGAGTTGCGGATCGTTATTGCTCTGCCTTTGTAACGCGCGGTCTCATCCGGCGCTCGCTCTGCGCCCCGCCTCCCCCCAGCCCACGTTTGTCCACTGCCATCCCTCCACTCGCTCGCTCCTCACTCTGCGAGCGGTGATTGTTCCCGTCACGAAGCCCGGCCAGACTGCTTAATGAGTCGCCCTGTACACAACACACACAACGAAGGCAGACTTGGGATGAATCAAAGGGCGTTTAATGAAACAATGCTGCAAGTTTCTTAAATCCACCGCAGCCCCCACCCCGCCCCTCTCCAATCCTCCGGCCCGCCTCCGTCTGCCCAGCTGCACAGTTCTGTACAGCGCAGTTGCGTTGATCAGTGGATCGCACGCGGTGGCTAGGAGATGTTAGCTCCCTCGCCTGTGATGCAGGAGGTTGTGGGTTCGATCCCGACCCTGACGCCTGCTGCTGTGTTTTTAAATCCTTTATATTAAGTTCGCTTGCTTGCTTGCTTGCGTGCTTGTGTGCTTGCTTGCTTGCGTGCTTGCTTGCTTGCTTACGACCGTGCAAATCTTTCGGTCGTTTTTTAACTCACTTCCCGTGATCCAATCGAGCTGACATTTTCCACACAGACTCGTTGTGCCAGACAATTAATGTTCGTGAAAAAAAATTCCAAAAATGTTACACTTTTTAGGCAAAAACAATTATTTTACATATATTCAAATAGAACTCATTCATGGCTTTGGCTGAACATCACAGTATAAGAGCCCAGAGCGTAACCCCTCCACAGGCCGTGGCGGAGTAGCGCAGTTGGTAGCGCCCTCGCTTCCCATGCCACAAGTCGCGGGATCGATCCCCGCGTCCTCCACAGGCGAATATATTTTTTAATCCTTTATAATAAGTTCGCTGCCACGCATATAAAGGATTTATAGTGAAAAACTTTGTTTTTACGGGTTTACTTATTTAACTTTGCATGCTGTCTCTGTTTTCTCTGCTCTCCCCGTGGTCGCGTGGATATTATTTTACTCCTCGTCCTCTGCTTTTTCCCCCTTCACATTTAGAATCAACGTCACGCGTTTAGAGTATTTGGCTGCTATAAATGTATACGTGACAATCCACTTAATTGGGCTATAGTTTATGGCCAGGCACTTCTGAAAAGAGTTACATAGCTCAGTGGGCCTTACCTGGTGAAGGTAAAAAAAAATTGTCTTAATCGCTCCCCACACCTGCCGGTACGTTTGACAATCGTAGAAGAGTAGGCCAAAACACCACGAAGAGCGGAGGGCTATCTAGACATCTCGACAGTAGACGCCTCCGATTATTAGCACGCGCCTCCGATTAGCACGGTTGGCTACGTTTGGTGCGAAAAACGTTGAACGTGCATAAATATATAGATGTGTCGTCAACCCCGCCACCACCCGACACAACCGATTAGTAAGGTTTGTCGCATGAACAGAACGTGCCAATTCGTCACTAGTACAGCACTAACCAGTGTGTTGAGGGCAAAGCCACGCAACGTTTACAATCTGAGTACGACGTTTCACCAGTAATTACAACCGGCATCATCAGGCGACAGCCAGATTTGAATTATAGATGATGTTGATCACGAAAGCCCTCCGTGTTCTTCTGACAGCAGTGGCGTGAGTAAGCAATTTCAAGGCTGCTCACGAACCTTGTTTGTCTAATGAGTCACACTTTCAGGGTGTTCAATCAATGATCAAGGTTCGATCTCGCGGTTAGATTCAAGAAGTGATTAATTGTTTTGGCTGCATGTTAACGAGGCTACGGAGTGATCCTCTTCCTGTTGGCTATTCGGATGAAATGTCACAGATTGATGGATATCCTTTGTTGCTCGTTTTCAACTGCTGTATGTTCCTGTTCACTCCGTTGAAGCCAATTGTAACGTTGTCCAGCCGCCTTTGTCTCCTTAGTGACGACCTTTACACACCGCACCAGGTACTCATTTGAGGCTGAGTCGACCTAGAGGAGACCCAGGACCGGTTCAGATATCCGTCACGTGTGCCGGCCTTAAGAGGTTCGCGCAGCGCGCTAACCGCTGCCCCACCGCTCCCCGTAGACATGCACGTGCACAGACACCCACTCACTCACGCACTCGCCTCTCTCCCGCGAGTGCCGCATTCGCATCCAACCCCCCTCTGTTTCCATGGCTGCTCCTGCTCAGAGCGGGACTATTGCCATGCCAAAAAGCGTCAGCATCACTCGCTTGCCGCGAGCGATACGCGGCCCGTTTCTTCTTACCCCCCCCCCCCACACACATCACGAGACTCACTCGGCCACGCAGCCACTTCATAACGATTCACACACACACACATCCAGGTGTGTACACGTGTGTGTATGTGTGGACTCGTGTGTGTATGTGTATGTATGTGTGTACACGTGTGTGTATGTGTGTACACGTGTGTGTATGTGTGGACTCGTGTGTGTATGTGTGTACACGTGTGTGTATGTGTGTACACGTGTGTGTATGTGTGTAGGTGTACACGTGTGTGTACACGTGTGTGTATGTGTGTGTACAAGCGTGTGTATGTGTGTACACGTGTGTGTATGTGTGTGTACACGTGTGTGTATGTGTGTGTATGTGTGTACACGTGTGTGTATGTGTGTGTATGTCTGTACACGTGTGTGTACACGTGTGTGTACGTGTGTATGTACGTGTGGACTCGGGTTGCCAACAATTCCGGATTGGCCGGGAGTCTCTACCGGAATTTGGCATCCGTCTCGCGGTGGCTATTGAAAACAATCCAGGAGATTTTAATTATAATAATAATGCGATATTTTAAGAAAAGACATTTATTTAAACTAAAATGTATCCCTGAATAGCTGCAGTCAGAGTCGGCAACCCTAGTTGGTGTGTACGCATACATGGACCTCTGGTGAGCACGGTTGGCTGCGTACGGTGCGAAAGAAGTTCAACATACATACATGTGCACGGATACGTATTAATGTGCGTGGATACATGTTGCGGACATGCTGAACACGCCTACGGATAGACATGACCCCGAACATATGTGCAGACATGCCCAAACATACATGCCAGCAAGCGTGCGTGGACATTCCTGTGCACACACGTACAGATATGTACACACACACGTACAGATATGTACACACACACGTACAGATATGTACACACACACGTACAGATATGTATGCATGTACACACGCTCACTGCGGTCTCCCAGGCTGTTGGGGCAAATACCGTTAGGGAGCCCCTATGAAGGCCGGAACGGCACACGAGGGGTGGGTGGGTAGCACCACATCCAGTTCTGTCGCATTTGTCTCCCTGGTGGCGATGTTTACACACCGCACCAGGTACTCATTTGAGGCTGAGTCGACCTAGGGGACGCCTAGGACCCGTTCAGATGATCGTCACCGGTGTTGTCCGTGAGCGGAAATGGAACTAGGGTCGCCGTGTTCGTAGCGCAGTGCGCTAGCCACTGCGCCACCGCTCCCTACACTCACACAGACACACACGAACGCACACACACACACCTGCCACCCACACGCGCGCGCGCCGCTCCCACACGCGGCGTCTCCGCTGATGAATGATCGCAACAGCAGGGCCCGCGGAACGCTCTTTGTTATCTCATTCTCACCCTTCCCTCCCTCGCCGTGCTGGGCTAGGGGAGGCGAGGGAGTGTGGAGGGGGCTCCCCCCCACCCCCTCCCCCCAGTATAAAACTTCTCAAGAACTCATCCAATTACGATAGCCCCCGCCACGAGCTGCAGCGACGCGGCCCCGCCGGAGCGCGTGCCAGCGAGGCCCGCTGCGCCGCTCCGTGTCTCCGCAAAGCGACTTTTACCCACCTCGCTCGTTCACATATAAACACGCGGGTGGTATTAATAGCGCGGAACGGGTGGTTGTACGGGCAATTGCGTTGTGACCCATCGTGTGAAGCAACTTCGCACCACAAAGGGAGCGAGGTAGGCTGTAGACTTTTGTGTAAAGTTGGGACAAAGTGGAATGCTATTTCGCTTTATTATTTATAGTACGTTCGTGTTGCGGGTTTCAAATTGTGCGGATGGGGGCCTGGCGTGAGAGAGTGCGTGCGGGCTGTCGTGCGCGCCGTCGGCCGCCCTAATGAAGACACTTTTGGGAAGCCCGTGGACGATAACGCCTCCGATTGAGTGAAGGATTTTTTTTACGACCACGGGTTGAAAGCGCTTATAATTAATTAAGCCCCGTTCGTTCGTCATGGGTAAAGTTGTGTCACTAGCAGGGGCTTATCTACGGAAAGTGTTACGGAATCCATGCAGAGGTATGGTGTTCATGAAAGAAGAGCTCCCGTTGGGATTGGCAGATATTGCCGAGCTCAAGGCTGACATTGTCTTTGAAAAGGGACTCAAATGCATTCACTTTCAAACCTGGTTATGAGTTTATGGTGACGTGTGTGTGTGTTTGGAGCGGTGGTGTATCGGTTAGTGCGCTGCGGTATGAACCCGGCGACCTGAGTTTGATTTCTGCTCATTGCCAACACCAATGACGATTATCAGAACTGGTCATGGACATCCCCTAGGTCAACTCAGCATTACATGAGTACCTGTTGCAGTGTCTAAACATCGGCATTGGGGAGATAGAGGCGGTCGGGTGTGGCGCTGGCCACCCACTCTGTCGTGTGCCGTTCTGGCCTTCATAAGTGGTCGCTAACAGCACTTGCCCCAATAGTCTGTTTAGGCTATATTTGGGGATCTTTTTCTTTTCTATGATTGTATGTGTATTGGAACAGTGGTGCAGTGGTTCGTGCGCTGCGCTACAAAACCAGCGACACGAGTTCGATTCCGGCTCACGTCCAATAACAATGACAGCGAATATCTGGGCCTTCATGGGTGCTCCTCGCTAGCAGCCCTTGCCCCAAGAGTCTGTTGAAGACTACACAGTGGATCTGTGTAATTTTCTGTATGCATATGTTTACCATACGCTATATTCGTAGCATTACATGTGCAGCGTGTCGCGCGATTGCTGGTTAAATCAGACCTGTGCAGCTCGATGGGCCTCACTCGGGCATTAACTTCTGATGCTGATACATTCCTCAATGTGGCCAAACTACCCAGAGTGCCTGTCTCTGCTGATGAGACCCTGGATGTTGAAACCAACTCGGGAGTTTGCTTGCGTTTGAATCAACGCTGTTGGAATTGCGCACTCCAAGAAGCTCCTGGGAACGGTGGTTTGTGGAAAGAACGCGTTCACTTTCTTGTGTGTGGAGAGGCGGCTATTTGAAGGAGACGTACGGTCTGCGTATCTATGTTGTCGGTTCTTTCTTCGAGAACTGAGCAGTGTTTGAACCTGGATATTTATATTCTATGGTTCTGTCGGTAAAGTCACGTAGATAGAAAAAATAACAATAAAATAATGGAAATATCGCGACGTTTCGATTGTAATACAAGCGGTCGTCATCAGGAACAGCCGGGGGTTAGCCTCTGAGGGCAAGCTGTTGATAAAGGTTTAGAGATGGGAAGGGCAGCTAATGTGAATGTAGGATAGATATAGCTCGGATGGTACATCGATGGGTGACCACCATTCACAAACATGCTGCGGGGCTACATGGCGGACATGAAGACGGCTGTGCGGCAAAGTCCACCATTGTACTGCACTTCTATGCTCCCACGTCCGTGACTCTCCGCCTTCACCGACCCGCAGCAGACGTGCGGAGACCCCTCATCCAGCAGTGGATCGATAGAAGGGCCGTACAAATCGGCGGGAGCGGTGGGTGCAGTGGTTAGCGCATTGCACCTGGCGGCTGGCGCCTGCTCCTCATCAAGGCGCGCTGACCAGCATGGCGAAGTATGGCCAAGCCCCCCCCCCTTCCCTCCCCCACGACCTGACAGACACGATGTAGAGATATCCTCATCCAGCAGTGGATTGTCAAAGGGATGATTATTATGTGTGTATGTAATGTATATTATGTGTGTGTCATGGATATTATGTGTGTGTGTGTGTCATGGATATTATGTGTGTGTGTGTCATGGATATTATGTGTGTGTCATGGATATTACTGTGTGTGTCATGGATATTATGTGTGTGTGTCATGGATATTATGTGTGTGTGTCATGGATATTATGTGTGTGTCATGGATATTACGTGTGTGTGTCATGGATATTAGGTGTGTGTGTCATTATATGATGTGTGTGTGTCATGGATATTATGTGTGTGTGTGTCATGGATGTATGTGTGTGTGTGTGTGTCATGGATATGACGTGTGTGTGTCATGGATATTATGTGTGTGTGTGTGTCATGGATATGACGTGTGTGTGTCATGGATATGATGTGTGTGTGTCATGGATATTACGTGTGTGTGTCATGGATATTATGTGTGTGTGTGTGTCATGGACATTACTATATGTGTGTGTGTGTCATGGATATTATGTGTGTGTGTGTGTGTCATGGATATTACGTGTGTGTGTGTCATGGATATTATGTGTGTGTGTGTGTCATGGATATTATGTGTGTGTGTAATGGAATTTCGGAGAGACGTGTGTTCCTTGCACAGTACAAAATGTTTAATTGTCTTTTAAATCGTTTGTGTGTGTGTGTGTGCAATGGAATTGATAGCTTGTGATAGAAAGTGGCAAGCCAGCTCACAGCGAAGATATTGAACGGGGTCATTTTACCAAAGGAAAAAGCGTTTTATTTTTTTTATTTTACGAAGGCAGCCAGATACAAGAAAATTAATATCTGGCACATTTCATCTCGAGCCCCTTTGTGAAGTCACGTTAATTGCCTGGTGGCGGTGATCTGTCACACCCGGCCACCGTCGGAAGTGAGAAGGGCGCGTTCCAGAACCTCTGCATAGTCCCCCCTTAAGTGATAGGGTCGCTCATTCACAGTCGGGCCTTAACTTCTGACTCACACAGCCAGATATAAGAACAAAAATCCACAGCCAACATCAGTGGCGCGTGATATTTGGAATGAATGAAACGCTGTACGGAGCGGCGACGAGTGGTTAGCGAATTACCACATGAACTCGGGCCACCAAAATTAATCTCTGAACTGGTCCTGAACCCGCAACCACCATCCACCCCGCCCACCCTCGTCCACAACCACCGAGATCGCTCGCCACACATCACGCCGTGGTCAGGAATTGAACTCGGCCTAGATCGCCGGGTTCTTAGCTCCACGTGGCTTTCATTCAATCCATCACAATCCCTCTCATCGTGCTCGCCTGAGCATCCTCCGCTGCCTTTCCGTTCGGTTCTGCGCAACAACGCTCCTCACACCTACGGGGGTAGAAGTCAAGATTCTTCCTCGCAGTCATCTCTGTTAGCCCCCGCCCCCCATGGTTGTAATTGTTTCCGCTGTCATTACAAAGCGAGTCGAGGGCCGTTCGCAGGTGCATCCTTCTCCGGTAGAGGACACGCCGATGCCCCCCCCCCCCCGCACGTGCGCTAAGTGTGTTGCTGCCTCTTGCAGAGCAAGCGTCCAGATCTCTCCTCCACCCTAGTCCACGACACTCCTGAACTTCCCGTAAATTACACAAATGACCAAAAAGCTGGTAACCGTGCTTTGTGTGTTTGTGAGAATGATCGTGCGTGAGTGTGTGTGTATCTTAGTGATTTCGTGTGTGCGTGAGCAAAGCGCCGGGTGGCTAAAACGCAGAAAGTTGGCACAGTGGGGGAGCACAGTTGGTGCATCTGACAGTCATCTGAGTCAGTCACCCCGTGGCACCTGCTGGGTCTGTTCCGTGACCTTCTGCCAGCAGGCCTTTGACACTTCACGTTGGCTCAAAGTGCACCCAGCATGGCACTACCGTCGTGGTGACGTCACCACCGCCACGGTGGTGACGTCGTTGTGCGTGGGGAGCGGTGGCTCGGCACTCACGGCCAACATCAGTGGCGATTACCTCGACGGGTCCCGGGCCGCCCGTCGGTCGACTCAGCATCAAATGATTACCTGGTGTGGTGCGTATTAAGCCCCACTAGGCCACTGGGGAGACAAAGGCGACCAGGCGTGGTGTTGGCCACCCATCCCCTCGTGCGCCGTGCCGGCCTTCCATAGCACTTGCCCCAACAGTTTGTTAAGACTACACGGGGATCTTTATCTTTGCGCGTGCGGGCATATCCCCTCCCCCCCACGCCTCCCCATGCACCCCCCCCCCACACACAACAACAACCTCCGCAAGTAATGAAATGTTTGGGAAATGGCACCACCGGGTCCCCCAGGATGGAGGAGGCGAGACAATGCCGGACGGATTCGCCTCGTCCCTGCGCATCGCCTGGCCGGGAGGGGAGGGGAGGGAGGGAGGGAGGGAGGGAGGGAGGGAGGGAGGGAGGGAGGGAGGGAGGGAGGAGGGAGGAGAGAGAGGGATGAGAGGAATGAGAGGGATGAGAGGATGAGATGGGGGAGGGAGGGGAGGAGAGGGAGGGGAGAGAGGGAGGAGAGGGGAGGGAGTGAGGAGACGGAGGGAGGGGAGGGAGGGGAGGAGAGGGAGGGGAGAGATGGAGGAGAGGGGAGGGAGTGAGGAGACGGAGGGAGGGGAGAGAGGGAGGGAGAGAGGGATGAGATGGAGGGGAGGGAGAGAGGGATGAGAGGGATGAGATGGAGGGGAGGGGAGGGAGGGGGGGAGGGGAGAGAGGGAGGGAGAGAGGGATGAGAGGGATGAGAGGGATGAGAGGGAGGGGATGTAGGGGAGGAGAGGGAGGGGAGGGAGGGGAGGGAGGGAGGAGAGGGGAGGGAGGAAGGGGAGGGAGTTGCTTTGCAAAGGTGCCGTTAGCGAGCGCCTATTAATGGCACCGCACTAAACAGAAGAACACGCGGTGGTGTGTTGGCAGCGCAAGGCCTCGGCCGCCTTTGTCTCCCCACTGCTAATGCTTCTTTTTTATGCGCAGATTTATTTTATACCGATTTTAAGGGGGGGGGGGAGCAGGACAGGTTCTAATTTCACACACGTTATTGGACGTGTACTCTTGTATGTTGGTATCTGAAGGTGTATGATGAACCAACACGGTCATGCGTCTGTCTGTATATGGATCATTTCCATATACCCCAGAATACGCATACACCCACAGACACGTGTACACTCAGAAGCATGATACACACGCGCACACATACAAATACAAGTGCACGTATGCAAACACATCAAGTACAAAGACATATATCCCCTTTATAGCCTTAACAGACTGTAGGGGCAAGTGCTGTTAGCGAGCACCTATAAAGGCCGGCACGGTACACGAGGGGGTGGGTGGCCAACACCACGTCCGGCCGCCTTTTTCTCCCGAGTAGCGATGTTTGCACATCGCACCAGGTACTCATTTGAGGCTGAGTCGACCTAGGGGAGGCACAGGACCGGTTCAGATAATCTTCAGTGGTGTTGTCCGTGAGCGTGAATCGAACTCTAGTCGCTAGGTTCGTAGCGCAGCGCGCCAACCGCTACACTACTGCTCCCCACACACGCACATACACACACACACGTGTACACACACACACACGTGTACACACACACGTGTACACACACACACGTGTACTTGTGAAACAGGACCCCTCCCTGCCCCCCTTCCTTTCGCAACCTCCGAGGTCCACACTTGCCCTGGTCGTGCTGACTCGTGCAAAGACAAAGATCCCCCGGATAGCCTTTATCAGACTCGTTGGGCCAAGTGCTGTTAGCGAACACACACGAATGCCGGCCCGGCACACAATGTGGCCGTGTGGCAAAGCACCACGTCCGACGGCTTTTGTCTCCACAATGCTGATTTTTTAACGCCGCGCCAATTAAGGCCGAGTCGATCTAGGGTTGTGGTCCAGGGCCGCTTCCGATATTCGTCAGCTGTATTGGTCGTCGGCGTGAACTTATCAAACTCGGGTAACGCCGTGTTCATAGCGCAGCACGCTGACCACCGCGCCACCACTCCCCAAATTATTACACGGGCACCAAAGACAAATATCCCCCTTGTAGCCTTCACAGATTGTTGGGGCAGGTGCTGTTAGCGAGCAGCACCTACGGAAGGCCGGCATGGCACACGAGGGGGTGGGTGGGTGGCCAGCACCACGCCCGGCGCCAGCTACTCGTTTGAGGCTGAGGACCACGTTCAGACAATCGCCACTGGTGTTGGCCGTGAGCGGGAATCGAACTCGGCGTGCCGGGTTCGCAGCTCTAACCGCAACATCTACGCCTGCCACCACCACCACCACCAGCAGCAGCACCAGCAGCAGCGCTGTGGTAGTGGTGGTGGCGTGGTCGTTAGAGGCTGGGATCCGCGCTATCAGCCGATGCAAGGCAGCCAAATCGATAGCAATTCACGCAAGGGCTCAGCCTCCCCGTGTTTGCCAACTAATGATGTCCCGTGAGAGTCGCACGATAATGCCGCCTGTGATTAGAAACGGGCCGTGTAACTAATTGGGACAGAATGAGGAGCGATAACGTTCGTTTTCTTTATTTCACCGGCCCCGACCGGTAATTAATGCTGCGTCTGCCGCAAGTTTGCGTGTGTGTGCGTGCGTGTGTGTGCGCGTGCGTGTGTGCGCGTGTGTGTGTCCGTCTATCCGTCTGTAAGTTGCAAGTGCTGACGGGAGCGTGCGTCTGTGTGTGTCGTCTCGCGTGTGAGAGTGTGGGGGAACGGAATATCCGAGGCTCAGAGATTGCGAAAGGAAGGGGGGCAGCGAGGGGTCACAGGGACGACTGTGGTCTTGTCACTGTTTCACAAGTACACGTGTGTACGTGTGTGTGTACGTGTGTGTGTCCGTGCGTGTGTGTGTACACGTGCGTGTGTGGGGAGCGGTAGCGTAGCGGTTAGCACGCTGCGTTACGAACTTGGCGACCCGGGTTCGATTCCCTCTCACGGCCAACACCGGTGACGATTATCTGAACCGGCTCTGGGTCTCCCCTAGGTCGACGTAGCCTCAAATGAGTACTTGGTGCGGTGTGTACTCATCACTGCCGGGAACGCAAAGGAGGCCGGGCTCGGTTCTGGCCTCCCAGGCTGATCCCTGGCGTCTGAACCTTTATGTGCCTGTGTGTGGTGCTGGCCACATCACCTCTTCACGTGCCGTGCCAGACTCAATAGGCGCTCGCTAACGGCACTCTACACCCTCTGGTCTCAACAACTAAATGACATCATTGTACACGTGGAGCGTCGTGCGTCAGTGTGCGTGTGTGCGCGCACCTGGCACCTGTCCGGTGACCTCCTGTCAGCGAGCCTTGGACACCTCCACGTGGCCAAAAAGTGCACCCAGCCTGGTACAAGCGCTTTGGCGACGTCACCGCCACTTCGTGGCGAACGGCGGCGGCTGGTGGCTGTGTGCGTGTGACCCAATCTCTGATTTCACTCTCGCTCGCTCACTCTGTTCGCTTCATCCCATCTCCCGTGTGTCTCATCAGCATTTCCGCGGCCCTCAGCTCCCCGTGTAATCCGTGTATGACGCGCAGCCATAATTGCCACGGGTGGCAGATTTGAAATGTCAGCCGGCGTGTCTATAATGAAGTTAATGCAAACTTCTGAAAAAAAAAATTGGAGCCGTAAAATTGTGCAGTTACACACCAAGACACACACGCACTCACGCACACACGTTGTCGATACGCGTGATTTGGCGTGATTTCTGTCTGAACAATTTTTTTCGATGGAACTGGTGATGGTTTTTTTTTTGATCGGCAGTAAAAAAAGTGTTTAAACTCACACATATATTAATGGACTTCATGCAGCCATTGATGAATGTGGACGCATGAATCTTGTTTTCCTCGCAGTCTGTCTAGTTATTTTTTCCCCCCGATAATTTCAGCTGGATGTGCCCAGTCTCGTCAGATCTCGGGACCTAAGGGCAGTTTGAGCCTCGTTTGACCTCGTCGGTTAGGCGGCACAACGTTGAGTTGGTGATGGTGTGGCCAGCACCACTCGGGGCCGTCTTTGTCTCCCCAATTTCATGTATATACACGGCACCAGGTACTCGGTAAAGGCTCGATCAATTTAAGGAGGGCCAGCGCAAGTGCAGATAATACAAAATAACTTGAAATGGACCCGATCTCATTGGACTTCAGAAGCTAAGCCGGTGGTTGAGACCTGGTCGGTTACATGGATGGGTGAGCACCACCACTCGGGTTGTGGCCGTGGTTGAGCCAGGAGGTGACAGTGCCGAGTGTCTCCCTTCCTCGTGCACGGCAGCGCACCGCTGCGTTGTCTCCGGGTTCCCCGGGTTCTTCCTGCCACGTGAAGTCAATCTCTCGCTACTCTTGGACGCAGGGACTTCGTGGCCAAGCGCTCGAGACAGCAGAGGCGGATCTCGGCACTTTCCAAGCAAGGGGGATGGGTCTCAAGAGAAGTGGGGATTGGGGTGGGGATTGGGGTGGGGAGCGATCTTCCACTGCTCGATGGGCACGTTTCTCAAACGTTTGGAAGGTCTTGAGATGCAGTCCGACTTCGATATTCTCTGGATTCGAAGCGTTTATCGCGTGGTCCTTTGAGCGTGAGTGGAGTCCGCCTCGTGTGCTCTGCTGCGCTGCGCATTCAGACAGAAATCAGCTCGACCGCGGGTTCTGGGGGGCATGGTCCTGGCTTGGGATTTGTAGAAGGCGTGGATCAAACACACAACACCACCACCACTACCCCTGACGGTTACAGGCCACATAACTCCCCCCACAACGCGGAGGACTTCAAAGTGGCTTACAACTTTTACATCGATAAGAGCGATAATAAACAACACATTTTTTTCGCAGTTATTTTCTAACGCGTTCAGTTTTCGCGACGCTTCGTCTCGCGAAGTCTCTGCAACCGGCGTCCCCCCGCGCGGGGAATTCCAGTTGTCCTCAAACTCCTCCACGAGTGTCGGTGGTGATTCTGGCTCCGCAAAATCCGAAACGATTTCATAACAACTCCGCCACGGCATCGATCGGCCGCGTGGCGCTGCGCGCTCCCCGTGTGCCCGGCTCGCTCTCGCGGGCCGCTCGCCGCCTCCTCCGCACCAAGTTCCGTCGCTCGTCTAAAAGCAGAAGGCGAGAGCGCGACTCCGCGTGCGTGCGTGCGTGCGTCCCCCTGGGCTTGGCAGCGATGCACGTTCACAAGTAGCGAGAGCTCTACGCATGCCGGTCGATGGAAGGCAAAAAGCCGCAAGCCTCGCAACAAAGGGAGCTCCAAAAGAAGGAGTGTGCGTGTGCTTGGCCTACTCTTCACGCGCTGGCCCGACGTCTTGGAAGAGGGTGGGAGTACCCACACTTTACCCCACCGCCCGCGACCTTCCGCTCGACCGACCGTGGTGGCACCGCTTTACGCTGCCCGCTCTGGACGGAGGCGGCGGCGCGTTGCGAGGAGATTTGATGAAACTGCCCCCCAATGTTCCGACTGCCGCGACGGGAGATCTGGTGTCCACCGCGCTGCCCACGACACAGCACGGCAGCATCCCTCTTCGTCAAGAACACTTAGACGCCCTGAACATTAAATTAAACAAATACATAACAGATGACGTTGTGAGCAATGGTCCCCTTCTTCATAGAAAAGGGTCGTTGCACTTCTCTGCCATGAAGTAGGACCATTACCCGAAACGTCCCCTGCTATATATATTACTTTTCTAGCAGCGTTATGGAGGCTTTATTTAATTTGTCTCTTTTCATTTGCCCCGTGTGGCAGTCACCCGGCGCCGATTCCGGCTCGCGCAGCTCTGGCAGCGTCGGTTGGTGACACATTTGGTTTGGGGGTTTTGTTGTTGTTGTCGTTGTTGTTGTAATTGTTGTTGTGCCGCGGAGTGGCAACGAAGCGGCTTGAGAGGCGACGCGAGCGGAGGGGGAGGGGGGTCACGGCGAGAGGCACAGCAGGGAGCCCCAACTAACGCCACCACTGGCCCAGCAGCAGCCCACCGACCCAACCTCCCACCGACCCAACCTCCCACCGACCCAACCTCCCACCTACCCAACCTCCCACCGACCCAACGTCCCACCGACCCAACCTCCCACCTACCCAACCTCCCACCGACCCAACCTCCCACCTACCCAACCTCCCACCTACCCAACCTCCCACCTACCCAACCTCCCACCTACCCAACCTCCCACCTACCCAACCTCCCACCTACCCAACCTCCCACCGACCCAACCTCCCACCGACCCAACCGTCCACCGACCCAACCTCCCACCTGCCCAACCTCCCACCTACCCAACCTCCCACCGACCCAACCTCCCACCGGCCCAACCTCCCACCTACCCAACCTCCCACCGACCCAACCGTCCACCGACCCAACCTCCCACCTGCCCAACCTCCCACCTGCCCAACCTCCCACCGACCCAACCGTCCACCGACCCAACCTCCCACCTACCCAACCTCCCACCGACCCAACCTCCCACCGACCCAACCTCCCACCTACCCAACCGTCCACCGACCAAACCTCCCACCTACCCAACTTCCCACCGACCCAACCTCCCACCGACCCAACCTCCCACCTACCCAACCTCCCACCTACCCAACCTCCCACCGACCAAACCTCCCACCGACGCAACCTCCCACCGACCAAACCTCCCACCGACCAAACCTCCCACCGACCCAACCTCCCACCGACCAAACCTCCCACCTGCCCAACCTTCCACCTGCCCAACCTCCCACCGACCCAACCTCCCACCTGCCCAACCTCCCACCGACCCAACCGTCCACCAGCCCAACCTCCCACCTACCCAACCTCCCACCGACCCAACCTCCCACCTACCCAACCTCCCACCTACCCAACCTCCCACCTACCCAACCTCCCACCTACCCAACCTCCCACCTACCCAACCTCCCACCGGCCCAACCTCCCACCTACCCAACCTCCCACTTACCCAACCTCCCACCGACCCAACCTCCCACCGGCCTAACCTCCCACCTACCCAACCTCCCACCGACCCAACCTCCCACCGACCCAACCTCCCACCTACCCAACCGTCCACCGGCCCAACCTCCCACCTACCCAACCTCCCACCTACCCAACCTCCCACCGACCCAACCTCCCACCGACCCAACCTCCCACCTACCCAACCTCCCACCGACCAAACCTCCCACCTACCCAACCTCCCACCGACCAAACCTCCCACCGACCCGACCTCCCACCGACCCAACCTCCCACCGACCCAACCTCCCACCTACCCAACCTCCCACCTACCCAACCTCCCACCTACCCAACCTCCCACCTACCCAACCTCCCACCTACCCAACCGTCCACCGACCCAACCTCCCACCTACCCAACCTCCCACCTACCCAACCTCCCACCTGCCCAACCTCCCACCGACCCAACCTCCCACCGACCCAACCGCCCACCGGCCCAGCTCATCCCCTGCGCGTGTTTCTCTTCACCTCTTGCCAATGAGGGCTGAGAGCGTTTATTGTGGTAGCTCTGCCTCTCCGTTGACGCAGTGGAGGTGGGGGTGGGGGCACCTCCAGTAGTGCAGATCTAATGCGAACAACAACATGTGACAATTGGGTTTTGTGTTTCCTCTGGGGACTGGCCCTATTGAGTGAAAACCATCCTAATGTATCAAATGTTTTACAAGCTACGAAGGACCATCGCCCGAAACGTCGCCTGTTATTTTTTTTCTTTCACTTTAAGGCCGCGCTGTATTATTGACGGACGCGTTGATTTGTTTTCTTGTCGTCGATGGAACTCCGCAAAACGTGGAAACGACAAGCGAAGACAAACAGCGCTCAAGGAATCCGCGTCGCAAGCCACGAGCACGACGTGGGCACGCGCGGCGCGGCTGGAGGCCTCACGCGGCACGCGCTGGGAAGCGTCACGCAATCAACGCACACGCATGGCTCGTCTGGCTCGTTATATAAGTTACACATAATGAAGTAGGGGGAGAGCGAGGGTTGGGTAATGGTGAAAGACGGAGAGAGAGAGAGAGAACAAGAATCAAATCGAGTTACACGATTATTTATTTATTTCTCAACATCCCCTCCTACGCCCAGACACCCTCTGCACGGTGTCACCGCAGCGGCTGGACGGAGACAATGAAAAGACGACGCTGGCGACATCACCGCTGTCTCCGTGGGTTGTGGGGGGAGGGGGGGGGCTAATATCGCGCGTGACATAAGCACTCAGCCCCCCACACCCCCCCCCCACGGTACACCCCCCCCCCCCCCCACCACCGTCAGCTGTGACCACTCTTATCCTGGCATCTCCTTCGCGGAGACTTTGGCGGTAGAGAGGGAAATCGATATGAATATCTAGATGTGTATAAATATCTAGATGTACATAAATGCACAAGTTTGGCGCGAATGTAAGCGGCGTTTATCTTCGTCGACTATTGAACGGTTGCCTCGATTTAACACGGCCCGTGTGCACAGGGTGATGCACTTAAGGATGCCCCACTAGTTTAGAAATCCCCCCCCCCACCCCCAATATACGCCCCCCCTCCCACCCCCTCGATAGGTCTTCGCGTGGCTAATGCTGATGCTGAGCAAACGCATCATCAGCAGCAGTATCAGCAGCAGCATCATCAGCAGCAGCTGTAAGCTCACATCGTGGTGGTCGAGCGTCAGGTCCGAGTGGCCGGAGTGGTGCTTCTCTGCTGTGGCGACGACGACGAGGACGACGACGTTCCTCGTGGAGGGATCGCGTTCTCGCGACGTGCGCCCTGCGTGGACACCACGGCGGTCACGTGGAGAAATCGCCGCACGGCGATATTCGTGGCGTGTGCCGCGCTGTCGTTGGGCGCGCAACGAACGCGGTTGTCGATTTCACTCCGCGATCACCGGGGCCGGCGGCCGACGTGATCCGTGGCTGGCCGCAGCGGGCATGCGATCCAGAGGGGCCGCCGATTCGATTCCATCCCCCGGCGCGGAATTTGGTAACACTGCCGGTGCGAAACGTTTCGTGGACCGGCTCCACGCGCACCCACGTCCGAGCCGGCTTTCGTAAACAGAAAAGAGCTTGCATCGCAGTCACTCGATCGTGGGGATCGCGTGTGGTGGGGTATAGTGCGGGTAACTCTTCGGAGATGTTTGGCCAGCGTGGGAGAGTAGGGAAGCATATTCATGCATCCATCACGGAGATGTTTGGGTGAGATCGCGTGAACATCAATCCGTCATGGAACCCGCCACCACCCGACACGGCCAATTAGTAAAGGTTTGTCACGTACACAGAACGTGCCATTTCGTGACTAGTTCAGCACACCGCCTGTGTGTTGGAGAGTCAACCCACAACATTTACAATTCGAGTACGACGTTTCGCCAGTAACTACAACTTGCATCATCAGGCGGGTGTAGGGCAATCACCTTCTAGAGAGGTGGTGGGGGGGGGGGCTACGAGAGTGGACGCCCTTCCGCTAGCGGTGGCGTGACCAAGGCATTGCAGGGCTGCGCCTTCACCCGCGTCGCGGCAACCCCGATGCGTGATTCTCTGGGGTCTCCGACAGAGAGACACTCGCTTCGAGGCGATGCTTAATTGCCGCCGCTGCATTTAAATTCGTTACAATGCTCACCCCTTGCCCTTTAGCTGAAACAACAACAACAACAACACAAACTCCCTGCAAGCATTCGATTACAGGACAACAACAATAATAATAACAACAATAATAACAACAACGCCGAATAATTTACAGCTCTTTGGTACTTTCGGTGAAGTCACGTGGATAGAAAATTAATAGATCACGACGTTTTGATCGCAACACGAGCTGACGCGTCGGCAGTTCTCCTGCTGCTGTGTTTGTCTCACCTGATGCCGGTTGCTTGTGTTGCGATCGAAACGTCGTGATCTATTAATTTTCTACCCACGTGATTGTACCGAAAGAACCTCAGAGTATGGATCCCTGCAGTCACGAAAGCTTCAAATCAAGATTCAATTTACAGCCCCTCTTTGTCAATCAACCGCTGGACGAAAACCTCCCCGTGTCCCGTCAGTATATCGATCGCGGGGCTCCGCCTGACCATACTTCACCACTTAGAGGGACAAAACATCATCCCTTATTTAATAATTTACATCCCTTGGATTCGTCCGATGCTGGATGAACGTCTCCCCGTTCCATATTGGTCACGTGGTCGTCGTTGTTTTTTTTGTAAACCATACTTCACCATATTAGTGCCGGGCTTATAAACCCTTTTTTTCCAATTTAACCACTACCCAGTTCTATTATTTGAGAGGGGGCGGTAAGTGTGGGGGGAGGTGCGGCTTTGTGCGAGATAAAAAAAAACTCACTGCAATTTAAATTCCTATTTTGGCCGCAACTGGCTTCATCATGTTAAGAGTGGCACTCTGTCACCCTAAGAGCCGCATTATGTTCCAGCAGGGGCCTTTCTGTGGCACTTCGCTGACGCTCCTTTGGCCCTGCTAACGACCGCTTTTAATACGCGGCCCAGCCAACAATCGTCTACAGCCATTCGGGCCACCCCCCCTCCACCCCATCAGCTTGTGGTGGGGTGCGCGGGGTGTGATTTCCAATATTCGACCCCATCCCCAATGCCTCACCGCTACCTTGCAGCAGGAATTGAGCAAATATCAGGTGGAGGGCGGGGGTGGAGGTAAAGGCGCGGCCCTGCAATTGCTCGCCCATCCCACTGCGGGTGGAAGAGGCCCCTCCCCAACTAAGTGATGCTCTGTGGAAGCCCCCTCGTTAATGGGTCACATGCCCGGTGAACGCGCGATCTCCCGGCACGGCAGACGAACGACGTCTTTCTTTCTTTTTTAATCCCCCGCCCCCCGCCCCCCGTGGGCGCCGCCTCTGTCCACACGGCAGCACCAATGGGAACACCGCGGTTAGTTGATTGACAGTTCGCGCCTGGTGGGGTAAAGTGTGGGTAACCATTTGTATTTTACCAGGCAAGAGCCACTGGGCTGTACAGCTCTTTTTCAGACGCGACCTGACTATCACACATGATAGATCAACGAGGTTTGCCTACCACGCGGACATTTATAGCAGACAAATGCTCTGAACGCGTGTCTCTAAACTCCCACCTCTTCCAAAAGGTCTGGCCAGAGTGATGACATCTGGCCAAGCTAGGCACGGGAAGGTCTCCTCTCGAGCTCCCGCTTGTCCCGTGCGGATCCTTCCGGCAGCAGTGGCGCGAGCAAAGCAATTGCAGGGCTGCGCTTCCACCTTTCACGCCCGTCAGATGTCTTGGAAGAAGCGGGGAGCTACCCACACTTTACCCCCAAAGACAGAGATACTCCCAAACTCGGCCGCCTTCGTCTCCCTCGTGGCGATGTTTACACTCCTTACCAGGTACTCATTTCAGGCTGAGTTGACCTCGGGGACGCCTCAGTACCGGTAATCGAGCTCGGATAGCCGGGGTTCGCTGGCGTAGCGTGCTCGCCGCTGCGCCACCGCTCCACACTTTACCCCAACACCTACCCGCTCGAACACGGCCATGCACGTTTACACTGAATCCGTGAGTCGAGCGCGAACGCTTCTGGTGATTTAACAAAAAAAAACATGGGCGTCGTTTTTTACTCTTTGGCTGCCGCGCCAGGAGATCGATACTGAAGCCGGTGCCCTCTGCCTCGTGCCACGGCACCCCCCCGCCCCCACACACAAATATCAGCCAATAAAGCTGAGCCCTGGGCTCCCAATTAACCGGCGCGGTGGATCTAACGGTAACCTGTGCGGCCGTGCCCTGGGCAGTGTTGGCCTGCGCGCATTGCAACACCAATAATAATAATACATCGATGCGTGTTATTTATTTACTGGCACCGAGGCGGCAATTGAGTTTTCTAGAAAATTGGGGAAGAGGTGGTGGAGCTGGAATATGACCCAAATTGTCCCATTATCGGTCTGGCTTATACCATGGCCCCCCTCCGGCCACTGTCGCACGCGAGAGGGTTGTGTGATGGAAGTGTGCGGATCCTTTTTTTTCACTATATAATTTATTATCCTTATTAATATTGTCATTTTTTTAATGACGGTCCTACTTATTGCCATACGCTTTGAGGTCAGGCACGGCTGTAATTAGCGGCGTTCCGTTCTATTGCACGCGTGCGTGTGTGTATGTCCGTGCGTGTGTGTATGTCCGTGCGTGTGTGTTTGTCCGTGCGTGTGTGTATGTCCGTGCGTGTGTGTATGTCCGTGCGTGTGTGTTTGTCCGTGCGTGTGTGTATGTCCGTGCGTGTGTGTTTGTCCGTGCGTGTGTGTATGTCCGTGCGTGTGTGTATGTCCGTGCGTGTGTGTTTGTCCGTGCGTGTGTGTATGTCCGTGCGTGTGTGTATGTCCGTGCGTGTGTGTATGTCCGTGCGTGTGTGTATGTCCGTGCGTGTGTGTATGTCCGTGCGTGTGTGTATGTCCGTGCGTGTGTGTATGTCCGTGCGTGTGTGTATGTCCGTGCGTGTGTGTTTGTCCGTGCGTGTGTGTATGTCCGTGCGTGTGTGTATGTCCGTGCGTGTGTGTATGTCCGTGCGTGTGTGTATGTCCGTGCGTGTGTGTTTGTCCGTGCGTGTGTGTTTGTCCGTGCGTGTGTGTATGTCCGTGCGTGTGTGTTTGTCCGTGCGTGTGTGTATGTCCGTGCGTGTGTGTATGTCCGTGCGTGTGTGTTTGTCCGTGCGTGTGTGTATGTCCGTGCGTGTGTGTATGTCCGTGCGTGTGTGTATGTCCGTGCGTGTGTGTATGTCCGTGCGTGTGTGTTTGTCCGTGCGTGTGTGTATGTCCGTGCGTGTGTGTGTGTCCGTGCGTGTGTGTTTGTCCGTGCGTGTGTGTATGTCCGTGCGTGTGTGTGTATGTCTGTGCGTGTGTGTATGTCCGTGCGTGTGTGTATGTCCGTGCGTGTGTGTATGTCCGTGCGTGTGTGTATGTCCGTGCGTGTGTGTATGTCCGTGCGTGTGTGTGTATGTCTGTGCGTGTGTGTATGTCCGTGCGTGTGTGTATGTCCGTGCGTGTGTGTATGTCCGTGCGTGTGTGTATGTCCGTGCGTGTGTGTATGTCCGTGCGTGTGTGTATGTCCGTGCGTGTGTGTATGTCCGTGCGTGTGTGTATGTCCGTGCGTGTGTGTATCTCCGTGCGTGTGTGTATGTCCGTGCGTGTGTGTATGTCCGTGCGTGTGTGTGTATGTCCGTGCGTGTGTGTATGTCCGTGCGTGTGTGTATGTCCGTGCGTGTGTGTATGTCCGTGCGTGTGTGTGTCTCTCTTGTGGGGAGCGGTAGTGTAGCGGTTAGCGTGCTGCGCTATGAACTCAGCGACCTGAGTTAGATTCCCACGGCCAACACCAGTGACGATTATCTGAAACGGTCCGGGGCCTCCCCTAGGTAGACTCAGCCTCAAATGAGTACACAGTGCCACTAGGGAGACGAAGGCGGTCGGACGTGGTGCTGGCCACCCACCCCTCGTGTACCGTTCCGGCCTTCATAGGTGCTCGCTAACAGCACTTGCCCCTACAGTCTGTTAAGGCTATACGGGGGATATTTTTCTTTGTCTTGTGTCTCTGGGGGGGGAGTGGTAGTGTAGCGGTAGTGTCGTTAGCGTGCTGTGCTACGAACCCGGCAACCCGAGTTCGATTCCCTCTCACGGCCAACACCAATTGCGATTATCTGAACCCGGCCTTGGGCCTGTGCTAAGTCGACTCAGTCCCCAATGAGTACCTGGTGCGATGTGTAAACATCGCCACTGGGGAGACAAAGGCGGCCGGGCGTGGTGTTGGCCACCCGCCCCTTCGCTTGCCGTGCCGGTCTTCCCAAGTGCTCGCTAACAGCGCTCACAGCAGTGACGATCAGCTGAACCGGTCCCAAGCATTCCCTAGGTCGACTCAGCTTCAAATGTGTAGGTGATGGTAAACATCGCCACTGGAGAGACAAAGGCGGCCTGGAGTGTTGGCTACCCTGGTGTATCGTGCTGCCCTTCATAGGTGTTCGCTTACAACACTCGCTCACCTGGTTTGTTCACGCTACATTGGAGAACTATGGTGACTTTGATTCATGACTACGGCTAACATCAGTGACAAGTGGTATACGGAATATGTAGACAGTGTCTGTGCCCTAATGGCTCAGCGATTATTATGCACACGCTGAGTCCAGTTCACCATGGGAGTCCAGTTCACTATGGGAGTCCAGTTTACCATGGGAATCCAGTTTACCATGGGAATCCAGTTTACCATGGGAGTCCAGTTTACCATGGGAGTCCAGTTCACCATGGGAGTCCAGTTTACCATGGGCGTTCAGTGTCCACCTCTGGAGCCGCATGTGGCTCTTTCAGGACTGCTTCGTGCCGTTATTTATTTAGGACCAACACCGTCTCATATTCACCATTGCGGCTCTTGAAATATAGAGGTTTTTTTTACCGAATTCTAAAAGAATAGCCCTTCTTGTTCATTTACTTGACGATTATCTGAACCCTGAAATAGGTGCTCGCCAACAGCAAGCCCGCCCCAACCGTCTTAAGGGGCAGCTGTGACAATGTGGCTCATTCCCCGCTCTGCGATTCCGGCAACGCAGCTTCGAATTCGTGAAACAAGAGCCGTGACTCACAGCCACACCTGCGGCACTTGGCGTTTGAACGTAATCTGTGGCCTCCCCTAGGTCAACTCAGCCTGAAATGAGCACCTGGTGCAGCAGCGTTTCATCTTCGGCTAACTGCACACGTGTCCAACGCTCTCTGGCCGTAACAGCTGTGCAGTGTCGCGTCTGGACCCACAGTTCCCTCTCGTATAACATCTCTGCGGAGATTTAGTTAAGGCGATCTTCACGCGCGTGCGTTGAACTTCGTTCGCACGCCGTAGCCAACCGTGCTGATCGCGAAGGTGCGGGGGAAGGACAACGAACTAAACACAACAAGCAGTTTTAGAGAAGTGACTTTTCAATCTTGATCATTTCAAAGTGCGCAGCTCCTGTGGCCTCCTAACATCGGAAGGAAGAGCGTTCCAGACGGCCGCAGAAGCGCATCTGAAAGCGCCGCGCGACGTCTGTGTTCGATGGCGAGGCAACATCCGCCGCTGCTGCTGCTTCTGCTGCGAGGATGACGAACGGAGCTCGCGCGATGATGGTTTATGCTCCTTCAGTTCAAACCAATGGGAGCGAGTTTATTAACCCTCCCCTCCCCCACTTACCCCACCGTCGGCTGTCTACCCAGTGGTATAAATGGGTTGACCACAGTTCAGTCGATCGGCAGGTCACGTGTGGTGGGGTAAAGTGTGGGTACGCTTACCCTCTTCGAAGATGTCTTGTCAGACGTGGAAGAGTAGGCAAACATAGATATATATAAGAACAGTGTGTGTACGCCTTTGGGTGTTGGGGGGGAGAGGAGGGTGGGGGCTACGAGAGTGGACGCCCTTCCGCTAGCGGTGGCGTGAGCATGGCATTGCAGGGCTGCGCCTTTACCCGCGTCGCGGCAACCCCGATGCATGATACTCTGGGGTCACCGACAGGGAGACACTCGCCTCGAGGCGATGCTTAATTGCCGCCGCTGCATTTAAATTCGTTACAATGCTCACCCCTTGCCCTTTCGCAACAAAAACCTCTTCCAAGAAATATGGCCGGCGAGAACGAGTCGGACACCGTATCTCCGCAGGTAACGCGTGAGCCTGTGGATGTCTGTATAGGTGTCAAGGCTCTGATTAGCTATATAAGTCAATGTGAGGCACACCGAGTCCCAATTGGTAGTTCTCGTTACCGAGGTGAGGTCATGCCGTTATATCTCCGTATAAGTTTTGTATGATTGGTCTATAATTCTTTTTTAGTCTCAGTGACGAGTGTAACCCTAACCCCCTAATCCTCTTTCACTACGATAGCAAACATTTATCACTCGTATACATTCATCAGGATGTGGAGAGAGCGTTGGTTCTGTTAAAAACTGGCCATTTAGAGCAAATGGGTTTCCGTTTGGTGTAATTGTGCGAGCCGCTACGCTCCGGGTAATTGAGAACGTTCAATCAGAACACGTGGCCGCTCGCAAAGGGATTTTTTTTTAAACAAAGGTTGAAAAGTGCGCAGAGAACTATGGAGAGATTTCTGGCTGTAAGTGAGCGCGGGAGACGAGAGGGAGAATCTCAACGTGGGCCAGAGAACAAACGCCAGTCGGTCGCGTCGTATCGGAGCGCCGAGGAGAGAGTCAAAGGGGCTTTGTGCAGCCACCACGACACGATGGCTCTGGACGGACGAGACAGGCGGCGGAGGGAACAGCAGCCAAAGGACGGAACGCCAGCACCGCGGAGACGGAGCGCCGACATCAGCTCGCGCGACACGGGTGGGATGGGTGGTCGCATCAGATGGCCGTGACGGATGGTGGCAGCGTGAGCGAGGCCTGCATCCAGCAGTGGATGAACCGCAGCTGCCGCCGCTGATGATGATGAACCAGACAAGCGACTGTTTCACCAATTTAAAAAAATACATTTCGTTCCATCGGCACAGAAGGCCTTCTTGAGCAATGCTCGTTTAAGCGGCAAACGCCCTGGGTCGGTTTCGACTTGTTTTGGGTCTCATCAGCAGTGTGTGTGTGTGTGCGCACGCGACTGTGGAGAACGGTGGCGCAGCGGTCAGCGCGCTGCGCTAGGAACCTGCCGATCCGAGTACTATTCCTGCTCACGGCCATTCACCAGTGACGATTCACTGAACCGATCCTGTGCCTCCCCTAGATTGACTCAGCCTCAAATGAGTACACGGTCGCGCGTGCTGCTGGCCACCCACCCCCACGCAAACCGTGCCGGCCTTCATAGGTGCTCGCTAACAGCACTTGCCCCAAAAGCCTGTTAAGGCTACACGGCGGGATCTTTGTCTTTGGCTTAGTCGCGTTAAAAAATCCACCTGCTCTGCGTCCGCTTGACGTGATTGACTGCGACACTGCGGCTAAATAACGGGGTGGAATCTCAATTGCTGTTCTCGCTTTACGTTTCACAGCAGCCTCCCCTCTCCTCCTCCTCCTCCTCACTCGGTGCCGAGATTTAATTTTGAGTTCCATTTTCAGCTCGAAGAGTTTTTTTCCCTCCCACCGGCTCATGGCCACCACCACCACCACCCAACCAACACCAACCAACCACAACCAAACACCGCCACTCCAACTCCTCCACCCCTCCTTGCCCTCCTCCCCACAATCCACAAAGAACCGCCCTCCCTCCCCTTCCCCAACCGAACCCCCTCGCGGCATCTCTGGGCGCTGGCATTGAGTGAGGAGTGAGAGAGGAGTTGGCGATTTTCCAAGAACAAGAATTCTAATTATCTCGCCGCATCTCTCCCTGCCGTGCCCGACAGTGTTGTCTCTGCTCATACGGCCCTCGCGATGTGCCTCGGCGGTTTTATTATTTATTTTATACACGCGACCGCTTCCTCCCTCCCCCCCCCACTCGATTACTGCTGCATCTGTGAGCTTTCTCTCACCAATACTTTCTTGTGTGTTCTTGCTCTCGCTCGCTCCCACTCGCTCGCTGGCTCGCACTCGCTCGCTCTCTCAAATTGCAGACGGTCGAGGGAGAGAGAGCGAGAGAGGCCTGTGGAAAAGTGGATGTCGTCGTCATTACTTAATGCTGGGGTTGAGTAAGCGGGGGTGGGGGGAGGGGGGTGATGAGTGGCGCAGCGGTTAGAGCCACTCCTTGCTTCGTGTGGGCGAGTCTGTGTGGTCCGTGGGGCGACCGGGCGAAGTTGCTCCGTGGAGGAGCCCCCCACACTCTGGACCACTCTCACAAGGCGTCTCAGGATCACTCCCCGAACCTGTGAACACGCGTCAAGCGCATCTTGAATCTCATCCAGATACTTATGTTTATTCAACTCTTCGCTAATTCAGTCAGTGGAGTTTAGCATTGATTGTATTAATATTTTTTACCGTTGTTTGTTTTTAGCTTCACGAGTTACCGCCATGCTGAGTGCCTGCTGCTGTGTCTTGTACAGCGCATTGAGATGATTCATGAAATATGCTTATAAATAGATATTATTACATAATTTGTATTTGTTTAATAGCAGAGTTATGTAAGCGACTGCATCACGCAACGCTGGGCAATCCACAAACACGGCGGTTCTCCGGTGGGCAGACTCGACCCCGACGTAGGAACGTGGAGTTTGCACCGCTGGCTCTGCAGTGGCTGTAAGACGTTGGCCGTGTCTCTGCTGCGTCACTCGCTTCTCGGGATGATCGGTTCACTTGGCGACAGAGACGAGGGGTCCGCCACAAACTATCGCGGAGCAGCGCATCTCGCCGTGTTAGAGAATGGCCCGCTGAAGCAGATGCAACAGAACTACTTCTAAGATCCCTACCCATACACCACATGCCCTGCTGCAGAGCAACGTTTGTTACGTGATCGTCAAACATATAGGGCATGTAAGTAAAATACCATGGATGTAGTATGGGTTACTCCCACCTATTCCTAGACATCTGACGAGCTTCAAAGAGTTGGCCAAACACTCTAAAGTGACTCTCTCGAGAGCTCACCGGAGTGAAGGCCCTGTCACCAGCATTTCGCATGTGCAAGAAATACTAGGGCTGCACCTTTGCCATCTCTCTCTCTCTTCTCTTGTTCGTCCATCATAGTTGATGATGACCATGGCACGTTTGTCATTTTGTTGGGTTTTGATGAGTGCGCAGATGGCTGAACAGGCTAATCCGAGCCCGGAATTCTCTGCGGCACACTGGACAGGTCAGGGAGGATATAGAGCTCTGAGGTGCAGCCTATTTGCGCTGCTGCCTATTCAAGATGGCACAGGAGCTTCTCCCGCTCTCACAGAGGACTGCACCGTTCTGTACTTTTCTTCTCCAGGCAGGTCGGTCCTGTGCTAGGGATTCCCAGCCTTTCAGGTCGAATCCAAAGCTCTTCAAGGAAGCTACGCGCACAAAGGTGTGTGTAGTTGTGCCGTCATTAGCGAACGGGACTGGGACCATGAACTCGCCACACCTGGTGAACCCGGGTTGATCGAGGGCATCGGGAAACCGAGCTCCAAGCCCCTGGATCCCAGCGGTGGGTGCCAGCTAGAAATACTTCCACTTCATCAGCATCCAGGTGTCGGGGGCAGATTGCGACTTCCACCTGAGCGATTGTTGGCGACCGCGGGGGGGGGGGGGGGGGGCTGAGGAGGCCACGTTGGAGGAGCCGTGTTTTTAATCGCAGCCGCCCGAAACGCGGACACAATTCAGGAGTTTGACGGCGGTGGTTGACGAATCGTCATCTCGGGACTCACCGCCTGCATCCGCCGCACCGGCTCCGAGCAAACACCGCGGACACTTCAGCGAGTGGCCGTGTCATCCTGCGTCGTCAGGTCGCTCTCTCGCGCTGGGGCGTCTTCATTTTTATTCCGACTTCACGACAACGATTGCGGACAGATCCTCCGCCAGGCTTAGCTGGCTCTGCACCACCAAATTTTTCGTTTGTTTGTTAAATCGTATCCCCCGACACCCAAGATGGCACACGGAATATTGCGCCCGGATGGCTGACCCCCCCCCCCTTCCTCCAGACCCCCCCCCCCCCCCCCCCCACCATCGCCACACACAACGCCGCGTCGCAGAGAAGTGGACGCACCTGACGCAGAACGTCGGGCCGGTCATATTTTCCGAGGGCTTATTGGCCGCGGCTGCGAGCGCTGGCGAGGGTTATTGCCTCAGTGTCCCTGCTCTTATTGCTCATAAAGCCGCTCCGTGCAGCAGTCGCCCTTCATTTGGGTCCCCGTGCCGCGCGGACCCCTCCCCTCCATCCCCTCCCTTCCCCCCCCTCCCTTCTCCTCCCACCCCTCTCCCTCCCCTCCCTTCCCCTCCCCTCCCCTCCCTCCTCCCTCCCCTCCCCTCCCTCCCCTCCCTCCCCCTCCCCTCCCCCTCACCTCCCTCCCCCTCACCTCTACTCCCACCCCTCCCCTCTCCTCCCACCTCCATCCCCTCCCCTCCCACCCCCTCCCTCCCCCTCACCTCTCCTCCCACCCCTCCCCTCCCACCTCTCCCCCTCCCCTCTCTCCCCCTCCCACCCCTCCCCTTCCTCTCCCCCCCCTCCCTCCCCCCCCTCCCCTCCCTCCCCTCCCACCCCTCCACTCCGTGGGCCCCTCTCGTGCGGGCACCACGTGAACCATCGCGGGTGGTGCCGCTTCACAATTTGCTCTCGAACTCCCAGAATGTTTTTTTATAACGAAGAGAAAAAACTATAAAAAATAGATATTTTTATATATACATGTAAAAAATATTAATATAAATGTTTTCTATACTAATATATATTTTAAAGTATATTTTAAATAAAATACTTTTCATATTCTTTATATATTTATAATATTTTTTATATATTTAAAACATATTCTATATATCTAACTTCTGCCCACCTCAGCTATTAAATTGAATGTAGTTCAGGCTACGATTGTATTCATCTGTAACTTATAAACAGTCAATAAACAGTAATAAATAGTCATTAATTATATAAAGAAATACTGTATACTGTAACAAAATAAAATAATAATCTGGTGAGGACGATTGCTTGTGTCGCGATCGAAACGTCGTGATTTTTTTATTTTTCTATCTATGTGACTTTACCGAAAGACCCAAAGAGTATAAATTCCTGCAGTCACGACAGCTTTAATTCAAGATTTAACAAACATATTGTTGCATTTGTTTAATTCCATACAATATTCATACTTTGAAAATGTTGAGGTCAAAAACAACCGCAGTGGGTCACTGTACACGCACAGCCGTTTTGTCATTCGATCCACTGCTGCATGAAGGTCCAGGCACGTGTACCGAAACGTCGGATGATGGTGCTGATGATGCTGAGAATGATGATGGTGATGACAATGGTGACGATGATGATGATGATGGTGATGATGATGGTGATGATGATGGTGATGATGATGATGGTGATGACAATGGTGACGATGATGGTGATGATGGTGATGATGGTGATGATGATGGTGATGATGATGGTGATGATGGTGATGGTGATGATGACGATGATGATGATGGTGGTGATGATGATGATGATGATGGTGAGGATGATAATGATGATGGTGATGATGATGGTGATGGTGGTGATGATGATGGTGATGATGATGTTGATGGTGATGATGGTGATGATGGTGATGATGATGGTGATGATGGTGCTGATGATGGTGTTGATGATGGTGAGAATGATGATGGTGATGACAATTGTGACGATGATGATGGGTCGAGGAATGAATTGCCGTGATTTCAAGGGCGTCGCGCGTGACTCTGCGGGTGGCTGAGTCTAAACGCCGCTAATTGTGCCGCTTGAGCGCGCACCGCGACCCTGGCGGGAGGCCGCGCCAGGTTCCCGGCGAGCGGAGCGGGGCCCCTTCACCGGCGTGGATGCAGGGAGGTCCCTCCCTGGGGACCTCTGAATGCTGCCACACCGAGTAGATTTCGATTATTCCTCTCCGTGTTCATTGTTCATTCTCTTCGTCGCTCAAACCTAGCAGCCCGCAATGTCATTTGGACGTCAACCTCCGTCCGTCTTTTTTCCCCATCTCTCCTTTTCTAACTTCCCACCTTCCCAACCCTTCCAGCCAGCCAGCAAAACTTTTGAGTCGCGGGAAGAATGGTTGATTCGCCCGCTAGCTGAACTCCCGGCCGTGTTCCGATGGATATCGCGGGCGGCTGATGACCTCGATCTACACCTCGGCCGTCACGCGTCCAGTCAGAGTCTCCATTGCGCACGGACGAAAGCGACCTGTGGCAGTGTCCTTCACTTGTTTTCAGAGTCGGGGGGGGGGGGTCACTGTCGCCGATAAGACTTCATCAGTGTGACGGCAGCGAGAGGAACGCGTGCGTTAGAGGTAGCGGAGGCGCGTGGGACGCACCGTGGACGTGAGCGGGCTTGAGCAGGAGGACGCGTCCATTGAAGGGATGTTGACTGACTAACACTCGAGATTCGTGGTGGAGTGGCAGCCATTGGAGAGACAGAAAGAACGGGAGGACGGCCCTGCCGCGGGGAGATGGAGCGATGAAATCGGCTCGCGTGCCGGAGCTGGACGGATTGCAATAACCGCGAGAGATGGGGAGGGCCCTCATCCAGCAGTGGATAGATCACGTTCTGCTGCGGTTGCCGCTGCTGCTGATGATCGATCTTGCGACTGGTTGCATGTAATGCGTGGCGGTGCGTGTTGTCAGATGATTTTTCAAGGGGATATTGAGCCGCGTCAGTTGAACCTGTAGATTCCTCATATATAATTTTTTTTATCTTGCGCTCTGAAAGCTAAAAAACACCCCTAAGCCCTCCAGAGGTTTAACCAAAACACGGTTTCCTTTTAATCCAGAATTTGTAAGAACACGATCCGGGCAGACACGCGGCGCCACATGCCCAACGTAGCGTGGATAGAGTCCTATTATTATTAGTATTGTGTGTGTGTGTGTTTATTGAATTGCTCTATTCAATTATTAACCTCTGGCGATAATCAAAAGGATATCTGAATACAAATATAAGCGATTGATGAAGCCCTCTGCAGCCCGCCTTTATGCTTGTGTGTGAGTGTGTGCTGTGCGAATGCGTGAGTGTGTGCTGTGCGAATGCGAGAGTGTGTGCTGTGCGAATGCATGAGTGTGTGCTGTGCGAATGCGTGAGTGTGTGCTGTGCGTTTGTGTGTGTGTTTGTAAGCACGTGATTTGAGTTGTTATGGCTGAGAGAGTCTGTTTGTGATTTCGATTCCCTCTCAAGGCCACCAACACCAGTGACGATTATCATAACCGGTCTTGGGCCTCCCCTAGGTCGACTCAGCCTTAAATGAGTACCCAGTGCAGTGTGTCAAACATCATCACTGGGGAGACAAAGGCGCCACCCCGCCACTCAGCCTCAAATTGCTACTCGCTAACAGCGCTTTGCCCCAAATGCCTCTGATGCTACACAGGGGATCTTTGTCTTTGTTGAGCGCGCGCGTGCACCGCGCGTGCACTCGCGCTGATGGTATCCCACGGTGGGACTCCACGTAATTTACGCGCGATTCCAGTCATTTGCGAATTAATGCGCGATGCTGCGTTGTCGATGCTGCATTATTTCGGCTCGGAATTCGCAAGGGGTGCCGCTAATGACCCAATGATACGCAGGCAACTCTTGTCTTTACATCACGTGGCACGCAAGACGGCTGGGTCTCGTGGTGGTGGGTGGGGGTGAGTGGGGGTAGTTTTTTTGAAGGTGCGCTCCGCTACGTTATTTATTATTCTCTATGCCGTCGTCCTGTCTTCCACCCCACACCACCCCGCAACAAACTCCCCTCCGCCCACCGTGCCTTACCCACACACCTACCCACACACCTACCCACACGCCTCTACCCGCGCCCCTCCTACACACCTACCCACACACCTACCCACACACCTACCCACACCCCTATCCACACCCCTACCCACACACCTACCCACACACCTACCCACACACCTACCCACACACCCACCCACACACCCACCCACACACCCACCCACACACCCACCCACACACCTACCCACACACCCACCCACACACCTACCCACACACCCACCCACACACCCACCCACACACCCACCCACACACCTACCCACACACCTACCCACAAACCTACCCACACACCTACCCACAAACCTACCCACACACCTACCCACACACCTACCCACACACCTACCCACACACCTACCCACACACCTACACCCGGTGGGAAGGTTATCATTTTTGTTCGAGCTGACAATTTGCAGAATTTCGCACGAGAAAAATGTAGAGAGAGAGAAAAAAACATGAAATAAAAATGTGGGTGATACTTACGACCTTATCGGCTATGGGGGCATTCATTAAGTGGCGTGCTCGTGTGGAGGTGTGCACTTCTTCAGCCACGACCAGAGGCCAGGAATCTCTCGTCAGGAGAACGCTGCACGGCCCTGGGCCAGTGAAACGCCGCTGTCGTTTTTGTTTTTAAGGCAGTTGCGAGGCGACTTCCCAGTGAACGCGCAACGTTTGGGCCAATGTTGAAACGTCGCTTGAACCGTTGGACTAACGTTGGCCCAACGTTGAATCAACGTTTCAGGCAATGGCCCTTATTCATTGCACATGGGACCATTGCCTGACATCGCCTATTATATGCACCGTACGTAGCAACCCTTACTCATCGGAGATGCGGGGGAAAGACAACAAACTAAACACAAAAAGCAGCTCTAAAGACGGGAGTTGGTGTTCGTTGATCATGACAAATGTGCCGATTTGTTGTTATTTGTGCACCACTGCCAAAGCAACAGCATCACCACCAAATAATTTCTCTCACTAAACCGAGGCTCTCTTGATGGACTGACCTGTCAGGTAGTTTTTATTTTATTTAACTTATCATTGCTTGTTTCCCCCATCTGCCCCGGCCGCTGTGAGTAATGCGCGCCGTTGTGAGTGATGTGCACCGCGGTAATTGCCTAATTGCCCCCTTAATTATTCATAATTTCAACGGGCGGCCACGGCCTATATAGGATGCGTCAGGACAGACGTAGCGGCCATCCCCACCGCCCCACCCACCCCTTTCACGGGAAGTGGATTTGGGAAGTAGACAGACCACACGCGTTCTGCGAGAGAGACCCGGATCCATCGTTTTAATCGCCAAGGTCCGATTATTAAGTACGGCCCTGATTGGAAATGAAGTGGGCGAGGTAATTGAATAATCCGCGCGCATTAATACTCAAACGTTGGGGCCCCGTTTCGTGCGCCACGCCTGTGACTCGTTCGTCTTCCCGAATTCGACGGGCGCGCTCTCTCGCTCTCCCGTGCCCGTGAAGCCGCTTCTTTGTTGCCCGATCGTGAACAGGACACGGCAAGACCTTCATCCAGCAGTGGATCGACACTGTGAGGCCGTAAATCGTGATTATCCGAGTGTAACTAATTTAACTTCAAGCTATGTTAAGGTCTAATAGATAAACATAACCTTTGTGCAATTAGTTATGGCCGAGTTGCGTTGCTGGAAATGTTGCAAATGCAATTGACATTTGTGTATTCGGGGGTGCTTTAACTTCGCGTGAATGTCAGAGCGGTCTCGCGCTCATCCCCTTCATGACGAGCTTTGCGCCGCCGCGTGACTGGCGTTCACACCAACAGGTGCTCAAAGGGAGCCGCGCGACCGACGCTTTGTCGATGCCGGGGCACATGCCCCCCCGCGCATGTCATGCGGCCAATAAGCCAGATGTATGAATGTACGTCGAGATTATTTCGCGCCGTACGTAGCCAACCGCGCAATGATGATACCCATTTGTCGTGACGGTGAGCTGCGTTTCATCTAGTGCATTTCTTTTTTTTATGACGCCGAGGCTTCTCAGAGCCCTTTAATACGCACAATGGACGGGTTGGACAAGATCAATGGGCCCGCATAATGCGCATGCATAATGTACGTTGACTCAAGAGCGCAGAAGCGTGGTCACCACATCTACGCCTCTAGATAAGGAACGAAACAGGTGGATCTGGCTGTCGCCTGATGAAGCTCGTTGTAATTACTGGCAAAACGTCGCACTCAGATTGTAAATATCGTGGCTTGGCTCTCCAACACACCAGTGTGTTGTACTAGTACACTATACACTACACTATACACTACACTACTACAGTATACACTAGTGCTGTACTAGTGACGAATTGGCGACGTTTTGTTTATGTGACAACCCTTACTAGTTGGCTGTGTCGGGTGGTGGCAGGTTTTAACGACACATTTATATATTTATGCGATCTAACCCAAAAAACCTCTATTATGGATCAGGGCCCTTTGCGAGTGAAATGGCACCCTCAGTGTCAGCTGTCCCTGTGCGGCACAAGGAGACTTAGCACCTGGCCTGTGAAGAGGACTAATTTTTCCACTAGGGGAGCGACGTTTGCTGATGTGTGCTCTAACGTAGGGCACCCCCAGTGTCAGCTGTCCCTGTGCGGCACAAGGAGACTCAGCACCTGGCCTGTGAAGAGGACTAATTTTGCCACTAGGGGAGTGACGTTTGCTGATGTGTGCTCTAACCTAGGGCACCCCCAGTGGCAGCTGTCCCTGTGCGCCACAAGGCGACTCAGCACCTGGCCTGCAAGCGAGCATTATTTTGGCAGTAGGGGGGTGGGTGCGATATTTGAAGCTGCGTGTGATCCCAATTTAGTAATAATTCCTTTGTGGGCACCATGAGTGTCCTCTGGGAAGTCTCGTTGGAAGCCACGCCAAGCAATGAGCCGGCGCCACATCCCACCCCAAGCTCTGCGGTCCTCGTTATATGGAATTGCTATTGGTCCTATTAATGAGTGTTTACGTGTGGCAGGAAATCGGAGAACACCCGAAGTAAGCCCGCGTGTGTAAGGGTGCAACACTGTATTCCATGCAGACGGAACAGGTGGGGTCCACGTTTTCCGCCTTATTCTGGCGAGCCAAAACACAGCTCCTCATTGATGCCCCCGGAAAACGAGTTTCACAGCATCTGTGTACGGTGATCCATCAGCCGTCGGCTTGCAAAGTGGCCCGGCTCTTTGAAACTCATTTGATCGAAGCAATATTTCGTGAACTTTGTCTTTATCAGAAAAAGGCACGGCGACACCCCTGCGAGTGAAGGCAAAAACTCCAAACTTTTAAAGCTCACACGCGCCGGCACACACACACGGACACCACCACAGCTTACGCAGGCACAGGCCCCCCCCCATGTAGCCTTAACAGACTGTTGGGGCAAGTGGAGTGCTGTTAGCGAACACCTATGAAGGCCGGAACGGCACACGGCAGGGTGGGTGGCCAGCTCCAGTCCTGACTACCTTTGCCTCCCTAGTGGCGATGTTTACACACCGCACCAGGTACTCATTTGAGGCTGAATGGACCTAGGAGATGCCCAGGACCGGTTCAGTTACTCGTCACCGGTGTTGGCCGTGAGCGGGAATAGAACTCGGGTCGCCGAGTTCGTAGCGCAGTGCGCTAACCGCTACGCCACCGCTCCCCACGACACACGCACAGCACACGCACAGCACACGCACAGCATACGCACAGCACACGCACCGCCGTAAACAGCCGCATACCGCAACACCGCTGAGGTTTATTACACCACAAGAGAGAAATCTCGCTGACCTTTACGGTTCTGGACCGGGGGGGTGGGTGGGGGGGGGTTCTTGGTGCTGGCGGGCTACAAAATTTCCCCGCCGCGTAATAACGTTTGTTTTGTGCGATTTGCGACCGCGGCCCACGGAGCCAGGACGAGGAGGAAGGGAACACGGCGGAGAGAGAGGGTCCCGGTGATTCAGAGCACACATAGAAGGAGGCAGCATGTGTGCATATTGGCCGCGTGATTAACTCGGGAGAGAGAGGGGGGGGGGGGCGGAGAGGAATCGGCACGGGCAATTTCGGTTACGTGCAAGTGCGCTCTACGAGTCTGTAAAGCCGATGAGTCGACATGTTCGATAAATTGTATTTATAATCCGTGTTCATTAATAATAATATTATTATTATAAGCCTCGAGTGCCCTGGCTGGCTGCTGGCTCAGCTCCTGTCGACCGCAACGGTAACTCGATTGTTCGTGGCTGCTGCGGGACGTGGACACCGAAGCTTGCCGGGTAAATGGCTGAATGTGATTTTTTTTTTCTTCGTCCGTGCAACGAATAAACACTGAGTTTAATTCTCAACGGCGGAAGAAGAAGTTCGAAAGACGTCAAACAACAATAACAATTATAACAATAATTAATAAGAGATGGGAGTAACCAAGACAGAAAACTGGCCACGGCTCATTTGCGATCGCTGTAACTTTTCAATATGTGCTCCCATTAACGTCATTAATTTCGCCAGGATATTCCGTAAATTCTAGAGAATACACACAGTGTATAAATACCGCGCGATACGCATTATCTTAGCATATTGTTATTCTTATTATTTCGTAAGAAACCAGATTTACTTTTAGTGCTCCGAGTACAGGAGGGTTGCGACAAGAGCATGGTGATGGGGGACAGCCCACATGCCCCCCATGGGGGGCGGGGGGGGGGGGGTCGGAGGACGAACGCGCATCTCGGTGGCAGGGAACGCGAGCCCCGCGGACGACGACGACGAGAGGCGCTTGTCGGAGATCGCCTCCTGCCTCCCCCTCCTGCCTCCCCCCTCCCCTTCTTCATCCTTCTCGAGCGATGACCCCAGTTGCCCCCGAGTCTCCAGAGGCTCGCTTAGGCTCTGTCAGGCAGAACTGTTCTACGCCCCCTCGCCCACCCCCTACCCCTCCCTCGCCCCCTCGCTCCCTCCTCCCAAAGCTAAACCCTGGCCTGATGGCTTCACTAACTGCCAGCAGTCTTGCAGAATCATCTATGAGTCGACCCCTCTCATGCCCCCTACATCATCCTACCCTCTCCCTCCATGGGCTCTGTCCCCCATCACCAAACCCCAACCTCCCCAAACCTGCCCTCCACCCCCGACTAAGACCCCCCCCCCAAAAAACTCCCCCCTCCTCCTTCTCTCTGACAAACACCGCAAGGCCGCGTGCGCCGTGACGGGGAGGAGTTGGAGGTGGAGCGGATTCATAAACGCGTCTCGTGCATCAGCGCGCGCCAGCGGGGGCAGCGTCATTAGGAGTGTGTCTCTGGGCTCTGTGTATTAATTACCGGCGCGCCGAGGTGTCCGCCTTCAATGCACCTAGTCACCCGGAAGGGTGCAGCTGCCGGTGGGAGGGTGGTGGTGGTGGGTGGTTGACTGGCTAGGTGCCCTGTGTGTGTGGGGGGGGGGGAGCGGTAGTGTAGCGGTTAGCGCACTGCAATAGGAACCCGGCGACCCGAGTTCGATTCACGCTCACGGTCAACACCAATGACGATCTTCTGACCCGGTCCTGAGCCTCTCCTATATCGACTCAGCCTCAATGAGTACGTCGTGCAATGTGTAAACATCGCTACTGGGAGACAAAGGCGGCCGCGCACGATGCTGGCCACTCACCCCCTCGTGTGCCGTGCCGGCCTTCATAGGTGCACGCGAAAAGCACTTGCCCCAACAGTCTGTTAAGGCTACACGGGGGATCTGTGTCTATGTGTGCGTGTGTGTGCCCCCTTCCCCCCATCTATAATGACAGCTCCAGTGCGACTTCGTAAAGCGACAAGGCACGGCCCATTCGGCCCCCTTGACACAGAGTGGCGTTGGCAATGCGCGCTGCTGTCCTCTGTACCTTCGTGGTCTCCTGACATTGCCGACGATCGCATTGATGCGAAATTACCGCCACCACCACCGCTATTGCCGTGCTTGCCGTTAAACAATAACAATAGTCATACGTAAATAGCATTTTACACATGTGTTGTCATTATTATTCATAATCGCTCTTAAATTTACATCTTACTTGCACCTGTACCGAAGCTATTCTTTTTGACTCGCGTGTGTTCGGTTCAAACTAGAAACTATTTAAACTATCATATATATATTTTTAAAATGTTTACCACGTGAGGCCTACTGAGCTATACAGCTCTATCTTCAGAAGCGACCTGGCCACGAATGATCGCTCAACAAAGTGTCTCATCATCATCGTCATCATCATCATCATCACGTGTGAATGTTTAGCAGCGGTCAAATACTCGAAGCGCATGTGGGGGGGGGGGGGGGGGGGAGAGGAATCGGAGGACTCAGAGAAAAACGAGACCACGGCGAGAGAGACACCGCAAACTGCAAATATACAACAGGCGTCAGGGTCGGGATCGAACCCACGAACCTCTTTCGTACCAGGCGAGGCTATTACCATATCCTAGCCACCACAGAAATATTCCTTAAGGACCCTGCGGTACTCATTCTCTACAAGAGCGATCTTCGTTGTAAAATAGCCGGACGACTGCCTAAACGGGACCATCCGTGTAACAAATCAAATAAACTCAACAACCCATTTGTTCATGTCTAGCCAGAGAAGCCTCACTGAGTTCCAGGATGGTCCTGCCAAGTTTTCGCCGGTCGGAGGGGGGATGAATCTGCTGCTGCTGCTGTTGTGTGTTATCCCAAATTGAGTCACTCATTTGCAAGTCATGTTTCAGCATTGGCATGTGTTGAACAATAGCGGCGACATTGCATTGGGGTTTGTTTTGGCGATGGGAGGAAACCGGAGAACCCGGAGGACACCCATCACGAGCAGGGAGGAGAGAGAACACACAAACTCTGCACGCCTCGACTGATGTTGCTGCTGCAGCTAATAATAATAATAGCTTTAACAATTAATTGGTGGGGGGGGGGGGGTAGTATACGACATACGCATAAATTTGTGTTCGTTAATCACAGCTTCCAGCTGCGGCGTGCGCAAGCAATTGCAGGGGACCTTCGCCTCTCCCGTTGAGACATCTTTGGCGTCCGCGGGTCAACACTTGCCGATCGCTGAGAGGCACCGCAACTCGGGAGCGTTTGATGTGCGCGCGAGACAGACAGACACACAGAAAGAGAGAGTAAGTTCGTTTTAGAATCCGCGCCACCCTCGCGGCGCTCACGTCACATCGTCCCCTCGTGCTCCTCTCTCGTCGCAAAGCGGACGTGACGACGCCCCCGTGACCGCGATGCAAACGCGATCGATGGCGCAACGCGCTCGGCTGTCGCTGAGATAAAAATCCGCTGTGCGCCTCGCGAGTCTCCCCTGATGGTGCGCGTTGAGCTCGCGAGTCGCGGGGGAATGTTTGTGTGCACGACGCCGGGCAATGGATACGTGCAAGTGTGATAATTACATCGCTACTTTACATCGCCGTCACTGTCAGTGGTGGTGCTGGCCGATTTGGGGCACTCAGCATTGAGTACATTTAGAGCCCTTCCCCCCTCGCCTCCATCACCTTCAACTCCTCGTCACCACTGCCACCACGACTGCCACCAGGATAATTGCCACGATCGCCACCACCACCACAAGCCACCAACGACTACCAATACCCCCCGTATCGCCTTAACAGACTGTAGCCGCAAGTGCTGTTATCGGAGGACCCGGAGAAAACTTCACGCGACCACTGGGAGAGAGAGAGAGAGCGACATGAAAACTGCAAACATATAGAATGCGCTGTTGCCGGGATTGAAGCCACGACCTCCTGTATACCGAGCGAGGTAGTTAACATCTCTCCACGGTGGCAGCCCACTATGAGCAACACGTAGCGCCTTCCCTTCACGGCGGGCCTTGTACCCAAACGTACTCGCGATTTGATTTGTGGAATTTGTGGAATTAACGTCTCGAGGGGACGTGCGCAGGTGGGATTAGCTTCATCGGCGCCGAAAAGCAAAAACTGATTTACAATCCGCCGGGAGGCGCGCTCACCTGCCTCGCCAGAGCAGAAGCCACGCGGTGGTGGTGCCGTCAGAGTGGTCCTCGAAGGCCGTGGCGACTTTGCAACAGACGGGAAGAGCCAAAAGCAGGGGTCACGGATGAGACTGACTCGATCCGTGATGACGTTTTTTTGGGCGTTTTCATTTCCAGCCTTCCTTTACAAGGATGTTCGCTCACAGCAATTGCCCCAATCGTCTGTTGCTCAAGGCTACACGGGGAGCTTTGTCTTGTCTTGTACCCACGCTCCGCGCTCATTACGCGCGGAGCTGATTGGTTTAACCTGTGCGCGGAGCGGCGTGAGCAATATCGCAACAAAAGCGCCAGCTATTATGACCCCCCCGAGGGGGGGGCGGAGTGAGATCGCGTAGATATATAAGTGTGTCGTTAAACCCGCCACCACCCGACACAGCCAATTAGTAAGGTTTGTCACGTGAACGAAACGTGCCAATACGTTACTACCTCAACACACCGGTCGTGTGTGTTCAAGTGTGTTGTCTAGTACCGTGACGTTTCGCCGGTGATTACAACGACAACCAGCTTCGTCAGGCGACAGCCAGAATTGTGAAGACGTCTTCCTGTCTCGGTCTTAAGTCGAGGAGTAACGACTTGAGAGATCTGGCGGAAGGAAGGCAGCGATGGCGGGGGCCTGGTGGCATCCACGGCGAGTGCGAGGATGCTGGAACGGCTGCGTGGCGCTGTAGAGATCACTTGGCCTACTCTTCCAAGCTGGCCGCACGTCGTGGAAGAGGTGGGAGTGCCCACGCTCTATCCCACCAGACGTGACCTGCGTGATCGACTGACCGTGGTGGACACTGCTTCAGAGCTGCTGGCAGGTGGAGGGTATGGGCTGTTGGGGTGCCGGGGGACGGGGTGGTGAGGGGAGGAATTTGATAAACTCGCCCCATTGTGTCAACTGCCTCGCCGGGCGATCGAATCGAATCAGCGTGGTTACCATCACGATTAGCACGGTGGGCTACGTACGGTGCGAAAGAAAGTTCAAGCTACGTACAAATACAACGTGCATACGATGCACGGCA
The DNA here is from genome assembly GCF_015708825.2 of Lethenteron reissneri. NCBI lineage: Eukaryota > Metazoa > Chordata > Hyperoartia > Petromyzontiformes > Petromyzontidae > Lethenteron > Lethenteron reissneri. The sequence goes on along the minus strand of NC_083815.1, from coordinate 1,575,382 downwards.
TCGTTCCCTTCACCATCCAAGAATTGAAATTCAAATATTCCCCCCAACTGCGCTCGAAGACAACATCATGCAAAAGTAACATCAAGTCGTTCTTTTGTTTTTTTTTCTCTCTCTCTAAAGGATGCCAATTTGCCTTGCTCGAGCCCAGGGCTCGCATCATGATTTTTAGACGCCGGGCAGCCTCGGCAAGCAGAGCTAACGTGGGTTCGCTCACCCCTGGGAGGCAACCGAGCTGAACGAAACATTTGCCCCAATTTTTTGGGTTTCCCCGCTCTGTTTTACCGCGAGCTCGTGACAAATGTGCAAATGTGCGTCGGTCAAACTTCCTGTTGGCACCTCCGCGGTGCATTTGCACATAGGATGGTCACGTTGAGACTAAGAGCATGTTCCAGACTGTTGGGGCAAGTGCTCTTAGTAGCGAGTCACAGCAGCACCTCTGAAGGTGGCCAGCACCACGGACGGCCACTTTTATCTCCCCAGTTGCGATGTTTACACATTGCTATTGGTACTCATTTGAGGCTGAGTCGATCTACTGGAGGCCCAGCACCGGTTTAGATAATATTCACTGGTGTAGGCCGTGAGCGGGAATCGAACTCGGGTCGCCAGGTTCGTAGCGCAGTGCGCTAATCGCTGCACTACCCCTCCCCACGACATACAGATACACAGACACATACCCCCCACCACACACACACACAATTACGCCGCTCCACTGTCAGATACACATTAGCCACCGCCAATATATTCTTCCACATTTACTGCCCCACCACACACACACACATTGGTCATATGGGGGTATTTGACCATACTTCACCATGCTGGTCAGTGTGGATTGCTGAAAGCGGTGGGGGGGGGGGGAGGGACGCGTTCACATGTCACTTGTCACTGATGTTCACCGTGGCCGGGAAGCGAACTCGGGTCGCCGGGTTAATTGCGCAGCGTGCTAACCGCCGTGCCACCGCTCCACTCATAAGCAGCAAAGAGCAAACGCCACATTTACTGCAGCTCCATTGTCGGCACTCGCACTGGCGACAACCGATAGGATGCAGGACCTTAACGAGAGGCAGCAATGAATGTTGAGACCCAGAACAGCAGAAGGCTCATGGGTTATTTACAATGGAGCTTAAAAGCCGCGCGCTAGCGGATGGAGCGCTGCACGCGGCGCGCGTCGTGCACTCGAGCGGACGTCGCTGCGCTCTGCGGAGCCGAGGGCCTTGCGCTCGACACATTTCAAAATTTTCACGTGCATCTATTCTCTGTCCCAACGCCGCAGACAACAAAAAACCCCAACCTACCCCGAATTTCCTCTTCTTCTTCTTCCCTTCGTTCTTCTCATCGCGTGCGGTTTGTCTGCTTTGTCGGTCCGCTGTATAGTTGTGGGCCTGGCTCGGGGGGGGAGAGAAGCGGAGTCTGTCTGCGCGCTGCGCTACGAGCGCGGCGTTCCGAGTTTCCATTCCCGCCCATGGCCACCAACATCGGTGACGGCGATCTGAACCGGTGCTTTGGTCTCCCATAGGTCGACTCACGTCGCTTCAGCCTCGAGTGAGTTAACATCAGCACCGGGGAGACAAAGGCGGCCCGGCGTGGTGATGGCCACCCACCCCCTCGTGTGCCATTTCCAGCCTTCCTTTACAAGGATGTTCGCTCACAGCAATTGCCCCAATCGTCTGTTGCTCAAGGCTACACGGGGAGCTTTGTCTTGTCTTGTACCCACGCTCCGCGCTCATTACGCGCGGAGCTGATTGGTTTAACCTGTGCGCGGAGCGGCGTGAGCAATATCGCAACAAAAGCGCCAGCTATTATGACCCCCCCCCCTCCTCCTCCTCCTCCTCCCTGGGTGACTGGACACGCGGCGAGCCAAATTAAACCGTGGGCGAGCGATGGAAACGCCGCAGAAACGTACGGAGGAAGAATTGCCGCAACCACGAGGCCCCCGGCGGCGGGGAGTGCAGGCGGTGCAACTGCGCGACGAGCACGCGCGCGAACAGGTGCCGGCTCGTGGGAAGGGCTCCGCGCGCACAGCGTGGGAAGGGACGGAGCGTGGCTCGGCGTGCCCCAGGTCGGTTTCGTGTCGGAACGACGGTCGCCGAGAAAACCCAGCATCACACGCGAGGGGCGTGACACTCAAAGCCTGCGCACAGATGGATTCAAGAATCCAGTGTTGTAGTGCCGTGTCCTGGCCACATTGTAGCCCACGCCTACAGCACCCGGTACTCACAGGACGTGTTCCAGGCTTAACCCGGGGGCATGTAAGGTGATTTAGTGGTGGGTGTCGTCCACGTGTCCACCTCTCTGCGATATCTCCACACCTCTCGGCACGGGGCTGATACGACGGTGCCTATGCTGCGTCTCGTTTTGTGTGTCCCGTTTTGTGTGTGTGTGCGTGTGTGTGTGCGTGTGTGTGTGCGTGTGTGTGCGTGTGTGTGTGCGTGTGTGTGTGCGTGTGTGTGTGCGTGTGTGTGTGCGTGTGTGTGTGTGCGTGTGTGTGTGTGCGTGTGTGTGTGCGTGTCCCGGAGGTGGCAACCCTACTAGCTCCACCCCGTAGGCTGCGGCATGCTCGGGTGCACATATGGCGTGCAGTGTGTCGCGATGTAAATGGATTGGGCACGTCCCAGCAAACATGGAACGTTGGCCCAACGGTGGGGCCAAAGTTGGTCCGTCCGCATGCCAACGTTGCCATGTTTACTGGGGGGGGGGGGGGGGGGGGGGGTCCAACGAATCGCAGGGAGCCGTGCTTCTGAAAAGAGAGAGCAGCCTATTGGCACGTCGGTTCGTCGACGGCGCGCTCGCGTGTGGCGATCGGCGACCTCGTGGTTATAAATTACAATGATGTTTTAATTGTAATGCCGTACAGCGCCCGCTCGCTCTCGTACGGAGAGAGGCAGAGGGGGCGACTCAGACGTGAGGAGCAAAGCAGCAGCAGCGGCAGCCACCAAGCCGTGAGCCGGTGACAAATCCCCCCACACCCCACCTCCAAGCTCTGCGGTCCTCTATGTTAAGGTGGTATCGAACAACAAGTATCGAACAACAAGTGGGAGAAACCCGGAGCACCAGGAGAAAGCCTACGCGTGTGTGCGACGGCAAAAACACTCTATCCTAATATGTCACCTTTCTTGCCAGTATCAACATATAACAATAGGTTCGCCCCTTTATGGCAATAAAACAGGAGTTGTGTCAAGATGTTAAAACACCAAACAGAATACATTTTTTAAGGAATCCTGTCTGCATTAACCACACGCACTTGTGGGGAACACGCAAACAAAAACATGCTCTGATAATTATATATGCATTGACAATTCAGAATCAGAATCAGAAAGAATCAGAAAGGGTTTTATTCGCCATGAAAGTTCGCACAGACAAGGAATTTACTTTGGCAGGAAGGTGCATACATTTCACATATAGGAATCTTAAATCTTAAATAAGTGGTGTACAAGTCTAACTATACTAAAGGTACAAAGTCTAACTAATACTAAGAGGCTAAAGTATGTAAAAAAATTTAATAAAGTAAAATATGAAATATTTTACGTCCAATATTTTCCATAATAGACCAATATTATCTCTATCTCATACAGAAGAATCAGCTGGAGTCCTCAATTGCCAGGGCACGGCTCTTTCTCGACGCCCGCGAGAATGGAAGTTTCACACCGTCCGTGCCGTGATCCACAAACCCTCGCTGCTGCTGCTGCTGCGGCAGCTGCTGCTGCTGCTGCTGCTGCCTCCGCGGTGCTGGAGGATTGCAGGCAGTCACGTGCAGCAGCGTAGCCACCACCAATTCCCTCTCGCGGCCACCATCAGTGGCGATTGCCTGAGCCGCTCCTGGGACCTGCGGAGTGGTGATGCTGCTGCGGCGACCGGCGGCGTTCAAGCCCAGGCCGCCTCTGGGCCATGGCGGCGAGGTGGGGGTGGTGGTGGTGGTGGCGTTGGTTGTTGTTGTTGTTGGTGGTGGTGGTCGCTTCTCGTCGTCGAGAGGGACGGGAGAAGGCCCATATTAGGAAGCGATGTCCGGCATGCGGGCATCATTTTGAAAATGACCTCAGCAGGTGCTGAATTGCGTGGGGAGGGAGAAGAGAGCTTGCTAATTACCATTACCCCGAGGCCACCTAATACACACACACACAAACATATACACTCACACACACAAAGACAAATATGCCCCGTATAGCCTCAACAGACTGGTGGGGCAAGTGCTGTTAGCGAGCACCTATGAAGTCCGGCACTCCTCAGTGGCGATGTTGACACATCGCACCAGGTACTCATTTGAGTCCACCTAGAGCAGGTCCAGATTCAGATAATCGTCTCCGGTGTTGGCCGTGAGCGAGAATCGAACTCGGTGAGACAAAGGCGGCCCGGGGCGTGGTGTTGGCCGCTCGCATCGCCGGATTCGCAACGCAGCGCTAACCGCTGCACCACCGCTCCCCACGCTTCGTCAGAACGTGCCCAGCTCCGTGCGCCGCGCGTCACCCCGCACGGCATTCACTCCCAGCAGTGCCCGACCTTCTAGGCGGAGTCAGGCGTTGCCACCTCTGAGATATAAAACAACGGGACACATCGTGGGAGATTGAGAAGGAATGTGTCTCATAATGCCAGAGGAAAAGCTCGGCACTTTCTCGAAATGCGGATTATGACTGTAGTAGTAGTATTATTATTTTTATTATTGTTTTTGGATACAACTAACCCGGGACTTTCAATATCCCCGGGAAGGATTCGAGATTTCCCCGGACAGTGGCAGCTTGAGCTCGTCAGGAAGAGCGCGATGCTGCTGGGAAACCAGGACAGGTGGCAACCGCAGGTGGAGCCCACCAATTACCGCGCGCGCAGGCGGAGTGAGCGACTCGCGGCGCGCGGAGCGAGGAGTCGGGGCACCCGGCGGGTGGTCGGGGCTCTGTGACCCACCCGGGCTGTACCACCGCGTTGGGGGGGGGGGCGGGGTGCCCTGCCGGCCAATGGGTCGCGGTGGTCATGAGTTACATTAAGAGATGGGATCGGCCTGAGTTCTGCTTCCACCCCCCACCGCCGCACCCCCTCCACGGGGAGTTCAGCTACTGGCTACTGACTCAGGTCGACTGCTGTTACTCTGCTGTGTCTTTAAATCGTAGCCCGGCCAGGTAGCTTCCCATCGCGATTGGAAGGTTTACGTGTTCAAGTCGTGGTCTGGAGAGGGGGTGGTGTTGACTCAGGCCATCATCATCCCTCGGGGGGAGGGGGGTCAATAAAATAGATATCAATTATGTGACACGTGACTAGTAGCCACCAGGGCCACAGAAAGATGTAGACTGGATGTGGTATGCCGGGTGAACAAATGTGATGCCGGATCATCGACGCAGACAGAGAGAGCGGCTTTGTAGAGACGAATCTCCGGGCAAATTGTAGCTCGTGGCGAGCGGACACCGTGGACCTTAGCTACTGGGTAGCGACTGATTAATGAAAAGACTATGGGGGGGGGTCATTAGGAAGGATCACAGGGATGTAGTGAGGATGGGTCTGGTGGGGCGGGGAGGTTCGAAGGGGGAAGTGGAGCGAGTGGAAAAGGGGGGGGGGGTTCGGGGGGAGGGGGGTTCATTGGGGTCTTGGTTTTTGGGGGGGGAGAGGTACGGGCGAGGCGGGGGGGCAGAAGCAAGCGGCACTAATTGCCTGGCCGATCGCCGCGGTGACAGATTGAGGCTACGGCACCTGCACCCTGCTACTATAACAGCCCCCCTAGGGAGATGAGGGATGGGTCTGTGGCTCTGCCTGTGCGCGTGCACACGCGCGTGTGCGCGCGCGCGTGTGCGCGTGTAGGGGGGAGCGGTGGCGCAGCGGTTAGCCCGCCACGCTACCAAGCCGGCGAGTCCGAGTTCGAATCCCACTCGCGACCGATAAATAGTGGCGAATATTTGAACCGGTACTGGGCTTCTCCTAGGTAGACTCGGCCTTAAAATATTACCTGCTGTGCGGTGTGTTAACGTCACTGTCAGGGAGACAAAAGCGGTCGGGCGTGGTTCTGGCAACTCCCCCTTTCGTATGCCGTGCACTTGCCCGAACATCGATGTTGCGGCTATACGGGGAGGGGGGATCTTTTATCTTTGTTTGATTGCTGCTGCCATCACGTTGCGGTACAGCCAGTCCCCTCTCTCTCTCTGTGCGTGTGGCTCGATGGCTTTGCTTGGTGGCTTTACGTTTTAATGTTGTTGTGTTTTTGTTCAAGGTGTTGAAAGAGATCGTGTGATGGTGAGAGCCTCCGCTGCGTTTCAGCGCCGAGGCCCACTGCTCGTTGTTGCTTGGTCTTCGGGGGTTGAAGAAAATAGATAAAACAAAAATGGGAGCGCATCAACACAAATTATCTCTAACGGAGAAACTCAGAATCTCTTTATCTGCAAAATAGAGTCAGCGGCGCCAGAAAACAAGAACAATAACGCTGCGTGCAGGCACACGGGTACCGGATATAACCCACGCCTGGCATGAAACTCAATGTGGTTATCTTGGAGTCTGTGTGCTTCTGGCTGTTTATAGCCCGCGTGTGTGTGCGTGTGTGTGTGTGCGTGTGTGTGTGTGCGTGTGTGTGCGTGTGTGTGCGTGTGTGTGTGCGTGCGTGTGTGTGTGCGTGTGTGCGTGTGTGTGTGCGTGCGTGTGTGTGTGTGCGTGTGTGTGTGCGTGTGTGCGTGTGTGTGTGCGCGTGTGCATGTGTGTGTGTGTGCGTGTGTGCGTGTGTGTGTGCGTGTGTGTGTGCGTGTGGCTCTGCATGTCGATTCAGCCTCCAATGAGAACCTGCTGCGGTGCGTAAAACATCGCCACCGGGGAGACAAAGGCTGCCGGGAACGGTGGTGGCCACCCCCCCCCCCCCCTCGTGTGCGTGCCGTGCTGGCTTTTATAGGGTTCTCGCGAACAGCACTTGCCCCAACGGTCCGTTAAAGTCTATACGGGGGACCTTTGTCTTTGAGGGGCTAGTAACACCTCCCCAGCCTTAATTACATTACGAAAGAACCACGGGAGAAAGCACAGAAATAAGCTTGTGCCGGAGACCCCGGGGGGACAGGCGTCTATGGTGTCTTCTGGCCAAACCCTATTTGGCGGAGTCAGAACACTGAACTCCCCCCTCCACCCCACCCCCCTCGCCCCCCCCCCCCCTCGGGGTTCCTCCAGAAAGAGTAGAGAAGCAACGGTAGGCAACGTGGATTGTATGTGCGAGTGAGTGAGCGGGCGGGCGGGCGAGCGAGCGAGAATATTTCGGGGCTCGGAGGAAGACGGAGGCTGCCGTGGGTCGTGGCGACGCCACTGCGGGATCGTCGCGACATCTCGATAAGACGGCGGTGTGCTCACGATCGTGCTCGCAGCTGATATAGCGACAGAGAGCGAGAGAGCACCGATGTGAGTGCAGATTACAGTTACTCATCGTTCCTTATCGAGCTTCAAGGAGAAGCGAGACAAATATGAGAGAAGATGAGATTTGCGTGCCAGCATGCTCGTACAGGTCAATTACGTGGATAACTTTTTTTTTTCTGCGTGTGCTATGCGCGTGCCGTGGAGGCTGCGATGGTGCGACTCAATAGGAGCGCGCTCGCTGAGATTGTTTCAAAATTAAGAGTCGTTCTACTCTTCCAAACTTGACTCGCTCCCTCTCGCTGCCGCTGCCGCCGCTTCTGCGCAGATCTCCGAATGCCGGGAACTGAACTCGGGTCGCCAAGGTCACAGCGCGGCACTCACAGCAACGCGCACAGCTCCCGCGCAATAAGTCGAAGCGATGTCCTGCTCCAACTAGGCCGTAAGGTGAAGACGTTTTACGTTTAATCCCGTTCCCATATATGGGGCACTGAATTCTTTTCATTCTAATAAAAAGATCTATTGCTGTTGGCCGTGAAAATAAAAGTTCTCCATGTCTAATCCTGCAGTTTATTTTTTATTATTGTTTAAAGTCGGCAATATTTCTTTCCTCGCTAAAATATATATAAATACAGTTACAAACAAAACCAGCAGCATAAGATTTTCGTTTTTTCCAATTCACAATTAAATACATTTATGGATTTTGAAAAAAAACTGCAGGGTATTTTGCGGAGAACTTTGAACATAAAGTCGAAAATGGTTTTGTCTATGAAAAAATTCATTTAAAAAGTAGTTCCCAGGTGAGTGAACGAAAATCATTTTCTAGCCACTTTTCCCTAGTTCACCTTACGGCCTAAACCACCCAGCGAGGTGGTGTGTTGTTCCTGTCCTGTTTACAGCCCTGAAACAGTGGTGGAAGATCCACATTACTATGGTGGGGGGCGAGTAGATCCAGCAACCACTGTTGACTTTTACAACAAATCGGTGCTTATTTTTTTTATCGACCCCGGATTAATTATTGGCCGACCCAACCATCACAACCATCACCACCACAACCACCACCATCACCACAACCACCACTACCATCACCGCAACCACCACAACAACAACCACCACCCATCACCACAACCACCACCACAACCACCACCACAACCACCACCACCACAACCACCACCACTACCACAACCACCACCACCAACACAACCACCACCATCACCACAACCACCACCACCAACACAACTACCACCATCACCACAACCACCACCACCACCACCACAACCACCACCACAACAACCACCATCACCACCACAACCACCACCATCACCACATCCGGGGTTTTGAACTCGCAACATTCCCATTGGCGGGCCGCTGGCTCGCCCCACACGTGGAAGTGACCCGGTCGGCACCGGCGCGACAACCACGTGACCTCCGCATCGTTCCATTACCTTGACGCATTGCGTTGACACTCGCCAAATCCTTAACCCAAGGTTTCCAGGGTGAGCTCCATTATAATAGCGACCGCCTAATGGAATCATACGGAGATCACTTTAATATATCGTCGCGTGGACGACGTCGCGGCTGGAAATTTGGTGGCGTTTATTATTTTCTGGAACGGCGCTGCAAATAGTTCCGACTCCGACTCCCGAAGTGACGCGGAGGAGTGCCGTGGCGGTCGGGGCGCCAGAAACATCCACATTGTGTCGGGCGCGGTGGTGTGTGTGTGTCTGTGTGGGTGTGTGTGTGACTGTGTGTCTGTGTGTGTGTGTGACTGTGTGTATATGTGTGTCTGTGTGTGTCTGTGTGTGTGACTGTGTGTGGGTGTGTGTAACGCGGTGTGTGTGTGTCTGTGTGTGTGTGTCTGTGTGTGTCTATGTGTGTGTGTGACTGTGTGTATGTGTGTGTGTCTGCGTGTGTCTGTGTGTGTGACTGTGTGTGTGTAACGCGGTGTGTGTGTCTGTGTGTGTGTCTGTGTGTGTCTGTGTGTGTGTGTCTGTGTGTGTGACTGCCGCGCGCCAAAGCACTCGCTCGGATTATGCCGAAATCAAACACCCCACTCACCCACCCACCACGCCGTGTGTATATATGTGTGTGTGTATATTTATGTGTGTATGTGGCCACCTACGGGGCGAAGTGCTGTTGGCGAGTGCCTATTAAAGCCGATCCCTGGCTTTTAGTTCTCACGCTTGTTTACGCGCCTTACAAAGTACTCATTCGTTTAAGGCTGAGTCGACCTAGAGGAGGCCCAGCACAATTATTGATATGCAACGTGCCACTAACGCCATCAGCTGTGGCAGGCAAATTGTAACTAAGGTCCCCCGGTTCGGAGGGCACCCTGGGAAAAACCACTGCACCACCGCTCCCCAACCATCACGTGACCCCCGACACGTCCCGTGCGAGCTGCCGGGGTGAGTGGTGCTAGCGGGCGACTGGCATGGCCAGACGCATCGGCGCACAAGGGGGTGACGCGGTCACCCCCACGCAGGGCCGCCTTTGTCTTCCCACACCGGACGTTTACAAACCTCTCCCAGGGCTCAGTGAAGGCTGGGTTGACCTGGGGGAGGCTCAGGGTCGGTGCAGATGTCAGTGGGCATTGAACGCGGGGTCGATGGATTCGATGCGCAGAGCGCTCACCACTTTACCACCGCTCCCACCCCCCTCACCACCTCGTTCTCTCTCTCGCTCTCCACCTCCCCCACACAGACACGGATGGATGTAGTGGGAGCATGGACAGAATGGGGTTGAGATTGCTGCGTGCTCCTACTGCTGTAACAGCGTCTCCCGGGACGCATGAGCACTCCGGTAACTCGTCTTGCTATGGGGAATGCCCGTGCAGGGCTGACTTCATATCCACCGTGTGTGCGTTTGTTTGTTGCTGCTGTTGCTGTTGTTGTTGTGTGCATATATTGCTTGTGGGGAGTGGTGGCGCAGTTGTTACGATACGAACCCAGCGAGCCGAGGTCGACTCAATTCCCGCTCGCAGCGGCGAATATCTGAGCCGGTTCTGCGCTTCCCCTAGGTAGACTCGGCCTCAATCGAGTCCCTGGTGCGGTGTGGAGTCAACATCGCCAATGCGGTGAGAAGGGCGACCGGGCAGGCATGGGCTTGGCTACTCACCCCCCCCCCCCCCCTCGTGTACTGTGCCAGCCTTCATCCGGTGCTTGCTGTGCGGCACTTTGCCCCAGCAGACTGAAAAGTCTATGCGGGAGGATAATCTTGATTTGAAGCTTTCGTGACTGTAGGAATCCACACTATTTGGTTCTTTCGGTAAAGTCACGTGGGTATAAAATAAAATAAATCATGACGTTTCATTCTTTCTCACCTGATGACGGACGCTTGTGTTGCGCCCGAAACGTCGTGATTTATTTTAGTTTATACCCACGTGACTTTACCTAAAGAACCAAAGATTAGGGAGGAGGGATCTTTGTCTTTGTGTATTGTTGCTGGCACGCGGCTGCTGGGCGTGCCCCCCCTCTCTCCCGTGCGATCCCCCCCACGCCCTCACCTGCCCCCCCCCCACTCTCCGCACGGCTCTGCTGCGGCCGTTCATTAATGAAGCGGCGAAGACGACGAAGGGGGGCGCATTGGGGAATGCGGAATGCGAGACGGGCGGCGGTGGCGGCGTGGCCGGCCTTGTCACGCAGAGGGCGGCGAGGGTTGGAGGATGCGCTTAGCAGGGGACGCCGCTTCGAGCCTACGGACGCGACCCCGCGCTGTTCATCTCTGCGGCGCGGGGGGGGGGGGCGGGAGGGAGGGGGGTGTAAAGTGAAGGGGGGAGGGGCGCCCCACTTGCCACGGGTTCAAATGGTTTTGAACAAAACGGTACCCGCAGTTATGCTCAGGGGGGAACCACGCGCCTACTGCGTAGAGGTGGATGGTGGCCTGGAATTTCAGCCAGCGTGGGTTGGTGAATCAGGAGCGGAGATGTCGCGAAACTCCCTTCTTGCCCGTCGGTGTCGAGCAGGTGCTATACCCTGGCTCGCCAGTCGACGGCGGTACGGCCGATTGCGGGCTTAATCTCCATCTGTTCCATCTCCGCGTGGGTGTCGAGTAGGAGCCATGGCCCCGTCTCGCTATAATAACGCCGTACCAGCGAAATATGTGGACTCCACCTGTTCCATCTGTCCGGGATAGAGTGTTGTCCCCTCGCACGCACGGGTTGTCTCCGACTATCTCCGATTTAATCCCACATGTTAACAGTCATTGACTGGCGGAAACCATCTTAATGCATAGAGGACGGCAGAGCTTGGGTAAGTGTTGGTGACGCCTGGTCGCCGACCTGGCTGCTGCCTTCCTGCTCGTCGGCAGTTCCCCCTCTCTCCGTCTCTGCGAGAGCGAGCGAATTTGGCGCGGCGTATTATAAGTTGAAATTGACAAAATAATTAGATTGAATCGAACTGATGAAGTCCGTTGTGATGACCATGAGAACGCGGCAGCATCCCTTCCACGTGTCTCACACAGTAACTATGTATGCACATTTTTATATTATTCTGACATGAATAGCAGGTTAATTAGACGTAATAATATCTGGGCTTTTACTGCCAATGAGATATATATTCCTGTTCCTCTGGCTGTCTTCATTGAATCCTGAAGGCGAGTCCCCACAAAATCCATATTTTGTTTGACAACAACACAGACATTCCCCAAACGATTCTGCCCATTTATTGTTGCTCATTGTTAAAGCTCCACCACAGCAGAAACTTTACGTAAAGTTATGCAATTCCGAGATTATATACGTGTTCGCATCCTCCTCCTCCATGATTAATCGACTGCTGGATGAAGGCCTCTCAGAATAAGTTGCCATCACCTGCCACGATCTTGCCGCAGCTGCCGTCCTCTGGGATGCCTTCTCACCACCCGAGTTAACGAATCCGTGATGTATTTACAATGACACCACGGCGCCTTTATCACCTCCCTATCCTCGCGAACCCCTTCCGCTTCCTCGCGTGCTCAGTGCACGCGTCTCATCGCTTACGACTCTTTGCGATGCAATCACACACACATGTGTACACACACACACGCACACACACGCACACACACACGTGCACACACACGCACACACACGTGTACACACACACGTGTACACACACACGTGTACATAAACACACGCACACACACGTGTACACACAGACACGCACACACACACACGTGTACACACACACGTGTACACACACACGTGCACACACACGCACACACGCACACACACACGTGTACACACACACACGAGCGCGCACGTAGGTGCTGAATACTCCGTTGCCGTATTTTCTCCGCAGCCTCACGTCCTTGCTGCGTATCCCTCGGCTGTGTCTTCGAGTTGCGCTATGAACGGCACGATGTCCGACGTTCCGCTCCGGTTCCAGGACCTAAAAAATATATACATATTTTAAAAAATCAAGTGACAATTTATTTGCATGACCGCTAATTACACGATCGCCAAAATGCAATCTCAGGAATTGATTTTGCTGTGTACTAAATAAGCTCCCAGCATGCGGAGCGAACCGTCGGACATAATCTCCGTACAACCCCTCCCCCCCGTAAAACACGCACACGCACGCGCATCGACAGCGACATTGCCACATATTCATTCAAAATGTAAGATAACAGCGAACATTTCTTCACGGCTGCAGAACCCGAAATAGATTTTAATTAATTTGACTGAGTGCAGTATAATCACTGTAATATCACTGCGAGCAGATTACATGCGCGCGCGCGCGCGTGTGTAATGCTCGTTAGAGCGTGGAGGCACTTGGCACGACTTGGGAAAAAATTGTCTCTCTGTCTCTTTGGCAAATTAGCCGCACATCCAGTATAGACAAAACGTCGTCCGATACCGTGGAGATGGAACGATGGAATCAACTGAGTGCGTTTGCAACGTGGATCGCCGCATCGCGGCATCGTGCGGAGTGGATGGTGACGGCCCGGGCGAGGCATTCATCCAGCAGTTGATTGACGGAGGCTGGCGATGGTAACGATGATGTGTGGTGCGGTAAAGCGTGGTTACTTCCACCTCTGAGCCCGTCACCCCAAATGGACATCATATAAATGTTCTGATTCTTCTAGAACGTCTGCTACTCAGGTCGCCCTTGCGATAGAGCTAATGCTGTGGCCGGTAACCCGAGCGGCGCGCATAGAGCATCACTATGTCGGTTTGTTGTAACTGCGAGAATCACTTTAAAAATTGCGGTTTGAGGATGCGTCTCGGGACGCACATCGCATGCGCATTTACCCCATCGCCCTCGACAGACTGTCGGGGCAGGTGCTGTTCGCGAGCACCTATGAAGGCCAACGCGGCACACGCACTCACACATACACACACGCACTCACACATACACACACGCACGCACTCACACATACACACACGCACTCACACACACACGCACTCACACACACGCACGCACTCACACATACACACGCGCACTCACACACACACGCACGTACTCACACATACACACACGCACTCACACACACCCACGCACTCAGACACACACACGCCCTCACACACACGCACTCACACATACACACACGCACTCACACTCATACATACACATACACACACGCACGCTCACGTACGCACTCACAAACGTACATGCACATACACACAAGATACTAAGATCACCCGTATAGCCTTAAACAGACGGTTGGGGCAAGTGCTGCTAGCGAGCATCTATGAAGGCCAGCACGGCACACGAGGGGTGGATGGCGAGCACCGCGCCTGGCCGCTTTTGTCTCCCGAGTGACAATACGTTTTACGAATGCCACTAGGCATTGAATTGAGACTGAGTCGACCTAGGCGAGTGTCCATGACCAGTTCGGATAATCGTCACTGGTTTTGGCCGTGAGCGACTATCGATCCCGGATAGCCGGGTTCGTAGCGCAGCGCGCTCACCGCTACGCCCCCCCACCCCACCCTTGGACACATGCACACACGTGCACGCGCACACACGCACACACACGTGCACACGCACACACACTCACACACGTGCACGCGCACACACGCGCACACACGTGCACGCGCACACACACGCACACACGTGCACGCGCGCACACACGCTGCACGCGCACACACGCGCACACACGTGCACGCGCACACACACGTGCACGCGCGCACACGCGCACACACGCGCGCACACGCGCGCACGTGGCGCGGGACCGGATCGGGTCCTAGCTGTGACGCGGAGACGGCGTGGCTATTTACTGCGCACGAGGGGTGAAGGAGGCTTCCTCCTCCTCCTCCTGCTGCTGCTCCTCGCTCCTCGCTCGCAGGTGGGAAATTAAGACAAAGAGCGAGGGCGAAAATTATAGCGCGAGGCAGCGCGGCGAGCCCTGCCGGAGGAGGAGGAGGAGGGAGCACGCGAGGAATCTCTCTGGGGACGAGCAATCCATCTTATTAGGCCGCAGGTGCGACTGCGTGACCCTCTCCCATCCATTACGCGACGTGCCTGGCCCGACACACGCCACCTCCCTCGCCTCCAACCCCCCCCAGCCCCCCTCGCTTCATCGCCTCTTCCTCCATCCCCCACCCTTCACCCTCTCTTGCATCACCCCCTTCCCCCGTAGCTTCATCAATTGTTGCGTTCCGCCGCTTGTTGTTGTTGTTGTTGTTGCAAGAGGTTCGCGGTTCGAATTCCGGTGGGCCGGCCTGGTTATCACTGCGGTGCTTTGCGTCAACAGTAATCGTGAATAAGTAAATACATACATCGATTGGAAATACTACGGCGGCGTCTGCTAACTCGCTGGTTGTTCAAGATCGCGTGACGTCATTCGATAGGAGCAGGCCATTATGTTCCGGAGTCCTTGATCTACGTTTTTTTTACATTCCAACAATTAACCCGGAAAGGGACTCGATTTGGATTCGGCGTGGCAATCATCGCCCCCTCTCGCCTCCCAGCGGCGGTAGCGACGCTGCTGCACGGGGCTGCCTGCAATCCAGCGCTGTGGGAGGCAAGCGGCGAGGGTTGGTGGGTCACACACACACAGATGTTGTGAAACTCCCCGGGAGTCGAGGAGGAGGTGCCGTACCCTGGCTCGCCAGGTGAAGGCGGTACTGAATGTGGACTAATCGCCATCTGTTTCCATCTGTGCGGGGATAGAGGGTTGCCCCCTCGCGCAAGACGTGCGTTTTCTCTGGGTGCTCCGGTTTCTTCCTCCGCACGTGAATGATCATCATAATAATAATAAACACAACTCGTCATTAATTGAGCTGAAAACATCTTAAGACAAAAACCCCGAGGTAGTAGCAGCGGCATGATCCTCCAAGCAGCCGTGCGACTCAGTTTTATTATTAATTATGAGTCACTTTGTGCCCGCCTATGGATAGCTGTCAATGGGGGTACCCCTTTAAAATGTGTGGACAGGAGCTGTAGCGACGTGACGCCACCACGTATTGTCGGAAGGCATCGGTATCAATAACAAATCATGATTATAATTATTACTACCTAGCATTATCTTACCCCCACCTACCCACCGACCTACCCACCTCCACACTCACGCCGATCGTGAACCCCTCCACCAAGACTCCAACCCCAACCAAGACCTGACAGCGTGGTCTCGCGTGACTTGCGGGGTGCACGCTCTCATCCCGTGACGTGCGGAGATGGAGCGATGAAGAGAGTTCGTCTGCGCGGAGCTGACGGTCGACTGTTGCATCGCAGGATCATGAGAAGTTCCGACAGCGGTGGAAGCTTTGGGGATGACTTCATCCAGCAATGGGTTGTTCATGGCTGATGAAGATGATGATGGATCTTGACTTTTGCTAATGTGTACAGGAGAGCCTCAATGGTATTTCTTTGAAGAGGCGAGTCCTGCTGATATGGAATGTAGCCAATTCCACCACTGTTTTGTCATCAGCACCATCAGTGGCCATGGTCAATCCACTGCTGGACGAAGGCCTCCCCAAGTCGTCACCATCTCGCTTGGCTGCTTCGTGCGGATCGTCTTGAGATTGTTAGTGAATACAATAATATATATGCGTAGGATTTCTCGATCACTATAATGATTCGTAATTACCTTCTTTTGGGTCAGAATATAGATCGTCGTGTGGGCATAATGAGTTTTTTTTTACTGTAACCCTCCACCACCCGACAGAGCCAATCGAATCGATGTGTCACGTAATGGGCAAATGTTCCCATTGGTTTAGTTGATCAGCAACAGAAGAGGGGGATAAGGAGGAGGGAATGTTTAAAAGCTCATGCAACATTTTTGACAACGTTTGCCGCTTCGCTGGGGATTACATCCAGCATCATCATCATAATCATCATCGTGATCATTGTCAAGATCTTTCTTACTCTTTAAATTTAGATTTAAAGCTTTCGTGACTGCAGGGATTCATCTTCTTGGTTCTTTCGGTAAAGTCACGTAGAAGGGAAATAATAAAATAATAAAAATTAAACATAATAAAATACAATTCTCATGACGTTTCGGCTGCTTGCGTTGTGGCCGAAACGTCGTGAGAATTGTACCTTATTATGTTTTATTTTTATTATTGTATTATTTACCTTCTACGTGATTTTTCCGAAAGAACCAAGAAGATATTTCTTACTCCTCAACCATTCTCTTGCTCCGCCCACCTCCGCCGATGAACCAAATCAATTCGAATATTTGCCCATGACGTGACACCTCGATGTGTCGGGTGGTGGCATTATATCCATGCGACGAGCCCAACTCCAGAGCTGCTCGTCCATGAATCAACCCCGCCGGTGTTGTGTTGCACGGCGTGCGGGCCACTACACCCCAGGCCCCTTCCACGCAGTAATTAAATTCAAAATTCGGGGCGGTGAATTGATTCAAGACGCACGCATCTGTAGGCGTCTGCGGGGCTTTGTTGCGGCGTGGATAATGCGTCATTGTGCCCTGCACATCTCTGCTCCCACGTCTCTCCTCCCCGCCTTCAGAAACCACGGACTGCCAGCGTACGTGTGTGTACAACGAACCCAGCAACCCGAGTTCGATTCCCGCTCACGGCCACCAAGACCTGTGACGATTACCTACACCGGTCCTTGAACCTCACTTCGGGGCGACTCAGCCTCAAATGAGTAGCTGGTGCGGTGTGTAAACATTGCCACTAGAGAGACAAAGGTGGCAGGGTGTGGTGCTGGCCACCCACTCCCTCGTGTGCCGTTCCGGCCTTCATTGGCGCTACTCCCTAACAGCACTTGCCCCAACAGTCTGTGAAGACCGTACGAGGGAACTTGTCTTTGGGTCGAGAAGTAGCGATGACCGTGACCAGAGAGAGGGAGAGGAAAGGAAGAAGATGGACCAGCCTCACCATCAGCAGTCGCCATGCGACGACCCGACAGATGAGAACGGAGAGAGCGAGCGGGCAAGCGGGCGAGAGAGGTAACCCGCAGTTCCGCCCACCAAATTCCCACGTCGTTCTCCCTCCGGTGCAGCGTGGGCTGTCAAAGAGCAGCGAGCAGGGAGAGAGAGAGGGAGAGAGCACGGGGCTTGAAACAAGAGGATAATGTGATTGATGGACGGGAAGACGGGGATGCGTTAGAGGGAGGTTATTGAGCAGGTGTCCGGGTGGGGTCACGAGGGGTTGAGCAGAACCAATGTGGGAGCCCGGGCTGGTGATGCGCGTTATCTTCAGGCGGAGAGTGAACACCACACACACTCCACTCACACACACACACATCTATTATCAATGCGTTATAAATATACATGCTCGTGTTTGTGTGTGTGGGGTATGGAGCGGCAGTGCAGCGGTGAGCGCGCTACGCTACGAACTCGGCGTTCCGAGTTCAATTCTCGCTCACGGCCAACACCGGTGACGGTTATCTGAACCTGTCCTGGGCCTCCCCTAGGCCGACTCGGCCTCAAATGAGTACCTGGTGCGATGTGTAAGTATCGATAGCGAGGAGACAAAGGCGGCCGGGCGTGGTTCTGGCCACACCGCCCCATCGTGCGCCGTGAAGATCCTTGATCACCTGAGTTCGATTCCCGGCCACAAGATGACGTCGGTGGCAAATTCTATTTCAATATTTCAAGACTAATAGGCAGGAGGGTCCTGCCGCTGTCAATGAGTGTTTGGCTGTAAGATGAATCCTGAATACCAGCAGGCGTGACCCTCTCCTCGCCTCGACCTACAACACCCGGCAAGCCCTGGTGATGGTCACCCATCCACGTACCAACCAGGCTCAACAACTGCTTAGCTTCTGAGATACAACGAGATGAGGTGCGTGGAATGTGATTTGGTTGTGGTCGCACCTGCCCTGGCCTTGCCCGCAGCTGACTGAGATGAATACCTGGTGCGGTGTGTCAACATCGATAGTGGAGAGACAAAGGTGGCCGGGAGTGTCGTTCCGTCGGGGGAGATTTAGCGGTCATTGTTCCAGACTCTTTGATTGATTATGCACGCGGCGGAAGTCTTAACGATCGTCTGAGCTCCGCAGAAAATGAGACGTTCATAACGCAGCAACAGATTCAAACTCGTTACTTTAATTTTCAAAGTCAAAGTATAGAGGGCATCTCTCACAACGGTATTGATGCATACGTGTATTTTAAACTTCTTTCGCACCGTACGTAGCCTACCGTGCTCATTGGATGTGCGTGGTGCTGGAAACCATCGCCATCACTTCCTCCACTCTGCTAGATTATCGTTTCTGCAATGCGGGCACCTGACCACCGTCAATATTCGTCTTCACGTTTCACCGCCGTCACCACCACCGTGTGGCTTTGGGTCTCTTCTACCCCTTGGTCGCAGACCTCTGGGTATATATGTCGGACTTCTTTCACACCGTACGTAGCCAAGCATGCTCATCGGAGGTGCGGGGTAACCTGCCCTCCACTGCCCTGCACACCACGTGTCGAACCCGTCACAACCTCCTCCGAGTCACACCCGCGACGCTGTCCAGACACATTTTATTTCCAAACTTCCAAGTCCCTTTGCCCTATCCTACTGCATGCACATCCTCCTGGCATTAAATACATTTGAAAAATATCACGTGATAGAAATGATTTCTTCTATCATAAAAAAATGCATTTTACATTGTATGACATTTATTACGTTACGTGCAATTAAATATATCCTACAGCCGTACGAGGGTATGTAATTAAATTCCGTTATATAGATAGCCTCTCAGTATAACGTGTTAATTAAAAATAATAGCAATATTTTTTGCTGTCACCGAGAGGAGAGGAGAAATCTGAATGTTTTGTCCAAATGGCCTTAATTTAGAAATTATCTCGGCTTCGAATGAGAGTTAAATTTTTACCAGCTCGGGTTGGAGCACGTGGAGTGGTGGCGCAGCAGTTAGCGCGCCGTTAACCGCTGCGTTAGATTCCTGACCGCGGCTAAACATCGGCGGTGAGCGATATCTGATCGCGGTCCTGCTTCCGCGCCCATCCCACTTCACCAACTCGCAATGATGACGAGCGTGGTGAAGTATGGTCAAATAATCCCTACAGGGGGGAGGCTTTCCTCCAGCAGTGGACTGACAAAGTGCCGTGTGTATATATTCTAGATAGAACGGGTGCGGGCGTGTTGATGGCGTTGGTACAGAGGCAAGGGGAGGGGATTTGCCCCAACAACTATAAGCCGGAGATATATCGAGTTGACGCGCAAACAGAGAATGAGAATGGATGAGTTGATTGAGTAATAAATGATGGAACATAGACAAACAAAACAGAGCCACGGAGAGGGAGGGAAAGAGCAAAAAAAAAACACCCCGCCACATAACCGTGCTGGAAGCAGATGATTGAGGAGGCATCTGCCTTGACCCAGCTGCAGCTGTGTGCGGCGCTGTGGCTAGCGGCTGATGGGCGCGTGTGTGCACACCAGAAACACACACACACACGTGCTATCTCTCTCTCTCTCTCTTTGTTATTATTACTATTTTATGTTGTTGTCATATTTCCACCCGAATTTACCACAATTGTGCCATCGGTGTGAGAGGAATCCATTTGGATCTCACGCGGGAGTCCCGAAACAAACCCCTTCGTGTCGGCGAACGCCCCACGGAAGTGGATATCACAGAGCTTCGTCTGAGATCCGGCCTCCTCCTCCTCCGAGTGACACTTTGGTGCACGCACAATAGAGGGCATCGCTTTCCCACCAGCTTTGCCAAGCGAGAGGAACGTGCATCGGTCACGGAACTCTCAGAGCTGAAATTCAGCTGAATCAACCGCAGAATCGAATTTAATGTTACGGGGGTTTTTTTTTTCCGTGCAGTTATTTGCGATTGGGTCGAGACCAACCAAGACTCACTACGTTCGAGGAACCGGTGTAAACACTGGCAGCTGCCTGGCTTCGAACTCAGGGCCCTCTGCGGTCACAGCTGATCACTCTGACCTCTGAGCCACCCTGGAACCACATGCGTTGCCACGTGTCCTGTTTGTTTCTTTCTTTCTGGAACGCCGTTGCTTTGCAGTCGCTGCCGTGGGCAATCTGTAATTCTTCCCGGGACAATACAAGTCCTGCTTCTTGTTAGCGTCATAATAATAATAATTCACCACTCGAGACAAGACATGTGTTTTATATATATGTAGTTGGCATTGGGTGGTCTTCTCATGATATGCAACTGCGTTTTTGTTCATCATTGGTGGCAACCCCATTTTAGTCGCACACCTCTCGCCCATAGCTCGTATCCGAGCAAAATACCAGCCGTGATATTTTTTCCTCTAACCGGTCTTTACTCTTTGGTTTTTTCGGTAAAGTCACGTAGGTAAAAAAGTAAAATAAAAAAAATGAAAACAACTAAATAAATAAAAATACCTACGTGACTTTACCGAAAAAAACAGAGTATGGATCCTTGCAGTCACGAAAACTTCAAATATGGAATCTAACCGGTCTTGTTCGTATAAATGTACTTTCTTTATTTATTAAAGGGGCGCGCCACGGTGGCTATGAGATGTTAACTCCCTCGCCTGGTATGCAGGAGGTCGGTGTTCGATCCCGACCCTGACACCTGCTGCTGTATATTTGGAGTTTGTGTGTGTCTCTCTCCTCGTGGTCGCGTGGAGTTTTTTTTTTAACCGGGTGCTTCGCTTTCCCCCTCCACATTTACAAACATGCAATGAGATTGTGTAGATTATTTCGGTGCTATAAATGTCCAAATGATGGGCCACTTTGCTGAGCTATCGTTTGCAGCCGGGTCGCTTCTGAGATATAAGTAAATGCCTCAGCGGGCTTTGTCTGGTAGGATGTGGATGGTTTAGTGTTGAATTTGTTTGTGTTTGAGTGTTTTGTTTACCTTTCTTGCACTTTGCACAACTATCGTGTTGTATTGTTTGTTGTTGGAACGTTCTGTGAAAAAGAGCTTTATGGCTCATCGGATTCCTCATGCAGTATAAATAAATATTGTGATTCTGTGCCACTGACTCGCAGTGTTCAGGCCACTCAATGTGCGCGTGGGGGCGAGTGACGGAGTGGGCGTGGTCACGTAAAAGTGGGCGTTGCCAACGGAGAGGGGCGGGGCTGCCAGCTCAGCCACGTGACTAGGTTGAGCCTCCCCCCGATGTAATGGTGACTTGTGATGTCAATGTTTTTCGTATTCCAGTACACTCGATCGCTACGATTCCACATCTAACCATAACTTTAAAGTCTTTCTTTTTATTCTCACCAACGAATCGCCATACTCGCGTCTAATAGGTCAGCGCACGTGACATCGGCAGTCATTCTTTAGTTCTTTATTTTTGTTTCTTGGTTTGTTGGCCTGCTTCTTTACTTGATTCAATAACAAAAGACAAAACAAACGTACAGTTCAACAAAAATAAAACTCTAAACAATCGTCAATAATACTGTGGATAAAAAAAATAAACATCTTGTAACTGATTGGCGACATTTTGGACAATGCTCCACATAGACAGGCCAGAGAAGTAGAATTCATCAAAACTCGTTTAATTTGGGTTGCATAATTGTGTAGGTATGATGCCAATTTACAAATGTATCATTTCACCACCCGACAGAGCTAATCAAGTCATGTATGTATGTAGGACTTCTTTCGCGCCGTATGTTGCAAATATTCAAATTGACTTGATGTATCAGCAACAGCGGAGGTGGGGGAGGAATGTTGATGAGCGAGTCCAGTTTGACGACGTTTCACCAGAGATTACCTCCAGCATCATCATCATCATCGTCGCCGGTGCAGGTGTTTGACGATACAAAGACAAAGATCCCCCGTGTAGCCTTACCAGACTACTGGGGCAAGTGTTACTAGCGAGCAGCACCTATGAAGGCGGGAAGGGCACACGAGAGGGTGGGTGGTCAGCACCACGCCCGGCCGCCTTTATCTCCCTAGTAGCGATGTTTTACACCAGGTACCATTTATTTTTAAAAAAATTTGTGGAACTTCTTTCGCACCGTACGTAGCCAACCGTGCTAATCGGAGGTGCGGGGGAAGGGCAACAAACTAAACACAAAAGTTAGTGTTTGTGTTTAGGCTGAGTCGACCTAGGGGAGGCCCAGGACAGATTCAGATAATCGCCACTGGTGTAGGCCGTGAGCGGAAATTGAACTCGGTTTGTCGAGGAGCGCGCTAACCACTGCACGACCGCTCCTCTTGGCTCTACTGTACCTGTATACACACACACATGACGCGCACACACACATTACACACACACATTACGCGCACACACACATTACACACACACATTACGCACACACACGTATTACGCACACAAACACATACATTACGCGCACACACATTATACACACACATGACGCGTACACACACACACACGTATTACGCACACAAACACATACATTACGCACACACACACATTATACACACATTACGCACGCACACGCACATTACGCACGCACACACACACACGACAATTAACACTCCCGTTGCGGGGAACCTCTTTTGTGTGAAGCCCTGGGGCAAATTACTGCCCCAGGGCCTCGCACAAAGGAAAGGGACCCTCGAGCACCGCGCATTGCCACGTAAAATGGGAAATCAATGGGCTGCTGCTGCTGCTGCTGATGCTGCTGCTGCTGCTGTTGCGACTGTTGTTACTGCTGCCCGTGGCTGGTCCGAGCGCGCCCAATGCGACCTGCGGTAAGTGACCGCGATCGGAACCAATGACGCGAGAGACGAGGAGGGGGTCGGCGGGGGGGGGGGGGGAGAATCTCATTAGATCCGAAGACAGTACAAAAAGCAGAAATCCGGAGCAAATCCTTCATATTGACTCGCGAGTCACGTGACCCCGACAAGCGTCGGATTCTTCTTTGAGAATATACAGCGCAAGGCACACGCGCGTACACACGCGCACGTGCAAAGGCAGAGATTTCACCGCATCGCCTTGAACAGACTGTAGGGGCAAGTGCTGTTAGCGAGCACCTATGAAGGCCGGCACGACATATTTGGAGGTAGTTGGCCAGCACCACGCCCGGACGCCTTTGTCTCCCAGGTGGCGATGTTTACGCGTCACTCCCAGGTAGTCATTTGAGGTTAAGTCGACCTACATACATAAACACAGACGCGTACGTATCATGTTTTTTTTAACTAGCACATCGCCGCAATGTGCTGACACTAACGCGGTGCTGGCCTGCTGTGAGCCATCGCACGCTGCGCGCTCGGATAGCTGCTGGAAGAATTCTACACGCGGGGAGGAGGGAGACGAGGAGGAGGAAGATGCACGCGTTACTTATTCACGTGGTTATTGCACCGCGTTAGGGATGTTTACCCTGTTCTCTCGGATCCAACCGCGTGCATTTGTTTTCGTCCTCACGCGCGCATTTTGCAAAGCGTCTCTCGTGCAAAGCCCCTCAAGCGGAGCCTTGCACTCAAGTTCCGTTCGCTTTGGATCTCCTCGACGGGAGCTATCGTCATCTCCGTGTTGCAGACGGATGCACGGAGCTAACGCATGAATAACTTCACACGTAGTTTGTCATCGGCATCAACCTGGGTCACGGTGGCGAGACGTTCGCTACCTCGCCCGGTGTACAGGAGGAGGTCGTGGGTTCGATCCCGACCCTGACGCGTGTGTGTGTGGAGTTTGCACGCTCTCTTTCCCCGTGGACGCGTGGAATTTTCTCCGGGTTCTCCGGTTTTTTTCCTCCATTTAGAATCGGCACGCGTTTCGAGTATTTGGCTGCTGTACATTTACACGTGACGATGCGAAGCCACTTCGTTGAGTTATCAGTTTCGATCAGGTCTCCTTTGAAAAATAACTACATTGCCCAGTGAGCCTTACCTGGTAAAATTAAACATTTAATAGCTTGGCTTAGCAATCCACTGCGAGATAAAAAAAAAAATCTCCGGCAAGCCATTGCCAGCCAACTCTCGAGATTCATCGACCTATTCACGTAACTCCCCCCCGTCCCACTGCACATTAATTTATTGATTTAATCGCTTCATCTCCTCCGTTGATGTACTCCACACCTTGCCGTGGCCTCCACTCCACTCCCGTCATTGTTATATTTCGCCATCGACCATCTCAGATTCCTTCTAACCTCGACCTCTCCTGCCCAAGCCCTCCCCCGCTCACCTTCATTAACAGCTTGAACGGCGCTAAAAATAATCCCTAATCCACACGTCGCTCTTCATCTGCCAGTCTCTTCGTGCAAATTCCTCGCAGCCGGCAAGCGCTAAAGAGCAAGCACGGATCTTCGGCCACGCAACTTTTAAATTGAGAGCATACTGAATATGCAGGTGTTGCCCGAGTGGTAGTTATTATTAACGCTGGCGGATCGTATATTCAGCTGGCAGCAGCAGCAGCAAGAGGAGGATGTGAGCCAGAGTGCATCTAGAATGTGGTAATGTACTCCAAAGTTTACCAGTCGTGTTAAAGCGATAAAACTTTGTGACACGTATACGACAGGGCAACGTTAGCAGAGACGCGAGGGCCAGGCTTTGCATTTTGCCCCTCGCTCCCCCCGCCCGGGGAAAGACGTGTTGGTATTGTTAGAGACAGCTCGGTTATTAATATAAGTGCACGCACATATATATATATATATATTACATGTATATTTATATTCATACAGGAGCGGCGGTTGCAGAGCGGTGGGGCAGTGGGCGAATGTTCTTGCTGTGTGTATCTAGTTGTATAAATCACCTCGGCGTTCGCGCAAAGTGCATCTCACAAACACCGGGGAACCACAGACGAGGAGCAGGGATGACAGCAGCAGCAAGAGGAATCGAGACTACCAACAATTGCCGAGGCTCTGCGCTCCTCTATATATTCAATATGTTTTTAGCCAATTAACAAGTTGTTTATGATACATCGCGCCTCGGATTAGCACGGTTGGCTACGTACGGTGCAAAGGATCTTCAACATATATACATCCATGTGGAAGGAAATCGGAGCACCCGGAAAAAAGAGCTCACACATGCGAGGGAGCAACACTGTATCCCATACAGAAAGGACCCATGACATTAGTCCGCACTTTGCTCTACTGCCTTCTCCTGGCGAGCCAGAGTATGGCACCTTCTTGACGCCTGCACAGTACTGGAATAATTCAGCACAGTGCAGGCCAGCAGAATGCAGGAAATTAAGTTGACTAGTTTCCATCTGTTTCCATCTGTACGGGGACGTCGTGTTGTTACCGCCTTGCACGCGTTGTTTTTTTTTTCCGGGTGCTCCGGTTTCCTCCCGTACAGATAAACATTGGCTGACAACATCTTAGCTCAAAAACCCAATGTAGGAGGATCCTCGTAAAAAAACAAATAATTGAACTTAGTGTGGCTTTCCAGGATACACAAATTATTTCTCCGAAACCAAAGTGGCTGTGAAGTCACCACTGTGCTTCGTGCCAAGCTAGGTGCACTTTGAGGTCGCGTGAAGTGTCGAAGGCTCGCTGGCAGGAGGAGGTCACGGAACAGACCCAGGTGCCAGGGGTTCACTGACTGCGACGACTGGCACGTACATCACCTGCGCACCCGTACCATACAATTATCACAAAACCACGTTTCAAGTATCAATCTCATTGTTACTCAGCAGCAGATTGACGTGCCCGAGTGGCTGCTGCTCAGCAGCTGTCCCCCAGCGGAGCGTGGCACTGCAGTTGAAGTGAGCGGAGTTTGGATGGTCGAGGAGGGTGACAGGACCGAGCGGGAGGGGGGTGCGATGGAGTGGGATGTGCGTGTTGTTGACCTCTTGACGTCTTTGATGTCCACCGATTAAGAGTTTCAGGAGCTGAGGAAGGAACGCTTCTGCGGCCGTCTGGAACGCTCTTCCTGCCGATATTAGGAAGCCACTGGAGCTATGCACTTTTAAATCATCATCTAGATTGACAAACGCATTTATTGAGAACTGCTTTGTGTGTTTAGATTGTTGTCCTTCGCCCGCACCTCCGCGATCAGCGCGGTTGGCTCCGTACGGCGAGGCAAGGGAGATAGACACCCAACTCGATCAGCAGGACGTGTCCTTCATAGATCCGTCTCTCCATGTACATAACAACAAATTATGTTTTATTCTACGGAACTTATTTTAACAATCGCGCGGCCTTCTGTGAGTGCGTAAATTCAGCAGCATTGGTTCAAGACGAGCAACACTCTGGAACCGTTGTCGACATTCAGCGCGACACCTGCCGAGCCGAGGTCGCATGAACCATGCGAGCCTGGCTGGTGAACTGCCCAGGTGGTTATAGAGGCACGGACTCTACCCCCTTTAAGATTTGGACCCCCCAGTTCGAGAACAACGACGGCTGACAGCGCTCGATCTCGCAAGCGAGCGAGCGAGCGGGTGGACGAGATGGCACGCGGTGTCTGTGTGTGTCTGTGTGTGTGTCTGTGTGTGTGTGTGTCTGTGTGTGTGTGTCTGTGTGTGTGTGTCTGTGTGTGTGTGTCTGTGTGTGTGCGTGTCTGTGTGTGTGTGTGTGTCTGTGTGTGTGTCTGTGTGTGTCTGTGTGTGTGTCTGTGTGTGTGTGTCTGTGTGTGTGTCTGTGTGTGTGTCTGTGTGTGTGTCTGTGTGTGTGTGTGTTGCACTTGACTGCGATGATCTGTCCACACCTCGGATGTCCACTTTGCGCGGCCGGGCGGGGCTCGTGGAAGAGCAGGCGATGGACTCTCCGTGACGGGTGGGGGTGGATCGTGGCGGCGGGCATCAATGAATATCTGCCGTCATGACCTCTTGATCTATTATACAGCTGTTGCTCTAAATTTCGCTTCCCACTGCCTCCCACGTGGTTGCGGTGGGGGGTAAAGTTACCCCAGCACTTCTCAACGCGTGAGCTCGCATGGTTATGGAATTATGCGCAGTTTGGCTACCCCCCCCGCACCCCACACCCCCACCATGAATTATGCAGAGAGCCCAAGCCTTCCAGATATCCCACCCTACAATTCATCCATTGTAAAAATTTAATCTAACGTACACCCGTGTGGGTCTGTGTGTGAGGGAGCACATATATAGATAGATATATATTCACACACACACACAAAGGAAATGAGAGGCAAGGGGCATGCCTCTCTCGCTCTCAGACTCTCTCTCTCTCTCTCCGCAGCTCGATACGGCTTACTTGTGCATGTCGCTGAATATGGAGCCGAGCTGAGCACCATATGGAAGAGGCATTCAAACGGCCAAGGTTGTAATCTTGTGGCTTTGTTTTCTGTCTGACGGGGGCTCTCTTTTGAAACAAAGGGGCGCGCTTTTTTTTGTGTGGCACTGACACTCACCCGGTTGTGCCATTTTCACGCCTCCCTTGCTTCTCTCTCTGTCGCTCTCTCTCTCCACTCTCTCTCGTTCTCTCCTCCCCCACCGCGCGAACGCGCTCGCGCTCATAGCGAGTGTCTGCAACACTTTACAAGAATTGATGGGGCTCAGGGTTTGGCGTGTGTGATGTGTGTGGGTGATGTGTGTGTGTGATGCGTGTGTGATGTGTGTGTGTGATGCGTGTGTGATGCGTGTGTGATGCGTGTGTGATGCGTGTGTGATGCGTGTGTGATGCGTGTGTGATGCGTTGCGTGTGTGATGCGTGATGTGATTCGTGTGTGCTAGCTGGGTGTGCTGATGTCGTGGGTGATGCGTGTGTGTGCATGCGTGTGTGATGTGTGTGTGTGATGCGGTGTGTGTGATTGTAGTGTGTGATGTGTCGTGTGTGATGTGTGATGGTGATGTGTGTGTGTGAGTGTGTGCTGTGATGTGTGTGTGGTGATGTGTGTGTGTGATGTGTTGTGTGATGTGCGTGCTGTGATGCGTGTGTCTGTGTGTGTCCGTCGGTGATGCCTGTGTGATGTGTGTGTGATGTGTGTGTGTGTGATGTGTGTGTGATGATGTGTGTGTGCATGTGTGTGTGATGCGTGTGTGATGCGTGTGTGATGCGTGTGTGATGCGTGGTGTGTGTTTGATGTGTGGTGGAGATGTGTGTGTGATGCGTGTGTCGGTGCGTGTGTGATGCGTGTGTGAGGTGTGTGTGATGTCGTGTGTGTTGCGTGTGTGGTGTGTGTGATATATGTAGGTGTGTGATTGTCGTGCTGTGATGCGTGTGTGATGCGTGTGTGTGTGTGATGTGTGTGTGTGTGATGTGTGTGTGTGATGCGTGTGTGATGTGTGTGTGATGTGTGTGTGTGATGTGTGTGTGTGATGCGTGTGTGGTGTGTGTGTGGTGTGTGTGTGTGATGCGTGTGTGATGCGTGTGTGATGCGTGTGTGATGCGTGTGTGTGTGTGATGTGTGTGTGTGATGTGTGTGTGATGCGTGTGTGGTGTGTGTGTGATGTGTGTGTGATGCGTGTGTGATGTGTGTGTGATGTGTGTGTGATGCGTGTGTGATGTGTGTGTGTGATATGTGTGTGTGTGATGTGTGTCTGTGTGTGTCTATGTGTGTCTGTGTGTGTGATGCGTGTGCGATGTGTGTGTGATGTACGCACACGCGCGCGCGTGTGTGTGGTGTGTGATGTGTGTGTCTGTGTGTGTGATGTACGCACTTGTGTGTGATGTATGTGTGTGTGATGTACACACGTGTGTCTGTGTGTGTGATGTACGCACGTGTGTGTGATGTATGTGTGTGTGATGTACGCACTTGTGTGTGATATATGTGTGCGTGATGTACACACGTGTGTCCGTGTGTGTGATGTACGCACGTGTGTGTGATGTAGGCACCCAGCGCCCAGGGATTGACTGCCGGCCACAGCTCACATCAGTGTCGACTGATATCTGGTCACTCAGCCTTGAATGAGTGTTTGGGGCGGTGTGTAAACATCGCCACTGGGGAGATAAAGGCGGCCGGGCGTGGTGCTAGCCACCCACTGCGCCTTGTTCTTGAGATTCGGTCTCAATAGGTGCCCTCTGATCCTGTGCGGGGCCATGGTGGGGTGTGGGGGTGGAGATGGTGGCGGTAATGATGATGATGATTGTGGCGATGGTGAAGGTAGCGGTGGTGAAGGTAGCGGTGGTGATGGTGGTGGCGGTGGTGACTCTGTCAATGCGCGCGGTGCTATTGGTGACAGCGGCACGAGTGGTAGGTGGTGGTGGTGTTGTTGTGGTGGTGGTGGTGTTGTAGTGGTGGTGGTGTTGTTGTGGCGTGGTGAGAACGAGGAGGATGGGTGGGGAGACAGACTGACTGGTGGCTGGGTGGTGGGTGGGGCTGGATGGTGGGTGGGGGCACCGGCTTACCTGTGGCTTTGAAGATAAGGAAGACATCCATTTGGGGGGAAGGAGGGGGGGTGAGGTGGGGCGGGGGGTGTCTGTGGGGGGCACGTCACGTGACGACTCGGCGGGGCTCGATTGAAGTGGTGTAGCGCGGCCCGCCTCATTTCATTCTCCCCCAAAACCCTCCCGCGAGATTACCGCCTAAGTCCCCTTCCCCATAAGAAATGGATTCCAGAATGTCACTCACGCTCCCCTGATGTTTAAAAGAGGATTTTCTGCAGAAATCACGAACGTCTCAGCCGAGGTCGCGTGACTCTTTGCCTTTTATTAACTGCCCCCCCCCCACCTTGCCCCCCCCCCACATCCCCCCCCACATCCCCCCCCCCCCACATCCCCCCACCCCCCCCCCCTACAACAACTTAACTCCTTACCCACTCCCTCTGCCCACCCACCCTCCCCCCACCCTCCCTCCACCCTCCCCCCACCCTCCCCCACCTCACACCTCACACCTCACACCTCACCCCCCACCCTCCCCCCACACCCCCACCCTCCCCCCACCTCACCACCCAGCCTCCTCCACCTCACCCCCCCACCTCACGCCCACCTCACCCCCACCCTCCCCCCACCTCACCCCCACCCTCCCCACACTCTCCGCCCCGTCACTCACGCATCCCCCACACTCAGCCAGCCCCCACCACCCTCGTCAAAGACCACTGTGATAGGTACATGCGAACTACACACACACACAGCCTCTATGTGCACTGTGTGTGTGTGATACACAATGTGTGTGTGAGATGTACACTGTGTGTGTGTGATACACACTGTGTGTGTGTTATACACACTGTGTGTGTGTGTGTGATACACACTGTGTGTGTGTGTGATACACACTGTGTGTGTGTGTGTGTTATACACACTGTGTGTGTGTGTGATACACACTGTGTGTGTGTGACACTGTGTGTGTGTGTGATACACACTGTGTGTGTGATACACACTGTGTGTGTGTGTGATACACACTGGTGTGTGTGATACACACTGTGTGTGTGTGATACACACTGTGTGTGTGTGACCTGCTACACACTGTGTGTGTGTGATACACACTGTGTG
Source organism: Lethenteron reissneri (assembly GCF_015708825.2). NCBI lineage: Eukaryota > Metazoa > Chordata > Hyperoartia > Petromyzontiformes > Petromyzontidae > Lethenteron > Lethenteron reissneri. Next base: position 1,544,520 of record NC_083815.1, on the reverse strand, counting down.
GTGTGTGTGATACACACTGTGTGTGTGTGTGATACACAATGTGTGTGTGTGTGATACACACTGTGTGTGTGTGTTGATACACACTGTGTGTGTGATATACACACTGTGTGTGTGTATTACACACACACAGTGTGTATATCACACACTGTGTGTGTGTGATATACACACTGTGTGTGTGTGTTATACACACTGTGTGTGTGTTATACACACTGTGTGTGTGTGTTATACACACTGTGTGTGTGTGATACACACTGTGTGTGTGTTATACACACTGTGTGTGTGTTATACACACTGTGTGTGTGTGTGATACACACTGTGTGTGATACACACTGTGTGTGTGTGTGATACACACTGTTGTGTGATACACACTGTGTGTGTGTGTTGATACACACTGTGTGTGTGTGTGATACACACTGTGTGTGTGTGTGATACACACTATGTGTGTGTGTGATACACACTGTGTGTGTGTGTGTGATACACACTGTGTGTGTGTGTGATACACACTATGTGTGTGTGTGATACACACTGTGTGTGTGTGATACACACTGTGTGTGTGTGTGATACACACTGTGTGTGTGTGTGATACACACTGTGTGTGTGTGATACACACTGTGTGTGTGTGTGATACACACTGTGTGTGATACACACTGTGTGTGTGATACACACTGTGTGTGTGTGATACACACTGTGTGTGTGTGATACACACTGTGTGTGTGATACACACTGTGTGTGTGTGATACACACTGTGTGTGTGTGATACACACTGTGTGTGTGTGATACACACTGTGTGTGTGATACACAATGTGTGTGTGATACACACTGTGTGTGTGTGTGATACACACTGTGTGTGTGTGTGATACACACTGTGTGTGTGTGATACACGCTGTGTGTGTGTGTGATGTAGTGTAGCGGTTAGCGCGCTGCGCTACGAATTCGGCGACACGGGTTCGATTCCCGCTCACGGCCAATACCAGTGACGATTATCTGAACCGGTCCCGGGCCTCCCCTAGGTCGACTAAGTCTCAAATGAGTAACTGGTGCGGTGTGTAAACATCGCCACTGGGGAGACAAAGGCGGCCGGGCATGGTGCTGGCCACCCTCCCCATCATGTGCCGTGCCGGCCTTCGTAGGTGCTCGCTAACAGCACTTGCCCCTACAGCTTATTAGCGCTATACGGGGGATATATATCTTTGTGTGCCGTGCGTGTGCTCGGCACGTGTGACGTGGCATCCAGGTAGGTGGATCACTCGGAGACTACGTCCGCCAGACGCACGCACACCCACACGAGTATCTCATTACTGGAGGCAGTCGAGAAAGTAGACTGCTACATCACCATACAGTTTGAGTTGTGTTACGTAACGTGCTTTAATACGCTCGCCGTTACACGCTTGCCATGCACGTGTCAGCGTGAATATCCGGGTGAAATATCTCAGACGATATCGATAACAATGATCATGGTGATGATGACGTCTGTCTCTAATGCGCGCGTGCTCTCTGCGCCAGCGGAGTCGAGGCTGCTCGTCTAAAACGTCGGATGTCCCCTCGACTGTTATGGGTTTTGTTTTCCTCTCTCGCCGGTCGTCATCGGCAGGGCTCAGAGGGAACCCGGGGAAAGTGCTAACGCAGTTGCTTTGCTCGTTGTACCAGGGATGCATCTTTACATGTTTACCTTCACTGCTATCGCCCACACACTCACACATCTATTTATAATCATGATCGTTTACACTCGTGACACTGCGCCACCAACGCTGCACGGTATCCGCTCATCGCTCTCGTTGAGAGAGAAAGAGAGGACGACTCGGAGAGAGAGAAAGGACGACTCAGAAAGAGAGGATGACTCAGAGAGAGGACAACTCGGAGAGAGAGAAAGGACGACTCAGAGAGAGAGGACGACTCAGAAAGAGAGGATGACTCAGAGAGAGAGAGGACGACTCAGAGAGAGAGGACGACTCAGAGAAAGTGAGGGCGAATCATAGATAGAGAGGGGGCGACTCAGAGAGAAAGGACGACTCAGAGAAATTGAGGACGAATCAGAGATAGAGAAGGGGCGACTCAGAGAGAGAGGACGACTCGGAGGCGCCAGGAGGAGGAGGAGCAACCACAGACGAGGAGCAGGATGGCAGCTGCAGCAGCCACGCGGTGATGAGCTGGCGCTACCAACAATTGCCCAAGCTCTGCGGCCCTCTATATATGATGAAGGTGTTTTCGACCAATCAACGAGTGTTTACATGTGGGAGGAAACCTTAAAGCCTTTGAGAAAACCCACGCGTGTTTGGGGGAAACACTGTGTCCCATGCAGGCGGAACACGTGGGATTCCACATTTGTGTCTGCACCGCCTGCTCCTGGCCAGCCGTGATGCGCGATGATCCACCACCCTCCCCCCCACCACCTGCTGCTGTTGCCTCCACAGTGCTGGAGAATTGCAAGCGGCCACGTGGAGCCAAATATCAATCGCACTGGCGATCGTGTATAACGCAGAACCTCAACACCAAAACACTTTAGCTGCTCCACAACAACCAAAGTACACATTAATCAATGACACTGTGCGGTCTTAAAACTAAGGGAGACAGAGAGATATAGAAAGTCGGCGACGTTTCTGGCAATGGGACCTTCTTTATGGCACATACATCAGAAACACGCAAAGGGAATTTTTTTTCTACCAACAAAAACCCCCGAAAGTCTTAGTGAACACCGGAGATCCGTGATGCATTCACGGTGAACATGCGGACAGATGCCTGCAGTGAAAAAAAAAACAAATCTAATCGACTGTGTTTTTGCGTGTGTACTTTTGTGAGCAAGTCGAGTTTCAGGAACTCGCTAAGCTTGAGCCGCGACTTCACTCACGGGTCACTCGGAGCCAGCAACTCGGTGGTGACCGCCGGGTCGTCAAGGCGTCGTCCCTTCTTCACTCGCAATGCGAGGGCAGAAACAATCACATTGCGTGGACCGAACTTTAAATATATTTTATCTTTTAAAGTGGCCAATGGCGCTTCTTCATGGACCATTAGTGGAGAGGCCAGAAAGATAAGTACATGATAATAAAGGTTTGAGAATGCACTTTACACCATGGGGCCTGAATTTTATTTTTAAAACGTTTTCTGATGACCAGTTTTTATTTTAAATTGGTATATGAATAGTTACTCGCGCGCTACTGTTCGGCAACTATTGATGCGCTAATATTCACACAAAACCAACTGGTCATTCGAATACATTAGAAAATAAAATGAACATGCAGTCTAAAAAAAACAGAGACAAACGTGTCTCGTATTGGGGGTGCGGGGATGGGTGGTGGGTGGGTGGGGGTTGCAGGCAACCTGCTCAGCGAAAGTCGGGCGACTCGGGGAGGAGACGAGCCTGTGCTCCGTGGGGCGATGGGGCTGTGAGCCCGCATCGCAGCCCCTCGTTTATGAGTGCCGATGGCAGGGGCCTTCACGTCTCTTCCTTACAACTCCCCGAACACTGACGCCACATTTAAAAGTTTGTGCCCCCTCTCTCTCCGTTCTCTCTCTCTCTCTCTGCTTTCTCTCATCATCATGTCCCCGCCGCATTGAGTGTGAGTGGCGTGGCGAGCTGCGGGCCTGATTTAACGCTCGGCGCGGCGGAGTGGCGGTGCGAGGCGGGCTACCTGAGCGTCGGCAGAACTCATCTCGCAGACGAGGAGGAGGGAAAAAAACCCTCAACGCGCTCTCCCAGATAGCCGGCGCGGGTCGCTCGAGTGCGACAATTACCAAACAATGCGAGGAGGGTTGTTGTTCTTATATCTAAATACATTTCATCCTAATGGAGTAAATTCCGTAAATGTCAATTAAATTGCAGGTGGCATTACTAGAATTGTCGCGTCCTCGTTGGGTGCTGTTTCAACATCTTTAACGTGTGGGGAGGGGGGTGGGGGGGTTACCAGCCCGTCGAATGGAAGTGGCGAAGATTCACTTAAATCCGGGATCTTGAACTATTACGTTGTAGCGAGCTACATAGTTCAACACGCGTGTGCTGGTGGGTACACGGCATGTCACGACATCTGTACACGACCCCCTAATCGGTATCTCTCTCCTGTCTATCTCGCATTCATCTCTCCGTCATCTTTATCTCTCGTCTCCAGCTCTCTCATCTCTCCATCTCTCGGGGTTTTTCCCCTTTATCTCTCTTACATTTTAATCATTACTTGACTGAAAATCAGTCGGCTCGAAGCAGTTTTCGAAAGCAGATTGTCAGCGACGTTGGCTCGGTGTCTTTAACTGCAGAGCCAAAATAAACATTTTTAATATCTATTATTTAATTACGTATAAAATCATACACTTAATTTGTTAAATTACACACTTTCTCACGATGTCAACAACATTCAAGGCCTCTGTCACGCTACAAACTTCCCATTCGGTGACGAACCCCGTCCCACGTCGGCCGCATTCGACCCCCGCGAATGAGAGTGCACACTTACGGGATAATATCGGGGGAACTTAGACTTTGATTGCCTGATTTCATTATCTATTTGGCATAATAATTTGATAATTTTAAAAGTGGAATCCCCTACATATTAGATCTGCGCTCACACGTAACGACACTTGCAGTTGCATATCCGAGTCATCACTGCGTTGAGTCAACGGCAGCAAAACTTGCCGAGGTTTTGAGGTTCGTGATCTCGCGGTGCTGGTGGAGTGTTTTGAGGTTCGTGATCTCGCGGTGCTGGTGGAGTGTTTTGAGGTTCGTGATCTCGCGGTGCTGGTGGAGTGTTTTGAGGTTCGTGATCTCGCGGTGCTGGTGGAGTGTTTTGAGGTTCGTGATCTCGCGGTGCTGGTGGAGTGTTTTGAGGTTCGTGATCTCGCGGTGCTGGAGGAGTGTTTTGAGGTTCGTGATCTCACGGTGCTGGAGGAGTGTTTTGAGGTTCGTGATCTCGCGGTGCTGGAGGAGTGTTTTGAGGTTCGTGACCTCACGGTGCTGGTGGAGTGTTTTGAGGTTCGTGACCTCACGGTGCTGGTGGAGTGTTTTGAGGTTCGTGATCTCGCGGTGCTGGAGGAGTGTTTTGAGGTTCGTGATCTCGCGGTGCTGGAGGAGTGTTTTGAGGTTCGTGACCTCACGGTGCTGGTGGAGTGTTTTGAGGTTCGTGACCTCACGGTGCTGGTGGAGTGTTTTGAGGTTCGTGATCTCGCGGTGCTGGAGGAGTGTTTTGAGGTTCGTGACCTCACGGTGCTGGTGGAGTGTTTTGAGGTTCGTGACCTCACGGTGCTGGTGGAGTGTTTTGAGGTTCGTGATCTCACGGTGCTGGTGGAGTGTTTTGAAGGTCGTGATCTCGCGGTGCTGGTGGAGTGTTTTGAGGTTCGTGATCTCACGGTGCTGGAGGAGTGTTTTGAAGGTCGTGATCTCACGGTGCTGGTGGAGTGTTTTGAGGTTCGTGATCTCGCGGTGCTGGTGGAGTGTTTTGAAGGTCGTGATCTCGCGGTGCTGGTGGAGTGTTTTGAGGTTCGTGATCTCACGGTGCTGGAGGAGTGTTTTGAAGGTCGTGATCTCACGGTGCTGGTGGAGTGTTTTGAGGTTCGTGATCTCACGGTGCTGGTGGAGTGTTTTGAGGTTCGTGATCTCGCGGTGCTGGTGGAGTGTTTTGAAGTTCGTGATCTCGCGGTGCTGGTGGAGTGTTTTGAGGTTCGTGATCTCGTGGTGCTGGTGGAGTGTTTTGAGGTTCGTGATCTCGCGGTGTTGGTGGAGTGTTTTGAGGTTCGTGATCTCGTGGTGCTGGTGGAGTGTTTTGAGGTTCGTGATCTCACGGTGTTGGAGGAGTGTTTTGAGGTTCGTGATCTCGCGGTGCTGGTGGAGTGTTTTGAGGTTCGTGATCTCGTGGTGCTGGTGGAGTGTTTTGAGGTTCGTGATCTCGTGGTGCTGGTGGAGTGTTTTGAAGTTCGTGATCTCGCGGTGCTGGTGGAGTGTTTTGAGGTTCGTGATCTCGTGGTGCTGGTGGAGTGTTTTGAGGTTCGTGATCTCGCGGTGCTGGTGGAGTGTTTTGAGGTTCGTGATCTCGCGGTGTTGGTGGAGTGTTTTGAGGTTCGTGATCTCGTGGTGCTGGTGGAGTGTTTTGAGGTTCGTGATCTCACGGTGCTGGTGGAGTGTTTTGAGGTTCGTGATCTCGCGGTGTTGGAGGAGTGTTTTGAGGTTCGTGACCTCACGGTGCTGGTGGAGTGTTTTGAGGTTCGTGATCTCACGGTGCTGGTGGAGTGTTTTGAAGTTCGTGATCTCGCGGTGCTGGTGGAGTGTTTTGAAGTTCGTGATCTCACGGTGCTGGTGGAGTGTTTTGAAGTTCGTGATCTCGCGGTGCTGGTGGAGTGTTTTGAGGTTCATGATCTCACGGTGCTGGTGGAGTGTTTTGAAGTTCGTGATCTCGCGGTGCTGGTGGAGTGTTTTGAGGTTCGTGACCTCACGGTGCTGGTGGAGTGTTTTGAGGTTCGTGATCTCACGGTGCTGGTGGAGTGTTTTGAGGTTCGTGCTCTCGCGGTGCTGGTGGAGTGTTTTGAAGTTCGTGATCTCACGGTGCTGGTGGAGTGTTTTGAAGTTCGTGATCTCGCGGTGCTGGTGGAGTGTTTTGAGGTTCGTGATCTCGCGGTGTTGGTGGAGTGTTTTGAGGTTCGTGATCTCACGGTGCTGGTGGAGTGTTTTGAGGTTCGTGATCTCACGGTGCTGGTGGAGTGTTTTGAAGTTCGTGATCTCACGGTGCTGGTGGAGTGTTTTGAGGTTCGTGCTCTCACGGTGCTGGTGGAGTGTTTTGAGGTTCGTGATCTCACGGTGCTGGTGGAGTGTTTTGAAGTTCGTGATCTCACGGTGCTGGTGGAGTGTTTTGAGGTTCGTGATCTCACGGTGCTGGTGGAGTGTTTTGAAGTTCGTGATCTCACGGTGCTGGTGGAGTGTTTTGAGGTTCGTGCTCTCGCGGTGCTGGTGGAGTGTTTTGAGGTTCGTGATCTCACGGTGCTGGTGGAGTGTTTTGAGGTTCGTGATCTCACGGTGCTGGTGGAGTGTTTTGAAGTTCGTGATCTCACGGTGCTGGTGGAGTGTTTTGAGGTTCGTGCTCTCACGGTGCTGGTGGAGTGTTTTGAAGTTCGTGATCTCACGGTGCTGGTGGAGTGTTTTGAGGTTCGTGATCTCGCGGTGCTGGTGGAGTGTTTTGAAGTTCGTGATCTCACGGTGCTGGTGGAGTGTTTTGAAGTTCGTGATCTCACGGTGCTGGTGGAGTGTTTTGAGGTTCGTGATCTCGTGGTGCTGGTGGAGTGTTTTGAAGTTCGTGATCTCACGGTGCTGGTGGAGTGTTTTGAGGTTCGTGCTCTCGCGGTGCTGGTGGAGTGTTTTGAAGTTCGTGATCTCACGGTGCTGGTGGAGTGTTTTGAGGTTCGTGATCTCACGGTGTTGGTGGAGTGTTTTGAGGTTCGTGATCTCGCGGTGCTGGTGGAGTGTTTTGAGGTTCGTGATCTCACGGTGCTGGTGGAGTGTTTTGAGGTTCGTGATCTCGCGGTGCTGGAGGAGTGTTTTGAGGTTCGTGATCTCGCGGTGCTGGTGGAGTGTTTTGAAGTTCGTGATCTCACGGTGTTGGTGGAGTGTTTTGAGGTTCGTGATCTCGCGGTGCTGGTGGAGTGTTTTGAGGTTCGTGATCTCACGGTGCTGGTGGAGTGTTTTGAGGTTCGTGATCTCGTGGTGCTGGTGGAGTGTTTTGAGGTTCGTGATCTCGCGGTGCTGGTGGAGTGTTTTGAGGTTCGTGATCTCGCAGTGTTGGTGGAGTGTTTTGAGGTTCGTGATCTCGTGGTGCTGGTGGAGTGTTTTGAGGTTCGTGATCTCACGGTGCTGGTGGAGTGTTTTGAGGTTCGTGATCTCGCGGTGCTGGTGGAGTGTTTTGAGGTTCGTGATCTCGCGGTGCTGGTGGAGTGTTTTGAGGTTCGTGATCTCACGGTGTTGGAGGAGTGTTTTGAGGTTCGTGACCTCGCGGTGCTGGTGGAGTGTTTTGAAGTTCGTGATCTCGCGGTGCTGGTGGAGTGTTTTGAGGTTCGTGATCTCACGGTGTTGGAGGAGTGTTTTGAGGTTCGTGATCTCGCGGTGCTGGTGGAGTGTTTTGAGGTTCGTGCTCTCGCAGTGCTGGTGGAGTGTTTTGAAGTTCCTGATCTCGCGGTGCTGGTGGAGTGTTTTGAGGTTCGTGATCTCGTGGTGCTGGTGGAGTGTTTTGAAGTTCGTGATCTCGCGGTGCTGGTTGAGTGTTTTGAAGTTCGTGATCTCGTGGTGCTGGTGGAGTGTTTTGAGGTTCGTGATCTCACGGTGCTGGTGGAGTGTTTTGAAGTTCGTGATCTCGCGGTGCTGGTGGAGTGTTTTGAGGTTCGTGATCTCACGGTGTTGGTGGAGTGTTTTGAGGTTCGTGCTCTCGCGGTGCTGGTGGAGTGTTTTGAAGTTCGTGATCTCGCGGTGCTGGTGGAGTGTTTTGAGGTTCGTGATCTCACGGTGCTGGTGGAGTGTTTTGAAGTTCGTGATCTCGCGGTGCTGGTGGAGTGTTTTGAGGTTCGTGATCTCGCGGTGCTGGTGGAGTGTTTTGAGATTCGTGATCTCACGGTGCTGGTGGAGTGTTTTGAGGTTCGTGATCTCGCGGTGCTGGTGGAGTGTTTTGAAGTTCGTGATCTCACGGTGTTGGTGGAGTGTTTTGAGGTTCGTGATCTCGCGGTGCTGGTGGAGTGTTTTGAGGTTCGTGATCTCGCGGTGCTGGTGGAGTGTTTTGAGGTTCGTGATCTCACGGTGTTGGTGGAGTGTTTTGAAGTTCGTGATCTCACGGTGCTGGAGGAGTGTTTTGAGGTTCGTGATCTCGCGGTGCTGGTGGAGTGTTTTGAGGTTCGTGATCTCACGGTGCTGGTGGAGTGTTTTGAAGTTCGTGATCTCACGGTGCTGGTGGAGTGTTTGAGGTTCGTGCTCTCGCGGTGCTGGTGGAGTGTTTTGAGGTTCGTGATCTCACGGTGCTGGTGGAGTGTTTTGAGGTTCGTGATCTCACGGTGCTGGTGGAGTGTTTTGAAGTTCGTGATCTCACGGTGCTGGTGGAGTGTTTTGAGGTTCGTGCTCTCACGGTGCTGGTGGAGTGTTTTGAAGTTTGTGATCTCACGGTGCTGGTGGAGTGTTTTGAGGTTCGTGCTCTCGCGGTGCTGGTGGAGTGTTTTGAGGTTCGTGATCTCACGGTGCTGGTGGAGTGTTTTGAGGTTCGTGATCTCACGGTGCTGGTGGAGTGTTTTGAAGTTCGTGATCTCACGGTGCTGGTGGAGTGTTTTTAGGTTCGTGATCTCACGGTGCTGGTGGAGTGTTTTGAAGTTCGTGATCTCACGGTGCTGGTGGAGTGTTTTGAGGTTCGTGCTCTCGCGGTGCTGGTGGAGTGTTTTGAAGTTCGTGATCTCACGGTGCTGGTGGAGTGTTTTGAAGTTCGTGATCTCACGGTGCTGGTGGAGTGTTTTGAGGTTCGTGATCTCACGGTGTTGGTGGAGTGTTTTGAGGTTCGTGATCTCGCGGTGCTGGTGGAGTGTTTTGAGGTTCGTGATCTCACGGTGCTGGTGGAGTGTTTTTAGGTTCGTGATCTCACGGTGTTGGAGGAGTGTTTTGAAGTTCGTGATCTCACGGTGTTGGTGGAGTGTTTTGAGGTTCGTGATCTCACGGTGCTGGTGGAGTGTTTTGAAGTTCGTGCTCTCGCGGTGCTGGTGGAGTGTTTTGAGGTTCGTGATCTCGCGGTGCTGGTGGAGTGTTTTGAGGTTCGTGATCTCGCGGTGCTGGTGGAGTGTTTTGAAGTTCGTGCTCTCGCGGTGTTGGTGGAGTGTTTTGAAGTTCGTGCTCTCGCGGTGCTGGTGGAGTGTTTTGAGGTTCGTGATCTCACGGTGTTGGTGGAGTGTTTTGAAGTTCGTGCTCTCGCGGTGCTGGTGGAGTGTTTTGAGGTTCGTGATCTCGCGGTGCTGGTGGAGTGTTTTGAAGTTCGTGATCTCACGGTGTTGGTGGAGTGTTTTGAAGTTCGTGATCTCACGGTGCTGGTGGAGTGTTTTGAGGTTCGTGATCTCGCGGTGTTGGTGGAGTGTTTTGAGGTTCGTGATCTCGCGGTGTTGGTGGAGTGTTTTGAGGTTCGTGATCTCGCGGTGTTGGTGGAGTGTTTTGAAGTTCGTGCTCTCGCGGTGCTGGTGGAGTGTTTTGAGGTTCGTGATCTCGCGGTGCTGGTGGAGTGTTTTGAGGTTCGTGATCTCGCGGTGCTGGTGGAGTGTTTTGAGGTTCGTGATCTCGCGGTGCTGGTGGAGTGTTTTGAGGTTCGTGATCTCGCGGTGCTGGTGGAGTGTTTTGAGGTTCGTGATCTCGCGGTGCTGGTGGAGTGTTTTGAGGTTCGTGATCTCGCGGTGCTGGTGGAGTGTTTTGAGGTTCGTGATCTCGCGGTGCTGGTGGAGTGTTTTGAGGTTCGTGATCTCGCGGTGTTGGTGGAGTGTTTTGAGGTTCGTGATCTCACGGTGCTGGTGGAGTGTTTTGAGGTTCGTGATCTCGCGGTGCTGGTGGAGTGTTTTGAGGTTCGTGATCTCGCGGTGCTGGTGGAGTGTTTTGAAGTTCGTGATCTCGCGGTGCTGGTGGAGTGTTTTGAAGTTCGTGATCTCACGGTGCTGGTGGAGTGTTTTGAGGTTCGTGATCTCGCGGTGCTGGTGGAGTGTTTTGAGGTTCGTGATCTCGCGGTGCTGGTGGAGTGTTTTGAGTTTCGTGATCTCGCGGTGCTGGTGGAGTGTTTTGAGGTTCGTGATCTCACGGTGTTGGAGGAGTGTTTTGAGGTTCGTGACCTCACGGTGCTGGTGGAGTGTTTTGAAGTTCGTGATCTCATGGTGCTGGTGGAGTGTTTTGAAGGTCGTGTTCTCATGGTGCTGGTGGAGTGTTTTGAAGGTCGTGTTTTCACGGTGCTGGTGGAGTGTTTTGAAGTTCGTGATCTCACGGTGCTGGTGGAGTGTTTTGAAGTTCGTACACTCGCGATGTTGGTGGAGCTCTCGCTGTGTTGGGAGCACAATCGGAAGGGCTGACCCCGTGTAAAATCCTCATCGCCATGTCCACCCACAGCCCTTGTCACCCCACACCCCGCAGTGTGAACACGGTGCCGACCACTTTGCCGGCAAGGTAACAGCGGGTGGGAGTAATTCATTACGCGGCTGATATTGAGTTACGAAACGGGAAAGTTTCTGATGTCGAATTTGAACGTCGTTTAAGGCCTTATGACCCGCATTTTATGAGTTCACCAAGTTACAATTCATGTTTGCCAATATTCAATATTGCTCCCAGACTTGCGGGAGGAGGAGGAGGTGGAGATGGATACAATCATGTCACAGGCACTGAGCTGGTACCGCTGAGAATCTGGGTTTAAATCCAGATTTTAATCAATCATGATTAAACTGGGTTCTCGAGTATAGTCACGTGACCATAGCAGCCAAGTCACCAATTACCGCACAAACAAAAAATTATTAAATTCATTATTATAATTAATGCTATGATGATTTCTTGTTTCACTTATTTGTCCAGGAGAGCCCCGCTGAGTCGTAGGCTGGCTGTGTTTCAGGAGGGTCCTGCTGCCGCTGCTGCATTGGGGTGTTTGTTTTTAATGTTTTTTCAACCCCAAATAACATTGAGTCGGGTTTATCATCATCGTCATTATCATTATTATTCACGTGCGGAGGAGGAAACCCGAGCACCCAGAGAAAACTCGCACCTTGCGTCACGAGGCGGGAAACACTCTATCCCCGTACAGACGGAAACAGATGGATCTGTATTCACTTGCTGTACTGCCATAGAAAATAATAAAGAAAAATTATTTAATAATTACATTTACAAAAAACTAAAACTCACGACGTTTCCATCGCAACACAAACGGTCGAAAAAAAGAAAGAAAACGACCGCTTGTATTGCGATCGAAACATCGTGAGTTTTAGTTTTTTATTAAAAAATAGATTTTTATTATTTTTTATTAAATTTTTTCTATCTACGCGACTTTACCGAAAGAACCAAAGAATATGTTATAGATCATATTTTCTCTACTGTTTACTACAGAAAACATGGAATGGGGAATTGTTTTACACCCGAGGAATTAAATTGAAATACGCGCAGATATTTATTTTCAAAATACACAGAAACCCGACTAACGTTTTTATTTCACTTCGATCTAACCCAAGTCGCTGCGCGTGTTCCCTTGAAACCGTTGGGGATCGTGCGGCTATCGGAACGTGGCGCCAGCTGCCATCCCATTGCACTGCCATCACCACCACCACCGCCACCGCTACCGCCACCACCACCACTGCCACCACCACCACCGCCACTGCCACCACCACTACCGCCACTGCCACCACCACTACCACTGCCACCACCACCACCACTGCCACCACCACCACCACTGCCACCACCACCACCACTACCGCCGCCACCGCCACTGCCACCGCCACCACCACCGCCGCCACCGCCACCACCACTGCCGATCCCAGGCCAGGTGCACATTGAGGCCGTCACGTGAAGAGTGGAAGGCTCGCTGCTGGCAGGAGGTCGCGGACACAGACCCAGGTGCCGTGGGTTGACTGACCGAGATGACCAGGCAGATGCAGCACCTGCGCCTCCCACTGCAACAACCTGCTTGCATGTTTTTTTGTTTATCCACCCGGCACTTCGCTCGTTGTTGTGAGCTCGGTCCTCTAACACCTTCAAAAACACAACCGCATACACTCGCGTACACAGGCTGTCGTAATTAACTCAACTCGCATTGCATTAATAAGCTCGGGCTATTAACACAGTGAAATTAACACTTCGTTATGTCACACCACCCTCTCCCTCCCTCCCTCCACCCACGATGCCCCCCCCCCATCTACCCCCCACCACCTACCCCCCAATAAATTCAAATGACCGCAGAACAGCTTGCAGAGCACGTTCCCAGTGTAATGTAGCGTCCGAGTTTAATAGCTGACCACTCAGTCAATTAGTGCGCCCGTTTTCATGCCATTACGGTTAAGTGTTCCCAGGGATATTAACATGTTTGTGGCAAAAGAATGGGGCCAGAATTGACCTGCATCTCTCAACAAAAGCAATAATTACTTGACAATAATAACGAAACGCGCATATATATAGTTGTACGGCTGTATTAATCTTGCGCGGAAATAACAGCACGTGAGATGGTTTAATTGCGGCAACCAGAGCGGCCTCTGATCTGACGCCGTTCCGATGCGTCTCACTTCGTCACTTCAGACTCGCGTCGTCTTTTGTTTTATTTTTTTGACTCGCGCGTACGAATCCCATGCGGTGTGGAGGGGGCAGGGGGGAGAGAGAGAGGAGCGGGGGTCTCGTCTAGCGGTCAGGGCGTTGAGATGTGAGCTCGGCGACCCGAGTTCGAGTCTCGGCACGTGTCCGGCGAGACATTTTTCGCACTGGCCGATGTTGATGCAGAGCCAACGGCCGTGGTTTTAAATCGCGGTGGTCGTGCCAGATGATTGCGTCAGGAGCAGCGGAGTGGCGCATCGCTGTGATAATGCCTCCTCCTTCGTATGGGTCTCTCTCTATGGGAGTCTATGGTGCTGTATGTGAATCTCGAGGTCTCTGTGTGAGCCTCTTGGTCTGTGTGTGAGTGGAAGGTTCTGTATGTGAATCTATAGATCTCTGTGTGAACCTCTGGGTCTGTGTGTGAGTGGAAGGTTCTGTATGTGAATCTATAGATCTCTGTGTGAGCATCTGAGTCTGTGTGTGAGTGTAAGGTTCTGTATGTGAATCTATGGATACCTATGTGAGTCTAGGAGTCTGAGTGTTCATCTATAGACCTCTGTCTTCTTCGTGCGGCTGATGTGGATGTAGAACAACAGCTGTTATTACACGCTTTTATTTAACTCACTCTGTCTGTTGTTGTTGTCGTATTATCAAATCTTGTAACTCAACTATAACCCACTTCCCAATGTGGTATCAACTGCAAACTTGGTATACTTATGTCATACTGATGACAATACTATATACTATAAAAAATATTTTTAACATTGATTTTTATATGTTATGTTTCGGATTGGGTCTAATTGTCCACGCTCAACTGACGTTGGCTGTAAATCACCACGGCCCCTTACGTTATGGCAAGCTTTGCGGCCACTTCCTGTAGTCGCGGAGTTCTGCCATAACTAGTAGGGTACATTTCATTAAAGCGTGTTTAAAAAAAAGTATTTTTAAATATTATTTTTTACATTGAGGTGGACGAGCCAGATGATTGCGTCAGGAGTAGCCGAGCGGTGCACCGCTGTGATGATGCCTCCTCCTTCGCATTGTTTGAGTCGTCATAGGTTCCGTGGTCTGTTCTGGGTTCGCAATGCCGTGAGGTATATGGTAAGAAAACATGCGTATGGCTAGAATGCTCTACAGAGCTCCCTCCGTTAGAGGCCTTTCAATCCAGCAGTGGTGTGAGCATGCACTTGCAGGGCTGCGCTTTTGAAAGTCTCCTTCAAGGCTGTGGCTACTTTTGCGTCACGTTTTACCGACCAGCAGTCTACTTTAGCTACCTGGTATATATTGAGAAAAATTGGTGTTTCACATTGGCTCTGCACCCGGTGCACCACATCCAGTATACATCTCGATATGGCCGTGGCTGTTGTGGCCACGTGCTCCAATTTGCCAGCAAAACACAGACACATTTTAACATCCGGTACATGCCACAAACGTCTTCCTACGGGGCGACCAGTGGTATTTTCTATTTGTATTTTACAAGGTAAGGCCCACGAAGCTATATAGCTCTTATTCAGAAGCTACCTGGCCACAGATCATCGCTCAACGAAGTGGCTTATCGTGTGGACATTTATAGCAGCCAAATACTCTAAACGCGTGATGTTGATTCTAAATGTGGAGGGGAAAATCGGAGGACCCGGAGACAAAACCATACGACCACGGGGAGAACATGCAAGCTCCAAATATCCAGGTGTCAGGGTTGGGGTCGAAACCTCGACCTCCTGTATACCAGGCGAGGTAGTTCACATCAGGTGCGACCTACTCCAGTCTAACAGCAACTCTTGCGGATATTCAGCGAGACATTAAGGCCCCCCGCGCTCTGAATTTGCCATCACCTCTTCCTAGACATCTCTGGCCAGCGTGCAAGAGGAGGCCAACGTACCACCTAGAGAGGCTCTCCCGATCTAGTAGTACTAATCCCATATCTGCATTTCCCATAAATATGCTAAATTCCTCTTGATATGCAAATTCTTTTGTCAAGGCGCAATTCCCCCCTTCCAACCCAGCTTAAATATACGCTCCAAGCGTGGTGGTGTTTCATTCAGACGTTGTCTCCCCGACAGACCTGGTCTTCACCTGAGGACGGCTGCTTGCGTTGTGGCCGAAACGTCGTGAGAATTATTTTATTTTATTTTTATTACTTCCCTTCTACGTGACTTTACCGAAAGAACCAAGAAGAAGAATCCCTGCAGTCACGAAAGCTTTAAATCGAAATTTAGGCTCTCCCGAGTTTCCTCGATAGCGAAGTTCATTCTGCCAACAGTGGCGGGAGTGAGCGATTGCAGGACTGCGCTTTTCGCTGTCAAGATACTCGCGGGGGGGGGGGGGGGGATCTCATCAGGAACGGCCCGGCACGTTTGCACCTCTACATCAGCGGCAACGCAAGAAGAAGAAGAATAGAGAGGAACGCGCGAAGCCTAAGAAGCGTTAATTATAAATCGCTAATTCTTGCGCTCGGCAGCTGATGACCAACGTAGCCACGCGGGGAGCACGTTGTCGAACCCATCAAATTAGATTTCGGCGACGGCTCGGCATGGCTCTGCTGGGCTGCGCGAGAGCGTGTACAAATTAAAATTCAAATTGATCTGTTACACTGAGATATATGAAGTACAGCACGAGTCGCAATAGCAAAGTAATACAATTACACCCTTGTAATTTGATGGCGTCCGAGTCACATAATCTGTTTTAAGTCTTTCGGCTGTGAATTACATGGTCGGCTCGAATTCTAAGTGAAGATTTATTTTGTAATGATGTAATGGATTTTTTTTGTTTCTTTCACCGGCAATTATTTCCACACGTGCGCATTCACGGACTGGCCGTTCGGTGGAAGCGGTGGTGGTTTTCGACCGATTCCCACGACTAAATCCCACGGTAGAATCCGGTACTCACTTGAGGCTGAGTCTACCTAGGGGAGGCCCAAGACCGGATCAGACAATCGTCACTGGTGTTGGTCGTGAGAGGGAATCGAACTCGGGAAGCCGGGTTCCTAACGCTACACTACCGCTCCTCACACACACACTTATCAAGATTCCCCCGTGTAGACTTAATAGAATGTTGGGGCCAGTGCTGTTAGCGAGCACCTATTAAAGCCGCCACGGCACACGAGGAGGTGGGTGACCAATGCCACGCCCGGCCGCCTTTGTTTCCCTAGTGGCGATATTTACACACCGCAACAGATACTTATTTGAGGCTGAGTCTACCTAGGGGAGGTCCACGACCGGTTCAGATAATCATCACTGGTGTTGTTCGTGATCGGAAATGGAACCCGGGTCGCCAGGTTCGTAGTGCAGCGCGCTAACCGCTACACGCACACGCGTACACACACGCGCACACGCACACACACGCGTACACACACGCGCACACGCACACACACGCGTACACACACTCACACGCGTACACACACGCGTACACGCGTACACACGCGCACACACACGCGCACACGCGCGCACACACACGTGTACACACACGCGTACACACACGCGCACACACACGCGTACACGCGTACACACACGCGCACACACACGCACACGCGCACACACACGCGTACACACACGCGTACATGCACACACACGCGCACACACACGCACACGCGTAAACACACGCGCACACACACGCACACGCGTACACACACGCGCACACGCGTACACACACGCGCACGCACACGCACACGCACACACACACGCACACACACGCGTACACGCGTACACACACGCGCATGTTGCGTTCACGCAGCTTCAGGGAAGACAAAGGCTTCCCCAGCCAATGCACGGACGTGACAGGGTAATACATCACGGCGGGTAGACGGGGAGTGAGCAGCTATTAGCACGCGCGAGGATATACATGAGAGCATATACACAGTATGTATACACTCTATACAGTATATATATACTCTCTATATATACTGTATACACAACATACTCGTGCCGGGCCCATCCTGATGAGACTCCTCCGCGAGTATCTGTAAAGCTGAAGGCGTAGACCTGCAATTGCCTGCACGCGCCACTCACTGCATGCATTGGGTATATTTTGGGAGTGCGGAAATGAAATGAGTCAAAAGTGGTTTCCTGCTGAGACGGCGCAGCTCCGCAATTGCTCGCCTCCCGCCACCGTGGACACGAGAACCTCCACTCTAGAGGAAGCTCCGGAGAGCCTCTCTAGGCGGTACATTGGCCTCCTCTTCCACCCTGGGCAGAGGTGTCTATGGAGAGATGGAAGTGCCCACACTTTACCGCGCCACAACGCGAACTCCTCTCGAGGCACCAGCTGTGTTGTGCTCAGCGCTTGTCTGCAGACGGACGGGTCCCGAAATACGTTTGCCATCCAGGGGGAACGGAGGCGAGGGAGGTGTGGGTTAGGGAGAGAGGGATTTGATTAACTTGAACCCATTGTTTCAACTGCCTCGAATTTAAACTTTTAAAAAATGCCAACCTCCGGATTGCAACAATAATGCAGCAATGAAAGCGGCGGGGAGTTGTGCGTGGGGGAGATGGGTGGGAGAGCGGTAAGGTGAGGGGGACTATTCGAGAACGCAAGACCAGAGACATCGTCCATCCATGACACCTCTGTGGGCACAGCCTTCGCTCCCAACTTCACTCCGTAGTCTGTGCGTGGCGTTGGGCGGCCGTCTACTTAAGTAAACCACGCGCACAGCGAGTAGAGGGCCCACGGGGGCAGTCATCTAATCCGGTTATTAGATGAATCTGTTGGATGCAGACTCAATTAAACCTCGTGCGCCGAACGCGCACACGCACGCGCGGACGTGCGCGCGTGCGTGCGTGGTGCGGCTGTGTGCTCCCATCGCGGGGTGAGGGTGGAGGAGGTGGCGGGCGTGGGAGCGGTAGTGTGGCAGTGAGCGCGCTGCGCTACGAACTCCCGGCAACCCGAGTTCGATTGCCGCTCACGGCAATGACAACTATCAGACTGAGGGCCTCCCCACGCCGCGTTAATCACCGTGGTTGTTTGACCATACTTCACCACGCTGGTCGAGTCACGGAGAAATTGGCAGAGATATGCGGGGAAAGATTCGGCACCGGACACAAAACACAACACCTTTTCACTGGCAGCAGGAACAACGATATGTTTAACATGATCTATAATAAATACTGTAATTTATGCGAACATATTTACCTCTAGGTATTACTTCCTGATCACCTGTGGAGCCACATTGATGACATCTCACCAACTATTCAAGGATCGACACTGGAGGACATTGACATTTCCACTTCATAAGCCACTTCGTTGAGCTATCATTTGTGGCCAGGCCGGGTCTAAAAAAAGATCTATACAGCTCAGTGAACCTTACCTGATCAAATGAAAAAATAAACAATGTTTAGTATCTTGAATTTCTATCGCACCGTACGTAGCCAACCGTGCTAATCGGAGGTGCGAAAGATCGTTCGAGAAGCGAAGAGGAATGTGCGAGGAGTTGAAAGGTAGCGTCGTCGCCAGAAGGAGAAGTGGAGTGAGACGAGACGGAGACGGCTCGGACGCGTTGCCCAGAAGATGCGGGACAGAGACAGAGGGCGGTGGGAGACGGAACGAGACACGGTGAGGAGTTGTCAAGGAGGAGCTGAGAGCGCGTGGCAGAGTTCCCGTGGAGCTGGCGACGGAACGATGACCGTGACAGGGAGGCTCCTCGGATTTCGCTACCCAACTTAGTGGAACAAATACTCGGTAGAAGAGGAGGAGGAAGAGGAGGACGCAGAAGATGTGTCCGTGTACTTAATGTTAGGCGAGGTTCATACGAGACGTCTGTTGTGTTTGAAAGGCGACCTTGGCATACACGAACGCAAGGTCACGAGCGGTCAACAAAGCAAAGGAGGCCGCGTGTCTGTCCACGTCAAGGCCTCGAGCGCCACTTCAGCTGCCGGGTGCGTGGAGACGCGGCGCCCCGGAGTCTTGCACACGCCACGGGCACCCACAGCCGGGGGGGCTTCAACCCACGCGGCCACTTGCCAGTCGCCACCTCTGAGGGCGTGAAAGCGCGACCCAGAGTCATTGGCAGCGCCCCGCGGCCCATTTAGCCCGCAGCGAGCTGATGGTGCGCCTAATTATCTGTACGGACGACGCCGCCGTGTTCCACACTTCACCCCCCTCCACCCCCACTTGAAACCCGACACTTTTTTTTTCAAAAAGTTCTGCACATGCCAGAATTTCCAACGAGCGTTGTCAGTATTTCGGCTCCCTGCTCTGCCCGCCTGCTCCCCCTCCACCCCCCCTCCCCCCACGGCACCACCGCCGCTGCGCCTGCCCGCGTTGGCCTCAAGCAGAAGCAGCAGCAGCAGCGCCGCGTGATGTCCGTCTTGTCTCTGGGTCTGTGGCCTCCTCGGGGGTCGCCAACCCAGGGGCCATCTCCCGCCGTGGAGGAGGAGGAGGAGGGGGGCAGCCAACGAGGGCAGGGGGAGGGTACAACCCAGCGGGGGTGACGGGCGGCTGGCTGAAGTTGGGATCCCTCATCTCTTCGGCTGATGCGGCCACCGAGGCCAATTAATGAAACAGTTTCGGCGCCACAGTCACCCCAGTGGGATTCTTTGCAACTCGTGTGCCAGTGGAAGCTGCTTGTCTTGGCGCATCGCGTTTGCTGTTCTGTGCGCGCAGGAACATTGGGGCTGTGCGAGCGTTGTTATATTTGTATTTTTGTTACATAATGTCAACTTATTAAAACTGCGCCGCCACTGTGCGGTATACGCTCGCTCTTGTAGAGAGAGAGAAGACGACTCAAAGAGAAACAGAACGACTCAGAGAGACAGAGAGGACGACTCAGAGGGAGAGGACGACGCAGAGAGAGAGGACGACTCAGAGAGAGAGGACAACTCAGAGAGAGAGGACGACTCAGAGAGGGAGGACAACTCAGAGAGAGAGAGAGAGAGGGAGGACGACGCAGAGGCGCCAGGATGATCAACCACAGACGAGCGGGAAGGCAGCAGCAGCAGCATCCACACGGAAAGGCGACAGTAGCAACGATTGCCCAAGCTCTGCTGTCCTCTGGATGTTGTGAAGGTTTTGTTATCGGCCAATTAATGAGATAGCCCACATGTGCGAGGGGGAGCACTCTATCCCATACAGACGTTTGCCGTAACGCCTTCTCCTGGCAGGCAGAGGCAGGGCACCCACGGCAAAGGAAGTGTCACAACGATGAGTGCGGTGGTCCACCAACCCTCGCCGCCGCCTGCACGCACAGCGGCGGTTTACAGAGAGCCACGTGCAGCGCTGACACCACCGCCTCCGCTTAGCGCGGTTGGCTACGTACGGTGGCAAAGAAGTTTAACACGCGTACTTACCATCACCACCACCACCACCTCCACTCGCCGGCTGCCTGCGTTTGTATGCATCCGGTCATCGGTCAAGCGGTGGCTACTGGAGAAAGCAGGGAGGCGATCTGGCATCTCGGGGCCAAATCAAACGGAATCCAACCGAGACATGAAATCCGCAGGCGGCGATGCGGAGGCGCCCTGCGTAGCGAGGAGGGATCGTCGACTCGTGCTCCTAGCGTGGCCAAGGCGCGCACGCAGATCACAGCGCTCTGCCTCCTGCGAAGTGGATTACTCTGGCGGAGAGCAGCCGCGTGGAGAGAGAGCCATTGGTGAACAATACACGTATTATATACAGGGTGCTTCGAGATGTGTTGAACACTTCTGAGAATGTGCAACAATGCCACGAGAAATGTGCCGCCTTCAGGCATTTGTTGACAACGATGGCGAACAAGTGGAGACTCTTTGACTTTTTGAAGCTATACACGTACATTCGTTATCATGTTACAGTGTATTATCCCTTCTTTTTCCATTAAAAACGATAGTCCCATATAAGTGTTACAGCGCTGCGCCCCGTGTGCATTGCGTGTGCGTGTGGACCCGAGTTCCATTCCAGCTCACGGCCACCGACACCAGTGACGATTATCTGAACCGGTCCTGGGCCTCCCCTTGGTCGACTCAGCCTCAAGTGACGACCTCGTGCGGTGCGTAGTAAACATCGCCACTGGGTGAGACAAAGTACGGCCGGGCGCGTGGTGCTGACCACCCACCACCTCGTGCACCGACCCGGCCTTCTTACGTGCTCGCTAACAGCACTTGCCCCAACAGTCTGTGCAGGCTATACGGGGGGGGGATCTTTGTCTTTGTGCATGTTGCGATGCACGTGGCGTCTGCGGGTTTTATAGCGCGCTGCGTTGAGGCCGTTCACGCGTTGCGCTTGCCAGTTCACGATGCGATTTGAGCGTCCGTCCGTCTTCGAGGTGCACGGGTTAGGATAATCTCCTTTTTTTTACGATCAGTGGAAACAAGAAGCACTTTGCTTCGCTCATCATTTCGTAATTTTTTTTTTTACTTTGCTTTATGTAAACCCCCACCTCTCGCTCACTCGCTCGCTCGCTCTCGCGTTCTCTCTCTCGTTCTGCACGCAGCCCTTCTCGCAGTCCGACGGCCTCCGACGGGTAGCTCATATCAGCATGCAGAGCTCCCCGTCATCTGCCACCGAGCACACGGCCTCCTCCATCGCCCACTGCTCCTTTGAAGGCCGGCACGGCGTGGGCCTCACGTTAAACTGCCGCAGGGCATCACTTGCAACACCCCGACATGAGACATCGCAAAATGTGACCACGTGTTTTGTTTAGGGCGGCCCGTGCTCAGAAATCGCGATTCATGAACCAAGGGATGGAACTGCTTCCGTGGGAGGCCCGTCAGGTGAGGAGATGGATCGATACATTCAGTTTGATTGCGGGCACAAGCAGCATTGTTATTATTATTATCGGCCGGCAGTGTAGGTGGCAGCGCACCGCGCTTCCGCATTAGAATATCAATAATAACGCAGCTGGGTTTGATTCCCGACCCGGGCGCGTGTCTGTGTGGGGTTTGTAAGTTCTCTCGCGATTCTGCAAGGGTATCCTCCGGGTTATCCGCTTTCCTCCCAAAGCTACAACAATATAAAACCCCACATACAGTGTATCTCCCATCATGCTTTTATATTGTTTGTTGTTGTAACGGTATCACACATCCCTACTGGATATCTGTGAGCTTAATAGCTCATCGGATTCCTCCAGTATAAATAAATATTGAGATTCTGATGTTGACCAAAACAATCCGCTGCTGGAACATCCCTCGCGAAATCTACTCAATTGGGATCACACTCAGCAGTAGCAGAGGCAGCTGCAGCAGCAGCAGTAGCAGAGGCAGCTGCAGCAGCACCAGTAGCAGAGGCAGCTGCAGCAGCAGCAGTAGCAGAGGCAGCTGCAGCAGCACCAGTAGCAGAGGCAGCTGCAGCAGCAGCAGTAGCAGAGGTAGCCGTAGCAGCAGCAGCATCGCTCGCCTACTGCGAAAACTTGGCAAGACCCTCGTGAATAAGAGTCTTGAGACTCAGTGAGGCCTTGCAGTATAAAGCAGCGGGACACGAATTACACCGCATGGTCGCGAGGAGGTGGCGGTGACTTTGGGGAGGCCTACATCGAGCGGTAGATTGAGCATGGCTGCTGCTGACGAAGATGATGATGAGTAAGATGAAAGTCATCGTTGGCTCTTTGGAATGTTGTTTCTCTTGGCCTATGTTCAGCAATTTTTGTACGTCAATGTATACGCTCGTAACACCTTGCGAGTGTGACAGCTGTAGGAGAGAGGGGGGTGGTGTTTTTTTACGTTATATCGGACGAGCTGTTTCTTTATCAAACGAATGGCAGGAATGAAAAGGAAATCGTGGCTCGTCATTCACGCCGACTATTTGTCTGATGAAACAAATTAGTTGCAGCATTATCTCGCCATTAACCCCGAGCATCTGCAGGAGACGCTCGTCCATATGCTCGTTCGATTCCGGTGCGTCTGGGACATCGAGGGAGGACGGGGTGGGGGCGGGGGGGGGGCTGTCGCGAGCACGCCACCGAGGAGAGCGAGCGAGCGAGCGCTCTCTAAACGTTGAGCGATGTAATCAAAGAGCACGAGGGAGCGAGACGGATGACAGATGCACTGGACCGTGCGCAGGATGATGATGATGGTGGTGGTGGAGGTGGCGAGACAGCCAGCAGCAGACGGAGAATGGCTTGCCTTGGCTTGCACGGATGGTTGGGTTGGTTGGTCTTGTCGAGTTTGGGCTTCGTAACTATAAACACCGATATAATGTCACTTTTTATTTTAGCAGGTAAGGCCCACTGGGCTATATAGCTCTTTTTCAGAAGCGATCTGGCTATCACAAATGATGGCTCAACGAATCGGCTCATCATCACGTGGAAATGTATAGGAGACAAATACTCTAAACGCGTTCTTATTCTAAATGTGGGGTGGGGGGGGGGGGGGGCGGAGGACCCAGATAAATATCCACGCGACCACGGGAAGAGAGAGAGACACGCAAACTCCAAATATACAGCAGGCGTCAGGGCCGGGATTGAAGCCATGACCTCGTGTATACCAGGCGAGGGAGTTAACATCCCGCCACCTTGGTGGCGTGTGGATTCATGCACTCATCTGTGCAGACGTTCGTACTGCATGCGTTGTATCTGGTTGCCTGCCAAGACAAACGTATTCCCAATGGAATTGACCAAACGTCTGAATGCAAGGGCCCTGCTGAAACATAATGTTGAGACTCATCGAAGGAGACTCCGGACGATGAGGAGGGCTGCCCTGCCCACTGCTCGCTCACGTTCCTGCGGGCGAAAGGGGAATCCATTGAGCGCGGTTGGCTACGTACGGCGCGAAAGAAGTTCAACATGAATGCAATAGAGGGAGCTTTGAGAGCCCTGCTGTAATTGGACTCATTCTTCCACACTCTACCTCACCGCACGCGAACTGCCGATCTGTGGATGTCGTTCGGTTGCATTGCTCGCTCACAGCACTCGCCCCAACAGTCTGTTCAAGGCTATACGGGTAAACTTTGTATTTGTTTTATATATACACACACACGTTTATAAAGTACTTTGGTTAAATCTGCGCAAATTAGACATTTACAACCGCAGCAATTGGACGGAATTGTAATTATCGAACAGTCGCACCTGGGGATGCACAGGTGCTACTGTTGTCTTAAATTACATCACTTTTGTCCGGAGAGTATAAATCGTTACAAAGTCTCGGCGCTCTCGCGCAAAAATTATATCACGTGTTTATTTTCACTTGTTGATTTTGAGTGGCTTATATCACGTGTTTATTTTCACTTGTTGATTTTTAGTGGCTTATATCACGTGTTTATTTTCACTTGTTGATTTTAGTGGCTTATATCACGTGTTTATTTTTACTTGTTGATTTTGAGTGGCTTATATCACGTGTTTATTTTCACTTATTGATTTTTAGAGTGACTTGCTTACATTTCTTGTACATTGCCCTCCTATTGGGGTTGTTTTTGTGCATTGTTAGTTGTTGTGGCTTCAGGACCCGCCCCTACTGGACATCTGCGAAAAGAAGCTTTATAGCTCATCGCATTCCTCGAGGATCAATCAAGATTCGGATATTCTCTACTCATGTGCCACGAAGAAGGGCCATCGCACGAAACGTCGCCTGTTTTATATGGCATTGTTTCTTTTAAGGGGACATACACTCAAAGCTCCACACAGATATTTCAATAACCCACTAATATGCTGCCATCTACTGGCCCGCTCACCAGCTCGAGCCCACGCCAAAGCAGCAGCCTGCCAGCTGTAGGTGGCCGTGATTGCTGCCGTGGGTCGCTCTGTGTCGTGCTATCGGGCCGTGAAGCCGACACAAACAATGGCCTACCCGTTCCGATCTGTGGGTAAATTCACTCCGCGAGCCTCTGACTGCCAAGCGGTGAACGCGCTTGGAGCCGTCCATAAATGACGTCACGTGATTTTGGACGATTTTTTCCCACCCCCCCCCCCCCTCGTCACACGGCGTCACAAAAAGGCAGACCCCCCCTCAAATATGACATCACAAAGCTCTGCCCCCCCCCAACTATATTTCAATTTTAAAAAGAAAACATGCTTCAAATCGCTTTAAACTATTGTCATTGTAGTGCGTATTTAATGTGTAGCTGCACTCTAATGTTGTAAGAGTATTGTTATAACAATTATTGTTGTTATAACAATTCTATTTTTTTTAAGTTGCGCATTTTGATGTGACGTCACATTTCTCAAACCTCCCCCCTCGTCACACATCGTCACAAATGTCTGACCCCCCTCCCCCCTAGGTGCGTGACGTCATTTATGGACGACCCCCTGCCCTCTGTTCGGCGTTGTTGCCCCATTTCGCGTCACGCGGGAGGAACCCCACAGACGTACCCCAGTAGAGTGCAGCCCAGCTGCATATATAGAGGACCGCAGAGCTTCGGGGATTGACGCGAGCGCCGACGACTCACCGCTCGAGTAGTTGGCTGCGAGACATTTCCACACGACGATGATGATGAGCCACCTTCGTTAAGCTGTCATTTGTGACCACGTCGCTTCTGGCCTTACTTGCTCAAATAAAATCAGTTTTTAGTTTAGCTTGGCTGACGCTGATGCGTTCCAGCACGTGTTTGTTCGCTCCTAGTCGATTGTGAGAGATGCCGTTTGCATAAACCGTAGCGCTCGTTATATATATAAAAAACTAAATATTATTATCGTTACAGTATACAAAGCCAACCGGTGACCTGTGCATTGTGACACCGCGGCAGCACGCACTCCCCACTTCGGCGCCAACCGGCCGCTTCAACGGCGAGTTCATTAGACGCGACGAAATTCAACGGGAACTGGCGTCGACTGGACCCTGTACCGGTGCCCAGCAACAACAATAAACAATCGGACAAAGCCCCCCCCCTCCCAGCCCCCCACTCCCAGCCCCCCACTTCCAGCCCCCACGGCAGAAGAGAGAACGCTCACCACGTAACCAGGTCACAGAAGACTGCACACAATCAATCTGCTTATGTGTTCGGCCGACCCAATTTCGGGCGAGTCTATAAAAATGGACTTCGGAGCGCTTACTTAATTAGCGGGTAACGCATTGCATCGTCCGCAGGGAGGGCGTTCTCAACGAATTGACTGAACGGATTCTCATTTGTTTCTTGTTTATAGCCATGGATTTTGTGTGTCTGTGTGTCCGCGCTACGACATGGGGTGAGTGGTAGTGTAGCGGTTAGCGCGCTGCGCTATGAACCTAGCGACCCGGGTTCGATTCCCGCTCACGGCCAACACCAGTGACGATTATCTAAACCGGTCTTGGGCCTCCCCTAGGTCGACTCAGCCTCAAATGAGCACCTGTGCGGTGTGTAAACATCGTAATTAGGGAGACAAAGGCGGTCGGGCGGTGTGTTGTTGGCCCACTACTCTCTCGTGCATCGTGGTGACCTTGATAGGTGCTCACTAACGGCACTTGTTAAAATAAGTTTATCAACGCTCTGCCGGGTATCCTTGTATTTTTGAAGTCCAGTCCACATGTTGCCCGTGATCCAATCCGGACTGTCGTGATTGCCACCACCAGGTGCACGCACACAATGGGGAACAGTTGAGTGTTGACTCATCAGCGGCGCTTCAATTTTAATTAACTCCACCAAATGCACCTGGCTGGGAGATCAGTAAAACCCGTAATGGATTCGGTTGAAATTGTCTGACTGGAACAGAGACTCTCCGTGCCACACGAATGTTTTTGTTACGTGAAAATAACTAAACATTGATCTGAAAGTAAATGAACTGGTCAGGTTATGCTTTACAAAATAATTAAGTAGACAATCTGTGTGCTTCACAAATCTGTCATTCCATGTGAAACATCTAAGTATTTTTTGTTAACGCGTTACATTAGCAACACGGCCTTCTGGGAGTGATACATTTCAGCAGCATTGATTTAACACAATCAAATTCGGGACTGGTTTCGACACTCGGTGGCTCATCAGCAGTCAGGCTTGAAGGCTGTGTGGCTGATGGAATGTGCATTTTTATGCGTCGGGACGGATGTGGAAAGGAAGCGTATTGACAGGTTGTATGTATTT
The DNA here is from genome assembly GCF_015708825.2 of Lethenteron reissneri. Taxonomy (NCBI): domain Eukaryota; kingdom Metazoa; phylum Chordata; class Hyperoartia; order Petromyzontiformes; family Petromyzontidae; genus Lethenteron; species Lethenteron reissneri. The sequence continues at coordinate 1,517,402 of NC_083815.1, read as the reverse complement.
GTTGATTATTTAGCTTCAAGCAGGACTTGGTTTCTCGCGGAATATTTTCTGCAATGCTGATCGACTTAACGGGGACAGGCGGCTAGTAAGTTGACACGGCCATAGCAAGAGTTATACTTGATGTGGGGTGCCGGGTACATACATATTTCCGCGCACCCAGAGACCAAGCTGAAATTAATCCCCGGTTACAAAGGCAGCGTTCATGATTTTAAGCCCTGTGTCAATCCACTGCTGGATGAAGGCCTCCCTATGCCGTATCGGTCATGGGTGGGGAAGGGGATTGTTTGACCATACTTCACCACGCTGGTCAGTGCTTGTTTATGAAGGGAGCTGCTCAGGACCCGTGCAGATGTCACTCACCACTGTTTTTTTCTTTTTTATATGTGAACGAGAAATAAAATCTCAGGTCGCCGGGTGCGTGGGGTGTTGCGCTAACCACGCTGCTCCAGTGTCGGAGATGTCACCACGGGGTCAAGATGTCAGGCTGTCAATCACCGCCAAATGCCTCCGATGCCACGTCCACTCTTGCCATCCTTGGATTGATGATCGCTTGGGATACCAAGCGCCGTGGGCTGCGGAGTGGCCAGGAGATATGAGATTCTGCAGCAATTGATTCTTGCGTGAATCTCTCTGAGCGTTACCCCCCCCCCCCCCTCCGCTCCTCGTATGCAACTGTGGGGTTTTCTCCCGGGCTCTCCGGTTACCTGCGACACACGGGAGGCCAGACAAGCTCTCGTTGGCACAGACTATCCCGACCATCACAGCGCAGGGCAGCAGGGCGCTCCTGAAAACGAATCCTGAGACTCGGCGAGGGCTTTTCTTGATAGGCAAATGCCATCAGTTGACCATCGCGATGATTTTACATTTGAAGCTTTCGTGACTGCAAGGATTCACACTCTTAGGTTTTTCGGTAAAGTCACGTGGGTAAAAAATAAATAATAAATAATATAATTTCCTGGCTACCACATTCAGATAAGCCCCTCCCCCCCTTAACTTGTATTTAAGAGCTTGACTCTTGGAATTTTGCCTCACTTGAGACGGTAAATTTAGCTGTGACGGTCCCACCTGATGACGGAGACTTGTGTTGCCTCCGAAACGTCGTGATTTATGATTTTATTTCTATTATTATTTCTATTATTTTTATTTTTTATTTACTTTGACCTCCGAAACGTCGTGATTTATTATTTTATTTCTATTATTTTTTCAATTATATTATTTATTATAATAATTTTAACTACGTGGCTTTACCGAAAAACCTAAGAGTATACATCGCGATGATGCCGCCACGGCGGTCTGTCTGGCGGTCAGCACGCTGGACTTGAAATCCGCCGCTTCAAACTCTCGGCGCCGCAGTCAAAACAGTTTTTACCCCCCCCCCCCCAGCACCTCTTCCCACACAGAAATATAAAAGTGTGCACCCCAATTAGTTTCGCGCGCGTGCGGTGCGGTAAAGTGTTGGGTATTTACACCTCTTCCAAGAGAGGGTGGGGGGCTCTCGATAGAGCTCCGTTTAGTTGGAGGCCTTTACTGCCAGAAGTGGCTTGAGCGAGACATTTACAAAGGTGCAGCCATGCATGTGCTGCTATTATCATCAACATCGCCACCATCATCATCATCACTGCTATAAATATAATCACCTTCAACTGGATACCACGGTATGCGCCTAGGGATGTTGTGAAGGTTGGTCCCTCACAACCCCCCCTCGCCCCCTCCCCCCGCCCCTCCTCCGTGTGAAGCTTCACTTTCAGCTGATCCCTTCAACAGTTGCTATGGTGGCGGGTTGCCGTGACCCGCAGAGTTAACGATGCTAAGTTTGCGCTGCTGTCAGATCGGCGGTGGCTTTCAGAACCCCCATCCACCCCCCCCCCCCCCAATGGCAGGACTTGTCGAAGTGTGTGGTGAGAGCATCCGTCTTGGTTTTCGGAGGTCGCTGCGCCGGGCAGCTGAGCCGTCTTCGCAGAGGTCCAGCAGATCGTGGACATTCGCCCGCGTTTTTCACGCAGGTGAGACATTGTCCGACGTTGCGGCAGACGGCCACCTGCGCCCGTTCGTCAGGTGCGGTGTAAACAATGCGGACAGGAGGCGCGCGTGCGCGCATGTGCGCGGATTCTAATACGTTTACGAGTTACTTGTTTATTCATTTTACTTTTTTTTTAGAAGCGACCTGGTCACCAATGTTAGCTCAACGAAGTGGCTTATCAACGTGTGGAAATGTATTGGAGCAAAATACTGTAAACGCAAGTTTGTAAATGTGGAAGTAAAAACCGGAGGTCCCGGAGAAAAAATCCACGCGACCATGGGGAGGGAGACACGGAAACTCCAAATATACAGCAGCAGCAGGCGTCAGGTTTGGGATCGAAACCACGACCTCCTGTATACCAAGCGAGGTAGTTAACATCTCGTAGCCGCAGTAATGAAACACGAGGGAGGGCCTGCCGGGTTGGCTGGCTGAGAGGTCAGAGCGCTGTGGCTGGCACTGATGAGAAGCCTAGGTTCGAAGCCAGGCAGTAGGCCCTGGATAATCACGAGTAGTGAGTGGATTAAGTCTCCGCCCGGTCACCAAGGCCAACACAAAAAAACACACAAAAACATCTCGTACAATTATGCTTCGCGCTTCATTTGGCCACACTTTGTCTGACGACAACAATTGCCCAAGCTCTGCCGTTCTCTATTTCCTGGGATGTTTTCAGCCAATTACTGCGTGCTGATATATGTGGGAGGAAACCAGAGCACCCCGAGAAGACCCACGCGTGCGACGGGGCAACACTCTATCCCATACAGATGGAACAGGGGTAGTCCATATTTTGTATGCACGTATTTTTCACTTTTTTCTCACCGTACGTATACATCCGTGCTATTTTTGTTGTACCGTCTTCTCCTGGCAAGTCAGGGGGCACGGCACCTCCTCGAAACCCACGGGAAGGGAGTTTCACAACATGTGTGTGTGTGTGTGCGGTGAGCCTTCAATCCACAGTGGTGGATTGAAGGCCACCACGTGCAGCGTTGCCACAACCACCACCACCCATGGACGAGCATGAGTCAGTATGCACAGGCGGAATGGCAAATCGCTACCTCCTAACCGTGTGGAACAGAGGTCACATGATGGGATGTCAAAGGTAGCTCTGTGAGATCCTCTTCTGCGGGCCGTTCTCTAACGCGAAGGGCTGCTGCCCTGCTCGGCGAGAAGATCCAAACGGAGTCCTCGTCTCGTTACGTGACGCCTACGGAGGGGCTGTCAATTACTTTTCTCATTATTATCGAGGTTTTAAGGATTATATATTGGAGATTCGCAGCATCGCCAAGTAATGTGTTTAATATCGAAGATTACGATGGCTTGACGAGCCCTAAGTCATGGCTCACGATGATCATGTTCGTGATTATAGACGTACAGAGGTCATTATAATAAGTTATAATAAGTCATCACAATTTATATTCTTGCATATGCTCAGGAGATGAATGCCGTTGTCGAGATGGCTTCAGAGTTGGTGTCGCGTCGCTGTTCCTCGACCTCCGTTGAAGGCGCGCAGGCCACAGTGGGTTCACTGTGCGGGCCCAAGTGTGGGCCGCATGGCCACAGGCGCACTGCCACGACTCGTCATTGATGCATCTCTGTGGATCTCTGTGGATCTCTATGTATCTATATGAGTCTGTGGATCTCTGTGGATCTCTATGTAGCTCTATGAGTCTGTGGATCTCTGTGGATCTCTATGAGTCTGTGGATCTCTATGAGTCTGTGGATCTCTATGTATCTCTATGAGTCTGTGGATCTCTATGTATCTCTAGGAGTCTGTGGATCTCTATATATCTCTAGGAGTCTGTAGATCTCTATGTATCTCTAGGAGTCTGCGGATCTCTATGTATCTCTATGAGTCTGTAGATCTCTATGTATCTCGATGAGTCTGTGGATCTCTATGTATCTCTAGGAGTCTGTGGATCTCTATGTATCTCTAGGAGTCTGTGGATCTTTATGTATCTCTATGAGTCTGTGGATCTCTATGTATCTCTATGAGTCTGTGGATCTCTATGTATCTCGATGAGTCTGTGGATCTCTATGTATCTCTAGGAGTCTGCGGATCTCTATGTATCTCTATGAGTATGTGGATCTCTATGTATCTCGATGAGTCTGTGGATCTCTATGTATCTCTAGGAGTCTGTGGATCTCTATGTATCTCTAGGAGTCTGTGGATCTCTATGTATCTCTAGGAGTCTGTGGATCTCTATGTATCTCTAGGAGTCTGTGGATCTCTATGTATCTTTATGAGTCTGTGGATCTCTATGTATCTCTATGAGTCTGTAGATCTCTATGTGTTTCTATGAGTCTGTGGATCTCTATGTATCTCTATGAGTCTGTGGATCTCTATGTATCTCTAGGAGTCTGTGGATCTCTATGTATCTCTAGGAGTCTGTAGATCTCTATGTATCTCTATGAGTCTGTTGATCTCTATGTGTTTCTATGAGTCTGTGGATCTCTATGTATCTCTATGAGTCTGTGGATCTCTATGTATCTCTAGGAGTCTGTGGATCTCTATGTATCTCTAGGAGTCTGTAGATCTCTATGTATCTCTATGAGTCTGTTGATCTCTATGTGTTTCTATGAGTCTGTGGATCTCTATGTATCTCTATGAGTCTGTGGATCTCTATGTATCTCTAGGAGTCTGTGGATCTCTATGTATCTCTAGGAGTCTGTGGATCTCTATGTATCTGTAGGAGTCTGTGGGTCTCTATGTATATCGCTGTGTCTGTATGGGGGTCTCTATGAGTCTATGAGTTTATGGATCTCTGTGGGTTTACTATTTGGTGCATAGTTTGGTTTGCATGGCCACAATCGCACCGCTGTGGTTGCGTCTTTATTCTATTAATGATGGAGCTGTGCGCAGCTGCCTGCTGTTGACGATGTTTCTGATGCGGATGATGATGGTTCCAGCGGTGTCTTCGAGGAGGAGAAGCGATGATGTTTGGGTCTCGAACGAGGAGGTGTTTATTACTTTGGGCGCCCCCGTTGTGCCACTGTGGTTCGCACAGCAGCAGCAGCAGCGTTCTTGCTGAGCTGGGAGATATTCTCGGACGGTGACAGCAGCAGAAGCAGCAGCAGCAGAAGCAGCAGCAGCAGAAGCAGCAGCAGCAGAAGCAGCAGCAGCAGCAGAAGCAGCAGCAGAAGCAGCAGCAGCAGAAGCAGCAGCAGCAGAAGCAGCAGCAGAAGCAGCAGCAGCAGCAGAAGCAGCAGCAGCAGAAGCAGCAGCAGCAGAAGCAGCAGCAGCAGCAGAAGCAGCAGCAGAAGCAGCAGCAGCAGCAGCAGAAGCAGCAGCAGCAGAAGCAGCAGCAGCAGAAGCAGCAGCAGCAGAAGCAGCAGCAGCAGAAGCAGCAGCAGCAGAAGCAGCAGCAGCGCGATCCCAGAAGGGAGATGGGGAATTGAATAGTCAGTGGCGAGTTTTGAGGTCTTGGTTGATAGCCAAGTTGTCGACGGGAAGACGTAATGACAATGATGATGATGTTTTATGTTCTATTTATTTCGCGGATTGCGTTGTCATTCGTGCAGAGCACTTCTCAAAACGCACTCGAATTTGCAACGCACGCAATTTTCACACGGGAGGCGCGGGGATACACCACAGACAGCCAGAACCGGCTCCTGCTAACATTAACCCCGAGCTCTCTGGCCCTACAATAACGCTCCGTTGTTTGGCCACCTCTCGATGATATTTGGTGTCTGAACGTCTTGACACCTGCAATCTTTGCTGGAAAGGGTGAAGCCTATTCTGTTTTATTTCTCATCATCTTGATACTGGCACAAAAGGGGTCCCAAATGTACAGCTGTAGGCGATTGCAATTACTGCCACGTAGGTGAGTTGGGGGGCCGGGGGGGGGGGTCGTGGCCTAGACCAGGGCATCCGAACCTGTGGCTTAGTGGACCGCTGCTGTACCACAATGCCGTGGTGGGAAGGTCGTCTGCTCGAAATGTGTTGCAGATGGGATTTGTTTTCACGAAACACCACGGTAATTTTCTGCCGATTTCACAACCATTTCTATCTATTCGTGACTCACCAAGCACAGCAGGCTACTGACCGAATCGGAGTATTTCTGCCATTGCTTACTGCTGATGAGCTTTAGTTTATCTTCGTTATTATTATTGTGCTTTGTTTACCTTTGAAAGGCTCACTGAGTCTCAGTGGGTGTTTTATTTTTAAAGAGTGTCCTAACAAATGTTTGCAGTAAGGGGGGCCATGCTGTTTGTGCTGTGCGTCATCCCAATTGAGAAGTTTTCAAGTGCTGCTATCATTTAGAACTGCGATGCATGGCCAATAACAGTGACGTCGCATCCGTGACACACGCGACGGGAAGTGGAGTAGAGTCGCGGATGTCAATGCACGGGGGAAATAGAGAGCAAGGGGGAGATGAGAGGAGGCCATTGATGGAATAGGAACCGAGAAACGGGAGCGAGAGACGATGAGGAAGAGGAAGTGGCTGCCTCGGCGTCTGTTTCCACAGAGGGCGGGGAGAGGGGAGGGGCTCACGGTGGGCGTGGCCACACAGGGGTCACGTGCATCACGGGGAGGCTGGGGCTGATCTACGTAGATGTCTAGATATATTGTTATTAATGCATAGTGGTCCGTGATGGGGTTTTTATATAGGGGTTTTACATTGGTTGTAAATGCTTGGGTCGACACCGGTGTAGAGATGGCGAGGGAGGGAGAGAGAGAGAGAGATCGGTAATCTCCGCGCGTGCTGACGTCGCTACTAACGCCGCAGCGATCTCCATCACCCGCGGCACCTGCCCCATCCGATAAATCACAGAGATAATAAAAGCAAACCGCACACGGCGCCGTCATAACTCTCCGGTGGAAAATCAACTTTTCTCGCATGTACTCCGCATTTATAAAGCTCTAAGTTGCGTGTAATTTAACCTAACGTTGTTATGGCAGGGATGTGGATGAAGGCGGTGTGGGAGCGGGGTTGGGGGGTGGGGTGGGGGTGTAGATGCTGAATCAATTTGCCCGTGGCGTAACGGAGCCATTAGGGCTAAGTGAGAAATATTTCCCGGCCGCAGTTTTTTTTCTTCTCTCTCTTCCTCGACCGGAGGTTCTAAATTACCCGAGACCGACGTGAGGCGGCCACGTCAGCGCTCGCCACCGATGCAAATGTTTTCACTTATCATGATCACACGTGGCACCGTCGTACAAACAACAAAGACAAATATCCCCCGTTTAGCCTTCGCTGACTTCTTGGTGCAAGTGCTGCTCGCGAATAGCACCTATGAAGGCCGGCACGCGACACACGAGGGGGTAGGTGGCCCAGCAGCACGCTCGGCCGCCTTTGTCTCCCCGTTGGCGATGTTTACTACACAACGCACCAGGTACTCATTTGACACTGAGTCGACCTAGGGGGAGGCCCAGGAGCTGTTCATATGTTCGTCACCGATGTTGGCCGTGAGCTGGAATCGAACTCGTTTAATCCGGGGTTTGTAGCGCAGCGTGCTAACCACTATAATACCGCTCCCAAATGTAGCAACAAGTCATCTTGCCTTTGGCTTTTGATTTAAATATTATCCACGTCTGGTCCGTATTAAAGATAGCAACCGTGTTCACTATTCAAAGATAATGACTCATTATCGGAGTCAAGGTTCACTGATTTAGTGACACGTGGTGGTGATGGTGGTGATTGTGGTGGTGGTGCAGCGGTTCGCGTGCTGTGCTATGAAACCGGCTGCCCGAATTCGATTCCCGCTCATGGCCAACACTAGTGTTGACGATCATCCGAACCGGTCCTGGGCCTCCCCTACAACGATTCAGCCTTTAATGAGTACCTGGTGCTGTGTGTAAACATCGCCACTGTGGACACAAATGCGGCCGCGCGTGGTGCTAGCCACCCACCCTATCCGTTTCCGGCCTTCATAGGTGCTCGCTAACAGCACTTGCCCCAACAGTCTGTTCACCCTTTACGGGGAACCTTTGTCTTTGGCGGTCGTGTGCTTTAAGGCGCGATTACGTCACGACCACCTATTGTTCGGCTCGGCGCTGGTGTCACTGGCAACATTTGGGCCCTGCCTCTCAATGCCCCCCCTCTCTCTCTCGCTATTGTTTGCTCGTCTGGTTGGTAAAGGGAGTTGCGGGGGGGGGGGGGTGTGAGGTGTTAGTCCACAGGGGGCTCTCGGTGAGAGCCAATGATGCGTCCCTTGGCAATGGCCCATTGTGTAGGTCTGAAGCACCATTTGTCACGGCTAAAGAGTCCTCCAAACGTGCGAATTCAACGACGACGACAACAACAACAACAAAACCCCTTCGCTCTCTCCCGCGCGCGCGGAGCGTGAGCCGCCGAGGGTCTTTAATTCAAGTGGATAGAATCATCATCATCATCACCATCATCGTCGTCGTCGTCGCAATGAAAAATAAACCCGGGAGAGCCACGGCTCGGTGACTCTTACGGTTATTACCGTGAGGGTCACGCAGCCACGGCAGTGCAGTGGTGGAAGGAGTGTGACCAATCGTTTTGAGAATCGCGAGTTCGATTCCGGACCGAGGGTTATCTCAGTTTCTTTTTTTTAAGTTTTCCTTCGACAAAATCATCCGAAATTCAGACTCGAATGTGATTGTTTCTGCTGTTCTATTCTCGCGCGTGACGGCACCCATGTGGTTCAGGAGCTTAACGCCAATGTCGAGATCTGATGCTGACCACAGCAAGAGGGCTTCAAGAGAGAGAGCGAGAGAGTTCGTGTTGGTTTATGGAAGCTAAAGCGGCTCTGTTGCAAGGACTGCCACAGTCCAAGATGTATCGGCATCGGCAGGAGTCACCACAGGACATCGCGATTCCACAGAGTGACATAGGGATCCTTAGAGTTGCATAGAGTTAGATAATGATGCACAAGTACATCGAGATGCACAGAGTTACATAGAGAACGTAAAGATCCATATAGTTGCATGGAGATACGTGGGGTTACATAGAGATGCAGAGGGTTATGTAGATATCCAGAGTTACAAACAGAGCCACAGAGTCACGTTGAGTCCCATCGATCACAGCCCAAGCAAGTGGGCAGTGGCGGCTGCTTCCCGACATTGGAGGGTAGTGGAAATCAATAAACTAAGCAGAACAACAACAACAACAATTAACGTGATTCTTTTCTAACTAAATAATTGTTATTATGTATTTTTGGCATACATTAATTCGGGGGACCATACAATAAGGAGACTATTGTAGATCGAGAACATTTGTTATCCTATGGAATTCATCTTCTTGGTTCTTTCGGTAAAGTCACGTAGAAGGGAAGTCTGTCTTATCGACAGACATGTTCTTCACCTGAGGACGGCTGCTTGCGTTGTGGCCGAAACGTCGTGAGAATTATTTTATTATGTTTTGTTTTTATTATTTTATTACTTCCCTTCTACGTGACTTTACCGAAAGAACCAAGAAGATGAATCCCTGCAGTCACGAAAGCTTTAAATCGAAATCCTATGGAATTGCCGAACCCTGGCATACGAATGTGGAATTTCCACCGATGAGTACGGTTAGCTGCGTACGGTGCGAACGAAGTTCAACATACATACACACATCAATGAGATGAACTCGTCCGCACGCTTGCTTGAGCATAAAGTCACTTTGACTGTTCTTTGGCTTGACATTAGACCGCGTTCTCTCTCTCTCCCACCCTCCCTCTACGCAAGCTGCGACTGAAGAATGCAGTGGGAGGCACGGGGAGACAGGTTGGCGAGTCGGGCTGCCCTGGGACAAGAGCCATTTCTCACGCAGGCACGGCTCCCCCCTCCTCCTCGCTCCGTCTGTCACCCAAAGAACACAGAGGAGGAGGAGGTTCGTGCGCGCTGGCATTTGCCAGCTCGTGCCTCGCTCATCCCCCCCCCGTCAGTGCTCCTCCGACTACCTTCCTCTGTGCCAGTCGTGGATTGAGTATCCGTCCACACGATAGCCATCAATTTACCTCCCGTGTGTAGTCCCCTAAACACACTCCCCTCACCTCTGTCACATGAAGATAAGTCGCCACTGTGGCGAGATGTTAACTTCCTCGCCTAGTGTACAGGAGGTCGTGGGTTCGATCTCGACCCTGACGCCTGCTGTATACTTGAAGTTTGCGTGTCTCTCTCTCTCCTCGTGGTCGCGTGGATTTTTTCTCCGGGTCTTCCGGCTTTCCCCTTCACATTTGGTAGCATGCGTTTACAATATTTTGCTGCTATGAATTTCCAAATAATAAACCACTTTATTGGGCTATCATTTGTGGCCAGGTCGCTTCTGAAAAAGAGCTATACAGCTCAGTGGGCCTTACCTGCTAAAATGTTTAAACATAGTTTAGTTTATAAAGATCCTCCCCGGTATAGCACATACAAACTGTTGGGGCAAGCACAGGTGGTGAACACTTATTTAAGGATGGCACGGCGCACGAGGGTCGAGATGTGGGTCAGCACCACCACGGCTGCCTTTGTCTCCCCCGTTTTAAAGCTGAGTCGATCTAGGGGAGGGCCAGAACAGATGCGGATAATCATCACTGACATTAGCCGTGGCCAGGAATCAAACTTGGCGCGTTGAGATCGGAGCGCTGTACGCTAACCACTACAATTCCGCTCGCCAAGCGTACACACAAATATACACACGTGTGTTTAAATACGTGGGGTTATATTATTCTTTTGTTGATGTATTGAGCAAGCGGAGGCCCAAGACTAGTTCGAATACTCACCCTGATGTCAGAAGTGGCCGGGAATCGAACTTGCGGCTCTGGCCACAGGGAAGCTCCTAGCGCAGTGCTCTAATCATTGCGCCACCGCTCCCGACAAATGCAAAAACAAACACATCCTAATTTTATCCTGAACAGACTTTTTGGGCAAGTTGTGTTAGCCATTGCCTATGGAGGCCACCTCAGCGCACGAGGGGATGGGTGGTCAGCACCACGCCCGACCGTCTTTGTCTCACCAGTGACGATGTTTACTACACACCGCACCAGGTACTCATTTGATGCTGAGCCGATACACACACACGTACACACACACACCTTGGTTCTTGCTCGACGCTGTGACCCGATCGCGCATGCGCACACATGCATTTTAATCGCGGGGTTCGCTGTGCCGTGAATAGCTGTTGACACAAGACACAGCGAACAGATTTGTCAAAACTGGCGGTCCGTGCTGAGCGCCACGTCTCGCGATGCAGGGGGCGTGGGGGGGCGGTGGCGTAGCGGGGGGTGGCAGGGGGCTGAGGGCGCACATTTAGGAGTTGTTAGTGCTGGTGGAGTGACATTTAAGAGCCAACTCGGATCAGCGCGGGGAACGTCACGGCAGCTTGTTGTGGTGGTTATCGAGGGTTGTTCGGCACTATGCCCGACGTTTCGCTCCATTGCCCAAAGCAGCTACCACATTCCACACAGGGACCCTTGGTGGCTCAGCAGAAGAGCGAGTGAGTGGCTCGCAATTTGTGATGTTGCAAGTTCAAGTTCTGGTGGAGGGGATTGACTCAGACCATCATCATTTCCTCAATGGTCGGTCGATAAAACGAGTACCGCTTTGTGGGAGTAAAAACAAGGGTTGTCTGACGTTACGCTTCACGTCTTTGGAGCGAGCTTCTTCAGGAACTGCAGTAAACCGTCGGACATCGTGTCGAACAACACGCAGCATAACCAGAACACACAACCGTCACGCAGTTTATCGCAAATACAAAACACAAAAATCCCCCGCATCGCGTTAACGTGCAATTGGGGAAAGTGATGTTAGCGAGTAGTCTATATGAATGGCGGCACGGCACACGGCCGCCTTTGTCTCCCCTAGTGGCCATGTTTACACATCGCACCAGATATCCCTTTGAGGCTGAGTCGACATAGGGGAAGGGGAGACCCATGACCGGTTCAGACAATCGCTACTGGTGTTTGTGGCCGTGAGCGGGAATCGAACTCGGCCGTGCCGGGTTCGTAGCGCAGCAGCGCGCTCGCCGCTCCCCATGTCTCCAGCACAACCACGTGGCAGTTGAAAATTAGTGACACGTGGAATATTTTTTGTTATATTTGTCAATGTTGTCCGTGGGAGCAGCATTGAGCCACCACCGGCCCCGCCGACTCCGCGAATGAAAACGGCGGCCGGAAGTTATTTTTTTTTCGCGGAATTGCCCCGCGCAGAAATGCGGACAGCGCATTCACAGAGCCACCTACTGGCTCGCCTCCCCTCGCCCACGGCGGCCACGACGACGGCTGTGGACGGTGCCTGGGGGTAGCTGCTGCATCATTTGTGAGCCCACGCCGACCGAGCGAGGCCTACGAAGTGGATGGAGGAGGAGGGGGGGAGGATCGGAGGGAGGAGGGTGGCGGCTCGCTTCGGCCGCTATCAGCTTCGGCTGTGTAATTTACGCGCGCGATACGATTGCTTGAGAAGTTACATTAAGATAATGACTCCCCTCCCCGTATAGCGTTATCAGACTGTTGGGGCAAGTGCTGTTAGCGAGCAGCACCGATGAAGGCCGGAACGGTACACGAAGGGATAGGTGGTCAGCACAACGTCCGACCGCCTTTGTCTCCCCAGTGGTGATGTTTACACTTCGTCTCTGAAGTTAAACAACTTAGCTACCTGCTGTGAGAAAGGTAGTTAAGTTACGAGCGAAACACTAATTGCAGAATTAGTGTTAATTAAATATTACGATTATCATGAATTGTGACCCATTTGAGTCTCACACGCGCGATTCGATGCCTGCGTCGTGAGCTGAACAATTGATGGCGTCTGTCCGAAACGAGCCGCCGATCATCGGCTGGCCGTCACCTGTTTTTCTCTTCCAAGGCTGCCGCACTTCTTGACTAAAGGATTATCGCTTCTCCATTTCACCCCATTGATTTCCTGACGCCTGCCTTCGCTCTGCTCATTAACTGATTTGACTGCCGCCTATTCCGAACCGCTGCGAATACTCTCGCCCACCACCCACCCCTGGTCGCGCGAGGAGCAATTGCCGGCTTGGCTGCAACGGCCCCGCACTCGCGTGATGGGCGCAGAGGGTCGTGAGCATCTCGGTGGCGAGTTGTTAACTACCTCGCCTGGTACACAGGAGGTCGTGGGTTTACTCTCCAACGCACCGGTGTGCTGAAGTAGTAACTCAATGGCACCTTTTGTTTACGTTGACCAACATTAGTAATTGGCCGTGTCGAGTGGTGGTGGGTTAACGACGCATTTATATTTACGTGATATTCATTTGACAAAAACATCACGGATTGTTTATAATTCCCAGCCGCATGCTTCACCTGCGCTCAAATGTCTTCCCACGTCCACCGTTCCCTTCCCACCACCGCACACGACCGCGTCGCATTGCGTTACACACTCGCTTGTTGGGATCGTTGGACGGTGGAGTCGGAGAGGGAGAAGTGGGAGGGAGAGAGACGGGGTGGGGGGTGAGGAGGAGGGGGCAGTGGAGTTGTGGGTAGGGGGTGGCCGTACACAATTTCGTTACTAACATTTAAAAAACAAAAAGCCACACAATTCCCAACTCGCCGCTGCCCAGGGGTGGCTTTAATTAGGTGCGACGCCGTCGCACGGTCGAGATTATTATTGGCGGAGCTCGGCAATCAATCAAATGCCGTGGAGAGCGAGAGAAAATAAGGGCACGAGGTGGCACGGCTGACCCCGTGGGTCACCGCGCGTGGACGGATGCCCGCCCCTCCCCTCCCCACTCGCTCCCCCCACTGCACCCCCCGCCCGCTGCCGCACGCGCCTCATCTCTATCGGCGACACCTGATCACAGGTGACCTTCACGAGGGAGGCACAGAGGTCAGCGGTCACTTGGCAGCGAGCCCCGCTTCTCTGATTGACAAGGGGGAGGGGAGGAGTGTTGTGATCTAGCCGGTAGCCACTCGGCTCCTGCAATAATAACAACAACAACAACAACATGCCATACACACCCATATGTCTACAACACGCATGCGCGTCGTGCGTGTGTGTTTGTCATGTGGGGAGCGGTGGTGTGGTGGTTAGCGCTACGCTGCGCATCGAACCCGTCCGCGCGAGTTCGATTCCCGCCCACGGCCACCAACACCAGTGACGATTATCTGAACTGGTCCTGGGCATCCTCTATGTCGACTCAGCCTCAAATGAGTACCTGGTACGATGCGTAAACGTCGCCACTTGGGAGACAAATGCGACTGGGCGTGGTGCTGGTCACCCCCTCCCCTCGTGTGCCGTTTCCGGCCTTTACAGGTTCTCGCAAACAGCACTTGCCCCGCCATCTGTTAAGGCTATATGGGGATATTTTTTGTTTGTTTGTCATGTGCGGAATTTAGAATAACAGCAGACGCAAGCCGCTGCTAGCATGAAGGCATGCCCGTATTTTTGCAGGTCGTGATGGTGATATGACCATACTTCACCACGCTCGCCTATGCTTGTTGGTGAAAGTGGGGGAGCCTGTACGTGGTAGCATAGAAATGCAGTACAACAGTGACTTTTTCTGTGCTGCCCTCAGGCTGCCCACCACAAAGTAGCCCCCGTGGCAGCCAATATGAACCTTGCTTTTCCACTACAATGGTGGTGCCATCCGAACAATATCCAGGCTCAAGCCCCGCTTAGCTTGGCTTAGGGTTGGTTGCGCTGCAGGTTATTTGGTCAAGATATTGTGTTGTTGATTATCGGATGTTAAACAAATCATGATATCTCCATAGAGCCCTGCTTTCATCAAATAATCACACACAAAGTGCATGAACAAAGTATGCCTCTGTCAGTCGTCTTATATTTGCACTCTGCCGCTAGAGTGCAAAATCAGGATTGTAGACAATGACATGAATAATTATCATAACCGGGGATTCATTTCTTACTCGATAGTTCCCGGAACGCTGCTGAGCTGACTCTGAAGTGCGATTATTGGCCTAAGGCACTACCACTGGAGCCAAATGACACTGCCCATTGCGCCCCATAGATTCATTTAATCCTCTGATACTGCAGGATCAAGAGAAGAGACAGATCGGGGCAAGACGGATTTGGCTGGCGAAACCAAACATTGTTCCCGGAACAACTGTGTTCCGGACTGTCTCTGGCTGACGTTAACACTCAACAAACAAGTACACAATCCTCCTTGCCATTTTCACATTTTTATTTTTGTACGTTCCGTCTGCCTGCTTTATCAAAATGCTGCCAGCGAACATTGGACCAAGCAGCATATGGGGGGGAGGTGGAGGGGGGCTAACCGAATATTTTATTTGTTTTTCTCTATATTTCTTGGGAAAGGTGGCAATAAATTAGTCTCCCGTATTATTTGATATTTATTGCCTCCCACTTTCAGGCCGGGACTCGCAAGACAGAGAAAGAGAGGAGTGTGTTACGTGTGTGTTGTTGTTAATTTATAACCGTGCCTTTAACCCACTTACGGCTGTCAAACTTCAGTGTCTTTGCCCGAGATGACCGTCCCGCGAGCCTTCTGAAGTGATGAATGATTGACGTCCTGCACCGGGGGGATGGGGGAGTTCTATCGAAAACTGGGATATGAAACTTGCAGCAGGATTGAGGAAAGGCGCTGCGGTGGCTAGGAGATGTTAACTCCTTCGCCTGGTATGCAGGAGGCCGTGTGTTTGATCCCGACCCTGACGCCTGCTGCTGTATATTTGGAGTTTGCGTGTTTCTCTCACTGTGGTCGCGTGGAATTTTCTCCGGGTCCTCCGGTTTGCCCCTCCACATTTGGAAACGTGCGCTTAGAGGATTTGGCCGCTATAAATGTCCACGTGATAAGCCACTTCGTTGAGCTATCACTTGTGGCCAGGTCGCTTCTGAATAAGAGCTACATAGCTCAGTGGGCCTTATCTGGTAAAATAAAATAAAAACTGTTTTAGTTTTGAGTCGGCCGATGCCCAATGGAGATTTGAAACCGCATACTCTCATCACACGCTGCCAGAGACGGATTAATTCATAATTTGATGCGGAGATTTAGTTTGCGCTACCCAGCACAGAAAAACCCCAAAATCAACACACTCGACAACAACCGTGTGTGACTTTAATATAATTATACGTGTGTGATGTGTGACGTTTCGGACCAATAGTCTTGCGTAGCACATGGAGAGAGCGTCATTGGAGAAGGGCCATTGTACACATACGAGTGATGCTATTGTCAATTGTGTTGAGGATTTGTTGTTGTTGTTGTTGGCTACGATGACTGCGCAATGTTGGCCCGTGTTTCCGTTAAATGGGCAACACTTTTACGAGTTCGTGAATACTGATTACGTTTTATATTTATTATGAGAGTATTATTGTGTTGCTCTCGTAAGATTGCAGGGAAGCAGCGGACGAGGTTATAACTGATGTATGTTGAGTTTGGAAATCCATTCTACGGCGATTACGTTACATTCAATAAATAAACACGGTGTAGCATTATGCACCATTGGGTTGCACCGCGCGTTGTTTTCTGCCTAAATGTCCGACGTTTCGCTGCACGTGCTGGGCGCTTCTGTGGAAACTGCTGGGACCTTCTGGTTGTCGCGGACTTGCAGCGAAACGTCGGACATCGTTGGCGAACAACACGTGGTGCACTTCGAAAGTACATCGGGCGGAGCTGTATAGGCCCACAGAACAACTGTGAACAACAACATGCAACGCAGTGCAAACACGCCTCCCTTCCGTATCTATGATACATCGCAATGATGCAGCTTACGAGTTATCTGAACCAATATCACAAGTATAACTGAATAATAATATACAACCCCCTTGTCGAATCTACTGCTGGATGAATGCCTCCCCACACCGTATCAGTCGTGGGGGTTGTTTGACCATACTTCGCCACGCTGGGCAGGGAGGTTTGTTGGAAGTGTGTGTGGGGGGGAGGGGTGTACCCCTCGCCACTGATGTTAGCCGTCGCCAGAGCGAAACAAACTCAGGTCGCCAGGTTCATAGCGCAGTGCGGTTCCAACCACTATCACCTCCTCTATTTCGCAGCGCTCACTATTACCCAGACAGTGTTAATTTAAACAAAACAACTCTCTACTCGTTTCGACCTTTTGGCTCTCATCAGCTCATTAAATTTGCTCGGCCTTAACAGTTGCGCATCAATATTTAGCGTAAACAATGGGTGCTCAATATATTTTGCTAATGAGATACCAAACGGCAGAGACGTTCGCATATATTGTGCGCATGTTTATGGGCTTAGAACACAGCACTCGCATCAGATTTAGGAGGTTGCTACGCTTAATAGGGGAGCGGTGGTGCAATGGCTATCGCCGTTAACCCCTGGCCATCTACGTTCGATTCCCTGCCACGGATAACATCGGTGGCCAGTGCTGCCTCCATTCGCCAACCCGCACTAAGCAGTGTGGCAATAAAGTCACGCAACTCTCATGTCGCGTGGACGGTCCTTCATCGAGCAGTGCATTGCTAAATGTTTGTTATATTTGAGTCAATATTTCGAATTCGTTTACAGAACTTTGTCGATCCATTGTTGGTCTCCCCACGGGGGTCGTTCGATCATACTTCTCCACCACGGTCAGTGCGGGTTGGTGAAGGAGTTGGGAAGGGGGGTGCACAGGACCGGTTCTGAAATCACTCGCCACTGATGTTAGCCGTGGCCGGAATCGGACTCAAGATGCCAGAATCATTTCATAGCGCACTCACCACTGCGCCACGACTCTACTCAAGTTGTTAATGCTTCTGAAAAAGATCTATATAGCTCAGTGGGTTTTACCTGGTAAAATAAAAAAATAGTTTTTAACTGTTAAAATACTACATTGAGAGAGGATTGTTTGTTGCATCGCAAGATCGCGAGAGGCCGCGACGGCTTGGGGAGCAGTGGATTGACCATGGTTGATAATGATTATGATATTACATTTATTTCGTTCTCATGACAAAAGTAACATGCGTGGCTGCGAGCCGTTATCGTTCCGTTCCATTCTAGTGCAGAACATAGCATTGCATGTGCAGTCACAGTGGAGTATGATCGTAAATATGAGTACAGCGCCACAGAACACAATTTTAATTCTTTAGTTTATGTGTTGCCTAGCCGCTCATGTAAAGTGCGTCTCGTAATCGCCGCGGAACCACGGACAGAGCCTCGCAGGCAGCGGACATGCGGCGGCGAGTAGCCGGCGCTACCAACGAATTCCAAGCTCTGCGGTTCTCAATATATTGAGTTGTTTCCAGGCAATAGGTTGTTTATACGTGTGCCAGGAAACCGGAGCGCGCGTAGAAAACCCCACGCGTGCGAGGGAGGCAATGCTCAACTCAACCCCATCATGCAGATGCGACAATTGATAACAGTCCGCACTTTGCTGTGCCGCCCTCTCCTGGCAGAGCTAGGAGGGCGCGTCTCCTCCTCGATCCCCACGAGAAGGGAGATTCACGCCGCCGGTGCGGTGAGCCACCAACCCTCGCTGCTGCTGCTGCTGCTGCCTCCACAGCGCTGGATTACAGGCAGCCACGTGCAGCGTAGCCACCACCACCACCACCTCCCGGCTAAATACGGCGTGGGGTGGAGGGGAATTCGAACTTATAGATATAAAAGTTCATATATGTAAAAGTTGAAATATAGAAGTTAATATATATACGTTTAAATATATATAAACCTCCTTGACTCGACGGCATCTCGCCCTCCCTCCATGAAAAAAAATCCACAAAAACCCCAACGCATTCGCTATGAACACTGCGTGCCCTTTAAAAAGAACCAAGTATAGAATAGGCGACGTTTCGTGCGACGGCCCTGAATCACAGCACATGGGGCCACCATTAGCGCTGCGACTTGACGGAGCGCTCATTAGCTCCTTGGCTTGACGCGTCTCGGCTCCAGGGAGCAGCCGGGCAAACTCCCCGCCGCCTCGTCCCGCATCGCCATGCGGGGCACGTCCTGTCGCCTCTCAGCCCGCCTCGTGCACCTCCTTAGCGGTGCGAAGCTCGAGGCTCTGCGAGATCTCGATGTCTGAAAAAAGTGTCCGTGGTATTTGTTTATTTTCGTGCTCTGCTCGTGGTACACCATCGGACGAGAGCGAGCGAGAGGGAGGGAGAGCGAGCGAGAGGGAGGGAGAGAAAGCGTCGGATACTTAAACATACCGCGAGCTTCGTCCGCAATGTTGCGGCTGCCTCTTGACGAAGCTCATGGTCCACCCAGAAGCGCATCCACTGCACAAAGCGTGGCAGTAGATGCGGATGATACCGGATGCACAAAACTCTCCAGTCGTGTGCGACTGTGGTCATCTACAACAGGCCATACATCGTATAACGACGCGGTGGCCCGATCCACAGACACGAGGGAGACATCACAGCGATACACTCCGCTACTGCTCCTGACGTGGTTGTCTGAGCTTGAGCACCTCAATGTGACATTGTAGCTGTGGCTCTGCATCTACATCGGCCATTCGAAAGAAGAAGGGGCCATATAGCCACATCTTAACACTGTAGTTTTCGGGCGGGTGGTGGAGTGTCCGGACCCCCCACGGCACCCACCGTGGCCGCGTCCCTGGACTCGAACCTTCACGCAGGACGCTCGCCCGCCTGCCGCACGCCGCCTGCCCCGCCGCACAAACCGGCCGTGACTTCACGCGCCTCCACGTGACTTCACGGCGGAGTCGGGTGAAGCAATTTCACGAAATGCCGTCTCGTTAATGGCTGTGCTGACCCCATGGCCCACGATTGTGGTCCACGGCACACGCGCGGAGAACGGAGCTTGGGACGCGAAATCGCGACGTTTTTTGTCGTATTTTTAATGAAATCCTCGTAACACTTCACGAAGGCGTATTCAATGTGCTTCGAGTCGGCGGATTTAATTTAGTTAAAATTTTTGTTTAACACGCATACTATATAAACACACACACGTGTCGACGTTTGGTAACGCGACTCTCATTATCCCCTGTGTCCCCTCTATCCCTGTGGCCTCTCTGTTGATGCACGATCATGAAGAAGGGCCATCGCCTGAAACGCCGCCTATCACGTGATTGTTTTCCTTGTAAGGCCACGATAACAACTGAACCTATGGCGGGACCTCGGGGCCCCATAAACACTTGGCTCTCGCATAAACATTATATTATAATGTCAACTAAAACCTGGCTCTTTTTCACCAATGGGTTTGAAGGATGGTGGCAAGTGTTGTCTTGTTAAGCTATGCCTTTTAAACTGAAAGCTACTTACCTGCAGTACCTCTATTTAAATGCACTATAGAAAACATAATTTACACCCCTCTGTTAATCATTGTGTTTCTCAGTGTGGATTTGTGAACACATTTTGTAAACAGTACATAAAATAGTACGCGTTTTCAATGCGCTGTTCATATTGTAAGAAGCGTTTATACCAATGTTACTCTACAGAGTGGTGGGTCGCCACTCCTCTTATCAGCATTGATACGAGCGGTATGAGGGGACTATGGCTTAACCGCAAAAAAACCTATCTGCACAGATGCATACGGACAAGAGAAGTATTATCAAACAGGATGAATTAACGGTGCGACGCATCTCATCTGTTAAATATCTGCAGGTAATAGGATTGTCATCGATTGATCCTCACTGCAGACATTAGTAGGTCACAAATAATAATGAAGATAAGAGAGCAGTTTCACTGTATTGTGCATACCGTTGTGACAAATAAAGGATCTAAGTCGTGTAGGCAGTTTGAGCAGCTTTGGATAAGACTCATGATCCTGCCCATACCCGAGCATGGAGTGCAGCGTTCGCTTGTTCAGCTCTTCTGCGCATTCGTCCTCGCCGCTGCTGCTGCGCTTGGACACGACACGAGAACAGAACGATCCGCGCCAGGCGGGTCGCGGCGTTTACGTGCGCGGTGGGACGGAGTCGCCAAAAATAAATAAGTCAATTACGATTTTTACTTCCGTTCATTCGGGACCCCGGAGTCTGGCCATAAGGTTCAAATATCCGCCGTTTCGCCTGCACAGACTGTAGCAGCAAGGGCTGTTAGCGAGGGGGTGGGGTGGACAGCACCACACCCGACCGCATTTGTCTCCCCAGTGGCGATGTTTACACACCGCACAGGCACTCAATTAAGGCTAAATCGACCTCGGGGAGGCCCATGACCGGTTCAGAAAATCGCCACTGGTGCTGGCCGTGAGCGGGAATCGAACTCGGGATGCCGGGTTGGCAGCCCACGCGCAGTGCGCTCACCGCTGTGCTACTGCTCGCCACTTTTGAAGGCCACCGACACTCACACACGGTGTTGCTTACGAACACGTCGAGAAGGTCTTTTGTAGGTTAACGTGGATGACCGCTGAAATGGCTCGGCTATTGCCGACGATTATCATTGGCGTCTCGACCTAAAAGCCTCTCTTTGGAATGTACACGCGTGTAAAGAATCAAATAAATCGATGCGAGATTTTTTTTATTGAGAGCTGTGCCTCTCGAATAAATAAGCAATCAATTGAACTCGCTTCAACTTTTGGAGAGAGAGAAAACACACACGCTACATTAAATCTCACTTGAAAAGATGACAAGATATTTTTTGTCAACAGTAATAATTGATGGATCTTGCGCTGAATTATTAATATCTGTTCACGAGTATTGAGTGCCCTGTTAATTAAATATTACATGCTCGGCAGGGAGAGGCATGTTTAATATTGCAAAGACTGCATGTCCTATATTAATAATCACTGTGCGAGCGTAAAATGTCTATCATTGTCTCCTGCCACGCAACGGGGCAATGATACATGGAGGAAGTCAAGCAGAATTGATATTAAATTAAGAATTAATGACATCGTCTAGGATTCATTCACTTGTATCAATTAATCTACGGCAATTCCTGCTACCATTAATTCCGTTATTGACACGGTATATTGGGGAGGTATATTTATGGTAGCTGATAATGTCATTAATTTAGCCTTGGTCATTTACTGTGACTATGAGACCATTCTCAGCAACAATGAACCCTGTAGCTCCCAAGCATGCAGATATGACGCTTGACATTACATTGAGAAACGGAAAGAGAAGCGCGCGCGGATTAGAGCACGCACACGGGTTCATAGCATATCGCATATTGGTCGCGAAAGCCTGCGTGTTAAACTCCAAACTACGTATTGAGAAAAGGTAAGTTGACTTCGGCAAGACGCGTTGATCGAAGCTATGATGAACGATGGTCATGATTGATTACGCAGCGGCAGCTGAGGAATGGAATCCGTATCGAGAGCACCTCCGCGAATATGGCGGAGCGAGTAAACATCTCTAGCGCATGTACTGGGAGGATTACTACAATTACCGTGACGCTCATAACAACGAGCAGAGCGCCGCGCGGATTTAAACGCGGCAAATTGGCAGAGTGGGGGAGCACAGTTGGTGCATCTGCCGGTCGTCTCAGTCAGTCAACCCGTGGCACCTGCTGCGTCTGTCCCGTGACCTCCTGCCCGCGGACCTTCGGAACTTCACGTGGCCTCCAAGTGCACATAACCTGGCAAAGCGCCGTAGTGACGTCACCACCATACTCTTTGGTTCTTTCGGTAAAGTCACGTAGGATTAAAATAAATTTATTTATATATATTTTAAATAAAAATTTATACCTACGCGACTTTACCGAAAGAACCAAAGAGTATGGATTCCTGTAGCCACGAAAGCTTCAAATCAAGATTGACGTCACCGCCACTTAGTGGCAGTTTCTATTATTTTAATAATGCTTCTATTATTTTAATAATGATTATTTTTTTATTACATCGCAGGATCGTGAGATATTGTGACGGCTTGTGGAGGCGTTCGTTGCAGCAGTGGATGGACCATGGTTGCTGATACTTTTGATGATGATACGAATGTTGATGATGTCCCTTGGCTGTCGAGTCGAGCCCCGCTCGTCAGATTTCTCCCTCGTGTAGGAGTCGCTGAGATTTTAAGCGGTTCCTTTGCAGCACCCCGACAACTCCCACGGAATTGTGGTGTCTGTGCTGCCTTCCAATAAATCATGCTAATAAGGGGCACGGTAATCTCAATGCTGCCACTGCTGTTCAACCAACAGCAGCGGCTCCTCCTGCCACCATCGGCACGCATTGGCACGGAAATTTCACCGCTTAGGAAGTCCCAAGTCATTGACGTTCATTTTGATGTTGTGGCTTCAAATTGGTTTGTGCCAACTGATCGATACAATAAACATTGCAGCATCACCCGCCCTCACACCCCCCCCCCCTTCATTTTTCAAATAGTTCAGCTTACATCTTGGAACAAACCTTTAAATTCGATTTGAAGCTTTCGTGACTGCAGGAATCCATACTCTTTTGTTCTTTCGGTAAAGTCACGTAAGTAGAAAATAAAATAAATCACGACGTTTCGATTTTAACACAAGCAATCATCATCAAGTGGGAAACCACAGCAAGATTATTTTTTTGCTGAAGTGGGAGAGAAATGCCGTGGTAAGAGGTTATATAAGTAAGAAAGGGGGGAGGGGCAAGGGGGAGAGAGGGGGGGGTAGGGGGAGCGCTGCGTGGACACGAGGAGAGGAACGTGAAGCGGGGGGGGGGGGGGGTTAACTTGAAAAAATAGACTAGTAGTAGTACCCGGCAGATATAATAGACAACAATTTGTATCCATGGATACCATGGAAGCTGGATACAAATTGCTGGATACAAAGTGTATCCATGGATACCACTGGAAGGATGTTATTAACCAGGTAAAGCCCTAACTGCTGTATGGTTGTTGTCTATCATATCTGCCGGGTACTACTACTCGTCTATTTTTCCAAGATAACTTCCCCCCCCCCACCCCGCATCCCCAGCTCTCTCGGCCTCCCACTTCCAGCCCCCCCCCCGCCTCACGTCACTCTCCTAGCGTCCACGCAGCGCTCCCCCTCCCCCCTTACCCCTCCCCCTTTCTTACCTATATAACCTCTTACCACGGCATTTCTCTCCCATTTCAGCAAAACAAATTATTGCTGTGGTGTTCCCATCTGATGATTGCTTGTGTTGCAATCGAAACGTCGTGATTTATTGTATTTTATACATACGTGACTTTACCGAAAGAATCAAAGAGTATCAATCTTAAATTAGCATGCAAGTTATCAGATCATCCACCCGTTTGTGGGTTTTATGTCACCTCCAGGCGAAGCGACTCCAAAAGCAGCTCGTGCCTCAAAAAGGCACGACAGCTGCTTTCCCATAACAACAGAAACACACCCCCACAGATGTGGGTTTCGCAGCCTTCATTCACATCACCGCAGCGTGTCAGCACCAGACATCGACAGCGCAGAAGCCCTGGGCACTTCTCAACGAGCTCGCTTTGTCCAATTTGTGTGATGAAAAGAGATCAATAATAGAACTAATAAACGGGGCTTTGTTTTAGGGTTTTGGTGACGTGGCTTGATTGCGCGTTCACTGCTTGGTTCTCTGTGTGTGCGCGCACATTTTGGCGCACATCGGACGTAAATGGGGCCTTGGCGGTGGCGCTTCTTGCAGACGTTCACGGGTGGAATGTACCGGCCACCCTGGTCATCACTGCGGGAGTATTTTACCGTAATGACAGTCTGCACCATCGGCCACCCTGGTCATCACTGCGGGAGTATTTTACCGTAATGACAGTCTGCACTATCGGCCACCCTGGTCAACACTGCCGGAGTATTTTACCGTAATGACAGGCTGCACCACCGGCCACCCTGGTCAACACTGCGGGAGTATTTTACCGTAATGACAGTCTGCACCATCGGCCACCCTGGTCAACACTGCGGGAGTATTTTACTATTTTACCGTAATGACACTCGGCGCCGTCCGCTTCATGATGGACGTTAAAGATCCCCATAACGCCAATTGCAATGACGAACAAATTCACATTCATATTGTCTGTTTGAGCAAGTTCGTTACAATAACAAAGAATACATGCAAACTTGTCACACAATTGCGTGTATGTTGGTAGATGTAGAACGTGATGCATGGACGCTTGCGGATTTTTCCTGTCGAAGACGACCCATCATTACACTTGTCACTTTTTCATGCCGGAATGAAGTCGGATTCAAATGTTGACTCGCACCACGGTGTTCCGGCTTGTTTCCACCTCCGTGTGCACGGCCGTAGCTGCATAGCACTTACATTTACAGTGACAAAGTAACGAATATTATTTTTCCATTAAATCAAAGTTATCATTTTCAATCCATCTAAATGTTAAAGGAATGCAATATTATTCCACATTCAAGGGCCATTGTGGTAGATGAAATAGTTTCCAACTTTTTGATTTTTCCCTCATCTTTATCGAAGGTGCCACCAAGGGAGATCAAATGACTCCCGAAAATGGTCGGGTATCTCAGATTGTCAAGAGATGCTGAGGCCGCAACCACCGAGAGCCTGGGTTCAACTCTGGGTTTCTGCCACTCGCGATGAACATAGGCTCTAACGTTTAGTGAGTTGACGGTGTCAGCCCTGTCACCACTTAAAACCCACTGCAGTGCATTATGGTCGCATTTTTACTTAGTGTCGCTTACATTCCAGCTCGAAGAATTTAAAATAAACTGTTTGACTTCCACACAATGGACATCCCTCTGTGCGCGGGGTGTGCGCGGATGTGCAGCGACCACTGGTATGTGCATTAAAAAGGGTATAGTTTGTTAGGTACGGTGCGAAAGAAGTTCAACTTTCATGTGTACGTAAAAACATCCGCAGGCCATTCTCTACCACTACGGCACTGACCTGCAGGAGTACCAGCTCAACATTTCGCCTCTTAAATTTGTACGCCGATAGCATAATTTGATAACATTTGGAGAGAAGAAAAAAAACGAGAGATAAAATGTGGCTTTCTGGTAATTGCTGCCTGGATGGAAACCATGTTTGTGTCTTTGTGTTTTGAGGGCCTTTGGCAAGGCTTTCAAGGGATGAAGTCACACGAGAGATAACTCGAACTACAAGGGCGATCAGTAACATCAACATCTAGCTCGGCATCATTAATATCCGTAGCTGGAAACTCATCGTGTGCTTTCAAGTTTCAACCCGTAACTCTGGCACAACCGAGTCTTATCATCAGTTTCCCCGAAAAAGCCATCCGCAAACTGTGACGAGAGATGGAGCTCGTTTAATCCAAGTGACGGTTGTAGAGGAGGGGAAGGAATTTGTGGCCAAATCTTGATTTTGTATACGATAAATGATGGTGCCTCTGCACTGGGCATAACTCGAGGCGGCTCTGTCCACAATGCTGATCGTGCTGATAAGAACTCGAATTAAGTTTTGAAATCCACAAGGGTACAACAGTGTTTGGTGACGTGCATTGGATGAGCGCCAGTGGAGCGATCCAACATTATTAATTCATTTTGTGCGGTGGAATTACAGAGGACAAACAAGAGGCAGCGGGGCGACCGATGAAATGTGGAGTGATGCAGTGGAAGAGGCACTAGGGTGGCGGAAACATCGGCAACAGATGTCGCATGATCCTCATCAGTGGGGGACTGTCGCCGGACGTTAGTGGTCCCAGGGGCCTCTGTAAAGGGGGCTGTGGTTCCCTGGTTTCAAGGATGTGGCGGTGAAAGACATGGACACACGTTTTGTAGCTTGACCCTCTACTTATTCATTACAGGTGGTAGATCAGTGGGATTTAATTATCTAAGTATATTCAAAAGTGGTCGGATATCTGTTGTGCCAAAGTGCATATGGATGGTGCCATCACCTTCTATGGCAATGGTTGGTGGATCACGCAGTGCATTTGTGAAACTACCCAGCCCACTGAGTTACAAAGAGTATGTGTCTAAATCACTTGAATGTGCTCAATTTCGTCAGACCTTGGAAGCTAAGCAGATTTGAGCCTGGCGTTGTGCGAGCCTGCCTATGGGTGTCTGTGACTCTGTTGGTCTCTATGTGGGGTGTTGTGGGCGACTGTGTGTCCATGGGTTTCTCTGTGAGACTATAGCTCTCTGTGTTAGACTATGGATCTATGTTTGTCTGCAGAGGTGGGACAAAGTCATTGTTATGCAAGTCCAAGTCGAGTCTGAAGTCATCAAATTCATGACTCGAGTCTGACTCGAGTCCAAGTCACATGACTCGAGTCCACACCTCTGTTTGTCTGTAAGATTTCTGTGTGTTGTAAGCCTGGGTTGCGAAGTGGCCAGGAGATGGTTTCAAGCAAATGAACGTGCAAACTAGTTCAGACATAAATAACCGTGACTCCTGCAAGAAAATCAAACTACTCTTTAATGTCATTTGCCAAACATCCTAATGCAAGAACATCCTAAGAAAGCAGTATTGAGACTCAAGTGAGTCTTTGCTGGATTAAGTACAGGGCAATGCAGTGTTATTAATTGCATATTTCCCAAGTGGTGAAAAGTGGAATGAACATTTTACAAGCAGGCAACGAGATTTAATCTCACTTAGCAATGTATTAAATATGCCATATAGTGGTGCATCATACATTAGCATTAAAGATGACAAACTGTGTACATTGGAGCATGCTCCATTAGCTACGCCACGGATTTAAAGTTAATGAAAATTGTTCACGTGACCCTCAGAAGCCCAGGGCGGCCATTAGGACTGCAAATTGCAAAATAAGCCGCCAAAGTGTCTGGGCTCTGCTAATTACTCGTAATTATAATTAAGGGGCCGAATTGTTGTAAGAGTAATTGAGTAGGCCTCGTCACCGTGGCAACGGCGGCAGCTAAGATCTTCTGGAAGAATCGCAGTTGTTTTGTAGGATGTTTTCTGTTCTTCTACGGCCGCCTGAAGATTGGAAGACGTTATTAGCATTGGGACGATCAGAATATTTATTCATACGGCAAGAGGAATCCGATGAGCTGTGAAGCTCTTTGTTACAGATGTCCAGTAGGGGGCGGCGTCTAGATTATTTTGCTGTACTCTTTGGTTCTTTCGGTAAAGTCACGTAGATGTTAAATAAAATTAATCACGACGTTTCGGGCGCAACACA
Source organism: Lethenteron reissneri (assembly GCF_015708825.2). NCBI lineage: Eukaryota > Metazoa > Chordata > Hyperoartia > Petromyzontiformes > Petromyzontidae > Lethenteron > Lethenteron reissneri. The sequence goes on along the minus strand of NC_083815.1, from coordinate 1,489,684 downwards.
AGCGTCCGTTATCAGGTGGGAAAGCATGGTCTGCTACTGAGGCAGACTGTTTTAAAAGGTTTGAAATGGGTGTAGTCCAAGGGTCATAAAGAAGTGGCCGGGGCTAGTGATGTTAATGTGAGAAGTTAGCATGTAACTGTAAGATAGGAGGAGAGCGGCCTCCTGGACGAGGGAACGGAAGTGGCTATGTTAATGTGAGAGATTAGCATGTCAGCTGTTATTTCATGCTAATCTCTCACATTAATATAGCCACTTCTGTGCCCTCGTCCAGAAGGCCGCTCTCCTCCTATCTCACAGTACACATGCTAACTTCTCACATTAACATCACTAGCCCCGGCCACTTCTTTATGACCCTTGGACTACACCCATTTCAAACCTTTTAAAACAGTCTGCCTCAGCAGCAGGCCATGCTTTCCCACCTGACTTTACCGAAAGAACCAAAGAGTATGGATTCCTGCAGTCACGAAAGCTTAAAATCATTATTTTGCTGCTTTGGATTTCCACACTATAAGCCACTTCGTTGAGCTATCATTTGTGGATAGGTCGCTTCTGAATAAGAAACTAATGGCTCAGTGGACCCTACCTGGTTAGATAAAAACATAGTTTAGTTTTATTTGTAGATATTTTTTTAGTTATTTATTTCCTATACGTTTCACTCCTATCGTGTTTTGTGATTGTTTGTTATTATAACGTTATGACCTGTCCCCTTCCAAACATCTGTGAAACAGAGCTTTACAGCTCATCGGATTCTCCTGCAGTCTAACACATTCCTGCGGAGGGAGCTGGTAGGAACGTTGGGCTGTTCGGTCAATGGTCAGGGTCAACGGCGGCGTGGTGTATTCCGCAAATATGCCCGTCTGTGAGGGCGGGCACAAGCCGGCGTGAGTAGGTTAAACGTTGAGTTTTATAAGGGCACCACGGGGTGACCAGCCCCTCCCCTCCCCACCCAGCCCCACCCCTCCCACCCCCCACCCAGCCCCTCCCCACCCCCCCACCCAGCCCCTCCCCACCCTCTCCTCCCCACCCAGCCCCTCCCCACCCTCTCCTCCCAGCCCCACCCTCTCCACCCAGTCCCTCCCCACCCTCCTCTCCCCACCCAGCCCCTCCCCACCCTCTCCTCCCCATCCAGCCCCTCCCCACCCTCCCCACCCTCTCCTCCCAGCCCCACCCTCTCCACCCAGTCCCTCCCCACCCTCCCCTCCTCACCCAGCCCCTCCCCACCTCCCCTCCCAGCCCCACCCTACCCACCCAGTCCCTCCCCACCCTCCCCACCAGCCCCTCCCCACCCAGCCCCTCCCTGCACGACGGACGGACGGACACAATAATCCCCTGTGGGCTGGTGTAACCAGGAGGTTCCTACCAGTATAAAGATTGTGAATCTGTTGTGATTCACCTGGGCAGTTCGGGGTCACTCCGGTAGAGACTGCCGCTTCTGGAAGACGCAACATTGACTACCGGTAGAGGCACAACATATAAGAAGCGTCTTCTGGCTTGGTATAATCATCCGGAAGGTAACAGCCATCATTCGGACGATAGCCAAATTGTTGGTTCTTTCGGTAAAGTCACGTAGAAGGGAAATAATAAAATAATAAAAATAAAACATAACAAAATAAAATTCTGACGACTTTTCGGCCCCGACGTTTCGACAAGCAGCTGCTTGAGAATTTTATTTTATTTTGTTTTATTTTATTTATTTTATTTATTTTATTATTTCCCTTCGAGATAGCATCCAGAAGGTAACTTCCATCTTCCGGAAGGCAACATCCATCTTCCAGAAGGCAACTTCCATCTTCCGGAAGGCAACATCCATCTTCCAGAAGGTAACTTCCATCTTCCGGAAGGCAACATCCATCTTCCGGAAGCGGAATTCATCTTCCAGAATTGCGCCATAAAAACGGAGGCGCAGCAGCAGCATCATCAGCTGTAACGAGAGTGTTGTGCTGGTGGTGCTGCTGGTGTTTGTTGTTGTAGTCGTCGCTTGAAGGCTGCCGTTGGGTTGCCGTTAGCAGCCTCTTTGGTTCCATTAACGCCGCTGTTCATTCAATTTCGGCACCCAACGGGTAACGCAGAGGGAGGGCAGGCGCCAGCCATGATTAGCAGCACGGTAAGGCGTCGATTTGAGGGCCCTTTTCGGTGGTGTCCGCATCGCCATCGCTGCGGCGTCTCGGCACCAACTTCACTTGACCTTGCCTCGCACCGTCCTCGGTTTTTTTTCCTAAGAAACCTTTCACATTCTTAGTATTTTACTTTTAACGAGACGCACGAATCGCCCGCCCCCGTGTGCATTTTAAAGCGAGTACGCACGCGGCTTGTGGCGTAAATGTGTTTTTATTTTATTGATTTTAGTTTTATCCCGGGGCGGGTTTTCGCGTGTGCTCTGTGGGGGTGGCAGGGCCGGTCAGGCCCGACCACGTAGGGCCCTCTTGAGAAGGTGTGGTTGGTGGTGGTGGTAGTGGTGGTGGTAGTAGTGGTGGTTCTTGTTGTACAGTTGCTTTTGTTTTCTGTGTTTTATTTATAGCAAACGGTCAATGCGCGTCGTCTCTCTCGTGCCTTCTGTGTTTCCACTTGGTGTTTAATGACGGCGCGCCCACGCCCAGCGCTCTGGTACACGCATTTTCCTCTCGGAATGGTTTGGGGGGCCAGGGGGGCAATGAGGCGTTGCCTGAGCCGACGGGGTGCGTGATGGTGATGGGAGATGATGGTGATGGGAGATGATGGTGAGGAGATGCTTGTATCGATGGTGGTTCTGGTGGGAAATGATAATAATAATAATGCCTTGTACGGTAACAACTTACTGCGGCGTTGAATTTAAATTGTTGGTGTCATTGAGGAGAATTAATGTCCGCATTTTTGAGCAGACTCGCCTTCAGGACATTAATATCGTCATGCTTTATAGAGGCAGAGCTTAACCATTACGAAGGCAGACGATGTACACATTCGACTACTGCATTCGGAGTGGATTCTGTAAATATGCAGATATATAAACAAATAAATACTCGGTGGGTATTGATTCCCCTCGTAAATTGAATGGCACGTTGTTTAGTAAGAGAGCAGTTGCACAACAGACGTATTCGTCGAGGACAGTGCCTTAGAAGAAATGTGTTTTTCAACTCACAAACTCCTGCATCTATCCTCAAAAGGAAGGTCTGCACGTCTTGCTACGGTATTTTTAGAGTTGCCCGCAGGCGTGAGTGCGGACAGATGATATTTAGCTTGTACAGTGTCATGGGGAGCCATCTCAGAATCAGAATATGTATTTGTCTTTGGAGGAATGCGATGAGCGATAAAGCTCCTTTTTCACAAATCCAGTCGGGGCAGGTCAGAACGTTCCAACAACAAAGGTAAACAAATCGCTTCAAATTCTACCAATTAAACTTTTTTTGTCTTACCAGGTAAAGCCAGGAGCAACCTGACCAAGAATGGTAGCTCAGCGAATGTGGCTTATCACGTGAATTTTATAGCGGCACAATTATCTAAACACTGCAAGAGGAGTAGGCTGAGCTAATTACAGATGCGTATGTTTATAACTGGAACGATGAGTCGATGGATTGGAAGCCTCCCGAAGGCAGGAAACCCCCCCCCCCCCCACAGGGCACGCCCACTATGCAGTGCGGGTTCATCAAGCCCCGCCCATCACCTCCCGTCCAGCAACACACGTGGGAACGTTGTTGTGATGACCCGCCCCCCCCCCCAGTTATTTCCATGTTATTATTCGAGTAAGCAATACAGCGGAGAATAATCTTCCACTTAAATAATCGGATCGCCCATCACTCACTTGTACGTGTGTTGAACTTCTTTCGCATGGTGCGTAGCCAACCGTTCTAATCGGAGTTGTGTTTAGCCGCTGTTCCATGAGTTTGCTAAATACATGGAGGTAGTTGTGGAGGTGGCAGCCCTTTTTTCTCTCTTGAGGTGTGACTGTCACACGATGAATGAAAGGAGCTCGCTGCAGGCGTTTTGGATATGGAACGATGTTTGTGGCTTGTTTGAGTTCCCACCCAAAGTGGCCTTTCAGGCCCCTTGGCAAATCTCGTAACAGGAAGATGCTCAATTTAAAAGGAATTCGTCCTCCCACCCCGCCCTTTGGCGTGTGCTCTCCTTGTGGTCTGGGCGTGGACTTGAATTTGATTTCGTCGATGTCTGTTGGGACCAGTGTGTTTGCAGATTTTCCGCCGACGGGCGCTTCCTGCTGTTACACTCTTACTCGGCTGACTCTGCAACAGAAACTTCTCGTATCCACTACACTCCAGCGGATATTGTTGTTAGTTCAGGATGCCAACCAGCGGGTACAGGAATACCTCGCACTTTCGTCTGGTTGGGGACCAGGGCATGGACGAATGTCAAAGCAGAGCCTTTATTTAGCTTGAAAATTTATTTTGGTGCATTTTGTGTTGTGTGTCAAACTGCTGACTTATTACATAAATAAGCCATGTTTTCTAAATCTGTAGATGATAACCATCACAATGACTCGTGTGTATTGTGAGTGATTTTAGAACTATTGACAATGACGTCTAAATTGTGGAATCGCCGACTGATAATGATCTTAGTTGCACACCTTTAAAAAATCAGCCTTGTGTGTCGTTGAGGCATCTCTTCATCTCCACACACATCCTGAAGACTTTCAACAGCCTCAGGGTTTGCTGATTGGTGGTATACACACCAGGGGTGAAGTTTATAATGACGAGCGTTCTACCATTGTGCCACAAGAGTAAAGATTTCGGTTGGTGCTTATTGCTTGGAATGACATGGATTCCTTGGATTATTTAACCTGACTGATTCTCACGACCTTTTCATCAAACCGTATGAGAGGTTATCTGTGTGGTGTTGATTTTTATATTTGGTCTGTTTGAGCTGCCTTTAGTTTGCTTTTGCTTTATAAAATGTTTGAACTCCTTCTGAACCCCAAAGCTATGAGAAAAGTTGAGTTACCCTTGCCTACCAGAGGCTGGCTTTGGGTGATTGATTTATTTTAGCTCTTCGCATTTCAAACAAATTTGGGTGATTGTAACCATAAATTCCCTGGAAGCACGTGTTGTGACGTGCACCTCAGTGCGGCTGAGCCACGTATGCGGGGTGGTGGTATGCACCTGCATTTAACGTCCCCTCCTGCTTCCCACAAACCGCCACCCACAGACGACGAGCGTGGTGGTGGCCCTCGGGGTGATCGCTCTGACGACCGCGGGCGTGGTGGCTTACACACTCTGGAACGCTCGCAAGCGCAAGTCGCCTGTACTCCTCAAAGACCCGGCCATCAAGTACCCGCTGCGTCTCGTTGACAAGGAGGTGAAGCGTGCACACGGATGTTACCGTGCTCGTGGCTGGCGGGGAGCTAACTAACGGACGTAAACTGGCTGCACGCTTGTCTTGGGCACTTGGTAGCCTCGAGGGAGGCATGGTGTGTGGCACTTTTGCTCTTAAAATTGATGGAAATTTGGTGGTCACAAAAACAGTAATTGGTACTGTGACTAAAGCATGCCAATGGTTACTTCGCTTATCTGCTTTGATTTCTAATTTGGTTGTACCTGCAGAATAGTGAAAGGTGATTTGGGCACTTCATTGGTTATTCATTCAGGGTGCGCTGGATACATTGCCAGGGCAGCTTGTTCCGAATTCCTGATATAATGAGATTAGTCTTTAAGGCGGTTTGGGTTGTAGATGTCTAGCCTGGGACAGTCCGAATACAGCGATTATGGAAACTAACCACCGCCCTCGCCCTCAAGCGAAATTAATCTGCCGAGCACTGGAGCCAGTGTCTAATAGAGGTGCAGGACGGCTGGCCTAAAAATATTCTCCCGTTCCCAAGAAGTGTCCGTCAACCAACAGCGCTGGAGTGCAGATATTCGCGTGCATTTTCTGTAAATGTCAAATGTTCCATCCCCCCCCCCATCCACCGCAGATCATCAGCCATGACACACGACGTTTCCGCTTCGCTCTGCCAACTCCACGGCACATTCTGGGCCTGCCCGTGGGTACGCACGCAGACTCGTGGTTTCACCGCCACCACCACCAAGAAGTCTCTCACTCTCTCTGTCAATCAAGATTTACAGTTTCTTTAAACTTGCTAATGCCCTCCAAACTAAGATTGAAAAAGCGTTATTGCATTAGCGCTGTCCGTCACAAATGCATTAAGCGAGGGTGCACCAACATATGTTTATCCGGTGTTGTATAAAGTGGCTTCATGATCAGGGATTTACGTTGTTGAACACTGGCCAAAGCCCTTTAAAGGGTTGCACAACATTTTGGAGACTAAAACCAGTCATTAAGCGACCCGCCTCGGTGTCGGCGCTCTTGGCTGACATGAACGGGCGTCCCCCCCCTCTCCTCGCGAGACCGCATCACGTGCAACGTCATCATGTTGTGCGGCTTGAAACGTAACGTCATCGTTGCTAATTCATTAATTTGGAAGGACACAAACGCGTGTAGGAAAGCGTTACAGTGCCCTTGCGTATGTATTCAGATTTAGAGCCTAGGACGAGGTGTTTGTGTGTGTGCGTTGCGTTTGTTCACTGCCTCCGAACGCTACAACTCGGTAAGCCCTCGCCAAGTTTCTTTACCAGTGGTTGCGGGCGTGTGGATGCTTGCAGGAGGAGGAGTAAGACCACTCTGGCTGGTGTCTCTGCTTGTCTGTTGTACACACAGGTCAGCACATCTACCTGTCGGCCACCATCGACGGGAACCTGGTGGTGCGCCCATACACGCCCGTAACGAGCGACGACAACAAGGGTTACGTTGACCTCGTCGTCAAGGTGAATGTCGCGTTAACCTGTGAGCACTTGCAAGCAATGTCATGGCTCGTGATATATATATTTTTTGGTTTTGGCCACGTAATGATCTGGCCAAACTTTGTTGTAAGACCCTCCGCCACCCGACGTAGCCAGAAAAATGTAACGTCTGTCAACGTGGAAGTTTTATTTGGTTTGAGTATGTTGGGTGGTGGGATGGTCTTGCAACACAAATTGGGCCACATCATTGAGGCTTAACCCAATAATTTATGAATCAATGTTTATTTGTGCTGTGCAGTTAATGAATATTATGATTATTTCTAGAAAGGACAACTTGCATCCTGATCAAAGTGCCTCCACATACATATATATAAAATATATCCTAAAATCCAATAAGCCACGTTTCAAGTGAGGCATGTGACCCAATTCGATTAACAAGATTACAGCCAAAGTGGGGTGTTGAGATTTAATTTATAGGTCCTAACTGTTTGAAAATGAAAAAAATATGACATGACTCGAGGGCAAACACCAATATTGGATTTACGTGAGACATGGAAAGATGCATTGATTGCATTGATTGAAGTTGATTCTTCGGCTTTACAATACATGTGTCCTATTGCGTTGTTAGATCAATAATGTACGATTAAATGTAAATGGTATGTTGAAGTTACATTTAGGCTAAAGGCGCAAAAAACATCTATATGAAGCGATGCGAAAGAAAAGAGAAGTGACACGTATGGAAGGCAAAAAATTATACAAAAAATTGTTGAATTGACGAAACGATGAAATGCTTAGAATCATCTACTGTGTAGATTTGTGTAGATTCTACACAGCCTTCTCAGGTTTTGCACACAGGCTCCAATGTTTTGAGCTTGTAGGCTCCTGCAGGTTTTATTTTTGCGTGCTCCTGTGTCAAAAGTCTGATTTCCTGCTGAAATTAGCATCGAAGCAGTGCTCGTATCCTGTTTACTGCCATGAGCCAGTGGTAGGAAATCCACATTCCTATGGGGGTCTCTTTAAGGATGGCAGTGCGGCCCTTGATATTCGAAAAGAATGGCTCTTCTTGTTATTTTGATTGCTGACCTTTGACCGTGGGAGTCCAGTTCACCGTGGGAGTCCAGTTCACCGTGGGAGTCCAGTTCACCGTGGGAGTCCAGTTCACCGTGGGAGTCCAGTTCACCGTGGGAGTCCAGTTCACCGTGGGAGTCCAGTTCACCGTGGGCAGGGGTCGGCCACCTGTAGCTCTGGAGCCGCATGCGGCTCTTTAAGGACTGCTTCGTGATGTTATTTATTGAGGACCTTCGTGTACAGAATTCGACAAAAGATGTCTGCCCTTGTTGTTTTGGTTGCCGACCCCTGGTCTGGCCATAGGAGGAAAACCACTGACTTCTCCATAAAGTGGCATTCATTTTCTGGACCCCCGAAGGGATGATGGACTATTTCGACTGCCCCCCCCCCCCCCCCAAGTCAGGATTTGAAGTCGCAACCTTCATGATTGGCGAGCCGCTCGCAACCATCCTGGGCACCGCAAAGCGTATATCTCTCAACTGCGGTCGAGCGAAATGCAAACCACTTTAAGAGTCCAGCTTTTGCTCGCTGTATATCCCAATGCATGTGCTTCATTACACAAGCTAGGCATAATTGCACCCATGTTGAAAGAAATAAATAAACGATGTATATCATTACCTTTTAACAAATAAATAAATAACACAAACAGCTAACAAGATGACGCTGTCTTCCAAAGAGAGGGCAAAAGGTTTTCCGGAACACTTTTACTTTTCTCCGTGCAACTCTTTAATTGTAGCACTTTTTTCAGATTATACAGAACATAAAGCTGGGTTTGTTAATGTTGTTTTTGAATTAACGGTAACCAGATGAAAAAAACCCTTTGGCAATTCGCCCACGTAGAAAAGTTTATGGCATTAAACATGCACGTTTTGCCTTTTTATATCTGAGAAACGAAGTGAGCCGTCACAGTGTTGTCATGGTGAGCACACCAGACTTGTAATACAGAGGTCACTGATTTGATGCCATCTCCCAGGGTGTCAGCTGAACTAAGAGGGGAAAGTGTCTTAAATTCAGTTTAACACGTAGGCTTTCGCCACCAATGTTATTCATAATCAACGTTTTTGGGTTTACATCGCGTTATTTATAAATGTGTCGTAACTCCACCACCACCAGCAGCTCTGTCCACCCCGCTGTACTGCACATCTGTGACAAAGAGCTTCATATCTCATCGGATTCTTCCTCCAGTCTAAATAAAGATTGTGATGCTGTACAAGTGGGCACATCGCAGTCGATGAGCAGGTCAAGTCTGTGGTGTGGTGAAGCGTGGCTACGCCACTTTCAAGACGTCTCCTCGGCGTGGAAGAGTAGACCAATGCACCTCTTCGTGGAAGCTCTTTTGCCAGCAGTGGCGTGACCAAGGAAAGCAATTTCAGAGTTGCACCTTTACCCTTTAACTGAAGCACGAGGCCGACATGCGCTTGGCCCACCGTGCCGTCTGTACGTTAGCACAATGTGCCAAAACGGCATGTTCACTCAATCTGTGCTGGAAACGGTAAGCGGCCCCTGACCGTAGCAACTGCAAATCGCTTCTGAAAACGGCTTGCCGGTATTACCGGGTGTCGTTAACAACCCGTCGTTAAACCTACGAAACGCGCGTGGCTTGTTGTACTGTAGGTGTACCTGAAGGGTGTTCACCCCAAGTTCCCCGAGGGAGGCAAGATGTCCCAGTACTTGGACAGCCTGCCGCTGGGTGACGCCATCGAGTTCCGCGGGCCGAGCGGTCTGCTGGTTTATAACGGCAATCGGTAAGGGCCCCGCCGCCCGTCTCGCTCACCATCTGCACGTGTCTATCGCCAGGCTCCACGTAAAGCAGCGCTCTGCTTTGCACCGTTGCCACACAAACAAATAACGAATGTACTTGCGTGTGTTGGTTATTGTTACGCGTGTCCACGTATGTACATTGCCAAAAATGGAAGCGCAGAGGTTAACGTGCTGAGGTTCTGTATTTTATTCAGATGGGTTCTCAACTGGGACTGCTTTGATGGCCTTGGCCCAGTCACCAATGATGTCGAGATCCCACCCATAGGCTTACAAAGAGACCCATAAACTCGCATGAAGAACCGTTGTCTCATGTAGATTATGTTGTAATTAAGTGTAGCAAGTTGATGGTCAGAGCCCATTCTCCAATAACTGCACACAAAAAAACATCCCGTTACATTTGCTTCTCCAATTAATATGGTCAAATCACAGCTGTGTGCATATAAAATTCTTAGACGTTGACTGTCGCAAGTTGGATGGCAAAGTGCTGCCCCCTACTGTGTACACCAGAACTTACTTAAAAGGATCTTAAAATAAGTTCTGCGATATCCGCTTCCGCGTGCCGTTCTTGAACACGAAGGGTTGCACTGCCCAGTGAGAGATCTGTTTCTTTTGATGTGTTGTATTTTAAAATGTGACTCTCCACGCTCTATGAATTGTTGTCATGATTATAGTTATTTAAAAACGAACACGATATACGCTCATGCCACTGGAGCTATGCGCTTTAAAATCTAAAATAGAAAACTCGTTTCTTTCTAACTGCTTTGTGTGTTTAGTTTGTTGTCCTTCCCCCCGCACCTCTAATTAGCAATGCTGGCTATGTACGTTGTGAAAGAAGTTATAGATACATAAACGCCAGCATGTTCCGTCTCACTCCCACACATGATAAAACATTGCGCACATTTACTTTGAGCCGTTGTGTAAATTAGTTGAGACCACGGCAATAACGAGCGTCGCACATGGCGCCAGGGTAGTTCTAACCGCACTTCACTGGCACAAGCCACAAGATAGCGGATGCTCTATCCTGCTTGATGGGCAGCATCAGATGGCTAAAAATAACTTTGCACAGACGTGTCACGTTTCACAAAGATGTCAGTAACGCGCCACTAAAGGCCCTTTGGGGTCATCCCATATCCATGTATTTATTTTTAATCGGAACATCATTATATTTTAATGCGCGTGTCTCATTACATAGTAATTTAATGTCAATAATATGTTGTCATTTATGAATTTGATTTCATGCCTTTTTATTTGAGTTTCTTTTTCAAGAAAAATCTGTTTAAGAATATATATTTTTAAAATATATCGCCTTTGAACTCCATCTCCATTGCCTTATATCGTTATATCTTTTTTTAATATTTTCGTTGGTCTCTTGGTCTCCTGTCAAGGTGAATTTGCCATCCGTCCGGACAAGAAGTCGGAGCCTAAAATTAAAAAGGTTACCAAGGTTGGGATGATTGCCGGTGGCACAGGTCAGTCGAGCTGCTGTCTGTCACATCGCGTCTAAATGCCATGTTTGCATAATGAATGTTTGCCTTCGGAAGAAGAAGAAAAAAACCTATTATAAATAATTACACAAACTTGATGCAGAACTTAATTTATTGCAGGTTATTTTAATGTTTTCCTTTTACGTGTTGCTAAGGGGATGCTGCTGCCACGGACTTGCCATGCGGCATGGCCTCTGTACATCCAGCAGCAGTATAATGGGTTACACCAGTCGATCAGCGGGTTGCATGTGGTGAGGTACAGTGTGGGTACTTCCATAGTTTTTTAAGATGGAAGAGGAGGCCAAATACCATTATAGAGGGCCGCCGCTCTAGAGTTCTCTCTACTAATTCAAAGGGTGGGGCGGGGGTCCCCTTCAGTGCATGAGAAAGAAATGGCAGGGCTGCTCCTTGGCCTTTTGCCTTGCGTATTTTCCGAGAGAGGCAGTTGCTACAACACGGGTTCATTTGAATTCGCTTGAGGCTTTGGCGATGTCGTCCGTTGTTTTTTTTTACATTGAGCAGGGATCACCCCGATGCTGCAGCTTGTTCGACAGGTGATGAAGTCTTCTGACGACCACACCACTTGCTCGCTGATCTTCGCTAACCAGGTACAGGCAGACGGGGGAATGTTTTAGCTTTTATTATAATCTAGTTTTGTATTGGTTCCCAGTTGGTATGTCAATTATTCACCCCCCTCCCATCGTAAGTCAATGTATTGTTGAAATGTGGGGTTGTGATTCGTAAAAAAAATTCCTTGTTTAGTGCCTCTTGTGGCTGTAGGGGCCCCATAAAGTAATTGCAGCATACAAATACAAATTAATTGTCCCTAGCATGCTTGATTTCATGCATGTACGTTGAGCATAATAATTTTTTTCAATTGGAAATCGATGCCTCGTTTCTGCCTTTGTTGGCAGTCATCGTGACAATGCGTTGATGAACATTGGCCAGAGATTCTGTACCATATAATCCTGACACTTTTTAAGAAATCGTTAAACCTCACGAACATTTCACATTTTAATTGTACTGTGAAAACATGATTATACATCTTAAGCTGTGAATATTTTTTCTGCGGTTTATGGCTGTTGTTTTGCCAGCTCGTACTCGGGACTGATATATATATCCGCTCATGTTTTTGCAGTTATTAAAACAAATCAGCAATCATGGTGAATGTGAAAAATAAATTGGGCAACACACAAAAAAGGCACCCATACAAACGAAACAATAAAAAATCTACGTGGAAGAGGGCGACATTTCAAGCTTGTCAGCAGCCGCGCTGCTGTTTTTTGGAAACGTCTTGCGTGTCGTGCCGCGGGAGTACATCTTCTCACGGCCGTGACCGCTGGCAACTTGTGACAAGTGTGACAAACTGGCTGGAAAGTGACATTTAGCACCAAAAAAACAAAACCAAAACCACATGTAGTGTTTGAGCTTCCTCGCCTCCTGAAGGGGGGAAAGCTGTGCTCGTGGCAGCAGTCCAACCCGCTCGCGCTGTGACCAACGAGCGTGCTCCGTCTCGCTCCTGACGACGCTCGCTCTCGCCGCGAGCAAGTGACACATAAATGATGAACATCTTGGGCTGTATTTTTAAAATGTGTTTTTTATTGTGCCATTTTTTTCTTTTATAAAACTGCACGAGCAAACAACACGCAGTTGTTTTGACCGATATGCCGGCGTTGTATATATTTTTTGGGATCGTCTTTTACCTACTTGCCCCTTAACGCCCGTCCGGCCACCCGCTTGCCATGCCTGCCCATCCACCCCACCTGACACTCTACCTCTTTTAAACTAAACTTTATTTTTCGAGGTAAGGCCCACTGAGCTATGTAGCTCTTTTTCAGAAGCAACCTGGCTACAAATGATAGCTCAACGAATTGGCTTATAGTGTGGAAATCTATAGCAGCCAAATACTCTTAAACTCATGTTTCTAAATGTGATGGGAAAAAACAGCGCCCAGAAATAATCCACGCGTCCACGGGGAGAACATGCAAACTCCAAATATACAACGGGCGTCAGGGTCAGGATCGACCCCACAACCTCTTGTATACCGGGCGAGGGAATTAACATCTCGCCATCTCTCTTCTCAGACGGAGAAGGACATCCTGCTTCGTGATGAGCTGGAGGAGATCCAGGCACGTCACCCCAACAAGTTCAATCTGTGGTTCACGCTCGACACCGCCACGGAAGGTACGTCGGGGTGTGCTGCTTGGGATGAATCCACCAATCCATCCTCGCCCCTCCCCTCTTCCCACCTGAAAGTCGATGAATTTCCACGATACAGGATCACGATTTAATTCAATGAATCTATTCTTTCTTGTCTCGTATGCACCATCCACTTTGTACTGCTTGTCTCATGTTTAGTCTCATTCTCTCACCCTGAATTTAGCATTTATATATAAGTAAATAATGTAAATGTGTACAGTTCGATGCACGTGTGTTTGGCTCCAGAATCGATTTTTATCGGCAAATCAATGGATCTTCGCTTGCCTGGGGTAATTGTGGAGGCCCAAGGCCCTCAATATAATGTTCAAAAGTAACGGATTACCACAACATTTGTGTTTTATATTATTGCTCCATTAATGTCACAGTTCTTTCTCCTCGCATGGGATGATTGAACTGTGATCGCTTGGCTGCGAGGACCTGTACGTGAGCACTTGTGTTTAGATCCCGCTGTTCATTCAGGCACCTCTGTTTGATTCTTCCCGACAGACTGGGATTTCGGCAAGGGTTTTGTGACAGCCGAGATGATCCGCGACCACCTTCCCCCTCCGGCGGATGATGTCCTCATCCTCATGTGCGGCCCTCCTCCGATGATCCAGTTTGCCTGCTACCCGAACCTCGACAAGCTCGAGTACACGCAGGCCATGCGCTTCTCCTACTGAGGGCCTGCGCCTGCGCTCAACCAGCCATGGATGGCACCGCCGTATTAACGCTGCTCGAGCAGTTTTCATAGGTAGCTGTGAAAAGTGAGTGAAACCAAAAAAAAATGGTGCTTGTTTTTACGCCGATGAAAGAAATCCACGATTTAAAGCTTTCGTGACTGCAGGGATTCATCTTCTTGGTTCTTTCGGTAAAGTCACGTAGAAGGGAAATAATAAAATTATAAAAATAAAACATAATAAAATACAATTCTCACGACGTTTCGGCCACAACGCAAGCAGCCGTCCTCAGGTGAAGACGCTGTCTTTTCGACAGCCCTGTTCTTCACCTGAGGGGACGGCTGCTTGCGTTGTGGCCGAAACGTCGTGAGTATTGTATTTTATTATGTTTTATTTTATTATTTCCCTTCTACATGACTTTACCGAAAGAACCAAGAAGATGAAAGAAATCCTCATCGTGGTTGCTCAGTGTCGCACCTAAAACAGCAGGGCCGTGTTCCAAATTTGGAGACATGAAATCGATTAATTGCCACGACCAATTGCCCCAAAACTGGTTGACAAATGCACACACTCAGGCCAGTCCTATGTTCCCCTGTTGTGCTGCACAGGGACAAGCTGCCATTGCGGGATCACTGAGGATTAAAAAAAAAACTCTTCTGATATTTGATTATGTTAAGGGTGCAATTCAAATTGAACTTAATTTTTGTTTCATTAAAGTTAACTTCATAAAGGAAAGCTCTTGCTGCCAGGAACTTTGACCAGATGGTTTTTGTATTCCTGGTGGATTGCCTCCCGGGGTTTGTTTTCTTTAGTTGTGAGATGAAGCTAAGAGCCACGTCACAGTCGGCCTTTGAAACTTGGTCACCAGCCCACCGCGCCTCCCTCGCAACGCGCCAAAAGCCGCACGCACTGCGCGAGCCTGAGGACCGACGGAACGGTCGGCGTGTTTTGCATGCTTCCTGCACTCATTATATCAGCAGCTGCCGTGCTTTTCAAAGAGCTGCCGGCAATTAACACAATCCTCGAGCCTTAAGAGATGGACGTACCGACGAACCACTTGAGCGCAGTGTATATGGCGATCCACCAATTTTTCTTGGGTGGTCCCACAGCGACGCGACGTAGCAAATTGCCGTGCAAAAAAATTGGGACGAGATGGCCTCCTTCACGCGTGCACCGTGACTGGGATTTTCGTTTTTTTTATTAGAACAGAACGCAAAATAAGATTATATAGGAACCATTACTCAAGCGGGTGGTTGAATGTGTCCCATTGCTTGCATAAGACGGTAGCCCAGAAAAGTCCATCGGCTTCCGAGCTGCAGCCTGCCAGCTTGCAGGCTCTGATAATAGCGTATTGTTTTGAATCTACTTTTAGGCCAAAGTTTTGTTTACGTAAATGCGGTTTACTCCAATGCCAAGCTGAGGGTGACCAGCGCTACCGTCGAGCTGGCGAGCGTCACCCGCTTGTCACGCCCACACGGAACGCTCGGACCTCAATCAAGACGGGGTGAAGCCGGTGCGGCTTTGTCCGATGTGCCCGATTTGCATGGTAATCGGAAACTGCCGTCGGATATTGCTTTGGCTCCCTTGTTAGTAGGCATGTAACACTCTGTCCCCATCGGCATTCAATGGATTGCCGTGATTGGAGGGGTGGGGTTCAAAATTCAATACCATGATTGATTTTTGTTGTTGCCACTGCAGTGTGTCTAGCGCCTCTAGTGCCTGTAGAGAATTACATGAACCGATCGACATCTGGTAATATTGTAATATCACGATTCTTGTACACGCAATCTATTGCACGTGTCGTTATGTGCAAAGTATTTATATTCATCCATCGATGCATTGTTACACGCCTAACTAGGTCAAGTAATAACATGCAAAGAAACCGTACAGTTTTAAGTTCATCCGTCCAGCATTCGACCAAGGTGATTGTTTCTCCGAGCTGAAGAGAGGGTGTGTAGATTGAAGTCGGACTTGATAAACAAAACGGATAAATGTATTCAACCTACAATGATTATTATTTTATTCTAGATTTGAAGTTTTCGTGACTGCAAGGATCCATACTCTTGGTTCTTTCGGTAATGTCACGTAGGTAAAGAAAATAAAAAAGATAAAAATAAATATTTTCTTTTTATATATTTTTTTACATACGTGACTTTACCGAAAGAAAAAAAGAGTGGTGATTATTATACCATATTAATAATATATCCATATTATACAACAAAAAAATTCTGCGTTATTTAAGTTTCATATTTGCTTTCAATGTGTATGGTTTACCCATGTTAAGTGCGAGATGCGCTAAATGTATTTTTTTGAAAATCCGTTTATCAATATTCTTATTCTGTGCCCCACCATCCTGGCAGGCCATTACGTGTAAAACGCGAGCGTCTTTGACGTGTTTAATTTGATCGCGCTCATTTCCGTCGTGCCTTTTAATTAAACGTGCACTAAATTGGCCGCCCGAGGTTAGCGATTTAAATGTTTTTGTTCGTCGTTCCCGATGTTGCTTTGCTCTCCGCTGAACGTTGAGCGTTGATAAAAGCCAAGGGGGGTGTGGTGCACTTTTCTGTATTTCACGCGTGCTGGCATTTGAAGTGAACCCCGTTCGCTCTAAATATACTCCCCATCAAAAAGCGTTTGTCTGATTTAATCGCCCTCCCCCCCCCCCCTTAATTAATGGAGGAGTTCTCAACCTGTTAAGTGGTGGTATTCCCCCCCCCCCCCAATCAACACCACTGCTCCCTTCTTCCCGCTCACTCATGGCTGCATTGGCGTGCCGTTAGTTACTCGGGCATATCGAACGCCCTGAGTGGATGTTCTCTTTGGCGTTTCCCTTCTTCGGCTGCTGCTCCACTGCTAGTCTCGACCACTGGCCTGCCATCCCTTGTTGGCACCGTGTGGCCTGCTCAGGCCCACATCCAATTAAAAGCAACAACCCTTGATGCTCGCTTTCCTCGCCAACGGCCAATCACTATCGTCGGTTAAAACCTAAAACCGGCTCGGAATTCTATCACAATGGCGGGACTGCCTGCACACAACTATCGCGTGTGGAATCTTCCTCTGATGAACTCCACGTGGCTGAAATCACTTGTGTGCAGGATGTAGTGACCCATCCATTGACCTTCATTCGTTCTGCACGGTATCCATGCTGCAGCCTGTGCCCCCGGGTTGAAAACCGTTGCTTTAATACATGCTACTTGTGTTGTGGGGCGCGATGCGAGTAATGTTGAATTGTGATAATAGCCAGTGGAGTAGTTGTACTGCTTTGTGTGTTTTTTGTTTCTCACAACATTAAAAGCCAAAGAAATTGTGTTTTTTTTCATTTTCAAATGTTTACACATTTTAAACATCTATTAGAAAGCTTGTTTATTTCCTATTTAGAAGATAAAACAAGACGGCAGCTGTAGCACCGTCACACGGGCT
Organism: Lethenteron reissneri; assembly: GCF_015708825.2. Lineage (NCBI taxonomy): Eukaryota > Metazoa > Chordata > Hyperoartia > Petromyzontiformes > Petromyzontidae > Lethenteron > Lethenteron reissneri. The sequence goes on along the minus strand of NC_083815.1, from coordinate 1,472,353 downwards.
GATTTCGTCGCTCCATCATCGTCGGTCTCGACCACGTGTCCTGCCCAAGCCCGAACCCACTCGCTTTTCTCAACTCACAATGATGTCTTAAAATCGCTTTTACGTTCTCGCATCCATGTGTGATCCATATCGCAGCAGGCAAATGTGCTGGCGCATGCACAATGCAACGATTATAGATGCAAACGTGTGAGTTGTAATGTGCGTGGGTTGTGTGTGTATGGCGCCACGCTGGGCTTAATAGGTGCTCGCTAACAGCACTTGCCCCAGCAGTGTGTTTAAGGCTGTACGGAAGGCGCTTGTGAACGTGTCTGAGTGCCGTCGCTGCCTTGGCTGTAAGAGCTGCGTGTACGGAAACAACTGGGGCCATATTTTTTGGAAGTGCGCATTTGGGTGAAATTGCACAGCACATTTCAATGTGCCAAATGAGCATCAATGTTAGGGTTGTTTTTTGATTGAATATATCGCATATTTAACATGAACACATTGCATAACATCAGTTTTCAACTATCAAATGGAGAGGACACATTTTCACCGATATTTGGACCCTAAGCGTCATGGGTTCTTGATATGTCGGGGTTATTGTTGGAGGACAAAGCTCGGATAACAAAAAAATGTATTTAAAGCTTTCGTGACTGCAGGGATTCATATTCTTAGTTCTTTCGGTAAAGTCACGTAGAAGGGAAACAATAAAATAATAAAAATATAAACAATCGCATTCTCACGACGTTTCGATTGCAACGCAAGGCAAACTTGTTCTCACAGACACCACATCCCTTTTTTACCCGTCTTCCATCACATTGATTTGAATAAAATACACAAGCAGACTTTAATACTCGTCTCCTTCACATCCACGTCTCTCCGCATCAACATAAACAATAATTTATCATACAAACCTATCTGCATGCACGCGCGCCCTTCTGTGACTATAATTTCAGCAGAATTGATTGAAGACGAGCAACACCCTGGATCGATATCGACGTGTCAGGTGCCATCGGCAGTCCGGTTTTGTTTAATCGATGGCCAATGCTGGTTTAGAATTCCCGTGTTAGCCACCAGAGGGCGCAGTCCGTAACACCACGCCAGCTCGCCATGGAGATTAATGACGTCACGCGATTTTGGACGATTTTTGACCCCCCCCCCCTCATCACATGGCGTCACAGAACCCCCCCCTTAAATATGACGTCACAAAGCTCTGCCCCCCCCCCCCAAAAAAAACATGCTTCAAATCGCTTTAAACTATTGTCATTGTAGTGCGTATATATTGTGGCGCTGCACTCTGATGTTGTAGGAAAAACATTTATTAAAACGTCTATTTAATTAAGGAGAACGTGTTGTCTATATTTATTTAAAGTTGCGCATTTTGATGTGACGTCACATTTCTCAAACACCCCCCCCCCCCCGTCGTCACACATCGTCACAAGTCTGACTCCCCCCCCCCCCCCCCCCCTTGGTGCGTGACGTCAAATATGGACGGCCCCTTACAACAATATTGACAAGGTTTAAAATAGCCGGGTTGCGCATTACTGTTTTACCGGTAACCGTATGAAATTAAACCGGTTACCATATTTGCCGCACGGAGAGGACATGTCATGCGATAAACATCACATTCTGGGGGAAGGAGCAGTCACGTGACCACGTCGTAAAATGTTTCTGTGTTCATTGTTTCGAACCGAGCGGCCGCCCTGGTTATTACTGCGGGCGCGCCTCGTCCTAAAACAAACATACCACGTGCCGTCCGCTTCACTCACGGCGGACGTTAAAGATCCCGTGACGTCGTTCGGTTATGGGAGCTGTTTGGCCATACTTCACCACGCTGGTCAGTGCGAGTGGGTGAATAAGACATGTTTAATGGTAAGTTTATTAATCGACATATCGACAGTTCAGAGAAAGAAAAATAAGCATTTCGGCGCGTGCGGGACACAACATCGCCGGCTTCGGGGATGGATGTCCGATGGACGAGGCTGGTGACGGAATGGCAGACAAAGTGGTGGAAACACGCGCCGGGAGGCACGTTCACCGCGGAGACGGAGCGCTGCAACGATGGAATGTTGGCAGCAGCAGCAGCCATGGGGAGGGATTCCGACGGCGTCGGGCGGTGTGGGGAGGGGCTAGAAGGGTGGGGTTGGAGGGGGGGGCAGGGCTTCATTCAGCAGTGGATAGATGACTGGGCGATTGCTAATTGGTGACTCACCGCATCTCACGCTATTTCAGAGCCGCACACATTGTATTTCGCGTGATTAAACCGAAATGTGTCTTTGCTGCGCGGAGTTTTTTTTTTTATCTCCGAAGAGCTCAACAACAAAAATCTCGCGTGAGACTCACGCGAGAAGCATGCTCTTCCGCCGTGACTCGGAGCAAATTTAATTAAATTTTACCCCGCGTGTACATGGAACACCTCGCGTGTGAGAGCGAGGTTACAAGGGTAACAATTGGGGAGCCAGAAATAGTTCAAGTCGTAACCGCGAACCGCATAGAAGGCCAACAACAAAAACCGGTCACGTGGCTCGGCGGACCTCGGGGGTTGTATCCGTCACTCGCATTCCAATGGGATCAATGGCGGAGCCAGGATTTTCAGGTAGGGGGGGGGCAACCCCTCCAGCGATGAGAAATGATAGAGGAGTTGTTAGTGAGTAAGGACTTGCCCCTTGCTTTTTATTCGACGCGTGTGCGGCGATGGCGCCGCCATCGATCGAGGGTCGAATTCGAACCGCGTCGTGTGATCGGCATCGCGCTCGCTGAAGCTGTTGATGCCTTCAGGGAAGTCGAGTGCTGTGTACGCAACTGCGCACAATTCTGCGAGTCACTTATAACCGCTTTGCCGTTACTTATTGCCAATTATGGACTCAGACTATTGTCATATCATCTCATAGAGTTCCTGTTACATAATAATAAAATGCTACGCAGTGGCAGTGGGGGTCGCAAAATGCCGATTTATTACTAATACATCCCAATGACCCGATTGAAATCCCTAATTTCTATTGGATCATTGGGGGGGCACGTGCCACCCCCTCCCCCCCACTGGCTCCGATTGACTTTCGGCATCCCATCCCCCGGTAATCGATTATGAAAACGGTTACCGGTTTCGCGGGTTATCGTTAACGACCCTAATGTGGTGACGAGCGAATTAAACGGAGTGGCCAGGGAATAATCTAAACAGTGAACGTCGCACCGGCACCACCAATAATATTTTTATTAGTATCAGCCATGGTCAGTCCACTGCTGGATGAGAGCCTCCCCAAAGCTGTTTCTCTCATGGCCCGATGATGTATAACTCACGCTCGCAACCGGAACACGAGATGTAACTATTGCTCCGTGTCATACAGCTTCGCATCGAACTAGCGCCCATATCGAACCTTGTCGAGAACATCTGGCGGCTCTCGAGCATTTGTTTAATCAAAGTCTGATGAGACACTGCATGCAGAAACAGGTCCAGAGTTTGCTTGTGTAACGACGACAAAATCACTCCCAAGAAGTCCGTGTTCCCGATGGGATGTGTCACAAAACAACGTCTCTAAAATCTTGATCTGAAGCTTTCGTGACTGCAGGAATCCATACTCTTTGGTTCTTTCGGTAAAGTCACGTGGGTATAAAAGTAGCAGGGCTAACACCTTCCCATCTTTGTCTCTCTACATATTTTTATGAACTCAAATTTAGAGACATTCATACCTACGTGACTTTACCGAAAGAACCAACGAGTATGAATGTCTCTAAATTTGAGTTCATAAAAATGTTGGAGAGACAGATATGGGAAGGTGTTAGCCCTGCTTCTTTATTTCCTTTCCACAGCGGTCGTCCTCCACTCGGGCGCGTTCCCTCCTTTGACTGCTACTTCGTCTTTAGTCTCAACCATCGACCTGTGTCCCGCCCTACCCCAAGCCCCGCGCACTTTTCTCAACTCGACATCTCCGAAGTGCACGACGTTCTCCACAACTCATCTCTCCTTACGACTGCTTGTTCGTGCTCAGTTTGTTGTCCTCTGCCGCCCTTCCCTCCCGCACCTCCGCTCAGCACGGTTGGCTACGCACGGTGCGAGATGAGTTCCACGCACGTACAGGCGGCACAGCCCACGCGTTCCCCTTCTTACGCCTCTCGACGTCGAGTCATTCCAAGCGCACTGCACGCCAGCCGCGAGCTTCTTGTGTGCGTGCACTGCACGGCATCTGCCCGCTTCCTCTTCTTCAGCCCGCGCAGCCCAGCCCCCCCCCCCCCCTAGGCTGTCGTCTGAATGCTGCGGCTCTTGTCCGCAGCTCCTGCCAAAGGGTGCGGACGCGGCGTCGGCGGCGTTCATCTCGGCAGTCAATGCCCCTTCGCCAATAAATGGGTCGTTGTTTGGTTAAGGCATGCGGCTGTGTCGCCCACACGCTGACGGACACAAAAGAGGCACTCTTACTTTGACTCACTTTGAGTCTCTATGCTGTTGTTAAACAAAACTGAGAAGAAACAAAAATGCAACTCTCCAAAGTTGACATTATTATTTCGGTAAAGTCACGTAGAAGGGAAGTAATAAAATAATGAAAATAAAACATAATTTTATTAAATAAAACATATTTTTATTATTTTTATTATTTTATTACTTCCCTTCTACGTGACTTTACCGAAAGAACCAAGAAGATGAATCCCTGCAGTCACGAAAGCTTTAAATCGAAATTATTATTATTATTGTTACGATGGCGTGACCACCTCCTCTGCCGTCACGGACATAGCCACATAGCTGATGCGTGTGGTGCGACCCAAAACAAAAACAGAATCCTCAAAGCCCTCTGAACGTTTCTTTACAAATTTATTTAAAAATTTGCTTGAGGAAACACTTTGGTTCATTAAAATGCAGTTACCGGCGTTAACTTAAAAATGCGACGATTACTTCGTACGGACAACACACAAACTCGAATCCCTACCGTTATTGTCGACAGCCACACACTGAATTTAAAGCGCCTCGGAAAATAATACTGAACGGTTGTCTGGGGCGGGGGGGACACACACACAACAAGTGAATATATAATTTTAAGTACATATATTATAATTATCACGAGCATATATTTTGTGTTAAAGTTGAGTGCGCCGCAATACGGGGGGCAACAGAGCGGTGAGCGCCTGAGGCTCCGCACAAAGACGGACATTGTTTTGCTTGTCGACAGCTTCAACTTCGGGCAGACATTTCCAACAATCGCCAACTTTCCAAAGCAAGCGATCGTTGACGAGAACTTCTTTGGTTTCGCGTGAAATGAAAAAAATCGCAATGGCACGCGCGATGCGAGTCCGATGGCGCAATGCGTGTCACGTTACGTGTGTGTGTGCGTGTATGTGCGTGTGTGCGTGTATGTGCGCGTGTGTGTGTGTGTGCGTGTGTGTCTGCGTGTATGTGCGCATGTGCGTGTGTGTCTGCGTGTATGTGCGCGCGTGTGTGTGTGCGTGTGTGTCTGCGTGTATGTGCGCCAGTGTGTGCGTGTGCGTCTGCGTGTATGTGCGCGTGTGTGTGTGTGCGTGTGCGCGCGTGTGTGTGTGCGTGTGCGCGCGTGCGCGTGCGTGTGTGTGTGCGTGTGCATGTGCGTGTGTTTTTAACATGCGGGGTGCGGTAGTGTAGTGGTTAGCGCATTGCGCTACAAACCCGGCATCCCGAGTTCGATTCCCACTAACGGCCAATATCGGTAATGAGTATCTGAACCGGTCCTGGGCATCCCCTAGGTCGACTCGGCCTCAAATGAGTACCTGGTGTGGTGTGTAAACATCCCCACTGGGAAGACAAAGGCGGCCAGACGTGGTGCTGGCCACCCCACACCCCCTCGTGTGCCGTGCCGGCCTTAATTAGGTGCTCACTAACAGCACTTGCCCCAACAGTCTATTAAGGCTACATGGGGGATTTTTTGTTTTTTTGTTTAACATGCCGTGATATCGTTGTCATCGTGCTTGTGATCGTTGGTAGCTCAAGGTAATCCACTTTCATCTTGTAGGCTTCGCGCGATAAGCCAACCCCCCCAAGGTGCGCTGGGAATCCGTTAAACCCACCGGGGTCACTTTTGCACCGAATTCTTTGTAAGTCGAGCGGCCTACACGACGGCCGTTTACCCTGGAAGTCCACGTGCAAGTCACCTGAAGTAATCTCTCGCAAAAAATAAATAAAGCTCCAAGCGATTTCCTGCTCGTGTGAGCATCGCGGCGTTGGTGCCCATCCCCTGCTTTACAGGCCCCTGAGCCAGCGGTGGAAAGTCCACACGCCTGTGGCGGGGGGTGAGTCTTGAACGTCAGGCAAACCATCGTTGATCTTCCCCACAGAGTGGTGCTCATTTTACCGACCGCGGAGGGATGATGTGGGATGAGTCAACCCCGCAGCCAGGATTGGATCTCGCAACCCCTAACGCCGAGTCGCGCGGTTGACTGGTGGATAGTGATTTATGAAATGACAAACACAGACACAACGGACGTCTACACAACATAAATAGGTGTTACAGCGTTCTCGCAATAATTTACCTCTCACCGCGCGTGTCCCGGACAAGACTGCCGGCACAGAGCGACAGGTTCACGATTCGTACCCCACTCCCACCCACAACTTTGTGATTCCATGAATTGTCATTGCTTGAGGTTCGCCGTTTAATTCCCCATCAGCCTTCAATGGCTGGTTGGGGGGCTGTGTAGGGGAGGGGGCATAACAGGTGAGAGCGCATTGCGAACCGAGAATAAAACACGAGCGATTCGGTGGAGCGTGTGGCACGAACGTCGAGAGTTGATTTTGATTTTCGACCGACGAATCGACCGTTGCGTACACGCGAAGTTTTTTTTCCGCTACTAATCTTTTACGCTCCACGCCGGAAAACCGCGCGTACCTGGCGGCCCGGATTTGGGCCGATCTTTCTCAAGGTATTGTCATTTGGGCTTCTCGGGCTTTGAGTCGATCTTGACGTCTTAAGAAGTCTTTGCCCGCAGCAGCGATCAGCAGCAGCTGTCTCACCCAGCGAGCGGGCGGGTGATCGGGCAGGCAGGCGATCAGGCGGGCGGGCGAGCGGGCGAGCGGGCGAGTGGGTGAGCGGACGAGTGGCCGCGTGGGCGAGGTTGGTGGTGGGGGGCCCGTCCTGGACGTCACTTGTGAGGGGGGTCCCAGCTCGAGCGACCGCTCCCAGGCCTTGCCCGACCGGGCCTCGTGGAGGCCCCGTCCTCCGCCAGGAGACTCTGTGTGGAGCGGTGAGGTCACGACGTGAGCATCAGCTGCTACACAGCGACAATCATCATCCTCATCATTACAGTGTCCTATGGGAAGAAATCACAAGGAACCGTTAGAATGACTCGGTAAAGAAGACTCGGGATAAATGTGAGAAAAGCAACACATTGTGAACAACAAGTTTGTGAATCGGTCCGAGGTATCAGTCGGTGGAACACATCTGGAAAACTCGGGGAAACGTTTCATTCTTTTCATTCGTACATTCATCCACACAGGTTATGACGAGGTGAGAGGCATCTCCGACGACTGACCACGCCTTCTCCATGGGGAACTTGAGTCGTGGCGTCAATGTTAAAACTTGCTCTAAAAGATCCGTGACGGCGGCGCTCTTGTGTGTACCCTGTCAATCAGGTGCTGGATGAGGGCCTCCCCAAGGCATGTGGGCCGTGGGGGTTATTTGACCATATTTCACCGCACCGGTTATTGCGAGTTGAAGGTGAGCAGCATAGACGTGGAAGTGCAACAACAGATGTTTTTCTATTCTGCCCTCTGTTGCCTATAAGGACGCCATGCAGCCTCTAACAACCAGTTGTGCATGGTGGTCATCCGATGCAAGCACTATCCAAGCTCCACCCTGCTTAGCTTCGAAGATCTGCCATCTGGTGGCAACACGTGGAAGGAAACGTATTGCACGGGACTAACCAGATCATTGTCTCAATGCCTTGGCAATGTTTACGCGACTCTCTCCGACACGGGTCACATACAATTATTGTTAAAGGGCTGATCGTAGCACCCACATGTTTGCACAGTGCCCGCTGTCAGTTCAGGAAAGGAGACGGGACACGTTTACAGTGTTGAATAAAAAGAGCAAAGTGTGCAGAGAAGCATGAAGAGGTGGCACTTGCTTGGAATTAAATCAAGCGACAGACAACACGTGTGAGTTAGAGAACGCACGCCGGTTGAGGACATCATTGTGATGGACTGGGAAAGAAAAATGAGCCCCGGCATTTGTAAAGACACAGCGGCCCAAAATGCCATGCGATTTTATTGGCACATTTGGGGCTGGGTCCAAAAACGCAAATGGGCTGGTGAAGAAGAATCTTTGAACTTCGTGCCAACTGGGAGCCTAAATAATTAATTAAGCAATTAAGCATAGATGTTGGAGGTAATAAAATATTTTAATAGAATTTTTTTTTACTATGATCACATTTTCAATTTCCCCACACAGAACGGCCCTCCGGCCCTCGGAATGGACCGTCCCACCGGGCATTTGCCCCATGGACTGCTGCCCTATGGCCAGTCCAGGCCTGGACATCACATTGACTGGTGAGACCGGTGAAGGGGCTTGGACTGGACGCGTGAAGGTCAGATTGGACAGCGGCCGGTGGTTGAGACGAACGGCCGAAGGAGGGATCGCGCCCGAGAGGACGTCCGCTGTGGAAATAGAGCGATGAAACTCGGCCAGTGTGAGGGTGCTCAGTGGATCGATACATTGCGGGACTGTGTGAGGGATGGCGACGGCTTGGGCGGGAGGTCTTCATGGCTGATGGTGATGACGACGGTGATGATGATGATGATGACTAATAGTCGGACTCGCAGTTGGAAACATCAGGGGGGGTCACACGTGCAGTCACTCACGGTGAGGTTGATCAGCTCCTGCGAGAAGGCGCCTATCTGCCTGACAGTCCCTTCCGACACATTCACCTATCGGGGGGTAGGGCAGAGATGTGTTCAGCAAAGATGTGAGAAACGTGGTCGGAGGTGCGTCCTAAATAGGTAGAACAGCTCAGAGATGTATTCAGCAGAGACGGAGTCAGAAGAGGAGAGATATCGGAGATCTATTCCAAAGTGACACACAGGAGCTTTATTTGGCATTTAAGAGAGAGTAGCAATATGCAATGATTGTAGATGTGAGAAATAGAACATATACAGAGAGATGTAAAGAACAAGCATGTGGGTCTGAGGCTGCAGTCATTCACCCAGCTAGGCCCCACCCACCACTCACCCCCACATCACGTCACTTCAGAGCATGCATCGTGATAAATACAATTCATCAGCTTAATGATTTCGCGTGTGAAACCAAATTAAATTAAACGTGTTCAGCTTCATTTAATTTCACAACATTATGAGTTTAAGGAGTTTTGACTGCGCGGTGAGCTGTTGTGTGACGGTGTGCGAGTGACTGCTCGCAGACCGCACTCGTTGCACGCCTCTCGGCTGGGTGTAGCCCACGGGGTCGACAACCTGCAGCTCCGTCGCCACGTGCGGCTCTTTAAAAAGGGCCGCTTCCTGGCTCCCGGTACTATAATTGCAAAGTACTAAAACAAAAAACCCTGCCAATTATTTTATGTGAGCGGCGAACGTCCAAAAGCCCAACGACGACTTGTAATGCCGCATTACAAATCATTGTGCCGTGTGCTTTTCTTTAAAAAAAGTGGTAAAAAAAAGTGGTTTAACGTTACTCGTCAAGTAGCGTATTCACGTGCATTGGGGCTCTCCATTTATTTAGGGTTTTTTTTTCACTCAATTCGAAGAAAACGGCTCCACTTGTTATTTCTGTTGCCGACCCTCCGCTGGGTTTAGCCGTTTGTGGGGCGGGGATGTCGTGGCGTGCTGATGTCATAGAGCGGTGATGTCATAGAGCGGTGATGTCATGAGCGGTGATGTCATAGAGCGGTGATATCATAGAGCGGTGATGTCATAGAGCGGTGATGTCGTGGCGTGGTGATGTCATAGAGCGGTGATGTCATAGAGCGGTGATGTCATGAGCGGTGATGTCATAGAGCGGTGATGTCGTGGCGCGGTGATGTCATGAGCGGTGATGTCATAGAGCGGTGATGTCATAGAGCGGTGATGTCGTGGCGTGGTGATGTCATAGAGCGGTGATGTCATAGAGCGGTGATGTCATGAGTGGTGATGTCATAGAGCGGTGATGTCATAGAGCGGTGATGTCATGAGCGGTGATGTCATAGAGCGGTGATGTCGTAGAGCGGTGATGTCGTGGCGCAGTGATGTCATAGAGCGATGATGTCATAGAGCGGTGATGTCATGAGCGGTGATGTCATAGAGCGGTGATGTCATAGAGCAGTGATGTCGTAGAGCGGTGATGTCCTGGCGCAGTGATGTCATAGAGCGGTGATGTCATAGAGCGGTGATGTCATAGAGCGGTGATGTCGTGGCGCAGTGATGTCGTAGAGCGGTGATGTCATAAAGCGGTGATGTCATAGAGCGGTGATGTCGTGGCGCGGTGATGTCATAGAGCGGTGATGTCATAAAGCGGTGATGTCATAGAGCGGTGATGTCATAGAGCGGTGATGTCGTGGCGCGGTGATGTCATAGAGCGGTGATGTCACAGAGCGGTGATGTCATAAAGCGGTGATGTCATAGAACGGCCGCGCGTTCGCTCGTCACAGAGGGGTGCGGTGCGGAATACAGCGCCCGCCCTGGTTAACACCGCGGGTTCACTAACCACGAATGTGCGCCATCTGCTTTGTGGTGAACGCTCAGGATACCGCCAGTGATGGACTGGGGCTAAAAATCGACCCAGGCATTTGTTAGCACCCCGGCCCAATTTTCGGGCGATGGGCATTTTTGTTAAAATGAGTTGTGCGACAAATTGTATAGTAGGGGACCTTTTTTGCAAGTATCAAAATATTAAAAAAACAAGAATAATTATCTGGTCTGACACTGGTGAGACTTGGCCCTAAAGAAGGCTGTCTCTGGTGTAGACCAATCAGTTTAAAAGACATTGCGTATAATTATTAGAGCATTTTTTGTTTGAATGTTCACAAGTACGTGTGGTTCCTTGCAAAATGTTTCTATCTGGTGTTTGAACATCTTGACACCTGTTTTATTGCCAGAAAGGGTAAAAGCTATTCTTGTTTTTTTCATAAACGGTATAGTACGTGTAGCTGGATGTTGCGATGTGACGACGCATTCGCGTGATCCGTGCGATCTCATCGGCCCATTTGGAGCTGGGTCCAAAAACACAAATGGGCCGGTGAGGAAGAATCTTTGGGGCTGCCGAATACATGAGGACTTAATGCCAACTAAGGGCATAAATAAGCAATGAAGTGTACACATTAGAGCTAATAAAATATTTGAATAAATGTTTTACATTTTGCTTTCATCACATTTTCAATTTGCCTACACAGACCGGCCCACCGGCTCTCGGAATGGACCGGCCCACGGGGCACTTGCCCCGTGGGCTGCTGCTGCCCTGTTGTCAGTCCGGGGATTGGATACCGCTGTTTGAAGCAGAGTGGGCCGTGGATGCGTGCCCGTGTCGCGGTCCAGATTTGCCAATTTTGAAAAATGTCACCGCAAAATACCGAATTTGGTAAAACCACGCAGCAACGTCGGCCCCCTCCCTCCTGTGAAACCACCGGCGACGAGACCCGCCTGGCCAGCACAGCAGCGCCTGCCTTCGCGGTGACAGCCTTGCACTATAACAATGGCGGGAATATCAATCAGTCCTAAGTCACTTTTTAGTTTGGGCAGCAGCCCTGCTTGAAGGCCACACACACACACACACCGACTAATCCAACAAACAAATGACACTGGACGTACCCAACCTCGTGCCATCGTGTAAGCGAAAGCAGGGTCTGGTTAGTACTCGGTAGGGGAGACTGCATAGGGGAATACTCGGTGTTGTGGGCTCGTGTTGGTTCGGCAACGAGGACATGACAGCACCACAACGGATTGTTGAATCTGTCTGTACAGGAGCTTTGCGCGTTATCCCGATTGTATGTAAGGCTATGACTATTATTATCTAATGAGATAATGCCGAGGAGAAACGCATGCTGGGGAATCGGCACAGAATCCCGTGCGTGCTCGCGATTAATTTTCCCGTTTCTATGTATGTACTATATTAGTTACCCGGGGCAGGCAGGGCTGTGCGAGGCCGTCGCGGGAGTCCGGATCCGGGCTGCCGCTCCGCTCCGGGTCTCCGTCGGCCCGGCCCAGCTCCAGGGGACACAGCAGCTCCTCCGGGTCTTCCGGGATCCCAGTCGAGCCCCCCCCACCGCCCGAGCACCCCCCCTTGCGGCGCCGCCCGCCCCCCAGCGCCGCGAACACCAGCCGCTTGGGCTGCGTGCAGCGCAGACAGCGCGGCCACTCAATGACACTGGGAGTATTATAATAATAATAGCGCTCTTCTAACATGGGGGGGGGGGGGGGCCCGGCTCCAGGCCCCCCCACTTCAAACTGGTCCTAACCCGACTTGTGCCACAACCAGCCACGAAAGCTCAACGGTAAGAGAAAGCGGCTCGCAGATGGAAGGTTCCGAGTTTAATGCCTGGTTGGGGACAATAAATAAAAGGTTGGGTTATATCGTGAAAATACGTGTCGTTAAACTCACCACCACCCGACACAGCCAATTAGTAAGGGTTGTCACGTCAACAAAACGTGGCAATTAGTGACTGCTTGAACATGCCGGTGTGTTGGAGAGTAAACCCACAACATTTGTAATGTTGTGGGTTTACATTGGTAATGTTGTGGATTTACATTTATAATCTTTTTCCTCTCCAACAATGTTGGATAATATTGGTCATGAAAGCCTACATGTTAAACTGACTCACCTGGTTGGGAGTTGACCTGGCCGGCCCATCATTATCCCTCCGGGGTCGAAACAATATCTACAGTTTTGTGGGGAAGTCAACCGTGGTTTTGCTAAGGAACATACTCTCACTCCCGCCATATGAACATGGAATTTCCACCCGCTGGTTCAAGGCCATAAATGGGAGATGAGCACCGTCTCCATTTCTCTGCCCCCAGCGGCAGCTGTCCCTGCGTGGCACAAGGCAACTCAGGCCTGCATTGAGATTGCCCATTAGTCTGCCAGTAGAGGGCAATGATTGCTATGGGTAAACCCCAGTGAGGTACGTTGCGAGTAATTTTTAGAACGTGGTAAAAATGTGGACCATAATGTCGGCACGCAATGGCCTCCTAATTCCGAATGACGTCACGGGATCTTTGCCGTAGAGTGTTCGAAGCGGACGGCGCACAGTGTTTTACGGTTAATGTGCCGGCAGTATTGACCGGGGCGGTTTGCCGGGTTGGAACCGCGAACCTCTGCAATGAGCGGCGAATGGGCAAACGCCAGCGGTAGGGTTAGGGTTAGGTAGGGTCATGTAGAGTTATGGTTAGGTAGGGTTTGGCTTAGGTAGGGTGAGAGTTAGGTAGAGTCAGGTACGGTTAAGTAGGGTTTGGCTTAGGTAGGGTTATGGTTAGGTCGGGTTAGGGGGGAAAGGCGCAGCCCTGCAACTGCCTGCTCAAGCACCTGCTAGAAGGAGCTCCAGAGAGCCCCTCTAGAGCTCCTGTGGATCCCAACCTGGGGTCCACGGACCACGAGCGAACCAAACGATCGAACGAATGAACATCGGAACAAACGATCTCACAATTGGATGAACAATGATATGAGCAAATTAGAAAATGAACAATCGAACGAATGAACAACCGATCCAACGATCGGAGGAACGATGGAATGAACAAACGAACGAGCAAATAAACGATGGAACGAACGGACGGCCGATCAAACAAACAACGGAACGGCCGATCGAGCAACCGCCCTCACCTTGACTTTGGCGGTGGTTGAGAGCGGGGAGTAGTGGGCCGTGTCCATGACTTCGCGCTTGGCCCGCTGCGCCTCGCGGCCCACCAGCAGGCTGAAGCTGGTGCTCAGGTGGCGGCGCAGCAGCGTCTTGCTGGGCGGGATGCTCAGCAGGCTCGCCAGCGTCTCCACGCTGAAGCGCGGCTCGAAGATCTGCGGCGGGGGTGGCGGCGGTGGCAGCGGTCACGACACCGCCCCGTGGTTATCGAGAGTTGACCGACATCGCCATAATCGTAATCGTGAAAATCTACATTGTATCGCGTGACATCATTGGGGCGGCAAGGTGCTAATAACTCACTTACACTCAGTGCTCACTGTCACTAGAAACACTTGAACTCAAGAAACATTCGCACACACGAGCAGATCAAAAGATCCGACTCTCCAAGGAGCAAAGAGCCCAACTCGACAGGACTCACCAGTTCCTCGTAGCAACATTCGCCATTCCTACAGGATGGCGGCTCCGGGCTTGATACAGGATATGTGCAGATGTCGAACACTAACACGTGTCGCGAAGCGTTGTATCATCCACTCGAGTAGGTTATGGGTAGGTGGTAAGGTGGCGGTGGCGGTGTCAGCTCAGTGGTAAACGCTTGTGCGTCACAGCAAGAAGGTGGCATGGGTTCGATTCCCAAATGGGGATCCTCTCTGTGTGGAGTTTGTATCATTCTCTCTCTCCTCCTGCTCTGCAGAGCTGAGTCGGTGAGTTAGTGAGATTGAGAAATTGCGAGTGAGTGGAGTTACATTCCTCTCTCCCCCCTGTTCTGCATGGGTTTCCTCCGGTTTCTCCGGTTTCCTTCTCCCATAGCTTAAATAAAAAAAAACCCAAATGCAATGTCACCAAAACATCTCACTGCTGAATAATCATCTGCAAATCCACTCAATTGGGATCACATGCAGCAGCAGCAGCAGCAGCAACAACATCGCTCACTACTGCGAAAAACTCGGCACGACCCTCCTGCAGGAAGACTCTGGAGACTCGGCGAGACTTTCCTGGGCATGCGATGGTCAAAAATAAATGAAAATATAGTAATCCTCTTGGCGATGGCGCGACATACCAGCAGTCCGCCGTGAACGCCGCTGCCACGCAGGTTGGTCGCGTACTCGGCGAGGTCGATCTGCTTCATCCACTCCATGAGCCGCTGGTTGGACCAGCGGTAGACTCCCGTTGTGGACGACTTCCCCTGGATGAGATTAATAATCAGAATATTGACAATACCAAGGATGTCAACTCGTAACGCCGCAAAGTGTCCGCTTGTCGCTCTCCTAGAGAGAGGCGCGACGGGGAACCGCAGACGAGCGGGCAGGGCAGCGACGCGGTGGGGAGCCGGCACTACCAACAATTTCCCAAGCTCTGCGGTCCTCTGTTTATTAAGACAGCTTTCTTCATTGCCAGGCACGCGGGCCACTGGCGGCCCCTGGTGGTCTTTATTAGTGCGGCCCCTGACGTGCGGCCCCCGACAATACACAAAAAGTGAAAACACCCCCATCATCATCGTGCTGCTGTCAGATCCACAAATGGTTTCAAATGAGTGGCGGCCCTCAAACTGACGATGTCTCATCGGCACGAGTGCCACCCCCCCCACCCCTCTGCAAATTAGTGAAGAACGCTGTACTAAGGTGTGTTATCATTAAATTGACGGAGCGATGACATAATTGTGGGAGGAAACCGGGAGCGACCCGTCAAAAACCCACGCACGACATTAGCTTATTTTCCCGCTGAGTTTGTGTTGTTGTTTTTAACGGAGTTGTTGAACGGACGGACTGTTACCCGACACCAGAACAACCACAGCCCACAGTGCTGATGTTTTACATAGCACACCAGGTACTCATTTTAGGCTGAGTCGACCTGGGGGTGGGATCGGGGGCCAGGACTGTTTCAGATATTCTCTCGCTGGTGTTTGCCATGGCCGGGAATTGAACTCGGGTCGCCGGGTTCATATGGCAGTGTTGTGACCACTGGAAAATATAAAGACAAAGATCCCCCATGTAGACTGTAACAGAATGTAGGGGCAAGTCCTGTTAGCGAGCACCTAATGAAGGCCAGCACGGCACACAAGGGGGTGGGTGGCCAGCACCGTACCTGGCTGCCTTTGTCTCCCGAGTGATGATGCTTACACACCGCACCAGATACTCATTTGAGGCGAAGTCGACCTAGGGGAGGCCCTGGATCGGTTAAGATAATCCCTACTGGTGTTGGTGGCCAGCATGCTCACCGCCACACCACCGCTTCCCACGACCGCTGACCACTGCCCACACGGACAGACGCACGCAAGGCGGACACACACCCACACGGCCGCTCACGTGCATCCCACGGCCTCCCTGAGCCTCACCTCTGGGGCGGAGCGGATGAGGCAGTCTGGCTGGAAGTGGTTGAGTCGGAGCACCTGCACCGCACGCTTGATGCTCAGGTGGTGCAGCAGGTTCGTCACCTTGAGCAGCAGCAGGTCCTCCTGGTGGCGCACGGAGACACGCGGCGGTCAACGTGGAGGTGGGGGGGGGCGGTGTCATGTGATGGTGGTGTCATGTGGTGGTGGTGTCTCGTGGTGTTGGCGGTGTTGTATCATGGTAGTATATGGTGGTGTTATATCGTGGGTGATGTATCGTGGTGGTGTCTCGTGCGGGGGTGTATGGTGGTGGTGGTGGTGGGGTAGAGTGTGGTTGCTCACCGTGGTGATGTAGTGCAGCATCCGCCCGTCCACGCGTGCCTCGTGGAACTGCTCCTTGTACTGGGGCAGCCCAACGTCGTCCAGCCAGCCTGGGGCACAGCAGCAGCAGCAGCCGCCACACACGCGGGTGCAGGGGGAGCGGCGGCGCAGCGGTTAGCGCGCTGCACGAGGAACCGGGAGGCTTCGGTTCTACCTCCAGCCACGGCTAACATCAGAGGCACTCGGGTGTGGTGCAGGGCTTACGCGTCACCCAGGTGTGGTGCAGGTCATCGGTCCCCACTGCCTCTCCAGAGCCGAGCGCTTGCAGCGCCAGCGTGAGCTTCTTCCTGTGCAGAGGGTTCTTGAGCCCCAGCTCCTGCAGACGCGCACACACACACCGTGTGCTGGGCCAAGCGCACTTTGCGAATGCTGTTACGGCACCACACAAGGGGGTGGTGGTGGTGGTCAGCAACACGTCAGGCCACCCGTCTCCCCATGTCCGATGATTTGACGCCTAACAAATGATGGGTGGTACTTCGACGCCGATCACGATGACGCTGCCGGGTGTTTACATGCCATTCACACGCGCGCGCGCGCACAGACGCGCGTGCGCAGGCGCCCGTGCACGCGGCCTACCCGCTCCAGGTCCTCCGTCGTAGCCCGCAGCAGCGTGTCCCCTCGCACCACCCACTGCCGCGCCAGGCCCACGCAGGCGCCCAGGCCCAGCTCGCTGAGCCAGCCGCACACCTGCTCCACCCCCCAGCTGGCGAAGGGGGTCTCCAGCTCCCTGGAGGTCGGGGAGCAGGCACGGAGGGGCGGGGTGCGTGGTAGGAGATGCTTTGCGGACGAAGGTACGGGCCTCCCTACAGCTCGTCCATTTCCAAACGGAAATGGCCGTCTTGGGGAATGGCAGAGGCAGCGTTTGGCTCATGGCAATTGGTGGTGGTGAAGCAGTAAAGGAACTGTATAAAAAGGGGGGCCCCCTGAAACAATGAGGGCCCCCCCCACCCCCAAGCTTAGTTGGGAAGCGTTTAAGAAATGATCGGTGTAAATCAGCTCCAGTCAAACGAATCCGTCGCTTCTCTACATGCCGCCAGTCGCGCCCCCGTGGCCAAACATCTGTGAAAAAGAGCTCTTCTCGCTCATCGGATTTTTCCGCTATGATTAAATCTGATTCGGATTCTGAGCACCGCTGCTGGGGGCAGGCGTCACCTGCTGCCCGCTCTGCGCAGGTTCCGGGGCCAGCCGAGCGAGGGGCCTACGGTAGCGCGCAGCCCCCCCCTCCGGAACTCCTTCTCTGGGCCCCCCACTTCCCCCGTGAGGCCCGCAGACTGCGTGCGTCGTAGCCTGGGGGCGGCGGAGGGGGTGGTGGTAGGGAGAGGCGGAGACAGGTGGAGAGAGAGAGAGAGGCAGACGGAGAAGTCGGGGAGAGTCAAGGAGAGCGATCATGAGCGAGGCAAGCCAAGCAGGTAAACGAGCCCGTCCTGAGCCACGGTTGGCAATGAGCCCGCGGAGCTGACGGCACCTCGCTGGGCCGCGTCCTCCACCGCACGGTGGGCTTGGCACGTCGGGCGCGGAGCCACGCGCTGTCCGCCACGTGACGAACGCAACGGCGATGTTGATGACAATGATGATGATGGTTGTCATAGCGATAACAATGACGATGATAACGACAATGATTATGATAATTGTAATGGCGATAACGACGGGAATGCTGATGACAACAACGATGAATTTTGACTTAAAACTTTCGTGACTGCAGGAATTCGTATTCCTGGTTCTTTCGGTAAAGTCACGTAGATAGAAAATAAAAATAAAATGAAAATGAAAAAATAAATTAAAATAAAAAAGCAAAAAACCACGACGTTTCGATCTACGTCACTTTACCGAAAGAACCAAGAATATGAACGACGATGATGATGGCTGTAGTAACAATGACGGCGATGATGACGGTAATGAAGGTGCTGGCACCGCCGCCGCTGCTGCTCACCTCCCAAAGAGGCGGCGGATGCCCTTGCCCTTCTTGCGAGCGTCGCGGGCGGAGGGCGGTGGCGACGCGGGTGCCACCCCGACCCCCGCGGAGGGTGGTGACCCCTGGCCCCGCTCGGAGCCACTACGTGACCCCGGGGAGTAGCCGTTGGGCTCGCCTGCAACACCCGGCCCAAGGTCAGGGTTCCACGCGTGGAGGGGAAGAAAAAAGTTTAATCCCCGCGCGTTCATTGTTAAACATGATTAACTTTCATTAATATTACCGTCACTTAGCCAGGTGAGACTCACAGAGTCTCAAGGCTTTATTCTCAGGAGGGTCCTGCCACGTTTTCGCAGCAGGGAGCCGCTGCTGTGTGGAATTCCAATTGAGTGATTTGAAGGTGATATTTCAGTTTTGGGATGTTTCCTGGCCAATACTCCCTGAACTGTAGGGTTTTTATTTAGCTATGGGATGAAACTGGAGAACTCAGAGGAAACCCATGCAGAACAGGAAGAGTGAGAGAATATACAAACTCCACACAGAAAGGAGCCCCAGTCGGGAATCGAACTCAGGCCACCTCCTTGCTGTGAGGCACGAGTGGTTACCACCGCACTGCCACCTCCACCACCATCCTGCCACCACCACCACCACACTGCCACCACCACCATCACCACCCTGCTGTCTACCCAAGATCCGACGCACGCGTGGATTACGCAAGGCTTTACAAACTACGCGTTAGTCTTCGACATCTGCACATATCCTGTACCAGGCGCCGACCCACCATCCTGCGGCAATGGCGAATGTTGTCAAGGGGAGCTGGCGGGCACAGTTAGGAGTTGGGCTATTTTGCTCCTCGGAGAGTCGGATCTAGAATCTGCTCGTGTGTGCGAATGTTTCTTGCGTTCACGTGTTCTAGAGTGGCGAGGTTATAGTTTTAGTGAGGAGTGCCGATGTACGTGACTCATTGTTTCCTCTGGTTCGTGTGTGTGTTCGAGTTGTGGCAATACAAGTTTGATCAATGTGGCCGTGTTTCCATCAGCTGAGTCGCCAATAGCAACCCAACTTATTTACTAAAGTTTTGCTCAAATTAGATCATCTTTACAGGAGTTATCGCCCCCCACCCCCATTACAAATGGACAGACGGACAGAGCTATCCCGTAAAGAATTTCAACCCTCATGTTTCAAGTTGATGTTGTTGAACCAGATAATGATTCAAGAGACCAGGACAGAGTCTCGTTTGCTTCGTTGGTTTGGCTGGTCACCGCGAATTACAAAACACAAAACAAGCAGAACACAAATTTTGATTTAAAGCTTTCGTGACTGCAGATATTAATATTCTTGGTTCTTTCGGTAAGATCACGTAGAAGGGAAATAATAAAATAAAATATTTACATTTATATTATTTTATTATTTCCCTTCTATGTGACTTTACCGAAATAACCAAGAATATAAACAGAACACAGTAATGAAGCAAACTGTCGTCTGAACAAAAACGGAAACATCAGTTGGCAGGCTGACGGTTCGTCTGGGCGAGCGAGCGATACTTTCGGACGTCACTGCCGATTGTGCCTGAGCACCGCTCTATGGACCAGGTCTGGGCACTAAGTGGCGATTGAAGTCGAGGGTCGGACTCAGACTTTTATTGTTCCAGCTGCTATGGAGGCTCCATCGTGCCAAGCGGCTCTGTTGCAAAGACGGCCACAGGCCAACGCCGTCGGCAGTGGCGACAGCCACAGGACATCGCAGTTGCATTGAGATTCATAGAGTTGCATAGAGAGTCGTAGAGTTACATAGTATTAGATAGTCTATAGCAAAGTCCTCGGTTAAGTGCAATAATTCCCACTCCTGCTCTATGTTTTTAGCAATGGAACGTCGCACGAGACATCACACAGAGCCACGCACACAGATGCACACAGAGCCACACAGATCCAGGCACACAAAGCCACACAGAGCCACGCACACCGACTCTGGCTTGTAAAGCGCTGGGGGTTAATGAGAGGGAGACGGGTGCATCACATGGGGTAGAGGAAGTGGCGTAGCGTGGGTTGCCAAGGGAGTGAGAATCTTTCTTTAGACTGCATGGAGAAACCCGATGAGCCGTGAAGCTCTTTTTCACAGATGTCCAGTAGGGGTGGGTCAGCAAAGTTACAGCAACAAAATGATACAAAACCACAACAGGCGTGAAAAAAAAGAGAAAAGGTCAGCAAGCCACGGCAAAATAAATAAAGTGTACGAGTAAAAATTGCCTCAGCACATACATTCTACCAGCCCCCATCCCTCAGGCTCGTGAGCCTCCGTGCGGTTGCACCGCCTGCACACTCGTTAGCGACGCCACCGAGGAGAGGGGGGAGCTTGTTAGGCAGGCGGTCGTTACCTAGGGCGGGCGCGCTCGCACTCCGGTGACGATCTTTGACCACACGGAGCATCCGGGGGGGTCCAGAGGCAGTGCAGGAATAAGGGGTTGGGGTCAAGAGTTGAGGAGTGGGGTTTAGAATTGAGGATTTCAGAGTCGGGATCAGGAGTAGGGTTTAGGGGTGGGGTTGAGGAGTGGGATATAGGAGTAGTTACCAGGAATAAGGTTTCGGAGAGGGGTTGAAGAGTGGGGTTCAAGAGTGGGTTTGGGGAGTGGGGTTCAGGAGAGGTGGGATCACCAGGGGCAGAGCAAGAGGAGGGTAGAAAACGGGTGTGAATAGCCGTGCGGCATGTCGGTCCACAACCAATTAAGAGGTAACGCGCGAATAAAGCGGCAGAGGTCACGGACGGCAGAGGTCACGGACGGCAAAGGTCACGGACAGCAGAAGTCATGGACGCATTGCGAGCCTCTGGCAAGGAGGAGCGATTTTAAGAAGCAAACTTGAGGCAAAAAATGTACCATTCCCGTAGGACGAGAAAATATTACCTCTTGATATGGCTATATATATACTTCACAAATGTAGGATCATTATCACTCCACCGATAGTTGAAGGCCACCCCATGCCATGTTTGCTCATGGATTTTTTTTTCTCTCCCATACTTCACCACCCTGGTCAGTGTGGGTTGGAAAAGTTCCGAGGCTCACGGAGGCCCAGGGCAGAACGCCGCCTGGCGGCCCCCCTCATTCATTGGCCACCTAATCCCCCATCCTGAGACCCTCTCATTTCAAGTTGCCTGTTTTGCCTCCCCGCTCTGGGCGGCCTGCTCACCACCGACGTTCGCCATGGCCGGGAATCCAACAAGCTCGTGTGGCCGGGGTTCATAGCGTGGGGGGGGCGTTAATGCGCGCTGGCCTCGACACGATGGGGGCGGAGCGGGAAACGCGCTGAAGCTCTCTCCGGGGGCTTCGCGTCGCGCGAGAGAGCGCCGAGCCGAAGAGGTACAACGAGAAACGGACGGCGAGACGCCGTCGGTATCGCGGAGACGCTGACCGCGCCTGGGGTTACGGGTCTCGCGTCGGCTTCAATCTTTTAGTTCCCGGGGAAAAAAAGACTTCAAAGATACGATCACGAGCGTCGTTGTGGCCACGGCGACGTCGCCCCCATAGGTTTCATCGCGCGGCGTCGCAGATGCCCCCCGCATGGCCTCTAACAGACGGTGTAGCGAACGCCTGCACGGCACGCGAGGGGTGTGCGTGGCCAACACCACGCCCGACCGCCTTTGTCTCTCCAGTGACAACTACACCATTTACTCAAATTAGAGGAGGCCCAAAACCGGTTCAGATGTTTGCCACTGTTCCTGGTCGTGAGCAGGAATCGAACTCGTCTCATGGGTTTTGTATCGCAGTGCACAGAACCACTACGCTACAAGCATGCGCACACACACGCATGCACAGAAGATCCCCCAGTGTAGCCTTAACAGACTGTTAGCGAGCACCTGTGAGGGCTGGAACGGCACACGAGGGAGTGGGTGGCCACCACCACGCCCGGCCGCTTTTGTCTCCCTAGTGGCAATGTTTTAACATATCGCACTAAGTACTCAATTGAGGCTGAGTCGACCTAGGGGAGGCCCAGGACTGGTTCAGATAATCGTTGCTGGTGTTGACCGTGGACGGGAATCAAATTCAGCTTGCTGGGTTCATAGCGCAGCGCACTAACCGCTATCCTATCGCTCTCCACGCACGCGCACGCACACGCACACGCGCACACACACGCATGCACACGCGCGCACACACGCACACGCACGCACACACACACGCACGCACACACGCACGTACATACACGCACACACACACACGCACCGAGGCTGCTGTCGGACCCGTGGTAGGAGTAGGCCCCGTCGTGCTGAGCGGTGGTGCGGAGCTTCCGTGACGACTGGCCCAGTGGGCCCCCTGAGGGGGTCCCGCTGACTCGCTGCGCCGGCAGCGTCTGGTACTTGGAGCCGTTGGCGCCGGCCCTCGCCTGCCCCCAGGGGACCGAAACGACGGCGAGACAACAACGGAGTCATCGTTAATTGGGGGCCAGTGACGACGGAAGCCGAGCAGGAATTTGAGCCCGGAAAGTGCTCGGATGGGCAACTCCCTGGGAATACCAGGTGTATGCGAGGAGGTCAGAAGATGGCAGGATAGCAAATGGATTCTCCAATCCATCTGTGCGGGGATTTGAGTGTTTTGCCCTTGGTTTCCTCCCATGTGAAGTCAATCTCGCATTCCTGCGAATGGGGAACCATTCCTGCCCCACCCGGACATCTGTGAAAAAGAGCTTTACAGCTCATTGGATTCCTCCAATGTCAATAAATATTCTCATTCTGATCTCAATTAATGGAGGCTTGTCCACGTAAATCACCGCCATCATCATTGAATCTTCGGTTGTGACCTGGTCGAACAAATTCAACTTGAAACTTGAACTTGAGACTCAGCGTAGCGCAGGACCACGTCTTATCTGCCAATGGGCGGGGCGACCCCATTCGCATGGGCACCAGTAAACGTGGAACGTTGGGCCAACGTTGGGGGAACGTTGGGCCAACGGTTCCACCCACATACGTCGTGACGTCGGCCCGACGTTGCCACGTCTACTGGGGGTGCGAGACGTGGTACCTTGTCGGCAGGATGCGGCACCATTGGCTCCCAAACAACACACTGCACGCGTGGCACACACGGCTGGGCGTTAACACAAAGCAGGCGCACAGCATGGACGCAGCGCGGCGATCGCACCCAAAGCGTTAAGCAAATCAAATCACAAATGAACACACACAACCGTTAGCACGAGCATCCATTAACTTAAAACAAACCATAAAAAAATCAATGGAGAAAAATAAAAGCGTGCGGAATGGGGCGTGTTACGATGGTGACAAAGAGTGCCCCACCTTATCGCCGGACTCGGTCCGCATATTCTCCAGGCTGTTGGACCTGTGCCGGCAGGGAGACCTGCGGGAGGGAGACGGTAGACTGCGCGTCGGTGGGGCCACATCGGTAACCTCAGTTGCATCGTCATGATGTCCGATGTTTCACTTCACCTGTTGGAAGCTCCTCCAGGAAATTCAGTTCTCCTGAATTCCCGAACAAGCTTCCAGCATGTGGCGCGAACCTTCGGACATCGTGTCCAAGGATACGCGGTGGGTACGACGGCAAAGCGCATTGGAGCGAGAGCACGGCAAGCCGCAGTTGGGTACCTGTTGTCGTAGGGCGAGGGGTCGCGTGTGGCCCGGGAGGTCGGATGGGAAGGCCCTGACCCCTCGGCCGCCTCCGGCGCCGGTGGGAAGGGCCTGCCTCGGTCGCGGGGGGCAAGGCGACCCCCCAATTCCTGCGCCTCTCTATAGGCCTCCAAAGCCTCGTGCAGCTCTGAGATCTTGCGGTCCTAGGGAGGGAAGCGTACGCCTCACCGACTGCACCGTAAACCCGACAGCTGCTACAAGGGTAACTATTCACTTGCCGATAAAAAATAACATGTAAAGGATGTGATTCTCATCGTAAAATGACCGCCAGCGACCGTGGCATATTACGGTCGCGTCGCCGCCCAGCGAGGCCTCGCGATTCACCTTCTCCTGGATGGACTGCAGCAGTGACTCAACAGCGCTCTTCATCTTCTGAATTTCCTCGTCTGTCGAGAGACACGAGGAAGGCACCACCACAACCACCACCTCGTGTCACGCTCCCTGCCGACGGGATGTACTACGTCAGCAGGTTTCTCAGCTAGGACCCTGGCGGCTCCAGGAAGATTTAGGGAGTTGAGGCTGGACACTAGGGTCATTAAAGGGTCGTCACCATGGCGTAAAACGTAAGCAAAGTTTGATCATGAATTGCCAAACTCACCGAATTGGATGAAACCACTTTGCAACGTTCCCCTCCCCCCACCCGTCCCACTGTGAAATGGCCGCAGACTTTGCCCGTCCGTGCATTCCGTCGTGATAGCACCTCAGATTAGCACGGTGGGCTATGTACAATGCGAAAGAATTTCAACATACATACATAGATAGCCTTGCGCTATGAGAATGGCACTGAAACCAAATGTACTCACGACGATGATGACGATGGTGACGATGGGACTTCGTATGCTCATAAGCAGATGATGACTCCTTCGTACACTTTGTATATATATTTTTATCTGTCTGTCCACATAACAGTAAAAAAGTATCCTTTACACTTCACACAACCCATCTGCACCACGGCCTTCTGGCAGTGAAGTCATGACACAAGTGTTGATTTGGTCCCAGAAGGCCGTGAGGCGATGAGTTGTGTAAACTGTAAAGGATACTTTTTATTTTTCCGTGAAGGGATAGATATATATGTACATGGAGACATCGTCTGCTTATCTGTGTTGTTATTTATATTCTCCACAACGAAACCAACGGTTGTTATTTTCTGTTATAAATCACAAGGACCTTGCTTAGCGCTTCCTGTGTCTCTTTGTCCACTCTTTAATTAGCTCGCGGGCGTTTGACATCTTGGAGGCCAAACGCCTGCTTACCTAGGACGCGCGACTTTGAAGTACAGTACAACACTTTCACGCGTGACCTCGGTGCAAGTTTTGTTGAATGCGGAGGTGGGCCCAGGAGCCCAGGCCATGTGTCTAACTCGTCAAAAAAAAATAATGTATCCTTACAATGTATCCTGTGTGTGACCAATGACGGCGAGTGGTGCGGTATGCGCTGGAAATGGATGGTAAGTGTCGTGGGTTTACTCTCCAACACACACACGGCCTGTGCTGAAGCAGCAACTCATTGGCACCTTTTGCTTACGTGAAAAAAAGCCTTTAAAGACACATTTATATGTACGCGATATAACTAAAGATAAACTTTCATGAAGCACTGGAAATGAGCGGCGTTGGCAAGTAATTCCCTCGGATTCACCGCACAAATGAACCGGTACAACCTGTAGGCGGTTCCTGGTCTTAACTTGAGCCGGCGAGCCGAGTTCGGTTCCCGCTCACTGGTCAACACCGGCAAAAATTATCTGAAACCAGTGCTGGGCCTCCCCTACGTCAAATGAGCACCTGGTGCGGTGTGTAAACATCGCCACTCGGGATACAAAGGCGACCGGGCGTGGTGCTGGTGACCCACCACTTCGTGTGTCGTGGCGGCCTTCATAGGCGCTTGTTGACAGCACTCGCTCCAGGGCAAGGCTCGCGTTAGGTGACGGGTGCGGTGGCATTGGTCTCGATGACCTATTGACCTCCTCGCCAGCGGAAGGGTCACGAGGCGGTTGAGTGGTGAGGCGTCTGGTTGTGGCGTGTGGTTGTTGCGTGTGGTTGTTGCATCTGGTTGTTGCGTCTGGTTGTTGCGTCTGGTTGTTGCGTGTGGTTGTTGCGTATGGTTGTTGCGTCTGGTTGTTGCGTGTGGTTGTTGCGTGCGGTTGTTGCGTCTGGTTGTTGCGTCTGGTTGTTGCGTCTGGTTGTTGCGTCTGGTTGTTGCATCTGGATGTTGCATCTGGTTGTTGCGTGTGGTTGTTGCGTCTGGTTGTTGCGTGTGGTTGTTGCGTCTGGTTGTTGCGTCTGGTTGTTGCGTGTGGTTGTTGCCTCCCTAGCGAGCGGGCGAGGAACTCAACTCTTGCAGATTATTAAATAACTAAATAAAAGCACCCCACGATTTTGCATTCATAGAGCACACAGCAGTACCGTGTGCTTTATGCTAAGGTGCTGATTTAACCGAGATAATGTAATATAATGTCTCCACAGCCTGCATCTTTTATTTTGGGCACGAGACACTTCGTGCCTCCGATTCTACCCGTCGCGTTATCGTCCCACTCGCTCGTTCAGACGCTCATTAGCGCAGATCGTCTCTTCATAAATTGCCAAACATTTCAAAATACCATGGCCAATTTTGCTGCTGTTGATTTAAGTCGTGATTTAATTACTAAATAACACGTGCCTAAGCAGCACTTTTTTTTTACAAAAGATTAAATATTATTATTTTACTTGTTGTTTTCCAGAATGTAACACATTTGGTACGACCTGTGTAAAGGCCAAGGCTGAGGAACATGTACGCGGAGTTCGGGCAATCGGCGACTTTGTTTATTCGGCCGCGTTGGGTGGCTGAGATGTGCACGATACGCAACATCGGCGGTCTCCACATGCGCGGTGACCTGATGATGATGATGGTGTAATTTCTGTGCCGCCAAAGTACACCACGGATCTCTACCCTTTGCGAAGCTAGCTGGGTAACTGGCTACACAACCGGACTTTCCACGTAACAAGGGAACGACGGAGCGAGTGATTGAGCGAGCGAGCGAGCGGTGTTCCTCGCGCGTTCGTACCCTTGCACGCGGCGGCAACGACGGCGTCGGGCGTCCGCGACGCGAGCTCCAGCCGCAGCGTCTCGATCTCCCGCTCCTTCGTGGCCACGCGCTCTCGCAGCTCCGCCAGCTCCGCCTGTGGGGAGGGAGGCGACGTCGTCGTCGTCGGTGCCGTGTTTGTTCAGTTGTTGAGCCAGCTGGCCAGGATTGGCCAAAACTTTGAGTCTCTATGTGTCTCTATGAGTCTCTATGTATCTCTATGAGTCTCTATGTGTCTCTATGAGCCTCTATGTATCTCTATAAGTATCTATGCGTCTCTATGCGTCTCTATGCGTCTCTATGAGTCTCTACGTATCTCTATGAGCCTCTATGTATCTCTATGAGTCTCTATGTATCTCTACAAGTCTCTATGTATCCCTATGAGTCTCTATGTATCTCTATGATCCGACCGACAGCGGCAACAACACAGCTGATGTGACAATGGCGACGACAAGGACCAGGTGTTTTTGTTTTTATAATCGGAGGAAAGATACACGGCGGCTAACGATGAGCGTTGCCAGGAATGAACCTCGACTGGGGTGAAACGCGGACACGTCGTCGTCGCGGCGGCGATGAGTCGGTAGCGGGGGGGGGGGGCGGGAAGATGGGGGGGGGGGCACGAACATCGCGTCGTTCGGAAATAGGGCTGCCAGCGATGGCAGCGCGCTGGCAGCCCTAACGAGCTGGGATGAGGAGAGCGTAAAGCGCCGAGACAAAGACCAAAGTGATTTTGTGCGCTGCAGTTTATTTTTTCGTTGCTAATTAAAAATGTTGAAGTGCAGCACGTTCCTCTCTTTTGGCTCCCAATTAAAATCCATTGATGCTGTTATTGACCACGTGTTGCTGGCGAGATGAAGACGTTTCTATGAGGAAGTCTCGAAACGGTCTGTGGAATGGGGCGTCACACAGAACCCCTTCTCAGGCCTCTTTCTGTCACCTTGCATTAGCGGTTAGGGGCACACATTATTTATGCTGTCATGAAAAAAGAAGTGTTCGTCATATTTCAACCATTTAAACATTTTGCCAAAATTAAGTGGTGGGACAAATTTAATACGATGATTATATATATTTATTTGGTGTGCGCGGTCATTCGTGACCGGGCTGAGATCATCTCACTGCACTAGATACACCGGTTAAATTACAGCTCAGTCTGTGCGAGTCTGTGGGTTTCTGCACGAGTCTATGGGGTCACTACCTGAGTCTATGGGTCTCTACGCAAGTCTTTGATCTCTATTCTGATCTCGATGGGTCTCTGTGCAAGTCACTGGTGAATGGGCCAAGATCATCAACACTTGAGAATTCGGTTTAATCACAGATTCCAATCCAGGCTCTTGGTGGTGGCTGGCTCAGAGATCGAACGTGACCATTATGAGCCACCCTGTGGCACGCTGAGCCACCTCGAGTATTGATAAATGTGGCGAGTGGTTGCGTGGGCGATGTCGGGGTGAGTGAGTTGAACAGGTGAGAGTGGAGCAAGTGAGGCAATTGGTTGTGTGAGTGAGGATGGAGCGAGTGCGAGTAAGGCGAGTGGGTGAGTGGAGCGTATTGAGGAGAGCCGGGGGGGGGGGGGGTGGGGTGGATGGGTGGGTGGGTCGTGGGGGGTCGCGCTGTGGGGGGGGGGGGGTTAGGACTCGCACCGCGGTGCTGCTGAGTTTCGTTTCACATTTCGTCTTCTCCTCCTCGAGCTCCGCCACGCGGCTCCGCAGAGAGCCCAGCTCGCCCAGCAACACCTGGGCCACAGAGTCACCCGTCAACTCGCACGCTCACAGCTCACAGCTCGCTCACTCACTCGCTCGAGCGAGCGCTCACCTCACCCGTTCGCTTTCACTCACCTCGCTCATCGTGCCACGCGCTCACGCAGGCACTGCTCGTTCACTGACACGCTCGCTCACCGATTCACTCGCTCACCGATTCACTCGCTCACCGATTCACTCGCACACGTTTGCCCACTCGAACTCAGTCGCTCACCTACTCACTCAATCACTCATTGCACCACTCGCTCACTCACACTCTTACTCACGATAGCGCAAGATAAGCCGACATTCACCACCATCAGCTCGCTCACTCACTCAATAATGAACTCATTCACTCACTCTCTCACTCAATCACTGACTAACTCAATCAACCACTCACTTACCCACTCGCTCAACCACTCACTCCAATCCCATCCACCCACTGACTCTCTCTCTCACTCACTCGCACGTCTTCACAGGTACCATTTGGCTGAATCTGTTTGCCTATCAAATGATAACAGCTAAATGCAGACTCTCACCAGCATTAACTGGCAGACATAAGCTCGGCGCACACACACACACACGTTATCATAGAGGCAGATGTCTCCATCTCTGAATGATTCACCAACCCCATCTACAGGCTGCCAGGTAATAATAATAATATTCCTCCACCACGACCAACAAATGAATAATCTCATTAATCTGCCTGCGTGTATGTCGGCATGCATATTTCACAGATATACACATATATGTGTATTGTTAACTGATTTGGGAATAAGGAAACAAAGGGCATTAATGGGGAGCGGAGAAGAGAGGCGTTGTCATTAGAACTACAGATGCCACGCTCGGCAATCGGAGAAGCTCAAAAACACGTGGGGTTGTCACAGAGGTTGTCACACAGGGGTTGTCACACACGGGGGATGTCACACCCAGGGGTTGTCACACAGAGGTTGTCACACAGGGGTTGTCACACAGGGGATGTCACAAACAGGGGATGTCACACACAGGGGATGTCACACACGTGCCCAGAAGTGCGTTTGTTAGTCACTTCAACTTGATACAAAACACACACTGTATGCATGTATGTTGAACTTATTTCACATCGTACGCAGCCAACCGTGCTAATTTGAGGTGCGGGGGAAGAACAACAACCTAACCACAATAATCAGTTCGAAAGAAATGAGTTTTCGATCGAGATTAAAAAGTGCATCGCTCCCACTGGCTTTCTGATATCGGAAGGAGGAGCGTTCCAGACGGCCGCAGAAGCACGATGCAGTGACCACCAGCATCGTCTTTGTTCGATGGCCGCCGCTGCTGCTGCTACGAGGACACGTGGAGTTCGCGTGGTGATGGTTGATGCATGAGCGGGGATTCTGTTGGACGGAGCCTAACGGTGTGGCACTGCACTGCCATCAGCATCGCACGCGGCACACACCGCACACCAACGAACTTACGGAGAAATCTCAAACACAAAACAATTAACACCTTTGCGTCAAGAGTGTAACTAATTACCGAGGCTTCATCACGGATACTGTCGGGAGACGGGGGAGGGGGGGGGGAGCAGTGGGGGGTGGCGGCGCTCAGATTCCATCTCCGCGACACTTAAAATAGAATCTTCATCCGTGCTTAATTTCCCGCAATAATGATGACGCTAAGCGTTGGGAACGAGCGGACAGCCACGAGATGAGATGCAAAATCATGAACATCGCACGCGCGTCTCAATCGCTTCAAACTCGCGAAAATTACATTATCTCTGGGAACCGTCACGTAAAATGTTTTTTTTTTTCCACCGCGTTTCAGTTTAACAGATAATCAGCTGAATCTGCTTCCTATTTTCACAAATAGGAGGCTGGGGAGAAGGAGAGGTGCGATGCGGAGAAGAGGCGGTAAAGATGTTGGGGGGGGGGGTGGTCAGGGATGGAAACTGGAGATGGGGGGCTGGGGGGTGATGGGGGTGGTCGTTCCACGATTGGGGTGGCTTAGCGTCGTTGGCGTTCCGCCGGTAAACGCGACGACTCAAGTGGCCCGGGGGACCGCGCGTTGGCGTGGGGGTCACGCAGCCGGCGATGATGAATTATTATTTTCTCGTTTTGAAGAAGTGCTTCATTGAGCGGTGAGCGAGCGTCGGTGAGCGCCGCCTCATCTCCCCCCCCAGCCCCAACTCCTCCTCCACCACCCACCCACCCCCAATCAGCCGCCACCGACTAATAACAATAACGATACTAATAATAACAATTCCACTGTTTTCGAGCGTCACTCCCGCAAACTGCACGTCACTCCGCTGTCGGGTTCCTAGCGCCACGCGGTGCTCGGGGGGGGACATCGGAGGCAGGCGAGCGCCCAGGGAGGCAACCAGACCCGGCGGTGCCAACAAATGTCCAAGCTCTGCGGTCCCGTAGCGGGATGTTGGGCCAACTCCAAAAATACGAACCCAGCCACCGCACAAGCAAGCCGTTACATCACGAGCGCTGGGGGTCAGGGGGTGGGAGCGGCCTCAATTGGTACCGGCAGCAGCACACAGGCGCAGTGGCACACGAGGCAGCAGCATCTCGGGCAGCTGCCGCACCTCTGATAAGCGCGGCTGGCTCCGTGCGTCGCGAATGAAGATCGACACGCAACACATACACGGATACCCAAGACGCCGGAAGTGGCAGCCGTGCCGCGCTGGCGTCTCTCGCGTGCCGCTGAATTAGCGTCCTGCGACGCGGCGGCATCTCACACGCGAACCAAACTGCGGCGCAATCGCATTCACGCACAATCAGTTGCACGCTCGCTCCAAAACTGGGAGCGGGGAATCGAACTCAGGTCTCTGGGTTGGGTTCGTAGGGCGGAGCGTTAACCGCAGCACCGCTGCCCCCCTCCCCAACTCTTCCACCCCCCCCCCCCCCCAACATCTTAAACCACCGCAGGGATTTTAAAGGCGGATTTAATAGCAGACCGGCTGCTCCCACGCCGCTCTCCGCACCCCCCCCCCCCCCCATGGCTGCCACCAACAGGTACGGCGCTTCAATTCAATTATCAATTAACGCTTGTTATGGACTCAATTTGAGGCTAATAGCAGCTGCTCATTTCAACAGCTGGGATGGGGCAAGGAGTGTTGGGAAGAAGGGGTGGGCCAAAAGCTTAACAGCCCACGCCGCGACCCTGACCTTCGACCCCATCGCAGCTGTCATCGTCTGCAAAAAAATAACAACGAACCGCACGCTGCCAGCACACAGGTGGAGTTACTCCGCACACTTCCACGGCCGTGGGAGACGGGTGGAGGGTGGCCACGGGGGAGGGAGAGCGCCCGGCCGGGTCGTGAGAGAGAGAGAGAGAGACCAAGATGGTCACGTCGTGAGAGATATGGATATTTAAAGCGATATTCACAAATTCGCATGTTGTTGCTACTGCTCTTTCTACTGTCGCTGAAAACGCCATGGCAGACACGCAGGAGGCTTAGAGGGATGAGACTCATACGATGCAAATCTACAGACTGGCATACTCATGAGCGGTTCCAATGAACAATAAAACTCGTTAGCCGTGGACGGACGAAGTATGGAGCGCCGAGTGGAAAGGTGACGAGAGGGTGGTGATGATGATGATGATGACGATAAGAGGGTGTTGATGATGAGAGGGTGATGATGATGATGACAGAGAGGAGGGAAGAGAAAGAGAAGGTGGGACGAGAAGGGAGAGCCACCCGATTGCAGGATCCGGACCATGTGACACGGTTACTCTGCCATCCTGGTTGCATGGAGATGCCTGACGCATGCTTGACGCAGTCTCAAGCGAACCGCCGCACGTCTGGAATGCTCCATTTGGCCGTGAGAGTCATTCTGCCGGCGAGGGAGACCAATCAGTGGTAACTGGCGCGCTAATCACCGATTCGATGTATTTGGCTGTCAGGCCAAGGAGGGGCTTTGATAAAGAGTTTTGAGCCAGATCAACACTCGTTACATTACGAGTCGGCAGATATACACACGGCCACGTGGCTTTGTTTGTCAGCGTAGTGTTAGTCGGCAAATTTAAAACTAGAATAACATATTAACTAATAAACAGACGTGACCTTTATGAACTTGCTGGCTGGGTGGCTGGGTGGCTGACAGGCTGGCTGAGTGTGTTGGTGGGTGACTGACTCGGTGGGTGGGTCTTGGCGAGTCATTACACACCATGCGCTGCTTAATTAGCCATGCACCGCACCGCATCGCACCGCACCGCATCGCGCCCATTTACACCCACGAGCCAATTGGGTTGGTCGGTACCACCTGGGGGGGGGGGGGGGGGGGGGGAAATGCTTCCAGTATGCACCATGGGCTGTGTCCACAATGGGCTAAATCTCCGCCTATGTATTAATATATGTTTTATAAACACATCTATTTGTTTTGATCTTATGTAGAAGGTTCACATCACATTTAATTATTTGTTCATTTCTAAAATGACAATTCTCCATATCAAACACACTGTGGTAGCAATATTTTTTTTTATTTCAAGCTACCACGAGTCCCTTGCTATCACGCAGATTTGTGATCTGGAGATAAAACCGTTCAGGAAAACCATCGGTAGCATTTGCCACCCAGGGCGGTACTGACAAGCAATTTTCGGGGCATTGACCCGAAGACCATTTCTGCACACCAGGAGGGGGCCAAACTCATGCCGGGTCGGCGAGGGGAGCGGCACTCGGCAAACGGGCGACCTGGGCAGGAGCTGCGCCCGCGTCGCGCTGCACGGACACCACCTCCTCCTCCAGGCGGCTCATCTGGAGCCGCAAGGCGCCCACCAGGCCCTCCACCCACTGCCGGGGGGGCGGCCAGGACGGCGGCACGGGGGTCGGGAGGTGAGAGTTGTTGGGGGGGGCGCGGGGAAGGTGAGGAGTGGGGGGCGGACACATGCTCCATCATCACAGGGGGGTGTGGAACGCGGGTCGTGGAGAAGGCCCCAAAGCGTTCCGCCTCTCCACGCTTGCCAGCCATCTCGGTCTCAGTCTCCGTCTCTGTGTCGCGTAACTGCTGGGTAGCTCTGCGAGCCGCGCCGGCTCCGTGCCGCACGCCGCCACCTCCGCGTCTCGGTCAGCTCGGTGAGCCGTGGTTTTTCACGCGTGAGTCTGTCTTTCTATTTACTTCTTGTTATATATATACGAACACGTAAATAATTGTTATCCCTTTCGCGCCAATTCTACGCAAATCTGCGCAACTAGTGCCGAGTCGCGAGGCGACGACAGATCTATTGGGATGTCTTGCCAAACGGGCCCACAAAAGCGGATATCACAGAACTACTTCTGAGCAAGGTGGTCCGCGGTCTAACGGTGACTCGTAAATAGTAAAACAAAACGGCCAGTGGCGATAACGTAACAGACGAGCGCGAGCGAGACGTCCTCCCGTACCTCTCTGTCAGCCGGGCGCGCCTCTCCAGCATCCTCCACCTCCATGGCGGTGATCTTCAGCTTGAGGGAGGACACTTCCGTCACCAGGTCCACCTTCTGCGTCTCCAGGTTGTTCCGAGCGAGCAGCTCCTGCGGAGCGACAGACGAAACGTCCGCGACGGATGAAACGTCAACAAGCCGCGACGGCTATGCTCGCAAAAACCACCACGCCGCCGCCACCGCCGCCGCCACCCCTAAAGACGCATGGTTGGTGGTGGTGGTGGTGCCGTAGGGTTGGAGACAGCCCCGCTGCACCGGAAGTCCCGCGTGGCGGCACCGCGTAGGGCCGGCGCGCTCGCACGCTGCGCGTAATGGGCGGCTGTGCCACACTGAAGGGGGGGGGGGGGGGTGCCAGCACCGTCAGGTCTCGCGGTGGCGCGGGACGCGATGCCCACATTAGCCTGGAAATAACCACGGGGTAGGTGCTGGAAAAATCTTGATTTAATATTTATTTTTCCTCTTAGCTTAAAATATGACTTTGCCTTTGAAGCGAATGACACGGCTGTGATTAGGGGCCACTTTTCTCTCGGTTTTTTTCTCTGTAACGGCGGCACAGGAGGAGGAGGCGTGGGGTGGGGGGAGGAAGAGGCATTGTGCAGCCGAAATGCAACCGCTACTTAAACCAAACGAGAGACCGTGAACGGATTTACCAGATTTGTAGTTATTTTAAATCCTCGCCCAGCACACGCTCGCCATTCCGTGGACCGTGCGACGGACGGGGCCACTCCGAGAGGTGACCACTAACCCCATCTCCCTCAACAATAAAATATAAAAAAAATGTTGCTTTAAAATAAAGGTGCAGCCCCTGCAAGTGCTCTTCTTGCACCACCGCTGGCAGAAGAGGCCTCTGCCAGAGAGCCCCTCCTCATAGAGGCCATCTTGGCCGACTCACCCGCGTTGAGATTATTTGTTACAATCGTCGAACGGCATCCGCTCGGATCTCTCACAGCCAAGCAGCGAAATACACATGGGTGGGCTGTGTGGGAGACACTTATTGTGATTTGGTGAAATTGTCAAACGATTTGCGCAAATTGAGGCACGGCAAGTATCGGGGTTTGAGAGGCTGCGTTAGAGGCCCTGCTGGTGGACTGTCGACTCGGATGGCTCGAGGGGGGGGGGGGGGGGGGGAGGGAGACGTCTCGAGAAGGGAGGGCAACCAGTCGGGAAGAAGAAAGGAGAGGACCTTGGAAGGACCGGGGCAGGAGACCGAGGCAGGAGACCGAGGCAGGAGACCGAGGCAGGAGACCGAGGCAGGAGACCGAGGCAGGAGACCGAGGCAGGAGACCGAGGCAGGAGACCGAGGCAGTGCCGAGAGAGACAGAGGGGGGGGGGGGGGGGGACTCCAAGCGGTGTGACCAGGATGAGAAGGGCTCTGGGGGTGAACTTGGAGGAGATGGTTCCAACCAAAGCTGCTGGAGGCCGCCGTGTGCTCGTCCCGGCTGGCGCACAGGCGGCCGTGGGGGCACATCGCCAAGCGCCTCCGGGCTCGCGAGCGGACAAGCGATGAGCGTGCGACACAAATTGTTTCATGATTTTATCGTGATTATATCAATTATTATTATATATTAAAGGACTGGAGTGAGGGGAGAGAGAGGGGCAGCAGCCCACACGAGTGGGGGAACTCTCCAGCAGGAAGGCGGCGAAGAGGCCGAGTTACTTCTCCGACATCTTCAGAGAAAGTCAGCGGCTGTCCGAGCGCCCCGGGCCCCGTAGGGCTGCCGGATTCCCCCTCATCCCCCCTCATCATCCCTCCTCCGTAAACAACGCATGCCAGCGAAGATACCGAGTTAAACCCCGGGGGAATCGGCCCCACACCGATGACATCCTCAGCCTGAGATGTAACCACGCACGGCGCTTGACAATGGGCAATGAACACGCGGCACGGCCGCATGGAAGCCATCGCGATGAGGGCGTTGATGTCTCCAGTAGTAACGAGGATAGGAATCTTGATAATAATAATAACACTGGGATGTTCGGCCAATTCATTTTCGTACATGGGTGTTTTGTGTCGGTGGGTGTGTGAGTGTGGGAATGCGTCATTGGGTGAGAAAGTGGGTGAGTTGGTGGGTGAGTGGGTGGGTGGGTGGGTCGGTGGGTGAGTGTGGGAATGAGTGAGTGCGTGGGTTGGTGAGTAGGTGGGTGAATGCGTGGGTGAGGGTGGGAATGAGCGAGTGGGTGAGTGAGTGTGTGGGTGAGTAAGTGGGTGGGTGGGTCGGTGGGTGAGTGTGGGAATGAGTGAGTGCGTGGGTTGGTGAGTAGGTGAGTGCGTGGGTGAGTGTGGGAATGAGCGAGTGGGTGAGTGAGTGTGTGGGAGGGTGAGTAGGTGGGTCGGTGGGTGGGTGAGTGTGAGAATGAGTGAGTGCGTGGGTTGGTGAGTAGGTGGGTGAATGAGTGGGTGAGTGCGTGGGTGAGTGTGGGAATGGGTCATTGGGTGAGTTGGTGGGTGAGTGGGTGTGTGGGTCGGTGGGTGAGTGTGGGAATGAGTGAGTGCGTGGGTTGGTGAGTAAGTGGGTGAATGAGTGGGTGAGGGCGTGGGTGAGTGTGGGAATGAGCGAGTGGGTGAGTGAGTGTGTGGGTGGGTGAGTGTGTGGGTGGGTGAGTGGGTGGGTGGGTCAGTGGGTGAATGTGTAAATGAGTGGGTGTGTTGGTGGATGAGTGGGTGTGTGGGTGGGTGAGTGTGTGGGTGAGTGGGTGTGTGGGTGAGTGAGTGTGTGGGTGGGTGAGTGGGTGTGTGGGTGGGTGTGTGGGTGGGTGAGTGGGTGTGTGGGTGGGTGAGTGAGTACCCCCACCACGCGTCCTCACCTGCTGCAGCATCTCCTCGGTGCCGGTGAGCTTCTCGCGGTGCTCATCCAGACAGAACTCGAGCTCCCGGATCTTGTCCCCCTGCGCCTCCACCTGGTCGGTGAGCACGCTCACCTACACGCACAAAGACAAAGACCCCCTCGTATAGCCTCAGCAGACTGTTGAGGCAAGTGCTGTTAGTGATCACCTATGAAGGCTGGAACGGCATGCGAGGGGGAGGGTGGCCAGAACCACGCCCGGCCGTCTTTGTCTCCCTCGTGGTGATGTTTACACACCACACTGGGTACTCAATTGAGGCTGAGTCTACCTAGGGCAGGCCGAGAACCGGGTCAAATAATTGCCACTGGTGTTGGTGGAAATAGAACTTGGGTCGTCGGTTTCAGAGAGCGGCATGCTCAACATTCCTCTACCGCACACGCACACACGCACGGACAGCCGTACGCGCACACACACACAGACAGCCGCACACGCACACACACGACGGCTGTCACCCACGTGGCCTCTCCGTAGGGTGTGGGGCGAGCGCTACTAACGAGCGCTCACAGTCTAACTAGGTGAGGGCTCAAGAAGACATCTGGACGAGTCTCATTTGCAAGGGTGGTTGATTCGCGTATTTAACGTTGAACTTTTTTTGCACCGTACGTAGCCAACCGTGCTGATTGGAGAAGCGGGGGGGGGGGAGTAAGGACGACAAACTAAGCACAAAAAACTGCTCTAAAGAAATGAGATCGAAAAGTGGGTAGCTCCAGCCACTTCCAAGTATCGGAAGATTTCCAGACGGCCGCAGAAATGCATCTGAAAGCGCGATGTGGTCCCCATCTTTGATTGAAGGCCGGCCAAAAGCCGCTGCTGGGAGGATGACTGCAGTTCACGTGGTGAAGGTTAATGTCCCTTGACAAGAGGTGGTGTGGATAGCAGCACACACACAGCTACTATTGCTGCTACTGCTGCAGCTTCTGCTGCAGCTTCTGCTGCTGCTACTGTTGATGCTATTGCTGCTGCTGCTATTGCTGCTGCTATTGCTACTGCTGCTGCTACTGCTGTTGCTGCTACTGCTGCTACTGCTGCTACTGCTGCTGCTATTGCTGCTGCTGCTTCTCACCTGCAGCACGAGTGACTCCCGGTCCTCCTCCAGACGGGACAGCCGCTCCTGGTAGTCCTCCCCCTCGGACCCAGGCTGCCCGTTCTTCTGCAAACACAAACACGCACAAAGACAAAGGTCACCCCTATAGCCTCAACAGACTGTGGGGGGCCCATGCCGTTTCGCGAGTAGCACCTACGAAGGCCGGCACGGCACGCGAGGGAGTGGGTGGCCAGCACCAGGTCGGGCCGCCTTTGTCTCCCCAGTGCCAATGTTTACGCGTCGCACCAGGTTATTCATTTAAGGCTGAGTTGACCTTGAGGAGGCCCTGGACCAAGTTCAGATAATCCTCACTGGTGTTGGTCGTGAGCGGGAATCGAACTCGGGTGGCCGGGTTCATAGCGCAGCAGTGTTAACCACTGCACCACCCATCCCCATATACAGGACAAAGACGAAGATTCCCCCATATAGGCTGAACAGACTGTGGGAGCAAGTGCTGTTAGTAAGCACCTGTGAAGGCCGGAATGGACACAAGAGGGTGGATTGCCAGCACCCCGCTTGGCCAGCCTTTGTCTCGTGAGTGCCGATGTTTACTACACACCGCACCGGGCACTCGTTTGAGGCCGAGTCGACCGAGTCTCGACACACACATCCTCACCGACTCGCCACGTGAATACCACCAGGGGCTGTGCGAGTTCCGTTACATTCTTCCCTTCGGCAGGGGCAGCGGGCACACGAGAATATTTCCCCGTTTTTACAGCCGCACGGGACATCGCGTATCTCTCCAACGCAACAGCTGGCGTCGCGAGCCGCCGGGGCGGCATGCGCTGCAGGAATGTCTCCGCCGCCCAGCGCGGGCGACGAGAAGAACGCAGGCACCGCACTCTCCCCCCGGGCCCCCCTCCGCCCCCGCAGGCGCACGCGTGCGCACGCACACTCGCTCAGGAGCTGCTCGCCACGGCGCGTTTCCCAGGAGAGACGCCCCAGCTGCCAAAACTTGCGAAGCCGCGGGAACGCGCCGCGCACGCCGCCAGAGAGCGGTGACGCCGCGGATTTCGTGAAGCCTCGTGCCGCCGGCTGAGTGACTCCTGAAGACGAGGAGGTCCCGGCCCCTGGGACTCGGCGTGAACCGATGTGAAGTGGCTCAGGAACGACGAGAAGATGCAGCGCTCAATGGGCCGGGAGTTAAGATATATCTGTGACGCAATACACTTAGGACGCGAGATACCCGGGTGTCGAGGGACACGGGACTGAAGGCAATTGGGGCTCAAGACGCTTGACGCTTCAGACGCAGGAGACTAGCTGCTAAGGGACTTCGGAATAAAGAGGCCTGGGACCCAACAAACCTGGGAGTAGAGGCATCAAGGACTCAAGACACCCATCAGCATGAATGTGCACGATCCTATAAAACTATAAACTACTTTTTTATTTTACCAGGTAAGGCCCCACTGAGCTACGTAGCTCTTTTTCAAAATATACCTGGCCGCGAATGATAGCTCAACGAAGTGGACTTATCATGTGGAAATGTATAGCAGCCAAATATTCTCAAACGGGTGACGTTGATTCGAAATGTCGAGGAGAAAAAACCGGAGGACCCGGAGGATAATCCACGTGACCACGTGGAGAACACGCAAACTCCAAATATACAGCAGCAGGTGTCAGGGTCGGGATTGATCCCCCGACCTCCTGCATACCAGGCGAGGTAGTTAACATCTCACCACCGTGGCGCCCCACAGCATGGGCCCAAGCCACTATTACCCAGCACCATACAAACGCCATCCGCCGCACAACAACCCGAGCCATTTCAAGAACGCAGCCTTATTTATAAGTTGCAACTCTTCAAGCCATGGAGGGCCGCCCTGGCGTTACGACCAGTAACAACGGCGTTGTAATCCACACCGAAATCGCAACGATTCCATCTCCTGGTGAGGCAGTTGATACAATGGACGAGTGACCCCCCCCCCGCGGCCAGCCCCCCACCGCCAGCCCCCCACGGCAAGCCCCCCACCGCCAGGCCCCCAACGCTAACCCCCCACCGCTAGCCCCCCACCGCCTCTGTCCACGCAACAGCAGTAAGAACGGTCACACCACAGTTAGTGTCGACCGGCAGGACGTGTCTGGTGGGGTAAAGTGTGGGGTAAAGTGTGGGTACTCCCCCACCCCCCGACCTCTTCTCCCAAGACGAACTAGCCAGCATGGGAGGGTGTGAGAACAAAGCCCCGCGGGGGGGGCGCCCCCCTTCCGCGAGAGAGCAAATCTCAGGGCTGCGCCTTCACCCGTCCTGCAGCCACACGCACGTGGCGAGACCCCCACTCGGTTAAGGGGGTGGGGGGAGGTTGGGGGAACGGGGGGGGGGGCTCACTGGCGCCACCACAAGCCCATCGCGGGGCCAGAGTCGCTGGGGATCGACATTTCTACCCTCGTTGCTACAGCACCAACATCGTCATCATCGTCATCGTCATCATCACGAAGAGGTGGGGGGGGGGTGGAACGGGGCTGGGATTGTGGAGAGGGCATGGCGGGAGGAGTGGGGAGGCGGGAGGAGTGGGGAGGCGAGCGAGCAGGAGGAGCGTTCCGTTGGACGGGAGCAGCCACCGACACCCACTGAGACGAGCCGTCTCTGCCGTGCAACTGCGGCGTTGCCTTTCTTACAATCGCAGCATCATCATTGCTCTTATTATCATCCGTTGTCCTTTTAAACATATGCAAGCTAAAGACATCCTATGGAATGTTAAGTGAGAGTGAGTGGGCTCTGGGCTTGAGGGATGATGGAGGCGCCGGGGGTCGAGACTGGAGACGGAGCGGCAGTCGAACGTGGGAATGGAAGCACGTGTTAGGGGAGGCGGCCAGGGGGTTCATTATTCAGTACCCCGACTTGTCCACATTCATAGTAACAAAGATCCCCTTCCTCCCCGTGTAGCCTACAGAGGCAGTTGGATAAAGAGCCGTTAGCGAGCACGAGGGTGGAGTGTGTGGCCAGTACCATCCCCGACCACCTTTGTCTCCCCAGTACACACACTGCCCTCATGTAAACCTTGGTCACCCAATGGCAGTGCCCCCCCCCCGCCCCCCAGGACCAGTGTAGATTTGACTCCCCGTCACTGATGCTCGCCGTGGCCCGGAACGGAACTCAGGTTGCACGTCTGTAGTGCAGTTCACTAACCATTCAGATTAACACAACAACCGCCATTCACGACTAAGTGGCAAGTGACGTTACAACGGCGCTTGTGCCAGGCTAGGTGCACTCCCGATGCCACGTGAAGTGTCGACGGCTCGCTGACAGGAGGTCACTGGATAGAC
The DNA here is from genome assembly GCF_015708825.2 of Lethenteron reissneri. NCBI lineage: Eukaryota > Metazoa > Chordata > Hyperoartia > Petromyzontiformes > Petromyzontidae > Lethenteron > Lethenteron reissneri. Next base: position 1,430,982 of record NC_083815.1, on the reverse strand, counting down.
CCAGGTGCCATGTGTTAACTGACTGAGACGACTGACAGATGCACCACCTGTGTCCCCTGCTGTGCCAACTTGCTACATTTCAGCAGCCCGGCTAACACACGCAGATTAACGCGCACCACACACACCACACGTGGGATTCATGTTGGGGGATTTATTTTATTGAGAAAGGGTCGTGGCTCCTCGTGGCGAGGAGTCAGCCTTTTTCCGGCGCTGACTCTACAAAAAGGAAGTTATCGCGTTTCATTAACAGCTTTTATTTGAGACTGCATAACAATGGCAAAGTGGGGGCGAGATAGAGCCATCACCTCGGCCACACAGACTCAGCACAGCTCAGCTCTGATACCAACTTCTAGTGCAGATTACAGGACACTTTCAACGATAATTTGAGAAAATAACTCAATTGGAATACACAAAGCACAACCATCGCCTCCCTCCTGCGAAAACTCGCTAATGACTCACTTGAGTCACAACAACAACAAGCCACTGAATCACTGAGTCACAACAGCCGCCGTTCGCCACTAAGCGACGGTGGCATCACCACGGCGCTTGTGCCAGGCTAGGTGCATTGAGGCCACGCTTGGCAGGAGGTCACGGGACAGACCCAGCAGGTACCATGGATTGACTGACTCAGATGACTGTCAGATGCACCACCTGGTCAAAATCTTAGTCACACACTCGTGGCTATTAAATGTTGATGTAACGTAAAGTCATTTTTTATTTTACCATAAAAAGTTCCACTGAGCTATGTAGCTCGTTTTCAGAAGCGGTCTGGCAACAAATGATAGCTAAACGAAGTGGCTTATCACGTGAAAATGTATAGCAGCCAAATACTCTAAATGCGTGTCTCTAAACGTGGAGAGAAAAACCCAGAGGACCCTGAGAAAAACCCACGCGACCACGGGGAGAGAGACACACAAACTCCAAATATTGGACAGGAGTCTGGGTCGGGATCGAACCCACGACCTCCTGTATACCAGGCGAGGTAGTTAACATTAGTGGGCAATCCCCTCCCACCCCCATTCCTTCACAACCAATACCATCAGGTCCGGGAAGTCGCTAAGGGCAGCAACACGACGTCATTGTAAGGATTAATTCACATTGGATCGACTTGTCTACGTGAGAGTTCTCACGCGCACTCGTTACTGCTGGCAGCGCGAGCGCATTCGTACCTTCATCCTCAGTTGGAAAGCTTCAATAAAGGCCGTTATCATTATTGTTATTATAATGAAATATATATAACCACATGACGGCATGGGTTGGTGCAGTGGTAACAGTCGTGCCTCACAGCCAGCAAGAGCCTGGGTTCAATCCCCGACTCGGGCGTCTTTCTGTCTGGAGTTTTGTATGTTCTCCAATCTGTTCTGTGTGGGTTTCCTACGGGACCTCCCATAGCTAAAAAAAACACACACAGACACAAATAAAAAACAAAAATCCCTTGTATAGCCTCAACAGACTGGTGGGGCAACATGCTGTTAGCGAGCACCTATGAAGGCAGGCAAGGCACACGAGGGGGTGGGTGGCCAACACCACGCCCGGTTGCCGTTGTCTCCCCAGTGGCGATGTTTACACATCACACCAGGCAGTCATGTGAGGCTGAGTCGACCTAGGGGAGGCCCAGGACTGATCCCCACACAGACACACGCACAGACACAAAGTCAAAGACACACATACACAGATAGACACAAACAATGGTATTGGCCAAAAGACGTCCATTCCAATACTGAACTTCACCTGAAAATGATTGCAATTTGGATCGCACACAGCAACAACAAACATCTCCTGCGAAACTTGGCAGGGACCCTACTGCAAAAACAAATATATGAGGCTTTTCCTGCGTAAACAAGTGGAGTGATTAAAAAAACGACTTCAACTAGTTTTATTTGACCACGGAAGGCCCACTGAGCCCACTGAGCGACGTGGCTCTTTTTCAGAAGCGACCTTTCTATCACAAATGAGAGTTCAACGAAGTGGCTTATCATAATGGACATTTATTGCAGCCAAATACCCTAAATGTGAAGTAAGAAACCAGAAGACCCGGAGAAAAATGAACGCGACCACGGGGAGAGAGAGAGAGAGACACGCAAACTCCAAATATACAGCAGCAGGCGTCAGGGTCGGGATGGAACCCACGACTACCTGCATACCAGGCGAGGTAGTTAATCATAATACCAACAGCGCCACTAAGTGGCAGTGACGCCACCAACGTCCCGCGTGTGTGCACGGCGAGGCCGTCACGAGAAGCGCGAGCGAAGGCTCGCCGCCGCCAGGAGGTGACGGGACAGACCCCCTGGGCACGGCACGGGTCGGCCGGCCAGAGGTGGCCGGGCACGTTGCACCACCCCCTGCAGGTGCCCACTGCAGTGCCGGCCGGGGGTGTTCACTCACTCGAGAGTCAGAATCGTGCCAACGTCTAAATCCGAAAAAACACAAGTCGGTCGTATTTCCACGTGCCCACAGCCACCAACACCAGCAGCACCCCTTCCCCCGCACTCTGCGCAGGGGGGGTGGGGTCGGCCCTTGCCACCAGCCCAGCGAACTTCACTAATACTCAGAGGGGCACGGGCACTTTCGCCGATAAGACATCGTCAGTGCGAGGGCCAGCCACACATTTGACACCATTGGGGTTTGACAGCAGCACGATGTTGATGATGGGGGTGTTGTTACTCTGTGTGTATTGTCGGGGGGCCGCACATCAGGGGCCGCACTAAAGTCCACCAGGGGTTACCAGCGCCCCCCCCCCACCCCCGCGGGCATGGCAGCGAGGACCACTGCTGCACCAAACGCTTTCGGAAACACAGAAAGTTGGCGGTCCACTCCGTGTCCGTTCTGCTCAACAGCCGGACGTAGACGCCGCATCGCGAGCCAGGGCGCTTCCCGCGATGTCTGCCCGCGTCACCACAGTGGACGTGTTGTGCGTGATTGTGTCCCACCACCCACGCCGGGTGGGGTGGGGGGGGAGGTCGGTCACAGAACGTCGATTGTCGTGAACGAGCGATAAATTTACGAACGACGAGGCCGGCGAAGTGGCCCCCTCGCCCTGGAACAGCGCCAGGGTCCGGCCAGCCGATGTCCCACGCCCGTGTCCCATGCAACGCTGTGAATAATGTTATTTATTTATTTTAAAAGAATCCAGTGGAAAATAAAGCCCTTCCAGAAGAAGAGTTTGTGTGTAACAAAGTGTGACATTAAGAGCCAGATTCGCATCTTGGCAACGTGGCCCCAAACGCATTGCGGCTTAGTGATTTGGGCTGCTCCGTTCGTGATGTGACGGAAACTTCGGTGAATTATTTTTTTTTAGTTGGCAAAAAAAAAACCATCGGGCGGAAATGCATTGGGCTCTCGAGAGCTTGACGACGAGCGTTTTCTATCATTTCAGTTTTTCTTATTCTCTTTGTTTTAAAAACCCCGAAACAAACCCCTAAGTACGTCCTTGACTGTACTTCACCCGTGAAGGCCACAGCTCGGCCTTGCGAGATGCCGTGCGGGTTTATTATTTACATTTTCCCTGGAACAGAAAGAGAGAGAGACGGGGGGAGAGAGGTGGAGTCGGGGAGGGGGGCGAGGGGGTGGGTGGGGGCGGTGGTTGTTGTTGTGGCTCACGGTCAACCCCGCAGGGGCTGTTAAATTTAAACTCCGCGCGTGGTCGTGGTGGAACAGTGAGGTCCGCGGGGAGAAGTGCGGGGACTGTGAGAGGGAATCACAGCTGAAGAGAGGGGGGGGGGGTAGGTGGTGGTGGGTGGTGAGGGTAGTAGCAGGGATTTGTGGGGGAAGCGAGTGTGCGACAGAGAGTGAGGGAGCGTGCACGGGTGGGGGAGAGAGAGAGAGACGGGTCTGCCGATCCAACTATGGGAGTGTGCCGGAGAGTTTGGGGGTGGTGGGTGGTGGTGGCGGGGGGGTGGTATGTCGAGAGTTTGGGATCGCTCGCAGCAGGGATTGTTGAAGAGATGCCCCAAAGCCGCGTGCCTGCGTGTGTGAGCATGCACGCGCTCGCACGTGCACGCGCTCACGCTCACGCGCACGTGCGAGCGCGTGAGCGCGTGCGCACGTGCACGCGCGCGTGAGCGGGCACGCGTGAGTGTACGCGTGTTTGGGAGCGTCGGTTCACACGTGGCAACTTGCAAGGGTCTCTCCTCTTTTTCTCTCTCCTCCCCTTGTGTCTCTCTCTCTCTCTTACCCTGCTTGCTAACTCGTTCGTTCGTCTGTCCATCCGCACTTTTTTGGAGGAGGGGGGGGGGCATGAGACATGGGGGATGGGAGGCAGCTCTGTGCCAGGAACAGGCGGAAAGAGACTTGTGCTAAAACTGTGGAGGCCCCCGTGATGTCAGGCCGCAAGCATGCGATCCCCAAGGAGCGTGGCCCCCTATTAAAAATTGGCGGCAGAAGGTGTCCCAGAGACGGCGGGATGAGAGCGGGGTACCATGGCAAGCCAGGAAGGGCTCCCCCATCCCCTCCCTCGTTAATTTCGAAAAGAAACTCAGAAGCTGAGACATTTGGGCGTTCGTATGAATTCTGAATGTCAGCTAAATCAAGATAAGTGGAACAGGTTTCCCCGAATGGCAAAGACCGGTTACGAGTTCTTGGCGAATGTAATATATTATTATGATGTAATATATTATTTGCTCAGCAAAAGCTTCGCTTAGTTTAAATGGTATTTTACAACAGGGCTCGGGATTACGATGTTTGACCGATTCCGTATGAATGAGCGTCTGGCCTCATGTCGGCAGGAGAGCAGAGTACCTGGCGAAAACCGATTGCGTACGAGGCGGTAATAATAACATCTTCGTACAGGTCGATTCAATAATCCATTGCTGTACCGTCATCTCCAGACCACCTTGAAAAGCCCGAAGCCTACAACACCGGATGCTCCCAAGTAGTCGACCATTCACGCACTGCTTGCCAGGCTCAAAACCGCCTTAGCTTCCCAGATCTGACGAGATCGGACGATGCGCGGGACGAGTCACTCGTCGGGTACGAGGGTTAACGCCCAAACTCCACACAGATGGGTAACCAGTTGCTCGGAGCAAGATTCGGAGAGGTTGAGCGCTCCTCGACTGGACCAGTTACGACCAAGAAAACCCTCATGGCAGGTATTAATAATAATACATTTACATTTGTAAAGTGACGAATTTAATACGTAGATTGCAATGCGCCACCGTGTATGGAAAGCAGCAAATAGACAGAACCTGAAGGGTGCACGGCCAGGACTAGGGGGTGGTAAAGGCCTCCTTAAAAGAGGCGAGTTTTCCAGACAAACTCAAATTGCTGTAACGACTCAGATCGTCATCTCAGCAAAGGCAAAGCGTCGTTCCAAACCTTGGGAGCTGCACTGCTAACAGCCCCGTCAGCCCAGGAACAGGGCTCATGACCTCCGCGTCATCAGAAGACGGCAATCCAAGGATCTCGGGGGACTTCGACGGTGACCCTCAACATCGCCGTCACCTTCCAGGGCCACACCTGCAACACCTGGCGGCAAGGCTCTGGTGGTCGTCACCCACCCAACTACTAACCAGGCGCTGCCCCTACTCGGCTTCTGAGATTTCACGAGTTCGGGTGTATATATATATAAAATCAAGTATATACAGGGTGCTTAAAAAAATGTTAACACTTACATGGGACTATCGTCTTGAATGGAAAAAGAATGTATAATATACTGTAGTATGAAAACAAATATATGTTAATAGCTTCAAAAAGTCAAAGAGCCTCCAATTGTTCGCCATCATTGTCAACGCATGCCTGGAATCTTCTCCAGGTAGTCTCCAGAGCCCGGATGGCACATTTCTTGTGGTATTATTGCAAATTCTCAGAAGTGTTAAGAACATGTTTTGTTGAAGCACCCTGTCTATCGGGCGTGTGTTATGGGTCGATGTTGGGCTATTCGCGACTTCTCGGAACAAAACCGAGAGGAAGAAGAAGATCCCTCGCGTTCAGGTTGATCAGAGGAGGTGTGTGGAGAGAACGTCTTACGGTGGAGCTTAACGGACGAAGAGCAAAGTTGGGGAGACAAAGACAGAGGTGCTACCGCACGGGTGTTAGCGGTTGTCCTGCATAGCGCAGGGAGCGAAGAAGCTCCCGGCACAGGGAGCGAAACGTCAGACAACGCGCCGAACGACGACACGCGTCACGAGCCGTAAACACGTCCGGAGAGCTCCAAACAGAGAGATTTAGTGAGAGAATCCAGCTAATGGAACGGTCTCCACATGGAAGAGAAGGCCCGGGGAGAACGATCTGGGAAAAATGAGAATCCATGGCTGTGAACTTTTCACCAAGCGACGGCGCGATGGATGTATTCATGGATTGAAGGACATTCTGTAAATACTCAGGCGGTGGCGGTTCTGAGCAGCATTCTCATCCAGCACTGGAAAAGTTAAAAGTCAAAGTGATTTCCTGCTTTATTTGAGCATTGCAGTGGTGCTCATATGCTGTTTTGAGCCTTAAGTCAGTGGTGGGAATTCCACCTACCTATGATGGGACAACCACTGTCGCCTTCCCCACAGAGTGGTACTCATCGTAGCACGTGCAGTGGCATGGTGGGCTGAGTCAACCCTCACCCTAGCCAGGATTTGTCATCTGTGAGCAGCTCACCCTGACCGGGCCGGGCAATGGGTTATATTTTCTTAAACTATCGTGTTTTTGTATTATTCGTTGTTGTAACGTTCTTACCCGACTCTACTGGACATCCGTGCAAAAGTGCTTTATTACTCATCGGATTCCTTCGGGTTAAATAAATATTCAAATTCTGAAACGTGGGTTGGTCCAAGTAAGTGGCTTTAGAAAGTCGAATGGAGGCGAGTGCGTGGCTGAGAGATCGGAATACCGAGCCAGCAATTGCTCGGAGCCCGTGGTTGAATCCGAGTTCGAGGTTCTCAGAGACAGATTAAGCTTAGACCATAAATGCAGTGGTTAGTGGTCTCAGCTTCGTCACCAGTGACTGCACAAAAAACACAACAACGACCCATTACATTGATTCATTCGTGCAGTTAATTAGCGAACTTCCAGCTCTGGGAATAAAAAACCCCATCAGTTTGACGGTCATGCGACGAACTCACAAGAGAGCGCGGGGGTGAGTGCACCCCCTACTGGTCACGTGCAGCACTCCACAGACAATCGTCCCGTGTGGGCATCTCTGAAACGGGGGGGGGGGGGGGGTCATCCTCTGTTCACTGCGCTCTGTGAGATTTCCGAATGGATTCTTTCACCGCACGACTTCATTGGCGATGACACAATTGGAATACATGTTTATAGTTTGCAAACTTTTGTTTCAGATATTTTTTTATTTATATAACTGCTTTGCAGCCTGGACCGATGGCAAAGAAGAAGCTAATAGTTCAGTGGGCTTTACCTGGTAAGACAACAAAAAAATAGTTTCGTATTATTTGTAGATTTATTTTTTAAGTGTTTTCTTTACTTTTCTATACTTTGCACTCCTAAGTATTGTTTGTTGTTGCATCGTTCTAACCGCCCCTACTGGACATCTGTGAAAAAGAGCTTTATTTCTCATCGGATTCCTCCAGTATGAATACAAATTCTCACATAAAGTGTGTGCATGTTACATCACACAATTAATATTCAAAGGACATGCTCCACCAAACTCTGGGCGTGCGCGTGCGAGTGTGTGCGACCGTGTGTGCGAGTGACCTCCACAGTCAAAACAACACGGAAAGTTGCAAGTTCCATAGACGGAGGGAGATCAAAGGGCTCCTGCTCGGAATAAGAACGACACAATGCGGGCACTGTACACGCGCGCGGACTCCGTGCGTGAATGGCAGGTCGCCCAATTGCTCGGCAACGGAGGAGCTGTGAATGGCTTGGAACGTTCTTTTCACTTTAAAAAAAAGACAAAAAATACTTTTAAAAAAAGGTTGTAGTCAAGAGAAAGATTCAAATTGAAGAGAGAATAAAAAGAAAAAAAACCCCGCTTACCCTCTTGTGGAGCCAAGGCAAGCGTGTGCACAGCTCATTCTCCAAATCCATCCCGCTAGGACAAGTCCATGCTCACATCCACGTGGACCTCGCTTGGCGGTGCAGGAGAGGCAGCAGCAGCAGCAGCAGCAAGCCAGCGAGAAACTTCAGGAGGCAAAGCAGGCGAGGGGAGAACGACTCCACCGCGAGGCTTGCGGTAGGGCAGGGAGGGGAGGGGAGGGCAGGGCAGGGGGCAGTGCGGGGGCAGCGGGGAAAAAACCCAACGTGAAGTAACTACGACGGCGGCCGAGTTGTCGAAAGTCGAGTCAAGGAGAAGGGCGCGCGCGGAGTGGGGCGAGAGCCGCGCCAGCGTCACGGCCACAAAGCGCAGCAGCAGCAGCAGGGGCAGGGGCAGCGGCTCCCCGCTCCGGACCGCCCCGGACTCCCCCTCGGCTGCTGAAACCAATTATGGAGACGTCACAGGGGAGGGCGGATGACTTTTCTCAACTACACACACACACGCGCACGAACACACACGCGCGCACGAACACACACACGTACAGACACACGCACGCGCGCACGCACAGACGAACGCGCCGACGCAAAATGCCTCTCTCACCCCCCAGGGCAACGTCACCCGCACGGCGAGGAGCTTCGCACCACAACACAACCTCGGCCCCCAGCCCAACCCCACCGCCACCACTCCCGCACCACCGCCGCCACCACCACGCTAACAGAGGCGCACATGAACAAACACTCCCCCAACGCCCCCCCCCCACCACACTCTCGTCTATTTCCTGCCCCTTGCCCCCCGACACGTCCTGACCCCTTTCTCTCCCTGTCCATATTAAACAGTCGCACACAAAGACAAAGATCCCCCGTACAGCCTTTAAACAGACTGTTGAGGCAAGTGCTGTTAGCGAGCACCTATGAAGGCCTGCACGGCACACGATGGGGTGGATGGCCAACACCACGCCCGGCCGCCTTTGTCTCCCCAGTGGCGATGTTTACACAGCGCACCAGGTACTCATTTGGTGCTAAGTCGATCTAGGGGAGACCCAGGAGCGGTTTAGATAATCGTCACTGGTGTTGGCCGTGAGCGAGAATCGAACTCGGGTGGCCGGGTTCGAAGCGCAGCGTAGCGCTAACCGCTACTCTACCGCTCCCCACGCACACGCGAGCACACACACACGGGCAGAGAGGGAGGGAGATAAAACACACACACACTCACACACTCGGTGGTGTTTACACGACACGGACAACGACGCACGCCTGGGAATGAGTGACCCCGTGGCTCGCTCGCTCTGAGCGTGGGAGCCCCGGGGAAGTCACCGTTGCTGACAGCGCCCAGAGCTCTCCGCACACGCGTCTGGCACATGTGCGTGTGTGCGTGTGTGGTCGACTCAGCCTCAAATGAGTACCTGGTGCCGGGTGTAAACATCGCTACTGGGGAGACAAAGGCGGCCGGGCGTGGTGCCGGCCACCCATCCCCTCGTGTGCCGTGCCGGCTTGTATTAGGTGCTACTACTCGCTAACATCACTTGCCCCAAAAGCATGTCAGTGGCTATACTGGAGATCTTTCTGTCTTTGTGTGTGCGTGTGTGCCCAGGGCAAACGGCTCAAGCTGTAGGAGCCACGGAATGGGAACGAGACCAAGACGAGGAATCCGCGGCCCCGTTTTGTGCGACGCACGCGCCGGGGGTGGAAGGGAGGGCCGGGGGGGGGGGGTCCATCGGGAATTAAGGCGGGGAGGAGGCGGAGGGGGAAGTGCATTCGACATAACTCGAAATGCGTCCGAGTCAGAATTTGTCCCGTTAAATGGGCCACTCTCCAAGCCACGTCAATCGTCGCCGGTTTGCGTGGAATCAGCGGCGCGGGGGATTAAAAAAAAATCTCCCCCCGCAGGCGAAACGATGGGAAGGGAGCTCAGAACCGGCGCGGCCAAGTAAATTGTCCAAATTGTCCAAGACCTTTGGCCCCTGAAACTCCACTCAGTTCGGGAGGGAAACCACCGACGGAGAAAACCCCACGCGCGTGCGAGGGGCCACAGATGGAACACGTGGAAGCGCACACACACACCGACGTCGCTTTACCGCCTTCCCATGGTAAGCCACGTTGTGGCCACGTTGTGCCCACGTTGTCGCCACGTTGTGGCCACGTTGACGGTCGCACGAAGGGGGTCTCACAACCGTTAACAACGCGGCTTCTTCCAATGTAAACGTGTCCGTGTATTTTCTTGAGTCACAGTTTTTTTCCCAATACCAAATTGCGTCTCAGTGACGGACGCGACTGGCATCGTGCGTTGCGATTTAAGTGACGTTGATTTCTCGACTCGACCCCGCAAGGGAGAGGGGGGTGGCATGTGGGGGGTTATGATGATGGCGAAAATGATGACGATGATTCCCTGAACTTCTGCGGAGCGGTCCTGATTGTATTCAAACCCGAGCGGATGATGATTGTGCCGAGCGTGAAGAATGAGGATGATATCCTCTGGGCGTGGGGGGGAGGGCAGCGCGGGGAATGTGCGATGGGGAGGAGAGACAAAGGTGGGCAGGGGGAGAAGAAACAAGGGCTCGCCACGCACCGCAAACTCCAACTCGAATGACTCAACGCTTACGGGAAGCGGGGAGAATCGAGCAGATGCGGGTCACGGGGCATCAAAAGGAGACCAGAGCGTGAGTCCGCATGACCATTACTAACAATACAACGACAGTACAATGACGATGCGATGACAATACAAATACAATAACACACTTTTGTACTTGCGCCATCCTTCCAGTGCTACTGTGATGATACTTTGCAATCGTCCCCAGGTTGCCAGGTTCACAGCGGAGTATGCTAACCGCTGCGCCACTGCTCCCTACACTAGACCACACTGAACTAGCTTAATTTATATTCTTGGTTCTTTCGGTAAATTCACGTAGAAGGGAAATAATAAAATAATAAATAAACAATTAAATTCTCACGACGTTTTAATTGCAACACAAGCAATCGTCATCAGGTGTGAAAACCACTTTTTTCAAATTTTCTTGCCGTGGTTTTCACACCCGATGATGATTGCTTGTGTTGCAATCGAAACGTCGTGAGAATGTTATTGTTTTATTTTTTATTATTGTATTGTTTTCCCTTCTACGTGACTTTACCGAAAGAACCAAGCATATGAATCCCTGCAGTCACGAAAGCTCTAAATCGAAATTTAGATTATTTTACTTTACCAGGTAAGGCCCACCGAGCTGGAGAGCTTTTTTTCAGAAGCGACCTGGCTATCAAAGGATAGATCGACGAAGTGGCTTGTCATCATGTGGATATTTTTAAAGCAGCCAATTACTCTCAACGCACGGTTCTAAATGTGGAGGGGAAACCCCGGCTGTTGGGGCAAGTGCTGTTAACGAGCGACTACTAAGGCCACCTCATCACAACACGAGAGGGGGGGGGGGTGGCTGTAGTACCATGCCAGGCCGCATTTGTCTCCCCAGGTGCCGATGTTAACACACCGCGCCAGGTGCTCATTTGAAGCAGAGCCGCCCTGTGGGAGGGCCCGGGACCGGTTCAAATAGTCGCCACTATTATTATTGGTCGTGAGCGAGCATCGAACTCGGCTCGCAGGTTTTGCAGCGCAACGCGCTAACCACCGCGCCACCGCTCCCTATACCACACGCACGCGTGCGCGCTTGTGAATGACGTAAAATTTCCGAGATAAACTCGGAGAGGTGACGTTTAAAGAACGATTTGAACCTTGTGGCGGGACCCAGGGGTCCCGAATAAACGGAAGTAAAAAATAAAATAAAAATCGCAATCATTTTATTTATTTATTTCTGGCGACTCCGTCCCACCGCGCACATAAATGCCGCGACCCACCTGGCGCGGATCAAAACTCTGAAACTTTAATTAGCGCATCGTGTAGAGCTCGTCGAGAGGAATAGATTGCCGTGTCGTTCGCCCTCAGACATAAAATGACGTCCGAACGCAGTTGATGCGAGAGCCGGGGTGGGCTTATGGGAGCCCGGGGTCCCGCCATCAGGTTCAGTTGTCACCCCGCGTCTGTCCAAGACTTCATTCGAATTGGCGAAGCGACGCACTCGCTCACCGCCAAGTGCTGAGCAGCAGCACCGCTATCAGCCCTGCCCCCCCCCTTGCCCCCCACTAACCATCCAGAGTCATTCGTACCGAACAATCGAGGGGCGGGGGGTATCCCACGGCCAGCGCGAGCATCGCATTCCACGTCTGATTTATGTCACGCAATCCGACAGCGCCCGTGACAGTTTGTGGTGTGGCTGGCGGTGGTTGAAGCTGCTGCTGTGGGGAGCGGTGGCACAGCGAGTTAGCGTATGGACGTGCACGTGACACAAAGATCCCCTGTGTAGCCTCCACGGACCGTAGAGGCAAGTGCACACGAGCAGCTGGGCGATCAGCACCCCACGACCGGTCAACGTCGCCATGTGCTGTTAACACACCGCACCAGGTACTCGCGGTTAAGGCTGAGTCTACCTAGGGGGAGGCCGCAATATCTGCTCCGAAATTCGCCACTTAGGTTAGCCGTGGCCCGGAATCGAACCCGGGTTGGCGGGTACGCGTAGCGGCAGTGCATACACCCACTTCACGTACCAAGCAAATGCTGACTCTGGGAGTTCCTGCTGTGTGTATATATATTTGGTATATAAATATATATCTAACGTGTTGTTGCGCCGTCACAATGTTGTGCGCGTGTTGATGTTACACGTGCCAGAGCAGCCTCTACGATGTGCTGGGGGAGGGGAGAGGAGTGGGTGGGAGGGGAGAGACACATTTGTAAATGGGTATGTGGGGGGGGGGGGGTTACAGTGCAATTTGATTAGCGAAGCTTTACCTAGCCTTCCCCCCCCCCGATGATTTTATCAGAATGTTTGCGACGCGCGGGAGGAGAGGGCGAGAGCCGATGAGCAGCGTGGACAAGCGTTTGCCGTCGGAGCGGATCGCGGGCATCACAGTGATGACGGTGGTGGTGGTGATGGTGACGACGTCGCCTGTTCCACACTCGACGCGAGGTTTAAATGAAAACGACACAAGGCCGTCAAAGTTACATCCCTTGGAGCAGATGACTTGGCGATGATGCCCCGCTGCACGGTCGACAAAAACAAACTCAACAACCTACGCACGCGTCAATGGCACAGACTTGAACACACGAGTGCTGTTGGTGTGTTACGATGAAGGGGCCATCGCCCGATACGGCATGCTGAGGCCTTCATCCAGCAGTGGATTGGGAATGAATGAGCTCGCTGTATGTGTGTGTGTGTGAAGGGAGCTCACTGAGAGAATACCGTTTGGGGTTTTTGTTGTAAGTTAAACAGCGACGTTGCGTTGGCAGCGGTGCACAAGCGCATCAGCAAGACAGATAACTCAACACTTTAGTCCTTAAACACCGCGCGTGTGTGGCCGTAAGAGGACAACTAAAATATATCACAGGCGACGTTTCGGGCAGTGGACCTCCTCATAGCACGTGGATAGAGAGAGAGGAGATACTATTTATTAGAAAAGGTTGCTTGTGTGACGATTGAAACGTCGTGATCTATTGTTTTTCTACCGACGTGACTTTACCGAAAGAACCGAAGAGTATGGATTCCTGCAGTCACGAAAGCTTCAAATCAAGAATGAATACTGTAGTTAGAGAATAGTAGATAGAGTACCAAGTCAACCCTTTCAATAATCTAAAAGTATTTACTACTAGATAAACTAGTTTTCAGTTATAGGAAAATTATAATTCTAAAATGCATCGCGACGGCATATCATTCTCCACCCCAGCTCTGCCACCCGTAACTAAATAAAAAATAATCATCAGATTGTGTGGGAAGTGGTCGTCTGCTCTGCAAGAGCGAATGTAAAAAAACACATCACCTTGGTAATGAACATGGGAAGTCAGGTCAAAAGGGCTTGAGGATCATTCCAGTATTGCTTGACGCACAATCGATGTTTTAAAAGTAACTGGATACACGTGAAGTCCTCCTTTAAAAAGCTGCAAAGACTGCAATGTTCAATTTCATGGTAAGTCGGAGATATGCCCTGCTGAAATGAGCACCCGTCTCAAGGCTCAGTCATGGAAATCTCCACATTACTCTGACAGGAGCTCGTCTATCCGTGGGCGTAGCCACTGTTGACCCCCCCACAAACGGGTACACCCCCTCCCCTCCCCAAAGGGATGATGATGATGGGCTGAGTCAACCGCCCCCACCAGGGATTGAACTCCGTGTCGTCCTAGGCTCTACCGCTGAGACAGCCTGGCCGGTCGGGGCAACTCCTCGAATACGCAGCCGAGGTCACCACCAGCAGCAGTAGCAGCAGCAGCAGCGAGCTCCAGAGTGGACACGGCGCGCACTCACTCACCCGCCCGCTCGACTCAGCGCCACGGAGCCGGCAGCGACAACGTCAGCTTCGCCGCTTCGTCCACCACCGCCCCTGGAAACGAGACTGGCGCACGGGGGACTCAGCTGCTGCTGCTGCATTCACAGAAAAACGCCGGCGTCTGTAACCGAACCCGGTTGGTTGAATTAGCGCCGCCGGAGGGGAACGATGCAGGAGCCTCCCCCCCCCCCCCCGTCGGCCCCAGCCCGCCCACCCCGAGCTCCCAGCCCCCCCCCCCCACTTCACTGCCCCCCCCCCCCGTCGCGATTTATCGGGGCACCAATTCCACCGTCGGTGTGGCTTAACGAAACCCAGATGACTCGGTGAAGCTTTTATATTAAGGGCCACCACGTACCACTACAAAGACAAAGATCACCCGTGTGGCCTTAACCGACTGTTGGGGCAAGTGCTGTTAGCGAGCACCTATATGAAGGCCGGCACGGCACACGAGGGGGTGAGTGGCCAGCATCACGCTCGGTCGTCCTTTGTTTTCCCGGTGGCGATGTTTACACAGCGCACCAGGTGACTCGTCTGAGGCTGAGTCGACCTAAGGGAGGTCCATGTCCCCAATCCAGATAATCCTCACTGGCGTTGACCGTGAGCGGGAGTCGAACTCGGGTCGACGGGATCGTAGCGCAGCGCGCTAACCGCGACACCACCGCTCCCCACAACTACCAGCAGTAGCGAATGGCTTCGACAGGGGCCCACTTTAGCCACGAGATGCCACTGTATGTGCACAAACTGAAGTCGATTCTTGAATGAAATCGTGACCCACTCCCAGCATAAAACAAATCAATCGATTGAATCCCAAGGAGATGACATTGTTACAAAGACAAAGATCCACCCCCCCTCGTATAGCCTTCACCAGGCTTTTGGGGCAAGTGCTGTTTAGCGAACGCCTGCGAACAATGTTTACACCGCTATCCCCTCCACACCCCCCCCCCCCCCCCACGATTCCCTATCGCCTCGCCCAACCCCCCGCGTCAGATGTCGTATCTGCACCAACAAGGACTGGACACACGCAGCGCCTTGCGGAGTCGTCGCCCCCCATTGCCGGCAATGGAGATGGAGCCCAGCGGGAGCCCAGCTGCGTTCGCCGCTCGTTGTTGCAGAGGTTCAGCGGTTCGAACCCAGCGGGTCCGCCCTGTTTAATACGTCCTGCTGCTGCTGCTGTGCTGTATTAACCGCAATCAAGATCGGCGGCAGCTGTCGCCTGGCCCACTCACAACAAACCACGTGGGCATAGAAACGCCGCCGAGCAAACTTCCCGCAGCACGAAATTCAGGAAGTGTCTGTTGAAGCCTTTGGGTCGCTGTCTGGGTCTATATGTTAATACGTAGATGGCTCTCTATGCAAGTGTGTGGATCACTATAAGACGGTGGTTTGCTTTGTAAGTCTCTATGTAGAGCTATGGTTCTCGATGTTAAGCGTGTGGATATCTACGTGAGTGTATAGGTTTATATGCAAGTCTATGTGTCTCTACGCGAGTCTATGGGTCTCTATCCAAGTCTCTACGCGAGTCTATGGGTCTCTATCCAAGTCTCTACGTGAGTCTATGGGTCTCTATCCAAGTCTCTACGTGAGTCTATGGGTCTCTATCCAAGTCTCTACGTGAGTCTGTGGGTCTCTATGCAAGTCTCTACGCGAGTCTATGGGTCTCTATCCAAGTCTCTACGTGAGTCTATGGGTCTCTATCCAAGTCTCTACGCGAGTCTATGGGTCTCTATCCAAGTCTCTACGTGAGTCTGTGGGTCTCTATCCAAGTCTCTACGTGAGTCTGTGTGTCTCGGTGTAAATCTATGAATCGATCTGCGATTCATAGCACTGTATACATCTCAGAGGGACACCACTGCTCGTTCGGAAGATTCGCCGGTAGAATTCCAGATATCTCACGACGGCTCCATCCTTGAGCTCGCCCACCAACCCCCCCAACCCCACACCGGCTTACAAACATCGGGCATCAACCCCCACGCCACACGACAGGCGACACCGATTAGAGACGCACATCTCTCGCTGTCGCACATTCGCCAACTGCTTCCTTCCTTAGATAAACAAGCAAAGATCCCCGTATAGCCTTAACAGGCTGCGGGGGGCAAGTGCTATGAAAGCCGGAACGGCACACGAGGGGGTTGGTGGTCAGCACCACGCCCGGCCGCCTTTGTCTCCCCAGTGGCGATGTTTTTAATGCACCGCACCAGGTACTTATTTACGGCCGAGTTCACCTAGGAGAGGCCCAGGACCGGCTCAGATAATCGTCGCTGATGTTGGCCGTGAACGCGATTCGAACTCGGGTGGCCAAGGTCGTAGCGCAGCGTAGCGCTCACCGCTGCGACACTACCGCTCCAAACAAACACTCGCGCGCGCGCACGATGATAGCCAACAGGGCGACTATCTCCACCCCCAGCGCGCGTTCCAACAGCGACTTGGACGACTGCGAGCTCTCACCAAGAGCGGACGGCACCCTTCGTCCGCGTCGAACACCGCGTCGGGGCTGCGTTTGAGCAAATGTCGTCGCGAGCGCCGCGGAGGACGATGCCCGACCGACTGTCGCTGCGAGTATTTGAAACGCTCCAAAATACGCGTCGGACAAAACTGCGCCGTGCGTTTCCTGTTTGCATTTCTCTCGGTTTCTTATCGCGGCCGGGCGCTGTGCTGCGACTGGCACGACTGGTTGAGCCGGCAAGAGCCCACGTGTCCCCCCCCCCCACTCCCACAGTCTCACCCACGTGCCCCCCCCCCTCTCAGCCCATTTCCCCCCCCCCCCCACTTTCACCCACGCCCCCCACAGTCTCACCCACGTGCCCCCCCCCCCACTACTAACCCACGTCCAACCCCCCCTACAGTCTCACCCACGTGACCCCCCCCCCCCTCTCACCCACGCCCCCCCCCCCCCCAGTCTCACCCACAGGGCAATAAGCATCACGCAGGGCCCCAAGCAGCTGAAGGAGATTCACTAACAAGTATAACCCGTAAAAACAAAGTTTTCACTCTAAATCCTTTATATGCTGTGGCGGCTAGAGTCCTCTCGTCCTCTGGCTTGAGATGGCTGCCACCTATGGGTCAGATGATTGTCTGCAGTATTAAACAATTGGTAATTAAATATTTAATTTGTTTTCCCTAAACAGTGTAACATTATGGAAAAACATTTTCACGAACATTAATTGTCTCGCACAACGAGTCTGTGTGCAAAATGTCAGCTCGATTGGATCACGGGAAGTGGGTTAAAAAACGACCGAAAGGTTTGCACGGTCGTAAGCAAGCAAGCAAGCACGCAAGCGAACTTAATATAAAGGATTTAAAAACAAAGTTGCGGATGATTATAATTGACTTATTTATCTGTCGGACTCAACTATATAAACTATTTTTTTAATTTTACCAGGTAAATCCCACCGAGCGACGTAGCTCAACGAAGTGGCTTATCGTATGTACCGCAGCCGAATATTCTAAACTCGTGATGTTATTCTAAATATGGGAGGGGAAACCGGAGGAGCCGGAGGAAAAATCCACGGTGAGAGAGACATGCACACTCCAAATACACAGTCGGCGTCGGGATCGAACCCAGGGCCACCTGCATAGCAAGCGAGGGAGTTGACATCTCCTCGCCACCGTGGCGCCCTTCCTAGGAGAGGCACACTCAGTCATCGGACTCATCCTCAGGCGGGTGCTGCTACTTTGGCGTTTTATTTGCGAGATGACACTCAGCCAATGAATTCCGAGTTGCGTGTATTATGAATATTAATAATGTTCACGGGGGGAGGACACCGGAGCAGAAACCCCACGCCTTGCGCGAGGGGGCAACGCTCTATCCCCGTACAGATGGAAACAGACGGCGATTAGTCCCCTTGCTCTACCGCCTTCTGCTGTCAAAGTCAGGGGTAAGGCCCCTCCTCCTCGACTCCCACGCGAAGGCAGTTTCACGACATCCGTGCGCGATCCACCAACCCTCGCCGCTGCCTCTAGCCACGTGCAGCTATGCACAAATAACAATCAACGCGAAATGAGAGCCTAATAAACACGAGAGGTTAATAAGGGAAGTGGTGGGGGGTTGCGAGTCTGCCCCCCACTCGCTTCCCCTGTGTGACTTCCGTCGGTGCTTGACTCCGGAACAAAAACTTGGGCCAAGTTTAAGAGACAGCGCCACGACCACCATCACCACCCAGAGCTGGGAGCGAACCTTGGGGGACTTTTGGATGCACGGGAGGCTTCCCAACGCGTCGCTCTTGGCTCCATCCGCCGGTTCCCGTGAGCGACGCGCGGCTTTCGCAGGGAATCCATCAGAACCTCACACCACCCCCTCCGCGCCGGTTAGTGCCTTGCGGCAGTTTGGCTCGTCGGAAAATAAAGCCTCACTCTGATCGCTGCACTATGCAAAACTATGCAAAGTGGCTTTCATGCGTTACACCTTTGCTTGCATTTGCGAATTAAATGTGATCTGAAAAAGGGCTCAGTAGAAGATGAAGGCACAGCCCTGCAATTGCGTTCTCACGCCACTGCTGGCGGAAGGACCTCCACTGGGAAGGATGCTAAATGGCGTGGGGTCGGAGGAGGTCCACGCGGCACCCCGAGGTGAACGGAAATGAGGTCGGACACGCAGATTTCACGGGGCCTGCCAACCATCATGGACGGTCCTTAATGATCGTGAGCAGAGGGTCACAGACCCCGAAAGCATGAAGAAAAACCCAAGGCCGCGGCCTATTAACCAGGGCAATATACGACACACACACTAACACGTGTACAAACTGCACGACACGCACACATATATAAAGATAGAGACCCCCCGTATAGCGTTAACAGACTGCTGGGGCAAGTGCTGTTAGCGGGAACCTATCAAGGCCGGCACGGCACACGGAGGGGAGTGTGTGGCCGCCTTTGTCTCTCTGGTGGCGACGTTTCCACACCGCGCCGGCTACTTGTTTCATTCTGGTTCGACCCAGGGAAGGCACAAGACAGGTTCAGATAATCGTTACTGGTGTGTTGGTATATTCAACACACACACACACGTGTTGCTGTATTACACACACATGCATGATTCGACGGTGAACGGGACTCGATTTCGGATCGCCGGGTTCGTGGCGTAGCGCGCTAACCACTGCGCCACCGCTCCCCACACAGACAAACACGTTCGGCTTCACTTTGCATGCCTGGCCAGGAATGCCCGCATGCCCTCCAGTGACGTCACGCACTCGCACAGACATGCGCACACACACACACTGCAATGCTATTGGTAAAATAAAAACATTGCAGTAATTTACAACGTAACACATTGTTTTTGACGTGGCCTTATCTAAGCAAAGCCAGTGTTTAATTATTCACTTTCAAGAGTTAATAACTTTGTTTATGAATGCTTCCCACTGTCCTTAGTGAGCGGACCAGTGCAGCAGCATCCACGGTTGTACTGTACTTCTATACTCACGCTGACCAGTGTGGTGAAGTATGGTCAAAGAACGCTCACGGCCCGTACAGCCGCGTGAGGAGGCCCTCATCCAGCAGTGGATTAACAGACGCCTGTGAGACAAGGTCTCTATCATCACTCCATATTTTACGAAAACGCCGCGAGGCTTGCTTGAAGTATAGGGATTCCCGGCGTAAGGCACTACCACTAGAATCCAGGGCATCAGTGTCTCTAACAAGGCCATTATGAACTCACTGAGAGAGAGAAACCCAGATCCAGGGCCGGAATCCTGAACCCACGGTTTAATATCCATACCAATGTAATATAATTGTAATTTGTACTTATGTGAATGGGAAGTTAATAGTAGCTATTGAGTAACAGACGCATTGGCACAGACTGCACGCATACGGTTCTAGAACAATGGGGGCATTGAGAGAGAGAGAAACTCGCACGCGCGGGCACTCCACAAACCAGTGGAGCTGTCCCAGTGCTAACCTCACTTACATCCACCTACCCCTCACTCACACTCACCCACTCACTCACTCACACACACGCCTCACTTACACACTCACACACTCACTCAACACTCACTCACACCCACCACTCACTCACTTACACCCACCCCTCACTCACCTCCCACCCACTCACTCACTTACACACACCCACCCACCCACCCCTCACTCACACACTCACACCCACCACTCACTCACACCCACCCCTCACTCACACCCACCCCTCACCTCACTCACACCCACCCCTCACTCACTCACACACACACCCCTCACTCACCCACACACACCCACCCCTCACTCACCCACACACACCCACCCCTCACTCACTCACTCACACACACCCACCACCCTCACCTCACTCACACCCACCCCTCACACACTCACTCACACCCACCCCTCACACACTCACTCACACCCACCCCTCACCTCACTCACACCCACCCACCCCTCACCTCACTCACACCCACCCACCCCTCACCTCACTCACACCCACCCTTCACCGCCACCCAGACACGCGTCCAAATCGATTCCAGCTGCAGCCACCGCCACCCCTCCCCCCATGGTAGTTGGAGGAGTCGGGTTTGCCACCTATTCCAGAAGAGACCAAACCCCGGACATGTAAACTAATTGACAACATACAACAACAACAATCAATGTACAGAATCATCACCACCCCCTAGATCCACTCCGCCCAGACGCACGCCGGGCTTGTCTCCAGTTAGAATCGGACGACAGCGACAGTCAAATTGGCAGTGGTGAAGGGGGGGGGGGCGACTCGTGTGGCGGCACCCAGCGCGCACTGGAGCCCTCAGCCCCGCGTTGTTCGCTCACTTTCAGAGGGAAGGGGGGGGCACTATCGCCGTTAAGAGTCATCGTCAGTGTGAGGGCCGCCACACATTTGAAGCCATTTGGGGGTTTGACAGCAGCACGATGATGATGATGGGGGTGTTTTCACTTGTTGTGTATTGTCGCCAGTAGCCCTTGGGGGCCTTGCAATGAAGAGCACTGCACCCGTGGCAATGAAGAGCACTGCACCCGTGACAATGAAGAGCACTGCACCCGTGGCAATGAAGAGCACTGCACCCATGGCAACGAAGAGCGCTGCACCCGTGGCAATGAAGAGCACTGCACCCGTGGCAATGAAGAGCACTGCACCCGTGGCAATGAAGAGCACTGCACCCGTGGCAATGAAGAGCGCTGCAGCCGTGGCAATGAAGAGCACTGCACCCGTGGCAATGAAGAGCACTGCACCCGTGGCAATGAAGAGCGCTGCACCCGTGGCAATGAAGAGCGCTGCACCCGTGGCAATGCGAGGCAGAGCTGCGGGAACATACGTCCCTGTAGCCCAGCACGACTGGAGGCGGTTCCCAGACGGTCGTGAACCTCCCTCGCTGCCACCCGTGGGCGTCGAGGTCACAATCTTCCTGCGATTAACATGGTTGGATACGTACGGTGCGAAAGAAGTTCAACATACATTCATGAAATAACTATTGCCCGTTCTCCAACCCAGCTAATTATGTGGATTTGTGAAACTCTCGTCAACTAAGTCCATGTGAGTCTATACGTCTCCCTGTGAATATATATGGCTGTGGCATTCATTGTTGATCGGGCAGAGACTCGCTAATACCTGAGAAATGGGTTGAAAAATCACAACTTTGTCTAAGTGTATGGGTCTCGGTGTGAGTGAATGGGTATCTACGCGAGTCAATGCGTTTCATTGTGAGCCTATTGCGTCTCTGTGTGAATCATCGGTGGAAGGGCTTATACCATAAACTCAGCTGACACCCAAATTCAAACCCAGCATCTCAGCTGTGCGTCGGCTTAACGCTTAAACCCCCAAGTTAAGCGACCACTTCCATGGTGTTGTTTTAAAAAGAGTGATGTCACGGCACGCATGTGGTTTTGGAGAAGAGAGATAAAAAGCGATACAAGAGACCTTTCGTCTGAGCACAGCTCAGCGATGCTCTTCTTCCCAGGGAGTAGTCTCTCTCTCTCTCTCTCAAGGTCCAGCCAATTAAACATACCCAGCAGAGAAAAACTCAAATTGCCTTGCAGAGCAAAAGGGGGCGGGGGGGGGGGAGAAATCACCACCACCCCCACTCATTTACAAACCCCTAGGGCCCTCTTTAGTTTCCACTCCGTTGATTCAAAGTTATTCTTTAAATAGCCTCGTGGCGCGCGTGCGCACGAGAGAGAGATCCACACTGGGGTTCCCGACGAAAACGCGAGGCCCCAACTCTGTCGCGGTGACCACTGTGGGGTTCCATGTCAGACTCGTGGTCATCTCCGCCATGGAACCCCCCCCCCCCCTCCGGGATTTTCCTCACTCACACCACGCGCTCAACGCGACCGCCCCTCAAACCGACCGCCCCCCAAACCGATCGCCCCGTTCCCAAATCGCAAAGCGGGCGGAACCAAACCATGACACGGACTTCGCTGCTCGCTCGGAGCGGGCTGACGCAAAAAATAAAATTCGACAAAGCAAAACAAAGATTACCCCGTGGAGCATTAACAGACTGTTGGGGCAAGTGCTGTTAGCGACCAGCTATGAAGGCCGGCATGGCACACGAGGGGGTGGGTGGCCAACACCACGCCCGACCGCCTTTGTCTCCCTAGTAGCGATGTTTACACACCACACCAGGTACTCATTTAAGGCTGAATCGACCTAGGGGATGCCCAGGACCGGATTAGATAACTGTCACCGGTGTTGGTCTTGAGGGAAAATCGAACTCTGGTCGCCTGGTTTGTAGCGCAGTGCGCTAATCTCTACACCACCGCTCCTCACAAATCTCCGTGCATTGCATGAGTGTGTGTCTACGTGCGCCAATGCGCGTGTGTCCACGTGCGCTGGTGAATGTTGAGTGGGGGCTTCGAGAAAAAGCCTTGGGAGAGTCGAGCGAAATAAGAGGAGAGAGGTAGGAGAGTGCGTGGAGGAGAGTGGAGTGAGATGAGAGGGGAGAGGTACGAGAGTGCGTGGAGGAGAGTAGAGTGAAATGAGAGGAGAGAGGTAGGAGAGTGCGTGGAGGGGAGTAGTGAGATGAGAGGGGAAAGGCAGGAGAGTGCGTGGAGGAGAGTGAAGTGAGATGAGAGGGGAGAGGTAGGAGAGTGTGTGGAGGAGAGTAGAGTGAAATGAGAGGGGAGAGGTAGGAGAGTGCGTGGAGGGGAGTAGAGTGAACGAGGAGACGCGCGCAGGGGTAAATCCACGTTGAAAATGAATTCAAATGTTAAAATATTTAATTCTAACCACGCATGCGAGCAATCAGGGACCCCCACAAGCTTTGCGTGACCTTTTTTCCCTCCGAGACCCTCAAATTCCCAGCCAATCGCTGCGCGGCGGTAGAGCGAAGCAGGAGGAGGAGGAGGAGGTCGCTGGTGCCGCTAATAACGGAGACGCGGGGGTCATGTTTCTGTGCCGAGCGGGCCGAGCGAGATCTAACGCAATTGCGTCGGTAATCGGACCCTTATTAGCTGCAGATGCTACATCTGATGGCGCGTGTGTGTGTGTGTGTACGCGATGTTGCCGTTGTTGTGTTTTGTTTGGCAGAGCGGCGACGCGGCCGTTACTCGATCCCCGCGACGGGCCCGGCGCACACGCACACGCGCGCGCACGTGCACACGGGCACGCGCGCGCCAACATACATGTGCACCAACGCTGGTGTCCATGCGTACCCACCATGTATACCCATGTGCATGTGTACCCGTGCTTGCGCCCAGGGCTGCGCCAATGTGGTGTAGTCAAGCATCTGTTCGTGCGCTTACCAATGCGTCGGCATGTAGCCGTGCATGTCCCATACACTGTACGCCACTTTGACCAGTGTGTGCCAGTACGTATGTGCACGTGCCCACGTATCTGTACCCCGGGTTTCTCGCTAACAACACTTGCCCCAACAGTCTGTTTACGATTGTACGGGGGATCTTTGTCTTTGTACCCGTGCGGGTACCAATGTGTGCGTGTAATTGCACGTGCCGTGTGCACGTGTACCCGTGCCGTGTAACCGTGCCGTGTACCCGTGCCGTGTGCACGTGTACCCGTGCCGTGTACCCGTGCCGTGTACCCGCGCCGTGTACCCGCGCCGTGTATCCGTGCCGTGTATCCGCGCCGTGTACCCGTGCCGTGTATCCGTGCCGTGTATCCGTGCCGTGTACCCGCGCCGTGTACCCGCGCCGTGTACCCGCGCCGTGTACCCGCGCCGTGTACCCGCGCTTGCCGCACCGTGCTCGCGTGCAGCCAGCCGAGCAGCGCCCTCACGGTGCCCGGGGGCAGCTGCCTGCGGAGGCCCTCGCGCTCCTCCTGGCTGCCCAGCCGCTCGAGCCGCTGGCAGAGCTCCTCCGTGAGGTGCACCACCTGCAGCCCGGCCCACGGCGCCACGGCCTGCGACTCGCCGCCGCCGCCGGTCCTGCTCGCCAGCGCCCAGCTGCCTGCGCCGCCGCCCGTGTCCTCCAACTCCTCCTCTTTGTCGTCTGGCGACAGCCGGGAAGAGTGGGGGGAGACTCGACAGTGACCCGGCGGATTGAAGGAACGTACTCGTCGTCGTCATTATTACCATCATCATCACCGTCATCATCATCATCTTAGTTATCTTCAACGTCGTCATCACCATCGTCGTCATTATCATCATCGTAATCGTCATCGCCATCATCCGTAATTTCTCATCTGAAACGCACCTACCGTTCAAGGAAGTTGGAGGCTCAGCGAACGAAGGGGATTCTTTGAGATAATATTTCAGTAAGGAAGCGAGTCCAGACCAAAAGAACGCCGCGTAGACGAGACGAACAGGCAACACACACACACACACGAGGGCAGAGAGAGGTGATGAGCGCAGCCGTGCAGGAGAACTCTCGCTGTGCTGGCCACGTCGTTCCCGCTGTCCATTCCAATCCATCTCAGAACTAAACATCTTCAATGGATTCATTGCGGTTGTATTTAATAGATTCGCGTGTATACACTCCGCTGACCAATTCCTCATTCTCCCGTGCTCTTATTTTAATCCGACAGCTTTATCAGAAGAATGTTATCTACAGCTCGTTAAAGAAGAACACTTTGTAATTAATCATGCTCTATATATAAAATAATAATGATGATGAAAATGACGTCTGATTACTAGAGACGTTCTCCTTTACTCCTGGTCGCGACTCGGAGAGAGCGCGAGATGCGATCGGCGCTTTGAAGCCTCTCGCATCGCATTCCAACGCATTTGGAAGGGCGCCCCCAGTGGCAGCCGCCCCTGCGTGGCTCTACGACAGCGCCGCGGTTCCGTGAAGCGAACCGCGAGTGGCGGCCGTGCCGCGTCCTCGCGCGGGCGAGGAGCCGAGCCACTGCTGCGCTGTCTGTCGCTGAGACGTTCACACCTCCCCACCCACCCCACTTCGATCAGTGTCAGAGTTGTAGATGAAGCTAAAGGGGGTAAAACGCCACTGTACCAATGAGTTCCTTCGAGAGCAGTGGGTTTCTTATTCTTCTTAACCTGGGCTGCACGCTGCACCCCCTGGGGTGCGAGATGCCCTTTCTATGGGTGTGAGACATGGCCAGATTTAACTTGAAGGTAAAACATCGAAACAAAACATTAATCACGGGCACGTAAGTAACAACTTACTTTGTTTCATCAACCCCTATGTAGTTATTAGCATTCTACACTTTCTTTACGATTGAGAACCAAAGGGGTGCAAGGCTGCAGTCAAGGTGATGAACCACTGCCCTAGAGGGTATCTGGCCTACTCCTCCACGTGGGACAGACGTGTCGGAAGAGGTGTGAGCAAGCCACGCGTTGCCCCCACCACTCTCCACCTGCTCCCGACGAACCGCCTCTAACACGCAGCCACTGCGTTAGATCGTTTCCCCGGGCGAGTGTTGAACCGGGGGTTTCTTTCCCCACGTGACAGCGATCGCGCGTGAAGCCCGTTTACAAACTGCCCCCAACGCCTCCATGGGCAAGTTTACAGGAGACGGCACGCGCATTACTCGCGTCGCCGATGACAATTAACAGACGGGAACGCGGTGCTCTGATGGTCGGCACGCTGGCATGCAACCCAGAGGACGACGGTTCGATTCCAACTCCCGACGCGACATTTAGAAACAAACCCCCCACCTCACCGGGCCACCCAGGAAAGATAAACGAACGCACCGCAATTCTCGGAGTAGGTCGGCAGATGGATGTGTGGTGGGGTCAAGTGGGGGTTACTCAGACCTCCTCCAAGACGTCTGGGCCAGCGTCGAAGAGTAGCCGTAGAGCCGCGTGTTGGAAATTAAACTTTCTTTTGACAGCAGGCAAGGCCATTGAAAGGACAACCACTGTTAATTTTCTCAATAAGTGTTTATTTAATTATTTATTTTAGCGACCCTGGATGGATGATGGCCTGAGTCAATCCCAGAGCCAAATTTGAACTGGGAACGTGAAGCCGAGCTGCGACACGTCTGTGCGTATGGCAACTCAAAAGTGTTTTCGTCCATTCCCCTAATATCCGCTAGTCCCTTACAGATGATGCACAGCAAGTCCTATTATCATTATCCGTGCATCGATTTGTTTTCTCTCTACCGCTGCTCCGTGGGTTCTCGCGGTCGTGCTTTTGCCCCCCGCCCCACCCCACGATGTCCGACGTTTTGCGAGCTTCTAATTCACGTAACAATTGGATCTA
This sequence comes from Lethenteron reissneri, assembly GCF_015708825.2. Lineage (NCBI taxonomy): Eukaryota > Metazoa > Chordata > Hyperoartia > Petromyzontiformes > Petromyzontidae > Lethenteron > Lethenteron reissneri. The sequence continues at coordinate 1,404,171 of NC_083815.1, read as the reverse complement.
CCTAATAGCGGGCACCCGCATGGCCACGCGTCAACGGGCGAATCCCTGCGCGCGCGCGCACGAAAATAACAAAAACTCAACCACAAAAATGTCACCACGAGTGGCGTGGAGCGGGGCAGTGGACGGCGACCGCTGGCACTGCGAACGTCTTGGATCACACGGGACCCCTGCCCCGGGACCCCTCCTTTCCCCTACCCCTCGCCACAAAGGGTGTTGTGGTGGCGGCGGCGGCGGCACCTGCTACGATGCCGTCCATCTGTTCCAGAGCCGCGGCGCGTCGGAGGGTGTCCCCTCCATCCATCACTTCACCCGCCGTGGCCCAGCCACCTGCAGCGAACACACGCAGCGCCCCGGCTCGCGGCGCTTGCGACACGGCATCGTCATCGTCGACGGACATGTTTGATCCACTGCTGGTTGAAAGACTCACCGAGCGAGCCGTCGATAGATACCTTGCGCCGTCCCGCGACGCAACTCAGCCCCTGTAGCGCCTGCGCGCGAGACGATTGCATCGCCCCATCTCCACAGAGCACGGGATCTCGCGATTGCTCCATGAATCGATTATTCGAGCCGGGCTTGCGGCTCTGCTAGGTTCACTCGACCCACACGGGTACCTGGTGCGATGTAGAAACATCGCCACTGCGGGGCCACGTGGTGCTGGCCTGCCTCACCCCCCTCGCGTGCCGTGCCGGCCTTCATAGGAGCTCGCTAACAGCACTTGCTCCTCCAGCCCTGATTCTACTTCACAGGGGGGTCGTTGTATGTGTGTGTGTAGATTTGTGATTGTGTATCGGTGCGTGTGTGTAGATTTGTGATTGTGTTTAGGTTTGTGATTATGAATCGGTGTGTGTGTGTGTGTAGGCTTGTGATTATAAATCGGTGTGTGTGTACGCATCTGATGATGAAACCACAACGATCTTCACTTAAAATATCTCCATAGATGACTCCCGCTGCCGTCCGGAACACGGCCATCGTCATCTTACTGCTGCTGTACATGAGCAGCAGAGTTCAATCGACACCGACTTTTAAAAGAGACGACACTCTAAAGCCACCACCCCCGCCACCCCCCGCGCATCTTCCTGAACGCCGCCGCCTCTCCAAGGCCCCTCCCCCACCACATCGCTCTCCTGGCATCCAAAGTGCCACCTCGGAGTCACGGTCACTGCGATGTCAGTGACAGATCGGGCGCCTTACTCATCGCACAATCGTCGTCGTCGTCGTTCTGTAGTATTATTATCGTCACCTGAGACTGGAGAATCGGGGACGGGGGACGGGGTTTGTGGTCTCATAAACGCGGACCCACGGAGGCACGACCCTAGCGAGCGCGCCCTGCCCTCTGCATCATTAACCGCACTAACTCGGATGTGAATCTCGCCGCGTGACTGCGTTACACAAACCCAGTAGAGTGCTTCTCCACGCCTGCCATGGAAATAACACACAAAAAACACGCAATAAAACGCACGCCAACTATAGATGACAAGTTATGCGATGGGGGGGGGGGGGGGTGGAACTCGGGTTTCTAGACACCCTTGTCCATCACAGGTCGAACGGGAGAGGACACACCTGGTCGCTTAGCGAATATATTTTAAACGCAACACAATATCCGACATCTGATCTCGGCACAAATTAATTCCTAGCCACTCGAACACAGGATGCCAATAATAATTACCAAACATTTTTGCCCGGGTCATACAGGGGCGGGTGGCAATCGTCGTCACAGGGTGGTGGCGCAGTGGTTAGCGAGCGGTGCCATGAACCCCAGGAGATCCGAGTTAGATTCCCGGCCACGGCTGACATCAGCGGCGAGTAATATCTTGACTCGGTCCTACCTCGCCCTATACGCTTCACCAAACCGCACTGACCAGCGTGGTGAAGTATGGTCAAACAACCACCACGACGCGGAGATGCCTTCGTCCAGGAGCGGATTAACAAAGGAGGGCTGTAAAAGTGACTACAACTATTATTATTATTGACGCCCTACTCACTGTTACAACTTGGCAAGAGCAAAGTGCGCTGTGCTAATATTAGTTCAGAGATATGCCGGGGTCTACGGTTCCTGGCTTTCCTCTACATTTTCAGCAATGTGCCGATACAGTCACTAGACGCGGTACCAACGGGTCACCGTCAGCTCTTCACTGCTGGATGAAGGTCCCCCTCCTCCCCTTAGGCCACCGCTTGATCGCGTGGCTCCATCTCCGCGGCGGTGGGCATCCTCCGAGACGCGTTCTAATCACCGGGGCTCCTCACCGCCCCTGGACCACAGCAGCAGCAGCCACGATCAAGAACCTCAATCTACGCGGCCACGCAAGCGTCGAATGGAATAGATTCTCGCCACTGATTGGTCGCCAAGAATCAATTGTTATTTTCTGATTTGTTTCGTGCGTCAAATTAATTTTCACGCTACATCACTTTGCTGATGGTTACATTTCAGACCAATGAAGAAAAATATAACCATAATGACCAGCATTGATACCACTAATCATCCCTTGCTATTCATTGCTTTACAACGGCTTTGATTCGTTTGTGGTCCTTCTCCCGCACCTCCGATAAGCACGGTTGGCTACGCACGGTTCGAAATAAATTCATAGATACCGGGACAACAGTGGTACTCGCATATCAATACAGAAACCAACTCTCGACAGATTCGTCAATTAACATGCGACTTTTCAGGCAATTATCCTGTTTTATAGCACAGAGGCCAGAAAGATAAGTTAAAAGTTGGAGAATGCAATTCATACCACGAGGCCTGATGGTGGGGAAAAAAACAATCGTATCAAACTTCATTCATCTGGACAGGATTTATTTCAGTCCTACATTTGACGATTTGTGGGTGCATGGACGATGTCTTTGGTTAAGGCAATCCACGAACTTGGTGCCAAAACAACCAGTAAGGGGACAAACGAGGCAGTCAAAACGAGACGGAAAAACCCCATCAAACCGTGACCCTAAATCATAAGAATTCCTCCATTCTGTGGGTAGAGTGTAGGGTCAGTTGCAAGGGAAGTGAACCGTCACAAAGACAAAGATCCCCCGTATAAGCTTCGACAGACTGTTGGGGCAAGCGCTGGAAAGCGAGCACCTTTGAAGGCCGGAGCGGCACACGAGGGGGTGGGTGACCAGCACCACACCCGGCCGCCTTTGAGGCTTACACAGCACACCAGGTTACTCATTCGTAGCAGAGTCGACCTAGTGGAGGCCCAGGATCGGTTCGGATAGTCGTCACCTGAAGTTGGCCGTGAGCGGGAATCGAACTCGGGTCGGCGCATTCGTAGCGCTAACCGCTGCGCCACCGCTCTCCTGAACTGTCACAGCCCAACACACACACACACAAACTTACAGCCCACACACGGCAAGCTGCAACCTCTCGGCTGCGTTTTCAAGTTCATTCGCCGATGACCGGTCGGACCTTCCGTGGTCTCACCTCTCGGACGAGTGTCACTCTCACACGACGACGGCCCTCCGGCGGGGTCTCCCGTGTCTTCACGATCCCTGGCGGACGGGTGGTCGGCCTTGCATAGCAATGCGCGCGTGTCTGTGTCTGTGTCAGCGTGGAGAGAGAGAGAGACGCTACCACGCCGCTGGACTTTACACCGCGGACTGCCCCTTCACCCCCTCGGGACCGCACCGCCCGCCTGTCTCCCTCTCTCTCTCTCTTGCCCTCTCAGCCTGGGACGTCCAAAACACCGCGGCAGCTATTTTAGTTTCGCACACTTCATTAACCTCATTTAGTTTCGTTTTAATTCATCGCAGTTAGCAGAGTGGGTTTGTGGGGCAAGAGGGCTGCACGTGGAGGGTGTGTGTGTGTGTGTGTGCCGAGCTACGCATTTGGTAAAACAAATACAAAAATATGTATTGGAAAGAACTGACCTACCGTGGTGGAGGAAAGGGTCAAGGGGGTCACGGCGTTGATTCCGGCAACCGCCGAGAGCCTGGGTTCAAAGTCAGGCGGCCGCGTGTGATTGGCCGGGCGAGGTGGTAGCTGCACTGCGCGCGGCTGCCTCCAACCCGGAACTGTGGAGGCAGCAGCGAGGGTTGGTGGGTCACTACGCACAGGAGGCCAAACTCCCGTCCCGTGGACATCTACTCGGGAGGAGCCGTACACTGGCTCGCCAGAAGGACAGACATCAAAACATGTGGACTCCACCTGCCCCATCTGTATGGGATAGAGCGTTGCTCCCCTTCTCACGAGTGAATTATCCGAGTGTCGGTTTTTTTGTCCACGTTAACAACTCACTAAATTGGCCAAAAACGCCTGAATAGGGGACCGCGGATCTTGGGCAATTGTTGTGGGCGTTGGCGTTTACTACGCGGCTGCTGCTCTTCCCGCTTATCCGTGCCTCCTCCTCGTGGCGCCTCCCCAAGTCGTCATATCGACGACGGCGAGATGTGGATGGCGTGCGGCGGCGGTGGCTTCGCGTTTCGAGTTGGCAAAATGACGATTGCTAACGACGCATTGCGCGACACCTCCACATCTGCCTCCCAACACTGCCCGCTGTGAACACGCGCGGGGCTCAGCCCGTAGTCACCACTGCCGGACGAGGACCTCCCCCCACCCCCCATGCCTTTGACCATACTTCACCACGCTGATCAATGCACGTGTCTAACGCGTAACTGCCCCGCGTTGAAAATCTTGCTTGCCTCCCCTCCAGAGAGTGTCCAACTCCTCTCTCCTAGCCTGAGGCCCGCGTCCACTCGTCTCCCGGTGGCACGTGACAGACAGAGAGGTCCCCACTTCTCAACCCAACGTCTCCTCGAGCCGTCACGGGAGGCGGATGCCGCTCGATCGCCCCGCGCCACCTTCCATTGCTCGCGCCTGGGCCTCGTGTCGCACCCGGATCTTGAATCTCCAATGGTCGCGCACACCTCGGTCTGGTGGACGTCCAGTGTCGCTCGCCCCTGGTCCCAGAAGGCCGTGTGGTGTTCATCACCCCGACAACGACAAAACATTCCCTTCACGATTACCCTCACACGTAGTCAGTCAGCCACCATTCAAATCGCCACCTGTTACCCTCTTTAAACTAGTCATGCCTCAGGTGTTATCACACAACTTACTCTTATTTTTAGTAACAAACAGAGCCACTGGTCCCCTTCACGGGTCGAAGGTATGCGCCGTGATGCCCCCTTCATTGCATCGTCTTAACATAGTACTTTGTGGAGCAGGAGTTCTTACACCAGCAAATTGGCTTCTCACGTCAGCGTGCCCCTGGGTTCTTTTACTCTGCTGGGCTCCCTCTTGACCGAACCTTGCCTCGATGTTTCGCTATCGGATACAGATCTGGGAGTGGCCTTCATTAAATAGGGGGTGCAATATTGCATATTTCCTGCCTGGCTTCAATTGGAAATGCACGCACACACCAACGCTAATACGACTTCCACAGCTCCCACTCCTCTTCTCGCATTGGAAGAGCTCGCCCATTGGGATAGCAATCACCACCGGGCATGAACTCCCCACTGCTAAACTCGATTACAATCAGGCTGAAGTCGCGCGTGGAGAAATTCCTCCCCACCCACCCCCCCTGTTCGCATTGTACTCAGTCATCATCTCTGCGTCGACTCTACAACACCAGCTCCACAAATTAATATGTCTGCTGTGGCATCGTTCACCTCGTTATAAAGAGTAAATGGGTTTGCACGTGCAGTTGGAAAACAGCACATGTTCGGGGCAAAGGAGTAAATTGTGAATAAAGAAGGTGCATTGCCCGAAACGTCGGCTGATATACATATTAGAGCAGTTGTCATTGAAGAGTGCGTTGAGTTTGTTGTTGTCGTTGTTTGTGTTAGTATGCACCATATGCCAACGCGGTATAACCAACTTGTTTTTGTTACTTTTGAATGAAAGCGATTTTGGGTTTCCCGTGCTGCACCACTGCCACCTCGTGTCTTGCGAGAAAATCAACTCCACGCACTCTTAGTTCTGGTCCAACGAATCTTCTGCAGCGGAACCACGTGGTTGTGATCTCCCAGGTTGAACCACGTGGTTGTGACAGGCCAGGTGAACAACATGGCCATAACGCATGTCCATCTACATGTATGTGTGTTTGTGTGTGTATAGCGGTAATGGGGGGGGGGGGCAGTCGTGTAGTGGTTAGCGCACCGCGCTATAAACCCGGTGATCCGAGTTCGATTCCCGCTTTACGGCCAACACCATTGACAATTATCTGAACCGGTCCTGAGCCTCCCCTACGTCGACTCAGCCTCAAATGAGTACCTGGCGCGGTGCTTACACTTCGCCACTGGGGAGACAAAGGTGGCCGGGCGTGGTGCTGGCCACCCACCCCCTCGTGTGCCGTTCCGGCCTTCATAGGTGCTCACTAACAGCACTTTCCCCAACAGTTTGTTAATACTATACGGGGGATCTTTGCCTTTGTGTATATACATTTCACGTGTTCTCAAACTGCACCTAGCCTGACACAGGAGCCACTTAGTTCATGTATATGGCAGTGTGAATGTGCGTGTATATATGTGAGTGTGCGAGCAGCACTTGACCTAACAGCCTGTGTAGGCTACACTGGAGATACGTTCCTGTGTACATGTGTTTGTTTGTGTGTACGCGCGCTGAAGCAATGGGATCAGTTCACGCGGTCAAGTGAGATGTGGGGGATGGCGTCGTGAGTCTTCCATCCAGCAGCGGACAGAACGTGGCTGCCGATGATGACGATTGTGATTGTGTAACTGGAGATTGGCAGGTGCCCTGTGCATCACACGCGTGGCGATGCATTGATGCTTTCGCGGTTTAACTCTCAGCACGCTGAGCAGAGGTCGTCGGTTCAATCTCACCGCGTTGCAGCTTAAACTCTGAGCACATCTCTTCAATATCGCCCCCGCCTCTGTGCACAGTGTGGGTCTACTCCAACTTCTTCCTATGCATGCATGTTCAACTTATTTCGCACGTAGCCAACCGTGGTGTATGGGGAAGGACAACAAACGAAATTGCAAAGAGCAGTTCTAAAGAAAAGACGTCTTCTCAGCGTGGAAGAGGAGGCACAATTTCCCTTCGAGTGGATTAACCCATCGCGTCCTCAACGTTAGAGGGAGCTCTCTCCTCGAGGCCGTTCCACCAGCGGTGTGCGCGAGCGAGCAATTGCAGGGCTGCGCCTTAACCTCTGAGCCAACATGTGGCGGCGATTCCTGCTCTAGATTTGAAGAGAACTTCTCTCGACGTCTGTCTGGAGAGAAGACGATCACTCATACGCGAAACCGCGGGTTAGCAACGACACACACACACCCTCACACACACACACCCTCACGCGCGCACACAGACCCGCACGCGCGCGCACACACACCCCCCATCGGACCCTCTGCGCAGATGGAAACAAACAACCCGATTGAATATTTTGATATTAACTGGCAATGACAGGATCGCTCCTGCTCCCGGATGTGTATCGGCTTACGTCTTTGAATGAAACCTGGGCTGGCGCAGCACAGAGGGAGGGATGGTTTAACAACGCGCAGCCCTGCGTCGCGGTCGACTTGTAGATGTTGTGGGTTTACTCTCCAACACACAACCGGTGTGCTGAACTAGTAACGAATTGGCACGGTTTTGTTTACGTGACAAACCTTGCAAATTGGCTGTGTCGGGTGGTGGCGGGTTTAACGACACAACATTTATATTTACGCGATCTAACCTCCCCAAAAAATCCCCCTTGATTATGGAGAGGGAGGGATGATGGCGTGACGTCACTCAACAAGGAGTGCAGGCGCTGGGTGGATTATTATAGTCATTATCAGTAATAATTAAGTATAACAAATATATATTATAATAATTGTTATTATAATTATTATATAGCGGGATGGTAAGACGTGGCGACGGAGGCTTGGGGGAATGCGCCACTTTACATTTGTATAAAGTGTCGCATTTCATCCGTAAATTGCAGCACGCCACCGCCGTGTATGTCAAGCAGGGAACGCGCAGAGCCTGCAGGGTCCACTGCCAGAGCTCGGGGAGGTAAAGGCCACTTTGAGAAGGTGAGTTTTCAAGACAGGACTTAAAATATACATCCAGAGCTTTAGGCGCTGCATTGGCAACAGCCCCAGAAAATGAGCCTTGACCTCGGCGTGCTTAGAAGCAGGAGATCTGAAGGTCTCAGGGACCTCGTTAGAGAGCGAGCACGGATCAGCTCCTGTAGATATTGCGGAGCGCACCCAATGAGCGCCTTGTAGGTCAGCGGCAGGATCAGGAGCTGAATGCTCAATGACGAGATGGCTTCGCGGGGAGAGCTTTAGAGGGCCCCTCGAAACCCACAGAATGCTGCCCTGACGTGATGGCTTCATACACTGGAGGGAGTTTGGCCTAGCCTTCTAATATTCCACGTGTTGGATAGACGTATCAGTATACCCACACTTTACTCCACCACACGCGACCAGCCGATCGTAGACTCATTTGGTTTTTGCTTTTCTTATTTTAAATTTATAATTAAAAATTTCAATTGTATTTTATTATTTTTATTTTCTATATCCGTGACTTTACCGAAAGAACCAAGAATGTGGTGTTACTCCCTTCTACCGTTGGGTGCACAGAGACGGGTGGGAAGGGGTGGGAAGGGGTGGGGTGTTTTAAAGAATCGTGTTCATCGCTTCCACTGCCGAGAGAGAGAGAGCGTTGAATCAACTCCTGGCAATCCGCCAGCGATGATGATGATGATGCACAGAGGCCTGGCTCTGCTGATGAGACACTGAATGACGAAACCGGAGTTTTGTTTGCTTTTGATTCAATGCGGCTGAAATGATACGCTCCCAGAAGGTCGTGGGACTGCTGGAATGTGCAAATAAAAATAAAATACTACGTATTTTGTTGTTAACTTAGGGAGACGTGTCTTCCTCGCCTGGTACGCAGGAGGTCGAGGGTTCGATCCCGACCATGATGCCTGTATATTTGGAGTTTGCGTATCTCTTCCCCCCCGCCCACATTTAGAAACACACATTTAGATTATTTAGATAATTCTGCTGCTATAAGTGTCCACGTGATAAGCCACTTTGTTGAGCTATCATTTGTAGCTTCTGAAATATAAGTTAAGAGTTCAGTGGGTTTTACTTGGTAAGATTAAAAAGAAAAAATATGAGTTTACTTCTATCCATAAATATTTTAAGTGATGTGTTTACCTGTCCTATGCTTTGCCCTCATATTGTGTTTGTTGTTGTTGTTTGTTGTTGTTGTAACATTCTGACCCGAAACCCGACTGGACACGTGTGAAAAAGAGCTTAACAGCTCACCGGATTCCTCCCGTGTGATTAAACAGATGCCGTTGCGATTGTGCTTCTGATGAAGGAGAAGCATCGGGATGAATGAACCAACGTCGCCCGCATCACGCGGGCAGCCACCCCACGTGGTGCACCACGAGCGCAGATCTCAACGCGAGGCCACGTGTTCCTCAATAGTCGTCAACCACTCTGGGAGCACACAGCCGTAACCCGCTCTGCAGATCATTCAACCGCATTCACCCGAGTCCATACGCGCAAGACTACTTTCACGGAATGTGTATATGTTTTATACTGATATTTTTTGGGAGGCATGCATTGGAAGGCGCAGAATGTTAATCAACATCTTACACCGCCTGCAGCCAGTGGTTGTAGCCCAAGGGCTCCGGCAACCTGGGGCTCCGTAGCCGCGTGCGGTGGCTCTCGAAGGACGGCTGCTTCGTGACGTTCTTTCTTAAGCACAACCGCCGGTCTCGTATTCACCGCACACTGACTGCATTGCGGCTCTTGAAATGATTAGGGTTTTTTGTTGTTGTACCGAATTCAAACAATAAATGATCTCTTCTGTTTATTTTCGTCGCCGGCACCCTGTTATAGCAGCCCAGTGCGCTATGATACCCAGCCCGTGTGAGTTGAATTCCTGAACACGGCCGCCAACAGCAGTGCTTGTGATGTCAGAACCGGCCTTGACCACCCCACCACCACCACCTTCATCGCCACTTCACCAACCTGCACTGGCACGAGTGGTCACGTGGGGTCAAAGAACCCCACCGTGGACCACGCGGTGTGGGGAGGAAATGCCCTCATCCAGCAGCGGATGAATATTCCACACGAGGTCACTGTGAGGCTGAATGTGAAGGCTCGTGGTACAGTAGACGAGCCTTAGCTCCGGGCTAAATTGAGTTTGAGACCCGGTCTCAGCGCTCAATTAAAACAACCGCACGTGCGATCGCGACGCAGATTTGCGAAGTTAAAGGCGCAGCGCTGCAATCGCAAGTTCGCTCCGCTGCTACCGGAAGAAATCAACTTCCACTCGAGGGAGCTCTAGAGGGTTATTTGGCCTCCTCTTCCATGCTGCTTAGAGGTGGGTCGGGGTCGGGGGAGGGGGCGTGGGGGTGATATTTTGGGTGGAGGGGGAGAGAAAAGAGGGATTTGAGAGAAGGAGCGAGGGAGGGACGGGCTCACACGTCAGGTGCGATTGTGTCACTGCTATTATGGGTGGCGACTTTGGCGCTGTATGGAAATGAGGGCAGGTAAGCCTCACCTGGATTAGTATCGTGGGCGGTTCAGCAAACTCTGCCGTGACTCGTTTACCTGTCAAACGAGTCGTTTACAGTAGGAAACTCACCGCGCGCATCGAAGTCTGCAGAGGAGACAACGTCGTTCGTGGGCGGACATCCAACTCGGGTCGCCAGATTTAAAGAGGCGCAGTGCGCTAGCCACCGCGCCACCGCTCCGACCAGAGTAAGCCAGCCTTTCTGTAAATTCACGCATTGTATTATAAGGTGTCGTGCCTCTGCACACGTCTCTATGTGTGTGTCTGTGTGTGTGTCTGTGTGTGTGTGAATGGTATGTCTGAGCAAGTCGACTCAAATGAGTACCCGGTGCGGTGTGTAAACATCGCCATGAAGGAGACGAAGGCGGCCGGGCGCGGTGCTGGCCACCCACACCGTCGTTTGCCGTTCTGTCCTTCATAGGTGCTCGCTAACAGCACTTTCGCCAAAGGTCTGTTCAGGCTATACGGGGGACTTCTGTCTTTTGGCGATGTCTGTGCTGTGCGTGTACACTGTATCTGCTGTGTACGTGCTGTGCGTAAGCTGAGTGTGGAGCGAAGTGGTCAGCGCGCTGCTCTATGAATCGGGCGGCCCGAGTTCGATTTGCGCTCACGGCCAACATCAGTGGCGAGTGACATCTGAATCGGTCTTGGCGCCTCCGTCTCCCGCTCCCTCCCCTTCACCCCCCCCGCCGCCCCCACCCTTCCAACCTCCACCCCCCCACCCCCGCACTTCGACTCCTCTAGATCGACGCAGCCTCAAATCAGTTCAGTATCTGGTGTGGTTGTAAGCATCAACACTGGGGGAGACAAGGACGACCGAGTGAGGATGCCGGTGACCACATCACCCCTCTCCGTGCCGCAGTGCTCGCGGCCTGACTAGATCGCTCGCTAAGTAACAGCCCGTGTCTGGACCCAACAGTCTAAGAGACTTGATGAGCGCTGTCTCCCGTCTGTGATGCTGCTGCTGCAGCACGCGCGTGTAGTATTAGAGCCTGGCTCGTGTTCGCGTCTCAATGCGTTCCGTGAAGAAAGCGCTCGGATGATTATCGCGCTGGTAATACCAAGACGCTTAATTTTCTTGGCTATAAATCCCTTAATTCAAACTCTCTCCCTTCTCTCTCTCTCTCTCTCGCGTCTCGTGTGTTCCCTTTACAAAGTTTATCTCCTCCAGAGCGGCCTGATAATTATATAACAGTCATTGCCTTGGCTTTTGCCGTGACGTGAAGACGAGCTCTCTCTCTCTCTCCTTGCGAGTGTGGAACAAAAAGAAAGACGTGCGCACACGAGACTGACTGCGACCTTCAGGACCACGTTTGTCTCGCCATATCCATCAATGCTGGTGAACTACCACGTGTTGATAGGCAAGGACTGGTTTCAACATTCAGTGTATCATCAGCAAAGTGAGTCTTCCTTGTACCAGAGCTGGTGAACTACCCACATGTGTATATGCAAGGGCCCTCTGTAGAAATGGGTGCTATGCATGGACGTCGATCTTCTTTCGTACCGTACGTAGCCAACCGTGCTCATCGTATGAAGGAGGTCACTCATTTCCCCTGCTGAACTTTAGTCTAGCAAGACACCACTGTTGAGAACAAAAAGATAACCCAAAGTAATTTGTTTAATGGTTATTTTACAGAGTGTTGTCGTTCATGCAAATTGCATCTCACAATCGCCGAGGAGCCACAGACAAAGCTGGAAGGCAGCGGCACCCAGGCGGTGATGAGCCAGCACGACCGACAATTGACTAAGCTCTGCATTACTATATATATATTAATTTGTTATCGGCAATCTAATACGTGTGTATACATCTGGTAGGCATCGGTAAGTAGTCACGTGTGCGAGGGGCAACGCTCTATCCCATTCAGATGGTACAGATGGACATTAGTCCACAAATTGCAGTACCACTTTTTTTTTCCTAGCGAGCCAGTGCATGGCAGCTCTTCGATCTCCCCGCGAAGAGAGTTTCACAGCTCATCTGTATGTGATCCACCAATCCTGACTGCTGCGTCCAAAGTGCTGGGTCACAGGCTACCACGTGCAGCGTAGCCTCCACCCCAGGCTAAGGCCTGGATCTGCTGATGAGGCCCAAACGGGGCGAGTCAGCAGTGGCACAAGACATTTCCAAAACTATCCTTGAACTTATTTTGGGCTTCTCTCTAAGGCGATTCATCCTGACACGAGTGCAGCACCTGGTGCGTAGACATCATAACCGGGGAGACAAAGGCGTTCGGGTGCGGCTCTGGCCTTACTTAATAGGTGCTCGCCAACAGCCCTGGCCGCGAGAGGAGTCCACGTGTGCGACCACCAAACTCCGCCAATGGCGTCCTGCGGCGCCACGCGGGGCCTCCCATCGCTAATTTTCTTTCAATTATTCAGCGATTTGTCTGTTCATAAACCCACTCACGACCCCCCACTGAGAAGAAGCATAAACAAACTAGCTGACAAACTCCTACCACCCCACCCCACCCCCCCAAAAAAAAGCAGGACAAGAAACAAATGTAAAATGACAACGATATTAATAATCGCGACAACAGCCGAGCCGTGGTGGTGGTGGTGGTAGCTATGCCGCACGTGGCTGCCACTCACCCCTCGCTGTAGAGGCAACAGCGAGAGGTCGGTGGATCACTGCACACGGATCATTGGGGAACTCCCTTCCTTCCCGTGGGCGTCGAGAGAGAACGTAACCCTGGCTCACCAGGACAAGGCGCTGCAGCGCAGTGGGGACTAATCACCAGCTGTTCCATCTGCACGGGGATAGAGTGTTGTCCCCTCGCACAAGGCTTAAGTTTTCTCCGGGCGCTCCGGTTTACTCCGCAATTAAAAGTAACACCCAATGTAGCAGCAGCAGCAGCAGGAGCCGTCTGGACATGGATACTATGACTCAGTGTTGCTCTTCTGCATAAATAAGCATATTGGTACTTAATTATGACAATTATTGAGTCACTGTAATTCGCGCATGGCGCCGTGGCACGGCTCCCGTTTCCCACAGGATGGAGTCGGATGCGAGCCGGATGCTGGCGGCTGCGATCCAGCAGGTGGATGGAATCATAGCAGGTACTCGTGGGCAGCGCCACACGTTCACGCAATCATTGAATCATACATTTGTGACTTTAATAATCCATTCATCCCTCCAGCAAGCCATCTATCGTTTAATCTAGTCATCAAACCATTCCTCACATCCATCCATCCTAGCTTATATCCATCCATTCTTATTTAATTCAGCCATTCATAAATCAATCTATTAATTCATAAATCCATTAGTTCATAAATCTACGTGTTTATTCATCCGTCCATATATTTCTCAATATATATCAATCTATCCATATCCTTAAATCCATCCATAAATACATCCGTCCATACATTTTTCTAGCTATCCATGAATTATTCCATATATCCATGCATTACTCCACCCGATCCATCATTCATCAATCCATTTCTCATCCTTTCCCTTCCCTCATTCATTTACCCGCTAACCTCATCCCGCCATCAAGCCATCGAATCACGAATCCATCCATCCATTGGTCCATCTGTCTGATTTATCCACCCTCCATTCACAAACTCACCGTTTTCAAACGCCACCAAATTTGTGAATGACTTTCAGCATTGAACCGCGGTTCTTTGTGCATTGTCTCCGCTCTGTCCAACGCTCTTCCCTCTCTGATCTATTTTCTCCTGCCCCTCTCCATCTCTCCTCGGAAAGAACAAAAAACCCACCCACAAACACGTCCGTGCAACGTTGCTTCGGTTAAAATCGACGACTCCTCGTTAGACCAGTAGCATCCTCAACCAACCAGCTGGCTCAGCGACAGAGAAAGCCGCTCGCAGTCGGAAAGACGACAGTTCAAATCCTGGCGATGGAGGGTTGACTCAGCCCATCATCATCATCCCTTTGGGGTCGATAAAATAGGCACCACTGTGTGGAGAAAGTCAACTGCGGTTGTTTTGCGGATATACCCCCCTCCCTCCGTCATATGAATGTGGATGTGTCACCACACACTCTGCAGGGCCGCAAACAGGGGCTGAGCACCGATGCACCAATGCTGCTGAGAGCAGCACGAATTGTGTTGAGTTCCACTTCAGTGGGCGAAGACGGGGAGCGCAGAGGCGCCGAGAGACGCGAATCACCGCGTGCCGCCGTCACTCGGAACACAGCAACGGGACATCTACCAACGTCTCGCTCTTGGGTGACAATTAGCCTTCATCTTCTTTGTTCTTTCGGTAAAGTCACGTAGAAGGGAAATAATAAACTAATAAAAATAAAACATAATAAAATAATTATTTAATTAATGTTTATTTGTATTATTAATAATAATAAAATAAGAAAAATATAACATAATAAAGTAATTATTTTATTATGTTATATTATTATTATTTTATTATTATTATTTCCCTTCTACGTGACTTTACCGAAAGAACCAAGAAGATGAATTCCTGCAGTCACGAAAGCTTTAAATCGAAAATTAGCCTTCATGTCGACGCGTCCGCTCTGCGCATATACGTATCGACAAAAACAGCAGCAGCAGCAGCAACAACAGCAACGAGACCCACACGAATAAAGAACAAAGGATGAAATGCATTCCTCAACGGCCACGGACAGCACAGGCCGTGCCTGGCGAGCACGTGGCGCCGCCTCGTTAGCGCTAACGAGGCGGCGTTAGAAGCAGCGAGACGCGGACGTGGGGGCCAGCGACGCGCGGTCGGAGCGCACTACCAGAGACGCGGCGTTGAGGACATGAGGGGGGGGGGGGCGATCATTAAGAAAAAATAAAAACTGTTGCTTTTCACAATTGCATACGAAAGCAGAAGAAGAAGAAGTGAGTGCCGGGGGGTTCAGGCATTTGAAGTGCCCCCCCCCCCCCGCGGTCGCCACAGTTAAGCCCATTAGTGCGCATTCCGCCGAGGAGAATGACATTTCAGCCCAGGGTGCATCACCGGGCTCGCCGTTTGTCTAGCGATGGAATTACCCTGGGAGGAGGAGGAGGGGGAGGTGCTGCTGCTGCTGCTGCGAATGGCCACTGCGGCTTTGCTCAGATTTAATTGCTGCGACGGCGTCCTCGATAGCTCCCTCCCACCCTGCCTCTCCGAGGCCGTGTCTGTCCGTGCGCCTGACGCTTGGGCGTAGTGCGAATTTTACCCGGAGAAGAGAAAAAAAAGAGAGACGCAAATAAATTTATAAATATTACTAAACAACCTCGTCCCGTAAATGTGGCTTTGATTAGCGAGCGGCTGCGCAGCGAGCATTGAGTGCGGGCTCGTAATGATGCTCGCGCTGTACACGGCTACACAAGGCGACACGGACAAAGATCCCCCGTCTAGCCTTCAACAGGCTGTCGAGGCAAGTGCTGTTAGCGAGCGACTTTAAAGGCCAGAACGGCACACGGGAGGGCGGGGGGGGGGGGTGTCCTCCACCACCACCACATCCGTCCCTCTTTGTCCTGCCAGTGCTGATGTTTACACGCTACACCAGTTACGCAGTTAAGGCTGAGTCGACCTACACGAGACCCATCACCTGTTCAGATAATTGTCACTCGCGTTGGTGGCCGTGCGGCAGGAATCGAACACGGGTCGCCTGGTTCGTAACGCAGCGCGCTAGCCACTGCACTACTGTCCTGCACATTCACGCGCCCGCACGCGCCCGTGTAATTAACGCTCAGCAACGATAGCGCGCGACCGTGCGCTCGCTGTCATTGCGGGGCGCAATTAGCGAGCAGCCGGGATTTGAGCATCGACGCCAGCTCACGGGCCCAGTGAACGAGGACGGATGTGATGCTCACAGAGTCCCGATTGCCCCATTAGTAACGTGTTTTGATTGTACGCGCTACCCATTAAACATGCCACGTTGGCCCAGCGTTGGACCGACGTTGGGTCAACGTCAACCCACATTGGGCCAACGTTGGACAGACGTTGGATCAATGCCTTCCAACGTAGGCCCAACGTTCCATGTCATCAGAGCCCTTCGGAGGCGACAACCTTCACGTCGTTCCTGACTCGTGCCAGGTCGATGTAGCACCAGGACCACACTCAGCCACCACGCTGTTGTGATTATCATCAACATTGTCACCATCAGTCACCGTGTCCCGGTCATGCCCGCGTACTTTCTGGAAAAGTCAACGCGCCGTCTCTGAGCGCGTTCGTCGATCTTTCACACGTGCGTTCCCCCGGTCCCGTCTCTCTGTCGAATCCAAAGGCTTGCAACTCTTCGTAGCCTTCTGCGCGTGTCTAAGCTCGTTTACTTTCTTCGCTCCCTTTCACCCGTGGTCGCACTTCCAATCCATACGGCACGGCAGGTGGCACGCGCACATCTATATGGGTGATTGGGTGAGTGAGTGGGTGAGTGAGTGAGTGGGTGAGTGAATGGGTGAGTGAGTTAATGGGTGAGTGGGTGGGTGGGTGAGTGAGTGAGTGGGTGAGTGAGTGGGTGGGTGGGTGAGTGTGTGAGTGGGTGAGTGGGTGGGTGAGTGAGTGGGTGAGTGAGTGAATGGGTGAGTGGGTGGGTGAGTGAGTGTGTGGGTGAGTGGGTGAGTGTATGAGTGAGTGAGTGGGCGAGTGGGTGGGTGGGTGAGTGAGTGAGTGAGTGGGTGAGTGGGTGGGTGGGTGAGTGGGTGGGTGAGTGGGTGAGTGAGTGAATGGGTGAGTGGGTGGGTGAGTGGGTGAGTGAGTGGGTGGGTGGGTGAGTGAGTGAGTGGGTGAGTGAGTGAGTGAGTGAGTAGGTGAGTGAGTGAATGGGTGAGTGGGTGGGTGAGTGGGTTGAGTGAGTGAGTGAGTGGGTGAGTGAGTGAATGGGTGAGTGGGTGGGTGAGTGGGTGAGTGAGTGGGTGAGTGAGTGGGTGGGTGAGTGAGTGGGTGGGTGGGTGAGTGGGTGGGTGGTTGAGTGGGTGGGTGGGTGAGTGGGTGAGTGAGTGGGTGAGTGAGTGAATGGGTGAGTGTGTGAGTGAGGGAGTGGGTGAGTGGGTGAGTGAGTGGGTGAGTGGGTGGGTGAGCGAGTGAGTGAGTGGGTGGGTGGGTGGGTGAGTGAGTGGGTGAGTGGGTGGGTGAGTGTGTGGGTGGGTGGGTGGGTGAGTGAGTGGGTGAGTGTATGGGTGAGTGTGTAGGTGAGTGGTTGGGTGGCTGGGTGAGTGACTGAGTGAGTGGGTGAGTGACGGCGCTTTCATTGTCGAGTTGAGCTGCCCAGAAGCACCACAATCATCTCGGTCAGCCTCCCTTCTCTCGGCCCTTATGTATACACGGGGACACTTTGTATCTTAACAAGAATAATCGTAATGATTAAAATGCAATTCGCAGCACGCACAATATTTCACGGATGTCAGGGACCGTGACTCCTGTGGCGACTCACAAGCCAGGCGACAAAACAAAACAGGTGGCGCCTTTAAGAAATAGTTGGAAGCCTCTGAGAAAGAGCTGGGGCATTTAAGAAAGAGGGGGGCCTTTAAGAAAGAGGAGGGGCTTCTGAGAAAAAGGGAGGGGCCTTTAGGAAAGAGCTGGGTGGGGCCTTGAAGTGTCTCTTAAAAGTTGGTGCAGCTTGAGCGCTGCAACTGCTGCTGCGAATGTGCAGTAGCAGTGGGGTGACACGAGGCCGGGCAATGGCCATGGTCTCGGTTCTTGGTGCCGTGGCGAGATGTTAACTACCTCGCCTGGTTTATAAAAGGTCGTGGGTTCGATCTCGACCCTGACGCCTGCTGCTGTATATTTGGAGTTTGCGTGTCTCTCTCCCCGTGGTCACGTGGATTTTTCTGGCTTTTCCCTCCACATTTAGAAACATGCGTTTATATCAATTGGCTGCCATACATTTCCACATGATGACAAGCCACTTCGTTGAGCTATCATTTGTAATAGCCAGGTCGCTTCTAAAAAAAGAGCTACGCAGCTCGGGCCTTACCTGGTAAAACAAACATAGGAAGGAGGAGGAGGGAGGGGGAGGAGGAGGTTGTGAGTCGCACAAATGACAAGACGCCGATAATACTCTCGGAATAAGCCGAGGTAAAAAGAAAAGACAATGCAAAAAACTATAATCATAGTTTTGGCAGAAGCCACTTGGCTCTCGTTCTGATCGCGCCCTGTGAAGGCGGAACAAGACCGACCGGTAGTCCTCTTAAACGCACGCCACTTACACAATCCAAGCCCACGGTCCAATGACGCATATCCAAATCTTACTAGATCCATCAGCAAGTCCAGCAGCAGGAGCAGCAACAACAAAAAAAGCACGATCACATTTTCATACGACTGGAAAAGTGAGTCATCGCCGTCTGAAGGAACAGGAAAGAAAATGTTGGTTAAAAAAAACATTTGATAAAATGCTGAAAATAAACGCGTAAATTATTATTATTATTGTTGCGTACAGCCTACAATGAGCGATTGTGCAACGGGGCGCGCTGTGATGTGCAGGGACAAGTGCAGGCACGGGGATCTGGGCGGAGGCCAGCGCAGCTGTCTCGATAGACGGGTTAAGCCAGAAGCATTACACACTCATTACACACGGCCACACACGCGCACAGGCACACGCACACACGCACACACACGCACACACCCACAGCAGATAAGTGTGCACACACTGCCCATCAAGTGACACTCGTTACACGACTCGCGAATGCCGTCACTCACTCTCACGGTCACTCGCCCACATGGTCACTCACTGCAGATAAGTGCCACTCGAGGGACACACACACACAACACTCGCCATTCATCACTAAGTTGCCGTGACGTCACCACGGCGCTTGTGCCAGGCTAGGAGCACTTTGAGGCCACGTGAAGTGTCGAAGGCCCACTAGCAGGAGGTCACGGAACAGACCTATGTGCCATGGGTTGACTGACTGAGATGAATGGCAGATGCACCAACTGAGCTCCCCACTGTGCCAACTTTACGCGTTGTATCTGCACGGCGCTCTACTCGTTGTTGTGAGCGTCGATCTTTTGCCCTCCGTTGTTACTGGGGGACGACTGCCTCAAACTCCCCAGTAACGTCCTTCACGAACCTCCTCCACAGAGGCCGATCTTGAAACAGCTGGTGCCAGTCATCTGAACGTCTAATCAGTTCCGCATCCTTCCGTACCAAGTTTTGTCGATCTCTTCTCTAGCCCGTGTCGCGCCCCTTAAGCACTCTTCATCCGGCCAAACATAATCTCCTTGGGCATGCGATGGCTGGGCATGCAATGGCTGGGCATGCGGGCTACATGACCTAATCGACGCAGCCTCGCTTGCCAGAGGAGCTTACCGATGGGACTGTGTCCAGATCTTTCAAGGACCTGAGGCCCTCACACAATCCAGTCTGGTTAAGCCCAGGATAGACCCTAGGCAGGCCATGCCTGAATGTTTCTAACCAGCAAATGCGTACACACGCATTCCCACACATGGTCGCGAAGAGATAAATATCCCCTAAGTCCCCCTGTTATTACAGATGACGTGGCAGGGTAAGTGATGCGAGTGTGCACACCGTCTGTGGGGAACGGTGGCGTGACAACTGCGGGACTACAACATGCAAATCGGGTTTGTGCAGTGCCTGTGCTGTCAGTCACGAGCAGAGGAGGAGGGGGAGGAGCGTGAACCTGCATGGATGTATGTGGAGCTTCTTTCGCACCGTACGTAGCCAGCCGTGCTACGTACGGTGCGATCGGAGCAGGGAGCCGACAGCACGGGCTGCTGTTCGGGCAAGGGAGCTCCAGACTGATGTTTGTCGTGGCCGGGACTTGAACTCAGGTGGCCGGGTTGATCGTGGACGATGTTCACCACTGCGACAAATCTCCCCCCAATGTGCAAATACAGATGAGCAATAACGCCCCTAATCTCATAATAGCACACTTTCACAGGTTGACACATGCAAAGATAAAGACAAAGGTACCCCGGTATAGCCTTAACATACTGTTGGGGCAAGTGCTGTTAGCGAGTAGCACCTGTGAAGCTAGGCACGTCGCGATCCAGGGCGATGTAGCCAGCGCCACACCCAGCTGATCTAGGGGAGTCCCAGAACAAGTTTCGACAAAACTTCCCACTGACGTTCCCCATGATCAGGAATCAAACACAAGGTTGACCGAGTTCATGGATTGGTGTGCTAACCAATGCGCCACCACTAACCACAGATGTACGCACAACGACAACCGCCGTTCCCCCATTAAGTGGGGGGTGAATTCACCACAGCGCTTGTGCCAGGCTGGGTGCACTGAGGCCGCGTGAAGAGTCGAGGAGGTCACGGAACCAGACCCAGCAGGTGCCATGGATTGACTGAGATGACTGGCATACACACACGGCTGCCCAGGTGTGAAGAGGCAGAGCGTCATATCGATATCACATTCTCACACACTCTTTCTCTCCCTGTAATTTCAAAGCAAAGATTGGGGGCGAGTCGTATAATCTAATATCACATAAGTAATTAGGAGTGTCGTTGTGGGGAATACAGGCGGCATATTAGACACGCAGACGATTTATCTTACTTCCAATATCTCTCCGTGCAGATTTTGTTGTTTATGTTTTTACACATCCCATCAGTCGCATGGCCTTCTGGGAGTGAATAATGTGAGCAGACGAAGCAGAACTCAGTCACGCTCGCTTGAACCAATTCTGGTGAACTGCCAGATGTTTAGAAACAATGACTCACTCTTTCTGTTAGATACGGGTCCTAGTTAGACGTAACATTATACGATACACAACACAGAATAATCATAGCGTCGGTGTGAAGTCAATTATTAACACGATTAATAAGCAAACAACATTTCGTGTCATCCAATCGGCGTGCATGAAACCAGATTCACACAACTTTGTTGATGCCGGGCACACGTTTCTGGATGCCTCTTACTTTCCACAGCGTCTTTAAATCCAGGTGATATGCGGCACGGTCAGCCACCACCCCTTTGTAAAGGTGCTACTACACCTGCAAGCGGTGATTGATAGATCAAGGATGATGATGTTCTTGATGAAGAATAATCCCGCAGCTCACGTCTCAGAAATGCCACCCAGTGGCAGCGCGAGGGATGAGCAAGCAAGACACTTCGTGGCACCAAATAGCTCGGGGGGGGGGGGGGGGGGTGCTGGCTTCATGGCAACAATAGGGCTACCCCTAAACACAGACTGCAATTCAAATCCTGCTCAACACAACGAGACACTAAAACATAACCAGGCCATTAAATTTCGATTTAAAGCTTTCGTGACTGCAGGGATTCATATTCTTGGTTCTGTCGGTAAAGTCACTTACCGAAAAAAACAAGAATATGACCAGGCCAATGCATCAATCTCTTCTCTCTCATCCCACAGGATGACACTATTTTGTCGGCATCTTTCTCATCTCACTACCGCATCTCGATCCAGGGCTTCATTAATCGCTCGATATCTCTAGAAACGCTGCTACGAGGCTGGCTAGCAGTAGGGATTATCGGCGTAAGGCACTACCACTAGAATACGCGGTACCGCCTATCCATAATGATACTAACCCGAAGTCGTCGCACCCGATATTCCTGTCACGTGATGAGTAGATTTAGGACACACATCAAGCGAGACGGATGTGGCACGCCAAGAGGAGCGTTCGGAACCTGACACCGTGTCCCTCTCGTCGACATACCTTCTCGAGTCATCTCGCTCGCTTTATTTTCATGAAGTGTAAAACCCACACCACCCCCCACTCAGCCGCCCCCACTCCCACCCCCACACACCCCCTCCCTTTCAATTGGGGCTAAAATTGTATTTCTGCCAAGGGCCCTCCAAGAGGGGCAGGCAGAGCACCGCCACCCTTGGTGAAGGGGACAGGCGGGAGGAGGAACCCAGCAGCGAGACAACAACAACAAACCCACCGTGCCACTGGGCGAGAATCGCTGCGGGGAATTATCTCGCTTGGCCGCGGATCGGCGTCTGCGCGAACGTGGAGCCGCCGCCGCCGCTCCACTCCACTCCCCCATCTCTCTCTATCTCCCTCTCTCTGCGTGTCAGCTGGAGGGGAACTAAACCGGCTCGTCCATCCGTCGTGGTTTCACGGACAAACAATGGCCCTCGCGCCCGTGCGAACTGGCAGTCGTTAGACAAAGACGACCCCCCCCCCCCCCCCACTGCAGTACAGCCTTGACAGACTGATGGGGCAAGTGCTGCTGGCGAGAAGCACCTATGAAGGCCGGCACGGCATAGAAGGGGGGTGGGTGGCCAGCACCACGTCCGAGTAGTTGGCTTGTGTAGATTTCCACACGATAAGCCACTTCGTTGATTAATCATTTGTGGCCAGGTCGTTTCTGAAAAAGAGCTTCATAGCTCAGTGGGCCTTAACTGGTAAAATAAAAAAAATACTTTAGATTTTTTAGATCACCTTTGTTTCAACAAGTGGCGACGTTTACAAACCGCACCAAGTACTCATTTGAAGCTAAGTCGACCTAGAATAGGCCCAACACCGGTTCAGATGATCGTCACTTGTGTTGGTGGCCGTGAGCGAGAATCGAACTCGGGTGGCCGGGTTCCTAGCGCAGCGCGGATTCGCCGCTGCGCTCCCGCATCCACTCCGCAGAGTCATTACACGCACGCACGGACACGCCTGTGCGCTGGGATTTAGATATATTTTTGGCTGCAAAGAACAGATTGTGTGTTCTTGGTGTTGGTGTGTGCCTGCGTGACACATGGGAGGCTTAAGGTGCCGGTAGATATTGTCCTACGTCGCGGGTGTCCGTAGCGGTGAAAGTGCAGCCCCTGCAAGTGCTCGCTCTGCTGCTTGGCGGTGAAGGGACCTCCGCTCTCGAGGGGAGATCGAGAGAGGCCACTTCTAGGGCAGGGATTCCCAGCCGTTCTGGCCTCCCGGGCCACTGTTCACCCCTCAACGTGGAGAACCGTGCGGTCAAACAAAAACACACCGTCTGGTGTTGCGTGCCAAAAATCGTCCTGGCATCAGAACCACGGACGACTCCCCACGGCCTCGCGGGACACGGGACGTGAACCACTGCTCTCAGAGAGAACGCCGGCCTTCTCTTAATCCGAGAAACTCGACACTCGCCTCGTTCACGTGGCCTCTACTCCCCGGCTAGTTCTGGTCGTGTACCCTGCAGCTTATGTCTATTTCCTGGCTTTCCATACATAGCGGCGCATTGCGATGTACGGATGAAATGCGCCAAATTAGCAATCTAAATTATCATTACATTCGTCAATAACGCCGTGGCCCTGAAACGATAATGCATTTAATAGGCGACGTTTCGTGTGATGGCCCTTACTCACACACCACGTGGAGAGTTCGTGTATCGTGAAGAAGGGCGAGGTGCTTTTTAAGTTGAAATGTACTTGACAACGAAAGGCAAAATGCCGGTGACCCAGCTCACCCTGGCAAATGAGACCCCAGGCTAACCCTCGCCTCCCCCCCTGAGTTCTGACCCAGATGAACAACAGCTAGATGTACAACTTTAAACGTGCAAGGGTTACCTATTTTCATGCTTGCGATATGACGGATCAGAGACAACCCAACACTGACGCGGAACGCGAAGACAATCGTTCACGGATGAACGGTGCGCAAAGAAGGCACGGGAAGAGGTGCACGCTGGGAATTGCACCGAGGGACAAAGAGGAACAGGCGGTGAGGCGGAGGGCGAATTTGAACGAGAGACAATCGCGCGGTGCTTGGATTCGGGACAGGCCACCGGCCCTCGCAGGGGACATTCACGGCGACCAAGCCTGACGGCTGAGAGGCAGAAACCGAAGAAGCTTCGTGGAGCGAAACGTCGGACATTAGGCTGGAAGATGTGGCGCAATCCGGGGGTACATATGCCAATTTTTGGGGGTTCAGCCGTGGCGGGAACTCACCAATGTGACTGCGTGCGCGCGCGAGTAATGACTGCGAGATCCCACGCCGCAACAGGTCCCAATTTAAGGCCGCGAGCGGGAATCGGATTCGGGTCGCCGGGGGTTGCTAGCGCGGCGCGCTAACTAATGCGCCACCGCTCCCCGCCATGACCTCGTGCTCTCTCACACACAGCTCAGTCGGAGCACACGGAGAAGGAGTTGGAGGACACGGGCGGCGGCACCGGCAGCTGGGCGCTGGCGAGCAGGACCGGCGGCGGCGAGTCGCAGGCCGTGGCGCCGTGGGCCGGGCTGCAGGTGGTGCACCTCACAGAGGAGCTCTGCCAGCGGCTCGAGCGGCTGGGCAGCCAGGAGGAGCGCGAGGGCCTCCGCAGGCAGCTGCCCCCGGGCACCGTGAGGGCGCTGCTCGGCTGGCTGCACGCGAGCACGGTGCGGCAAGCGCGGGTACACGGCGCGGGTACACGCACTCATCCACGTGCACACGGCACCGTTACACGGCGCGGGTACACGGCACGCATCCACGTGCACGCGGCACGGGTACACGCACGTAGGGGAACACAAAGACAAAGATCGCTCGTTTTCAAATTTAAAACTCATTTCTTTAAAACTGCTTTTGGTGTTGTAGTTTGTTGTCCTTAACCCCGTACCTCCGATTATCACGGTCGACTACGTACGATACAGAAGAAGTGCAACATATGTACATGGAGACTGTGGGGGAAAGTGCTGTTAGCGATCACCTATTAGGGTCTGTACGGTGCTGCATGAGGAGGTTGTGTTGCCAGCATCATTCCCAACCGCCTTTGTCTTCACCTGCGCCGATGTTTTCATATCGTACCAGGTACTTATTTGGAAGGCTGAGTCGACCTAGGGGAGGCCCAGAACCGGTTCAGATAATCGTCACTGGGTGTTGGCCGTCAGCGGGAATCGAACCCGGGTCGCCGGGTTCATAGCGCAGCGCGCTAACCGCTACGCTAGCAGTCCCCGTGCGTACAGACACACGCAGACGGTGAGACACACGCAGACACACGAGCGTGCACACACTCTCATATATAGTGTCCATATCGCCTCGCAATCCAGGGTGTGATTGTGTCAGAATCACAGGGCCTCAAAGAGACTTTAGAGCTCAACCACACGAAGAGAACAAACGCGACTCATCATATCACCGGGGTGGCTTTGCGCTGATCCACAGGTTCACACAAAGGCAAAGGTTCCCCATGTAGTCGCCACACACTGTCGGGACAGGTGCTGTGAGCGAAGGCTGACACGGCACGCGAGTGGGTGCTGTGGTCAGGACCACCCTGCTCACCTTCCTCCATCGCCCCAATGCTGATGTTTGCACACCGCAGCAGGTACTCATTTTTATGCCGAGTCGATCTAGGGAGATGCCCAGGACGGATTCCATTGCTCATCACGGATGTTGGCCGTGGGGGGGGGGGGGGGAGGATCGAACTCGGTTCGCCGTGTTCGTAGCGCGGTGCGTTATTTGCTACACGAGCACACGACCACCCACGCGGACCACAGACAGTCACAGGAGCCAAGCAAGATCGACTGCAGGTCTTTTATTTTGAGCCGGGTCTGCCCGGGTCAGCGACCACCCCGGCACACCACATCATGTATGCCCCCTAATACTGACTAAATATCAAAACTTAATAAAGTTGGTTTAACACGTAGGCTTTCGCGACCAATATAATCCATAATAGAGGTTTTTTTGTGGTTCGATCGCGTAAATATATATGTGTCGTTAAAACCCGCCACCACCCGACACAGCCAACGAGTAAGGGTTGTCACGTAAACAGAACGTGGCCAATTCGTCACTAGTACAACACACCGGTGTGTTGGAGAGCCAAGCCACAACATTTACAATCTAAGCACGACGTTTCGCCAGTAATTACAACCAGCTTCATCAGGCGACAGCCAGATTTTATCAAAGTTGGCAGACTAATGCTCCGGCTCGCTCGAGTTCTCGCCCTGGTTAAGCAACGCAAACGTGGGTAGTCTCAACACCGGTGAGAATGGGTCCAATTCACTCATGTTGACCGGTCTGGATCGTTCTAACTCACTTCTTTCTCACCGCTTATTGAGTCGAGTTGCTTTTCCTTTCCACCGCACCTCCGCTTATCACGGTTGGCTACGCACGGTGCGAAATAAGTTCAACATACACACTTAGAATGTGCATACAACCTGACGTCTCTCTCTCCCCCTGAGTCTAAAACCAGTCGCTTCCTCCTCTCCCTCTGCCCATGTCTCGATCTATTCATGTCTCCCTATCTTCCTCTCTACACGCTCTCTCTCTCTCCAGCCCTCCTTTACTCCGTCTCTCTCCCTCTCTCCATCCCTCTCGCTCACTCTCTTTTTTTACGATCAGAGGAAGCAAGAAGATGTTCGGTGTAGTCGGCACTTTGCTTCGTTCATCATTTCGTTTTTTTTTCAATGCTTTGCTTTATATGCCCCCCCCCCCTTTTTTTGAACGAAAGATTTCACGCTCTGCTCTCCTCCTACTTACCCATTACCTCTCTCTCTCTCTCTACCCCCTCTCTCTACCCCCCCCCCACCCTCTCTCTCACCCCTCTCTCTACCCCCCCCACCCTCTCTCTCACCCCTCTCTCTACCCCCCATCTCTCTACCCCCTCTCTCCCTAATCTATTTTTTAAATTGTCGATCTCTCGCACTCACCCCATCTCTCTCCCTCTCTCCACGTCTCACTCTCCCCACTCTCAATTGAGCTTCTCCATTCGACACCACAGCCCATATCGCAGGATTATCTTTAGTAAGTACATTTACAAATCCATTAATTACAACGTTATTGTAACAGCGGGGGAGTCATTGCTGTTCGTTGTCTAGCATGTGTATAAATATATTATACATGCCTACATGACATATAGTTAAATATGCAATGCACTTTTATACACATAGATGTGTGTATATGCAACACACAAACCGGTTCGTCAGCGAGGGTGACGCAACGTTGAGTGTGACGTCGTTGACAGCCCAATCGGCAGCGTGGTTCATCAGCTGCGTGGGCAGCGGGGAAAGGCGTCGAAGGGGATAAAATAGAAAAGTCGCTTTTAATTGCGGCGCTGGATGCTGCTAAATGCAGCTCGCCACCGCGTCCCATAACAAAACTTATAATGATCATCATCATTATTAGTAGTAGTAGTTTTGCAACAGGGAAGGTGGCTAAGGCAGCACAGCGATTAAATACCAACGGGGAAATCACCGCCTGGACCATGACGGGAAGCGTCCGGATGAGAGCGCCGCGTCGCTGGGGGCCCTGCTGAGAAAATATAGAGCCCCCCCTCCTCCTCCCCCCCCCCCCCTGAATTATAACAACGTTAAGTAGGTGTCTCATGTCCAAATAATGTTACTCTGGGTGTGTGCTTGCCCATATAAGGCATCGATACAATTCTATGTTTGAAGCTTTCGTGACTGCAAGGATTCATACTCTTAGGTTTTTTCGGTAAAGTCACGTAGGTAAAAATAAAAAATAATAAAAAATAATACAAATATAATAGAAATAATGATAAAAATAAAATAACAAATCACAAATATTATTTGTTTTTATTATTTGTATTACTTATTTTTACCTACGTGACTTTACCGAAAAAACCAAGAAGATGAATCCCTGCAGTCACGAAAGCTTTAAATCGAAAAGTATCGATACAATTCACGTTTCACGCTCGACTCCATGCTCGACTCCACGCTCGAACGCAAAACAACCGTGACTGTGACCTCTCCCTTTCACGTTGTTATAAAAGGGCTATTGTCCGAAACGTTGCCTGTTATAGAATTGTTTTTTTCCTCACAAGGCCACGCGGCGTTGTCCACGTTCGTGCTTAGGGGAGGCCGCAGGCTGTGGTCCACGTGCGCGGTCTCGCCCCCCATCCCCGCTCCGTGCGAGCGCGCTCCGAGTGGAGGATTGCCCCACGTCTCTCACGCGGCACGACGGTGACACGCGACGCCGTCTCTGAGTTGGGCGCGCAGCGAGAGCGAGCGGTGCAAATGCCGCTCGGCAGCATTCCTCCAGCCCCACGTGGCGTCGCCTGTAACCGTGTGGCCATATCCTCAACATTCTTTTACAAGGTTATTTTTGTCTCATTCGCCAGCAGGTCTGCCAACTTACCTCCTGTAGAGCCTCCCTAGCGCAACCTTAGATCAAACAGCAATGCCGGTACCAGATTCCGGTGCGAATCGAATTCCTGCCATCCCAACACAGATGCCAATTACCGGACTGCCCGGGTCAAACCCAAACAGCTGTCAGCCACAGCGGCAGCTGCAGCAGGTTACACGAGTAGCATCATTGCTTAAGTGACTTGCCCACAGAGGAGAAGAATGCGTTGAGTGTATGTGTAGGCAGAAGCGATTTGCGGCATGTCTCTTCATGTGGCGAGTCAACAAAAGGCAATTAGAAAAAACACTTTACTTATCGGGCGTTCAAAGCCAACAACATTTCCAGATAATGAATATCGCACCATCCGAAAATAAAGATGCACATCTTACATAAGCAGCTTGCACAAGCGCCGTGACGCCAGCACGCTTAGGCTGTGGGGTGATGTTGTGGATTGGAGAATTGATTTGTATCCACAACTAAACCAGAGCAGGGCCTGAAATGAATCGTAATGTTAAATGTCATTTAGTGTTCGGCGTAAAGCCGTCTGGAGGAAGCTGTGCGCTGAAAGAGACTGGGGAATTAATGAGTTTTTTAGGATGACAGATCAGAGAGTGCAGAACATTTATATAACTTGATTTGTCTTTATTTTACGTAACGTGGAAAACCACGCCGTGCCGACGAACCCTCGGAAAGTTAAGAGATGTCGCCTCCACGACAGACCTTTCTACATGAACACACATAAATCAAAATTCCTCCAAAAAACTTGTCACCGGACCAGCCTTTGATTGAGTAGTCTTTGCGGGCGGAGTGCGACTCACGGAACCACCACGACCGGGAGGGATCGCTCCCCAATCGGCGCCACTTCGACCACGGAGAAATTCAAAGGGGCGTTTGTAGCTTTGGCAACAAAAACACGTTCGAGTTTCCTCGAACAGGAAAGTCCAAATAGTCCCGAGGTCTGTGGTGACCGCCCCGCTGAGCTGACAACGACGAACAAGCACGATGTCCCAGGTTGACGTCGTCAGTAGCAGGCATTGTTATCGTGAGATGTTGCTCAGCGCTGGCAATGCGTTTGTATCAGCGGCTGCATCTGAGCTGCACGGGTCTGGTTTGAGAGCCATAAACAGAGCCACGAGACACTGCGGTGATCCGCTTTGATTCGTTCCAAAAGTTACCTCTCGAGTTATGTTGACAGCACGGGGTGCAATCCCTTGAGGGCTGCGGCGGCGGCGGGGGTGGCGCTCGGAACACGGCGAGAATTTTGTTCACTCATTTTGTGAGAATGCGAGAATTCACCACGGGGTCCCATTGTTACCGCCTGACTACAATCAGACCCGTGTGTGCACACGCACACAACGGTCCCCCGTCGAGCCCACACATGCCAGGTGGAGCAAGTGCTGTTCGCGCGCAGCACCTATGAAGGGCGGCATGTCCGCACTAAGGTGGTGGGTTGCCGGCACCACCCCCGGCCGCCTTTGTCTTCCCAATGCTGATATTTACACACTGCTCCGGGTACTCATTTTTAAAGCTGAATCTACCTAGGAGAGGGCCCAGAATGGGGGGAATTGAACTCGGGTCGCCGAGTTTGTAGCGCAGTGCGCTAACCTCTCCACCACCGCTCCCCACAAAGACACACACACCCACAAAGACATGCACACCCACAAAAACACACACACACACCCACGCAGCCTGGACCACGCGCACACACGAACACGCACGCTCCCCGCACGAAGCGAAAGTGGCGACTTAACCCTTGGGAGCTGGAGTGTCCACCCTGATGCCGGCCGACATCGGTGCTCGCTAACAGCCCTTTCCCCAACATTCCGTTGAAGGCTAATCCGGTGTATCTTTGTCTCTTTGTGTGGTGCACGCCTCTCCGCAGGGCGCCAACTGCCTGGTGAGGTCGTACCCGGCTCGCGAGGACCGTCTGGCTCACGTCGAGAGCGACCAGGAATCGCTCTCTCTGCAGGTGCCGGCTCGAACATTTGACCCGCAGCCTTTCTCTCACCCGTGATCTCACTATTCCGCCCCGCCGCCCACCCCCCTTGAGCTGCTTGGGTGGGTGGGCTGCCTTAGCTTTTGCTCGGTCTGCTCCACGCCGAGCGGCGCCACAGTGGCCGTGTACCGACGACAATACACGCGCCGCAAATCGCCGAGGAATTCACGTTTCAGGCGTCCACAATTCACGAGCCAAATGCCAACGGCGAGGTCTGCTCGCCACGAGAGGGCCCCGGGAGGGAGTTGGTGTCACGTGGCGACCCCCCCCCCCCCCCCCACAGTGGTCCGTAGTTTGTTTCTACCGCACGGCCACAATCGCACTCCCGTGACGTGCCGATGCGGTCGATGGTGCCACCACCAACGTCCTCAAGGAATGCCAAAGCCAAGGGGGATTGATGATGTTAGGATCTGGAATGTCCGCGTTGTTCCACTGTGTTCGGTCGGCGTTGTTTTCAGATCTGGGTGAGATTCTAGGATATGGCGAGTGATGGATGTTTATTCCCCGGCACGTGCGATTGAGGGGGGGAGGGGGGGGTTCAAGCGATTCCACGAGATCGCTGATTGAAAGGACCACGTGGGATCGAAATTGAGTGTCGATCCTCACAAGAGGATGAGTGGCTCTCTTCCCCACTCTAACGAGCGCACACAGAAACGCGCAGTGGCTCTCATCTGCGTTTTAAATCCAAGAGCCGTTGAGTGACGCCGCTTTAAAATCAAGTAGCCGCTGCGCCGCGTCACGGCACGGGGGTGGAGCGGTGGCGAAGTGGATCATGAACCTCCATCACGACACATCCGGTGGTCATCCTCGTAGCAGCAGCAGCGGCGGCGGCAGCGGCTTGTGGCAAAGCATCGAACAAAAACGGCGGTGGTCACCGCAACGCTCCGATATTAGCAAGCCACTGGAGCCAAGCACGTTTAAGTCTAGAGTGAAAACTAATTCCTTTAGAACTGTTTGTTGTCGTGTAAAGTTTGTTGTCCTTCTCCCGCACCTCCGGTTGGCTACGTACGGTGCGAAAGAAGTTAAACATGCATACACTACGCGAACGACATCCGAGGCGAGTGACGTCCCAACCAGCCCTGGCCATTTAATGAGTAGCCGGTGAGGTGGGGGTAGGAGCCATCAGCATCGACGATGGCTCCCGCTGTCGCCTTTTATAATCGGCCCTCGCCACCTGCACTTGCCCGCTACAGTGTGGGGAGGCTACACGGGGGATCTTTGTCTCTGTCTCGGCGCAGGTGGGCGTGCTCACCGAGCAAGTGGAGGTGCAGAACGACAAGCTGCACGAGTTGGAGTCCACCGTGGTGGAGCAGCGCCAGCGCCTCTCGTCCACCGAGACTCTGCTGCACGAGGTGACGACCACGATGACGACCACGATGATGACGACATCCCCCTCCTCCTCCCTCTTCTTCTCATTAATAATCAATACAATGTATTGTTGAGTACATTGACTCAGCACATCATCCCTCTGTCCGGGGTCATCCACATTGCGGGCAGGGCCACAGTTATAAAATAATAAAAATAAAACATAATAAAATAATTCTCACGACGTTTCGACCACAACGCAAACAGCCGTCCTCGACAGACCTGGTCTTCACCTGAATTATTTTATTATGTTTTATTTTTATTATTTTATTACTTCCCTTCTACGTGACTTTACCGAAAGAACCAAGAAGATGAATCCCTGCAGTCACGAAAGCTTTAAATCGAAAGTTCCACAGTGGTTTGTTCACACGGATAGACTCGCCCAGCCAATGGAACGTGGACTTCCCACCGCTGACCCAGGGCTGTATCAACAGGGGGACGAGCCAATCGCCTGAGTCCTCACTCGAGCAGGACATTTCACGTTCAAACTTTGACTTTCATCAACCAAGGGCGGCCAAGTCGGTGCTCCAACCCGCGAACCTCTGCAACGAGCGGCCGAACTTCTCCGGCCAAGCCCGGCCGCGTCTACGCGTGGAGGGCTCCACCGAGTAATTGCTCATCGCGCAGATGTGAGCCTCGGCTATTTGAGTAATTGGCAAATCAGCGCGACGAAAAGCACTCGCGAGAGACGACGCCCGTTTTGGTTCTTCCGCTAAAAATAAAGACGCGTGCCGGGCGTTGGGAGTCGCGAATCGCGAATCTCGCGGACGCGGCCCGGGAGGTCTCCCCAATAATTGCCTGGCCACGGAGACGGAAGCGCGACTTGTGGAAGTCGTCGCTCATCGCGGGAACGCACTGCCAAGTTTGCTCGCGAGCAGAACCACTAATCATGCCAATGCGCGTTCAGCACGTCAGACGATCTCATGCGCACGTCTCGGGCGAATTACGGCGGCAGCAATTGCGCACGACGAGCCCCTGCCGAGCACGGATCTCGGTAATTGGTGACGTCTGCTAATGCGGAAAGTGAACGGGCGCATTGGTCTCACACGCACAGACACACACACACAGACAGACACACATACACAGACACACACAGACAGACACTATACACAGACACACACACAGACACACACAAACAGACACACACAGACAGACACACATACACAGACACTCACACACACAAACAGACGCAAATACAGAGAAAGCGGATTCGCTCCAGAAACGTGACGCTTCGATGACTCACAATATTTTTTTTTTGGGGGGGGGGGGTCAGATCGCCGCGTGAGTACAATAACGAGGTGTGGCGTCGGGCACCCTCCTCCAGCCGACCACTGTGAAAAGAGCTTCATTGATTATCGGATTCCTCCAGTATAATATTAAATATAAAATAAAGTCCTCGCCTGATGAGCAGACACGTGCCCATGTATCGTTGCTTCAGCGCAGCGGCGCGCGGCCGAGCGATCCACGCGCGCACGCAATGCACCACTGCCCCGACGCTCCACTTCTTGGATGCTGTACAACCTAAACGTGTCGTGCATAATGCACGGGCATAATATGACTTTGAAACCCCCCGCCCACCTCCTACGCATTTCACAAGTAGTACTAATCACATACCTGCATTTCCCATAAATATGCTAAATTCCTCTTGATATGCAAATTATTTTGTCAAGGCGCTCTTCCCCCTCCAACCCAGCTTAAATATACGCTCCAAGCCTGGTGGTGTTTCATTCAGACGCTGTCTTCCCGACAGACCTGTTCTTCACCTGAGGACGGCTGCTTGCGTTGTGGCCGAAATGTCGTGAGAATTATTTTATTATGTTTATTTTTTATTTTTATTTCCCTTCTACGTGACTTTACTGAAAGAACCAAGAAGATGAATCCCTGCAGTTACGAAAGCTTTAAATCGAAATTTGTCGTCGTTGTTAAGGTGCAACAACAACGGCTGCACGCAACTGAACCAGCTCACGCGTTAGACACCTCTGCATTAATGTATGTACGTTGAACTTCGTTCACACCGCACGTTGTTATTTGGAGGTGCGGGGGGAAGGACAACACTGGTAGTCGTCCACACATACAAACAATGCGCGCGGCTTGGGTTGTGCCAACTCATCGCTGAGGTGCGGGGCCGCAGCGTCACAGAGTCCAGGAAGGACCTTGCACCAGAAAATATAAATATGTTAGGGCCAAAGCTGATAGCGAGGAGGAGAGCGCTGGGTCATGAAGAGCGTAGAGTTTGACTCGAGGGGGGTGTGGACTGTGTTCTGACCCCCCACTGCCTCCTCCCGTCGCCCCCAGGGCTTCTCCCGGCAGCTCGAGGACCTCTCAATGCGAATCTCGGAGCTGCGGGGCTCCAAGGCCGAGTACGAATCGCTCCTCCAGTCGACCAAGGTGAGGCCCGAAGGCAGTCGCATGAAGACAATGATGACAATGATGATGATGACGACGACGATGATGATGATCACGATGATGATCAAGATTACAATGGCGATGATTACAACGATGACGACGAACATGATCAAGATGATTATGACGATAATGATGACGGTGATGATCACAATTATTGCCTGTGCCCCCCCCCCCCTCCGCCCCCCCCCCCCCCCCACGTAGTCGGAACTGGCCGAGTTGCGGGAGAGAGTGAGCCTCCAGGAGGACGGCGAGAAACTCGGTGCCGTCAGGAGGAACGGCGCTACTCAGGGAGGGCAGCACGGGGACCCCAGTGGGGCAGGTAAGGGACGCCACGGGTGCCGAGATGTTAACTACCTCGCCAGATATACAGGAGGTCATAGGTTCGATCTCGACCCTGACGATGTTTATATATTTGGAATTTGCGTGTGTCTCTCTCCACGTGATCGCGTGGATTTTCCCCCGGGTAATCCAGTTTTTCCCTCCACATTTAGAATAAACATCACGCTTATTTGGCTGCAATAGATTCCCAGGTGATGATAAACCAATTCGTTGAGCTCTCATTTGTGGTCAGTTTCGCTTAAAAAAAGCAACGTAGCTCAGTGGGCCTTATCTGGTAAAATAAAAACAATGTTTAAGTTTATCTTCATAGTTTAGTTTAATAGTTTAATCTTGATTTGAAGCTTTCGTGACTGCAGGAATTCATACTCTTTGGTTCTTTCGCTAAAGTGTAGTAGTTTAGTCAATAGTTTGCGCCAGGAGCCCATGCCACCCACACCACTGGTCACGATTGAGGAATCGTCGTGAAGGCCGCAAGTTCCATGATGGGCAATGACCACGAAGCGGGGGCGTTGCTCCAAACACTCCGAGCAAGGAGAGCGTTCCAACTTTCTCTCCCTGTTGTTGTCATTGTAGTGTTGTTTTGATGTTTTTGTTGTTGTTTCTGCCAACAGATAAGCAGCAGATGAAAGTGCTGGTGGCCTCGCTTTTGGAAGCGAATGAGAAACAGGTTGGGAGCTTTTTTTTTGTGCGCAGCAAAAACAAAATCCTGCACAACGCTTTGATAATATTGCCAACGTTTAACCCAGCGCCGCCGCTATGCAGTATTTTCGCTCGCTGCCGAAGAGAGAGGAATCACAGCCAGGCAGGCAGTGAGCCAGCGCAAACTTCCCCCCTGGCTCTCCTCTAGATATGAAGATGTTATCGGCCAATTTCTTGAGTGTTTATGTGTGCGCGACAATCAGAGCACCTGGGGAAAAAAACCCCACTCGTGCAAGAGGGCAACACCCGTCTGTCACCGTTGACCTCTACGAGAACCATGACCCACATGAACATTAGCTGCCCATGCTGATGACTCTTGGGCTACGCCCATCTCCAAACCTTCATAAACAGTTTGCCTTTAGAGGCTAACCCCCCTTTTCCTGATGACGATCACTTGTGTTGCGATCGAAACGTCGGAGTTTTTTTTGTTATTTTCTTTGAACCTATTGACGTGACTTTACCGAAAGGCCCAAAGAATGTGTTAATTATTGTTGTTGTAATATTAATCTTGATTTACGTTTGTGTCCTGGTTTATATTTCTCCCGTGACGCAGTTGTTTTGTGTCTGTATTTCCATTTCATTGGTTTTGCCCTGGTTACTCTTTGCTTCCTTGTTGTACTTTTTTTACGTCACTGCTCTTGTCATTTTGGTGACCCCAGGCCACTCTTGAAACCCGAGACCCCTGCTGGTTTCTTGCGCTTCTCACCCAGTTCAAGAAAATGTCAACATTGTAACTCAATCTCGTGGCAGGAACGCAAGATCTCCGAGCTGCAGGAGATGGTGCAGACGGTCGGACTCAAGAAGCACGAGTGCACGGTCGTGGAAAACCCGGACTCGGACCGCCCGGAGTATGGCAACATCAAACCGCAGCGATTACAGCCGTTCAACCACAGCCACGAGCACAACCACGTGTGTGAAGAACAGCTGGGCAGCGAAGAGATACGCAGCGGACGAGAGACAGACGCACGCAGAGAGAAGACAGATGCAGATCTGATAGGTGCACCACAGATTCAAATCGCAACGGAAGGGACGTATGAGATAATTTTAGATCAGGTAGGAGCAGAGCGGGTACACACGAGCAGAGAAGAGATTGGTGCAGAAAAGACAGGCAGAGATAAGACAGCCGCAGACGTGATGGGCATGAACACAGAGCAGAATAGCGTACACAAGATGTGCACAGAGCCGATGCGCGGGGGGCAGATCCAGGGGACACAGATGAATGGAACACAGATGAACGAAGGGCAGATAGACTTAACGCACATGAGCGTAAACGAAGAACAGATACACAGGGAAGAGAGAGCCACAATGCAGATATACGCAGAAAAGACAGGGGCAGAACCGAGACGTATGGAACGCAGAGCCGCAGAACAGATGAATATGGAACAGATAGCTACAGGACAGATGGACGCAACAGAGATAGCCACGCAGCAGATGAACACAGATGAGACGGGCAGAGCAGAGATAAACGCAGGCAACGTTGACACCGATCAGATGAACGCGGAACAGATAGCCAAAGGACAGGTAGCCACTGAACAGGTAGCTACAGGACAGATACCCAAAGTAGAGATAGCCACAGAACACATAGCCAAAGAACAGATAGCCAAAGGACAGATAGGCACAGAACATATAGCCACAGATCAGAGAGCTACAGGACGCATACCCGACGCAGAGATAGCCACAACACATATAGCCACAGAATATATAACGACAAAAAACATAGCTCAAGAACATATAGCTACAGACCAGATCAGTACAGGACAGATACCCGAAGCAGAGATAGCCACAACAAATATAGCCACAAAACATATAGCCACAATACATATAGCCAAAAACCAGATCGCCAAAGACCAGGTAGCCACATACCAGATAGGTGCATCTGACATTGACACAGAGCAGATGAACAGAGATGAGATGGCCGGAGCGCAGATGAACGCAGGCGACCTTGGCAAAGTGCAGGCGAGCGCGGTAAACCCTTCAGCTGAGCCATCGGTGACAGACGAGACGGTCACAAACCAACCGGCAGCAGATCACACGACCACGGAACCGCCAGGCCAAGCCCATGCAGGCCAAGAGTTCACGGCCACCGGGCAGCTGGAGTCCGTCCCCTTGGCTCGAGGTGAAGAGGACTGGAGGAGCCCGGAGATCACCGGCGCTGAGGTGCGTGACGGCGCGGCGAGTTGGTCGCGCGCTTGCGATAGAGACGGCGTTTGAACATTTAGGCCAAACCGTGGCCGTTACCATCTCGTGGTGAATCACGGTCGGAGCGCAGTCTAGAGGTGGGCAGGTCGCTTCCAACTCCCGGCCGCAAATCTCGATGCGCCGGTGGTGCAGGTTTGTTCGATCCCTCTGCCCCTATCCACACGCAATTTCAATGTTTATTTGTTACGTGGGAAGTGCCCGTGTGTAGCCAGTTACCCAGATAGTTTGTAAGGGAGATCCGTGGTGCGTCAGCACTGAACAGGAACAATTGCGACATCGAAGTCGATCGGCGGGTCACCTGAGGTGGGGTAAAGCGTGGGTAACCGCACATACTCTTCCAAGACGTCTAAGCCAGCGTAGAAGAGTCGCCTGAACGCCGTCGAGAGAGGCCTGCGAGAGCTCCCACGAGACCTTCTGCCAGCAGTGACGTGAACAAGAAATTGCAGGGCGACACTTTTACCTTCCCAACTCTTGGCAAAAATATATTTGGATTGAAGAACAACTTCCAAACAAACAAACACACAGGGCTTGTGTGTGCGTGCAAGACGCCTTGTTTCCGTCATCAATCAGGACTAACCTGATACTG
This sequence comes from Lethenteron reissneri, assembly GCF_015708825.2. Lineage (NCBI taxonomy): Eukaryota > Metazoa > Chordata > Hyperoartia > Petromyzontiformes > Petromyzontidae > Lethenteron > Lethenteron reissneri. Next base: position 1,366,262 of record NC_083815.1, on the reverse strand, counting down.
GTCCAGGAACAGGCCAGGGATAGCACCACGGGCAGCACCCTGGGGCCAGGTCAGTGTGGGCCACTCTGCGTGAGCCATGAGCTTCAGTGGGCTCGCCCCCTCCCTCTCCATCACCATCTGGTCCCCCACCCCGCCCCCCCATACCCCATCTACCCTCCAAGGCCAGTTGGAAGCAAGAATTAAAAACATGTATTTCGGTAATCGGAGACTAGGTGAGACTATTAAAATCTAATTTTATTTTTTCCCGGTGTTTGTGCTTTTAACACAATCTTGGCTCGGAGGCTGTAATAACAAAAAGAGATGTACTGATAACTATGACAAATTCTATATTGAAATATTATTTACAGCTCTTTGTAAATCTACTGCCGGAGGAAGGACCTCCAACTCCCCCCCACCCGGCGGCTTCAGTGACGCGCGTGGTGCACGCGCGCTCCTCGCAGAAGAGTCGAAATTAAAAGTGACAAATACAGAATCATGATCGCTGCCTCACGCGAGCCTGGGACGGCAGCAACGGAGGCTCCGATAACCCAGTCACAGACAGGTGGCTTGCTAGAATGCGTGCGAGTGCCAGTGCATGTGTTCCCGGGCGTTGGACACTTCACGTGGCCTCCAGGTGCACATGGCCTGGCACAAGCGTCGTGGTGACGTCACTGCCACATAGTGGCGAATGGCGGTTGTTGTTGTTGTGATCAATAACAGTGGCGAATATTTGAACCGGTCCCGGGCCTCCCCTAGGTCGACTCAGCCTCATACGAGTACCTGGTGCGGTGTGTAAACATCGCTACCCAACCCCTCGTGTGCCATGCCGACCTTCATAGGTGTTCGCTAACAATTATTGCCCTAATAATGTGTTAACGCTATACGGGAGGTTGTTGTCTTTGTGTGTGTGCCAATGTCTTTGCAAGGGAGGAAGTGATAGGAGATCGCGTGGCAGGGAGTTGAGTGAGATTAAAGGGGAGAGGTAGGGGAGTGCGTGGAGTGGAGTAGAGCGAGGTGAGTGGGGAGAGGTGGGATGCTGCGTGGAGTGGAGTAGAGTGAGATGGGAGAGGTAGGAGAGTGCGTGGATGGGAGTAGAGTGAGATGAGTGGGGAGAGGTAGGAGAGTGCATGGAGTGGAGTAGAGTGAGATGAGTGGGGAGAGGTAGGAGAGTGCGTGAAGAGGAGTAGAGTGAGATGAGAGGGAGAGGTAGGAGAGTGCATGGAGGAGAGTGGACTGAGATGAGAGGGGAGAGGTAGGGGAGTGCGTGAAGGGGAGTAGAGTGAGGTGAGTGGGAAGAGGTAGGGGAGTGCGTGAAGGGGAGTAGAGTGAGGTGAGTGGGAAGAGGTAGGGGAGTGCGTGAAGGGGAGTAGAGTGAGGTGAGTGGGAAGAGGTAGGGGAGTGCGTGAAGGGGAGTAGAGTGAGGTGAGTGGGAAGAGGTAGGGGAGTGCGTGAAGGGGAGTAGAGTGAGGTGAGTGGGAAGAGGTAGGGGAGTGCGTGAAGGGGAGTAGAGTGAGGTGAGTGGGAAGAGGTAGGGGAGTGCGTGAAGGGGAACGAGTGATCGTGGGGGCTCACTGTGCACAGGGAACGACGGAGGAGGAGATAGAGCCACCACCTCAGCACGTGGCGCCGTGCCCTGCTGGGGAGGGAACGATGCCAGACGGCGAGGCTGCACACCACGGGTGACTCGGCACGCCGCGTCACGGCCTCCACTCGACTCACTCACAGCACTCATCATCATCATCGTCGTCGTCGTGATAATGATCATCTCATTCTCCACGACACTCACAGACTTGCATAGAGACCCATAGACTCATACACACTTACCCTGACTTACATACAGACCCATAGACTAATATACACTTACAGAGACTTACATAGAGACCCATACAATTAAATACAGAGCCATATACTCATATACACTTCCATAGAATTGTATAGAGACCCATATAAAACACATATACATACTCATCAAAAGGCAAATACAATGACTCTCTTTTGTATATAAATATTGTATACTAAATGTGGCTAAACGCACGCACGCACACACGCATACAAAAATATACATCACTCTAATGCATAAAACACGCAGTGCATCTTTTGTGTATCTAATAAAACAAAATAAATAAATATGAGTTCCATTAATAACATCAAAATTGCATTTCATCCCACTAAGGGAGCCTAGATGAAATTCAATTAGTCGTCAATGTCAGCGCTGAGCCCGAAATAACGCCGTGGATTCTCGCGGAAAAAATGTGCACATTGACCAAGTCCCTTTGCTCGCACACACTCCGAGCCCTGACGGCCACTGCGCTCTGAAGGGACTACCTCTTCCCTTCACGTCGTCGTCGTCGTTGTTATCACCAAGGTCGTCACGGTCGTTGTTATCGGCATCGTGACATCAGCGCCAAGGGCATCGTCCGTCACCTTGCTTAACGTGATTGCCGTTGTGGTTTTAATCGTGAATATTATCATCGTCGCTCTTGTTATTACGCCATTAGCATATGGATACGATGTTCATTCACTCGTTCAGAACAAGGCCATCGTCGTAATGAACATTGTCATCATCATCATCATCACCACTATCATCACCACCGTCAAGTTAATCATTGTCATCATCTTCATTAATTTCATCAGAACCAATATTACAGCACTGTCAATTCTCTCATCATCATCATCAACGTCGTTTCATCATTAATCTTAAAGCCATCTTATCTTGAACAAGGTTAACAAGATTATAACGGCCAGCATCATCGTCATCATCACTGCTTCGTTGTCGACGGACATGGACTGCACGAAACACCATGGAAGATCTTCTTGGTTCTTTCGGTAAAGTCACGTAGAAGGAATTTTTTTTAAATTATAATAATAAAATAATTCTCACGACGTTTCGGCCACAACGCAAGCAGCCGTCCTCAGGTGACGGCTGCTTGCGTTGTGGCCGAAACGTCGTGATAATTATTTTATTATGTTTTCTTTTTATTATTTAATTATTTCCCTTCTACGTGACTTTACCGAAAGAACCAAGAAGATGAATCCCTGCAGTCACGAAAGCTTTAGATCACCATGGAAGAGTCGAGTTGCCAGGTATCGTGTGAAGAGGTGGCTCTTGCACGAGCTAGCAGCGAACGTGTTTACGCACGAGGGAGACAATGGCCTTTGAGAACAGGGCTAAAGCAGCGCAGAGGACGCTGCATGTATTCGTGGGATGACGAGGCAAGCAACTTGTAGGTTGAGAATAGAACATGGAACAACAGTGCTATTGTAGTCACGAAGAAGATGAGGAGGTTGTGATGGGTGGGACGCGTGGGCAGAGTGTAGGAGGATAGCGGAAGCGACTTGGAGGATGGAATAGGACAGAGGTCAGAAACCAAAATAACGAGAACCATTTTCATCGAATTCAGTAAAATAAAACTCAATATCCGAAATGCATGGACATACGAGACGGTGGTGCTTACCAGATGACGTCACGAAGCGGTCTCTAAAGTGCCGCAGTTTGCCGACCCCTGAGATAGAAGGACGAGGTTGTGATGGGAGGGACACGTGGTGAGCAGGGTTGAGGACGAGGAGGGCCGGTGACCGGCATGGGCATCGGAGTTGCACCCAGAGGTGGGCGAGCACGGGGAAGCGAGGGCCTGGAGCCAGGCGGCTGAGATGATGATGCGAGTTTGAGAGTTGCTCTTGAAGGTTGTGGATTTTACTTTAAAAGAACGAGTGGATCTAGCAGAAGGAGGTGATGACGATGTGAGGCAGCATCAGCGGCAACAGCTACCGTGACCTCTTCCCCGTAACCTGACCCCTGTACGTTGCGCCTGGGGCGTCGTGTGTCGCTACACCGGTGCCCGTTATTCGATCGGCAGGTCGCGTGCGGTGGCGCAAAGTGTGGGTACCCTTCCTCCAAGACGTCTTGGCCAGCGTGGAAGAGCAGGCCTACGATACCGTCGCAGAAGACCTCTCGCGAACTCTCATCCGCGAGCAGGAAACCGCAGGGCTGCACATTTACCCGTATCCCACTAACGCACGCGCTCATCATTTCAGATGCAGCAGCAGCAGCAGCGATGACGATGGAGACGCCTGGAGCCCCAGCGATGCCAGCGCTCAGGTGACCTCCGAGTGCTCGGCAGGTGACACGGGCACGGGCCATGACATCGGGAAAGGAGGGGGGGAGTAGCTGGCGACCCTCTGCGGGACAACGCAGAGGGTCGCCAGCTCACCTCACTCCACTCCCCTCCACGCACTCCGCGCTGACGATGTGTACACATCGCACAAGGTGCTCATTTGAGGCTGAGTTGATCGACCTAGGGGAGGCCCAGCACCGGCTCAGACAATCTTCCCCGGTGCTGACGACCATGCTCGGGAAATCGAACACTGGTCGCTTTATCTTCTTGGTTCTTTCGGTAAAGTCACGTTTTTATTATTTTATTATTTCCCTTCTACGTGACTTTACCGAAAGAACCAAGAAGATGAATCCCTGCAATCACGAAAGCTTTAAATCGAAACTGGTCGCTTTCTAAAAAGTGCATTACACACACATAATGACGATATTAAAAAAATGCACACACCGCACTCATCTTCACATCACTGCCCTGTTACGGGAAAATAGTCGTCTGACGTTTCGGGCAACGATCCTTATTCAAAGTAAAGAAAGTTGGAGATGGAACTTTACACGACGGGGCCCCGGGGGTTCAAATTTCATCAAGTTGGCAAGCGAGCGAGTCCCCACGAGAACGTAACAGAACAGCCGACTGACCCCTTCCCTGTGCAGTTGCACCGCCTGCACACTCGAGAGCAAATCGCGGTCCCCCCCCCCCCAAGCACCGTCGCCTTCGTTGATCTCATTCAGGTCGACAACAACGGGGGAGCGAGGACGAGCCACGCGGCCCCGGCCGTGTCCACCGCGGAGCCGCGTGGCCACACGGCGGCCCGGAACGGCGACGAGCGCGTCCCTGCCCAGGCCCGCGCGGCCCAAGCGGCCGCGAGCCCGAAGGACGGGAAGTTCAGGCTGAGTCTGAGACGGAAGGCATCCTTCAGACGGCTGAGCTTGTTCAAGAGGAGGAGCCAGAAGCAAAGGGGCAGCGAACTCGCGTCAAACGCAGGTGCGCACGTGTGTGTGTGTACACGTGTGTGCGTACATGTGTCTGTGTACACGTGTGTGTGCGTACACGTGTGTGCGTGCACGTGTGTGTGTACACGTGAGTGTGTACACGTGTGTGCGTACACGTGTGTGTGTACACGTGTGTATGTACACGTGTGTGCGTACACGTGAATGTGTACACGTGTGTGTGCGTACACAAGCCTGTGTTAGTCTTAATCTTTATGGGGAGCGGTAGTGTAGTGGTTAGCGCGCTGCATTATGAACTAGACGACCAGAGGTCGATTCTCGCTCACGGCCAACACCGGTGACGATTATTTGAATCGGCCCTGGGCCTCCCCCAGGTCAACTCAGCCTCAAATGAGTACCTGGTGCGGTGTGTAAACATCGCCACTGGGGAGACAAAAGCGGCCGGGCGTGGTGATGGCCATCCACTGCCTCGTGTGCCGTGCCAGCCTTCATAGGTGCTCCCTAACAGCACTTGCCCCAACAGTCTGTTAAGGGCATATGGGGGATCTTTGTCTTTGCGTAGACGTGTCTGTGTTGGTCTTCATGGCGAGTGACAGCGGTGTGGTTCGCGGGTTTTGCTACGTATCCGACGACCCCAGTTTGATTGCCGCTCACTGCCCAGCATCGGTGATGGATAGCGAAACTCGTCCGGGGCCTTAAATGGGCACCTGGTGCAGCGTGTAAACATCAGCACCGCGGAGGCAAAGGTTGTCTGGGAGATCTTTGTCTCTCCTGTGTGATCCTTGTGTGGAAGTGAAGGAGAAACTGTGTCTGTGTGTGTGTGTGTAAAGGTTAATAACGTCATTTATTTACCTGCGAAAGCCTCGCAGAGCCTGACGACTCACTTCTTCAAACGAGCCCTGTGATGGGATGTTTGGTCAATACCACTTTAATCCCAGGATGCAGCCCAGGATCCGAGAGTGGGGAGCTCTGTATGCCTCTGCTAGAGGATATTTGGTCGTCTCTTCCACGCTCTGCCAGACATATTTGATGGAGGTGGGAATTTCCCACGTTTTACCTCACCACTCACGACCTGCCTATCGGCTGTGATGAACCCATTTGTACGGTGGAGACAGAGGTGGTGCGGAGGGGGTAACGGGGTAGAGATTTAAGGATTTAATACAATTGCCCAATGAGATGACCTGGTGGATCAGAGGTCAGAGCGCTAGCACTGCTGAGAGCCTGGATTCCAATCCGCCTGCAATTAAACCGCATTCTCAAATGACTTACACAGAGACCCAACGACTAACATCGAGACCCATAGACTCCCATAGACGGTAAAGTCACGAAGGTAAAAAATGAAATTAAAATGAATAAAAAAAACAATTATTATTAATTTTATTATTTTATTAATTTTTATAAATTTTTATTTCATTTTTTACCTACGTGACTTTACCGAAAGAACTAAGAGTATGAATCCTTACAGTCACGAAAGCTTCAAATCTAGAATCCCATAGACGGGCCTGTGTATTGAGTCAATGGTCTCATTCCAGTCGCTAATACCTGCACACACACACAAAAAACTCGTCAAATTAATCTAGATTTGAAGTTAAAGTTCAAATAAAATTTGACTCTGGCTGAGTTTGGTTTAATTTCAGCTCTGAGAATGAAAAACATCAGCTTCCCTGCCACGCCACGCACATTGCTCTAAGTGGCTGGGCTGGTGGCAAAGTTCCGTGGTCCAGAGGTCAATTGAAGGCTTCTCAGAGGTAGCTCACTAAGATCAATTTCTGTGGACCGTTCTTCAGCACGGAGGGTTGCACCGCTGTGCTATCCGAATGGACACTCTGTCTCACGACGAGGCGTCGATTGCACAATCAGAACATCGGGGAAAGAGACCTTCAATGAAATGGACGTGTCCTCGTGCACAGGTTAATAACGTTATTCATTTCTCTGGGAAAGCTCCCCTGAATCTAAAGACTATTTATCAGAAGGGTCTTGCATTGGCATATTGACCCAACGACCCTACATTTTCAATGCGTTACAAGCATTACCATTTGCGGTACTGCTCAGCTCCCATGTTCCTCTATGCTATACGCCTTCACCAAAGCCATACTGACCAGCATGGTGCATTATGGTCAAACAACCCCCAATAAACGCATGGCGCGGGGAGGCCCTCAACCAGCAGTGGATTGAGAAAAATGGGCTGTACGTGTACATATTACAAAAAAACGCCGAAATTAACAAAATCGTTATTAAACTAAATTCGTATTTATTTCTACGTTACTTTAGCGAAAGAACCACAGAGTAAAATCTTTATATGTTTTATCTTTAAATCCCCGAACCGGCGCCACTACCCTGAGCCCAGCTTGTCGCCATTGCAGGAGTGGCCGAGGGGCCTGGGCCGAGCTCGGAGGCCCAGGAACTCCTGGAACGGATTTCTCCCGCCACGATCCATCTCCGCGGAGTTGGATCGACGGACATGCCAGAGGCGTCGCCTTCATCGCCGTCCGTGGAGAGGAAGAGGAGGGACAGCGGCTTCCGGAGGCTCCTCGACAAGTGAGGACCCCGGCAGCGAGCGTGATCTAACTTACAAACACCCCACTAAAATAGCGATCGCAGAAGGCGAAGGGGCCGCCCCTGAAAGTGTTCGCGCCACGGCTGGCGGGCGCTTGCCTTCACTCGAGGCAAGCCAGAACCTTCCTCTGGCGGATGTTTTGGCCCACTCTTCGACGCCGGCCAGACGTCTTGCAAGACGCGGAAGTGCCCACGCTTTACCCCGCTGCTCGCGACCTGCCTATCGTAGGCGAACTGTTGCGTCCCGATTTCTACTGCTGGGTGAACAGACTGTTAAACTGCCGCGCCAGGAGATTAAACCTGCGATCTCTGGTTGTGCAAGTCCAGGGTGCTATCCAAGATATAGAGATGATGTATGATGCCACATTGGGAGTGGGGCAAGTGGTGCTGTAAGCGAGCGCCTAGGAAGGCCGACGCAGACACGCGCGATGACGCTGCCTCCGATGTCCGTCCACCAGGCTGAGGAAGACTCCGTCGCTGGGGCAGAACGGCGAAGGCCTGACGCTGGGTGTCGAACTCAGGCGCAGGAGCTTCCGGGCCCCGCACTGCCGGTGGAGCTGGGCCCTGGACCCGCGCGCCTCCCATGGGTGAGATGCGCCCACCCCTCATCCCTCACCAGCCACCGTCAAATACCTACACCTGCCTACAGCAGGTCAGCCAACCAGCCGCGACTGCCAGCTATAACCCTAACGAGATAGCCAACCAGCCACTAATGCCACCTCTAACCATAACCAGCTAGACAAGCACGAGTGCCAGCCCTGTCACTGACACGAGCCAACCTCCAGTGCATCACTATTTCGGGCCAACTGCTCTAACGGTGTCCACGTCTCTGATCCATTGAACAAGCCACCTGATCACGGGGGTGCATCACTACCCACGCCTCTTCCCTCCACAGCCCTATCACCCGTGCCAAACGCCCTGTCTTGGCCGGGACAGTCACCAGAACATTTTGAGAAAACCTGAATTTTCTTTTGTTTTTGACGTAATATCCCGGTGGCCTCAACTCTCGGCTCATTATTAGGGCAATGGGCGGGACTAACTGAGCAGTGGGCGGAGCTAGTCGAGTTGTGGGCGGAGCTACCCGGGACAGAGGGGCGGGGCTTATTAGGCAATGGGCGTGGCTAGCTAGGCAGCGGGCGTGGTTATGTAAAAGTGGGAAGGGCTGGGGCCTGCCAGCTCAACCACGTGTCCCCCCGTGAACGGTGCCACGTGGCCCACCTTCTCCCTTGCCGTGCCGCCGTGCAGGGAGCTGGAGACCCCCTTCGCCAGCTGGGGGGTGGAGCAGGTGTGCGGCTGGCTCAGCGAGCTGGGCCTGGGGGCCTGCGTGGGCCTGGCGCGGCAGTGGGTGGTGCGAGGGGACACGTTGCTGCGGGCTACGACGGAGGACCTGGAGCGGGTAGGCCGCGTGCACGGGCGCCTGCGCACGCGCGTGTGAATGGCATGTAAACACCCGGCAGCGTCATCGTGATCGGCGTCAAAGTACCACCCATCATTTGTTAGGCGTCAAATCATCGGACATGGGGAGACGGGTGGCCTGACGTGGTGCTGACCACCACCACCACCCCCTTGTGTGCCGTAACAGCATTCGCAAAGTGCGCTTGGCTCAGCACACTGTGTGTGTGTGCGTGTCTGCAGGAGCTGGGGCTCAAGAACCCTCTGCACAGGAAGAAGCTCACGCTGGCGCTGCAAGCGCTCGGCTCTGGAGAGGCAGTGGGGACCGATGACCTGCACCACACCTGGGTGACGCGTAAGCCCTGCACCACACCCGAGTGCCACTGATGTTAGCCGTGGCTGGAGGTAGAACCGAAGCCTCCCGGTTCCTCGTGCAGCGCGCTAACCGCTGCACCGCCGCTCCCCCTGCACCCGCGTGTGTGGCGGCTGCTGCTGCTGCTGTGCCCCAGGCTGGCTGGACGACGTTGGGCTGCCCCAGTACAAGGAGCAGTTCCACGAGGCACGCGTGGACGGGCGGATGCTGCACTACATCACCACGGTGAGCAACCACACTCTACCCCACCACCACCACCACCACCATACACCCCCGCACGAGACACCACCACGATACATCACCCACAATATAACACCACCATATACTACCATGATACAACACCGCCAACACCACGAGACACCACCACCACCACATGACACCACCACCACATGACACCACCATCACATGACACCGCCCCCCCCCACCTCCACGTTGACCGCCGCGTGTCTCCGTGCGCCACCAGGAGGACCTGCTGCTGCTCAAGGTGACGAACCTGCTGCACCACCTGAGCATCAAGCGTGCGGTGCAGGTGCTCCGACTCAACCACTTCCAGCCGGACTGCTTCATCCGCTCCGCCCCGGAGGTGAGGCTCAGGGGGGCATGCCCCCCCCCACCCCCGCCCCCCACCGGACAACCATCGCTTTTGACCCCCATGCGCTCATTGCCACGGTCGCCCGTTCCCCCATCACCTACTTCAGAATCAGAGTCTATCGGCATCGGTATTTAGACGGAGGAGGAATCTGATGTTCACGGATGTCCAGTCGTGGCGGGTCAGCAAGTTACAACAACGACAGCATGACACTTGCCCTGTGACCCGGTCGCAATATCACACCATTCGCTCGTTCGCTCTCAAATTTTTTATGCGCAAGCATTGAACTTGTAAAGAACGTTCAGAGGGAGAAGCGACGACAGAGAGAGAGCGTGACAGCGGAGTCTTGAGACTCCGACAGAGGCGACGGAAGCATTGCCGACGTGCGGCACCGGCAGAGAGGAGGAGGGGGGAAGTGAATTCTGGGACCGTAGTTGGAGAAGCTCGGGCCTTGACGAGGAGGAGGGATGAAGGAGGAGGAGGCCGCTTAAGGCCGATCGGAGTTTGATGGACAGGACACCGGAAGCCAAATATGCCGGCTATTCTGACTTAGTGGATTTGTCTCTGACTTCCTGGATCTTGTCCTGAAGATGCTCGGCGCAGTTGCAGATATTTGATTGCAGCTACATGTGGCTGTGAGGATTCTTCTGCAGCTCGCTGGGTGAGCGACATGAAACAATCCCAATTGGCACGTGATTCGCTCGAGCACCGTTTCACGATTTCAACTTGCTTGGTCGTGCCGGGTGGTGGAGGGTCTTGACGACACAAATTTTGGCCCAGATGATCACGTGGTGGCTGGCCTCACCCTTAACGTTTGCCTTAAGTTGTTGTTGCGGTTGTCGCTGAGGTTGCCGTACGGCTCCGGTAGCGTGTCTGTCGCAGCGAGCGCGTAGTTGTTGTGGGCGGCACGACGCCGCTAAGTCCGCCGCCGTCTCCGCCTGGGCAGGGTGCCGGAGAGCCGGGCGACGTGAGCCGGTGGCCCAACGAGCGAGTGATGCGCTGGCTCCGCTCCGTGGACCTGGGGGAGTTTGCGCCCAACCTTCGTGGGAGCGGCGTTCACGGCGGTCTCATGGTGAGCACAGCTACTGGGGAGAGGAGGTGGGGGAGGGAGGGGAGCAACTCCATCGCGTGAACTTGTTAAAGGGGGTGGGGGGGGGGGCATCCAACGATGCAGGGGGTCCGCGGCAGAGTGAATGGTGCACGTCAAACGAATGTTGAACGCTAAGCGGAATGAGCGAAGCTGCGTCCTGCTCGCACATGTCGTGCGTGACCCCCGGGCCACCGTTACAAATGAGACTCGATCCTGGTCTCTAGAGATCTCATCCGGTTAAGTAAAATCAACTCGGACACTTGAACCCGAAACTCACTTGCTCACTCACCACGTCGCTCAATCAATTACCCGCTCGCCCCACCCACCATCGCACAAAACCATTCACCCACCCGCCCGCTCATTCACTCACCCGCTCGCTCACCCGGTCACTCACCCACTCACCCTGGTCTCCTGAGCTGGTGAAACAAAATCAACTTGAGACCTCTCCGGCCCCGTCATCCCCCCCCCCCCCTCACGGCCACCACCGCCGCCACCCCCGCCGCAGATCTTGGAGCCGCGCTTCAGCGTGGAGACGCTGGCGAGCCTGCTGAGCATCCCGCCCGGCAAGACGCTGCTGCGCCGCCACCTGAGCACCAGCTTCGGCCTGCTGGTGGGCCGCGAGGCGCAGCGGGCCAAGCAGGAGGCCGCAGACGCCGACGGCTGGGCTCCTCTCTCCGTCAGCGCCAGGGTGAAGGTTAGCTCGCGGGGTGTGGGGGGGGGGGGGGGGGGCGGTACCACGCTCCAGGCCACCTTTGTCTCCCCCGGTTGCTGATGTTTACGACTCACCGTATCAACCAGATACTCGGTGATGGTTGAGTCGACTGAGGGGAGAACCCAGGACCGGTCCAGGTATTCGTCACCGATGTTGGGTTTGTCACTCATCTCCATTGGCCATTCCCTTCCTCTTCCCTCCCCTTGCCCCTCCACCATGGGGCGGTGTGGCTGGCAGTCTCGTAGACTGCAGCAGCAGGCGCTGTTAGCGAGCGCCTATTATGGTGTGGCTGGCAGTACTCTTGGCTGCCTTTGTCTTCACTCTACCCGGTACTCGTATGAAGCTGATTTGACCCAAAAGTTGCCCAGGACAGGCTGAGAGTGAACATTGCATTGCATCTGTGCCGTTACGGAGAGTTTTATTTCTTATTTTTACGTCCAGCGCTTTGAGACATTTTGATATGAAAGGCGCTATTCATGAGAAGGATTATGATTATTGTTGAAAGAAGAGCTTTTATCTCAAGGGGTTTTGCCCGAATTAAACTGACTGAATAATACAATTGTAATCGCTGCTTAGATCTTCCGAGATCTGACGGGGTCGGGCGCACTCCCCCCCCTCACTCCCACCCCCCACCGAGCTTACTTGCACCTGTGCTTGACTTTTCCTGGCGCTTCTTGTTCTCATGTTATACGTGCAGGTTTTTAAAAAATATGAATTCACCTGCGTTTCGTTTGTGACCGTTAGGCACCTCGTTTGGTCGCCGTGCAATACCCCTTAACGTCCCCCACTCTACTCGCTGCCTTCGCTATTCAATGTTTTCGCTTTTAGTTGCTGCTTCCAATACTGCTGCTGCTGCTGCTGCCACTCTGCTCACGCAGCGCCACGGATCTCCCGTGCTCAACGTCTGGGCGACAGGCCGAGCGCGACGGTGATCCGCGTAACAAATCAAATAAACTCAACACTCAAAGCCTGCAACGCCGCCTGCTCGTGGTCACGTGCTCGCGTGACCACGTGCGCGCGCGTGTGCCGATGTGTGCCGATCGGCAGGCGCAGCGACGCCGCGGATTTGTCCGAGGGCGGCAGGAGCCGACGGGGGCGGCGGCAGATTTCACCGAATACCTGTGCCCCATGGAGCTGGGCTGGGGCCCCTCGCAGCAGGGATCTCCCCCTGGGTCCCCTCCGTACGGACTCACGGTGACACCCCTCCGCAGGGGTCGCAGTCAGGATGGGCTGGACTGCATCGACGAGGTGAGAGCCACGTGGCCGCCGCCGCCGCTGCTACCGCCGCGGTCGCGCTACCGGACGGCTCGCTCTGACGCGTGTCTTCGGCGTCGTTGGCGTCGGGCATGATGTCCGACGTTTCGTGTCCGGGCAAGCGGCTGCAATCGGCAACTTGACGAAGTTGCGGGTGATTGCGAGTGTGCTGGCCTCAGCCCGGTCGCGGCAACGCGTACGCAATAAATAAATAACTACGTGTAAAAAATCGTTTTGCGCGGAATTTGGATAAAGTCCATCAACGACTGCGGAATCAAAAACATTGGTTTGGTTCGACGGCCATGTGACAAGCATTACCTCCAGTGGCAGCACGAGTGGGAAAGCGCTGCCCTCCCCCCTATTATGTAGACTAGAGGTTACTTGAAGGCATTCAGAAGTAGTTTTTGATATCCGCTTCCGTGGGACGTTGGGAAAGGATTCTTCGCCTCGTGACGCCGATAGCACAATTATGGTCCAAAATAAATCGGGGGAAACAAAAGGATGAGTCGTGTGCGGTGATGCCAGTCGGTTGACGATTCCATGCACAGGTCAATGGCGCTGTCACGACGTGACATCGTCATCACGAGTTACTAGTGACGATGATGATGATGTGAATAGAGATGATGCCATACTTTGGCCAATGCCATTGGTGCGACGATGCCACACATGGGATGATGATGGTGACGACGACGACGATGATGATGATGACAATGACACTAATGTCATTGTTTTTGTTTGTTTAAATCGTGATCGCTCAGCACTGTGCCAAAGGCACAAAGCGCCAAGGGTCCAGCAACAAACAGCACAATGACAGTTTCAATGGCTAAACGTTGATACGTTTCTATAATAACTTGGGGAAAGAGATGCACGATGGGAGGCAAGCATACAATGATGTCAGTTAATCGATGCCGATGATGACAATAACAATGATGATACCACTTCCTTGGCGATGCCGTTCACGCGACGATCAGCACTCTATCTCACGATGTCCTCCCTGTACGCCGTCCCCACTCCTCACCCACCACCCTCCCGCCCCCGCGCCTCTCTCCACGTCCCTGCCTCGGCCCCGTCTCACCAGACAGGGAGCTCCGAGTCGGTGGTGAGGAAGTTGGGGGAGTTCTCGCACGACATCGAGAACCTGACGACGGTGAGCACCGGTCACACCGACTCGCCCGGTCACATACACACGCATGACACACACATGACACACGCACGACACACACATGCACACGCACGACACACACATACACATGCATGACACACACACACATGCATGACACACGCATACACACACATGACACAAAGATACACATGCATGACACACACATACACATGCATGACACACACATACACATGCATGACACACACATACACATGCATGACACACACATATACATGCATAACACACATATATACACGCATGACACACATATAAAAAAAGTACATGCGCGCACACGCGTGCATGTACGCACACACACCCGCCCGCGTGTTTAGGCACACATATGCAAATGCTCGCACACACAAAGACAAAGATCCCCCATGCAGCCTTCACACACAGCCGGCACGGCCCGCGGCGCACGAGCGGGCGGGTGGGTGGGTGGGTGGCCAACACCGCGCCGGGCCAGGCTATCGTCTCTCTCCGCTCGCCCGCGAGCTCAGAGCCAGAGGGCGGCTCGGGAATGGGGGTGCGCTGTGGTGCAGTCGGGGGGGGGGGGGTGTAAGGGGAGGGACAGGTGTTAGGCCAACGCGATTGGTATTCATCGCGCATCAGAAATGTTTGAGTGTTCATACGCCATTCTGCTTTCACCTCTATTACCGCGTGCGCGCGTGCACGCGTCGCGTGTCGCTCGCGTGTGTCACACACCGTGGGCTCCCATTGCGCTCGCCGCTGCCAAGGCCGCCCGCCAATGTTCCGCCATCGAGCGTCGACATTGCCGCGATCGAGGTCGCTCCGCGCCCCTTGAGCCAGGGTCGTAACTCGCCCCCCTCACCACCACCCCCCCTCCCCCATGCCTTTGGGCTCCTACACCAGCTCCCCCCCCACACTCTCCCCGACCCTCCCCCAACCCCCCCCCCCCCACCTCTGGGTTTAGCAATGTCGTGCCGAGCGAGGATGATGAACGATACGAGTAACCGGGATCAGCCGCTCGGGACTGGCGCCCCGTGGCCGTGACGGGGCGCGAGCGTACGTGCCGCGCTGGTGCCGTGCGTCAGCAGCGGGGAGACAAAGGCAGGCCGGGCGCGCTGCTGGCCGCCCTCGTGCGCCGGGGGGCAGCCTTCGTCGGCGCCGCTGCACCGACCATCGCTGGCGGCGACCTTTGCCTCCGTGGCCGTGCGTGGGTAGCAGCGACTCGAGTTCGATTCCCGACCACGGCCAACGGCAGTGGCGATTATCTAAGCTGGCCGTGGCGTTTCCCCCTAGGTTGACTCGGCCTCAAATGAGTACCTGGTGCGGTGTGTTAACACCATCGGTGCAGCGGAGGCAACGGTGGCCATTGCACCCCCCCATCATGCGCTGGCCTGGCCTTAATAGGCGCCCGTTAACCTTTGCCTCTCTCTTGTGTGTGTGCGTGTGTGCGTGCGTGTGCTTGCGTGTGTGCATGCGTGTGTGTGCATGTGTGTGTGTGCGTGCGTGTGAGTGTGTCCACGTGCGTGTTTGTGTGTGCTGCGTGTGTGCACGTGCGTGCGTGCGTGTGCTTACGTGTGTGCGTGTGTACGTACGTGGATGTGCCTGCGTGTGTGCACGTGCGTACGTGTGTGCGTGTGGTGTGGGCGCGCGTGTGTGACCATGTCTTTGTGTTTACGTGGGTCGACTCAGCCGAGGTCTAGGTCGACTCAGCCTTAAATGGGTAGCTGGTGCGGTGTGTGAACATCAGCATTGGGGAGACAAAGGCGGCCGGGCGCGGTGCTGGCCACCCACCCGCTCGTGTGCCCTTCCGTGCCGGCCTTGGAAGGTGCTCGCTAACAGCATTTGCCCTAACTGTCTGTGCAGACTATATGGGGGATCTTTGTCTTTGTTATGTTTATATAAATATGCGAGCGCGTCACTGTGTGTTAGCATATGCGCGCGTTCAATTATGTACGTGCATGCATGTGCATTTCCTTTGTTTTAAAGCACGGTTGCTGTGCGTAGACACAAAACACAATCGAAAAACGCCAAGGGACCAGCAACAAAAAGCACAATTGACGGCGTAAATCGATGAGAGCGAATTAATTTCTCGGGCGTACGAACGCTCCCACCGCATTCACCCCGTATAACCGTCGCGCTGCTCTCTCCTCCTCCGCCTCTCTCTCGCTCTCTCTCTCCCCCGGCACTAGAGCCTGTTGCACGAAGACTGATTCTCACGCTGGGAGGAACACGATCGCGGAGAGACGCTGCGAGCCCCTGCCGCCGGAACAAACAGATCGTCCGCAGCTCACCAACGTCTCCCGCAGCCAACACACTCTGTCAGTGAGCGGCGGGGGTCGAGAGGTCACGCCCGACCGCGCCGCGTGCGCTAACAAGATGACCTGCTCGCCGCTCGCCGCTGTGCACGACGCCCCACGGCGGTTATGTCCAACGGAGCAGGCCGGGCCCCGCCGTGGGAATGTGGAATTGCTGGACCCTGCAAGGGCCCCCGCTTGAGACACCTCCGCAGAGTAACCCCCCACATCGATTAGCACGGTTGGCTTCAACATACGTATGTACATACAAGGTATTTTTGGCCTACTCTTCCGCGGTGGCCAGATGTCTTGGAAGCGGTGCGAGTTACCCACGCTTTACCCCACCGCACGCGCTCGGGAGATTTAGGGAACGGGTCCCCGTCGGGGTCAGTTGCCGCTCCGGGAGATCGTATCGACCCCCGGCGACCTCTGAACCGCGGCTCGCCGGTAGGAGCCACTTACAATTATCGCCACATTTTTTTTGCATCTAGTACGATTAACTTTGAACGGATATTATCGACGTCGCAGATGTTTATCTGTTTTTAAACAACGTGAAACATTAACCGCGTTGGCGAGGCGCAGGCCGGCGCGCCGAACCTTGCTCACGCGCCGGGTTGAGAAGAGACGCGCACCTCCCGCGAGCATCCGGCGCCCCCCACTTTATTAATGGATTCATGGGCGCGTAGCAACAGCAGTGGCATACAAATGTGATCTCCGCTCACACTCACGTGCCCCCCCCCCCTCCACCCCCTCGCCCACCCTCCTTCCAATCCTGTACACACTGCTGGGTCAAGAGCTGTTAGCGAGCGCCTATTAAGGCCGACATAGCAGGAATGGTGACGGATTGCGAGACGCGTCGTTCCTAATTGCGTCAGCGCGCCCTTTGATTTTGTGCCGAGTCGACTATAGGGTGGGACAGACGAGGTGTTGTGTGCCAGGTGAAGTGGTAGTGTAGCGGTTAGCGCGTTGCACTACGGATCTGGCGACCCGAGTTCGATTCCCACTCACGGCTTGCACCATTGACGATTATCTGAACCCGTCCTGCACCATCCCTAGGTCGACTCAGCCTGAATTGAGTACCTGGTGCGATGTGAAATACGAATCGGCACTGGGGAGACAAAGGCACCCGGGCGTGGTGCTGGCCACCTGTGTGCTGTGCCAGCCTTCGTAGGTGCTCGCTATCAGCACTTGCACCAACAGCCTTTTAAGGCGACAAGGGGAATCTTTGTCTTTATGGAGCGGCGGCGCACTGGTTATTGCACTTTCGCTACGAAGCCGTTGGTCAGTTGCATGAAACGTCTGAAGTGATATTGCCTCCTAGTTGGTACTGTGCATCATCGTGAACTAAGGGGACGTTTTACTTGAGGATTATTTTTGTATCACAAATTTTATGTCATTGTCCACTGATGCGGAGTGTAATCATCAGCACCGGGGAGACAAACACGGCCAGTCGTGCGTGGTGCTGGCCACCCACCCCACTTCGCGTTCCACGCCGGCCTTGATTGGTGCTCGCTAACAGCGCTTGCCCCCAAAAGGTCTGTTCAGGGCGACGCGGGGGCCCTCTGTCCCGACTGCGCCAGCCTCCTGCCAGAGGCATCGTGCACGCGACCAGGCGCTGAACCCGGCCAGCCGGGCCCACGGCGCAGCGCTGCGCGGCGCTTAATAACCGCGGTTATGCAAATTCAATCTCGGAGGCGCAGGGCGAAAAACACATCGCCCGTGACTATATTTAGCGCCGCTCACGACGCCGCTATCCGGCGGAGGGAACATCGTGTTTCATTAATGCACAAGGAGGGCTCGCCGCGGGAAATTCGCCGTGCGGGGATCGTGGGGGGCGCGGCTCGTGGCGCCGGAGGGGATTGGGGGGCTCGATGATCGGCGCTCGCTCGCTCGCTCGCTCGATGCGGCCGTTAACACGAACCTCGCATTAAACTATCGAGCGTGAAGTTTACTTCTTCCCGCTCGGCTGATCCGACTCGCGCTTATATTCCGACAGATTGCCTTGTTGAGGGTTTTAATAATAATTATTATTATAATCATTATTATTGTCCATACCAAGTTGTTAAATGTGCGCGGATCGCTGTCCGGCACCGTCATAAATTGTTCACGTTTTGTTCATCGCGTTGCAACTCCATTTGTTCGGCTGCGTCGGGTGGCAGAGGGTGCACGACACAATACCCTCGGTTTTATTTTTACTCCGAACTAAACAAATCATCTTCTTGGTTCTTTCGATAAAGTCACGTAGAACGGAAATAATAAAATAATTAAACATAATAAAATAATTCTCACGACGTTTCAGCCACAACGCAAGCAGCCGTCCTCAACTTGTATTTAAGAGCTTGAGGACGGCTGCTTGCGTTGTGGCCGAAACGTCGTGAGAATTATTTTATTATGTTTTATTTTTATTATTTTATTATTTCCATTCTACGTGACTTTACCGAAAGAACTAAGAAGATGAATCCCTGCAGTCACGAAAGCTTTAAATCGAAACTAAACACATCAGTTACGAATCATAATGTCGCGTTAGAAATGACGTTCAAATTCCGTGTTGTGTTCGTTCCGTTGGCTATAACCGGGGCTTGGTTTCAACCGAGGGAGCTGTGCGGTGCCAAGCCCCAGGAAGTCTCTCCCTGCCCCTCCACTCCTCGTCAGCAGGCAGGGCTTGGGGCCATGGTCTGGGGAGATGGGCGCCCCATAAAATGTGAAATTAGAATCAAGGCCCGCTTATAATTAAATTATAATAAATGCCCGCTTATAATTTAAATATAATCAAGGCCTGCTTATAATTAATCGGTGTGAGGTCTTTTTTCTCTCTCGAGATATTCACGCTGCAATTAGATAACGACATTAACCCAGAGTGGGGGTGGGTAGGGGCAGGGTGGGTTGGGTTAAAGAAAGCAGTGCATCACCCTGCGAAAGATGATAATGTCAAGTGACATTAGGTGCACGACGTTTATACCCCCTTGCAATAGAGCAATTGCCGCAAGCCAAACTCGTATCGCTTCAGTCATCAGAGCTGGAAACAGGCGATTTAAGTGACACCATTTAAACGGGGAGATTATCAGACGGAGACTATTGAGACACTGCGCTGGAGAACCCGGTTTAATCACAACTCGGTCTGTGTGACTCTATGGTCTCTGTGTGAGTCATTGGGTCTCTGTGTGAGTGTATGGTATATGTGAGTCTTTGGGTCGGTCTGAGTTTATGAGTCTCTGTGAGTCACTGGATCTCTGTGTGAGTCTATGGACTCTGTGAGTCTGGGTCACTGTGTGAGTCTATGGTATCTATGCGAGTCATTAGGTATCTGTGAGTATATGGTATATGTGAGTCTTTGGGTCTGTGTTAGTCTATGGTCTGTATGTGAGTCATTGGATCTCTATGTGAGTCATTGGGTATCTGTGTAGGTTATTGGGTCTTTGTGTGAGTCTTTGATTCTCTGTGCGTCTTTGGGTCTCTGTGTGAGTCATTGGCGAACCTGGCTGAGATCGACTCGCTACACTCGAGCACCTCCGATGAGCACGGTTGAATACGTGCGGTGCAAAAGAAGTCCAACATACATAGTGTGCATACAACCTGGCTCTTGCGGTGGGAATCTTACTGCGACCCAGGATTCTGAGTGGTGCTGGCTCATTGTCGCCGACGTGGCCACGAGGAGTGACGACCTCCGAGCAGTGGTTGCCCAACGAGCCGACAGGCGCATCTCACAAAGCGTGGGGCTCCAACAACAACAATAATAATGACCATAAAGTCAAAGATACATTTGGTATTCTGCAAGGCTATCTGCGAAGGAGGGATCCGTGTTTCACACAGGGGTACAGTCTGCCAGCATGGAGGAGATGTCACCAATATTGTTTTATCCAATTAAGTGATTTGTGGGTAATATTTGGCAAGGGTCCGTTATGCCTGTGACGCAGACGGCGCGCAGTGTTTGATGGTTAATATTCACCCGCAGTAATAACCACCCACCCAGCCGCTCACTCACTCACCCACTCATCTACTCACCCACCCATTCACCCACTCACCGGGCTACACACCTACTTGGCCACCCATCCACTCCCTCACCCACGCAGTGACCCACCCACTTAGCCAACTACTCATCCACCCAACCCATCCACCCACCCGCCTATTCACCCACTCACACACCCATCTCTTCACCCACTCACCCACCCACCGATTCACTCACTCATACACCCACCCACCCACTCATCCACCCACTCACGCACCCACCCACCCACCCACTCATCCACCCAACCGCTTGCCACTCTTCCTATTCGATTCACGTCACGGGCTCTGTAAGGTTCTCTGTGAAGCAGGCGGACCGAGGCACTCTGCAACAAGCGGCGACCGTCGTCATCATCATCATGGCAACAGCAGCAGGGCGAGGCTTGGCTTCAAACATCCAGCACTTTTATTTGAACATAGAAAACGAGAACAGTCTTGGTTTGTTTTATTGTCTACACAAGGCGCGACATGTGCACGATCACCGTTCCAACCCCTAAAAAAGATACCCGTCATCCCCCCCCCCCCAGTGCCCCCCGACCCCCCCCCCCCCCCCACCACAATACACGCCACCTAGCCCCCCTGTTACACGACGGGATTGAAGACAAGGGAGCCAAACAATGTTTGAGAATCGTACCGGGGATTTAATTTCAGCCACACCCGGCACAGCACATCCAGTATACCCCCTCTCGATATCCACATGGCTACTGCCAGTCACGTGTCACCTATCGAAGTCTACCAACGACCCGGAAAATGTCTTCCCGCCCGGAACACCACATCCAGTATACCACATCGCTATGGATGTGGCTGCTGATCACCTGCCGCCTACTCCAGCCTTCCGACGAGTCGGAAAATGTTTTCACACAGCACACCACATTCACCATACAATCTAGATATGGCTGTGACGACTGCAAGTCACCTGCCCACGTACTCCAGTCTCCCATCGAGCCGAGGACTCCGATACATAGAAGATGTGCACATGTCACAGGGGCCGTCGTTCTCAACACCGAGAGCCCCGTCATAGCAACGTGGAATTTCCAACCACTAAGAGTCTTGTTTTTGTTGTTGTAACTTGCCGACCCGCCCCTGCTGGACATCTGTGGGGGGGGGGGGGGGGAGAGCTCAATAGCTCATCGGATTCCTCCAGCCTCAATAGAAATTGTGATTGTGAGAAAGACGCCCGTGGAATGATGATGCCTGCATACAAGCGAGCTCCACTGATGCAGCGTCCAGCCAACAGTGGGGCCGAGGCGGTGGTCAGCTCCCCCCCCAACCCCACCCGCCTTGATAAGACCCCCCCCACCTCCCTCCCCCCCCCCCCCAAGTTATTGATATTTCCAGAGAATATTTTTCGATTGATTTTTGTTGTTTTATGAATGTAGGGGCCCTATTTAAATAGCTTAACATTTCTGGCTCTCACCTGCCCCCCCCCCCCACCCCCATCTTCATCCCCTTCCACCCTCCCAGCCCTGCTCCCTCCTCTTGGGAAGTTTCTATGACCGCCTCTGTGCCCCTCTGCACAGATAAACACAAAGGTCCCCCGTATAGACTTAACAGACTTTTCGAGCAACTGCCTCGTTTGCTGCAGACACACACACAATTCCCTTCGCGATCTCATGGCGCACACACACACACACCCGCATTCTAAAAACGCAGTACATTACCAAATATGCATGCACACACACACACCCAGCTCTCACAAAGGCCAGCTTGCCCTATGCTGTGATTTTCTGTTCCAATGTGGTGTTAACGCTGACCCGAGCAGGTGACAGTCGTGTTTAATTGAGTATTACACAGTAGGCATGCAGCGACGTCCTTCCTTCGCAGCGATTAGGTGAAGTTACAGTAATGCATTCAGATTCCAAGGCCACGATTTAAAAACGAAAATAAGATTTTTTTAAATCTTCTTAACTCGTTTTTTTGCCGTCTCTTTTGTGTTGTTCTCTCTCTCTCGGGGCCTTCATCCAGTAGTGGATAGATCAATTCCGATTATGATCATGACGATGATGGTACATTGACATGCGGAGAAATCATCATTACAT
The DNA here is from genome assembly GCF_015708825.2 of Lethenteron reissneri. Lineage (NCBI taxonomy): Eukaryota > Metazoa > Chordata > Hyperoartia > Petromyzontiformes > Petromyzontidae > Lethenteron > Lethenteron reissneri. The sequence goes on along the minus strand of NC_083815.1, from coordinate 1,343,794 downwards.
GCCTATTATATATATACACATACAAACACGTACGCCAACACATGTGTGTCATGCAGCACCATGATCCGCTGCCGTTTCCTCGTCCGCGAAATCATCGCGGACGAGGAGACGTCACGTGGTGGTGGCAGTGGTCACGCTGCCTCCATCGCGTTCCCATCACCACTCGCACGCACGAAACGAACGAACGGGGTGTCCGAAAATAAATGTTGGGGGTTAGGTCGCGTGAATATGAATGCGTCGTTAAACCCCGCCATCACCCGACACAGCCAATTAATAAGGTTTGTCGCGTAAACAAAACGGGCCAATTAGTTACGAGTTCAAAACCTCTATTACGGATTATATTGGTCGCGAAAGCCTGCATGTTAAAATGAATATAACAAGAAGAAAGTTGAATAGTTTCATTGTTGTTCGAGATACTGACATGAATTTGATATGAATACGTGTATTAGACTTTTTGTTGTGAATATTGATTGGTTCTTTCTTTCTGTTTCAGGAGAATGCCCATTACCTGATATTACAAGTCCGCCCGTTCACTCCGACTTGACACCATGACATTTATTTCTGGATTTTTTTCAAATAAAGTCTACAACTAGAAAACCAAGGGACCTTGAAGAACTTAAACACCGCATTGTTGCTGCTGCTGCTGCTGTGTCATCATCCATCCCTACAGCTGTCAGTTTAACACGTAGACTTTCGCGACCAATATTATTAATAATCAACGTTTTTGGGTTTAGATCGCGTTATTTATAAATGTGTCGTAACCCTCCACCACCCGACACGGCCAATCAGAAAAAAAGTGTCACGTTGACAAAAGACAAATAGTTCACTGCTTTAGCCCACCGGTGTGTTGAAGCGTGAAACCACAACATTTACAATTTTTGAGTACGACATTTCGCTGGTAATTGCATCCAGCATCATCGGGCAATTCGCCAGAATGGTGAGGCTCTGCTCTGGCTCCCGGTCTTAAATAAAGCAGCGGCAGGGTGACGTCATCATTAACTGGTGGGCTAAAGCAGTGAACTATTTGTCTTTTGTCAACGTGACACTTTTTTGCTGATTGGCCGTGTCGGGTGGTGGAGGGTTACGACACATTTATATATAATGCGATCTACACCCAAAAACGTTGATTATGAACCCTACAGCTGTGTTGGGACTTTTATTCTCCGTGTTTGAACGCTAAATTAGATTGACGATAGGGAATGATGGACGGCATGTAGAAGTGTATGACAAATTCGAGAATATATAATCAATATCATACAACAAAAATACAACTTATAACTCTATTACATGCATTCATAATGAATGTATTTTAGTATCTCGATTAACAATAAACCTATTACACGTTTTTTTGGTCCTTTAATTTTCGGACACCCTGTACACAAGGACAGCCTGTACACACAGACAGCCTGTACACACAGACAGCCTGTACACACAGACAGCCTGTACACAAAGACAGCCTGTATACTATGGGTAGCCTGTAGTTTCACATTTTATTTGGTCGCCTCCGCTCGCCAGCGCCACAACATCTGGCGGCTCTCCAACACCCCCTAAACAAAAAAAAACCTCCGCGCATTCTATCAATAAACACAGTGCAGCCTGAAAAGAGAAAATATACAAGCGACGACGTTTAGGGCAATGGGTCTTCTTCAGAGCACATAAAACAAGATGGACCCATTTTTGTTATTTTAAGGACCAAGCCGTATTGAGTGTGTTCTGTAGTATTAATGCTGTTACTGCCAAAGCAGTAGCAGCATTAGCAGCAGCAGCAGCGCCATCACCAAATGATTTCGAACACCTTCACGCGTTTTAATCGAAGCGATCGCTCTAATTGGTGAGCGAGTCTGGAAGTCTGCGAGGTGCGCGCGGTGGAGGAGGCGGCGGTGGGGGGTGGTGAGCGACACAGATTCGGCAGCTCGCAAGAGGTCAAACCGCGGGGTCACGAACGCTGAGCGGCAAAATTCAGCCAAGTGCCTCGGCGTGGCATATAAAAAAATATTTTAAAAACCCGGAATTTGAAGGAGGCCTCGGGGTCTTAAGCACGACCCGCGTTTGACGGCTCTCAAAGAGCGCTTCCACGAGAAGCCGTGGATCTCGCTCGCCAAGTGGCTCCAGGCTAACCGAGCCGCCGCTGAGCTCACGCGGAAGACCGACGACCTCTTCCCTCCCCCTCGCCTCCCCTCCGGCTTGGCGCCGAGTGGCCGTGCTTGCGCGCACATTTCAGGAAGTGTCAAAGCGGCCGCGACCTTGCCGAGAGAGCTGACCACGGCACGAAAGTGAAGAAGCGGCGCGCGTAGCGAGAGTGCCGCTTACACGGAGCCCATCACGGTAGCCCGCCCCTCTCACGCAGCGTGCCCACTCGTGGTGTGGTGGGCACGCTGCGCTGTGGTGGGCACGCTGAGACGCGCTCTACGCGGCTGCCGTGGAATCTGCTCATTTGACTCCTAATATCGAATTAAAAGTGGTCCGGGTTTTTTTTTTTGGCTTTTTAATAATTCACATGTGTGTGAGAGAGAGACTTAATTAAAACACAAATGCACCTTACACGCCCGGCAAGCAATATCCTCTCTTCTGCGCTTTATTTCCCATAATTCATTATCATCATCACCACCACCACCGTATTCGGCTTCGTCGGCTGTCGACCTTCCATCGGCTCGTTCGCCCCGACGGGACCACGACATTTATTCCCGCCGCTGTTCCCTCTCTCCTCCCTCCCTCGAGCCGGCCGGTGTCACCGCTTCGCTCAGCCGCTGCCGCCTTTTCTCGGTCTTCCCACCGCCGCGTCAGGCACCCATCTCTGGGCGCCTCTCCATCCTCGCCGCTTCTCACGCGCGGACAACCCCTGTACCCCCCCCCCCTCTCGCCCCCGGGGGAGAGGGAGGGGGGGTACAGCTCGACCGGCTCGTTCGAGTCACCGTGTCCGAAACCCACTAAACCATCGTGCTGCTCTTCTTGACGGATCGATCTCCCACGCGTCGTCGTTATTGTTGTTGTGTGCATGTGGGGAGCGGTGGGGGAGCGGTGGTGCAGCGGTTAGCGCGCTGCGCTACGACCCAGGTTCGATTCCCGCTCACGGCCAACACCGGTGCCGATTATCGGAACCGGTCTTGGGCCTGCCCTAGGTCGACTCAGCCTCCTTTGAGTACCTGGTGCGATGTGTAAACATCACCACTGGGGATAACAAAGGCGGTCGGTCGCGGTACTGGCCACCGACCCCCTCGTGTGCCGTACCGGCCTACATAGGTGCTCGCTAACAGCACTTGCCCCTCCAGTCTGTCAAGGCTACACGGGGGATCTTTGTCTTTGTGTGTTTGCTTCTACTTGCGATACAACCCAGAGAAAGCCTGCGAGTTCTACTAACACACCTCCGATGAACACGGTTGGCTACGTACGATGCGAAAGAAGTTCAACACGCACGCGTACACACGCACGCGTACACACGCACGCGTACACACGCACGCGTACACACACGCGTACACACGCACGCGTACACACACACGCGCGTACACACACGCGCGTACACACACGCGCGTACACACACACGCGCGTACACACGCACGTACACACACACGCGTACACACACGCACGCGTACACACACGCACGCGTACACACGCACGTACACACACACGCGTACACACGCACGCGTACACACACGCACGCGTACACACACGCGCGTACACACACGCGCGCGCACACACACACGCGCGCACACCGGAGAGGGATCGATGTGCGCATGGCAAGCGCGCGAAGCCACAAGCGCCACCGCGACCCTTGACCCCGTGAACAATGACGGGGTCCCAGCGATGTCCAGCAGTGCCCCACTGACCCACGGCAAGGAACACAAATCACGCGTCCTGCGACACTTTGATTTGGAGAGAAACACACACAATGTGTCCACATCAATCCCGTCGTGTGCGTGTCACGCTATTACCCCCACACCCCTCGTCGCCCGCCCCCCTAACCCCCAGTCGCCCCCCCCCCCCCACCTCACCCGCACCAAGAGTTACAAAAAGCACCCCCACAACCCTCTTGGCGTACAACATTGGCCAGATTGTCTCACATTGCACAACTCAGCATTTACACACTCACACACGTGTGTACAGGTAAGCTCACACAGTGTGCACACTCACACACGCACGTGTATACAGGTAAGCTCACACAGTGTGCTCACACACACACGTGTGTACAGGTAAGCTCACACAGTGTGCACACACACACGTGTGTACAGGTAAGCTCACACATTGTACACACACACACACGTGTGTACAGGTAAGTCCACACAGTGTGCACACACACACGCGTGCAACCGCGCGCGCGCATGTGTACACACACATGCACACGCAGGCTCATAGAGACGCACACATGCTCATACATGCGCACGCACAAATCTAGAATATTCTAGGGAAAACTCTACTATTCATGTGTATACACCACGACATCACGTGTGTTCCAGTGTGTATTAGCAGAGCTGTAGTGTAGTGATTCGAGCGCTGCGACACGAGTTTGATTCCCGCTCACGGCCTACATCTTGTGACGATTATCTGAACCGGTTCTGGGACTCCCCTATGTCGACTCAAATGAGGACCTGGTGTGATGTGTTATCATAACCACTGGAGAGACAAAGGCGGCCGGGCGTGGAGGTGGCCATCCACCCCCTCGTGTGCGGTGCCGGCCTTCACAGGTGCTCGCGAACAACTCTCCCTCTCACCGCACGTCTGTTCGAGGCTATTCAGGGGATCTTTGTCTTTGCCTTTGTGTTAGTGGTGGCACACGAACTGAACAATGGGAAGGAGACATCGTCTGATAATAAATGTTGCTACTTTTCTTCTCCACAATGGTGATAATCACGATATTGTGTTCCGTAATAAACATAATTTAGTGTTGAACTATATAGGACCCATATCGAACAAAGAGAGGGGCCCTTGCCGGCAAACATCTGGCAACTCGCCCGAAATCGTTTTCAGCAGCAAGCCTGACCTTGCTGATGAAACACTGAACGTCAAACACCGTGTCCAGACTACTTCATCATCACCACCACCAACGCTGCTGCTGCGCAAATTCACTCCGAGGAAGCCGTGTGGCTGATGTGATGTGTCGAGAGACGGATACGTGCAGGAGGCAAACTTATGTGCTGCATCCTGTCACAACTCATGGCCAACGTTTCCATCTTATAATATATACTTTATATATAATATGTTTCTGTTACGTAAAATTGTTGTGAACTTAGTGGGGGAGCAGGGTGAACACGAAATAATTTATGTACAAACGAACGGGCGTGGAAAAATCCAGATGAGTCGCAACATCAACGCGTCCGTCACACACGCCCACGCGCGCGTGTGTGTGTGTAAACAGGTTTTGCGTGGGTTTCTTGTATTTTCATCCCTAATATATATCGTGTATACATATGTTTTCGTATAAAGACACGAGGATACGTGTTTGCGAGCGCATATCTAAGTAAACATTTGGTCACGCCAACCAGACCCCCCCCACCCCACATCAAACTAAAATATTGTCAAGGTCTCGCGGACGTCCATACAGCGCCGAGTCAGCCCACCGATCGCAAGGCGCGCCCCACGTTAAACTGCCCCCCCCCTGCCCCCCCCCCTGCCACCCCGTTGCGATTGGTCACAGCTCATGGCTTGGTAATTTCCTGCTCAGTGACACCGAGCACTCGAATACACAATCCCACCCCCGGCCCCAAACAATGAATATCGTGGCTCTTATTTCGTTATTGGCAATAATAATAATAATGATACAACCACTCAACGCGTCCGTCACGAATTGCACTGTCTGCCTGTAATCAAGTGCTGTGTGTGTGCAGGCAGCAGCCAGGGTTGGTGGATCACCCCGCAGATGGTTGCGAAACTCCCTTCCCGTGGGGCGTCAAGGGGTGTCATACCCCCTGGCTCGCCAGACGAAGGCGGCACAGAAAAGGGTGGACTAATCGCCATCTGTTCCCATCTGTACGGGGATGAACGCTTGGATGTTCTCCGGGTGCTCCGGTTTCCTCGCACTGCGTTCGTACCCGACGGCTGTCGGATGGCTCGAGCGTGGTTCCGAGACTCCTAATAACGGTCCCCACAATCATTGTACGGACGACGACAATGAGAACGAACTGGCTTGGGAAGAAACGCGCGCTTTGCATCTGTACGTTGATTGTATGCCTCGACCATCCCTTGGTTCTGTGCAAAGAAAAAATGATGGGGAACGAAAAATGCCAGACCTTACTCCCGCCACGGGCGACCTGCCGATCACATGGACCCAGCGTGGCGGCTGTACCCATTGCTGCTGCTGCTGGGTGAACGGGGATGGCGGCGAGTGCGATTTAAAGACACTCACGCCATCGTTTTCTACCGTGAGCTTGACGATTGGCCAGAGGGAGGGCCCATTTAATTCCTTGCACCAGAGTCCATGTCAATTACGTTACCCCACTGGGTTGAACCTGTGGGTGGTGGGGGGCTGTTGGGTGGGGGCTGTGGGGGGGGGGGATCTGGAGGGGGGGGGGGAGAACATCGCGAGGAGCAGACGGAGCCAGCAGCTGCAGCCGAAATGTGAGTGCGGCCTCGCGAGGCTGAGACGCGAATATAAATGTTCCCAGAGTCACATTTGCACGCACGGAACGATACCAATTAGCGTCGCTGCGATGCGCTGCCACCGCCACCAGCACAACCAGAGGCGCACCCAGGGGAGGGGGGGGGGCAATATTTAAATTTGGTCGCCCCCCCCCCCGCTCCCCCCTTACCTCCTCAAGAACGTCCATGGACGTTAAACGCACACTGCTGAATTCCATCTGGAACAGTCTCCAGTCTGTGATGATGTTGCGACGATCACTTTGGCCACGCCAAAATCCATCTCAGACCACTCGCAGGGAATGTGGAATTTCCACCGATGGCCCCGGCAGGGCTGTAAACAAGAGACGAGCACCCAGGGCCTCGATGGTAACTTGAGTCGGGAATCACTGCGCACTTTGATCGGTTCATACGATCACAGCAACGTAAGGTGCAATGATGTAGAGGATCATTGCAGAATGGTTGGTACCTTGTAGCTCTAACGGCAGTGCCTTAAGGCGACAATAGCTACCCCGAGCCAGCCGAGCAGCGTTCCTCGAAACATCGAGCGAGAAATGCTCCCACGTCGTCTGTCATGGCTTGAGGGAGTTTGCGTGGTGATCTTCTCGAATGCGTTGACGTGTCTCTGCCTTCTCCTGTCTCCTCCAGAGGAGCCGCCACGATCATAGGTGAGAAGTCATGGCCAAACATCCCCAAGGTTCACCAAACAACGCTGACCAGAGTACGGTCAATGCTATGATGAAAGTTCATTGCCCGAAACGTCGCCTATTGTATGTTTGTTTGTTTCATTTCCAGGCCACACACATCGGTATTGACGAACGTGTTGATTTTGTCGTTGTTTGTTCTTGTGCCAACGCAGCAGCAGCAGCAGGTAATTTGTTGAAGATAACACTCGTGTCGTTGACATCCGATGTGGAGGGCGGGGCGAAGGGGATGTGTGAGCTGACAGTAACAGCTGGGGAGAGAGAAGCTGTAGGCGTCACCTACAGATGCCACATCTGCATCACGCGCGCTCCACGGGAGAGTGGGAGGGACAACCAGGGACTTCATTTCAGCTTGGAGCTGCCCGGAGCTGAGCTCCTGAAAATACCGTGTGTGTGTGTGTGTTTGCGGTGTGTGCCTTCAACGACAGCCTGGGCAAGTCGAGCAAATCCCCCACCCCCAGCATACTGTCCCAGGGAAATACCGTGAAGATAGCTTTGCCGTCTTCATGAAGGTCTGTGCGCATGTGTGTGTGCGTATGCTTGTGAAACGTGAACCCCCTTTGATGGAACATCTGCGCCGGTTATAAACATTCAGGCTGGTATGCCTACGATCCATCCTGGGTTTAACCAGCAGGCTGGATTTTGTGAGGAGCTCACAAATCCTTGAAAGATCTAGACAAAGTCCCATCGGTGAGCTCCTTCGGCAGGCAAGGCTGCGTTGACTGGGCCATGTAGCCCGCATGCCCAGCCACCGCATGCCTAAGCAGCTTTTGTTTTGCCGCATAGAGGGGGCTAAACAAACGGGCACGACATGGTCTGGAGAAGAGATGGAGTGATGCGGTACTGGAGGAAGTGGAGCTGAGTCGACTTGCCGACGACTGGTACCAGCGGTGTCAAGATCGACCTCTGTAGATGAGGCTCGTGAAGGACGCTGCTGGGCAGTTGGAGGCAATCGCCCTTCAGCTACAACAGAGAGCAGAGGAGCGACGCTCACAACAACAAGCGGGGCGCCGGGTAGATAAAATAGAGGAAGTTGGCACAGTAGGGGGTACAGCTGGTGCATTTACCGCTCATCTCAGTCAGCCAACCCATGGCACCTGGCTTTGTCAGCAAGCTCTCACTCTTCACGTGGCCTCAAAGTGCACCTGGCCTGGCACAGGCGCCGTGGCGACGTCACCGTTACTTAGTGGCGAATGACGGGTATGTGTATCCGTGTGTAAATGCCATCAGTAAGCGATTATCTGAACCGGTCCTGGGTCTCCCCTAGGTCGACTCAGCCCTTCAATGACTGCGTGGGTGCGCCGTGTAAACATCGTTCTTGGGAGAGAACAAAGGCGGCGGGCCCGAGCGTGGTGATTCCGGCCACGACCGCACAACCGCACAACACAACCGCCTCCATTCGTCATGGCGGCCGTCATCAAGTACTCGAAGTGATGGGCGGCTGGGATTTGTCGCCTGTTTTTTGCATTGTCTAGCTAGTGGCACCCCCCCCCGCCCCCCGCAAGTTATTCCTATCGTCACGGGTATATAGAGTCCGTGGCTTTGGCTCAGCGTTGGCACAGCATTGTAACCCGATGTCGATTCTAACGCGCATGGCACATTTTGGCGGAGCGCTTATTTACACAGCTCGGTGAGTTCACACGAAGCAAAGGGGCGAATTAAACAAGAGCTCTTCATTGTGATCGTCGTCATCGTGATCTTCAACATCGTGATTTTCAACATCGTGATCGTCATCATCGTGATCGTCACCATCGTGATCGTCATCATCGTGATCGTCACCATCGTGATCGTCATCATCGTCGTCATCGTGATCGTCACCATCGTGATCGTCATCATCGTCGTCATCGTGATCGTCGTCATCGTGATCGTCACCATCGTGATCGTCACCATCGTGATCGTCATCATCGTGATCGTCACCATCGTGATCGTCATCATCGTCGTCATCGTGATCGTCACCATCGTGATCGTCGTCATCGTGATCGTCGTCTTCGTGATCGTCATCATCGTGATCGTCGTCTTCGTCATCGTCGTCATCGTCACCATCGTGATCGTCGTCATCGTGATCGTCACCATCGTGATCGTCGTCTTCGTGATGATCGTCGCGGTAGCTACAGCTACGGTACAAGCGTCACTGGCAAATCGAGTCGAGAGTTGTAAGACTGGCTTCAAAAAGGGTCGGGTAAATCCGCAAGAAAATTGAATAATTTACACAATGTATAAGAAATAGCAGGGGGTTTTCTACGTGTGGGTGCATGTGTGTTAATGTGTATGTTCACGTGTGCATATATTCACGCGTGTGTGCATATTCCTGTCTCTGTGTTCGTCCACGTGTGTTTGGGGGGGGGGGGGGTGTTTTCAACTGTGTGCGCGTGTGTGGTGTTCCAGCATGCTGGCATGTTCATCTATTCGGGTATGTATGTGTGTTCACGTGCGTTGCAGTGTGCGTCTTCACGGTTGTATTCACGTGTGTCTATGCATATGTGTGTGTGTACTAAGGATAATGTTTGCGTGTTAATGTATGCGTGTATGTGTGCATATCGTCTATATCGACACATGACCATGTCTGTATGTTCATGTGTGTTCCTGATTGCCCCTATTTGTTCGAGTGCTTGATTGTTTTTTACTGCGTGTGTCCATGCATGCGTGCCCATGTACGTGTGTCTGTGTTCACCTGAACTCCTGTGTTCGCGCGTGTGTGTGTGTACGCGTAGATCAATCTGTGCATATCTTCGTGTTTGCGCACTCATGTGTGGTGTGTGTGTGCATGGCCTGCCTACGATCCATCCTGGGTTTAACCAGGCTGGATTGTGTGAGGAGCTCACAAATCCTTGAAAGATCTGGACAATGTCCCATCGGTGAGCTCCTCCGGCAGGCAAGGCTGCGTTGGCTGGGCCATGTAGCCCGCATGCCAAGTCACCGCATGCCTAAACAGCTTTTGTTTGGCCGGATCGAGGGGGCTAAACGGGCGCGGCATGGGCTGGAGAAGAGATGGAGTGATATGGTACGAGAGGATATGGAGCTGAGTGGACTTTCCGATGACTGGTACCAGCGATGTCAAGATCGGTCTCAGTGGAGGAGGCTCGTGAAGGACGCTACTGGGTAGTTGGAGGCAGTCGCCCTCCAGCAACAACGGAGGGCGGAGGAGCGACGCTCACAACGACGATCAGAGCGCCGGGTGGCTAAAGCACAGCAAGTTGGCACAGTAGGGGGCACAGGTGGTGCATCAGCCACTCATCTCAGTCAGTCGACCCATGGCACCTGGGTCTGCCCCGTGACCTCCTGCCAGCGGGATTTCGACACTTCACGTGGCCTCAAGGTGCACATAGCCTGGCACAAGCATCGTGGTGACGTCACCGCCACTTAGTGGCGAATGGCAGTTGCTGTTGTTGTGTTTGCGAGCGCGTTCATATCTACGTTCGTGTGTTCCCACCGCGCCGGTCCGTGTGTGCGTCGATCGCGCGTGTGTCCACGCGTGTGTCATCTGTTCGCGCGAGTTACTCGTTGTGGCTTCGTGATGCATGTGCGCGGCCGGCTTTGATGTTGAAACGTGTGAACATCTCCCCACTGGCACACGAGCGCTGCTAATTGCCAGAGCTGGCAGGGAGTACAGGCGGAGGGCATTCTCATGGGATTGGGGTCAGTGTCCCCAGTTAGGGTCAATCGAAGGCTTTGATTGAGATCTCACTGAGTCCCGGAACATATCTATTATATATACAAAGAGATAGAGAGCGAGAGCGGGAGCTCTGATCTGGTATGTAAGTGACATCCTAAACACCGTGATTATCAACATCCGAGCCCGACGACAAGCGGGTGGTAATGCCTTCCCCAGCAAGAGGATTTTTGGCAGGATTTCAATGTCCGTCCGTGTTTGTCTGTGTGTGTCTGGGCTGTGTGTGTCTGGGCTGCGTGTGGCTGGGCTGTGTGTGTCTGGGCGGTGTGTGTCTGGGCGGTGTGTGTCTGGGCGGTGTGTGACTAGCGGTGTGTGGCTAGCGGTGTGTGGCTAGTGGTAGTGTAGTGGTTAGCGCGCTGCGTTGCGAGCCCAGAGATCCGAGTTCGATTCCCTCCTCACGGCCAACACCAGTTGAGGGTTATCTGAACCGGTTCCTGGACTCTCATAGCCTCGAATGAGTACCTGGTACTGTGTGTAAACATCTCCATTAGGGAGACAAAGACGGTCGGGCCTGGAGCTTACCACCCACCACCCTCCAGCACGTGCCAACCTTCATAGGTGCTCGCTAAGAGCACTTGCCCCAACATAGTCTGTGAAGGCTACACGGGATACGTTTGTCTTTGCGGGTGTGCGTATTAGCAGAAGCGTGCGCGTGGCACCCTACGCACCGCACGTGAGGCTCCAGATGTGTCCGTGCGTAAAAGGTGAGTGTGCGTGCGGATGCGTGTAGTTGTTCTGATGTTGTTGTTGTTCTGATGTTGTTGTGTTGTTGTTGTTGCTTAAGGAGAAGAGCAGGAGCCCTGGCTCTCAAAGCTGGCTGCACGCCCTGCCCACTGTGCCACGAGGGGAGGGGGCACAGCGAGTGGCAGAGGAGCGCAGAGCAGTGCCACATGCCACCACACGCACCAACACGCACACACGCACACGTGGACGAACATAGACGCGCACGCAATGGCACACGCGCACACGCAGATACGCAGGGGCATATTTACACGCACGCGTAAGCGCACACACGCACGAATAGATACACACGCACGCACACACACGTACATACACGCGAGCTTACACACACATAGATGCATATATGCACATGCACATATACGCGCGCACACACAGTCCAATAATACAATGAAAGTAAATGCCATGGGGTACCACAAGTAATGTATAGTGACCCGTCCATTAAGCATCCCGAAAAATGCATGCGATCGACACACACGTGCACGTGAATATGCACGTAGGGAGAGAGACACACACACACACATGCACACGTACACACACGTGCACACACGCACACGCGCGCAATGAAATTAAAAGAGCGGGGTGCAATGGGGATGAGAGCGGTGGGGGCCGGGGCATTGAACGGGACCCGGCGCGTCGTCAATCGGTTGGACAAATCGAGACGGAGAATGAGTGAGATGAAAGTACATAAATCATAGAGGAGGGAGGGGAGGGGAGGGAGGGGACACAGAGACACGTGTTAATACTCCACACAGGACGAGCACCACTTGTCCCTGGCTTAAGACGGCGAACAACAATTGCTTTTTGTCTCTCTTTATAAAAAAATAAATATACGCGAAATACACTTTGTATTAAAAACGGTTGCGTTGTTATCATTAAAACAGAGGGATAGAGGAAAGTCACACCGAAACCAAAACTGTCTGCTGCAGGGGAAAGGTTTATATAGACAGTAGTGTATTATCGGAATACACACCAATATTTGAGCCAAAGTCTTTCAAAATATCCCAGTGGCAGAACCGACTTGCGCACTGAAACATTAGAAGCACAGCGAGAGATATGATTGGCACCTGCACGCGAATCTACGTTGACATGCGAACAACCTCAAAGAATAGTCACTCACTGCTGCCCGCTCTTGTTCAATGTTTTTCGAACTTTTTTGTGTGTGTTTGGGGTCAGTCGTGTGGTTGATGTGCGCGCACGTGTGTGTGTGTGTCTTTGTGTCTGTGTGCATATGTCGATGAGAACCTGGTGCGGGGTGTAAACACCGCCACTGCACAGACAAAGGCGGCCGGGCGTGGTGCTGGCCATTAACCGCCTAGTGTGCCGTGCCAGCCTTCATGGGTGCTCGCTAACAGGACTTGCCCTAACAGTCTGTTAAGGCTACACGGGGGATCATTGTATTTGTCTATGTCTGCACGATAGTGCACTGGTTAGCGCGCTGCGTTACGAACCTGGAGACCCCAGTTTGATTCTCGCTCACGGCCAGCACCAGTGCCGATTATCGGAACAGGGCCTGGTCCTCCTCTAGGTCGACTCAGCCTCAAATGAGTCCCTGGTGCGGTGTGTAGTAAACATCGCCATTGTGGAGACAAAGGCGGTCGGGCGTGGTGCTGGCCACCCACCTCTCTCTAGTGATTGCCGGCCTTCATAGGTTCTCGCTGACAGATAATAACCCCAACAGTCTGTCAAGGTTATAGGGGGGATATCATCTGTCTTTGTAGGAGGTGCCATTAAACCATCAGGTCCACACCAGTCCCCCCTCCCAACCACACTGGCTGCAATGGAATGGTGTTAAACTACACGTCTGTATACAGCAACGAACGCCCTCTCTCGCAGAATTGATTCGTGAATCGTGAGCTCGATAATCGACGTGAAATCGATTAATTGGGCATCATTTCGCCTCCAGCGTGCATGTCTATTGGTACACGTGTACACGTACGTGCGTACACACGTACGTGCGTACACACGTGTGTGCATGTGCATACACGTGTGTACTCGAGTACACATGTCAGCGTGTACAAGTTTCGGCATGCGTGTGCACAAGTCATCGAATGAATGAGTGTGTTAGTTTGTTTCTGCGTCACGTGAGCGCCGACTGCGAAGTCAGATGTCACAGCGGCGAGCATCTAAACGGTGCCGGCTCTGCGTGCCGATCGCCTCGCGCCTGACCCTGCGTCCGACCCACCTTGGCACTGAGCCGCGCTCTGCGTGAGACGTCAGCTGATGCGTTTGAGATCATTATTATTGTTGCTGTGTTATAATTCGTTCGCAGTATTGACAAAGCTGATTTTTAAAAAAACAACCACCACCACTTTCCGATTCGTCCTATTTAGATTCGTCCCATTTAGACCCGCCGCGCCATTCGCGGGCACGGCGTGTCGCCTTGTTTGTGTTGCCATGCACTCCGATCGACCCATGGGCTGTTGGTCACGAAACAAACAAGCGGGGACAATGTCTCTGTCACGTCTCCGTCTCTCCACGAGAAATTCCTCGCGCATTCCATCAGCCGCGCGGCCTTTTGGGTGCGCGTAATTTCTGGAGTATTGGTTCAATAAAGCAACACCCCCGCGAACCAGCTTTGAACCACATCGTCTCATCATCAGCAGCAGCAATCAGGCTCGCTCGAATCAATGCTGGCGAACTGCCTGATCATGACTCCGAGTGTGTGCACGTACACGTGTGAATGTAAGTGTGCGTGTTTACACGTGCGCGTGTGTGTGTGTACGCGTGCATTGGAACACATGCGCGGGTGTGTGTGTGAACACGTGCGCGTGCATGCGTGCGCGTGTGTCCTGACCTCCTGCAGCAGGTGCCAGTGGGCGATGGGTTTGCGCGGGTAGGCCAGCATCTCGTTCCAATGGTCCCTGCCGAGTCCCTGGGAGTCGTTACCCACGCGACACACGCCGATCACCTCGTTGTGTCCCACGCTAATGGCACGCGTGGGAAGGGGGCGAAGTGTGTGGGGTGGGAGTGGGCGGGGGGGGGGGGGGGGCACGATCAGTCCACACGATGGGCCCACAAGACAATCCCCACCGCAACTGAACTTTAACCACGGGACTTCGACGATCAGGTTACGAACCGCTCCTACAACGCCGGCACCTGGACAGCGCTCGTGCCAGTGCGGGTGGTGAGCTGTGGTTGTGGCTGTGATCGGTCTAAAGTGAAAAGCACAACCTGCCAGGAGCCGACTGGCGCTGCAGGGAATTCAATATCTCACGTCGATTTACAATGCGTGCAATATGGCCCATTTCCCAAGCGACACAGTTAGGGTTGGTTTTTACTTAACATTCGTTTGATTGGACTTTAGTCAATTCGGTGACCCGGAGTGACGCTCGCAAACGAGACTAATCCTGGTCACTCGCGGTCTCAGCTGGTGACACAAACTCAACTTGAACGGTCTCTCATACTCAGCCGACTCGTGTCCCACCCTGGATCTCGTGTCCCACCCTGGATCTCGTGTCCCAACATCTTGGCTACAGCTCCTCGGTAGAGCCCAGCAGCTAATGATCCAGGGGTCGGCAACCACAATAACAAGAGCGGAAATTACGTTTCAAATTCGGTAAAACAAGACAACGACAAAAACACTGCGGTGGTGAATTACGAGACGGTGCTCCTCAATTAATGACGTCACGAAGCCAGTCCTCAAAGAGTCGCTCGCGGCTCCGGAGCCGCAGGTTGCCGACCCCCCCCCCCGAGCTAAACGAAGCCGCCCCCGCGTCCCATCGCTTCGGCGGCGGTGCGGACCCCGAGCTCACCGGTCGTAGTCGACCACGGCGATGAGGAGGCACACTTGGTCGACGCTCTCGGGCGGAACGTCGAACACGATGGCCTCGTTGTACACGGGGTTCAGGGTGCTCTTCTTGGTGGACGTCTTGCGCTTCTTCAGCCTCCGCCCGTCGCACATCAGCGACACCTTCACGTACGGGTCTGAGCGGCGGCAGCGGCGGTGGCGGAGGCCGTGAGAGAGCAACCAAGGTGGTGGTGGCGGTGGTAGCGGTGGTGGTGGCGGCGGTGGTTGTGATGGCCGTTGGGATGGTGGTGCTGGCACAGTGCTTCTGGTAGTATTGCACTGTGGTGGTGGTGGCGGTGGTGGCGGTGGTGGCGGTGGTGGTGGTCACGGTGGCTTAGCGGTTAGCGCGCTGCGCTGCACGAAACCGGCGACCCAAGTTCGATTTCTCGCTCACGGACGGCCACCAACATCTGTGACGAATATCGACCTAGTCTCCACTAGGTCGACTCAGCCCTAAATGTTTACCTGGTGCAGTGTGTAAATATCAGCACCGGGGAGACAATGGTGGCCGGGCGTAGTGCTGGCCACCCACCCCTCATGTTACACACCGGCCTTCATAGGTGTTCACGAACAGCTCTTGCCCCAACAGTCTGTTAAGGCTATACGGGGGATCTTTTTCCTTGGTATTGGTGATATCAGTGGTGGAGGTGGTGAATGCTTTTGGTAAGAGTAGTGATAGAGATAGGAGTGACTGTGGTGATGGAGGTGGTGATGGCAGTCATTTTAGTGGTGGTGTGGTGACAGTGGTGATAGTAATGGCAGATCTTGGGATAGTGCGTCCAGTGGTAATGGTGGTTATCACTGCATTGGTGATGGTTATCATGATGGTAGTGGTGCTGGTAGTTAGTGGTGCTGCTGGTGCCGATGTTGGTGGTGGTCGTGATGACAGCGCTGGTGACGATGGTGGCGATGGTGTTGACGTCGCTCTATCGTAGCTGTGGCCATCGCGTGACGTCGACGACGATAGCTGGGGCGGTATCGGCGGCGGTGACAAAGAGGTGCGTCGCGGCATTGTGCGTGATGACAATCATTCCGCTAGCGGCCGACCCCCGCGACCCTCCTCCCCGCGCTCTTTGGACAAGGACGCTGACCGATAAATATTAAATTGGCGACGTGAATTACCCCTCTTCCTGCAACGAGGGACATTTGACCGAGCCGCAAATGGTTTTCATTGTGAGCAGCAAGCCGCAGCGCGTGGAGGGAGTGGGGGAGCGAGCGATTGGGAGAGCAAGCGAGCGTGCGTGTGCGCAAGCGCACGTACCCCACCCCCCCCCACCCCCCCCCCCCCCCGAGAAGAATTGTTGATACACGTGGGTGACGGAGCCAGAGAGATAGAACGCCCCTTTGGGTAGGATGAGAGAAAATGAAGAAAGCCCTGTACGCTAATAGTCCGGCGTGTGTGTGCGTGGGTCTGCCCACAGCGACGTGGCGTGTGCAACGACGCGCGGCGGGAACGTGATGTGTCAATCGTAATGAGCCACGCGTGAGACGGACTGCACGCGCACATCGCCTCGCGTAGCGTGCGCTGCATCCACAAGTCGGGTAATTCATGAACACACCGCCCGTAGTACGAACGCTACACGCGTAGTACTAATGCAGCACGCATAGGCCGAGTAAATCACGTATAGCCCTTACAGACCACCCACAGCCCAAATACACAACCCATAGTAGATCTGTGATATCTTCTTCCACAGGCCATTCCCAATGGACCACTCTACGAGGCCCCCTAATGAACAGCTATCTGTCTTGTGACAGTGCATCCATAGCCGGGGATTATTATCAGCCGGGTCTCTCCGGGTCGGCAACTCAGAAGAGATTTCTGCACTCGGCACACCACATGCAAGTGTATCTCTCGCTATGGCTGCGGCTACCACTAGCAGCGTGCCGGCTACCGCTAGCCACGAGACGGCTACCGCGAGCCACGTGACGGCTACCGCCTGCCACGTGATGGCTACTCCGGGTCACCCCCACCCCCTCCCCCCAGCCACCCGGAAGACTGTCAGTGAGGGTTTAATTTCTGCCTGGAGCACACTTGTAATGGAATTTGAGGACATTTATTGTGTACTAGTTCATAAAGCCTTTCTTTGCTGGGCAAAAGTTTTCAATAAAAACAATAATGAACCTGATATGAGTTTTTACAATTTGTATCTACGATCAGACACTAACAACTACTCCAAACATTCGTATTTTTCCGCAAAAAAAACGAAAGGTCATCGACTTTATTTAACTTCTTATATTTAAAGACGTACTCCCATCTGAAACTGCTTCATTTAAAGATTACGCTCTTTCTTTTATTAGAAAAAACAAACAGGAATGTATGTAGTACTCTATAAGGGGAGTTCCTATCTTTAACCGTTTTCAAATGATTCAGATATGAACATCATCAAGTGCGTATTTTTTTCGTCAAAACCGCTTGAATCTGAAATATCTCAAAACAATAAAAGATAGAACCAATGGTTCTCGCTTTTATTGTATTTGCTGTTGAACACTATATTTAAAAAAACACAATGTTATATTTTGAAAGGTTTTTGAATGACACCAGGCACAAACATGTTTATGGGGCACTGAAAATCGAGATTTGGGGGCCTTCAAATTAAAAATCTCAGACATATGTACTAAATTTCAGCTTTCTTCCTTGTCGGGAAGTACCTTGAAGGTTTTTGAGACATACAGATGAAGGTCTTTTCGAGATTTTTTTTTTTAATGCAGACATATATATTTAGATTCCTTTTGGAACTCCGACAGCGAGCAGCGCACCACCACCTTGTGGCAAAAAGAGCATTCCCCCGGGGAACAGACGCTGCGCGGGAGCTCACCCGAGGCCCCCGTGATGTCCATGGCTTTGAGGTTGCGAGCCTTGATGACGGTGAGCGTGAGGCGCCCGGCGGTGGGGAGGTAGCAGAGCGAGAACATCAACTCCCCCAGGTCATCCTTCTCCTAGTACCACACACGAGCACACAGACACAAAGACCCCCCCCCCGCCGCGTAGCCTTCAATGGACTGTTGGCGCAAGTGCAGACAGCGAGCAGCAACAGCGAGCAGCAACAGCGAAGGCCGGAACAGCGCACGAGGTGGTTGGTGGCAAAGATCACGCCCGCACGGCCGGCCGTCCTTGTCTCCCCAGTGCTCATGAATACACACCGCACCAGGCACTAATTTGAAGGCCGAATTGACCTATGAGATGTCCAGGACCAGGTTCAGATGATCCGTTATTGAGGTCGGCTGTGAGCAGGAATCGAACTGAGGTCGCCGGCTCCCTCTACGCAGAGGGCACTACGGTGGCGAGATAGTGACTACCTCGCCTGATATTCAGGAGGTTGTGGGTTCAATCCCGACTCGGTATATTGGCAGTTTGCATGCTCTCCCTGTGGTTGCGTGGATTTTTATCCGGGTCCTCCGGTTTTCCCCTCCACATTTATAAACATTTGTTAAGAATATTTGGGGCTGTTATACATTTCTACATGATAAACCACCTCGTTGAGCTCTCATTTGTGGCCAGGTCGCTTCTGAAAAAATAGTTATATAGCTCAGTGGGCTTTACATCGTAAAATACAAAGTTTCGTTTAAAAAGTAAAAAAAGAATTAGTTTAGTTTAGACACACGAACAGACACACATATTAACGACACGTCACCCCCTCCCCACCATCAAGAAATGCCACTCAACCCCCTCTCCACCATCACCAAAACCACCACCACTCGTCCTCCGTTCAACTCCACCACAAACTCAGCGAGCGAGCATCCTCCAACACCACCTCCTCGGCCGCGTGCGCCGCCGCGGGCCTCCTACCGATGCGACGCACTCAATGTCTCTCCAGAGCGAGGTCTCTCGCGACAGGTCCGACTCCTCGAACAAGTTGTCCACCACCACTTGGCCGATGGTGTCATGGCGCGAGAAGCGGTCGAAGTCGTAGACGCTGAAGTGCAGGCGCCGCGCGGGCAGCTCCGCGTACGGCACGAAGAACTGGAAGGTCTCTTCGAACACGGGGTTGAGCGTCTTGCGGTGCACCTTGGTCTGGTACTTGCGCTTGCGGTCAGGCAGCAGGTAGATTTTCACGTAGGGGTCCGACGTGCCCGAGAAGTCCTTGGCGGGCAGCTCGGCGGCACGGCACACCCTCACGAGCAGCTGCTCCGTCTCGTAGTCGTACTGCAGCGCGAAGTTCAGCTTCCCCGCCAGCGTTCGCCCGTCGTCGGCGGCCGTCGTCCCGCGGCCGCCGTCGGCGTCGTCGCCCTCGACGGAGCGCTGCTTGTACAGCTCGGGCTTGATGCGCCCGATGTCCAGGGGGGACGGCCGCCGCGTCGCCGGGCTCGGCGGCGCGCCCACCACCTCCAGATGGGACAGGTTGAGCTGCCGTGGCAGCTGCCGCCGGAACGACGTGTGGCTGCGGGGAGACAGCGGGAGAGAGAGAGTGAGAAGGAGAGTGAACCTCACCTTGACACGCTTGGCCTCCGCGACATTGTCCTCTCTGTGACCTGGCACGGTGGCTCACTGGGAGGAGCACGTGGGCTCTGTGACCTGGTGTGGTGGCTCACCGGGAGGAGGACGTGGGCTCGGTGACCTGGTGTGGTGGCTCACCGGGAGGAGCACGTGGGTTCTGTGACCTGGTGTGGTGGCTCACCGGGAGGAGCACGTGGGCTCTGTGACCTGGTGTGGTGGCTCACCGGGAGGAGGACGTGGGCTCGGTGACCTGGTGTGGTGGTTCACCGGGAGGAAGACGTGGGCTCTGTGACCTGGTGTGGTGGCTCACCGGGAGGAGCACGTGGGTTCTGTGACCTGGTGTGGTGGTTCACCGGGAGGAGCACGTGGGCTCTGTGACCTGGTGTGGTGGCTCACCGGGAGGAGGACGTGGGCTCGGTGACCTGGTGTGGTGGCTCACCGGGAGGAAGACGTGGGCTCTGTGACCTGGTGTGGTGGCTCACCGGGAGGAGCACGTGGGCTCTGTGACCTTGTGTGGTGGCTCACCGGGAGGAGGACGTGGGCTCGGTGACCTGGTGTGGTGGCTCACCGGGAGGAGCACGTGGGCTCTGTGACCTTGTGTGGTGGCTCACCGGGAGGAGGACGTGGGTTCTGTGGCCTGGTGTGGTGGCTCACCAGGAGGAGGACGTGGGTTCTGTGGCCTGGTGTGGTGGCTCACCGGGAGGAGCACGTGGGCTCTGTGACCTTGTGTGGTGGCTCACCAGGAGGAGGACGTGGGTTCTGTGGCCTGGTGTGGTGGCTCACCGGGAGGAGGACGTGGGCTCGGTGACCTGGCGCTGGATGCGGGCGCTGTCAGAGCGACTGTCGGCGCCATGTCCGGCACGCTGCACGTCGGCGGGGATGTCGGGCGACGTGTGGCTAATCTTGATTGCCTGCTGCTCACCAATGCGCGTCACGGTTCCACCACCACCGCCACCACTCCCGCTGAGGATCTCCACCCGCTTGTTCCGCGCCGAGGGCTGCTCGCCTGCACCTTGGTGATGGTGGTGGTGGTAGTGGTGGTAGGTGGTGATTCGTAGTGATGGTGTCGGTAGGGGTGGATATGGTGGTGGTGGTGATGGTAGTGGTAGTGATGGTGGTGGTAGATAGTGAGTGGTAGTGATGGTGGTGGTGGCAGGGGTGAGTTGGTGGTGATGTTGGTAGTGTTGGTGTCGGTAGGGGTGTATAGTGGTGGTGGTAATGTTTGGTGGTTATGATTATGGTAGTGATGGTGGTGATAATGGTGTTGATGAGGTTGATGGCGTTGATGGTGATTGTTACAATTATTGATATGGTCATCATCATGTCCATCATCATGTCACATCATGCTCAATGGTGAGAGTTTGAGAAGGGCTTCATCCAGAAGTTGACAGATCATGGCTAATGATGAGTTATCACTAGCATTATCACTATCATCATGGCGATGATCTTTCACTGACATCATAATCATCGGTGCACAATGCATGGGCAATGCAGTTTCAGACAAACGCGTGGATCGTGAAGGGAGCTGAGGGCCGGTGGATTCATTGGCATCGTGTGGGACGGGACAAATGCGACTCGAGACTTCACTCCAGTGGTGTATTAACTACATCGTCGGCTCAGGGGATGCGACAATCGGTCAGATGGGGCCCCTGTATTCGATTTGACTTGCGCGGTCGCACCTCGGCTATCATTTATCGCGGCTCCCCTTGTCTAATCACGTCGTCGTTACGTTCACGGCCTCGAACATTTAACGCCGTAGGGGTGCTCCGTCTTCGCAAAATAAGTTTTTGGTTTTTTGTTTTAAACATATCTCGTGGTAGCTGTCAAGGGGGCCCCAACTCGTAGCTTTGGCCTACTGGGGGGGGGGGCAATGCACCCCCTGCCTGCCCCCACGCTCGCTACGCTGCAGCTACACGCGAACTCAACTCGACGCGTCGTCGTGCGCAAGAGCGCCCTGTCCCACACGGTCGCGTCCTGTTCCAGCCACCTGCCTCCGCTTATCCGGCGATCTCTCTCTCTCTCTCAATCCACACCGATCGTCCCAGTGGCATCAGTCACAGTCCAGTGCTGCACTCCGTTTATTAAAAACAAAACATGTATAGGCGCAGCCCCGCAATTGTTCCCTCGCGTCACTGTTGGTGGAAGAGGAGGTCTCTCTCTATTCATACGAGGGAGTGCCAGAGGGTTGATGGGTGGTCCTGGCTCCAGAGTGGTGAGAGTGAGCGTTGTGGTGAGCGGTAGTGTAGCGCTTAACGCTCTGCACTACCAACCTGGTTAGCCGAGGTCAATTCCTGCTCACCGTCAACACAAGTGACGATTATCTGAACCTGTTCTGGGCCTCCCCTTGGTCGATTCAGCCTCAATTGATGACCTGGTGCGATGTGGCAAACAAAGCCACAGGGGAGACAAAGGCGGCTGGGCGTGGCGGTGCCCACCCACTTCGTCGTGTGCCGTGCCAGCCTTTGTGGGCGCTGCGACTCGCTAACAGCTCTTGCCCCAAGAGTTGGTTAAGGCTACAGGAGGGGAAGGGTGGGGGACCTTTGTCTTTGTAATGCCGAGTGGGTGATGAGGGGTGAGTACCGATGGACGTGGAGGTGGCTGGCGAGGGCACGGACGAGGCCGCGTGCTGGAGCCGAGGAGTTGATGCCACCGCTCCCACCGCATCCTTGCCAGCCCCATCTACCCCCACCACCACCACCACCACCACCACGGCCACCATCACCACCACCCCCACCACCACCACCACCACGGCCACCATCACCACCACCCCCACCACCACCACCACCACGGCCACCATCACCACCACCCCCACCACCACCACCACCACGGCCACCATCACCACCACCACCACGGCCACCATCACCACCACCCCCACCACCACCACCACCACGGCCACCATCGTGTGACAACTCCCACAGCCAAGCCCCACAGTCAACCCCCACAGTCAACCCCCATAGTCAACACGCTCGCATCTACACTCTCACGGGAAACTTAACAACGCTGGGTGGCCTCACAAGTTAAACTGTTGAATAAATATAGCACACAGAGAGAGAGAGAGTGCAACTCTTATCATCCACTCGATCTATCTGGAGTCTCTCCTGAACTCCTGGACATCTGTGAAAAAGAGCTTCATAGCTTATCAAATTCTTCTCGGATAAATATTCTGAACTGCTATGTAAAAGGGCCATTGCCCGAAACGTCCATCATTAAAATGCGTGTGTATATATTCATTTTAAGTCTACAGTATTGTTATTGACTCATGCGTTGACAGTGCTTGTGCAACACTGCCAACGCAGCAGCAGCAGCATCGCCGTCACCAGATCACTCGATTTATTCCCACCACGTGCTTTCTCGAGGGTTGCGCTGCGGCTCGCCACGATGTCCTCGGGGTCGTGGCGGTGTGCCGACGTTTCGCCGCACGTGCCGAGGAAGAAGCCGCCCCGGCGCGTGACGCCAACTGAGCCGACGTGGACGCGAGAGAGACATTACGAACGCACCTCTGCCGGGGTTGTTGTCCCTGCACGAGGGCGCGTCCCTGGCCCGGCCGTTCTCTCGGCTCGCCGCGTTCTCTCGCTGCTTGGCGTGCGCCGCCGCCGGGGACGACGCCGCCGCCTTGAGCTTGTGCCGCCAGGGCAGCCAGCAGAGCTTCCACGAGACGAAGAGCGACACGAGCAGCAGAGCGATGGCGCAGAAGCTGACGATCACAACCAGGAGGCTCACCGACACGTCTACATCCACTGCTCGGTGGGGACGGGGGGCGGGGCACGTGGGGAGGGGCGGGAGTTGAACGGGAGAGAGGCAGGAGAGGGGAGCTTTGTTAACAACGCTATAACTTACAAGACGCCAGGCAATCTTTCGGCAATGTTCCTTCTTCACAGCAAATGTGTTGGTGCTGCTGCTGCTGTGTGAGCAGTGGCGCACAATTACAATTGATGAAAAAAAATGCGATGCGTTCCGTGTCAATAACACCACGTTCTGAAAGGAGAGAGAAAAATACTATGAGTAGAATAAGTGACGTTTCGGGCAATAGCACTTTTTCATAGCAAATAGATTTCAGATGTTATATGAACCAGTGGCAGATCGTGAGGAGTGGATGTGGGCAATTGACCCCTCCCTCTCCAAAATAATCTCATTTATATTTATAGAGACCTCGAGAATTCGTGTTTACCAAAGCGAATGGGAAGTGGCTGCAGAGGAGAGAGCTACCCCCGGGCTGCTGAGAGGCTTGGCGACGTCATAGGGCAGCCTTCATCCATCGGTGGATTAAATAAACAACACACCTCCTCCACACACCTAGAACTACACATGATTAAAATAATAATTATAATGACACGTCCCATCGTTTCAGCGGCATTGGTTCAACACATCCTGGCCGTCTTCTTGTTTCTTTCGGTAAAGTCACGTAGAAGGGAAGTAATAAAATAATAAAAATAAAACATAATAAAACAATTCTCACGACGTTTCGGCTACAACGCAAGCAGCCGTCTTCAGGTGAAGAATGAGACACTACCAAACTAGGAGCTTATATATAAGCTGCATTGGGGGTTGAAGAGCGCCTTAACAAAAAGAATGTGCATGTGAAGAGGGATTTAGCATATTCATGGAAAATGCGTAGGCGTTGGGCGGGGGGGTGTCAAAGTCATATTATGCCCATGCATTATGCAGGATCAGCAGCAACCAAGGGGGGTGCAGGGATTAGCAGTAACAAAGGAAAGGAATGTTAATGATATGTAGCTGCAGTTACTCAACAACCACGTAGAAAACTAAAGTATAAACTACATAAAAAACTAAAGTATAAACTGCATCGCACCATCAGTATACTTACTATACTCTATAATAAGCTGAGTTACTAACAGCAAGTAATACATTACAATTTTACCTCGTAAAAATTCTATAATATGCTTCCATCTAAACCTTATTCTCTTACATCACACGAGCATATACCGTACTATATACTGCCATAGATAAACCCAACATTAAATTATATACTGTATTGCTGTAAACCAACCTATATCTTATACATTTAATATCACACTATGTATTATTCTACACACCCTAATGTGTATCGAAATGGTTTATTACGTCCTTCCAATGATTGCTGAGCCAGAATCCATCTTCTCGGTTAAAGTTGTCTCTGTGTTTGTATATGTGGATCGCCTCATGAACGAATCTCTCATGATAGCCAGATGGCTTGCAGAGAACCTCTGTCTTGGAGAAGTCAATATCATGTGAGCCCACTGAGTTGTAACAGTGATCTGCCACGGCTGAGGTGTTAGTCCTACCGTGTTTCAGGTCAGCTTTATGTTCACGGATGCGGTCCGAGACATGTCGTTTGGTTTCCCCAATGTAACTGCTACCACAGAGGCAACTTAGTTTGTAGACGCCAGGGTACTGTATGTCTGGAACCACATCTTTTACAGACGGTACCAGATCACGGATTTTATGCACTGTGTTGAATCGGACCTGGATCTTGTGTTTAATCAGGATTTTGGAGATCTCCAAAATCCTGATTAAACACAAGATCCAGGTCCGATTCAACACAGTGCATAAAATCCGTGATCTGGTACCGTCTGTAAAAGATGTGGTTCCAGACATACAGTACCCTGGCGTCTACAAACTAAGTTGCCTCTGTGGTAGCAGTTACATTGGGGAAACCAAACGACATGTCTCGGACCGCATCCGTGAACATAAAGCTGACCTGAAACACGGTAGGACTAACACCTCAGCCGTGGCAGATCACTGTTACAACTCAGTGGGCTCACATGATATTGACTTCTCCAAGACAGAGGTTCTCTGCAAGCCATCTGGCTATCATGAGAGATTCGTTCATGAGGCGATCCACATATACAAACACAGAGACAACTTTAACCGAGAAGATGGATTCTGGCTCAGCAATCATTGGAAGGACGTAATAAACCATTTCGATACACATTAGGGTGTGTAGAATAATACATAGTGTGATATTAAATGTATAAGATATAGGTTGGTTTACAGCAATACAGTATATAATTTAATGTTGGGTTTATCTATGGCAGTATATAGTACGGTATATGCTCGTGTGATGTAAGAGAATAAGGTTTAGATGGAAGCATATTATAGAATTTTTACGAGGTAAAATTGTAATGTATTACTTGCTGTTAGTAACTCAGCTTATTATAGAGTATAGTAAGTATACTGATGGTGCGATGCAGTTTATACTTTAGTTTTTTATGTAGTTTATACTTTAGTTTTCTACGTGGTTGTTGAGTAACTGCAGCTACATATCATTAACATTCCTTTCCTTTGTTACTGCTAATCCTTGCACCCCCCTTGGTTGCTGCTGATCCTGCATAATGCATGGGCATAATATGACTTTGACACCCCCCCGCCCAACGCCTACGCATTTACCATGAATATGCTAAATCCCTCTTCACATGCACATTCTTTTTGTTAAGGCGCTCTTCAACCCCCAATGCAGCTTATATATAAGCTCCTAGTTTGGTAGTGTCTCATTCTTCACCTGAAGACGGCTGCTTGCGTTGTAGCCGAAACGTCGTGAGAATTGTTTTATTATGTTTTATTTTTATTATTTTATTACTTCCCTTCTACGTGACTTTACCGAAAGAAACAAGAAGATGAATCCCTGCAGTCACGAAAGCTTTAAATCGAAAAATACATCCTGGCCGGTTTCGACATTCAGTTTCCCATCAGCAGAGTCGGGTTGGCCCAAACCAAATGCTGGTGACCGGCTGGCTTGCTGTTCTTGTAGGCAAGGATCCTCTATCTCTGCAGCAGTGGATAGAGCGAGGCCGCCGATGTCGACGATGACGGTGGTACACGCTGGTGGATGAGCAAACCAGAACATGGTCAGAGCAAATTAGACGCAGGATACAATGCGTGCTGTATGCGTGATGATATGAAGAGGATGGTAAAGAATGAGACGAGGAGAATGGAACTTTGAATCAAATTACTCCCCTGCTGTATTGCGACAAATTAATTCCAGTGGGGGAGGAGGGGAGGGGGTGGAGGGGCTGGGAGAGGGGGAGGAGGGGAGGTGGGGAAGGGGGAGAGGGGGAGGAGGGGAGGGGGTGGAGGGGGTGGGAGAGGGGGAGGAGGGTGGGTGGGGAAGGGGGGAGAGGATGAATCATCCCAGTATATTTTTTCACTCTGAATTTTGTTAAGAATTCCACTTCCTCGTTTGACCAGGACAGCCTCCAACACCGAGTCTCGTGACTCCTTTTCAGGAGGATCCTGCCTAGTTTTCACAGGAGGGATGGTGGGATGGGGGGCATGGGGGTGGCGACGATCACGATGTAGATTCCAAAGTCATAATTTGTGCGGTGTAATCTTTAAAAAAATTGGCAAATGTTGACCGTGACGCCAGCGCAGTGGCCTTCACAGTGGCCTACACGATGACATACACAGTGGTCTACACAATGGCCTACACAGTGGCCTACGCAGTGGTCTACACATTAGCCTACGCAGTGGTCTACACAGTGGCCTACGCAGTGGCCTATGCAGAGACCTACACAGTGACCTACACGGTGGCCCTCACTTGCAAATGACATCGTGGGAAGTTTAGAAGTCCACTTCAAGTGAAGCATTCTTTTTTAATTAACTGTCATTAATTAACGCGGCCAAAGATTTAGTTCAGATGTGGAGAGTATTACAACAGTGATGATTATCATCATCATTGTTATTGTTGTATTATTGATGCCACAGTGGTTGTAGTGGTTGGCGCACTGGACTTGCCATCCAGAGCTCGACTCAATTTCCCGGCGCGGCAGCTGAATGCTATGGTTGCAGGTGTTGTTAAATTACCACTCAGCCTCTTCATCCATGTCTACACCACCGTCATTCGATGGGGCAGTTCGCCACGCGGTGGGGTAAAGTGTGGGTCTATTCCCACGTCGGGCCAGCGTAGAAGAGTAGGCCAAGATCCCCTCCACAGGGGGCTGTCTAGAGCTCCCTCGAGTGGAGGCCTCCTCTGACAGCAGTGGCGTGAGCGAGAAACTGCAGGGCTGCACCTGTGCCTCCGTTACCACCAATTACACGATGTAACACAATTTTTGTTCCTGGGTAGTGTTATTTCCTAATTGCTTACGCCTAAAAAGTACAGAAAATGGCTATTATTATTCCCCACAAACTTTGCTTTTGTGACCAGGATAGTGATATTTTGACATTTGCCTATATTCAATGAGAAAACGGGCGAATTTGTATCTTTTCGTTCACATAAAGTCAGAAAAAACAACATATGAATCAAAATTAACATGTATTAATACTACAGTAATACAAAAATTACTACAAAAGATTTAGAAGTTAGTAGTTTTTCGAGATTTACGATTATACCGTAAATCACTTTAACGAATCAGCCCCCAAATGTAGTCTCCCAACATGTTCCCGTTATAGTGTCCTTGGTAGCGGCGTTAAAAGTCCAGTATATCCTGGTGGAAGGGCTCGCCTTGCTCCTTCGAGTACGCTCCCATGTTCTCCTTGAATTTATCAAGATGAGCATCAAGTATATGGACTTTGAGGGACATCCTACAGTCCATTGTGCCGTAGTTTTTCACCAGAGTCTCAAACAGCTCCACGTAGTTTTCTACCTTGTGATTGCCCAGGAAGCCACGAACCACTGCGACAAAGCTGTTCCAAGCAGCTTTCTCCTTACTGGCCGACAGGCATGCCGACATATGCCTTGTAGGCCTCCCACATCTTAGCAGATGCTTCCACAGACTACTTTTGACTCTTGTCTTGATAAATTGACCGCAGACAGAGCAAAATGCGTCTGCCGGATGCTTGCAGTTTCTTGATGCCATCTCAGTAAATACAGATATGTATCCATTAAGGAAGCTGGAACTTAACTGAACTGGTGGGCTTAAGGCCCCTGTATTTATACTACTATTTATATTACTGGAAATTTCTAGAATGTTCTAGAAGTTACTTCAAGTTTACTCAGCACTGAATCTATCTGGAATGTTCTGGAAAATAGGTACATTTAAAAATATCACTGTCCTGGTCACAAAAGCAAAGTTTGTGGGGAATAATAGCAATTTTCTGAACTTTTGAGGCATAAGCATTTAGCAAATAACACTTACTACCCAGGAACAAAAAAATTTGTTACACAGTGTAATCATTCAACAGACTATTGTGGCGATGCTGCGTTGGCAGTCGTGAACACGCACAGCCAAAAACAACACTCAACACATTCGTGAATTACGCTGCCTGTGGTCTTTTAAAACAACACCTTTGATTCGCGACGTTTCGGGCAAATGGTCCTTCTTCATGGCAAATTTTATGTGCTTCTTCATTTGATGCGTTCCGAATAAGGACCATGGCCTAAAGCTGGTCACGCAGTGCTGTTGCACCGAACGAATGGAGTTCATTCTAATTAGAGGTGGGAGACAGGCAGTCTCTGTACGTAGTTATTCATTTCAAATTCCAGTTAATCATGAGATTAATCCATTTCATACAAGCGGCCATTTATCAGTCATTCTAATCGGGGTACGTTTACAATTCACCCCCCTCCGTTGTTGACAGTTTTATTTGTATCTTCTGGTGGTAGTAAAAAAAAACAATTTTAACCGCATGAAACGCGCCAATCCCTCACGAACACGCGAATGAGAACAGCGGGTGACAGTCCCGGCATGATGGGTAACGACGTCTGATGATTGTTGTTGTTGATGATGATGGTGGTGGGCAGGCGCTCGACGACTGATGCCGGGACGCGATGATTGACGCGAGACAATTGACGGTGATAAGCCACCGTCGTCGTTGAACCGACAAGAGGCAGTGGAATGACGGGGGGGGGGGGGGTGAAGGTTGATCGCCCGATTTTGTTTGCGGAAGCGCCCTGGCGTCCTGGGTAGGGCGCGGGGGGGGGGTATTCGGTAATTGTCACGGGACGGATTTGGAAAGCCACTTCACGAAATCAGTCACGCGTTTTCTGGCCACGGTCAATCCACACCGAGACGTGAAATGCCCGGGGGGGGGGGGGGGGGGGAGCCTGCAGAGAACAATTTGGCCATCAAAGCAAACTTTTCCCCGCCCCCCCCCCCCCCCCATTACTTGCCCCCACCCCCCACCCGTCCCCCCTCCCTTCCCCCACACAACGCAGAGGAGGGTTCCGAATCACTCTGTGATGATGCTGCTGCTGTTGCGTTGGCAGTGGTGTTGTGCAAACACCAGGAGAAAAAACCTAAACACACCAGTCTTTAATTGAAACAAATATATACATGTGATTGGCGATGTTTCGGGCAATGGTGGATATTCCACATTCCCATGGCGGGGGCGAGACGGTCCATCGGACAAAAACTGCTAACTTCTCAACAAAGCAGTTCTCATTTCGTCGACCCCAGTGGGACGATGATGATGATGGGCTGACCCCCCCCACCCCAACCTGGAGTCGGACTCGCAACACTCCGACTGCGAGCCACTCGAGCGGTTCCCGTGTCTGGTCCAGCGTCTTCAGATGTCGTTACCATCATCATCATTATCAGTGTTATCATCATTATCATCATTATCACTGTTATCATTATCGGTATTTTCACTATTATTACCATTATCACGAATATCATTATCATCACGCTGGGTTTTTTTGTCATTTGGGTCCTGCCACGTTTTGTCGCAGTAGTTAGGCGACGTTGCTGCGATGCGCAACACTCCAACTGAGTCATTTGCAAGCAATTCTTCAGCGTTGCGATCTTTAAGTGGCGGTGGGGGGTTTGCTATGGGAGGAACCCAGAGAACCCGGAGGAAACCCCACGCAGAACACGGGGAGAGAATACAAACCCCAACACCGGCAGGTTGCGTGCAGACAGACGCACCGCAAATCCAACTTGCATCGAACTCGTGCGCGCAACGCGGAGCGGTTCCAATGGACACTTCACGTTTTCAAACGTTGTGGGAACAACTCCACACAACGGACCCTCTGTGTAAGCGTGTAAACAACTGGCACACGTTACACACATTCCCCAAAACATCTCCCACATTGAACTCCGCTTTCTTCTTCTTCGCAAGCTCTCGGCTCAAACGATTTCGATGCTGCATTTCGCATCCCCTAGTGGGGGACACACACTGGTGGGAGAGGGGCGGCGGTCACGACACAGTCGATCTGGCGTCGTCTATCGCCTCTGCTTTGCGCGAGTCGATGCCGCTGAAGTAGCGCACTCGCTCGCAGCGAGCGCCGTGCGCGTGGGCGATGGGGTCGTCGTTCTCCACGCATTTTGACAACACAAATGTATCCGTTGCCTCTCCTCGCCGGGTTTGTAGCGCGGTGCGCTAACCACTGCGCCACCGCTCCCCCCACTCGCCGCGTCACACACAGCAGAGGCACGTGTGTGTCCCCCCAAGCCAACTTCTCAAGTCCTACAGAGAGAGGGGGTGGCGAGTTGATTGGGGGGATGGTGGGGGGTTGAATGTTACTCCTGGGAGAGAAGGGTGGTGAAGGCAGAGCCACGATGCTGTTGCCTCTCGGGTTGGGGTCAGAATCTCTCTCCGTCTGGATCGATGGGTCTAAGAAGAAGAAGATATCCGTCCGAATGTCATGCGGCTCTCCCCCAATAGCTACTGTCTTACTCTCGTCTATTGTCTGACAAAAGCATTCACAGATCGGCGATAGCGATAAAGAACACTCGACGCGCGACTGATGGTATTGACGGGGGGGGGGGGGGCTGCATACACGGGGGGCGCGTGGCGACGAAGCGTGGACAGACGCTCGCCTCTTGGGGGGTGAGAGAGCCCCCGGTGGTCAAACACGACGGCGGTAGAGGCATGAGACGCAATTTGAGAGTACGTCCGCCGAGGAGACGGAGCTATGGAATGAGTTCGCGTGTCCAGGCAAAGGTGCTCGGAGGATTTCTCGCATCGCAAGAGAGAGATGGCGACGGCTTTGGGAGGGGGGGGGGGTGGTAGTCGGGGGGGGGGGGGCTTTCATCCACGAGTGGATGGCCCATGGCTGATTGTGATGATATACTGGTCAGCGTGGTGGGGGGGGGGGGGGGTCGATTGATCCTCTAACCGTCGCTGTTAATTGTCGAGACAATTTAAGCACAGCGAGGGGTAAGGGTTCGTGCAGGGCGTTCTGGGGATTATTGCCTTTTAAAAATCACGACTTGCACACGCACACTCACTCACACACTCGCACACTCACTCACACACTCACTCACACACTCACTCACTCACACACTCGCACACTCACTCACACACTCACTCACACACTCACTCACACACTCACTCACACACTCACTCACTCACTCACACACTCACTCACACACTCGCTCACTCACACAATCACTCACACACTCGCACACTCACTCACACACTCACTCACACACTCACTCACTCACACACACGCACACTCACACACTCGCACACTCACGCACTCGCACACTCACACTCACTCACACACACTCACTCGCTCGCTCGCACACTCACACACTCGCTCGCTCGCACGCACGCACACTCACTCACTCGCACACTCACACACGCACACACTCATACACTCACTCACACACTCACTCATACACTCGCAAACTCACACACTCACTCACACACTCGCACACTCACACACTCACGCCATAACACGACGGCTCTGCGTGTAAATATGGCAATTAATGTATATGCGCGCAAGCAGCTATGTTTAGCAAGTAAGATTTCACAGCCGATGTTATTCTATTTATTATGATGCTTTTTTACGCAGAAAAGTCTCAACACTCCTCACCAAGACTCCTCACCAAGACTCCTCACCAAGACTCCTCACCAACACTCCTCACCAACACTCCTCACCAACACTCCTCACCAACACCCCTCACCAAGACTCCTCACCAACACTCCTCACCAACACTCCTCACCAACACTCCTCACCAACACTCCTCACAAACACTCCTCACCAAGACTCCTCACCAACACTCCTCACCAAGACTCCTCACCAAGAGGTCTCACCAAGACTCCTCACCAACACTCCTCACCAAGACTCCTCACCAACACTCCTCACCAACACTCCTCACCAACACTCCTCACCAAGACTCCTCACCAACACTCCTCACCAACACTCCTCACCAAGAGGTCTCACCAACACTCCTCACCAAGATGTCTCACGAAGAGGCCTCACCAAGACTCCTCACCAAGACTCCTCACCAAGAGGTCTCACCAAGACTCCTCACCAAGACTCCTCACCAAGACTCCTCACCAAGACTCCTCACCAAGACTCCTCACCAACACTCCTCACCAAGAGGTCTCACCAAGAAGTCTCAACAAGTGTTCACATTACAGGGGCTCTGTCGCTGCTATGTGTAATCCAAACTAAATACATTTACGATACTCTTAGGTTTTTTCGGTAAAGTCACGTAGGTAAAAATAAAATAAAAAGTTAATAATGGAAATAAAATAAAATAATAAATCACGACGTTTCGGAGGCAACACAAGTCTCCGTCATCAGGTGGGACCGTCACAGCTAAAATTACTGCATTTTCTACTTTACTGAGTGTTGACATCCCCAGCGTTAAACAGTACTGTCTTTTTTTTATTTGGATTCTCAACCAATATCGGTTCAGGTCGAGGTACACCGATTGTTGTTGTGCACAGGTCGACGTTGAACAATTTCTCTTGTAGCCCCGCCCACCACTCCCACGTTCCATTCCCTGGTTACCACATTTAGATAAGCCCCTCCCCCCTTAACTTGTATTTAAGGGCTGGTCTTTTCTAATTTTCCTTACTTGATGCGGTAATTTTAGTTGTGACGGTCCCACCTGATGACGGAGACTTGTGTTGCCTCCGAAACGTCGTGATTTATTATTTTATTTTATTTCCATTATTAACTTTTAATTGAATTTTTTACCTACGTGACTTTACCGAAAAAACCTAAGAGTATGAATCATTGCAGTCACGAAAGCTTCAAATCTATAATAAATACATTTACGATGTTTATTTATTTGGATTTGGATTTGCCAAATGTTGAGGACGCTGGCACACAATGGCATAACTCTTGAGAATGACGTCTCTGGATCTCTCATGTCTACTGTTGTGAAGCGAATGGCGAGTAGTGTAATACTGGTCACGTGTTCACATGGGGCGGGAGGGCATGTTAATGCACTCTGTAATCCAAATTGAAACATTTACACTGGTTACTTTTTTTCAACATTGAGATCAATTAATTTATTATGAATTATATAAGTAACTGACAGTGTGCATGTCTCGCTTGCTACTCATGGACCTGTGCATCACAGTCGACTGGAAGCAGAGTCGTAGTAGCAGTATTATATTAGTATTACTAATATTGTTACTTGGTTCAGAGCACCGAAAAAAACAAATTGAGTTATTGAAAATCCGATTTCACATTCTCGTTTCATCTGCCTCCCAAAATTCACGGAAGATTCGTATAAGTGGCCCTGCTTCAAAAATCAAAAAGTTTAATACATTTGTTTCAAAAAGTGTGCTATATTTTAAAGAAAAGGGAAAAAATTGTTGGAAAATTGAGTTATTGCAAAGCTGACTTCCTATTTGAATTGGACCTCTTATCCTCAGTCGTCGTTCCATTGGCTTCGATCAAAAATAAGTCAATAAAAAAATCTCATTTTCGTCCCAACATTCGTTGGTGGCCTACATTCTAAAGTTCTGGCTTCATAACTTTTGTAGTTTATGAAGCAGAACATTGTTACATTATATATAGATCGTCTGTCCAAGAGTCCAGTGTCTCTGTCTCTGGGCCAATGGCTCTCTGCCTCTTTGTGTCTGTGTGTGTGTGTTTCTCTCTATGTATCTCTGTGTGTTCAAATGTCTCTTGATGTTGGTATCTGTCTGTGTGTTTCCGTTTCTCTGTGTCGTCCTGTCCATCTCCCCATGTCCTTCTCATCACTCTCTGTCTCTCTCTGGATCTCCTTGCTGCTCCCCGGTATCCCCACAGGCCCCTACTTAGTGCAGAGATGCATCTGCACCCTGGGTAGTCCCCAACACAACGGCGACCGCTCACCCCTGACTCCAGACAGGGCACCTGCCGTGTAGTCATCTGTTGAGGGGCGCTGTCACTATCGTCAGTGCAGCACCCGGCCTCTCCTGCAACCACGAATTCATCACGGCGCCAGCTGGCGCAGCGGCCCAGCGGCTCCTCGCTATGCCCATGAAGTGAACTCCACCCCTGGAGGCGGAAGTTGGGGGGGAGGGGGGTAGGTGGGGGCTGACCAGAGGTCGCAACCGGGTACCCGATACCCGTACACTACCCGATACCCGGCTACCCGTACCCGGCTGGGTACGGGTACGGGTAGCCGTTTGCGACCCTGGTGCGGCCAGGTACGGGTACGGGTAGGCTGTGAGTCACTGGTGAGTAGCCGTTTGTCACTCATTTCGGGTAGGGTACGGGTAGGGAACGGCTACCCGTACCCGGCCGGGTACGGGTACCCATTTGCGACCCTGGTGCGGCCGGGTACGGGTACGGTAAGAAATCAAAACCCGTTTGCGACCTCTGGGGCTGACTCAGCCCATCATGAAATAATGAAATGAGTAGCACGTTGTGCTGAAGTTATCGGTGGCTGTCCTTTGGATATACTTGCCCTTGCCACGGGAATGTAGAATTTCCACCAGTGGCTCTGCTGCCCTGCAAACGGAAGGTGAGCACCAATGCCTCGATGTTCATTTGAGCTGGACACCACACAGCGCTTCTGCCAAGCTCCCACGGACTCTCACTCACCAGCCCCACGGCCTAACACCTCGGTTCAATTCCTGGTTTCAAGAAAAGGTAAAGGCTCAGCCCTGCAATTGCCTGCTCGTGCCCCTGTTGACAGAATGGCCTCCACTAGAAGGAGCTCCAGAGAACCCCCCTATAGATAGTATTTGGCCTACTTTTCCAAGCTGGTCAGAGGTCTTAGGAAAAAGTGGGAGTAGCCGCACTTGATCTCACCACATTCAGCCTTCCAATCGTAGCTTAACTGTGGCCTACCCATTTATGAGAATCAGAATAATCATTCTGGAGAAATCCGATGAGCTATAAAGCAATTCTTTTTACAGATGTCCAGTTGACCACTGGGTCTACTGGGGTTTTTTTTAGGGGGGGGGGTTCAGGAATTCGCCCCGTTTTATCAGCCACGCCGGGAGACGATTCAAAGACTCGAGCCAGTTCCTTCATGTGGTACAGAGCGGTGGCGCAGCAGTTAGCACCCTGGCTGTGCCCCGCACCACGCATCCCTGTTATTCGCGAGCAGCCTGCGCATAGATTAAATATTCCGAATCCAAAGCGACCGCGTCTTGAGAGAGCCGAAGGGAACGGGAAGGCGTGAGAGATGGAGGCAGGCCAGCCACCTGTGCATGGGGATTACCTGCGTACCAGGGCAGGGCCTGGCGCAGTGAGCACCAGGAGGCGACAAGCAACACATGTCGAAGTATACAGGCAGCAAGTGAATATGTAAAAAAATACAAAATAAGTACGCGATGATAAAAAATACTCATATCTCTTCCTCCACACAAACACAATACAAATATTCTGGTTACAAATTCCCATCAGACCACAGGGCTTTCCTTCTGGGAGTGCATCATCTCAGCAGCATTGGTTCAACAGCACAAGCAAACACTCTGCTGGGGGTTTCGACATGCATCCTCTCATCAGCAGAGTCGGGCTGTCCTTCCACGAATGCCGGTCAATTGCCAACTGCTTGTGGTAGTGTGAGGGCCAAGAAAGTGCGGGCCACTTTCACCGACAAGACATCATCGGTGCGAGGGCCGCCACACATTTGCAACTACTGGTGTTTGACAGCAGCAGCAGCACGATGATGATGAGGATAGGATGGTGTTTTCACAAGTTGTGTATTTTCGTGGGCCGAATGTCAGGCGCCTCCAGTGGCCCATGCGCCTTGCCATGAAGAACCCTGCTCTCTCGGCATGGATGCTCCATCAGTGCTAGATATGCGTCCGAGTTGAACTCGACGATAAAACATCACAGTCATTATTTGGCGATGCCGCGTTGGCAGCGGTGCACAAGCACAACTAGCAACACAACTAAACACACTCATCCCATTAGCACGGTTGGTTGCGTACGGTGCGAAAGAAGTTAAACATACACAGGGCAAAAAAACACATGTTAGACAACGTTTCTGGCAATGACCCTTATTAACCGCAAATACATCATTCACGTGCTATGAAGAATGAGTAACATACTCTTAGGTTTTTTCGGTAAAGTCACGTAGGTAAAAATAAATAATAATAATAATAATAATACAAATAATAGAAATAAAATAATAAATCACGACGTTTCGGAGGCAACACAAGTCTCCGTCATCAGGTGGGACCGTCACAGCTAGATTTACTGTATCCAGTGAGTCAAAATTCCAAGAGACGAGCTCTTAAATACGTATTTAATGTAGAAATGATATTCTCCACAACGCCGATCGCGATCATATTTTTTTTGTTTCGAGACAAATGAGTAGATTTAAATAAATAACTAAACACCCGGATGGATGGATTCAATATTTCATTGAGATCCCTAGAGATTCCATTACCTGGGCAGAGTTTCGCTCATCCCCTGTCGGTGTTCATCATTCCACGCGTGAGGGTTCACGCGATGCGTGCGGTCGCGTCGCGCGCTGCGTGCAGCGACGTTCTCGCTGCGTGCAGCGACGTTCTCGCTGCCAGCCCTGGGTTGGAAGAGGCCTGCGGCTCATTTCCTAGCGGCGGAGGACAGCCCCGTGATTAATAACACGGGTCAGCGGTTCTATTAAAGCGCCGCCTAATTCGGTTTGAATTCTATTTTAAACCCTGCCACCCCATTTTTCTGGGGGTTGCCACCTCTTCCACCGCCGACAAAACACCGGACAGATTTTCTCAGTTTACCGCGAGGCAAACAACACCGTAGCAGAGTGGAACGCATGTACTGAATTGAACTTCTTTAGCGCCGTACGTAGCCAACCGTGCGAATCGGAGACGCGAGGGAAGGACAACAAAATAAAACACAGCAAGCAGTTGTTAACAACGCTAACGACCGGAATAGCCACCCTGTCATTCGAGACCCAAACATCATCATCGTACCTCCTCCTGACTTTGACATTCCTCTTCTCCACATCGAAGGTATTGCTAGGACCATCATCAACCGCATTAGAACATCATTGACAGCAGGCCGATGGGCGCATCTCCTGCACAAGTGTAAAATTAAAGACACAAGCCACAGTAGTGCCTTCGACCCTTGCCGGGTGCTGCGGTGGCGAGATGTTAACAGCCTCGCCTGGCATACGGGAGGTCGTGGTTTCGATCCCGACCCTGACACCTGCTGTATACTTGGAGTTTGCGTGTCTTTCTCGCCGCGGCCGTGTCGATTTTTTTCCGGGTCCTCCGGTTTTCCCCTCCACATTTAGGAACACGCGTTTAGAGTAATTGGCTGCTATACATTTCCACATGATAAGCCACTTCGTTGAGCTATTATTTATGGCCAGGTCGCTTAAGAGCTACGTAATAGCTCAGTGGGACTTCCCTGGTAAAATAAAATAAAAATAAATTGATTAGTTTAGCTGTGGCGTGTGCTGTTCAAGGCCCCCTTGTTTTCCTTCATGGTCCAATGTGATGCCACCAACTTGCGTTTGTGACCAGGCGCACGCACCGTGTGTCTTTCCGTGCAATTCAAAACTGGAATTTTTCGTGCTTCTCCGAGCACTCTCAGCTTAAAAAAAAAAAGTTACATCAAAAGCTTTATCTGCTAACAGGCTCCATTCCCTTTCCACTTGACATGTTGCAGAAATGGACGATGTTTAGGCATCGATTGTGGAGCTCAATTAAAGGCCACATCATCGCGTTCATCCCTAAAACGGCCTCACAGAAAGACAAAGAGACCAGGATAAGCTCGTTTGCAGGAGTGATCTCGGTCAATTACATGATCATTAGCAATGTCCAATAACACACAACAAAGTACAGAAATGAAGCAAATCCCAGTCAGGCGCGAGGGATGTGGGTTGACTCAGCCCATCATCCCTCCGGAGCCGATACAAATCGTACTATTTTTCTGGAAAAGTCAACAACAGGGTAGATTGCCCCCCCCCCCTCCCCACCCCAATGGAAACGTGGAATTTCCATCAATGACTCTCCAGGGTTGTAAGCAAGAGACGAGCATCGATGGATGGCCTAAATGTTGACTTGAGCAGGAAATCGTTTTGAACTTTAAGAAACACATAAATTGTTAATCGTTCACGTAATTGGTTTCTTTGTCCACTGTTCCCGAGCGGTGTGTGGGAGTTCCTCGCAGGAAACCCAGGAAACAATGCGACGCGCTTCTGACATCGCCATCGACGTGGCAACAATCCGCAGTCTCCTTCCCAGGAACCTTCTCGACACACCTACCCCTGCGGACTGCACCCACGGAAGGCCACGCAGAGTGACAATCTTGTGGGCCACCACCCATTGTGTGATGGGGTTCAGAAGCGTTTGTTTAATCCCATGACGGTGGCAAAATGTTATCTCCCTCGCCTGGTACGCAGGAGGCCGTGGGTTCGATCCCCTGACGCCTGCTGTATATTTGGAGTTTGCATCTCTCTCTCTCCGGGTCCTCTGATATTTCCTCCATATTTAGAATCAACATCAAGTGTTAAGAGTATTTGGCTGCTATACATGATAAGCCACTTCGTTGAGCTATCATGTGGCGAGGTCGCGTCTGAAAAACAGCTACAAAGCTCGGTGGGCCCTTACCTGGCAAAATAAAAGTAGTTTAAGATCATTTAGTTTTAGTCAGATACCATACAGACCACTCCAAAGAGGCTATGCAGATGAGTGGGTCAAGTGCTGTTAGCGGTCGCCTATGAAGGCTTGCGTGCCGTACAAAGCGGTGGTGCAGACAGCAGTGCCACCTTTGTCTTCCCAGTAACTACGTTGAAAACATACCACACCACCAGCTACTTATTAACAACTGAGTCGACCTAGGGGAGGCTCGAGACCGATTGAGATGTCACTCGCGATGGGTGTTAGCCACAGCCTGGAATCGAACTCCGGTTGTTAGATTCAGACTGCAGCGCACCAACCACAACGGCACCACTGTATCTCTCTCTGTCTCTCTCTCTCTGTCTCTCTCTCTGTCTCTCTCTCTCTGTCTCTCTCTCTGTCTCCCTACACACAAACAACTCCTGTTCAGCCATTACAACGCTCTCGGCAGTTGTGAAGCCAGCACAACGCCCGGCCACCTACGTCTCCACCCAGCCACTGATGTTGATAACACACGGCACCAGCAAGCACGAATTTAGTGCCGAGTGGACCTCCTCGCACACCCACCCACTCACCCACTATTGGGCGGTGCCAGGTGTCACCTCTCGCTGTTGACAGCTCTCTGCTCTCTCCCCTCTCTCTTCTCCGACACGTGTTGTCATGGCGATCAAGGGGGGGCTGCTGCAATCTTACCTTGTGTCAACCTAACCCTACAACGCAAGCTCCACCCAAACGAGCGCTTCTTGACCATGGAGCAATCTGTGAGATGCAGCGACAACACCCATTATGAACACACAAACATAGCAGCGCAGCGCAACATCGGTGCTGACGAGTCCTGATAAGGACAAAGCCGGTCCACCCTTCGTGTGTCTATTCCGCAGCAGCAACAGAGTTCAGTCTACACCAACTTTAAAGAGACACATACGTATGTTGAAATTCTTTCGCACCGTACGTAGCCAACCGTGCTCATCGGAGGTGCGGTCGGAAGGACAACAAACTCAACACAAAAATCCATTCGAAAGAAAGACATGTTTAAGGCCTCAACGCCTCTTCCTTGAAGGCCCCCATCACCTCTTTCTTGAAGGCCCCCATCACCTCTTTCTTGAAGGCCCCCTCGCCTCTTTCTTGAAGGCCCCCATCACCTATTTCTTGAAGGCCCCCATCACCTATTTCTTGAAGGCCCCCATCAACTCTTTCTTGAAGGCCCCCATCACCTATGTCTTGAAGGCCCTCGCCTCTTTCTTGAAGGCCGAGGGCTCGCGTGCCGAGTGGCCGGCGCGGTCGAGTCGGCGGGGGCGGGGGGGGGGAGACGCGGAGTGGAGGCGGAGTGGAAGAGGGGTGGATAAGGGGTGGAGGAGGAGGGGTGGAGAAGGGGTGGAGGAGGGGTGGAGGAGAAGGGGTGGAGGAGGAGGGGGTGGATAAGGGGTGGAGGAGGAGGGGTGGAGGCGGAGTGGAAGAGGAGGAGGGGTGGATAAGGGGTGGAGGAGAAGGAGTGGAGGAGGGGTGGATAAGGGGTGGAGGAGAAGGAGTGGAGAAGGGGTGGAGGCGGGGGGGGGGCCGCAGAACTCCGTGAGAATCGAAGGATAATGACGTTAGCCACGAAGGAGCAAATTAGAAACGCATCCCTCCGTCTCCCGGCAGCAGCCGCACTGAGTAGTGCGGATTCTTGCGTGGGAGCGACTCAACTCAGGGGTTGGGCTCCCAAGCAGCTTCGCAATCCGCTCCTGCTGCTTGTTGCTGGCCGCTTGACGTGCTGGGCCCCTTGGAAGCTGTGTTTAAATAACATCATCGCCACTGTGTTGTCTTGACGTGGAGACGCTCTTACGTGTTACGACGCCGGTTTTCGACCGCCGTGGTGCGGCGTGGTGCCCCCCGCCATTCAAGATCTCGAGGCCCCGCCCCCCGCCCCCCTCAAGAGAGAATCACCGCGAGCGCGTGGGGGCGCGTGTGGAGTAGACGGGGGACAAAGCAGAGACGCGCATCTGTTGGCCTGTGGCATGGTGGAGGGGGGGGGGGCATCGACAGCTGTAGAGATCCATTAGCTGTCGATTGAGAGACTTTACGTTACGGGGCGGGGGGGGGGGGCAGTGCAGTCCGGGAGTGGGTGGGGGGGAGGCGAGAGGAGGCGAGACGTGCGACTCATCTCCTGATTATGAGACGTTCAGGAAAATAAAAATAAAAGGTATCCCCAAAACTGCGGGGTCGTTTAAGAGAAAAAAGTGGAGTTCTACCTATACCGAGGAGAATGCGGTAATGAGTAAAGACGTCACCCAGAAGATGCTTCTGAACTCAAAGATTCAAACACGTCTTCAGTAAAAACAATATATTGTTCGGATTATGCGACGCACCCTCAACTTTTGCTCTAAATTATCCCGGGGATCCAGAAAATGCGGAGCTAAAGACGGAGAGTAGAGTGAGATGAGAGGGGAGAGGCAGGAGAGTGCGTGGAGGGGAGTAGAGTGAGATGAGAGGGGGGAGGCTAGAGAGTGCGTGGAGGGGAGTAGAGTGAGATGAGAGGGGAGAGGTAGGAGAGTGCGTGGAGGGGAGTAGAGTGAGATGAGAGGGGAGAGGTAGGAGAGTGCGTGGAGGGGAGTAGAGTGAGATGAGAGGGGAGAGGCAGGAGAGTGCGTGGAGGGGAGTAGAGTGAGATGAGAGGGGAGAGGCAGGAGAGTGCGTGGAGGGGAGTAGAGTGAGATGAGAGGGGAGAGGTAGGAGAGTGCGTGGAGGGGAGTAGAGTGAGATGAGAGGGGAGAGGCAGGAGAGTGCGTGGAGGGGAGTAGAGTGAGATGAGAGGGGAGAGGCAGGAGAGTGCGTGGAGGGGAGTAGAGTGAGATGAGAGGGGAGAGGTAGGAGCGTGCGTGGAGGGGAGTAGAGTGAGATGAGAGGGGAGAGGTAGGAGAGTGCGTAGAGGGGAGTAGAGTGAGATGAGAGGGGAGAGGTAGGAGAGTGCGTGGAGGGGAGTAGAGTGAGATGAGAGGGGAGAGGCAGGAGAGTGCGTGGAGGGGAGTAGAGTGAGATGAGAGGGGAGAGGCAGGAGAGTGCGTGGAGGGGAGTAGAGTGAGATGAGAGGGGAGAGGTAGGAGAGTGCGTGGAGGGGAGTAGAGTGAGATGAGAGAGGAGAGGCAGGAGAGTGCGTGGAGGGGAGTAGAGTGAGATGAGAGGGGGGAGGCAGGAGAGTGCGTGGAGGGGAGTAGAGTGAGATGAGAGGGGAGAGGTAGGAGAGTGCGTGGAGGGGAGTAGAGTGAGATGAGAGGGGAGAGGCAGGAGAGTGCGTGGAGGGGAGTAGAGTGAGATGAGAGGGGAGAGGCAGGAGAGTGCGTGGAGGGGAGTAGAGTGAGATGAGAGGGAAGAGGTAGGAGAGTGCGTGGAGGGGAGTAGAGTGAGATGAGAGGGGAGAGGCAGGAGAGTGCGTGGAGGGGAGTAGAGTGAGATGAGAGGGGAGAGGCAGGAGAGTGCGTGGAGGGGAGTAGAGTGAGATGAGAGGGGAGAGGTAGGAGAGTGCGTGGAGGGGAGTAGAGTGAGATGAGAGGGGAGAGGTAGGAGAGTGCGTAGAGGGGAGTAGAGTGAGATGAGAGGGGAGAGGTAGGAGAGTGCGTGGAGGGGAGTAGAGTGAGATGAGAGGGGAGAGG
The DNA here is from genome assembly GCF_015708825.2 of Lethenteron reissneri. Lineage (NCBI taxonomy): Eukaryota > Metazoa > Chordata > Hyperoartia > Petromyzontiformes > Petromyzontidae > Lethenteron > Lethenteron reissneri. Next base: position 1,300,623 of record NC_083815.1, on the reverse strand, counting down.
TCGGAGAGTGCGTGGAGGGGGGTAGAGTGAGATGAGAGGGGAGAGGTAGGAGAGTGCGTGGAGGGGGGTAGAGTGAGATGAGAGGGGAGAGGCAAGAGAGTGCGTGGAGGGGAGCAGAGAGATGAGAGGGAGAGGTAGGAGAGCGTGTGGATGGGAGTAGAGTGAGATGAAGGGGGAGAGGTAGGAGAGTGCGTGGAGGGGAGTAGAGTGAGATGAGAGGAGAGAGGCAAGAGAGTGCGTGGAGGGGAGCAGAGAGATGAGAGGGAGAGGTAGGAGAGCGTGTGGATGGGAGTAGAGTGAGATGAAGGGGGAGAGGTAGGAGAGTGCGTGGAGGGGAGTAGAGTGAGATGAGAGGGGAGAGGCAGGAGAGTGCGTGGAGGGGAGTAGAGTGAGATGAGAGGAGAGAGGCAGGAGAGTGCGTGGAGGGGAGTAGAGTGAGATGAGAGGGGAGAGGCAGGAGAGTGCGTGGAGGGGAGTAGAGTGAGATGAGAGGGGAGAGGTCGGAGAGTGCGTGGAGGGGAGTAGAGTGAGATGAGATGGGAGAGGTAGGAGAGTGCGTGGAGGGGGGTAGAGTGAGATGAGAGGGGAGAGGTGGGAGAGTGCGTAGAGGGGAGTAGAGTGAGATGAGAGGGGAGAGGTAGGAGAGTGCGTAGAGGGGAGTAGAGTGAGATGAGAGGTAGGAGAGTGCGTAGAGGGGAGTAGAGTGAGATGAGAGGCAGGAGAGTGCGTGGAGGGGAGTAGAGTGAGATGAGAGGGGGGGAGGCGGCAGGAGAGTGCGTGGAGGGGAGTAGAGTGAGATGAGAGGGGAGAGGTAGGAGAGTGCGTGGAGGGGAGTAGAGTGAGATGAGAGGGGAGAGGCAGGAGAGTGCGTGGAGGGGAGTAGAGTGAGATGAGAGGGGAGAGGCAGGAGAGTGCGTGGAGGGGAGTAGAGTGAGATGAGAGGGAAGAGGTAGGAGAGTGCGTGGAGGGGAGTAGAGTGAGATGAGAGGGGAGAGGCAGGAGAGTGCGTGGAGGGGAGTAGAGTGAGATGAGAGGGGAGAGGCAGGAGAGTGCGTGGAGGGGAGTAGAGTGAGATGAGAGGGGAGAGGCAGGAGAGTGCGTGGAGGGGAGTAGAGTGAGATGAGAGGGGAGAGGTAGGAGAGTGCGTGGAGGGGAGTAGAGTGAGATGAGAGGGGAGAGGTAGGAGAGTGCGTAGAGGGGAGTAGAGTGAGATGAGAGGGGAGAGGTAGGAGAGTGCGTGGAGGGGAGTAGAGTGAGATGAGAGGGGAGAGGTAGGAGAGTGCGTGGAGGGGGGTAGAGTGAGATGAGAGGGGAGAGGTAGGAGAGTGCGTGGAGGGGGGTAGAGTGAGATGAGAGGGGAGAGGCAAGAGAGTGCGTGGAGGGGAGCAGAGAGATGAGAGGGAGAGGTAGGAGAGCGTGTGGATGGGAGTAGAGTGAGATGAAGGGGGAGAGGTAGGAGAGTGCGTGGAGGGGAGTAGAGTGAGATGAGAGGAGAGAGGCAAGAGAGTGCGTGGAGGGGAGCAGAGAGATGAGAGGGAGAGGTAGGAGAGCGTGTGGATGGGAGTAGAGTGAGATGAAGGGGAGAGGTGGGAGAGTGCGTAGAGGGGAGTAGAGTGAGATGAGAGGGGAGAGGTAGGAGAGTGCGTAGAGGGGAGTAGAGTGAGATGAGAGGTAGGAGAGTGCGTAGAGGGGAGTAGAGTGAGATGAGAGGCAGGAGAGTGCGTGGAGGGGAGTAGAGTGAGATGAGAGGGGGGAGGCAGGAGAGTGCGTGGAGGGGAGTAGAGTGAGATGAGAGGGGAGAGGTAGGAGAGTGCGTGGAGGGGAGTAGAGTGAGATGAGAGGGGAGAGGCAGGAGAGTGCGTGGAGGGGAGTAGAGTGAGATGAGAGGGGAGAGGCAGGAGAGTGCGTGGAGGGGAGTAGAGTGAGATGAGAGGGAAGAGGTAGGAGAGTGCGTGGAGGGGAGTAGAGTGAGATGAGAGGGGAGAGGCAGGAGAGTGCGTGGAGGGGAGTAGAGTGAGATGAGAGGGGAGAGGCAGGAGAGTGCGTGGAGGGGAGTAGAGTGAGATGAGAGGGGAGAGGCAGGAGAGTGCGTGGAGGGGAGTAGAGTGAGATGAGAGGGGAGAGGTAGGAGAGTGCGTGGAGGGGAGTAGAGTGAGATGAGAGGGGAGAGGTAGGAGAGTGCGTAGAGGGGAGTAGAGTGAGATGAGAGGGGAGAGGTAGGAGAGTGCGTGGAGGGGAGTAGAGTGAGATGAGAGGGGAGAGGTAGGAGAGTGCGTGGAGGGGGGTAGAGTGAGATGAGAGGGGAGAGGTAGGAGAGTGCGTGGAGGGGGGTAGAGTGAGATGAGAGGGGAGAGGCAAGAGAGTGCGTGGAGGGGAGCAGAGAGAGGAGAGGGGGAGGGAGGAGGGCGTGCGGATGGGAGGAGAGTGAGATGAAGGGGGAGAGGTAGGAGAGTGCGCGGAGGGGAGTAGAGTGAGATGAGAGGAGAGAGGCAAGAGAGTGCGTGGAGGGGAGCAGAGAGATGAGAGGGAGAGGTAGGAGAGCGTGTGGATGGGAGTAGAGTGAGATGAAGGGGGAGAGGTAGGAGAGTGCGTGGAGGGGAGTAGAGTGAGATGAGAGGGGAGAGGCAGGAGAGTGCGTGGAGGGGAGTAGAGTGAGATGAGAGGAGAGAGGCAGGAGAGTGCGTGGAGGGGAGTAGAGTGAGATGAGAGGGGAGAGGCAGGAGAGTGCGTGGAGGGGAGTAGAGTGAGATGAGAGGGGAGAGGTCGGAGAGTGCGTGGAGGGGAGTAGAGTGAGATGAGAGGGGAGAGGTAGGAGAGTGCGTGGAGGGGGGTAGAGTGAGATGCGAGGGGAGAGGTGGGAGAGTGCGTAGAGGGGAGTAGAGTGAGATGAGAGGGGAGAGGTAGGAGAGTGCGTAGAGGGGAGTAGAGTGAGATGAGAGGTAGGAGAGTGCGTAGAGGGGAGTAGAGTGAGATGAGAGGTAGGAGAGTGCGTGGAGGGGAGTGGAGTGAGATGAGAGGGGAGAGGTAGGAGAGTGCGTGGAGGGGAGTAGAGTGAGGTGATAGGGGAGAGGTAGGAGAGTGCGTGGAGGGGAGTAGAGTGAGATGAAAGGGGGGAGGCAGGAGAGTGCGTGGAGGGGAGTAGAGTGAGATGAGAGGGGAGAGGTAGGAGAGTGCGTGGAGGGGGGTAGAGTGAGATGAGAGGGGAGAGGTAGGAGAGTGCGTAGAGGCGAGTGGAGTGAGATGAGAGGTAGGAGAGTGTGTGGAGGGGAGTGGAGATGAGAGGGGAGAGGTATGAGAGTGCGTAGAGGGGAGTGGAGTGAGATGAGAGGACGAAGCAGGAAGGGATGAGTCCATGGAGGACCTTGAGATTGATCTGGGACTGGATTTGGAGCCATCGGAGGGATCAGGAGTACTGGCGCTGGTGAGGAGTCTGCCAGCGTCATTGTGGATCACCTGGAGACTGGAGGTGAGGGTGACGAGGGAATTTCGGAGCCATAGGGCACGCAGATCATCACAATTAAGCGACGAACCATCACCAAACTGTCCAAGTACAACCGCGATTCGGGATTATTTTATGAGTATTACTATTAAGCGATAGAATATTGTCTGTTCCGGCCAACATCTAATTTTAATGACTAAGAAAATTTGAACTGGCAGAGATGAAGGGTTGCCGGCCTTCCATTCAAACCGCCCGTCATTTGCATTCTAAGACGAGCCAATTAAGCGCCGGAGCCTGTGTTAGGAGCCCAGCAAAAAATGAAACTCGCGTTTCGTAACGTGAGCGCCCTATTCATGACATGCAGAGCGCCCGCTTCGTCACCACTGCAATGCTCTGGGCGAGTGCGGCGAGAGGCACTGAGAGGCTGGCTTCGTGTTGAGAGCACCGAGAAGAGAACACGGTACAGCGCAAAGGCAAAGCTCCCCCTGCCGTGTGAACCTTCAACAGACTGTTGGGGCAAGTGCTGTTCGTGAGTAACTTATTTTAGCAGACGCAGCACACTAGGGGGTAGGTGGCCACCTAGTATATGTGGGGGCGGGGGGGGGCACCACACTTGGCCGCCTTTGTCTTCCCAGTACCGCGCACACACACGCTCTCACAGGCTGCTGGGGCAAGTGCTGTTCGCGAGAACCTATGAAAGTGCAGGAGGAGGTGGGTGCTGGCCGCCTTTGTCTCCCTGTTGCTGATGTACTTACACAACCAGTTAAGGCCGAGTCGACCTAGGGGAATGCCGCATGACTGGTTCAGATAATGTTCAGCCACTGTTATTGGTCGTGAGCGAGGAATCGATCTCATGTCGGCCGGGTAACGTAGCGCAGTGCGCCCGACCACTGCGCCACCACTCCCCACTCCATATATACCGCACTTGCCAAAACCCAAAGACAAAGGTCCCCCGTATAGCCTTAACAGACTTGTTGGGGAAAGTGCTGTTAGCGATCACCTATGAAGGCCAGAACGGCACACGAGGGGGTGGGTCACCAGGTTCGTAGCTCAGCGCACTAATCGCTACACTACCTGCTCCCCATACCACATATACCATACTTACCTACCACATACACGCGCACGTGTGTGTGTGTGCACTCATCATTCCCAGAATAATTGATCAAGTCGACAAGGTCCATCCGATGATTAAAGGCAAAACATTCTAACATCGTGGTATGTATCGATCGTAAAGTCATCTGTGAAATCCCATCTGAAATCTTAGTTAATGCTTGAATGTTTCTGTCTGCTTGACTGACACTCATTATGCATGCGTCTGTGTGTCTGTGCGTCTGTGCGTCTGTGGGTCTGTGTGTCTGTGCGTGTGCTGCGGTGGCGTAGTGGCTCGCATGCTTCGCTACGAACCCAGCGACCCGAGTTCCACTCACGGCCACCAACACCGGTGACGATTGTCAGAACCGGTCCTGGGGCCTCCCCCGTGTCGACTCGGTTCGAGTGCCTGGTGCGGTGAGAATAGGTCACGTGATCTGGCGGTGTCGGGTGGAGGAGGGTGTACGACACACGTGCAATCTGACACAAAATAATATACGCGAAAGTCAACACGTGGTCAACACAAACGGACATACGTGCAGCATGGCGAGGTATTGTCAAACAACAACAATCATGGCCGACAGCGCGTGGGGAAGCTCTCATCCAGCAGTGGATTGACACAATGCTGAACTTATTTACGGGCGCGTGTTTTTATATTGTGTATATATTGTGTATTTGTATCGTGTATATATTGTGTATATATTGTGTATTTGTATCGTGTATATATTGTGTATTTGTATTGTGTATATATTGTGTATTTGTATTGTGTATATATTGTGTATTTGTATTGTGTATATATTGTGTATTTGTATTGTGTATATATTGTGTATTTGTATTGTGTATATATTGTGTATTTGTATTGTGTATATATTGTGTATATCAGGGTCGAGACACCATCGTGGTCAAAGTTGCTGATGCCTCCACACCTCGTCACTGCACCTCCCCGCTACTTCTCCCCTCCACCAGATCCCACAGCCACGATCGGCCCTGACCACCACCGGCACCACCACCGGCACCACCATCACCACCACCACCACCGCCGGCACCACCATCAGCACCACCACCACCAACACCGCCATCAGCACCACCACCACCGCCGGCACCACCATCACCACCACCACCGCCGGCACCACCATCAGCACCACCACCACCGGCACCACCATCAGCACCACCACCACCGCCGGCACCACCATCACCACCACCACCGGCACCACCACCAGCACCACCATCACCACCACAACCAGCAGCACCACCAGCACCACCAGCACCGGCTGCTCTGAGCTATTTTTCCTCCCTCTGGTCGCCGGACTCGTTGAGACCACGCCAGTGGCGGTATCTGCAACCGGCCCTCTCCCATCCTGCCCGACCTCATCTCCACCACCCGCCTTTCCCACCCTCCAAGTTGCTTATTCTCCATCCTCCCGCCCTCTGCACCCGTCCCACCCAGCTCCGCCGTATTTCCTACAACACTTACCTGCCCCCACGTTCCCCTGCGGACTCCTGCATGGCTTCCCCCGACTCGCCACCGACACCCGAGCTCAAATGCCACGGGGACTTCACTTCGAGCTGTTCGGGTTAGGGCCCAGCTCTCTCCGGACACGCACAGTGAGAGAGAGCAGTGGCTCTCTCTCTCTCTCTCAGCCTCCAAACCCCTCCGCGTCGCACTCACGCTGAACTCCCCCCTTCTGTTCCACAGTGGTTTCCACAGCCCATCGACATCTTAACGGGCTAAAGCAGGGCCCGCTCTTGACCTCCTCCTACGAGACCCTACCCCGCCCCTCGTCCCCCCCCGGCATTACGGACATCACTGCCTCAGCACACCCAGTCCTCGTCCACCCCGACCTTCTGTCCTCCTACCGGGGGGGGGGAGGGGGGCTGAGACCGGCACGCGACACGCAGTAGCCGTTGTGGAGTCATTCAATGTACGACTGGCCACTGCATCTCAAGACGCTGAACCAGAGAAGAGGGGGGGGGGGAACATCCCCATCCAAAAAACGCTGAATGAATACGATGTTTTATTGACGTCGCTGCGTTGTTATTGGCGCACAAACAACAACAAATCAAGACATTCGTCAAAAAAAACAACAACGTGTGGCCTTAAAAAAAAATAACAACAAATATATTAAGGGTGACGTTTCGGGCAATGTCCCTTCTTCACGGCACATTAACAGAGGCGCCCAGGAGGGAGTCGTTGTGCACGGAGTCGTCGTCTGCGTCCTCTGAAGAAAGGCCACTGCTCGAAAGGAGCGGGCGCTTCTTTTTAAATCCTTTATATTAAGTTCACTTGCTTGCGTGCTTGCGTGCGTGCTTGCTTAGGACCGTGCAAATATTTCGGTCGTTTTTTAACCCACTTCCCGTGATCCAATCAAGCTGACATTTTGCACACAGACTCGTTGTGCTTGACAATTAATTTTCATGAAAAAATTTTCCCAAAATTTTACACTGTTTAGGGAATTTTTTTTAAATATTTAATTACCAATTGCTTAATTGTGGCAGACAATCATCTGACCCATAGGTGGCAGCCATCTCAAGCCAGAGGACGAGAGGACTCTAGCCGCCACGCATATAAAATATTTATAGTGAAAAACTTTGTTTTTACGGGTTAATTTTTTGTCTCCTGCATTCGTACGTACGTATGTGAGTTGAACTTCTTTCGCACCGTACGTCGCCAACCGTGCTAATCGGAAGCGCGAGAAGGACAACGAACTAAACACACACACACAAAGCAGTTCGAAAGGAATGCGTTTTCAATTCAGATGTAAGTGCGTGAAGATATCTCTTTCCTCTGCCTCTCAAGTTCAGTCTCAAGACGTTGCATTTCTTTCCTCCCTGCGGCTCTCTCTCTCTCTCTCGCTCGAGTGTCTCCATCCTCACTTCTATCAAAATGCTGCCACACATGCCACCCCCCACCCCCACATTATTGGACTGTGTATTTCTGCCCACGATCCCCTGCTCCAATTTTTTTTTAAACGCCAAGTTATTCATATCTCTCACACCCACGCGTGTGTTGCGTAACGTTTTCCAACATGCAACGGCCTTCGGACGAAATGAATTAGCAGTTGCGAAGGCTGCCACCAGGGCTAAATGCATGGACACGTTGGCAAACAAGCCTTGCTCGACTCTGCTCGAGTCTGCGAGTATTTGGGCAAAACCGTTCAAAAATGTGGACAGTTTTCACTCGGCCGAGTCCCGAATGGCAACAACAACTCTGTACAAAAGTGTCATTCGTGTTGTTCAATTGACTCTTATTTCTTGATTTGAAGCTTTCGTGACTGCAGGAATCCATACTCTTGATTCTTTCGGTAAAGTCACGTAGGTATATACAGTGAGGGAAACAAGTATTTGATCCCCTGCTGATTTTGTACGTTTGCCCACTGACGAAGAAATGATCAGTCTATAATTTTAATGGTAAGTTTATGTGAACAGTGAGAGACAGAATAACGACAACAAAATTCAGAAAAACGCATGTCAAAAATTGTATAAATTGATTTACATTTTAACGAGGGAAATAAGTATTTGACTCCCTCTCAATCAGAAAGATTTCTGGCTCCCAGGTGTCTTTTATACAGGTAACGAGCTGAGATTAGGAGCACTCTTAAAGGGAGTGCACCTAATCTCAGCTTGTTACTTGTATAAAAGACACCTGTTCACAGAAGCAATCAATCAATCAGATTCCAAACTCTGCCCCATGGCCAAGACCAAAGAGCTCTCCAAGGATGTCAGGGACAAGATTGTAGACCTGCACAAGGCTGGAATGGGCTACAAGACCATCGCCAAGCAGCTTGGTGAGAAGGTGATAACATATTCTTGGTTCTTTCGGTAAAGTCATGTAGAAGAACCAAGAATATGAATCCCTGCAGTCACGAATGCTTTATATCAAAGGTGATAACAGTTGGTGCGATTATTCGCAAATGGAAGAAACACAAAAGAACTGTCAATCTCCCTCGGCCTGGAGCTCCATGCAAGATCTTACCTCGTGGAGTTGCAATGATCATGAGAAGGGTGAGGAATCAGCCCAAAACTACACGTGAAGATCTTGTCAATGATCTCAAGGCAGCTGGGACCATAGACACCAAGAAAACAGTTGGTAACACACTACGCCGTGAATGACTGAAATCCTGCAGCGCCCGCAAGGTCCCCCTGCTCAAGAAAGCACATATACATGCCCGTCTAAAGTTTGCCAATGAACATCTGAATGATTCAGAGGACAACTGGGTGAAAGTGTTGTGGTCAGATGAGACCAAAATGGAGCTCTTTGGCATCAACTCAACTCGCCATGTTTGGAGGAGGAGGAATGCTGCCTATGACCCCAAGAACACCATCCTCACCGTCAAACATGGAGGTGGAAACATTATGCTTTGGGGGTGTTTTTCTGCTAAGGGGACAGGACAACTTCACCGCATCAAAGGGACGATGGGCGGGGTCATGTACCGTCAAAGCTTGGGTGAGAACCTCCTTCCCTCAGCCAGGGCATTGAAAATGGGTCGTGGATGGGTATTCCAGCATGACAATGACCCAAAAAACACGGCCAAGGCAACAAAGGAGTGGCTCAAGAAGAAGCACGTTAACGTCCTGGAGTGGCCTAGCCAGTCTCCAGACCTTAATCCCATAGAAAATATGTGGAGGGAGCTGAAGGTTCGAGTTGCCAAACATCAGCCTCGAAACCTTAATGATTTGGAGAAGATCTGCAAAGAGGAGTGGGACAAAATCCCTCCTGAGATGTGTGCAAACCTGGTGGCCAACTACAAGAAACGTCTGACCTCTGTGATTGCCAACACGGGTTTTGCCACCAAGTAATAAGTCATGTTTTTGCAGAGGGGTCAAATACTTATTTTCCTTATTAAAATGCTAATCAATTTATAACATTTTTGACATGCGTTTTTCTGGATTTTGTTGTTGTTATTCTGTCTCTCACTGTTCAAATAGACCTACCATTAAATTATAGACTGATCATTTATTTTTCAGTGGGCAAACGTACAAAATCAGCAGGGGATCAAATACTTTTTTCCCTCACTGTATATATTGTATTTAAAACCTACGTGACTTTAACGAAAGAACCAAGAGTATGACCCTTAATTCATTGCACGTGATGGAGGGCCATTGCCCGAAACGTCGCCGGTCATATTTGCTGTCGTTAAATGCCACGGTGTGGTTGACAAATTCGTTGAGATTTTTTTAATATTTATATTGCATTATATTTACGAGATTTATCGTGACTCCCCAACTAACGACTCAGAGGAACCACGAGGAGGAACCACGAACGAGCAGGGAAGGCAGCATCAGCCACGCAGTGACGAGCCGGCGCTACCAACAATCGCCCAAGCTCTGCGATCCCCTCTGTATGCTATGATGTTGTTATCAGTCAATCGATGAGTGTTTACACGTGGGAGGAAACTGACTCACGCAGAGAAGACTCACGCGTGCGAGGGGGCAATACTATATCCCATACTGTTGTAACAGATGGAGTCCACACATTGGTCTTCTCCGCGGTGTTGATGACAGGCCACGTGCAATGCCACCACTGCCCAGCAAATAAGCAGACGATATGCCTCGTTCCTGTAGATGTCCTTGCACGTAAAAAAATGCAATGTTTTATATATCTTATCAGCCATAAATTCAGCAGTGTCGGTTCAACACAGGTAAAACTCTGGACTGATTTTGACATGCAGTGTCTCATCAGCAGCGTCAGGCTCGCTTGAACCAATTCTGGTGAACTGTTATATGGTTAAAGGCAATGACAGCAGTGTGTGTGTGTGTGTGTTCGGTGTGTGATGTGCGTGTGTGTGTGTGTTCGGTGTGTGCGTGCTGTGTGATGTGTGTGTGTGATGTGTGTGTGTGGTGTGTGTGTGATGTGTGTGTGTGGTGTGTTGTGTGTGTTCTGTGTGTGTGTTCGGTGTGTGATGTGCGTGTGTGTGTGGCGTGTGTGTGTGGTGTGTGTGGTGTGTGTGTGTGTTGTGTGTGTGATGTGTGTTGTGTGTGTGATGTGTGTGTGTGTGGAATGAGTGTGTTGGGTGTTTTGTAAGGCAGAATGTGTATGTGAGTGTTGTGTGTGTGTTCGTGAGCATGAGTGTATTAAGTGTTGCTGTTGTTATGTGTTGGTTAATGGGAGTGTGTGCTTTTAGTATCCATGCTTGTTGTGTACGGGGGAATACGTGTGTGAATGTGTGTGTTTCCTTTGTTCTTGAGTGTGTGTTCCCTTTGTTGGTGAGTGTGTGTGTGTGTATGGGGGGGATGTGCGTGCTACCATCGTACCGCGTGGTTCTAATCTGCGTCTTCTCTCTGCATTCTGTGTGTGTACTGTGTGTAGCGTGTGTACTGTGTGTATTGTGTGTGTGTAGTCTGTGTGTAGTGTGTGTGTACTGTGTGTAGTGTGTGTGTAGTGTGTGTGTGTGTACTATGTGTATTGTGTGTGTGTGCGTACTGTGTGTGTAGTGTGTGTGTACTATGTGTATTGTGTGTGTGTGTGGTGTGTGTGTGAGGACTCTGTGTGTGTGGACTGTGTCTGTGTAGTGTCTGTGTAGTGTGTGGACTGTGTGTGTGTAGTGTGTGTGTACTATGTGTAGTGTGTGTGTACTGTGTCTGTGTAGTGTGTGTATTGTGTGTGTGGACTGTGTGTGTGTAGTGTGTGTGTACTATGTGTAGTGTGTGTGTGTACTACGTGTATTGTGTGTGTGGACTGTGTGTGTGGATTTTGTGTGTACTAAGTGTATTGTGTGTGTGGACTGTGTGTGTGTAGTGTGTGTGTACTATGTGTAGTGTGTGTGTGTACTACGTGTATTGTGTGTGTGGACTGTGTGTGTGGATTTTGTGTGTACTATGTGTAGTGTGTGTGATGTGTGTGTGTGTTCTGGATGTGTGATGTGTGTGTGTTCTGCGTGATGTATGTGTTATGTGTGTGATGTGCGTGTGTGTGATATGTGTGTGTTGTGTGTGTTCTGTTTGTGTGTGTTCTGTGTGTTCTGTGTATGAATTTGTGGCTCCAACCGTTCACGCACTCCACCTACCAATTGAGGCCACATCAGTTCAATTCCTGCCCATGATGGACACCATTGGCACACGCGGTAGCAGCAACACTCCTGGGTCTCCGCGAGATTGACGCACACTCTGCCTGGATCACGTGCCGAGCGTGTTGTGTGTAAACATCAGCACGGATTGCCGGGAAGACAAATACGACCGGGCGCAGCAGCAGCCATGCCACCGACTCGCCTGCGTACTCTAACCACCTTCACAGGTGGTGGTGTCTGTTGAGGCTATCCTTGTCCTGTGTGCGGGCCTCCCCTAGGTCGACTCAGCCTCAAATCAGTACCTGGTGCGATGTGCAAAAATCGCCACTGGGGAGACAAAGGCGGCCGGGTGTGGTACTGGCCACCCACTCTCTACCGCGCCAAGGCTTCATAGATGCTCGCATACAGCACTTGCACCAACGAGTCTGTTAAAGGCTATATGGGGGATCTTTGTCTTTTGTACGCACGTGTGTATGTGCGTGTGTGCGTGTCTATGAACATACGGCATCGCCTGTGTGTATGAACGCAGGATCTGGTGATGCTGCTGTTGCGTTGGCAGTGGTGCGCAAGCACAATAAACACTTTCGTGAATAACACCGTGTGTGGTTTAAAAAAAAAAAACTGGCAACGTTTTGGACAATGATCCTCCTTCATGGCACATACATCATCGTGTGTACGAGCGCCGGTTGCACGCGTGTTTGCGCGCGCGCGCACCTGTACGCATGCACGAGCACAGACACTCACACACACTGACACACACACAGACACACACACACACAGACACACACACAGACACACACAGGCACACACACAGACACACAAACACAGACATACACAAACACACACGCACACAGACGTGTGTTCACGCGTGCGTGTGTAGTGGAGTGGCAGTGGAAGAGCTGAATGTGGCAGGGAGCGAGTAGGGGAGGGATGCAACAGGCATACAACAATCAAACATCACCGGGCAATACGAATCCTAACCATCTCTGTCCCTCCGCACAAATATATCTTATAAACAAAAGTCTTCTCGACACATCCCATCAGCCAGCAGACGCTCTTTCTCTGGGGGCGCATCATTTCAGCAACGTTATTCGTTCAACAGCACGAGTCAAAACTCTGGACCGGCTTTGACACCCAGTCTCTCATCGGCAGCGCAGAGTAAGCCACGATTGCTCGGACCCCCCAAACCGGTGCACTGACAAGACACATACACAGATCATTGCCGGGCCGTCCTCAACGGATACTTGCTGGATGAATGAACGAACGAAAGCAATGAATGAATGGGCGCTGAGGTTATTATTATTATTTTTGCTTTACCGGTGTGGTTGCTCTGCCGAGAGCGTTCAGGCAGGAGCGACAGGAAGTCGAGGCAGCGGTCCTTGACGACAAATTCTTTGATGCAGAGCTCGGAGATGATGCTAATGGCCTTGCTGCACCTCTCCTCCTCTTCAGCGTGCGGCAAACCCGGCATCGCCCCTGCCCAGCGATCGGACTCCTCGCCTCCCTCTCCTCCTCCACCCCTTCGCCTCCGCGGCTCCGCACGACTCGTCGACGGCGCGTGGGCGTGCGAGGCGGACAGGGATTGAGAATAGCGGCGCGTGGATGTCGGGGTAGGGACGGGAGGGAGACGCGCGAGAGAGGGAGGGGGAGGAGGGAGGGAGGGAGGGGGAGGTGGGGGCACGGCAGAGGCACGGACAGAGAGCGCGCGCGAGGCAGAGACAGCGGTAGGGATGGACGGATGTGATGGATGGGAGCGCGACCGAACAGGGAGATGGAACGCGTCGTGTTGCCCCTGGCTGCGGGATAGGGACGGCTAGACGCGGGAGGGAGACAAATGTGGCTGAGCGTCACCCGGAGCCAGAGGCGAGCCGCGTGCGAGCCGCGTGCGAGTGCGCGCTGCTGGTCAATGGGAAGGGCGAGAGGCTGCGCGTCCGTCGAGGAGCTCGCAGACGCACCACGGCTCAGAGATCGATTCATCATCGAGTTATCGTGTCTCTGTGTGTGTGTCAGTGTGTGCGTCAGTGTGTGTGTGTGTGTGAGTGTTACTGTGTGTGTGTGTCAGTGTGTGTGTCACTGTGTGTGTGTCAGTGTGTGTGTCAGTGTGTGTGAGTGTCACTGTGTGTGTGTGTGTCAGTGTGTGAGTGTGTCAGTGTGCGTGAGTGTCAGTGTGAGTGTCAGTGTGTGTGTGTGTGTGTCAGTGTGTGTGAGTGTCACTGTGTGTGTGTCAGTGTGTGTGAGTGTCACTGTGTGTGAGTGTCACTGTGTGTGTGTCAGTGTGTGTGAGTGTCACTGTGTGTGTGTCAGTCGTGTGTGTGTCAGTGTGTGTGTGTCAATGTGTGTGAGTGTCACTGTGTGTGTGTCAGTGAGTGTGTCAGTGAGTGTGTCTTTGTGCGTGAGCCAAGCCCGGAGTTCGTTGTTCCCCGCTGTGTTACACACACGCGCACACGTGTTGCTATGTTACACACACACACATGTGTTGCTGTGTTACATACACACACGTGTAGCCGTGTTACACACACACACGTGTTGCCGTGTTACACACACACACGTGTTGCCGTGTTACACACGCGTTTCGTATTTATGTGTTACACACGTGTTGCGTATTTCTGTTACAAACGTGTGTGTGTGTGTTATACACACACGCGCGTGTTGCAGCGAGTGCGCGCGCGTGCGCACTCACGCACAATTGAAGATAAATATCTCCGGGGCGTTTAGCCTGATAAGCCTGAGTGCAGGTTACCTTAACGAGCAACCTATTACGGCCGATGGGTCACACGGGACTGGCGCGTGTGGCGTTGTTTGCATGGCAAGCAGTCAAGATCGAGTCAACCCGAGGGGAGGCCCAGATCAGGTTCGGACCCCACTCGCTACTGATATGATCCGTGACCGGGCAATGATCGTTGCCCAGCGCACGCACGCACGCACGTACACAAAGGAAATTATCCCCTGTGCAGCCTCTATAGACTGTGTGGGGGGGAGGGGGGTGGTATGTATCGTTAGCGTGCATCGAATCGGGCGCGCACGGCGAACAAGGGCTGGTCAGTAACGACGCGCGGCCGTCTTTGCAATCCCAGTTAATGCTCAGTCGACCTAGGGGAAGGCCGAGACCGGCTAAGGTAACACCCGCTGCTGATGTTCGTCGTGGCCGGGAATCGAACTTGGATGAAGAATTTGCGGCGCAGTGCGCTAGCCATTACCCCACCGCTCCCCCCTACACACACGCACAGCAATGCACGCACACACACCGCGATTCACACACACACACACTGAAGCTCACTCATTCACACAAAGTTGAGGGCCGCTCTCTCTCGGCGCCGCGCTCGCGCATGAATGAATGAATGAACGCAGCTGATGAATGAGCGCGCAACCGAATGAACCACGACACAGTTGCGTAGCGATTCAGAGGCAGACGTTAGCGCGTTCTCGCACGCGTGAGCGACTGCAACCTCGTCTGTTGCGATGTCTCTGGAGACCTGGAGGCTAGCTCACACGTGATCGAACTCTGCAAATAACCCCCCTCCCCTTCCACCCCCTCCGTCGCTACGAAATTTCTAACGCAAGCATCCTTGCGATGCCAGCAACAACATCCAGCCAACCCAGAATCATCTCTTCGCTTCGCTCATCCGCATCCTCTCCCCTCTCCTCCTCCTCCTCTCTCGCCACCTCCTTACTCTGCCACCACCTCTTTCCTCTCCATCCCCCTCTTCCTACCCCCCTCCCCTTGCCCCTTCGTAGCCCAATCATCTCTCCGAGGTCCTCACTTCACCTCAACGAGTTCTGAAGGAAGTGTTCGTCCTCAAAATATCTCCCTCTCGCCACGCGCGACACCCACGCACCGCATGCGTCAACAAAGCGTCGCGCCCCCCTCTCGGGCGAGAGCAGATGAAGAGGAGGAGAAGGAGGAGGAGGAGGGTCTACATTGGTGATTATATTCATATCGTGTTTGTCTAGCAGCCCACACGTTCTCTGGGCGTGTTCCTCAGTCACTCCATTCATCCAGCAGCCAGCCAGCCAGAAAACAACTTAAAAGCGATAGAGTACGTCACATCTCCTCCGGCACACGTGGCAGATGCCATCAGGCGGCTGTGAGACGCCTCGCCAATTGCAGCGAGTCGCGAAGCGCACCGCGCTCGCTGTGCGCACGCACGAGAACGGACGGGAGGCATCGGTGATTGGAGTTAAAGGCGCAGCCCTGCAAGTGCTTGCTGCACGTCACTGCTGACGGAACGAGCCTCCTCTCCCACACTGACCAGGCGTGTTGGAAGAGGGGTGCGAGTACCTCCCCCCCCCCCACACCGTACACGAACGGCCGATCGCCACACCGTGGCGTGCCCATTTACGCTGCTGCTGCTGCTGCTGGATGGACAGAGTTTTAGTTCATTCGAATTGTCGCACGCATGATGGACCCGCGTATGCAGTTACCCGGCTCTTTTACAAGGGAGATCCGTGGTGCGTGAACACAGCAGCAGCAACAACAACAAAGACGTGGGTGGTTGGATAGGCGTGTGGGGGGGGGGGTAGATTTGAGAAACTCGCCCCCATAGTTTAAACCGCGGCACCGGTAGACAGCATCGAAGCGGCGACCTCGAGGGTGGCGACTCCGGTGTGCAGGTAACCATTGCACCACGTGGTCTGTGAACAGCGGAGAACTGAGAACAGATCACGAAAAGCGAATCTGAGCGGAACTCCATCCGTCCCGTGTCTCCACGTGAAAAGAATTTAAATCCATCAGCCTTGCGGCTTTCCACACCATTAATGTCCAGCAGCTGCATTTGTTTTAAGCGAGTAAAACATCTCAGGGGCGCAGTCGGGACAGGGGGTGCCTTGCCCCTCCCCTCCTCCCTCCCTCCTGGTGGACAAAGCTACGATTTGGAGCCCCTTGACAACCACCACGAGATTTGTCTTCAACAATATGCAAGGGCGCTCCCACCTGACCGATTGCCGCACCCCCTGAGCTGATAATGTCGCCACTACGCCACTGCCGCGGCGGTTTTGACCTTCTGGGTCTCATCAGCGGTGCACAAGCACAACGAATAACAACACCCCACAACACATCCAGCAACAGCGCCGCGTGTGGCCTTGAAAGGACAAGCATGTAATAGACGACGTTTTAGGAACTGGCCCTTCTTCGTGGCACATTGGCGCGTTAAACGTTTCCTTTAAAGACGAGATTTGTTATTTAATCGTGAAACGTCCGCTGTTGGCTTGACCCGTTGTTATTGGCAAGATAACTCTGCACAGACTACGGGACTCAGTTCAACGCATAGAATAACACCGAACAAACTCAATTAGGCGGATGAAGGAGCACACGTCATGATGCAAACGTGCCCACGTGTGCAGACATCTCCGACTTGTTGCCTCTTATATAACCTGATGCTGCTGCTGCGGCAGAGAGAGAGAGAGGTGGGGGATGAATGGTGGGGGAGGGGGGGGTAGAGCGCGAAGCAGCTTCGTCACCACTGCGATGTCAGGATGCGCAGGGGGAATTTGCTCACCGCCACATTGACAATAGCCAGAGGTGGTGACGGTGGAATGTGGTGGTGAGGGAGGGAGGAGGGATGTGTAGCGGTGTTGGTGGTTGAGGAGGAGGGGGGTAGGAATGAAGTGATGACGGGGGAGATGAGGATAATGATGATGATGATTGATGGAGGAAACGTGAGGAGCAGGTAGCGATAGCGGAGGAAGAGGATGAAGAGGCATAGGGTTGCTGTCGTGTTGCGGTGGTGATGGTGGATCTGTAAACATCGCCACAGGAGAGACAAAGGCGGCCGGTCGTGGTGCGCACAACCACACCCTCGTGTGCCGTGCTAGCATTCATAGGTGCCGCTCACTAAGAGCACTTGCCCCCAAAGCAGCCAGGTCAGGCTATTCTGGGGATCTTTGTCTTTTGCTGGTGGTGGCACGAGGGGGGGGGGGTGAGGAGGGGAGGGGGCACTGTTATGACAACGGGGGCCGCGATGTCGCGTCTCGTTCTGACATTTACGCGCGGCTCCTGCCTCTGTCTCTGGGTGGCTTTAGAGTGACCGACAATTGTGCAAACAGCTCGCGGCGTGCGCCTTGTGCCCGCGTGCTGCTCAGGTCGCCTCGGGGCGGTGTGTGAACGCCAAGCAGCACTCGGGATACAAAGGCGGCCGAGCGTGGGGGTGCCGGACAAATCACCCGGCCCCCCTCCCCCATCTCCCCGCCTCCGTCGTCGTGTGTCAAGGGTCCTATGATTAAGACAATTAATACAAACAATAAATTAATCAAAAGACCAGTTGTTAGAGATGGGGGTCAGTGTTAGAGATGGGGGTCAGTGTTAGAGATGGGAGTCAGTGTTAGAGATGGGAGTCAGTGTTAGAGATGGGAGTCAGTGTTAGAGATGGGAGTCAGTGTTAGAGATGGGGGTCAGTGTTAGAGATGGGGGTCGTGTTAGAGATGGGAGTCAGTGTTAGAGATGGGAGTCAGTGTTAGAGATGGGGTCTGTGTTAGAGATGGGGGTCGTGTTAGAGATGGGAGTCAGTGTTAGAGATGGGGGTCAGTGTTAGAGATGGGAGTCAGTGTTCGTGATGCAGCGGCGGTGTGGTGGATTACAGGAGCACAGGGTGCAATGATACAGCATTAGAATGGATCGGAGTGATGTTGTACTCCAGTGATAGTGCCGTACGCCGAGAACTCCAAGCCACTGTAAGCCATCAATATGGTTCCGAAAGAAATATCGAGGGCGAGACGAAGTGGGCGCCACGGTGGCTATGAGATGTTCACTACCTCGCCTGGTATGCAGCAGGTCGTGGGTTCGATCCCGACCCTGACGCCTGCTGTCTCTCTCTCTCCCCGTGGTCGCGTGGATTTTTCTCCAGGACCTCTGGGTTTCCCCTCCACATTTAGAATCAACTTCACGCGTTCAGAATATTTGGCTGCAATACATTTCCACGTGACGAGCCACTCCGTTGAGCTCTCGTTTGCGATAGCCAAGTCGCTGCTGACTTAAAGCTACATCGCTCATTATACGTATAAAAAGGTGTAATATTTTAATTGTAGTGTATATCGTTGTGTGTTTTTATTGAAGCCGTGGTGTTAATGCGTTGCACAATGGAATTGAGTCCGGGTCGCGTGCAAGCTCGCAACAACGTCCACGTGCCTCCCAGCTGCAAACGCCTCCCGCGTGCTCCTCCTCCGCCTCGAGTCGCGCTCCCTCCGCGTGTCCCGGGGCGGCTCCGCTAATTGTGAAAAATCCCCTCTTCCCCTCCGCTGGGCTGGCACTCATCATTCAGGTGGGGGGCTGAGAGGGGGCTGGGGGGGGGGCGTGCGCTCCACACGCCGCTTCATAATTTCCATTCATTAACCCGTGCCATCGATCCCGCCTCACCGACACGTGTTAGAGCTCGTGTGCTGCTCGCTGCTGCTGCTGCTGCTGCACGCTCGCTGCTGATACACGCTCGCTGCTGATGCTGCTGCTGCACGCTCGCTGCTGATGCTGCTGCTGCACGCTCGCTGCTGATGCTGCTGCTGCACGCTCGCTGCTGATGCTGCTGCACACTCGCTGCTGATGCTGCACGCTCGCTGCTGCTGCTGCACGCTCGCTGCTGCTGCTGCACGCTCGCTGCTGCTGCTGTTGCTGCACGCTCGCTGCTGCTGCTGCACGCTCGCTGCTGCTGCTGCACGCTCGCTGCTGCTGCTGCTGCTGATGATGCTGCTGCACGCTCGTTGTTACTGCTGCTGCTCGCGCGTTTCTTCATCTGTTGTTTATTTATTTCGCTTTCGTTTTATGGTCGAGTTTGCTGCCTTACATTGCCCATAGACTAACATTGCCCATCCACTGGCATTGCCCACAGACTAACAATGCTCATAGACTGGCATTGCCTATTGACAAGCATTGCACATAGACTAACATTGCCCATATACTATCATTGTCCATTGGCTAATATTGCCCATCGACTAGCATTGCCCATTGCCTGTAGCATTGCCCATAGACTCGTGTTGCCAGGTTTTACGTTTCAGTTTTCAGTTTCATTTATTAGGTAGAACCCTGTGGGGGGCAGCGGGGAGGCGAGGGGGCGGGGTGCCTCAGCCCATCACCCCTCCCTGCGGGGTCGATACATGACAAAAATACCAATTTGTGGTGGAAGTCAAAGGTGGTTGTCCTCTTGGTAGAGAGAGGATGTAGAGGCTTGTGGTCCAGCTCACTCCCAAGCGTCTCACAACTCGCCCCAATCCACCAATACCAATCATCCACCATCGATTCCCAGCCACGGCTCACATCAGTGGCGAGGGATATTGTTTTAACTATCCTTTGTACTGCCCTCCCTCCCCATCCTCCCCCTTCATCGCTCACACCGACCAGCGTGGTGAAGTATGATCAACCCCCCCCCCCCCCAGCGAGCAACGCGGCGTGGGGACGTTTTCATCCAGCAGTGGATTGGCGACCGTCTGTCAACGAACGAACTGGTGCACGTGGAAAGCCGGGCACTGATAATGCTTACTCTGCTCTGTGAATGAACACCGCTGTGTGGCCTTGAGAGAGAACAAGTATAATCGGCGACGTTTCGGGCAATGGCCCTTCCTTCCGCATATCACACATACAGAGGCCGGAGAGACGATGAGTAACATCATGGGGTGAGTGGGGGGGGGGCTGATGAACATTCCATAAAAAACGTCTTCTGATTATTTTATTTTCTTCTGGTGACCAGCTTTGTTTTTAATTTAGGGATATGAATAGTTGCACTACTCGTAGCGATAACTCGGAAGGCAGTCTCACATTCTTCTACTCTCTCGCTCTCTCTCTCTCTGCGTCTCTCTCCCTCGCTGGGAAGAAAGTTCGTGAATGGAGCCGAGTGCGAGGAATCTTGAATGAGTTTGCGCTCTCAGCTCTCGCTCGCTCTCTCTCTCTCTCTGGTGGTGGTGGCGGCGGTGGTGGCTACGCTGCACGCGGACTGCCTGTCAGCAAGGGCCATGGGGGCAGCAGCGAGAGGTTGGCTGGCTCACACAAAGATGTTGGGAAACTCCCTTCCCTGGCTCGCCAGGAGGAAGCGGGATATCAAGGCGGACTAATCGTCATCCGTTTGCGATTTCCCACGATAAGCAGTGATCGTTCGATGGTAGCAGCGCAACTCTGCACGATTTACGCAGGGACGGAATACGCGTGGTGGTGTTGGTAGTGGAGCGGTGGCTCAGTGGTTAGCGCGTCACGCCGTGAGCCCGGGTTACCCGAGGCCGATGCCCGGAACACGGCCGACGTCAGTGGCGAGTGATATCGGAACCGGTGGTGGCCGTGAGCAGCAGTCCCACCTCTCATCGCCACCAGCAAGCCCGCGCCGAATCGCGATGCATTCACCACCTCCACCTCCCGCCCGCATACCGAACCGTAACGAATACTGCGTGATAGGGCCTTCATCCAGCAGTAGATGAAGCAGGAATCATGTAAATCATGAGCGTGTGTGTGTGTGTACGCTTTGACCTTCAGCCGATGAAACGAAACAGTCGGAAAGAACCCCCCTTCCCCCCAAAAAATGGGTTTTACAACCGTGACCCCCAAATCGTTTTTTAAGCTAAACGCGCAGCCCCGCAATTCTCGTTCGAGCCACTGCTGGCGCTAGAGGCATCGGCGAGACGGCGCCCTGAGAGAACCCATCTCCAGTGGCAGGGAGAGAGAAAGTGCTGGAGAATACCCAGATTTGACGCCAGCGCACGTTCAGTGGAGAGAGGTGGGAGTTGGGGAGGGGGGGCTGGCTGAGGGAATCTACAAATCGTTGCCCATTGTCTTCAACTGCCGCGCCAGGGAGATCGAACCGGCTTGTGTGCTGTCCGTTGTGCTGACCGCTGCAACCACGGCAGCTCTCTATTTATGTTGTATTGTATAGTGGGGGGGGGGTATACATAATTAAAGACAGACACCTGTGCGATCAGTCAAACCGTCCTGAGCGAGAGAATTAAACCAATTTAAAGCAAAGGACGTTGCTGATGGCAGTGGTGGTGATTAAAGCGCAGCAGGTGGGGACCTCGTGGTGAGGGGGGAGGGGGAGATGGAGGGTTTGGAGGATGAGGATGGATTAGGCAGGGCGAATGGTAGACTAACACGGGGTGAAACGATGCGTTGCTTCGTCGCATTATAACAATGCAAAATGTTACATATGGATTTTAAGGTAGCAATACAAGATAAACATTTTTAAAAATAAATTACAGCTCCCGTTGTCACTCCACTGCTGAATGAAGCCGACAAAAGTAAGACACGTGCACACACGCATTGCCTTTCATTGCCATGATTACCAACGACAAAGCGTGCGCGTGTCGCGAGCCGATCTCACCAACAATAATCGATTGATCAATGCGGTACATCCTTATCCCCCACCCTCGTGGGCTCTCGCCGGCGAATTGACTTTTAAAATCGCTCCTGCATCCACCCCCCTCCCCCCCCCCATGTCCGCCACGCGTGGAGCCAATTGAGTGATTGTGAATGGCTCATGTGTTTACGAGCGCTGTTAAATTGCCGGGGCTGGCAACAGCTGTCTCCGACAAACAGCGCCTCCGGCCACGGCGCGGCACTGCCACGGCTCCCCACTGCGACGCCGACGCGGCTGTGCGACAGGTCGTGGGCCGGTTCGGGTCCGCTTCGACGGAAAAGGCTAAACGCAACGCAGAGGGGAACACGCTGAAGACAGACGCGCCAGAGACGCAGAGAGAGAGATGCAGAGACGCGTGCGGAGATGCGGAGTCAATCACAAAGATCCCCCGTATGGCTTGTGACAAGCTGTTGTGGCAAGCTGTTGTGGCAAGCTGTTGTGGCAAGCAGCGTTAGCGAGCGCCTATTAAGGCCAGCATGGCACGCACAACGGCGGTGTAATAGACGGCACCATACCCGGCCACCTTTTTATCCCCAGTCATGACGTTGACAAACACACCGCACACCAGGTAGTCATTTAATGCTGAGTGGACCTGTGGGTGGTCCAGCACCAGGTTCAGGAAAATTTGTCGCCGATGTTAGCCGTAGCCGAGATTCGAACTCGCGCCCTTAGAATGGAGCTTGGTTTAGAGGATAACCCCGATTGTTCCTAAATCATTATTTGAAAGGCTGTCTGTACCCTCCCCCCCCCACACGCCCACCTGCTCCCCTTCCCCCTCGTCCATGACATTTTAATAAGATCCCATGGGAAGAGACCTCGAGTGGTGCAATGGACTTGCGATACTCAAACAAAAATAGCGATTTATATATTTTTTCTTAACATTTTATTGGCGTTTATTTTTTTGTAATGCCTCGGTTTTCTTGCAGATCGTCCTCTCCGTCTGCGTCATTTTCACAAACGTCGCCCGCAGTGAGCAGTGTACAACCGCGTGACGGAAAACTCCCCCTAATTGTGTCTATACACTGCATACCAGGGACGTGCGGTCAGGAGAGGCAGAGGAGGCAGAGCCTCGCCTGTCATACTCAAATGAAAATAGCTGTTACGAAAAGTAAAAAAAGAAATCTATCAAATAAAATGTAATATTAAGATTTTCCACTGATCTGTGTTATGTCATTTCTGTACGATTTCAATCATTTTATAGTCAAATTCGCCAAATTTGCGGAGCTCCGCTCCAAATACAGGAAAGACCAGAGGTGAGGCAGAGACGAGCTCAGCCTCCCCTCTGATTGCGCAACCCCTCAGTAACTGGATGGAGCGCGGCCAATAAGCGCGTGCCTGTTACTATCTCAGTATGTCACCAATGCAATGTTTGTAGACCCCTTCATTTCATGTCCTCGCCTTCCATACTCCAGGTAACTTATTTCACGTGTGTGTATAAAGATATTTATGCTCGCCGATCTCGTCATGAAACTGCAATAAAAAAAAGCACCAGGGGAGGCAGCTGTCACATCTGCCTCACTGAGGGGGACGTGTCTAACACGCCCCGCTCAGTGAGGACACACCCCCTCCGTGAGGCCACGCCCCCCTCAGTGTGTGAATCTGGCTCTGACACGAGCCAGTGCCTCCCCAGCCATTGACCTCACCGCTCGTCACTGCTGCATGCCCGTGACACTCACTTTAGTCCAGGGTTTCCCAAACTCCAGTTCTCGTGGGCCCCTTCCACCACCACCACTCTTCGTCTTTCCGCGATTACCAATGTACACCTCCCCATTCCATTAAACAAATTAACTCGTTGCACGCTGCGCGCGCCCGATAATTGTTAAGCAGTGTCCCACGTGACGCGCTAAGCAGTAATCGAGCTGATTCAATTTAAGTACGAGATCTCAGTGTGTGCGTGTGTACACGTGTGTGCGTGTGTACACACGCACATTGATCGCAAAGCCCATTCTACTGATCACCAGGCCCCGCCCACTGATCACAAGGCCCCTGTTCCTTTGCCCCTCAATCACAAGTCCAGCAAGAGGCCCTAAAAGTTTAAATCGAAAAAAGTCTTCATCGACCCCTGTGAAAGTGAATAGCGAACCTATTATTGAACCCACTCTGAGAGTGAATGGATATTAGTGGTGGGTGGCACAATAATCCAGGGGATTTGTAGAATTCGCCCTCTCTCCTGTTCCATCAATCAAACTGATCTCTCTAATCCCAATCTCCGAGCGCGTTCGTTTGGCTCACTCAATGGGGGAGGGGGGGGGGGGAAGAGATGGGGGGGGGCTGCTAGGGGGTGTCTAGGCCTGTGGGGGGGTTAGAGGGGTAGTGACGTTGCCAAACGGACTCTGAAATCTCAGGGTAATTGTTGAAGAGCGTTGCGTCGAGCCAGGACCCATCTCTAACAGAAAGGGCCATTGCGGATACACATCTGGCAATGCACCGGCATTGCCCAAAGCGAGCCTGACTCTGCTGGTGAGACAATGGATATTGAAACCGCTCCAGAGACGGAATGTGAAATACAATACAAACGAGACAGTGGTTTTGCGCACGGTGCCATAGAACCCCGACCACCTGAGTTCGATTCTCGCTCACGATCAACACCACGGCCCGGAATCTCGCCTAGGTCATCTCAGCCTCAAATGAGTATCTGGTACGGTGTGTGGTAAACATCGCCCCTGGAGAGACAAAGGCGGCCGGGCGTGGTGATGGCCACCAACCCCCTCGCGTGCCGTGACGGTCTTCATGTGTGCTACTCGCTATCAGCACTTGTCCCAACAGGCTGTTAGGGCTACACGGGGGATCTTTGTTTTTGGCAGCGAGATGAATTTTGAGCGAGGAGCAATTGTGTGGGGAGCGGTGGCGCAGTGGTTAGCGCACTGCATTACGAGCCCGCACCGACCAAGGGAGTTCGATTACCGCCCACGGCCAACACCAGTGACGAATATCTGAACCAGGTTCCTGCCCCCCTCACCTCCCCCCTAGGTCGACTCAGCCGTAAAATTTGTGCGTCGCCCATCATACGCACCGATTGCTTGCTGAGCGACTCTTGACACGACTGGAATCGCAGGAGTTTATCAGCGATGTGGGGGGGGGGGGGGGGACCGCGAGGCGTGGGCGAGAGAGGGGAGCGAGGGACGGCTGGGCAGACTAAATGGAAGTACAGAGATGGAGCGAAGCATCGGCCTGCGGGAACGAGCCGACACTGCAATCCTAATTATTCACCACCCACATCCCCCCCTCCATCCTCCTCCCAACTCCACCCACCCCCTCCGCTCTGGCGCGAGCTCACGACTCTGCTCCCCGCACTCGCCCCCGCAGGAGGAGGAGGAGGAGAAGAGATTGTGCCGAGAGCACGAAACAGCCCAGAGAGGGGGGAGGAGGAGGAGGGAAGGGGGAGAAGGCGCGATCGATCCCGGACGGCAGCTCAGAAGGACGGACTGAGCCACGGGCAGATCTCGTGAACTCGGGTTCCAGGTGTAACTCGGATTATTTAATTATGAAATGCAATGAATGAAAACATATCAGTGGAACTCTCTACCTGCGCATTCACACACAAACTGCCAGATGTTTACAGACAAGGGCCCTCCCTCAACTCCGTGTTCGATGTGGGTCCTAGTTTAACACGCAGGATTATTATGGATGCGGGTCCTAGTTGGACGCAAAACTCCGTAGCACGGAGTCGCCAATCGCGTCGTCGTGCAGAATATTAATAACAACACAAGTACGCAGACAAAATTATGAGCGGCGCCGCACGAAACTCATTCGCGATTACTCAAGTTGCTTGAGTGGATAATTTAAAGCATTTGTCTCAGAGACAGCCAAGGCTGCTGCTACTGATGGTGCTAGTGCTGCTACTGTTGGTGCTAGTGCTGCTACTGCTGGTGCTAGTGCTGCTACTGCTGGTGCTAGTGCTGCTACTGCTGGTGCTAGTGCTGCTACTGCTGGTGCTAGTGCTGCTACTGATGGTGCTAGTGCTGCTACTGATGGTGCTAGTGCTGCTACTGCTGGTGCTAGTGCTGCTACTGATGGTGCTAGTGCTGCTACTGTTGGTGCTAGTGCTGCTACTGCTGGTGCTAGTGCTGCTACTGCTGGTGCTAGTGCTGCTACTGCTGGTGCTAGTGCTGCTACTGCTGGTGCTAGTGCTGCTACTGATGGTGCTAGTGCTGCTACTGCTGGTGCTAGTGCTCCTACTGCTGGTGATAGTGCTGCTGATACTGCTACCGCTACTGCAGCTACTGCGCCTGCTGGTGTTACTACCGCTGCTGCTACGACTATTGCTGGTGCTACGCCTTCTCAGGCTACTGCTGCTGCTGCCGCTACTATTGCGACGCGTTCTTCTCCTGCTGCTGCTGCTACTGATGCTGCTACGCCTGCTGTTACTGCTGGTGCTGTGTTTTCTGCTATTGCTGATGCTACTGCTGGTACTACGCCTTCTCCTGCTACTACTATTAATGCTATTGCTGCTACGCATTCTCCTCCTGCTGCTGCTGCTGCTTGAATCGTGACCGAACAAAAGGCGCGAGGAAGCGAGAGCTCTGTGTTTATTTAATTCAGTCGGTATCAGCGCCCGCTTTCATGTCCGACCTCTCGTGCGTTTCCCGATATCTTTTTCTGGAAATTCGCGCGGCTCTGACAGGTGGGGTTAGGGAAGGAGGAGGAGGGGGGGTGGAGGGGGAGGATATGGGAGAATGAGGAGCGGGGAGGTGATGGAGGAAAGGATGCAAGGTGATTGGAGGAGAGGGAGGGAGAGAGGACAAGTTGGGAGGCTGTGGAGGGAAGAGTGGGAGGTGATGGGATTGAGAGAGGGGAGGTAGAGGGGAGGTAGATGGGATGGAAGGTAGGAAGAGTGGGGAGGCAATGGAGCGATGGAGAGATGGATTGAGTGATGGGTGGAGGGATGAGGGAGGGATGGAGTGATGGGTGGAATAATGGCGGTGCGCGGAGGGTCCGACGCGGCAGGAGGAGGGGGGGATGCGGCAGGAGGGGGGGGGGCATCTGACGATGAAGGCATCTTCATCACTGTCTGTAATCACACTTTGTCGCCATCACCCACTCACTCACCACACGTCTTACGCTGCGTCCATCCTCTCCCATCATCGCCTCTCTCCCCGAAGCTCTTACAACAATCGCCTTGCTCACTCACTTCAACGAACGTGTTCACTCACGCAACCTTGATGATATAATTTGCTGATCATCAATGTCACCAATTATTTACTCATCGTAATTGTATAATGCCATTACCATCGACAGTCGAAATCAACCGAAGCAATCATAAATTATCATCACCAGTCACGATTATAATTGTTATAAATCTCTTTCCGTAGGGCCAATAACGCTCCTCTCGGCCCCACCTGAGCCCCCCTATCACACCACCCCCCTGTTTCGCCGTGGGGGTGGTGGGGGGGGAATAAATACCGATCAGAGCCGCATCAATTAAGCCTCTAACACACCCCGCTTCGGCGTGCCCATTACTCCGTAATTAGTCTCTCAGTCCGCGGGCGTCGTGAGCGGCAAGTATTCCATCTCATCGCCGAGGCAGCCGTCGCGTGTGAAATGCGTCGCGGGCTGTCACAATTTGTCACCGACTTATGCGGCCTAATTCCTCGCCACGTACAATCCAGCCGGGGATTAATTACAGCTGGGAGCTTCCAAGGGGGCTAAGCTCCGGAAAAAAATAAAAAATAATTCTCGGCGCCACATTTCCTTCGGATGAGATTCGGAGCGTGCCACGCGTTCCGTGCATCTCCGTAATGAGCGGCTGTGGATGTGTCAGAGCTGTGGGCTAATGAATGTGGTTGTTAAATAACGTTTTTTTACGCATTATCAGCAACCGCATTTAAAAGCAGTTAATATCGTCGTATTTTTTTGCTACTACTACGTATAGAAATGTCTAGAAGTGAGGGGCCGTCCATAAATGATGTCACGCACCTAGGGGGAGGGAGGGGGTCAGAAATTTGTGACAATGTGTACTGAGGGGTGAGAAATGTGACGTCACATCAAAATGCGCAACTATAAATAAATATAGACAACACGTTCTACTTAATTAAATTGACTTTTTCATAAATGTTTTCTCCTACAACATCAGAATGCAGCGCCACATTAAATACAATGGCAATAGTTTAAAGCGATTTGAAGCATGTTTTTTTTGGGGGGGTAGAGCTTTGTGACGTCATATTTGAGGGGGGGGGTCTGACTTTTTGTGACGCCGTGTGACGAGAGGGGGGGTAAAAATTGTCCAAAATTGATTGACGTCATTTATAGACGGCCCCTGAACGTAACGCGACGGCGAATGTACCACGCGGTGACTCGTGCCGCCATGCCGTTTGTACGATGAATCGCAATCAGTCGGTGCATTGCGAACAACTGCCACTGGAAATGATAACCGCTTGCCGACTTTCCCCGAACCGGTTAATCGATTCTGGAAACGGTTAACAGGTTTACCGGTTACCGCTTTAACAACGCGAGTCGCGTGGGCGGGGAACAGAAGGCAGGTGATGCGGTGTGATTGATAATGAATGATAATCATGTTAACAACTCGTAACGCGTCGCAGCACACAGTCCGCTCGCTCTCGTAGAGAGAGAGAGGACGACTCGGAGAGAGGAAGGACGACTCGGAGAGAGGAAGGACGACTCGGAGAGAGGGGGGACGACTCGGAGAGAGGAAGGACGACTCGGAGAGAGGGAGGACGACTCAGAGAGAGAGAGGACGACTCGGAGAGAGAGAGGACGACTTAGAGAGAGGGAGAGGACGGCTCGGAGAGAGGGAACGACTCAGAGACGCCAGGAGGAGGAGCCAGACGAGGGGGAAGGCAGCAGCATCAGCCACGCGGTGGCGAGGAGCCGGGACCACAGCCCTGTCACATACAACCCTGAGCCTCGGGTGGAAATTCCACGTTCATATGGTGGGGTGGGGGGGCGAATCTCTGAAATGAGCAACAACTGTTGACCTCCCAACAAATGTGTGATTATTTTATTGACCCCGGAGGGACTGATGATGATGATGGGCTGAGTCAACCCCCGACTAGAATTTGAACCCGCTACCTTCTGGTTGCGAACTGCTCGCTCTACAGCTGCGACACGCGGCCGTGAACTGCAATCGAACTCGGTCGAGCCGGGTTCACGGTGCAGTGTGCTAACCGCTGCGCCACCGCTCCACGACCAACGCGAGTCAAGACGCGGGTTCGTATTTCGATAGAATAACAACTCACGCGAGAAGTCGTGGAAATTCAGGACGGGTGTCCTCAGCATCCACTCATTTTATATTCGCGGTTCCGCGCGGATCGGAGTCTGAAATATTCCGTCTACGAGAGGGCCCCCGGGCCAAACTGCGGCGGGTCACGCACCGTGAATCATTCAGCGCGCTCGTCAATAGCAGCGCCGCGCGTGTGGCCTGAGAAGGAACACAATATATATAATAGCCAACGTTTCGGGCAATGACCCTTTCTCAATGGTGTCATAACAACGCAACTGTAGGTAAACGTTTCGCTCATAATTGATGGTGCGTGAGTACGAGGGCTATCATGCCTCCCCCGTTACGGACTGAAGGACAGACAGAGCTTAACATAATAAATATAATAATATCTGATCGCTTTGAACCTCAGGTAGAACTCGTTAAAAATATCAGAGAGTACCGACGTCTTCTTGGTTCTTTCGGTAAAGTCACGTAGAAGGGAAATAATAAAATAATAAAAATAAAACATAATAAAATACAATTCTCACGACGTTTCGGCCACAACGCAAGCAGCCGTCCTCAGGTGAAGAACAGGTCTGTAGGAAAGACAGCGTGATACTGGAGGGATTTAATGAGCCATCGAGCCCTTCTTCACACACGTCCAGTCGTACACATTCACACGTACATACAACAGCACGCACACTCTGTACATGCACACACAGACATACACAGTACACACAGACAGTTACACCCCCCCCCCCGCTCCCACCCCCTTTCCCCCATCTCCTCTTCAGCTCATCATCGCCCTCTCCTCTTCCTGCTGCCTCTCTCCCTGCGTCCTCCCTCCGCTCCTCCTCCCCCCACATCTTGCCCCCACCCTCCATCCCCCCCAGCCCCCACCTGCAGGGGGTGGGGGTGAAGGGGTGGGGGGGGGTGACATTTCTCTCCACCACGAAGCCGTCTTCGTCGTGGCGTCAAATGCCACCGTCCCCGATTCAATTACTCGCGCGCAACCAAACCGGGCAGCATTTAAATATTGATAACAATCATCCACCCGCAACAGCAGCAGCTTATTACCCCCCCCCCCCGCTCTCCCCTCCCTCCCCCATACCAGGGGAGCGAGGTGGCGGATTTAGGGCTGGGCGATCGTGACGGCCGATCAGGTCGCAGAACGTCTGCTGCTGCTGCTGCTGGAGGCGCTGGCAATTGGGAAGTCGAGGAACAACGGAGGAAGGACTTCGTCTGCAGCTCGCACATTCACGCGTTTGTCGTGGTGGTGGTGGTGTTGGTGGTGGGTTACACACACACGTGCAACAACAGTAGCAACAACCGCCCTTCGCCAATAAGTGGATTGTGCCAGGCTATGTGCACTTTGAAAAAGCGTGAAGTGTGGAATGCCCGCTGGCAGGAATATACACAGATGACTGGCAGATACATCAACTGTGATCCCCACCCTACCAACTTTCTGCATTTTATCCGTCCGGCATTCTGCTCTTTGTTGTGAGCGTCGCTCCTCCGCCCTCCGTTGTTGTTGGAGGGCGACTGCCTCCAACTGCCCAGTAGCGTCCTTCACGAGCCTCCTCCATAGAGGCCGATCTTGACGCCGCTGGTACCAGTCATCGGCAAGTCCACTCAGCTCCACGTCCTCCTGTACCACATCACTCCATCTCTTCTCTAGCCCGTGCCTAGCCCGTTTAGCCCCGTCGATCCGGCCAAACAGAAGCTGCTTGGGCATGCGGTGGCTGAGCATGCGAGCTACATGACCCAGCCAACGTAGCCTCGCCTGCCAGATTAACTCACTGATGGGACTGTATCCAGATGTTGCTAGGATCACACACGCACGCACGCACACACGCACACACGCACACACACACGCACACACGCACGCACACACGCACACACGCACATACACACACGCACGCACACAGACTAGACGCTTCTTTAACAACATAATATATCACGGCTGCTGAGCACAAGCCCAAGCGGTCAGCAACCAACAGCATCCTTAAAGTCTTAGCGAATAATACAGAGTTAATGTTCGTTGAACATAAGCAAGGTTGTAAGAAGTTGGGGATGAGAGACAATGATGGTGATGGGAGGAGGAGGGAATTGTACATGGCTGGAGCAGAGTGAGGGGAGAAGGGGCACGAGAAGCATTGCGACCTGCAGTGTGGTGAGTGGGTGGGTAGGTGAGTGGGTGAGTAGGTAAGAGAGGGGGTGGGTAGGTGACCGCGTGAGTAGGTAAGAGAGGGGGTGGGTAGGTGAGTGGGTGAGTAGGTAAGAGAGGGGATGGGTAGGTGAGCGGGTGAGTAGGTAAGAGAGGGGGTGGGTAGGTGAGCGCGTGAGTAGGTAAGAGAGGGGGTGGGTAGGTGACCGCGTGAGTAGGTAAGAGAGGGGGTGGGTAGGTGAGCGCGTGAGTAGGTAAGAGAGGGGGTGGGTAGGTGACCGCGTGAGTAGGTAAGAGAGGGGGTGGGTAGGTGAGTGGGTGAGTAGGTAAGAGAGGGGATGGGTAGGTGAGCGGGTGAGTGGGTAAGAGAGGGGGTGGGTAGGTGAGTGGGTGAGTAGGTAAGAGAGGGGGTGGGTAGGTGAGTGGGTGAGTAGGTAAGAGAGGGGCTGGGTAGGTGAGTGGGTGAGTAGGTAAGAGAGGGGGTGGGTAGGTGAGCGCGTGAGTAGGTAAGAGAGGGGGTGGGTAGGTGAGCGGGTGAGTAGGTTAGAGAGGGGGTGGGTAGGTGAGTGGGTGAGTAGGTAAGAGAGGGGGTGGGTAGGTGAGTGGGTGAGTAGGTAAAAGGGGGGTGGGTAGGTGAGTGGGTGAGTAGGTAAGAGAGGGGGTGGGTAGGTGAGTGGGTGAGTAGGTAAGAGAGGGGATGGGTAGGTGAGCGGGTGAGTAGGTAAGAGAGGGGGTGGGTAGGTGAGTGGGTGAGTAGGTAAGAGAGGGGGTGGGTAGATGAGTGGATAAGTGAGAGGGGGTTGGTAGGTGAGTGGCTGAGTGGGTAGGCGAGTGGATGAGAGGGGGGTGGGTAGGTGAGTGGGCGCGCGGCTGAGTGGGTAGGTGAGGGGGTGGGTAGGTGAGTGGATGAGAGGGGGTGGGTAGGTGAGAGGGTGAGTGGATGAGAGGGGGGTGGGTAGGTGAGTGGGTGAGTGGATGAGAGAAGGGGTGGGTGGATAGGTGAGTGGGTGAGTGGATGAGAGGGGAGGGTGGGTAGGTGAGTGGGTGAGTGTGTTGTTGTTGTGACCCGCAGTATGGTGCAAGTTGAACGCATCGTGGTTGAGACAAATCGGTCAGTCTGCTAGACCGTGTCCTCAACGCGCGCTGAGCCACATGGCATACTAACGGTATTTTAATTGTTCAAGCTACGATTCAAAACGATTAAGTGCAGAAGCAATTTTAACTTGACGCGTGTGGTGTTTGTTTTCATTTCGTGTGCAGTCATTGGTGAGCGAGCTGAGACCACGAACGCAGGCCACTCCACCGCCTGGCTCGGCCACGCCGGGGACGACTGAAACTTGGAATCGAACCCAGGGCCCTCCGGCGGTGCAGGCTCGGAACGCCTCTAACCTCTGATCCATTCGACGAGATCCCCTCCCCCTCCCCTCCTCCTCCTCTTAATTCCGCACGTGTGCTCGGATGTGTTTATATAATGAAATAAAACCCCAAGCGGAAGGCGTGGGAGCAATTACGATTCGAATTCCTCCGCTCCACTCGTTGTTTCCAGCCGCCGCCGCCGCTGCGAGAACGCGCGCCGGGAGAGCGAATATTGATGCGACGTGTGACCAGGCGAAGTTCGGCCTGCGGCTGTCGCGATATTAAACAGATAAATCCTCTCCGCCTCAGCCCCTGGCTCGCTCCGTCTCCACGCAGCCTGCGCGCGTGCTCCTGCATCAACCGTGTGTCCACAAAGGCAAAGATCCCCCGTGTAGCCTGAACAGACGTTTTCGGGCAAGTGCTATTAGCGAGTAAGCACCAATGAAGGCCGGCACGGCACACGAGGGGGCCGGTGGGTGGCTGGCACCACGCCCGGCCACCTTTGTCTCCCCATTGATGATGTTTACACATCGCACCAGGTACTCATTTGACGTTGAGTCGACATAGAGGAGTGCCAGGATCGGTTCCGATAATATCATTGTCACTGGTGTTGGCCGCGAGAGGGAATCCAACTCGCTTAGCCGAGTTCAAAGCACAATGACCTACCAAAGACAAATATCCCCCTATAGCTTCTAACATACTGTTTGGGGCAAGCGCCGTCATCAATTAGAACGCCAACGCTGCCCGGAAGGGTGTAGTTGTCACTGATGTTGGCCCTGAGCCCGAATCGATCTGGGGTAACTGGGTTCGTAGCGCAGTGCGCTAACCACAGCCCCACCGCTCCCCCACACAAGTACGAAATCAGTTACGTACGCACTCACTTTCACATACACACATTTACATGCACACTCAAATTAAACATTAAATAAACCCGAGCACACTATATATGGACTGTTGGGGAAAGTGCCGTCACCTATTGCGCCCCGAACAGACGTTTACACACCGCGCCAGGTACTCACTTAAGGCAGAGTGGACCAGTTCGATATTCGCCGTTGACGTGAATCGATCTCAAGTCGCCGGATTCGTCGAGCAGTGCGCTAACTACTGCGCCACCACTCCCATCAATGCTGCATATAAGACGAATAAATACCCCTCTGTGTCGCCTTCACAGACTGTTGGGGCCAAGTGGTGTTAGCGAGCACCTATTAAGGCCGGCAACGGACACAAGGGGGTGGCGATGTTTACACACCGCACCAGGTGCTCATTTGAGGCTGCGTCGACCTAGGGGAGGGACCAGGATCGGTTCAGATAATCGTCACCGGTGTTGGCGGCCGTGAGCGGGCATCGAACTCGAGTCGCCGGGTTCGTAGCGCCGCGCGTTCACGCGCCGACACACGCTGCACACAAGGATTAATTCTTTTTACTCGAAACATGTCATCCAAGTCAAGTTTAAATAACAACCGGTGTGCATGGTGGAAGAGGGCCGGTGACCGAGATGGACATCGGAGTGGCACTCAGAGGAGCCGGTGACCACGGGGAAGATCTGAAGCGACGTGGTGGTGGTGGGGGTGTCAATACTACAAGAGCTGTTATCGAATTACATGTGGTTTGCCAATCATCTGGCACGTGGAGCGTGTGCCATCCGTCACTGTCGACACGCGGGAAGTGAAGCCAGGACATCGTGGCCCCGGGCGTGATTTGCTCGCCCCTCTCGTGGGATTATTCCACGATCCCGCGCCTCTGCCTTGCCAACCAATCACGGCGCTGACGTCTAAAGTCTGCGTCTCAACCACCCTCACCTCTCCCTCCACCTCCCTCCACCTCGTTCCTTATTCCTCCCCCCACCAACCTCCTCCTCCTCCCTCCATCGCCCTCCTCCTCCATTTCCCTCATTCCACCCCCCTCCTCCTCCCTCCACACCCCAACCCCTCACTTCCACCCCTCAACCTCCTCCTCCCTCAACCTCCCTCCCCTCCTGCCCACGGAGTGGCCGTCTGCCTCTCTTCTGGAGCCCCCCAGTGGCCCCGCGTGGTCGCCAAGGGCCCGCGTGGCGCAGTGAACGGAATGGGGCGCCCGGCCGCGTCATGCGCCCTGCGGGCGGCGCAGTTGCACCGCCTGCGCACTTGATAGCTACGCCACAGACTCCCCCACCACCAGGGCCCGAGGAAGATAGGTTGGCGCCCCGGACAAGGTGCCACCCTTCGCTGGTGCAGCGGTGACAACAACAACAACAACAATGGTCTGGGTTCGATTCCCGACTATAAAGCCACTCTCTGCGGACGTTGTAGTGTGAGTGTACTCCTGAGTGTGAATGTGAGTCTGAGTGTGAGTGTGTGTCTGAGTGCGAGTGTGTTCCTGAGTGTGAGTCTGAGTGTCTGTCTGAGTGCGAGTGTGTACCTGAGTGTGAGTATGAGTGGGTTACTGAGTGTGTTCCTGAGTGTGAGTGTGTGTCTGAGTGTGAGTGTGTTCCTGAGTGTGAGTGTGTGTCTGAGTGTGAGTGTGTTCCTGAGTGTGTGTCTGAGTGTGTTCCTGAGTGTGTGTGTCTGAGTGTGAGTGTGTACCTGAGTGTGCTCCTGAGTGTGAGTGTGTGCCTGAGTGTGAGTGTGTTCCTGAGTGTGAGTGTGTTCCTGAGTGTGTGTGTGTGTGTCTGAGTGTGAGTGTGTTCCTGAGTGTGAGTGTGTTCCTGAGTGTGTGTCTGAGTGTGAGTGTGTTCCTGAGTGTGAGTGTGTGTCTGAGTGTGAGTGTGTTCCTGAGTGTGTGTGTGTGTCTGAGTGTGTTCCTGAGTGTGTGTGTCTGAGTCTGAGTGTGTACCTGAGTGTGCTCCTGAGTGTGAGTGTGTGCCTGAGTGTGAGTGTGTTCCTGAGTGTGTGTGTGTGTCTGAGTGTGAGTGTGTTCCTGAGTGTGAGTGTGTTCCTGAGTGTGAGTGTGTTCCTGAGTGTGAGTGTGTTCCTGAGTGTGAGTGTGTGTCTGAGTGTGAGTGTGTTCCTGAGTGTGTGTGTGTGTGTGTCTGAGTGTGTTCCTGAGTGTGTGTGTCTGAGTGTGAGTGTGTACCTGAGTGTGCTCCTGAGTGTGAGTGTGTGTCTGAGTGTGAGTGTGTGTCTGAGTGTGAGTGTGTTCCTGAGTGTGAGTGTGAGTCTGAGTGTGAGTGTGTACCTGAGTGTCAGTATGAGTGGGTTACTGAGTGTGAGTGTGTTCCTGAGTGTGTGTGTCTGAGTGTGAGTGTGTACCTGAGTGTGAGTGTGTACCTGAGTGTGCTCCTGAGTGTGAGTGTGTACCTGAGTGTGAGTATGAGTGGGTTACTGAGTGTGAGTGTGTTCCTGAGTGTGTGTGTCTGAGTGTGAGTGTGTACCTGAGTGTGCTCCTGAGTGTGAGTGTGTGCCTGAGTGTGAGTGTGTGTCTGAGTGTGAGTGTGAGTCTGAGTGTGAGTGTGTACCTGAGTGTGAGTATGAGTGGGTTACTGAGTGTGAGTGTGTTCCTGAGTGTGTGTGTCTGAGTGTGAGTGTGTACCTGAGTGTGAGTGTGTACCTGAGTGTGCTCCTGAGTGTGAGTGTGTGTCTGAGTGTGAGTGTGTGTCTGAGTGTGAGTGTGTACCTGAGTGTGCTCCTGAGTGTGAGTGTGCTCCTGAGTGTGAGTGTGTTCCTGAGTGTGAGTGTGTGTCTGAGTGTGAGTGTGTACCTGAGTGTACTCCTGAGTGTGAGTGTGTTCCTGAGTGTGAGTGTGTTCCTGAGTGTGAGTGTGCTCCTGAGTGTGAGTGTGTGCTTGAGTGTGAGTGTGCTCCTGAGTGTGAGTGTGTGTTTGAGTGTGAGTGTGTTCCTGAGTGTGAGTGTGAGTCTGAGTGTGAGTGTGTGCCTGAGTGTGAGTGTGTTCCTGAGTGTGAGTGTGAGTCTGAGTGTGAGTGTGTGCCTGAGTGTGAGTGTGTGTCTGAGTGTGAGTGTGAGTCTGAGTGTGAGTGTGTGCCTGAGTGTGAGTGTGTTCCTGAGTGTGAGTGTGAGTCTGAGTGTGAGTGTGCTCCTGAGTGTGGGTGTGTTCCTGAGTGTGAGTGTGTGCCTGAGTGTGAGTGTGCTCCTGAGTGTGAGTGTGTTCCTGAGTGTGAGTGTGTGTCTGAGTGTCAGTGTGTGCCTGAGTGTGAGTGTGCTCCTGAGTGTGAGTGTGTGTCTGAGTGTGAGTGTGTTCCTGAGTGTGAGTGTGTGCCTGAGTGTGAGTGTGAGTCTGAGTGTGAGTGTGTGCCTGAGTGTGAGTGTGTGTCTGAGTGCGAGTGTGTTCCTGAGTGTGAGTGTGAGTCTGAGTGTGAGTGTGCTCCTGAGTGTGAGTGTGCAGACATTTGTATGTTCTCCCCATGTTATGGAATTGGTTTCCTCCGGATTCCCTGGTTTTACCTCACATACCTGACACACACACAAAATGTCCCTAGTATTGGCCAAACATCCCAAAGTTAAAAATAAATTACTGTGGCTGAAAGTTACTGAACTGGAAATGCACACTGTATTAACCTCGCCCCAACTGCAACACATTTCCAGCACGCTTCTTGTGTGTTGAACTTCCTCTGCACCGTACATAGCCAACTGTGCTAATCAGTCGAGGGTTATCTAGGCATATATGTGTAATAATAGTAAAAGGTTAAAGTTTTGGGTTGCTTTTAGGATTCAGGACTTTAGGTCCAGGGGTTAGAGAAATTATAGAATGTCGGGTTATGGTTCATGGGTTATGGTATGGGATTGAGGTGAGGATGTAGAAGTCGGCGTTCAGGATTGAGTTTAGTTTTAGGAGTTCGGGAGAGGTCAGGGGTTGGGGTCAGGGGTTGGGGTCAGGGGTTGGGGTTCATGATTTAGGGTTAGAGTTCAGAATTACGGTGTTGAGGTTAGTGCAGAGTTCCCACACTTCAGTTATCATGGCCCCACCACCAACACGCTCCGTCTTTCCCAGTTACTCATCCCTCTTCTACCAAACACATCCACTCGTTCCACGCTGCACGCGCCCGATGGTTGATACACACGTTCCACGTGTCGCGCTAAGCAATGAACGCAGTCTGTGTCACGTGTTCCAAGTGTACACACTCGTGCGCGCAAGTGTTCCACCTGTACACACTGGTGTGCACGTGGAAAACGTGTATGCACACGCACACTGAGATCACAAGCTTAATTTCAATCCGCTCTAATCATTGCTTAGCGCGTCATATAGAGATTCATAAACTCACACCGGGACCCATGTGCTCCCAAAGGCCCTAATTGAGGCCCATAGACTCATGAAAAAGATCCATAGACCCACACCGAGGCCCACAGAATCACACCGAGGCCCACAGACCCACACCGAGACCTATAGACTCAAACAGAGATCTATAGACTCACACAGAGACCCATAGACTCACACCGAGGCCCACAGACTCACACCGAGGCCCACAGACCCACACCGAGACCTATAGACTCACACAGAGACCCACAGACTCACGCCGAGACCTATAGACTCACGCAGAGGGCCATGGGCTCAGGAAGCTCCCAGCACGTGGAGCGAAACATCGGACAACACACAACGGGCTAAACACCGTGGGGAGTGCCGCCCAAATCCCGTGCTCTTCAGACCGTGCGTGTCTTCTGTCGAGAACGCCCATACGGTGGCGGTGGCTGTTTTAAGAGGGTTTTTTTTTAACCCATGGGAGTAAATAAATAAATAAATACGTAAGTAGAATGCATCACGAGAGACGTGTGTGTGTGTGTTTTATGTGGACCCTTGGCAACGGGTTCCAAGCGTTCGGGTTGCCACGGTAACACGTTCCTGCTGAGGTGTGTGCGGCTGCAAAACCCCCTGGTCTCATCCATCCCAGATCAGAGAGTAACGATGTACGGTGGGGGGCAGGGGGGGCAGGGGTTGGGTTTGTAATGGCCATGTCAGAGACTCAGAGTCGTCCGTCACCGCTGAGATGCTGGGCTCAAAATGCGTGTTATCAGCCCCCGCGCCGCCTGAGATTGAACTCGATTCTCAAGTGTCGAGAGCTGATGGTCTCTGCTTGTTGAGCAATGCTTTATCGTAGAGACCAATAGAGCTGCTACATAGAGGCGGGCCCATCAACTTACGTAGGGACCCCATGCACTTACAGAGACTCACTTCTAGATCAATAGATTTCCATAGAAACCCACGGACACGTGCATAGACCCGTAGTTGAACGGGGTTGTCTGGCCCTCGGGGTAATGCCACGGCCATCCCGTGTCGGTGTCGTAATGTGGTAATGCAGCCCAAATCACGCACTCCTTGTCAGCTTGTGCCCAACATCGGTTGTACTCGCAGAACGGTTTGTCGGAGAGAGCTGGGAAAGAGGGTTCTGGTGCAAAGCCAGATTGGAGGGTTGGTCATGAAACCTTCCTTGCCCGAATCCTAATTCGACGCGGCATCTCTATGTTACCCAACACGGAACACTAACACGCGTGGCCGTGGGTAGTTTAAGTACACACGAAACGCCATGTACATAATACAACGTTGATGCATTTGCAACATTCCTCCGGTATTGCTGATACACCGAGTGAATAGGGGCGTATTTGAGCACGTGACAACTGTATTTGATTGGCTCTGTCGGGTGGTGGAGGGTTATGGCGAAACCATTGATATTATACCGAGACGATCTAAGAATACACTAATCCATAAAGAAGGTTTTTGGGTTAGATCGCGTAAATATATAAATGTGTCGTTAAAACCCGCCACCACCCGACACAGCCAATTAGTGAGGTTCGTCTGCGGGTAAAGTTGTTGTCGTCACTGGCGTTCCTCAACAGATGCAGAGATTCAAGGCTGCGTGGTCACCACATCGACGCCTCTAGATAAGCAACGAACCAGGTGGACTTCTCTACAAATCTGGCTGTTGCCTGATGAAGCTAGTTGTAATTTCTGGCGAAACGTCGTACTCAGATTGTAAATGTTGTGGCTTGGCTCTCCAACACACCGGCGTGCTGTACTAGTGACG
Source organism: Lethenteron reissneri (assembly GCF_015708825.2). Lineage (NCBI taxonomy): Eukaryota > Metazoa > Chordata > Hyperoartia > Petromyzontiformes > Petromyzontidae > Lethenteron > Lethenteron reissneri. The sequence goes on along the minus strand of NC_083815.1, from coordinate 1,261,141 downwards.
AATTGGCACGTTCTGTTCACGTGACAACCCTTACTCGTTGGCTGTGTCGGGTGGTGGCGGGTTTTAACGACACACTTATATATTTACGCGATCTAACTCAAAAAACCTTTATGATGAATTATATTGTTAGCGAAAGCCTACGTGTTAAATAGACGAATCGTTAATCATAATATTGGTCGCGAAAGCCTGCGTATGAAGAAACACACATCAAGTGTTTTTTTTTTTTACATCCCATCAACTCGATTGTCGAAACCGGTCCCAAGGTTGTGCTTGTGTTGAACCCAACGTTGTCGCTTGCGACAGTCCCCACCACGACGCTCACGATGGTGTTGCGGCAGTGGTGGTGATGGTGGTGATGATGGTGCCGAGCGCGATGAGCCACTCGCCATCTGCTGGCCGGGACGCGGCACCGCGCCCCTTCATGCTGCCTCTTCTCCCCCCGAATGAAGCCACCCCCACCCCCTCGCCAGACACGAGAGGCATTACATTTCTCGCTCCATATTGCAGAATCAGAATCTTTATTTAGACTGGATGGACACCATGAGCTATTAAGATCTTTCTCACTAATACGCAGTGCTGAACTATGAACCTTACCAGCTCAGGCACGCCGAGCTCGGTAGATCTTTATCGGAAGCGACGTTGCCACAAATGATGGCTCAACGGAGCGGCTTATCACGTGAACAATTATAGCAGCCGAATACTCAGGACGTTTCGCACATGTCCAGTAATATATTTCGCCGATATTCTCCGGAACGCTGCCGAGGCTGGCTTGAAGCAGGGAATATCGGCGTAAGGCACTACCACTAATTAATTTCAGGTAAGACCCAGTGATCTTAGAAGCTCTGTATTAATCCAGCCAAACGGCTGATATTGTAGCATTATACAAGTCTAAGGGTATGTTCGTATTTTGGTGCATCTCTCTATAAACCGATTGGTCCGTATGCAGGTCTGATAGCCTTGTAAGTCTACTGGTCTGCTATGCTAGTCTCTGGATCGCCGTGTAATTCTGAGTCGGTCAACATTTCCGCGCGTGCGTTCCAGTCTCGACGCGGTCTAATTGACGAACAACGCGGAGGCTCCCTTAACAGACTGCCTTTAGCAGCTTGCTGTTTGTTCATATCAATAGCTAATTAAAGTTGTAATCGCCGATATAGAAGCCAGCTAATTGGGGGGAGACGGTTCCCGTGGGCACCGCTGACATCGCGTCTTTGCCCCGACGCTCCTAATTACAGATTAACGCGTGATTGTGTAATCATTATTTAATTAACGATTTAGTATCCGCGCGTGTCCAAAACGTTACTCACAGCCAGGTGGCGAGGCGAGGTGGGTCGAGCGCTCGGTCAGCAAATGACCGCATTCTGCTGATCATATATTTACTTAAAACCCCTCTCTCTTATTCCTCAATGACACCGTGACCTTAACAATGGCTATAATCGGCGACATTTCGGGCAATGATCCTTCTTCACGGCACTTAGAGACCTTTCCGTGCCTCCGAGTGCTCCCTAAAAGTTCAGCGGTGAGCCGAGCTGATCCAATTTGAATGATATAGCGCGTTGGTCGTGAAAGACTAGGTCCATAAACACAAGTATTTGTGTCACACGTCTCATCAACTTGGATGTCGAAACCGGTGTGCAGTGTTGCTTTGTGTTGAGCCGATGCGGTTGAAATTGTGCACTCCCAGAAGACCTTGTGGCTGATGGGATGTGTCAAAAAATACTTTTAAAATTACTTGGACGGTCAGACATGGCAAGGAGCCATATCGTACAACGTGATTGACACCGGGCATACCTTTGGGGTGAGTCTTAATTTTCAGTGCGTCTTTTAATCCGGATAATCTCTGATTGTGATTATTTATGCAGCGGTTTCTATCTCGAGTGTCGCGTCCTGGAGCAGCAGTGAAAGGGCCTGAATTCACCCCCCCCCCTCTTCCGCCCTCCGCCCCCGGCATTTCACCCCCCATGGACTCGCTACGACACGCGGGGACCCACGTGTCAAGAGTGTTGATGGCGAGGGCTCGAGGTGACGTTTCCCGCAGGCCACGTTTGACGTCTGTCAAAGTCACAGTTCGACTGCAGAGACCGGTGAACGTGCATGGGGGGGGGGGGGGGGAGGGTTACAATGCTCTGTGATTGTTTACCGCAGCCTCTAAACGAGTCGTTGGTATGTTTCTCCGCGAGTCTGAGTCTCTATGAGTCTATGGATTCGTGTGCGAGTATAGTGTATTGTTCTTTATGTCAGTCTATGGGTCTCGATGTAAGTATTTAGTTCGCTATGTAAGTCTGCGGGTATCTGTGAGCGTCTGCGTGTCTCTGTGAGAGTCTCTGGATCTCTGTATGTACAAGGTGTATGGCCAAACACAGCCCATTGACTGACAATACGTGGAGTTGATTATAACACAAACATATGCAGCAGGTAACATATACATCAATGCAGATAGACTTAAACATCCATAGCTGTAATCCTCTGGCCATATTCCTGCCCGATCCTACAACAACCGCTCTTCCCAGACAGTCAAATTTCTCATCCATGTGCAGTGGGTTTACTGGGAGACACACACTAACTCATGAGGGCAACACGTTTATTCTATGGACCACAACGGGATAACGACACAAACTGGGCCAGGACAGTCAGCACACTGCCTGGCCCACTATGCCGAGCATAGGGGAAGGCGCAGCACGGAGGACTCCATTCCAGCAGACAGCCCCGACCCAGCCTCGGGTCCTACCTTTTATGCCCCCAGCGTGGCCTGGCTCCGCCCTCGGCCACGCCCCCTTCTGGAACCTACCAGAAGGTTCTGGGCCATACCCTACGTGTCGCTTATGTCACCGTTGGCCCACATCCTTACCCTGGCCTACCACGTGCCCTTGCCAGCCAACCAGGCTGCTACGTCCTCAGATGCCCCCTCTCTGCCAGCCACCAGAACTACGCCCCCTAGGGACCCGCTCCGTGACATTCCATGCCCTGCTGGCAGAGAGGGCTACTTAAACACCCAGTGCCCCTCTCATCAGTAGCTGGCGCGAGGCGCCGTCGTGACCCATTCTATGTCACTACACATGTATCAACCAACCAGGTTCAACCTCTGCTTAGCGTGCGCGATATGACCAGGTCGGGCGCATTATGTGTGATAGGTAAAAGGTACAGCCCTGCAATGCCTGCTCACGCTACTGCTGGCGGAACAAAGGCGTTGGTCCACACTCCCCACGCTGGCCGCTCCGTCTTCCACGAGGTAAGGAGTACCCACACTTTACCCCACCACGTGTCGCGAACTTCTGTGAGCCCGTTACGAGACTGCTGCTTGGACACCACCGAGCCGGCGAGGGGTGCGGGGCTGGGATGTGGAAGGAAATTTCGCATTGTATAATAAAGCGCCGCACCCGGAGACTGAATCGTCACCGGTGACCTCGACAATGCAAGTCCAGTGTTGCCGACTGACCATTACCGCACGGCAGGGGTTCGCATGGAAATGAGGCTCACAAGACGCGTCACTCTGCTCTACGGGTACGACAAAGAGAATGATTTAACACCGTGGGGGATTGTGTGTGGAGGGGGTTAGGGGTAGCAGGCGAGAAGGGAATTGGGTGTGGGGGGGGGTGAAGAGGTGGTGGGGTGAAGAGGTGGGGGTGGAAGGGGGGGACGAGGTCTGGATTGACCGGGGGGGGCAGTGGGGGAGGGGAGTTGATGAATCCACTGAGCCGAATCGATGTCCGCTTTTTTATTTCATTTCCGGCCTGACAAATTGAAAGCGGCGAATGCATTCAGAATTTAACGAAGCCGAGGAAGAAAAACCGCGCGCACGCACGGACCCTCCCTCCCTCCCCGTCAGGCGCTCCAGCTGCTGCACGCGTCCTCGGCGCTATGGAAGCCGATGGGGCCACCCGCCAGAACGATTCGCACGGATGCCGACGCACGGCGCGAAATAAGTTCGACACGTGCACACACCCGTACGGACAACAAAAACGCGTTTGCAAATTCTCAGCACCTCCGTCATCGGGATGTACCTTCCACGGTTTTGGGCGGCCCTTTGATGAACGTGACCGGTTTTGAATCGGGTAAAATTCCTCAAACTCCGAGTCAACTTTGGTTCGTACTGAAATCAGATGCACACGAGTCACTGTGCCCGGACAGAAGCCGGTAACTTAAACACCTTCAACCTAATTCGGATGGCGTCTCGTCGAGTTGAATGCATTGTCTCTGGTGAGCGACTCGCCACACTCGTCATGAACATCGCATTACAATTACGGAAACATATATTGCAGACCGACGTTTCGGGCAATGATCCTTCAGAGAAAAGCGAGCACTGCTCCGCAATGGTCGAGGGTGATGGATGTCTAGATGCTGTGTGTAAATATCGGCACTGGGAAGACAAAGGTGGACGGGTACGGTGCTGGCGGCCACCCACCCATTCATGTGGCGTGCCGCACTACGTAGGTGCTCGACAACAGCACTTGCCACGCGTCTGATAGAGCTATACGGGGGCTCTTTGTCTTTGAAGAAATGAATGCTTGGAATTGTACATACGAAGTGAAACGCATGGAACGGAGAACTGACGTAACTTAGAGACGAAAAATGTACTTTTAATTGAATACAAAAATATAATTGGCCTTTGGGCAGAACACACCACGGCTAGAAGGCGTGGGATGATCGGCGGTCGAGACGAAGGAGGGAGTGGGGGGAGCCAATGGGAGCGAGCAAGTCCTGGAGCACGCCCTGCGCGGAGAGAGATGGAGCGATGGATTCAGCTCGTGTGTGGCAGCTGCGGGTCGGATCGCATCTCGCAGCTGTTGCATCATCGCAATACGGCTGGGAGATGGCTTTATGCAGCATGGCTGGCGGTGGTGATGCTGGTTTTGATGTTGATCATGGCTGGCGGTGATGATGATGATGATGATCATGGCTGGCGGTGATGATGATGATGATCATGGCTGGCGGTGATGATGATGATGATCATGGCTGGCGGTGATGATGATGATGATGATCATGGCTGGCGGTGATGATGATGATCATGGCTGGCGGTGATGATGATGATGATCATGGCTGGCGGTGATGATGATGATGATCATGGCTGGCGGTGATGATGATGATGATCATGGCTGGCGGTGATGATGATGATCATGCCTGGCGGTGATGATGATTTTGATGAGGGGTGAAGTGCACATGCACTGCGTGTCCATGAGTACGCGTGCGCGGCAACGAGCAATCAAGGCGCATGGATAATTCACGACTCTATTACGACCACAATCTGCTGCTCCGAGCTAATTGTCAGGTCCGGTCCATTCCGTGTCAATGTGTAAATCCTGACGGCGTGGGGACTGGGGGGCGGTGGTGTTGTGGGGGGAGAGAGGGGGAGTAGGGGTGGGTAGGGCTGTCAGGGGATGATGTAAATTCATAAAAAATAATCTGGCAGCTCTTTCTGTTGGACATCAAAGGATTCATGTTCGTACCGATTGCCAATTAAGATAATCTTACAAGTAGAATATATATACACTTACACTGCATCTCATTGCCGGTAGGAGCAAAGGCTGAATGTATGAATACCCGTGTTTAATGTGAGATGAATGATGGAGATAACGCGCCCGAGAGGCCATCCACCGGGGAGATGGAACGATGAAATCGGCTCGTGTGCTACAGCTGCTGCTAGGGGTGGATTTGATGATTTTCATCGCCGGACCGCAAGACACGTCGATGTCTCGGGGAGGCCTTTATCCAGCAGTGGATTGAGACCAAGGGCAGGGACGTGAACTCTTGGATGAGTATTACAGCCCCATCACCCCCTAGGAAGTCTGCTAAGTTGAGGGCGAGGGTTGTGCAGTGCTGATGAAGATGATGCTCCCGTTTAGATGATGATCATGATGATGGTCCTGTGTTGATGTTGATGGTCCCGTTTAAATGTTGATGTTGGTCCCGTTTTGATGATGTTGATGATGATGATGTTGATGATGATGTTGATGTTGATGCCGGTGTCGTGTCGCTCGATGTAAATGCGCGTTTGAGGTCAGCGGCGTTCTCTTGAAAGCCGCGTTGTCATGGACACCCCCCCCCCCAGAGCCCCCACCCCCTACCCCCCCCCGCCCCTCCCTCCTCTTACATCCGCGTCCATCCCAGGTGGGGGGCGGGGGGAGGAGTGGAATGAGCGCAGGGAGGGGGGGTGAAGGGTAGGGGGGTGAAGGGTGGGGGCTGGGGGGAGGTAATTGGGGGTGGGGGGGGTGAGCGGCTGTACAGAAGACCAGATTTAGAATCTGTTTTTATTACTGGGTGAATCCGATGAGCTATGAAGCGCTTTTTCACAAATGTCCCCCGTAGGGCCAGGTGAGAATGTTACGAGAAACAATACAAAAACACAACAGGAGTGCAAAGTATAGGCAAGGTAAACACATCACTGAATAAAATATACAAATAAAAACTAAACTTTAAAAAAATATATTTAATTGCCAAAACAATACGTTTTTGGCACCCACATTCACCGTGCGTTTGGTTAGAGCTCCCTCTCCTCGCTCTGACAAATGGAGGGAACGACGCGCCCGAGAGACGAGAGGACGTCTAGCGCAGAGATGGAGCGACAGAGACAGCGCGCGCGTGCAGGCGCTGCAATGCTCGATGGATCGTTGCGCCGACGACCGTGCGAGGTGACGATGACTCGAGGGAGGGTGAAGGCTTGCGTCCAGCTGTAGATAGATCATAGCTGCCGCCGCCGCTGCTGATGATGATGATTTTGAACTCAGGCCACCTCCTCCAGCATCCTCGACTCGTGGCTCCAAGAGCGCAATGCGGGACCGTAACGAGTCTTAGGAGACCCCCCTCCCCTCCATCTCTCTCACCTCTCTCTCGTCACTCTCCCTGGCCTCACTTCAGTCTCCATCTCCCACGAGCCCATCCGACTTCTCCTGCGGACAGATGCAGTCTGTGGCTCAACCATTGGGGAGCACCGAGCCGAAATCGCCATTTTTCTTTTCTTTTTTTAACAAATATCGACCAGAAAGAGACATTGTCTATGAAGTTGCAACTCAGCTGGGATTGTACATGATGATGATGATGATGATTTGCCTTCTGTTACTGAAACCCTTAGCAGGATCCTCCTGAAAAGAAGCCACGAGACTCGGTGAGGCTCTCCGGGGTTAACACGCGTAATAATACATTAACAAATGTGAATACATGTCTCGAAGGTGACAAGCATTGCTTCAAGTAAACGTGACTGCTGAGGAGACACTGCATGTCGAAACCGGCCTAGAGTGTTTGCTCGTGTTGAACTATCGTGGTTGAAATTATGCATTCCCAGAAGTGCGTCTAGCGGACTTGATGTGTAAATCATAATCACGTGGATGTACAGACATGTGAAAGTGACGTATTGTCTGCTTATTTAGTTTGTTCCACAAATGGTGCAAGCTTCATAAATCCCCCCGCGTGACCCTGTCTACCCAGCAGTGATAAAAAGGGCACACCACAGGCAGAGACTCCTTGGCAGGGAGCATGTGGTGGGGTAAAGTGTGGGAAATCTTCCAAGACGTCTCTGGCCATTGCGGAAGCGCAGCCCATAATACATTACAGCAGAGGTTCTTCTCTTGAATGTATCGCCATCGCTGGCTCTTCTCCCAGCAATGGTAATTGCAGGGCTAAGCTTCTAATTGTTTTTTTAATATGTTACTCGTGAGCAAGACCGAGCTGCTCCACACACATTCCCGCACTCTGAGCCTGAATCCACGTCCTAACCGCCTCGCGAAAAAACAAATTGCAATGCACTATAATGACACGTTGAGAAGAGGCGTAGGGGGGAAGAGGGGGGGGTAGGAGGGAGGTGCGTTTTTTGACATCTCTATAATCACTGACCATCATCCCGAGATGCGGCAGCAGCAGTTGCAGCAGTCTGCACCGCGGAGTTATCGTCTCAATTATCCGAGCAGAGAAATTACTGTGCAGGTTAAAAAGTCGAAGAGCCATTGAGCGCAAAACGTTCGTTGCGAATAAGTGGCCTGGCGGCTCCGAGGTCACGAAGGTCACCGCCCAGAGTTCGGGGAGTGACTCCAGGTGTCAGCCGTCGATGACACAACCGGATTTCATTCTTCTTGAATTTTTCTCTAAAAAAAATCCCCCCCGATGTTACCCCGATTGTGCTACCGGCGCCACGTCGCACCACCAGACGAAACCTTGAATCGGATCTCTCGCAGAGGACTGCAACCAACAACTCCTTCGTGTTGGAGAACGGCCCACGGAAGCAGATGCCACAGAGCCACATCTCAGATCCCTTCACGTGACACTTTGGTGCATACACAGGAGGGGGCAGCGTCTCTCCCACCCGCTCTGCGTGAGAGCAACGTCCCTGCCGTGACGGTCACGCCGACGCGGGTGCATTGTCTGAGTGCTGCCATTACGAGATCATCAAGGTGGCTCGGAGGTCAGAGTGCAGAGTCAGCATCGCTGAGATGCTGGGTTCGTATCCAGACACGCATAGAGACCCATAGACCCACATAGACTGAGTTTTGATTTAACAGCGTTCTCAAGTGTAGCAAATTGGTGGTCTACACTCGGACACCAATGACTACGCGATAAAACCCATCACATTAACTTAAGTTATACATTCATTTAATTGAATTCCAGGTCTGAGATTTGTTTCAATCGGTTTGGCTGTTCTGCGACGAGCATTACTCTCTTATGACAGAGCGGATGTTGAGAAAGTGCTGCCCGCTGCTCTGCGTGTGGCCCAGAGGTATCACTTGAAGAAGAAGGGATCTCAGTGCGCTATGGTAGCGAGATGTTAAATACCGCGGCTGGTACGCAGAAGGTCGTGGGTTCGATCCAGACCCTGACGCCTGTATATTTGGAGCTTGCATGTTCTCCCCGTGATCGCGTGGATTAATGCCCGGGTCCCCTACTCGTTTGGCTGCAATACATTTCCACATGATAAGCCACTTTATTGAGCTATTATGTGTGGTCAGGTCGCTTATATATATATATAAAAGCTGCATAGCTCAGTGGGGCTTACCTGATAAAATACAAATAATGTTGAGTTTAGTCTAGCTCTGTCATGTCTGCTTCCGCGGGCCGTTCTCTGACACGAAGGGGGTCGCACTTCACCGTCAACCGCCGAGTAAGACCGCGCGTGTCGCCGGCCATAAGGTTCACGCGGGGCGCATTAACTCGGCTCCGCGGGTGACCGCACGGAGCGAGCGATCATCGCCTCTGGGCCCACGAATGTCAGAGACAGCTCGGAGCTGTTAAGGAAGAAATTCCCGCCGCCGCCTCCTCATCAGCATTCCTGCGGCGCTCGCGTGAATTCATTACGGACCGCCACGCGCAGAGGAAAGGGGAAGTGCCAATTTTGTGATTTATTTTTGGTCGGTCTGTGGAATTTTTTGTTTTTTACGGAAAACAACTTTGTTTTCCCAATCACCTGATTGCTTCTGCTGCTGGTAGTGGTCGTTGTCCTAATATGTGCGGGGCAGGGGGAGCGTGGTATTTGTATTGGGTAGAGCGGTGGCACAATGGTTGGCGCACTGAACCCTGAACGCGGATACCCACGTGCGGTCACCGGTATTTGACCAAAACCAGTGGACTGCATCCACTTCACCAAACACGGCGGTGCGCCCACTCACCACCACACTGCAGCTCACGACAACAACAACCGCCATTCGCTACTAAGTGGCGGTGGCGTCAGCACGACGCTTGTGCCAGGCCATGTGCACCTTGAGGCCACGTGAAGTGTCGAACGCCCGCTGGCAGGAGGTCACGGGGCAGACCCAGGTAGCCACGGGTCGACTGACTGAGATGACCGAGATGACTGGCTGATGCACCACCTGTGCCTCCTACTGTGCCAACACTCACCCACTCACCACCACACTGCAGCTCACATCAACACACTCACCCACTCACCACCACACTGCAGCTCACATCAACACACTCACCCACTCACCACCACACTGCAGCTCACATCAACACACTCACCCACTCACCACCACACTGCAGCTCACATCAACACACTCACCCACTCACCACCACACTGCAGCTCCACTATGGAATTCCTTCCTCCTCATCATCATCTCGTTCTCCCAATATTTCACAATAACAACCTTAATTGTTCAATTCTACAAACGCGTTACACCCTCATCTAGTCACACCTGTAACAGTGCCGTTTGTTCCTGGCCGCTAGGAGTTTGAGGGCCTTCGAGACCCTGTGCCCAGCAACCCCGATACAAAATATATAATATCAAATCCCCCCCCAAGCCCCGCCACGTGGCATTTGAGACAAATATAAAGACAAAGTCGCCCTTCGCGTCAAGCGGACCCATCCCGCTTCATAAACGATCCGTCGATCAGCGCATCTCACTGATGATGACCCTTCACGCGGGCATCAAAGCCGGTAAAGGTCAGCGCTAAAAGGACACTCTGCCCCGGGGGGGGCTCCACTGGTTGGCGTCGTTTTGTTTCTGTGAGGTTATTTAGACGTGACCTATATATTAAAACACACACATTAGGCCGCAATCACTTGCAGGCCTTCTGTCAATCCACCGCTGAGTGAAGGGCCTCCCAAACCTCCCGAGCCCGCCGCCACCTGTCACGATCCCGCGATGTGATACAAAGAACAATTTTCATAACACGCAACCATTTGTTTTTTACAATCCACTGGGCTCCTGGGCGCGAGCCGGTTTCGCCGCTCCATCTCCCGCCGTTAGGGCGTTCTGCTCTCGGACAGCATTCCATTCATTGGCTGCCGCTCCGTTATTAGTCTTGTATGCTATGTTGAACCTCTTTCGCACCGTACGTAACTAACCGTGCTCATCGGAGATTCCCGACCAGAGGCCATCACCACAGGACCTGCTGGCCGTGACGCGTCCTGCCCAAGCCCCCCACTCCCCACTCGCCCCCCGCCCCCCACTCGCCCCCCACGTCTTTATTTACCTCGACAGTTTGGCTCTGTAATCCACGCGTCCCTCCTGGCTCTCAATGTAATTCCAAGCGTGCACCTTTCCCTATGACCTACGCGTCACATTGATAATTCTCACTCGCCGTCCTTCTACATTCCACTGCTGGATGGATGAAGGCCTCCCTCCCCACACCCTGTTGGTCACGTGATTGTTGAAGTGGGGGGGGAGGGGTGCAACATTGGATAAGTTCGTCACTGATGTTAGCCTTTGCCGAGAATCTAACCATGAGTGTGTACGAGCCGCTGTATGTGCGCGCATGTCTCTGTCTATGTGTGTATGTGTATGTCGATCTACGTGTAGTGGGGAGCGGTGGTGTAGTGGCTAGCGCACTGCGCTAAGAACCCGGCGACTCCGGTTCGATTTCCGCTCACTGGTAAACACCAGCGACAATTATCTGAACCGGTCCCGGACCTCCCCTAGATCGACTCAGCCTCAAATGAGTACTTGATGCCATTGGGGAGACAAAGGCGGTCGCGCGTGATGCTGGCCACCCACCCCCTCGTGTACCGTGCCGGCCTTCATAGGTGCTCGCTAACAGCACTTGCCCCAACAGTCTGTTCAGGCTGCACGGAGGATCTTTGTGCGTGCGATGATGTGTGCACGTTCGTCTATCTCTCTCTGTGCCCGTGTGAGCGAAATTGCCATCGCTCTGTTTGTGAAATCACATCACCAGCCCGCGCTCGAATTAATGGTAAAGGGTAAAACAAGGGAAAGCGCAATAACACGGGGGGCTGCACGGCCAAGATGGCAACAGGCTGCAGGGACGAGGAGGGGCGTCGCTCTGGCGAGGTGGCGAGTATCACTCACCATGTCACTCACCATGTCACTCACCATGTCACTCACCATGTCACTCACCATGTCACTCACCATGTCACTCACCCACACTCACCCTGTCACTCACCCACACTCACCCACCATATTACTCACCATATCACTCACATGTCACTCACCATATCACTCGCCATGTCACTCACCATGTCACTCACCATAGCACTCACCATGTCACTCACCATAGCACTCACCATAGCACTCACCATGTCACTCACCATAGCACTCACCATGTCACTCACCATGTCACTCACCATAGCACTCTCTCTCTCCACGCAAAACGTTAAAAGGCTCACACGGCCTTCTAGGATCGCATCTTTGTTGCGATTTTTTGGTTGTATTACGTTAATGAAATATGACCAGGAATAATAATAATCATGGCTTGGCTTCGCGAACGAAGATCTAGGAAGGACATCCACGTCTTCTGCAGGCACGCTGGTGGCTGACGAGGCCTATGAGGGACAGGCAGGTCCTGCCACAACAGCTGCAAGTATAGGTCTGATCTGGGATGGGTGCTGAGGGATCATGGTTCTTCCTCCTCCTTTTGTCCTCCATACGGGCCCTGCGGGTATCTTTGAAGGAGGTGGCCTGGTGGACTGTGTGCCGCCAGGAGTTGCGATCAGCTGTTTGTGTTGCCCACTGACGGTGATCGATGCAGCAAGCAGTGAGGGACTTCTTCAGGGAGTCTTTGTATCGCTTCCGTGGTGCCCCTATGTCGCGATGGCCTGAGGACAGTTCCCCATACAGCACAATCTTAGGTAGGCGGTGGTTCTCCATCCTGGCGATGTGCCCTGCCCAACGAAGCTGTATCCTCACCATGATCGTCCAGCTTCATGAAGACCAGCTTGGACAAGTCAGACATAGCAACGATCTCTCGCAGCCCTTCCCTATTGCAAACGGCGTGAAACAAGGCTGTGTTCTTGCTCCCACGCTGTTCACCATTTTGTTCAGCACGATGCTCCAGCAGGCCACAGAGGACCTCGACGACGCTGATGGCGTATACATCCGTTTTCGTCTCGACGGGAGCGTGTTCAACCTGAGGCGTTTGCAGGCCCACACAAATACCATGGAGCAACTGATCAGGGAGCTGCTGTTTGCTGACGGTGCCGCCCTCCTTGCTCACACAGAGGCAGCTATGCAGCGAATTACGTCCTGTTTCGCAAACACAGCTCCGATCTTCGGTCTTGAAGTCAGCCTGAGGAAGACTGAAGTTCTTCATCAGCCCGCACCCCATGAGGAGAGCACCATCCACCAAGCATCTTCATTGAACAAACATAACTGAAAGCTGTCCACCAGTTCAGCTACTTGGGATGCGTGATTTCGTCTGACGCCAAGATCAACAACGAAGTCGACAACAGGCTGGCCAAGGCAAACAGTGCATTCGGTAGACTATACAAACGTGTCTGGAACAACAGCAACCTTAAAAGAGACGCGAAGGTCAACGTCTACAAAGCTGTTGTGCTGACCACTCTCCTGTATGGCGCCGAGTCCTGGGTCACGTACCGTCGTCACCCTCCTCGAGCGTTTCCATCAGCGCTGCCTCCGCACAATCTTCAATCTTCACTGGAGTGACTTCGTCGCCAACACTGAAGTCATCGAGTCAGCGGAGGTCATCAGCATCGAGGCCATGGTCCTCAAGATACAGCTTCCTCAAGAATAATATTAATATTGATAACGGATGGGCAGATACGTGTGTGTGTGTGTGTCTTTACGCCACGTGATACAGGCCGCGAATATCAAGTCGGCTGATACTCACGACCCCTCCGAGCCCCTCCCCTCATCCCCTTATTACCTCAACCCCCCTTAGCCCCCCCCCCCTCATCCCCACGCCCCTCCCTCCCCTGGGTGAATTACCGCTCGGAGCCGTCACAAGTCAGTAATTATGGTGGCGTCGGGAGATCGCCTCTGGGAGAGGAGTAATTAGCGGCTGGTAATTAGACAAGATTTGGGTGACTCCGGCAGAGACAGCGATACGCGTGTGTGTGTGTACACAGGCGAAGGCGCACACCAACTACAAAGGTCCCCTGTATAGCCTACGCAGGCGGGTGGGGAAAGTGCTGTTAGCGAGCACCTGTGGAACCAGCCGCGGTGGCACGAGCAGATTGGGTTTGGTCAGAACCACTCCCGACCGCCTTTGTCTCCCCCCATTGCTGGTGTTTGCACACCGCGACAGGTGCTGATTAAAGGCCGAGTAGACCTAGGGGAGCCCCGGGGCCTGTTCGGATATTCGTTTGCTGTGCCACGGATGTTGGCTGTGATCGCAGCTCGCTGACCGCTGCACTACCAAAAACAAAGATTCCCCGTATAGCCTCAGCAGACTGCTGGGGCAAGTGTTGTTAGCGAGCACCTACGAAGGTCGGCACAGCACACGAGGGGATTGGGTGACCATCACCGCGCCCGGCCGCATTTGTCTCCCTCGTCGCGATGTTCACACATTCACACGTGCATTCACTGCTTCTGATGGAGGCTGTTACTCCTGCTGCCGCTGCGCTAAACAAACCGCGTATACGCAGAAGCCACCACAGCAAACCTGTTCTTACAGGGGAGGGGAGGGAGGGGAGGGAGACGCAGTCGGGCACATTTTTGGGGGGCTCGGTGGGTGCAGAGCGCTTTGAGGGAGGGAGATAGCGGGGGGAGGTAGGGGGAGGGGTGAGAGGTTGTAAAGAGGGAGAGAAAGAGAGGAGAGGAAGGTTGGTAACAAGCGAAGCGAGCGAATGCGGAGCCAGTGATGACAATTCCACTCGCGCTCAATGCACGTGTGAGTTACGGAACGAATGAAATTGAAGGAGTTAATGAAGGAGTGAACGAATACACGAGTGAATGAGCCAACGATTGTGCTTGCGTGTCGGTATGTGCACGTGCTGATGTTGTGCCTGGGTGTGCGTGGTGGGGGTGGGAGCGGTGGAGCAGCGATTAGGGCGCTGCGCTCCAAAGTCGGCGATCCGGGTTCGATTCCCACTCACGGCCAATATCAGTGTTGATGATCTACACCGGACCTGAGCCTCGCGTAGGTCGACTCAGCCTTAAAGCGAGTACCTGGGGCAGTGTGCGTGGAGCTGGCCACCCAATCCCCCCCCCCTCGTGAGCCGTGCCAGCCTTCATCGGTGCCACTTGCTAACAGCACTTGCCCCAACACGCAGTGAAGGTTATACGGGGGTCTTTGTTTGCGAACGTATATTATAATTAGGAGAGTGAAGTGATGATGATGGTGGCGATGATGATGATGAAGCATAACTAGTTATTACTATTCCCATGAATATTCATGAATCGAAAATTTACTGTCAGGGTAGTTTTCATTATTAATATACCACCAGAGTGTTAATTATTTACGCACACACAATAGAAAGATTCCCCATATAGCCTTCGCCTTGATTGGGGGAAAGTGCTGCTAGCGAGCACCCATGATGACCGGAACGATACACGAGAGGCTGGGTGGCCAGCGCCATGCCCGACCGCCTTTGTCTCTCTAGTGGCTATGTTTACACACAAAACCAGGTACTCATTTGAGGCTGAGTCGACCTAGGATGACTCAGCACCGGTTTATATATTCGTCCCTCGTGTTGGCAATGAGCGGGAATCGAACTCGGGACGCCGGGTTCGTAGCGAAGCGTGCCGGCCGCTACACTACCGCTCCCCCTACACACGCGCGCGCACACACACACGCGCGCGCACACACACACACGCGCGCGCACACACACACACACACACGCGCGCACACACACACACACACGCGCGCACACACACACACACACGCGCGCACACACGCACACGCGCACGCACGCACGCACAACAGTAGCGAGGAGGAGAGCAGCTCCGACGGGCACACCTTACACAGTTTCGTTCCAGGCTGAACCCTGAATTAAAATAAATGCGTGTTTATTAGGCGATAATTGACCGCGAAAAACGGCATCGCGGGAGCGGTGGCGCAGTGGTTGTCGCACGCTGCTGCTGCTGCTTCGCCCGCGGACCGCCGCGTTTGATTAAAGGAACCCGGCGAACCTGAGTTCGATTACGGACGCCGACCAGCGGTTGGGTAATGGAACCAGTTGCGGCATGACTCCACGCTCGCCCCCTCGCCCAAGCCGCTCACATTCACCAACCCGCATCATTGACCAGCGCGTGGGTGATGTATGGCGCAGACGACCGCCCCCCCCCCTCGACCACAACCGACGAAAACGGCGTTGGGGGGGGGGCTTCACGGCACCGACGATGTTCGGCCGTCCACCCCTTCCGAATCTTCAAGAAGCCCACCACCTGGCCTTGAACTCCCCGGCATTCAATAGCAGCATGGACCCCGCGTCTCTCCTCCGCGCCGTTCAGTGGCCGATCCAGCCATTCGTCGTCATCATCATCATCGTCGATTCATCCTTAAAACGAGCACCCCTGGAAGACAAAGGCCGTCGGGCGTGGTGCTGGCCACAATCACCGCCTCTCGTGTGTGTCGTCCCGGCCTTCATCGGGGCTACTCGCTAACAGTACTTGCCCCAACAGTCGATGTTGTTTCTCCGATGCATCTCTTTAGCTACACAATGCGTGCGCACACCGATGGCATGCCCTGCAAAGAGTGTTCATCGCACGTCCATCGTACTTACGAATCACTATTGGCGTGATGTTGTTCTTCTTTGTGTGTATTTACGGAATGTGCGCTTGTTTGATGCACATTAGACAAGCCATGTCTATTATTAGAAGTAGTAGTAGTATTATAACAGGCAGAGCTATCAATTATTTAACGCACAGCCAGTACGCTCTGGGATTACGCACAGTAATAGTAATTAGTGTTATTAATCATACATGTGTGATGCAAAACAACATTTGTTGGCCGCAGTCGATAACGCGACCGACTCCCTGAAGCTTTGCGAACAACAACTTACATGGGTCTCACTCACATCGAGGGTTCGTTACACCTCCCCACTCCCATCACGGACGCGTTGTATCCAATTCCGGATTTCACAAATCTCAAGTCCTCGCGATCCCTGCACCACGACGATCTGCCTTTCCTCGTTAAAATGTCTCTGTTGTGCGCACGCTACACGTGCCCGATTGTTGCTATACTCCACAACGACGCTCAACATTAGTTCGTGCCGTTTGCGATAGAGTTTATCGTCGAACTTGGGATCCGTTTGTAATAGACGGCGTTTGCCTCAAAGCACCTGCAAGCTCACCAGCATCACATGGTTCAAACAAGGATCCCTCTGCTGATGAGACACTGAGTTTTTGTTGCGTTGAACCAATGCTGCTGAATTTCTACCCTCCCCAGAAATCCGTGTGCGGCTGATGGGGTGTTCAGGAAACACTTGCATATTTGACGAACTATTGCGTTGTGGTTCCATCGTAGGCGCTCTCACGAAGCGTCACGAAGTGTCACGATGTGCACGCCTAGGGAGCGGTGGTGCAGTGGTTAGCGCAATGCGCTGCGAAACTGACAACCCGAGTTCCACTCCTGCTCAGGACCAATACGAAATAGCGAAGATCTGAACTGGTCCCGGGCCTCTCCTAGATGGGGAGGTCTTAAGCGGTACCTGGTGCGGTTTCGAAACATCAACACTGGGGAGACAAAGGCGGACGGGCGTGGTGTTGGTCTCCCATCGCCTCTTGTGCCGTGCCGGCCTTAATTAGGTGTTCGCTAACAGCACTTGCTCCAAACGTGTGTGAAGGCTATACGGGCGATATTTGTCTTTTTTGTCTCTGTTCGTGACTGCACTCAAAAAAACCCATCACGCTCAATTTGATTTTGCACTTTGGTTGAATTCCAGCTCTGAGACTTCAAAACGCACGTTTACTCAAGACAATGAAAGGAAATAAATGTAGTTCCTTAAGGATCTTCCCGTACGTGGAGCGAAACGTCGGACATCGTGCCAAACAACGCGCGGCACATCACAAAAGCACGTGGGAGATTTGCAGCAGAGCATCAGCATCCACCTAGTGGGGGGAATCCAGGGTGTAGCTGATATACGAGATGCATCCCTGCCTGTGATCCAGCACCGTGGAGAGTTGGTAGATCACACACAAATGGGCTGTGGAACTCCCTTATCGTCGGTGGTCATCGAGGAGGAAGAACCGTACCCTGGCTCCGCCGGGAGAAGGCGGTACGGCGAAGATGTGGACTCCACCTGTTCAGTCTGCACGGGATCGAGCGTTGCGCCCTGGCACGCGTGGGTTTTCTCCGGGTGCTCCAGTTTACTCCCACTCGTATGAACACTCATTGATTGGCCGATAACAATACCTGCATATAGAGGATCGTAGAGCTTGGGGAAAGGGGCGTGAGGGGGGGGGATTTAATGCCAGATCACTGCCTGAGAGGGAGTGTTTGATTTATTTGTTATGTATTTATGCTGACAATAAGTCAGTGATATCCTTCTCAAGATCAGCATTGAGGCCATTAATGCTCATCTCCTGAACCAGTGGTGTAAATTCCACATTTCAATGGCGGGGGCGAGTCTTTCCACAGGACAACTACTGTTGACATCTCCATAAAGTGGTTCTCATGTTATCCACCCCGGAGAGATGATGATGATGATGATGATGGGCTGAGTCGACCCCAAACCAGGAGTGGAACTTGCAACCTTCCAATCGCCAGCCACTCGCCCTGCCCGAGCCACCTGGCCGATCAGCTTATACAATTCCGCTCTGAAGTTTCGCAAATCCGGACGTGATCCACCAACCCCTTTCCTCCACGTCGTGAACTTCCTGCACCAAACACAAAGACTCCGCATATAACCTTTAGCAGACTGTTGGAGCCAAGTGCTGTTAGAGAGCACCTATTAAGGTCGGCAGGGCACAAAGGGGGCGGTGTGACCGGCACCACGGGTGGCAGCATTTTTCTCCCCCGTGCTGATGTATACACACCACATCGGGTACTCGTTTAAGTCCGAGTCGACCTAGGCGATGCCCAGCACCGGTTCAGATATTCGTCACCGTGAGCGGGAATCGAACTCGGAACACCACCAAATCTTGCCTTTCGAGGTCAATGGGTCAATGGAGTGACCATGGCTCGTGGGTGAGGGTGGCGATGGTTGGAGGCCGTGTTGTTGTTGTTGGTGATGCCAGTTTGCTCTGGCCGTGTGCGTACGCACACACACACGTGTACAGAGGTAAAGGCGCAGCCCTGCAAGTGCTCGCTCGCACCACTGCCGACGGAAGAGCCCTCCACACTACAGATAGTCCCACGTAGAGCGGCATTTGGCCTCCACGTCCACGTTGGCACAGAGGTCTTGAAAGCGCTGGGAGCACCCACACTTTACCCCACCGCTCGCCATCCGCCAATCGACGTCACTGTGATGCACACACAAACCCTGCTGGCGCTGGAGACGCGGAGGTGGATTTAAGAACCAAATTTTTCAACTTCCGCGCTGGGAGGTCGAATCGAAGTTCTCGACCTTCACACCACTGCAGCATCACACACATATACAAAGATCCCCCATATAGCATTAACAGACTGCTGGGGCAAGTGCTGTTATCGAGAAGCTATGATGGCCGGAACTGCAGGCGAGGGGGTGGGTGGCCAGCACCACGCTCGGTCGCCTTTGCCTCTCCAGTGGTGATGTTTACACACAGCACCAGATATTAATTAGACGCCAAGTCGAGCTTGGTGAGGCCCAAAACCGGTTCAGATATCCGTCACTGGTGTTGGCCACGAGCGGGAATTCGCCACTAAGCGGCGGTGACGTCCCCAATGCACTTTTGCCAGGCTAGGTGCACCTTGAGGCCGTCGTTAAAGTGTGGAAGGCTGTCTGTAAGAAGGTGACGGTACAGAGCCAGGGGTTATGGGTTCACCGAGACTACTGGCAGCTGCACCACTGCGCCAGTTGTATCTGGCCTTGTGTGTGTGTGTATACACAAACACAAATATTCCCCATATAGCCATCAACAGCCTGTTGGGACACAAACACACATATATATACTGTGCACACACACACACGCGGGTCTGTCTCTCTCCAACTGCTGCGATTCCTTCAACCGCTGAACTTCCTCCAACTGCGCATCCTCTCTCGTCTGCCACACCACCTTCAACCGCTAGACAGCCTTCATCTGTTACACCTCTTTCACCTGCTGCACAACCCTTCAACTGCTGCACTTGCTGCGCGTGATGGCTCCAAGGACACCACTGATTGTCGTCGCTTCTGCGCTTCTATGCTTCGCATCCTTCGTCCCTGGACCCGGTAGGACTTGCCACTGCAGCGCTGTACTCACATTTGACGATACATCGTTCCTCCACGATAACAGTCCCGTCCGTTATGCACAACACCGTTATAGCGGGATGGTTATCGTAGCGTAATTTATCTTAAATATTTGGGTAGCTGACAATTAATATTCACGATGTCAATCTGATCTCTCAACAAACTTAAAGTTGTATATTTATGTGTGTATGTATACGTGTCATTGGGGGGAGCGGTCAACGCGAACCCGGCGACCCGCGTTCGATTCCCGCTCACGGCTAACACCAGTGACGAACATCTGAACCGTTCCTGATCGTCCTCTAAGTCAACTCAACCTCAAATGTGTACCTGGTGCGGTGTGTAAAGACCGCCACTGGGGAGACAAAGACGGTCGGGCGTGGTGCTGGCCACCCACCCCCGTCTTGTACCCGGCCGATCATAGGTGCTCGCTAACAGCACTTGCCCCAAAAGTATGTCGTTGTGTATTAATTGACACCCTGCGCATCCTATGCAAAAGAGATGCTTCATCTGAATGGACCATCCGGGTGAAAGACATTCAACGAAAGTCCTTCCCCGGCGCGTGCAGGTGGCGTGTGCGGCTCGACTGAGATGAACGGCACCCAGACACCACAGGGGGATTCCCTGCTGCAGCAATGCATAAGTAAGGAAATGTTTGTCGCCTCCATCCCGTTCGTCAGTCCGTCCATCCGCTCCGTCACGGGCAGAACCTCGACACGACGCCGTCGCCAACGATGAAACAAACGTAGCGAGTTTAACACATCATTTACCCTGCTGATACTGCCGATCTCCTGAACCAGTGGTGCACAAACGCAACACGTTCCATGTCAATAACTCTGTGATATAATGCAGGGAGTGAGGTGAAAAGAGATGGTGGTCGCAATGATGGTGGTGGTGATGGCGATGATGGTGGTGGTGATGGTCGCGATGATGGTGGTGGTGATGGTCGCGATGATGGTGGTGGTGATGGTCGCGATGATGGTGGTGGTCATTGTAATTTCCCACGACCTATGCCAATACCACTACACCTCTGCAAGTAATGAGACGATGCTGATAACCTCTCCACCCAAATCCTGCTCCCTCCCCCTAGACATGACAACCATAAACGCGCAGTTCTGCAGCGTGTCCGAGGCGTGCTGCATTCTCGGCGTGGACCAGACCGGCTGGATCGCCGCCGCCGTGGGCTGGTCGCTGGCCTTCCTCGTGCTCATCGTGTCGTGCGCCTGCCAACTCCACTCCATACACCCCGAGGCCTCAAAGCGAATTCGCCTGCGGGAAGGGGGCGCTACGAGCTAAGGAGAGAAAGGCCAGTCCCGCACCCCGCAATTCCACCTTTCCCTCTGACAGTGCCGGATTATCCTCGTAGCAAAAGTGGCCACAAATGCTACGGGCCCCGCACTTTCAAGGGCCTGGCGTTAAATGCTTTCAAGCTATCAATTTCGGTTCCGTGATTCTGCAATTGCTGTATTACTACAGTACTATACCGCCTTCAACTTTTATGAACGACTGGATGTTTAAGGTTAGCGATTTGTCGTATTATCTAGCTGTATAGCAAATTAGGAAATGCAATTACTTTACTATGCAAGTTACAAATTAGTGCTTTAATATTTGTGATTTTGTTATATTTAGGGCCCCTTTATAACATCATGCTACAGGCCACGCACTAGCTAAATCCGGCACTGACCTCTAACAGCCCCCCCCCCCCCCACAAGCCCGCCGTGTTTGTGTCCACGTGTGTCTACATGTCAACAGACGCTGTTTTGACAATACGGTGGCTACACATCAGGCGAAGGCCTGCAACTGCTCGCTCACGTAAACGTTGGCAGAAGCGCTTCCACTAGAGGCCGCTCTAGAGGGCTCCCTCTAGCAGGAGGATACTGGCCACACGTCTTAGAAGTGGCAGGAGGATTTACAATGTATCCCACCACGCGCGCAGCCTGCCGATCTGCATATACCTGTGATTACGCTATCAATTACAATTATACATGATGATGATGAATTATAGCAGCATCATTCGCTGAATTTACAATGGCACTGTGATTGAGACGCATGATGAGTGGCACCATCACAATTCTAATCGACTCCACCAGGTCCTCTCTTGTAGTTATTTACCCAGGAAAACCTCGCAGAGTCTCAAGACTCCTTTTCAAGAGGGTCCTGCCATACGTTGGTCGTTCGACATGTGGCGTGTGGTGGTCGGCTACAATCAAAAGCAATATGATGATGATAATTGATGACGATGTAAGTGTAACCACACACCCATGGCAATAAATCTACATCAGTGTGATGTGTCCATGAGTAGTAGAGTGATAATAATATTCATGTGTTGTTTTATATACCGTGTCGTCATTCGTGCAAATTGCATCCATCACAATCGCTGATAATCCACAAGATTAGAAGGCAGCAGTAACTACGCTACAAAAAATTATCCAAGCTCTGCGATTCTCGAAATATCAATGAGTGTTTTACACGTGGGAGAAAACCGGAGCACCTGAAAAAAAAAAAACCTCTATGCCATACAGAAGGGGACAGATGGAGATTATGGCCACACTTTGCTGCACCGCCTTCTCCTGGCTCGCCAGAGTACGGCTCCTCCTCGACTCCCACCCACGGGGAAGGGAGTTTCGCGACGTTTGTAAGCGGTGATCCACCAACCTTCGCTGCTGCCTTCACAGCGCTGGGCGAGAGGCCGTCACGCGCGGCGTCAGGCCGCCACCACCACCACCGCCCAGGGTCGTATTCGTGCACAACTGCAAACCAAGCGACCGCTCGATTTCACTCAATGACAACACTTGCATTTTGATCTGGGGGCTCTATCGCTTCTCGTTGTCGTAACACTCACGCGTTTGGTTCTCAAGTTTGAACGCGCGATAACAATACATGTAAAAAAAATCAGTACCCGTACGGTGATGTTTTATACGCCAATATCAGTTCACGCGTGCCTGTGTTGTACTATGTAACAGACATCGGCGGCCGGGCGTGGTGTTGGCCACCCACCCCCTTGTGTGCCGTGTGTTACTCGCTAACAGCATCTGCCCCTAAAGTCTGGTGTGGCTTTCAGGGGGATCTTTGTATTTTGTGTGAGTGTGAGTGGGAGGTAAGGAGACCAGTTCATGTACAGGAATGAGCTGGATAGAGAACATACCCCACCATCATGGTGGTGGTAATGTTGGCGGTGTGAGGCCTTCATCCAGCAGTTGAAAGTCTATGTCTGACAATGATTATTGTGATCATGGTGATGATGCTGTTACCATGGCTCACAAATATTAAATAAGGATCAGGACACGATGATTGTGGCATTGGTAAGAATCAATTCATCAGCGGATAGACCATGGCCCATAATAATTATGAAGATGACGATAATGAGAGGATAAGTATGCGATGACAAAATGGGATCATGAAAATAATGGTGGTGGTGGTTATTATTAAGTTAATAAGAACCAAAGAGTATGGATTCCTGCAGTCACGAAAACTTCAAATCAAGATGATTATTAAGTTGTTGAGGCGGCTGGCGATGATTGCGCATTGCTACGCCCCCACTTTTCACCCAGGCAACCCGAGTGCAGCAGAGACTAACAATTTAATATTTAAGGATCACAGTTAAGCGACAACACACTGCATATACTATTAAAACGAAGAGTAATGCCGGCATGAGGAGGCCTTCATATAACCATAATTACTAACAATAATTTCCACCTCTTCGCAATAACATCAATCTTAATTGTAATAGTTTTACACAACACACACACGCAGGCACACCACGCATGCCCGCGTGTGTGTGTTGTGGGCTGCCCGCGTGTTTGGGTGTTTGATGTTTGCTGTACCTGGGGATCGTTGCTCTTGTAGCCAAAACGGCGTGTGCCAGATGTTCCCCGGTACCTTCCGACCTCAACCGGTCCTCCTCCCGCTCTCCCGACTTCGCCCCATGACGTCTCAATCGAGGCGAACGGGTTTTTTTTTGTAATGTTGTTCTTCTCGACAGACCTGTTTCTTCACCTGAGGACGGCTGCTTGCGTTGTGGCCGAAACGTCGTGAGCATTATTTTATTGTTTTATTTTTATTATATTATTACTTCCCTTCTACGTGACTTTACCGAAAGAACCAAGAAGTTGTTGTTCCTGTTGTTGGGCGATTCTGCAACACCGAATACGAAACTCGCAACCACCAAATCAACACGCGGGCATGCGCCGACCGATATCACGCGATTCATAATCGAGCCGTGGGTGAAATGCGTGTCGTTGGCACCTCCTCCACCCAACACAGCCAACGAATAAAGTTGTCGAGTGAACGAATGTGTTTCCGCTTCACCAGCAGCGCGAGCGGTGAGTTGGTGAGCAATCCACAAGGTTGATCATTGCTGATGATGATGATGCCAGGTGGTCGATGATTGCATCGCGGGATCGTGGGGCGGCTTTAGAAGTCGGGTGGGAGGGGCAGGAAGAGGGGAGAAGGCTTCATACAGCAGTGGATTGATCATGGCTCACCATGTGGCCATGGCTTACGAGAGGCACGTGGGGTGGAGCCGCCGTCATCGATTGCAGATGAGTAATGCGTCCACTGCACACGTGGTATTAAAACTCAATTACGAGGCACGGACACCACCTTTGCATTATGATGCATTCCTAATTGGGCATTGATTTAGTTGAATATGAAATTATCGCATTACGTTGTGTTATCATGTTGCGTCTCCACTTATTCCAAAATGTTAAAACTCTGCACCCACGTGACATTGTACGGTACTCTCCTGCCCCCTATTTGACAATGTTGTGCACTGCATGTCGGTAAACAAATACCACCGTCAAAGAAATATGGAATTTCCAAAACTGGGCCGTCTGCTATCATTCCCTTCGAACGACGAGTCCTGCGTTTTTGATAATTATTGTTTTCAATTCCCATCGTGTCCAGCTTTCGTAGACTATGACAACGTATTTGAAAAGTGCGATAATCTCCATATATATAAAAGGCAAAGTTGTGAGTATGTGTCTGTTCAAAATGTTTAGCGTACTTCCCGACATGCAACAAACTGTAAATTTGCCATGTGGGTACTTCCCAGACTGTACACCATGCAAAAATTATAAAAATACACTTTTTTGGGGGGGGGAGCTCAAGAATGCATATATTTGTTGCACGTTGATTATTTTAACCGGTCCTGGGCCTCCCCTACGTCGACTCAGCCTCAAATAATTAACTGGTGTGGTGTGAACATCGCCACTGGGGGGACAAAGGCGGCCGGGCGTGGTGAAGCCGGGGTAGTAATTCTAGATTTGAAGCTTTCGTGACTGCAAGGATTCATACTCTTTGGTTTTTTCGGTAAAGTCACGTAGGTAAAAATAAATAATAATAGAAATAAAATAATGTTATTTCTATTATTATTTATTTTTACCTACGTGACTTTACCTGGGGTAGTAAAGCGAGTTATAAATAAAGGAAAAGGCACAACGCAGGTGTTTTACATCGTTACTTATAAAGTATATTTTACTTTAAACCTGTAAAACAACACACACACACTATTGCGAGCATCACGCGGGCGTGTTACACAGGCCAGGCCACAGTAAATATTGAGCTCAAGTGTACTGAGAGTGGAGCAGAATGCGATTCACACAGCCAGAGTAGACCCGCCTCTAGCCAGCATCATGATTGTTGTAGCCTATTTGCCACGGAGGTACTACCAGCAGGCACCACGGGCAGCCTGCACCGCGGGCAGCAACAAATGTTATAGCGATCGTCGTCATCCACATCATAGCCGTCATCTCATATATAATAAAGTGACTTTCATTAGAGCTTCACAGTGCTTAACACAACCACCGCTTCCATGCTGTGATATTAACAGTCGTAATAAAAAAACATTCAGGCAAAGCGCTCACTCATCCCCACAGATTGAAAGAGCGAAACTAACGAGCCAGCATCACGCGATGGCTTTCTCCCCGGCTCGAGGCCAAGATGCCGGCGATCACCGAATTTCACCAAAATTTTTTCCAGTTTCGCTGCGAGACAGACCGGAGGAGGAGGTGGCGTGACTATCAGTGACAGCCGCCATGGCCAGAGGTACCCTGGACGTGATGTGCCGGTGGCAGGAACACTTTCCTGGTGTTCCCACCGACTAGACCATGACGCAACAAATGATTTTATTGAACATTCTGCAATAACTTACGTCTTCGAGCTAATAAAAGCGACGTCATGCGACACCGTTTATATATTACACGCTAACGTGACATGTGGGGTCAGTTCCCGCTACGTTGGATTTTCAAATCGATCCGAACCAGACAATAAAGTTCGTATCCTAAATGTCGTTTCTAAGTCCAATTTGTCAGATTCTTCGGATTAATACAAAACTCGGGAACACAACCCTACAATGTGGTGCTTTCCCGATTAAACACGTCTATTGCTCAACAACCGCACACGATGGATACGTAGACGGGCGACAGCGGTGGCCGTGTGGTGTAGCGTACGCAAGTTCACTGCTCCGAGCCCGTGACCGGGTCGGCGTGTGACCCGAGCATCACGCGGCGTCTCAGCTCAGTCCTCACGGCGTGTGCGTCACCGGCATTCGCGCGTTCAGGACTCGAACTGCCGCGCTTGCGATCGCCGTCATTGTCGCAGCTATCATCAAGGACACCATGGTCACTAACACTATTGTCATCGCAATTGCGATCGTGATTGTGGTCATCACCGCGGGAGTTTCCGCCACCAACGTCACCACCGTCACCACCGTCACCACCGTCACCACCACTGTCACCACCATCGTCGAGGTCACAGCAAAGGTCGCTCCGATTAAATCCAAAATTCTCGGCAGCCACCAGTGGGTCGCTGTCCCAATCCACCGGCTCGTCGATGAGAGACGACGGAAAATCGGCCGCAGAAGAGAAGCCACAAGCGCTGCGTGGCCAAGTCCCTCTGAGACGCGACGCCTTGCCGGTCAGCAGGCATTCACCGACGTCCTCACCGCCGCTGCGACGGTCACCAACATCCCCTTGAGTCGTAATGAAGCGGCGATGGCTCCCGGGGATCGGCCCATCCGCCTCGCTCGGCTCACCCGCCTCGCTCGGCCCACCTGCGTCGTCCGGCCAGTCGGGTGCCCAGTTCTCGGGCACGCGTTGCGCCGGCCGGCGAGAACTCGGGTGGCCGGTGGGATGGCCGTCGGGAGTTGGTGCAAAGCGGGAGGACGGAAGCACAAATGTAGGCATTTCTTCGGCATCATCGGCATCTACGAAAGAAAAATGACGTAAATGATCACGCTTGTTTTATTTTTTCGCTAGTTTTACCCAGGGTAGCCTCACCCCTCTTTCTGGAGAATCCTGATAAGTCTTCACAAGACGGGGCAACGATTGCTATGTTTCCAGATTAACCGATTTAATAATGATGAGGTTATTTATTTAGTCAGTGAAGCCTCGGTGAGACTCGAGACTTCTGGACAGGAGAGTCCCGCTACACCGAGATGTTTGGCCAAGTCTATTATTGAGTGCTTATACGTGTGGGAGGAAACCAGAGTGCCCGGAGAGAACCCACGTATGTGAGGGGTTGGGCGGTGTGGTGAGTGGGGGGGGGGTGGTAACACTCAATCTCCAACAATTGCCCAATGCTCTGTGTCTGCTATATCGGGCTGGTTGTCAAACTCCACGAGTGTTGATGACTCAAGCGAGGGAGAGGAGTGGTCCTTGCCGAGTGAGAAGGGGGAGTCCTCGGCCTCCTGCTCGGCGCTCGTGGGCCCCGAGCCCTTGGCGGCGCGGGAGGTGAGAGTCATCTCCTGCAAGCGCCGCACCACCTGCTCCTGCCGCTCGGCCGTTGCGCCGATCCTGACCGGGGAATCGCACACGAGACGAGAGATAAAGAATCAGAATCTTTATTTATACTGGATGATTCCAATGAGCTAGAATTATCTTTACGTCCAGTAAAAGATCAAAGATCCCCCATACAGCCTGAACAGACTCTTGGGGCAAGTGCCGTTAGCCAACGCCTGAGTCAACTGAGGGGAGGCCTAAGACCCGCTCAGATGTATGTCACTGATGCTGGCCGTGAGCAGAAATCAAACTCGGGTCGCTGCAATTCATAGCGCAGTGCACTAACTGCTGCACTACCGTTCCACCGGTTTTAAATAAGTTCAACATACAAAGACAAAGATCCCCCAAATAGCCTTAACAGACTCTAGGGGCAAGTGCCGTTAGCGAATACCTATGAAGACCAGTACGGCACACGAGGGGGTGATGTGGTCAGCACCATACCCGGCCGCCGTTGTCTCCCTAGTGGCAATGTTTACGCACCACACAAGGTACTAATTTGAGGCTGAGTCGTCCTAGAGGAACCCAGGAATGGTTAAGATAATGGTCACTGGGGTGTTGGTGATTGTGAGCGGGAATTGAACTCGGGACGCTGGGCTCGTAGCGCAGCGCACTAATCACTGCGTCACCAGTTCCCCAAGTCAGAAACATACAGACACACACAAACCACATGGGCTAGAAAGACGACAACAATATCAGTCCCCTCGGGTGCCACAGACTCACCAGTCGTTCTCAAACAGGCTGCTGGTCCTCTGCACGCTGAACGCAGGCAGCAGGAGCAGCAAAGTCCCGCAAGGAAATGCGAGGAGAGAAGAACACACCGAGGAGTTAGGCAGGCACACATTAGGCTTTGATCAAAGAGAATGAGTAAGGTACTGTGACTGTGTATTTCTACGTGCAGTGTGATGTGGCAAACAAAACCCGGTCATATGTTTGCCAGCAGTGTTGGCTGTGGGCAGGAATCAAGCCCGGTCCGCCGGGTTCGTAGCACGATGAGTTACCCACTGCGCTACCTTACGCGGGAGGTAGGAATACTCTACACCAAGTAGCTCCCAATGGCATGGGGTGGATAGCCAAACTTAACACACTGCTAAACCGTCACTTGATTTTAAAATTTCATATGAAGGAGAGACAGGAGAATGGAGCTCACGCATTGCCAAGCGGCTCTAAGTGGGAGGCCAGAGTCTTCAACGCCACCTCGGTCTCCGCCAAACGTCGCTCCAGCTCCTCCAGCTGCCGGTCAGCTGCTCACCAACACACTCAGAGATATTAATATGTATATAGAAATACACGCACACACATCACACAGATTGTTCGGGAAAGTGCTGTTAGTGAGCACCTATGAAGGCTGGCAAGGGACACGAGGGGGTGATGTGGTCAGCACCATGCACATTCAGAATATCGTGTCAACAAAAATACTTACATCACTAAAAAGTATTTTCATTCGTCAAATGCTGATATATGACAGAACATGTAATCAGATTCAAAATTAAATATAGCATCATCAGAGCCAAATTACAAAATTGAACAAGCATTATTCAAAATCAGGACCTACTCAGATCGGTATTTACATAATGGTTTGAATTTGGAAAACAGTTGTGCAGTCACAGAAATTATTGTGATGAAATGGATCTCAGGGATCACAAAACTGGATTGGGTCAGAAATTAAGGCACAAATAAAAGGGCAAGAGTGGTATGCATCTCAGATAATCTGAACATCGAGTCCTGTATGGCTAGGAGGTGTCGTAAGAAGGGAAGAATCCCACATGAGAAGAAAGATGAACATTGGAAGTACCAGTGCAGAGACCGAGAGGTCAGTCCCAGAAAGAGATGGTTTGAAGTAGTGAAACAGCATATGAAGGACTGTGGAGTGGATGTGGAGATGATGGCCCAGGATTGGAATTGAGTGAAGAGAGAGGACCAGGGAGAGCAACATTCCAGAATGAAGAAAAGTGGGACTCACTTATTTTTCGCTGCGAATTTCCCTCCTTGTTCAGCACGGGTTTGATAATGCCCCGAGGCTCATTTTTTGAAGCGACCTGTGAATTCAATTTACACATGAAATCTCATATCGCATTGGCTATATACCACTGCTATAGGATTTACCAAAAGTCATCATTCTTAACACTGCTTTATAACAGCAATATATTTAGTAGGCTTATGTTAGGAAATTACAATGTTAGAGTAAGGACTTTTTAAGGAAGGGCAATTTGCAAAAAATGTTTACCTCCTACATATTCTGTAATAAAGGGGAGCTTTTTTTGGTATGTGTTTACACATAGCTTCCATTGCTTTGCCTTGTTTAAATCGAATGTGTAATGGTTAATCGAGCTCCTGCAATATGAAAGTGTAATGCAACAAGTATTTTATACATAGGCTGATTTTTTTCAATTGCATTACTTGCAGACACATACACACAGTGCATTTAATATGTGCAAGTGCCTCTACATTTTTAGGGGCATGCAACATTATCCGTTCGTATACAAGCATGTCTGTGTCTCTGTCTGTGTATTTATGTCAGTCTGTATTTTTCTCTCTCCGTGTCTATCAATTTGTGTTCCGCCTCTCTCAGTCTATGCATGTCTCTGTCGCTGTGTTTGTGTCTCAGTATCTCCATGTCTCGATCCGTGTGTCGTCTCCCTCAGTGTAACTTTCCACGTCTGCTGCCACTGTGCCTCCGTGTCTCCGTGTCTCTCTGTGTTTCTCTCTCCCAGTGTTTCTCTTCTCCGCATCTCAACTCTCCCACGATTCTCTCTGTGCTCGTGTCTCGTGACCTCCTCTCCCACCTACACCGGTCGGCCCCACGTAGTTGTCACGACATCTCCGCTCACACCCACCTTGAACAGAATGTAAACGATGTAGATGAGAATGCCAAACCCGTACACAGGCAGCACTTGCTTGATGAAACTGGTGCTCGGCCCAGAGTTGGTCCCTCGACTCTCCTTGGACCGCGAAGACCCCTTCGTGTTTTGGGGGGCCTTCGGGGTTTGGGGGGCTTGACGGGGAGAGGGGCCTTGAGTAGGGGGCATCCCCTGCGGCTGAAGGGACGCATCTGAAGAACGGGGATATGAGTGACGCAAACACAAACGTCGTCACCATCAACAACAGCTGTGTTCCAACTGTTAGAGACCGGCTTCTACCTCCATGGTCCAGACCAGGAATTGATATCACCTGACATTTAAAAAATATGTCCTTACATGGCCAATAAAAGCTAATAAAATATTAAAATATTTTAAACCGTTAACATTAATATTATTTCTGGTTTTAAAGCCTGTTCAAAAAGAGTTCTACCTACTTATGTCGTACTCAATGGATTTGGGGTCACATGACCACAAGTGGGCAACTTCACAGTTCAAATTCACCTTAACGATGCAACGTGGCATTCGTAATATTGGCTGCGAAACCCTACGCGTTAATTACGTGCATAGTTTTTGAAAATGTCGCTTATGCATGGAGTTAGTCAACGGTTTGATAGTCAACGGTTTGACAGACACTGAATATGCACCATCAAATCAAGTGTCAGCTCGTCCAAGAACCTCCGTCACCACCGCGGTATTCTGAGTATGTCTCCTTTATCAAGCGAGTTGGGCACATTGTTACAGGCGTAATCGGTTCACACACATTGCTAAAGTAAACATATTAAAAAAAAAATTTTAAACACGCTTTAATGAAATGGACGGTACTCGTAATGGCAGAACTCCACGACTCCACGAAGTGGCCCCGCAGCTTGCCATAGCGTAAGGGACCGTGGTGATTTACAGGCAACGTGATTTGAGCGTGGACATTTAGAACCGAAAAAAGATAGTTTAAAAATATTTATTTTTAATTTTAATGATAGAATATAATATTGTCATCAGTATGACATACCTATACCAAGTTTGCAGTCGATACGACATTGGGAAGACAGTTGAAATAGAGTTACACGATTTGAGAATACAGCAGACAGAGTGAATTAAATAAAAGCGTGTAAAATGTTTAAAAATATATATTTTTTATTTTGTATGATAGAATATGGTCTTGTCATCAGTATGACACAAGTATACCAAGTTTGCAGTCGATATCACATTGTGAAGTGTGTAAAAATTGAGTTACACTATTTTTTTAAGGATACAACAGACGGAGTGAGTTAAAAAAGCGTGTAAAATAATAAAAAAGGCCTCAGCATGACGATACTAATGACAGCCCACATTCTTCCTAAAGTCTCTGTGGAGTGTGTACGTTCGATGCTGTGGAAATGACCGGGGTGGATTAAGGCTCTCAGTTGATTTATCGTCACAATATGAACAGTAAACAAAATAAAGTCATACCAATATTTCATATCTGCACTGATGGTAAAGAGGAGCCCCCATTTAAGTGAATAATTAAACCTACGAATTCAACTTACGAAGCCTTTTGTATTTACGAGATAATTAAGGAATAACCTTTGGGCAATGTGCGTGTGTGCGCACTGGCGGCGTTTACTGCGTCTACTGAGATCGTCTTGACATTTAAATAAAATTAGCATTTTATCTGCCTTGACACAAACCTGATTTTGCAAAATCAAACTCGCGAATACCACTGAAATAAACTAATAACAACGTTAGTAACAGTGTCCAACACCAATCACTCACTCGCAGTGATTATTACAGTGGGAGACTAAAATTTAAAGCACTGCAATTTCGTTTACAATTTACAGGACAAACACACAGCTTAGGATACAATTCCCTTTAGTTTGCATTATTCATCAATGCAAACCCGAAACAAATCTCACGCGAAGTGTTTGAATCGAACGACTGGAGGAGGATTTAGATGCCTCTTAACAACGAGGCCTACTCCGCAAATCCCCTCACGTGACGCCTCGCCCTCGCCTGAGCGGTCGCCCGAGCCGAGCGCTCAAACCCCGGGGGAGGGGGATAGCGCGCGGGGGGCGGTCGACCGCCACACTAACAACCCCGTAGACTCCCCCCCCCCCACACACACGATACCACGCACCAGCTCCTTCCCGCTGTCGGAGTCCCGGCAGGAACGTTCGCGCGACGATAACGTAGACAACGCAGCCCAGGAAGGAGGCTACCAGCACCGCGGGTCGACCCATGTCCACGCTCAGCACGCCGGCCAACCTCGGCTCCGGGCCGTGACGTCTTCGAGGCAAATCGCGGGTGGGACCCCCCATCACCCCCCCCCCCTCACCTCACCCCCCCTCACCTCACCCCCCCTCACCTCACCCCCCCTCACCTCACCCCCCCTCACCTCACCCCCCTCCCTCACCCCCCCTCATCCCCCCTACCTCACCCCCCTCACCTCACCCTCACCCCCCCTCATCCCCCCTACCTCACCCCCCTCACCTCACCCCCCTCACCTCACCCCCCTCACCTCACCCTCACCCCCCCTCATCCCCCCTACCTCACCCCCCTCACCTCACCCCCCTCACCTCACCCCCCCTCACCTCACCCCCACCCTCACCTCACCCCCCCTCACCTCACCCACCCCCTCACCTCACCCCCCCCCCTCACCTCACCCCCTCACCCCCTCACCTCAACCCCCCTCTCACCTCACCCCCCCTCACCTCACCCCCTCCCTCACCCCCCCTCACCTCACCCCCTCACCCCTCCTTGGGAATGGGCGAATTTTATTAACTCACTCTGTCTGTTGTCGTTGTATCCTCAAATCGTGTAACTCAATTGTAACCCACTTCCTAATATAGTATCGACTGCAAACTTGGTATACGTATGTCATACTGATGACAATACTATATTCTATCATAAATATATATTTTTTAAACATAATTTTTTATATGTTATGTTTCGGCTTGGGTGTAATTGTCCACGCACAACTGACGTTGGCTATAATTGACCACGGTCTCTTACGTTATGGCAAGCTTCGGGGCCACTTGATGGAGTCATGGAGTTCTTCCATTACTAGCACGGTACATTTCAGTAAAGCGTGGTTTTTTAAAGTTTTTAAAAAAAGTTTTAATTTTTTTTAAGTTTTTTTATATTAATAATTTTGTTATTTTAGTCGTCAAGTCTCCGTCTAATTGACGAGGGCGGAAAGCCTGATGGGGTTTTCTCCCAAGTGTCCCGTCATCTGCGAGGCTCTCTCTGATGAGCGTCGGCGATGAGCACTGAGCCCGATGGGAGCCCGAGGCTGGCGTTCGACGTTTTTTATTTAAAGTTTAGTCGAAGCAACAATCTGCGGGATTTTAGTCACGTCCTACCTAGTCTGTGGATTGTATTCTGTTATTCTCTTTGTCTAGTCGACAAAAGTCACTCATTTATCTGCTCTTGGTTATTAAAAATACGCAGAACTCCATTCCGACTACCACAATCTGAAACGTTCGCATATTTATTTTTACGTACAGAAATCGTCGCTGGACTTGACAAGGGTCAAGGAGCCGACAGCACCGGCGGCTGGGGAAAGTGCCCAGTAAACATGCAACGTCGGGCCAACGTTGACCCAACGTGTCGACCAACATTGTTCGAGAGTTCCATATTTACTGAGGGTCGTCCCAGAATGTGGAGGGGCAGCAGAGGGGGGTGAGCGACCTGCCACGGATGGGAACATCACGATACAAATATACTAAATGAGAGGATACACACACAGAGCGGCGTTTTAA
Source organism: Lethenteron reissneri (assembly GCF_015708825.2). Taxonomy (NCBI): domain Eukaryota; kingdom Metazoa; phylum Chordata; class Hyperoartia; order Petromyzontiformes; family Petromyzontidae; genus Lethenteron; species Lethenteron reissneri. The sequence continues at coordinate 1,226,856 of NC_083815.1, read as the reverse complement.
ATTGACGATTCGTATCACCGCCAATGTATCATCTAACACAGCAAGCAATGCACAGTTTCAACATTTATTTCCAAACGGGCAGAGGAGGAACCAGGAGTAAAAACATCTTAATCTAGAAGTAAACACAATATCTACCACAGACACCAGATAACACGGGTTGACGGCTCACTAAACCTCATCTGGAAACACTGACGGTGATAACACTGATTATTATTATTAATATCATAAGGAACATACGCACGCTCGTCACATCATTCAAATTGTTCAGAAAGGCGAGCGGGCTTGGACAGCAGCAAGCGGCGCGGCCAACAGGAACGGTGCCCGCTGGTTGAAAATAACTACTGAGTGGCAGACAAGGGATGGAGCGTGTCCGGATAGGAAGGCACATCCCCCGGGGAGACGGAGCGATGAAATATATCCGTGTGCAGGTGCTCGGTGGGTTAGTATGTCTGCAGGATCTTGAGAGTGGTGGTGGTGGTCGTGGCTGGGCGAGGTATTCATCCAGCAGTGGATTAACCATGGCTGCAAACGACGATGCTGACGGATGACGATGATGTAGAGTCATCAAAAAAGAATTGTAACTGTTCTTATTTGAGTTAACTTTCATAATACTGTCCACTAAATTAACTCAGTTCACCCTGATCATAATGAACGTGTCCTACATCCAGTGCGTGAGTAGTGCCACCTTCCGCACCACTTCACAGACACAGCGACTGCAGTACATGATACTGGAAGGAACCTCCTGGTTACACCAGCCCACAGGGGATTATTGTGTCCGTCCGTCGTGCAGGGAGGGGCTGAGTGGAAAGGGAGGGGCTGGGTGGGGAGGGGAGGGTGGGGAGGGGCTGGGTGGGGAGGGTGGGGCTGGGTGGGAGGTGGGAGGAGTGGGGCTGGGTGGAGAGGGGCTGGTCACCCCGTGGTGCCTTTATAAAAAACTCAACGTTTAACCTACTCACGCCGGCCTTTGCCCGCCCTCACAGTCGGGCATATTTGCGGAATACACCACGCCGCCGTTGACCCTGGCCATTGACCGAGCAACCCAACGTTCCTACCAGCTCCCTCCGCAGGAATGTGTTTTGGCGATGCAGTAGTGCACAAACAATATATTTTGTATGCGCTATGAAGGTCGCTTGCTCAAAACGTCGCCTCTTAAATTGCCATAGATAATCACTGCGTACATATATGGCACACGACCATCGAGAAGAGTAGCGGGCGGCGCTGTGAGCGGAACCATTGGAGACTTCACGTCTCGTCTGGGCTGTAGACGCAGAGCAGCAACGAGACTCTCACATTCAGGTGGGTCGAGCAAGAAGACAACCGCGTCAGGAGCAGAGGAGTGAGTCGCCGTTATGTCTCCTTCGTATTTGTGGATGGGGCATTGCCATGGTTATACGTTGTACCGTCTGTTCTGGATGACCACAGTCGCACCACTACTGGAGAGTTTTTAATGTTTCCATTTGTGCATCGTCAGGGCATCCGCATCTGCCACGGTCTGTGCAGTGGGTGCGATTTACGGTGAACCACCGGGGATTTTCCTCTTCGTTGGCTCTTCCACGATGCTGTTGTGCTGTGGGCTGTCGGGGTGAACTGTGCCCGGTGGCGGGTGTCGTCGTTACGAGGAGCCACGAGACGGCGCTGTCGGCCTGGGTTCGCGGTCAGTGGGAGCTCTGGGAACTGCCAAATCGGCTGATGGATTATGAAAACACGTAGAGGGTTTGAAGAAACAAAGTAAGTTAACTTACGTGCCCGTGCTGAATTTGTGTTTCGATGATTTACCTTCTAAAACAAATCTGGCCATGTCTCAACGCCCCTAAAAATGGCATCTCGCAACCCCACGGGTGCGTGCACCCTTCAGGTTAAGAATAACCACGGATTTAAAGGAATAACAATATGATAGACGACGTTTCGGGCAATTGCGCTCCTTCACAGCACGTGCCGAATGTGTTGATTTTGTTTTGGTTATTTGTGCTTGTGTTCCACTGTCAGCGCAGCATCAATAACATGTAATACTGCTCTGCCGAGTGATTGGCTCTGACACGTGCTTTTGGGTTATACCGCGTGCTGTTCGGCATGATGACCGACGTTTCACTCCGCGTGCTGGGGAGCTTCTTCAGGATCCGAATGCAGTTCATCCCTTGAGTGCCATCTGAATGTAGTTCGGTTCTTGAAGAAGCTCCCAGCACGTGGGGTGAAACGTCGGACATCGTGACGAACAACAAAACACGTGGTACAACTTCCAAAACACGTGGGAGGAACGTCATAGCAGCACAACCGAAGATGTATTCCAAATTAATGTTGTGATAATCGTTGTGGTCATCACTTTAGACAGCATAATCAGAGTGGTGGTCATTAAAATGATCATAATCAACATCGTTGTGATCATCATCACCATCATCGTGATACAAATCGTAATCTCATAGTCATCGTAAATATTGCAAAACGAACATTCTAATCGATTTCATCAATACACAGTTAATTGTATAAGAGTTACAATAATGCAGATGATCATCATAGGTGATGCTGCTAATGCCACTGATGATGATACATTCCATGAGTTTGGACTTCTCTTCAACACATGATGAGTATCCCTTAAAGCGATACAAGCAACGTGTTCGCGCGGAGATGGAACCACTGAAGCGTCAAGGAGGGATCTCGAGTTCTGGGCATCACACGAAGCTTTCTCTGGTCTCGCTGCATAGCAGGAACGCGTCCCTCAGGCGCGGGGTCACGAGCTGCAGGGAGTCGAGAGGGCCCAGCGACCCAGGGCACGCGACGCCCAGCCGACGGACAGCTGCCTGCACACAGCGGCAGCATCATCGTCGTCATCATCATGGTCATCATCATCGTCATCATCATCAACATCGTCATCATCATCATCATGGTCATCATCATCAACATCGTCATCATCATCGTCATCATCATCATAATCATCATCGTCATTATCGTCATCATCATTATGGTCATCATCATCATCATGGTCATAATCATCATCGTCATCATCATGGTCATCATCACCGTCATCATCATGGTCATCATCATCGTCGTCATCATCATCGTCATCATCATGGTCATCATCGTCGTCATCGTCATCATCATTATGGTCATCATCATCGTCATGGTCATCATCAGCGAGCTGCGGTGGCGAGATGTTGACTACCTCGCCTGGTATGCTGGAGGTCGTGGGTTCGATACCGACCCTAACGCCTGCTGTGTATTTGGACTTTGCCTGTCTCCACGTAGTTGCGTGGATTGTTCTCCATTTTAATCTCCACATTTAGAAACATACATTCAGAGTATTTGGCTGCAATACATTTCTACATAATAAGCTACTTCGTCGAGGTATAATTTGTGGCCAAGTCGCTTCTAAAAATAGCTATATAGCTCAGTGGGCCTTACCTGGTAAAATAAAAAATTGTTAATGTAATAGCTTATCATCATCACGGTTGTAATCATGCACGTCACCGTGGTCATCATTTTCTTCATGATCATCGTCGACATCAGTTGTTTTCAGCATGGTAATAATCATGATCATTATCATCATCATCTCAATCATAACCGTAAGCATAGGTAGCAGCAGCATCACAACTATCATCATCAGCAGCACCAGAATGATCATCATCATTACGTTTGTCATCGTCATCAAAGTCGGCATTGTAAACATCATCATCAGCAGCAGCACTCATCACCTTCGGCATAATTTAGTAGTAGTAGCAGCATCACTTAAGCATCATCGTTATCGTTCGATGGTAGGAGGTTGGTTCGGTCAAAATCACGACTCTATTGTACTTTTCCCCTGAGTCTTGGGTCCCTGCGTGAAGGGGGTCTACAAAGGGGACCCCGTGTCCACGACTCGGCACCCCGGCTGGTCTCACCAGGCAGGCTAAGAGGACCCCGTCGCTGTGGCTCCTTTCTTCTGGCACCCGGCACATGACGGCGAGTCGCGACACACCTTGGCCAGCACACAGCCACGCACAGGCAGTGGGGTCAACAACAACAACAAACAACACCGCCTACAGCAAACAACAACAACACAGCCATGCACAGGCAACAAGAGCAGCAACAACAAGCAGCAGAAACAGCAGCAACAATAACAGAATCTGAATCTTGATTTAAAGCTTTCGTGACTGCAGGGATTCATTTTCTTGGTTCTTTCGGTAAAGTCACGTAGAAGGGAAAAACAATAAAATAATAAAAATAAAACAATTACATTCTCACGACGTTTCGACTGCAACACAAGCAATCATCAGGTGTGAAAAACAATTATATTGCTGTGTTTTCACACCTGATGATGATTGCTTGTGTTGCAGTCGAAACGTCGTGAGAATTGTATTGTTTAATATTTTTATTATTTTATTGTTTCCCTTCTACGTGACTTACCAAAAGAACCAACAATAAGAATCTGAATCTTTAGACTGCAGGAGGAATCCGATGAGCTATGGAGCTCTTTCTCACAGATGCCAAGTAGGGGCGTGTCAGCAAGCTACAACAACCAACCCCGCCCCACCCACCCACCCTCATTCACACGGTTCGCACGGCCACCGCTCATCCAGCAGTGGATCATACTAATGAATGATTATTGTTGACCATCGATTACATCCGAGATGAACGGCGGTGCGGCAGGCGCTGGGGCTGCGAGCGAGGCGCGCCAGTGCCACGGCTGCCCTCTGCTGCCCCCGCTCGCACGCCGCCGCCTCGCCCGGGCTCGCACTCGCAGCCGGCTTCGCCTCCAGGCAGCTCATCAGCAGCACCAAGCCTGTGCTCACACACATAAGCACGTGTGTTAATACGTACCGTACGTGCGTGCGTGCACAAGCTGTTGGGGCAAGTGCTCTTGTTAGCCGAACAGCCCGGCTGCCTTTGTCTTCGCTGCTTACACATTGCACCAGATACTCATTTAAGTTGACCTACTGGAGGCCTTGGGGCGGTTCAGATATTCGTCGCCGATATTGGCCGTGAGCGGGAATCGAACCCTGCTTGCTGTGTTCCTAGCGCAGTGTGCTAACCACTGTGCCACAGCTCCAAAAAACCCACAGAATTACAGAGAGATCCACAGACGTACACAGAGACCCACAGACTTGCACAGACACCCATGAACTATTAATTAAATATGAACCTGGCCCAATGCATCTCCCTCCAAGTTTAAAGCGGGAGAGGTGATAACCGATCGTGGAGTAAAGATCACACAGATGAGTAGGGTGCTTAGTTTGTAAGACAAAGCGAAATGCAGGACCCTCCCGAATCGGAGTTTGGAGACTCCCTCACCTTGGCAGCTCATGACCTCCGCACGACCCCGCTCGGTCACGGCCAAGTTCGCCAGAACCGTCACTACCTGTGCAGCACAGGACGAAGGGGGCAGCACTCAAGAGGTCCGCACAGATGGATTCACGATCCAACTCGCTAAATGCCATCTCCCGTCACCACCCACCCCAACCTCTGGGAAGCGTGCACTCTGTAAAGACGACTTTGCATTGTACTTGAACGGGAGTAGATTGGTAAGGGTGGAGAGGTGGCTACCCGAGTTCGACTCCCGCTGACAGCTAACATCGGAGACTGATATCTAAACCGGTCATGGGCCTCCCTTAGGTCAACTCAGCCTTAAATAAGTGTAGTACTGTACGGTACCTCGTGCGTTGTGTAAAACATCACCACTGGGGAGACAAAGGCGGCCGGGTTTGGTATTAGTCACCCAGCCCCTTTGTGTGCCGTGCAGGTCTTAGTAGGTACTGGCTAACAGCACTTACTCCAACAGTCTGTTAAGGCTACACGGGGATCTTTGTATATGTGTGTGTGTGTGATGGGGAGTGCACGTGTGAATGTGCAGGGCTTTAGTTTTTCTGTGTGAGTGTGTGCGTGTTTTTGTGAATTTGTGCAGATTCGTGCGTGTGTGTTGGAGAGTGTCTATTCACAAACTATTTGGCTGCGTCGGGTGGCGGAGAGGGGTGGGGTACAGGACACCATTCGGCATTCGTGCGATCTCCACTCACCTGGTCCTTGGCATAAGGGGAACACGAGGAGCCGACGACGGGACCGGCCCCCTTGGCTTCGCGCGAGGAGTTGAACCCCGGATCGAGGTTGGTCTCTCCGCCTGATCCCGCGGATCCCGTAGGCGGCCCCCTCGTTCCGCCGGGCCCCCTCGCCGACGCGGGCACGAGTGGGTCACAGCGCATCGTGCGTCGGAGCAGCACGCGGGCCGTGCCGGCTTCGAGAATTGCGTCGCGGGCGGCAGGGCCCAGGAACGAGATGCTCGCCAGGGCTGCGGCGCCCAGCAGGAACACCTCCCCGCAGGAGGACTCCCCGCACAGCTCTGAGCGCGTGGGGCGGAACACGACGCGCGCTCGCCTCACTGGCACGGGGCCCTTCGCACCGCCAGGGCTCTCCAACGATGACCGGCGACATTGGAAAGCGTTCATCGGAATCGGTTACGAGTTCTCAAAGTCCGGAAACCGGGAACCAACCTTTCCAGTGGTGCGTGAGCAAAGAATGCACCGACTTATCGGGCACCGTGGCCAAACGTTCAAACCGCACGGCGGCAGGCCTGAGTCACCGCTTGGTTACATTTCTCAGTTAAAAGACAAAGGCCCAGCCCTGCAAGTGCTCGCTTGCTCACGCCACTACGTATGTACGTTGAACTGTTTTCGCACCGTACGAAGCCAAACCGTGCCTGAGGGGTATATTGGATAGTAAGAGTAGGATGCCACGCTTTAGTCCATGGGGCCCGATGCGAATGAATGAATGTTCACGTGTCACCTGTGAGCGCCCGGACCACCCGTAGCGCCTGGGCCCCGTCCAGACCGGGGCCCTTGGCCGAGGGGCCCGATGCCGCGTGCGGGGCCAGCACCTGGGCCAGCACCGCGGCCGCCTCGGCGCGCACCGCCTCCGAGTGCTGCCCGCGGCCCTCCAGGACGTGGGCGAGAGAGCCCACTCCGTCCTCCTGGGACACGTGGGTGAGACACGTGGGGGTGAGACACGCGTGGTTGAGACACGTGGGGATGAGACAGGCTGGGGTGAGACACGTGGGGGTGAGACAGGCTGGGGTGAGACACGTGTGGGTGAGACAGGTTGGGGTGAGACACGTGGGGGTGAGACGCGTGTGGGTGAGACAGGCTGGGGTGAGACACGTGTGGGTGAGACACGCGTGGTAGAGACACGTTGGGGTGAGACACGCGTGGTAGAGACACGTGGGGGTGAGACAGGTTGGGGTGAGACACGTGGGTGAGACACGTGGGGGTGAGACGCGTGTGGGTGAGACAGGCTGGGGTGAGACGCGTGTGGGTGAGACGCGTGTGGGTGAGACAGGCTGGGGTGAGACACGCGTGGTAGAGACACGTGGGGGTGAGACAGGCTGGGATGAGACGCGCGTGGGTGAGACGCGTGTGGGTGAGACACACTGCGGTGAGACCCGGGGGTGGAGCACGTTGGTGGAATCGAGACCACATTGTCCCACCTACTCCCATTGCTTCACTGGCTGCCATGACGTTGCCCTAACCATGCAACACATTTATATTTACGCCATCTAACCCCCCCAAAAAAACCTGTATTGTGGATATTGGCCGCGAAAGGCTGCTACGTGTTAGACTGAATGTAATTCCGAGCTCGCATCTCTCAGTGCTCGCTGCCCCTATAGTTTCACGTGTTTTGTCAGTCCCATACAGAACCGCGTGAGTGCCCCCCTAAGGGATTTATCTCCCCCTACAGACGCTGGGGAGTACCCCTCAGGAACCCCCACTCATATAGACCCCCCTGGAATATACCCCTAACCATGTGAACCGCCTCTCCCTTCAAGCATGCACATCCCCTTGAGCTATCCATCGCAGACCCCCCTCTCTGCGTGACCCATGACGGACCCCTCTTTCAATGTCTCGGGGGGGGAGGGGCGGGGGGTAAAACTGACGTCTCCCCCTTCTCATTACTCACCTTGATGAGTTCGTCCCGGCCCAGGGAGACGGAAGCGAGTGACGCGAGTGTGCGGAGCGACGCGGCGAGCGCGTGTGGGGGGCAGTGGCGCGCGCGCACGAGGCGGACGAGCGCGCGCACCCCTCCCTCCTGAGGGGGGCGGGGGGAGGACAATGTGGTGGAGGGGGGGGTGAGGGGGGTGGGGGGTTGGCACCAACGCGCGCGCGCGCCCACATCCCTCCTGTGCATTGATTGATGATTAGAATTGGCTCGCACTGTGGATGGTAGCGACGGCAGTTGTTGTTGTTGTAATCGCAATGATCGTTGCGATCATCGTTTATGTTATCATCATCATCATTATGCGCATATGCACGAATACACGTGCGTGTACACAAATAAATATATTAAATACAAAGATAAAGATTCCCGTCTGGTCTTCATAAGCTGTTGGGGCAAGTGTTGTAAGCGAGCAGCTATGAAGAGGTCGGCACGGCATACGATGGGGTGGGTAGCCAGCACCACGCCCGACCGCCTTTATCTCCCCAGTGCTGATGTGTGTACACACTGCACTAGGTATTCATTTAAGGCTGAGTCGACCTAGGGAATGCCCAGGAGCAATCGTCACTGGTGTTGGTCGTGAGCGGGAATCGAACTCAGTCACCCACACTGGGTCAGTCACACAGCAGTGAGCCACGCACACTGAGTGAGTCACACAGCAGTGAGCCACGCACCCGAGCCACGATGTGACACATGTGGTCGCCTCCTCTGGCCAGAGCAAGGAGATCTCCCAGGGAGGCGATGAGCGAGCGTGGCCGAGAGACGTCCCCAACCTTCCTCACCAGCTCCTGCAACACGCGCACAGCTCCCCGTCAACCCCGGCCCCCTCGCACCGCGGTCCTGGACTCGCAAACGCCCGTGAGGCTGCTGGCGCTCTCGGTTTACTACAAGTCGGGGGGCCACCACCGTCGCCCGAGCCGAGGGGACCGGACACACGAACGACGCGGGTTCCATTCCCAGCCTCAACACCGCTATCACCCCCCCCGCCCAGTGCCGGATGAAGCTCGTGCGGGGCCTGTAGCATATGGTGTTATAAATGTGCCCTAATTAAACAAAAAAAACACGTAAATATTAAAACACACATTTTTTACTTGCACAGTAAAGTAATTGTATTTTTTCATTTGCTATACAGCCAGATAATGACACATCGCTAGCCTTAAACACCCAGTCGTGCATAAAAGTCGAAGGCAGTATAGTACTATAGCAATAGAGCAAGTGCACAAGCACTGAACCGGAATTGATAGCTTGAAAGCATTTAGCGCGGGGCCCTTGAAAGTGCGGGGTCCGTAGCTACTACATATGTAGCTACTTTTGCAACTTGGATCACCCGGCACTGCCCCCACCCCCATCATGTGGGGGAGGGGAATCATGCGTCACCTAGGAGTTATGGAGGAGTTTCGGGGGGCTTTAAGAGTGACTCACGCTACCGGGAATCGAACCGTACCTGATCGACTTAGGAGACTAACGCTCAGTCGCACGCGACATTATTAGTCACGGTTGTAACTTGGATGTCGTACCTATAAATACCGCATTGCATGCATCCTGATACTATTGGCATTTGTGTCCATCCGTGAAGCAGACGGCGCCTGTTTAATCCCCCTCACCCCGCCCCCCGTGGTGTTTACCACGGCGGCCGCGGGGTAGCGAACCGCAAACCTCTGCAAAGAACGGCAAAGGCGCCACCGCTCGGCTCATGCCACCACATCCGCTATGCCCCTCGCTATGGCTGGGACCACGCGGGCGTCGAATGCTTTGATGTCGTCTGCCGGCAGAGTCGCCCTTGAAAAAAAACCCGATATTCTTTAGCTGAATCGTCTTTGCTCGGGGAATGCACTGCTGGATATTGAGTGACACGAGGGCTGGTGAGTGGAGAACTCGGAGCAAAGGAGGAGGCTGAGAGAGCAAACTCGGGGCTCATTTGGCGTGGTCACAGTGGCTCGCGGATTTCCTCCTTCCTCTGTACACAAAGAGTTATCCCGTTATCACCAAGCGCCTGCCAGATCTCGATATATTGGTATACGGCAAAGATCCCCCGTATGGTGTTAACACGCTGTTTGGGGAAGTGCCGCTGGCGAGCACCTATGAAGGCCGGCACGGCACACTAGCAGGTCGTGTGGTCAGAACCACGCCCGGCCGCCTTTGTCTCCCGAGTGGCGATCTTTACACATCGCACCAGGCACTCATTTGAGGCTTAGTTGACCTATGAGAGGCCCATGATTGTTTTCAGATAATCGCCACAGGTATTGGTGGTCGTGAGCAAGAATCTAACTCGGGTCGCCGAGCTCGGAGCGCAGTGCCAACTGCAGCACTATAAAGTTGACATTATTAGAAAGCCACTGGAGCCATGCACTTTTAAATCATCCAGACTGAACACTCATTTCTTAAGAAGTGTTTTTTGTGTTTAGTTTGTTGTCCTTCCACCACACCTCCGATTAGCACGGTTGACTACGTACGGTGCGAAAGAAGTCCAACATGCATGCATAAATACACACCACACACGGAACACATAAAACACACACACAAAACAATAGATTGTTGGTGTCTGTTTCACCGGTATAAGGTGAACAGGATGGATTTTGAAAACGAATCTGTTGTTCCAGTAAAGTAATTGATTTTCAAAGTTGATTTATACGTGTGCATTGTTTTCTGTAGCGCAGGGAGTTTTGAGCTGATTGCTATTTGCTTCACTTTGTTGTAACTTCGTGTTTTTACTTTACGTATTTTTGCCAACTTAGTGACACCAGATGACTCGTGCGAGTGACACTCTTCGTGGCCTCCAGAGTCCTCGCCCGGCCAAACTAAATAGCCCTGAACTTGAACTGCTTATAGGGACCGAGGGGAGGAGCACCACGTGGAGCGAAACGTCGGACATCGTGACGAACAGCACGCGGGCACAGCCAGAGAACGATTCAGAAAGCTACACAGCAGCACAACACAGCAGCACAATACAGCAGCACAACACAAGCAGCACAACACAACACCACAACGGGACAACACAGCAGTCCAACACAGCAGCACAACACAGCCGCACAACACAACACGCAGCAAATCAACGCGAGGGAGATCATGCAGACGAACACAGCACACAAAGCGCAGAGGAAGAACACACGAAGCGCACATGGGGAACAGCACGTACGGCACGTAGGGGAAGCGGCACACACAGTGACACGGCACAGAGGGACACAGCACACACGGTACGCAGGAGGAACAGCACACGTGGAACATGACCACCTGTATGAATGAGACCTGTTGCTTCGGGTGCTGCAGGGAATCAACGCGGGAGACACAGAGCGTAATCATCGAGCAACAGCGATACCGCGAGACACAGCCTCTGTTAACACCGGGACAGCTGAGTACACTTTGGGCCTGCTGTCCGTCTGTCTGTGTCCTTATATCTCACTCAGAGAACCAACAGACTCGCATAGAGACCCGCAGACTCGCACAGAGACTCGTACAGACTGCGTTTTGCAGCGATTCAGTCGTCTGAGCCCGGTTACGAATGACCGCAAGGAAGAAAACAGCATCGAGTTAGAGGTGGCTCGCCACTTAACTCGACTAAATTCCCATTGCTGAGCGATTCAATACAAATATCCCCCGTGTAGCCTGTAACAGACTTTTGGGGCAGGTGCTGTTAGCGAGCACCTATGAAGGTCAGCACGGCACATGAGGGGGATGGGGGTGGCCAACACCACGCCCGGCCGCCTTTGTCTCCCCAGTGGCGATGTTTACACACCTCACCAGGTACTCATTTGAAGCTGAGTCGACCGAGGCGAGACCCATGACCGGTTCAGATAATCGTCACTGGTGTTGACCGTGAGCGGGAATCGAACTCGGGTCGCCGGGTTCCTAGCGCAGCGCGCTACCGCTCCCCACACTCACCCATCCGCACTCACGCGTGGGTGGAGTCGTACAAGAGAGGTGAAGCTTGCGAGCAAAATGTTCATTATTCTTATTGTAATTTTAAAATACATATTTCATATTTGTTTCAACGAAAGCAGAATCCGGAGACATGGAACACGCGATACGGAGGGTTCGTTATCGCACGAGCCGTGCGGACGAATTAATCTCGTTGGACTCGAGCCTGGTTTTTAAATCAAAGAGAAAGAGAGGTAGAGAGGAAGGGAAGGCAGACATAAGGAAGAGGGAGATACGGACGGTGAACAGAGAGTTTTCTTTTAAGTATCCGTTGTCATTTTTACTCAAGAATTCCATCCAGATTTGGCTATCGGCGTCACGAGACAAAGAATCCGTTCGTAAATCTCACAGAGCAGCTGCCAATCCTCCGCGTAGTTAGAGAACGGCCCGCGGAAGAGGACCTCAGAGAACCACATCTGAAAACGCTTCTTATTCAAATGGCCTCTGGACACGCAGTCGGGACCACACAGTGGTGTTGACGTATTGATGGTTGTTGTTGTTGTTTTATTGTAACTCTCTGTTCACCTCCAAGGCGCGTCCACAACCCGGAGACAAATTATTAGGTCCACAACTCCCACGCTTCCACCCCCTCCCCTCCTACCCCACCCGCCTGCCCACCCCCTCCCTCACATCCCCCCCCCCGACCCCTCCCCCCACGTGCGCGCACGCGAAAGGTCATGGAGCAGTGATTGAGGGGCCCAGGAACGGAGCGTGCGCGCTCAGGTGCGGAGCCGCTGATGCATGCGGACGCACACGCGCGCACGGGGAGGAAGTGGGAGGATGGAGGGGGGGTAATGGGGGAGAGGGGTGGAAGGAGGAGATGCGGGTTTGGGTGTGTGTGTGTGGGGGGGTGTGTGGGGGTGTGTGGGGGGGTGTGTGTGGGGGGGTGTGTGTGGGGGGGTGTGTGTGGGTGTGTGTGTGGGTGTGTGTGGGGGGTGATGTAGTGTAGCGGTTAGCGCGCTGCGATAGAAACCCTGGCGACACGGGTTCGATTCCCGCTCACGGCCAACACCGGCGACGATTATCTATACCGGTCCTGGGCCTCCCCTAGGTCGACTCAGCCATAAATGAGTACCTGGTGCGGTGTGTAAACATCACCCCTAGGGATACAAAGGCGGCCGGGCGTGGTGCTGCCCACCAACCCCCTCGTGTGCTGCGCCGATTTTCATAGGTTCTCGCTAACAGCACTTGCCCCAACAGTCTGTTAAGGCTACACGGGGGATCTTTGTCTTTGTGTGCAATGCGGGTGGGGCGGTAGTGCAGCGGTCAGCGCGCCGCGCTACGCATCCGGCGACCCGAGATTCGATTCCCCGCCACGGAGAACATCCCGGGCAGATTCCTCTAAATAAAAGTTCCACTCAGCCTGAAGTGAGTACCCGCTGCTCTGACACGGGTTATCAGTACTGGAGAGAGGGAGGCAAAGGCGGTCGGGCGTGGTTGCAGGTGACCAACACCGCTCAATTCGTGCGCCAGGGCCGCTTTCGTAGGTGCTCGCTAACAGCACTTACCCCACAGGGTATGCAAGTCTATGCAGGGGATCTTTGTTTTTGCTTTGTATCGGGTGGTACTAGAAGAGCGCGCTGGGTGGAGGAGGACTCGTGCGTTGTGTGAGTGTCCGTGTGCTCGGAGAGAGAGAGATGGGGGTGAGGTCGTTGTTTGTGAATTGTGAGAGATGCGAGATTTGTATGGAGGGGGGGAATTCGTGAGGATGGGGGGAGGGGTGCGGTTGGGGGGGGGGTCACAGCCGAATAAAACACGTGGTGGTGGAGGGGCAGCCATGCTGACGTCTTTTGGCGACTCCACTCGTACAGAACGAGCACAAATAATTATCGACAAAATTAAACTGGGAAACGAGTCCGAGTCCTTCCTGGCGATGGGGCTAGCGTGAGTGCGGTCAAGAGGGAAGGCTGGGGGGGGGGAGGTGAGGGGGTTTTGTTGATGTTATTGTTGTTATTTATAAAGGTGAGATGCCCACCTGCTCGGGGTTGGCGAGTCGCGTTCCCCTGCACAGGCCGCGGAGTTCTCGTGCCCGGTGATGTTGGTGGTGATGTTGGTGGTGGTGATGTTGGTGGTGGTGGTGGTTGATGGTGATAGTGACGAGGAGGGTTCTGTTACGATGGGATGATGGTGTGCACACAGCACGGTTATCATGATGACCGTTATGATGATGTGGTGATGAGGGTGTGAAGCGCACCTTCACTTTGACCTCTCCACACCCCCCTACCACTTCCCCCCCCCCACCACCGCTCCCCCCACCGTCAGGGCGAGGGGGGGCGGAGGGGGGCGGTGAGATGGGGTCAGGGGTGAGTCGCTTGACGCCGTGAGGCTGCCGCTGTAGATCACGGCCGCGTGTGAGAGACGGCGTCTTTACGAAGCATTACCACGCAGCCGCACGCGCTGTGTATATATAGGACTCTCACACACACACAGGCGCACACGCAACGACAACGATCGCCCTATAGCCTGAAAAGACTGTTAGGGCAAGTGCTGTTTGCGAGCACCTATGAAGGCCGGCACGGCACACGAGAGGGGGTGGATGGTCAGCAGCCACCCACGATGGCCGTGATCGGGAATCGAACTCGGGTCGCCGGTTTGTAACGCAGTGCACTAACCGCTGCACCACCGTACACGCGGTCACTCACAAGACAAAGATCTCCCGTATAACCTCAACAGACTTTTGGGGCAAGTGCTGTTCGCGAGCACCTATCAAGGCCGACACGGCACACGAGGAGGTGGGTGGCCAAGCATCACAGGCGGCCTCACGCACTCACGTACTCACGCACTCACGCACTCACGCACGCCCCTGACCATAACTCATCGCACAATGCGTGCAACGCGAGCACGCGCAACTTGAGAAAAAAGCTCCACTTATGTGGCGATGCCGGGCCTACTGTCTGCTATGAAGAAGGACCATTGTCCGAAACGTCGCCAAGTGTCTACTTTGTTTGCTTGAAGGGCCACACACGCACACTGTGTGTTGTTGACGAACATGTTGAGCTGTTTGTCGCAACACCCATCCCACCCACTCCACCCCCTCCAGCCAATGCGAGAATTGTGAAGAGGGATGTTAATGGGCGCCAGATCTATATTAACAACATTACTTATTTTAATTCCTGAGTACAAAATATATAAATTGAAGAATTTATTTCATTGCAGAATATAAATAAATATGTTAAAGTTTTGACCAAACATTCAGGCCGTGGTGGTTGTGTTGGTGGCGCTGGTTAATGCGTCGTAATTACGGAGCGTTCGCCGCTGCGCCACTTAGGAATGTCATCACAGCATTGTTAAGTTGACAAAAAAAATTATTATGTATAAAACGCGACGAATTAAATAAATTAACAATTATCCGTAATAATTAAATAACCCCCCCCCCACGCCCCGGACTTCTAATTGAACGTATTACTCGGACGGATGAGGCGCGCGCGCGCTGTAGTCCGGCTGATGCTGATTGGACCCGGAGTAATTACAGCAATTAGCTTCCTCGCCCCTTCACCCACACAAAAGACAAATGCAAAGATCCCCCATACTAGCCTTAGCGGACTGTTGGGACAAGTGTTGTAAGCGAGCACCTATCAAGGCCGGCATGGCACACGAGGGGGGGGTGGAGGGCCAGCACCACGCCCGGTCGCCTTTGTCTCCCTAGTGGGGATGTTTTACACACCGCACCAGCTACTTATTTGAGGCTGAGTCGACCTAGATGAAGCCCAGGACTGATTCAGATAATCGTCACTGGTGTTGATGGCCGTGAGCAGGAATCTAACTCGGGTCGCCGGGTTTGTTGCACAGCGCGCTAATCGTCACACTATGCACACACCAAAGACAAAGATACCCTGTATAGCCTCAACAGACTGTCGGGGCAAGTGCTGTTAGAGAGCACCTATCAAGGCCACACACATATATATACACGCGTACATATACGGAGAGATGCGCGTTATATAAAAAATAAACGAAAGTGGGATTGGGCAGGACGCGTCACGGCTATGAGCGCCGATGGTGAAGATGACTCACGGAGCGGCAGCCAACGAATGGAACGGTATCCGAGAGGACGTGCGCCAGGCGAGATGGAGCGATGATGGAATCAGCTCGCGTGCAGCTGCTAAGACGCTGCAAGTTGGCACGGGAGGGAACGCAGGTGGTGCATCAGCCAGTCATCTCAATCACTGAGTGGCAGTGACATCGCCAAAGTTGTGCCAGGCTAAGTGCGCTTTGAAAACAGTACGCTAAGCATGGAAGACTCTCTGGCAGGAGGACGCCACGTGACGGACACAGGTGCTGTGCGTTGACTTACTGAGATGACTAGCAAATGCCCCACCTGGACTTCCCACTGTGCCAACTCTCTGCGTTTTACCCGTCCTCTGCTCCACTCGTTGTTCTGAGCGTCGCTCATCCGCCCTCCGTCGTTGCTGGAGGGCGACTGCCTCTAACTGCCCAGCAGCAGCGTCCTTCACGAGCCTCCTCCACAAAGGTCGATCTTGGCACCGCTCGTGCCGGTTATCAGCAAGTTCACTCACACAAGCTCACAACTACATCGCTCCCCGTTCTCATCCATCCTCTCTAACCTGTTCCGTCATTTCCACCTCCTTACATCGTCACAAACAACATCATCATTATATCCGTATGAACACCATCAGCAGCATCAACTACACACCACTATTACCACCATCATCATAATAATCCAACTCCATAATGATATCATCACGAGCATGACCATCATCATCACCGGAAGGTTAGCACGACCACCAACATCAGCTCCACACCAGCGTTAAAGTCCCAATGCGCAGGGTCACGGGGTCACGGTGACCCCGCCCCCACACCCCTCCCCGCTCTCACCTGCGCCAGGTGCGTGAGTGCCGAGGCGAGCATCCCACTGAAGTCTCTCCCCACCTGCGTGGCGACGCGACCCAACTCGGGCCCGAGGGGATCCGCACCTCCTTCTCTGGCACACCTTCAAGACAGGAAGAAGACGCGGAGGGGGGGGGAGGTTGCGATGGGTGGGACACGTGTGCGGGATGGAGGAGGAGATTGTGATGGGTGGGACACGTGCGCGGGATGGAGGGGGAGGTTGTGATGGGTGGGACACGTGCGCGGGATGGAGGAGGAGGTTGTGATGGGTGGGACACGTGCGCGGGATGGAGGGGGAGGTTGTGATGGGTGGGACACGTGCGCGGGATGGAGGAAGTTGTGATGGGTGGGACACGTGCGCAGGATGGAGGAGGAGGTTGTGATGGGTGGGACACGTGCGCGGGATGGAGGAGGAGGAGGAGGTTGTGATGGGTGGGACACGTGCGCGGGATGGAGGAGCAGGTTGTGATGGGTGGGACACGTGCGCGGGATGGAGGAGGAGGACATTGGAGTGGCACCCAGAGGCATTTAAATGGTGCGTACTGACTTTGCAACTGCTTCGGGTTCGAGCAGAAGGAAGGAAGCGATGGCGATGTGTGGTCGCATTATTAATGGCAGTGCATGTGGTGGCCTCTAAACAAGGCGCCTCGTTGGCGGCGTGAGTGGCACTCACCTCAGCCCCAGGCTCTCCAGCTTCCGACACGAGTCCAGGAGGCGAATTTCATCCTAAACATACAGCATCATCATCACCTCCAAATTAGCGACACCAACATCACAATCAACTCCATGCCATTATCATTATCACCACCATATCAGCATATGTACTATTAACACCTCCATAATGGCATCATCACCATTATCATCGCCATCATCATGACGTTCTCATCAGTATCATCATCACTCGCATCATTGCAATCATTATCTCCATACCATCATTACCGCACACATCATCCCTTAAGCACCAGCATCATTACCATCACTATCACCTCCATAACAGCATCATGACCTTAATTAACTCAATGTCAGCATCGTCATTATCATCACAATCATCATCACTTGCATCCTCACCAGCACCATCATCATCATCGTCATCCTGACCAGCACCATCATCATCATCGTCATCCTCTCCAACACCATCATCATCACTTGCATCCTCACCAGCACCATCATCATCATCATCCTCTCCAGCACCATCATCATCATCACTCGCATCCTCACCAGCACCATCACCGGCAGCTTCAGCACTAACATCATCACCGTAACCGAGGCGCTGCTTACTGCTCACCCACCTTTCCCTCCCTCCCCCCTCCCGCCATCCTCCTCTTTCACCCCCTCCCCCCTCCTTCCCACCTTGCCCCGCCCCCTCCCTCCCACTCACCTGGGCGCATTCACTCGACGCGGCTGGGGAGGTCGCGCGCATCTGCGTCACGGCGGCGCGCGCGTGACACGCGAGGCGGAGCGCGCCCGCGTGCACGCGCCTCCACGGGGCCCCTCCCCTGCTCGCCACCACGCCCCCCCCCACCACCACGGCCCCCCCCACCACCACGGCCCCCCCCACCACCACGGCCTCCACGGCGGGGGGGTGGTGACCCCCCCCCGCCCTGTGCGAGCGCGCCCCCTCGAGCCGGCGGAAGAGGCGCGCGAGCTCGGCGCTCACGTGGCGCGCGCGACGCATGAGAGCGCAGCACGCGGGGGGCGCGCCAGAGCTCCCGACGAGACCCCCTGAGGAGCAAACCCCTAGGGGGTGGGAGGGGGGGGCACGTGGTCTGTGATCTAACACTGCGTGTTGTGGTAGCAGCGAGGGTTGGTGGATCACACACAGATGGGTGTGTGTGTTTGTGTATCAATGCCACCGCAGCTGCAGCATCCCCAGAGCATTTGCTCTGAAATATTGGTTCAGGAAGGTGGACATGAACGAACAATGTGGAAGAAAAACTGAAAAATGTGCGAAGAAGCATGGAATGAGATGCGGGGTCTGCTATTTACATCGAGAGAGACAGAGAGATGAGCACGCGGATTCACAGCGCATGACCAAGCTGGAGACAATTTAGACTTCTCGTATAAAAAAACTGAAAAATGTGCGAAGAAGCATGGAATGAGATGCGGGGTCTGCTATTTACATCGAGAGAGACAGAGAGATGAGCACGCGGATTCACAGCGCATGACCAAGCTGGAGACAATTTAGACTTCTCGTATAAAAAAACCCCACTAAGTCGGCTTGGGCAGGACACGTCATGGATAGAAAGGATGAATAGTGGCCGGTGGTCGAGTCTAAAGATGGAGTGGCAGCAAGAGGAGGCAACTCGCCCGAGACGGCGCCCGCGGCGGTTGTGATCAGCTGAGATCACGTGCGGGAGTCACGTGGTTTGTGGCACCGTCACAAGGCAGCAAAGGGTGACAACGACGCGGGGAGGTCTTCGTCGAACAGTGGATAGAACATGGCAACTTATTATGAATGCAATAATCATCATAGTAACAATAATAATTCACTATAATCGCGTGTTGAAACAACAGTGATTTATAATTACAATGTATAATTATATATATAATAACATTCACAATTTTTTGTATAACTTCTATAATTATATTTCCAATTGTATATATATGGTATCAACACCTTCAGCATCACGAGATCATAGTCATCATCATTGTCCACTCTTCGTATGAATCGTCATCATTTGTTACCGCTGGTTGAGGCCGTCGAGCGGCAATGCCACTGACGACAGCCGCCTGGGTGATCGATGGCGAGAGAGATGAAGACAAACACCCAGGATGAGAATGAAGGATGATGCCATCGATACAACAACGAGGTGACGACGGTGGTGAATGTATCCAAGTGAAGACGAGATAAACGAATAGACAATTACTATGCCAATAGCGAAGGTTGATGACTATAACGAAACAATCCAGGTGATGATCTAATGTTGATGATAACGATGTTGTTACAATCGGTAGTGGTGGTGGGGTGGGGATGATAGGGAGGGGATAGATATCCCCTCTACCCCTCTCCCCTCCTCCCCCCCTCCCCCACCCGGACCCCTCCTCTCAAATCCCCGCGGGTCACAGTGGGAGAAATCGATCCCGGGTAAGTTTGGGTGAAACTCATCTTCCTCCCTCGGGGAACGGAATGTTGCGCGGTTATTGAAGAGCAGAACAATGGAGACAACTTAATATTGAGATTGGTTCTGCCCGGGGTGACGCCGCTGCCGTCACGTCGCCCCCCCCTTAACCTTGTCCCCTCCACCCCGCATCACCTCCCCCCCCTCCTCCTCCATCTCGCCCGAGCTTGGTGTGATGTGTGCTGGCAGGGAGGGGGGAGCGCTCGTGAGTTGAGCCGAGGTCACCACAACTCACGAAGGTAATTCGTGCCCCCGCGATCCCACTTTGCCAAATTGGGCCTGGCAGGTGGGGTGGGTGGGTGGGTGGGGGGGTAAACAAAAGACAATAGACCCGAGCCCCCACCCCCACCTCCTCTAATAGTTGTGGATTGACAGGGAGGAGGCAGGAGCGTTGTTTATTACCTCCACCCACTCCCCTCGGCTGCAGCGTCGCTCGAAGTCAGTGGTTCGGCACGCGTCGCGTATCGAACGTTCCGCTCCCATTCATTGTGGCCACACGTGCTCCTCTCGCGCGGCCGCTGCTGATGATCATCATGATGATGATGATAAGGATACCTTCCTGAGTATGCAATGATGATGATGATGTTAATTATACCAATAATCACGATGATGGCGAAGATGATAACCACCGTTATGATATCAACAATGATGTCGATGGCGAAGATGCTCATTATTGAGTGCTACTACTGCTGCTGATAAACATGCTACTACTGACGATGCTGCTGCTGATGATGGCCACTGACCCGCCTGGATGTCCCCATCCTCCCAGCTCCGGGTGCCGTCTCCGCCCAGCGCCTTCCCGTCCATCGTGGCCATCGCCTCCGCCTGCGTCTCCACGCGCAGCTCCGCGAGCCACTGGCGAATGGGGCTCGCCTCCGAGGGGGCCCTCTCGATCCCCTTCCCAACCCCCATCCCCCCCATGCCTGCAACGAGACGACGAGGGGGACGGGACCCAGTCTCAATCGGGGGGGATTCGGTGACCGCGGAACGCCGAGTCCATGAGCCCAGACAGGGCATCTCCCTCGCCACGGCCGCCACACACGGTCACGATGTCTTGGCGTGGCCACTAGCTGTGGATATAATCAGATCAGAACTTGACACGTGTCGGGTTTATCGAGTGCTTTCCTCTTGGTGGCCGTGTCAATAGATCGGTGCGGCTCAGGTTGTTTTGCTACCTTAGGTGGCACCCATGCTTGGACTCACCCAAGAACCGCGTTGGCGCCTCCTGAGACCTGGGTTCGAATCCAGGCAGCTGCCCGCCAATACAACGAGATTTCCATTACTGGTTGGTAATCAAGGAAAGCGCATTTAACATAATTTGTAATTTATATCTAAATTCTGGGGTGACTCTAGAGTGGGTGAGGGTTCAGAGTCCTGAGTGAGTTGAGGACTGCATAAAGTGGAAGCTGTTAGGGTGTGCTTTGTTTAAAATGCGTAACTCGTATAATAAACAACAACCAACCGCTGGTCACCACAATAGCACAACCACTTACTCACCACCAAAGACAAATATCACCGGTATAGCCTTCACAGACCGTTGTGGCAAGTGCTGATAGTGAGCACCTATGAAGGTCGGAATGACACACGAGGAGGTGGGTGGCCAGCACCACGCACAGCCGCTTTTGTCTTCCAAGTAGCGATGTTTACACATCACACCAGGTACTCATTTGAGGCTGAGTCGACCTATGGAAGTCCCAGAATCGGTTCAAATAATCGACACTGGTGTTGGTTTTTAGCGGGAATCGAACTCAAGTCTCCGGGTTCGTAGCACATCGCGCTAATCGCTGCGCCACCGCTCCCTAGCACTACCACCACTATCACCAACACCACCCAGCGCTCTCGGGTCACGTACTATCGCAATCCACCACCACCACTATTCACGGTAAACACCACGGCCACCACCTCCACTCTCAATCCACCTCCATTGACACATCACCGACCAACCTTCAACCATCTTCAACTCCTCACCACCACCATCACTCCTTGGCCGTCACCACGACTCACCAACACCTTGGCCGCCACCACCAACCACCCACCATTCACGACGACCACACTCAAATCATCCACCCTCCCAAACATCCACCACTCACCCGCACACTCACCCGCACGCTCACCCACACGCTCACCCCCACGCTCACCCACACGCTCACCCACACGCTCACCCACCCGCACGCACGACCACACTCCCCGCATCTATATTCAGCCGCGGGCCGCTCGATACTCGGGTCGCGTCCAGAGGGCCGCGGAGAAGGGGAGTCAAGAAGAGTGCGGATTAAACTCCACATTGTTTGCATAAAAATGATTAATTTACAATCAAATCACGATGTTCCCTCTCCCTCTCCCATCACCATTCCACCTCTCCCCACTCCTGCCCCCCACCCCCCCCCCCCCCATTGCCTTGTAGTTACTGACGATCGTATACTATTAATACGACTATTAATATTATAATTATTGTCTCAATTATCGTTATGAATTGTGTTTTTTTTATTTTTTCGAGCGACGCGGCGCAGGCGCCTGATTTAGGTGACGATTTGATTTCTCTTCCACGGGGGAGGTCACGGGGGTCACGCAGCCACCTCCGTGCCGCTTCCATCCCATTCAGGATCTGCCATTGTGCGCGGTGGCGCGCGCGCCGTGCGTGGGATCTTTTGTTTTACACTCGATACGTCTATTTCGCAAAGCGCCGAGTGGAGTGATCCTGTTCATTTACATATCCCTATTCATCGTGGAGATATATATACACACACACACACGTGGAACATCATCTGAACGAGATCGTTGTGGGGTGAGGAGAGGGCTTTGTCCGGTTTTATCGGGCACAGAGTGCTCGACCTCCCAAACACGAGTGGGAGAAACAGAGAGAGGGAATCGCATAAAGACGCGAGGGAGACAAATTGAGTGGGCTAATTTTTTCCGTGTAGATAAAAGGGGTTGTTGTTGTTGTTGGTGTCAGTGTCGTCCGCGTCATTGTTGTTGTTATTATTAGAATATTGTCAACAACAGCATCATTATCATCAACAACAGAATCATCAACAACAACATCATCCAACAACAGTATCATCATCAACAACAGCATCATCATCAACAACGTCATGATTGGTGGCAGCCGAAGCAGCTGCAGCAGTCAGGATTGTGGCACCTGCATGCAAGATGATGATGATGATGTCTTTCGCTTCATCGTATCTGCAGACGGAGTGGCTGTGACGTCATCGTGAGTCATGATCGATCCACTGCTGAATGAAGGCCTGCCCAAGCAGTCGACATCTCTTACGATCCTGCGATGCCAACGATCCACCTAACGCCTGCGCACACGAGCTGATTTGTCATCGCTCCATCTCCCCAGTGGACGTGCTCCCAAGCGCCTTCCATCATTTGGCAGCCACTCCGCCGCCAATCTCGACCACCCCCTCTCGCCGTGACGCGTCCCGCCCAGAGCCCACTTAATCAACTCAACTCGACGGCTTCCCTAACCCCTGCTGCATCGATTTCATTCGCAACAGACGCTCTAAACTACACCGAAAAAGTTGGATTCGTGACAGACTTAAATATATATTAACGACTCTGATCGTCTTATTAGCCGAGGCAAAGCGTTGTTCCATAGCTTGGCTGCTGCACTTGGCAACAGCCCGATCAGTCCACAGACAGAGCCTTGACCTCGGAGTCCTTAGAAGAAGGGGATTCGAAGATCTCAGGGACCTCGTTCGAGAGTCAACACGGATCTGTTCCTGTCGATATGTTGGGGCTCACCCATTATTGAGTGCCTTGTAGGTCAGCAGCAGCAGCGGGATCTTATAGTCCACTCGAAACTTCGCTGGTAGCCAATGCGCGCTTGGCTACGTACGGTGCGAAAGAAGATCAACAAACACACAGAAACACATGCACGTGTGTGATGTGCTCCGAAACGGCGTGCGTGCAAGGCAATGGTTTCAGACTCTGTCTACTTGACAGACCTGTTCTCCACCTGAAGACGGCTGCTGGCGTTGTGGCCGAAACGTCGTGAGAATTATTTTATTATGTTTTACTTTTATTATTTTATTATTTTCCTTCTACGTGACTTTACCGAAAGAACCAAGAATATGCAGTGGTTCCTCTTCTTCACCTGGGGGTGCGAGATGATCTTTCTGGGGGTGCGAGACATGGCCAGCTCTTGTTTTTAGAAGGTTAGTAATGGAAACAAAAAAATAATCACGGGCACGTAAGTGACAACGTACTTTGTTTCATCGACCCCGATGTCGTTTTTAACATTCTCAATCGCTTTAGCGATCGAGCAGTCAAGGTGATGAGCTACTTTGTTCGTCGTGTTTTCCCGCAAGGGCGCCAACAACACATGTTGTTTATTCATTATATATTTTCTCTCCAAGCTCAGAGAGGCTGAATGATGACATCCGCAGCGAGGGACGATGCCAGCATCTCCCGGCAGCTGCCTCGTGCGCCACTGGGGAGGCTCTCATCATTATCCCCCAGCTTGCCCCCCCCCCGCCCAGATAGGAGATCACTAAATAAATAAATAAGCTAACAAACAATCATCAATCAATCACTCGGCTAATCTCGCAACATCTAAAAGCCATCGAACTCGTGGCCGAGTTTTGTTAAACCATCATCGTTGTGAGCTGACACTTGGTCCACGCGATACTTTGATAGAGTGTCGAATATAGGCAAGTAGATTAATATAATATCATGATATTATCATAGATAGGTGAAACCTTGTTACCTTACCTTGTATTCTAGTGGTAGTGCCTTACGCCGACCATCCCTACTCTACGGCAGCCAGCGTTCTGGAAAACATCGAGTGGGAAATTAATCCCTGCACAGACAAAGACAAAGATCGCCCCGTATAGCCTTAACAGACTGTTGGGGCAAGCGCTATTAGAGAGCATCACCTATGAAGCACACACACACACGCAGATAACTTATGTGCACTGTATATAGGAACAAAGAGATACACACGCGAATTAAATTAACCCACGCTGGGAGTGACGCGCAAGGGTTAACGCTTTGACACAGCAGCGACTCACGTGTCACGGCTACGCGAACGGAGTGGAGTTCGCGCTGAGCAGCAGCAGTAGCAGCAGAGGCGGGCAGGCTCGTTTACTGCCACGATCTTCCAGGGCACGAAACAAAACTCGCCACGACGATCAGAGACGGAGCGGAGCCCCGAGTGGATCTTTGTCCCGTAGCGTCACGAGTTCGCCGCTGCGTAAAGCGATGGGAGCGCAGCGCAGAAGAGGGTGAGACCCCCCCACCCACGACCACCACGCGTCTCCTCTCTCTCTTTCTCGCGAGGACACGGGAGCCCCTCTCTTTGAATAATTAATTAATCTCCCCGGTAACCGGAAACCCGTCGGCCCGTGCAGCCGCTGATTCCCGAGTGGGGGTCCTCGCCCCGTGCCGCTCGCTCGCGACAAAGGCCTCGGCTCTGCTGGGAACACCGGGATGCACGCGGCACACCCCGTCACTTGCGCGCCGCAGCGTGTTGCACCACGGCGCCAGGTCTTCAAGGTCGCGATGGAGAGCCGTCAGATTTGCTTTTGCGTTGCCTTATCGCCTGGGCTGGAACGTATCCTTGGCACGCAAGGGGGTCCGACTTGCGTGTGCGGGTTGTACCGCGCGTGTCCGACGTTTCGGAGCACTGCACGACGTCTCGCATCGGCCTCCTGTTGACGATGTTTCTGATGCGGTTGACGATGTTTCTGATGCGGTTGACGATGTTTAGGATGTGGTTGACGATGTTTCTGATGCGGTTGACGATGTTTAGGATGTGGTTGACGATGGTTTCCAGCCTGGTGTCCTCGAGGAGAAGGAGGGGGAGGATGGGGGAATGTCAAAGGCAGGAGGTGTGCGAGTTTTGGGTCCACCTGATGTGTGTGTTTGTGTCTGTGTTCCGGTCTTTCCCTAGGTCGACTCAGCTTCAAATGGCTACATGGTAAACATCTACACGAGAGAGAGAGAGACAAAGGCGGCCGGGCGTGGTTCTGGCCACCCACCCCCTCGCGTGCCGCGCCGGCCGTCGTAGGTCCTCGCTAACAGCACTTGCCCCCATAAAAGTTTGTTCAGACTATATGGGCGATCTTTGCCTTTTTGTGTCTGCATGTAGGGAACGTGGCCAGAATCGTTCATTTCAAAGCAGGACAAGGACAGCAAGAGACGAGTGAATACAGACAAAGTAAACTCGTCCTCGTCATGTTTCACATCAAAACGAATGAAACAAATTCAATCGATGGGTCTTCTCGTTAATTAAATTAGCCGTGCGGGCATTCCAGCTCAGACGCATCGCGTCCAGAGCGGAGACGCAGGCGCCCCAACGCACTACCACCACCACCATCCCCTACACCACCACCACCACCATCCCCTTACACCACCACCACCACCATCCCCTACACCACAACCATCCCCTCTACCATCACCACCATCCCATCCACCACCACCATCCCCTCCACCACCACCGCATCCATCCCCTCCATCTCCACCACCATCACCTCCACCACCACCATCCCCTCCACCACCACCACCACCGCACCCATCTCCTCCACCACCACCGCACCACTCACGCTGTTGTTCCCCATCCCCCAACTGGCCCCCACCCCCACTCCCGCAACCAGGCTGCTTTTAAAAGGGTAATGAGAGAAGAGAAGACCCCATGGCGCGAGTGATGCTCATCTCCTTGTCCTCCTCCTCTTCCTTCAACAGTGGCCGCGCCTCTCTTCCTGACAACGCCACCCCCCTCGCACCCCTACTACTCACTCACCCCTACCACACACTCACCCCTACCACTCACTCACCCCTACATCTCACTCACCCCTACTACACACTCATCCCCTACTACTCACTCACCCCTACCACACACTCACCCCTACCACTCACTCACCCCTACCTACTATCACTCACCCTACTACTCACTCACCCTACTACTCACTCACCCCTACCACACACTCACCCCTACTACTCACTCACCCCTACCACACACTCACCCCTACTACTCACTCACCCCTACCACACACTCACCCCTACTACTCACTCACCCCTACCACACACTCACCCCTACTACTCACTCACCCCTACCACACACTCACCCCTACTACTCACTCACCCCTACTACACACTCACCCCTACTACTCACTCACCCCTACTACTCACTCACCCCTACTACTCACTCACCCCTACTACTCACTCACCCCTACCACACACTCACCCCTACTACTCACTCACCCCTACCACACACTCACCCCTACTACTCACTCACCCCTACTACACACTCACCCCTACTACTCACTCACCCCTACTACTCACTCACCCCTACTACTCACTCACCCCTACTACTCACTCACCCCTACTACACACTCACCCCTACTACTCACTCACCCCTACTACTCACTCACCCCTACTACTCACTCACCCCTACTACTCACTCACCCCTACTACACACTCACCCCTACTACTCACTCACCCCTACTACTCACTCACCCCTACTACACACTCACCCCTACTACTCACTCACCCCTACACACTATCCCCTACACACTATCCCCTACACACTGTCCCCTACTCTCTATCCCCTACACACTGGTGCAACAAGGGCAGTCAACAATGACGTGGCCTTACACGGAACAATATATACATAATAGGTGGAATTACGGGCAACGACTCTTCACCATGTATGTGTTATGAAGAAGGGCCGTAACCCGAAACGTTGCCTATCACATACTTTTCCTTCGAATGTGACACACGGTGATGTTGAAGAATGTGTTGTCATTTTGTTTTATTAATCATGAGCGACAAGTCGCCAAACGATTCGTTCGGTCACTCACGACTCAACCTCAAATTCATTTCATTCACTCACTAGTTACTCATTCATTCACACCGTCACTATCTCATGAATGTATTCACTCGTCATGAACTCACCACTCGGTCATTCATTCACTCATTCACTCACTAAAGCATTGTCCACGAATTCAGTCATTCAGCGATTGACTCGCCCGTAAAATATATATGTATTCGGTCATTCGCTCACATATTCCTCTGATTCACTCATATCATTCCCGTCAATCATTCACTCAAGCACTCGCTCATCCAGTGATTGACCCAGCCACTCACCCCTCACTCATTTAAGTCACGCTTTGCACTCACCGTTTCCGCAACTCGCTCACTCATTCACTCACCGATTCCGTTACTCGCTCACTCATTCACTCACCGTTTCCGTAACTCGTTCACTCATTCACTCACCGTTTCCGCGACTCGCTCACTCATTCACTCACCGTTTCCGTAACTCGCTCACTCATTCACTCACCGTTTCCGTTACTCGTTCACTCATTCACTCACCGTTTCCGTAACTCGCTCACTCATTCACTCACCGTTTCCGTGATTCGCTCACTCATTCACTCACCGTTTCCGTGACTCGCTCACTCATTCACTCACCGTTTCCGTGACTCGCTCACTCATTCACTCACCGACTCTCACTGCTTCCCAGTCCCAGGCCTCCGTGTGACCGCGACTCCCGGTGGAAAAAAAACTCTTTACAGCCAGGAGGGGGGGGTGGGGGAGACGGGGGGGGGGGGGCACGGGGGGACAGGGGGGGAGACAAAGCCTCCCTTGTTGTTGTTCCCGTGGCTGCTTTATCGACTGTCGGGCATGACGTTGTTGGTGAGCGCACATTGCGTTGGAGGGGATGGGCTGGGTGAGGAGAGGGGGGAGGGGCATGGGGGGGTGTTGAGGGGGGGTGTTGAGGGGGGGGGGTGCCACCACCTTTGTCTCACCAGATTGTGTACTTCCCCCGCGGACTGGGCAGTGGAAGTTAAACGGTGAAGGCGCAGCCCCTGCAATTGCTCGCTTCCGGCGGAAGGGACCTCCACTGGTGAGAGCTCCAGAGAGAGCCACGTGGACCACTGCCCCACGCTGTCCCAGACGTCTGGGACGAGGTGGGAGCTCTACCCACACTCTACCCCGGCGAACGCGACCTGCCGTGCTGCGCTTTGAACCCAGCCACCCGAGTTCGATTCCCGCTCACGGCCACCGACACCGGTGACGATGATCTCAACCGGTCCTGGCCGTCCCCTCGGTCGACTCAGCCTCAAACGAGTACCTGGTGCGATGTGCAAACATCGCCACTGGGGAGACAAAGGCGGTCGGGCGTGGTGTTGACCACCCACACCCCATGCTTGTGCCGTGCCTGCCTTCATAGGTGCTCGATAACAGCACTTGCCCCACCAGTCTGCCCAAGGCTACACGGGGGACCTTTGTCTTTGTGTGTCTATGGAGAAGGTTAAGAACCGTGGCTGAGGAGCAGATGTTGGGGCCCCTCTCTCCCTCCCTCCCCTCCATCCCCTCCCTCCCCTCCCTCCCCTGCGCTACCCCCTTGACTCCCGGCTTGAGCCCCGCATTCAGGGTTCCTGGCACCCATCCCACGCGCGGCGGCAGCCGACGCCACGACGCGCGTCTCGATACGCGCGGAATGTCACCGACTCGCCGCTCATTCATCCACTCATTTAGTCGTTCTTTCAGCCACCGGCTCGTTTACAGTGCTGGTGTATCCGTTCGGCGATGTATCCGCCTTTCAATCGCTAGCTCACGCGCTCGCGCATTCGCTAGCTTACCACTTATTCAATAAATCAGTCACTCAACACGTGAATTCAGTAACTCATGACCGATTCATTAATTAGTTCAGTCACAAACTCGCTTGCTTGGCCACCAGCTCATTCACTCAGCCATTGACTCATTTGCTCAGCCGCTAAATCATTAATTCAGTTATTAACTCATTCACTCCAGTCAACCCACACTTCGTAATTCCGCATTGGTTGATTATGATAATTTTGGCAATGTTGACCAACCTCCAGAGGCTGCGTGATCTGATGGCCATTGTAGTCGTGAGTGGGGCGTGCTGATAAAATGAGCCGTGGTGAGACCGGGTTCTCAAATGCAGAGAGTTGGTCTCAGCCCGGTATTCAGTGACTCACATAGAGACCCATAGACTCACACAGAGACCCATACACTCACATAGAGACCCGTAGACTCACATCGAGACCCATAGACTCACATAGAGACCAATAGACTAACATAGAGACCCATAGACTCACATATAAACCTATAGACTTATACAGACCCATAGACTCACACAGAGACCTATACACTCACATAGAGACCCATAGACTCACATCGAGACCCATAGACTCACATAGAGACCAATAGACTTATACAGACCCATAGACTCACATATAGACCCATATATTCCCACAGAGACCCATTGATATTCCTTGAGACCCGTAGAGTCCCATGTACACCCCTGCATAGACTCGTGCAGACTGATTGAGCCGATGGCCTTAGACCGGTCACCAACGAGTGCACACCAATCCGCATCGTCCAAGGGCGGTCTGCCAACTCCCGTCGGCTCAGCACGACGCTTAGAAGTCGAACTTTCGACTTGACTGACGTCAGGCGAACCGCTCTCTGCGTGTCCTGGACATCAGTGAAAAAAAACTTCATAGCCCATCGCATTCCTCCAATTACTGGAGGACGCGGGCTACCATAATGTGTATTCATACTGGACTCCAGTATACTAGAGTCCAGTATAAATACATATCGTGATAGCCCGCCTGCTCCTCGTGTCGATGCATTGAACGCGCAACTCAGAAGTAGCTAATTGGCATCTAATGAACAACTTCCGAGATGCCGTTCTCCCACACAGGTTGGTGCACCGATCGATTCTACAGCTTCCCCGTGTGGAGATGTCTCAACTTGACGACACGTGCGGGCGTGTGTGCGACACATAGAGACCCGCGCATGCGACACGTGTGTGTGTACGACACGTGCGTGCGTGCGACACGCGCGCGCGTGCTAATCTACTGCTGGACGAGGGCCAAACTGGTCACGAATATGTGACCACCGCGCGTTTGTGAATGCGGGGAGCATAGACGTGAGACGGTTAGAGCATAGCACGACACAACAGTGAATACTTCAACTGACAACGTTGGTGATGGTCACCCATCTAAGCGCTATCCAGACTCAACCACGCTCAGCTTCCGATATGTTTGGAGCCGCGGACGCATTCCGATTGATGCTTGGCCAGGCCAGCACATCCGGAACGCCGTACGGTGCTTACAATTCAGGCGATAGAGATGAAACATCTCAGACTCACTCACTCACTCGCCAGTCTCCGCGACTCACTGTTTATCCAAGAAGACCACGGCTCTTCGCTACAAGTAGCGGACACTCCCCAAAGTCCCGCCACATCGTCGTTCGGGCTACGCGCGCCTCCTTTGTATCCCCGCGAGCTTCTCTCCCGTGTCCGTCTCCTGTGCGAAGTCAAAGCCCCCACGCGTAGCCGCGCTGTGTCTAGGGCGGTGTTAATTATACGCCAATTAGCTCGGTGGCTGCGTGAGAACGGGAAGCTCCGCTCCCACGCTGATTTAACCCAACTGGCCTGCAAATGAGCAGCAGATACCGACTCAAAGCATATGCAAAATCACAAACCTCGATCTGTCTTTCCAAAAAACTGTACACATACATAAGACCATCGGCCTATTGGCTTTCCACGCCTATATCATATCAGAGCAGCATTTGCTCAAACAAGCAACTCCGGGGGGTTTATTTGGAGCGCCCTTGCCAATAACATCTGGGTAATCCAGGAGCATTTGTTTAACGAGGTGAACTATGCTGATTGCACCCAGATGGGTCGAATCCGGTCCAGAGTTTGCTGTACTGATGACACCTAGATCACGGGGTTCAACTGCAATTCGCTAACTACTGCGCCACCACTCCCCCGACATAATGATATATACGTGTTGCTGTGTGAGGGTGGCGTGTACTGTGTGTGTAGTGTGTCCATGTGTTCTGCGTGTCTTAGTGTGTCCTACGTGTGAGTGTTGTGTACAATGCAGTAATGTGATGTGTGTCCTATATGCCTCTCTGACGAGCAGTGTGGGGGGCATGGGGGGAGCAGTTCTCATCTTAATGTCTGGCCTGAGTCAGTGGCGAAATTCCACATTCCCATTACGGGGACAAGTCCATCCATCTCACAAATGATGACTTCCAAGTGCACTGGTGGGCGAGCTTGGGCAAGACGCGTGGCTAGAGGATGGGGCGATGACCCCGGCGGTCGAGACTGACGTCGGAGTGGCAGTCAAAAGAGAAAATCGCGCCCGTGAGGATCTCCTCCGCGGAGATGGAGCGATGAATTAAGCTGAGCTCTCATGGGCCATCGCTCGGCGGCTCGCTGCATCGCAGTAGCGTGGTGAAGCTTTCATTCAACAGTGGATTGAACGTGGCTGCTGCTGCTGATGATGATGGATAACGATTGAGACCATCGTAGTGGCTTGCTGTTGATGGTGGTGGTGGTTGTGGTGGTTGTGGTGGTGGTTGTGGGGGTAGCGATGCCAACTGGCCACACCCGGATTCCTGTGGCATGCAGCAAAGGTAGGGACTTCCGAAACGTGCGCTTCGCATGACTTTTGATAAATAAAATATTTATTGGATACTTTTAATTTACACGCAGCATCATCGTCGTCTTCTGTGTTCGCGCGCGTGCGTGCGCGTGCGTGCGCGTGTGTATTTGGAAGGCATGTGCATTGGACTCAGCATCATCAGCACACGTAGCCGTTTTATATAATCATCCGACACAGATACGACTATTCACAGTCTATGACATTTAGTATTGTTATTATCATAACTAATCATGATCTATATGCATGTAATAGCGATGCGCGTAATGCACCAATGCTGCACACATACTTGCACGGGACTACGGGTTTATATATATATAATTGCATGTCATATGCATACACAGAGAGAGAGGGGGGCAGGGCAAGCAAGCGAGAGATGGTGTACATCACATTCAGAACGGGGCGCCGATTTTACACATGACACCTTCGCCAAAGTAAACACCTCAATCGCTGCAGGTGATCACGTGGAGAGGAGTGCACGTCTCGGAGTGACTTGGCGTTCGTGAACGGAGCTCACCCCGTGGCACGAGAGGTGGGGAATTGTTGGCCAAATGACAATACCACCGGACACTTTATTTACCATTGAGGACGAACGAAATAAATAAAAACCTCATTGAGTCTCAAGACTCGCTATTTCAGGAGGGCCCTACCACATTGAAGACGTTTGACCTTGAATTCCGCTCTTTAGAGGTTTCATTTTGTGCAGCGGGTCAGGCCCTCACCCCGCACTGCCGCCTGCTGGCCCACTGTTACGCCCATACCCCGGTAACGCGGTGTAGCCTTAACAGACTGTTGGGGCAAGTGCTGTTAGCGAGCACATATGAAGGCCGGCACGGTACACGAGGGGGTGGGTGGCCTGCACCACGCCCGACCGCCTTTGTTTCCCCAGCGGCGATGTTTTGTATACACCGCACCAGGTACTCATTTGAGGCTGAGTCGACCTAGGGGAGGCTCAGGACCGGTTCAGATAATCGCCACTGGTGTTGGCCGTGAGCGGCAATCGATCTCGGGTCGCCGGATTCGTAGTGCAGCGTAGCGCTAACCGCTACACTACCGCTCCCCACCCTCAAAAACAGAGACACAGACACGCACAGACACACCTCACAGACACACACAGACACGCACAGACACGCGCAAACACGCGCTCGTCACGGCTCGGTGAGCACTCCTGCCTCCTTGCTCTCATCCACGCGCCCGGACACGCGCGTGGATGATGATGATGAAGACCCCCGCGCCTGCTGCATCTCTCACACTCCCATCAGGGACACGAACTCGTGGCGGGTGGTGGGGGCAGCTAGGGTGGTGTTGGTGGATGGTTGGGTGGGTGGGGGCGCAGATAGAATAAAGTCGCAGATATTTAACAACAGAGAGAGAGATAGAGACGGGAAGAAGGAGGCACGGAACGCAAACGACTTCAGCAGCCACCGCCGCCCCCCCCCACCCCAGGTTCAGACCGCACGCGGTGGGAGCGACGCCGGCTTGAGGCTGGAGGCGGACGAGGAGAAGGAGGAGGAGGGGGAGGCGATCTCCCCCGGGCCCTGGGAGCCTCCCCGGGGGATCCCGGCGGGGGAGGAGGAAGAGGGGGCCGCGCGTCGCTTTCGGCCAGGCGTCCCGACGCCCACGTTGGTGCGCGTGCCGCTGAGCCGATGTAGTTTGTCCGTGAGGTCCGCCAGGATGCACGTGCTGAGGCCCACGCAGCGCTTGGACACCGCGAGGTCCCGCTCGGGGCTGCCAGGAGGAGGGGGCGGCGGGGGTGCAGGAGGGGAGGGGAGGGGAAGAGACGAAGTGACACGTGGAGGTGACACTGATATTGATATTCATATTCTTAGGTTTTTTCGGTAAAATAAAAATCACGACGTTTCGGAGGCAACACAAGCTTCCGTCTTCAGGTGGTACCGTCACAGCCACGACAGCTGTATCAAGTAAATGAGAGATTGCAGAAGCTACCACTCCGTTTATTTAATGGTTGGAGAAGGTGGTGGGGCAAGGGCCGCATACTTTTATTAATATGGTAAGGTGAGGCTTGAGACTAAGAATAGACTGCATAACAAAGGCTGAGCCTTTGTTATTGAGAGGTGCGGTTTATGACTCAACCTGTAACAAGGAGACCACCACTAGACATGGTAAAACTGTGATGGTTGTCTGTCAAATAAGATTTTCAAATAAGTGTAGTTAAATCTTTTTTGCATGGTTAATCACATCTTTCCAATGATTACTCAGTTTGTAACCGTCATCACGGTTGAAATTATGTCTGTGTTTGTATATTTGTATGGCTTCGTGTACAAACCTTTGATGGTAGCCAGGAGGTTTGCAGAGAACCATGGTATTGACTTTATGTTTCAAACGTGCTACACACTCGGCAATACCACTGTCTTAAAAGAAAAGCCATTGCCCGAAACGTCGTCGATTATAATTGTGGTTTGTGCTCGTGCACCACTGCCAACGCAGCAGCGCTTCTATACCTTGCACTGCTATCGTGGTGTTGTAATGTTTGTTATTGTAATGTTCTGACCTGCCCCTACTGGACGTCTGTGGAAAAGAGCTTTATAGCTCATCGGATTCCACCAGGATAGCTAAATATTCTGCTTCTGATTCAGACCGCTGGTTCTCAAAGAGGCGCCCCACGCGCGTCTCGCGACTTGCGTCTCATCTCCACACAGCCGAAGGGGGCACCCCCAGTGGCAGCTGTCCACGTGTCGGTAGGGGTATGGATCAGCGCCCGGCTTGCAAGGCGGGCTTTACTGCGCCACTGCTACTTCTGTGTGTGAACCCAATTGTGCCATTTGCGGGTATTTTGTATTATTTGGCAAACTTGAACCGTGACGCCGGCACAACAGTGGCCTTCTCTGGCGAGTGACATCACGGAGAGAGGGGTGGGGGGTCTTTAACGTCTGCTGTGAAACACACGGAGCTTCGCTTTTACGGTGAAGATACCCGACAGTATTTTCCAGGGCGCGCCTACTGGTGTCGAACTGCGAACCTCCGACGGGGGAAGACAGCAGGGTGTGGGCTCTCACCTGCCATCCCATCCCAGGGGCTCCGACTCCCACTGCCCCCCCTCCTCATCCTCTTGCTGCTGATGCTGATGCCCTCTGCCGTCGCTGGAGGAGGGACGGAGGTAGCCGCTCACGAGCGCGCCCAGCAGCCTGCCCGCCACGCCCGGGGGGCCTCCCTGCTCCAGCACGAGCCTGGGTGGCGGAGCGGACGAGTGAGTTCGTGGGTGGGTTCGTGGTTGAGTGGGCGGGTGGGTGAGCGTTCGTGGATGGGTGGATGAATGAGTGAGTGGGTGGGTGGGTGGATGGGTTAGTGGGTGGATGAATGAGTGTGTGAGTTGGGTGAGCTTTCGTGAATAAGTTAATGAGTAAATGGGGTGAGTTTGTGGATGAATGAGTGGGTGGGTGGATGAATGGGTTGGTGGGTGGATGAATGAGTGTGTGAGTTGGGTGAGCTTTCGTGAATAAGTTAGTGAGTAAATGGGGTGAGTTTGTGGATGAGTGAGTGGGTGGGTGAGTGGGTGGGCGACTGAGTGAGTGGGTGAGTGAGTGGGTGGGTGGGTGAGTGGGTGGGTGAGTGAGGGAGCGGTAGCGCTGCGGTTAGGGCGCTGTGCTACGACCCCGGCAACCCGGGTTCGATACCAGCTCTGAACCGGTCCTGGACCTCCCCTAGGTCGACTTAGCCTCAAATAGGTATCTGGTGCGGCATCCCAAGATCATGGTATGCTAATCTTCTCTGTATCGTTCCAATGTTAGTATATATACTGCCGGAGTAAGAGAGAAAGAGACAGAGAGATAGACTGAGAGATAGACTGAGAGAGAGAGAGACGGAGAAAGAGAGAGAGATACACAGAGAGACAGAGACAGACAGACAGAGAGAGACAGAGAGACACAGAGAGAGGCAGAGTGAAAGAGACACAGAGAGACACAGAGAGACACAGAGACACAGAGAGAGCCGCACGCGCGCGTGTTATGTGCACCTTGGAGGCGCGGCTCTGGAGCCGCTGAGCCGAGCCGAGAGGACGAGGCAGGCGAGGAGGAGCGACGCGTGGCGCGGAGACATCGTGAGTGAGCGGGGACGGCGGCTGCGGCTGCTGCTGTTGCCGGAGTGATACAGCAGGGCTGTCGCGACACCAACAGGGCGATGCATTTGTGTGCGACGCGATTCGACGCGACCACGGGGCGACATCACGCGACATCACGCGACGCGGCGAGATGCGACGCTCAGTCAGAGATTTAGCGCGGTCGTGTGCCACGCGGTGCGACACCCATTGCGAAGTAGGCTCATTTCCCGAAACGTCGCGTATCATATACGTTACCTTTTTAAATGCCACGGTGTTTTCATTGATGAGTGTGTGGGGGGTTGTGCTTTTGTGAATTGTGCACCGCTGCCAACGCAGTAGCAGCAGCAGCATCACCAGACGATGTGTTTAAGCGCCACGTAACGGCACGTAGTGAGATAGTGCACGGTCGGCTACGTACGGTGCCAAAGAAGTTCAACGCACGTTGCGACTGCCGTTGTCGGTCGACCCGAACGCACTGGCGGACTCCGTGGCTCGAGCGATGTGCTCGGCACGTGCTGCCCGCAGCGGCGAGGGTTGTTAGCGAGCGCGTGCGAAGGTTGGGACGGCGCACGAGGGAGTGACGCGGCTCGCAACCCGCACGGCCGCCTTTGTCTACCACAGGGCCAATGCTCAAACACCGCGCCCAGTTAAGGCTGAGTCGACCTAGCTGAAGGCCAGGATCGGTTCAGATATCACCCTTCACTCATGTCGGCCGAGGATGGGAAATTGGATCGCGATGCGCTAACCACTGAGCCCACCGCTCTCTCTCTCTCTCCGAACACGCAGCGCACTCGGCTGCGTTGGGCGCTATCGAGGAATCGCCGCCAGCCCTCGACTGCGCGCGCACGGAGCGATGCGTGTCCGTGAATCTGGATGAGCCGTCGCTTCGTTTTAAAGGGCACGGGTCGTGATTTACCGAGCAGGGGAGGGGGGCAGTGTGGGTGGGGGGTGGGGGGTGGGGGGTGGGGGAAGGGGGGTGGGGGAAGGGGGGTGGCCAGCGAAGGAGAAGGAGCGACCCCCTGGACATGTACAGCACGCTTGTCATCCACTGCTGGGTGAGTGTCTCCCGCGCAGTGCGGGTTGGTTAGTTACACAGCGGAGTCGCCGATAGCACGAACCAGGCTCACGATCCAGGCTCAGATGAGCTTGCGAGATTGAGCGCGCTCCGGTGACTTGGACATTCGCCTACTTATCCCTCATCGAGCGCTACTACCGGAGCTGATATTGCCGTTAACTCCACTCATTGATTGCTCCTCCACTCGGGTCCACCACATCGACTCTTTTATCTCATCATCCACCACTGCGTTCAACCAGCACCACACTGCAGGTCATAACAACACACTCACTCAAGCACTCACCCATTCACTCACACACTCACTCACCACACTGCAGGTCACAACAACACACTCACTCACCCTCCCACTCAACCACTCACCCACCCACTCAACCACTCACCCACCCACTCACCCACCCACCCACCCACTCACCCACCCACTCACTCACCACACTGCACCTCACTGCTCTCTCTCTGCTGTATTCCTCGCGCTGCTCCCCTCTGGGATTCCCTTCCCCCATTGTCGTCGTCGTCACCATCGTCTCTGGCCCCCCAACTCTTACAGAAACAATAACCTCCGCTCAGTTCAAGAAACGCCTTACACTCTTTGTCGATTTCAACTATTATGATAACGGTGCTGTTTGTGACTGCCCGCTTGGCATGTTGGGCTTTTGAGCCCTGTGCTCAGCGACTTTGAGTTTCAAACATGGCAACAGAAATGCACTAAGAGCGCTCCGCCTTCGTGCATTGTGCAAAACACGACTCCGCAGTTGCTGGAGAACTGCGTCGTGGTCCTATCGTCTTCGAGAGGACCACGATGCTACGGTTGGCAGGGTTGGCTGCGTACGGTGCGAAAGAAGTTCAACATACATCAATCTAACTATAGATACACACATCTATACGTACACACAGCTATACAGACACGCATCTATACTTACATCAAAATAATCTCTATGAAATATGACACCAACTGAAAGCAGCGGCAGCAGCAACAATGATGCGCAAACACTGGGCCGGTTTCGCTGTAATCAGGACTCATCAGCACAGATACGGTCACCAATGCTGACTGCTGCAAAGTGTGCCTCTGGGAAAGCGCGTGCGTTGGAGGCGTCCCCGCGCCCACACGGCGTGGGCCCGGTGACTCCGGCTCATGCCAACGAGAGTCACGCCGCAAAGCGCGAGACGAGGTCAGCATCGCAGAGCAGGGCAATGATAGCGCAGGGCCTCAAACCGCGAGTGCCGAACATCTACAATCCTTCCCTGGAAGCAACAATGACAGATTCACTGATCAGTGATTTAGCCGATCGACGGCTCGTTTTGGGAATCTGGTGAAGTTCTATCGATATCGACTGCTGCTGATGCACCGAGACGCACATTGAGAGGGTGAGAAAATTCACGGAGCTAGCCAGCAATGCCTCATTCGCATCTCCGTCTCTCCACGTAAACACAAAATGAAAGTGAATTCTCACACATCCCATCAGCCGCACGCTCGAATACACAGCCCATCTCACACATCTGGGCGTGCGTACATTCAACAAAATCGACTCATCAATTGTGTTACGTTCTTACCCGTCCCTTGCTGGACATCTGTGTTAAAATAGCCTCGTAGCTCGTCGGATTCCTGCAGTATGAATACTAATCTTGATTCTGATTCCCGACCGGTTTCGACACAGAGTCTTGACATCCGCAGCAGAGTCGGGCTCGCTCGAACCACTGCTGGCGAACTTCCGCTCTCTCAGGCGAGGATCATATTCTCTTCTTGGTTCTTTCGGTAAAGTCACGTAGAAGGGAAATAATAAAATAATAAAAATAAAACATAATAAAATAATTATCACGACATTTCGGCCACAACGCAAGCAGCCGTCTGGCGTTGTGGCCGAAACGTCGTGAGAATTATTTTATTATGTTTAATTTTTATTATTTTATTATTTCACCTTCTACGTGACTTTACCGATAGAACCAAGAAGATGAATCCCTGCAGTCACGAAAGCTTCAAATCGAAATTTAGATCATCTTCTCATTACGCTACGGGGTCAATGGAAGGGGTCAGGATCATTGACCTATTGACAAAAAAAAAGTCCGGGGTACTTTTAATTTTCTGAGAGATGTCCTCTATGGCTGGAGGTGAGGGCATTTGCCACGTGCCTGCCAAAGATCCGACGGAAACATTTGATGTGGATGAATAAGAAGAGGCTTTACCCGTTCAAACACTAATTAGATACCCTATTGCACGGCATCAAGCCTGCATTAACCAAACACACTTGCGGCAAAACATACAACAAACATGCTCTGCTCATGTATGTATTGTTTTTTTTTAAAACTGTTTGACCTACCACCTGTTTCATTGCCAGCAAGGGCAAAGCCTATTTTTATTTTTTCATCATTTTGAAACTGGCAAAGAGGTTCCATCGATATGGAAACCTTTGTTGTCAGAGACAGCACTGAGGGTCTGGACCGAGCAATCTCCTGCCGCTCAAACGAGCATCGGGGCATCGGTGATCATCTCCTGTCCACAGCCCTGCCGAGCTAGTGGTGTAAATTCCACATTCCTATGACAGGAGGGGCGAGCCTATCCCATACGACAACCATACACTGGTGACTTCGCCACAACGTGGTACTTACTTTATGGATCGCGTAGGTTTGATGGGTTGAGACAACCCCCTGCCAACCAGGATTGTGTTGTGTTATTATAATTCGCCTATGGGATAATCATCGTCTAACATCAGTGGCGACCATCCTGCACTTGACCCGCCTGGTGAAGTATGGCGAAACAAACCGTAGACCGACATGGCATGGCGTGGAGGAGGGAGAGGCCTTCATCCAGCAGTGGATTACCCAAGCACTGAATGTTTATATCAGTAATATGAATTCATGCCGACGGCCAAATCACCCTGCATGCAACTCGTGAGATCTCGGCCGCTGAGCGCGGATGAGCCTGGTTCGATATCGCCACGGATGTTGACTCGAGTACACGCAGCGTCCAGCAGCTCGCACGAAGACGACGTGGAGACGCATCGAACGTTGTCGTTGTGACGGACACGCCACGTTGTGGCAGAAGAGACGTCGTATTAAGAGATATATATATAGTTATGTTTGTATAAAATATATTGATGATATTTCGCGATCCCATCTGTAAGTATACGGTAGAGCGAGCGGCTCGCAAGCGGAAGCCTGCGAGTAATCTCGGCCCATCATCCTATCGTGGTGGATAAAACGAGTAACCACTTTGCGCTACTTGTCAACAAGTGGTTGTCGCCTATGGAGGGGGGGATAACCTCGCCCCGTCAAAGGAATGTGGAAATTCCATCACGAGCTGAGTGAACTGTAAACGGAGGGAAATGGCCAACGATTCACTGCTCAATGCGAGGTAAGAAACCACTTTGGCTTACGTAAACCTGGGCTTACATGTGTGCACAGGTGTGCACAGGTGTGCACAGGTGTGCACAGGTGTGCACAGGTGTGCACAGGTGTGCACAGGTGTGCACAGGTGTGCACAGGTGTGCACAGGTGTGCACAGGTGTGGGGAGTGGTAGTGCAGCTGTCAGCCCGCTGCGCTACGAACCCGGCGAACCAGGTTCGATTCCCGCTCGCGATCAACATGACAACTATATTTAGCAGTCCTGGGACTCCCCTATGTCGACTCAGCCTCACATGAGTAACAGGTGCAGTGTGTCAAAATCGCCACACAAGGGAGACAAAGACGGCTGGACGTGTTACTGGCCACTCACCCCCTTGTGTCCCGCGCCGAACTTCCTAGGTGCTACTCGCTAACGGCACTTGCCCCAAGTCTGTGAAGGCTACACGGGTGGTCTTTGCTCAGGGGTGTGTACAGGTGTGTGTCAGTCTCACCTGATGGCTGGGCTCGGTTTCGGTGCTTCCTTCTCCCGCTTGCCCCAGGGCAGGCCGATCTCTCTGTCTCTGTCCCGCATCACGCCACGGGATATTTATACCGAGAAAGGCTGGGGCGTGGAGGGGCTGGATGGGTTGGGGATG
Source organism: Lethenteron reissneri (assembly GCF_015708825.2). NCBI lineage: Eukaryota > Metazoa > Chordata > Hyperoartia > Petromyzontiformes > Petromyzontidae > Lethenteron > Lethenteron reissneri. Next base: position 1,185,495 of record NC_083815.1, on the reverse strand, counting down.
TTGGGGGGGGGGGGTCGCTGGAGAAGATGTGGTTTTGTGGGGGGGGATGTTGGTGGTATTGGGGGGAGGGGGTGGGGGGCTGCTAACATGATGCGGGGGAGGATGGTATGCGCCGGCGAGGAGACACGTGTCTAATTCGCGTGTGTCTCTCGCGTGCGTGCGCATTGCGCTCCGAACACAGCCACTCCTGTTCCCTTCCGGGCCACGGCGAACATCACAGCAATACATCTGCACCGGCCCTGACCATCTGCTAAGTCGTCCTGCTACGATGTGTAAACATCAGTACTGGGGAGACAAAGGCGGCCGGTCGTGAGGACAGGAATATTCTCTGGTCCCTGCACTATTTAACATCTTCTTTGATCACGCCGTTCGAGAGGTTGCGCGTGGCTGTAAGAATCTCCATCTGATACAGAACGCACAGGAGACTGATCGATGCCCGGGTGCGGTTAAGGGATGACTCCCCATTGATCAACCATGTTACGCATGCGGATGATCTGCTAAATTGCTGCTTACTATGATAAAAGTCGGAGATTGCGCCGTTGAACCTGGAGCGTGACACTAAGAGATTGGGCCTTACCATCAGACCCACAAAAATATAGCGCCTGCCTGGCGCACTTGATGTCATCAAACCCTCCACTACCTCAACTCCCCACGAGTCACGAGGCACGTGTGCAGAGAGTGGAGGAGTTTCCGTATCGGAGCAGTGTGCTCGTGACTCGCTACGGTTTGACAGCAGAGTTCTTATTCCGAATCAGTCGAGCGGCATCATCTTGTCATCGGTCGCGCGCGTAAATAACGCTGCTGCGTGGAAGCCACGCGGCTTGTCGCTCTCTGCGACGCTACGGGTCATCTCGGTCACGGTTATGGCCTCTCTTCTCTGTGCTTGCGAAACGTGGAGGAGCTGACAGATTTCTGAATTTATCTGGACGCAAACCCATCGATGAGCTCCTTCGGCGAACGAGGCTGCGTTGCCTGGGTCACGTAGCCCACAGAGCGAGCCACCGCGTGCCCAGTCAGATTCTGTTTGGCCCGTTACAGGGGGCTAAACGGGCGCGGCACGGGCTAGAGAACAGATGGAGTGATGTGGTACAGGAGGATGAGGAGCTGAGTGGACTTGCCGATGACTGGTACCAGCGGTGTCAAGATCGGCCTCTGTGGAGGAGGCTCGTGAAGGACTCCGCTGGGGAGTTGGAGGCAGTCGCCCTCCAGCAGCAACGGAGAGCGACGCTGTTTTTGTGAGTGTGTGTCGCGGTTTCCATCGTATCGGTATGTTTGTGTGCCACTGTCAATGATTGTGTCAGTGTAAAGCTGTTTAGTTTGTTTCACGTGTATATTAATGTGCATATTCATGTGTGCTACTCTCATTGTGTCACTGTGTGTGAAATTGTAGCTCGTTGTGCTGGTGTGTATATTAGTGCGTGACGATGTGTGTGTGTGTGTCACTGTCACTCTGTGTTAGTACGTATCTGTGTGTGTGTGTCACCGTGTCTAGAGTAGCGGTTAGCGCGCTTCGCTACGAACCCGGCGACTCGAGTTCGATTCCCGCTCACGGTCAACACCAGCGCCGATTATTTGAACCGGTCATGAGTCTCCCCTAGGTCGACTCAGCCTCAAATGAGTACCTGGTGCGATCTGTGAACATCACCACTGGGGAGACAAAGGCGGCCGGGCGTGGTGCTGGCCACCCACCCCCTCGTGTGCCGTGCCGGCCTTCATAGGTGTTCGCTAACAGCACTTGCCCCAACGGTCTGTTCAGGCTAGACGGGGGATCTTTGTCTTTGTTTAGTCACCGTGTGTCACAAGAAGTCGTCTCGTGACGTCACGTCGTTTAGACAATGCTCCCTCCCCCCTCGCTCCCTCCCCCCTCGCTCCCTCCCCCCTCGCTCCCTCCCCCACCCAGCCATCAATCCTCATAACTATCGATTGGCTCTCTAAATCAAATCGGCAACTGGCATAACTCCCCCCCCACCCCTCCTTCCCCTCTTTCCACGTTGCCCGCATCGAGACCGCACCGGCCAAAAGACCATGGGGCAACGTAATGACATTACTCGCGCAGGAAATAAGATGACTTCTCTACGAGCCGGAGACATGTTTCCTCCTGCGACACTCCGGTCCAGTTATATAACTCCTCTTCTCACTACAGGATAGTTGCCGTTGCATAGACAGCAAATTCTACTCGGACGGTATTCTACAGATTTAAAGAGGGAACTTTTTTTTGTTCTGCCTGTGCATTTAGAAACGCGCGCTGAGAGTATTTGTAGTCTTTGGTTCTTTCGGTAAAGTCACGTAGAAGGGAAATAATAAAATAATATAAATATTTTACAAAATTCTCACGACGTTTCGACTGCAAATTTTTCAAATTTTCTTGCTGTCGATTTCACACCTGATGATGATTGCTTGTGATGCAGTCGAAACGTCGTGATAATTTTTATTGTTTATTAATATTATTTTATTATTTCCCTTCTACGTGACTTTACCGAAAGAACCAAGAATATGAATCCCTGCAGTCACGAAAGCTTTAAATCAAAAGTATGTATACTTTGGTTCTTTCGATGAAGTCACGTAGGTAGGAATAATAATAGATCACGACGTTTCGATCGCGGCGCAAGTAATCGTCATCAGGTTTGCGTTGCGATAGAAACGTCGTGATCTATTATTTTTTCTACCGACGTGACTTTACCGACAGAACCAAAGAGTATGGATTCCTGCAGTCACGAAAGCTTCAAATCAAGATTGAGAGTATTTGGTTGCGACACGTTCCCACGTGATAAGCCACTTCGTTGAACTATCATTTGTGGCCAGGTCGTTTCTGAAATAGCTCAGTGGGCCTTACCTGTTAAAATGAAAATAGTTTAGTAGTTTAGTTTAAAAGAAAAGTTGGGGGTGCGTCTTATAATTCGGCATATATGTGCGCGTGTATTTGTGGACGTCTTATAATCCATCATCATCAGTACCATCATTAGTATCATCAGTATCATCATCAGAATCATCATCATCAGTATCATCAGCATCACCAGCATCACCAGCTGTTGCCTATCCGATGTTATTTTTGGTTGTACCGCAATGCTGTTCCTGAAAAAGCTCATACACAGCACGTGGAGCGAACCGTTGGACAATGTGCCGAACAACAACAACAGGGGGTACAGTCAGAACACAGCCATTGTCTATCCACTGCTGGTCAGTAGCTGAGATGGGAGACTGCACGGACACATTCCAGGCGTTGTAGTAGTTGGGAAGCGAGGTGGTCAGGAGTTGGCAGCGAAGCGGTGAATTCATGAATCTATCTGTGCGGAGTTTAGTATGTGTGTTAACCCCTCTCACTCGCAGCCAACCTCTCGTCATGTAATACCGCAGCAGCAGCAGCACCCTCTTGAACATGAATCTTGAGACTCGGCGACACTTTCCTGGGTAAACGAGAAGCCTTGTTATTGTATTATTATTATTAACTCGAGCAGTGAGTGGGCTCCGGCAGGCCCCTCGCTAGACGGATTGACGGTCGACGGCCAACACTCATCACTGTTGCGTGGCAGCCAGGAACTGCGAATCGCGCCACAAGGAGATGGAGCGATGATTGCTCAGAGCGAGTCGCATGGCCTGGGTTTGATTACTGCATCGCAGGATCGCGAGAAGTGGCGACGGCCTGGGGAGGGGGGCCTTCATCCAGCAGTGGATCGACCATGGCTGATGGTGATGTTCTTGATGATGGTGATGAGAGATTCCGCAGTTGTCACGACAGTGATGTTCGTGAACTCCCACGTGCGTTTCTCGCCACTGGGCTGCCGCAGATCATTAACAGCAAATGCAGACCGAAGCTTTAAGCAAATGAGGATTGATAATTAGACAGGGTCTGTTTCATTTTAACATTTAACTCGAACAAATAACTCAACCAGTCGCCAACTTGACCTACTGGTTATAATGATGACACGAAGTGTACAGCTCCTTTCTCAAGCCACTGCTATACGAAGGCCTCCCCACGCGGCGTCGTCCGAGGATGGTTTGACCATACTTCACCTCGCTGGGTCAGTGCGGCTTGCTCGAAACGGTGCTGGAGGTATCAGCCCGGGCCCATCGCGCGGTGCCCCCAACCACTGCACCACCGCTCCTCCCAACTCCAACGCATTGGACTCGAGCGCAACGACGGTGACGCGCGAGTGGCAACTTCCTCGGAGTTGCTGGAGCCCCGAGGGCGCCAGAGCTCAATGGGCGTGACTCTGCATTCACGCACAGAGTCCTCCAGGGGTCTTAGGCCGAATAATAAATAAATAAAGAGTATTAAAAGATTAATTCGAAATCAATGGAATCAGTCTCATCTGCACGTCACCGCGTGCGCCCCCAGACTTCCCATTCTCCCCTCCCCACCCTCACCCCCCACCCTCACCCCCACCCTCACCCCCACCACCACCCCCACCCTCACCGTCCACACTGCGACTTGCTCAACCCACCCCCCATCTTCCACCACACAGCCCCCAGCCCCCTCCCTCCCCCTCCGTACCCCCCACCCCTAATTTGCTCAATGGAGTTCATCCTGGGCGAGAGGAACTTGCGCCGATGCGGATGATGATGACCGTGCTGATGATGATGATGACCGTGCCCCTGATGATGATGGCCGTGCTGATGATGACCGTGCCGCTGATCATGATGATGATGTGCGTAATGTGAACGCGGTGTAGAAAACGCGAGATGAAATGAGATGGATTTCCATTGCGATAAACGCAACGTCGATACAAAGGGATCGAATGAAAATGCGTTTGCATGGAACGTGACTCTTGCAAGTTAACGCGTCCGCACGGACCGTGCGCGCGTGTAGGGGTAGTTGGGAGCGGTGGGGCAGCGGTTAACGCACGGCGTTACGAACCCCGCGACCCGAGTTCAATTTCTGCTCAAGAACCATCAACACCAGTGACGAGTATCTGTACCGATCCTGGGCCTCTTCTAAGTCGACTCCGCCTCCAAAATGAGTTCATCTTGATTTGACTCTCGCCACTCCACGAGTCTTGCTTAACGCCAATGCTCATCGATAGTATCGGTCTGGAGAGCCAATAGGTTGATGGGACTACAACGACCAGCAGTTCCTGAAGAACTGCGCCGTCTATAAATTGAGCAAATGTGAACAACCGACGGACAGCATTGAGACAGCTGTAGACCGGTTTCGCAGACATTGTAGCGGTGAGCATCGGTCACTGTACTTTAGTGAAGATTCTCCAATCAGGATGACACCGGTGCACAACCGTCTTTGTCTCGCCACTGCACGTGGGTTGGTCGCAATTGCTCGAGTCACGGATGGCGACTGAAGACAACGTGACCGCAATGCACTTCTTCGGGAGCGTGTGGTTCCGCACAACGCGCAGCGCATCGTGCGCATTGTGCACGTGGCTGTGGATTGTGGGAACTCCTACCCAGAATGCTTTACAGCATCGCATCGTTAGTTTGTTTGCGTTGACACGCACACGGACACACAAAGGAAATAATTTCGCCATATAGCCTGAGCAGACTTTTGGATCAAGTTCTGCTAGCGAGCACCTATGAAAGCCGGAACGGCACACGAGGGGGTGGGTGGCCAAGACCCCGCCCGGCCGCCTTTGTCTCCCTAGTGGTGATTTTACACACCACACCAGGTACTCATTTGAGGCCCAGTCGACCTATGGGAGACTCATGGCCAGTTCAAATAATTCGAAGTGCAGCGCGCTAACCACGACACTACCGCTCCCCACACGGGACAGACACACAGACACACAGAGATGGACAACGACACGGACAGACCAACACGCAGACACACGCAGACACACGCTGACACGGAGGCAGACAGCTCGTCTGCAGGGAAAAACATTGATAGAGTCGTCTATCGGTTTCCTTTATGAAATGGATTTACAATTTATTTCAGATTTATAGACAACGGACAATTGCAATAATACAAGTCCGATATAATTGCACCCTTCGCATGTTCACAGCATCTCATTTGTATAGCATTGTTCGTAATTAAATAAAAAAACATTTATATCCAAGGTTGAACTCATCAATCCACCATCGGATTAAGGCCTCCCCACGCCGCCGCAACGGTCGCGTGGGATTTTCGACCATACTTCACCACGCTGGTCAGTGCGAGCTAGTAACGAGGAGAGGGAGGGGAGTGTTGACACTATTTGCCACTGATGTGGGCCGCGGCCCGGGAATCGAATTGGAATCCGCCGGGTTATTAGCGCAGCGCGCTAACCACTGCGCCACCGCTCCCTCTTCCCCAAGGACCCCCCCCCCCCCAAACGTCACGGGGGACAACACTTCTAGGAGTTTCAATTGTCCCCAAACCAGGATGGCTCGCGAGCACCTATTAATGAGGCCTTTAGGCCGCCGCTAACACACGAGCCGGTGGTGCGGTCAGAAACACGCACGCTAGGCCACCTTTACCTCCCCTCCGCCGTTGTTCACACTACACACCAATTACTCACGTTATTTAATTTAGGCCGAGTCAACCTAATGGTTGAGGCCCGGGTTGTGCTGTTGTCGGTCAGCCCCGGGCTGCCACCTGAGCGATCAGTTGCGTAACCGAGTTAAACTCGAAGTCGCACAACTTCAACGTTGTCGCCTGCAACTGCGTCCAAGCGAGTGGTTGCGCAACGCGGGAAATGAAACCGCGTGCTATGAAGGATCGTAACGACCAATCACAAGTGCGCAAGCGCGCAGCACGTGACGGTGAAACACGTGGTAACAAATTGCCGATGCGTTTCGATTGCGGTTGAAGAACTACTCGCAACAAGTTGCAGAGACGTCCCGCGTATAATCGATTAAGCTGCAATGCAACTCAATGTTGACCTGGCCATACAATTGCCAGTGACTGATTGCGGAACACATAACAATTATTGTGCCTTTCTGGAGGCAAATTGATGCCAATACGAGCACACACAGGTTACACACGAAGACCAACAGCGCCCATATAGTGGTATACACTGCAAGGATAAACTTGTAAGTGCTGTCAGCGAGCATCTATAAAGGTCACACACAATCAGGGGAGACCCAGCAGCGGGAATCGAACTCGGATTTTTGTTGGTACCGAGCCTCAGAGCCTCTGCCCAGCGCACTGCGCCGGGTTCGTATACACAGCACACACAACAAGACAAAGATCCCCCGTATAGCCTGTCATAGACTGTTGGGGCAAGTGTCGTTTGCGAGCACCGATGAAGGTTGGCGTGGCACACGAGGGGGTGGGTGGCCAGCACGACGCCCGGCCGCCTTTGTCTCCCGAGTGGCGATGATTTTCACACCGCACCAGGTACTCATTTGAGGCTGAATCGACCTAGGGGAGGCCGATGACCGGTTCAGATAATTATCACTAATGCTGGCCACGAGCAAACATCGAACTCGGATCGCTGGGATCATAGCACAGGCCGCGATCCGCTGCCCCCCCCCCCCCCCCGCCACCCCCCTTACTCCACTCACACCACCGTCTCCCTGTGGGGATCAGCTTCCGGCAGCAGCAGTTTCTGCGGCTCCCTCAATCGGGGATCATCCCCCGTCTCGGCGGGGCAGGAGTCCCCGTCGCTTCGCGCCACCGTGAGGAGCTCCTCGTGGCCCCCCGCGCCTTTCCCTGCGCCCCGCGCGGCCGCGGCCTCCCTCCGAAGTTGTCGCCGCACGTTGAAGACGACGAGGAGGCCGAGCGCCACGGCCGCGGTGCGGAAGCCCAGCATCAGGGACACCACGGTGTACCTGTTGCTCGCAGGGCCGGGGGGGGGGGGGGAGCGGGGGTGAGGACCGGGGCATCGAGACACGGGGACCGCCCCCACCCCCTCCTCCCCCCCCGTTTGCGACAAGAACATCATGGCGAGCTTATGGTGCGGATGACCATCGTGGTGAAGTATGGTCAAAGCAATCCCCAAGCTGAACTGTTCTATCAAGCGGGTAACTCTCCCCGAGCTACGAGCCCTGTTTCAGAGGGCGGCCTGACCACACGCGTGAAGAGAGCTCCTCATTCAAGCGGCTCCTCTTTCTCGTGTTCAGGTCCTGGCTCAAGAGCTTCTTCAACTCTTCCGACTGCGAGGGTTGGCAGCGGAGTGGCGTTTTGTCCGTTCCCGTGATGGCGTGGTTGGTGGTGGTGGTGTGGCTGCGGTGACGGTGGTGTCCAGTGATAAGAGGGGTTGGTTGTGTGGTTGTTGCCGCGTGGTTGTTGCCGCGTGGTTGCCGCGTGGTTGTTGCTGGTTGTTGCTGGTGGTTGCCGCGTGGTTGCGCGAGCGAGCGGGCCCAACCAGAGCGCGCGCTCCACGCAGCACGGACGTTTCAATCAGAGCCAATGTCCTGCCCCGCATAATGAATCAACTCATGAAAATACATTTCTGTTCAATCAGCGAGCTTTAATTGAACCCGGCAAAGGAGCAGAGGTCATTGCGTGCTGCCAATTACAGGAGAGCGGAGCGCTTGAATACCGGGAAAATGGGGGGGGGGGGGAAGGTACTTGTGGGCGGGGGGGGATGTGGACGGGAGCGAGGGGAGGGAAAAGGGTGAAGGGGGGGGGAGTTGGGGGCCGGGGGGGGGAGGGCGAATGCGTCAGAGTCATCATGCGCAGGGACACGGGGTCGCGATGCGCACCCCCCCCCCAGTCCCTGTCCCCCATCCCTCCACATCACCCAACCCCTCCCCTCCCTCCACATCACCACTACACCCCCCCCCCCCCCCGTTCGGCTCCCAACTCCAGACCTCACAAAACCAGCCGAGTCCTCGGCGCGCTAGAGACGCGCACTTGAGATGGTCCGTGAAACCTGGCAAGGGTTACGAGATATCCATCGCTGACGATCATGGGTTAGGCGCTGCTCACAATCAGGTTTCTTTTAGGGGGTTGGAGCGCGTAAGAATAAATGTATCCATTCGCCAGCCGCCACCCGACACAGCCAATGAGTAATTATTGTCACGTAAACTGAACGCGCCAATTGATTACGACTGCAGCCCACCGGTGTGTTGGAGAGTACATCCACAACATTCACAAGTTCAGCACCACGTTGTGCTGGTAATTACAAGCAGCATCATCAGGCGATTTTGCTAGAATTGTGCTGCTGCTGGTGGCAGTGATACTGCTGCTGATGATGATGAAGCAAGTGTCGCAGCTACCGAGTGAGATAGTCCCCCTCCTCATTAACCTCCTTCCGTTCCTTTCTTAAAGCCTCACCACCACTTCTCAATTGCCCATTCTCTTCCCTCCGCTCGCCCCTCCACTCCTCCGGTCCCTCCCCGAACCCCTTCGTGTTCCCCAAGCACCCCTCCCCTCGATCGCTACCTTGCAGCGTGTCTCCTGCCGACTCCATCGTTCCATCATGGGACCTCCTCCCCTTGCCAGCATCAAATTATAAGAATAGGTGTTCTAACAGATGCTAGAACACCAAACGAAAACCTTTTGCAAGCAATCATGTCTGCATTAAGCACACCTATACTTGAACATGCAAATAAATAAAAAGCATGCTGTGGTAGTATATGCATTGTCTTTGAAACTGACTGTCTTCTCCCTCTCTCACCTGTCCCCTCCCTCTCTCACCTGTCCCCTCCCTCTCTCACCTGTCTTCTCCCTCTCTCACCTGTCCCCTCCCTCTCTCACCTGTCCCCTCCCTCTCTCACCTGTCTTCTCCCTCTCTCACCTGTCCCCTCCCTCTCTCTTTTTTTTTTTTTCGAAGTCAAGATGGGCAGCTTTATCTAACACGAATCACCATCAGATATTTTTACAACAATCGTGCATGGGTGATGCGGCCCAGCGGCAGCACTCTTGATGGTTATTACTGCCATGACGGGATGTCAAGACATGATGTATCCTCTCCTTTGCAGTGGATGTTGAAGATCTCCCCTAAGTTCGTTCAAAACGAGTAGGCCATTGTGTGCCAGGGGTCATATTTGCCCCAATTAGAATATATCATGAAAACAAAAAGAAATCATGACAAATTACTTAGTTGTATTTACAAAGCAACGCTGCCTGCTACTGCGACACTACAGCAGACTGTATGAGACACAGTGGTACATTCCTTCGTGATAATCTTGTCCCATCAGAATGACAGCTCTGACATGAAACGTACTCAATTTTTTCATTGTTATTAAGCTCGGTTTAATCTGCCACACCAACGGGAGATGGGGAGGTGACTGCAATCTCTGTCATAGCAAAAGGTGGAGTCGTGTCGTGCGTGTGTCTTCACAGAGTGAAACCGGTGCAGCCCAGCTCCCTCTCTCACCTGTCCCCTCCCTCTCTCACCTGTCCCCTCCCTCTCTCACCTGTCCCCTCCCTCTCTCACCTGTCCCCTCCCTCTCTCACCTGTCCCCTCCCTCTCTCACCTGTCCCCTCCCTCTCTCACCTGTCTTCTCCCTCTCTCACCTGTCTTCTCCCTCTCTCACCTGTCCCCTCCCTCTCTCACCTGTCCCCTCCCTCTCTCACCTGTCTTCCCTGTCGCACCCCCCCCCCACCTGTAGGATTTGATGTCGTAGAGGCGGCAGGAGCCCCGACCGCTGCAGCCGCTGCTCGTCCACTTGAGGCACGTGGAGTCGATGGCGGCGCCGAAGAAGATAGGGGCAGGGATCCCGGCTGCATCGCACACGCGGCAAGTAGCTCAACTCCTCCCCCCCACTCAACACCCCCCCCCCCCCCACTCAACAACCCCCCACCACTCAACACCCCCCCACCACTCAACACCCCCCCCCACTCAACACCCCCCCCCACTCAACAACCCCCCCCCCCCACTCAACACCCCCCCCACTCAACAACCCCCCCCCACTCAACACCCCCCCCACTCAACAACCCCCCCCCACTCAACACCCCCCCACCACTCAACACCCCCCCACCACTCAACACCCCCCCCCCCACTCAACAACCCCCCCACTCAACAACTCCCCCCCAACTCAACAACCCCCCCACTCAACAACCCCCCCCCCCCACTCAACAACCCCCCCCACTCAACAACCCCCCACCACTCAACAACACCCCCCCCACTCAACAACCCCCCACCACTCAACACCCCCCCACCACTCAACAACCCCCGCCCCACTCAACAACCCCCCCCCACTCAACAACCCCCCACTCAACAACACCCCCCCCACTCAACAACCCCCCCCCACCCCCCCCCCCCACTCAACAACCCCCCCCCACTCAACAACCCCCCCCCACTCAACACCCCCCCACCACTCAACACCCCCCCCCCACTCAACAACCCCCCACCACTCAACACCCCCCCGCCCCCACTCAACAACCCCCCCCCCCACTCAACAACCCCCCCACTCAACAACCGCCCCACTCAACAACCCCCCCCCCCCACTCAACAACCCCCCCACTCAACAACCGCCCCACTCAACACCCCCCCCCCCCACTCAACACCCCCCCCCCCCACTCAACACCCCCCCCCCACTCAACACCCCCCCACTCAACCCCCCCCCCCCCCACTCAACAACCCCCCCCCACTCAACAACCCCCCCCCAACAACCCCCCCCCCACTCAACAACCCCCCCCACTCAACAACCCCCCCCCCACTCAACAACCCCCCCACTCAACAACCCCCCCACTCAACAACCGCCCCACTCAACAACCCCCCCCCCCCACTCAACAACCCCCCCACTCAACAACCGCCCCACTCAACACCCCCCCACTCAACACCCCCCCCACTCAACCCCCCCCCCCCCCACTCAACAACCCCCCCCCCACTCAACAACCCCCCCCCCAACAACCCCCCCCCCCCCCACTCAACAACCCCCCCCACTCAACAACCCCACCACTCAACAACCGCCCCACTCAACAACCCCCCCCCCCACTCAACAACCCCCCCCCACTCAACAACCCCCCCCCCCCCACTCAACAACCCCCTCCCCACTGGTGGTGGTGGGTGGTGGTGAGGGGTAGTGGTGGTGAGGGGTGGTGGTGGTGGGTGGTGGTGGGTTGTGGTGGCTGGTGGTGGTGGTGAGGGGTGGTGGTGGTGGGTGGTGGTGGTGGTGGGTGGTGGTGGTGGTGAGGGGTGGTGGTGGTGCGGCCCGAGTAGGGAGGTGATGGGAGGGCGGCACTCACCCAGGGTGCGAACCACGAGCATCTGGATCCCGATGGCGAACGCCTTCAACGACTTGGGGATGCAGCTGCAGGGCCACAGAACGAGGCCACCACGCGGTGAGCGGTGGTGGTAGTGGTGGTGGTAGTGGTGGTGGTTACACTGGTGGTGGTGGTGGTTACACTGGTGGTGGTGGTGGTGGTTACACTGGTGGTGGTGGTGGTTACACTGGTGGTGGTTACACTGGTGATGGTAGTGGTGGTGGTTACACTGGTGGTGGTGGTTACACTGGTAGTGGTGGTGGTGGTTACACTTGTGATGGTAGTGGTGGTGGTTACACTGGTGGTGGTAGTGGTGGTGGTTACACTGGTGGTGGTGGTGGTGGTTACACTGGTGGTGGTGGTGGTTACACTAGTGGTGGTGGTGGTGGTTACACTGGTGGTGGTGGTGGTTACACTGGTGGTGGTGGTGGTGGTTACACTGGTGGTGGTGGTGGTGGTTACACTGGTGGTGGTGGTGGTGGTTACACTGGTGGTGGTGGTGGTTACACTGGTGGTGGTGGTGGTGGTTACACTGGTGGTAGTGGTGGTGGTGGTTACACTGGTGGTAGTGGTGGTTACACTGGTGGTGGTGGTTACACTGGTGGTGGTGGTGGTTACACTGGTGGTGGTGGTTACACTGGTGGTGGTGGTGGTGGTGGTTACACTGGTGGTGGTGGTGGTTACACTGGTAGTGGTGGTGGTTACACTGGTAGTGGTGGTGGTGGTTACACTGGTAGTGGTGGTGGTTACACTGGTAGTGGTGGTGGTGGTTACACTGGTAGTGGTGGTGGTTACACTGGTGGTGGTGGTTACACTGGTGGTGGTGGTGGTGGTGGTTACACTGGTGGTGGTGGTGGTTACACTGGTGGTGGTGGTGGTGGTTACACTGGTAGTGGTGGTGGTTACACTGGTAGTGGTGGTGGTGGTTACACTGGTAGTGGTGGTGGTTACACTGGTGGTGGTGGTTACACTGGTAGTGGTGGTGGTGGTTACACTGGTAGTGGTGGTGGTGGTTACACTGGTGGTGGTGGTTATACTGGTGGTGGTGGTTACACTGGTGGTGGTGGTGGTGGTGGTTACACTGGTGGTGGTGGTGGTTACACTGGTGGTGGTGGTGGTTACACTGGTGGTGGTGGTGGTTACACTGGTGGTGGTGGTGGTTACACTGGTGGTGGTGGTTACACTGGTAGTGGTGGTGGTGGTTACACTGGTAGTGGTGGTGGTTACACTGGTGGTGGTGGTGGTTACACTGGTAGTGGTGGTGGTGGTTACACTGGTGGTGGTGGTTACACTGGTGGTGGTGGTTACACTGGTGGTGGTGGTGGTGGTTACACTGGTGGTGGTGGTGGTGGTTACACTGGTGGTGGTGGTGGTTACACTGGTGGTGGTGGTGGTTACACTGGTGGTGGTGGTGGTGGTTACACTGGTGGTGGTGGTGGTTACACTGGTGGTGGTGGTGGTTACACTGGTTGTGGTGGTGGTGGTTACACTGGTGGTGGTGGTGGTGGTTACACTGGTGGTGGTGGTTACACTAGTGGTGGTGGTGGTGGTTACACTGGTAGTGGTGGTGGTTACACTGGTGGTGGTGGTTACACTGGTGGTGGTGGTTACACTGGTGGTGGTGGTGGTTACACTGGTGGTGGTGGTTACACTAGTGGTGGTGGTGGTGGTTACACTGGTGGTGGTGGTGGTTACACTGGTGGTGGTGGTGGTGGTGGTTATACTGGTGGTGGTGGTGGTTACACTGATAGTGGTGGTGGTTGTGGTGGTGTTGGTGGTTGTTACACTGGTGGTGGTTACACTGGTGGTGGTTACACTGATAGTGGTGGTGGTTGTGGTGGTGTTGGTGGTTGTTACACTGGTGGTGGTGGTGGTGGTTACACTGGTGGTGTTGGTGGTTACACTGGTGGTAGTGGTGGTGGTGGTTACACTGGTGGTGGTGGTTACGGTGGTGGTGGTAGTGGTGGTGGTTATACTGGTGGTGGTGGTTACACTGGTGGTGGTGGTTACGGTGGTGGTGGTAGTGGTGGTGGTTACACTGGTGGTGGTGGTGGTTACACTGGTGGTGGTTGTGGTTACACTGGTGGTGGTGGTGGTTACGGTGGTGGTGGTGGTTACACTGGTGGTGGTGGTGGTTACACTGGTGGTGGTGGTGGTGGTTGTTACACTGGTAGTGGTGGTTGTTACGCTGGTGGTGGTCGTGATGTAAATGGATGACGATGCTTTCGATGTGGGTGACGAGGTTCGTGCTCGCTGCAGTGGTGACGACAAGTCACACCGCACGTAGCCGACCGTGCTCATCGGCGGTGCGGGGGCAGGACAACAAACCAAACGCAACAACAACAACAAGCAGTTCTAACGAAATTAGCATTCAATCTAAATGATTTAAAAGTGCATAAGCTCCCAAGGCAGAGCATTCCAGACGGCCGCAGAAGCGCGTCTGAAAGCGCCGCGCGACGCAGCGGTCTGTGACGACTCCGGCGATGCTGACGATGATGCGGATGGCGCCTCGTCCGTACCGCAAGAAGATGAGCTGCGTCGCGGTGAACCCCATGGAGCCGGCGAAGGAGGCGAGCACCGAGGCCACCATGAACTGGAGGAAGGCGGTGGGACACTCGGCGCCTCGCGGGCACTGCCCCAGCACGGCCGAGGCGTTCCCCCACGCGGCGCCGCCCACACACGCGCACTGCTCGAACGCCTGCGTGCAACAATGACAGAGGATCCAGACCTTCACCCGCTCGCACGTGCAGCCTTGAACAGCGCGCCCGGGGCAAGTGCTGTTTGCGAGGAGCGGTGCTGTAGACATGCCCTGCCTGTGAAGGCCGACACGGCACACAAGGTGATGGTGGCGTGTGGCTAATATCACGTGCGGCCGCCTTTGTCTCCCGATTGGCGAATTTTTTTGTTTGTTTTGTTTACAAATCGTGCAAGGTTCTCGTTTTAAAGGCCGAGTTGACCTGTCCAGAGATTGGCCAGCTGGTCGAGGTTGTGAGTGGGAGCCGAATTCTGGCCGCCGGGTTAGCGCGCCTATTTCAATGTTTTATTCATTTCTCAATCATGGGCAGTCCTCTGCCTTGAACAGCCAAAAAGAACAGGGAAAAAAAGCCGGAGAAAAACATGACCATAACCCGACTGGGTTAGCGCGCAGTGCGCTAACCGCTCCACCACAGATCCTCATCATCACAATCATGGAACCCACCTGCATTTATGGAACGCACCTGGGTGCGCACACACACAGGTCTCACCTGTACCAGCCACAATCATGGAACACAATTGGATTGATGCAACGCACACAAAAAACATACCTGGGTGCACACGGACTGCTGTAACACCTGTGTAAAGGGCCGAACACCTGACTCATTATATTTGTGTATGGCCTCGCTTATTTACCCAGACAAGTATCACTGAGCCTCAGCAGTCTTTCTCGGGAGGGTCCTGCCCAATATTGTTTGCAGTAGGGGGCGATAACTGCTGGGGTGAATCAAACCCCGATCGAGTAACCTGCGGGATAATTCTTTCAAATGTGGCAAATATGGACCCGATCAAACGTTGAAAATCACATTTGCAAAAATGGTTGTATCAAAGCGCTAATCTTCTGCTTCAGCCGCCGTGACCGACGCGGCGCAGGGAAGCCTTCTCATCCAGCAGTGGATTGGCACAGCGCTGGCTGCACGAGGAGTCGTCGATGTACCACCATAGGACGATCGTCCCCTCCTCGACCCATCCCGTCTCTCAGAGCCACGCGAATATCGCCACCTCGTGGCCACTCAGCCAAACCGCACCCCCCCCTCACCAGGACCCCCCCCCCCCCCCCCCCCCAGGGACCCCCCCCCCCCCGCCTCCTCGCCATCAGTCATGGGCAGGGGTCCGCAAACTTGCGGCTCTTCAGGACTGCTTCGTGACGTCATTTATTAAGGACCCCCGCCGTAACATGTTCACCACCACTGTCTCGTGTTCACCACCACCATCGTCTCGTGTTCACCACCCACTCACCCACCCACCACCACCCACTCACTCACTCACCCACTCACTCACTCACTCACCCACTCACTCACCCATTCACTCACCCACCCACTCACTCACCGTGGCCTTGCCGCTGCCGGACATGGTGGCACAGCCCGCGAGGCAGGGGGACACGTAGGTGAGGTTGTTGACGCCGCACACGGGGTCCCACTCCCCGGGGGGGCAGGGGCAGGCCGCGTTGCAGGGCTCCACCAGAGACTCCGCCAGCAGCGAGCGCATGGCCATGGGGACCCTGGGGGGCAGGCGGGAGGGGGGTGCGGGGGAGCAGCACCATAAGCGGCGTGGTCATCATGAGTGGATAGACAGGGGGATCCTAGAGGAATTTACGCAGTCACCCACCCACTCACTCACCCAGTCATTCACGCACCCACTCATTCACCCACTAATCCACCCACTCAATCACTCACCCACTCACCCACCCACTCACTCACCCACTCACTAACCTACCCACTCACCCATCCACTCACTCACCCACTCACTCACCTACCCACCCACTCACTCACCCACCCACTCACCCACCACTCACCCACCCACTAACTCATTCATTCACGCACCTACTCATGCACCCACTCATCCACCCACTCAATCACTCACCCACTCACCCACCCACTCACAAACCTACCCACTCACCCATCCACTCACCCACTCACCCACTCACTCATCCACTCACTCACCCACTCACCCACCACTCACCCACTCACTCACCCACCACTCACCCACTCACTCACCCACCACTCACCCACCCACCCACTCACTCACCGACCCACCCACCAACTCATCCACCCACTCACCCACCCACCCACTCACCCACTGCTTGTAGTGTGTTGTCCTTCCCCGCACCTCCGATTAGCACGGTTGGCGATGTACGGTGCGAAAGAAGTTCAACATACCCCCACCCACCTCCTTGACTCACCCTACTCACCCACCTCCCTCACTCGTCCACTCACTGCCCCTCCCCACTCACCCTACTCACCCCCCGGCCCACTCACATAATACTCACCCACTCGTCCACTCACCCACTGCTGTCCACCGTGAGGCCCACGACCTGCGCCTCGCTGCACCCGAACAGGAAGTAGGTGAACACGAGGAGGTAGGCGGGCAGGTCGGTGAGCAGGCCCATGACGGAGAAGCCCATCAGTGAGAGCTTCAGCTTCTTGCTGATCATCCCGCCCGCGAAGATGCCCAGCGCCACCACGGGGATGTTCACGGCACCTGCACGGGACAACACGGAGTGGTGGTGGTGGTGGTGGTGTGGAGAGCGGTGGCGCAGCGGTTAGCGTACTGCGCTTCGAACCGGGCGACCGGAGTTCGATTCCCGTTCACTGACATGGACTCAGGCTGAAGTGAGTGGTGTTGCTTCAGCGGTGGCAACGGTTAAGTGGTGGTCCTAGGGGTGAGGATGATTGATGACTGATGATGATGCCGGTGACGCAGATGATGACGATGCTCGTGATGGTGGCGTTGCTCATGAGAGTGACGATGACGGTGACGATGGCGAGGGTCGCACCGATCATGAAGTTGGCCTTGGAGGCGGTCTCGCCAAACTGCTGCTCGATGTACTTGGCCTTGAAGGTGTAGAATCCCACGAGCGCGTTCACGTTCATCACGGCCGTGACCATCATGCACACGTACACGCGGTTCCCCAGCAGCGTGCGCATCGACGGACCCAGCTCTGGGCACGCGCGCACAAAAGGCAAAGGTCCCCCGTATAGCCTTCACAGAGTGTTGGGGCGAGTGTTGTTAGC
The DNA here is from genome assembly GCF_015708825.2 of Lethenteron reissneri. Classification (NCBI taxonomy): domain Eukaryota; kingdom Metazoa; phylum Chordata; class Hyperoartia; order Petromyzontiformes; family Petromyzontidae; genus Lethenteron; species Lethenteron reissneri. The sequence goes on along the minus strand of NC_083815.1, from coordinate 1,167,702 downwards.
GAGTATGCGTGCGCGCGGCACGTGCACGCGTGCGCGCACTGTGTTCACGCTCGAACTGGGGTCACGAGTCGATGACTCTAACAGATAATCGATCATCAATGACTTGAATAATTGGATATCGCAGCTCTAGCAGACACGTTGTAACCATCATCAATGCCCCCTTCGCTATTGACCGCTGGATTGCAAGTTCAGTGCGTGAACCATTACACCACCACTGTTGTTCGCGGTTCACGCAACTCGAGCGAGCTCTGTTACTCATTCCTTTACTCAAGCCAAGATGACCGGGTCACGTTCTTGTTGTTGTCGGTTCGACCGGGTCCACACCTCGACACGTAGATGATCGCTTGCGACTGATTTGTCCACATCCTAGCGCTTAGCTGCGCAGGAAGGAAATTAGACAGCGCGTAATTCAGGGTCCTGATGACCAATCATAGTCGCACACATGTGAGCAAGCACGTCATGGAACACGTGGCTCAAATCGTTGAGCAGACTTCCCTGATGGCTGTGCACGTGGTGACCGGTTTGCGCAACCGGTTGCAGAAAGCCATTGAGTTGCAGCGCAACTGATTGCTCCGACGTGGAACAACCCACCTTTCGCCATCGCTTTCACGCCGACGGATTCGGAGGCTTTCGTGTCATCCCTCGGTGGCCCCCGCAGGGGTTCGGCATCCGCTTTCTCATTGGAGGTTCCCGTAGCGGGGGGCTCGGGCTCCGCCTCGCGCGCCATGGAGCGAGGGAAGAACCAGAAGGGGATGGCAGTGGCCAGCACCACGGTGCCCGAGATGAGGAAGCCGAGCCACCAGGCGCCCACCCAGCGGGCGTCGCGGGCGAGATTGTCACGTCCGCTGTGGGGAGGAGGGAGCAGGGGCACGGGGGGTGATGGGTGGGGTGCAGAGGACGAGTTTAGTTCGCCGGGTTGAGAATAAGGTGGCGTGTGTCTCAGACGGGTGAGAGCCCGAAGCGATTCGTTGTCCATTTATTTACCCCGAGTCAAGAGCCCACTTGGATGCACATTGGTCTGTGTCACGTTCATAACAAAAGGTTTTTGGGTTATTACCAGCGAAACGTCGTACTACTCAAAAATGTTTATTGTACACTATGGGGACCTCATTTGCCAGTAAAAATATGATAATTGGTTCTTTACCCTTCTATCTGGCAACAAAAGGTGTCAGTTTTGTTGCCAGATAGAAGGGTAAAGAACCAATTATCAATGTTTATTGTGTTAATTCACTCTTCAACACACCGGTGGGCTAAAGCAGTGAACTATTTGTCTTTTGTAAATGTGACACATGTTTTACTGTTTGGCCGTGTCGGGTGGTGGAGGGTTAGGACACATTTATAAATAACGCGATCTAACCCAACAACCTTTATTATGAATAATATCAGTCGCGAAAGCCGACGTGATAAACGGTCTGTTTCTTGCTTAATCATGTGGAGGAGTCCATCAAGGTTTGCAATCCCTTGTGATTGACGTCCAGTTGATAGCCCATTGAGCTTCTAATTGCTGTCTGTGACAAACCGGCTGAGTGCCCGACGGTATTCAACCCCCGCGTGGGGATCGAGCTGTTTTATTGAGTCAGCTGAGCGCCCTCCAGGACCGTAGTTCCATTTGTGAAGGAGCGCCTTCAAATTTGATAACATCAAAAAAACCCACGCTCGTGTGCCCTCCTCGGGAACAAGTACACAATGATCAGTGTCTCGGTGTGGCCACTGAATCGAGAACCACTTTATTGGGAAAGCCAACAGCGATACTTATCCTTGCCATGGGAACGTGGATTATCTTGGCACAACGGAGACGATGGGAGGTGGGGGCATTGCACAGTATGTGTGGCTCATCTCCCCCATTTGCTGCCAACCCGAGCCATTATCCACGTTCCTATGACGGGTCCAAGCGTGCGCGGCCCCCGTACCCATGTTGATGAAGCCGATGTCGACGAAGACGCGAGCACAGAACGCGCCGAGCATGAAGCCGAACGCGGGGCCCAGCAGCCCCACGGTGTTGACGCAGCCTGCGGGGGCAGGGCAGGAGGGCGGTGATGGTGATGATGACATCTCAACGTCTCAATCAGCTCAAGCCTCCCGTGGCCACCACCACTCCGAACCCCTCCCCTCTCCCCGCCCCCTGTGAGAACAGTCGCCGCTCCTCCTCATCCTCCTCCGTGCAGCTCTCTTCTGCTCGCTCCTTCCGTCTCTTTTCTCCATCTCCTCTCACCACCACCACCACCACCGCCCTCTCATGATCACCAACACGTTGGCCCGTTCATTCCTTCTACTCATCCCCTCCTCCCTTCTCCTCTCTCTCTCTGCCGCCGCTCATCTTGAGCCGCACTCTCCTCTCTGTCCGTCTCGAGGACTTCCATCACGCCCCCCCCCCCTTCCACTCCCCACTCATCTTGCCTCTCGTGTCTGCTGCCCTTTTGCGCAAACGACTCCACTCCCCTCTACGTGGACTCAGCCTCGAAATGAGTCACACATGCGGTGTGCATCAAACATCAGCATTGGGAAGACAAAGGCGGCCGGGCGTGACCGTTCGCGAGCCGTGCAGGCGGCCGTTCACACGTGCTCCTCGCTAACACCACTTGCCCCTACGGTCTGCTCGAGGCTATACGGGGGATCTTTGTCTTTGCGTGCGTGGCGTGGGAGTCACCGAGGTAGAATGCGGTGTTCTCCTCCCGTACGTGGTCGTCGAAGAAGGAGATGCCCAGGGGTCCGATGGGGGCCTCCCCAACCCCCCGGAGCGCGTTGCCGATGAGCACGAGAACCCAGAGGTAGGAGCCGCTCTCGCGGTCGCACCCGGCTGGAAACATCATCACAATCATCATCACAATCACCACCATCATCATCACAATCATCACCACCATTATCATCACAATCATCATCACCATCATCATCACAATCATCACCACCATCATCATCACAATCATCACCATCATCATCACAATCATCACCATCATCATCACAATCCTCATCACAATCCTCACCACCATCATCACAATCATCACCAGTATCATCACAATCATCACCACCATCATCACCACCATCATAATCACCACTATCATCATCATCACAATCATCACCACTATCATCATCATCATCACAATCATCACCACCATCACATTTATACCGTCATCACACTCATTATCACCATCGCCGTTAATACACAACTCAACAAATTCGCCAAAAACCCTGTGTGTGGCCTTAAAAGATAAATACGTATAATGATCGACGTTTCGGACGATGGCGCTTCCTCGCCACGGTACCTGGTGCAGGCCGCGTGGTTTCTTCCCGGGCCAAGGTGACCGAGAGGGGCTCTGGTGGCAGGAGCGTCCCCTCGCCGCCTCCCTCGTGCTCGAGCGCACAGACGGCGCGCACGTGGCTAGAGTTGCCGCCGCCGGCGATGCTCTGGTAGGAGTACCTGGTGCACACGCACACACGCGCACACACAAAGATAAAGACAAAGATCTCCCATGTAGCCTTAGTAGACTGTAGGGGCAAGTGCTGTTAGCGAGCACCTATGAAGGCCGCAACGGTACACGAGGTGGTGGGTGGCCAGGACCACGCCCGACCGCCTTTGTCTCCCTAGTGGCGATGTTTACACCCTGCACCAGGTACTCATTTGAGGCTGAGTCGACCATGGGGAGGCTCAGGACCGGTTCAGATAATCGTCACTGGTGTTGGCCGTGAGCGGGAATTGAACCCGTGTCGCCGGGTTCATAGCGCAGCGCTCTAACCACTACACTATCGCTCCCCCACGCACACACACACGCACACACACACGCACACATGCACGCACACACACACGCACGCACACATACACATACGCACACACACGTGACCCGAGTCCCATTGCCGCTCGCGGCCAACACCGTTGTTGACGATTATCTGAATCGGTCCTGGTCCTCCCCTACATTAACTCAGCCTCAAATGAGTACCTGCAGAGATGTGTAAACATCGCCGCTGGGGAGACAAAGGCGGCCATGGGTGGTACTGGCCAGCCACTCCCTCGTGTGCCGTGGCCGCCTTCACAGGTGCTGCTACTCGCAAACAACACTTGCCCCAACAGTCTGTTAAGGCTACACAGGGGGGGTAGTCTTTGTCTTTGTGTCGGAGCGATGGCGCAGCAGTTAGCGTGCGCTGGACTATGAACCCGACAACCTCACCCTATACCCACGCACTTATCCACACATTTCTTAGAACTTCATAACAGTTTAGTTTTTCGTCCTTCCCCCGCACCTCCGATTATCACGGTTGGCTACGTTCGGTGCAAAAACAAATACCTACAAATGGCGCGGCGCGCTAACCGCTGCACCACCTTCCCCCCCCCCACATCCATGCTAACCTGCCCATGAAGAAGTGCGGCATGGCCATGAGCAGGGTGCTGAGGCCCATGAGCGTGGTTCCCACCGCGATGATCCGGGGTCTGTGGAAGCGCGCGCCAAAGAAGCTCACGAAGGCCATGACCAGAAGATTCCCTGCACGCACAGAGAGGGAGGGAGAGCGCGCAACAGGAGTCGGCTCCCTTTACCTGCCCAGGCAAACTCAACACGTTCGTCAATACCACTGTGTGGCCCTAAAGGGAGCATTTATATAATAGGCAACGCTTTGGGCCGTGCCCCTTTCCACGGATATATACGTTCCTCTTTGTGTACCTCTGTGATTCCGAGCATGCACCTTAGGCATGACCTAAATATTAAATAAATCATCACTATCAATTGCAGCCCGTTGTCAATCCACGGCTGGACGACGGCTGCCACCCCCCCCCCCCCCCACACACACCCCCAGCCCCCACCCCCTCTAATCTCAAGCAGCTCACCGAACTCAAATCCACCGTCAATCATCCCCGCCACGGAGCTGGGCAGGTCGAAGCGGCGCTCGATGGAGGTGATGGAGCTCTTCATGTAGCTGCCAGCGAACGCCTTGGAGAAGTAGAGGAGAGACAGGCAGATCAGGAACACCTGGAGGGTTCGGGGCGGGGAGGGGCACACGTAGAGAAGAAGGGCCATTGCCCGAAACGTCGCCTATTATACATTTGTTTATTTAAATCACAATAAAATCATTTTTGGGTTAGATCGCGTAAAAATAACCGACCACCACCCAATACAGCCAATTAGTCTGATTTGTCGCGTAAACAAAACACCTTTATCATGAATAATATTGGTCACGTAAGTGTTATTTTAAGTCCGCATGGTGCTGTTGATGAATGTTGTCGAGATGGTTGTTGTTGGTTGCTTATTGGTTGTGCATGTTGTACCACCACTGCCAACACAGCCGCAGCATCACCACCACGACCACCAGAGGCACAAACTGTGAATGTTTGTATGTTGAATTTCTTTTGCACCGTACGTAACCAACCGTGCTCATTGTTAACTGCATTGTAATTCATCTTCTTCTCGACGACTCCAATAGTTCTTATTCCACGTTTTGTAGTATTGCCTTGCTTCCAACTTGGACCAATATCTCACGGAGAGAGAAAGGATGCTTGCCCATGTGGCAGCTGACCAGCAATGTTCCAAGCGAGCCGGACTCAAGCCTGCGAGCTTACGAGACAATGATTGTCGAATTCGGGTCACAGTGCTGCTTGCGTTGAGCCAATGCTGAAGAAGACAAAAAATGCGTCCGCAGAAAGAATGCCGTGCCGCTGATGGGATGCGTAAAACAATACTCGTCTGTGTTCAGATAGGAGCGGCACATGTGGGAAGTAAGCGTCGTTTAATGTGTAACGGACATGCCGCTGAGTGCCCGACCTGACACGGCGTGCAGGAGCGAGGGTGAATGGTAATAATGGTGAATGATTAAAGTCATTAAAATGTAATGGAGTGAAATCCTGGGGAAGGGACCTCCCGACTCGAGTGAGAGGCACCGCGGACGAGCCAAGAGGGCGGCAGCCGCAGCAGTCGCTGGAAGCGAAATCCTGCGGGGGGCGTGGGATGAGTTGGGAGAGGCCACGAAGAGGAACTCCTGGGCAGCGTCAAAGATGCTCTGGCAAGCCACCCTACGCCTCAGGAGGGGCCGACGGGACGTGACTGAGGCTGTTCTCAGTGCGGGTGACGGTGTAACATTTATCTCGACTGAAGGAGATAGTTGACAGGTGTAAGGAGCACTTTGAGGAGCTCCTCAGCCCGGTGGACATGCCCTCGTCTCAGGAGGCAGTCCTGAAACAACAGCTGGGGGGGGGTGGGGTCGGATCCACCACGGGGGTCGTCGTAGCGGCAAAGTTGCCGGGGTGGACGAGATTCGCCCAGAGTTGTTGAGAGCGCTGGGCAGTGTAGGAGCGTCGTGGTTAACGCGCCTCTTCGATGTTGCATGGAAGACAGGTACAGCACCTCTGGATTGGCAAACTGGGGTCGTGGTCCCCACTTTTTTTAAGAAAGGGGACCAGAGTGTGTGCTCCAACTACAGAGGGATCACACTGCTCAGCGTCGCAGGTGAAGCCGATGCCAGAGCGCTGGAGAGGAGGCTTCGTCCGGTGATGGAGCATCAGATTCAGGAGGAACGATGCGGATTCCGTCATGGTCGCGAGACAATGGACCAGTTTTTGTTCCCTCTCACAGATATTCGAGGGATCATGTGAGTACGCTTCTGCAGTCGACCTCTGCTTTGTAGACTTGGAGAAGGCATACCACCGTGTTCCCCGCAGTGGCTTGTGGGAGGTGCTGCGGGATGACGATGTACCGGTGCCACTTGTGTTCCCGGAGTGAGAGCTGTGTCCGTATTCTCAAAGTCGTTCACCGTGGGTGTTTTACTCCGCCAGGGGTGCGTCTTGTCTCCACTCCTGTTTGTGATTTTCATGGCCAGGACATCAAGGCGCAGCCCCAGGTATGGAGAGTGTCCGGTACGGGGGGGCATGGAGGTGGGGTCGCTACTTTTTTCAGACGACGTTGTCCTCTTTGCCTCGTCACACTGTGATCTCAGCGGGCACTCGAGCGGTTCGAAGCCGAGTGCGAAGCGGCTGGGATGAGGATCTGCGCCTCCGAGTCTGAGGTCGTGGTTCACTCCTGCAGATCGAGAGGAGCCAGTTGAGGTGGTTCAGTCGCCTGGTAAGGAAGCCACCCGGCAGACTTCCTCTGGAACTCTAGCGGGCAGCAGCAGCAGCAGCAACGTCCCACTGGGCGACGAGCCCGGGGCCGGCCCAGCACCACGATGCTGATGCTGCTGCTGGCGGGACGACGTCGCTCGGCTGGCCTGGACACGCCTGGGAGTTCCCCAGGAAGAGCTACAGTCTGTGTATTGTAGTGTAGTGTATAGTAGTGTATAGTGTATAGTAGTGTATAGTGTAGTGTATAGTAGTGAATAGTGTAGTGCATAGTGTGTAGTAGCTTAATGTATAGTAGTATATAGTAGTGTATCGTGTAGTGTATAGTAGTGTATCGTGTCTAGTAGCTTCGTGTATAGTAGTGTATAGTAGTGTATAGTGTGGAGTAGCTTCGTGTATAGTAGTGTATAGTGTAGTGTATAGTGTAGTGCATAGTGTGTAGTAGCTTAATGTATAGTAGTATATAGTAGTGTATCGTGTAGTGTATAGTAGTGTATCGTGTCTAGTAGCTTCGTGTATAGTAGTGTAGTGTATAGTAGTGTATAGTGTGGAGTAGCTTCGTGTATAGTAGTGTAGTGTATAGTAGTGTGGGGTGTTGTAGTGTATAGTAGTGTATTGTGTAGTGTATAGTAGAGTGTAGTAGTGTATAGTGTATAGGAGTGTATAGTGTAGTGTATAGTGGAGTGTACAGTATAGTGTAGTGTATAGTGTAGTGTATAGTGTAGTGTGTAGTGGAGTGTACAGTGTCGTATAGTGTGTAGTGCAGTAGGGAGGTTTGGACCCCCGCAACTCACCAAGCTGCTGTCGCGACCCTCACCAGGACAAGCGGATTGAGAAACGAACGAATCCAATTAAACACAATAAATGCCACTTGATTTATTTACTTTGTCGCGATTACATATCTAGTGATCAGGATGAATCAATGGAACGGGTCCGAAAGGACTTACACCGCGCGGAGATGGAGCGATGGAATCATCAGTTCCGTGTGCAGGGTGGATCCTCACACACGGGGGATCCGTGAGACATAGCGACGGCGTGGGCAGGGGGCTTACATCCAGCAGTGGATTGACCATGGCTGCTGCCGCTTCCGCTGATGATGATGGTGATGATACATTGGATGGCGGCACTGGGAACTCGACCGTTCGATTTGGAATCCCGACCACGGCTACCATCAGTGGCGAGTATTATCGGAACGGGTTGTGAGCCTCATCCCCTAGGTCGATTCAGCCTTAAATGAGTGGCTGGCGGTGTGTGTATATATGCTACAAACTTCACTACTGGGGAGACAAAGGCGGCCGGCCGTGGTATTGGCCACACCACCCCTACGTGTCCCGTGCCGGCCTTCATAGGTTCTCGCCAACAGCACTCTGCCCACCAGCCTGTGAAAGGCTATACGGGTGATCTTTGTCTGTGTTCGTCGGTGCATCAGCTGTGGAGTGTTCCGCTGAGTTCGTCCCCGTGTCACCGCGACCAGACGAGACACCAATGAAGCGGAGACACATGCACACCTATAGTCTGTGGCAATGATTAATGATGGCGAGCAATGGGGTGGGGGTGAGGGTGGGGGAAGGGTGGCGAGGAGGCGGGGGGTCGCGTGGCGCGGGAGTTCAATCTCCCGAACCCGATGATCCCAGTTCGATTCCGAAGAAAGGATTGGTAACGCATTAAAAACAAGTGGAAAATTCGCCTCCTTTCCCGTGTCTGTCCCTCCAAATAACTACACGTCTGCAAAGTAGTGTTTGTTCTACTGGACATCTGTGAAAAAAGAGCTCCACAGGTCATCGGATTCCTCCAGTCTAAATAAAGAGTTTGATTCTGCTTTAAACGACCCCAGCCGACAAACGGCTGTCTTCTCTGGGAATGCACAACTTGCGCAAGATGGGTTCAACACAAGCACAACTCCACACCGGTTTCGACATTCAGCGCCTCATCAGCGTGGCCGCATTCGCTTGAGCCAATGAATGCCCTGGTGAACTGCCAGATGTCCACATCCAAGCGTCCTCTGCGTGAGATGGTATAGATGGTAGCGGAATCGAGTAACGGATAAAAATAGGCGATTGAAGGAAAACAATCTCAACACAGATGTCGATAACACCGCAGCCATAAAAGGAAAAAAGATATAAAGTGACGTTTCGGACAATAACCCCTTTCACAGAGCACAGTAATTCACAGCACGGGAGTCATTCGTGTGCTTTACTGCGCCGGCATTGCTACCTCCACCCCATTTGACCGCCATCCCCACAATAAAAACCACGCACACAACATCACAGACGTGAGTTTCATTCCAGGGGTCATTGACTCAAGGCGAAGAGCTGTTGTGCATTGGTTAGCCCACTGCGATGTGAACTCGGAGACCTGAGTTGAATTACCCACGACAACTAAACATCAGCGGCGAGTGATGGATCTCGATGTCGAATTCAAAAGACGCACACGAACTCAACAAAGACAAAGCCCCCCGTGCACCCTGCACATACTGTTGGGGCAAGTGCTGTCCGGGGGAGCACCTATTGAGGCCGGGACGACACACGGGGGGGTTGAGTGTAGCCATCACACCACCCGGCCGTCTTTGTTTCCCATATTTACACACAGCACCCGGTACTGAGTCTACCTAGGGGAGCCACAGGACCAGTTCTAGTATCACTCGCCACTGACGTTTTCCCTTGACGAGAATTCGAACTCGGGTGGCCGGCGCTCACCACTGTGCAACGACAAAACCCCAACAACGATCTTCAATCGGACTGGGTAATGTCTCGACAATAGGCGACGTTTCGGGCAATGACCCTTGCTCACAGCATAAAGAGCAGCCTGTCTCGGGACGACCCCCCGTACGACTCGATATCGTATTGTGACGGTATTGTTATGAACAACATTATTGGCCATTCTCTCGCCACTGCTGGATGAGGACCCCCTTCCTGCCTCCACGAGGCACGTGGTGTCCTCACCCCACTGCTCCAATCTGCGAGGTCGACGTGTCTCTCGTCAGCGACTTCACCCGTGAACCACTCGTGACACCGTCTCTCACAACGAGATGATTTGCCCGTTTGCCACTGCCCAATTGGCGCTGATGGCCTTCGTTCATTTCTTTAGAACCGCCCGTGGCTGCTGTTGTTGTTGTTGTTGTGTTTACTTTGCTGGCATTCCATCCGCACCTCAGCTTAGCACGGTTGGCTACGTGCGGTGCGAAATAAGTTCAACATACGTACCGTTACACTTTTTTTTCCAAAATATTGGTATTTTGGGGTTGGATCGCGTAAATGAATAAATGTGTCGTTAAACCCGCCACCACCCGACACAGCCAACTAGTAAGGATTGTCACGTAAACAGAACGTGCCAATTCGTTACTAGTACAGCACACCGGTGTGTTGGAAAGCAAATCCACAACATTCACAATCTGAGTACAAACACACCGGTGTTGCTGTACTAGTAATGAATTGGCATGGTGCGTTTACGTGACAGACCTCACTAATTGGCTGTGTCGGGTGGTGGAGGGTTTAACGACACATTTATATATCTACACAATCTAACCCAAAAAAACACCCTCTATTACGGATGATATTGGTCGCGAAAGCCTTCGATTTTTTTTTAGTCACGAGCTGCGGTGGCGTTGTCGTGGCTATCGCCACTCTGGACTTGCAATGTGACAGAGGTCAAGGGTTCGGTTCGATCTCCCGGCACGGCTGCTTTGGCGAATGGTGCAAGAATCTCAAATCTCTCCCCCCCACCACCACGACCGCGACCGCGAGGCGGTGTCGGCCAATTAATGAGTGTTTACATGCGGTAGGAAAGCGGAGGATCCGGAGAAATCCCCCGCGTGTGAGGGGGCAACGCGCTATCCCATACAGACCTCGTGGCGAGACAGCGCACGGGAAAGGAGTCTCACAAATGTTGTGCAGTGATGTGATTTACCAACCCTCGCTGTTGCCCCACAGTGCCACGTGCATAGCCACCACTGCCCGACAAATGGCAGACCATAAATGTATATACATTCCATCGATGTATAAATATAAAAGAGACACATATAGAACTTATATCCACGCACACATCATAAACACAGACACACACGGACTTACACAAATACACACTGACGCACACAAATACAAATATCTCCCATGTAGCCTGCACAGACTGTTGCGGCAAGTGCTGTTAGCGAGCACCTATGAAAGCCGGCACGGCACACAAGGGGGTGGGTGGCCAGCACCACGCCCGGCCGCCTTTGTCTCCCCAGCTGCGATGTTTACACACCCCACCAGGAACTCATTTGAGGCCGAGTCGACTTAGGGGAGGCCCAGGACCGGTTCAGATAATCGTCACTGGTGTTGGCCGTGAGCGGGAATCGAACTTGGGTCACCGGGTTTGTAGCGCAGCGTAACGCTAACCACTGCACCACCGCTCCCCACATACTAGAATTGACAGACACACATATAAAGATATAGACCCCAGTTTATAATCACCTTTGCACAGGTAACACAGTCTGATAAGGGCTGTAAATATAAATCAGGGGTGAGATCGCTTACGCAGTCAATTACAATGAGACTGTGTCCACGGCTTATGCAACATGAATTTTATAAACGAACACTCAGGTGCCATAGGTCGACCAACTTAAACAAACATTAACAGGCTACTATTACCATCAACACATTTGTCTTAATGAGAAAATAAAAACAATATAAACCTGGTGTGCTCCGTGTGATGCAATCAAGTATGGACTGATTACGGTCGACATCGTCATCATCAGCTGCCGCCGCCGCCACCATGGTCAATCCACTGCTGGATGAAGGCCTCCCCAATCACCATGATCCACCCCAATATACGCGACAAACGTTAGGCGCCTCTGACCCAAATCGTACCACAATCACAACACGTGATCACAACACGCAACCTGCAACACGAAATTACCAAGCGTCCCCCACTCCATGGAGTACGGCAAGTACAGCCTCCAACTCTTATCATTCACTCTGTCTCTCTTCTGGCCTCTCTGCGTGCAATGCAGAAGGACCCGTTGCCCGAAACGTCGCCTCTTATATGCGTTTCACTTCAAGGCCACACACGCGCGGTGTTGTTCCCCACTACTTGGCCCGGCCGACTTTCGTTCCCCAGTGCTTATTTAAGGCTGAGTCGACCTAGGGGTCGGGCAAAGACTGGTTCAGATATCACTCAGCTATTGCTCGAAAGGCCCGACGCAGAAGAACCCTGGGATTTGGTCTCCCACGAAGCTGCTCATTGTGCACCCGAAGCCGCGTCCACCGCACAAACCACGGTAGCAGATGCGGGCCCCTGACGATGCACAAACGGAGCATTAAAAACTCTCCAGTCGCGGTGCGGCTGTGGTCATCCAGCACAGAGCCGGCGCGACATCTAACGACACCCGATCCGCAAACCGAAGGAGACCTCGCAGCGGACCACTCCGCCACCACTGCTGCTGCTGACGCGGTCGTCTGGCTCGGCCACCTGGATGTGGCGTTGTGGTCGATGCCCTGCATCGTCACCAGCCACGCGACAGCAAGAAGAGAAGTCTGCTGGGAAGCCGTGGCCAGGATTAGAACTGAAGGGGGCTGCAGTGTAGGGGAGATGGGGGGGGGGGGTCTGGGCTACGGTGGAGGAGGGGGGGGGGGTCAGGGCTACGGTAGGGGGGGGGGGCAGGGCCACGGTGGGGGTCACATCGTAGGGGTCACATCCCGGGAGCTCGCGGCCTCACCCGCACGGAGGCGAAGCGCCGTGTCCTCCCTGCGCCAGGCGAGCCGACGCTCTTCTTCTCGTGCGCCGCCTTCATCTCGCTGCTCACGCAAAGACAAAGATACCGACAGGGAGGCTTTAACAGACTGTTGGGCCAAATGCTGTTAGCGACCACCTGACTGATACATCAATGTCATCGTCATCATCACGGTGTTGATCATTGTTCCCGAGATGGTCATCGTTGCTTTTGGGAATGCTCATAGACATCGTCCTCATCATCATCATCGTTGTCGTCATCATCTTGAATAGATTTAAAATCAAGACATGCCTGACGCGTCATCAGCAGAAGGGTCATTGTCATCATTGTTTCTGACAACGCACTCATCATCATCATCAAGTTGAAAAATCATTATTCACATGATTATCATCTGGGAAATGTGAAAAAAAATCAACCCATTCTGACTCACCATCGATATTATCATTTTCAAAATCATTGTCATCATCGTTATATTATTATTTCATTTTCCACTGACACAATACTCAGCATCATCATCGACATCGTAGTGGGAAAATAAAACTGGCAACATCATCAACAGCCATCATCACCCACATCCCTCACCATCATCACCATCATCCACATGTTCACCAGCTAGATGCCCAACATAGAGGTCTGATGCTACTGCTGATGCTGGCCACGGCGAGACGGCCTCAGCAGACAGACAGAGTTGGTGTCGTGTCGCTGTTCCTCCTCCTTCGTGAAGAAGCGCAGACCACAGTATGTTTACTGTGCGGCCCATAGGTTGTGTTTCACGTCTTCAGTCGCACTGCCACGGCTCGACTTCGATGCATCTCCATGGGTGCTTGTCTGTGTCGGTCGATATATATCGGTGCGTCTCGTTGTGTAGCTCTGCATCTCTGTTCGTGCAGGTGATGCGGGCGGTATTCAAGTGAGGAAGTATAAGAGAATAGAATATTTAATAATTGCTCATCTGGTTAATAATTAGGAAGTGTAAAGAAACTACATTGCCATCAATCTCGCACCAGCATCTACCTGATTGCATGTGAGCGTACAGGCGAATGCGTGTACAGGCGAGTGAAAGTACAGGTGAGTGAAAGTACAGGTGAGTGTACAGGTGAGTGAGTACAGGTGGGTGTACTAATAAGTGAGTGTACTGGTGAGTGAGTGTACAGATGAGCGAGTGTACAGGTGAATGAGTGTACAGGTGAGTGAGTGTACTGATAAGTGAGTGTACAGATGAGTGAGTGTACAGGTGAATGAGTGTACAGGTGATTGAGTGTACAGGTGAGTGCACAGGTAAAAACAACAAACACAGCTTAGTGCCAAAGGTATCAAGATCGGCCTCGAAGCCAAGTTTTTTAACACAGTACTTGTTATACATTTGTTTATGATACTACAATTTGTAACCACTCTTTTAGGTTAAGGTGTGAATAAATGCGTGGGCTTGTGTAAATGTGTTTGTTATTTAATTTATCAATAATTTAAAAAGACATAACGGATTCTTTCGTTTTTAACGGATTTTAAAAACTGTTATTTTAGCGTTTTTTTTAAGATTCTCAGTTTTTAACGGATTTTGTATACAGGTTTTTTTGTTATTTATTTATCATACGTATTTATGTGTGTGTTTATCTGTTTTTGTGTGTTTGTATGCATGTTCATTGTGTGTTTGTGTGCATGCCCATTGTGTGTATCATTTAATTAAGAGTACTGCATGTACACTGCCGTAATGTTTAGTTGGACTTTGATGGGTAGAGTGTAAATGTGTGGTATAGTAGCGAAGTGTTTGATGAATATTGAAGTGTGCGGTGCAGCTTGATCTGCGTGTGGCGCAGCGTGCCGTAGTGTACTGTGTGCACTCTATTGTGCGGACCCCCTTGACATCCCCAGCAGCCCGTGGCGTGCTGTTCAGCGGGGCCACCCCGTGAACAACAAGAAGAGCACGGAACAGAGTTCTACGCCGTGCGTCTGCGGCACCGCGCGCGTCGCCTCTGCCATCTTCGGCTGGGCCGACAACCCCCAGATGCTCGACTGCCTCGGCCACTGCTCCGGGAGGTCGCTGCATGAAGTCTCCGTGCAGTGGCCATGACATTCAAGATGGGCTCCTCCTGCTGGTGTTTGTGGAGCGGACTCACGCTCCTGCTCCCACCCACTAACTGTGCTCTATTGTTTTGACCACATTGTCACTCGGCCATTCAACTCACTCAGTCACCTCATCCATCGCACACAACACCCTCCTTCCACCGCCCCCCCCCCCCCCCCATAATTTCTCAAATAATGGCACCTCCCGTATTCTGTGCATTATTTTCCTCCAATCTACAAAATTCTACAATTGCATATTATTCGCTTCAAAGCTTAAAAAATACTCATAGCCATGTCTCACTACGTTTAGGACAGCACTATTATAAATATATTTTAAAACTATTAATATTAATATTGTTGATTTAGTCAGGTGTTGAAACCAATCCTGGTTCCATTACTGCCACATCTTCTGCATCACTCACCTTTAACCCAGACAGACGGGGTCTTGGCATTGTCCAGGTCAACATGAGAGACCTCACAGCTAAATTAAAATAATAATAAAAATTGAATTCGCTAATTTTTTCCCGGGCATCTTCTGCCTGTCTGAAACATGGCTCACCTCGCATATAACTCATAGCCTCGGAGAAAATGAAGGATATCATGAAGAGGAGATGTGCCAGGACATGTGAAAAATAACCTACCTTGCATACAACTAACACTGTATCCGACTGGGTTCGTTTGAATGTATCACACTCATGATTTATTCTCCAGGTAACCGAACTTTTACTTTGATGGTTGCTATCGACCACAAAATAGTACATTTCTAATTAATCCCCGTATAAAATTACGTTACCCATTCCAAAAGGTGAATTATTAATCAGAGGTGACCTGAATTAGAATTAGCTAAACATACCACATGATGCATTCGACTTTGCAAACGCTACAATCTACATCAATTGATTTGCTTCAATCACGAGACCCAATATAAACAACTCAGATCGTTTGTCCATACTTGATGTCCTATACTAACACATCTACCCGGTACATCTTCAAAAGTGGGAGTCGGCGGTAATCATCTCAGTGATCGTGCCATTATATTTGGCATTCGTCGTACAAACATAAGTAAAATAAACTCATAACATTATCATAAAACGGTCTTAAAAACATTTAGACCTTCAAGCATCTAAACACGACGCTCTCCATTCTGACTGGGATTCGGCGAGCAAAATCTTAGTTTTTTTAAGTGCCTGGACATATTTTAAGAACCAATTCCTAAAAATAATTGATAAACATGGCACTTAAAATAGTTCAGAATAAAGGATGATAGTCCACGTTGGTTTTAATCGAACATTCCTGAATGAACGAAAGCTCTAGATATAGCCTGGAATAAAATATCCCTGATTGGATTAGCTACAGAACAATAAGACATATATGCGTACTCGCTAAGGAAAAAATTCAACATTTTCTTAACACCACCAAACTTTGCCAAATTCACAAAAACCACAAGACTTGTCTAGAAAACGTTCAACTCGGTTGAACACTAAAGGGAAGCTAAGTACTACTCTTTGGTTTGTTCGGTAAAGTCACGTAGGTCAAAAATTAAAAACAATAAGTGAAAACAACTAAATAAAATCACGACGTTTCGGGCGCAACACAAGCGTCCGTCATCAGGTGGGAAAGCATGGCCTACTGCTGATGCAGACTGTTTTACCCACGTGACTTAACCGAAAAAAACAAAGAGTATGAATCCTTGCAGTCACGAAAGCTTCAAATCTAGAAGCTAAATACTCTTCCAAAAAAAACCCTGATGGGATGGCAAAGAACTGTTGACAAAACAAGACCTTGTCAATGGATTTAATTCTCATTGTGGATTAGCATGGCACATCTTTGACAGAACAAGTCAGAGTGAAATATCTCCGAATACACCACCGCTGTTCACACCACTCACTCGTTCCTCTTCACACCCCAAACCTAACGACGTGTGAGTGAGAAGTCATCGTCCAGACTTCTCGTGGAATCCCATATCTGAACGGGACTATTACACGAGTTGGCATCAATTACGAAATCGTCATCCGCGGAAGCAGTTGCCTGCATGCATTTGCAGTTGTGGCTGTGGGTAAATCTCATTCGTAAACCTCTCACACGCATTTGCGAGCTCTCACCGAAGGTACATTTCCCCTGGTGGAAAGCATCTCTTATTCCTCCAGTTCATATATAAATGGCTCAGAAGAAGACCCTAATAATTAGAGAGAAATCTATATTATTTCACAAATTACTAAAATATTCGAACAAAAATGCTTAATTCACGAATCTACTGCTACCCAAAGAGTCACAATCTCCTTCCCGGTAAAATTAGAGACGCAGGGTCGTAGCTCTAATTTCCAATGTGTGACGGAGATGCGCGCATCCGCCTGCAGACGATGTTTCTGAGACAGTTAATGGTTCTAGATTTGAAGCTTTCATGACTGCAAGGATTCATACTCTTAGTTCTTTCGGTAAAGTCAGGTGGGTGAAAAATTAAATTAAAATTAATAAAAAATAAAAACAATAAAATCACGACGTTTCGGAGGCAACACAAGCCTCCGTCTTCAGGTGAAACTGTCACACTTGGTACTGAAGACGGAAGCTTGTGTTGCCTCCGAAACGTCGTGATTTTATTGTTTTTATTTTTTTATTAATTTTAATTTCATTTTTTACCTACGTGACTTTACCGAAAGAACTAAGAGTACAGTTAATTGTTGCAGCGGTGACTTCGAGGAGGAGGAGGATGAATGATGAATGGGTCTCGAATGAGGAGGGCTTCATTCTGAGCACCGCTGCGTGGGGAATGGTGCACACGCGCACACTCAACACCAACAACTCAACGCCTTCATTCGCGACACTGCGTGTGTGTGTGTGACCTTAACATCGGCACTTATTTAATAGGCGACGAATCGGGTAATGGCCCCTTTTCAAAGCACGTAAATTGAACTGATTACAAGGACTACAATGATTATTATACATGTTGTTTCTACTCTGCAGGAATGTGTAGCAACACAATGATTACATTCATACGAAATTATTACAGATTAAGGTCTTAATTACAAACGGCAATGGCTAAGCTGAGGATTTGCATGCAGCAAACAATGCCACCTCCACACCCTCCCTCTCTCCCTGCGAGTCCCGCCACGCGGGCCGTTCACTCGCCAAGGTAAGAGGAGCGGTGTGCGATCTTCATCGCCGCTGTCCACCTCGTTAGATTGTGATGGTGGTGGTGGTGATGACGACTGTTCCATCTACGTGTGTCGAGGTGCATTTGTTGATGGCCGAGGAGCCTGATCCTCGAAACAGCCAGATCCACCCCAGCACGTGGACACTCAGTCGTGCTTCTCATAGTGGGACTCATCACTCACCCACCCACCCACTCACTCACCCACCCGATCACTCAACCACCCACTCACTCACCCACCCGATCACTCAACCACCCACTCACTCACCCACCCACCCACTCACTCACCCACCCGATCACTCACCCACCCACCCACTCACTCACCCACCCGATCACTCACCCACCCACTCACTCACCCACCCACCCACTCACTCACCCACCCGATCACTCACCCACCCACCCACTCACTCACCCACCCGATCACTCACCCACCCACTCACTCACCCACCCACTCACTCACCCACCCGATCACTCACCCACCCACTCACTCACCCACCCGATCACTCAACCACCCACTCACTCACCCACCCGATCACTCAACCACCCACTCACTCACCCACCCGATCACTCAACCACCCACTCACTCACCACCACTCACTCACCCACCCGATCACTCAACCACCCACTCACTCACCCACCCGCTCACTCACCCACCCGATCACTCAACCACCCACTCACTCACCCACCCGCTCACTCACCCACCCGATCACTCAACCACCCGCTCACTCACCCACCCGCTCACTCACCCACCCGATCACTCAACCACCCACTCACCCACCCACCCACTCACTCACCCACCCGATCACTCACCCACCCACTCACTCACCCACCCACTCACTCACCCACCCGATCACTCACCCACCCACTCACTCACCCACCCGATCACTCAACCACCCACTCACTCACCCACCCGATCACTCAACCACCCACTCACTCACCCACCCGATCACTCAACCACCCACTCACTCACCCACCCGCTCACTCACCCACCTGATCACTCAACCACCCACTCACTCACCCACCCGCTCACTCACCCACCCGATCACTCAACCACCCACTCACTCACCCACCCGATCACTCAACCACCCACTCACTCAACCACCCACTCACTCACCCACCCGCTCACTCAACCACCCGCTCACTCACCGACCCGCTCACTCACCCACCCGTTCACTCACCCACCCGCTCACTCACCCACCCGCTCACTCACCCACCCGCTCACTCACCCACCCACTCACTCACCCACCCGCTCACTCACCCACCCGCTCACTCACCCACCCGCTCACTCGCCCACCCGCTCACTCGCCCACCCGCT
The DNA here is from genome assembly GCF_015708825.2 of Lethenteron reissneri. NCBI lineage: Eukaryota > Metazoa > Chordata > Hyperoartia > Petromyzontiformes > Petromyzontidae > Lethenteron > Lethenteron reissneri. Next base: position 1,148,435 of record NC_083815.1, on the reverse strand, counting down.
CACTCAACCACCCGCTCACTCGCCGACCCGCTCACTCAACCACCCGCTCACTAACCCACCTGCTCACTCACCAACCCGCTCACTCACCCACCCACTCACTCACCCACCCACTCACTAACCCACCCGCTCACTCACCCATCCGATCACTCACCCACCCGCTCACTCAACCACCTGCTCACTAACCCACCTGCTCATTCACCCACCCGCTCACTCACCCACCCACTCACTCACCCACCTGCTCACTAACCCACTCACCCTGCTCACTGACTCAGCCACCCATTCACTCACCCAATCAACCAACCACTCACTCATTCACTCAATCAAATAACCAAATTCCCACATTCAACGTATTTTCTCTGGTAAATATAAATACATATTAAAGACCAATATCTGGGTTTTCAGACGTCACTGGAAGAAATGAGGTAGCTCTGTGATATCAGCTTCCGCGGGCACGAAGGGTGGCAGTGCTTTGCGTGAAGAGCGATGCCTTCCCCCGCCCTGGTGTCCTCTGCTTCGGTAGTCGGGTGTCTGTTCATTGCTCCGGTATTTACAACCTGTTTGTTTGTAGTAGCCGAGTGGTGAAGAAGATGCCACCATCGCCACCGCATTCACGATCCCTTTTACGACCCACCCCCTCCCCCGTCTGTTGACGTTGGCTCTCGATTCGTGCCCAAGGTTCGGGACGAACGTTTACGCGATATTGAAAAAAAAGGCATAAAAAAAGAAATGAAACCATAAACGCACCCGTCAGAGACGTTCGATACAACAGGCACGCACGCTCATTCCCGCGGAGGTGCAGATATAAAACGTCGCACCTTGATACCATCGGCCTTGAAACATCAGCGAATTTAATCTGTTAAGCAAACACGTGCGCGTTTGCGGAATAGTCAGACACTCCCCATTCATTCCATCCGCACGAGGTCGCGCAGCCTGTGGCATGGATGCCGTGCAGGAGAAGTCCCTCCGTGTAAACACGCGAGCGGCGACTCGCTACCACACTCGGTCAAGGTCGAGCCCGCGCATGGAATGTACGAGAGGGACATGTGTCAGTGTGTGTGTATCAGTGTGTGTGTGTCAGTGTGTCTGTGAGTGTGTGTCAGTGTGTGTCAGTGTGTGAGTGTGGAGCCAGCAGTGGGGAGCGGTGGCACAGCGGTTAGCGCGTCGCAATACGAACCCGGCGACCCGAGTTCGTTTCCTGCTCAACATCCGTGACGATTATCTGAACTGGTCATGGGCCTCCCCAAAGGTTGACTGAGCCTTAAATGAGTACGATGTGTAAATCTCGCCACGAGGGAGACAAATGCGGCCGGGCGTGATGCTGGCCACCCACCCTATCTTGTGCCGTGCCTTCATCGGTGCTACTCGCCAGCAGCACTGGCCCCGGCCGTCTGTTCACAGGCGATACGGGGGGGGGTCTTTGTTTTTTTGCGTGCAGCCTAGTGGCGATATTGGGCCGGGCGATATCACTCCCAGATTTGCGATCAACTCCAGCAGCAGTGGCAGCAACGGCAGCAGCGGCTGCTGCCACCAATGCCCCGTTGTGTCCTGCTGTGGTTTCTTCCGTCTGTTGGTCAATCCGTGCCTTCCACGCAATAGCGGGCGCATGGGGGGGCGGGGTAGGCGGCCCCCTTCCACAACTAACAGCGACTTTCCAAGAACGGTCAAATGCCCTTTGCTTTTCTAGTTTTAGTTTTGATCTTCGAAAGCTCGGAGAGCGGGGTGGTTTAAAATCGTCGGACGATGACACAAGGCGAGTGGCATGGCCACAAGGGGGCCGAGGGTGGCCGCTACTCGAGACTGGCGATAGAGCGGCAGGCCACGGAGCCACGGAGTGAATAATCGCGCGCGCCGATACAAACTTCAACTCAACGATATTTGATTTTAACCAGGTAAGGCCCACTGAGCTATAGCTAACATCTCGTCACCAAGTGTGATGAGTGAGTCTAGTTGGTGGGGGGAGGGTGTACAGGACGTTGTGGTCTTAATTGGGGAGCCGCTATACCAACAATATACACGATCGTGGTGGTGCCAGGCTCGGTGCACGACTTGCGATGAGAGAACACAACAACACAATAGACGCACGCACATACTGATGGACGCATCATACGCAAGTGCATATATATATACCGTGCGTAATACATGCTACGTAATCGTCATGAGCCATTGTCTATCCACTGCTAGATGAGAACCTGGAGGAAAATCCACGCGACCACGGAGAGAGAGACATCCAAACTCCAAATACGCAGGTGTCAGGGTCGGGATTAAACCTCGAAGCTCCTCTATACCAGGCGAGGTAGCCAACATCTCGCCACTTGACCGCTGGCATTATCTCGCATCTCACTTCCCCTCCCACTTCGCACTTTACCATTCGCCCCTCACCTCACAACTCTCAGCTCACAACTCTCAGCTCACACTCTCACCCATCACCTCACTTCTCACCCCCCCTCCCCCAACATCTCTCACATCGCACTTACTCTGCCCTCGGCTCACCGCTCACCCGGTGAGGCTCACCTCCCTTCTCGGCTCACCTGGCCCCGTCGCTGTTGCTGCTTGTCCGGTCTTTATCGTCGCATCAGCGGCTCGACTCGCTCCTGGGTGTCGTTCGCTCTCGGAGCGCCCACGTGAGCGATGTGGCTCTTGTATTAAGGCGGGGTTGGGGAGGTGCGGGGGAGAGAGCGAGGGAGGGATCAGAGGGAGGGGGGGTCAGAGGGAGGGGGGATCAGAGGGAGGGGGGATCAAAGGGAGGGGGGGTCAGAGGGAGGGGTTGGGGGTTAGGAATTTTGTGTCCAATCTTTGGACCTTCGTGTGTCGCGAGTTCTGTTTGTCGCGTGCCGAGGATCGGTGAGCGAGGTACCGGGGTGGCAGAGATGCGCTGCTGCGGCCGTCTGGAACGCTCTTCCTTCCGATATTCGGTGGCCACTGGAGTTACGCACTTTTAAATCATCTATATTGACAACTTATTTCTTTAGAACTGCATCTTGTGTCAAGTTTGATGTACTTTCCCCGCACCTCCGATTAGCGCGGTTGGGCACTTGCAGTGCCAAAGAAGTTCAACAAACATGCATACAGCGAGGAGCCGATACATCAATCAGTCATGATCATTGTTCCTGTATGTGCCATTATATATATGTGCCGTTTACATCCGCCTCAAGCGATATTGACCGATGAACTATTTTTATTAATAAAATCGTCATGAATCAACAGTCATAGTAACCATAAAATACGTAATTCCATTGTCATCATCATAATCATTAATCATTCTTATTCATTCAATCGTGATCATCATACATAATATAAATGTGTCATTAAACCCTCCACCACTCGACACAGCCAATTAGTAAGGGTTGTCACGTAAACAGAACATGCCAATTCGTTACTAGTACAGCACACCGGTGTGTTGGAGAGCAAATCCACAACATTTACAATCATCATAATTATTTATCAATAACTCAACATCATCCTCATGCGATCAACATCGTTCAGTGTCATTCATCAGTCATCATTGAATCAGCAACCATTGCTAATTATGATCCTCATTCAATCATCATCATGATCAGCGTCATTCATTAGCCACCGTCGTCATCATCCATCGCTGATTTGAATGGGACGCGTTCGTCACTCGTTGTCGCGGAGGTTCGCGGTTCGATCCCAGCGGCCACCCCGATTAATACTGCGGTGGTGTAATAACCGTAAAAATAAAGCAGTATGCGCCATTCGCTCACAGTGGACGTTACAGATCCCGTGGCGCCATTGGCAAGAGTATGAGATTGTGTGCGGGGAGTCGTCTTCGGTGATGACCTCTGTTTGTGTGACTGTCCAAATTTAACACAACCCACAAATTACGTAGCTGGGATGATGAACAATCGTCGACGTGCGAACACTTAATCTAAGTGGTCTTGTGGTTGTTGTTGTTTGACTTGCATCCCACTGGTATTTTTGCACACAGCGTTGGTGTACGGTGCTTTTTCTGCAATATTTTGCTGTCTTTTCTTGGATTTTCTGTTTGCACATAGTCACTTTAAGATGTTTTCTTGTTCATGTTTTTGTTTTTTGTTTGTTGCGGTTACACCCGATTCAGGAGCCGAATGGCTCACAGGGCTATACCTTATAAATGAACTTGAAATTGAACTTGGCAGGACCCGCCTGAATAGGGGTCCTGAGTCTCTGCGAGGAGTTCCAGAGTGTAGCAAGCATCATGGCCAATTATCATCTTCATTAAATCAATCACTTTATACATTAATTTTCTATGCAATCATCAAACGATCATCAGCATCATCCATTATCTTGTCGACTGTGTGGATGTTGTGCTGCTATTGCTGGTGCCCGCGCGGCACCGCCAACGCAGCAGCGTCACAGACAATCTGTGTCCAAACAGGAACACGAAATACGGACCACAAGCACTGGCCCTGACCTCCTGACCCCAGGGCTGAGACACGACGGGGTGGGTTGGGGCGAGAGGGGACACCGCAAGACCCCCGCACTATTGACTCTCGAGCGACGACTATTATCGCCTCCTCGTGTCCACGAGCCACGACATGAACAATGATGTGTCTCTCTCTATGAGACACTGAAAGTCGAAAACCGGCGCCAAAGTTTCCTTTCTATTAAACCAATGCTGCTGAAGACAAGTCACTCCCCCACGAGGAAGCGCGGCTGATGGAACGTGTTAAGAAACAGTTTTAAGTGAATGTATGTTGAACTTTTCGCGCACCGTACGTAGCCAACCGTGCTAGTCGAAGTGAAGGGACAGCTATGGGAAGTTGGGAGGCAAATTGTCTGATTATATATTTGTTTGAAGATACTTTCATCCAGCAGTGGATCGACCATTGCTGCGTAGATAACGATGGTGAGGAGCGCTTACCACCGACCATAAAGACAGCTGGGAGTGGGGGCGGGGGGGAGGGGGGGGTTGAGTTGTTTTACCATATTTCACCACGCTGGCCTGCTGCTGTCGTGGGCCTGGGTTGGCTCTGACGTCACTGTAAGCCACCATCGTTATCGTTAGTCCGGGAATCGAACTCATGGTGGAGCTGAGTGGGGGGGGGGGGGGTATTGTAATTATAAGACAATAGAAGATTGCTAATCACAGTTGATTAGCATATGTTGGCTTTACATGGAATACAATTGCAAGGTGTGTTACTTAGTAATATGCGTCCAGGCTGCACTAAGCCTGTAGCTGTCAGAGTGGTGACAATAAGTTTTTATTTCTCTCGATGTAAATCGATGACACTGCTCTAGAATGTTTAGACGACGTCTGCTTCAGAGATGAAATGTGCTGTTTGTTATTGATTTTGATGTGCTGAATTCAAACATTGACAATGAAAACAACTGATTGGCTACTGTTCCCAAGCTATTTAAGTTGTTACATTTTGCGTCTATGTATGTTGTGTAGATAGTAGAGTTTTACTCATAAATGCTAAACCTAGGTCTTTTCATGTGTTCATGGTTGCTTTGAATGATAACACGTCACCTGTCCTGTTCATGTGACACTTAAAAAAATCAGAAAAAGGGTTATATAAATCAAATGTATTATGAAACAAAAGGCAAAAAACTATTATGTATATATAAGTACATTTCAATTTAAAGCTTTCGTGACTGCAGGTATTCATATTCTTGGTTTTTTCGGTAATGTCACATAGAAGGGAAATAATAAAATAATAATAAAACATTAATTAGGACGCTGTCTTTATAACAGCCATGTTCTTCACCTGAGGACGGCTGCTTGCGTTGTGGCCGAAACGTCGTGAGAATTTTATCTTATTACGTTTTATTTTTATTATTTTATTATTTCCCTTCTACGTGACTTTACCGAATGAACCAAGAATATATAATTACATTGTTTAGTCCATATTCAGTGTCTACTCAGCGCTTCCTGGCTTGTCTCTTGTATTAATTAAACGGAGCATCTCCTGTCACTGTCCAGCAATAGTCTGCAAGCAATTGTCGTGTCAGTGATTCGGAGACAAGGGTTTCCAGGAGGCACCTTCTTTATGAACACCTTCACACTGCACAGGTTCGCCCTCGCACTCTCCCGAGTCGTCTAGCCCAGCCTAGACACAACCCTGACCGTGTGACACCGACGGCGCTGACCGAGACAGCCAACAACTCTCCGGCCGTGCAATATCCAGCGAAGACGACAGCGACGACGAGACGAGTCCACTCCCAGAACCAGCAGCCCCGAGCTCCGGCTCTCAGCTGCTTTTATGCTCCCAGCGCAGCCTGGCTCCGCCCTGGCCACGCCTCCCTTCTGGAACCAACTAGCAGGTTCCAGGGGCTTCCAGATGGGATCTTCCATGACCCTTGCCCCAGTTCCTCCGCCCTGCCGACACACAGCCGTGTAGATGCTCACCGGCGTGTCCACTGTTTGTCCACCGCAGTTGCCGCTGCTGGACAGCAGCCGGCGCTATTACACTACACATTGATGGGCTCCATTTGCCCTCGTAGCGTGTCTCCATTGTTGCAATGTCCTGGTGACATCGCTCGCCATGCTCGTCGCTCACTGCTCCGCAGTTCGGTGGGAAAATCTAGATGAGAGTGCAAAAAAATATATCTAGTGACATACTCTTTGTTTCGGTAAAGTCACGTCGGTAGAACAATAAAACAAAATAAAAATAATTAATTTCGATTTAAAGCTTTCGTGACTGCAGGGATTCATCTCCTTGGTTCTTTCGGTAAAGTCACATAGAAGGGAATAATACAATAATAAAAATAAAACATAATAAAATAATTCTCACGACGTTTCGGCCACAACGCAAGCAGCCGTCTTCAGGTGAAAACCTCCTGTCTCAATGGCTAAATAATCACATCCTATATGAGCGAGGTTGGCTACGTACGGCGTGACACCAGTTCAAAATGCATAACTCTTTACTCTATAACCACCGTCATCTAATGTACAATTTTATAATTCTGTTAAAGCGCCTTGGACTAAGGCGCTATCGAAGTCTACGTACGATAAGGGCAAACACGTGGTAGGACCCTGCTGAAAAAAAGTCTAGAGGTTCGGTGAGGCTTTCCTGTGTAAACAAGTGAAACAATATGAATATTAATAACGATTTAAATGCCGCACCGTGGTGCTCTCCGTGTCCCAAGACACCATGCAGGCTGGACGCTGACTCACACATGCTGACTTACACATGCTGACTTACACATGCTGACTCACACATGATGACTTACACATGCTGACAGCGATTGTGGCCACAGGGAATGGTCACAGAGGAGAGACAGAGACGGGAAAGGGAAGGGCGCTGTAAAGTGGCGTGACAGATGAGAGCGCGAGCAACTGCTCGAGTCGTTCAATTTGGACGTTTTGGCCTTGCCGGCGATGGCACCAAAATAAAATGCGGTGAACGTTATCACGCCGAGAAACAAAGGGTGCTGCGGTGATGTATCGTGGCGAGCGTGTGGGCGAGTATTCACATCGCCCCTGCGATCGGCACGGTTGGCTGCGGGCGCTGCGTAAAGGAGTCCAGCGTACTCACTTGATGCAGCAAATCTGGCTGTGACGGTCCCGCCTGATGAGGGAGACTTGTGTTGCCTCCGAAACGTCGTGATTTTTATTATTTTATTTTTTATTCATTTTAATTTCATTTTTTACCTACGTGACTTTACCGAAAGAACTAAGAGTATCAGTCCAGCGTATATAATTGCAATTCAGAGCTCCTTCAGTTCAGCCTCCGTTGTCTCGACTGCCGCGCCCGGAGATTGGTTTGCAGCGAGCCCAGTGTGGAACTCGTTTCTCCGCGGTGTCGTCTCGACACGGATTTTTAAACGACCTCCTCCACATCTCAAGCGGCCTCCTCTCGACGGGTGCGCGTCTCTCGGCCGCCGAACTCACGGGACAAGGGATTTTCAAAAGCTGCGGGGCGATGTGAGATGTGTGGGCTCCGTCGGCGTCACACGCAAGCTGCCTCTCGCAGTGCTGATTTGACCGTCTTGTTTGAATTTCCGTCTCCCGTAAGCACTCTAGATTTGAAGTTTTCGTGACTGCAGGGATCCATACTCTTTGGTTATTTCGGTAAAGTCACGTAGGTATAAAATAAAATACAATAAATGAAAACAACTAAATTAAATCACGACGTTTCGGGCGCAACACAAGCGTCCGTCATCAGGTGGGAAAGCATGGCCTACTGCTGATGCAGACTGTTTCACCTACGTGACTTTACCGACAAAACCAAAGAGTATGAATCCTTGCAGTCACGAAAGCTTCAAATCTAGCAGCTAAATACTCTTCCAAAAAATCCTGATTGGATGGCAATTAACTATTGACAAAACAAGACCTTGTCAATGGATTTAATTTTCATTGTGGATCAGCAGGGCACGCCGGCTATCGTGGTGGATCTCGCGATTTCCCATCGGGTGCCGGAGGGCCGTTCCGAAATGTAAAGCTTCGTCTTTAAATAGGTGGCGGCGGGGGGGGTCGCCCTCACTGCCGCCAGCCATCCACTCCTCCCCTTCGATCCGCCACTCTGCGAAAGTTTCAATTTTAGTTTCAGCTGCTGTGGTGTAAACACCGAACCCCCGTCTCGGGATTATGTTGAACTTCTCCGCGCCACCGTCCGCAGCCCACCGTGGTAATCGGTGGTGCGAGGGAAAGACAACAAACAAGGACCCCCTCTAGACAAATTTACCCCACCCCCCCCCCCTCTTTAAAATTCCCTATCGCCCCCAGCGCCTGCCACGCCTTGTATCTGCCACCGCACCGGCATCGTCTTACGACGCAGCGATCTTTCCATGGAGCGGATCTCAGAGCGAAGCGCTCATCGAGTTTTTCCAGAGAAAGACCACGGGGTGGGGGGGGGGGTAAATGACGTCGCAGAACTACTCCCGAACCCTGAACTCGCTCCGGTCAACTCCTTGTTTACCACTGCGGAGTACACGTCACATGTTGTGACGTGCCACGCGCACGGGGTTCCATCGCGTGCCGATCAAAGCAAATACACGTGTTGTGTTCTCAGAGCCAGAAATAAAAGAGCAGCATTTAAAGCACTAACTAGATATGACGGCCCGTTTGTTTTTGTGTCTGTGTGTGCAGTCACAGTGGGGAGCGGTGGTGTAGCGGTTAGCGCGCCACGCTACGAACCCGGCGATCCGAGTTCGATTGCCGCTCACGGCCAACACCGGTGACGATTATTGGATCTGGTACTGGGCCTCCCCTAGGTCGACTCAGCCTCAAGTGAGTACTTGGTGCGGTGTGTAAACATCGCCACTGGGGAGACAAAGGCAGTCGGGAGTGGTGCTGGCCACAGAGCTCGCTTCGAGTGGGACTTTGGATTTTCGGCTTTAAAAAAAATCACAATTGACAAAATAAATGCTGACGTACATGTCAACGAGACACGGCACGCGGTTGTTGTTTGTTGCTAAAACGATGACAGTGGCATGGGCAGCGTGTGACGATCGGGCTGGCTGATCTGGGTCCAAAGACGAGTTGTCTTGTTCGGGAGTCAAGCTGCCCGATACGGGTGAGCGTGTGGGCGAGGCACCCTCCCCCACCAAAGACAAAAGATCCCCCGTATAGCCTTCAACAGACTGTTGGGACAAGTGCAGTTCACGAGGAGCACCTATAAAGGCCGGTACGGCACACGAGGGGGTCGGTGCCCAGCGCCACGCCCGGCCGCCTTTGTCTCCCGAGTGTCGATGTTTACACACCGCACCAGGTACTCACTTTAAGCTGAGTCGACCTAGGTGAGGCCCAGGAGCGGTTCAGATAATCGTCACGGGTGACTGAGTTCATAGCGCAGCGTAGCGCTACCCCCCCCCCCCGCTCCAGCCCCCCCATTCCCCACGTCCGTGTTGCTGCTCACTCAGCATGACGCCTCGCATCGTCTCCTGGCCGCTTGATGTCAGCCGGCGAGTCGGTGACGAGTCGGCGAGCTGGAATTTAGCAAAATTAAGCGTTAAATCGAATTTCACACCTCCGATTGGCACAGTTGGTTATGTACGGTGCGAAAGAAGTTCAGCATACATTCCGTGACGATTGTGCTTGTGCAGTCATTGGTGACCGCTTTGTGGGGCGCTTGCTTACAATGCCCCGGCATCTCAACGGCACTTCACATCGCCTCTCATCTCTGCCATTGCCACGCCCTGCTGCAGTTTAGCCTAGGGCACCCCCAGTGGCAAAACAGTCCCAACATAGCAGCAGCGGATGTGATTTTGCCAATGTGCTTTTACCCAAACAAGTAATTTGGAGATTATTTTTCCAACGGACATTACACAGCACGCAATCGGTTTCTTTATCGTTAGATCGTGTGGGTATAATGCCGACCCGATTTGGAGCCCGTGTGCCCTCCACTCACCTGACACATGCAAACAAATGCAAGCACCCCAATTGTTTCGGGTTTCCCGTAAACAAAAATGCCCGTCAAGTTGAAAATCGAGCGAAAAAAGTTGACAATGTTGTGCAACGTTTCGCCGGAGGTAACCACCGGCAATCATCAGGTGACCGTGACACGGGCACACGCGACGTCTGGTTGCCAAACTGTGCCAGACGTCCTCCCGAGCGTGGCCTCGTGGATGAAGTTATTTCTCACCTACATTTTTACTTCCAATTCCTAAGACGTTACGCGTGCGTCATCGGAATGGGAAAGGGTTCATTAGGTCCGGGCGCCACTGCGCCACGCCGCGCCGTCGGCAGACAACCACCACCCCCCCTCACCACCCCCCCTCCCCCCCGTTCGATTCCGCGCCCCGCACGGACGAGTGCCCCGTGCCACGTGCGTGGTGTCGGTCCTGGGACGGGACGCGTCTCAGGATTGCGTCCAGCAGGGGCGATGTGTTTTGTACTTGCTACTTACAGCTCAACGAAACGACGATCGCAGAGCGGAGGGGGAACAGAAATTCCGCATGACAGCGAGCCGATGTCGGCGCGACAAGGGCCCCGTGAAGGGGGGGGGGGATTGGGCTCGCTGACCCACCCAGGTGGGGAACACGTGCAGGAGGCATGAAGAGTTATATGGGAGGGGTAAGGGGGAAAATAACGAGTATGTACGTCAGTTGAATTTCTTTGGCACAGTACGTAGCCAAACGTGCTCATCGGAGGCGCGATGGACGTGGCCCAGCGGTAGCGCGTTCACCGCTCGTTGCAGAGGTTCGAGGCCGGCGGATGCCCTGGTTAATACCGCCTCGGAGAGCGTATGAGCCGTGCTGCGTGCCGTCTGCTTCACTCGTGGTGGACGCCAACGATCCCCGTGATGTCGTTCGAAACGAGTGTGTAGGTCATCGTGTGGCTGCGTCACGGTGCACAATTTGAGAGTGTTCGGAAAAAGTGCCGCGCACGTTGATCACGTGGGAACGCACAGCAGCGACATCGCCTGCCTGTTGTGAAAATGTGGACAGGACCCTCCTGCCAAAGAGTCTTGAGGCTCGGTGAGGCTTCTCTGGTTAAAGAAGGGCAATTGTAACAACACCACTAAATCAGTGCCCGCTGTTGTATTTGTCTTGCAGGTGCGGCTCGTGCCGTCGAGCTGTCGCTAGAGAGTGGCCGAGCGGCGGGGAGGGAATGACGAGTAGAGACGCAGCGAGACGGAACACTGGCCACGCTTGTAGCACACGTGTAGCGTGTGGCACGTCGTGGGGGGGGGGGGGGGTAATTACCGTACATTTAATTGGCTTAATTGCAGGTCGCGTCAACGGGGTGAATGATTGGCGTGGTGAGTACGGTGCCCACCGCGGTGTGGCCACGTTAAGGAACGCCGCGTTCTCGTCACTCCGCGTTCGTTCACAAATTCCGAGCCCGTGAGCAGTGGCGCATGGTCGTGAAGGGCAGCCTTCATCGGAACCCAAGAGGTCGGCGCCGGTAGCATGTATGTACGTACGTTGAACTTCTTTCGCACCGTACGTAGCCAACCGCGCTAATTGGAGGTAGCTAACGAGTGCGCAGGCAGTGCAACGGCACTGGGCAGGAGCGGCCGGTGAGGTCCGGGCGCCAGGCTACAGAGAAATTGGACTGGGCTCCCCCCACCCGCCCCATCATTCATTCCTCGCAGCAGGCTCCAGATCGAACCCAAGGTAGTTAACGTCTTGCAGCCATACATGTGAGGGCCAAATCCCAAATACAGCCACTACCAAGCAAACGACGAAAGTCCCGCTGCCGAGCAAAAAACAGAAACGAATAAACGCATTCAGAAAACGGCTCCACAACAAAGGGCGCAAGCGGCGACGAAAAATGGTCAACGCACGCGACTAACGCAAGCGTCTGCGCGTTCCCACAGCCCACCACCACCACCACCACGGCCGCAGGTGATCGACACGGCCGGCTCGAGGATCAGGTAGAGTTTGCTGGTCGTGTCGATCACCTGCGGCCGTGGTGGTGGTGGGGGGGAGTGGGGAGGGATAGGGCGACCTCATGCGCCACGAAGGGGGCCTGCAGCAGCCCGACGCCACGCACCACTTCGCTCAGGTCCTGTGCGCCGCCACCGCCTCCTCCTGCCACCGGCTGCCCGTGGCCCACCGAGACCTACTTCTGTGCGGGCACCAAGCCGGCGACGAGCTGCTCCTCGCTCGGCCGTCCGCTCACTTTGCTCGCTTACTAGTTTATTTTTCTTTTTTGCTTACCAGGGTCAGGCCCACTGAGCTATGTAGCTCTTTTTCAGAAGCGACCTGGCCACAAATGATAGCTCAACCAAGTTGCTCATCACGTAGACATTTATAGCGGCCAAATACTCTAAGCGCGTGTTTACAAATGTGGAGAAAAATCCATACAACCACGGGGAAAACACGCAAAATCTAAATATACAGGCATCAAGGTCGGGATTGAACCCAACTCCTCCTCTATAGCAGGCGAGGGAGTTAACATCGAGCCACCCGTGGGTGGGCGGCCGTTGCAGAGAAATCCGGCGACGTGGTTCTAAGAATGGTCAGAACTATTCTAAAAGGACGTGACGCGCCGGTGTCACGGTCCGATTTTTTTAAATTTTATTTTATTTCAATGACACCGCAAGTTGCCCACTCGGTGGTGATAGGAGAGCCGTAATTGTCGTTGCGCTCGATGATTTCATCCAACCGTAGCCATTGTCAACTAAAATTATAAATAAAAAACCTCTTCGGTGACGGATATTTCGTCGCTAATTCCGTTTACAAGTTAACTTTGAGAACTCAAAGAGACCAGGATGAGTACCGTTTGCAAGAGCTAAAATTACCAAAAAAAACAAAGTAGAGCATTTGTAGCGAATTTAATTCGGAGCAGAAACAATTGTCGCCTGAGAAATTGAAAATAACCAGGGAAGGGAACTCATCGTGAGGTGAGTGTGAGAATTAGTGAGCGTGGAAGCAAGTAGTTGGCCGAATGAATGAGTGGGTGAGTGAATGAGTGAATGAGTGGGTGAGTGAATGAGTGGGTGAGTGAATGAGTGGGTGAGTGAATGAGTGGGTGAGTGAATGAGTGGGTGAGTGAATGAGTGGGTGAGTGAATGAGTGGGTGAGTGAATGAGTGGGTGAGTGAATGAGTGGGTGAGTGAATGAGTGAATGAGTGAGTGAGCGCGTCGTTTCGACCCGCAGTGTTGTTGGTCGAACGGCTCGACGAGACGAAACAATCGGTCCTCAACTTACGCGGCGGAGGGATCGACGGCCTAAGCCACCGTGGTGCCGCATCGCACGCCACCACGTGCAGCAGCTGCCACCCAACGGCGCCCGGCGACGTAGGAGGAGGACCAGGGCCTGCGTCGCTCGCTCTCTCCGCCCGCTGAGCCGCGGCGAAGGATTCGCGTCGGCGTGCACAGGAGAGATTTGTCATCTTCTTGGTTCTTTCGGTAAAGTCACGTAGAAGGGAAGTAATACAATAATAAAAATAAAACATAATAAAATAATTCTCACGACGTTTCGGCCACAACGCAAGCAGCCGTCCTCAGGTGAAGAACAGGTATGTCGAGGAGAAAGCCACCTCTCAGGCAGCAGAGAAAGAACGCGGAAATGTTTAATCGGAGTGGCAGGCGCTTTCGAAAAGTGTCCGCTGTTGCGAATGCGTACGTTGCCTGCTGGTGTGTGTGCGTGTCGAAGAGACGGAGGGAGGTAGGGAGGCTAGCGACTGAGATTCTTCTCGAATCTCCTGGTCTTCGCTCGCGATGACGGAAGGGTTGCCACCTGTCCAGGTTTGACCTGGTACATTTTGAGTATCGGCGTCTGCGTTCGGGTGGCAACAGGAATTGAATTGTACCGAGATGGAACGTTGCTGCTGCAGTCGACTGCACAGTGTTGGCAAGGCCCATGCTCACTGCGAAGTTTGTCCGGATTTTGCGAGACGGACGATAGTCTATAGGAGGGTCCCCGAATTGCTTGGCCACTTCTATTATCGATTTAGACTCGGCCAGTAATAATTCGTTTAACACAACACTTAAACGTTATCAAAATAAGTTGAATGTCCTTGTTGGCACGCATGTTTTGCAACTGCCGACAGTTGTGTTTGTATTTAATATTTTGTGCTACTTTAGTCTCTCACCAATGTTACATCTCGTCTGTTCAACGTAGCATTTAAAACACCAGCAAATAATCCGATACACACCTGTAAATAACGTTGGGAATTCATCTTTATTTAAAGATACTGGTTTTTTTTTTTTTACCGTTCCAAATCTTACTATGATTTTTAGTTTTTTTTTAAAAACTCTAGCAAGTGTGTCAGTTACTCCCGCAATGCATGGTGTTTCATTGTTTTAATAACATGATGGTTTTCACTATTATTTCTGGTCGGTCTTGGTTTTTACATTGAATGCTCTGTTAATTCGCGCATTATTGTAGCTATTTAATCGTATAGCTTCTTTAACATGTTTAAACTCCCTCCTCAGACTTTCACCATCTGACACTGTTTTATCCCGATGTATGTGCGTCTTGATGAAAGAGGATTTCTGTGCGGGGTGATGATGCGAATCTGCATTCGGACGGGCATCAGTGTGCGTTCCCTTTCGGTAAACGCTGCCTGTTAGTTTATCGTTTAGGCCGCATCCGAGTAAAATATCCAGAAACGGGAGTGACCATAATACAGGGGGGGGGGGGTTGTTGGGTTAGGTGGAGTTTGCATCTAACCCCCCCAACCCCCCCCCCCTCCCACCCGTATTATGGATGATATTGGTCGTGAAAGCATCCTGCGTGTTAAACCAAACGGGAGTCATTCACCTCCACGTCCACGGTGAACTCCGGCGCGGGGGGAGTTGGTTGTCATTGTGACCATCACTCGGCCCCTGGTGGACAGAGCCTGCAACGAGAGCCCGTGTTGCGGGCCAGGCGGGGGCGACGGCCACGACACGGGACGCACGATGCTGTTAGCGACGCAAGTGTGGGTTGAAGCGACGCAAATCCGAGAGCGGCGTTAATAGCGGGACGACGTATATTTGCGAAACGACGTAAAACGGGGAAGACGTAAATGTGGCTATGACTGTGTTATAGCAATGGGTGTTGTGAATCTGTGCGTTGTGAAACAATGAGTCTCAGTGTGGCTGTGACGGGGTTGATGGTTCACGTGGTCCCCCCGACTGTAGGGGTCGCTCCACTCCACTCCACTCCACGCGTTCCGCTCCTCCTCTCGCAACCCGCGTCTCCGATTGCGCGATGAGTGAGCCGCGCTTCCAGTGTACAGCGTCGCTTCGAATAGCCCATCCTGGTACACACTCACCCCTCACCCAGGTCATCCGAGCTGTCGATTCCTCTCCACGCACTCTCACGTCTCCCCCCTCTCGTCTCATCTCTGCCCCCCTCTCCAATCGCTTTCTTCCCTCTCCCCTCTGGACTCACTCAGCCTCCCTCCATGTACCCTGCGACGTCTCATCTCACTCTACTCCCCTCCTCCTGCCACTCTCCTACATCTCCCCTCTCATCTGTCCGCTCCGGTCAACCTCCGCCCGGTAGGAGGTTGCTCATCCCCCTCTGCTGGCCCTAGTGTCTGGAACTTCCCTCTCGCCCTCCCTCCCCAGCACACCGTGCTGCCGACTCCATGCCCCCCTGCTCACGTCAAGACTCGAGACCAAATGGGATGCAGCGGTGATGCAGTGGAACCCGGCCACCTGAGCTCGATTCCTGGCCACGGCTAACATCAGTGGTGAGTGATATCAGCAGCGCAACACCCCTTAACTTTTATATCAGCATAAGTGACAGTGTAGGGAGACATTCTCCAAACTAAACATTTTATTTTATTTTACCAGGTAAGGCTCACGAAGCTCTATAGCTCTTTTTATAAGCGACCTGGCCACAAATGATATGTCAACAGAGTGGCTTATCACGTGGAAACGTGTTGCAACCAAATACTCTCAACGCGTGTTTCTAAATGTGGAGGGAAAACCGGAAGACCCGGAACAAAAATCCACGCGTCAAGGTCGAGCCCGAACCCACGACCTCCTGTACTCCAGGCCAGAGAGTTAACATCTCATAGCCACCGTGGCGCCACATTGATCCAGCAGTGGATCGATCATGGGAGCGTGATGGGGACCTGGGGGGCAGCCGATCCTCCCACGGCTTGAGGGGGGTATCAATCTGAACGCTGCCACCCTAATGAATATTCATAATGGACCCCCACGACGACTGGACCCCCGCAAAGTAGCAATCGCTTCCAGTGCGGTATCGTAGCCCCCCCCCCCCCCCCCCAACGTCGCCACTCAGACCCACACGGCAATGGCCTTGGTGGTCTCGCGTGCCTGTGCGTGTGTGTGCGTGTGTGTGTGTGCGTGTGTGCGTGTGTGTGCCTGTGAGCGTGTGCGTGCCTGTGGCGTGTGTGTACGTGTGTGAGTGTGCACGTGTGTGTGAGCGTGTGCGTGCGTGTGTGTGCGTGTGTGCGCGTGGGGAGCGGTAGAGCAACAGTTAGCGCGTGCCTGCGCGTGTGTGTGAGTGTGCACGTGTGTGTATGCTTGTGTGTGTGCGTGCTTGTGTGTGTCATGTGTGTGTATGTGTTGGAGGGGAGCGGTAGGTAGTGCAACGGTGAGCGAACCCGACAACCCGAGTCCGATTCCCGCTCACAGCCAACATCAGTGACGATTATCTAAACCGGTCCTGGGCCTCCCCTAGGTCGACTCAACCTCAGATGAGTACCTGGTGCGGTGTGTAAAAACATCGCCATTGGGGAGACAAAGGTGGTCGGGCGTGGTGCTGGTCACCTACCCTCTCGTGTGCCGTGCCAGCCTTCATGGTGTGCACCTCGCAAGCAGCACTTACCCCAATAGTCTGTTAAGGCTACACGGGGGATCTTTGTCTTTGTGCGCGCGTGTGTCGTATAGCCGTTAAGGGCTCTTATCTTAGCGTGCGACGTGATTGGGGCCTATTGAGTGAAACGCCGATCTATTTATGAAGACCAAACAATGGGATTAACCCTCGAACTCGTCTCGCGCGGTCTGACGCTCCCGCCGCACGCGAGGTGACCGTGCCAAGGGAGCCGAGGGGGCGGACGAACGGGGGGGGGGGGGACATGACCGGCTGAAACGTTTTTGCGCAATCGTGGTGGTTATAAGGGGGTGGTGGTCGTGGTGGTTACCAGGGTTGGTGGTTGTGGTAGGTTGATGTGGCGGTTGATGAGAATCGTATTGAGTGATGGTATGGGTGGTGTTCGGGGTTTGTGGTGGTGGTAAGGGGATCGTGGTCGTGGGTTGGCTGTAGGGGTGAGAGCAAGGGGGTGATGGTCGTGGCGTAGTTTGTGGTGGTGATGCTTAGTGGAAACATCGGGGATTGTGGTGGTGGTCAGTTGTTGAACACGTGTCTGCATAGACACGGGTGTCTCTCTCCCCGCCTCTCTACCCTCTCCATGCCAATCAGACAATATCTTGCTGTCCTTCCCGACACCTCCAATTATCACGGTTTGGCTACGTACGGTGCGAAAGAAGTTCAACATACATACGGACATTATCCCACCCCATTTGGCTCTTCGGACAAATGCGTAAAAGTTTCTGTTTGTGCAGTGCGCTCCGGCGGTTTGAGGGTGACAATGGGGGGGGGTGGGAAACGCCGAGGGAGGGAGGGATATGATCCGTGAGACCGCAAATTAACCCCCCTCCACCCCCCCCCCCCTCTCCTGCTCGCCCCACAACTCTAACAGATCGCACGCCTTCTGCGGAGCAACGTCAACTCGGGCATACGAGACAGAGACGCATAGACATCAAGAGGTGCATTCGTAGAGACGCACAGTGACATGCGCACACAGACACACACGCTTACCCAAACGCAACATACACCAACGATGTCACGCACGAAGAGCCGACGCACACTGTAATATAGCCAAACACTCACACACACAGAACTACACAACTACACACACTGGCGCATCAGCAACACAGACGAACACACACCAACAAAACAGACACGCATTTTTGACCCAAACACATTGACAAACACACACTTTGACCCACACACCGACACGCGCACACATATCAAACCGCACACACACTCACGCATAGTCGCCCCCACACACAGATAGCCAACCACACACGCAGACACTGACACCCACGCTTTGACCCACACGGACAACCAACTACACACCCACGGATAGCCACCTACACGCGCAGAGCCACACACACGCAGAGATCCACACACACACACGCAGAGATCCACACACACACACGCAGAGATCCACACACACACGGAGAGATCCACACACACACGGAGAGATCCACACACACACAGAGACACACACACGGAGAGAGCCACACACAGAGAGAAACACACACACGCACAGAGCCACACACACAGAGAGCCACACACACGCACGTCCAACCATGGCGTGCCATCTCGCGGAGGGCCCCGGCCAGTCGTGTCCGGCCCCCGCGCGTCTCCCCGCCGCGGCCTCGCCCCTGGGCCTCTCCGCGCTCTCCGTGGCCCTGCTGCTGCTGCTGCTCCTGCTGCTGCTGCTGCTGCTGCTCGTGGTGCTGCGATTGTGGAGGGGATCCCGGCGCCTTCCCGAGGGGTTCCCGCCGGGACCCCGGGCGCTGCCCTTGGTCGGGAACCTCCTCTCGCTGGGGGAGCAGCCGCACGTGACGCTGACGGAGCTGGCGAGCCAGCACGGAGCGGTGAGTCGAGCCGGTGGGGAGGGAGAGTCGGGTCGGTCGACACACTGGTCAACGAAGACGGAGTCGTCGTCATCGCCATCATCATTATCATCATCACCATCATCACCATCAACAACCGCCATTCGCCACTAAGTGGCGGTGACGTCACTACGACGCTTGTGCCAGGATATGTGCACGTTGAGGCCACGTGAAATGTCGAACGCCCACTGGCAGGAGGTCACGGGACAGACCCAGGTGCCACGGGTCGACTGACTGAGATGACTGGCTGATGCACCACCTGTGCCCCCTACTGTGCCAACTTTCTGTGATTTTATCTACCCGGTGCTCCGCTCGTGGTTGTGAGCGTCGCTCCTCCACCCTCCGTTGTTGTTAGAGGGCGACTGCCTCCAACTGCCCAGTAGCGTCCTTCACGAGCCTCCTCCACAGAGGCCGATCTTGACACCGCTGGTACCAGTCATCGGCAAGTCCATTCAGCTCCAAATCTTCCTGTACCACATCACTACATCTCTTCTCTAGCCCGTGCCGCGCCCGTTTAGCGCCCTCGATCCGGCCAAACAAAAGCTGTTTAGGCATGCGGTGGCTGGGCATGTGGGCGCCATGGCCCAGCCAACGCAGCCTTGCCTGCCGGAGGAGCTCACCGATGGGACTTTGCCCAGATCTTTCAAGGATTTGTGAGCTCCTCACACAATCCAGCCTGCTGGTTAAACCCAGGATAGATCGTAGGCAGGCCAGCCTACATGTTTCTAACCGGAGAAAATGTTCCATTAGGGGGGTCCACGTTTCGCAAGCGTAGAGAAGGGAGATTATGACTGTGGCCGAGAAGACCTGAAGCTTTGCGCGGAATGACATACCAGGTAGCTTCCACACAGTGTTTCGCATCTGGTCATGGGAAACTCTCCACTCTCTCCACAACTGCCCAGTCACCAATTTGGGAGTTGTGGGGGTCGAGTGTCCGATGGTACAAAATACCCAGGCAGGTGCTTAGTTTTGATGGGGCTGATGGTAAGGCCCCACCTCTTAGTGGCAAGTTCCAGGTTCAGTAGCAGCGCCTCCAACTCCTCCTCTGAGTGAGCAGCAATTACCAGATCATCGGCATACATAACATGGTTGAGCAATAGGGAGCCATCCCTTGATCGCACCCAGGCATCGATCAGCCTCCCATTGTATCTGTACCAGATGGAAATTCCTCCAGTACAGTTATGGAAGGCTTCACGAACTACGTGGTCGAAATGTGTTAAATAATGTGGGAGCCAGAGGACATCCCTGTCGCACCACAAGGTGTACAGGGAATGGCTCCGACTCCTGGCCACGTAGTTTACCTGAGCCCGCTCACCATCATGAAGGTCCTTAATGATCGTAAGCAGAAGGTCAGGGACTCCGAAAGCACGAAAACCCAGAGCTCAGGCCTACTGATGGTATCATAGACCTTGACCAGGTCAACAAAGCAGAGATGTAGGTCTTGTTGGAATTCCCTACACCTCTGCTGTAGCAGATAGACAGAAGATATGGCATCTGTATAAGACCACCCTTTTCTGAAACCGCATTGGGGCTCCGCAAGCCTCTCGTCAGCGTGCCTAGCAAGGCGATATCGAATAATAATTCTTGAAGAGTGAGATGCCCCTGTAGTTGTTACAGTCTGTGCGGTCCCCCTTCTTAAAGAGGGGGACCACCAGGGTATCCTTCCAATCCTGCGGAAACCGTCCAGTGGTCCAGACTGTTGTTATGATGTCATGTAGGGTAGTCTGTGCACAAACGCCACGCTCCCTCAGCATTTTTCTTGGGAGATCATCTCTGCCGGGTGCCTTTTCTGGTCTCAGGCTCTCGATCGCCTTCAGTACTTCCTCAACAGATGGCACCTCAGCCAGCCACTCACAGGGGGTGACGACTTCTTCCGATATTTGAGGCACCGCAGCCTCGGCAGGGTCATCCCCACTTTGTCCCACGATGTTTTCCATGTCGAGGGATTTCCCCTTCCCCAGGACCTCACAGAAACCCTCAGCAAATCTGCAAACCTGTTCCTGGGGATCAGAGATTGGATCACCGTTCTTTCCCCTATGGATGGCAATAGGTATGGTGCTGCAGGTTGCTTTTTGATGGAGTTAAAGAGCGATTTGTGATCGCGGGCCATTGAGGCAGACTCCATATCCTCAGCAACCCGCGACCACCACCCACCCTTGCAGCGCCTCACGGCTCTCCGAACCTCTGAGCGAAGGCTGCAGTAAGCCTCCTCATTTTCTGACGTGGGATGCTGTAGACGATGAGAGTGGGCCTGTCGCTTTTTCTCAGCCAGCTTAAACACCTCCTCTGTCAGCCAGGGTCTCTGAGGAGGTCTGGACCGCGTACCCAAAGCAGCTATTGCAGCTGTATGAGCCACAGTCCTAAATCTCGCCCATTTCCCCTCGACATCAGGAGGAGTGAGGGACGATGCCAACCCCAGCCGCAAGCAATGATGAAATTCTCGCTTTCAACGTTCATAATCATAGCTGAGACCAGGCCACTATGGGTTTGAATGTGGTCCAGGGTGTGCACTCACCACCGGAGTGGAAAAATGGCAGGCGCATCTTACAGTCGATGGTCAGTGGGCAGATCAGCTCCAGGGTAGGTCCTGGTGTCAAGGACATGGGCCCGCATCCTCTGTTCCATCACTATGTAGTCCAGCAGATGTTCTTGCATATCACCATCATCATCACCATCGTATTCACCATCGTATTCACCATCATCATCACCACCATCATCATCACCAGCACCATCATCATCACCACCATCATCACCACCATCATCACCACCATCATCACCATCATCTGACGAGATGGACAGCCACGACGAAGACCGCAGACTTCTCTAAGCGCCGCGAACAGAAGAACCCCGCTCCTCTCTCCCCTCGGCGAGTGGAGAGTGCGCGTGGTTGTGGGACTCGGATGGAGGGAGGGGAGTTGCGTTCATTTTTTAAAATATAAAAATCAGAGGCGCCACCGCTTGTGTTTGTTAGTGCGCAAAGAAGCGACGCTGCCGCAATCTCGCGGAGAGACTGGGAAGGGGAACCACGTGGACTGGAGAACGATGTCATTCTGAACGTCGTCAGGCCAACGTCGTCAAGAACGGTGACGGAGGTAGCAGCCAAAGAACGGAACGCGTCCGAGAGGACGTGAGCCGAGGAGATGGTGCCATGATAATTATGATGATGACGATGATGATAAAATCAGCAGCTGCAATATTGCTCCAGGTGCTAGGGGTGGATGGATCGTGACATCGCAGGATCGTAAGAGGTGGCGGTAGCTACGTTGCGTCCTTCATCCAACAGTGGATTGGCCATGGCTGGTGATGAGGAGGAGGAGGGGGGTGAGATTTGTATGCGCGCGTCGCGCGTGGCCACGAGCCACAGCCGCTCAGTGCTGACGTCATAAAGACCGCGTTGTTGTGGGTCATTATTTAATTATTTAGATTATTACTTTGTTATTTTATTGGGGGTGGGGGGGTGTAAGTTCCGGGGCTGTGCTGGGAGTCTGTTTCTGACGATGGGCATGGTCACCGCGACCTATCGGAAGTGAGGGAGGGGGGGGGGGGGATGGCGGAAGGGTGGGGGAGGGGCGGAACGGGTGATGTGAGGTTAGGAGACCCGGAACATTGGGGGGGAGGGGGGGGGACGTTGATTATGTAGAGAGTGGGGTGATGGTAATGTTGATGATGGTGATGCAGGTGGTGATATTGACGACGATACCGGTGTGAATGGAAAGGGTCGTGACATCCACACGATGAGTGATGATGATGATGACCACGATGGAGATAACACGGGGCACAAGTCCAGTCTGGTGGCAGAACACGCAGACAGATGAACACGCGCACGCACGCGCACAGACAACAGCCGCCGTTCGCCACTAAGTGCCGGTGACGTCACCACGACGCTTGTGCCAGGCTAGGTGCACTTTGAGGCCACGTGAAGTTTCGAATGCCCGCTAGCAGGAGGTCACGGAACAGAACCAGGTGCCACGGGTTGACCTGAGATGACTGTCAGATGCACCACCTGTGCGATCCCTCCAACTTCCCCAGCAGCGTCCTTCACGAACCTCCTCCACAGTGACCGATCGTGACACTGCTGGTACCACTCATCGGCAAGTCCAATCAGATCCATATCCTCCTGTACCACATCAGCCCATCTCTGCTCTAGCCCGCACCGCGCCGCTTTAGCCCCATCTAGCCGGTCAAACAGGAGCTGCTTGGGCATGCGGGCTCCATGTCCCAGCCAACTCAGCCGAGCTTGTCTGTAGGAGCGCATTGACAGGACTGTGCCCACATCTTTCAGGGATCTGTGTTGCTCCTCGCACAATCCAGTCTGGTTGAACCCAGGATGGCTCAGGCTAGCCTCAATGTTTCAAACCCGCGCAGACATCTCGCAAGCGTAGAGGAGGGGAAAACCGTGGCCGAGAAGAACCGAAGCTTTGAATGAAGCGACAGGCCAGGTAGCTTCCACACAGCGGTGCGCAGCTGATGAAAATATAATGCCACTCGACTTATTCGGAGTTTGACCTCGGCTGCCAAACCGGAGCTGGTCATATGCACACTGCTCAAGTACAGAAACGTCTCCACTCTCTCCAGCCCTGCCTTGTCACTCGTGAGGAAGTTGAGGGAGGGGAGCATGTGATTACACAAAATACCCAGCCAGGTGCTTTGTTTTTGTGGGACTGGTGGTAAGGCTCCTACAGTTGCATGCTCCAGGTTCAGCAGTAGCGCCTCCAACTTCCTTCTCAAAGTGAGCAGCATTCGCCAGATCATCCGCATACATAACGTGGTTGACCAAAAGGGAGCCACCCCTTGCCCGCACCCGGGCATCGATCAGCCTCCCATTGTATCTACACCAGATGGAAATTCCACGAGTATATTCATGTAACTCGTCTCAAACTAGGCGGTCAAAGAAGATGTTAAATAGCGTAGGGGCCAGAGGACATCCCTGTCGCATGCCACGGTGTACAGAACATGGCTCCGACGCCCAGCCAGGCAACTTTACCCGGGCCTGCACACCCCCATGAAGGCCCTTGGTGAGCACAGAGGCGCACACACACAGTCACACACAGTCACACACACAGACACTTAACCCAGTGAATGCTGTAATGTTTCATAACTCGTGACTTGACCCAGACGGACGAGGAATGTACGCAATGCCCACACTGTGATGAGCGCGCGTGTGTCCGTGTGTGTGTCCGTGTGTGCGTGTGTGTCCGTGTGTGTGTGTCCGTGTGTGTGTGTGTGCTCGAGTGCGTTTCTGTGTCTGTTTGGCTGTCTGTTTTTGCTCTCGTCCATGTGTGCGCATGTTCGTGTGTGTCTTTGTTTGATGCCCGCTCACGACCAACATCAGTGACGCTTATCTGAACCGGTCCTCGGTCTCCCCTAGGTCGACTCAGCCTCAAATGAGTGCCTGTGCGGTGTGAAATCAGCATTTTGGGAGACAAAGATGGTCGGGCGTGGTGCTGGCCACCCACCCCCTCGTGTACCGTGCCGGATTTTATAGGTGCTCGCTAACAGCACTTGCTCCTACAGTCTGTTAAGGCTATACGGGGCATCTTTGTCTTTGTGCCTTCATAGCGGTTAGCGCACTGCACTCCGAACCCGGCGACACGGGTTCGATTCCCGCTTACGGCCAACACCAGTGCCGGTCGTGGGCCTCCCCTAGGGCGACTCCGTCTTGAATGAGTACCTGGCGCGGCGTGCCGGCACGTACCGACGACATTCACAGTTGCTACTCGCAGAAAACATTCCCCAAACAGTCGCTCAAAGGCTCCGCCGGGCGATATTTACATTTGCCATTCTGTCTGCGCCAGTCAACCTCGTTAACCATTAACCCTTGCGCCTGTCC
Organism: Lethenteron reissneri; assembly: GCF_015708825.2. Lineage (NCBI taxonomy): Eukaryota > Metazoa > Chordata > Hyperoartia > Petromyzontiformes > Petromyzontidae > Lethenteron > Lethenteron reissneri. The sequence goes on along the minus strand of NC_083815.1, from coordinate 1,123,621 downwards.
GATGACCTGCCAGCGAACCCTCGACACTTAACACGATGGCTTCAAAGTACACCTAGCCTGGCACAAGCTATGTGATGACGTCAGTGAATAGCACCTGTTGTCGTTTAGCGATGTGTGATAGTCTGTGTTGGATTATGGGGAGCTGTAGCGTAGTGGTTAGCGCAGTGCACTACGAAACTGGCGTTGGATTCCCCGGCCACAATTAATTATCGGAACCAGTCCTTTACCGAGCCTTAAAAGCGACCCAGCCTTAAATGAGTCCCTGGTGCCTGTGTGTAAATATGAACACTGGGGAGACAAAGGCGGCTGGGCATGGTGTTGCCCACTCACCCCCGTGCCGTTCCGGCCTTTATAGGTGCTCGCTAACAGGACTTTCCCCAAAAGCCTGCCAAGCCTATACGGGGGATCTTTGTCTTTGTGTCCGACCGATCGCCGTGCCAGCTACCCGACGCGAAAATTCAGTAACCCCCTCATGCTTCAAATGCAGTGGTGTGAAGATGGTTCATCGCACTCTCTGGCCCATATACAAATACACACATAGACATACTGTAAAAACTCCCAAATACACAAAGATACCTGACCAGATTGAGAGGAGCAAGTGCTGTTAGCGAACACCAATGAAGGCTGAAATGACATAACAGGATGTTTGGGTGACCAGCACCACGTCCGACCGTCTTTGTTTCCTGAGTGGCGATGTTTACACAAGTACTTATTTGAGTCTGAGTCGACCTAGGGGAGGCCCAGGACCGGTGCAGATTAACGTCACTGATGAATCGAGATGCACGAACCCACACGTCACACACGCCAATACACACGATACACAACACGCAACTCACACACTCGTACACGCCACACGCAGCCTCGCAGGCAGACTCACTCGCACACACTCACACGTGCACCAACCAACACATTCATACATTCACACGAACACTCTCTCACAACCTCAGCAACGACTGTACGCCATCATCATCGTCTCGTCCGTCCCCAAGGACTACGATGACCGCATGTGCATCGAGAGTCAGTAACCATCGTCACCTCGCGGGGTTGTTCTGTTTGTTTCCTGTCGGTTCGCTTCTGAGCTCACACGCACTGTGGGCTCAGGGCAACTCCTGAGATTCAGACGCACTGGTCGACACCGTAACCACTTCGAACCCGCCAACATACCCACCAACTTAAACATACGCCCAAACACACATTCGCACTCACAACAACCGTACCTCTCTACTTGGTGGCATTGATATCAACACAGCGCATGCATCAGGCCAAATCAAAAGCAGCTTGGGCATGCGGTGGCTGGGCATGAGGGCTGCATGACCCAGCCAACGCAGCCTCAGTCGCCTGCCAGAGCAGCTCGCCGATGATGGAGACTGTCCAGATGATGCCGTAAATGGATGGTCGAGTTCCTAACGCAGCCCAACAACCGACGGTGGATCGTGGGCGGGCTGCTAGTGAGCCCCTTCCCGTGGGGCTCCTCGCTCACCCTGCTCCCCCCTCTGCCCCCCCACTCCACACCCCCCGGGCAGGTGTACTCGGTGTGGCTGGCCACCATCCCGGCCGTGGTGGTGTGCGGCTACGAGGCCGTGCGCGAGTGCCTGCAGCTGCGTGCCACCGACTTCGCCGATCGCCCGTGCCTCCCGCTCTTCCAGCGCCTCACGGGCATGCGTGGTGGGTCACCGGAGTGGGTCACCGGGTCACCGGGGTGGGTCACCAGGGTGGGTCACCGGGGTGGGTCACCAGGGTTGGTCACCGGGGTGGGTCACCAGGGTGGGTCACCAGGGTGGATCACCGGGTCACTGGGTGAGGCACCGGGGTGGGTCACCAGGGTAGGTCACCAGGGTAGGTCACCAGGGTGGGTCACCGGGGTGGGTAACCGGGGTGGGTCACCGGGGTGGGTCACTGGGTGGGTCACCAGGGTGGGTCACCGGGTCACCAGGGTGGATCACCGGGGTGGGTCACCGGGTCACCAGGGTGGGTCACCGGGTCACTGGGATGGGTCACTGGGGTGGGTCACCAGGGTGGGTCACCGGGGTGGGTCATTGGGGCGGATTACCGGGTCACAGCAATCATCGTGTCCCTCCGACTGCGCAAAAAAAACCCCGGCAGGACCCTCCTGAAAATGAGTCTTGAGGACTCGGCCAGGTTTTCCTGGGAAATTACACGGACAAATGAAATCGTGTTCTTGGCCACGCAGATGAATGGGCATCACCGTTGGTTAATGTGTCTGCTCTGGGCTTATGGGACTATCCGCTCTCCCGCTTACGAATGCGAACCCAGGCCTCCTGAACGCGCGGTTCGGCCCGGGCTGGGCCGAGCAGAGGCGCCTGGCGGTGTGGAGCGTCCACGCGTTTGGCACGGCGAAGCCCGACTTTGAGAGTCTCCTCCAGGCGGAATGCGCCCACCTGCTGGAGGCTATGGACAAAGCCTTCGAGGCAGCCGATACAGAATCATCGTCGTCGTCGTCATCGCATTCATCAGCAGCAGCAGCATCCAGATCACCAACAGCAAACGCGTCGTCATCATGTGATCTATCATCAGTAGCAGCATGTGCTTCATTAACACCATCAAAATCCCGAAAATCATCCGATGCTTCACCACCACAATCATCGTCATCAGCAGTAGCATCGTCATCAGCAGCATCAGCAGCAGCATCCCCTTCATCTTCACCTAAGCGAGACCCAAGCGCGGCCGCCGCCGGTGGCATCGACCCGGGCCCTCTCATCACGAGCGCGGTGTCGAACGTCACCAACCTGGTGATCTTCGGCGAGCGCTTCGAGTACGGCGACACGGAGTTCGAGGGCATGGTGCAGATGTTCAGCGAGAACGTGGCGCTGGCGGCGAGCGCCTGGTCCTTCCTCTACAGCGCCTTCCCGCGCCTCGTGGGGGCGCTGCCCTTCGGCTCGCACCGCCGCCTCTTCGCCAACGCGGAGCGCGTGCGCGAGTGCCTCGTGAGCCTCACCGAGAAGTTCTCGCGCGGCCGCGTGCCCGGCGAGCCGAGGCACATGGTGGACGCCTACCTCGACCAGGTGGACGCGGCAGAGGAGGCGGCGGCGGCGGTGGCAGCGTTGGAGGCGTCGTCGTCGTCATCATCAAGAACAATGGCATCAGGATCACCAGAAACTACATCATCATCAATGTCATCGTCTAGGTTATCACCGCCACCATCATTGTCGTCTTTATCGCCATTATCACCGCCATCACCTACATCATCATCTACTTCACTACAACCACCATCATCATCATCACCGCCATCATCATCATCATCGCCACCATCATCACCACCATCATCACTACCACCACCACCATCATCATCACCATCATCACCACCACCACCATCATCAGCACCTACATCATCACCACCACCATCGCCTACATCACCACCACCATCGCCTACATCACCACCACCATTATCACCTACTTCACTACAACCACCATCATCATCCCCACCACCATCATCATCCCCACCATCATCATCATCACCTACATCCTCACCACCACCATCATCGTTCACGCGAGACAACATGATCTTCACGATCGGCGAGCTCTTCATCGCTGGAACCGAGACGAGCAGCAACACTCTGCGCTGGGCCATCCTCTACATGTGCCTCTACCCAGAGCTGCAAGGTGAGTGGGAGGGGGGGAGGGGATGGGGGAGGGGAGGGAGCGAGGGGGCCGTGATGCAAACAGCAGCGGTCTGATTTGAGTCTCAAGCGCTTGAGACTCAAATTGACACGGCGTGGGGAGGAGACCTTAATACAGCAGTGGATTGAACATTGGCTGTAAACCCATTCGTTAACTGTGTTTTTTAATTAATTGAATGACCGATTAAATCTGTGTTCTGCTCACGATGCAAGAATCGAATCGCGCGTCCAGGTATAGCTCTGGTGGTTGCCTCTGGGCTGATGAAGCGAACACCACGATACCAACGATACCAACGATATCACGATACCACGATACCAACAATACCAACCATACCACGATACCACGATACCAACGATACCACGATACCAACGATACCACGATACCAACATACCACGATACCAACGATACCAACAATACCAACGATACCAACGAGAGAGACGTCCATGACGCGTGATAATTACCCAGGAGTTGAACGCGTCCGTGAAGATATCCGCCCCCTTCCTAAATCACCCCCCCCCCCCCCCATCTGTCAACCCCCACTTCATTCCCCCATCACCCCAAATTATCTCTCCCGTAAACCCGCCTTCTCTCAAATCACACGACATCCCCATCCACCCCGTCCCGAAACCACTCTCTACTCAGCCCCGCCCCCCAACTCCGGGTCCTCCATGCCCCCCCCCCCCCGGCGCCCTTCCCAATCATCCCATCTTCCTCTCCCAATGTTGATGAGGACTCCTACAGTTTAGCAGAAGTCAGGCTAACAAATACAAGCGGCGGTGCTTCTGAATATTCTGAATATTTACAAATAAAAGGTCAAAAATAAATGTGAGTGCACCTCCCCCTCCCTTCCTCCCCCGTCTCCACTCCCGCAATATCCCCCTGCACATCATCCGCTCCCAATCATCACCCCCTCCTCCCCCTTCTCTCCATCCCTCCCCTCCCCAGACGATCTGCACGCGGAGCTGACGCGCGCGCTGCGCGGCGAGCGTCGCGCGCTCCGCCTGTCGGACCGCGCGCGCACCCCGCTGCTCGAGGCCACGCTCCACGAGGTCATGCGACACGCCACCATCGCGCCCCTCGGCATCTTCCGCGCGGCGACGCGCGACACCTCCCTCCGCGGCTTCGCGGTGCCCCGCGGCACCGTGGTGGTGGCCAACCTCCACTCGGCGCACCGCGATCCGAGCGCCTGGTCCCGCGCGCACGAGTTCCTGCCGCAACGCTTCCTCGACGCCGACGGCAGATTCGTGCGTCGCAAGGCGTTCGTGGCCTTCTCCATCGGTAGGTGGAGAGGGGAGAGGGGTGGGGTGGGGGACTGCTCGATAGGGGAGGGGTGGGTGTGTGTGGTGACTCTTCACTCCTCGCTCTGCTCCACCTCTCTGCATTCCCCAGCCTCTCTCTCCTCGCCCATCTTCCTCTCTCCTCCCGTCTCCTGTAACCTCACCCCCTCATCGCTTCCTCACCCCCTACCCCTCGCCTCCTCTCTGTTCACCTCATCGCTCACCTGCCACTCTCCTGCCATCGCCCTCCATCCCGCACCCCCATCAACCCGCCCCTTCCTCTTAACTCCCCCGTTGCCTTCCCCTTACCTCCACCCGCCCCCCCTGGCCCCCGACCGCACTCGCCCTTCCATCCCCCCCCCCACCTCTCCTCTTCTCTCCATTCTACTCACTCTATTCTCCAAGTCTCCCTCTCCACTCTTATTCCTCTCCTCTTTCCATTTTCCTCACCGTGCATCTCTCGTCTCACGTCATCTTCTTCCCTCTTCACCCCCCCCCTCTACATCCCTCTCAAAATCCTCCTCCGTCTCTCCACCCAACCCCATCCTCTCCTCTCTCCCCCCCCCCTCCTCCTCTTCCCGCCCCGTCACCCCCAGGCCGCCGTCACTGCGTGGGAGAGAAGCTGGCGCTCATGGAACTCTTCCTGTTCCTCGCCTCCATGCTGCACAGGTTCCGCTTCAGCCTGGCCGGGGGTGGCGCGCCCGACCTGCGGCCCCGCCTCGGCTTCACCCTGCAGCCGCGACCCTACCGCGTGAGCGCCACGCGGCGGTAGCGCGGGTGGCGCGGGTGGCCGCGTTAGGGGTGGCGTGGAGCGGGCGTGGGGTGGGACAGCCACCATCACCCAAAGGGCATCCGCGGCGGAGACTCAGGAACCATCGCGTTCGGAAGGTGGCCAACCGCTAAGGATGGAACGATCACCCGCTGTGAAATGGGGAACATCTCTTGGGGGGCCACCGGAGTAGGTTCGAATGAAGGTGCGAGGTGCCAGTCACAGGGTGGCAACCGCGAAGGACTGAACTATTGCCCGAGTGAGGATGACTGGAGACTGGAGAGAGAGAACGCCACCCTTTCTGCAGCGGTCACCGACGACTCCAAGGAGATGGGTTGGCAACCAGGGAGACGGAGCGGTCATCTGTGAGATGGGAACTACCTTCTGGGTGGCCACGGTCGAATAGAGAGGCAAGAGGGGTTCCATGTATAGGGTGGCCACCCGGGTGGCAACCGGGGATATGGAACTCTCTTTCCCAGAGATGCATTGGGGTTCCACTGAAGACAGAACGACAATTTATAGAACTGAACTCGCCGGGGGCATAAGGCAGTACGCTAACCGCTGCGCCACCACTCCCCTACCCCATTTAATAACGCACACGGGTGCACTTTAACTGAACGCACGCGTTGGGCTTGTTCCGCGTAAACTCGGCGTGCATCCGACAGGCAGATCGCTCGTTCATGGAATTTGCCAAACATCCCCATGTAGCAGGGCCCTCCAGACAAAACAACGTCTCTCGAGACCCGGCAAGTGTCCATCACGGGACGGCTGCTTCGTGAATGTCTGCAGTCAATTCGCTTCCATGGCAGGCGCGCCTCCTCGTTGACGATGGGCACGGCAGTCGACAGAGGCCACGTCTCGGATACTTTTATTGAACCCCACGCTCGCACATCGTCTCCCTCGTCAGCCCACTCCTTTATTTACAAGCCGCGACGCGCCGTGCCGCACCCTAAGGCAAGGGTTCTCACACCGCTGTCATTCGGTAATTACTGCACTACCCCCCCCCCCTCCCATTGGGGCACGATCTATCCACTGCTGGATGGAGGACTCCCCAAACCATCATCACGAGCGGTGCTGCGACACCACGATACATCCACACGTCCCTCATCGCTCCATCTCCTCCGCGGTGGTGACGGCCACCCTCGCGGGCGCGTTCCCTCCTTCGGCTGCCATTCCATCACTGATCTCGTCCATCGCCCATCATCGCCCATCATCCCTTCGAAGTCGCCCTGTCCTCTGAACCAATCTCGCCGAACTTTCCTCACAGTCGCTATTACGTCCGCTCGGCATAAATTATATATAGATACATCTGACGACTGTGTCCCTGTCTGTCTCTCTCTCCCTGCCGCTCGGTGTAAAGCCCATCGTGCTCGTCTCGCAACTTTCGTTCGCGCGGCTCACGCCTCCACGACGCTCCGACTGGCACCCTTCTCCAGGCGCCGTCGGTGCGCGCGCAGCCGCGCGGCGGCTCAGTGTAGGAGCCGGACAGTGGCGGGGGTGGTGGTGGCGATGCACGCGGCTCAGTGTGGGAGTCGGACAGTGGTGGTGGTGATGGTGGTGGTGGCGATGCACGCGGTTCAGTGTGGGAGCCGGACAGTGGCGGTGGTGGTGGCGGTGGTGGTGGCGATGGTGGTGGCGATGCACGCGGCTCAGTGTAGGAGCCTGACAGTGGTGGTGGTGGGGGTGGTGGTGGTGGTGGCGATGCACGCGGCTCAGTGTAGGAGCCGGACAGTGGTGGTGGTGGTGGTGGCGATGCACGCGGCTCAGTGTAGGAGCCGGACAGTGGCGGTGGTGGTGGTGGTGGCGGCGATGCACGCGGCTCAATGTAATCGCGCACCAGGGAGGCAGCAGCGAGGGTTGATGATGGATCCCCGCATTCCAACGCTGTGACAATCCCCGGTGCCACTGGGGAGGAGCCGTACCCTGGCTCTGCCAGGAGGAAAACAGGACAGCAAGAGGGCGCCGGCTGTTTCCATCTGTACGGGGATATTATTTCCCCCTCGCACGCAAGGTGCGGGGTTTCTCCGGGTGCTCCGGGTTCCTCCTCCCCACGTCAATAATACTACTAATAATAACCACACTAAACGCGACTCGTCATCCATTGGCTTGTTACAAATCAACACCCGCAGAGTCCTGCGACTCCTTGCTGTGTGGCCGCGCGCGTGTCCCGAGTCTCGCTGCCTGACGACGAAGGCGCCTCGCGGGGAGGCGCCCACACCGAGTGTGCCGCCTCGATCGGGCCCGGCAGACCACCGAGATCCACATCAATTATGGGGGGGGGGTGGTCCTATGCCCCCCTCCCCAGTGTAACCTAAGAGGCACTGTTACAATCGCTATCATCATTACAATCAAAGTACAATCGTTAATGTTGTTGTTACAGCAGTTTTGTGTTTAGAGAAATATGTTATAAAAGCTTAAAAAACGGACACATTTTCATCATCATCGTCGCCGTCGTCTTGACATCAGCGTCACTGTTATTGTTTTTACGTCGTGAACATCGTTCTTTCACCCGACGTTAAAAAACAACCTGGGTTGTAGATTTGGCACGGTGCTGCTGGTACGGGTTCCCCGATTGTATAACCCCCCCAACCACTCCCCCCACCATCACTGCTCTCAACAACACGTGGAACACACACACACACACAGTTCTCATCAGCGCTGTCACGCGTTTATCAATCATCAGGCGCGTGAAAGCGTGCAACGATTTAAAATATACATTTAAAAAAAATAATTATCGTTTTAGTTCACAGACGACATTGGGTAAATGCTGGAGCGTCGCTCGCACACGTGTGGAAGCGTTCTGCACAACCGGTCACTGGTTCCTCGTTTTTCACTGCACAACCGAGCCGTGCCAGTATTGTTTTTCCCACTCTGTAGAAGCCGAGCCGTGCCCTTGACGGCACACGCAATTCGCACATTATCAGCCCCGTCTCTGGCCCTGTTTGGCCTGCCAGCCAGATCCAGTCGTTTTCTTGTGATGCCGGCAGCACACATGTCACGATTTTGGTTTCGTCTCAGCTTTGCCAACTGATCCAGTGGGGGAAAAAAAAACTACCACCCGTGCCATGCTGGCCCCGTGCTGGCTCGGCTCGGATATACAAGTGGAAACGGGGTATTGTTGCTGGAAACAATGTGCGACCGCTTGCCAGCACGCGCGCCAGTGTGAATTTGGTGAGCTCCCTTTTATTTAGCCATGTTCGCGGTCAACGATGACCGCTGAAGTGGTCAATGGCCACATCGAGTCCAGTCTGTGGCCTCCCATGTGGTCATTCTCTTAGCCTCGTCCACTGTAAGGGGCATTCCCCCCCCCCTCCCCCAATTTATGATCAGTTCAGGCAATCAATGAACTCGGTAAATCTTCAACACGTTTGTAGCCAATGACCGCGTGCAATGCCACTATGAGATCATCTCGGACCACGTATTCATTCAGACTCTATAGCCTCGTCTCGTCACAGTCAGGCATGCTCGCTCTGTGGTGGTGATGGTGGTGGTCATGGTGGTGGTAGTGGTGGTTGTGCTGGTAAGTGGTGGTGGTGGTGATGATTGTAGTGATGGTGAAAATGATGGTATGGTAGTGGTGGTGGTGATGATGGTTGTGGTTATAATGGTTGTGATAGTGGTGGTGGTGGTGATGATGGAGATGATGGTTGTGATGGTGGTGGTAATGATGGTGATGATGATGGCAGTGGCGATGGTGGTGATGTTGAGTGGGCAGCAGTCGCAGTCCTCGTCACGTGAGTCGACCATCTTCGTTCACTTGTGGCCCTGACGGCGGGCACTCGAGAGCAACCCGACACCCCGCGGCCCATCAACGTGCACGCGGCCGCACGATGCTGCCGCCTCCTTCATTGTCCAGCAACGTCCACGCGGCCGCACGCTTCAACGTCCAGCAACGTCCGTGATAAAAAATAAAATAGAGAAGTCAAACGGAGCTCGCTCGCACACCCGGAGTGCCGTCCGCTGGATGCGTTGCTGCTCGCTTAACCCTTTGCTTGCTTTTCCTTTCGACATTTTTATTAAAAATAGACCTCTGTGTGTGTGTATTTGTTTGTAATTAGTAAGCAAGTTGTTTTTAATAATATTATTAATATCTAGAAAAAATAGTAATCAAAGAAAAACGATGGTAGTAATCAGAGGAATATCAAACGGTATTGCTATTATCGTAGGCGGTATTTATAGGAGGAAGTCATCGTCGTCTTTTGAAGTCATCAGCACTGCCCGGACGCTGCTCCCACTGCCGACGCTGCTCCTCAAGGCTTGGGCTGCTCCGGGTCGAGATCAAGGTTGGGGTCGCGGTCAGCGATGAGGTCGGGGGGGGATAGGGAAGAAAAGCGAGAGCGGAGGATGAGCGAGTGAGCACCGAGGGAGGTCGCTCCTTCTGTTCTGCTGCTCCCAACGCCTCGAACTCCGTCTCTCCCAGACATCCCGTGCTGTCGGCTCATTTTGGCCGGGAATCCAACTTGGGTCGAGCTGGGTTTGTGTGTCACAAACCACTCAAAGGCAAGTGACCTCATATACAGACAAATATTCCCCATATAGCCTTTAACAGACTGTTGGGGCAAGTGCTGTTAGCGAGCACCTTTGAAGGCCCCCACGGCATGTAAGAGGATGAGTGGGAAGCACCAATCCCAGCCGCCTTTGTCTCCCCAATGGTGATGCACCAGGTGCTCATTTGAGGCTTAGTCAACTTAGGGGAGGCCCAGGAACCGGTTTGGTTAATTAGTCACTACTTTTGACCGCGAGCGGAAACCGAACTTGGGTCACCGGGGTTGTTGCACATCGCCAACTACTGCACCACCACCCCCCGCATGCAAACGCGCACACGCGCACACAGACACGCGCACACAGACACGTGCACACAGACACGCGCACACAGACATGCGCACAAACACGCGCACACAGACACGCTCACACAGACACGCGCACACAGACATGCGCACACAGACACGCACACAGACACGCACACAAATACGCGCACACGGACACGCACACAAATACGCGCACACAGACATGCGCACAAGCGTACACAGACACGCACACACACACGCACGCAGCGCGGTCCCTTACTGGAAGACACACGCGTGTGTGCGCGAGCGCGCAATCGGCGCGTCACACGAAAACGTCGTTCGCCTCTTCGCTGAGCGAGGCGCATCGCTTCCTGGCTGCCGTTCCCCCGCGGCGATCGCCGGATCGGCAAAGCCAACACGTCGGGCGGGGGGGTGGGGGGGCAGCGTGGGGGGCACACGCGGGAGGGTTGGCGTACGAGACGGGGAGAGATAGCACGGGAGATGGGGAGAGGGAGATGGACAGAGAGCACAGGTAGCAGCTGGTTAGCTGGGCATGCATTAAAAGCGCAAACACAAATGTTCCGCAAACATGAGGTTGTCATGTTTGGCTTCGCAGGGTCAAGAGTGAAGGGAGGCATGCTCACACCATCATTTCAGCGGAAGCTGTCCGGGGCTCAGCGTGTGCAGGAATGTGTTCGTGTGTGCGTGCCTGGGTGTATGTGTGTGTGCATGTGTACGTGCGTGTGGTCATCTCGGTCAGTCGACCAGTGGCACCTGCTGGGTCTGCCCCGTGACCTCCTGCCAGCGGGCGTTCGACACTTCACGTGGCCTCAAGGTGCACTTGGCCTGGCACAAGCGTCGTGGTGACGTCACCGCCACTTAGTGGCGAATGGCGGTTGTTGTTGTTGTTGTTGTGCATGTGTACATGTGTGTATACGCGCGTGTATGTGCGTGTGTGTGTATACGCGCGTGCATGTGTACGTGTGTGCGTGCATAAACGTGTGTATGCGTGTGTGTGTGCGTGCGTGTGCGTACCGGCCACGGCCTTGCTGCGGCGTGACGCCTCGCTAGCGAGTGCGTGTGACATGCTGATGATCCGCTCCTGGTCCTCGCTCACACCGGGGACCTCCGCCTCGCCGCCTGGCGCCACCGCCACCGGCACCGCGTGCCCGCTGCGTCGCGCACGTGGGAACGCACAGGAACACACACACACGCAGGAACACACGCAGAAACACGCACACGCGTGCGAGTATAAGCGAGCGTGAGTGTGTGCGAGCGAGTGCGAGTGTGTGCGAGCGAGCGTGAGTGTGTGCAAGTGTGTGCGAGTGTGAGTGTGTGCCAGCGTGACACCTTGAACGAGCTAGCAGGTTTTGGATCTTGGCGACCGTCCGTCTCCGTGCCTCCATCTCCTCCGGGCCCAGGGCCTCCTCCGGCTCCATCTCCATGTAACGTTCCGGGATCACCACCTTGTCTGGCCGGCCCAGCTGGGGGAGGAGAGAGCATCACCAGTACCATCATCGTCGTTATCATCAACAGCGTCAACATCATCGTCATATTACCAACACTGTTGTCACCTATACATCATCGCCATCGTTATTATAATGCGCATTGCCATTCTGGTAATCACCATCACAAAGAGACCTATATAAGTATACGGTCCATGGGCTATGTTTTACTCGATTATCCTTATGTGAGACTACGGATCCTACGCGAGTCTGCAGGTCTCACCCCGAGTCTACAAGTCATATGGGCCGAGTGTTTGAGCTGCCGCTGAGCGAAACCCACACGGACGAGTGGTGCGTGAGCACAGCTGTTAGAAACAGCGCCACCGCGTCTATCGTGGCAAGCCGTTACGCAACCGCCACGGTGGCCAGAGGGGTCGGTGGGTCAGCCGGCGGGAGATAAGAGGGGGAGCGGTAGCCTCCGTGACCTGGCGGGGGCTCGGGGGTGGGGGTCAGTGGTCTGAGCGTATGTCGCGGGCGTGATCCGCGTACTCACCAACTCTGCCCCCCCCACCCCCGGTCGCACGGTACCCGCCCGGAGACGCTGGCCGGTTGACCAATCACGCACTTGCAGCGTGAACCAACATTACTAAAGTGTTTCAATAAAGTGATCTCCCGCTCAGCATTGATCTCCCGCTGCGGATCCATCTCCTGGTTAGGGTCCTGCAGAGCCAGCGGTGAAATTACGCATTCCTATGGAAAGGGGGGGGGGGCGAGTCTCTCCAAAGGCCACAGCGCCGACACCAAATGTATTTAATTAAGATGAATTACTAATTAAGGTCAAAGGCCGTGGCACGGCACCGGAGGGCGGTGAGAAGCGACCGCGAGCGAGGGCCGAGAGGTCACGGTGGAGCTCACCTCCTTGAAGAGGTCGACCTCGTAACTGTCCGGCTCCACGTCGATCTCCGTGATCCCATCGCGACCCCGCGGCGCCGAGCTCCTCTCGGCTCTGGGGGGGGCTGCTGGGGGGGCTGCGGGGGCGGGGGGGGCCGAGGAGGAGGAGGACCGGGGGGGGGCACCACCGTCCCACCCCCAGCTGACCGCCGAGCCCCCCGACGGGCGAAGCTCCGACTCCTCGGGGTCCCAGTGCTGCTGCGAGGGGGGAGGGGGGGGGGACCGGTGGCGTAGCTGTTGAGTGCGCAGGCGGTGCTACGGCACCGGGGCGCCTAGCGGGCCGGAGGGGCCAGCCCCCGGGCTACGAAGGAAGGGGCGCGGGGGGGGGGGAATTGGCGAGGGCCCCACCGTGTCGTTGCTCACGCCAGGGCCCGTGCCAACCGCGTGGTGCCACCTGCACGAACCAACTCCCCCGCAACAAACAATCACAAGCCTGTGATAGGTACTGACCGGCGTGGTGAAGTATGGTCAAATAACCCCCGACAACCCACGCGGCGTGGGGAGGCACTCATCCACCAGCAGAGCATCGCGAGTGCCACAAATGGCAATCTTCCGATAGAGCGACGCACAGATGGATTTCGGGAACGCGTGTGTGTGTGCATGTGTGTGTGCGTGCGTGTGTGCGTGTGCGTGCGTGTGTGTGTGCGTGCGTGCGTGTGCATGCGTGTGCTACTTATCTGGGACGGCTTGCTCAACCAACCCCGGGTCCCGACTTTTCAGGTCACATGACCTCTGCTTGCCTGACCCGCACGGCATCGTGGGTAAGCTTGCATCTCTCTCCGCAAGGTGACGCCAATGCGGCGGGGACGGCCCCCATCCCCATGGCCGGCACCGGGAATCGAACCGTCAGACTCACGTGTGTGGCACTGTGACCGCATAACCACCGCATAACCACCTGTGCATGCACCACTTGTTGGGGTAGTAGGACAGAGGAGGAGGGGGGGGGCTGGGTAGTTTGAATGCAAATGCCGAGTCGCGAAGTTGACGCTGCGAGTTGATTATTAAACAGGGGTGATGCGATCCCGTGTCGCAATGGGGCAAATGGTAGTGGCTGCAGGCGAATCGATAGACATTGACGTCTATCGGTTGATGCGTAGTGACGTGAGCGATTCCATGAGTGTAATCGCGATGATTAATCATCGATGAATAGATAAACAAACCAACATATATCAAGAGACAATGAGCGCGTCGAAGCCCTCCATTTGTAAATCCACTGCAGGACGAAACGTGGCGGTACGTCAGGGACCGATAAACGTCGCTGTGACAATCGATGCAGGACGCGCCGCCCGCTATTTAATCCGTTCGGCCGCTTCGGGTGGTGGTGGTGGTGGTGGTGATTGGTGGTGGAGGGTTCCACGACACAAGAGCAAAAACGTTGGGCCAGATCATTACGCGGAACGAACCTAAGAAGCGATCCAACAACAACAAACGTCGCGTCGTTCGACCCCCGATTAATAAAACGCGCCAGCGAACTCGGACGTAACGGAGCAGGAGGGCACAGGAGGGCACAGGAGGCCACAGGAGGGCACAGGAGGGCACAGCGCCAGGCCGGAGCGGTGGCGCGGAGGAAGACGCGGGAAGGACCGCAGATCCGGATCCTGGATCAGAGGATCCCGGGGGATCGGAGGCTCCACATGCAGGAACAACGACAACGGAGACACGCAGGGCGGCCGCGTCACTCGCGTCAGAGTCTCACCACACGGGAGGCGTCAAAAACCGTCGCGGTGCCAAAGAAGGAATGAGCAGCGGTGGCACCACGACGACGGGTCACAGACCATCGCCAAAACAAAAGAAAACAAACAAAAGAAAACAAACCAAAGAAAACTAAATAAAACAAAAGAAACAAACAGGAGGCAGCGGCGGAGCGCAGGCAGACGAACCGTCCTCCTCGCGTTTATTTTGATCATCAGCATGCCCGACGACGCGTTAAGGCTGAGCGGGGGAGGGAGCGAGCGAGCGAGCGGGAGGGGAGGGAGGGCAAGAAATGAGCGGCCGGCTATCTCAGGACACCTCGTTAGGTCGCATAATTAGGCAACATGATTTGGTCGCCTAATTAGGTTGCATAATGAGGTCACCCCTCACCTCCTCTCCCTGCCCTGGCTGCCAGAGGGGGGTGAAAAGGGGGGTGAAGGAGGGGGGTGGGGTTGGACTCAGTGGGGATAATTTGCCAGCAGAGCGCACCACAGTCCACAACTGTGCGCCCCCGGTCGTCACCAACCAGCCGCACTGACCAGCGTGGTGAAGTATGGTCAATCAAATCCACATAAAGCCGCAGGGCCTGGGGCAAGCGAATATGCCGCCCGTCGCAGAAGTTTCACGGCCCTGGTTGATCCTGCGGCTGCCAGGGCAGTGGGCAGTGACCGGAGGGCAGCGAGGGGCAGCGAGGGGCAGGGGCGTGGCCTCGCCCGCCCAGACGAGCGCTCTAATCGTGAGCCTTGGCTCGACGCTTTAAACCGCAGTGTGAGTCACCGCTTACAAACAGAGGTACAGCCGTGGACGAGCCTGAATGACGGACGGGTGAGAGAGGGGACGGGGGAGAGCGGGGAAGGGAGACGAGGCGAGAGAGAGAGGAGGAGGGAAGAGGGTGCACGGGAGGAGGGGAGGGACAGGACAGGGAAGAGAGATGGGGAGGAAAGAAGGCATGGAGAGAGAAGGGGGAGTTCCGGGAGGGCAGGAAGATGAAGGCAGTTGACAAGTAGAGAGAAGGGCAGCACCAGGGCAGGGCAGTTGAGGGGTCTGGGTCATTGGTTGGATGCGCGTGCGTGATCGCCAATTCACCGCGCTGCTCTCACCCCCCCCCCCACCCCCCCCCGCTTCCCGCTTGCTCTAACCACCTCGGGCGGGAGCTGCGGAGAAGCGGGCAGCAGACCCCGTGCCCACCCCGAGCCCCCGCCTGGGGCCGCTGGCGCTTCCCGACACGCGCCGAGGCCGGGCGGTGGCCGGCGCTCTCGCCCTACCATGCCCGGCCAGGCGGAGGGGACCGTCGCCCCGGCATGGGTCTCCCGGTTCGGTGGATCGGTCCGACTGTCGCCGGGGTCGGCGTGCCGAATGGCGACGTCCCGCCCGGAGTTCAGTCCGTCTCGGGAAATATCGACGAGAAGTTATCGAACCGCCATGCCCCACCACCCCCGTCACGACGGACGACGACGACGCACGAACGCTTTCAAACCGGCGTCGGGAAGCGCAGGCGAGGAAAAACAACGAGGGCATCACACGGTGGTGACGACGACAACAGCGGTGACGACAAATACAATCGGAGGCCAAGGCATGGGGAGTGCGCGGCGCATGGGGGGGGGTGGGGGGGGTATTTGAGTCCGCAGTCTCGGCCGGGGCGGCTACGTGACCGGAGCAGGAGAAGGGGCGGTGCACGGCTCAGACGCGCCGGAGGCCCCGGCTACGGTCCCAGTCCCCCGCCGGAGTCGGACCGATCACACGTTACCGTTCGCAGACCGGTGTCGGTTGTGGCCCCGCCGCATTTTGAAGGCCGCACGCCAAAGGCCACACGGCTTGGACAACGGCGGTGCCGCGTGGGCTCATGGAGCGGCGGCGCTTCCGTTGTTGTTGTTGTGAGGCTCATGAGGTTAATGTCATCAACCGCTGAGAGAGGTGAAATAATCGGGACCGCGAGCCGCTTGGCAACCGGCGCTGCGTGGCTCCCCGCTGGGTTAGGGGTCGTCCGACCCACGACGTCCGACGTTTCGTGCCCCGCGTGCTCGGGAGCCGATTCGGGCAATTTTTTTGTTCTGTTTCGGTTCCGCCCGGCGAGCGCTGCGAAACGTCGGACATCGCGCCCTGCGACGCGCGGCACGATCCTAGAAGCACGTGGGCAGCGCAAACCGCGAGATCCGGGGCCACAGCGCCAGCGGAGTTAGTAGGGCAGCTGCGTCCTCTACGCCGGCGTTAGTCCGATCGATGTGGAACTCACTCGTCAATAACGCCGTGCGTGGCCTTCGAAGCCGACGGCACGACAATCGACGTTTCGGGCAATGGCCCATATTCACAGCGCATTATTGACGAGCGTGTTGAGTTTTATTTTGGTGTTAGTTTTTGCGAGCGCACTACTACCGACACAGCGTTGCCACTAAATGATTTGTCGAATCGCGGCGGAGATGATTTGCAGTGACTGCAGGTTAGGGCAGGACGAAGACCACACGCACGGACGGACAGGCGGGACGGACGGAGGGCAGAGTGGATCGTGGGAAAGCAGAGGTGGTGTGTTATGGGAAGGGTTAGCGGTCACCAGTGCAAACACCAGAGCATCGACTCCGATTCCCAAACCCCAAGCGTGGCCGCATGGGATGGACGGCAGCCCATGATGGACAGTGAACAGAGCGGTAGCGCATCTACCCACTGGCCTCCCCACTGGTCTACTCATCAATCTACCCACCTATCTACCCGCCAGTCTATCCACTGACCAAACTATCCACTAATCTACCTGTCAATCAACCCACTGGGCTACCCCCCCGTCACCCCCAGTTCACGTGGATCGAGTCAGGCAAAGGTTAAAATATAGGACCGCAGAGCTCGGGCAACCGGTTTTTCAGCTGCCCTCCTCTGCGCGGCGCGGTCACCCATGGCCTCCCACCCCTCCGCTCGGAGTCCGACATGCAAATTATTTAATTGGGTTAAACTGCCCCCCCCAAACCCCGCCCCCCCCCTTCCCCCCACCCCCTACTGCTAACACGACTTGACCTGTCTGTGAAATAGCGGCGGGTTGCTGCGCGGTGGCCCTTGAAGGACGATCGCGCGACGACAGCACGGGGGCCGAATGGCGCTAACCTTACAATCCTTCACTCCCACCACCAGCACCACCAGCACCACGCCCGGTGACATTTTAAACCGCCGCCAGGCAGCGTGAAACAAAAACGTGGTGGGGTGAACGCCCGAGTTAGAAACCACGTGACGTGGCGGCACGGCACGGCATCGAGGGGGCTCGCCGCCCAGACCATTTCATTTGAAGCTCTCAGCAACACGTCTCCTGAGCCATCGCTCTCCCTGCAAGCTTCAATCTCTTACATCTCCACCACGTCTCGTGAACCACTCTCTTAGATCCCCTCTCTCTCTCCACCATCTATCACGAACCTCCCTCCCTCCCTCTCTCTGACACGTCGCTCGCAAACATTCCCAGGCCTCTGCCTTCGTCTCAGTGCAACGATTCTCACCTCCATGAGACCAACACAACGGCCACCGTGACACTTAGCCAGCATCATTATCGTATCATCACCTTGACTCCATATCACCCACGCTCTCCCCTCCACTTATCCATCTCTCTTCCTCAAACCCTGCTCTTCATTACATGCTACATCTTCCCGTCTGTCTGTATCGTCTCTCTCCGTCTCTCTCCGTCTGTCTCTCTCCCTCCGTCTGTCTGTATCGTCCGTCTCTCTACGCTCAGGCGACCCCCCCCCCCGCCCCCCGTGCCGCAGTGCAAAGGTCACGATCGCGCGCACTCAAGAGCTGGCGCGGAGACAATGAGTGAACCGAGATCCCAACACAGCCACAATCATCTCTCCAGCGTCAGTGACACCGATCACAATAGTCGTTAATAATAATTAATAATAATAATCAATCATTAATAGTGGTTATGATTATAGATCCCAGACGGGAGTTCTACAGTGAAGGCACCGTGACCCTAACCCCCCCCCTCCGACTCTCTCTCCCCATCACTCCCACCACTCTCTCTGCAACACTCCCAATAATCTCTCCCCAACACTCCGAACACTCTCTCTCCAAAACACTCTCTCTGCAACACTCCCAATAATCTCTCCCCCCCCCAACACTCCAACAACGCTGGAACCCCTCCCTCTCTCTCCCGCGTGCAGCGAGCGAGCGAGCGCGCGTCATCACCAACGTACGTATGCGAACGAGGCGGAGTGCGGGCGTGCGGGGAGCGTGGCCGTGCCACCGGCGGCAGCCCTGCTGTTCGCCAGCGCGCCACCGCCGCCAGCTGCGGTTGCAGCGCTAGCGCCACCGCCGCGCTTGTCCGACGCCGAGCTGAGCGAGCGCTTGCGCTGCCGCTGCAGGGTTCGCTGGTTCCGCTTCATCCGCGCCAGCTGCTCCTCAGCACTCATGCGGCCGCCGCCGCCGCCGCCGCCGGAATAGAGACGCTCCAGGGCGCTGCGGGGTCGGTCCCGCTGGGCGGGCACGCGCAGGGGGGGACACGTGTGTGAGCGTGAGTGTGTGTGTTGGTGCGATAGTGTAGCGGTTAGCACACTGCGCGATGAACCCAGCGACCCGGGTTCGATTCCCCCTCACAACCAACACCAGTGACGATTATCTGAACCAGTACTGGGCCTCCCCTAGGTCGACTAAGCCTCAAATGAGTACCTGGTGCGGTGTGTAAACATCGCCACTGGGGAGACAAAGGCGGTCGGGCGTGGTGCTGGCCACCCATCCCCTCGTGTACCGTTCCAGCCTTCATAGGTGCTCGCTAACAGCACTTACAGTCTGTTAAGGCTATACGGGGGATCTTTGTCTTTGTGTTGGTGCGTGTGTGTTGGTGTGTGTGTGTTGGTGTGTGTTGGGGCATATGTGTTGGTGTGTGTGTGTTGGTGCGTGTGTGTTGGTGTGTGTTGGGGCGTGTGTGTTGGTGTGTGTGTGTTGGTGCGTGTGTGTTGGGGTGTGTGTGTTGGTGTGTGTGTTGGTGTGTGTGTGTGTGTTGGTCCTTGTGTGTTGGTGTGTGTGTGTGTGTTGGTGCGTGTGTGCGTGGCGAGCGGTGGCGCAGCGGTTGACTCACTGCACCGCAAACCCGGCGACCCGAGTCGGACTCCCGCTGACAGCACAACATCGGTGAAGATGATAATTATCTGGACTGGCACTGGGCCTCCCCCCTGGGTCAAACCAACCTCAAACGCGTCACCGGTGCGGTGTGTAAACAACATGAGCACTGGGGAGACAAAGGCGGCCGAACGTGGTTGCTAACCACACAACCCCCTTGTGTGCCGTGTCGGCTTTAATAGGTGCTCGCTAACAGCCCCAACAGCCTGTTAAACGCTCTACGTGGGGTCTTTGTGTCTGTGTGTGGTGAACCCGTTAACACTGCTGCGGGGAGCAGAAATTGCTCCTGAAACTGAACACCGGCTACCGGTTAATCAGTTATGGTGTTGCTGGTTAAGGGTGACCGGTTTTAAGGATTATCGGTTAAGGGTTACCGGTTACAGGTTACGGGTTTACCGGTTCATGGCCCTGGGCACAACCCCGTACCTGTGATGAGACGTTGGCCTCCGTCTGGCTCCGTCGAAGCGTCACGAAGGAGGAGACGGAGAGCATCTGCGATTGGCCTGCAAGCACACCAACAACCGTCATGGTTCAGCCAGGATCTATCCACTGCTGGACGGAGGCTTCAACCCCAAAGTCGTCGCCATCTCTCTCTCTCTCACGGTCGAGGATTCATCTTCAGCCGGGTTCATTCAGAGTCTGCTACGACCCGAAAGATATTTCTGTTCCCGGCACACCACGTCGAGGAGACCGTTGTGGCTGCTATGAGCGAGGGAGGGAGGGGAGGATGGAGGGTACCTGGGAGTGTTGATCTGTAGAGGGAGGACGAGGGATCGCTGTTGGCTCCGATGGAGAGCTCGGGCTCACTCTGGGGAGGAGAGAGCACGGAGCGGAGACTTGGATCAAACATCGTCATCATCATCGTTATCATCATCGTCATCATCATCGTCGTCGTCATCATCGTCATCATCGTCATCGTCATCATCGTCATCATCGTCATCGTCATCATCGTCATCATCGTCGTCGTCACTGTCATCACCATCATTGTCATCATCATCGTCGTCGTCATCGTCATCGTCATCATCGTGACTGGCCTCAACAGAACACAGAGGGGGGGAGGGACGGTGGGGGGGGCCCCTCACGTGGTACTGGTAGTCCCCATTAGTGAGTCCGCCGTGCTCCCGGTCTCTCCGCCGCTCGCCCGACTGCCGCTTGAGCTCGCGCACGGACGTGTGGCGCAGCGCCTGCGTCTCCCTGGGCAGGGGCGGCACGTCGGGGGGGCGCCCCCCCTCGGCCGACGGTGATGGAGGCTGCTCCCCCCCCATGGCCGCGGCGTCGTCGGGGGAGTAGGCGCGGGGGAGAGGGGGCCGTGGGGGGGCGCGCTCCTCCTCCTCCTCCAGGTAGCGCTGAGACGGAGAGAGGGGGAGGGGGGCACGGGCGCTCATTCACCTCTACACACTCACCTCTACACTCACCTGTCAACACTCCCCTGTCAACACACTGACCTCTATAAATTCACGTAAAAGCCCCCATATAGGGTTCAGTGTTAATTACCGAGGCTGACCGAGCCAGACTAAGGCCGAGAAGGAGTGAACCCGGCCGGCCAAGCCGGCCCCGGCGTGCGTGTCGCGCCGTACCTCGTAGTTGCGAGGCGGCGGGGGGGGCTCGTACCCCCGGTCCACGGGTGCCCCCCCGCGGGGCTGGGGGGCTTCGTCGCGGGTCGACCCATCTGTGCGGCGGCGGAAACACGCAGACGGAATCAGCGACATTTCCCTTAAACTTCCAGGGTTTCCCGAACACCTCCAATCTCGCAAGATCGAGCTTGGCTCCATCGAACCCTCCCACCAAGGCCCCCCCCCCTCTCTCTCCCTGCCACTGGGTGGTGTTGCTAGCGGTCGCGCGGTGCGATGCTGTGCCATGTGGTGTTGTGCCGTGCTGTGCTGTGCCGAGCGGCGTTGTGCTGTGCGAACGATTTCCCCCGCAAACCACAGATCTGCGCGGCTCAACAATCCTGGTGTGCAGCGTGATGTGGTGGCTGCCCTTCCTGTACAGCGACGACTCCTCCTGGCTCCCGTACGCCCCCCCCCCCCGCCTCCCGCCACCTTCCCCATGCTCACCTCGCTGCCCCGCGCTGCCCACGTACTGCAGCCCGCGCAGGACGTCCTCCATGCGCCACAGCTGCTTCTGCAGGCGGGCGGCCGCGGGCGCTCCCGCCGCGGGCCCCAGCCGGGCAAGCTGGGCCGCGGCGGCATCCTGCAGGCCCCGCGCCTCCCTCTCCAGGCCGCGGCGCTCCTGCATGACGCGCTCCCACTCCTGGGGGGGTCACGGCGAGGTCAGGGAATGGTCGCGGCGTGCTCACGGTGGTGGTGGTGGTGACAGTGGTGGTGGTGACAGTGGTCGTGGTGCGTGAAGGTGTTTGAGCGTGCGTATGGGTGCGTGCAGGTGCGTGTGGGTGCGTGTGGGTGCGTGTGGGTGCTTGTGGGTGATTGAGGGTGAGTGAGGGTGCGTGTGGGTGAGTGTGGGTGCGTGTGGGTGTGTGTGGGTGATTGAGGGTGAGTGTGGGTGAGTGTGGGTGAGTGTGGGTGCGTGTGGGTGAGTGTGGGTGCGTGTGGGTGCGTGTGGGTGTGTGTGGGTGCGTGTGGGTGTGTGTGGGTGAGTGTGGGTGTGTGTGGGTGTGTGTGGGTGTGTGTGGGTGAGTGTGGGTGAGTGTGGGTGAGTGTGGGTGAGTGTGGGT
Organism: Lethenteron reissneri; assembly: GCF_015708825.2. Lineage (NCBI taxonomy): Eukaryota > Metazoa > Chordata > Hyperoartia > Petromyzontiformes > Petromyzontidae > Lethenteron > Lethenteron reissneri. The sequence continues at coordinate 1,101,302 of NC_083815.1, read as the reverse complement.
GCGTGTGGGTGAGTGTGGGTGCGTGTGGGTGAGTGTGGGTGCGTGTGGGTGTGTGTGGGTGAGTGTGGGTGCGTGTGGGTGTGTGTGGGTGCGTGTGGGTGCGTGTGGGTGAGTGTGGGTGCGTGTGGGTGTGTGTGGGTGCGTGTGGGTGTGTGTGGGTGAGTGTGGGTGTGTGTGGGTGTGTGTGGGTGCGTGTGGGTGCGTGTGGGTGCGTGTGGGTGAGTGTGGGTGTGTGAGTGTGGGTGAGTGTGGGTGAGTGTGGGTGCGTGTGGGTGAGTGTGGGTGCGTGTGGGTGAGTGTGGGTGAGTGTGGGTGCGTGTGGGTGCGTGTGGGTGAGTGTGGGTGCGTGTGGGTGTGTGTGGGTGCGTGTGGGTGAGTGCGTGTGGTTGCGTGTGGGTGATTGAGGGTGCGTGTGGGTGAGTGTGGGTGAGTGTGGGTGCGTGTGGGTGAGTGTGGGTGAGTGTGGGTGAGTGTGGGTGAGTGTGGGTGAGTGAGGGTGAGTGTGGGTGAGTGTGGGTGAGTGTGGGTGCGTGTGGGTGAGTGTGGGTGAGTGTGGGTGAGTGTGGGTGAGTGAGGGTGAGTGTGGGTGAGTGAGGGTGAGTGTGGGTGAGTGAGGGTGCGTGTGGGTGAGTGTGGGTGATTGAGGATGCGTGTGGGTGAGTGAGGGTGCGTGTGGGTGATTGAGGGTGAGTGTGGGTGCGTGTGGGTGAGTGTGGGTGAGTGAGGGTGAGTGAGAGTGCGTGTGCCCGTACCGAGTTGGAATGCGAGATCTGAGCCAGCAGTTGCACCAGGTCCTCCTGCAGCAGCCTCTGCTGGTACAGGATCTTCTGCTGGTGGGCCGGCTGGCCCCGGAACTCCTGCATCTGCCGGTGCGTGGTCTCCAGCGCCTCCTCCAGCCGCGCCTGCCACGGCGCACGGAGGCACGCTCGGTGTACGCGGAACCGAATTGCCCCCCCCCCCGGGTCTCCGCAACGCACAACCGGTTGCTCGCGCGAGGGTCGCTCTCGACTGCCGAGCGTTGGGCTGACGATTGATTTGTTTACCCGGGAAAGCCACGATGAGCCCAGAGACCCCCCCCCCCCTTTCACGAGGGGCCCACGTTGGGCTGTTTGGGCAATGTCGGTGGGGCCCGTCGGATGGAACGACCTCCCTCCGTAGCCGACGCCGCGTGCGTGCGGGAGGCCTCCATCCAGCAGTGGATCGACCAAGGGGATGTGCATTCCTCCAGTCGGGCCTTACAGGAAATGCAGACCCCCCCCACACCACCGTTTGGCGAACAAAGCAAAACGGCCCCTTGCAGCAAAAAATGTCGACGATGTGGAGCGGTTGGAAAACAACTGCGGCCGAAACAATCCGTGGACTGTGATTCGGTGTTTGTTTTATTTCTCAAATTGCTTTCGCGACGACGCAATGGATATTTTGCCGGGGCTTTCACTCATTTGTCCCGCACGACAGCTCGGTATTTATTCAATATACGCGCGTGTGTGTGTGTGTGTGTGAAAACGTATGAATTATATTACACACGTGTGTGTATTTATAATTATATGCTGCTCACTGTAACCGCTGCTCAATGTGGTCTTGCATTCATCAATTTGGCCTGAAACCAAATCCACTCTCAATGCATCCATGTTTCTTTGCAAAGCTAGGACCGAGAGCAATCCTTTATTCTGTTATTTTTTTATTTCTTGCTGTTCTGCTAGTTCTACCCAGGGAAGCATCGCCGAGTCTCAAGACTCTTTTTCAGGAGGGTCCTGCCAGGTGTTTGCAGGCGAGGAAAGCAATGTTGTTGTTGTTGCTGCTGCTGTGAAATCCCACACGGAGTGTTCTGCAGGTGGATTTTCAGCACTGGGATGTTTTGGACAATACCGGTGACATTGGGAGGTCGCTCGTTCCGTAGCTATGGGAGGAATGCGGAGAACCCAGAGGAGAGCCGTGCCGAACAGGGGGAGAGAATGTACAAACTCCGCGCACTCACTCACACTCTCACGTAGATTTTCACTCACTCACACTCATAGCTTGCAGACCATCGGGAGAACATACAAACTCCACGCAAAAATGCACCCAGGTCAGGAGCCGAACCCACGAAACTTGCTTATCGCATGCACTCTTCGCTGCAACAGTCGCCGTTTTGATGGGCGACGAGGGTTGCGTTTAAACCGGAGCACGTGCCTGGAGGACGGTTCTGTGACAGGGTGCCCCCCCCCACGTTCCCTACGCTGACGCCGGTGGCCTTGTGGCGGCAGCGCCGAGTTGGCGGGCGGAGGTGCGGCGAGCGGCGCTCACCTTATCATCCTGCAGCTGCTGGAGGTGAGCGGTGAGCGAGCGCAGTGACTGGTCCTCCTCGCACAGACGCCCCAGCCGCAGCTGTCGAAGGCACACGGCGTTACCAGAGGTGGCGGGGTAGGAGGGTCACGTGGGGCCACCAGGGGGTCAACCAGGGAACAACGTGAGGTAGCCCCTGCCGCGGTGGTGGTGGTGTTGGCGGTGGTCGTGATGTTGGCGGTGGTGGTGATGTTGGCGGTGGTGGTGATGTTGGTGGTGGTGATGTTGGCGGTGGTGGTGATGTTGGCGGTGGTCGTGATGTTGGCGGTGGTGGTGATGTTGGCGGTGGTGGTGATGTTGGTGGTGGTGATGTTGGCGGTGGTGGTGATGTTGGTGGTGGTGATGTTGGCGGTGGTGGTGATGTTGGCGGTAGTGGTGATGTTGGCGGTGGTGGTGATGTTGGCGGTGGTGGTGGTGATGTTGGCGGTGGTGGTGCGTATATTTTATTGTTGTTTCGGAGGCGAGGGTTGGTGGACCGCGTGGAAGTTCACGAGGCTCACGCCTCCTGTTGGGTTGCGTGCGATCTGGCCAGGAGGTGGCGGTACAGCAAGACATTTAGACACCGGCCCAGATTTAGAGCAGAGTTTGAAAAGACATTTTTCTGCAGGAGCTTTGAGTGCGTTGTGAAGACCGATAATGACGCTGATAGCGATGACGATGACAATTTTGATTTGAAGCTTTCGTGACTGCAGGAATCCATAGTCTTTCGGTAAGTCACCTATGTGACTTTACCGAAAGAACGAAAGATTACGATGACAATAATTTCAACTCAACAACGATTACAATTATTCAACCACCCATCCCATGCTGACTAGGAACAATAGCACAAAAATGCCTCAGACATTCGAATCTCGTTGCATCGCATCTTGTCTCGACACGTTCTCCAAGGGCACCCCCCCCCCCCCCCGGTAGTAGCTGTCCAGCAAGCGGGTGTGAGTCCTGCTAGGAGGGGGCGACGATTCCTCCTGTGCATAACCCCAATTTAGCGGACGTAGGAATAAGTACAATGATGACGATAATGACGATGACGACGACGATGACGATAATGATGATGATCATGGCGTTGATGACGATCATGGCGCTGATGACGGCGATGATGATAATGGCGATGACGATGATGACGATGATGATCATGGCGATGAAGATGATGGTGTTGAACAGTGGCGATTGCTGTTGACGAACGCCGCCTGTAACCGGCCACGCGGCGGCCCTCACCTCGATCTCCTTGTCGTCCGGGAGGTGGCCCCCGGTGGGCGAGGAGGGCGCCGCGGACATCTGCGGGGCGACGCCGACAGAATGCAGCCACGAGGACAACCGGTCAACCCTCGCGGACCGGGAATCGGTACGGCTCGCGAAGCCTCACAGCGACTCACCGAGCCTCACCGAGCCTCACCGAGCCTCGCAGGTCACGTGCAGCAGCGCTCTCGCATTGTGTGCGTGAATGCGTATGTGTGTGTGTACATGTGTGCACATGGCCTGGCACAAGCGTCGTGGTGACGTCACCGCCACTTAGTGGCGAATGGCGGTTGTTGTTGTTGTTACGTGTGTGAGCTCCTCCGGCAGGCAAGGCTGCGTTGGCTGGGCCCTGTAGCCCGCTTGCCCAATCACCGCATGCCCAAGCAGCTTTTGTTCGGCTGGATCGAGGGGGCTAAACAGGCGCGGCACGGGCTAGAGAAGAGATGGAGTGATGTGGTACAGGAGGATGTGGAGCTGAGTGGACTCGCCAATGACTGGTACCAGCGGTGTCAAGATCGGCCTCTGTGGAGGAGGCTCGTGAAGGACGCTACTTGGGCAGTTGGAGGCAGTCGCCCTCCAACAACAACGGAGAGCGGAGGAGCGACGCTCACAACAACGAGCGGAGCGCCGGGTGGCTAAAGCACAGCAAGTTGGCACAGTAGGGGCCACAGGTGGTGCATCAGCCACTCATCTCAGTCAGTCGACCCGTGGCACCTGCTGGGTCTGCCTCGTGACACCTCCTGCCAGTGGGCGTTCGACACTTCACGAGGCCTCAAGGTGCACATGGCCTGGCACAAGCGTCATGGTGACGTCACCGCCACTTAGTGGCAAATGGCGGTTGTTGTTGTGTGTGTGCGTGTATGTACCGGTTTGCTGGAGAGCGAGTAGGTGGTGACTGAGTGGGGGAGGGAGCTGTAGGCACCCGGGAGGGAGCGACGGTCCTGGCTCTCTGGACTCTGCGATGGCCACACATAATCACAAAGACAAAGATCCCCCATATAGCCTTAACAGTCTTTTTGGGCAAGTGCTGTTCACGAGCACCTATGAAGGCTAGCGATGTTGCAACATCACATCAGGAACGGTTCAGATTATCTCTGGCTGGTATTGGCCCTGAGCGCACAGCGTGCTAACCACTACACAGCTACACCACCGCTCCCCCACACTCGTTCGCCCATGAGTCATCAATTGCGATTGATGTTCAAACGCTCACGCTTAGGACCTGTGAATCAAGCGGTGAGTGCCGACTCTGCTGGCACTGGAGGTACGACATTCACCACAACGGGGAATTAAACTGCAATGAAATAGCAACCTCTCCTCTATTTAAATCTGTCCACATCTGTCTAGGTTTCCAGACAATCCTGTTTTCATGTCTGGCTTCAATCCAACAGAATTATAATCGGACTCTCTCCCATTCTCTCCACACCCTCTAATCTCCCCTCACACACTGTCCCTCCTCGCACTCCACCTTGGAAGTGGAAATTAAAGACACAAGCCACAGTGTTGCGATTGTGGCCGTGCAACGAAAACGACGGACCCATATAGTAACCCCAACGAGACGCATAGAGATACACAGAGACCCATAGAGACTCACATATACATAGAGACCCACAGATCTCGTAAACATACGAGCCGTCAGTGGCTCAGGGAGTACGGCAATCGGTCAGGTGGGGACAACGGTAATTTTGAAAACAAATCTCATTGGGGTTGTCAAGGGGGCCCCAACTCGTAGCTTTGGCCACCAGGCTCGTCATGCTACTGCAGGCCGTGGCAGTGCGACTGTGGCCATCCAACTCAAGTTGTGGACCCGCCCTGCGGTCTGCGCTCCTTCAACAGGAGGAGCGGCGACACGACACCAACTCTCTCTTTGCTGAAGCCCTCCCTTTCGCCACGGCCTGCAGCAGCAGCAGCAGCAGCAGGACCTCCACATTGAGCGTCGAGCTTCCGGACATCCCACCGCCGCCTGTGCCGCCTGTGCCGCCTGTGCCGCCCATACCGCCGGTGCTGCCGCGCACGTACGAGACCAGCGTCGAACCTTGTAGGCCGCCCCCGCGGGCGCTCTCCTCGCGGTGCCGGCGTCGTCCTGGCTGTAACGGCCGGCGGCCACCGCCACCCTCCCCACGGGGGCGTGCGGGGACGTGACGCCGCGCGACGACCTCGCGGCGGCTCCCGCAAAGGGCCCGGCGCCCCGGTCGACGCTGGGGGACGCGGGCGCCTCCGTGGGCGAGCGAGAGGGGGGCGCGATGCCCTGGCGGAAGAGCTGGCGCTGCTGCCACTCGTAGAGGCGCCAGACGGTTCCCTCCTTGCTCGAGCGCTTGTCCTCATCGTTCATGCCGCGCAGGATGACGCGGTCCTGCGCCGTCGGCGGGTCGGCGGCCACCGTGGGGTCAAAGGTGCGGGAAGAGCGAGGGGTCGAGAGGTCAAGACGGCCGAGTTGAGGGTGCGGTGGCGGTGCAGGCTGTCAGCAAACCAAGCAGGGCGTAGGGCCCCAAGGAGCTTTTGGGGGGGGGGGCGGTGGGGGGGCTCCAGATTCTCAAAGAATAAAGAGGGGAGCCGAGTGAATATCGAACGGACACCGTTCTAAGAACACGGCCTGTGATTGGTAGATTGGCTTCGTGAATTTCGTACGCCACCAAGTTGTGCAGCTCGTCCCGCGCGTCACGCTGGTCGCCCACACAATGGTGACGGTGGCGATGATATGGATAATGGCGTTGATTATGAAGGTGATGATGGTAGCGATGATGATGATGGTGTTGGGTGGGCAGCAGTCATCATCACCGCAAACGAAATGCATCGGCCGTGTCGCACCCGCTCAACGAATCCATCTGTGCGGCGTGCGCGGGCGGACTCTGACCTGGGCATACTTGTAGTCGCCCGGCCGGGCGGCCACATTGGCTCCGTGCTGCGCCGCGTGCCGCTGCCCCCTCCCGCCCCCCCCCGCCGCCTCGGGGGCGCCCCCGACGGCCCCCCGCACCGGCAGCGTGCGGGTGCTGTAAGCCGGCGCCGTCGAGGCCGGGGTGGCGGCGCCGGGGCCGGCTGCCAGGCGCGACGGGAGCGCCGGCTGGGATGGTCGTGCCTGGTCGGTCATGTCCGGCCTCACCTCCCGGCGCAGCCTCGGCATCGTCTGGGTTTGGGGGCCACTGTGGGGGGGGCGGGAGGGGGGGCGGTCAGGATAGAACGGAGAAGATCCCGCCGCCAACTTCCGTGGTGACGTTGACGGTTTGTCCGTTGCGAATGACACCACGGGATCTGTAACGTTCACTGCGAATGGAGGAGACGGGCCCGTAGCTCCCCCGCGATTACAACCAGGGCGGCCGCTGGATTCGAACTGCAACGAGCGAGAGATTCGCCGACGGTGAGGATTCACTGGGCGGCCGCGTCCCCTGAACTCTGACCCCTCAAGCATCGTCATCGACCCTACCTCTGCCGAGCTGGGTTGGGGCCCTGGCCGTGGTTGCTCCGCGGAGGCCGCGACACGATGACGGGCTGGTGGGGCTGCCTGGGGTCGGGGCCACGGGGGGGGTGGGCCCCCTCGGAGGGGTAGGGGCCCCGGGCCACCGTGCCGGCGACCTCGGGCCAAACGTGGGCCCTGGGACCCTCGCCGTGGCGGGGCTGCACGCGGACGTACGCGCAAACGCACACGCGCACACATCCACACAGGCACACATACGCAGGAATAACCACGCAAGCACACGCAGGCACCGGCCGTACAAGCACATACCTGCGGGTACTTGACAGAATTCAGAGGCAGGCCATCAGGATGATGAGTGCTCGCTGGTTCACTTCAGCCACCCGCTCACTGGCGGGCAGTCAATTCCTTTCCGCTCTTCTCTCGCTACGACTGCCGTGGTTACCGTTCACTAAACTTTACTGATTCTGCGTCGTCTCATCCACCACCACACTGCAGATGGATGAACTTCTTTTGCACATCATAAAAATACACTCAACACCCACCCACCCCCTCACCCACCCCCTCACCCTCCCATTCACCCACCCACCCCCTCACCCTCCCACTCACCCACCCCCTCACCCCCTCACCCACCCACTCACCACCCTGCTGGACTCCTCACTCCGCTTTCTGCTTCTTCCCCTGCACCGTTGCACTTTGGAATCCCCTCCTCCCATCGTCACCATCCCCCAAGCCCTCACTGTCCAGAACTCTAATCTATTATCTATTGCCACAACCACTCTGACAGGCCTCTGACAGGAGGTGCCGTACCCTGCCTAACCAGGAGAAGGCAGTACAGCAAATGTGGATTAATCTTCCCTCTAACGTGTGGGTTTACTCTGGGTGCTCCAGTTCCCTCCTACCTGTAAACATTTATTGGCCAATAACACCTTCATCATTATATATATATGTAAGCCTGCAGAGCTTGGGCAATTGTTGCTACTGTCAGCTCAGGCTACTGTGAGAGTCCGAGCCAGAGGGGACGAGAAAGGCCTTGAGCCTGGACTTGGAACAGGGGCTGCTCGTTGGCCACCGATCCCAACTGCTCGCCCGCCCGCTCACCCGCATGCTCTCTCGCTCACCCACACGCTCGCTCGCTCTCCCACCCACTCTCTCACCCACTCTCCCACTCGCTCTTCTGCCCGCTCGCTCTCCCGCTCGCTCTCCCGCCTGCTCTCACCTGCGCCACCGTCGCCCTGGCATCGCCACCGCCGCTGTCGCTGTCCGAGAGCCGCAGCTCCCTGCGGCCCCCCCCACCGCCCCCGGCCCCTGGCCCCGCCGCGGGGGCCCCCCCTCCCCCGTTGGAGCGCGGCGCCCTGCGGGGGCTGCGCGGCCCCTCCCCCCGGCCCGCGCCCCCCCCGCTCGCGCCGCCGAGCCCGTGGTGGTCCCCCCTCCCGTTGCGCGCCGGCTCCTCGTGGTGAAGCCGCTCCGCGTGCTGGTTGGGGCCGCCGCCGCCCTGGCCGTTCCTGCGTGGGCGGAGCGGCGCGCGTCGCGAGATGCTCTCCGTGGTGCCGGTGGTTGGGGACGGTGCGGGTGGTGTTGGCGGTGGCGTGGGTCGTGGCGGCGGTGGTGGTGTGGGTGGTGATGGTGTGGGCCTTGGTGGTGTGCGCACGTATCCTTCACAGGTGCTGCTCGCTGACAGGACTTGTTCAAGGCTATCGAGGGGACCTTTGTCTTCGTGGCAGTCAGTCGGGGGGCTGTGTGCTGTGGGTAACATCTGGTGCTGGGTGAGTTGGGGGGTCGACTCGGCCCATCATCCATCCATCCCTCCAGGGCCCATAAAACGACGGCCATTGTGTGGGGAACTCAACGATGGCGTTGTCCTATGGATATACACATCCCCGGCATAGGAATGTGGCTCTATGGGGCTGTGAACAGGAGATGAGCACCGGTGCCTCGATGCTCAGTTGAGTCGGAATGATCACTCCCACTCGGGCCGCGTCGGGTTTGTGTCACAAACTATACTCGCGTCATCGTCATCATCATCGTCATCATCATTCTCATCACCGTCACCATCGTCATCATCATCGTCATCACCATCATCATCGTCGTCGTAATCGTTGTCGTCGTCATCGTAATTCTCATCACCGTCACCATCGTCATCATCATCACCGTCACCGATTGCCTTCATCATCGTCGTCGTCAAAGTCGTTGTTATCAACATCATCATCGTCGTCGTCGTCATCATCGTTGTTGTCATCATCGTCATCATCGTCATCATCATCATCGTCATCATCATCATCGTCGTCGTCATCGTTGTTGCTGTCATCATCATCATCGCCGTCGTCGTTGTTGTCATATCATCATCATCGTCGTCATCATCATCGTCGTCGTCATCATCATCGTCGTCGTCATCGTCGTTGTTGTCATCATCATCATCGTCGTCGTCATCGTCGTTGTTGTCATCATCATTATCGTCATCATCATCATCATCAACGTCATCAACATCGTCATCACCGTCGTCGTCGTTATCATCATCATCGTCATCACCGTCGTCGTCGTTGTCATCATCGTCGTCATCACCACCGTCGTCATCGTCGTCACACCGTCTCGCGAGGTACGGCGACCGGTGTCTCTCACCGGCGTGGCTGAGACAGCGCCGTGTGCCCCAGCGCCGCCATCCAGTCCTCGGCGTCCCTCTGGCTCTCCGCCGCCAGGAAGTACGTCCGCCTGCCCGTCTGCTGCGCCTGATAGTGCATCACAAAGTCGCGGCTGTAGTAGTAGGCGCGCTGGCCCGTGGGGCTCATCTGGGGGGGGGGGGGGGGAGATTGACGGCGTCACACGTGGAGACTTCATTCCCACGCACGCACATGGCCAAAACGTAATTCTCATTTAGCAATTTTTTGGTGAAAATAATTAATTACTTCTGTTAGAATCAGGGAATCATGTTTGTGGGGTCGCTGTGTAGATTAGGTGGCACGTGACTATGACCAGTAGCCGAAGTCGCATCGGGAGGTCTACTTGACGTGGCTTGCCGGATTATATTAATATCCCCGGAGTCGTAGCAATGATAGCAGCAGCAGCAGCTCTCTAGCCGGGCCGGTGGTGTCAGGGGCAGCGTCTGTGAGTTTCACTTCCACGTGGCAGCCAACTCCCAAGAGGGGTAGATAACATTTAGCACCACATTGTGCGAGCGAAGTCGACGGGTGAGTTTATCGTACGGATGGACATCCCTCCGCCAAATGAAAGTGGAAACACTCTAAAGTCGTCTGGCCGAATCCTCTACCGTGAGCGTCTCTGCACGTGGGAGGAAACCGGGGAGCTCATAGAAGCCCCAGCACCACGCGCACCGACGGGGATACTTGCTGTACTGCCCGCTGTCGGCATCATCGGCCGTCAGGTGTGAAGAAGTTCGTGTGTCGCACGGCTTCCCATCTCAGAGTGATCCACCAACCCCGGACGGCAGCCGGCAATGGCTACCCCGACCGGCATGAGTGATTCTCATCCCTGTGTCGCTGCTGCTGCTGCTGCTGTTGTTAATATCATCATCATTATCATTGCCATCAATTGTCATCATTGCGAGCGCGAGCGGAGCGATCGCGACCTCAGCCCTCGTCGCGCACGATCCCCGGGTGGAGGAGGCTACAGTGTCCAGCCCCGGGTTTTGTCTCAGGCGGAGTCACTGGTTGAGTCACTGGAATGCGATGATCGTCACATCGTCGAAAGTAATACCGTGGCCAATCCGATGCACACAGTGAGACTAGGAAACCCGGACTGGAGCGTGTAGCCTCCTCAACCTCTCCAATAACAACGTTGAGCGACGATCAGAGATGTCACGTGGACACCCACTGTCCCACCGCACCACCACCACCACCAGCAACCACCACCCAAATTCCCCACCACCAACACGACCACAACAACCCTCGGCTCCCCACAAGAACCAAGCGCATGCAATCACGCCACCCAACGGAAATCACGCAACGCACACGCGTGTACAAACGCAACGTGACAACACGCAGGCGCGCGAACCACACGCGTGTGCGCAAGCACGGCAACTCCCAAGCATGCGTGCGGTGAAGCAGAAACCACCAGGCCCAAGCACCGGAAGTGCCGCGGTCGATCCATCGATGATTTTTGCCGCGGGGCGCGCTCGTGGTTGAATAGCCGTCGATTGATTCGCTGCGGGCATTTCCGTGCGGTGAGGTTGCTTCGTCACACTCGCGATGGTTTTGTTTTAAAACGGGGAAGGCGTCGGGGGTCAGAGGACCCATTCATACTTAAAGAGACACGTCAAGCGGACAGGCGCACGGGAACACGCTCGCCCAGGCCGCTCCCGTCACCACGAACCGGGACGCGCGGCGCCGCTGTTTGCCTGCCGGGCCAAAAAAATATTCTCCCTCCAGTGCCCGATTAGTGCCGCTAGGATGCGGGCAAGCGACCGATTTATTTCGTTTGCATGCCGCTTAGAAGCGGTGGGCGTCGCATGGCCGCGGGCCGCGTGACGGGAGGAAGCAGCGAGCCGATATCTGGCTGGCGAGTCGGAGGGCTCTCAGACTTCGCGGTCAAAAGGTCAAAAATCGGGAACGAGTCAGGAACGAACAAACTGTGGGGTCCAACTCCTGGTTGGGGAAATAGGGAGGGGGGGGTCGACTCAGCCCATCATCCTCCCTTCCTCTTGGGTGGATAAAATTAGCACCACTTTGTTGGCAAGTCAACAGTGGTTGCCTTACGGCAAGACTTTCCCACTGCCATAAGAATATGGAATCTTCACCACTGGCTCAGGGATGTGAACGGAGGATGAGCCGGAAGGATGTTGACTTCGCGTGACTGGCGGAACGGCCGCCACCATCGGCGAGTGTGACGTAGCGACGGCGATGGACGTGCGGGATGGGAGGATGGGAGGATGGGGGGATGACGATGGTGATGGGGGTTGCATCTGCAGCCCAGGCGTTACCTATGGCCCCACGGAGACTCCGTGGCGGCACTCACACAGACAGCCGGGGTCGACGGCTCGGCAAAGGAGTGCAGGACCGCCCGAGGAACACACACGCACACACACGCATACATGCGCACGCACACATATATGCACACACACGTACACATGTGTAGGGACATCGCAGACACATCTCACATGTGGGTGCAGTACCGGCCCTAGAGGCGCTTGGTGAGCGCTGTCCGACAGTGCTGAGTGGCACCACGCTCTGCGTGCAGTGCCGACCCCTACAGGATAAGGTGAGGAGTGCCGGCCATGGGAATGGGGTTACTAAGGGCCGTGGCACTCTGGTTGACCCCGAAGGACACGTGACCGGTAAAGTCACACAGGGCCCCCAGGTGGGGGCTAGGGGTGGTCACGTGTCAGGGTCGAGAACCTGCAAGAGGGTTCTAGAAGGTGGGCGTGGCTAAGAGCGGAGCCAGCCACGCGACGGAGGATAGAAGCCGGGTCCCCGAGCGGGACCGGCTGCTGTTGTTCATCCTGAAGAATCTACGTCCTACAAGAGTCACCTACACGTGGACCGGGACCCAGGCCAGGGTCCGGTCCGTCGTAGCTGCTCCAGTGTAATTAGAGGAGTTAACCTGGTGGTCCACCACCATATGTTGTTCATGTGCTCAGGGGTAGTACCCCGTGTGTTGGTTTTAATAAATGTGTTGCCTCCAAGAAGTGCGTCTGCGACGAAGTTGAACCCACTCCACATGTGCATACACACGTGCTCATACACACGCACGTACACACACACGCACACGCACATACACACTCACGTACATACATACGCACTTACATACATACACACACACGTGCACGCACATGACAAACAAATTGCCCACCGATGGTAGAACAATTTGAATCAAGAGAAAACAAAGGCTTGTTGCGGTATATTCGTGTGTATGAGTGTGTGTGTGTGCATGTGTGTGTGCGGACGTGTGCATGAGCGTGTGCGTGTGTGTACTATGTGTAACATGTCTAGACTATCATCTCGTGTCTGCATGGGGAGCGGTGGTGCAGAGATTAGCCACCAGAGTTCGATTCCTGCTCACAGCCACCAACGCCAGTGACGATTATCTGAACTGGTCCTGGGCTTCCTCAAATGAGTACCTGGTGCGGTGTGTAAACATCGCCACTGGGAAGACAAAGGACGGCCGGGCGTGGTGTTGGCCACCCACCCCCTCGTGTGCCGTGCCGGCCTTCATAGGTGCCACTCGCTCACAGCACTTGCCCCAACGGTCTGTTAAGGCTACACGAGGGATCTTTGCCTTTGTGAGCAGAGGTGGGCGGGAGGGGGGCGTCTCTAAGCGGAATGGGGGGCTCCCCCCCCCCCACCCTGCCCCCCGCGCCGAGCTCGAGGGTGTCTCACCTTGAAGGCATACTTCCTCGTCACGTTGTCCGGGAGCTCCACGGGGGAGATCTCGTAGCTGGGCAGGAGAATGCTGCCCTGGAGCTGCTCCTCTTTGCTGTCTGTGCGTGGGGAGAGGAGGAGGAGGGGATGGGGGGAGGAGGAGACACGAGGAGGAGGAAAAGGGGATGGGGGGAGGAGGAGATGGGGGGAGGAGGAGACACGAGGAGGAGGAGGTGCAGGGAAAAAGAAGAGGGGGAGGGATGAGGAGGTGAGAGTTGCATAGCTTGCAGGAGCACGTGACTATATAGCGAGGCTTGGTCACTCATTGTCAAACTCCCTCCCCCCCCCCCCCCCCCGTGTCACCACTGAGATACGGAGGTATCTCAGTGGTGGAGTGGTGCACATTATCATCAAACCGGTCAGCGGGCGACAAGGAGGGCGCTAGCAAGGGACTAGGAGGGCGATAAGGAGGGCGTTAGTGGGCCGTGGGACAGTGGGGGATTGTGCGGTGGCTGGCACTTGCTACCTTTGTAGTAGAAAAGGCAAAGGTCAGACAGCACGAACCATCGCCTCTTCCACAACTTCATCCCGGCGCTGTCCTGCAAGACAAAGCAAAGATCCCCCGTGTAGCCTTCACAGACTTTTCGGGGCAAGTGCTGTTAGCGAGCAGCACCTGTGAAGGACGGCACGGCACGAGAAGTGAATGAGTGGCCAGCACCACGCCCGGTCGTCTGATGTTCGAACTCGGGTCACCGGGGTTCGAGAAGAGCGGTGCGCTAACTGCTGCGCCAGAGTGCCGACGCTCCCAGTGGCCCACACGGCCCGCGAGAGACGGGGGAGTGCGGGAGGGATGCCACTCACCTGCTTGAAGAGCCACCCATACTTCACCACAGGAGCCTTGGGGTTTCTCGTTATCACGGCGGAGCCCTTCCCAAAGGGCTGGGCCTTCTTGGAGATCTGGGAGAAGAAAGGCGGGGGGGAGAAAAAGTCTTGTGACTCTCATCTAAATGTGAGGATGAATCGAGTGACGAGGCAATACAGGTGATGGCGATGGTGATGATGTTGATGATTGTGATGATGTGATCGTGGTGGTGATCTTGATGGTGGTGGTGATGGCGGTGATGGTGATGGTGGTGATGGTGGTAGTGTTGGTGTGCTCTCACCGTGCTAGTGGTGTGGGTGGTGGTGGTGGTGGTGGTGATGGCAGTGGTGTGTGGTGGTGGTGGTGGTGGTGGTGATTATGGTGATGGTGGTAGTGGTGGTGTGCTCTCACCAGTGCTGGTGGTGTGGGTGGTGGTGGTGGTGGTGGTGGTGATGGCGGTGGTGGTGATGATGGTGATGGTGGTAGTGGTGGCGTGCTCTCACCGTGCTGGTGGTGTGGGTGGTGGTGGTGAGCGTCGTGTTCGTGGTGTTGCTGACCAGACTTCCCGGCCGCTCCCCTCCCCTCTCTTCGTATGGCCTACACAAAGACAAAGATCCTCCGTATAGCCTGAGCACACTTTTTGGGGCAAGTGCCACCAGTGAGAACCTCCAAAGGCCGACACGGCACACAAGGAGGAGGAGGGGGTTGGTGGCCAGCACCACGCCCGACCACCTTTGTCTCCCCAGTGCTGATGTCTTTGCACATCGCACCAGGCACTCATTTTAGTCAACCTAGACCCAGGACTGGTTCAGGTATTTCGTCACTGATGTTGGCCGTGGGCAGGAATCGAACTCAGGTACCGGATTCGTAGCACAGTGCGTTAAGCCCTGTGCTGCTGATACACCCACACAAACACGCACGCACATTACACACAGGTGTAGCTGAGACCCACTCTCACACAAAGATCAAACATAAAAATCCCCGTATCACTTTCACAGACTGTAGGAGCAAGTGCTGTTAGCGAGCCGCCTTTGTCTCCCTAGTGGCGATGTTTACACACCGCACCAGGTACTCATTTGAGGCTGTGTCGACCTAGGGGAGGCCCAGTACCGGTTCAGATAATCGTCACTGGTGTTGGCCGTGAGCGGGAATTAAGCTCGGGTCGCCAGGTTCGTAGCGCAGCGTGCTAACCGCTACATGACCGCTCCCCACTCTCACACACACACACGCACACACTCACACACTCACGCACACACACACAGGCGTACCTGAGACCCACTCGCACACTCACGCACGCACACACACACTCACGCACACACACACACAGGCGTCAGTGTTCCAGCGCGCGTTCCCCAGGTATCAGTTTCTGCGGCCCGGCCAGAGCTTTCAGCACGAGCAACAATGGGCGATTTGTGGGGGTCTCGTTACGCAAAGCATTCCCCCCACTCCGCGTCAGGGAGCGCGAGAGAGAGACACAGAGAGAGTAACAGAGAGATACACAGAGAGAGAAACACAGAGAAAGTGACAGAGAGAGACACAGAGAGAGAGACACAGAGAGAGTAACAGAGAGATACACAGAGAGAGAAACACAGAGAAAGTGACAGAGAGAGACACAGAGAGAGAGACACAGAGAGAGTAACAGAGAGATACACAGAGAGAGAAACACAGAGAAAGTGACAGAGAGAGACACAGAGAGACAGAGAGACACAGAGAGACACAGAGGGAGTGACAGAGAGAGACTCAAAGAGAGAGAGAGACACAGAGAGAGTAACAGAGAGATACACAGAGAGAGAAACACAGAGAAAGTGACAGAGAGAGACACAGAGTGACAGAGAGACACAGAGTGACACAGAGGGAGTGACAGAGAGAGACTCAAAGAGAGAGAGAGACACAGAGAGAGTAACAGAGAGATACACAGAGAGAGAAACACAGAGAAAGTGACAGAGAGAGAGACACAGAGAGACACAGAGAGACAGAGAGAGACACAGAGGGAGTGACAGAGAGAGACAGAGACAGAGAGAGACTCAGAGAGAGAGAAACACAGAGAGAGACACAGAGAGACTCGGAGAGAGTGACAGAGAGAGACACAGAGAGACAGAGAGAGACACAGAGAGATGGAGATAGTGACAGAGAGAGAGACAGAGAGAAACCAAGAGAGACACAGAGACACAGAGGGAGTGACAGAGAGACACAGAGAGAGACAAAGAGAAACAGACAGGCAGAGAGACAGAGAATCAAAATCTTGATTTAAACTGCGGGAAGAATCCGATGAGCTATGAAGCTCTTTTTCACAGATGTCCCGTAGGGGTGTGTCAGCAAGTTGCAACAACACAGAGAGACAGGCAGAGAGAGATGATTATAATGATTATGGTGATGATTATGGTGATTATTATGGTGATGATTATGATGATTCTTCACTTAAAGCTTTCGTGACTTCAGGAATTCATATTCTTTGGGTCTTTCGGTAAAGTCACGTAGATAGAACAATATTTTATTGTTCTATCTACGTGTTCTATCTACGTGACTTTACCGAAATACCCAAATAATATGATTATGATGATGATGGAGATGATGGCGCTGATGATGGTGCCGCTGATGGTGCTGATGGTGCTGATGGTGCTGCTGATGATGATGGTGAGTGACGGTGGCGACGTACATGGTGTCGTTGAGGAGGAACCCCGCGTTTTCCTCCGCCGCGTGCCCCGTCTCCGGGTGGAAGAACGTCGTCACGCGCTCATTGTGGCTGTCGCACACGCAGCAGACACACGCAGCAGACACACGCAGCAGACACACGCAGCAGACACACGCAGCAGACACACGCAGCAGACACGGAGACACAGAGACATGGAGACACAGAGACACGGAGACACGTGAGTATGCACAGAGACAAGACTGGGCAGCAAGTTAGACATCTCCATGACACTGCTGGGAGACCACTCAGTGTCCACCACTCACCTACACACCTACTCACTCGCCCAACCACTTACTCACGCACTCACCCACACACCTACTCACTCGCCCAACCACTCACTCACGCACTCACCCACACACCTACTCACTCGCCCAACCACTCACTCACGCACTCACCCACACACCTACTCACTCGCCCAACCACTCACTCACGCACTCACCCACACACCTACTCACTCGCCCAACCACTCACTCACGCACTCACCCACACACCTACTCACTCGCCCAACCACTCACTCACGCACTCACCCACACACCTACTCACTCGCCCAACCACTCACTCACGCACTCACCCACACACCTACTCACTCGCCCAACCACTCACTCACGCACTCACCCACACACCTACTCACTCGCCCAACCACTCACTCACGCACTCACCCACACACCTACTCACTCGCCCAACCACTCACTCACGCACTCACCCACACACCTACTCACTCGCCCAACCACTCACTCACGCACTCACCCACACACCTACTCACTCACCCACACACTTACTCACTCGCCCACTCACCCACACACCTACTCACTCGCACAACCACTCACTCGCACACTCACCCACACATCTACTCACTTGCTCAACCACTCACTCGCCCACTCACCCACACACCGCTCGACCGCTCAATAGCTTGGAGGGACGAATGCCAACCCCACATCATCCCCCCTGGCACTCTCTTTCTCACTCGCTCGCTCACTCCCTCCCTGTCATTCACTCGCACACTCCCTGGCCACCCTTACACTCCGACACGACACTAATGAACTCGCACGCACGACCACTCACTCACTCCCTCACGAACTCGCTCACCCGCCTCTCACTCCCATCACCACCCTCCGTCATCCACCACTCAGCCCCGGCGCCCATCAACTCAGGTGCACGATCGCTCGCTCTCTCTCTCTCCATCTCTCTCTCACCCTCTCGCTCCCCCATCTCACTCCACCGCCCCTGCCACCCCCATCTCCCCCCCCCCCGCCGTCACCACCCTCCATCACCCCCGCTCAGCCCCGGCACCGGTGAGCTGGCCGTCTCGCCCGGTGACAAATCCTCCGCGTGAATAATTGAGACGGCGGGAGGCCCGCCACCCGATCCCGAACGAGCGGCTAAACGGCGCGACCGCCGCGGCGGCGCACTGCGGTGATGGCACCACCCCCCCAGCAAGACGAGCGGGCACGAAGAGAACGGGGGGGGGGGGGCAAGGTGAAAACAGGGGGGGGGGCACGGAGAGAACAGGGGGAGGGGGGCACGGAGAGAGCAGGGGGGCGGCATGGAGAGAACGGGGGGGGGGCAAGGTGAGAACAGGGGGGGGGGGCACGGAGAGAACAGGGGGAGGGGGGCACGGAGAGAGCAGGGGGGGGGGGCACGGAGAGAACAGGGGGGGCGGCATGGAGAGAACGGGGGGGGGGCACGGAGAGAACAGGGGGGGGCACGGGGGTCGCGATGTGCCGCGCGTCGTGGTGTGTGCACCACCCTGCACACTCCACCCTGCACACTCCACCCTGCACACTCCACCCTGCACACTCCACCCTGCACACTCCACCCTGCACACTCCACCCTGCACACTCCACCCTGCACACTCCACCGTGCATGCTCCACCGTGCAGGATTCACCCTGCATTCTGCATCCTACACACTCCACCCTAAACACTCCACCCTGCACACTCCACCCTGCACACTCCACCTGCACCCTGCACCCTACAAACTCCACCCTGCACACTCCACCCTCCACACTCCACCCTGCACACTCCACCTGCACCCTACACACTCCACCCTGCATACTCCACCCTGCACACTCCACCCTGCACACTCCACCCTGCACACTCCACCCTGCACACTCCACCCTGCACACTCCACCCTGCACACTCCACCCTGCACCCTGCACCCTACACACTCCACCCTGCACACTCCACCCTGCACACTCCACCCTACACACTCCACCCTGCACACTCCACCCTGCACACTCCACCCTCCACCCTACACACTCCATATTGCACACTCCACCCTGCACACTCCACCATGCACACTCCACCCTGCACAGTCCACCATGCACCCTACTCACGCTACCGTGCGTGCTACGCGATGTGTCATTCCGTGTGTGCTCGTTTTGGTTGGATTCCCGGGGAGACCCGGCCCGACCGGCCCCGCGCCAACCCCGCGGGGAGACGCACCTCGCACACAAAGACAAAGATCCCCCACCTAGTTTGCAACAGACTGGTGGGGCAAGTGCTGTTAGCGAGAAACCAACGAGGTGCTGGGGTGGTGGTAGTGGTTAGCACCACGCTCGGCCGCCTTTATTTCCCGAGGGTTGATGTTTACACACCGTACTAGATACTCCTTAAAGGCTGAGTTGACCTAGGGGAGGACCAGTACACGTTCAGATATTCACCACTGATGTTATCCATAGCCGGGATTTTGCCTCTGTTTGCTGGGTTCGAACCGAAGCACGCTAACCACTATGCCACCTCTCACCCTACACACGCATATGCTCAGACACATCAGCGAGCACTGCAGTTCGCAACTAAGTGGCGGTGACATCCCCACGGCGCTTGTGCCTGGCTAGGTGCACTTTGAGGCCACGTGAAATGTCGGGAGGCTTGCTGGCAGGAGGTCATGGAACAGACTCAGATGCCAAGCGTTGACTGAGGTGGCTGGCAGATGAACCAACTGTGCTCCCCACTGTGCCAACTTTCTACGTTTTAGCCACCCGGCGCTCCGCTCGTTGTTGTGAGCGTCGTTCCTCTGCCCTCCGTTGTTGCCGGAGGGCGACTGCCTCCAACTGCCCAGTAGCGTGCTTCACTAACTTCCTCTAAACAGGCCGGACTTGACACCGCTGGTACCAGTCATCGGCAAGTCTAATCAGCACCACATCCTCCTGTACCGCATCAGTCCATCTCTTCTCTAGCCCGTGCCGCGTTCGTTTAACCCCCCTCTATCCGGCCAAACGGAAACGTCTTGGGCATGCGGTAGCTGGGCATGCGGTGGCTGGGCATGCGGGCTCCATGGCCAAGTCAACGCAGCTCACTGATGATGGGACTGTGTCCAGATCTCTCAAAATATATGTGAGCTCCTCACAATCCCGTTTGGTTAAACCCAGGATGCATCGTAGGCAGGCCAGCCTGGACCTTTAAAACGTGAACAGATGTTAATTTAAAGAGCTCGAGATTTTGCAAGCATGGAAAGGGAGGGCCACATAACTGTGGCCAAGAAAACCCGCATGATAGTTTGAAGTAACCGGTCAAGTAACCGGTCAGGTGGCTTCCACGCAGCGTTACGCAGCTGATGAAAAGATGGTACCGCTCCACTGACTCCGAGTGCTGCCAAACCAGAGCTGGTCGTAAGCGTACCCGAGACCCAGGTACCGCATAACCACACACATACAGAGGTAAGACACACACGTGTCCGCGCAGAGGTAAAGAGGAGAGAGACACAGACAGAGGCAGAGGAAAGACGTACCCACACAGACACGCTGAGACATGAAGACAAAGGTTTCACCCTTTTTGGCAATAAAACAGGTAATTAGATGTTCAAACACCAACTAGAAACCTTTTACAAGGAACAAAAAAAGATGTATCTATTTGTTATTTGAACATGTTAACACCTACTTTATTTTTCTTGGTTCTTTCGGTAAAGTCACGTAGAAGGGAAGTAATAAAATAATAAAAATAAAACATAATAAAAACATAATAAAATATAAAATAAAATATTATTTTATTATGTTTTATTTTTATTATTTTATTACTTCCCTTCTACGTGACTTTACCGAAAGAACCAAGAAGATGAATCCCTGCAGTCACGAAAGCTTTAAATCGAAACCTACTTTATTGCCAAAAATGGTGAAAACCTTTTCATACCTTGATTCTGGCAAAAAGCATCACAAAGGCGAAGATCTCCCTGAACAGACTTGTGGGGGAAGTTCCCTTGGCGAGCACCTAAGAAGGCCGGCACGGCACACTTGGGGGGGTGTGTGGCCAGCACCACGCTTGGCCCGCTTTGTCTCCCAAGCGGCGATGTTTACACAGCGCACCAGGCACTCATTTGAGGCTGAGTCGACCTAGGGAGGCCCAGAACCGGTTCAGACCGTGTGAAGCAGGAATCGAAACTCGGGTCGGCCGGGTTCGTCGGGCAACTGCGCCACCGTTCCCCACAATACACACACAGACAAAGTGCCCCCGTATAGCCTGAATAGACTTTTGGGGCAAGTGCTCTAAGCGAGCACCTCCGACACACGAGGGAGTGGGTGGCCAGCACCACGCCAGGCCGCCTCTGTCTCCCCAGTGGCGATGTTGACACACCGAACCAGGTATTCATTTGAGGCGGAGTCGACCTAGGGGAGGCCCAGGACCGTTTCAGATAATCGTCACTGGTATTGGCCGTGAGCGGGAATCGAACTCGGGTCGCCAGGTTCGTAGCGCAGCGCGCTAACCACTCCCCAACACACAGACACACGCAGTCACGCACAGACACGCACAGACACACACACAGACACGCACAGACACACGCACGCACAGACACACATGCACGCACAGACACGCACAGACACACACACAGACACGTACAGACACACGCACGCACAGACACACATGCACGCACAGACACGCACAGACACACAGACACACACACACGCACGCCCCCACGCACGCACGGACCCAGACAGAACCACACTGGTGAGCTCGCAACCCGCCCAACCGGTTTCACGAGGCAAGACAAACACAGAGAGAAGCACACAGACACACACACTCCGGCCACCACTACACCCCATCATCACATCCTCATCATCACATCCACATCTTTATATCCACATCGTCGCATCCTCGTCATGACGTCAACGTCATCACGTCTCCATCATCAGCATCGTCCACTTATCCAGATGTTCAACTGAAACACACTCGCACAACATTCACACAACTCTGTGTGCTGACCGTAACGCTGAGTCGTCCCAGCTCGCCCCCAACAGGCAGCGCTGCGCCGCGGGTCACTCTGGCACGGTGACCCCTCCTGCGACCCCAGCAGGTCCCCCCCCCCAGTTCGCAGCTGGTTACACAATCCGTGTCGAGACACCAACAACGACGACACGAAGTGGCGGTGACATCACCACGGCGCTTTGTGCCAGGCTAGGTGCACTTTGAGACCACGTGAAGTGTCGAAGGCCAGAACCACGTGCCATGGGTCGGCTGACTGGCCGATGCCACCACCACCGGAGCTCCCCACTGCGCAAACTCGCTGCGTTTTAGTCGCCCGGCGCTCTGTTCGTTGTTGTGAGGAGCACCGCTCCTCTGCCCTCCGTTGTTGCTGGAGGGAGACTGCCTCCAACCCCCCCCCCCCCCCCACAGTAGGAGGATGGTGTTGAGACACCACACCCTCCATTACCGCCAAACACAACACAAACAGAACAAACTGACCAAATATTTAACGCAGTCGGCTCTCAAATAAGCATCGTTTACAGAGAACGCCAGGGAGTTGGTGGAGAGGGTAGATACGGATGAGAGGGTATAGGGAGGTATGGGGAGAGGGAGAAGGTGGTACGAGAGGGTACAGAGAGAGAGAGAGGAGAAGGTACGAGGGATAGCAGAGAGTACGAGAGGGAGTACAGGGAGAGAACGGGAGAGAGTACGCAGAGTTGAGGGTACGAGTAGAGAGGAGGGCTACGGTGAAAGGGGTGCAAGGGATTAGGAGGAGAAAGCAGAGGGATGAGATGTCCAGAGACCCCAATGGATGTGAGTCTCGCGATTCATTCACTCGGGCGCCTGTACAGCAGCGGACAGGAACTAACTCAAGAGACGCAGACAACACGCGCGTGTCTGTCTCCTCTGCGCACATACGCGCGTGCGTGTGTGTCTGAGCGTGTTTCTTTGTCTTGTTTCTGTGCGTGCGTGTGTCTGCGTGAGTCTGCGTGTGTGTCTGCGTGAGTCTGTGTGTGAGATAATCTGCGTGTCTGCGTGTGAGTCTGCGTGTGTGAGAGTCTGCGTGTATGTGTGTGAGGTCTGCGTGTGTGAGAGTCTGTGTGTGTGAGAGTCTGCGTGTGTGAGAGTCTGTGTGTGTGAGAGTCTGTGTGTGTGAGAGTCTGTGTGTGTGAGAGTCTGTGTGTGTGAGAGTCTGTGTGTGTGAGAGTCTGCGTGTGTGAGAGTCTGTGTGTGTGAGAGTCTGCGTGTGTGAGAGTCTGCGTGTGTGAGAGTCTGCGTGTGTGAGAGTCTGCGTGTGTGAGAGTCTGTGTGTGTGAGAGTCTGCGTGTGTGAGAGTCTGTGTGTGTGAGAGTCTGCGTGTGTGAGAGTCTGTGTGTGTGAGAGTCTGCGTGTGTGAGAGTCTGTGTGTGTGAGAGTCTGCGTGTGTGAGAGTCTGTGTGTGTGAGAGTCTGCGTGTGTGAGAGTCTGCGTGTGTGAGAGTCTGCGTGTGTGAGAGTCTGTGTGTGTGAGAGTCTGCGTGTGTGAGAGTCTGTGTGTGTGAGAGTCTGTGTGTGTGAGAGTCTGCGTGTGTGAGAGTCTGCGTGTGTGAGAGTCTGTGTGTGTGAGAGTCTGCGTGTGTGAGAGTCTGCGTGTGTGAGAGTCTGCGTGTGTGAGAGTCTGTGTGTGTGAGAGTCTGCGTGTGTGAGAGTCTGTGTGTGTGAGAGTCTGCGTGTGTGAGAGTCTGCGTGTGTGAGAGTCTGTGTGTGTGAGAGTCTGCGTGTGTGAGAGTCTGTGTGTGTGAGAGTCTGCGTGTGTGAGAGTCTGTGTGTGTGAGAGTCTGCGTGTGTGAGAGTCTGTGTGTGTGAGAGTCTGCGTGTGTGAGAGTCTGCGTGTGTGAGAGTCTGTGTGTGTGAGAGTCTGTGTGTGTGAGAGTCTGTGTGTGTGAGAGTCTGTGTGTGTGAGAGTCTGTGTGTGTGAGAGTCTGCGTGTGTGAGAGTCTGCGTGTGTGAGAGTCTGTGTGTGTGAGAGTCTGTGTGTGTGAGAGTCTGTGTGTGTGAGAGTCTGCGTGTGTGAGAGTCTGCGTGTGTGAGAGTCTGTGTGTGTGAGAGTCTGTGTGTGTGAGAGTCTGCGTGTGTGAGAGTCTGCGTGTGTGAGAGTCTGTGTGTGTGAGAGTCTGTGTGTGTGAGAGTCTGTGTGTGTGAGAGTCTGTGTGTGTGAGAGTCTGCGTGTGTGAGAGTCTGTGTGTGTGAGAGTCTGTGTGTGTGAGAGTCTGTGTGTGTGAGAGTCTGTGTGTGTGAGAGTCTGTGTGTGTGAGAGTCTGTGTGTGTGAGAGTCTGTGTGTGTGAGAGTCCTGTGTGTGTGAGAGTCTGCGTGTGTGAGAGTCTGCGTGTGTGAGAGTCTGTGTGTGTGAGAGTCTGTGTGTGTGAGAGTCTGTGTGTGTGAGAGTCTGTGTTGTGAGAGTCTGCGTGTGTGAGAGTCTGGTGTGTGTGAGAGTCTGTGTGTGTGAGAGTCTGTGTGTGTGAGAGTCTGCGTGTGTGAGAGTCTGCGTGTGTGAGAGTCTGCGTGTGTGAGAGTCTGCGTGTGTGAGAGTCTGCGTGTGTGAGAGTCTGTGTGTGTGAGAGTCTGTGTGTGTGAGAGTCTGTGTGTGTGAGAGTCTGTGTGTGTGAGAGTCTGTGTGTGTGAGAGTCTGTGTGTGTGAGAGTCTGTGTGTGTGAGAGTCTGTGTGTGTGAGAGTCTGTGTGTGTGAGAGTCTGTGTGTGTGAGAGTCTGTGTGTGTGAGAGTCTGTGTGTGTGAGAGTCTGTGTGTGTGAGAGTCTGCGTGTGTGAGAGTCTGCGTGTGTGAGAGTCTGCGTGTGTGAGAGTCTGCGTGTGTGAGAGTCTGCGTGTGTGAGAGTCTGCGTGTGTGAGAGTCTGTGTGTGTGAGAGTCTGCGTGTGTGAGAGTCTGTGTGTGTGAGAGTCTGCGTGTGTGAGAGTCTGCGTGTGTGAGAGTCTGTGTGTGTGAGAGTCTGTGTGTGTGAGAGTCTGTGTGTGTGAGAGTCTGCGTGTGTGAGAGTCTGTGTGTGTGAGAGTCTGCGTGTGAGTCTATACAACGACGCCCGAACACGACCTTTACGATACTGCTATGGCGCACTCATACACACACAACACACACTCATACACACACACTCATACACACACACTCATACACACACACTCATACACACACACTCATACACACACAACACACACTCATACACACACAACACACACTCATACACAAACACACACTCATACACACACAACACACACTCATACGTACACAAAGACAAAGATCCCCCGTATAGCCTTAACATACTGTTGGGGCAAGTGCTGTTAGCGAGCACCTATGAAGGCCGGAACGGTACACGAGGGGGTGTGTTGTCAGCACCCCACGCACGACCGCCTTTGTGTCCCCAGTTGCGATGTTTACACACCGCATCAGGTACTCATTTAAGGCTGAGTCGACCTAGGGGAGACCCAGGACCGGTTCAGATAATCGTCACTGGTGTTGACCGTGAGCGGGAATCGAACCTGGGTCGCCGGGTTCATAGCGCAGCACGCTAACAGCTACACTACCGCTCCTCACATACATACACACACAAACACACGCTCATACATACACACATACATACACACTCATTCACACAGAAACACAGAACCACAAACGCACGTTCAAGAAAACAAGAACAACGATCTCCCCCATGTCCTGACACAACATGAGCTGCTGCTGCTGTTGCGTTGGTAGCGGGGCACACGCAGCAGTCGACACTCAACAGTACTGCGATAGGCGACGTTTCGGGCAATGACCCCTCTTCACGACGCTACGAAGGGGAGTGGAGTGGTCACCGCACACCATGCCCGGCCGCCTTGGTCTCCCCAAACCCATTCTCACACTCACTCACCACTCTCACTCGCTCACCACTCACACACACTCACCACTCTCACCCACTCACCACTCACACTCATTACTCACTCACACTCACCATTCTCACTCACTCACCACTCACACTCACTCACCACTCTCACTCACTCACCACTCACACACACTCACCACTCACCAGTCTCACTCACCACTCACACACACTCACCACTCTCACTCACTCACCACTCTCACTCATTACTCACTCACTACTCACACACACTCACCATTCTCACTCACTCACCACTCTCACTCTCACACACTCACTCACCAGTCTCACTCACCACTCACCCACACTCACCACTCACACACCACTCTCACACACCACTCACACACACTCACACACACTCACTCACCACTCACACACACTCACCACTCACACACACTCACCACACTCACTCACGAACCTGTTCACCACCAGCCGCTGACGCTCCTCTCATTCCAAGCATTCGCTCCGAGTCGTCACGGCCCCTCGTATCGAGAAGTCGCGGCTCTCCGTGTCGAGTCGTCACGGCTCTCCGTGTCGAGGCGTCACGGCTCTCCGTGCCCAGTAAATGTGTCGAGTGTCGACTCAGGAAACGACCTGCTCAGTGCCGCGCGCCCCAAGAGCGCCTCTTCTGTGCCCAGTGACTCTCGCTCGCTGCCTTCACTGACTCGGGCTGCCCAAAGCGATGGAAGTCCCCGTCCCCCACCTCGCTCCCTCCCCCCTCTCGGTGGGTGGGGAGGGGGAGGGGAGAGGGAGGCAAGGGGCGGATGATGCTGCTGCTGATACTGCTATTGTGACCACAAGTCATTGTTCAGCTTCTTCATTCATCAGGGGCTGCTGCTACTGGTGCTGTTGCCGTTACGGATGCGGCTGCGCTTACCGATGTTTAACACCCTTACTGCTGCTGCTCTTACTGCTGCTGCTCTTACTGCTGCTGCTCTTACTGCTGCTGCTCTTACTGATGCTGCTCTTACTGCTGCTGCTCTTACTGATGCAGATGACGCTTACTCGTACACACACGACTGGTGATGGGGGTCGGGGGGCGAGTGATGGTGGTTCGTAATGGGGTGGGGGGGGGTGCGGTGGGCAGTGATGGGGGTTGGTCGGGGGAGGGTGATGGGGAGGGTGATGGAGGTCGTTGTTATTGGGTGGGGGTGAGTGATGGGTGGTGATCGGGGTGATAGAGGAGAGAAGAGTGATGGAGTGAGAGATGCGGTGGACGTGAGTGATGGGGGAGGGTGATGGGGAGCGGTGGCGCAGTGGTTAACGCGACGCGCTACGAACACCCGGTTTCCCGAGTTCGATTCCCGCTGACGGCCAACACCGGTGGCGATTATCTACAACGGTCCTGCGCATCTCCGAGTACCTAGTGCGGTGTGTAGTACACATTGTAGTGTGTGGTACACATCGTAGTGTCATGGTGAGCCTTTTCGGGAGGCGGCGGGTGGGGTGCCCGGGTATTCGCGTCCCCACGAGATGCACGCGACCCGGGGAAGGAGAGGCCTGCCTGTCTACTCGTGTGTCTGCCCGTCTGCCACTGTTTTATTTTATATTTTAGCAGGTGAGGCCCACTGAACTATGTAGTTCCTTTTCAGAAGCGACATGGCCACAAATAATATCTCAACCAAGTGGCATCATCACGAGGATATGTAGAGTGGACACATTCTCTAAACGCGCGATGTTGATTATAAATGTGCAGGGAAAACCCGGAGGGCCCAGAGAAAAATCCACGCGACCACGGGAAGAGGGAGAGAGAGACACGCAAACTCGAATATATACGGCAGCAGGCGTCAGGGTGGAAATAGAACCCACGACCTCCTGCACACCAGGCGAGGTAGTTAACATCTCCTAGCCACCGTGATGATGATGAGAGAGAGACACGCGCAAACTCCAAATATACAGCAGCAGGCGACATGGTCGGGATCGAACCCACGGCCTCCTGTACACCAGGCGAGGCAGTTAACATCTCCTAGCCACTGTGATGATGATGAGAGAGAGACACGCGCAAACTCCAAATATACAGCAGCAGGCGACATGGTCGGGATCGAACCCACGGCCTCCTGTACACCGGCGAGGCAGTTAACATCTCGCCAACGCGCCGCCCTTCGTCTCCTTGTCTCTGCACCTCCCTGTGTTTCTGTTTCTCTATCGATACGTATATGTCTATGTATATCATTGTCTGCCTATCTACATGTCTTTGTATATATGTGTATGTCTCTACAGCCGTCTGTCTACTCCTCACAGATAGATTCATTAATCCGTTGCTATAGTGCCATCTCTCGGCCGCCTCGTAGCCCAAGCTGACTCATCACACTCGGCTGATGGGATGTGTAAAAAGAACACTTACACAGGGATAGGAATGAGAAGGAGACAGAGTGTCTATTTAACGTGCGACTTATATTCACCACAAGGCAGCAAATGATTATTGCGCCTGTTTATAATTGAAGCACCAACTCGAACCAGGCTGAAATCTGCTTAGCTTTCCAGATCCCACGAGTCCAAGCAGAGTGACTAAGTCTCTATGTCAAACCACACACACACACGTGTACAGCACACACAGGTGTACAACACACACGTGTACAACACACACAAACACACGTGTACATCACACACACACGGCCATTGTGAAGTATGCAAAAGTAATTCCACCAGCAGTTCCTGCAGAACTGCCATTGTGTGCCTCCTCTTGCCTTGGAGGCCACCATTCCTCATCGATCTGAGCGCAACGTGACCCACTCACACCGGCAGCAGCAGCAGCAGCAGCTGCGATGCACCGACAGACACACTGTGGACCGGCTTCACCCGTGTGAAGACTCATCAGCAACAGCCGCGGTCTCCATCCGGCCTCGTTGTCAAGGTGTGTGTCCGCCACCGCACCGCCCGTCTCACGATGTGCGTCGCGGGGTTTGTTTCGTCTCTCGCGGCGCCTCCGCCGTGCACGCACCCAAGTCGCCAGCGAGCGAGCGAGGGAAAGTGCCCAGGCGAGAGGCGGCAGCTGACGCAGTGGGGGGGGGGGGGGCGGAGATTGACAGCAGCGCTCATCCGCGCTCTCTCCCGTCCAGGTGGTTTACCAAACGGCATCGCTCCAGGTCGCGCCCAGTCATGAGACTTCTCTCACCTCTGTCTCTCTCTCTGTCTCTCCCCTCTGTATGCTGGCGAGCGAGCCTCACTGCTGATGAGGCACTGAAAGAGGAAGCTGGACCAATTGCTGGCTGACAGAGCGCACCCTCTAGAAGAAGGAAGGCCGTGCGGCTGATGGGATGTGCGAACGTATTTATATAGACACATATATACGCGTTTATTTAATCATTTACTCGGAGGGAGATATGAAGGTAAAGTGTGACACGAGGCAGGGAATGCCGGCGCGGATGAGGTAGGAGTCCAGTGTCCAGTGGGTCCCGGTGGGGGGTGAAGCTGGGTACGTGTGGGGGTCCCGGTGAAGGATACGAGAGGGGGATCATCGGTGTTGCGTGTGGGGGGGTGGGAGGGAGGGGGTTCATTACACGATCTGCCCGTGTCCCGTGATGCTCACAGAGCGCCGTTGTTTCTCTCCGGTGAGGGAAGCAGATAAATCACGAGGGGAGAGAGACGCGAATTCTCACTCGGCCACTCTCGGCATCCAGGCTCCCCCGTGAAGGACGACCCCGGGACTCCGTTCAACCATTCACACCCCGGGGGTGGGGGGGGGGGCTCATGTTTGGGGGGGGCTCAGGTTTGGGGGAGGGTCATACACACATTTTAAATTTACATTGTGCACAGTTTTCTTTTACTCTCAAAGAGAGAGAGAGAGAATGATGCGAGTGATTTGAATGGGTGGGTGAGGTCGTGGGTAAGTGGCTGTGTTTGGTGGGTGGGTGAGTCGGTGTATGAGTTTCGCGTGTAGGTGAGTGATTGGGTGGAGTGAGTGTGCGGGTGAGTGTGTGCACGACGGAGTGAGTTGATTGGTTGTATGAGTGAGTGGGTGATGTCTTGTGCCCTGCAGTGTGGTGGTTGAATGAGCTAAGTGGTTGTGTGAGTGAGTGTGTGGGTGAGTGTGCGCGCTAATGAGTGG
The DNA here is from genome assembly GCF_015708825.2 of Lethenteron reissneri. Taxonomy (NCBI): domain Eukaryota; kingdom Metazoa; phylum Chordata; class Hyperoartia; order Petromyzontiformes; family Petromyzontidae; genus Lethenteron; species Lethenteron reissneri. The sequence continues at coordinate 1,071,343 of NC_083815.1, read as the reverse complement.
GTTCAGTGGATGAGTGAGTGTGTGGTGGTGTTGGAACACAGTGCGGATGAGATACGTGACGACCGGCGAGGAGAGGTATGGTCACGGAGCCAAGGGTAGCGGGAGAGACCAATCACGGATTCACGAACACGCGCCGTGAGATCGCTCGCCCCTAACTCATCCTGGCTGGCTCGGCACCGCGGATCTCAATGGCACCTGATTTACCGTTCGCTGCCCCGGTGGAGTTTGGCTTTCGCGAGGTAAAGAAGACTGCACAATGCTCCGTTTTAGCGGCGGTAGCAGCAGCAGCGAGAGAAGTGAACTCACGCGGAGCGCCGTAAGCCAAGCGAAACCTCGGTGCCAATGTTTTTCAGCAGCGTTCGTTTACAAGTTGCGAGTTCGATTTACAACGCGGATTTGTGCGGCGTGTAAATGAGACCACATCCCAAGAGAGAGAGAGCGAGAGGACGTCTGTGTGATTCCTACGGCTCTCTGCGTGACCCCTAAGGCTCTCTGTGTGAATCTAAGGGTTTCTGTGCGAGTCTACGCGCCTCTACGTTGCCCGAGCACTGTGCTGCTGTACGCACAGCACTTTAGTGCTGCCTTGACAAGTGCCAAACCCTTTGCCATCACCAGGAGACCCGCCCCCCGCCCCCACCGCAACACCTGACTGCTTCTGCAGTTCAAACAAAGCTCCTTCGCTCAGTGCCGCCCCTTGAGATGAACACCCCTCAACGGCTCTCTCCCTCTCCCCCTCCCCCTCTCTCTCCTTCCCCCTCGCTCTCTCCCTCCCAACGGCCCGCACCGTCCTGGGGCTTCCAGCACACACAGCTCATCAGCGAGCCCACCACCTCCAGCACCAGCACCCTGCTCCCGGGCTTCCAGCACACACAGCTCATCAGCGAGCCCATCACCTCCAGCACCAGCACCCTGCTCCCGGGCTTCCAGCACACACAGCTCATCAGCAGACCCACCAACAGACCGAGTCATCGACATGGGTGGAGGAATGAACGAGTGAAGTTCACGGCAACAGGAGCCGTGCTGGTGGCTCTAGGAGAGTGACAGGGAGGTGACTGGCAGCCGGTGAAGCTGCGAACCTCCCAGGCTCATCGAGGTCACGGCAGTTCCTGCACCCCCCCCCGCCACCTCCAGACCGTTACCCAGGTAGCCCCCTCCCCTCCACCCCCCCCCTTGCCCACTCCACCTGCCCCCTCCTCACAATGGGGGGGGGGGGGGTCTGTCGGAATCTCGTCCGCTAACGACGACTTCGCACAGCCGCATTAGGGGCGACCTCCCCGTCCGCTGACAGCAGCAGCAGCAGCGGGGACACAACAGCAGCGGTAATGATCTGGCAGGCGGCAGCGGACATTCCTCACCGACTTTACCGGAGCGAGGCCGTCAGCGCCAGCTACGGCCCCCCACGCCCCCCCCACCCCATGGGCCCTCACGGCGCGCACGGCGAACCCCGATAACTCACTCCGCCAGGGCTTCATACGAACCCACAGACTCGCTCAGAGACCCACAGACTCGCATAGAGACCCGCAGACTCGCTCAGAGACCCACAGACTCGCATAGAGACCCACAGACTCGCTCAGAGACCCACAGACTCACATAGAGACCCACAGACTCGCATAGAGACCCACAGACTCGCTCAGAGACCCACAGACTCGCTCAGAGACCCACAGACTCGCATAGAGACCCACAGACTCGCATAGAGACCCACAGACTCGCTCAGAGACCCACAGACTCGCTCAGAGACCCACAGACTCGCTCAGAGACCCACAGACTCGCATCGAGACCCACAGACTCGCTCAGAGACCCACAGACTCGCATAGAGACCCACAGACTCGCTCAAAGAACCACAGACTCGCATAGAGACCCACAGACTCGCTCAGAGACCCACAGACTCGCATAGAGACCCACAGACTCGTATAGAGACCCACAGACTCGCTCAGAGACCCACAGACTCGCTCAGAGACCCACAGACTCGCTCAGAGACCCACAGACTCGCATAGAGACCCACAGACTCGCATAGAGACCCGTAGACTCACTCAGAGACCCACAGACTCGCATAGAGACCCACAGACTCGCATAGAGACCCGTAGACTCACTCAGAGACCCACAGACTCGCATAGAGACCCACAGACTCGCATAGAGACCCACAGACTGGCATAGAGACCCATAGACTCGCTCAGAGACCCACAGACTCGCATAGAGACCCACAGACTCGCATAGAGACCCGTAGACTCACTCAGAGACCCACAGACTCGCATAGAGACCCACAGACTCGCATAGAGACCCACAGACTGGCATAGAGACCCGTAGACTCGCTCAGAGACCCACAGACTCGCATAGAGACCCACAGACTCGCATAGAGACCCGTAGACTCGCTCAGAGACCCATAGACTCACTCAGAGACCCACAGACTCGCATAGAGACCCACAGACTCGCATAGAGACCCGTAGACTCGCTCAGAGACCCATAGACTCACTCAGAGACCCACAGACTCGCATAGAGACCCACAGACTCGCATAGAGACCCACAGACTCGCATAGAGACCCACAGACTGGCATAGAGACCCGTAGACTCACTCAGAGACCCACAGACTCGCATAGAGACCCACAGACTGGCATAGAGACCCATAGACTCGCTCAGAGACCCACAGACTCGCATAGAGACCCACAGACTCGCATAGAGACCCACAGACTCGCATAGAGACCCGTAGACTCGCTCAGAGACCCACAGACTCGCATAGAGACCCACAGACTCGCATAGAGACCCACAGACTGGCATAGAGACCCGTAGACTCACTCAGAGACCCACAGACTCGTATAGAGACCCACAGACTCGCATAGAGACCCACAGACTCGCATAGAGACCCGTAGACTCGCTCAGAGACCCATAGACTCACTCAGAGACCCACAGACTCGTATAGAGACCCACAGACTCGCATAGAGACCCATAAACTTCCATAGAACCCCGTATATTCACATCGAGACACATACACTTAAAGAGACCCACAGACTCGCATACAGACCCATAGACTCACTCAGAGAGCCACAGACTCGCATAGAGACCCACAGACTCGCATAGAGACCCATATACTTCCATAGAGCCCCGTAGATTCACATCGAGACACATACACTTAAAGAGACCCACACACGGGATACCCATACACACCCGCATCGAGAACCACATACTCGCATCGACACCCGAATACTCAGAAACTCGCATAGAGACAGACTTAGAGTCTCGTCCAGAGGGTGACCCATAGCCTTCACGTCAGAGACCCACACAGTCCCGCACACGCGCGGCCTAGTTGCTGGGTCTCTGCGTAGGCCGGTGACTGGAGCGTGGACTGTGGGCAGCCACAGCTCTGGATGTGGGGCCGTTTCGCCACACTCTCAGCGCCAGCCAACGCTACAATCAGTGGGATGGCTACCGAGTGTGCAGGCGGTGCAACTGCGCTGGGAACCACAGGTCGGGCTACAAAGAGAGGCGGGGTGAGCGGGGGGATGTCGTTCATACTTCTGTCGTGTGTAAATAGCATCATCTACAAGGGCAGGTCGTACAAAGATCCCCCATATAGCCTCTATAGACTATTTGGGGCAAGTGCTGTCAGCAAGTAGCACCTATGAAGGCTACTGGCACTGTGGCACAGGAGGGGGCGGGTGGCCCAGCACCACGCCCGTCCGCCTTTGTCTCCCCAATGGCAATGTTTACTAGACACCGCACCAGGTACTCGTTTGAGACCGAGTCGACCTAGGGAGAGGCCCAGGACCGGTTCGGATGAGTCCGTGACTCGCCGGGTTCGTAGGTGTTCTCAGCTCAGTCACAGATGACCGCACAAACAACACCAACAACAGTTTAACACGTAGGAGGCTTTCGCGACCAGTATTATCCACAATAGAGGCTTTTGAGTGAGATCGCGTAAGTATTGTGTCGTTAAACCCGCCACCACGCGACACAGCCAATTCGTAAACAACAACAACAACCCCACCGTGATATTTAGTTGAGGCTTTTATCCTTAACTTCATTCCCAAAATCCCACCTCCGAGAACGGGACACCACCTCCGTGTGCATGGCATGCGACATCTACCCTGTAACAGGGTACACGAAGGCCCAACGTTATCCAGCGGTAGGGCGAGCGGCTTGCGATGCCATGGACACAAGTTAAAACCCTGGTCAAGGGCGGTTGTCACGGGACAGACCAAGGTGGTAAACCGCCCCCGTCATAGGAATGTGGAAAATCCGCCGCTCGCTTACTGCAGGGCTGACTCCGACGCGTTGTTGTCAATATTGTTAATATCCTCATGTGTTAAGGCTACACACTCCAGGCCACACTCTGAAACTGAAACATTCAACTGAAACTAAACATAGCTGGGCACTGGCTCGCACCCAAATGTAAACACCTGAGGAGCCCAGAGGAGCCCAGTGGAGCCCACAGGAACCCAGCAGCCGCGGGATTCAATCCCCACTTCGAGAGCCAAACACAAACATCGCCGTGCGGCATCCCACTCGCAGAGAAACCACCACCATCGCCGCCACCATCGCCACCACCACCACCGCCCAGGGCGTATTCTCTCATGCACCCCTCGAGGAGGGGGATACAACTATTCCAGAACCTTGCCACCACCACAACAACAGCCGTTATTCACCACCAAGTGGCGGAGATGTCACCACAGCGCTTGTGCCAGGCTAGGTGCCGTCACGTCAAGTGTTGACGGCTCACTGCCGACCGGAGGTCACGGTGAAAAAAACCCAGGTGTTACGGGTTTCCTACCCGAGATGATTGGCAGATGCACCACCTGTACGATTTGTGCTCCTAAATAAAACCCCCACCACCGCCGCCACCATCACCAGCACCACCAGCACCACCACCACCAGCACCACCACCACCACCATCACCACCACCATCACCACCAGCACCACCAGCACCACCACCATCACCACCAGCACCACCACCATCACCACCACCACCAGCACCACCACCACCATCACCACCACCATCACCACCAGCACCACCAGCACCACCACCACCACCACACGTGTGCACAGTGCACAGCGCGTCTCCACGGAGCGGGGGGAATCAATAGAGCGGCTTTTGTGCGTGTCGAGTGAGTGGCGCGTTATTCACGACACAACGACCCTCGCTCTCTCCCCAGGCACTCTCAGCCTCCCATCCCCCACGCCAGCATCACCCAGCAGCGACACTCACTCACCTCGCTGGCTCGCCATCACCGCGCCATCACCTTCCCAATCACCACACCATCACATCCCCATTCACCTTTACCACACCATCGCATCACCTTCACCGCGCAATACCACATTACCATCACCCTACCATCACCCATCACCTTCACCGAATCATCAGCCGTCATCCCGCCATCACCTATCATCTCGCTATCACCGTCTCATCACTTAGACATCATCTCGGCAGCTCTGTCCGCCTGTCTGTCACGCGGGAGGTCACGATCATTCTCGTCAAGTTGATCCGATACGAGAACATAACTTCACACTAAAATTCCGTTTGTGTCGCACCGTCTTTTAAAAACCTCCCGAGCGCTTTGATCGGGCCGATGAGGCATCGCTCGGCAACCCCGCAGGGTGCGACCCCGCACCTCCGATGAGCACGGTTGGCTACGTGTGGTGCGAAAGAAGTTCAACTTCGACAGCGTCCCTCTGCTTGCGTGGGCCCGACCCTGTGGACGTCCAACCTCGTCACACTAACGAGGGGACCTCCGGACCGCCCAACGCAACACAAACAGAACTTCAATCGGCACATCAGCAGCCCGGCATTTACAGCTGGAAGATTAATATAGCGTCACAATAGCGCGCGGTTGTTATTATTGTTGTTGTTGTTGACGTTGTTTACATTGCATGCTTTTGTATGTACCGTACATGGGACTTGATTTGAGAAATTCAGGCCTCGAAGATCGATTCATTGAGCGCGGTCACAGGGGGGAGCCGTACGCAGGCGCGGCTCTTCGTTCCATTGCACCAGGTAAGGCCCACTGAGCCACGTGGCTCTTTTTTCAGAAACGACCTGGTCATCACAAACATCATAGCTCAACGAAGTGGCTTATCGTTTGGAAATGTATAGCAGCCAAATACTCTAAATACTATTTCCTAAATGTGTGTGGGGAAGGGGGGGGGGGGGAAACCGGAGGACCCGGAAGAAAATCCACGCGACCACGGGGATAACATTCAAACTTCAAGTACACTGGTATCGGGGTCGGAATCGAACCAACAACCTCCTGTATCCCAAGCGAGGTAGTTAACATCTCCTAGCCACCGCGGCGCCCCTTCTCCCTCGGCTCGGGCTACATCGTCTCTCTCTCTCTCTCTGGCGGGGGGCTCCGGGTAACGAGAAATATTCATCGCTCGACACGAGGGGCGACCGCTCGGGCGGTCACGCAAGGTGACATCGCGCGGTGCTGAGCGGAAAGCCGTGGCCAAGTCTACTGCGCCAGCAGCAGCAGCGGAGAGAGAATTAGAGAGAGAGAGGGAGGGAGTAAGAGGAAGGGGTAGAGAGAGAATTATAGGGAGAGGGGAGAGGGGAGAGAGGGAGAGATAAAGAGAGAGAGAATTATAGAGAATGAGAGAGAGGGAGAGATAGAGAGAGGGATGAACGGAGAAAGAGAGGGAGGGGGGCCTCATTCACCGCGAGTGGCCAAATCGCCGAGCTTCATTCGGCCCCCGCGATGCCAGGAGGGGGTGACAAGCGGGGTGACGTATGGAGTGGGGCCCGGGGTAGGATGTGTATCTGCTGCAAGGTTGGCCTGGGGTCACTGTCGCTGGGAAGGCAGCGATGGAAGTCCAACCGGAACGGGTTCCCCATCGCTGTCCCGGGGATCATCAGAATCTATTTTTATACTGGAGGAATCTGATGAGCTATGAAGCTCTTTTCAAAGAGCATCAGAACGTTACAATAGTGATTCGGCAAGCCACCTCCACCTCGCCTGGATTTGTAAATTCATGCCTCTACATTTAAGTTTTTTTTATATTATTAATTCATGTTTCTGATTCGTGATGATGATCAACAGCCAGGGTCAAACCACGGCTGGACGAAGACCCCCCCCCCCTGAATCCGCTTTTATATTCAATGTCCCGGATCGCTGTGTAGACGGTGGAGTGGGTGACTCGTAGTAGCCACAGCCCACGACGAGAGATAAACTGGATAGACGACGTTTCGGGCAATGGCCCTTCAGAAGTCTTATAAACCTGTTTATAGACTATAGGATTACCGGGTACAATGATTTAGGGTTATCATGGATGGGCGTACCCCGGTCATGCATTACTACCAACCCCGCTTGGCAGCGTTCCGAGTGAGAAATTAAGACCTGGGTGTGTGTGTGTGTTTGAGTGTAAATGCCTGTGTGCACCTAGCCTGGCACGAGCGCCGTAAAGACATCACCGCCACGAATAAACGAATGGTGGCTGGTGCGTGTGTGTGGTGAGCGCACTGCCTTTGAACCTAGCAAGCTGAGTTCGATTCCAGGCCATGGCTAATATCAGCGGCGAATATCTGAACGGTTCCTGTAGCGCACATCGGTCAATTCTGTCTCAAATAAGTGCCTGATCAGTGTCACGAGCCCACTGACGTTAGCCGTGAGCCGGAATCGAACTCGCGTCGCCGGGTTCAAAGTGCAGCGACATAATCGCCCCACCACCGCTCCCCACACACAAAGATAAAGGCCCCCCGTGGAGTCTACACAGGCGGAGGGAGCAAGTGCTCTCAGCGAGGACCTATGAAGGCCTTGACGAGGCACACGGTGGCAGTGTGGCTAGCACCACGCCCGGCCGCCTTTGTCTTTCCCGTCCCGATGTTGACACACTGCACCAGGTATACTTGGGCAAGGTCGAGTCGACCTGCGGGGGAGGCCCAGGATCGCTTCAGATATTCGTCCCTGAAGTTTGGCGGCCGCGAGCGGCAACTGAACTCGGGTCGCCGGGTTCGTAGCGCCGGGCGCTAACCACAGCGCCACCGCTCCCCATTCACGCGCTCACCTCGTCGACCCGTGACGCAGGGAGGAAGGGCGGGAGAGGAGGTGGAGTTTCGCTCTTTTTAAGGAGACCCAGCGTGGATCCCTCCCTGTGCACCCTCACACTCACTCACACACTCACTCACTCACACACTCACTCACACACTCACGCACACACTCACACACTCACTCACACTCACTCACACACTCACTCACTCACACACTCACTCACTCACACACTCACGCACACACTCACTCACACACTCACTCACACACTCACTCACACACACTCACACACTCACACACTCACTCACGCACTCACTCACACACTCACTCACACACTCACTCACACACTCACTCATACACTCACTCACACACTCACTCACACACTCACTCACTCACACACTCACTCACGCACACACTCACACACTCACTCACACACTCACTCACACACTCACTCACTCACACACTCACTCACTCACTCACACACTCACGCACACACTCACTCACACACTCACACACTCACTCACTCACACACTCACTCACACACACACTCACACACTCACTCACACACTCACTCACACACTCACTCACTCACACACTCACTCACTCACACACTCACGCACACACTCACTCACACACTCACTCACACACTCACTCACACACACTCACACACTCACACACTCACTCACACACTCACTCACTCCCACACTCACTCACGCAGTCACTCACACACTCACACACTCACTCACGCAGTCACCCACACACTCACTCACACACTCACACACACACACTCACACACTCACTCACACACTCACTCACACACTCACACACACACACTCACACACTCACTCACACACACTCACACATTCACACACACACACTCACACAATCACTCACACACACTCACACACTCACACACACTCACTCACACACACTCACACACTCACACACACACACTCACACACCCACTCACACACTCACACACTCACTCACACAGTCACACACACACACTCACTCACACAGTCACACACACACACTCACTCACACACTCACTCACACACACACTCACTCACACACTCACTCACACACTCACACACTCACTCACACACTCACTCACACACTCACACACTCACTCACACACTCACTCACACACTCACTCACACACTCACTCACACACTCACACACTCACACACTCACACTCACACACTCACACACTCACTCACACACTCACTCACACACTCACACACACTCACTCACACACACTCACACACTCACTCACACACTCACACACTCACTCACACACTCACTCACACACTCACTCACACACTCACTCACACACTCACACACTCACTCACACACTCACTCACACACTCACTCACTCACACACTCACTCACACACTCACACACTCACACACACTCACACACTCACACACTCACTCACACACACACTCACACACTCACTCACACACTCACTCACACACTCACACACTCACACACTCACTCACACACTCACTCACACACTCACTCACACACTCACTCACACACTCACACACTCACTCACACACTCACTCACACACTCACTCACTCACACACTCACTCACACACTCACACACTCACACACACACTCACACACTCACACACTCACTCACACACACACTCACACACTCACTCACACACTCACTCACACACTCACACACTCACACACTCACTCACACACTCACTCACACACTCACTCACACACTCACGCACACACTCACACACTCACTCACACACTCACACACTCACTCACACTCACTCACACACTCACACACTCACTCACACACTCACACACTCTCTCTGTGTGCGTACGCCGGGGCCACTATAAATAGCAGCCGTGTACCGAGGTCCAATCGCACTCACGTCTACGCACCCACAGATATGTGGATGTGTGTATACATACAAATATAAAATGTACACACAATCCGAGTCTCGCTCTGTCATCATACACGCGCATTCACACCGGGACGTGAATGCGATCGCGCACATATTCCTGCCCACATGTGCGCGCACACACACTCAGACAAAGACCCCCTATAGACATAACAGACTGTTGGGACAAGTGCTGTTCGCGTGCACCTATGAAGGAGGAGGTGGGTGGCCAGCACCACGCCCGGCCGCCTTTGTCCCCCCAGTGGCGATGTTTACGACACACCGCACCAGATACTCATTTGAGGCTGAGTCGACGTGGGGGAGGCCCAGGACCGGTTCAAGTATCCACTGTGATTGTTGGTCGTGAGCGGGAATTGAACACGGATCGCCGTGACTGTAGCAGAGTGTGCTAACCACTGCGCCACCGCTCCTCATACACCCACACGAAGAGCTCCCATAATAGCCTTCGCAGACTTTTGGACGCACTCACGCACTCACTTACGCACTCACGCACTCACTTACGCACTCACGCACGCACTCACTCACTTACGCACTCACTCACACACTCACACACGCACTCACTCACGCACGCACGCACTCACGCACGCACGCACTCACTCACGCACTCGCTCTTTGTCCCGTATCTTGACGGGGCGCGTGAGATTGTCCACGTGCTATTTTCACAGCGCTCGGGAACACTGTCACGCACGCACTCCAACACTCACGCACGCGCAAAGACAAAGATCCCCCAAGTAGCCCACACAGGCTCAGGGGCAAGCGCTGCTGAGGGAGGAGCACGACAGGGTGGTGTGGCTCGGAATCACGCCCGGCCGCATTTGTCTCCCCAGTGCTGGTATGTACACGCCGCAACAGCTACTCAGTTGAAGCTGAGACGATCTAGGGGATGTTGGTCGTGAGCGGGAATCGAACTCGGATCGCCGGGTTCGTGGCGCAGTGCGCTAACCACTGCGCCCACCGCTCCCCGTTAGACACGTACACGGACATGCAAACTCATAGACACTCACACCGCATCTTTGTATACGAGCAGAACTCAATTTCAGCCGCAGTGTGTCGGAGTCAGCGACCTGTAACAATCTTTACGCATCCGGCACATCACATCCAGTATACTTCTTACGATGATTGTGGCTACGAGTCACCAGGATTAAATTTCGATTTAAAGCTTTCGTGACTGCAGGGATTCATCTTCTTGGTTCTTTCGGTAAAGTCACGTAGAAGGGAAGTAATAAAATAATAAAAATAAAACATAATAAAATAATTCTCACGACGTTTCGGCCACAACGCAAGCAGCCGTCCTCAGGTGAAGAACATGTCTGTCGATAAGACAGAGTCTAAATGACACGTCTTAGGCTTGGAGTGTCTATTTAAGCTGTGAGGGAGGAGGAAGAGAGCCTTGCCAAAAGAATTTGCATTTGTTAAGCCTACAACCAAATAAAACCGGTAACCGTTTTCGCAATCGCAATCGATTACCGGCTTGGGGAGGCCTACATCCAGCAGTGGATTGACCATGGCTGCTGATGACATTGAAAAGAGCGGTTTGTGTTTTCGCAGCGATGACCTCACTGACGCGACTGTGAATGTGGACTTTGCTCTTCATTTGGAGAAGAAACCTTTGCTGTTGGACCCACGGACTTGCCGGGAGACCCATAAACGAGCAAACAGCCAATAGAATGGCATGGAGACTATGTCACGCTTTGCATAGATACAAAGGCTCACTCTTGTCGCTTGGATTTACACCTGGTTAAACAAGTAAACTTAACTTGGCTTACATTAAGACCCATATATTTTAATTGAGAACCATAGACTTCCATGTAGCTTATAGATTTGCAAAGGGCTCGTAGACGTATATAGCGAATCATATGCTTGTATCGGCAACCATGAACTTTGCAAGTAGAAACCATAGAGACCCATAGACTTGCATAGAGACTCATCGATTTGCACAGTGCGCTAACCGCCGCACCTCCTCCTGGCTTTCGAAGACACCGCTGGAACCACCATCACCCGCATCAGAAACATCGTCAACAGCAGGCAGCTGCGCACAGCTCCCTCGTGAATGGAATATTGAAGACGGAGCCACAGTGGTGCGATCGTGGCCATGCAGCCCAAACTATGAACCTGACAGTAACCCTACAGAGATCCACAGACTCATCGAGATACATAGAGATCCACATACTCATAGAGATACATAGAGATCCACAGACTCATCGAGATACATAGAGATCCACATACTCATAGAGATACATAGAGATCCACAGACTCATCGAGATACATAGAGATCCACAGACTCATCGAGATACATAGAGATCCACAGACTCATCGAGATACATAGAGATCCACAGACTCATCGAGATACATAACGATCCACAGACTCATAGAGATACATAGAGATCCACAGACTCATAGAAATACATAGAGATACACAGACTCATCGAGATACATAGAGATCCACAGACTCATAGAGATACGTAGAGATCCACAGACTCGTCGAGATACATAGAGATCCACAGACTCATCGAGAGAGATCCACAGACTCGTCGAGATACATAGAGATCCACAGACTCATCGAGATACATAGAGATCCACAGACTCATCGAGATACATAGAGATCCACAGACTCATAGAGATACATAGAGATCCACAGATTCATAGAGATACATAGAGATCCACAGACTCATAGATCTACATAGAGATCCACAGACTCATATAGATACATAGAGATCCACAGAGATCCACAGAGATACATCAATGACGAGTCGTGGCCGTGCGCCTGTGGCCATGCGGCCCACACTCTGGGCCCGCACAGTGAACCCACTGTGGCCTGCACGCCCTCAACGGAGGTCGAGGAACAGCGACGCGACACCAACTCTCTCTGTCTGCTGAAGCCCTCTCGCCGTGACCAGCAGCAGCAGCAGCTGTAGACCTCGACATTGGCATCGACCTCCTGCACCACATCTCGCTGCTGCCACACTCACCAGAAGATATAAACTACAAACTCAAGTGTTTGTGTTGCCAGGTAAGGCCCACTTAGCGACACATCTCGTTTTCAGACGCGAACTGGCCACAAATCACAGCCAATCGAAGTGGCTTATCACGTGGAGAGTTATCGCAACCAAATACTCTTCATGCAAGTTGATTCTAAATATGGAGGGGAAAACCGGAGGACGCGGAGAAAAATCCACGCGACCACAGGGAGAGAGACACGCAAACTCCAAATACACAACAGAATCGAACCCACGACCTCCTGCATACCAGGCAAAGTAGTTAACATCTCGCCACCTCTCCCCTCCCCCTCTAAGACCCCCGGATTACCGACGCCCCCCCCCCCCCCCGTGCTCGATTCACGTTGCTCGAGAGACAGCGAGACACGCCCCGAGCTCCATTCCACGCATTCCTCACCTGGGTGAGAGCGAGAGAGAGAGAGCGGCCTGGGGCTCAGTGAGCCAAACTAAGGCAGCTTCTCATGAATGCCGCTCTGGGCATCGCGACTGTCGATATTCGCTGGGGACTACAGCTCTCTCTCTCTCCCTCTTGCAATGTGTGCACGCCTCGAACGAGAACTCTGCGTGGTGGTGCGTAAACATCCACACTCGGGAGGCAAAGGGCGGCCGGATATGACGCTGGTCAACAACCCCCTCGTGTGCCGTGCAGATAGGTGCTCGCTCACAGTACTTGCCCCAACAGTCCGTTAAGGCTATACGGGGGATCTTTGTCTTTGTACATTTGTACAGACCTTTGTCAGTCCCCTGCTGGATGAGTGGCCACCCCACGCCGTGGACTTGCAGAATAGAGACCCATAGACTTGCATAGAGACCCATAGACTTGCATAGATACCCATAGACTAGCGTAGAGCCAATATAATTTCATAGAGACTCAAAGACTTGCATAGAAATCCATAGACTTGCATAGAGACCCATAGACTAGCGCAGAGCCAATATAATTTCATAGAGACTCAAAGACTTGCATAGAAATCCATAGACTTGCATAGAGACCCATAGACTAGTGCAGAGCCAATATAATTTCTTAGAGACCTACCCACGTCCATGTCTCTCCTCCGATTAGACGGTTGGCTTCGTGCGGTGGGACAGAAGTTCAACATCCACACGTTGTGGTAGTTTGACGACATTTCACCACGGCGGTGAAGGCGTGGGTGCAGGGAGAGAGATGCGGGACCATAGAAGGGCACGGTACAACAATTGTTTTTGCTGCACCGTCTTCTGCTGCTGCTGCAAGGCCCCGCAGCAGCCTATAGCACCTGTGTTGCACGGTGGCCACCCATCCGAGCGCTTTGCAGGCTGAAGGTTGCTCGGCTTCCGAGATCACGTTTCAGCCGAGTCGATCCGGGGATCAACGACCATGGGAAATCTATTCCACATCTGTAACACCACATCCAACGTGCACCTTCGCCGTGGCTGCTGGGCACGTGACACCTACTACCCCAGTCGAGTGTTCACGTTGGGATTTTGTTGAACTCGAGGAAAAAGGGTAGGAGTCTCACTCGCAAGCGTGACCTGGGGCGTGAGGCTGTCAGCAGCGTGGATATGATCGCTGCTGCTGCTGCTAAGTGATCCCAATGGAGCAATTTGCGGTGTTGTTTTCGAATTTGGCAAATTTGGACCCTGCTGCCGGCACATGGTGGGCGACTCTTTAGAATACTTACACACAGCCACTTACCTACACACAGCCACCTACCTACACACAGCCACCTACCCACACACAGACACCTACCTAGACACAGCCACCTACCTACACACAGCCACCTACCTACACACAGCCACCTACCTACACACAGACACCTACCTAGACATAGCCAGCTCCCACACTCAGCCAGCCCCACACTTATCCAGCCAATGTTGATGGCATTCGAAGGGATTCTGTAAGCCCTACAGAATCCCTTCTACAGCTGTGCCCATGGAGATGGGTTATGGGTGGGGAGAGATTTACGGGGCCGGGGTCGGGGGAGTGGGAGACGGAGGGCGAGAGGGAGGGGGGGGGAGACGTGGGGGGGTGGGAGACGGAGGGCGAGAGGTGGGGGGGGGGGAGACGTGGGGGAGGGGGAGAGAGGGCGCGGCGCAACGACCACGCCGTGCGGGCGGCGAGCGGAGCGCCCGGGAGCTCCACGGCAACAGATCCGAGTGCCTCGAGATCGCGCCGAGCCACTGCTGGTGAACACAGCCACCACGCAGACACGACGCCTCCTTCTCATCATCGTCGTCGTCGTCGTCATAATAATAATAGTATTACGTATTTCTTTACACATCCCATCAGCCACGCGGCCTTCCTTGTGCAAGTGCATCTTGTTAGCGCCGTTGGTTCAATGCGAACAGAACTCCGAACCAGTTTCGACAGTGTCTCGTCGGCGTTTAAGGCTGAGTCAACATAGGGGAAGGTCGGCCCGCGAACGGTTGTCACTGATGATCGCCGTTCACGTGAATCTATCGCGGGTTGGGGTGTTCAAAGCGCGGTTCACACACACACAGGTACGCGTGTGTGTGCATATACCCACGCGTGCACACACACACGCGTGCACACACTTGTACAAAACAGCATAAAGATCCCCTGTACAGCCTATACAGTCAGCTGGTGCAAGTGCTGCTCGTGGACATACATACACAGACACGTACATACGTGCACACACACGTGATACGTGCACACACACGTGCACACTCACACGTGCACACGCACACGTGCACACGCACACGTGCATACGTGATCCGTGCACACGCACACGTGATACGTGCACACACACACGTGCGCACACACACCGTGCACACACACACACGTGCACACACGTGCACACACACACGTGCACACGCACCTCGACGGCACTTGCGCGCTCCCTCACCGTCTTCACGCGACTCACGGCTCCGCGTCCTTTGCCCCCCCCCCAAAAAAAAAAATCTCTCAACATTCCACTCGGGACTCGACAATGATGGGGGAGGAGGAGGAGCAGGAGGAGGGAGGCACAGAGAGAGAGAGAGAGAGGGCGAAGCACAGCGAGAGAGAAAAGAGAGAGCGCGAGAGGGATGGAGGCGAGGGCGAACGAGAGAGACGCGTACACTCTCTGGCAGAAAGCAGAGAGAGGGAGAGCTACTGGCCAATTGGGAGAGAGTGCGATGGGAGTTGTTCTGGACAAAGGGTCTCGGAGATGGGGCCCCAGGCATGGATCATGAATATTGACGATGCCCGCGTGGGTAGGTGGGTGGGTGGGGGTGGATGTGGGGGTAGGGTGGTGGGTATGTGGCCGGGCGGGGGGGTATTGTGTGAGCCGGGGTCGGGGTGTGGTGGCACGACAATTTAACAACAACTGCTCCCGCTGCAGGAGAGGAGGCGACGTTTTCAAAAACCAGAAGGGGAAGAAGCGTGGAGAGGATGGCGCCGTGGAGCCATCCCTCTCGCGCGAGACGCAGTGGCTGGACTGCGAAGCAAAGTGTAGAATGTTCAAAACTACATCGGGTTTGATGAAACAAAGTAAGTTGTCACTTATTTTTTTGTTACGATGATTTACCTTCTAAAAACAAGTCTGGCCGTGCCTCGCAACCCCAGGGGATGCAGCGTGCACCCCCAGGTTAAGAAGAAGAACCACTGCTCCAAGAGACGAGGTGTTCCAGCAGAACACGCGTGTCGGATTACACGCGTGTTCTGGTGGAACAAGCAGACGACTTCACTCAGCTAACCCAATACTACCACGCGTGTTCAAGCGGCAACACGGCTAACATCAGTGGTGAGCGACATCGATGTATCACTGAGCGGCATTGATACGTCTATGAGTTCAACCTCAGCTCCGTTGCATTAAATAGACCATGATGAGTAAGAACAATCGTGCATACGCAGTGATTCTGTGAGGCGTTCTAAGGCGCTAAGGTAGCGCTCATGCCAGGCACGCAGGGAGCAGTGCATCCACAACCGGAGATCCAACCAGACAATCACCATCATCTCTCCATCACTCACCAAACTAGTCAGCCAATCACCATCATCTCCATCCCTCACCAAACTAGTCAGCCAATCACCATCATCTCTACCCCTCACCAAACTAGTCAGCCAATCACCATCATCTCCATCCCTCACCAAACTAGCCAGCCAGCCACTCACCATCATCTCTACCCCTCACCAAACTAGCCAGCCAGCCATTCACCATCATCTCCATCCCTCACCAAACTCGCCATCATCTCCATCCCTCACCAAACTAGCCAGCCAGCCACTCACCATCATCTCCATCCCTCACCAGCCAGCCACTCGTGCCAGCTCCACCCCCTGGACGTCACCGCGCCCCCTTCTCCCCTCCCAGTGTTGGGCCTTGAGCGACGCGTGACTGATCGCTGGCGAGGATCCACGTGTCCTTGACGGACACGTGGAGTGGGGGGGGGCTGTTTATTCCGTGCCCCCCACTCCACCTGTCCTTGACTGACACGTGGAGTGGGGGGGGGGGCTGTTTATTCCGTGCCCCCCACTCCACCTGTCCTTGACTGACACGTGGAGTGGGGGGGGGGCTGTTTATTCCGTGCCCCCCACTCCACGGACACGTGGAATGGGGTGGGCTGTTTATTCCGTGCCCCCCACTCCACCTGTCCTTGACTGACACGTGGAGTGGGGGGGGGGGCTGTTTATTCCGTGCCCCCCACTCCACCTGTCCTTGACTGACACGTGGAGTGGGGGGGGCTGTTTATTCCGTGCCCCCCACCCCACCCTCCTTCCTCTCCCCACCCCTCTCCCCTTCACCCCCCCCCCCCCCCCCCCCACACCGACCATGCTCTGCACCGCTAAGGCGCAGCACCTGCAGGTCGTTACGAGCGGAACGCGATTTCTTGACGGGGCGTTCCCAGAATGGATCGGGGTCGGTGGATCTCAGGAGGAGGTAGTGGTCATGGGAGAGGATGAGTGGGCAAGAGGAGGAGATGGGGTGAGGAGGGAGGAGTAGGATCAGGAGGAGGTAGTGGTCATGGGAGAGGATGAGTGGGCAAGAGGAGGAGGATGGGGTGAGCGGGAGGAGTAGGATCCGAGGATGTAGTGGTCATGGGAGAGGATAGTGTGGCAAGAGGAGGAGGATGTGGTAGGAGGGAGGAGTAGGAGCAGAGAGGTGTGGTCATGGGAGAGGATGAGTGGGCAAGAGGAGGAGGATGGAGTGAGGAGGGAGGAGTAGGAGCAGGAGGAGGTAGTGGTAGTGATGGAGGAGGAGCTGCAGGAGAATGGTGAGGTGGTATTGGTGGTGATTGCGGAGGAGGAAGGGGGTGGGAGGTTGGGGATGAGGTGTCGTTGTTTCCCCTGCTGGTGAATCTCAGGGTGAGTCAAACTCACTGACTATTTGTAAACACCCACTACTCGGATTCCATTAAGAATGAAACCCAGAGACGCAACGCCTAATACATAGCGATCCAGAGACTTTAGTAGATTTTCTTTACATACTCATTAAATGCTGAGTCGATCTAGGGGAGATCAATGAACTGGTTTAGATTATCAATCGTCACGATTATCATTCATGGCGGCTGGGAGTCCCTCTCGGGTAGTCAGGTACGTAACGCAAACAGTAGCACACAACACGTTAACAAATGTAAAGATCCGCCGTGTAGGATGACAGTCTGAGTCAACCTCTAGAGGCCCAGGACCGGTTCAGATAATCGTCACTGGTGTTAGCCATGAGCGGGAATCGAACTCGGGTCGCCGGGTTCTTAGCGCAGCGCGCGAACCACTGCACCACCGCTCCCCACGATGTACACAACAACAACAACAACCGCCATTCGCCACGAAGTGGCGGTGACGTCACCACGGCGCTTGTGCCAGGCTGTGTGCACTTTATGGCCGCGTGAAGTGTCGAACTCCCGCTGGCAGGAGGTCACGGGACAGACCCAGGTGCCATGGATTGACTGAGATGACTGAGATGACTGGCCGATGCACCACCTGTGCCCCCTACTGTGCCAACTTGCTGTGCTTTACCCGCCCGGCGCTCCGCTCGTTGTTTTGAGCGTCGCTCCTCTTGCCCTCCGTTGTCGCTGTATATACAAGACAAAGACAAAGATCCCTCGTATAGCCTTAACGGACTGTTGGGGCAAGTGCTGTTAGCGAGCACCTATGAAGTTCGGCACGGCACACGAGGGGGTGGGTGGCCAGCACCACGCCCACACATCCACGCTTATTCCACTGCCCTCTCTCCTACGAACAGCCAACAACATAACTTGGCACAACCACGTGAGTTCAATAGAAAGCCCCCTGGCCCCCCACCTCCTGCACCCCCCACTCTCCACCTTTGCAGACGCCCCCCCTTCCTTGCTACACGTGGCCCGACTTAGAGCCACGTCTCACGACTTCAAAGTTGTTGATGCGTAAAACGCATAATAAATCTACAGCCCTTCGCCCATCCACTACTGGATGAAGAAGACTTCACCTCCCCACGCCGTGTCAGCCGTTAGTGGGTGACGAAGGCGGCGGGGGGGAGCGTTGTTTGACTCTACTTCACCACGCTGGTCGGTCAGTGTGCGGGTCGAGTCTAGAACCGATGTAAGAAGCCCGTGGCCGGGAATTGAACTCGTCCGTGAGCTGGCTCGCAGCGCAGTGCGCCAACCGCTGCGCCACCGCTCCGGCCAGGAACAACAAGAGGTCAGGGTAACAACAACAGCGGACGGAATGCGCCCTCTGAGCTTGGAGCGTTTCATGTGGAGCGCTGCGTCTCAGCGAGAGTCCGTGACGACACAAACACGAACCACGTGCACACACACCTCGCCCCTCCCCCCACCCCGAAACCCACCACCGACCAACAATAGATCACCACAGAACTCTGCCCCCCTAACTCGACCCCCACCATACCAACTTTGAGCCAGGTGGTGGTGGTGGTGGTTTTTACGCTGCACGTGGCTGCCTGTAACCCGGCACTGTGGATGTTGTTGTGAAACTCTCTTCCCGCGGGCGCGCCTCGAGGATGAGCCGTGCCCCGGCTCGCGAGGAGAATGCGGTGCAGCAACGTGTGGACGACTCTCCATCCGTACAATCTGTGTGGGTGCTCCGGTTTCCTCCCACATGCATAAACACTCATTGATTGGCCGATAACAAAAACTTAATAACCCACAGAGGGGAACGCAGAGCTTGGGCAATCGTCGGTAGCGCCGGCTCGTCACCGCGTGGCTGCTGCTGCCTTCCCGCTCGTCTGTGATTCCTCCTCCTGGAGCCTCTGAGTCGTCCCCTCTCTCTCTGAGTCGCCCTCTCTCTCTGAGTCGTCCTCTGTCTCGGAGTCGTCCTCTCTCTCCCTGAGTCGCCCTCTCTCTCTCTCTATGAGTCGTCCTCTGTCTCTGAGTCGTCCTCTCTCTCCCTGAGTCGTCCTCTCTCTCTGAGTCGTCCTCTCTCTCCCTGAGTCGTCCTCTCTCTCTCTCTCTGTCTCTACGAGAGCCAGTGGTGGATCCCGTGCGGCGGTGGCGGCGCAGCGCGGTGTGACGAGTCAACATCATCACTACACACTCCTGAGTGTGATTATAATCACTACACACTCCTGAGTGTGAGTGTGTGTGATTATAATCACTCACACACAGCAGAGGCGACGTCGTGTTGGGCACACGCGCTTTAGTAAACGCTGCACGGCGATAGAGAGACGTGGGGGGGTGGAGTTGGGTTTCCAAGCGGCCAGCGAGGGTCGATAAACTCAATTCACGGGGTCTGGTTTCCCCCGCGTCTCTCCCCGATGTACAACTCCCCCTGTACCCCCCCCCCGCCGCCCCTCCCGTGTGCTGCCCCCGTGGGGTTGTGGGCGCTGTTGTCATAACACGGGAAGTCGTCGGCGTGCTCGTGAACACGAGGAGGAGACCCATGGCACACACACACACACCGCACCTGCCGTCGGACTTTAACGATCGCGGCTCAGAGAGAAATGGACACGTCCCCCCCGCTCCCTCCACCCATGTGATTTGTCCGACGTTTCGCTCCACGTGCTGGGAGCTTCTTCGCGAACTGTGGGGGCCGTGCTAAGAACCCCCGGCACGCCTCTCGGTTCAACGTCGCCGTGAGACTTTCGCCCAGGTGGACTCGAGCTTAGGTGAGCGGTGTGGTGGTACGAGGAGCGGTGTGTCGGCATCAACGCTGGGAAGACAAAGGCGGCCGGGAATGTCGCTGACCGCTCCCCTCGCGCGCTGTCCCGGCCTTAATAGGCGACGCCTGATAACAGCCCATTGCTCCAGCAGTCCGTACAAGGCTACCCGGGGATCTTTGATCTTTGTCTTTGACCTTTGTGGGTTTCAGGGTGCGCGTATGTTGTGCGCCAGTGGGCGTGCGGGCGTGTGTGCGTCCCTGCGTCTACGTCTCGGCGTGTCTGTGCATTTGTCTGTGTATGTGTGTTCGTCTACCTGTGTGTGTGTCTGTTTGTGCATATAAATCTGTGTATCTACATGTGGCTGGTGTCTTTGTGTCGATATATATCTACGTTGACTCCGCCTCAAATGAGTACCTGATGGTACGGTGTGTACACATCAGCCATGGGGAGACAAAGGCGACCGGGCGTGGTGCTGGCTACCCACTCCCCTTGTTTGCCGTGCCGGACTGTGCAGGTGCTGCTCGCTAACAGCACTTGCCCCAACAGTCTGTCGAGGCTATACGGGGGGTCTTTGTGTGAGTGTGTGTGAGAGTCGTGTGCCGGACTGCGAGGAATTAAAGATTGCGTTTCGCCACGCCTCGTGAGAGCCTCGCAACAAACCCACGGGCAGACCCGCTTCTGCCTCCCTGCAGCACGGTAGCCGACTACGTCATACAGCAC
The DNA here is from genome assembly GCF_015708825.2 of Lethenteron reissneri. NCBI lineage: Eukaryota > Metazoa > Chordata > Hyperoartia > Petromyzontiformes > Petromyzontidae > Lethenteron > Lethenteron reissneri. The sequence goes on along the minus strand of NC_083815.1, from coordinate 1,049,725 downwards.
CACAGCGGCTGTATTTAGTTCGCCAGCGTCATCAGCCACCAACATTATCAGCTAATTCTACTGAAATATGGCTTTGCCTACAAACACCTTACAGTTCACCATCATTGGTTCAAGAGACCCTGACTGCTGATGTTGAAACCCACGCAGAGTTTTGCTTGTGTTGATCCAGCGCTGCTGAAATGATGCCCACTCAGAAGGAAGACCGCGTGGCTGACGGGATGTGTCAAGAGTGTTAGTTTCACGTGGACGGACAGACGCCTGTGTATGATGGCCTTGCCAGACCGATATCATCAGCAACATCTGTCGCAGTAAACAAACCCGTGGACCGGTTTCGACCTTCTGCGTCTCATCAGCAAAGTCGGGCCGGTTAAACAAATGCCTCTGGGCTGCCAGATGTGAGGGGGGGGGGGTGGAGATGGGGGGGGGGTGAGAAGAGGGGAGCGGCGGTGGTAAACTTGAGTGGGGACCGAACCGTGAGTTTTCACGGGCAAGGTGGAACGGGAGTGAGTTGTGGAGTGAGTGTACGTAGTGTGTGTACGCGTATGATTGACGTAAAGAATGCGTGAGTCAGTGAGTAAGGAGTGCTACATTCCTGCCCGCTTGGGTCAATTTTTATTTTAATCAGGAAGGCGTGGGACGTCAGAGGGCCACACACACACACAGCCCTAACCACACGTCCTCACACACACACACACCCCTAACCAACACACACACACCTAACCACACACACACCCCTAACCACACGTCCTCACACACACACCCCTAACCAACACACACACACCTAACCACACACACACCCCTAACCACACGTCCTCACACACACACACACACCCCTAACCAACACACACACACACACACCCCTAACCAACACACACACACAGCCCTAACCACACACACACACACAGCCCTAACCACACGTCCTCACACACACACACACCCCTAACCACACGTCCACACACACACAGCCCTAACCACACGTTCACACACACACCCCTAACCAACACACACACACACACACACCCCTAACCACACGTCCTCACACACACCCTAACCACACGTCCTCACACACACACACCCCTAACTACACGTTAACACACACACACACACCTAACCACACGTCCTCACACACACCCTAACCACACGTCCTCACACACACACACCCCTAACTACACGTTAACACACACACACACACCTAACCACACGTCCTCACACACACCCTAACCACACGTCCTCACACACACACCACTAACTACACGTTAACACACACACACACCTAACCACACGTCCTCACACACACACACACACAGCCCTAACCACACGTCCTCACACACACACACCACTAACTACACGTTTACACACACACATCCCTAACCACACGTCCTCACACACACACACCCCTAACCACACGTCCTCACATACACACACCCCCCCCCTAACCACACGTCCACACACACACACACCCCCCTTACCACACACACACACAGCCCTAACCACACGTTCACACACACACACACTCCTAACCACTTGTTCACACACACACCCCTAACCACAAGTCCTCACACACACACACACCCCTAACCACACGTTCTCACACACACCCCTAACCACACGTCCTCACACACACACACTCCTAACCACACGTCCACACACACACACACACACTCCTAACCACACGTCCTCACACACACACACACTCCTAACCACACGTCCACACACACACACACTCCTAACCACAAGTCCTCACACACACACACCCCTAACCACACGTTCTCACACACACCCCTAACCACACGTCCACACACACACACAGCCCTAACCACACGTCCACACACACACACACCCCTAACCACACGTCCACACACACACACACCCCTTACCACACGTCCTCACACACACACACACCCCTAACCACAGGTCCACACACACACACACCCCTAACCACACGTCCACACACACACACCCCTAACCACACGTCCACACACACACACAGCCCTAACCACACGTCCACACACACACACACACACCCCTAACCACAAGTCCTCACACACACACACCCCTAACCACACACACACACACACACCCCTAACCACACGTCCTCACACACACACACCCCTAACCACACGTCCACACACATACACACACACCCCTAACCACACGTCCTCACACACACACACACCCCTACCCACACGTCCACACACACACACACCCCTAACCACACGTCCTCACACACACACACACCCCTAACCACACGTCCTCACACACACACACCCCTAACCACACGTCGTCACACACACACACACCCCTAACCACACGTCCTCACACACACACACACCCCTAACCACACGTCCTCACACACACACACCCCTAACCACACGTCCTCACACACACACACCCCTAACCATACGTACACACACACCCCTAACCACACGTCCTCACACACACACAGCCATAACCACACGTCCTCACACACACACACACACCCCCCTAACCACACGTTCACACAAACACACCCCCCTAACCACACGTTCACACACACACACACCCCTAACCACACGTCCTCACACACACACAGCCCTAACCACACGTCCTCACACACACTGACACACAGCCCTAACCACACGTCCTCACACACACAGCCCTAACCACACGTCCTCACACACACAGCCCTAACCACACGTCCTCACACACACTGACACACAGCCCTAACCACACGTCCTCACACACACAGCCCTAACCACACGTCCTCACACACACAGCCCTAACCACACGTCCTCACACACACACACAGATCCCCAGTGTAGTCTGTAACAGGCTGCTGTGACAAGTGATGTTAGCGATCACCTATTGATGACAGCACGCCGGACGAGTAGTGTGGGGAGCACCACGCCCAGCCGTCTTTGTCTCCCACCAACACTCACACACGCGATACCACAAGATAAAGCACACGCAAAGATCCCCCGTGTGACCTTCACCAGAATATCGGGGCAAGTGCTGCTTGCTAGCACCGATCAAGGTCGGCACGGCGCGTGAGTGGTGAGCACCACGCCTCGCCGCCTTTGTCTCCCCAGCGTTCATGATGTTTACAAATCGCACCAGATGCTCAATTTTAAGGCTGAGTTGACCTACGGGGATGGTTCAGGACCGGTTCAAATATCAAACTCGGATCGCCGGGTTCGTAAGCGCAGCGCGCTAACCACCACACTACCGCTCCCCACTAACACGCGCTCACACACGACCCCACACACGCACATACACTCTCTTACATAAATCACTCGCGGAAAATAACTCGACACGCTCACACGTGCGTGTGACCCATTATAATTACGCGCACGCACGCGCACGCACCTCGTTTCCTAGTGTGGATGAGGCCGCACGTGCGCATTCCTGTGCGTGTGGGGAGCGGTGGTGTCGTGTGTGGGGAGCGGTGTAGGCGTCGTGGCGAGCGAGCCGCACCACGAACCCGGCCCCCCGAGTCCCGCTCAGAGGCACACACACACACACAAGTGCAGAGTGTCTCATTAACACCCGTGGACACGGACCTGGGTCTTAAATAAATAAATAAAGTTGTTGGTCCGGTGTGTAAACATCATCTCGAAGGAGACAAAGGCGGCCAGGCGTGGTGCTGGTCCCTCACCACCTTAATAGTTGTCTAGCTAACAACACTTGCCCCAACAGTCTGTGACGACTATACGGGGGGGGGGGTCTTTGTCTTTGTAGGGTGGTGTGTCCCACGTGTGCTGTACTACCCTACACCGTCGATTGGTGCACGAGCCTCTCCTAGATCGACTCAGCCTTGAATGTGGCATAAGTGGTCAGCGCACTGCGCTACGAACTCGGCTACTTAGAAGTCAGTTGTGAATGTCCTCGATCTTAAATGAGTACCGAGTGCAGTGTGTCTGAAACTCAGCACAAGGGAGACAAAGGCGGCTAGGCGTTGTTCTGTTTACACCTCCCCTTCCCATTCGCTTTACTTACATGAATAGGTGCTCGCAAACAACGCTTGCCCCAAAACTATATAGGTCTGCCAAGGGGATCGGGTGTGTGTATGTTGGGTGTGTGTGTAGGGTGTGTGTATGTAGGGTGTGTGTATGTATTCGTGGTGGAACCATGCATCGATTATGTTGAGAAAGCTAGACGTTGTTATGCCCACCCCTGTCATATGAATGTGGAATTCATACTGCTGGCGCATGCATGTGGACTGCATGTGGACTTTGTTTACGAATGTATCCGACTCACGTTCTCCGTTCCGGCCGCCAGAGGCCGCTACATTCACCACAAGATCAATGAATTATTTCATTTAATCGAATCAGGACGACATCGGATTTCGTTTCTCATTTCGTCGGCTCGTGTCACTCTACCCTGGTCTCTGAGTGCTCCTCCTCAGTCCCCTGGTCAACAGACTGATGGGCCAGTGCTGTGAGCGAGCGTCTATGACGGCCGGAACAGCACGCGAGGAGGGAGGTGGGGGGCCAATTCCACGCCCGGCCGCCTTTGTTTCCCCAGTGCTGATGTTTTGCACACCACACCTACTTGCTCATTTGAGGCTGTGTCGACCTAGGGGAGGCCCAGGACCATTTACGATATTCGTCGCTGGTGTTGGCCGGGTTCCACGCTGCGCCAGCCCTACCCACGGCTGCGTTAGCGCTCCCTAAATCGACGCGCAACGACAACCGCCCTTCACCACACCCCGTGGCGGCGACGTCACCACGACGCCTGTGCCACGCTAGGTGCACCTTGATGCCACGTGCAGAAGCGTGGAAGGCTCGCTGCGAGCAGGTCACGGGACAGACGCACACACACACACATGTACCACACAGACAGAGATCCCCGTAGAGTCTTGACATGTTGCATTAGGGATAAGTGCTGTTAGCGAGCACCTATGAAGGCCGGGACGGCACACGAGGGGGTGGGTGACCAGCACCACGCCCGGCCGCCTTTGTCTCCCCAGTGGCAATGTTTACACATCGCACCAGGTACTCATTTGAGACTGAGTCGACCTAGGGGATGCCCACGTACACATACGGACACGCGCACGCGGGGGGCGACTTTGACCGCGCTGCGTCTCTGTGGTCGCGGTCTGTCTGCGTCACCTTCGCCCGGCTTGAACACGCAGAGCCATGTCGCTTGTGGGTGGGGGGCGCGGGGAGAGTGAGGGGGGTGACTGCGGCTGTGTTCAACAAGTCGGCAGAGGCAGCCGCAACACGGACGAGCAGCAGCCCCGGGGGCTCCAGCCTTGATTACAACACAGGCGCACTCACTATCACTCACACAACAACCAAGGGCAGATGCAGGACATTATTGTGTTCCGACTTACGAACATATCTACTTACGAACGGGTGTCGGGAAATATGTATGTTCGTAAGTCGAAGACTCAGAATATGTATTTACACTGGAGGAATCCCATGAGCTATAATGCTGCTTCACAGACGGCTGCCCGTATTGCCCCTCGCTCTTGCTGTGTGCCGAGACGTCTTGAAGCCGGACACAAAGTGCCCTGATCCCCCCCCCCCATCTCCCTCGCCCCACATTTCAACAACTCCGCTACTGCCACAACACAATTGCTTCGCCAATCATCCCGCCAGCGCTTGCATCGTTCACAACTAATTCTGCTGTTCCCATTCTGTCGACCGCCGCCCCCCTCCCCTCCTCGCGAGCGGCGCCCGGGGCGGCCGACTCACGCCCGCCCCACCCTTGGGCGGACCACAATGATAGCAGAGACCACAACAGAGATCACAACAGAGACCACAACAACCTCTTTCCCCTCCACCCACGTGTCGCTCGCCGCCCGATCGTCACGCGCGGCGGTTCCCCGTCTATTTTCCAAGGGGGGTTTCGCGTGCCACCAGGATGTGGAATGTGTTTGTCTGCCTATAGATAGACACCCCGGGCCAGGTCAGGGCTTAGCCTTGGCCTCCTCGTACCCCCCACTGCCGACTCCCCCCCCCCGCCATACCCGCATAGCATCACCTACAGCTGTACACACATAGTGGCCCGGAGTGCCGCAAATAAAGGGCGAGTTTCACAGCAGGATTGTTAATGTAATCATTATTATTATCAGCACGCTCAGCTCGGCACGTGTGGTATGCGCCAGGCATGGTGCAGTTGTCAAATGGGTACCTGCGAGTCTCAAGACTCGTTCACAGAATATCAGAATCAGAATACGGAGTCGTGCTGGAGGAATCCGATGAGCTGTAAAGTTCTTTTTCACAGGTGCCCACTGGGTGTGAGGAGGCTCGTGCGTTGTTTGGATGCCGCCACCGCGGTGTGACGCTGCTCAGCTGCGCTGCCGGACTTTCAATTCCAGAGGTCGCCGGTTCGATTCGATCTCCCGGCAGTTGGAATAATGGAGCGAGATTCTTAAACCCTGCGGCTCCCGTCGACTCTAGTCCACCCAGCAGCATCGCTGAGTTCACCACAGTCGATGGTCGGTTCATCGTCTGTAGTGTGGGCACGCCCATCTCCTTCCATACGTCTGGCCAGCGCGGAAGAGTAGGCCAAATGCCCTCTAGAGGGCCTCTCTAAAGCTCCTCATAATTGACGACATTCCGACAGCAGTGGCGTGAGCGAACACTTTCAGGGCTGCGCCTTCACCGATCCAATTGTGAGTCGTGTGACTCATTTTCCAAGTGGGTCCTACTCTGGGATAGCCGAGCTCAGGGGAGTTAACTCACCCACCCACCCATCACCACCACCACCGTCACCGTCACCGCCGCCTCTCCCCCATTACAACTGCAATGAGCCTCCCCGTCCCACCACGCTCCATTCCGAGCTCCCGAGTGGTTGACCCTATCCGCCGACGAGATTCCGAGCGGCCTCCGCATGCCCCACTCACGGCCTCGGTGCCTCTATTCTTAGGGCGTCCTGATACCACATCCGCAACGACAACAACACACAGACACACACACAGACACACTATTCCCAGGGACACCACGGGTGTGAGGTCACACTGTGTACGGGTGGAGCATGCCTGCGGCAGGCGAGGTGCGGACCACAAAGCTATGGACAGAAATTCACGGAATTACAAAAAATCCAGGACCCACGGGCAGCCTGCACTCATACCGCACAGGCAGACTATTGCCTACTCCTCCATTTCCGTGACGACTCAGAGATCGAACCTGGGTCGGAACTCCATGCTACCACTCACCCACCGACCCACTGGCCCACTCGCCCACCCACCCACTCACCCACCCATTCACTCGCCCACCCATTCACTCACCCACTCGCCCACCCACTCACCCACTCACCCACCCACTCACCCACTCACCCACCCACTCACCCACTCACCCACTCACCACACTGCAGATCAACTCACGTCTCTCTCTCTCTGCTTCTTTCCTCGCACCGCTCCACTTTGGAATTCCCTCCTCCCATCGTAATCGTCGTCTCTTTGCCCCCAAGCTCTTACAACAATAACCTCGCTCAATGCAAACAAGGTCTTACACTCGTATCTACATTACATCTGTGACAGTGCTGTCCGTTCCTGACCGCTTGGCATTCTCGGCCTGTGCTTTGCAACTGCTATTTTAGCTCCCCTTTCTCTCTCTCTCTTTCTCTCTGCTATCTTATCTTCTCCTTCTCCACTCTCCCGAGGCTCTCTCTTATCTCTCTCCACTCACCCTGCGCTCTCTCTTATCCCTCTCCACTCTCCCTTCTCCTCTCCTCTCTCTCCGCTCTCCCTTCCCCCTCTCGCGTCTCTTTCCACACATGGAGGGGGGGGGGGCGGTGGGGATGTCGCGCTAATAAAACAGAGAGGCGCGCTCCCCTCCCTTGACCCCTGCCACGCAACTGTGGACATCACCCGGTGTCCGCTCGGGGCCGATCCCAGGGGCGAGTTCCTCTCCCTGCGCCCGAGGGAGCCAAGCGCTCTGTAAACTCTCGCTCCGCGTGCCACCGCTCTTGCCTCGCCCTTCTTACATCAGCCCGCGCTGGGAGCTGAACGAGCGAGCCCGACCCTGGCTGATGGGACACTGAATGTCTAAAACCGGGCCAAGAGTTTTGCGTGTCTCGAAACAATGCTGCTGAAATGATGCACACCCCCAGAGGGGTTGGATGTGTACAGAAGTAATTTCATTTATTAACTAGCAACGCGAACGTCCTTTGGAAGTGACCGTCCTGGCAGCCAGCCAGCCAGACTGCAAAACTTTTTTATTTTATAACATAATACGAATTAAGATGTGGAGAGATGGATATTACAAAGAAAACCTTCTGCTGATTGATTTTGTTAAGCAAATTCAGTTTTGCAATCTATTGGGCCAATGAGGATGTATATTTATAATTGGCATTGTGGCAGAGGTGTGCAGTTGGAGGCACCCCGGCCACCCTGGTTAATATTGCCTCTGCGTGCGTTCCGACCAGCACGTTCCAGTGCGCCGCCTGCTTGGCAGGGGGCGTTGTAGACCCCGTGGCGTTGCTGGAAGGAGGGTCGAGCGAGCCATTGGGTGCCAGCATCACGGTCACAATTTTTTGCCAAATTTTAATAACTTGCTGATAATGTTTTATGTATCATTTCATTGGAATTACCACGTAGCAACATCGCCCCCTACTGGCGGTAACAGGGTGGTGGGCAGCGCAGTGCCCCACAGCTTGAAGCATCCCGTATGAAGTCTGTATATTCTCACCCTGTTCTGCAATGATTTCCTCCGGCATCTACACCCTACTCCTACCCCACACCTACCCCACACCTACCCCACACCTACCTCACACCTACCCCACACCTACCCCTACCCCACACCTACCACACACCTACCCATACCCCACACCTACTCCTACCCCTACCCCACACCTACCCCACACCTACCCCACACCTACCCCTCTTACCGTTCCCCCTGCGACCCCCCGCACAGCCGCGCAGGGGATGATGCGAGCCCGGTGGGGAGGGGGTCAGGTGGGGGAGGGTGGCGTCATTACTCACTCTATGAAGAAGCTGGCTCCTTCAGGCGTGAAGCCTTCCTCCCAGCCGCGAGGCAGGTCTGCCGGAGGGGGATCAGGACGGGGGAGGGGGCAGGGGGGGGATGGGGGCAGGGGGGAGGAGAGACCAGCAAAGTTCAAGGGCAGCAGGGTAGAGGGGCAGCAGGGAGGGGCAGCAGGGAGGGAGAAGCCAAGTCAGAATGGCACTGGATGCGAACTCCCGTGTCGCTGTGTAAGAATCCGGTCCCTGGGGGGTGGGGGGGGGTGTTAATGAGGCTAGGCCCATGCCATCATCAGGTCCAATAGACATCATCAAGTCTAGTAGACTAGTAGACTTGATGATGGCATGGAACGCGACACTTGAACGCGTCTGCTCGCCTCCCGCGATCTCGACACGACGACTACATCTTGACCTCTCTCCTCGGTGAGACACGGAGACCTCGCCTTCACGATTCTCACTCGGCTCTTGAGAAGAGACGAAGAGGAGACTTCAGAACCAGTGGGATGTCTATGAATGGAGCACGCTCTATGCTCGACACACACACAGGCTGGAGCGATGGTGCAAGAACTGTAACTCTATGAGTTTGATTCCCGACTACGGCTAACATCAGTGGCGAGTGACATCCGAACCGGGTTCTAAGGTACCCGCTTTCACCGACACGCGCTGGCCAGCGTGGTGATGTATGGAACTTCCCATCATCGGCACTGCGTGGGGAGGATCATCATCGAGCACTGGATTGACACACACACAGCATGTTCTTCCTATGTACTTGCACACATACACAAAGACAAATATCCCCCGTATATCCTTCACATATTTTTGGGGCAAGTGCTGTTCGCCAGAGCCCATTAAAGGCCGCCACGGCACACGCATGGGTGGGTGTGGCCAGGATCACGCCCGGCCGTCTTTGTCTCCCCATTGTTGATGGCTTACACACCGTAGCTGATACTCATGGGAGGCTGAGTCAGATATTCGGCACCGATGTTGGCCGTGAGCGGGATTCGAACGCGGGTCGACGGGTTCGCTAACCACTGCGCCACCACTCCCCCGCCGTGTTATACCCAGCCAGACACATCCAGTATTGATCAATCACACACGCGCACACAGATACCCGTGATGATGATGAATATTGATATACGTGGTGATTAATATTGATGTATATATTACGAGTATTGATGAAACGCTACATCCGTGGGGTGTTCTCAGAGCGTTTTACATCACTGAACGATATCGGCGAGCAGCGATGCCCAGGGACAGTCAACAGCAACATCCCAACACACCCGTCAATAGCACTGGGTGGCCTTCACATAATAATATGTAATACATATTATTATGTGAAGGTGACGTTTCGGACAATGGCCCTTCTTCAGAGCACATGCCAATTCGAGTAGCTGTCCTTTGTGCGGCAAAGGGCGACTCAGACACTTGGCCTCAGTCCGCCAGAGTAGCGGGCGATGATTGCTGCCGTGTGCAATTCCCATTGAGTACTGCATAAGACAAATATCCCCCGTATAGCCTTGACAGACTATTGGGGCAAGGGCCGTTTAAGTAGCGCACACAGACACATATGCACAATAATGAGTGTACACTAGCTATCAATATGCCTTGCAAACGAAATTCTACGAAGCTATAAACCGTTAACAACTCTGGGGTATACATTTTATATTTTACAGCCTGCTTTCATTGGATAACCTATTGCCAGGGATATCACGCTTTGAGTGAGAAACTCAACAGCCATAGCCAGAAAGTGAGCTCGTAAATCACGACACACATTGGCTGACAACGCATACCCACGCCTCGTTCCCCATGTGTGTCTCTGCACATTAAAATATATGCAATGATTTTGACACATCCCATCAGCCAGACGACTTTCTAGAAGCGTGTAAGGGACGTTGCAGCGTTGTGGGATGCAATTACACGAATGACGCTCGGCAAAGCAGCATTGTTATTGAAAGTGTCTGTTTGTTAGCATCATTGCGTTAACAGCACAACGCAAACCATGGGCCGGTTTGAACATTCAACGTCTCATCAGCGGAACAAGTGCTGGTGAACTTGCCAGAATGGTTATATGATAGGGCACTACCTCTGATAGATATGGCTCACGGTTCAACGCATACATCTCTATCGATAAACAACACAATCTAAGCATTCGCGTCTCTGTGGTGAATATAACAAAATCAATAACGCGCTTTCTTTCCGAATGCATCTCTCAACACATCAACACATAAGTACACGGTGTTCATTTGTTTAACGGCGGAAAGACGTTCCCCTTGTACCGACAATATCCATCGCACCCCGAGTGTATCAACAGCTTATACATCACCTGCGGTCCAACGATCTCTTCCGATCGGCGTCAATAAACTCTCACAACAACAACGACATCAATGAATCAAATCCTCGCCGACTGCTTCCCAGGCTGACGCTCCTCTCTCCCCGACCTCGAGTCGCCGCGTGACACTGCCTACACTGCCTACACCGCCACGGACGGTGGATGAACATCGCACGCTGACAATGGGGTGGGCGAGGGGCGTTCGATCTCAATCTTTGAACCCTGCAGCCTAACGCCTGAGACGCCTTCGCGCCCAATTGTGCCATAAAACTCACCACCACCACCGCCACAATCGTCGCACAAAGTCCACCGGCAGTTGAAAGCCAGCAGGTTGGGGGGTCACGGCAGGGCGCATTCAAATCAGCAGGCCGCAGTGGGTTGGTCGGGCGGCCACTGTGACGGCCGCCGAGCCCGCGCTCAGAGCTCATCGGTTTGTTGCACGCGACCGGTTGCGAGCTGTTGCGTGCAACCGGTTGCGACTCGCACTCGTCAGGACAGGATCGACACTGGAGTGGATAGGCGAGTGAAGTTCAGCGTGACAGTGGCTAAGCATGGCAGTAGCAGTGGCGGTAGAAGAGTGACAGGGAGGCGACTGACCACCGATGAGCGAGTGGGTAGTCGGATTAAATCGGTGAGTGCTGGATCATCACTACATGCATTGAGTGTGTTTATTATGATTCGACCTTAATAGGAGCTCGCTAACAGTGCGTGTCTCACCTGAGCGGTGGCGATGCCCCGTGGACACGGGCTCACTGGTGCGGGGGTGCAGCCACGTGGTACTGCGCGTGTCCTCACTGTACACACACACGCGCAGGGTGATGCACACGTCAGCCGTGGTCTATCCACTGCTGCACGAAGGCCTCCCCCAAGCGCGGCCTCGAGACGCGACAACAAAGCCACCGAGCTCCGAGCCGACCTCATCAACTCCTCCACGGATGGACGCCGCCCCCTCCTCTGCCTGCCACTCCGTCACCGGTCTCGACCCTCAGCCCTTCGAGGCGTGACGTCGTCCTGCGCGAGCCCCAGCCACCGTCTCTTGCCGCGCCTCTCCGTGTGGTTCCGAGCCGACACCCCCACCGCTCCACGCCTCTTTGCGCATCGCTCGGGTGTTGTTCCATTCAATTGTCTCTGTCTCATGTCAATCTCGATTTGAAGCTTTCGTGACTGCAGGGATCCATACTCTTTGGTTCTTTCGGTAAAGTCACGTAGGTAGAAAATGTAATAAATTACGACGTAGCTTTCCCACCTGATGGCGGACACTTGTGTTGTGCCCGAAACGTCGTGATTTATTTTATTTTATACCTACGCGACTTTACCGAAAGAACGAAAGAGAATCTATCTCATGTACTTTCTTAGAGACGTCTACGCGAGTGCAAAGACAAAGATCCCCCGTATATCGTTAGACGGACTGTTGGGGCAAGTCCTGTTAGCGAGCAGCACCTGTGAAGGCCGGCACGGCACAAGGTGGGGGGGACGGAGGGGGTGGGTGACCAGGACCACGCCCGGCCGCCTTTGTCTCGCCAGTGCTGATGTTTTACACATCGCACCAGGTACTCATCTGAGGCCGAGTCGACCTAGGGGAGGCCCAGTGCCGGTTCAAAAATTCCTCACTGGTGTTGGTCGCGAGCAGGAAGAGTTGCCGGGTTCGTAGCAGAGCGCGCTAACCACTACGCCACCGCTCCCCTCACACGGACACAAAACAAAGACAAAAATCGCCCGTATAGCCTGGAACAGACTGTTGGGGTAAGTGCTGTTAGCGAGCACCTATAAAGGCCGGGACGGCACACGAGGGGGTGGGTGGCCAGCACCACGCGCGGCCGCCTTTGTCTCCCCAGTCGCGATGTTTACACATCGCGCCAGGCTGAGTCGAAATAGGGGAGGTCCATGACCGGTTCAGATAATCGTCACTGGTGTTTTCCGTGAGCGGGAACTGAAACGGAATCGAACTCGGGTCGTCGTATTCGTAGCTGCAGCGCGCTAAGCGCGACTACATTACCACTCCCCACACGCAAGGGCACACACGCAGAGACTCACGCACGGTGAGACACACGACCACGCTTCTATTGACACACTTAAACACGCAAGGCACTCGTAAACACGCGTACAAAGACACATATTTACACACACGCTTCAACACAAACCCACAGACTCACGGTCACATCCTCACGCACCCGGCGCATTCCTTAATGTGCAACCGCTGCGTACGCATCGGGACAGGCACTGCAGTCTCATAATCACATGCACTCTCCATCACATCAGCCACGGCCAATCCACTGCTGGGTGAAGGTCTCCCCAAACCACCACCCTCACCTCCCGCGATCCACGTGGCACTCGCTTGAATGCGCACACACACGAGACGGTGTCAGAATCGCTCCGTCTCCTCTGGCGGACGTGACACTCGGATGGGTTCCCTTCGTCGCTCGGCATGCGCGTTTACGCACATGGGTGTCATCCTCTCTCGCGCGCACAGGCACACGCAGACTGTAGGTTGTACACACACACAGATCCATAATACAGGTTTTTTTTGGATGAGATTGCGTAAATATATAAATGTGTCGTCAAACCCGCCACCACCACCCTACACAGCCAATTAGTAATGGGGTTGTCACGTCAACAGAACGTGCCAATTCGTGGCTCGTGCAGCACACCGTAAATCCACAACATTTACAATCTTGGTGGATTCACGTGGGGAGGAGGAAGAAACCGGAGCACGCGGAGACAACTCACGCCTTGTGCGAGGGGGCAACACTCTATCCCCGTACAGATGGACACAGATGGCGATTAGTCCACTCGCTGTGCCGCCGTCTCCTGGCGAGCCAGGGCACGGCTCCCCCTCGACGCCCACGGGTAGAAGGGAGTTTCACGACGTCTGTCAACGGTGCTCCACCAACCCTCGCTGCTGCTGCTGCTGCCTCCACACGCAGCGCTGGGTCATTACAGCAGCCACGTGCAGCGTAGCCACCACCACTGCCACCGCCACCACCACCACTACCACCACCACTACCACCACCACTGCCACCGCCACCACCACCACTACCACCCGGTAGAAGTCCCCGTGTGCCTCCGTGTGAGAACGGATGAAAATATCCCCCGTATAGCCTCATACCCTTTTGGGACAAGTGCTGCTAGCGAGCACCTATTGAGGCCGACATAGCGCACGAGGGGGTGGGTTGCCAGGACCACGCCCGGCCGCCTTTGTCTCCCTCAGCAGCGATGTTTACACACCGCACCAGGTACTCGTTTGAGGCTGAGTCGACCTGGGCGAGGCCCAGGACCGGTTCAGATAATCGTCACTGGTGTTGGCCGTGAGCGGGAATCGAACTCGCGTGGCCGGGTTTCGCAGCGTGATACACCACCGCTCCCCACACACTACCGCACACACGCACACTCGCACACACACAACACTATCCGTATCTGTGTTCTCTATTTGCCCGAGTGAGACAGCATTGAGATTAATGATCGCTATTAGCAAATAAATGCACTCGAGTCAACACGTCCGCGGTGTGACTATAACCTGGCACCCCGCGTCATCGTCATCTGAATTAATCGCTCCATCTCCCCGCCGGCTGAGACCACGTGGGCGCGTGCCGTCCCTTGGCTGCCACGCCGGCATCATTCTCGACCAAGTGCCACCCACGTGGTAACGCGTAACTCTTTGCCTATGAGCCGCGTTGTGCTGTTTGTTACTGGCCGATCGACGTTATGTGCTCAGTAACTGTAAACCTCTTTACGTGCCCTGGCCAATCGCATTGAAACTAAACTATTTTTTTTATTTTACCAGGTGAAGCCCACTGAGCTATGTAGCTCTTTTTCAGAAGCGACCTGGCCACAAATGATAGCTCAACGAAGTGACTTATCATCATCACGTGGAAATGGATAGCAGCCAAATAATCTGAACGGGTCACATTAATTCCAAAAATTTGTAGGAAAAATCCGGACGACCCGGAGAAAAATCCACACTACCACGGGGAGTGAGACCCGAAAACTGCAAATATACAACAGCAGGTGTCAGGATTGGGATCGAGCCCACGACCACCTGCATACCAGGCGAGGGAGTGAACATCTCGCCACCGTGGCGCCCCCAGCGACTGGTGATGCATCAGAGTGATCTACATGATTCGTGTCATTCTGCGTGTGCTCTCTGCTCCGTGTGTTCCCGTTCCTGTCTCCCGGCGTGATTCCAAGCCTGCACCTTACCTCCCCGTGCTTCGTTGCGCACTCGGGGTGAGATGGGGCACGCTCTGTTCACGTGGCACATTTTACTCATTGGCCGTGTCGGGTGGAGGTGGGTGTACGACACAGCTACATTCACCCCATCTCACCCAAATAACTTCAACGTGAATCCTTTGTCGCTGTTAATGATTCGTAAAAAAAAAACGTGTTGGCCGTGGCACTGCACGACGAGGCGGGTCGAGTCAAGGACAAAATGCAGGGAATGTTGCGCAAAAAGGCAGCAGACAGGGAGGGAGTGGCACGGAAGGGGCAGGGAGGGGGCAGTCTGCACGGGCAAACGTGATGGTGACGATGAGATGGTGGTGGTGGGATGACGATGATGAGAAGAGAGACGGAAGGAGCGAACAGAAGAGAGCTGCACGGAGGAGGAGGAGGAGCGGCGTCTGTTCTCACAGGGGGCGGGGGAGGGGTTCAGAGTGGGGGTGGCCCCGTGGTTAACAGGAGGCTTGAGCCTAGGTACATTGGCGTGTTGAAGAAAGTAACAAATGCAATGAGACCCAACAAAGAGACGGATCCCTTGTCTCGACCGTCAGTAGGTCCCAGGATCGATTCAGATATCACTCGCCACTGATGTTAGCCGTGGACCGGAGGCGAACGCAGGCCTCCGGCTTCGTAGCACAGTGCGCTAACCACTGCGTCACCGCTCTCCACATAGACACACAACAGCATCAGCCATTCGTCACTAAGTGAGTGTGACGTCACCATAGCGCTTGTGCCAGGCTAGGTGCATTTTGAGGTCACGCACAAACAGATACACACATGGATGAGATCAAACAGACACACACACGTCTATACACAATACACACACAAACTCACACAATAAACACTGATACAAAGGCACACCAAAAAACACATTCACTCCCATAACCCCTCTCACAAACTCACAACGAATACAAAGATCCCCCATATAGCCTTTAACAGACTGTTAGGGCAAGTGCTGTTAGCGAGCACCTATGAAGGCGGGTACGGCACACGAGGAGGTGGGTGGCCAACACCACGCCCGGCCGCCTGTGTCTCCCTTAGTGGCGATGTTTACACAGCACACACCAGGTACTCAATTGAGGTTGAGTCGACATAGGGGAGGCCCAGGACCGGTTCAGATAATCGTCACCGGTTTCGGCCGTGAGCGGAAATCGAACTCGGGTGGCCAGTTTGGTAGGGCTACGCGTGCTAACCGCTGCGCCACCGCTCCCCACCGGTGTGTGTACACACACGCGCAGGATCCCATTCGCCCTTCACAGCGAATTGCGCGCATTCCGCAGCGCGCTTTGATTAATCATCAACCGCGCACTGTTAGTAAGCACGCGGTCCTGACAAACACACAAACACGGGCAGGTGGGTGTGCGGGTGTGTATGTGCTGTGTGTGTGTGTAGTGGGGAGCGGTGTGGCAGTGGTTAGCGCGCTGCGCTACGAAGCCAGCGACCCGAGTTCGATTCCCGCTCACGGCCAACACCAGTGACGATTATCTGAACCGGGCATGGGCCTCCTCTAGGTCGACTCTGATGCGATGTGTAAACATTGCGACTGGGGAGACAAAGGCGGTCAGGGAGTGGTATTGACCACCCACCCCCTCGTGTGCCGTTCCGTCCTTTATAGGTGCTCGCTAACAGCACTTGCCTCAACAGTCTGTTAAAGGCTATAGGGCGATATTTGTCTTTGTGTGTGTTAGTTTCGCGTGTCTGTTGGTGTATTTACAAGTGTGTGTGCATCATACATGCTGTTGTGTGTGTGCATGTGCCGTGTGTACATATATGTAGGGGTATGTGCGTGTGTCTAGTTCTGCATGTCTGTATGTTGGAGTGTCTGCACACACACACAGAGGTGTTCAACAAAGACAAACATCCCCCGTGAAGCCTCCAACAAACTGTTGGGGAAAGGATTGTACGCGAGCACCTATAAAGGGCAACACGGAACACGAGAGTGTGATGTGGTCGTGACTGCCCCAGGCCGCCTTTGTCTCCCCAATGCTGATGTTTACACACCAAACCCCTACTCATTTAAGGCTGATTTGACAAGTACACACACACCTACACGCACACACACACTCGTGTGCACACAGTTGAGGAAAGTATGTGTACACACCTGTGCACATACTCATTGAACCACACACACACACACACGCGTGTGCACAGACATACACACAGGTACACACACCTGTAGGAACAACAACAACCGCAGTTCACCACTAAGTGGCAGGCTAGGTGCACCTTAAGGCCACGTGAAGTGCCGAAGGCTCGCTGGCAGGAGGTCACGGAACATACCCAGGTGCCATGGATTGACTGAAATGACTGTCAGATGCTCCCCAATGTGCCAACTTTCTGCGTTTTAACCGCTCGTTGTTGTGAGCGTCGCTCCTCTGTCCTGCGTTGTTGCTGGAGAGCGACTGCCTCCAACTGCCCAGTAGCGTCCTTCACGAGCCTCCTCCACAGAGGCCGATCTCGACACCGCTGGTACCAGTCGTCGGCAAGTCCACTCAGCTCCACGTCCTCCTGTACCACATCACTCCATCTCTTCTCTAGCCCGTTCCGCGCCCGTTTAGGCCCCTCGATCGAACCGAACAGAAGCTGTTTAGGCATGCGGTGGCTGGGCATGCAGGCTACATGATCCAGCCTCGCTTGCCGGAGGAGCTCACTGATGGGACTGTGCCCAGATCTTTCAAGAATCTGTGAACTTCTCACATAATCCAATCTGGCTAAACCCTGAATAGATCAGGGTAGCCTGAATGTTTCAAACCGGCGCAAAAAAAGTTATTGTAGAGGGCTCCATAATAGCGCAAGCACACAGAAATAGAGAGAGGGGGGCAAAATTGTGGCCGAGAAGACCCGGAGCTCAGCACGGAGCGACAGAGCGGGTCAGCTTCCACACGACAGCGTTACGCAGCTGACGAGAAAATAATGCCGCTTGAAAGATTCGGAACGAGACTCCGGCTGCCAAACCGAAGCTGGCCATGAGCCCACGTACACACGCACACAAAGAGAGCAACAACAACAACAAGACACGCACACAGAGACAACAACACACAGGTAGACACACACAACTCACTGCATGAAGAAGACACGACCGTCGCTCGTCACGTCGTAATACCAGCCCGGCGGCAGGCTGTCCCTGCCACTGAAGTCGCCCGCCATTTCACGCGAGACGAGGCTCGGGGCTGACGCCGACCCACGGGGCGGGGGTGGTCAGAGGCCCAGGTGGAGGTCCCGGCCGCCGCTGATGTCGCTGCTGATGTTGATGACCGTGTGAAGGACAGACACCTTCCCTCTCAATCTCAGCGCCCCCCCCCCTGTCACCCCCCTTCCTCTCCCCGCCCCCAACGAGGGGCTCAGAGCGAGACAAAGTCCAACGTGTGATGATGTCGCTTCTTGCTACTGCTGCTGCTGATGATGATTATGCTGCGATAATGTCCCGGCAGTCGCTGCTGATGCTATAATGGCACGGTCCGGCAAGCGCTGCTGATGATGAAGATTGATGCTGATGATGATTTCGTTCCTGGTTATGAGGCTGCTGCTGAGGCTGCTGTTGTTGCAGCTACTGTTGCTTCCGCTGCTTCTGCTCTTGCTGATGTCGCTGCTGCTGCTGATGATGGTGGTGACGATGATCGCACAGCCGCTCGCAATAGTCCAAAGCGCTTCGCCGGCCTCGCGAGAGCGCGCGTGGAGCGGAGCCGCGACGCACCGAGCTCGCAACCGTCCCGTGACGATCGCCTCCCCCGTCTCCCCTCCCCTCCCCGTCTCCCCTCCCCTCCGTGGCCCCCTTTCTCTCCCCCCGCCTCCCCCTCCGTTCTCCGAGGGGGTGATTATAGTTGAGGGGTGGGGGGAGGCGGAAAGTAAATTGGGGGGGGGGGGGCACAACCAGAAATCCGTAAATGAAAGTCGGAAGAGCGCCGCGCACGTCTTGACGCACCGGCCAGCCCCTCCGCCTCCTCCAACAATACCTGCCCCCCCCCAAAACAAAGCGAACACGTGCCCCTACAGAGACAAAGACGACCCCCCCACCTTCTACCGCTCTTGCTAACCCAGTAGAGCCTCGACGAGGAAGGAGCGGGTGCCGTGAGCGTGCGCCGAGCAAAGCCGGCACGGTGCGCCACGGAGGGGCCCGGCGGACACGTGGTGTGGCCCCGTGGCCCCCACGTCGCTTACCGCCCGACGTTATTCCCCCGGCGCTGACGTTCTACATATCGCGGCTGTTGGTACTCGTTTAATGCCGAGTCGACCTAGGGGAGGCCCAGGACCGGGGGTTCAGACGCACACGCTCGCTCACTCGCATCGAGTGCCCGCGATTGGCTCCGTGCGGTCAGATGCTCCGAGCGCCGAGCGTTGCCGGAGCAACCGCATCAAGAGCTGAGCAGTGTTTGGAGAGCGGTGGTGGGGGCTGGGGGAGGGAGGGAGCGAGGGAGGGAGGGAGGGAGTCTCGATGCGAACATAAATGCGCTCACGATGCCGCCCAGTGGCGCAATCTCGTTCAGTCAGCATCATCAGCACGATCACCATCTTCATCAGCAGCAGCATGATCATCATTAGCATCATCATGAGCAGCATCAGCAGCAGCCGCATGATGATGTCTATGTTGAATTTTAGTGGACTTTATTATTAGTGTAATCATCATCACCATCATCCTCATCATCACCAAAATCAATATCCTTATCGTCGTGTTAATCAGCATGATGCCTCCTCGAAAGTTTTCAGTGAAGTTTATACCGTCATCATCATCACCCCTTGTTATTAGCATCAGCATGACGGCAAGACGCGACTTTATCATCACACCATCATCACCATCACCGACATCACCGTCGTCATCATCATGATATCTGGATAGGGCTTCACTGGCCTGTATTATTACAATAATCAACATCATCACGACGTCTGATCTGCGTTTTCCTGACATTGATGATCGTCATCATCATCATCATCCCCCTTTGTCGACATCTCCTGGAAGGCGCCCGACCTCGCCACTTCTCGGAAGCTAAGCGGACATGAGCCTGGAGAATGTTGATTGGTGGACAGGCAGCATCGATGTTGATTGATTGACAGCCTGTCATAAGTGTAGGCCCTCAATCAATTCACTGCTGACGATTGCGTGATTCGGAACCGCTAACTACTTTCGGGCGGCGTCGCGGGTAGCGACCTGAGTTCAATTCCCGACCCCGGCTAACATCAGTGGCGAGTTAAATCTGATCCGGTTCTGGGTGCCTCTCACCCTCCACCAACCGGCAGTGACCAACGTGGTGAAGTATGACCAACCCCCAATGATGACGGCACAGCGCGGAGTGATCACGGCGATGATGAATGCTGACGGTGCGTCAACGTCTCCGCCAGCGCCCTCCCCACCCCCTTGGGTCACCCCCTCGCTGCTGCCCACACGCCTCCATGTAGGTCACGCTACGCGTGGGTCCTTAGGGGACACTTGGGGGTCGCAATTGTTCACTGCACGCGTACAGTGCACGGGGTAACCACGCGTGAACGCTGCGGCTCTCTTTCTCTCTCTGCCCCCCTTACACCCCCCCCCCCTCGCCTGCTCCGCTCCAGCTACATCCACCCACCCCACGAAGCTCCGAGTACTTGAGACTCACACACACTCGGAAGGTGTGTCCCCCATCTCACGCATGCGTTGGTGCGTATAACAACTAAGTGGCGGTGACGTCACCACGGCGCTTGTGCCAGGCTAGGTGTACCCTTTAGGCCACGTGCAGGCTCGCGCGCGCGCGCCTACCGTCACGTGCTGTATAGCAGGTGCGCGCAATAATGCAAAGTGCACAGGCACATGCACTCGCGGTGCACGTGTGAATGTGCGTGCGTGGGGAGCGGTGGCGCAGTGGTTAGCGCACTGCGTTACGAACTCCGGCCACACGAATTCGACTCCCGGTTCACAGCCAACATCGGTGACGAATATCCGAAGCGATCCCGGGTCTCTCCTGGGTAGACTCGGCATTAAAAAAAATTTGTATCTGGATCGATGTGTATGCAACATGAGCAGTGGAGAGACAAAGGCGGTCCGGCGTGGTATTGGCCACACCGGCTCGCGTGCTGCACCGGCCTTCGTAGGCGCGACTCGCGAACTGCACTTGGCCCCGACGGTCTGCCGAGGCTATCCGGGGCGGGGGGGGGACCTTTGTCTTTGCGCGTGCGTGAGAAAGTCTGCGGGCGCCCACGCGCACGAGGAGGCATCTTAATCCGTGGCGCCTCGTCAGCTCAAATAGCCGCGCGGGTCACACGATTCCTCCTGCTCCCCCTGCTCCTCCTCCCCCCGCTCCTCTCGCATCGCGGGGATTCTTCGGCATCATCCATCAGAGGAGCAGGGATCAGTGTCCCCGAGACACGGCTCTGCATTCTCGCCACCATCGTGACTCGCAGCAGGAGGAGCAGGAGGAGCGCAGCACGGGCGGCGGTGCCCCCCTAGAGCCCTGACAGACTTTTAGGGGCAAGTGCTGCTGTTACCAAGACCCCCCCCCCCCCACAATGAAGGCCGGCACGGCACACGAGGGCTTGGGTGGTCAGTACCCTGCCCGGCCGCCTTTGTCTTCCGAGTGACAATGTTTTCTACACATCTGAGGCTGAGTCGACCTAAGGGGTGGCGCACGACCGGTTCGGATAATCGTTGCTGGGTGTTGGTGGCCGTGAGCGGGAATCGAACTCGGTTCGCCGCTAACCGCTGCACTACCGACCCACAGACACGCACACGCGCAGAGACACATCGAGACGACGCAGACGGGTTGACAGAATGAGACCAGGAGAGAGGAATCGATCCTCTACTCACCCAGTGGTTCTCAACCGGGGGTACGCGGAACCCCTGGAGGGTACTTGGCAAGGTCACAGGGGGTACGTGGGGTGATTTATAAATGTGTGTGAAATTATATCACACCGTAAGAGTCATTGGTCCATAATTAGGTACGAATCTTCTAATAGAATATACCTGTGAACCCATACGGGTTACTCGTGTTCCTGTACAGGCGAATTGAGTTTGCAGGTCCAGACGGCGTACAACCGTTTCAATGCGGACAAAAACTTGTGTCTATGTGTGTGTGTTCTCCCTTGTGATGCGACTCTGTAGGATGAACGTTGAGATTTGTAAAGGCACGGGGTGACCAACAAGGTCTGAATTGGTCTGTAGTAAGGTTGGCACTGGTAAGGGATTAACAGGATTGCAATGTAGATGCATATTAAACCCAGATGGTGAACGACACTAAAGTCCATTCACACAATGCGGCTTTCCCAGAGTAACGAGCGTCAACAAATTACGATAACCTCTCAACACGGACAATTTGTTAAAATAATTATTGACGTTCATTAATTCAAACTTTTATTTCTCAGAACCGCGCTGGGGTGAGGCGAGGGGGCCACTCGGGTGAGACAACTTTCCAAGGCTGAGGATAGCCACTCTGCTCGGCACATCCAACAACCACAACTACAAAGACAAAGATGCCCCGTGTAGCCTTCACAGACTGTTGGGGCAAGCGCTGTTAGCGAGTACCTTTGAAGGCCGGCACAGCACACGAAGGGGTGGGGTGGCCAGAAACCACGCCCGGCCGCCTTTGTCTCCCCAGTGGCGATGTTTACAGACCGCAACTTTTACTCAGTTGAGGCTGAGTCGGCCAAGGGAAGGCACAGGACAGGTTCAGATAATCGTCACTGGTGTTGGCCGTGAGCGAGAATTGAACTCGGGTCACCGGGTTCGTAACGCAGCGCGCTAACCGCTACACTACAACAACAACCACAACAACGACCACAACAACGACCACAACAACGACCACAACAACAACCACAACAACCACAACAATAACGCGTCGCTTGCTGCCGGTGGCGGCTGCCACGAGGGGGCGCTACCCCCCCATGGAGCAGAGCCACGTGGCACCCACTTCACCTGTCGGTCGGGGCCTAACGATTAATCGTTTACATCGATTGCAGTCGACGAGGTATGACGTTGCAGCCCTGGCGTTACTTTCCCCGGAGTTACTTTCCCTGACGTTACTACCCATGGCGTTACTTGCCATGGCGTTAATTTCTCTGGAGTTACTCGCCCTGGCGTTATTTTACCTGGCGTTACTTGCACAGGCGTTATGTTACCTGGCGTTACTTTACCTGGCGTAACTCGCCCTGGCGTTACTTTACCTGGCGTTACTTTACCTGGCGTAACTCGCTCTGGCGTTACTTTACCTGGCGTTACTTTACCTGGCGTTACTTTACCTGGCGTTACTCGCCCTGGCGTTACTTTACCTGGCGTTACTTTACCTGGCGTTACTTTACCTGGCGTTACCCGCGCTGGCGTTACTTTACCTGGTGTAACTCGCCCTGGCGTTACTTTACCTGGCGTTACTTGCCCTGGCGTTACTTTACCTGGCGTTACCCGCGCTGGCGTTACTTTACCTGGCGTAACTCGCCCTGGCGTTACTTTACCTGGCGTTACTTGCCCTGGCGTTACTTTACCTGGCGTTACCCGCGCTGGCGTTACTTTACCTGGCGTAACTCGCCCTGGCGTTACTTTACCTGGCGTTACTTGCCCTGGCGTTACTTTACCTGGCGTTACCCGCGCTGGCGTTACTTTACCTGGCGTAACTCGCCCTGGCGTTACTTTACCTGGCGTTACTCGCCTTGGCGTTACTTTACCTGGCGTTACTCGCCTTGGCGTTACTTTACCTGGCGTTACTCGCCCTGGCGTTACTTTACCTGGCGTTACTCGCCTTGGCGTTACTTTACCTGGCGTTACTCGCCTTGGCGTTACTTTACCTGGCGTTACTCGCCTGGCGTTACTTTACCTGGCGTTACTCGCCCTTGGCGTTACTTTACCTGGCGTTACTCGCCTTGGCGTTACTTTACCTGGCGTTACTCGCCCTGGCGTTACTTTACCTGGCGTTACTCGCCTTGGCGTTACTTTACCTGGCGTTACTCGCCTTGGCGTTACTTTACCTGGCGTTACTCGCCCTGGCGTTACTTTACCTGGCGTTACTCGCCTTGGCGTTACTTTACCTGGCGTACTCGCCTTGGCGTTACTTTACCTGGCGTACTCGCCTGGCGTTACTTTACCTGGCGTTACTCGCCTTGGCGTTACTTTACCTGGCGTTACTCGCCTTGGCGTTACTTTACCTGGCGTTACTCGCCTTGGCGTTACTTTACCTGGCGTTACTCGCCTTGGCGTTACTTTACCTGGCGTTACTCGCCTTGGCGTTACTTACCTGGCGTTACTCGCCTTGGCGTTACTTTACCTGGCGTTACTCGCCTTGGCGTTACTTTACCTGGCGTTACTCGCCTTGGCGTTACTTTACCTGGCGTTACTCGCCTTGGCGTTACTTTACCTGGCGTTACTCGCCCTCGCGTTACTCTTCCACGTCGACCTGGCGTGTTGGCAGTGGTTGTGAGCTCCCGCGACCTGCCCCGTGGCGAGCCCCACTCGCCCTGCCTGCTGAGCAGAGGTGGGGGGGAGGTGGGGGGAGGGGAGAGGGGGGAGGTGGGGGGGAGGTGGGGGGAGGGGAGAGGAGGTTGGAGGGGAGGGGGGTAAGAAACCCGCCCCCATCGGTTCACCTGCCGCGCCGGGAGATGGCACCGAACCGGCCACGACTGCATTGCGAGTGTGCGATCCACGCCACCCCACTGCGGTCTTTGGTTCCATTAATCCACTTCGCTCCTTTTAACACGCGGGAGGCTTTCGCGACCAACATCATCCATAACAGAGGTTTTTGGGTTAATACTCTTTGGTTCTTTCGGTAAAGTCACGTAAGTGAAAAAATAAAAATAGAAATAATCAAATTAAATCACGACGTTTCGGAAGCAACACAAGCTTCCGTCATCAGGTGGGACATTCTCAGCTGTGGTTGTCCCACCTGATGACGGAAGCTTGTGTTGCTTCCAAAACGTCGTAATTTAATTAGATTGTTTCTCCTTTTATTCTTACTTTTTTTCACCTACGTGACTTTACCGAAAGAACCAAAGAGTATGGATCCTTGCAGTCACGAAAACTTCAAATGTAGAAAGTTTTTGGGTTAGATCGCGTAAATATATATAATCACTGCCCCCCCCCCCCCACATTGTGCAAGAGCGCAGAAGTGTAGTCACCACATCGACGCCTCTAGATAAGGAACGAAACAGGTGGACTTCTCCACAAAACTGTCTGGCGCCTGATGAAGCTAGTTGTAATTACTGGCGAAACGTCGTGCTCAGATTGTAAATGTTGTGGCTTGGCTCTCCAACACACCGGTTAGTGCTGTACTAGTACACTTTACACTACACTATATACTACACTACACACTAGTGCTGTACTAGTGACGAATTGGCCACGTTCTGTTTACGTGACAACCCTTACTAGTTGGCTGTGTCGGGTGGTGGCGGGTTTTAACGACACATTTATGCATTTACGCGATGTAAGGGGCCGTCCATAAATTACGTCACGCACCTAGGGGGGGGGGGTCAGACATTTGTGACGATGTGTGACGAGGGGGGGGGGGGGGTGAGAAAAGTGACGTCACATCAAAATGCGCAACTTTAAATAAATTTAGACAACACGTTTTACTTTATTAAATAGACTTTTTAATAAATCAGAGAAAAGTGCCACATTAAATACGCACTACAATGACAATAGTTTAAAGCGATTTGAAGCATGTTTTATTTTTTTTGGGGTGGGGGGCAGAGCTTTGTGACGTCATATTTTAGGGGGGGGTCTGACTTTTTGTGACGTCGTGTGACGAATGGGGGGGGGGGGGGGGTCAAAAACCGTCCAACATCGCGTGACGTCATTTATGGACGGCCCCAAACCCTAAAACCTCGAGGATGAACTTCGCTCCTCGCTATCATCGCAAAGCGACCGATGGTCCCAGTCAGCACCAACGGGGACGAGGCGAGAATGACGTCATCTTGTGACGACAGCAGCGCCGCCACCGCACAGCGACGCCAGGGGAACCACGGACTGAGATCAGGAACCACGGACTCAGAGGAGGAAGAACCACGGACTGAGAGGAGGAACCACGGAGTGAGATCAGGAACCACGGACTGAGATCAGGAACCACGGACTCAGAGGAGGAGGAACCACGCACTGAGAGGAGGAACCACGGAGTGAGATCAGGAACTACGGAGTGAGATCAGGAACCACGGACTCAGAGGAGGAGGAACCACGCACTGAGAGGAGGAACCACGGAGTGAGATCAGGAACCACGGAGTGAGATCAGGAACCACGGACTCAGAGGAGGAGGAACCACGGACTGAGAGGAGGAACCACGGAGTGAGATCAGGAACCACGGACTGAGATCAGGAACCACGGACTCAGAGGAGGAGGAACCACGGACTGAGATCAGGAACCACGGACTCAGAGGAGGAGGAACCACGGACTGAGAGGAGGAACCACGGAGTGAGATCAGGAACCACGGACTCAGAGGAGGAGGAACCACGGACTGAGAGGAGGAACCACGGACTGAGATCAGGAACCACGGACTCAGAGGAGGAGGAACCACGGACTGAGAGGAGGAACCACGGACTGAGAGGAGGAACCACGGAGTGAGATCAGGAACCACGGACTCAGAGGAGGAGGAACCACGGACTGAGAGGAGGAACCACGGAGTGAGATCAGGAACCACGGAGTGAGATCAGGAACCACGGACTCAGAGGAGGAGGAACCACGGACTGAGAGGAGGAACCACGGAGTGAGATCAGGAACCACGGACTCAGAGGAGGAACCACGGAGTGTGATCAGGAACCACGGAGTGAGATCAGGAACCACGGACTCAGAGGAGGAGGAACCACGCACTGAGAGGAGGAACCACGGAGTGAGATCGGGAACCACGGACTGAGAGGAAGAACCACGGAGTGAGAGGAGGAGGAACCACGGACGAGCAGGAAGGCAGCAGCAGCCTCTACGTATATGACGCGGTGCTAGTGCCGTGGTGGGCGTGGCTACGTGGACGCGAGGCGGGGCTGGCAAGGCGAGGCAGGAGCCTCCAGCACAACGCGAGTCGGTAGGTCTGGTAGCTGGTGCGTGGTTTTCACTGTGCAATCACAGATTATATTATTATTACCATTATATGATTATATTACTACTACTGCACTTGTGGAGGCACCGGCTGAGGGGAGGAGCGGGGGGGGGTTGGGGGTGGGAGGAGCGGGGGGGGAGTAGCGGGCGGGCAGGGGTAAGGGGGTGGGAAGAGGAGGAGCGGGGGGGGGTAAGGGGGTGGGGGTGGGAGTAGCGGGGGTGGGGGTAAGGGGGTAGGAGGAGCGGGGGGGGGGGTAGGGGTGGGGGTAGGAGGAGCGGGGGGGGGGGGCGTCTTAATTGGAGGGTTGTGACGTCACGTCCGAAAAGGAGGAAGCGGCTCGCGCGAGGGAAGTTCCTCGCGACTCGTGGAGCGCGCGAGAGAAGGGAGCGCTCCTCCAGCAGCAGCAACAGCTACATCATCAGCAGCAGCAGCAGCTACATCAGCAGCAGCTACATCATCAGCATCATCAGCAGCAGCAGCTACATCATCATCAGCAGCAGCTACATCATCAGCATCATCAGCAGCAGCAGCTACACCATCAGCAGCAGCAGCTACATCATCAGCAGCAGCTTCGTCATCAGCAGCAGCTACATCATCGCCAGCAGCAGCATCACCATCATCAGCAGCAGCTACATCATCGCCAGCATCATCAGTAGCAGCAGCAATAGAAGTAACGGTAGAATCAGCAGCTACATCGTCGCCAGCAGCAGCAACATCATCAGCAGCGGTAGAAGTAAGAGCAGCAGCGGCGACGGCAATCCTCATCAGCAACAGCATCATCAGCAGCAACACCATCAACAGCATCATCATCAGCAGCGGCAACATCATCAGCTACATCATTCGCTATATCGGCAACATCCGCAAACAACTTTACGAGTAGAAGAGGGATCTGCAGCAGCCGCAGCAGCGACGGCAGAGTCATCAACAGAAGTTGGTCGACTTATCATTAACATCGTCAACAACATCACCACCATCATCAACAGCATCATCAACAACATCATCATCAACAAGATTATCGCGCTGCCCGCCCCCCCCCCCCCCCAGCGAGAGGCGGTAGAGACACTGCGCGTGGACTTGTCATCATCATCACCATCACCACTACCATCATCATCACCACCACCGCGCAAGACGGAGGACGTGGCGATCCACGGCTCGAGTCGCACGGCTGCGCGCTGATGGTTCGTACCGCACCGAGCACCCAGCAGCAGCAGCTGCAGCTCATTCCCTGCTCACTTTTGGTTTTGCGTGAGACGACTCGTGCGCGCGACGTCGTCAGTAGCAAGGTGTGCTCAGGACCTCGATGCCAGGGTCCAGAGGGCTTCAGGAGTCGGTGTCGTGTCGCTGTTCCTCCTCCTCCGTTGAAAGAGCGCAGACGACCACAGTGGGTTCACTGCGCGGTCCCTCGTGTGGAGTTGCATGGCCACAGTCGCACGAACACGGCTAGAATCTATTGTACCTCTGTGGGTGTTGATGTATCTCGCTGTGTCTGTATGGGTCTCTCTGTGTCTCTATGCGTCTCTATCCAGCTCAATGAGTGAGCCTCTATGCGTCTCTACGCGTTTACGATATGGTCCAAAGTTTGGTTAGCACGGACCACAATCGCCCTGCCGTGGCCTGTGGCTCTACTTGTCAATCTAGGGAGGAGATGTGCGCATCGGCCTGCTGCTGACGATGATGTCCTGGTGCGGTTGACGGTGCCACCGTTGGCTAGGAGATGTTAACTACCTCGCCCGGTATACACGAGGTCGTGGGCTCGATCCCTCCGGGTTTTCCCTCCACATTTAGAATCAACATCCGCGCGTTGAGAGTGTTCGGCTGCTGCTGTGCATCTCCACGCGATGGCTACATTTGTGATAGCCAGCTCGGAGGGCCTTGCCTGGTAAGATTAAAACATTGTTTAGTTTTCAACGAGGAGGAATGTCCAGAGGCACTTGGAGGTTGTGCCAAGTTTCGGCTTCAGCAGCAGCAGCACACCGGCCTTGCTCTACAGGCGGCCAGCAACACGCGGCACTGTCAGGGGTGTAATCGGCACAGAGTGTAACCTTCGTGAGTTGAGCGAGACGATGACTTCTCTCAGAGTTGGGGGAACAGAGACGATGGTGGTGGTGGTGGGGGAAGGAATTCCAGAGTGGCGCGGTGCGAGTGAAGAAGCAGAAAGAGAAGAGAGGTGACCTGCGGTGTGGTGAGTGGGGTGGGTGAGTGGAGTGGGTGAGTGAGTTACTGAGTGGGCGAGGAGGTTGGTGAGTGGATGGGTGGGTGAGTGAGTGGCTGAGTGGAGTGAGTGAGTGGGTGGGTGAGGAGGTTGGTGAGTGGGTGGGTGAGTGACTGAGTCCACGAGTGGGTGAGTAAATGAGTTGGCGAGTGAGTGGGTGTGTGTGTGTGAGAGAGTGGAGAGCGGTTGTGTAACGTTTAGCGCACTGCACTACGAACCCGGCGACCCGAGTTCGATTCCCGCTCACGGCCACCAACTGATCCTGGACGTCCCCTAGGTCGACTCGGCATTAAACGAGTACGTGATGCGATGTGTAAACATCAGCACTGGGGATACAAAGGCGGCTGAGCGTGGTGCTGCTGGCCACGCCTTTCCCTCGTGATCTGCACTGACCTTGATAGGTGCTCGCCAACAGCACTCTCCCCAAGGCTCGTGGTGTGTGTGTGTGTGTCAATGTGTGTGAGTTCCTACGTAAATATGTATGGTTGTGGCATGGCTATGCTGTGCCGTCCCGGCCTTCACTTGGGAGACAAAGGCGGCCGGGCGTGGTGCCAGACACCGTGCCGCCCTTCGTAGATGCTGCTGCTACTCGCTAACATCACTTGCCTCAACAGCCTGTTAAGGCTACACGGGGGACCTTTGTCTTTGTGTGTGCATGTCGCACGAGATGATCTTAAGGGATTTCCTGGTCTAACATTTTAGTCTCATATTTAACGTTTTTTTGTAGAACAATGTGGTTTTACTTGAATCGCAGTTACGTGCCACTCTCGTTGCTGTTATCTTGTCACGTGTTGTAGCCCAGAAAAGCTGTGCCGAGTCTCAAGACTCTCTGTTTATGAGGGTCCTGCCAAGTTTTCGCATTGGGGGTGGGGGGCCGGGGGGGGTGGTCTGGGGGGCGGGGTGGGGGGGGAGATATGGCAGCTGCTACTTTGTAATCCCACTTTGAGTTGTTTCGCCGGAACATTTTTCAGCATTGGGGGATGTTTTGACCAATTCAGTTGCGTTGTGTTGTGGGTTTTGTTGTTGTCGTTATTATATATGGTAAGGAAACTGGGGAGCCCGGAGGAAACCCGCGCAGAACAGGGGGCGAGCGATCAGAGAAGCTCCACGCAGACAGACGCCCGAGTCGGGAAGCGAACCCAGGCCCGTCTTGCTCCGAGGAGCAAGTTGTTACCACGACACCATCCTGCCAGCCATATGAACCGAAGACACCACTGCAAACACCTAAATAGCTCTTCTGTAGATACACACAAGGCCTGTGGCCCTCAGCGCCTCTCCTACACAAGTGACTGCGATCATGATATTGATAACAATTATCAATGCCTTCGTTTTAATTCGAATAATGATCATGATATTTGTAAATAATTCGTTGCTGTGTTGCCAATGGTGCACAGGCAACAATGAACAAAGCACTCGACACTTTCCGTGTCTTTAACAGCACTGTGGGTGTGACCCTATAAGGAAAAGTATCATAGACGACGTTTCGGGCATTGGTCCTTCATCGCACAGAAGAAGGGCCATTGCCCGAATTGTCTGCTGAGTTTTGTGATGTTAGTGACAATGCTTATTAGCACGATGATGATAATCACCGCGAGGATGACGACGATGATGTGTGGGGTTGACCTCTGACACCCGCCACTCCCCGCCACCACCCCCCTCGCCCCTCGCCCCGCGTGTTTTTCCAATTTGAGTCTTGGCTGCCGTGGCTCTCCGCGCCAATACCGGTTGGTCACCCCCGCGGTGCGGGAGTTTCCAGCCCACAGTGGGGGGTGCAGCAGTGGAAATAGCGCTGCACCGCACGCACCGCACGCGCACACCACCGCCACTGCACACACACACACTCCACAAACTATCCAGTCACTGCACACCCTACACACACGCACCAACACGCACACGGCTGGGTGAATGTCTCCCCACGCCACGTGCGTCTTCACGATAACAATGCATCACTTCTATAAAGCACCTTCAGAAAAACTCGCAGAGCGCTGAGAAATTAGGCAAGAGGCAGCCCGGGCCGTGGGAGACACGCGGGGCCGTGACGGGGAGGCCGTGAAGGGGGGGGCCGTGACGGGGAGGCGGTGACGGAGGGGAGGCCGTGACGGGGGGGCCGTGAAGGGGGGGGCCGTAACGGGGGGGGGCCGTCAGGGGGGGGGGCCGTCAGGGGGGGGGGGCCGTGACGGGGGGGCCGTGAAGGGGGGGCCGTGACGGGGGGGCCGTGAAGGGGGGGCCGTGAAGGGGGGGGCCGTGACGGGGGGGACCATCAGGGGGGGGGGGCCGTGTCGGGGGGGCCGTGACGGGGGGCCGTGACGGGGGGGGCCGTGACGGGGGACCGTGAAGGGGGGGGCCGTGAAGGGGGGGGGGCCGTGACAGGGGGGGCCGTGACGAGGGCACCCTGGCAGTGTTGGGGGGGGGAATGGAGAGGAACAGAAAAAGCATATTGTGGGTTTTGAGGCCATGCCTTTAAAATATAGACAGAGGCCGCGTGGCGGACGTGGAGACGGGAGACCCGGTGAGGCTGCGAAACGGTGCGCGGGGGTCCACCAGGTTGGTGTCATCCCGCTTGACGCTTTCGACGGAGAATCCGGAAATCGATTCTATGCAACGAGGCCGTGATAGTTGCTCGACCATACTTCACCACGCTGGTCAGTTGCGGCGCATTGAATGGGGGGCACCCAGTATTCGCCACCGACGTTAGCCGCGGCCAGGGATTGAACTCGGGTCGCCGGGTTCTAAGTGTGTTGACCACTGTGCCTACCGCTTTGCAGTGCTGAATTGTGGGTAATCCGGCACAATTTCAGCAGTAGTGGTTCGACACAAGCAAACTCTTGACCCGTTTCGAGATTCGCCAGCGGAATCGCGATTGACTTGACCCAGTGCTGGTGAACTCCCAGATGTTTGTCAGCAAGGGCCCTCTCTTAGACATGGGACCTAGTTGGACGCAAATTTCTCCTAGAGTAATTCACAATACAGTCATCATCATCATCAATAGTGTCCTTTCGGAGAGCACGTGCAACAACATAACTAAGTATAGATACGCATCTTTCACGTATCTGTCCCTCTGCGTAATTTTTTTTTAAAGTATTTTTTCATGCACCGCATCAGCCACGCGGCCTTCCTTGTGGGAGCGAATTATTTTCAACATCACTGGTTCCCCCCAAGCCTCCGCGGGGCCGCTGGCGCTCGCCACTTGTGCTCTTGGTCGGGTAATCGTGGCCGGGCACTCGCGGATCGTGGCTGTGCCCGAGGGGAGATCGGCGGAGGCGGACGGAGTGTCCTGGTATTTGCGGAGTAGCAGCCGGGGGAAAGCTGGGGGAGGAGGCAAATGTACAGGAGTTTGGGTTGGCGACGCGTCTGGCTTAGCACACCCACCTTAGTGGACGGGCGGGCGGGCGGGCGGGCAGGTGAGAAGGTTCGTGAGTGGTAGGGGTGACCACCTTTTTCACCACAGATCAAACCCGGACATGATTGTAATGCAGCACTGTGCTGGAGTAAACTGCTGTCTGGTTCTACTCGGCAACACCGGTGCCAGATGTGGGCACAAACCAACTCCTGCCACCGCCCGAACGCAGACGCCGACTCCCGAGATGCCCGCAGTCAAACCCAGGCTGGTAGCGGCCCAGGTGGCCAGGGGCTGTGATGTCACTACCATCCTGTCATGGATCGCTTGATGGTAAATTTTAAGTTTTTTAATTCTCGCCAAACGAAACTTTCTAGGCCGTCATTTCGGTGCTTTGTGACCCTTCCTTAGCGTCAGTGTGGATTAAATGAAGACAAAGTTAAGAAGCAGACAAATGGAGGAATATCTCTGTTGTGCAATGCATTGTATAATCACGTGTTGAGCTAGGGACCCTTATCTAACAGGGAGGGTCCATGTCTATAACATTGGCCGTTCACTAGCATTGGTTCAAGCTCGCCGGATGCTGCTGATGAGACACTTTATGTTGAAACCGGCTAGTGATGCTAAAAATATGCACTCCCAGAAGGCCGTATGTGTGGCTGATGGGATGTGTACCTCCGATTAGCACGGTTGGCTACGTACGACGTTCAACATGCATACATACGTGGAGGGACAGATATGATGTCTGAAAGAGGCAGTTATTGTCTGCTTATTAATATTATTCCTTTAAGGACGTGGGCAATCATCCCAAGGCAGGACCCTCGTTGTCACGGGGAGTCTCACGACTCCCCGTGACCACACCCCCAGCCCCGCGTGCTCTGGATCCGCTTCCTCCCCACGTGGAATCCGTGGCCTGGTTTCCTCGCATTGTGTCCCGGCCGGGATCGCCCGCGACCTCGCCACCACCGCCGCCGCCACTGCCACCACCGCCACCACCACCACCGCCACCGCCACCACCACCGCCGCCACCACCACCGGGGCGTCAAGATTGCTGGCGATCGCGACCGAGGCAAAGGTGCAGCCCCGCAATCGTTCGCCCGAGCCGCCGCCGCCGCTGTCGGACGGGGGCCTCCGCGAGACACCGCTTCTGTAGCTCCCTTGTCGGTAGCCGCGGACCGATCGCTAGCGGACACCTCAATTCCCTGGGACACCAAGCCCCGATCGCGCGAAGATCCCCTTTCCGTTGTAGCGACCTCTGCGAGGGCCGCTCCGAGGGGCCGCCTCCCGTGGCCTCGCGGCCGCCGCTCCGCATAAGCCCTCGGGCCGCTCTTCGTCCACACTGGCCAGGACGGCTTGGAAGAGTCGAGAGCAACCCCCACTTTAGCCCACCCACCACGCGCACCGCCTGCCCGACTCACTTGGCCGTGGTGGACCCTGTTGCGCCACTGGGCGGAGAGAAGCTGGGGGGGGGGAAAGCAGGGGGAGGGGGCAGGGGAATCGAGGCATTTGAGAAACTCCCCCCCCCCCCCCCCCCCATCGTTTCGTCTGCCACGCCAGGAGATAGGAATTGACCCCGCGACCCCTGGACCCGCACACCACTGTGGCAGCGTTCGACGGCCGTCGACGGTTAGCGGCGGCTCTCCGTCGGTGGCCATCGGCCGTGGATTCAATCGAATTCCATCGATGACGGCGAACCCATCCCCTCCGCCCCCGCGGTGGACTTTTATGGCTTTTGGCACGGACGCCGCCGTTTCCGTTGAGAGAAGTCTGGATTTATTTTTCCAAACGAGATCCCGTGACTCGGCTCCCTCCCTCACCTCCCCTCCCCTCCCTATCATTCATCCCATGGAGTAGAGGTTTTCGGTCTCAATTCTTCGCCGCAAGTTGACTGCGCGCTTCCTGTTTTGCCACGTTCGCTGCATCGTTAATTAGCGATGCGGTAAACAAGCGCCCGTGTCTAGCAGGGAAGCATCACTGCTTGGAAACCGCTCCAGGCGCTTGCTTCAATTGCACCGATACTGCTGATGAGATGCACTCCCAGAAGGCCGTGCAACCGATAAGTCTCGTAAAATGTACTTGAAATCTGGTTCTAAAAAATGGAGTAAACAAGTATAGTCTCCCGCTCTTACCATGCACTCTGTCTCTCTCTAGTGGCCTCTCTATTTGCCATGAAGAAGGGACTTTGCCTGAAACGTCTCCTATCACAGTATATATCACTCTTTTTAAGGCCTCACACGCGGTGTTGTTGTTGACGGATGTGCCGAGTGATGCTGCTGTTGTTGTTGTCGTTGACTGCTCGTGCACCACCACTGCCAGGCCACCCGTTGAGGGCGGGGGGAGGGTGGTGGGGGCGGTGGTGGCCCGTGACCTGGCCCGTGACCTGGCCCGTGACCTGGCCCGTGACCTGACCCGTGACCTGGCCCGTGACCTGGCCCGTGACCTGGCCCGTAACCTGTCCGCGTGGTACGGCCGCGCTCGTGGGGTGCAGCACCTCGAGTGGTGGTGACCTCACCGCAGCTTCCCCATCCGCGTGCGGCCTCCCGATCCCCGCGTTGGACGCTGAGTTTCCTGCCCCCCCCCCCCTCACGTTCCCGTAAAGTCAAGCGAAGTTTTTATTTATTTATTTGATCGATGTTTCGCTCGTTTAAACGCTTTGTCTGGAAGTTTTCTTGAGGCGGAACATCTCGTTCGCAAGGCCGTCCAGAGTATCACGCCACACGTGCGGCAGAAGCATCGTCATCGTCACCATCCATTCGTGAATTTCCTCCATCGTCATCAGCAGCCGGTCACCAATGTCTATCGATCGTCTTTCCGTCACCTGCCAATGATCATCAGATTCACCATCAACCAATCGTCATCATCATCACCATCAGTCATTCACCGTCACCATCGTTGCTTCATCGGCTTCGATGTGAATTGGCGTGCGGCGGGATGACTCTCTTAGCCTCCTGGGAAGCGGTGACAGCCGAAGGGCACAGGAGGTGTGGGGGGTGCTGTAGTTTAACATGGGTTGGGGTTGAAGATTCATAGGAGACCCCTAGACTCACACGGAGACCCATAGACTCACACGGAGACCCATAGACTCACACGGAGACCCACAGACTCACACGGAGACCCATAGACTCACACGGAGATCCATAGACTCACACGGAGACCCATAGACTCACGGAGACCCATAGACTCACACGGAGACCCATAGATTGTGCGGCGTACCCTTTGGTTTTTTGGGTAAAATCAGGTAGGTTAAAAAAGAAAACAAATAAATTAAATCACGACGTGTCGGAGGCAACACAAGCTTCCGTTTTCAGGTGAAACCGTCACAGCAAAATTGCTGTATCAGGTGATACCGAAAAAACCGAAGGGTATGAATCCTTGCAGTCACGAAAGCTTCAAATTTAGAACTGTGCAGCGTCTTGAGGTGCGATTGCGATGAGACACCACTGTATGGATCCCCACTCTGTGATGTCGTGGGGCTGTGTAAGGGGGCTGTGGTAATTTGTGCAATCGACTCCGATAAGGGGAAGTGATGAGGGAGGGGACAGCCCTCCCCACTACTCTCCTCACCACTTTCCCCACCACTCTCCCCACTGCCCACTCTCCCCACCACTCTCCCCACCACTCTCCCCACCACTCTCCTCACCACTCTCCAACACTCTCCCCACCGCCCACTCTCCTCACCCCCCACTCTCCCCACCGCCCACTCTCCTCACCCCCCACTCTCCTCACCCCCCACTCTCCTCACCCCCCACTTTCCTCATTCCCCACTCTTCCAACCACTCTCTCCCCACCACTCTCCTCACCGCTCTCCCCACCGCTCTCCCCACCGCTCTCTCCCCACTGCCCACTCTCCCCACCACTCTCCCCACCACTCTCTCTCTCTCCTTCCCCTGGGTGTGGGAGCTCCCCGCCGTGCTCGCGGGGGCAGCGAGCCTCCCGGTGGAGGTGGTGGTGGTTATGGTGGCAGAATTGGTGCCAGTGGCGGTGGCGGTAGTGCCGGTGGTGGTGGTGGCAGCAGTTGTAGTGGGGAGCGGTGGCGCAGTGCTGAGTGTGCTTCGCTATGAACCCAGTGACCCAACAAACCCAGTGAGCCGACTACAGACATCGACACCTGGGACGAATATCTGAACTGGTTCTGGGCTTCCCATAGGTCAACTCAGCCTCAAACGAGCACCTGGTGTGGTGTGAACATCGCCACCGGGGAGACAAATGCTGCCGGGCGTGGTGCTGGCCACTCACCCTCTCGTGCGCCGTGCCGGCCTTCGTAGGTGCTCGCTAACAGCTCCTACCCCAACAGTCTGTTGAGGCTACACGGGGGATCTTTGTCTTTGGAGGTGGGACCGACGTTGCCGTTCCACCATCGCTCTCTCGTGCTGCTGGCCGTGTCCATTTGGGGTGCGGGGTCCGGGGGGGGGGGGTTTGGGGGGGGGTCCGGAGGGGGGGGGGTCCGGTGCGGCGGGGTTGGTTGTAGTCACCACGATGCTCACCGCCGGTTTGCGCTGGACGCCGACGTCCCTCGCGTGCGGTGAGCGGGAAGGACGATCCGGGAGGGAGCAGCGCCGGCGAGTGTCCGAGTCGGATCCAATCCACTTGGTGGCTCTCCGCCAAGCTGCACTCCGTGTTGGCAGAAGGAGAGAGCGGCAGAGCAAGGGGAGAGAGAGCGCGGCGCCGATGCCGCATTGAGACAGAGCTGGCGCCCTCCTTGGCGCTGTCCCTGCACCGTGAGATTGACAGCGCTGGTGCCGACGATGTGATTTGTTTATGAGGAGGATGCATGCGGAGCGACGGGCGGTGAGGTCACGGTGATGTCGTTGTGATGTCACGGTGATGTCAGTGTAATGTCACGGTGATGTCGTTGTGATGTCACGGTGATGTCAGTGTAATGTCACGGTGATGTCACGGTGACGTCATGGTGACGTCACGGTGACGTCACGGTGATGTCGCGGTGCCACGAGAGAGGAATCTGGGTGGAATGCAGAATTTGCAGAATTTCGCGTTTAAACAAAAACACTGAGTTTGGAATTGATTCTCAGCAGGAGATTATTATCGGCCGCCTCTCCCCAAGACACCCGGCACACCGCGACCACCGCCGTGCCTCTCGCTCATTTGGACGCGAGCGAGCGGAGGGTGCCGCCGCTCACACTTGTAACCGGCGGTCCCGGTTCGGTGGTGGGAATGCCACGTTCCCGCGGCAGGCCCTGAACTCGCTGGCCTCACGGTCAGTCGGGAAGGTTGGTCAAGCCGGTGGTGACAGCACCCCGCTATCTCCGCCACACATCTAAGTTCCTGTTTCAGAATAATAATAAAAAAGATGCTGTGAGGTATTTACACTCGCACACTCACACACTCACACACACTCACACACTGACACACACACACTCGCACACACACACTTGCACACGCACACACACACACACACTGACACACACTGACACACACACTTGCACACTCACTCGCGCACACTCACACACTCACACACTCTCACACTCGCACACTCACACACTCACACACACTCACACACTCGCACAGTCGCACACTCACACACTCACACACACTCGCACACTCGCACGCCGCCCCGAGGTCGACTCGGCCTGCTGAGGCGTGCCACGGTGGTCAGGTGAGTGGCACTGCCAACCGCTGCAGTGTCGCCAACGTGAACAACTTGCCCGCGTTTGTGGTTGGGTGGCAGCTCCCGTGTATGTGTGAGTGTGTGCATGTGAGTGTGTGTTTATGTATGTGTGTGTCAGTGCATGTGTGGGTATGTGTGTCAGAGTGTGTATGTGTGAGTGTGTGCATGCGTGTCAGTCGGGCGGAGCGACGGTGCAGCGGTTAGCGCACTAAGCTACAAACCCGGCGTCCCGAGTTCGATTCCCGCTCGTGGATACGGCGCGTACGCGCGTCCGTGCACGTGACGTGACGGCATCCAACGCGCACAGTCCCCCTCTCCGCCGTGTGTTTGTCACCATCTCTTGCAGGGCGTGCAGGCCGATCGAACCTCCACCGCCGCCCCCGCCGCCTCCACCGCCGCCCCCACCGCCTCAGCCGCGCCAGCGATGGGGTCGCCCCCCCGGCGGTAGCGGGCGGCATGGCCGAGTTCGCGGCCCCTCGCGGGAACGACGACAGCGGCGGTGGCGGAGGTGCCGCTGGCGCCGCAGGAGGAGGGGCCGCAGGTGCCACCGCCGCCGCCTCCTCCTCCATGTGCATCAAGCGCAGGATCTGCGAGTGGGAGGGCAAGGGGTCGGCTGCATCCACGCTCAATCTCCCCGACCCGGCGAGCGCTGCGCCGGCGAGAGCGGAGAGCGCTGCGCCGGCGAGAGCGGAGCGCTCCGTGGCGCGGCGAGACCGCTCGCCGTGCCGGCGCAACCTCCCCAAGGAGGCGGCCGGCGGCGGTGGCGGCGGCGTCCTCGCCAGCGGCGCTCGCTCCCAGACTCCTCCGGATCAGCGAGCGGCGGCGGTGCCGGCGAGAGCCGGTGAACTTGGCGGTGCTCGCGGAGACGGAGCGGGCGGCGCCAGCCTCGACCGCCTCCGCCACCAACACCACCACGACCGCGAGCCGCAGGCCACGCCGCGGCCGGCGCGTCTGCGCAGGCAGCCGCCGGTAACCTTTACCGCCGCCGCCGCCGCAGCCAGCCTCGGGCGCGAGCGGGCACCGCAGCGGCGGGGGGCACCGCCGCCCGTTCTGGCACGGGTGAGGCAGTTCGAGGAGAAAGATCGTCAGCCGCAGCACCTGCGGCGGCCGGCGAGAGAGAATAAGGGCGGCTCGCTCGACCAGTGCCGGTCCGGCGGGCCGTGCCAGCCGGACGGGCCGGGCGGGACGGAGCGGGCACTCGGGCCGCCCCCTCCCTCGGCCGCGAGGGAGGGGGCGGCGGAGCGGGAGGGGGCGGAGGAGGAGGCCCGCAACGCTTACAACACGCCGGCCCGGCCGGCGCGGCCCGGCGGGCGGGGCCCCTATGCCAGCCCGCTGCTCGCGGTGGGCGCGGGGAGGCCAGCGGGCCTCCCTACCCCGCGGCCCGGCGCGGTCGCCGCGGCGACGTACGTCGCGAGGCCGAGGAGGCCGCCGCCCCTCCCCCTGTGCCCTCCGCCGGCCGCCGTGAGCCGCAAGGCGGCCTTCAGGGAGGCCGCGGGCAGCCCCACGCGGAGGTGAGGGCGGCGCGTGGGAGGGCAGCGCGAGAGAGCGAGGGGTGGAGGGCAGCCGTGGCTGGGATGGGCGTGGTGGGGCTCGGGGCGCGTGTTTCGTGATCGTGTTTTTTGTTTCGCGGTGGAGCGAGTGCTGTGGTGGTTACAGCAAACACTGCCCTTGGGGGAGGGATGCTCTCATCCGGCGGTGGATTGAACCTGCTGACTCCACCCCTGCCGCTACTGCTGCTGTCCCCCCACGCAAGGCCGCGCTGCCTGCAGAAGTCGCTGGAGTATGAAGACGTCTCCGCCGTCGCCGCGGGCAACGGCGTCTCACACGGCAACGGCAGCATCGGCAGCAGCAGTGGCAGCGGCGCGGGAGGCTGCTGCGTGCAAGCGGGCAAGGCCAGAGGCACGGGCGGGCTGCGTCGCAGCGTGTCCCAGGAGACCATCTACCAGTCGCTGGCTCGTGAGTATTGCCCCCGTCGAGTCTCTGGCGATTTAAAACTTGAAGCGACCTGGCGAGCACAAATGACAGTTCAACGACGTGGACATTTATAGCAGCCAAATACTCGGAACGGATATTTGGTTGTCCATGTAGAGAGAAAAACTGGAGGACCCGGAAAAACATCCACACTATTACAGGAAGAGAAAAGCAAATTGCAAATATACAGCAACAGGCGTCAGGCTCGGGATCGAACCCACTACCTCCTGCATACCAGGCGATGTAGTAAACATCTTGCCACCGCAGCACCCTATGAAAAAGCAATAACGCAAGGACTAGATACGGCAACAAGCCGCATATAAACCGGCACGAATTACTTAGTTATGCCGCGGCTGCGTTGGCAGCGGTGCACAAGCACCAGCGAGCAGCACGCTCACCAGCGACGCCGCGTGCGTGGCCGCTCACGGCCACCAACGTGAGCCTAACGCATATCTACACCGGTCCCGGACCATCTCTAGGTCGACGTGGCCTTAAATGAGTACCCGGTGCGGTGTGTAAACATCACACTGGAGAGA
Source organism: Lethenteron reissneri (assembly GCF_015708825.2). NCBI lineage: Eukaryota > Metazoa > Chordata > Hyperoartia > Petromyzontiformes > Petromyzontidae > Lethenteron > Lethenteron reissneri. The sequence goes on along the minus strand of NC_083815.1, from coordinate 1,008,625 downwards.
CAAAGGCGGTCGGGCGCGCCGTTTCCGGCCGCAGCGCCCCGCTCGCGTGCGGCGGCGACCTACGCGGGTGCCGCTCCCTAACGGCGCTTGCCCCGACGGCCCGCGCGGGCCACACGGGGGACCTTTGTCTTTGTGAAGGTGCGGACAACGTGTACGAGGAGGTCGACGACTCGGTGAGCCGCACCGTCTGGCACTACCGCCCGGCGCGGCCTGCCCCACCCAAGGTGAGCAGCACGCTTCCACACACGCGCACGCACTGTTCCACACACGCACACGCACTGTTCCACACACGCACACGCACTGTTCCACACACGCACACGCACTGTTCCACACACGCACACGCACTGTTCCACACACGCGCACGGATTGTTCCACACACGCACACGCACTGTTCCACACACGCACACGCACTGTTCCACACACGCACACGCACTGTTCCACACACGCACACGCACTGTTCCACACACGCGCACGCACTGTTCCACACACGCACACGCACGCTTCCACACACGCACACGCACTGTTCCACACACGCACACGCACTGTTCCACACACGCACACGCACTGTTCCACACACGCGCACGCACTGTTCCACACACGCACACGCACTGTTCCACACACGCGCACGCACGCTTCCACACACGCACACGCACTGTTCCACACACGCACACGCACGCTTCCACACACGCGATCACGCACGGTTCCACACACGCGATCACGCACGGTTCCACACACGCACACGCACGCTTCCACACACGCACGCTTCCACACACGCGATCACGCACGCTTCCACACACGCGATCACGCACGGTTCCACACACGCGCACGCAGAGAATAGGTAGTCGTGGCCCCACATGTGCTGGCTCATGGCGCTGCTGGTGGGATGGGCCTCCACTAGAGGCCGCTCTCGAGACGGATTCCCCACGAGAAGATAACTTGGGCACACTCTTCCACGCCTGCAACTCCCCGCACGCACGCACACACACAAGACAAAGACACCCTGTAATATGGATTTTTTGGAGGAAAGTGCTGTTAGTGAGCACACACACACTAACATGCGCGTGCGAGCACACATACACACACGCGCGCACACACACATAACTCCCGGAGTGTTGGACGCGTCCCAAACCTTGCTTTTATAATAGTGGCAAAAGAACGTCCCGACCGGGAGAGCACCGCGCTGCACCGATGAGCACCGCACCATCACAGGGGCCGTCACACCGCACCGTCACACCGCACCGTCACACCGCACCGTCACACCGCACCGTCACAGGGGCCGTCACACCGCACCGTCACACCGCACCGTCACACCGCACCGTCACACCTCACCGTCACACCGTACCGTCACACCGCACCGTCACACCGCACCGTCACACCGCACCGTCACACCGCACCGTCACACCGCACCGTCACACCGCACCGTCACACCGCACCGTCACACCGCACCGTCACACCGCACCGTCACAGGGGCCGTCACACCGCACCGTCACAACGCACCGTCACACCGCACCGTCACAACGCACCGTCACACCGCACCGTCACACCGCACCGTCACACCGCACCGTCACACCGCACCGTCACACCGCACCGTCACAGGGGCCGTCACGGGAACCGTTTGTGCCGCCGTGCGAGAGCGGATCGTCACGGTGGCGCCGATCGCCGGCGGCGGCGGCGGTGGCGGCAGCGCGTGACACTCGCGCGGCACAACGGGGAGGGGGGGGAGGGGGCTGCGTGGCGAGTGCCACGTTCCCGCCCAACGAGGCCGCGCGATGAACCTCCGTGACTTCAACGGCCGCGCTTACTGCTTCTGGTGGGGCTCCACGCGGTTTACCGCCCGCACCCCCCCTTCTCCCTCCCCCCCCCTCCCCTCGGGGTGCAGATCCCCCCACGCCCACCCGGCGGGGTGACTCCCCGGCCAGCGGCACCCGAGACCGTCGCCCGGAGGAACGGAGACAACCACGACCCGACGCAGCTCCCCCTGGTGACTCGCTGGGCAGCAGGGAGCCGGCAGCGTGGGCGGCTGGGGGGAGGGAGGTCCAGACTGTGGGGGCAGCACAGGGGGGCGAGCGACCTCCCACTAAGAGGAGGTTGACTGGGAACTTGGGACACAGAGCCTCGGTTTGCCATCGTGGAGAGAGAGCGTGGAGGGGAGTGGAGTGAGATGAGAGGGGAGAGGTAGGAGAGTGCGTGGAGGGGAGTGGAGTGAGATGAGAGGGGAGAGGTAGGAGAGTGCGTGGAGGGGAGTAGAGCGAGATGAGAGGCAGGAGAGTGCGTGGAGGGGAGTAGAGTGAGATGAGAGGGGAGGGAGAGGGGAGAGGGTAGGAGAGTGCGTGGAGGGGAGTAGAGCGAGATGAGAGGCAGGAGAGTGCGTGGAGGGGAGTAGAGTGAGATGAGAGGGGAGGGGTAGGAGAGTGGGTGGAGGGGAGTAGAGTGAGATGAGAGGAGAGGGGTAGGAGAGTGCGTGGAGGGGAGTAGAGTGAGATGAGAGGGGAGGGGTAGGAGAGTGCGTGGAGGGGAGTAGAGTGAGATGAGAGGGGAGAGGTAGGAGAGTGTGTGGAGGGGAGTGGAGTGAGATGAGTGGGGAGAGGTAGGAGAGTGTGTGGAGGGGAGTAGAGTGAGATGAGAGGGGAGAGGTAGGAGAGTGTGTGGAGGGGAGTGGAGCGAGATGAGAGGGGAGAGGTAGGAGAGTGTGTGGAGGGGAGTGGAGCGAGATGAGAGGGGAGAGGTAGGAGAGTGTGTGGAGGGGAGTGGAGCGAGATGAGAGGGGAATGACCTGCACTTTCTTACAGCACGGCACGGATGGCTTAATAATGATAACAACGTTGAAGCAGGCTCGGTTCTGCTTGGCTTGAAAGTGCTGGTGAGGTCGGCGCTTTGCCCCGTGACTGGGCCGTGGAGCAGCACACTCCCCGCCTTGAACAACCCACGCTGACCCGCCTGGCAAACGATGGCCTCCATCCAGCGGTGGATTCACAACGAGCCACGCGTTGTATGGAGGAGATAATGGCACTGCATTGTGGGAGCGTGCAATGCGAGGCTCCTCCCTCTCCCCCTCTCGCTCTCTCTCCCTCTTTGTCTCTCTCTCATTCTCTCCCTCTCTCCCCGCGTCGCCAGCACGTGCGCAAGATCAACGCCATCTTCACCGCCAAGTTCGGCAAGAAGCGCTTCAAGAGAAACCTGCCGCCCAACCCTGACAGCGCCACGGCGGCGGCCGCCACGAAGGGTGAGGCGTGCCTGGGGGCTCGGCCGCTCACTCGCCCCGTCGCTCGCTCACCCGGTCGCTCGCTCACCCCGCCGCTCGCTCACCCCGCCGCTCGCTCACCCCACCGCTCGCTCACCCCGTCGCTCGCTCACGCGGTCACTCGCTCACCCCGTCGCCCACTCACCCCGTCACTCGCTCACGCGGTCACTCGCTCACCCCACCGCTCGCTCACCCCGCCGCTCGCTCACCCCGCCGCTCGCTCACCCCACCGCTCGCTCACCCCGCCGCTCGCTCACGCGGTCACGAGTTACCCCAATCGCTCGCCCACAGGGTCGACGCAACACCCGGACTAACCTCTCCCCCCCCACCCTCACCCCTCATTACAGACGACAACTCGGACAGCGAGAGCGACACGGAGGAGCGGAAGAAAGGTAAGAGGTCACGCCTGCTCACCAGCACCCCGCCTCTGAGTCGACACGAGTCCCTGTCGCAGCGCTTGTAAACATCGGCGCTGGGGAAACAAAGGTGGCCAGGAGCGGCCCACCCTCGTGCGCCGTGCCGCCCTTCATCGGCGCTCCTCGCTAACAGCACTTGCCCCGACACTCTGTTAATGCTATTCGGGGGATCTTTGTCTTCCTCCCCCCTGCCGCCCCCCAGTGTACAGGCGCCACCTGTCCCACGTGCAGTCGGTGAAGCAGGCGTCTCAGCGCCACGCGGCGCAGCAGCCCCTGGCGGCTGGGGGGGCTGCCACCCTCCGCGGCCCCCACGCCCTGCTCGAGCTGTTCGTCGTCGTGACGATGGGGCGGGGGCGCGGGGGCCTGGCCGACGAGGAGCCCCCGGCGTCCACCCCCCGCATCACCCAGATCTTCCCCAAGGTGCGGCCACGGCTCACGAGCCCGGTCCCTCCAACGGCCGGGGTCTCCGTGCGGGTCTTTGAGTCTCTATATGGGTCTATGGGCCTCTGTGTGGGTCTGTGAGTCTCCTTGTGGGTCTATGGGTATCTGTTTAGGTCTATGGGTCTCTGTGTGAGTCTCAAGAGTCTGTGTGAGTCTATGGATCTCTTCGTGAGTTTTTGGGGGTCTCTATGATAGTCTATGGGTCTCTGCGTGGGTCTGTGTCTCTAGGCCGACAAGCTGAGCAAGGAAGGCCGGGAGATGGAGGCGCTGCTCACGGCCATCCCGCACTTCTGCTTCCCCGACGCCGACGACCCCAATGCCTTCACACCCACCAGCGACAAGATCCAGAGGTCAGGGCCCCTCGCAGCTGTGCGCGTGTGCGTCACACCAGTGGCGATTATATGAACCGGTCCTGGGCCTCCCGTCGGCCAACTCCGCCTCAAATGAGTTCCTGATAGTACGGTGTGTGCACATCGCCACTGGGGAGACAAATGCAGCCAGCCGGGCGTGGTGCTGGCCACCCACCCCCTCGTGTGCCGCATCGGCCTTTGCAGGCACTGCTCCTCGCTAACAGCACTTGCCCCAACAGTCTGTTAAGGCTACACGGGGGATCTTTGTCTTTTGTCCCGTGCGCGAGCAGTGAGACCTTCTCCTTCGTGCTCACGAGCGAAAACGGAACGCGACGATTTGGCTACTGCCGGCGAGTGCTGGTGAGTGGAAACCAGCGACGAAGATGGGAGGGATAATGCCGAGAGGTTCGCACGGATGGGTTCGTGAGGTCTCGTGAGACACGTGGGTGCAGGATGGGGGAGCACGCGGAATTGCAGAGGCAGGTCCAGCGGTTGCGGGGTAGAGGAGGTCAAAGGCCAGATGTGTGGAATACCTACCGATAGATCTGTGGGTCTCCGTGTGTGTGGGTCACCGTGTGCGAGTGTGTGAATGTGTGGGACTCCGTGTGATGAATGTTGAGACAGGAGAGGGCTCGATGTGGCGCGGTGATGGCGTGGTATCGTGGCGCGACGTTGTTGATGTAACGTGCGAGCGCCAGGCTCGCACACGTGGCAGTGGAATGTGGAAATCCCACCCCTGCCCTCACCCCCTCCCCCTCTCCCCCTACCCCATGGGGATTCAGAGGGGGGCCATGGATTATTACCGATGCGCTCGCCCGCGTTGCATGAAGGCAGCAGCCACACGTGCAGCGCAAACAGAACTCCCTCCTGCGTCTCCGCGGAGGAAGGCGAGCGTGGCTTCGTCCATCAGCCTCCGGACTCCCCGTACCCTTGGTGTCCGTCGGCATTCGTTGAAGCACGCAAACTGTGGGCTTCCTCGACCTCCTGGGTCTCATCGGCAGCGTCAGGCTCAGTCCCACACGTGCTGCTGGTTATCGAGAGTCGCGTCGCGTGGCTGTGCGCGGCGCTCTGCACGACGAACCCGGCGACCCGAGTTCGATTCCCGCTCACAGCCAACACCGGTGACGATTATCTGAACCGGTCCTGGGCCTGCCCCTTAGTCGACTCAGCCTCAAATGAGTACCCGGTGCGGTGTGTAAACATCGCCACTGGGGAGACAGGCGGCCGGTGGGGCGTGGTGCTGGCCACCCACCCCGTCGTGTGCTCGCTAACAGCACTTGCCACACCAGTCTGTTAAGGCGATACAGGGGTTCTTTGTCTTTGTGTGTACACATGTGAGTGTAATCCTGATCCCCCACCCCACCGCTACCCCGTCGGGGTTCAAAGGGGGCCAGAGGTTATTGCCGCCAGGCCGCAGGGACACGGCCACACACTCGTCGCTCGGTTTTTATTCTCGTCCTGTTTTGATTTGTAAACCAAACCTGATTCCCATTGGAGCGAGCGGTGCACCACCCCATGTCGGAGTACGGCCCCCTGAAGGGGATGACACAGAACTACCTCCGAGGTCACGTCACTGAGGCCTCGGGCCGCCCCGTCGCTCAATCCCTCGGCGTCCATGCTGCTGGCGGTCCAAGTGGCGGCCGTGGTTTTTGTTGAAATTTTAAAAGCTATTGAAGTAAGCCGCAGTTCTTGTGATTGACACGGTTGTTGTGGTTGATGCAGTTGCGGTAATTGATGTGAGAAGCTGACAATGGGACGTCTGGCTTGCCGATTGGTTGACGTGCCGCCCCCCCCTTCCCCCGCGCGTTTGTAGGTGGGGGGCGCGGGCCCCCCGGTGCGGCAGGTCTACTGCATCGTCTCTCACCTCGGCTGCTTCGCTCTCTTCTCCCAGGTGACCTCGCTACGGCCGCACGTCCGTCACGGACGCAGCGCGTGCACTACCCAGGGACCCCCTCCCTCACCCCCCCCACCCCACCCTCGCCCCTGTCTGCCCAGCCGTGTGAACGGGCACAATCACAGTTTGCCGATCGGCTGGTCGTGTGTGGTGAGGTATAGTGTGGGCACTCCCATCTCTCCCAAGACGTCTGGCCAGCGTGGAAGAGTAGGCCAAATACCCTCTTCACACGTGCAGACACACAGGAACAGCAATCATCGCCCCCCCCCCCCCATCCCTGCTGATAATCTGGCGGGACCCTCCTGAAAATGAGTCACGTGACTCAGTGAGGCTTTCCTGGGTAAACACGTGTAAGCACAATAACGATACAATTCACACACAACGCATTCATTAACCACGATCAAAACCGTCATCATTACCATCGTCGTCACGATCGCCGTCGTCATCATCTCCATCATCGTTACGATCATCGTCACGATCGTCGTCGTCATTATCATCGTCATTATCATCGTCATTATCATCGTCAATATCATCGCCGTCACCGTCTCCGTGCAGATCCTGGACGAGGTGGAGCGCCGGAGGGCCGTGTCACCCGCTCTGCTCTCGCCGTTCCTCACGAGCCTGTGGGAGCACCGGCGAGCGCCCCCGGCGCCGGGCGCCGCGCTGGTGCTCAGCACCTTCCTGCCGGGCGTCGGGCGCCGCCGGCTGACCCTGCGGCGGCCGGCCGACTCGCGCCTGGAGCACGTGGAGGCGGCCTGCCTGCTGGGCTGCCTGGGCCCGCGCACGCTCGTGCGCACCTTCGCCGCGCTGCTGCTTGAGAGGCGCGTCATCTTCACGGCCGACAGGCTCAGGTGACGCCAGATCAACTCGGTCGGGGGGCTGGGCGTTATTGTTAGTTGAAGTAATGATTTTCTTTCCATTTTTTATCGTCTTTTTAAAAATATTAACATTTCTTGAAATGTTTTGTCATTGTCGCGTATTTATTTTTTATACGCATTCAATTTTTATATTATTATTCTTTTTATAACGTTTTTGTAATACATTTTTGTACGGTTTGGCTCTGCCTGGCCGCCCCGTTAAATCTACGGATGAAACGCGGCACTTTACAGATGTAAACTATTATTATAATTTCGACTCGCTTGGCTACGCCGTCGCCTGGCGGTGTCCGCCGCTCGCTCTTGGGGAGACCCGGAGGACGACTCGGAGGCGCCAGGGGGAGGAACCGCAGACGAGCTGGGAGGGGGCAGCAGCTGCCCCCTCTCTCTGTTACGAACGGACAATAGATGAGTGTTAATTATGCGGGAGGAAACCGAAGAATTCCGAGAAAATCCACGTGTGCGAGGGGGCAACCCTCTATCCCCGTACAGATGGGGATTAGGCCACTTTGCTCTGCCGCCTTCTCCTGGCGAGCCGGGGTACGACACCTCTCCGGTGCCCCTCGCTGCTGCTGCTGCTGCTGCTGCCACACCACGTGTTGGGGTGCAGGCCACGAGCAGCGTCGCCACCACTGCCTGGCCGAGTGTGGCACCGTGAGTGTTGTATCGTTGATGATGATGGTGGTGGTGGTGCTCATGGTAACGTTGGTTGTGCCTGTGTTTGCTGTTGTTTTTACTACTGCTGCTATTATCACTGCCAATGCTACTGCTGCAACTGCTACTGCTGCTTCTGCTCGTATTACTGCTACCGCTGCTGCTATTACTGCTCATATTACTACCTGCAACTACTGCTGCTGCTACTCTTACTACCGTTACGGCTGCTACTGCTACTTCTTTTCATGCTGGTGCTACTACTGTTGCTATTAATATTGGCTGCTGCTGCTGCTACTACTACTGCTGCTACGACTGTTATTAATATCGGCTGCTACTACTACTTTCTACTGCTGGTACCGCCGTTGCTACTGCTCCTATTCCTGCTGCTTCTGCTGCCGCTACTGCTGCTCATATTTCTGCTGCTGGTGCCGCTGGTGCCGTCGGCCCCCCCCCCCCCCCCCCCGCGCAGCGTGCTGTCCAAGTGCTGCCACGCGGCGCTCGCGCTGCTCTACCCGTTTGCGTGGCAGCACACCTACGTGCCGGTGCTGCCCGCCCACATGGTGGACATCGTGTGCTCGCCCACGCCCTTCGTGGTGGGGCTGCTCTCCAGCACGCTGCCCCGCACCCACGACCTGCCCATGGAGGAGGTGCGTGCACGCACCTCGCGACGGAACCCGGCGACCCGAGATCGATTCCCGCTCGCAGCCAACACCGGTGACGATTGTCTGAACCGGCCCTGGGCCTCCTCCCCTAGGTCGACTCGGCCTCAAATGAGTAGCTCGTGCGGTGTGTAGTAAACGTCGCCACTCGGGAGACAAAGGTGGCCGGGCGTGGTGCCGGCCACCCACCGCCTCGTGTACCGTCCCGGCCTTCATAGGTGCTCGCTAGCAGCACTCGCCCCAACAGTCTGTTAAGGCTACACGGGGGGGCTTTGTCTTTGTGTGGGAAGCGGTGGTGCGGTAGTTAGTGCGCCGCGCGGCGAACCCGGCCACCCGCGTACGATTCCCGCTTACGGCCAGTGGCGGTTATCAGAACCGGTCCTGGGCCTCCACTCCGTCCGTAACGGCGCGATTCTGTCTACCTCAGGTGTTGGTTGTGGACCTGGGATCGAACCAGTTCATCCGGCAGGTGAGTGCGTGCATGTGTGAGTGTGTGTCTTAGTGTGTGTGTTAGTTTGTGCGTGTGCGAGTGAGTGAGTGCGTGCGTGTGTATGAGTGCATGGATGTGTGAGTGCATGCATGTGTTAGTACGAGTGAGTACGTGTGCGAGTGATTGCGTGCGTGTGTGAGTGTGCCTTTATGCTTTCTGTCTGCGTAGCTGTTTTACGCTTTGCAACGCTGAACCTATGACCATCACCACCATCACCACCACCATCACCACCATCTCCGCCGCCATCACCACCAGACACCAAAGCGCGTGACCGTGACGAGACGAGGCGTCTGAATGAAGTCGCGGGGCGACGTCACCTCACCGCTCGGTAGACGGAGGAGGTCCACTCACGTGGCTAGATGGAGTGAGTTCACCGACTGGCCGAGCTGATAATATACGTGGGTGGGGGGGGTGGATCAGCGCCCCTCACGCCGCCGCCGTCGATGGTCGGGAGTCGCGGACGAGGCCAAGGGGGGTGGTAACGCGAGGAGCCTCGGGCTCGAGACTCGGCGGGGGCAGCCCCCGCAGGCCGTACGGCCCCCGCAGGCCGCACGGCCCCGTCCAGGCCGGCGACGCGGCCGTCCCGGTGACGCGTCCTCCGTGTGTGCCAGGTGGACGACGAAGACGCCATCCTCCCGCCCAAGCTGCAGGCCGCACTGCAGGCCGCACTCGAGGCACGGCTCGACCTGGGAGGCCCCGGTACGAACTGCCCCCGCCGCCCTCCTTCTCCTCCCCCTTCTCCCCCTCGACCTCCTCTTCCGCCGGTCGCTTGGGGCGGCCGCGTCTTCTCCACAGAGTGCAAGCAGACAGGGGGCAACTCGAGGGGGTGAGCGGGTGAGGGGGGTGAGCGGGCGAGGTGGGTGAGCGGGCGAGGTGGGTGAGCGGGCGAGGTGGGTGAGCGGGCGAGGTGGGTGAGCGGGCGAGGGGGTGTGGGTAGCGGTAGTGGAGCGGCGACCCGAGTTCGATTCCCGTTCACGGCCAACGCCGGTGACGATCGTCCGAGGCCTCTCCGAGATCGACTCGAGTGAGTGTCCCGCGGCGGTGTGTGAACATCATGGCTGGGAAGACAAAGGCAGCCGAGCGCGGTGCTGGCCACTCGCCCACGCGTGTGCCGTGCTGACCTTCGCACGGGCTCGCTAAGAGCACTTGCCCCAATAACCGGCACGGGGGGGGGGGGGCCCTTGTCCGTAGTGTGTGCGCGCGTGGCAGGCGTGTCCCAGAACTCGCTCGTCTCCGAGGTGTTCATCCGCTTCTTCGTGGAGGCCGTGGGCCACCTGCCCCTCTTCATGGCTCCTCCGTCGGTCGTCACCTCCTCCACCTCCACCTCGTCGCCGTCGTCGTTCTCCTCGTTCCGCAGGGAGGACTTTGTCCGGGCAGGCCGCCTCCAAGACGCACCGCCGCTTCCTGGAGCTCTTCACGCACACGCAGATGTTCTCCTGCTTCGTGCAGGAGCGAGCGCAGCGCCAGCGCGGGGCCCGGGGTGAGTGCGCCGCGTGGGGGGAGTGTGTGTGTGTGTATGTGGTGTTATGTGTGTGTACGTGTGTGTACGTCAACGTGTGTGAGAGTGGGGAGAGCGGTGGCGCAGCGGTTAGCTGTGCTGCGCTATGAACCCGGCGACCCCGACTTCGATTCCCGCTCACGGCCAACACCGGTGAAGATTGTCTGAACCGGTCCTGGACCTCTCCAAGGTCAACTCAGCCTCAAATGAGTACCTGGTGCGGTGTGGAGTTAACATCGCCACTGGGGAGACAAAGGCGGCCGGGCGTGGTGTTGGCCACCAACCCTCTCGTGTGCCGTGCCGGCCTTCATAGGTGCTCGCTAACAGCACTTTCCCCGACAGTGTGTTAAGGCTACACGGGGGATCTGTGTCTTTGTGCATCCGCAGACTTGTTTGACGCGCGCGTCATTCCCTTCCTGGAGGAGGTGGCGGCCGACGCTGAGGCCGAGAGCGGCGTCAACAAGTTCCTGCGCAGTCTCGGTGAGAACGCCGAGCAGCGCAGCATCGTTACCATCATCGTCGCTATCACCGTCACAGTCACCGTCACAGTCACCGTCACAGTCACCATCACAGTCACCGTCACAGTCACCTTCACCATCGAAACCATCATAATCAGCAGCATCACCATTAGCGTCATCATCATCACCATCACCCTTATGATCATTATCACCATCACCCTTATCATCATCGTCACCATCATTACCATAATTATCAGCGTCATCATCATCATCACAATCATCATCAGCCTCATTGTCATCACCATCAGCAGCATCATCGTCGTCGTCAGCAGCAGCAGCTGTGGCCACGCTCTATCCACTGCGCAATGAATGACTCCCCTTAGTTGCGATCGTCCTTCCCGGTGTCACATTTGGAAGGTCATGAGTTCAACTCCAGGTTTGGCCCATTATCTTTCCGCGGTCGTCCTCGCCATAAGAATGTGGAATTCCACCACCGGCCCAGAAGCACCAATGCCCGAGTACGTCACGTGAGCAGGAAACCACTTTGACTTGACCATCAATTTCCCAAACGCATTCCTTGAATCGAATAAATGTTCCACGTGCTTGAAGCCAGAGTTTGTGAAGGGACGCTGTGAACCTTCCTCCCTCCCTCCCTCTCCTCGCCAGGAAACATCGTCAACTTCCCCCTCAAGCTGCTGCCACGCTGACCTCCGACCTGAAATGTGACCTCCGATCTGGATGTGACCTCCGACCTCGGGGTCGTCCTGGCTCCGCCCCCCCCACCTCCTCCACAGGTCGCTCAGGATTGAATGAACCCCGTGGCACTTTTCCCTGCGCCCGGTGTCGCCGCTGAGCTCCCTGAGCCCCCAAACCCCCCTCCCTGTTCTCAGTATTGTTTGACTCGTGTCACTTTGCACAACTCTCCCGCTAAGGGGACGACGACGCTGCAACCCCCTCTCCCCCCCCAGGCGGCTGTCGTCCGTGGTTCGCTCGCCACAGGAAAACTTTTTGATACGAAGCGCTGTTGAATTCATCCGAAAGTTTATTTAAATAAAAAACTAACATCGTTTCGCTTGGCGCGTCACTTCGTGTGTGCTAGTGTGTGCAGTGTGAGTGTGTGTGAGCGCCGGTGGGAGTTGCCGGGGGCCGTCCGTCGCTTTGTGGTTGACAACCGACGACCGCCGCATCGAATCTGAAAACGAATAGGGCGACCCCTTCGTCGGGACGGAGGAGGAGAGCGGTGGGGGGGAGGTGGGAACCACAAATTTCAAACATCACGCAGCCAGCACACAGACTGGCATCGCAGTGGTGCAAGTCGACATCGGAGCAGAGGCAAGTCGAGGAGAAATCGGAGCTGAAGGCAAAGCAGTGCGAAAAACAGCAAACAACCAAAGAGCAATCGGTGCAAAAGCCACCACGTTACAGCAGAAATTTAAAACAATGCACACATTTACATGGAACGAAAGTTGGCTCAGGCAAATTTTCTTTTCAAAATCAAGCTACAGAAATAATGAACGTGGATCTATGACGACGATTGCACTGGTGCGTCAACTACAACATTACCCGCATTAACCACAGCACAGCAGCCTCGACCACAACCACATCGCCTGTGTCCTCGTGTTGCGGCAGCGACCCGCGAGATCCCCGAGTTTCGTCACCCATCTCGTGTCCTTGCTTGCAGCGCCATCTGCTGGGTGGAAAAGTGGGTGGATAAGTTAATAGGTCGGTGTGTCGGTGAGTGGCGAGTGCGTGGATAGGTGGGTGAGTGGCTGGTTGAGTGAGTGGGTAGGTGAGTGAGTGGGTAGGTGAGTGAGTGTTTTGTGGGGAGCGGTAGTGTCGCGGTTAGCGCGCTGCGCTACGAACCTGGCGACCAGGGTTCGATTCCCGCTCACGGCCAAAACCAGTGACGATTATCTGAACCGGTTCTGGGCCTTTCCTAGGTCGACTCAACCTCAAATGAGTACCTGGTGCGGTGTGTAAACATCGTGCCACTAGGGAGACAAAGGCGACCGGGCGTGGTATTGGCCACCCACCCCTCGTGTGCCGTGCCGGCCTTTATAGGCGCTCGCTAACGGCACTTACTCCTACAGTCTGTTAAGGCTATACGGGGGATCTTTGTTTGTGATGGGTGGGTGAGTGGTTTGGTAGATGAGTGTGGCTGGGTGAGTTGGTAGGTGGGTGAGTGGGTGGGTAAGTGAATGAGTGGGTGGATGGGTGAGTATATGGATGGGTGAATGAGTTGGTGAATGAGTGAATGAGTGGGTACGTGATTGGGTGATTGGGTGGGTGAGTGTGTATGAATGAGTGGGTGCGTGTGTAGGTGAGTGCGTGAATAGATGGGTGAGAGAGTGGATGAAAGGGGAAGTGGGTGGCCGATCGGGTTGCCACCCGACCTGGTTTTTCAGGATAATTTAAAGAGTTGATGCCTACGGCAGCCACTAAGGGGCGCTAATCCGCCGGCGTTACCCTTGAATGGCAGCGCTCAGTTGGGACTCGTGAAGAACAGACAGGGTCCTTGATATCAACATGACAATCGGCTGCTGATGAGACAGCGAATGTCGAAACCGGCCCATTGTTTTCTTCTTTTAAAGCGATGCTACTGAAACTAGGGAATGTGGAAAACGTTTTAGTTTTCCACATTATTTGGTGACGCTACTGCTGCTGCCGACTGCGTTGGCCGTGGTGATGCACAAACACAACAACACAGGCAACAACACAGTCAACACACAAACAACACAGCTCAGCACGTTCGTCAACAACAACAACGACGACACCGCGTGCGCTGTCGTGGTCTGAAGGAGTAAACATCAATCGGTGACCTTGCGAGCTACGCGACCTCTTCCCGTGTGGCCACACGCGCACAGGTGAGAATCCGTCTCGAGCACACGGCCGTTTCATCCTCACGGTGGAGAGGCCTCCCCAGCTCGCCAAGGGGCACTCCACCACACTGAGGACCCCTGATGGGTGCCGCTCAGGGTGGGGGGGCGGCGGGAGTCCGTGCGCTTTCAACTTGGCAGCCACTACCCCCCCCCCCCCCCACACACATCGTGATGTGTGGGATGAATGATGGGGTGGGTAAAGGTGCGAGCGCCCTCGTCGCCGTTTGAAGCTCTCTGCAGGAATGCTGCGTCCTGTTGGCAGCTCGTGAACGTGGGGACTTCAAGCGGATGGCGACGGTTGGCGAATCAACATCTTTAGAGTCGCGGTCTTCATTGAGACCTCGGCAATCCGATGAGCTGTGACGCTGTTTTTTTTTCACAGACGGCGGATCAGTGTCACCTGTGTCACACAGTCTTCACGCCGGATGATTCCGTAGCTCCATCTCCGCAGGCGCACAGTCCCGTTCGGATGACGGCCGCCGCCTCGTACTCGCCGTCACGTGGGCCCCCAACTCGATTTGTCTTCACGGCCACTGCGACGTCCCCAGCGTGCGTGCTCTCGTCCACGTGGCCCTCCTCCTGCTGCCTCTCGGCTTCTTCGTTGCAAGGAGGCGCCTTTCTCTCTCTCTCTCTCTCGTGCTTGTTGTCGCAATTTTTCATCTTTTGTTAAAAAATGTCTTTGTCCCAGCATTAATTGGCCGAACATTCCAGACGACTTGTCAGCGTTTCAATTATTTGAGTACGTGCAGTTTAATGCGACCAAGTCACCCGGAATGCCCCACATTTCGCTTGTGTCTCGGGAGCTAAGCACGGCTTGAGCCTGGTTAGCACTAGGATGGGAGACTGCCGGGGAACAGCAGGGGTCGTCGCCTCCGGCTGCGAGGTGACCAGGAGATGGCAGTGACGCCGTAGATTCCTCTATCCATCTGTGCTGGGTTTTCACCGAGGTTCTCTGGTTTCCTCCCACACGAAGCCAGACACTTCACTGGGAATTCACTGCCAAACACCCCAACGTAGCAGCAGCCTGCCGCAAAACGAGTCTCGAGACTCGACGCGACTCTCCTGGATCAATAAGTCATCCTTCAGACTTTTACATTGCGATTTATCGTTATGAGATGGAGCGGTGGCGCTGCGGTGGGCGCACTGCGCATCCGAACCCGGCGGCCTGACCTCGGTCCGGAACCACGGCTACCGTCAGTGGCGAGTGGTATCGGAACAGCTTTCCGCCCTATCGGTAGGATTTTCAAGGCAAATGTAGTAAAGTAACTCGCACTGACCAACGTGGTGAAGTATGGTCAAACAATCTCCGTGACTGATACGGCAGCGTCAAAAGCATTCATCCAGCAGTGGATTGACAACTTCGTGCGAGTTGTTATTTTAACGAGCCTCTGTTCTAATCCTTGCGATGGTGTCGGCAGTAACAATTTTACCACCAGTCGACACTGCCTTTATGCCTTTGCCGAGTAAACCACTTGGATAACTTCCGTCTATCAGTGGTATTGCTCTTCACTCTCACTGCCGTACCGATACACACACACAACCAGAACCACAGCCCCTGTCTCCACACACATCCAGAACCACAGCCCCTGTGTCTCCACACATCCAGAACCACAGCCCCTGTCTCCACACTTTCCAGACCCCGAGATATTTTCCACCACCGTTTGTTGAGCACGCCCGACTCTGCTGGTGACACCCAGAAGGTCGAGTTTGTAGCAAGTAAACTTTACATATTCATATTACCCAGCAGCGGCATCTATTTAAGCAAGGGAACTGGATATGATTCGACGGCCTGAGTCTCATCAGCAGAGCCAGGCTTGGCAGGCAGGCAATATACTGCTGAACACAACCTCAATCGTCGTGGAGCTGTATTGGTTAGTAATGCTGAGTGCAGAACTCCACACTGCATCTAAACACATTGTTTGGTCCATCAAGCAAGCCAGACGACTGATGATGAGACACTGAATGTTGAAACGCGTCAAGTTCGACTTTGCTTGTATACTGTACTAAATCAATGCTGATGATTACGATGACGGTACATTCTGATGCACTCCCAGACATAAATGCAGTGTTACCGATGGCATGAAAGTGTAAAACACTCCTTCAATATCATCTTTGTTGACGCATCCCATCGGCCGCACGGCATAAACAACACCAAGTACTGCATTCTGTACGTGGAACATCAGACGCGCTGCGTTGTTCCGAGTGGCGGTGTCTCGCAGCGCCTTCAAGCCGACGATGTTGAGTCGAGCGGTGGACAGCGCGCGAGACGCGGGCGGTGCGGCGCCGTGCCGCGGCACGCCCGGGCACACTGCGCTGACGTCAGCACCGCCCGCGTTGGAGGAGGAGAGAGAGCGAGAGGTGGGCACAGATCCGGGGGCCAGGGGAGAGCGCTCCGTGAGAGGCGATTGTGGATCTCCGCTCTGCTCCGTCCCCACGGCCACCAAGAGGAGGGGGCGGCGGGGGGTGTTGGGAATACAGAGGTGTGAAGGGTTGGTGAGAAGTTGCCGGGGGAGTGATGAGGTGGTGATGATAATAATCTTAATTTAATTGTGTACAGCGTCATACATGGCAATTGCGTCGCGCGTAACGAGTCACATTAATAATTGCATGTGAGGGTAAAATGCTATGTTTCTAGCTACTCCCAAGCAAATGAAAACTCTGAGAAAAGTTAAGTAAATGGAGACGTGGCACCCAAAGCAGAAGGCACAAACAGCAAAACACGACGCAGCGATTAGTCTGTGGCTGCGACGCGATGCCGTGATGAGGTGCGAGGTGAAATGACACTTTAAGGGTTGTGCATGTCAAAGTCAAAGATCCCCCGTCTAGCCTTAACAGACTGTTGGGGCAAGTGCTGTTAGCGAGCACCTATGAGGGGGTAGGTGGCCAGCACCACGCCCGGCGGCCGCCTTTGTCTCCCGAGTGGCGATGTTTACACAGCGCAACAGATACTCATATGAGGCTGAGTCGACCTAGGGGAGGTCCAGGATCGCTCAGATAATCGTCACCGGTGTTGGCCGTGATCGAGAATCGAACTCGGCTCGTGGGCTCCGTAGCGCGGCGCGCTCCCCGCTCCGCTACCAGCTCGTCCCATCACAACACGCACGAACCCCATGAGCGGCCACGACATTGAGAGAGAGACGAACCCCCAGCACCCCGCAGGCGCAGCGAGGGGCAGGCCCGGGCTTGCAAGTAGGGGGCGAGGGGGCGAGGGAGGGATGGGGGTTGCGGGGTGGGTCACGCCGTCGCACGCAGCCCCGCACGGGGCTGACGCGAGGGGCTGACGCTCGCCGCCTGACGCTCGCTCGGGTTGACGAGTCTCTTGCGAGCCGGCCGGCGAGTGGCTGCCTCGGTGGACTTGATGCCAATGTTCGGTTGTCTTTGTAATTGCGACGAAGCAGCGCCATTGCACGCAACGTCGCCTATCACGTATATGTCGTGTGAGTCCAATTCGATTCCAGCTCACAGCAAATAACAGCAGCGAATAATTGAACCGGTCATGGACTTCTCCCGAGCTCGACTCAGCCTTCAATGAGTACCTCAGCACTGGGGAGACTAAAGGCGGCCGGGCAGTCCCAACCCATGTCTTCGTGTGCCGTGGCGATCTTCATAGGGTCTCGCTCCCAGCACTTTCCCCAACAATCTGTTAGGACTATGACGGTGGGTATTGATCTTGATATGTGGGTGGGGAGCGGTGGCGTAGTGATTAGTCCCTCTCTTGAGTCGACTCAGCAGGAAATGCGCGTGTGTGCTTGTAGGTAATAATTATCACCCTTCCTCAACCACTCCCACGCCACCCGGCCCCGTAACGGGGAGTGAGAGGAGCAAGCGGAGGTGGGGATACGTGGGGAGATGTGGGGAGGGGCTCCCAATCCCAGAAAAAAAACCTTGGCTTTGTGTCGTCCCCAACGACCTCGGGGAAACGAGAGGCTCAGATACCCCGCCTCCTGTCCCCCCCCCACACCCCCACAGCCCCGCCCCCTCCCCCTATCTATCGCATCCATCCCGTGGATTGACTGTTTATCCACACCCATTCCCATTGGCACGCTCGCTCACTCATCCCACAGGTTAACGTTCACGCGTTCGGCTCAGTGATTGCACAACTATGCCCAGTAAACATGCCAACGTTGGCTCAAAGTTTGCTGGGAACGCGGTGTATGCCATGCGGCTGATAATACTGGAGTAATTTAGCCAATAAAAAATATCTCCAATGTAGCCTTTAACCGACGGTCGGGATGGGTGGTCAGCCAGCACCCCGGGTGGCCAGCCAGAACCACGCCCGACCGCCTTTGTCTCCCACAGTACTGATAATTAACACACCTGAACCAAGCCATGTACTAATTTATGGCTGAGTCGACCTAGAGAAGATTCGGGACGGGTATAGATAAGAATCGCGGCGTTTGGTGCACAGTGCGCTAATCACTGCGCCACCACTCCAGCCCTAACAACCGCCTGCCCATAATCAGCCATGGTCCATCCACTGCTGAATGAAGGCCTCTTCTAGCCGCCGCCAGTTCTCACGATCTTGCGATGTACATTCGTACATCTGGCTCCCCGTATACAACGCACTCACTTTGTAACAGCACCTAAATAGACTCAACAATCGTCAATAGCACAGTGACCTTAACATAACAAATATATAAATATGCAACGTCCAACAAATAGTGTGTGAATCCGTCGATCTATTGGCAGACTTAACGGACATGTTGGGTTCACGTATGTTGACGCTCATCGGCGAGGTGTAGCATGCAGAGCAGGAGGCCACCTGTGGGTGTGCCGCGGCGATTGACCTTTGACCGGCATCATCAGCAGCAGCACAATGGGTCATTCACCACCGCTGTGTTTGCAACCTCTCGCTTGTAGCCCGAGGCTCACAAACCAGACTCTGTCTGTCGTGCCTACATAGCTGCGTACAGACATAGGATATCCCCCGACACTGGAAGTTACGGCAATGCATTCCGTTAGCCCAGTAGAGTCGCACTGAGTCCCAAGACTAGTTTGCAGGAGAGTGCTGCTGCATTGGGGTGTTTGGCCGTGAATTCCCGTGAAGTGTCTGGCTTCGTGTGGAAGGAAACCAGAGAACTCCGGTGAAAACCCAGCACAGATGTATTGAGGAATCTACGGCGTCACTGCCATCTCCTGGTCACCTCGTAGCCGGAGGCGACGACCCCTGCTGTTCCCCGGCAGTCTCCTATGCAAGTGCTCACATAGGCTCAAGCCGTGCTTAGCTCCCGAGACAGAAGCAAAATGGGTCGCATTGCGGGTGATTTGGTCGCATGAAACTGCACGTACTCAAATTATTGAAACGCTGACAAGTCGTCTGGAATGTTCGGTCAATTAATGTTGGGACAAAGAAAATTTAACAAAAGATGAAAAATTGCGACAACAAGCACGAGAGAGAGAGGCGCCTCCTTGCAACGAAGAAGCCGATCGGCAGGAGGAGGAGGGCCACGTGGACGAGAGCACGCACGCTGGGGACGTCGCAGTGGCCGTGAAGACAAATCGAGTGGAGCTCGAGGGGGGGAGCACGTGACGGCAAGACGAGGCGGCGGATCAGGCGTCGTTAGATGTCGCGCGGTCTCTGTGCTAGATGACCACAGCCGCACCACGACTGGAGAGTTTTGAACTGCTCCGTTTGTACATCGTCAGGGACCCGCATCTGCTACCGCGGTTTGTGCGGTGGATGACGCTTAGGGTGGACCATGAGCCTTTCGCAAGGATGAACAGTTTTAATGCAGGGTGATCCACTTACAGACGCCCCACTGATTTCGAATGCACCTTCCGTACCCTCTTCTCGGCAGCTGAGCGAGCATGGTGCAGCGATGGCTCCACATCCTTGATGAGCAGGCGTGTATAACACCCACTCTCTACCCCACCAGCCCACCCACACTCGACCCTCTCTTGCGCCACACGCCCGCACACGAATCAGCCAAACGAGTCACTGCTGCTCAGACGGTGCCGGATTCAATACGACGCATATTTATTGTAAACCATACGTTTAAAAACAAATCGACAGTGTGATCACAAACATAAACCTATATAAATTTACAGTACAGGAAATAGTGTTACACCTCAAGTACTCTTTTTGTTTTAAGTTAAATGCTTTATCACTAAAGTAACTCGCGGATAGATATATATTTTACATATTTAAAATCAGGGCAACTTATAGAATTACCAGTGGCGTAGTAGCAGTGTGGATGGCAGTAGGCCCTGGTCCTGCCCTGGGCAGCCGCCCCGGCCTGCACACTCGATCGCCGCTGCGCCACTGGAGTTCACGGCAGTGAGCAAGAGACATGGCCAAGCGTCGTCTCGCATTCGAAGCTTCATAATTTATACGACTCATCACATCGCTTCAGTCAAATGCGTGTCGTAAACCCTCCTCCACCCCACACGGTTAATAAATACAATTGTCGCACGATGGACAGACGTGGCCAATTGATCGCCGCTTGAGCAGCACCACCGCCGTGACGTCGAAGGCGTCTCACAATTGGGTCGAATCTTCCGGCGAAAGTTTCAAAGACTTGAGTCGCGCGGCAACTGTTCTCGCCGTTTGATGATTTACGGTCGCGGTTCGATTAACAAATCGATATTTTTGTTCCGTTTGTGTCGTTTCTCATCCGTTGGTTTGGAAGCTTG
Organism: Lethenteron reissneri; assembly: GCF_015708825.2. Lineage (NCBI taxonomy): Eukaryota > Metazoa > Chordata > Hyperoartia > Petromyzontiformes > Petromyzontidae > Lethenteron > Lethenteron reissneri. Next base: position 988,137 of record NC_083815.1, on the reverse strand, counting down.
TTTTCGCGTTCCGTTCGCCTCGGCGCTTCGTGAACACAACACGTACCGTATATCATTCGCGTGATAAAATGGGACCTTTTTTTGCCAGTATCACTTGATTCCTTGCAAAAGGTTTCTATTTGGTGTTTGAACACCTTAACACCTGTTTTTATTGCCATAAAGGGTAAACGCCTATTAGTATTTTTTTATACATTCGCTTAATATGTTAGCGATTCTTGCACAGAACAGGCACGCGATTCAGCGCGTGTATACCGCGAGAACAAGCGTGGATTTCAGCTTTGCCGAATCAACGGATGGTTACAAAGATAACGTCGATAATCCCTGGGTTATTGTGGCGAAGCAAGAGATCAAATAGCGTAATATTAAGCACAATTTGAATTACGATTTGCATCCGTCAGTAGAATAAACTTGAACCGTGCATGTGTATCCATGCCATAACTTTAAATACACTTTTTTTGTCAATTAAACACTCAATCAACCTAGCGAACGTGACCAGGTAACCGACTGCAAATCTTTGCATTTGTTCAAAAGGAAAACACAATACACGCTAGCTGTCTGTTCTGGGAAGTCCGACAAGTCTGAAGCTTCCTAAATGAGAGAATTATTTTTGAAAGTGACCTTTAGGCATGCCAACCTAAATCTGCAGTGATCTCACAGTGAGACCACAGTGATCTCACAGTGAGATCACTGTGGTCTCACTGCAGTGACTGCCATACATTTTGCTGTCACTATCGTAACTTCAAAAAATCAATTTTAAGCTTTTTCTTCCTCAATGAAGAACTTTCGAAACAACTTGGGTGCAGCCGCGAGACAAGAGCTGTTTTTTTTAGTGTGTAACATCTTGCGTTACACATTCACGAGCAAAACAAAGGGTCGATCCCCAGCCCCAGTGGGCACAAGTTCTCGCACGGGTCCAAGTGCAGATTGTTGCCTATTGTCGGCTTTGGAGACCTATCGTAGGCTGCTGGGGGCCAAGTATAGGCTTTTGGGGGCCTGCCATAGACTTTTGTAGACCTGTCGTATTGTTGGAGGCCTAGTTGTAGACTGTTGAGGGCCTAGTGAAGGCTAAGACCAAGTGCATGCTGTTGAAGTACGAGTGTAAGTAAACACAATCGGGATTTGCGCACAAAGTCGCTTCATGTTTATGTTGTGTAAGCTGTAGTGTCGGTTGTCACGGTCGTTTCGTCGGGCAAGGCTTGGGGGCAGCCCGACCATCATTATCCTGGGATCGTGCTGTCGTGGAGTCGCGTGGCCTCTTCGAGGTGCGGAGTTAGGAGTGCAGGCCAACCTGCAGGTGACACAAAGACACACACACAGGTGTTCATAGTCCACTCTAAGAAGCGTCTATTTGCAATACTTGTTTTGTATTTCTCCCACAAATGTCACCCTAATTGTGACGTCGCGTCACGAGATGAATCCATTCAGCGCAGTTTGGGAACGACCCACGGAAGCGGATATCAAGAGCTACCTCCGAGTAATTTACTGTTTTCCAAAATGGAATTGTTTCTCTGTAGCGGCCACAACCGGGGCGTGTCTGCTGTGATCCGTGTTGATTTTATTCTCATTCGCCAATAAACCAAAGAATCCGTACTATTGGTATCTGCGACGTTATTATAGCACCAGGATACCACTGTCCGAAATGCATTCTATCGCTTTCTAGCGTATAACAAATAATACGATCAGAAGCTGAACGCTAATGTCGACATTAGCTGCTGGCCACGACTTTGTGCAGTTTAGCCGTTCCTCATCCGTCGAAGCAGCTCAGAGCACAGTGAGTTTATTATAAAGTCCATATAAATGCATGAGTAACCACAGTGTTAAGAGGCGACTGTGTGTGCGTCTGCCCCGCTCAAGCAAACCTGCTCAGGTGTGCTGGACGAGTGCTGTTGACTTGTGGGGCTCTCCACACACGCTCCACTCTCCGCGCACGCGTAGCGCCTCTTCACGAAATAGTCTGGATGCAGACCAGCACACACAAAGACAATGATCCCCCATGTAGCATCAACAGACCACGGAGAGCAAGTGCAGCGCCTATTACTGCCGGCACGGCACACGAGGGTGGTGTGGGTGTCGGGCCTCTTGTCGACGTTTATCATAATAATGGTTCTTGGGTTAGATCGCGTTCCGTATGAATGCGTCGTATTTATACTTACGCGATCTAACCTCAAAACCATTATCATGAGTAACATTGGTCACAAAAGCCGACGTGTTAAACCGTGGACTCACTCAGCCCTGATGTCACCCACACTTCGTCGATGCCAATCACACTTCCTCCACACGGGTGGAAGAGACGGGGGGGGGGGTAGAAACTCCCACAACACCGAAGGTGACTCAAGTCACCGAGTTTCAAACGGGAACCGAACTTGAATTACCCAGTCACGTGGCGTGGATTTTTTTTTTACGCAAACATATTCAGGTAGAGGCGCAGCCCGGCAATCGCATGCTCGCGACTCTGCCGCTGGAAGAACCTCCAGGAGACGAGAGGACGTCTGGCAGAGGGCCCCTCGGCTCGATGGTATTTTGGGGGGGGGGGGGGGTGCTACTATTTCTAACACGCTGCCCAGACGCCTTGAAAGAGAGGGGGGGGCAGCCCACTCTTTACCCCACCTCACACGACCTGCTGCCCGTTAGACAGATTTTTGACCGCCCCCTCCGTCACACGACGACACAAAAAGTCAGACCCCCCCCCTAAAATATGACGTCACAAAGCCCTGCCCCCCCCCAAATATATAAAACATGCTTCAAATCGCTTTAAACTATTGCCATTGTAGTGCATATTTAATGTGGCGCTGTACTTTGATGTTGTAAGAGAAAACATGTATTAAAAGTCTATTTAATAATGTAGAACGTGTTGTCTATAATTATTTAAAGTTGCGCAATTTGATGTGACGTCACATTTCCCACCCCCCCCCCCTCGTTACACATCGTCACAAATATCTGACCCCCACCCCCCCTAGGTGCGTGACGTCATTTATGGACGGCCCCTAAGTCAGGCTCTGCCCTCCCCCAAACCCCCCCCCCCCCACGCCCTCGGCCCCACGCCTCCTGCCGCGACCTGCCCGGGCAAGCTCAGGCAGGGCCAGGCACCCCCCCCCCCAGGTCCCACCGCAGTCCTCCAGAGTCGCCCACAGGAAATGAGTGTCCAGCCAGAGACACAACACACCACCACGCCTCTGCCCACTCTCGAGCGATGTCCCATTGTTTTTATGGAGAAAGTTTTGTGTTAAATGATATTAAGGTCACACCGACACGCGCGGCGTTGTGGCTGACACGGGCCGTGCTGAGTGTTCTCGCTGCCAAAGCAGCAGCAGCAGCAAATGTCTTACGAATTGATTTAAACTTTACCAAGGGAATGCAGATTGCATTTCCATGCCTGTCCCTCCGCATATAAAATCATACTTTAACACATCCCACCAGGCAACCTGCCATTCTGGAGAAGTGCGGCGTTGGTTCAGCACAAGCAAAGCTCTGCGCAGAGACAGCTCCGTGGAAGGAGGCGGCATTGTCCACCTGCGGGTGACTGTGGATGGGCTGCGTGAGAAGGTCGACTACACACGGGGATGATGGCGATGGACGGGACGCCGTTACCTGTCAGATCGCGATGCGGCTCCCGCTCGCGACACCTGCGGCGATGGCTCCGTCTCGTCGCGACCTCTCTGCCGCTGCTGTCGCGCTCCCCTGTCGCGACACGGCGTCGCGAACAACTCGAGCTGCTGCTGCTGCTGCTGCAGTCGCCCTCCTCCAGCCTCTCTCCGCCGTCACCACCACCACCAACATCTCCCGCCGACGGATGGACGATGCCGCTGCTGCTGCTGCTGCCGCTGACGATGATGCTCGGCCAATACAATTCGGGCACCAGCCGTGCGTCCAACTTCTCCCACTTGTAGCGGGACCCCTCCTGCTGCTCCTCCTGCTGCTCCTCCTGCTGCTGCTCCTGCTGCTCCCGGCAAGGGGGCGACAGGGGGGTCCCTCTCTCGAAGTCGAACCCCCATCGCTCGCAGTCCCTCCTGGCCAGCTCTCGCAGCTCCCTCCGCAGCTGCGAGTCGCGTCGCCCCCCATCCTCGCCCGGACCCCCGAACAGATTCCGGCAGACCGCGGAGTTGAGGGGTCGGAGAGGGTTGCGGGGCAGCGGGGGGCCGCCTGCCCCCCGATTCGGGGGGGAGATCCCCCGGCAGACTTCTACTGAATGAGCCAGAGCCATAGTCCCAGAGTAAATGAATAAACCCACGGGTCGCCTTCGACTGTTGCCAGTGACGCAGGAAACTAACGCAGCGGATGAGCGACGGCTTTGGGGGGGTCCCTGTGGTTGACGGGGATCGTCCGGGGCCCGGTTCGAGACCCCCTCTCACTGGGGTCCGTGACCCCCTCTAACCGGGGTCCGTGACCCCCTCTCACCGGGGTCCGTGACCCCCTCTCACTGGGGTCCGCTAGTCGGCGTTGTTTTGTTTTTGGTCTCCGGCAGTCGGAGTCCAGGCGGCGTCTTCGCCCACGGGGACGAGCGACGCGGATTATTCAGACGTCGCGGGCACTGTGTACAGAAGGTCACGCCGGCCCCTCTTGGGAAGCGTTATCATCCAGCAGTGGATAGACCAAGACTGGCTGCTTGCTGCTGCTGCTTGCCGATGGGGGTGGTGGCGATGATTTAAAACTGCGCACCAGCGTTGATGGGAGGAGATGAGTCGAGCTGATGGAAGCCTCGCGTCTTCCCGCCAGGGATTCGCTCACTAGTCGTCTGTCACCTGTCAGCCTCGCCCGTCACCTGTCAGCCTCGCCCGTCACCTGTCAGCCTCGCCCGTCACCTGGACGATACCTGGGCGACAGCACCCGGGCGAATACCTCCACGCGTATCTGAACACTGCGTCGCAGCAAACTCAGCTTTTATACGATCCACGTTTGGCGCCAAAACACGTCACGGGCCCCGCCCCCAACCGCACCCCTGCTCAGGGCGCGCTTCCCATTGGCTGCGGGGGACGGGGGATGGAGGCCACGCCCATCGCGTGACGTCGACGTGTTGACGTGAAGGGGGGGGGGGTCTCTGGGTGACGTGGGAGGGTGACTCATGGACGGATGGGATGGATCTTTGGGGGTGACTCGAGACATTACGTCATAGAATGAGAGTCGTGAGTAATGAATGGACGAGAGAGGGGTGATTATACACACTATGTAACACGATGTTTGTTCCTGGGTAGTGTTGTTTTCTAATTGTTAATGCGTTTTCTCATTGAAAATAGGCACATTTCAAAATATCACTGTCCTGGTCACAAAAGCAGAGTTTGTGGGGAATAGCAACAGCCACTTCCTGTACTGTTGAGGAATTAACAATTAGAAAATAACACTGACTATCCAGGGACAAGAAATTAAACATGTTTTTGTTACACCGTGGATTATAGATGGGATGGAGAGGGGTGACTCCGGCTGTATATTTGGAGTTTGGATGTCTCTCTCCACGTGGTCGCGTGGATTTTTCTCCGGGTTCTCCGCTTTGCCCCTCTACCATCACAAGCAACATCACGCACTTAGAGTATTTGCCCGATAGATATTTCCACATCATGAACCACTTCAGTGGGTAACCATTTGTGACAGGTCGTTTCTAAAAAAAACATAAGAGCTTAGTGAGTCTTACCTGGTTAAATATAAAAATAGTTTAAACGAGTTTATATATATTACTGGTTCTTGTTGCAGTCGAAACGTCGTGAAAATTTTTTATTGTTTAATATTTTTATTATTTTATTATTTCCCTTCTACGTGACTTTACCGAATGAACCAAGAATATGAATCCCTGCAGTCACGAAAGCTTTAAATCAAAATTTAAGAGTTATGTTTAACACGTAGGCTTTTTCGCGACCAATATAATCAATAAAAAAATGTGTTTGTGGGTTAGATAGTGCTCTAACCCAAAAAAACCCTCTATTTTATAATAAATAATTATAATAATAATAGAGTTGATATGGTGACTCGGGAGGCGAGGAGAGACGCCTCGTGCCGCTGAGCAGAGGTCGCAAACGGGTTTTGATTCCTTACCCGTACACGTACCCGGCCGCACCAGGGTCGAAAATGGGTACCAGTACCCGGCCGGGTACGGGTTCCCGTTCCCTACCCCCGTACCCTACCCGTTCCCTACCCGAAATGAGTGACAAACGGTGACTCACCAGTGACTCACGGCCTACCCGTACCCGGCCGCACCAGGGTCGCAAACGGCTAGCCGTACCCGGCCGGGTACAGGTAGCCGGGTACCGGGTAGGGTACGGGTATCGGGTACCCAGTTGCGACCTCTGCCGCTGAGTCGGTGTCGCAGCGCCCTCTGGTGGCGACGTCTCCCCGTTGCCCTTGGAGCGACGACCCCGCGGCCCGCGGACCCACAACGCCGTCTTTTTAGCAGCCGCAGCTCCGCTGTGCACTCACCTCGCGTCGAGCCAGGGTCAAGGGTCCCTCGGGAGGATAGCGTCGCTTCGGGCAGGCCTCTCCGCCCACGTCAGGGGCCCACGTGTCAGCGTTGCCCAACGGAGACCAACAGACGCTGACTGTCGAGGGCTTTGCGTGCTGCCCTTTGCTGAGATCATCGACTCGCTCCACCAGAGAGGCCGACTTTATCACAGCTCAGTCCAAGTCTACGGGGACGTTGTGTGCATCTACTGGTCTCTGTATGAGCCTACGGGTCTATGGGTTTCTATGTGAGTCTTTGGGTCTCTATGTGTGAATTGACTGGTATCCATGTTCGTGTATGGGGCTTCATGTCAGTCTCAGTAGGTAGCGGCGAATTCATGTGTGCGTATTATTGTGTGTGTGTGTGGCCTCAAAGTGCACCTAGCCTGGCACGAGCGCCGTGGTGACGTCTCCTCCACTTAGTGGTGAACGGCGGGTTTGTTGCGGTTGTCTGTGCGCGAGCGTGCGCCCGTGTGCGTGTGTGCCCGTGTGCGTGTGCGTCCGTGTGCCTGTGTGCGTGTGCCTGTGTGTGGGGAGCGGTAGTGTAGTGGTTAGCGCACTACGCTACGAACCCTGCCACCCCAGTTCGATTCCCGCTCACGGCCAACATCGATGACGAATATTTGAAGCGGTCTTGGGCACAGGTGCGGTGTGTAGACATCAGCACTGGGGAGACAAAGGCGGCCGGGCGTGGTGTTGGCCACCTATTCCTTCGCGTGCCCGCCTAAATAGGTGCTCGCTAACAGCGATTGTCCTAAAAGGCTGCTAGAGGCCATACGGGGTATCTTTGCGTGTATCTTTGTGTGTCCGCGTGGAATGGCGCGCAATAAATTCACGCTGTTGTCGGCTTCAGGTGATTTCGCATTTTTACTGGAAACCAAATCAAGTCACAGTTCTCCATCCCGCGCGGCGATCCCCAATACATCCACCCCTTCCTCACTCTCACCTGACACAGATATTCCACGTGTGTGTGTGTGCGTGTGTGTGTGCGTGTGTGCGTGTATGGCGCAGTGGGGAGCGCGCGTGGTGCATCTGTCAGTCACCCTTAGTCGATTAAACCTATAGCACCTGAGTCAGTCCCATGACCTCTTGCCAGCAGCAACAGTCTGCCTCACTTTACGTGACGGCCTCAAAGTGCACCTAGCCTGGCACGAGCGCTGTGGTGACATTTCGTGGCAAATGGCGTTGTGTGTTTATGTCTCTGTATTTGTATGTCAGTGTGTGTTTGAGTTTATAGCGTTTGTGTCAGTGTGTCTGCATCTTTCTCTACGTTTGTTGGTGTGTCAGTGTGCCTGTGTCGCAATGTGCGTAGGTCGACTCAGCCTCAAATCAGTACCTGGCGCGGTGTGTAGTAAACATCGCCACTCAGGAGACAAAGGCGGCCGAGCGTGGTGTTAGCCACCCACCCCCTCGTGTGCTGTGCCGGCCTTCATAGGTACTCGCTAACAGCACTTGCCCCAACAATCCGTTAAGGCTACACGGGGGATCTTTGTCTTTGTGTGTGTCACAGTGTCTGTGTAATGCGCGCTATGACCCCGCGCTATAACCCCATTACAGACGAACGAAACTAAAATCAATTCAACACAAACATCCAAAAACAACACGTCAAATAAAACACACCCCGCCAACCTGCACTCACCATCACAATCGGCGTGTATGCTCAGTGGAGCAACCACACCACCATCACCACCACCAGCAACAGTAGAATTATCTTAAACACGACTTTCGATTCAAGTCACATTTGCGCTGGACTCGCAAGCCCACATTCATCATTTTAGGCCACGTAATAATCTGGCTATAGCTGTGTCGTATGACCCTCCACCACCCTCGACACCGCCAAACAAGTGAAGGATTATTGTTTCGGCTCGCTCACGGCTCAATTAAAGTTACAGGATCATCGCGTTGACTTATCAACACATCAATCACGAATAATGGGAGTGAAAACCCTGCCACGTGGCCTGTCTACGAGCATCTCTTTGAAGCTACCAAACCTCGGTGAGGCTCAGCCGGGACACGTGGTTGAGGTGGCAGCTCCTCTCTCTGTCCGCCCACTTTTGCATAGGCACGCCCACTCCCGCACTAGCACCGCCCACACGGCGAGTGATTGGTTCCCTCTCTATTTCCCCGCCTCCTGCTCGATTAATAATAATTATATATTAATTATTACTGATTTCAACTCCCATAGAGAAAAGCGTGAGAAGCAACCACAGGGGACGCGGTGACCCAGCGTTGACAACATTTCCACAAGCTCTGCGGTCCTCTATATATGAAGGTGACTTCGAAAAAAGTGTTTACAAGTCGGATGAAACGGGAGCAGCCGGATAAAAGCCAGGCGTGAGACGGGGCAACACTCTATCCCGTGCAGATGGAATCTATATGTTTGCTGTAGTGCCTTCTCCTGGTGAGCCAGGGCACGGGCTCCTCCTCGACGCCCACGGGTAGAAGGGAGTTTCACGACATCTGTGCGTGATCCACCAACCCTCGCTGCTGCCTTCACAGTGCTGGATCATAGGCAGCTATGTGCAGCATTGCCACCACCACCACCGCCCGACTGGGTAGCAACGCCCTTTGCCCGCTTCATCATCACCATGATCAGCCATGAGCAATCCACTGCTGGATAAGTCGAGCACGAGGCCAGAACGTGTAGTTCACGAGGCCAAAGGACGCTTCGGGTGGGGGAGACACGGGGGGGAGAATCGGTGACACCACTGGGACAGTCCCGACCCCCGGGCCATGAGATTTGGTAGCTTCACGTTTCTGCTTCAGCCGATCAGTCTGTTTCCCCCATTGACTTGCAGGTGAAATGCTCGTGCCACTGCTGCCACTGCAGCGTGACGGCAGCTACAAGAGAAGAGCCGTGCTTTTTTGTTGTGAGTGGATTCCTTTAATGTCAGGGATTGTGGGAACCCATGTCACCGTGTCTCAATCACAGTGCAGGTACAAACTACACCGTTACACGCTACACAAGCCAGATGATTGGTTAAACGCGTCCCATCACGACCGGTACCAAGCGCTGAATCTAATCAATATACCTTTTTTATTCATATAATTACTATAAATTAATTTAAATCGTCACCCGGCTACTGCATCACGCTGGACGTGTTTACCAATCATCCGGCGCGCACAGCGCATGCGACGAATTAATTTGGAAGGGCTTCGGTGCCGTGTCGCTGCTGCAGTTCGCCGCAAGAAATGTTTGGAGTGCAATCCCCACTCTCCAATCTCGCCTTGTCCGAACACGCCCTGTAACGCACGGTCCCCGTCTCACGGATACAATGACGGAGATTGGCAAACACGGGCAGGGCGACACGTGCCGGGTCGCGAGGACTGAAGTCTGGAAACCTCTAAATTAATTACGGGGTGGGGGGGGGGGTGAGATAATGAGATGCAGAGCAGGCACCGATTCAGTGGTCAGTCACGGATTCGTGGTGAGTCACGGATCCGTGGTGAGTCACAGATCCATGGTGAGTCACCACTGACTTGTGAAGTCGCAGATCCATGGTGAGTCACGGATCCGTGGTGAGTGATGAATCCGTAGTCACGGATGCAGAGTGAGGCACGGATCAGTGGTGAGTCACGGATCCATGGTGAGTCACGGATCCGTGGTGAGTCACGGATGCAGGGTGAGACACGAGGACAACGACAGAGAGTCGCTGTGGATATGTAGGCCACGTGTCCTCTGCTCGTGGAGCAGAGGAAGCAGATATGCAGTGGGGGGGAAGGCGGGGGGGGGGGTGCAGGGTTATGCCAGCCGTCCTGATTGTGTGGGGCTGTATTAATGATTATTATTGCTTTACTTTCACTCGTACAACTCATTCTGTGTTCGCTGTCGTTTTTTGCTGTTACTGTTGTTATATTGCGTTATCATTATTGTTGCTGTTGTGCATATTGTATTGTTGTGGTAACGACTGTTGTTCTTGTCGATGATGTTTCGGGGATGCGACATCACCGCTCGCTCCTCACGCCGGCTGCGATCCCGACCACAGACCTGAGACGGTCCTGAGGGAGGGAGGGAGGGGGGGAGGGAGGGAGGGGTGGAAGGGAGGGGTGGGAGGGAGGGGTGGGAGGAAGGGGTGGGAGGGAGGGGTGAAGATGATTGTGACAATTGGGGAGGAGGGGGATTTAGGGTAGGGAAGGTGATCGTGTTTTTACCAATGACGATGATATCACATAATGATGATTGTGATGATTCAACTGATAATGATAGTGATTGTGATAATGATACCACTGATGATGATTATGATACTGAAATCACATCCCTGATGTGGAGCATAATGATGCAATAAAAATCATTATGATACTGATATCCCGAATGGTGATTATGATTGCGATGCTGATATTGATGATACTGAGTATGATTATACTTATCTCACGGATCACTATGATAATGATGAAAATAATACCGTATCACTTATGACTATAATTTGAATTTCCCAACTCACTGGTAAATGGAGCCACTGAATCCATCCACGTATCCTCCTGCGCGTGGGGGCGAGCAGAGGGAAGGGCGGGGGGCGTAGAATGTGCTCGTCAGGAGATGTTCTCTTATTAATCCCGCTTGTGTGACCGCGTTATTAATCAGGGCGTTACAAACACATGTTGTGTAACAAGGACATCAACCACAACATCAACAACATCAGCAATAACAACATCAACTAGAACAACAACCTCATCAACATCAACTAAAACAACATCATCATCAGCATCATCAACAGCGGCTAGCACAACAACGAGACCAACACGAACCTTTATCGACAACTATTCACAACTATTCGAACAACAACGACGACTTGATTAACAACATCACCAACCACGAACTGTGCGTGTGTCTGAACCGGTCCTGATGCTCCCCTAAGTCGACTCAGCCTTAAATGAGTATCTGGTGCGAAGTGTAAATGTCACCCCTTGGGAGACAAAGGCGGCCGGGCGTGGTGCTGGCCACCCACCCCCTCGTGTGATGTGCCGATCTTCATAGGTGCTCGCTAGCAGCACTTGCCCATACAGTATGCTGAGGCCATAGGGGGGATATTTATCAATTTCTGTGTGCGTGTATGCACTTATGTACGTGTCATTATGTGTGTAATTACGTATGTGCTAAAACTTAGCAAGTTAGCACAGTAAGGTGCACAGGTGGTGCATATGCCAGTAATCTCAGAGTCAACCCATGGCACCTGCGTATGGGTTGTGCTGTGACCTACTGCCAGCAAGCCTTCGATACTTGACGTGGCCTCGGAGTGCACCTAGCCTGGAACAAGCGCCGTGGTAATGTCACCACCACTTAGTGGAGAATGACAGTCGATGTTGTATGCACATATGTATGTTGATCTTCTTTCACGCCATACGTAGCAAGCCGCGCTAATTGGAGGTGCGGGGGAATGACACAAAACTGAACAAGAGCCCGTGCCTGTGTGCGTGTCCGTGTGTGTGAAGTCACCTGGCTGACACAAGGTGTCGCAGAGAACCGGACAGAGGTGACACGCGTGGCAATACTGCGACAAAGGCAAAGACAAAGCTCATAAAGCACGTCGGGGGGCAGGGCGGTTACGAAGGCCGTGTCGGAAGCTCGTCACTATTTTTATTTGACCGGGTAAGGTCCACTGAGCGATGTAGCTGCTTTTCAGAAGCGACCTGGCTATCACAAACGATATCTCGACGAAGTGACTCATCATCGTCGTGCGGAAACGTATAGCAGCCAAAGACTCTAAACCCATGATATACACAAACTCCAAATATACAGCTGGCGTCAAGGTCGGGATCGAACCCACGACCTCCTGCCTACCAGGCGAGGTAGTTAACATCTCCTAGCCACCGTGGCGCCTCAAGCAGGGTGGCCCTGGACAATAGGGCGTGGCTGGTCGCCCACCGGCATGCGCGACGGACACTCAATTTAAACGTGCGACGTTTCGGGCAACGGCCCTTCTTAATGGCGCATAGAAAACTCGTGCAAGGCAAGGTGCTGCAGAGCTGCCACGTGGTGGACAGAAGCAGCAGCAGAGGGCACCGCAGCAAAAGCAATGGTTGTCCTGTACTATGCTACCGGCGTCTATGCTCCCAGGTGTATCAAGTTGTATTTATGTATCTATTAATTAAGTATGGGGCATGCACGCACCTTGCAGTTGGCGCAGTGCGGACTCTCATCGCCCTCCTCACACGGACACTGCCTGCACGTGGTGTCACAGCCCTGGGGGGGGGGGGTTAGAGGGGGGGGGCAGGGGGGAGGTGCGGTGGAGGATCAGGGGTAGCCGGAGGGAAGCCGCTGCCATCCCGTGCTGGGTATCTTGTTTGGCTTCGCGTCGAACTTGGAGCCCGTGTCTAGCAGCACCGTTGGAAGCGAGCCCGACTCTGCTGATGAGACGCCGAACGTGGAAACCCGTGCAGAGCTTTGCTCGTAACCCAATGGCTCTCACAAGATGCACTCCCAGAAAGAGGAGAAATGCCGTGTGGCTGATCGGATGTGTAAAAAAGAAATACGTATTTTGTTTCACATCTTAAACTTGTGTGTATTTTGTGGAGGGAGAGAGGCACGTGAAGGAGGTATAAATATAAATAATAATAATTATGTTGTTCCTTGTGTTCTCCACGATGCTGCTCGTGATGGTGATGTTGTGATGCTGTCACCTACTCCCCGCCAAGTGAGGCCGATGCAAGATCTATCACGTGACATAGATGTTCTATAGCAGCGCCTCGTTGCCTAACAATAATTATACAATTGTGCAAAAGATGATAGTTATTGAGATAATAAAGAGTGGGGTTTGTTAATAAAAGTGGTGGTGGTTATGGAGACAGGAGAGTAGGTGGGCGTGGTTAAGGAGTGATAGGGGTTGAGGTAGTGATAGGGGTTGGGGTAGTGGTTGGGGTAGTGATAGGGGTTGGGGTAATGATGAGGGTTGGGGTAATGATGGGGGTTGGGGTAGTGATAGGGGTTGGGGTAGTGATAGGGGTTGGGGTAGTGATAGGGGTTGGAGTAGTTATAGGGGTTGGGGTAGTAGTAGGGGAAGTGATAGAGGTAGGGGTTGTGATAGGGGTTGGGGTAGTGATAGGGGTTGGGGTAGTGATCGGGGTTGGGGTAGTGATAGAGGTAGGAGTAGTGATAGGGGTAGTGATAGGGGTAGGGGTAGTGATAGGGGTAGTGATAGGGGTTGGGGTAGTGATAGGGGTAGTGATAGGGGTTGGGGTAGTGATAGAGGTAGGAGTAGTGATAGGGGTAGTGATAGGGGTTGGGGTAGTGATAGAGGTAGGGGTAGTGATAGGGGTAGTGATCGGGGTTGGGGTTGGGGTAGTGATCGGGGTTGGGCTCGGCCTGGTCGTAGCTGGGGGTGGGGGCAGGGGAGCAGCAGTGGCAGGACGAGGCTGGGCGAGGGGAGAAGAGTTGGGGGTTGTGTTCAGGGAGGATCGGAAGTAGGCTCTAGTGAAGATTATTGTTTCATCTGAGGATTTTGATGAATGTCACGTTTTTGGTTTCATAACCATCTGCGTTGGAATTCACATTAAATAACGCTTGGGAAACGGACCAAGCGTGTGGCATTATATAACTGCGAGACGTTGACAAACAGTCAACTAGGACTTGGCAAAGCGAGATATGCAACGATGCAATGAGTGAACTGAATAATTCATTAAAAAAACACACATGGTAATGTCACGTGATGATCTGGGCCAAGTTTGTGTCGTGAAGACCCTCCACGACCCGACATGGCCAAGCAAATGAAATTGGCACGCGGTACTCGAGCGGCTTTATGACGCGCCGATGGTGATCGTTCCAGTTCGCTCAGCCGGTGAGCTGGAGAGCAAATCCCAGTCAGATGTAGTTCATTCAAATTTGATATCTAACAGCGAATTCCAAAGTAGGGCAGTGGGAGGGAAGGAGTATCATTGTGACCCGCAGTGTAGTGATTGTGTGAGTTGGTGGGTGAGTGTGTGAGTGGGTGGGTGGGTGCGTGAGTGAGTGGGTGGGTGAGTGAGTGAGTGAGTGGGTGAGTGAGTGAGTGGGTAAGGTGGAGTGGATGAGCGAGTTGTGACTTGCAGTGTAGTGAGTGTGTGAGTTGGTGGGTGAGTGTGTGGTTGAGCGAGTTGTTGTGGCCTGCAGTGTGGTGGTGGTTGTTGAACACAGTGTGGTGGTGGATGAGACAACACAGTCAGCATCTGGCACAGACCGAGTCTTCAACACGGGTGGAGGAATAAAAGAGTGACGTTCACGCGAGCGGTAACTATGGCGGTGGTAGCGGTAGAGGAGTGATGAGGAGGCGACTGACTGACGGCGAGTGAGCGTGGAGTGAATCCGCGAGTTCCGGACCACCGCTCAGCCTGCCTGCTGCTTCACTCGGGACTCTAGCGAGTGGTGCTGTGAGGTAGGAACGGGGCACTCCACCCCAGGGGTGACAGCAATCTGAGCAGAATCTGTGCTGGGTGTACCATCAGTGATTGTTCGGAGTTAAAGATGATGACGACGACGACCGTGCATCATCTCACTCACGTGACACAGAGAGCAGAGGGCACACAGGGACCCGTCCTGGTACGCTGCCTCGTCCTTCCCGGAGCGATCCTGCGGCTCCTCTGTGAGCAGACGAGGGGGGAGGCGCAAGGGGATCGAGGGGAGGTGGCGGAGGGAGGGAGGTTGTTATCGGTAGGGTTGCTTTGGGTTACCAGATGTGCACACGGACAGTACTTAGGAATACAGTATAGGGTGCAATGATACGGATATACGTAGCTTTTATTCTCGTGGTAGTGCCTTACGCCGATATTCCCGACTTCAAGCCAGTTCCCGAAAATCTCGACTGAGAAAAGACGCCCTCGTGTTATCACTTAATGACAGTGATTATGATTTATACTGTCACTGATGATGATAATGATGATGACGATTGTGATAATCATATCACTGACGAACGTGAGTCGCTCATTTCAGCTCCTGAAGAAGAAGCTCCCAACACGTGTCGCGAAACGTCGGACATCCCGCCGAGCGACACGCGGTTTAACCCGAAGACGCAGCGGAGAGATTCCCTGCGCCGCCGCCGACTCTGCCGCCCTCCAGCGGAGATGTCTGGTAGCGGGCGCCTCCGATTCGCACAGTTGGCGACGCACGGTGCGAAAGAAGTTCAGCATAGAGTACGTACATGCTAATGATGGGGCTAACACACAGACACACACACACTCTGAGCTCCGCACGGATGAATTCAGCAATCCGTTGTTGTACAGACATCTACTGGCCACCTTGCAGCAACACAGAAAGCACGCACACGTGCTACTCGACCGTCGTGCTCACCCCAGGCTACCAGCGACCCGAAAAATAATTCCGCACCCGGCACACCACGTCCAGAATGCTTCTCGCTATGGCTGTGGCTGCTGCTAGTCACGTGCCACCCACTCCGTGCAGTGGTTCGGGTGGCACGGCAAGCACTCAGTGGAGATTGCACCGAGGAGATCGATCGATGGGAAACAGCGGCGTGGAGTACGGGTCCGCTCCTTACCTTGAGTCGTGTCCACCACCACCTGCTCCACCACCTCCTCCACAACCTCCTCATCCTCCACGTCCACCTCCTCATCCTCCTCGCCGTCACCACCTTGCTCTGTGCCCTGGGTTGTGTCTCCCTCCTCCTCCTGCCCCTCCTCCTCTCCCACATCTTCTCCTTGTTCCGACCACTGCTCCTCCTCATTCTCTTGCTCCTGGTCCAGAACATCTTCACTCGTCACCTCGTCCTCCTCATCATCATCGTCGGCTCCTCCTCTTACTGCCACATTCTCTTCCTCGTCCCCTGTCTGATCACTCTCTTCGTCCACGTCATTAGCGTCATCGTTCTGATTAACATCGCTGCCATCGTTAACTTCATCAGCTGCATGATCATCTTCAGCTACATCATCGTCATTATCTTCATCGTTCGTCACGGCATCTGCCTGTGCGCTCTCATGTTCCTCGACAACATCTCCGACATCATCATCATCAGTGCCTTCATCTGCGAAGTCTGCACCACCATCACCGCCATCATCAACCCCATCATCCACACCTCCCTCCGTTGTTTCCTGTTCCGCTTCATCATCAACACCATCGGTGATGTCGTTGTCATCACCACCATCATCAACATCACCGCCATAGGCATCAACATCACCACCGCCATCATCACCGCCGATGTCACCTTCAGCATTGCCACCATCATCAACATCACCATCGACGTCGGCATCACCACCAGCAGCAACATCGCCACCATCCAAGTCGCGGTCGTCATAATGGACCTCGTGGTCGTCCACCGCCGGCGCTTCTCCATCGTGAGCGGCGAACTCCTCGTGGCCGTCACCGCCATCACCCGCGACATCGCCGCCGTGAGCCCACGCGGCCTGAGGTCCCATGGCCATCACGAGGGACGTTGCCATCACCGCCCCCATCACCAGCAGCGGCAGCATCCTCCCCGAGCCCACGCGGCGACGCGGCCGCTTGGACGTCATCATCATCGCCGTCATCATCGCCGTGGCCGCCACTGTCGTCATCGTCATCGGCGTTGTCCTGGATTCTCCTCCTGCAGCACGCGTCGTGACCTGGCGGGTGATGGTGGAGATGACGATGAGACGGTGATGGTGGTGGTGGTTGGGTTTCACAAGAGATGCACAGAGCTCCCCCCCACACACTCACTCGATCCTTTTTGCTAACTGCAAGTGACCCCACGCACCCAGCCGGCCTCACAGATCGAGAACTCTCCACAGATTCGCAGCTGGCACGGCACGGTTCACGTCCGCGTGAACCAGGTCGACGTCTCCAACAAATTATTATGCTACTGTCAAGTAACCTCACTGACAATTATTAGAATGATAATGACTGGAAGCTCTGGATACACGCGGACATAGCACACTCCGAGTGCTGCTGAGAGGATCCGGTAGCGTGTTGGTGTGATGAGAGCGAGAGAGAGACGGGAGAGAGATGAGGGGAGAGTAGACAGTGAGAGAGTAGGAGAAAGCGAGGGAAGGAGAGCGCAGGAGGGAGCGTAGGAGTAGAGCGTGGAAACAAGTGGACAGTAGGGGAGAGGGCAGGGTGAGAGGAGACGGGGTGAGAGAGTGGGAGAGAGAGAGCTAAAGAGAGAGGGGAGACCGGGAAGCGAGACAGTACGGGGGAATAGGAGAGACGAGGAGAGAGAGACGAGGTTAGAGAGAGAGACGAGGTTAGAGAGAGATGAAAGGAGGGGATGTGAGGCGAGCAGAGAGCGAGACAGCGAGAGAGTAAGGATAGGGGGTGGGAGCGTGAGTGGTGGGGGGGGGAGAATGCGCAGTCCTTCTGCTAAGTGGGCCGGGGACTCTGAGTGATGGACAAGAGCAGGTGCGTGTGTGTCAGTGTGAGTGTGTCTGTGTGTGTGTCAACCTGTCAGTGTGTGTGTCAGTGTGTGTGTATCAGCGTACGTGTTAGTGTGTGTGTCAGTGTGTTGTGTGTCAGTGTGTGTGTCAGTGTGTTGTGTGTCAGTGTGTGTGTTTGTGGGGAGCGATAGTGTAGCGGTTATTGCGCTGCGCTATGAATCCGGCGACCCGGGTTCGATTCCCGCTCACGGCCAACACCAGTGACGATTATCTGAACTGGTCCTGGGCCTCCCCTAGGTCGACTCAGCCTCTAATGAGTACCTGGTGCAGTGTGTAAACATTGCCACTAGGGAGACAAAGGCGGTCGGGCGTGGTGCTGGCCACCCACCCCCTCGTGTACCGTTCCGGCCTTCATAGGTGCTCGCTAACAGCACTTGCCCCTACAGTCTGTTAAGGCTATACGGGGGATCTTTGTCTTGTGGGTGTCAGCGTGCGTGTCTGTGGGGATCGGTGTCGCAGTGATTATCTCGCTGCGTTACGAACTCGGTGACCCGAATTCGATTCTCCCTCGCGGCCACCAACATCGGTGATGATTATCTGAACCAGTCCTGGGCCTCACATAGGTCGACTCAGCCTCAAATTTGTACCTACGATTATCACGGTTGCCTACGTACGGTGCGAAAGAAGTTCAACATACCTACACTAGGGAAACAAAGACGGCCGGGCGTGATTACAAAGACCACCTACCCGTGTCCGGTGCCGGCAGTGATAGGTGCTGCTCGCTAACAGCACTTGTCCCCTACAGTATGTTTAGGCTACACGGGTGATCTTTGTCTTTGTGCGTCCGTGTCCCCCATCACCTCTGCACGGGGCCCTGAGCGCTGCTACTGCTGCTGCTGCCGTCACGTGCTTCTTAAAGGGGCCCCACGTGGGAATTCGAGCAAAAGCCCCAAGGTGGACGTCAAGCCCGGGAGTCGGGCACGGGTCGAGTTTCTCGGTGGGCGACTCCTGGTCTCGTGGCGAGGCCGAGGGGTCACGAACCTGTGGCTCTTTGGCTGCCCCCCCCCCCTCCCATGTGGGAAGCCGTTAAAAAAAAACTTCTATCTTAAAATATAATTTAACTAAAATAAATTAAATTTGCAAGGGAATGGGTCACTGTGGAATGTCTTGGTGGCAGCAACAACAACAAAACTAAATCGACGCCGTTTATTCCATCCCGTACGTGTTATTTAAGTCAGAATGTGTCGTTGTTGTTGTCGTCTGCTGCATAGCTACCGAGTCTGTGTTCACGTACAAGGAGCTCTGCATGTGATGCCGCTCTCCAACTATTTTGGTCAAAGACAAAAATAATTTTTCAAAAAATGTCTCTTCTTCTTCGTCTTAGCCTTCGTCTCTCCAAGGCTGTCGACCCCTGGGCTCGCGTTATGGAAAGAGCTCCTCGCTGGAGGTCGTCGCTTCGCTGGCGAGGGATACGGCTGCAACTGCAGGGGGCTTAGTGGTAGGGCTGTATTAGGAGTGGCTGGTTGCAAAGCTATCCAGTCCGGGTACGTACTGGTGGCTGCTTGGCTCGTTAGGGATAGTTTGGTAAGGTTGGTAGTCGTGGCTAGTTGGCTCGTTAGTTCGGGCTAGTTCTTATCCTATATAGATTTAGATAGCGCTATAATTTAAGCTGCTCAAAACAATTATACAATTGTGCATGAGGTGATGATGGTTAAAATAAAGGGGTTTATTAAAAGTGGTGGTGTAGTTATGGTGACTGGATAAGTGACAGTGGTTTAGGAGGGGTAGCGGTTGGGGTAGGGGTAATGGAAGGGTAGTGATAGGGGTTGGGGTAGCGGTAGGGGTCGTGGTAGGGGTAGTGATTGGGGTAGTGATAGGGATAGTGGTGGGGGTAGTGGTAGTGATAGGGGTAGTGATAGGGTAGTGGTAGTGATAGGGTTAGTTATAGTGGTGGGGGTAGTGGTGGGGGTAGGGGTAGTGGTAGGGGTAGTGGTGGGGGTAGGCCCTGCCGTAGCTGGGGGCAGGGAGTAGCATCAGGAGCAGGGTGATGCTGCTGGGCGAGGGCAGGAGAGATGGGGGTTGTTGCCAGGGAGTAAGCCAAGCTGCAGGTTACATGGAAGGTGATTGTCTGAGTTGGATGGCCGCTGCTGGATGGTGCAAGGCAGAGCTCCACTTGAATCGGCTCCGTTAACTCCTCGTGGCCACAGTCGAGGCCCCCCCCTCCTCCCACTCCGCTTCACGTCTCGCCGCATTCTGAGTTCTTGGCTGATTTCCTTTCCATCTGCCTCGAGCGCCAAATGTCCCCCCCCCCCCATTCCAGACACCACCACTCCCTCTACAGTAGTAGGCTGCAGCGCTCATCAATTCACTCCACTCGCCACGGTCACCAGTCGCCTTCTCGTCACTCCGCTACTCCGACTACCACCACCACCACCACGCATCCTGGTCCCGTCGAACTCACTCACGGACTCCTCCTCCACCCGTGCTGAGAACTCGGGCTGGCAAACAATGTTTAGTCTCAACCACCACCACTGTGTTCAACAACCAACACAACCCACACTCTCCCACACACTCACCCACACACTCACCCACACACTCACCCACACACTCACCCACATACTCACCCACTCACTCACCCACACACTCACCCACACACTCACCCTACTGCGAGTCACAACCCACGCAACCACCCACCCGCTCACCACACTGAAGCCCTTCCCTCCCTCCCACCCTCGTCTCCCCCCACACCAACAACCGCTCATAACCTCGCTCGATTCAACAAACGCGCGTTACACTCTCTCAGCCGTACAACTTAGACAGCGCTGTCTGTTGCTGGCCGCTCGGCGTTCAGGGCCTTGATGCCCTACTGTGCTCACCAACTGTACCCCGCTGGTGATAAACGAGACCTGGGAGAGAAAGCGGCCTCGCCCATTACAGCCCGAGGGGGGACAGGCGCTGGCTCACCAATGCCTCTGTCTGTGAAAGTCGTCTCGGTGGCTTCTCGACTCAACCAAGTCGCGCGTTGCCGGGGACTTGTCGGAGCAGGGACAGGAGGGGGGGAGCAGGGGCAGGAGGGAAGGCAGGGGCAGGAGGGGGGAGCAGGGGGCAGGAGGGGGGGGGGAGCAGGGGCAGGAGGGGGGGGGGGGAGCAGGGGCAGGAGGGAGGGCAGGGGGAGGAGGGGGAGCAGGGGCAGGAGGGGGGGCAGCAGGCGGGGCAGGAGGGGTTCACTCCCCTGTTGTGACATCCCCTGCGCGTCCCTCTGGAGAGGCGGGCATCTCATCCCGCCCCTCCAGCCGAGCTTCTCCCACGAGCGACTGAAGAATGATTCGTTATCGCTCCGGTGGGATATCATCGCCGTGGTTTCTCCCCCCTCTGCGACGATCATCGCGATATTTCGTCGTCTTTTCACATTCACTGTTGTAACTTTGTAATCGGCTTCCTCGTCTCCACATATCGCTGTTCCTCGTCATCAGCCATGGTCAGTCCACTGCTGCATCCCTGCGATGTGGATCATCCACCCGGCACTTGCACGCCACGCGAGCAGCTGATCTCATCATCGTTGCATCTCCTCTGTGGACGGCTCTCATCAGTGACGTCTCGCCACTGATGAGAGCCGTAGCCTGGAATCGAACTCTTGCTACCAGACTCCTTGCGCAGTGCGCTAACCACCGCGCCACCGCTCCAAGTCTTTACGCGTGGCACCGCGCCACGAGAAGGGCAGCGGAGGACCGTTGCGCAAAAGGATCAGCAGGAGGAGCGGGGAGGGGGCAGGGAGGCCGGGGCAGACAGAGAGGGGCAGGGAGGCCTGGGCAGACAGAGAGGGGCAGGGCTCGGGGCTCAGGAGGAGCAGCGAGGAGAGAGGGGGGGACAGGGGCCAGGGCTGTAACGAGGGCTTGGTGATGTGTTAGAGGTGGGGCTAGGGTTGGTGTTGTGTTAGAGTGGGGGCTAGGGTTGGTGTTGTGTTAGAGTTGGGGCTAGGGTTGGTGTTGTGTTAGAGTGGGGGCTAGGGTTGGTGTTGTGTGAGAGTGGGGGCTAGGGTTGGTGTTGTGTGAGAGTGGGGGCTAGGGTTGGTGTTGTGTTAGAGTGGGGGCTAGGGTTGGTGTTGTGTTAGAGGTGGGGCTAGGGTTGGTGTTGTGTGAGAGTGGGGGCTAGGGTTGGTGTTGTGTTAGAGGTGGGGCTAGGGTTGGTGTTGTGTTAGAGTTGGGGCTAGGGTTGGTGTTGTGTTAGAGTGGGGGCTAGGGTTGGTGTTGCGTGAGAGTGGGGGCTAGGGTTGGTGTTGTGTGAGAGTGGGGGCTAGGGTTGGTGTTGTGTTAGAGGTGGGGCTAGGGTTGGTGTTGTGTGAGAGTGGGGGCTAGGGTTGGTGTTGTGTGAGAGTGGGGGCTAGGGTTGGTGTTGTGTTAGAGGTGGGGCTAGGGTTGGTGTTGTGTTAGAGGTGGGGCTAGGGTTGGTGTTGTGTTAGAGGTGGGGCTAGGGTTGGTGTTGTGTGAGAGTGGGGGCTAGGGTTGGTGTTGTGTTAGAGGTGGGGCTAGGGTTGGTGTTGTGTGAGAGTGGGGGCTAGGGTTGGTGTTGTGTGAGAGTGGGGGCTAGGGTTGGTGTTGTGTTAGAGGTGGGGCTAGGGTTGGTGTTGTGTGAGAGGGGGGGCTAGGGTTGGTGTTGTGTGAGAGTGGGGGCTAGGGTTGGTGTTGTGTTAGAGGTGGGGCTAGGGTTGGTGTTGTGTGAGAGTGGGGGCTAGGGTTGGTGTTGTGTTAGAGATGGGGCTAGGGTTGGTGTTGTGTTAGAGATGGGGCTAGGGTTGGTGTTGTGTTAGAGGTGGGGCTAGGGTTGTTGTTGTGTTAGAGATGGGGCTAGGGTTGGTGTTGTGTGAGAGTGGGGGCTAGGGTTGGTGTTGTGTTAGAGGTGGGGCTAGGGTTGGTGTTATGTTAGAGTGGGGGCTAGGGTTGGTGTTGTGTTAGAGATGGGGCTAGGGTTGGTGTTGTGTTAGAGGTGGGGCTAGGGTTGGTGTTGTGTTAGAGGTGGGGCTAGGGTTGGTGCTTGGGGTTATGGCCAGGAATACATTTCAGCCGTCAAAGCGCCCGCAGAATATGTCCGCACCCGGGCACACCACATCCAGTATACCTATCGCTACGGCTTCTACTACAGTACTTAGACTTAGTCCCCCACACATTTACAAATGAGTGGTCAAACGAGATTGCCGGACAGAGAGGAAAGAGGTGGCGAGTGGAGACTCAGCAGCAGCAGCGGCAGCGGCGGGAGGAGGAGGAGGAGGAGAGGCCTTGATGGTGAACACGAGAGACGAGCGCGCCGCCGTGTCTGGACCTTCACTGTCCGTCTATTCTGGGAGCCAGACACCCGATCCCCCTCCGAGCCCGCAACAGCCCCCCACCCCACCCCTTTCCTACGTCAATTTAAATCGAATCCTTCAAAGTCACTCGACCAGGATCTGTACCGGTTCTACCGGCTCCACCTGGCACCGCACCTCCTGTGATGACGCAGCAGCAGCAGCAGTCGATGAATCGGTAACAATCGTCAAGTCCCCGCTTGCATGGTGCGGAATGCTGTCACCCAGTATCCCCCCACCCCACAGCCCCCCCCCCTCGCCTGCACGGGGTGCGCTGCTGACCACGTGGGTTCCTGCACGGATTATTTCACGGCGGTCACGTGACGGTACCGACTGAACGTCGCGCTGAAGACGACTCGACACGAAGCGCGGCTGTGAGATGTCGCGACGTCGATGTCGACCCCTGGGCTCGGCAATGGGAAGGTTTGCTGGTGCGAGTTCAACTCCTGGTTGTGCTCCGCCAATCATTCTTCCCTCCAGGGTCCATAAAACGACTACCACTTTGTGGGCAAGTCAACAGCGATTGTCCTGTTGATAGACTCGCCCCCTGCCATAAGAATGTGGAATTTCCACCACTGCCTGGCCCTGCAGGATGAGAGCACCAACGATGGCCGCAGTGCTCATTGAGCCGCAGGAACTCGTGCACTGCTGCTTTAAATAGAACTCGACCTGACCGTGAAGACGCGACAGCGAGACAGCCGCTTGCCTCACTCCGCACCGAGAGAACGCGGCGGAGACGGTGGAGGTCGCACAGGAGTCGTTACGCTCACCGCTCCTGCAACCCTCGGCCACAACTCAAATACTACACACGCAGTGACGACTCACATACACAGTCACAACTCACACACACGCAGTCACAACTCACACACACACAGTCACAAGTCACACACACACACACGCAGTCACAACTCACACACACACAGTCACAACTCATACACACGCAGTGACGACTCACACACACAGTCACAACTCACACACACGCAGTCACAACTCACACACACACAGTCACAACTCATACACACACAGTCACAACTCATAGACAGAGTTGCTACTCACACACACACAGTCACAACTCACACACACACAGTCACAACTCATACACACAGTCGCGACTCTCACACACAGTCGCGACTCTCACACACACACAGTAACAACTCACACACACATTCACAACTCATACACACACAGTCACAACTCACACACACACACATTCACAACTCACACACACACAGTCACAACTCACACACACAGTAACAACTCACACACACACAGTAACAACTCACACACAGTCGCGACTCTCACACACACACAGTCACAACTCACACACACACAGTCACAACTCACACACACACAGTCACAACCCTCACACACACAGTCGCAACTCACACACACGCAGTCACAACTCACACACACAGTCGCGACTCTCACACACACAGTCGCAACTCACACACACACATTCACAACTCACATACACACACAGTCGCGACTCTCACACACACACAGTCACAACTCACACACACACACAGTCGCGACTCTCACACACACAGAGTTGCTACTTACTTCGCTCCCGTCCGCTCTCGCTCTCTCACTCACTCGCTGTGCGTCTCTCCCCCTCTCGCCCACTCTCCCCGCGCTCTCTCCCTCGCTCTTCCTCCTCCCCTCGGTCCGGCGGTCGTGACCTCCACGTGGCGGGAATTGGGTGCGATCCCGGAGCCGGGCTAATTGGCCCCAGATGGAGATGGAGCGGAGCCGTGGAGGGTCGATTCCAGCGTGGCGCGACCTCACGAGCCGAGGCTTCAATGAGCAATGACGACGACGACGACACTACGCGTTGTGCTATCGCGTGCGATGGTCTCTCACTCGTTATGATGACAGCGCGTCTCGCATCGGACCTCACGGGGATTGTGATGACGACGATTTGGCGACGGGAGCCTCACGCGAGCCCAGGTGTTGTCAGGCAGGTGTCGTCTTTGTGTGTCTGCGTATGACACCGGGGTGGTGCGGGAGTGGTGGGGGAGTGGTGATGGGAGTGTGGTGGAGTGGGGTGAGGGAGGCAGGGAGGGAGTGGTGGGGGAGTGGTGATGGGAGTGTGGTGGAGTGGGGTGAGGGAGGCAGGGAGGGAGGGAGTTGTGTGGGGGAGTGGTGGGGGGGTGGTGGGGTGAGGGAGGCAGGCAGGGAGGGAGGGAGTTGTGTGGGGGAGGGGGGAGTGGCAGAATCGCAGCTTTAAACAAAAAATGCCTCGAATTGAAATCCGTGGAAGATCTCCACAACCGTGAAACGCGACTTCCTCTACAAGATATTTAAACTAAGAAGCGCAAAGAGTAACTTGCACTGTTGATTAGAAATCGGCGGAAATGTACTGTTTAGTGAAGACTCGTCACTTTCAGAGTGTAAGAGACTGAGCTTTCATTAATAGCTGTAAGGCTGCCGCGGATTTCTATCCGTTGGCAAAGTGCGAAAAGCTGGGTCTGATATTGCGACTGTGGATGTGGCGGAGGCGGCAGGGGGAGGGGCAGGGGGGAGACGGGGGGAGGGGCAGGGTGGAGCTAGGGGTGAGCGTGGAGCTGAGGAAGAGAGTGGAACTGGGATGAGGAGAGTGGAACTGAGAGGAGGATGAGAGTGGAGCTGAGATGAGGAGAGTGGAGCTGGGGTGAGGAGAGTGGAACTGAGAGGAGGAGGAGAGTGGAGCTGAGATGAGAGTGGAGCTGAGATGAGAGTGGAGCTGGGGTGAGGAGAGTGGAGCTGAGAGGAGGAGGAGAGTGGATCTGAGATGAGAGTGGAGCTGAGATGAGAGTGGAGCTGGGGTGATGAGAGTGGAGCTGAGATGAGGATGAGAGTGGAGCTGGGAGTCGAGGTATCTCCTGGGGGAAGGGGTGGGTAGTGGCGGCGGAGCGAGGGGAGGGGCCGCGGGGGTCTCACCAGGATCTCCCCCTCCCCCGTGTGACGCGTGGCTTCCTCGCATTGGAAGACGTCGCCTTGAGACAATATTGACCCCCACCCCCCAAACGAGGCGGAGAGGGGTTCGTCCCCTTTGATCCCCTGGCTGGGGGTGTGCGAGGGGTTGGGAGCGGGGGCTCCTCACTCCCCCTACAACAGAGGACGACTCCGCGTGCGTCGCTTACAATACTCATCTCGTCACTCACCCCAACTCGTCACTCAAATTAAATGATAATTTCCAGCCTCTCGCTCGCACCACTCACCCCGTCGTCACTCGCCACGTACACAGTCGGACCGCTGTTACAGATTTGGCGTCATCACCACCGCCGCCACCACCACCTACACCGCCACCACCAACTACACCGCCATCACCACCTACACCGCCACCACTACCTACACCGCCATTATCACTACCAGCACCATCACCACCATCTCTGCCCATCTGGCTCAGGGTCTTCTCTTCCCCGTGGTCGCGACCTCTGGGTGCCACTCCGATACCCTCCTCGTCCACCCTGCGCACCGCGCGTCCCTCCCATCACTTCCTCTTCTTCCTCCTCCTGTCCCCAACCTCCAAGCTGCTTACCCTATCCTGACGAGTTTGTTGTTTGTGACTTCTTGTGAATTCCACTGGGCTCTCCCAGCATCACCACCACCACCCCACTGGGGATGAAGTAGCATTGTTGGAGAGTGTGTGCGTGGGCCCAAGAGGGGCCTTCAGCGCGACCTCACGCGGTGGTGGTGGTGATGATGGTGGTGATTATGGTGGTGATGATGGTGGTGGTAGCGAAACAACCCCCTACCTCCTCGTTGGTGCCGGACGGTAACCCTGTGATCACTGCCATGGGGGGAGGGCTAATTTCGATTGGCTATTCACCATATGGTGTTTGTAGCCACCACAGAGGCCACATGGGGGCTCTGGATGGGTGCGAGGGGCTGTTAACCCCATCCACCTTCAATTGACTTACCATAAAACTACGTGAAAGTATTCAGCTAAGCTTGTGTCGGAGGCCCCAAGGGGACAGGCGTCTATTCTGGTTCCTCTAGAAACATAAAAAAGCCACTGCAGGTGGCCACGTGGAATGTCCAAACACTCCCTGCGGAGGAGAGGCTGCCACTCCTTTGTCGGGAGCTGGATCGGTGCCGCCTTGATCTAGGCGGTATTCAGGAGGTCCGGTGGACTGGCTCTGGCTCCTGCCACCATGAGGGGTGAACAGTCCTCTACTCGGGGCAGGAGACTGCCAAACAACAGCGAGTGGATTTCGATTTAAAGCTTTCGTGACTGCAGGGATTCATCTTCTTGGTTCTTTCGGTAAAGTCACGTGGAAGGGAAATAATAAAATAATAAAAATAAAACATAATAAAATACAATTCTCACGACGTTTCGACCACAATGTAAGCAGCCGTCCTCAGGTGAAGAACATGTCTGTCGGAAAGACAGCGTCTGAATGAACACCACCAAGCTTGGCAGCGTATATTTAAGCTGGGTTAGAGGAGGAAGGGCGCCTTGACAAAGGAATTTGCATATCAACAAATTAATTTAGCATATTTATGGAAATGCAGATATGGGATTAATCCCAACACAAGCGTCCGTCATCTGATGACGGATGCTTGCGCCCGAAACGTCGTGATTTATTTTAACATCTTCGGCGGTTAGAGACGTTCAGGCTGGCCTGCCTACGATCCATCCTAGGTTTAACAAGGCTGGATTGTGTGAGAAGCTCACAAATGCTTGAAAGTTCTGGACAAAGTCCTATCGGTGAGCTCCTCAGGCAGGTAAGGCTGTGTTGGCTGGGTCATGTAGCTCGCATGCCCAACCACCGCATGCCTAAACAGCTTTAGTTCGGCCGGATAGAGGGGGCTAAACGGGCGCGGCATGGGCTAGAGACGAGATGGAGTGATGTGGTACAGGAGGATCTGAGTGGACTTGCCGATGACTGGTACCAGTGGTGTAAAGATCGGCCTCTGTGGAGGAGGCTCGTGAAGGACGCTACTGGGCAGTTGGAGGCAGTCGCCCTCCAACAACAACGGAGGGCAGAGGAGCGACGCTCACCAAAACAAGCAGAACGCCGGGTGACCAAAGCACAGCAAGCTGGCACAGTAGGGGGCATAGGTGGTGCATCGGCCAGTCATCTCAGTCAGTCGACCAATGGCACCTGGGTCTGCTCCGTGACCTCTTGCCAGCGGGTGTTCGACACTTCACGTGGCCTCAAGGTGCACATAGCCTGGCACAAGCGTCGTGGTGACGTCACATCCACTTAGTGGCGAATGGCGGCTATTGTTGGTAGTGATGGTGGTGGTGGTGATGGTGGTGATGGTGGTGGTGAGGGACGATCCTGAGACCCTTCTTGTGGTGGATGGGGAGACGCGCGGCGCTTTCCCACGATTCGCTCTCACCTCACCCATTCACCTCACTCACCATTCTCAACTGACTCCGCAAACCACCCACCCCACCTACTTAATACTCACCACTCACACCACTAACCCCACTCTCCACTCGCCTCTCCACCACCCTCTCACTCCCTCCACTCACCCCCCAAACCCCCCTTTTACCTCCCCCTTGCCCCCCCCCCTGCCCTCTTACCCCTCCCCATGTCGCTAAACCAAGGCTGAGGAGGACATTCGTCGCCGCTATAATAAGCGCGGGGGCAGTGGCGGCCTGTGCCGTGACGCGGAGAGAATTCACGAAGTCATCCACTAGCCACCCACCACCCACCCCTGTACCCCCCACAGCCCCCACCCCCAAACCAACGTCTGTGCCTCTTTGCTCTCCTGCCCCCCCCCCCCGGTGCATTCCCACATCTATCCGGGACCCCCACTAACCAGACAGTGGCACTAACTGGCACGAACTCGACCCATACCCACCCACTGCTACTAACCCGACTACTCCGAACCAGTTGGCCTGGTCAGCTCGACACCTCACCGAGTGCCCTTCACTGCAAGGCCCGCGGGGGACCACTGGCGGCCCCTGGTGGCCTCCAGTGCGGCCCCTGATGTGCGACCACCGACAACACTCACAGAGTGACAACACTCACAGAGTGACAACACACACACAGTGACAGCACTCCCACCATCATCGTCGTGCCGCTGTCAAACCCACAATGGTTTCAAATGTGTGGGGGGCCTTGCACTGACTACGTCTTATCCGCGGAAGTGGCCCCCTCTAAAAATGAGTGAAGAACGCTGCCCCCCCCCCTACCAGCAACGAGTAGGAGCTCGATACCTGAGCCTGACCCCACCTCCGGCGCGCCGACAAGGCACGTGGTCACTCATTGCTGGCGGCGCTCACAGCCACACGATTCTGAACCTTACAGCCCCCCCCCTCTCGCTCAGTCCTCTGCTGCTCGGACGAAGGGCCGCGTGGTGAGTGATGTTTGGGTTTATCAGCTCCAACATCTGGGACATGCTGCCTCGTGGTCCTTCACTCGGGCCAGCCACTAGGCGGCGTGCGGACCATGGAGACGTTCCTACGCCACCACCACCACCACCGTCATCATCAGCCATGGTCAATCCGCTGCTGGATGAAGGCGTCCTCCCCGAGCCGTAGCCACCTCTCACGACCCCCTGAGATATATCGATCCGCCCGCCGTCTGCTTTACATGCGAGCTGATTTGAGCACTCCATGTCCACGATGGAGGTCCTCTCGGACGCGTTCCATTCCTCGGCTGCCGCTCCGTTATTCATCTCGACCTTGGGCCATCTTCGAAGCCTCCTGACCGAGACGCCTCCTGCCTGATCCCCACTCACCTCCTCCGAACAGCGTGGGCGATTG
Source organism: Lethenteron reissneri (assembly GCF_015708825.2). Lineage (NCBI taxonomy): Eukaryota > Metazoa > Chordata > Hyperoartia > Petromyzontiformes > Petromyzontidae > Lethenteron > Lethenteron reissneri. The sequence goes on along the minus strand of NC_083815.1, from coordinate 958,402 downwards.
CCTCGATCCCGCGAGTGGTCTCTGATCCACGTGATCCTCTCACTGTCTCTGAATTCAAAGTAAAGTTGTTTTGGGGTTCGATCGCGTCAATATGAATGTGTCATTAAACCCGCCACCACCCGACACAGCCAATGAATCAGGGTTGATGAAGTAGTCAGGGTTATATTTCATGGGACCTCCTTTGCCAGTACCAAAATATGATAATTGGGGTTTTCCCCTTTTTTCTGGCAACAAAACAGGTGATAAGATGTTTAAACACCAAACTAAAACCTTTTACAAGGAATCATGTCTGCATTAACCACAATGCTTGTGGTCAGAATGCAAACAAAACACATTCTCTAATAATATATGCATTGTCCTGATTACTCTGATAGTGCATTGTCTTTGGGCTGTACGCCTTTTGGCGTTCTGGTCTAACACCGTTTGAGACGAGGCTCAAAAGAAAGCTGTCTCTGGTGTGGACCAATCAGTTTCAAAGTCAGTGCATATATTATCAGTGTTTTTTGTTTGCATTCTGACCACAAGTATTGTGGTTAATGCAGACATGATTCCTTGTAAAAGGTTTCAGTTTGGTGTTTTAACATCTCAACACCTAAATTGCGTTGTGGCCGAAACGTCGTGAGAATTGTTTTATTATGTTTTATTTTTATTATTTTATTACTTCCCTTCTACGTGACTTTACCGAAAGAACCAAGAAGATCTCAACACCTGTTTTGTTGCCACAAAAAAGTGGAAAACCCTATTATAATAGGGTTATATTGTTTAGTTCTTTCGGTAAAGTCACGTAGATAGAAAACAAATAAAAAAAACTCGATAGTCAGGGTTAGTAGCAACTAATTGCCACGTTTTGTTTACGCGACAAGCCTTACTAATTGGCGATCTAACCCAAACAAAAACCCTTTATTACGGCTAAGATTGATCGCGGAGTCCTATTACGTGTTAAACTGTCTCTCCATGCTGTCATCATCATCGTCATCACAGTCTGTCCACTGCTGTAAGAAGACCAATCGTATATGGAGCGTGTGTGTGTGTGTTGTTGTTTAATCTGCGAGGTGGTGGTGGTGGTGGTCTCCCACTGCCCTCTGCACAGTGGAGATCCTCTCGCCCGCCCCCCCCCCCGGCAGCCACGAGAGGTCGCGACAGCCGCGCCTGTTGCCGCCACTGCCGGAGGGAACTCATGTTGGTGCAGGAAGCTGCAAGGGGTGTGACAATTCGATCCTGCTCTTTGATACTCAGGATCGATTACATTTTAGAATCGATTATTGTATATACTTGTGGGTGATAGTCGCCTCGAGTCCACATTGGAAGAAGTTTACCACGTTGTAAGGCTTTCGCGACCAATATCATCCATAGTACAGGGTTTTTTTGTATTGATCGCGTAAATATATAAATGTGTCATTGAAACCGCCACCACCCGACACAGCCAACTAGTAAGGGTTGTCACGTCAACAGAACGTGGCAATTCGTCACGAGTACAGCACTAGTGCGTAGTGTAGTGCATAGTGTAGTGTATAGTGGTGTAGTGTATGGTGTAGTGTATAGTGTAGTATACCAGTACAGCACACCGGCGTGTTGGAGAGCCAAGCCACAACATTTACAATCTGAGTACGACGTTTCGGCAGTAATTACAACCAGCTTCATCAGGCGGCAGCCAGATTTGTGGAGAAATCCTCCTCCTGTTTCCTTCCTTAAATAGAGGCGTAGATGTGATGGCAACACTTGTGAGCCCTTCGTGTGCCAAGGGGAGTTTACAACATTTTCTTCCACGCGAACCGATTTAAAGCATCGTTTAGATTAAAAATCGACACGATGTTTTCTACACATCTCATTGGCCACGCGGATCTACTGGAAGTGCATCATTTCAGGAGCAAAACAAGCAACAATAATTTATTTTATTCTATTTATGTATTTTTCCCAGCAGCAATACAAGCAACACTCTGGACCGGGTTCGTCATTTCGCGTCTCATCAGCAGTTCGGTTCACATCAACCGGGGAGCTGCCAGGTGTTTATTATAGGCAAGGATTATTTTAGTTACAGTGAGGGAAAAAAGTATTTTATCCCTTGCTGATTTTGTACGTTTGCCCACTGACAAAGAAATGATCAGTCTATAATTTTAATGGCAGATTTATTTGAACAGTGAGAAACAGAATAATCCATACAAATATAATCTATACAAATATAATCGATTCGTGGAGGTAATCGCTGTGGGTTGGAGGGGGTTGGAACGGTGGAGGGGCGAGGGAGGGAGAACTGGGGGGAGGGTGGGGGGGGGTGAGAGTGGCGACGTCCCCCATGCCATGCATCCCGGCGGTGCAGGCGGTGCAACTGCGCCGGCGCAGGGCCCCCCATTGCATCCCCGACGTCAGGGCCCATGCCAACCACACTGCTCCCCGAGCGCACCTGCAGTGCAATAGCGCCGCCTGGTGGACAGCAGCACACACGCCGGGGAGGGCGTGAGCACGGCGTGTGGGCAGGCGGAGGAACTGGGGCAAGGGTCACGGAGGACCCCGTCTGGAGGCCCCTGGAACCTGCCGGCGGGTTCCAGAAGGAGGCGTGGTCAGGGCGGAGCCGGGCCGCGCCGGGAGCATAAAAGGAGCTGAGAGCGGGGAGCTCGGGGCTGCCGGTGCTGGGAGTGGACTCGTCTCGTCGCCGTCGTCGCTGTCGTCTCGTCGCCGTCGTCGCTGAACGTCTCCGCTGGACGTTGCGCTACGAAGGAGAGTAGTCGGCTATCTCAGTCAGCGCCGTGTTGTGTACAGACTGAGCTGCTGTGGAGAGTGTGTGGACTAGACCGTGACAGTTGTTAATAAAGAAAGTGCCTCCTAGAAACTCTGTCGTTGACACTACACAAAGACACAGATCCCCCTGATAGCCTCAACGGAATGTTGGGAAAGTGCTGTTAGCGAGCAGCACCTATTACAGCCAACACCCTCTCTCATCCACACACACACACACCCTCTCTCATCCACACACACACCCTCTCTCATCCACACACACACCCTCTCTCATCCACACACACACACACTCTCTCATCCACACACACACCCTCTCTCATCCACACACACACCCTCTCTCATCCACACACACACCCTCTCTCATCCACACACACACACACTCTCTCATCCACACACACACACTTTCTCATCCACACACACACCCTCTCTCATCCACACACACACCCTTTCTCATCCACACACACACCCTCTCTCATCCACACACACACCCTCTCTCATCCACACACACACACACACACTCTCTCATCCACACACACACACTTTCTCATCCACACACACACCCTCTCTCATCCACACACACACCCTCTCTCATCCACACACACACCCTTTCTCATCCACACACACACTCTCTCATCCACACACACACCCTCTCTCATCCACACACACACACCCTCTCTCATCCACACACACACACTCTCTCATCCACACACCCTCTCTCATCCACACACACACACTCTCTCATCTACACACACACACTCTCTCATCCACACACACACACTCTCTCATCCACACACACACACCCTCTCATCCACACACACACACTCTCTCATCTACACACCCTCTCTCATCCACACACACATACTCTCTCATCCACACACACACACTCTCTCTCATCTACACACACTCTCTCATCCACACACACACACTCTCTCATCCACACACACACACCCTCTCATCCACACACACACACTCTCTCTCATCTACACATACTCTCTCATCCACACACACACACTTTCTCATCCACACACACACCCTCTCTCATTCACACACACACCCTCTCTCATCCACACACACACCCTCTCTCATCCACACACACACACCCTCTCTCATCCACACACACCCTCTCATCCACACACCCTCTCATCCACACACACACACTCTCTCATCCACACACACACACCCTCTCTCATCCACACACACCCTCTCTCATCCACACACACACACCCTCTCTCATACACACACACACATACCCTCTCATCCACACACACACACTCTCTCATCCACACACACACACTCTCTCATCTACACACACACACTCTCTCATCTACACACACACACTCTCTCTCATCCACACACACACCCTCTCTCATCCACACACACACATACCCTCTCATCCACACACACACCCTCTCATCAACACACACACACCCTCTCATCCACACACACACACTCTCTCATCCACACACACTCTCTCATCCACACACACACACTCTCTCATCAACACACACACACCCTCTCATCCACACACACACACTCTCTCATCCACACACACACACACTCTCTCATCCACACACACACCCTCTCTCATCCACACACACACACTCTCTCATCCACACACACACACTCTCTCATCAACACACACACACCCTCTCATCCACACACACACACTCTCTCATGCACACACACACAGACCCTCTCTCATCCACACACACACTCTCTCATCCACACACACACACACTCTCTCATCCACACACACACCCTCTCTCATCCACACACACACATACCCTCTCATCCACACACACACTCTCTCATCGACACACACACAATCTCATCCACACACTCTCTCCTCCACACACACACACACACACCCTCTCATCCACACACACACACACACCCTCTCATTCACACACACACACACTCTCGTGCACACACACACACCCTCTCTCATCCACACACACACACTCTCTCATCCACACACACTGCACACACACGCACGCACGCCGCCCCGTGCTCCCCACACACACGCAGCGTGGCGTCACGCCGCAGGAACTCACGCACTCGCGCACGGCGCCCTCGCCCCTCCTCCTCCCCGCACCCTCCCCACGCACGGGCGGCAGCAGCAGCAGCGGGAGCAGCATCAGCGGCATCATCATCAGCAGCGGCAGCAGGCGAGAGGCACGCGGGCCGACAGGCGACATGTTGAGTTGACGCGGCCCAGCGCCCAACGACGCAGGCCCGTGCCGCCAGACTGCGCGGACCCCCGGGGCTGACCCCGCGCGGACCCCGAGACCCCAGCCGGAGTGAGGACCCCTTTAGAGCAGCTGACAGGGGGCCCCTCTCAACCACCACCACAACCACAACAACCACCACAACAACAACAACAGCAGCAGCAGCGACGTCGTCGGCCGTCGCCACCACTCAGCGAGGCCACTCGAGTTACAAATCTCGTTTAGAAAATCTCCCTTCTCCATGTTTGTCACCGTTTGATGTCTCTCGGCTCGCCTTCTTCCTGTGACGGCGATGGCCATTGGTGTTTGTTCGACGCACTGAGAGCACGGGGCGATTCGTTCCTTCGACAACCCGCGGAAGAGACTTCGAACGCTCTTGCGAGAAAAGAGGGGGGGCAAGGAGGTTGAAGACAGCAGCAGCAGAGGAAGAGGAGGAATCATCGCGAGTGGATTATTGCTGCGGGTTCGTCTCCGCCGTGGCCCCGTGCTGTCCGTGCGCGGTGCAGGAGGACGCGCAGATGGCGTCGTCCGCGTCGTCCCGGACGCGCGGGCCGATGTGCAGGTGAAGTCGTCCGCCGCCGCCGGGGAGGAGGAGGAGGCACGAGGAGGAGGCGGAGAGGACCGAGGGGAGCGGGGATGTCGCCGCGACTCCACGATGGCGCCCATACATGAGATCGGTAGGAGGAGGAGGATGGCGAGTCGCGACTGCTGAAGTTTATGACAACTCTGTCTCTCTCTCTCTGTCTCGCCATGGCTGTGTGTCTTCACGCGTCTCTGTAGCCCTGTGTCTTGTCTCTGTGCATGCGAGGGCGAGTCTCACATACTCTCCACCACCATCATCACATACCATATATGGGCTAATTATCCGCACCATCCACACCATAACCACCACCTCCACCATAACTTAACCATAATCCAACATCACCCAAACCTAATGCTGCATCGTTATTACCGAAACTCAACACTATCCCGTCCATCATCATCATCAACAGCAGCAGCATCATCATCATGACATCGATCACCAACAGTAACATCACCATCGCCGAACCTAACTAGGCAGCAGCATCATCATCATCTCCCCACCCTGACCCTAGACCTCCATCATCATCACCACCCTGTCCAGTTTCCCCTTTGTGACTGCTCCACGTGGTGTTGCACTGGGGGGGGGGGGGGGGGCACGCTGTGTCCGTGTCTCCCACCTCGCCTGTCTCTGTCTCCACGTCTCGCTGTGTCTCACGTGTGTGTGTCCCCGTCTCTCCAGTATCTCACGGCCCAATGTCTGTGTGTCTGCCTGTCCCATTATCGCCTAGCTCCCGGTTTCTGTCTCATTCTTGTATGTGTGGATGTGTGTCTCGCTGTCTCTGTTCAACGGAGTCTCCCTGTCTCCGCCTGTCTCTCTGTCCCCACGTGTCACCGCGTGTCGCACGTGGCCCTCTGTCCCCACGTGTCTCTGTCCCCACGTGTCTCCACGTGTCTCTGTCCCCACGTGTCCCCACGTGTCTCTGCGTGTCTCTGTCCCCACGTGTCCCCGCGTGTCTCTGCGTGTCTCTGTCCCCACGTGTCTCTGCGTGTCTGTCCCCACGTGTCCCCACGTGTCTCTGCGTGTCTCTGTCCCCACGTGTCTCTGCGTGTCTCTGTCCCCACGTGTCTCTGCGTGTCTATGTCCCCACGTGTCTCTGCGTGTCTCTCTGTCCTCACGTGTTTCTGCGTGTCTCTGTCTACACGTGTCTCTGCGTGTCTCTGTCCCCACGTGTCTCTGCGTGTCTCTGTCCCCACGTGTATCTGCGTGTATATGTCCCCACGTGTCCCTGCGTGTCTCTCTGTCCTCACGTGTCTCTGCGTGTCTCTGTCCCCACGTGTCTCTGCGTGTCTCTGTCCCCACGTGTCTCTGCGTGTATATGTCCCCACGTGTCCCTGCGTGTCTCTCTGTCCTCACGTGTCTCTGCGTGTCTCTGTCCTCACGTGTCTCTGCGTGTCTCTGTCCACACGTGTCTCTGCGTGTCTCTGTCCCCACGTGTCCCCACGTGTTTCCCCGCCACGCGCAGCACTTTCCCCTACGACCTCCGCGTCTAGGCCCAAGCGCTGCGCGTGGTGGCTGGGCGAGGCTGGAGGGCGAGGAGGGGTGATGGGTGAGCTAGGGGGTGATGGGTGAGGTTTGGGGTGTTGGGGTGGTGGGTGAGCTGGAGAGTATGGGTGAGGTTTGGGGTGTTGGGGTGATGGGTGAGCTGGGGGGTGATGGGTGAGGGTTGGGGTGATGGGTGAGGTTTGGGGTGTTGGGGTGATGGGTGAGCTGGGGGGTGATGGGTGAGGTTTGGGGTGTTGGGGTGATGGGTGAGCTGGGGGGTGATGGGTGAGGTTTGGGGTGTTGGGGTGATGGGTGAGCTGGGGGGTGATGGGTGAGGTTTGGGGTGTTGGGGTGATGGGTGAGCTGGGGGGTGATGGGTGAGGTTTGGGGTGTTGGGGTGATGGGTGAGCTGGGGGGCGATGATGGGCGAGGTTTGGGGTGTTGGGGTGATGGGTGAGCTGGGGGGTGATGGGTGAGGGTTGGGGTGATGGGTGAGGTTTGGGGTGTTGGGGTGATGGGTGAGCTGGGGGGTGATGGGTGAGGTTTGGGGTGTTGGGGTGATGGGTGAGCTGGGGGGTGATGGGTGAGCTGGGGGGTGATGGGTGAGCTGGGGGGTGAGGGTACGAGCGATAGTGCTCGCTCCGCGCGCTATCGCCACGACTCACGGCACCGTCACCACTCACTCGCTGCCTCTACCCCCCAGCCCTTCACTTGTCACGCCACATGGTCCGGGGCGCTGCTAGTCGGGTTTGGAGTCAGGGGTTATCGGCGTAAGGCACTACAACGAGAGTACAACATAACCCAATTCACAATTAATCATTATTCCACCCTATATTCCAATAATCCGATGAAAAAAACTACGGCTGACGTTTCGGGCAATGTCCCTTTTTCAGAGCTGGCATGTAGGTGGACTTCACACTTTACCCCGTGGGGCCATAAACATTAAAACTCCTGACATCGTAAACAAGTCCCAGGTGGTCTCTGGGCTGGAGGGGAGACATGTTCATGAAAGACAAAGATCCCCCGTATAGCCTTCAACAGATTTTTGGGGCAAGTGCTGTTAGCAAGCACCTATAAAGGCCGGCATGGGGGTGGCCAACACCACGCCCGGCCGACTTTGTCTCCCCAGTGGTGATGTTTACTACACACCACACTGTGTACCTAATTGAGGCCGAGTCGACCTAGGGGAGGCCCAGGACCGGTTAAGATAATCGTCACTGGTGTTGGCCGTGAGCGGGATTAGAACCGGGGTCGCCAGGTTCGAAGCGCAGCGCACTAACCGCTACACTACCACTCCCCACACACACGTGTACACACACACACGTGTACACACACACACGTGTACACACACACGCGCGTGTACGCACGAACAGGAAACGCCGCCCGCATTTTTGTCGTGAAATTTTTTTCCGAAGTGCGCAAAGAAACGTTGAGAGCCGCGTGCTGGGAACGACGCTGAGAGACAGCGAGAGGGGGGGAGGAGGTGGGGGGAGGCGCACGAGGATCAAAGAAGACGTTGGGGGCACGATCATCCGCATTGTCTCTAAACGGTAACTAATAGGCGACGTTTCGGGCAGTGAGCCTTCATATCATCCGAATCGCGTGAATGATTCATGTTGTGTTGTACTGGCGAGTGGGATTTGGGCAGGACCCCCCACGGACAGATGTTTATGCCCCCGGGGCACCAGAGTAGACAGAGATGTTGATGCCCCCGGGGCACCAGAGTAGACAGAGATGTTGATGCCCCCAGGGCACCAGAGTAGACGGAGTTGTTGATGCCCCTGGGGCACCAGAGTAGACGGAGATGTTGATGCCCCCGGGGCACCAGAGTAGACGGAGATGTTGATGCCCCCGGGGCACCAGAGTAGACGGAGATGTTGATGCCCCCGGGGCACCAGAGTAGACGGAGTTGTTGATGCCCCCGGGGCACCAGAGTAGACGGAGATGTTGATGCCCCCGGGGCACCAGAGTAGACGGAGATGTTGATGCCCCCGGGGCACCAGAGTAGACGGAGATGTTGATGCCCCCGGGGCACCAGAGTAGACGGAGTTGTTGATGCCCCCGGGGCACCAGAGTAGACGGAGATGTTGATGCCCCCGGGGCACCAGAGTAGACGGAGATGTTGATGCCCCCGGGGCACCAGAGTAGACGGAGATGTTGATGCCCCCGGGGCACCAGAGTAGACGGAGTTGTTTATGCCCCCGGGGCACCAGAGTAGACGGAGATGTTTATGCCCCCGGGGCACCAGAGTAGACAGATGTTTATGCCCCCGGGGCACCAGAGTAGACAGATGTTGATGCCCCCGGGGCACCAGAGTAGACGGAGTTGTTTATGCCCCCGGGGCACCAGAGTAGACAGATGTTGATGCCCCCGGGCACCAGAGTAGACGGAGTTGTTTATGCCCCCGGGGCACCAGAGTAGACGGAGTTGTTTATGCCCCCGGGCACCAGAGTAGACGGAGTTGTTTATGCCCCCGGGGCACCAGAGTAGACGGAGATGTTTATGCCCCCGGGGCACCAGAGTAGACGGAGATGTTGATGCCCCCGGGGCACCAGAGTAGACGGAGATGTTGATGCCCCCGGGGCACCAGAGTAGACGGAGATGTTTATGCCCCCGGGGCACCAGAGTAGACAGATGTTTATGCCCCCGGGGCACCAGAGTAGACAGATGTTTATGCCCCCGGGGCACCAGAGTAGACAGATGTTGATGCCCCCGGGGCACCAGAGTATACAGTCCCCGCGCCCCGAGGGAGGGACGGAGGAAGGGGTGGTCCATGGCAGTGAGGCCGTCCGTACAGGGGGGGTGGGGGCGCGGGGCCCGGGGCGAACCGCATTGTGTGGGCTTCAGACTAAACCCCCAAGTATTTTACATCTCACACCGTGACGGCGAAGCGCATTGCCCGCCCCCCAACCCCCCAAAGCGCGGGGCCCGGGGCGTACCCTCGGGACGGCTCTGCATGGCAGATCAGGCAACACTGTGGAGTGCCGTACAGGGGCAATGTAACGGAGGCAAAGACGCAGGCCTGCAAGTGCCCACTCACCCCCCTGCTGATGAAAAAGAGCCCTCACTCCACATGAGAGGGAGCTCTCGAGAGCCCCGCGAGAGCAGTGCTTTGGCCTACTCTTCTACGCTGGCCAGACGTCTCAGAAGAGGTGGGATTACCCACACTGAACTCCGCGAGCAGTGAGTCTCGTGGCCTCGTGTGGGGAGGAAACCGGAGAACTCCGAGACAACGCAGCGCCGCACTGCTGTATACGAGGGGGAGACACTCGAAGCTCCGCACAGATGGATTCTATAATCCATCACTTTACTTTCCACTGTCTGGCAGCCCAATCCTTCAACTCGGTCAGTCACCCATCCACTCACTCGCCTGCTCCTCACCTATCCACTCATCCGATTACTCACCTATCCACTCACCCGATTACTCACGTGCCCACTCACTTGAACCCTCACCTCAACTCTCATCTGGCCACTCACCTGCCCACTCGCATATTCCCACACCACCTATCCACTCACGAACCCTGACCTGGCCACTCGTCTAGTCACTCACCCACTCACCTCTTCGTCCACCTGGTCGCTCACGTGAGCTCCCGGGTGAGTCCTCACCTGGTGGTTTACCTGCTCCCTGCCCCCGTCACTCACCCTACTCACTCACCTGACCTCGGCTGGCCTCTGCAGGGGTCGCTAGGAGACGCGGGGAGTTATGTAATGGGCGCAGTGTCGTAACGTCAACACAGGCGGTGCATTGTGCTCCCTGCTGCTATTGTGCACGGGCTGGCATTGTGTTCCCGGCAACACAATGTGGAGTGTGCACGTGCACAGGGGCGCATGCAAGTACCACGATGGTGGAACAACACGATTGTGTATACAAGCAACACGATTGTGTCTGGATGTACACAACACTGTAACACTGTTGTGAAGCACATGTGTGGATGGATATAAACAATTGTGTAACACTATAGTGTCACATGTTGCATGCAAAGAAGGGGATTGTGTCCCGGTGCGCACGTACGTACATACTTACGTATGAAAACACCACGGTAATGTAACACTATAACACCACATACACCATTGTGCACTTACACAGTATCTGCAAGTACCCCTTACCACAGGTACACCTGACCCTGCGGCCTCTATCCCCTAGATACCCCTGAGCCAAGGTACCCGATGCCACGACCCCCTCGAGTCCCCGGATCGCAGGACCCCCCCCCCGGGGTCACCGCGTTACGCCACCGCGAGACTTGCGACAGCACGCGCCTTATCTCCCCGACAGAGCGAGGGGGTCGGCCAGAAAGGGGGCGGGTGGGAGGGAAGGGGATAGGGGAAGGGATAGGGGGCGGGGGGAAGGGGATGGGGGAGGGGATAGGGGGCCTTAGGGGATAGGGGAGGGGGTGACGTGGGGGGTGGGGTTTCTTGCGCGAGTGGAAAGAGTAACGCACACAAACATTCCACACAAACAACAACAGCCGCCACTACAATCATTGATGGTGATGTCACCACGGCCAGAGCTCGTGCCAGGCTAGGTGCACTTTGAGTGCGATGACTGTAAATGTCGAGGCTCGCTGTGATGGCTTAGCCAAGAGGATTGGCAGATGTGCCACCGACACACGCACACACAAAGGTGCCCCGTATAGCCTTGAACGGACTTTTGGAGCAAGTGCTGTGAGCGGAACAGCACATATGAAGTCACTCACTAAACACACACACACACTCTCACACACCCACAAAGACTCTCTCTCGCACTCCGAGGCTATAAATAGGCACTGCACCCTGAGCAGGCCTCGCCTGTTTAAACAGAACTCAAGGCGGAGACTCGGAGGACACACAGCGTACATAACACATGCACAACACACGTACACACCACGAATACACAACACACATCCACAACATACACAGCACACACACTAGACAGACACACGCAGACACAGAGTCGCACACAGACACAAAGACACACACACAGAGACACAGACACTTGATACACAAACAGAGACACACACATACACAAAGACACACACACAGACACACAGACACTGGATACACACACACAGACACACAGACACAGACACACAGACGTGGTGCTGGCCACATCACCCCACGTGACCGCCTTCATCGGTGGTGCCCGCGAGCAGTACTTGCCCCAACAGCCTGTGAAGGCTACACGGGGGATCGTTGTCTTGTTTAGGGGGGTTGAGAACTCTTGGCGAGGGAGATGGAGGTGGGGGAGGGAGTGGGTGGATGGATTGGGGGATGTTGGGGGGGAGTGGGGGGTGGAGGGGGTGCGAGATGGAGCGGAGGGGTGGGGGTGGAGGGAAGTGGTGGGGGGTGGAGGGGAGGGATTGGGGATGGAGGGGAGGGGGTGCGAGATGGAGGGGAGGGGGTGCGAGATGGAGGGGAGGGGGGCAGCTGCTACTGATGGCATGTGGAGGGAGACGAGAGTTGGATTGGGGGGGAGAGGAGGGGGGGAGGTTTGACTCGTGGTCGTCAGCGGAGGAAAATCTGCACCTGTCAAAGCCACACAACCCTCCCCCCCACCTCCCCCAGCCCCCCCACCGAACCACATCACCCAACCAGAGCACAGCACAGCATCACCATTTACAACTCAACCCTCAGCCCCCCACCACCCCAGCGTTCCTCGCCTTCTTCCTCACCGCTCTTCCTTCCCTCGATCCCGACCACTCAACCTCTCACCCTCCTCCACCGCCGCCGCTGCCGCCGAAGAAGGTCGGGAGTCGAGCTTAGGTGAAGGAAGTACCAGAGTGCAGAGGGGTCGTGAGCGAGCGAGCGAGCGGAGCGTGACGGGGACGACGGGAGGAGGAAGAGTCGCCCAGGAGAGGAACCTGGGGTTTGTAACTCAGTAGGGAAGTTGCCCATCCCCCAGTACCCCTCCCCTGCCCGGCCAGGGACCCCGAACGGGGGTCGTGTCTCTGGCGGGGGGGGGGGTCTATATCGGGACTCCCTCTGTGAGAGGGATAGGGGCTCAGAGGGGTCCAGGGCGGCGGGGAGGCGAGAGGTCCCGTGTGGAGGTACGGCGTGCATGCTGCTCTCTCGCTCGATCGCATCGTGGACTCTTCTCTCCGCTGATGAGTACTCGGCTCTGCAGCCTGCTGTATTCTCTACTCGGCTGTCACGTGTTTTATATCATGCACTCTGCTGCGTTGAGTACTCAAGTGTGCATTTGACTCTTTAGTACTCTCTCGTGTGCTATTCCGTGTACTATTACATCGTGTACTCTCATCTATCGTGTTCACTGTACTGCTGTGTGTGTACTCTGCAGTGCTGTGTATTACACTCTACCGTGTACTGTGATGTGGACTCTATTGAGTATACCAAGTGTGCCATGTACCCTGTGTCATGAACTATTCTGTTCTCTCTGGAATGATGTGTTCTGCTGTAGTATACACAGAGGCATGCTATGTCTCCCGTAGGGTTCAGTGTTCATCACTGAGGCTCACAGAGCCAGACTCGGGCTCCTGTAGGGTTCAGAGTTCATCACTGAGGCTCACAGAGCCAGACTCGGGCTCCCGTAGGGTTCAGTGTTCATCACTGAGGCTTACAGAGCCAGACTCGGGCTCCTGTAGGGTTCAGAGTTCATCACTGAGGCTCACAGAGCCAGACTCGGGCTCCTGTAGGGTTCAGAGTTAATCACTGAGGCTCACAGAGCCAGACTCGGGCTCCTGTAAGGTTCAGTGTTCATCACTGAGGCTCACAGAGCCAGACTCGGGCTCCTGTAGGGTTCAGTGTTCATCACCGAGGCTCACAGAGCCATACTACGTCTCCCATAGGGTTTAGTTTCAATCAGTGAGGCTCGCGTAGGGCTGCAGAGTGACGCAGTCGTAACACTCCTGCCTCCCAGTAAGACGCCCCCAGGTTATATTCCCGACTCTGGCATCTTTCTGAGTTTGTGTTCTCTCCCCCAGTTCTGGATTGGGTTTCCTCCGGGTTCTCCAGTTTCCTCCCATACCAAAAAAAACCCCATAGAATGTAATGGGCATTGGCCAAAACAACCCCCAATGCTGAGACATCCCCTGCAGATTACACAACAGCAGCAGTAGCAGCAACACCTCCTCCCGACCACGAAAAGCATGGCAGGACCCTCCTCATAAAGAGTCTCGAAACTCGGAGAGGCTTTCCTGGGTAACTAATCTGAATAAGAATCATCACCACCGAGGCTCGCAGATCAAACTCCTACCGAGTGAAGGTTGACTTCGACAGAGAGACGTAGACTTACATAGGTCACCATATATCATTAGCGGCCAGTACACTTACAATGCAGAGGTCACCTTCCTCCCAGCACCTCCTCTGTCCACGCAGCAGCGTAGGTGTCCTCCACCACGGTGGGTCGCGTGTGACGGGGCGGGGAGGGGGGGGGTAAAGAGTGGGGACCCCCTGACCTTTTCCCATAATTGACCAGGCTGGAAGAGTGGGCAACTACTCCCCCAGAGGGGGCTCCGTGGGGCTCCCAGAGGTGGAGGAGCATCTGCCAGCGGCGGGCGGCGTGGGTGAGCAGTTGCGGGACTGCGCCTTTACCCCTCGTCCGTCGTGTCTCTCCGCCCCCCACAGGCATGGCTATCCACCTAGAGGGAGATGCGCCCTCCTCCCACGCAGCCGCCCGGCCAAACTGCTCCATCTCCGCACGGGGACCTCCGCTTCTCCCTCCGGCGACGGCGGCGGCGGCGCACGGCGAGGGGCGGTGCGGCGTCGGCGGAGGGGGGGGTGCGCCCCCCCCCACCGCCGTGCCCCCCCACACCTTCTGCTGCCCCGACCACCTGCCTCTGGAAGACGACGACGGTGACGGCGACGACGACGGCGCCGTGGATTCGGCGATGATCACCGGCGGCGGCGTCGGCGGCGTCGGCACGACCGCTAACGACGGCGGCGGCGGCGGCCGCGTCACCGCCGCGACCGCCGGCGGGGGCGGCGGGGACTACAAGCTGGTGCCGCACGAAGTCCTCCGCTCGCCCGGCGATTGCTACGAGGTCCTCGGCTTCCTGGGCCGCGGCACCTTCGGCCAGGTGGCCCGGTGCCGCGCCAGGGCCCGCGGCGGGCTGGTCGCCGTCAAGGTGCTCAAGCGCCGGCCGGCGTCGTACGCCCGGCAGGCCCGCGTGGAGGCCGGCATCCTGGCGCAGCTGGGGGACGGCGACGACCACAACCTGGTGAGGGCCTTCGAGAGCTTCTCCCACCGGGGCCACACGTGCCTCGTGTTCGAGCTGCTGGCGCTCTCCCTCTACGACTTCCTCAAGCGCGGCCGCTTCCGCCCGCTGGGCCTCTGGGCCGTGCGGCCCGTCCTGCAGCAGGTGGCCGTGGCGCTCGCCAAGCTCGAGAGCCTGGGCCTCATCCACGCCGACCTCAAGCCGGAGAACATCATGCTGGTGGACCCGGCGCGCCAGCCCTACCGCGTCAAGGTCATCGACTTTGGCTCGGCCAGCCACGTCTCCAAGGCCGTGTGCTCCACCTACCTGCAGTCGCGATATTACAGGTGAGTGGTGGGCAAGGTGGCGGGGGCGCGGTGGTGGTGGAGCGCGGCTGGGTTGAGTCGAGCGGTGGCGGTGAGTGATGGTGTACGGATGTCGAACTTAGTCAACCGTCTTCACTGGAGGTGGTGCCAGCGTGACGGGGAACTGAGTCTGTGGTTTTGTATCCGCGTCGTGCAGTCACGAAGGGGGGGCGCGGTGTTTGACGGACAGGTGTCGTCTGCCTGTAGGGGGGCGATGCTGTTGCTGCTGCTGGTTGTAATGCACACGGAGTAAGGGGAGGTGGCATTTTTTTAATTAATTGGCAAATTGTGTGAGAGAAGGGGTGTCAGTGGGGTGTGAGTTTGTGTGTGAGTCGGAGTGTGAGTCAGGGTGTCAGTCGGGGTGTGTGAGTCGGGGCGTGTGAGTCGGGGTGTGTGAGTCGGGGCGTGTGAGTCGGGGCGTGTGAGTCGGGGCGTGTGAGTCGGGGTGTGTGAGTCGGGGCGTGTGAGTCGGGGTGTGTGAGTCGGGGCGTGTGAGTCGGGGTGTGTGAGTCGGGGCGTGTGAGTCGGGGCGTGTGAGTCGGGGCGTGTGAGTCGGGGTGTGTGAGTCGGGGTGTGTGAGTCGGGGTGTGTGAGTCGGGGTGTGTGAGTCGGGGCGTGTGAGTCGGGGTGTGTGAGTCGGGGTGTGTGAGTCGGGGTGTGTGAGTCGGGGTGTGTGAGTCGGGGTGTGTGAGTCGGGGCGTGTGAGTCGGGGTGTGTGAGTCGGGGTGTGTGAGTCGGGGTGTGTGAGTCGGGGCGTGTGAGTCGGGGTGTGTGAGTCGGGGTGTGTGAGTCGGGGTGTGTGAGTCGGGGCGTGTGAGTCGGGTGTGTGAGTCGGGTGTGTGAGTCGGGGCGTGTGAGTCGGGGCGTGTGATTCGGGGGTGTGAGTCGGGGCTGTGTGAGTCGGGGCGTGTGAGTCGGGGCTGTGTGAGTCGGGGTGTGTGAGTCGGGGCGTGTGAGTCGGGGGTGTGAGTCGGGGTGTGTGAGTCGGGGTGTGTGAGTCGGGGCGTGTGAGTCGGGGTGGTAGTGAGTCGGGGGTGTGAGTCGGGGTGTGTGAGTCGGGGCTGTGTGAGTCGGGGTGTGTGAGTCGGGGTGTGTGAGTCGGGGCGTGTGAGTCGGGGGTGTGTGAGTCGGGGTGTGTGAGTCGGGTGTGTGAGTCGGGGCGTGTGAGTCGGGGTGTGTGAGTCGGGGTGTGTGAGTCGGGGCGTGTGAGTCCGGGTGTGTGAGTCGGGGTGTGTGAGTCGGGGTGTGTGAGTCGGGGTCGTGTGAGTCGGGTGTGTGAGTCGGGGTGGTGAGTCGGGGTGTGTGAGTCGGGGTGTGTGAGTCGGGGGTGTGTGAGTCGGGGTGTGTGAGTCTGGGTGTGTGAGTCGGGGTGTGTGAGTCGGGGTGTGTGAGTCGGGGTGTGTGAGTCGGGGTGTGTGAGTCGGGGTGTGTGAGTCGGGGTGGTGAGTCGGGAGTGTGGAGGTCCGGGGTGTGTGAGTCGGGGCGTGTGAGTCGGGGTGTTGAGTGCGGGGGTGTGTGAGTCGGGGTGTGTTGAGTCCGGGTCGTGTGAGTCGCGGGGTGTGGTGAGGTCGGGTGGCTGTGAGTCGGGGCGTGTGTGAGATTCGGGGTGTGTGAGTCGGGGCGTGTAGTGAGTCGGGTGTGTGAGTCGGGGCGTGTGAGTCGGGGTGTGTGAGGTCGCGTGTGAGTTCGGGGCGTGTGAGTCGGGGCGTGTGAGTCGGGGTGTGTGAGTCGGTGGCTGTGTGAGTCGGGTGTGTGAGATCGGGGTGTGTGAGTCGGGGCGTTGGTGAGTCGGGGTGTGTGAGTCGGGGTGTTGAGTTCGGGTGTGTGAGTCGGGGTGCTGTGAGTCCGGGGTGTGGTGAGTCGGGGTGTGTGAGTCGGGGGCGTGTGAGTCGGGGCGTGTGAGTCGGGGCGTGTGAGTCGGGGCGTGTGAGTCGGGGCGGGTGAGTCGGGGCGTGTGAGTCGGGGCGTGTGAGTCGGGGCGTGTGAGTCGGGGCGTGTGAGTCGGGGTCGTGTGAGTCGGGGTGTGTGAGTCGGGGCGTGTGAGTCGGGGGCGTGTGAGTCGGGGCGTGTGAGTCGGGGCGTGGTGAGTCGGGGCGTGTGAGTCGGGGCGTGTGAGTCGGGGCGTGTGAGTCGGGGCGTGTGAGTCGGGGCGTGTGAGTCGGGGCGTGTGAGTCGGGGGCGTGTGAGTCGGGGCGTGTGAGTCGGGGCGTGTGAGTCGGGGGCGTGTGAGTCGGGGCGTGTGAGTCGGGGCGTGTGAGTCGGGGCGTGTGAGTCGGGGCGTGTGAGTCGGGGCGTGTGAGTCGGGGCGTGTGAGTCGGGGCGTGTGAGTCGGGGCGTGTGAGTCGGGGCGTGTGAGTCGGGGCGTGTGAGTCGGGGTGTGTGAGTCGGGGCGTGTGAGTCGGGGCGTGTGAGTCGGGGTGTGTGAGTCGGGGCGTGTGAGTCGGGGCGTGTGAGTCGGGGCGTGTGAGTCGGGGCGTGTGAGTCGGGTGCGTGTGAGTCGGGGCGTGTGAGTCGGGGCGTGTGAGTCGGGGCGTGTGAGTCGGGGCGTGTGAGTCGGGGCGTGTGAGTCGGGGCGTGTGAGTCGGGGCGTGTGAGTCGGGGCGTGTGAGTCGGGGCGTGTGAGTCGGGGCGTGTGAGTCGGGGCGTGTGAGTCGGGGTGTGTGAGTCGGGGTGTGTGAGTCGGGGTGTGTGAGTCGGGGTGTGTGAGTCGGGGTGTGTGAGTCGGGGTGTGTGAGTCGGGGTGTGTGAGTCGGGGTGTGTGAGTCGGGGTGTGTGAGTCGGGGTGTGTGAGTCGGGGTGTGTGAGTCGGGGTGTGTGAGTCGGGGTGTGTGAGTCGGGGTGTGTGAGTCGGGGTGTGTGAGTCGGGGTGTGTGAGTCGGGGTGTGTGAGTCGGGGTGTGTGAGTCGGGGCGTGTGAGTCGGGGCGTGTGAGTCGGGGTGTGTGAGTCGGGGTGTGTGAGTCGGGGTGTGCCCTCGCATCACGGAGCCGCTTGGCAGCAGGCCGAGGTCGGAGTCGCGTTCTGCTGAGACCGCACAGCGAGGGAGTGTGTGTCTGTGTGTCTGGTGTCCGTGTGTCTGTGGGGGGAGCGGTGGCACAGCGAGGGAGTGTTGTGTCTGTGTGTCTGTGGGGGGAGCGGTTGGCACAGCGAGGGAGTGGTGTGTTCCTGTGTGTCTGTTGGGGGAGCGGTGGCACAGCGGGGAGTGTGTGTCTGTGTGTCTGTGGGGGGAGCGGTGGCACAGCGAGGGAGTGTGTGTCTGTGGTTCTGTGGGGGGCGGTGGCACAGCGAGGGAGTGTGTGTCTGTGTGTCCCTGTTGGGGAAGCGGTGGCACAGCGAGGGAGTGTGTGTCTGTGGTCTGTGGGGGAGCGGTGGCACAGCGAGGGAGTGTGTGTCTGTGTGTCTGTGGGGGGAGCGGTGGCACAGCGAGGGAGTGTGTGTCTGTGTGTCTGTGGGGGGAGCGGTGGCACAGCGAGGGAGTGTGTGTCTGTGTGTCTGTGGGGGGGAGCGGTGGCACAGCGAGGGAGTGTGTGTCTGTGTGTCTGTGGGGGGAGCGGTGGCACAGCGAGGGAGTGTGTGTCTGTGTGTCTGTGGGGGAGCGGTGGCACAGCGAGGGAGTGTGTGTCTGTGTGTCTGTGGGGGGAGCGGTGGCACAGCGAGGGAGTGTGTGTCTGTGTGTCTGTGGGGGGAGCGGTGGCACAGCGAGGGAGTGTGTGGTCTGTGTGTCTGTGGGGGGAGCGGTGGCACAGCGAGGGAGTGTTGTCTGTGTGTCTGTGGGGGAGCGGTGGCACAGCGAGGGAGTGTGTGTCTGTGTGTCTGTGGGGGGAGCGGTGGCACAGCGAGGGAGTGGTGTGTCTGTGTGTCTGTGGGGGGAGCGGTGGCACAGCGAGGGAGTGTGTGTCTGTGTGTCTGTTGGGGAAGCGGTGGCACAGCGAGGGAGTGGGTGTCTGTGTGTCTGTGGGGGGAGCGGTGGCACAGCGAGGGAGTGTGTGTCTGTGTGTCTGTGGGGGGAGCGGTGGCACAGCGAGGGAGTGTGTGTCTGTGTGTCTGTGGGGGGAGCGGTGGCACAGCGAGGGAGTGTGTGTCTGTGTGTCTGTGGGGGGAGCGGTGGCACAGCGAGGGAGTGTGTGTCTGTGTGTCTGTGGGGGGAGCGGTGGCACAGCGAGGGAGTGTGTGTCTGTGTGTCTGTTGGGGAAGCGGTGGCACAGCGAGGGAGTGGGTGTCTGTGTGTCTGTGGGGGGAGCGGTGGCACAGCGAGGGAGTGTGTGTCTGTGTGTCTGTGGGGGGAGCGGTGGCACAGCGAGGGAGTGTGTGTCTGTGTGTCTGTGGGGGGAGCGGTGGCACAGCGAGGGAGTGTGTGTCTGTGTGTCTGTGGGGGGAGCGGTGGCACAGCGAGGGAGTGTGTGTCTGTGTGTCTGTGGGGGGAGCGGTGGCACAGCGAGGGAGTGTGTGTCTGTGTGTCTGTGGGGGGAGCGGTGGCACGCGAGGAGTGGGTGTCTGTGTGTCTGTGGGGGGAGCGGTGGCACAGCGAGGGAGTGTGTGTCTGTGTGTCTGTGGGGGGAGCGTGTGGCACAGCGAGGGAGTGTGTGTCTGTGTGTCTGTGGGGGGAGCGGTGGCACAGCGAGGGGAGTGTGTGTCTGTGTGTCTGTGGGGGGGAGCGGTGGCACAGCGAGGGAGTGTGTGTCTGTGTGTCTGTGGGGGGAGCGGTGGCACAGCGAGGGAGTGTGGTGTCCTGTGTGTCTGTGGGGGGAGCGGTGGCACAGCGAGGGGAGTGGGTGTCTGTGTGTCTGTGGGGGGAGCGGTGGCACAGCGAGGGGAGTGGGTGTCTGTGTGTCTGTGGGGGGAGCGGTGGCACAGCGAGGGAGTGTGTGTCTGTGTGTCTGTGGGGGGAGCGGTGGCACAGCGAGGGAGTGGGTGTCTGTGTGTCTGTGGGGGGAGCGGTGGCACAGCGAGGGAGTGTGTGTCTGTGTGTCTGTGGGGGGAGCGGTGGCACAGCGAGGGAGTGTGTGTCTGTGTGTCTGTGGGGGGAGCGGTGGCACAGCGAGGGAGTGGGTGTCTGTGTGTCTGTGGGGGGAGCGGTGGCACAGCGAGGGGAGTGGGTGTCCTGTGTGTCTGTGGGGGGAGCGGTGGCACAGCGAGGGAGGTGTGTGTCTGTGTGTCTGTGGGGGGAGCGGTGGCACAGCGAGGGAGTGTGTGTCTGTGTGTCTGTGGGGGGAGCGGTGGCACAGCGAGGGAGTGGGTGTCTGTGTGTCTGTGGGGGAGCGGTGGCACAGCGAGGGAGTGGGTGTCTGTGTGTCTGTGGGGGGAGCGGTGGCACAGCGAGGGAGTGGGTGTCTGTGTGTCTGTGGGGGGAGCGGTGGCACAGCGAGGGAGTGTGTGTCTGTGTGTCTGTGGGGGGGAGCGGTGGCACAGCGAGGGAGTGGGTGTCTGTGTGTCTGTGGGGGGAGCGGTGGCACAGCGAGGGAGTGGGTGTCTGTGTGTCTGTGGGGGGAGCGGTGGCACAGCGAGGGAGTGGGTGTCTGTGTGTCTGTGGGGGGAGCGGTGGCACAGCGAGGGAGTGTGTGTCTGTGTGTCTGTGGGGGGAGCGGTGGCACAGCGAGGGAGTGGGTGTCTGTGTGTCTGTGGGGGGAAGCGGTGGCACAGCGAGGGAGTGTGTGTCTGTGTGTCTGTGGGGGGAGCGGTGGCACAGCGAGGGAGTGTGTGTCTGTGTGTCTGTGGGGGGAGCGGTGGCACAGCGAGGGAGTGTGTGTCTGTGTGTCTGTGGGGGGAGCGGTGGCACAGCGAGGGAGTGTGTGTCTGTGTGTCTGTGGGGGGAGCGGTGGCACAGCGAGGGAGTGTGTGTCTGTGTGTCTGTTGGGGAAGCGGTGGCACAGCGAGGGAGTGGTGTCTGTGTGTCTGTGGGGGGAGCGGTGGCACAGCGAGGGAGTGTGGTGTCTGTGTGTCTGTGGGGGGAGCGGTGGCACAGCGAGGGAGTGTGTGTCTGTGTGTCTGGGGGGGAGCGGTGGCACAGCGAGGGAGTGTGTGTCTGTGTGTCTGTGGGGGGAAGCGGTGGCACAGCGAGGGAGTGTGTGTCTGTGTGTCTGTGGGGGGAGCGGTGGCACAGCGAGGGAGTGTGTGTCTGTGTGTCTGTGGGGGGAGCGGTGGCACAGCGAGGGAGTGGGTGTCTGTGTGTCTGTGGGGGGGAGCGGTGGCACAGCGAGGGAGTGTGTGTCTGTGTGTCTGTGGGGGGAGCGGTGGCACAGCGAGGGAGTGTGTGTCTGTGTTGTCTGTGGGGGGAGCGGTGGCACAGCGAGGGAGTGTGTGTCTGTGTGTCTGTGGGGGGAGCGGTGGCACAGCGAGGGAGTGTGTGTCTGTGTGTCTGTGGGGGGAGCGGTGGCACAGCGAGGGAGTGTGGTGTCTGTGTGTCTGTGGGGGGGAGCGGTGGCACAGCGAGGGAGTGGGTGTCTGTGTGTCTGTGGGGGGAGCGGTGGCACAGCGAGGGAGTGGGTGTCTGTGTGTCTGTGGGGGGAGCGGTGGCACAGCGAGGGAGTGGGTGTCTGTGTGTCTGTGGGGGGAGCGGTGGCACAGCGAGGGAGTGGGTGTCTGTGTGTCTGTGGGGGGAGCGGTGGCACAGCGAGGGAGTGTGTGTCTGTGTGTCTGTGGGGGGAGCGGTGGCACAGCGAGGGAGTGGGTGTCTGTGTGTCTGTGGGGGAGCGGTGGCACAGCGAGGGAGTGTGTGTCTGTGTGTCTGTGGGGGGAGCGGTGGCACAGCGAGGGAGTGTGTGTCTGTGTGTCTGTGGGGGGAGCGGTGGCACAGCGAGGGAGTGGGTGTCTGTGTGTCTGTGGGGGGAGCGGTGGCACAGCGAGGGAGTGGGTGTCTGTGTGTCTGTGGGGGGAGCGGTGGCACAGCGAGGGAGTGGGTGTCTGTGTGTCTGTGGGGGGAGCGGTGGCACAGCGAGGGAGTGTGTGTCTGTGTGTCTGTGGGGGGAGCGGTGGCACAGCGAGGGAGTGGGTGTCTGTGTGTCTGTGGGGGGAGCGGTGGCACAGCGAGGGAGTGGGTGTCTGTGTGTCTGTGGGGGGAGCGGTGGCACAGCGAGGGAGTGGGTGTCTGTGTGTCCTGTGGGGGGAGCGGTGGCACAGCGAGGGAGTGTGTGTCTGTGTGTCTGTGGGGGGAGCGGTGGCACAGCGAGGGAGTGGGTGTCTGTGTGTCTGTGGGGGGAGCGGTGGCACAGCGAGGGAGTGGGTGTCTGTGTGTCTGTGGGGGGAGCGGTGGCACAGCGAGGGAGTGGGTGTCTGTGTGTCTGTGGGGGGAGCGGTGGCACAGCGAGGGAGTGTGTGTCTGTGTGTCTGTGGGGGGAGCGGTGGCACAGCGAGGGAGTGGGTGTCTGTGTGTCTGTGGGGGAAGCGGTGGCACAGCGAGGGGAGTGTGTGTCTGTGTGTCTGTGGGGGGAGCGGTGGCACAGCGAGGGAGTGTGTGTCTGTGTGTCTGTGGGGGGAGCGGTGGCACAGCGAGGGAGTGTGTGTCTGTGTGTCTGTGGGGGGAGCGGTGGCACAGCGAGGGATTGTGTGTCTGTGTGTCTGTGGGGGGAGCGGTGGCACAGCGAGGGAGTGGGTGTCTGTGTGTCTGTGGGGGGAGCGGTGGCACAGCGAGGGAGTGTGTGTCTGTGTGTCTGTGGGGGGAGCGGTGGCACAGCGAGGGAGTGGGTGTCTGTGTGTCTGTGGGGGAAGCGGTGGCACAGCGAGGGAGTGTGTGTCTGTGTGTCTGTGGGGGGAGCGGTGGCACAGCGAGGGAGTGGGTGTCTGTGTGTCTGTGGGGGGAGCGGTGGCACAGCGAGGGAGTGTGTGTCTGTGTGTCTGTGGGGGGAGCGGGTGGCACAGCGAGGGAGTGTGTGTCTGTGTGTCTGTGGGGGGAGCGGTGGCACAGCGAGGGAGTGGGTGTCTGTGTGTCTGTGGGGGGAGCGGTGGCACAGCGAGGGAGTGTGTGTCTGTGTGTCTGTGGGGGGAGCGGTGGCACAGCGAGGGAGTGGGTGTCTGTGTGTCTGTGGGGGGAGCGGTGGCACAGCGAGGGAGTGTGTGTCTGTGTGTCTGTTGGGGAAGCGGTGGCACAGCGAGGGAGTGGGTGTCTGTGTGTCTGTGGGGGGAGCGGTGGCACAGCGAGGGAGTGGGTGTCTGTGTGTCTGTGGGGGGAGCGGTGGCACAGCGAGGGAGTGTGTGTCTGTGTGTCTGTTGGGGAAGCGGTGGCACAGCGAGGGAGTGGGTGTCTGTGTGTCTGTGGGGGGAGCGGTGGCACAGCGAGGGAGTGTGTGTCTGTGTGTCTGTTGGGGAAGCGGTGGCACAGCGAGGGAGTGGGTGTCTGTGTGTCTGTGGGGGGAGCGGTGGCACAGCGAGGGAGTGGGTGTCTGTGTGTCTGTGGGGGGAGCGGTGGCACAGCGAGGGAGTGTGTGTCTGTGTGTCTGTTGGGGAAGCGGTGGCACAGCGAGGGAGTGGGTGTCTGTGTGTCTGTGGGGGGAGCGGTGGCACAGCGAGGGAGTGTGTGTCTGTGTGTCTGTTGGGGAAGCGGTGGCACAGCGAGGGAGTGTGTGTCTGTGTGTCTGTGGGGGGAGCGGTGGCACAGCGAGGGAGTGTGTGTCTGTGTGTCTGTGGGGGGAGCGGTGGCACAGCGAGGGAGTGTGTGTCTGTGTGTCTGTGGGGGGAGCGGTGGCACAGCGAGGGAGTGGGTGTCTGTGTGTCTGTGGGGGGAGCGGTGGCACAGCGAGGGAGTGTGTGTCTGTGTGTCTGTTGGGGAAGCGGTGGCACAGCGAGGGAGTGGGTGTCTGTGTGTCTGTGGGGGGAGCGGTGGCACAGCGAGGGAGTGTGTGTCTGTGTGTCTGTTGGGGAAGCGGTGGCACAGCGAGGGAGTGGGTGTCTGTGTGTCTGTGGGGGGAGCGGTGGCACAGCGAGGGAGTGGGTGTCTGTGTGTCTGTGGGGGGAGCGGTGGCACAGCGAGGGAGTGTGTGTCTGTGTGTCTGTTGGGGAAGCGGTGGCACAGCGAGGGAGTGGGTGTCTGTGTGTCTGTGGGGGGAGCGGTGGCACAGCGAGGGAGTGTGTGTCTGTGTGTCTGTTGGGGAAGCGGTGGCACAGCGAGGGAGTGTGTGTCTGTGTGTCTGTGGGGGGAGCGGTGGCACAGCGAGGGAGTGTGTGTCTGTGTGTCTGTGGGGGGAGCGGTGGCACAGCGAGGGAGTGTGTGTCTGTGTGTCTGTGGGGGGAGCGGTGGCACAGCGAGGGAGTGGGTGTCTGTGTGTCTGTGGGGGGAGCGGTGGCACAGCGAGGGAGTGTGTGTCTGTGTGTCTGTTGGGGAAGCGGTGGCACAGCGAGGGAGTGTGTGTCTGTGTGTCTGTGGGGGGAGCGGTGGCACAGCGAGGGAGTGTGTGTCTGTGTGTCTGTGGGGGGAGCGGTGGCACAGCGAGGGAGTGTGTGTCTGTGTGTCTGTGGGGGAAGCGGTGGCACAGCGAGGGAGTGTGTGTCTGTGTGTCTGTGGGGGGAGCGGTGGCACAGCGAGGGAGTGTGTGTCTGTGTGTCTGTGGGGGGAGCGGTGGCACAGCGAGGGAGTGTGTGTCTGTGTGTCTGTGGGGGAAGCGGTGGCACAGCGAGGGAGTGTGTGTCTGTGTGTCTGTGGGGGAAGCGGTGGCACAGCGAGGGAGTGTGTGTCTGTGTGTCTGTGGGGGGAGCGGTGGCACAGCGAGGGAGTGTGTGTCTGTGTGTCTGTGGGGGGAGCGGTGGCACAGCGAGGGAGTGTGTGTCTGTGGGGGGAGCGGTGGCACAGCGAGGGAGTGTGTGTCTGTGTGTCTGTGGGGGGAGCGGTGGCACAGCGAGGGAGTGTGTGTCTGTGTGTCTGTGGGGGAAGCGGTGGCACAGCGAGGGAGTGTGTGTCTGTATGTCTGTGGGGGGGAGCGGTGGCACAGCGAGGGAGTGTGTGTCTGTGTGTCTGTGGGGGGAGCGGTGGCACAGCGAGGGAGTGTGTGTCTGTGTGTCTGTGGGGGGAGCGGTGGCACAGCGAGGGAGTGTGTGTCTGTGTGTCTGTGGGGGAAGCGGTGGCACAGCGAGGGAGTGTGTGTCTGTATGTCTGTGGGGGGAGCGGTGGCACAGCGAGGGAGTGTGTGTCTGTGTGTCTGTGGGGGGAGCGGTGGCACAGCGAGGGAGTGTGTGTCTGTGTGTCTGTGGGGGGAGCAGTGATACAGCCAGGGAGTGTGTGTCTGTGGGGGGAGCGGTGGTACAGCGAGGGAGTGTGTGTCTATGTGTCTGTGGGGGGAGCGGTGGTACAGCGAGGGAGTGTGTGTCTGTGTGTCTGTGGGGGGAGCGGTGGTACAGCGAGGGAGTGTGTGTTTGTGTGTCTGTGGGGGGAGCGGTGGCGCAGCGGTTAGTGCACTGCGCTACGAACCCGGCAGAGACCCGAGTTCAATGCCCGCTCGCCACCAACATCAGTGGCGAATATTCAGCCGGTCCTGAACCTTCCATAGGTTGACTCGGCCTTAAACGAGAATTGGGGAGACAAAGGCGGCCGGGGGTGGTGCTGGCCAGCCACCCCCTCGTGCCCCGTGCCGTCCTTCATAGGTGCTCACTAACGATACTTGCCCCAGCAGTCTCCTAAATGCTATACGGGGGAGCTTTTTCTTTGTGTGGGGGTCAGTGCGAGTGTGAGTTTGCGTGTTGCGGACGGGCGAGTGTGTATTTTGCAATAAAAGTGCACCTATCCTGGCACAAGCGTCGTGGTGAGGTCACCGGCACTTAGTGGTGAATGTTGGCTGTTGTGTGGGTGCGGCAGAGGGCATCGGCCACATCCTCACCATCACGACTCGTTACAATAATCGTCATCGCAGAATAATTGAGGATCGCCTTCCACCATCATCATCATCCACCATCATCATCCACCATCATCATCATCCACCATCATCATCATCCACCATCATCATCCATCATCGTCACCATCCTCGCCAAGTCTTCATTTGTCAATGATTATATTCCCAGTCGCTGTGTCGGCTGGCGTAGGTAGCACGTGACTTGTAGCGTCAGTAGCCGCAGCATGGTTAGCGAGGGCTATGCTGGATGCGGTGTGCCGGGCGGGGAAGTTTCCTGCGGGTCGCCGATCCGGGCAGATCCTACTTGAATCACCATCCTCACACCGCTCCTCACCACCTTGCTCACCGCTCCTCGCTACCCATCACCCTCTCTCTCGGCAGCTGCTTGAGTCGAGTAACTCGAGATAGGTTGTGGTGACGTCACTGCGGGTGCTCATTACCGACCCCCAGCAGAGACCCCCCCCCTCTCCTTACCCCCCCCCCCCCACACTTGTCCAATCCCAGGGGTCCGCGTGACCCCCTCCTTTCTTGCTTATGCGGGCAGTGCGGGTGATACCATTCATAGGGGGGTCGGCAGGGAGGGGGGCATTAGCATATGTCACAAACATCCCGACTTGCAGTAGTGGGTGGCTTTATCTGGACTCAACCTCCCGCGGTCATCCACAACCACCACTAATCACCCACCACCACCACCGCCACCAGCACCACCAAACACCACCACCAACCATCCTCCACGTTTGGTGGGCGGTGGTGGTGGGTGGTTGGTGTGTCTGGGCAATCGTCACGGAGTCTCAAGACTCCGTGTCAGGAGGGTGCCGCTCCGCCGAGGTGCTTGGGCCCTGAGCGGTGAGGGTCCCGCGGCTTCGTGTGGCCACGGGACCGGAGAACCCGGAGAGAACCCAGCACCGCGCTGCTGTGTACGAGGGGGGGACACCCATAGCTCCGCTACGCATGAACCCGCTTGCTGTACTGCAACCTCTTCGCGACTCGAGTTCCATTCCCGCTCACGGCCAATAACAGTGGCGAATATTTGAACCGGTCCTGGGCCTCCCCTACGTCGACTCGGCATCAAATGAGTACCTGGTGTGGTACGTAAACATCGCCACTCGGGAAACAAAGGCGGCCGGGCGTGGCCTTCATAAGCGCTACTCGCTAACAGCACTTGCCCAAAACGCCTGTTAAGGCTATACGGGGGATCTTTGTCTTGTTTATGCGTGTGGGGAGCGGTCGCATCGCGGTTAGCGCGCTGCGCCACGAACACGATGACCCGAGTGTGTCATTGAGAGGGAGAGTGCGTTTTAGAAAGTGTGTGAGCGAGAGTGTGTCAGATAGAGAGAGTTTGAGAGAGTGTCAGAATATGTGCAAGAGAGAGTGTGTCACAGTGTATTCAAGAGTGTGTCAGCGTTTCAGTATTTAAGGCAGTGTAAGAGTGTGGTTAGGGTGCGTGTAAGCGTGCGCTTTCGGCAGCAGCGTGTCAAATGGTGTGTGTGTGTGTGAGAGAGAGAGAGAATGTGTATGAGCATGTAGGTCTGAGTGCGTTCGTCACAGGATGTGTGCGTGTCAGTGCTCGCAAACATCACTTGCTCCATCAGTCTATGTAGGCTATATGGGGGACCTTTATCTATGTTTTGTGAGAGTGTTTGTGCGTGTCGAGTTGGCCTCAAATGAGTAGCTGGTGCGGTGTGTGAACATCGTCACTCGGGAGATAAAGGTGGCCGGGCGTGTTGGCCTTCGTGTGCTGTGCTTAATAGGTGCTCGCTAATAGCACTCTGCCAAACATACTAATGCGGTGTGTAGACCGTCAGCACTGGGGAGACAAAGGCGGCTCGCGAACAACACACTTGACCCGACGGTCTATATGGGGTATCTTTGTCTTTGTTTTGTGAGAGTGTGTAAGAGCGAGCACGTGTGTGAGAAAATGTGTAAAATCATAGCACCCGCGTGATTATTTTTCTCGCGCTGTGAGGTTCAAATGCGGAGAACCAAGCCGAGATGCCACACTATCCAGCAGCGGATAGACCAAGGACGGTGCCTGCACGGATCAAAGCATGTTACCTGCAGATTCAAGAAGTTGCAGGGCTGCACCTGTACCCTTGTGAGATTCAGGGGTTGTATTTAAATCGAGCGAACCTGCTGATTCACTGGGTTTCCATTGACGAAGGGAAACAAGTCACATTTTCCCATCGATATTTCCCCTTTTTTATAATTATTCGTGTAATTTTTAGCCACTTGTAGGTTGTTTTTTTCCGAAACGAAATCGCTTCTTTGCTAGCGGCCTCCAGTCGCGGCGTGCGCACGCTTTTCACCAGACCGCTTGCCGATTCTATCCGCCTGCGACCGCGCGGAATTGGTGACGTGCGGCTCGCTGCACGGGCGTCACCGTCTGCCATGAAATCTGCCACGCGTCTCTCTTGTCTCGTCCTTCACGACGTACGCACCACGGGAAGGGGGGGGGGGGGCAGAGTCAGGGTTCTAATGCCCTGGCAAAAGAAAAAGGGATGGGAATAGGCAGAGAGAAGAGAGAGGAACTAAGGGGACCAGGATGGAGAAGGAACCGAGAGACGGGAGCAAATGGTTCAGGAAAGATGACGATGGGGAGGGAGAGGCTGCATGAGGGCATTGCTGCTGCTGCTGCACGGACGAGGAGCGGCGTCTGTTTTCACAGCGGGCGGCGGGGAGAG
This sequence comes from Lethenteron reissneri, assembly GCF_015708825.2. Classification (NCBI taxonomy): domain Eukaryota; kingdom Metazoa; phylum Chordata; class Hyperoartia; order Petromyzontiformes; family Petromyzontidae; genus Lethenteron; species Lethenteron reissneri. Next base: position 929,392 of record NC_083815.1, on the reverse strand, counting down.
GGGGAGGGGTTCAGAGTGGGGGTGGCCAAACAGAAGCCACGCGATTTACTGGAGGCTTGATTGAGCTGGTTTAGAGAGAGCGAGAGATGAACGGGATGTATTGGAGTCAAACTCGGCAGCGGTGAGTGGCGGCGCCGTGGTGCGGCACTGTCTCTCTCGGGGTCGTGTTGGGTGCGGTGCTCGGAGTCACCGCGTCACCGCGCGACCGTTCGGCATAGAGACCGCCGCCGGGTACTCATTAACCTGGCACTGGTGCCAGCCTGTACCACCACCACAACAACACACAACCACCACCGCAGGTGCCAGCCTGTACCACCACCACCACCACAACACACAACCACCACCACTGGTGCCAGCTTGTACCACCACAACAACACACAACCACCACCGCAGGTGCCAGCCTGTACCACCACCACCACAACAACACACAACCACCACCACTGGTGGCAGCCTGTACCACCACAACAACACACAACCACCACCGCTGGTGGCAACTTTCCACCATCACCACCAGCCACACACCATGACAAGCATCCACCGCCACAACAACAGCACAACCGCCACAACAACAACCACCACTATCACCACATCTGAAACAACTGCTACCACCACGCAGTACCAACCTTCCACCATCATCGCCATACACATACCACGATAAGCACCCAACACAACCACCACCACAGCCGCAACAACACAAACCACCACAACCACTATCACAAAGACACCACCCACCACCGCAGACCAATATCACCTCCCACTCACCCGCAACGCTACCACGCAGCAGCAGCAGCAGTATCACCGCCACCACCTACGATGGATCACTGGTGGAGTGTAGTCAGCAGTGCTGGCCTTGTACTAGCCACAGTCCTTAGCGAGAGGTATGATTGACGTGGTGTGCCGTAGGTGGAAATATGGGGTCACGGGCACGAACAAATCCCAGCTGGAATAGATAGCTGGCAATAACCCCACTAGATGCCAGCCCAAAATACTCTCTCTATTTAAATAGTGAATACTATTTCCAACAATGGAACAGCCGCACTGATACTGCACATAGCACTCGACCACACAGAGTGAAACGGGACGAAGTGACCCACAGAGACACGGGGGGGTGGTGATTTTGATAACTGGATGGGACAAACTCCTGCCTCGGTATCAATGGGGAAATCATCGTGCGCCATCTCTCGTCCGCTGACGTCACATTCACATGGTCATTGTGACGTCACATACAATATGACGTCACAATTCTCAAAACGATTACCAGTTCCCGACTCTTCGTTCACCAGCAACCAATTCACTGGTTCCGGTTCCACAACCATAGATCACCCGATCTTTGTAGCCGTATTCTCTTGCTCACCTACGGCGGACAAAACGCCCGAATGTGAGTTTGAATTCCATTGAATTTATTTATAAACTTGAAAAATCTGAAAATCTGCGTCGCTCATTCGGCCGCAATCACGGAGAGCACACGTCCGGCGTGAAGAGATGGAGCGATGAAACCAGTTAGCACGCCGGCCTGGGTCACGCGAGTACCCGGTGCGGTCGGTAGACATCGCCACAGGGGAGACAAAGGCGGCCGTGCGTGGTGCTGGCCACCCACCCCCTCGCGTGCCGAGCCGGGCTTGTAGGTGCTACTTGCTGACGGCACTTGCTCTTACAATCTGTTCAGGCTACACGGGGGATCTTTGTGTTTGCGTGGCTTGTGAGTGCCCTCTCATCTTCTGCGCCCCTTCAACCCCCTCTTGGCTGAGTAATGACCCCTGTTGAACGCGTCTCATCCCGGCCATGGGAACCCACGCGTGGAGAGGGGGTGGGAGCGGGGGGATGAGTGGGGGGGGTCAGCAGAGGTCAGAGTTTGGAGATGCGGCTAGTGACGCCAAACACTCTGTCTCCTTACTCTCCCCGTCTCCCCCCTCCCTCCCCCTCGCCTCCCCCCTCCCTCCCCCTCCCTCCCCCTCGTCTCCCCCTCTCACCCCGGCTCCCCCTTACTCTCCCCTGCATCTCCACTTCCCCCCTCTCTCCCCTCCTATCTCAAGCAATTGCAGGGCTCCACCTTTACCTTTACATGAGAGCTGCGGGGGACGGGGGTTTCCCCTGGGAGAGAGAAGCAGCGAGAGAGCAGTTGCTGTGACCTGCCTGTGTGACTTTGGGGGTTCCCCTTTAAAGGGGGGGGGGGGGCAGCGTTAGGGGTACTCCAACAGGGGACATGCGGATCACAGGAGCCTCTCTAAGCGTTAGAGGAAACAACGAGACCCTGACCTTTGCAACCCCGGGGCGGACTCACTTGACCCGCGGTGATGGGCGTCGGTGTGACCCTGACCCTGGCGCGTGTGATGAGCGTTTGCCTCGAGCGGCGTCGTCCGTGCAGCCTGCAGCTCGCTCCCCTGCACAGTCCACCGCCGTGCGCAGCGTCTCGTCTGTCCGCCCTCGACTCGCATTCCTGCAGCCAATCACAGCGAGTGCTTTGTGCGCGCGCGAGGAAACCCGAGCGCCCGCAGACAACCCACGCGCGCGAGGGGGCAACGCTCTATCCAAGCACAGATGGGATGTCGGTTCACACTTTGCCGCGTCGCCTGATTCCTGGGCGAGCCAGGACACGGCTCCTTCTCGACGCCCCCCACCCACGGGAAGGAGGAGGGAGTTTCGCAACATCTGTGCGTGATCCACCAACCTTTGCTGCTGCTGCTGCTGCCTCCGCACACAGCGCCGGATCACGGGGTGACGTGCAGCGTAGCCACCACCCACAACCGCCGTCAGCTTCACGGGGACATTAAAGACCCCAAGAAGAAGAGGAGGCCATCGTGAGCTGGGCGTCAGGGTCCAAATTTGCCAAACGCTAACATTTACACGGCAAGTTGCACGTACGCATGCTGAACGTCTTTCGCGCCGTACGTAGCCAACCGTGATAATTAATCGGAGGTGTTTACTGCGTACGCATAGCAGGACCCCCCTGCGAGAGAGTCTTGAGACTCAGCGAGGCTTTCCGGGGTAAGCAAGTGTACTATTAATAATAATTGTAATAAAAATGTGAAATCTGCAATGAATAGGCATGAATGTGAAACGTGAATATTCATGAATGAGTCGTGAATATGCATGATCGTGACCATTCATTGTAACTGAACACATCAAGGTACAAAAGGCCGACCTCGGGAGAACATCAAAGGCGACAAATAGGAGCTCGCAAACACGGCCGTGGTGCCACGGGCAGAGAGCGCACAGACAAAGCCGCTCCCCGTAGCCTTTCACAGGCAAGCGCTGAGAGCGAGTAACCACCTATGAAGGCTGTCACGGCACACGAGAGGGTGGGTAGGCCAGCACCACGCCCGGCTGCCTTTGTCTCTCCAATGCTGACGTCACACCGGGCCACGTGGTAATTAAGGCTAAGTCGACCGAGGAATCCCACTCGGGTCGCGCCGGGTTCACAGCGCGGTGCGCTAACCACTGCGCCACCGCTCTCCACGTGCAGGGGCACGCGCACGCATTCTCCACCACCACCACCATCATCGCTTGGTCACATTCTCTCGGGCTCGACTGTCCCAGTTAAGTGTGCGAGCGAGTCTGCCGTGTGAGTCAACTCAGCCTCAAATGAGTACCTGGTGCGATGTGTAAGCTTCGCCACGCGGGAGACAAAGGCGGTCGGGCGTGGTGCTGGCTACCCACCCCCTCGTGTGCCGTGCCACATTTCATAGGTGCTCGCGAACGACTGGGATCTTTGCCTGCACGTGGGTAGTGTGTGTGTAGTAGTATGTGTAGTAGTATGTGTAGTAGTATGTGTAGTAGTATGTGTGTGTAGTAGTATGTGTGTGTAGTAGTGTGTGTAGTAGTGTGTGTAGTAGTATGTGTAGTAGTATGTGTAGTAGTATGTGTGTGTGTGTAGTATGTGTGTGTGTAAACACGCGGTGAATTCCTCAATTGACCCGCACACGGAGCGCGTCTGGTGCGAGTCTGTGCAGGAGTGAGCTTGCGCCCTGGGCCACTGACGCGTAAACATGCTCGCACACCCACACACTCCCACACGTACACACATTTACACCCACACACACCCCCACACATACACTCACATGTACCTCCATACAAAGACCCCCGTATAGCCTTCGCAGAATGTTGGGACAAGTTCTGTTAGCGAGCACCTATGAAGGCCGGCACGGCACACGGGGGGGAAGGGGTGGGCGGTCAGCACCACGCCCGGCCGCCTTTGTCTTCCCAGTGTCGATGTTTACACAATGCACCAGGTACTCTTTTGAGGCTGAGTCGACCTATGGAAGGTCCAGGACCGGTTCAGATAATCGTCACTGGTGCGAGCTGGAATCGAACTCGGGTCGCCAGGTTCATAGCCACCCATGCCCATACAAAGACAAAGACTCCCCCCCCCCAACACCTGAAAGCACGTGGTGCGTAGGTGAATTCGAGAGCACGTGGTGAGGCAGGTAAACATAAAGCATAAGTTCAATTCTGTCTGTGGGGTGGGGGGGGCTTTGATGGGGAAGGGCAGGGGGAGGTTGTGGTTCGTGTGGGGATCGGGAGGAGGCAGTAGGGGTGGTAGAGGGGGGTACTAACCACGTACATTCCTTCTCGGGCCAGGAATACCACTCCCCCACTTCTCGTCAGCTGCCAGCTGCGAACAAAAGCAAGCATCGTAAAACTTAACGATCATCTTCTCACAAGAGCCGGTCTCTTGGTACATAAACCTGACGACGCCCAACCTTGTTCATCCGCAGCAGCAGCAGCATTGAGGATAAATCAACGGAAGCGATTTTTATTCTTTGAGCCATTGTCCCAAATGTAGACTCTTCACTTCTGCTGAATCTGCTTGCGAGTATTGCTCTTCAACTTCATCGGTTAATTGTCAAATCGCGTGTACCCCACGTTTCGATTGAATGTTGCCGTGTGTGTTTGTGTCTCGTGGCGGAGGGTTTCACGACGCCACATTTGGCCGGGTCTCCAGGTCGCCTGCCTAATAATAGTAATAACTTAACAAATAGCAATCGGATGAAGCATCCTCCTCCTGTGGCTGCCAGCACCCGCGTGCCGAGTGACCCATTGAAGTCTTCCTCCCAACCGCCTCACGTCGGAGCGCTCCACGTCTCCATCGCCGTTTCCTGTCCCGCTTCAGTGACGCAAGTGGGGCCCGCGCGGGACATTTTGACTGCGACCGAATTCTGGGTCAAAAGAAAATTCGCCGTGGATCGAATTCGTTTTTTGCCCTCGGTGGTGCACAAGCACCATTCAATAACATCAATAATAACAACAACAACAACCACACTCAACGCGACCCGTGTCAATAACAACAACGCGTGTGTGTGTGTGTGTAGCTTTAAAACTAACAGACTGTTGGGGCAAGTGCTGTTAGCGAGTAGCACCTATGAAGACCGACACGACACACGAGGGGGTGGGTGGACAGAACTACACCCGGCCTCCTTTGTCTCCCCAGTGGCGATGTTAACACATCGTGCCAGGTACTCATTTGAGGCTAAGTCGACCTAGGGGAGGCCCAGGACCTGTTCAGATAATCGTCACTGGAGTTGGCCGTGCTCTTACAATCTGTTACGGCTATACTGGTGGTCTTTGTCTTAAAATAACATTAAAAAAAATACACAATTGGCGACATTTCGGACAGTGTTCCATCTTCAGAGCACATTTTTACGTGGAATGAAGGACAATTGCCCGAAACGTCGCCGATTGTATAGAAATTTATTTTTATTTTAAGGCGACGGTGTTGTTGAAGGATGAGTTGGAGGCGTTTTGTGTCGAATGTGAACTGCAGCTGCCAGGTCGAGTTGAGACTCGAGTGCCGGTTACTCCTGGGAACTCCCTCCTGTCGTACGACTGGGGATCTTATCGCATGAAGGATATCAGTTAAAACCGGTAACCGGTTAAAACCGGTAACCGGTTAAAACCGGTAACCGGTTAAACCCGGTTACCGGTTTTTCGTTGTTGTGTAAACAGTTGCTGGGAAAATGGGACCTTTTTGCCAGAATTAAAGTATGAAGAAATGAGACTAGGTTTTGCCCTATTCTAATTTTCAGGTTTTACCCTATTCTTGTTTTTTCATACTTTGATACTGGCAAAAAGGTCCCACTTTGTAACTGCTCACTCCGAGCTATACATGTCCTGAAAGTGCAATGTCTTTGTGCTGTTCGCCGCTTGGCGTTCCCTGGTTCGACACTGACGAGACTGGGCCCTAAAGAAGGTGGTCTCTGGTGTAGGCCAATCAGCTCCAAAGGCAATGCCCAAATAAAATTATCAGAGCGTGTTTGTTTGCATGTTCACCACAAGTACCGTGTGTGTGGTTAATGCAGACTCGATTCCTTGAAAAAGGTTTCCATTTGGTGTTCGACCATCTTAACACCTTTTTTTATTGCCAGAAAGAGTAAAAGCTATTATCTTTTCATACAGCTGCTGAGCATGGGGCCTAAAAGTCCAGACATTTCAAGCAGTCAGCAACAAACAGCACTCTCAGAGTTGTAATAGCCAAGCGTTTATTGAATTTGGGGAGGTTTTTTATTTAATAGCTTGGGAGGGAGGGGGGGGAGAGACGATGATGATGGGAGAGAGAATTCCCGGAGTGGAGGGGTGCGAGGGACGCAGACAGAGAAGTGAGATGACGACCTGCGGTGTGGTCAGTGCCTCATGCGGGGCCTGGAGCATATGAGGTTATAAAGGGGCCCTAAATAAAACAAAAAACACAAATATTACCTTGCATAGTAAAGTAATTACATTTTTTCATTTGCTATACAGCCAGACAAATCGCGAACCTTAAACACCCAGTGGTTCATAAAATTTGAAGGCGGTATAGTACTATAGTGATAGAGCAAGTGCAGAATCGCTGAACCGGAATTGTTAGCTAGAAAGAATTTAGCGCGGGGCCCTTGAAAGTGCGGGGCCCGTCGCATTTGTAGCTACTTTTGCTACGAGGATAATCCGGCATTGGGTGGGTGGTTGAGTGGGTGAGTGGATGGATCAGTGGATTAGTGATTGGGTGATGGGAGTAGGTGAGTGGGTGAATTGCTGTGACCTGCAGTGTGGTGAGTGGGTGAGTGTACTGTGGTGACCTGCAGTGTGGTGCTTGAACACAGTGTGGTGGTGACAGTTCAGACGAAACAGTCAGTGTGTGGTATCAACCGAGCCCTCAACACGGGTGACATAATCCATGGTTGAAGTTCGCGGGAACAGAACCGTGATAGTAGCTATAGAGGAGTGATAGGTGTTGTTGCAGTTGTTGGTACTGAACACGCAAGGTCCACGTGTACTACAGTGGGTACACACAGTCCAATACTGAAGTTGGTACACACACAGTGCACTACCACAGTTAGTACACACACAGTGGACTACCACAGTGGGTACACACACAGTCCACTACTGAAGTGGGTACACACACTAAACGTGGACAGCAGGCGACTTGCCCGATCCGTGACCACGTGCTCAGACCCCCGCCAAAAATACTCCTCCGCACGCGCCAACTCTCTCGACCAATCGCGTCGCGAGCCTGGCCCGGCGAGCCCCGCCCCTGCGGCCACTCCTCGCCTTGTACGGGCCGAGGGACTCTCGCCTCGCCAAAGGTGCGGTGGGGGCCACGTGGGGGGGGGGGGGGGTAGTTGTGAGGGTGGGGGCCACGTGGTGGGGGGGTAGTTCTGGGGGTGGGGGCCACGTGGTGGGGGGGGTAGTTCTGGGGGTGGGGGCCACGTGGGGGGGGTGGTAGTTGTGGGGGCCACGTGGTGGGGGGTGGTAGTTGTGGGGGTGGGGGCCACGTGGTGGGGGTGGTAGTTAAAGGGGTGGGGGCCACGTGGTGGGGGTGGTAGTTGTGGGGGGCGGGGGTTGAGGGCTCGGGTGGTAGTGGTTGGTAAGGGACTGGAATGGGAAGTGAAACGGGGGGGGGGGGGGGGGGGTGCAATATGGACAAGCGGGGGGAGAACAGCCATCACCTGTGGTTGCTCACCTGTGCTTGCTCACCTGTGCACTGAATTGTTAACCAATCAGAGCTGCACAGCTCCGGCCCCAAGCGACCAGCAACAATCAGCACTATCGATGACGAAGATAGATAAGAGTGATCGCGGTTCGTGAGTTGAGCGATGTTCTTGTTGTGAGAATTTGGAGGAGGGGGCGGGGGTTAAAGAGACGTTGGTGATGGGAGGGAAATTCCAGTGGTTCGGTGCGAGGAAAGTGTTGGGACCTGCCGTGTGGTGGCGGTGGTGGCGGCGGTGGTGGAGCCCACCTGTGTTAGGTTACCTGCGGCACTCGCCGTGCTGTTCCCACCTGTACACCCGTGTACACCTTGCGCCCAGTGATGCCAGCTCACCTGTGCAGTCATAGACCTTGCCCTGGCTCAGCTGTTCAGGCGATGGCTCTCACCTGCATGGGGTTACCTGTGCAGTCATATAACCTGCCCTTACCTTCCTTCTAAGGGCACCGTGTTGCTGTTGGCGAGCGTGTCGCGTTGTCTGTGCATGCCTACCACTGCCAACTCGGGTCGTCTGTGTTTGCTTCGCTGTACAGTCTGTTATGGTCACCAATGTTGTGACCAGTACCATGCCCGGCTGCCTTTGTCTCCCCAGTGTTGATGTTTACACACCGCACTGAGTCAACCGAGGGAAGGCCCACGACCGGTTCAGAAATTCGTCTTGAGTCGTCGTGTGTCGCGTGGCGCGCTAACCGCTGCGCCACCGCTCCCAGTGTGCACACACACACCCCAGTGTACACACACACACGCAAGGCGTACACTGGTGCCCCGTGTGCTACCTGAACTGCGTGTAGGTTCGTGCGTGAGTGTTGTCGTTGTCATACACTCAATAAGGATGTGACGCTCAGCTGCAGGTCAAAGCGAGCTGCCTCCTTCACGATCCAGTCTCAAGATTTAGGCTCGTGATGTTGAACCAAGCGAGAGGGACCCTGGGGCCATTGGGCTGCCAGTCGGGGCCGATTGCCGCGGTGTTTCACGCCCAAACGCCACTCCCGCCCATAACCCTGGGGGCAGAGACGGTGACCGCTCGTGAAGGTCGTCGATCCGACACCAACGCGACGACGATGGTGGCGTGAGGCCGCGTCGCTCGTGGGGACTCCGCCTGGAGGATCCATGAACTCGCTCACGGCTCAAAGGTGTCGCTGCCCACGGCGTGGAGGCGCTCAAGCGGTGGCGCTGCGGGAGGCACGTTGAGGAGGAGGAGGCACGGGCTCGGTTTGCTTCGCCTTCCCTGGGGGGTCGCGCAGAGGCCGTGGCGACGTGGGACCCGCGCCGTGCACTCCTGCGCGTCTCCCCCTGCCTCTCGTGGTGGTGCTGGTGGTGGTGGTGCTGGTGGTGGTTGTGGTGCTAGGCCAGGGCTCTCGGTTGTTCTTCGTGCTTTCGGAGTCCCTGACCCTTTGCTCACGATCATTAAGGACCTTCATGATGGTGAGCGGGCCCGGGTAAAACTACGTGGCCGGGAGTCAGAGCCTTTCCCTGTACACCTTGGGGTGTGAAAGGGATGTCCTCTGGCTCCCACATTATTTAACATCTATTTTGACCACGTAGTTCCTGAAGCCTTCAATAGCTGTACCGGGGGAATTTCCATTTGGTACAGATATAATGGGAGGCTGATCGATGCCCGGGTGCGATCAAGGGATGGCTTCCTATTGGTCAACCACGTTATGTATGCCGATGATTTGGTAATAGCTGCTCATTCAGAGGAGGAGTTGGAGACGCTGCTGCTGAGACTGGAGAGTGCCACTAAGAGGTGGGGCCTTACCATCATCCCCACCAAAACGAAGCACCTGCCTGGGTATTTTGTACCATCGGACACTCCACCCCCACAACTCCCAATCGGTGATGGGGCAGTAGTGGAGAGAGTGGAGAGTTTCCCATACCTGGGCAGTGTGCTTATGACCGGCTCCAGTTTAACAGCAGAGGTCTCACTCCGAATCAGTCGAGCGGCAATGTCTTTTCGTCGGTTGCGTAACTCTCTGTGGAAGCTACCTGGTCTGTCGCTCCGCACGAAGCTTCAGGTCTTCTCGGCCACAGTCATTCCCTCCCTTCTCTACGCTTGCGAAACGTGGACCCCCCAAATGGAGCATCTTCGCCGGTTGGAAACAATCCATCCTGGGTTTAAACAGGCTGGATTGTGTGAGGAGCTTGCAAATCCTTGAAAGATCTGGGCAAAGTCCCATCGGTGAGCTCCTCTGGCAGGCAAGGCTGCGTTGGCTTGGTCATGTAGCCCGCATGCCCAGCCACCGCATACCTAAACAGCTTTTGTTCGGCCGGATCGAGGGGGCTAAACGGGCGCGGCACGGGCTAGAGAAGAGATGGAGTGATGTGGTACAGGAGGACGTGGAGCTGAGTGGATTTGCCGATGACTGGTACCAGCGGTGTCAAGATCGGCCTCTGTGGAGGAGGCTCGTGATGGACGTTACTGGGCATTTGGAGCCAGTCGCCCTCCAGCAACAACGGAGGGCGGAGGAGTGATGCTCACAACAACAAGCGGAGCGCCGCGTGTCTAAAGCACAGCAAGTTGGCACAGTAGGGGGCTCAGGTGGTGCGTCAGCCAGTCATCTCGGTCATTTCAGTCAGTCGACCCGTGGCACCTGGGTCTGCCCCGTGACCTCCTGCTAGCGGGCGTTCGACACTTCACGTGGCCTCAAGGTGCACATGGCCTGGCACAAGCGTCGTGGTGATGTCACCACCACTTAGTGGCGAATGGCGGTTGTTGTTGTTGTGTGTCTGTGTGTGTGTGTGCCTATGTGTGTGTGCCCGTGTGTGTGTGCGCGTGTGTGCGCGTGTGTGTGTGCTGAGATTAGCTCGCAGCTGTGTTATAAATAGGCGCGTGCGTGTGTACGCGTGTGTGCGTGTTGGTGTAACTTGGTATGGGGTGCTGTGACCTGCGATTACGCGCACACGCGCGTGTGTGTATCTGCGTGTGTGTGTGGGGGGGGAGCGGTGGTGCAGCAGTTAGCGCGATTCGCTACAAACCCGGCGGACCCTAGTTCGATTCTCGCTCACGGCCAACACCAGTGACGATTGTCTCAACCGTTCCTGGGCCTCCCCTAGGTCAACTCAGCCTCCAATAAATAGCTGGTGCGGTGTGTAACCATCGCCACTGGGGAGACAAAGGCGGTCGGGCGTGGTGTTGGCATTTACTCGAAAGGTCGATGCTGTACGGGGGATGTCTTTGTTGGCTAACAGCCGATTCCACGATCGGTGGATCTTTGTCACACACGGGTGTGTGCGAGAGGCTACCCACGAAGTGTCTGTCTACATGTGGAGTGTTGTGTGTGCACGTGGTGTGTGTGTGTGTGTGTGCACGTGGTGGTGTGTGTACGTGGTGGTGTGTGTGTGTGTGGACGTGGTGGTGTGTGCACGTGGTGGTGTGTGTGTGTGTGCACGTGGTGGTGTGTGTGTGTGTGCACGTGGTGTGTGTGTGTGTGTGCACGTGGTGGTGTGTGTGTGCACGTGGTGGTGTGTACGCGCGAGTCTTGTCTGGCTTAGCGCAGATAAACAAAAACAGAACAAGTCCAGAAAACCTCAACACCGAAATCTGAAATCTCCCCAAAACCCCAAATCCACCCCCGACAACACTCCCACGGGAAGCGGCCCCACTCACTCCCCGCACCACAGCGGGCTTTGTGAGTGCGCGTGTGCAGCGGTTAACGCACTGTGCTATGAACCCCACGACCCGAGTTCGATTCCTGCTCACGGCGACCACCAACACCAGTGACGATGATTTATCTGAACTGGTCCTGGGCCTCCCCTAGGTCGACTCAGCCTTAAATTAGTGCCTGGTGCGGTGTGTAAACATCCCCGCTGGGGAGACAAAGGCGGCCGGGAGTGCCCACCCCCTCGTGCGTCATTCCGGCCAAAAAAGGTGCTCGCTAACAGCACTTGCCCCAACAGTCTGTTAAGGCTACACGGGGGATCTTTGTCTTTGGGGTGACATCTCAGTCAACCCATAGCACCTGGGTCTGTCAACAAAGAGTCTTTGACGCGTCACATGATGGCCTCAAGGTGCACCTAACCTGGCACAAGCGCCGAAAATGACGTGTGTGTGACACGTGTGTTTGAATCGCTGTGCACACACGTGTGTGTGGGGCACGTGTGAGTGTGTGTGTTGGTGTGAGTTACACTCCTCCCCTCTCTCCGCCCCCCCGTGGGCTCGGGTGTCCCCCCCCATCCCCCGCGCTGCGAGCTCAGGGGTTTCGCTGCCAGCTTCACCCCCCCCCCATTCCCGGGACCCCCACTCCCTCCACCCCTCCACCCCTCCACCCCGCCCCTCCAGCGCCACAGCCCATACTCACTCCTCTACCCTCTACTCGGGACCCCCCAATCACTCTTACACCCCGGACACCCCGCCCCCCACTCCTCTACCCCTCCTCAATTCTCTACCCCCAACACTTCCTCTTCCTCCACCCTCTCCTCTGCGCCCCCCCCCCCCCACCGCCCGCGCCCCCCAGGGCCCCCACTCTTGCGTGTTTTCGTCGAATTACTGAGTGTTTACACGTGGAAGGAAACCGGAGAACCCGGAGAAAACCCTCGAGTGCGATGGGGAAACACTCTATCCCATACAGACGGGACAGTTTAGCTGCACCGCCTTCCGGCAGAACCAGCGTACGGCTCTTCCCTAACGACCACGGGAAGGGAGTTCCACAGCATCTGCGTGGTGATCCACCAACCCTCGCTGCTGCCTCCGCAGCGCTGGATCGCAGCACGTCTGTCACCGTGCGGTGAAATGTATGAATGGCTGTGGTTGTGGCTTGTGGTTGTGGCAGGGCCCCCGAGATCATCCTGGGGCTGCCGTTCTGCGAGGCGATCGACATGTGGTCCCTGGGCTGTGTCATCGCCGAGCTGTACCTGGGCTGGCCCCTCTACCCGGGGGCCCTGGAGTATGACCAGGTGAGCACCTCCTCCTCGCTCATCATCACCACCATCGTCACCATCGTCACCACCTCCTCGCTCATCGCCATCCTTCATCGTCATCATAATGTTCCTCCTGATCGTCTCGTCGGAAGCCCACTTCACTTCAGAGTTCGCTCGTTACCCAGTCACGTGACCAGCCATTCACGTGACTAGCCATTCACGTGACTAGCTAGACAGTCGCCTTTCAACCAGTCATGGTGATGGTCTCGTGTCTCAGCTTCCCCATGTATCCGTGTCCCTCCCTCTGTGTCCCCATGTCGCCGTGTCTCCGTGTCCAAATGTCCCTGTGTCTCCGTGTCCTAATGTCCCTGTGTCTCCGTGTCCTAATGTCCCTGTGTCTCCGCGTGTCTCTGCCCGTGTCTCCGCCGCACAGATCCGCTACATCTCGGAGACGCAGGGAGCCCCCCCGAACCGTCTGCTGAACATCGCCACGAAGACCTGCAAGTTCTTCCGGCAGGAAGGGCCCTACGGCTCGTGGAGACTCAAGGTACGAGGTGACGCGGTTACACAAAGCGACATCACCCCCTAATGTGCTACTCGCTTACCGCACTTTGCCCCAACAGTCTGTTGAGCCTATACAGGTGATCTTTTTCTTTGTGTGTATTGGGTAGACGCCACAGGAGCACGAGGCTGAGACGGGGCTCAAGTCGAAGGAGGCAAGGAAGTACATCTTCAGCTCGCTTGACGACATCGCACAGGTGCGCGGGTGTGTGTGCGTGTGGCAGAGTGCACGTACGTGTGTGCGTGTGGCAGAGTATGTGTGTGCGTGTGTGTGTGCTGATGTTGTGAGAGCTATATCGGCGAGGCATGGGTTAGAGAAGAGATGGAGTTGCTGTGGTACAGGAGGATGTGGGGCTGAGTGGACTTGCCGATGACTGGTACCAGCGGTGTCAAAGATCGGCCTCTGTGGAGAACGCTCATGAAGGACGCTACTGGGCAGTTGGAGGCAGTCGCTCTCTAGCAGCAACAACGGAGGGCGGAGGAGTGACACAACAACGAGCGGAGTGCCGGGTGGCTAAAATGCAGCGAGTTGGCACAGTGGGGAGTACAGGTGGTGCATCTGCCAGTCACCTCAGTCAGTCAACCCATGGCACCTGGGTCTGTCCCGTCGTAACCTCCTGCTAGTGGGCGTTCGACACTTCACGTGGCCTTGGCCTCAAAAGTGTTAGCTGCCAGCACTGGCTACATGGGGGATCTCCATCGCTGCTTCTCTCTCTGTGCCTGCACAGCTGCACCCGTCGCTGGAGTGCGACGCGCTGGAGGGGTTGGCGGAGCGCTGCGATCGCCGGGAGTTTGTGGAGCTGCTCACCCGCATGCTGCGCCTCGACACGGAGCAGAGGGCCACTCCTCACGAAGTGCTCGCTCACCCCTTCCTCACCATGAGCCACCTGCTCGAGCATCAGCTCACCCAGCAGTACGTGTGCTTGCACACACGCACGGACGCACGGACACACAGACACATGTCATTTGTCCATCGGTGAGTGAGTGAGTTCGAGTGCCCAGTGGATTTTGCTGAACCAAGTAAGAACTCTAGAGGCCAGGAGAGGAGTCCCATTGTGAAAGAGTGACCTCGGGCGTAGAGGGCGATAATAATAATGATAAAAAAATACATTTATAAGGTGCAATTAATCCACGAAGTTCATAGGTATGTAAGTATTACAAAGTCCAGAGTCCACTGGTCATACGTGGGAAGTGGTGCTGTTGCTGTTGAGGACTCGCCGTAGAGAAAAGCGGACACATTTCTCAAATAAAATAATTGCCCAATGACACGTCATCATCACCAATGAAGCACTCGATGAGGACTCGTGCGTGCGAGTCCTCGCGTTGGACGGAGTTTCGACAGAATCCGCCGTGCTGCGTGTGCCTGATTGTTCTCCTGGTTTTAGGGTCGCAGCTCACGCCCAACCCCCCTTCCCTTTCCCCCCAACCGCTGGTGGGGCCCACGTGCGCTTGGGCCCCCTGCCAGGCAGTCGCTCCGCCAGACTGACACAGACGGCGCCTGAGTATTTTGGTGGCTGGTGGCCTCCTGGGGGGTGGGGAGGGACGGGGAGGGGGGGTATCGGGGGGGCGGATGTGGCCGGGGTGGGGAGGGAAGGCCATGCCAAGTGGGGGATGGATTGTGCCGGAACAACTCAGGATCGCAGACCGCAAGGTCAAAAGGTCATCTCTGTGCTCCCTTTGGAAAAAAAATCCCAAACTCAAATTAGACGTGTCGGTATCGGGCGGGGGGGAGAAGGGGGTATCTGGATAAGGGGGGCGCACAGTGGAGGGGGAGGGGCGGGGGAGCCGCGGGGGGTGATCGTGTGCGGTTTTAAGATGACACTAGGGATGGCTACAATATGGGATCGGAATCTGTGTTTATATTTGTATCATCCTCGATTCGTCCGGGCCGTGTGTGGTCAGCTGGCCTCGCGTGGAGGGGTAAAGTGTGGGTATCTCCCCGCCCCCTCCGGCCAGTGTGGAGTGGCTGAGTAGGCCAAACACCCTCGAGAGCTTCCTCTGTCGGGCGCCCGCCAGCGGCGGCGCTAGTGAGCAGTTTCAGGGCTGCACCTTTTTATTAGTGGGGGTGGTTGGTGAAGGGTTAGTGGTAGGTGGGTGAGTAATGGGTGAGCTGTGGACGAGTGATGAGTGAGTGGTGCTGAGTGGTTGGTAAGTGGTTGGTGAGTGCTGGATGATGAGTGCAGAGTGAGTGATGGTGAGCGGTGGGTGAGAGGTTATTGATGAGCGGTTGATAAGTTAGGAGTGGGTGGTGGTGAGCCATTGGTGAGCAGTTAGTGAGCGCTGGGCGAGCAGGAGATGGCGGCCTCTTGTGGCTGTCCGGCGGAAACGCCCCCACCAGAGCAAGAACTTGACGGTTGTCGTGCCCCCCACTCCACCCCCCCCCACCTCCCCTACCGTCACTTGCATCGCTCACACCACACCTCTTTCTCCTTCATCCTCGCAGCTTCCGCTCGTCCTACCAGGCCATGGAGGTTTGCCAGCGCCGACCTCCGCCCTTCGACCCGGCGCTGCTCGGCAACGCGCCCTTCCTGTCGCCGGTCGCCATGGAGACGCCTGGCGAGGGCCTGGCCTTCGGGCTCCACGGCCAGGTGAGCGGAGCCTCCCGGCGCTCACAACAACGAGCGGAGCGCCGGGCGAGTAAAACGCGGCGAGTTGGAACAGCGGGGGGAGCGCAGCTGGTGCATTCGCCAGTCCCCTCAGTCGGTGAGCCCATGGCACCTGCTGGCTCTGTCCTCTGAACTCTGGCCAGCGCCCGCCAGTCGCCGCGTGTGCAAAAATCTATTCTGTTTTTGTACAGTTTAAAGTGTAATTCCATTCCGATGTAAAATACAGTAGAGGCCTATAATAACCAAAATGATAAGATAATTTGACAGTTGTGTTATTTTCTAAGGAAAATAATACATGATTAAAACATGAATTTTTTTCACTGATTTCTACAGTTTTTCTTTCAAGAAAATTGCCTGTTTTTAAAAGTGCGGTAGATTTAAGTACAAATTTGGAGCATAAGATACATTGCTGTAGGACAAAGTCCTATGTTCTCATTTATACATCCATTGAAAGCCTTACATTGCCACAAAATCTAAACTTATAAAGAATGCATATTTACAAAGTTTGGGTGGCAGGGGTGGTGTTGCAGTGCCTCGGCGTCGTGGAGGGCGCCTACTCCTTCACCTTCCCACGTCACGGTGGCTAGGAGATGTTAACTACCGCGCCTGCTATGCAGGACGCCTGCTGCTGTGTAGAGTTTGCGTGTCTCTCCTCTCCCTGTGTTCGTGTGAACTTCTCTCCGGCTCCTCCGGTTTTCCCTCCACATTTAGAAACATGCATTTAAGAGTTTTTGTCTGCTATACATTTCCACGTGAAAAACCGCTTAGCTTCGCTACCATTTGTGGCCAGGTCACTTCTGAAAAAGAACGACATAGCTCAGTGGGCTTTACCTGGTAAAATAAACATAGTTTGGTTTCATTTTAAGCGAACAGGCCGCTGTGTCCCGGTGCCGGGGATCCAACTTTACCAATCGTAGAAATGACCGGCGCGTCACTCGCTTGGGGAAAACGCATCGCCTTGCGTTGCACAGGGATGGCTACCACCAGGGGTGCCCCTTCGTGCTGCGCTGAGACGAGACGTCGTGGGAAGCGCCGCGAGATGCCCCGGCAAGCACGAGGAGGGCGCACGATCAAACACAATCATCTTTACCCAGCTCTTCACGCCTGACCTTTCACCCCTAACCTCGCAAGCCCTGACCCCCCCTACCCCTCTCTCCACCAGGTGGGCGGCTTCACCTCCAACCCCGCTGTGAGCCTCCCGCTGACCAATCAGGACGCGGCGCTCCTTGGCTACGGGGGGCGAGGCTACGGCGCTCCGCCCCCATTGGACGGCCGCGACGTGGGCGGGGCCCTGCCTCAGCCAATCGGGTCGACGCAGTACCTGACCCCCCGCGACCCCTTCTCCCAGCAGCCCCTGCTGCTGTGTCCGCCCCGTTACCAAGGTAACAGCGCCGCCCCCCCGCCCACTCTTCCCACCGCTCCCCTCCCTTCGGCCGCTGGTTAATATTTGAGTGAAACTCGATCTCGCGTGTCGCCTCCTTCAGTCGGCCGCCACTCGCTGCGAGACCTCGTCTCGGATTCCCCACCGCCACCCTGAGTCGCCGTGAGCCATCGTCGCCTTCAGTCCACCGCGTCACTCGCGTCCTCCCCCAACTACCGAGGAACCGGAGTTCACGATTCGCAAAACGACTTTGGGTCGGGCCACGGCGTGACGATCTGGGCTAAATTTGGGTTGTTATGAACCCTCCGCCACCCGACGCGGCCAAACAAATGAAACGGTCGCGCGGCGCTCGAGCGTTTGTCGACGCCGCATGATTGCCATCGCTTGAGCTCGCTCACCCGGTGAGCTCATGGGCAGTTCTCACCGCCACGCGTCTCATTGCTAAATTAATAAATTCTTGGAATTTCTGGGTTTTTTTGTTTGTGCAGGAACAATGCAGACGTCCATCGCAAAGCATCCTGGGTACGCGCCCGCTCCCGTGGTTTCCCAGAATCCACCGGGGCAGCCCCTGCCTTTCCAGCCGCCACTGCAGGTGTGTTGCCACGGCAATGTGTGTGCGCGTGTGAGTTTGTGCGTGTGTATGTATGCATATCTGTATACGTGTGTGTGTACAATTCTGTTCGTGTTTCTGTATGCACCTGTGTGTGTGTGTGCGTGTTGATGTGTGCGTTTGTGTGTGTGGGGAGCGGTAGTTTAGTGGTTAGCACGCTGCGCTGTGAACACGGGGACCCGAGTTCGTTTCCTGCTCACAGCTTTCATAGGTGCTCGCTAACAGCACTTTCCCCAACAGTCTGTTAAGGCTATACGGAAGATGTTTGTCTTTTGTCTTTGTATGATTATGTGCATCTCCATGTATGTACATGTGTGTGTGTATTTGGTGCATGTGTACATCTGTGTCTCTGCGTGTGTGCGTGTGGGTCTGTACGTGTGTTTGCGTATGCGCTCATTTCCCACTCAAATCTTACATCAGTGGCGAACATCTTAACCCCGGCCGTGGACCTCCCCTAGGTCGGCTCAGTCTTAAATGAGTACTTGTTGCGGTGTGTAATAAATATCAGAACTGGAGAGACAAAGACGGTGCTGACCACACCACCCTCCTCATAGGTGTGCCGTGTTGGCCTTCATAGGAATTCACTAACAGCAATTGCCCCAACAATCTCTTGAGGCTATATGGGGGATCTTTATCTTTGTCTCTATGTGTGCCACACAGGCATGGGGTGGCCACCCTGTGCCCGTCGTGACCGTGCAGACCTGGCAGCGCATGCCTGGGATCCTCGGCACCCACGGCCTCCCGGGCGGCGGAATTCCCAACGGCATTCCGGGCGGTGGAATTCCCGGCGGGATGGCGCCCAGCGATGGCTCGGCGACTTGGCATGGGCAGCCACAGTCCGACATCGGGTGAGCAAGATTCCCGTGCGAGAATCCCGTGCGAGAATCCCGTGCAAGAATCCCACGTGATAATCCCGTGTGATATTCCCGTGCGAAGTTCCCTGACGACATTGCCAAATTTTTGCTTGTGTTGTTGTTTGTTGTAGTATTTTGTTTATGCTGTTTATGCATTTGTTAATGTTTACATTTATGTGTGTGTGTTGGGGTTTGTGTTTATGTGTTCGTGTGTTTATGTTGTTGTTGTTGATGCAGCAAGCTGCAGCTGTGTGCAGGTCACTACGGGATCGTTCCACAGCCGTCCACGTCTGGTCACATGACCCTGCCCTCCCAGCCAATGGGATCTTGCGTGCAGCCATCACTATGGCAACCAGGCTTGAGCGGGCTGCCACTGCGGCCTGGCAGGAGGTGAGGCCTAACCGCACCATCTGTTTACATTGGTCACTGTGTGGCTTGTGTTGCTGTCTGTGTCTGCATGTGTTTTGTGATCTGTGTGTGTCTGTGTGTGTGTTGTGCCTTTGGGGAGCGCGCTGCGCTACAAATTTGGCCACCAGAATTCGATTCCCGCTCACAGCCAACATCGGTGACGATTATCTTAACCGGTTCCGGGTCTCCGCTAGGTCTCAAATGAGTACTTGTTAAGATGTGTAAATGTTCAATCGGGCGTGGCTGCTGGCCACCCACCCCCTCGTGTGCCGTTCCGGCCTTCATAGGTGCTCGCTAACAGCACTTGCCCAAACAGTCTGTTCAAGGGCTATACAGGGGATCTTTGTCTTTGTGATCTCTGTGCGTTGCCTCTATGTGTGTTGTGATTCCTCTGCTCTACTCTCCCCCACCCCTACCCCAGCTACGTGAGTGGCCCCCTGCGTGCTGACGGCTTCCTCCCCTCCCCCAGCAAGGCCCCCCACCGTTGGCACAACAACAACAGCAGCATCAAGAGCCTGGGGCCCACACGGCCAGCGGGCCCCCCACCTCCCGAGGTCAGGGGTCAGAATCGTCATCATCATTACCATCATCAACCAGGTCATCATCATTATCCTCATCGTCAGTCGATATCATCTTCATCATCCAACATCATGATCATCAACAACGTCATCATCTTAAACATGGATGACGATTGGCTGGTGCAGTGAGAGTGATGAGGTCATCCCTAGCAACCGCTTCCACGCCCACAGCATTGACATCTCTGCACGACGCCCGTATAATGTCTTAATATGTGTTTGCGTCTTCTCTCACGGCGTGTGTCGGATCTTCCTGTAATCGCCGCCCACCCGATTTTCCGAGCATTTTCTGTACTCAAGAGGCCGGGGTCGTTTCTTTGCAGCCGCCCCACGCAGCCACTTCTGTGGCCTACCGAGAGGGGGCCTCCACAGGAACCCATCGCCTTGACAACGGCAGCATCACCATGGCGACGCCGAGCCCCCCCACCAGCCTCCTGTCGCTGGGCAGCAGTTCCCAGGCATCGTCAGATGAGGAGGAAGAGGAGGAGGAGGAGGAAGGAGATGCGGAGGATGAAGGGGAGGAGGAGGAGGAGGAAGAGGAGGAAGAGGGAGGCAAGGGTGTGAAGAGGTGGGATTACATTGATTTGTGTGCGCGTGAGAGTTTGTGAGCATGTATGTTAGTGTGTGAGCGAGTGGTGGTGCAGCGGTTAGCGCGTTGCGCTTCGAACCCAGTCATTTAAGCTCGATTCCCGCTAACGGCAACCAACAAAAGCGACGATCATCTGAACCGGCCGATTCAGCTTCAAATGAGTACTTGGTGCGGTGGGTAAACATCAAAACTGGGGAGACAAAGGCAGCCGGGCGTGGTGCTGGACACCCACCCCTTCGTGTGGCGGCGCACGGTGTGATGACGTTGTTGATGGTTGTTGTAATGGTTGTGGTTGTTGTTGATGGTTGTCGTGGTGGTTATGGTTGTCGTGGTTGTTGATGTTTTTTGATGTTTTTTGTGGTGGTTATTGTTGATGGTTGCTGTTACCGTGGTTGTGATGGTTGCGGTTGTGGTTGTGGTCGTTGTGGCGGTGTTTGTGGTTGTAGGTGCGAGGGCTCGCAGGCGTGCGAGGCGTGCCGGAGCATCGCGCGTGCCGCCGCCGCGGCCGTGGCCGTGGGCAAGGCCTCGTGCTCGCTGGGCAGCACGGACAGCGCCCTGGGCACCAGCCTCCCCGACTCCGAGTCCCCGCGACAGCCCCCCCCGGCCCCCCCGGCCGACGCCCCGGCCCCCGCGGGGGGGCCGCCGTCCTCCCCGCCTGTGTCGCCGCGGCAACGCATGGAGAGGCTGACGCTGTCGCCGCGGAGACGGAGGGGACCGGAGGAGGCGGCGTCGCCGCAGAGGCCGGAGGGGCGCAGCCAGCGGGCGAGGTGAGGGGGAGCGGTGGTGCAGCGGTTAGCGCTCCGCACCTGCTCATGGCCATCAACACCAGTGACGGTCATCTGGACCGGTCCTGGGCCTCCCCTAGGTCGGCTCAAATGAGTACCTAATGTAATGCGTAAACATCCCCACGAGGGAGACAAAGGCGGCCGGGCGTGGTGCTGGCCACCCCATCACCCTTCATATACCGTACTCCGCCTTCATAGGTTCTTGCTAACAGCACTTTTCATAAACAGCCTGTTAAGGCTGTACGGGGGATCTTTATACCACGTGGGGTCGTCATTTGACCTGCCTAGTCTGATATCGCTCTCGCTGCAGGACACGAGTTCCCTTTACCCACAAGCGCATGCGTCACGTGATACTCGCTTCTCTTTAACCATCATGTTACGTGTGTCGCGCGGCGTGGTGTGATGTGCTGTGACGCGGTGTGATGGCGCCAGGGTGGGGAGCTTTAGCCTGGTCAGTCAGTGCACCACCGCCACCACCGCCACCACCGCCACTACCGCCACCACCGCCACCACCGGCACCACCGCCCAGCAGCAGCAGCAGCAGCAACCCGGAGAGGAGCGACTCCACCCCGACCGGAATCCCGGTGAGCAGCGGCGAGAGCGGCACACGCGCACGTGGCACGCATGTGGCACGCACACGCACATGGCACGCGCGCATGGCACACACGTGCATGGCACACGTACATGGCACATGAGCGTGCAATGATCCGCTTGTGTGCGGGTCGTGCAGCTTCGCGCTGTTTCTGCACACTCGTGTGTGTCGGTCACCATCATCTATTTCGGTCGAGCGGGGCCGGGGCGGGACACGGCACGGCTAGAAGGGGAAGCGACGGCCGACGGTCGAGACTAATGGCAGTGCGGCCGCCAAAAGAGGGAAGGAACGCCCGCCCGAGGGAGGGGGCTTCCAGGACGGAGTTGGAGCGACGAATTTTATTGCCGCATTGCGTGGGGGCTGGGTTGATCGTCGTGTGACCATTGGGAGATGGCGATGGCTTCGGCGGTGGGTGAAGACTTTTGTCCAGCAGTGGATAGAACACAGCTGACAGCATGCGCGCGGCCCGCCCCCGCAGGCTCGCGGCGTGACCGCGTGGTCACCGTGACGACCGGTGGTCACGTGACCTCCTCCTGCGGCGCTCTGGGATACCGCGGCCAGCCGAGACAGCACCATCAGCAACATCAGCATCAGCTGCATCAGCATCAGCTGCATCAGCAACAGCAGCAGCATCAGCAACAGCAGCAGCAGCATCAGCAACAGCACCATCAGCATCATCAGCAACATCAGCAGCAACATCAACAGCAGCAGCATGCAACTACCTACAGTCAGGTCTGTATCCATCACACAGATACAGCAGAACGTCACACATCCGCCCTGACCAACTGACCAATTCACCGCCGACACCCAAGGAAATATCTGTGCACAGAAATGTAACCGTCATGGTCTATGCCCCCTGACCCCACTAACCTTAACCCCGCCCTCTGATCCTGCCCCCGACCCTCAGGCCCACCTCCCCGCCGAGCCCAACGGGAACTGGTCTCACTCGGCGTGCTGGTACAACTCGCTGGTGACCACGGCAACCGGCGGCTACGCCCAGGCTCCGCCAGGCCCGATACCGTTCGCCCAGCCCCCGTGCCACCAGCACCATCATCAACATCATCAACAGCAGCATCATCATCAGCAGCAACAACATCACCATCATCAGCAGCAGCATCATCAGCATCAGCGTGTATACCCCATGCAGGGCCCCGTGCCGTATCTTTACCAGGCCTCGTCGGGCCTACCCCGTTTCCTGGCGGCCCCCAGCGCGGCCTGCGGGCAGGCCTACGCGGCGGCCTACTCGCAGCACGCGCTCGGCCTAGGCCTGGCCGCCAGGTACCTCCCCCCGTCGCCCGGACCCTTCGTGCCTTACGGTGCCGCGCGCCAGCAGCCGCAGCAGCCGCAGCAGCAGCCGCAGCAGCCGCCCATGTTTGGGGGCGGTCGCTGCCAGCCATACCTCACCCTCCACGCAACCGCGGCAGCAGGCTCCAACCCCGGCACAGGACTAGGCCTCTACCCAGGCTTCCCTGTGCTGCAGCAGAGCGTCGCACAGTACCTGCTGATCTGATGTGAGAGAGAGAGTGGAGATGGAGAGGTGAGAGAGATGGACAGATGGAGAGAGAGAAGAGAATGAGATGGGGAGAGAGAGGAATAGAGACGAGCGAGAGAAATGGAAGAAGAGGGCGCGAGATGGAGAGAGTGGGAAAGAGAGGAGATGTGGAGTGAAGGATGAACACCAGGATTGAGAGGAATGGAGGCACGTAACAAATAATCAATTCATTGGTTGTCACCAGGGCTTGACTAAGCCGGGCCTGGCCTGGTCTCCACCCAGAAAATCATTGTGCACCAGGCATACCACATCCAGTATAGCTCTCGCAAAATGTTCAGCAAGGAATTAAGTCCTGGTTACAGTTGATTCACGCGGTCGAGGCAAGCACGTGCAACCATGCGTGCAGCAACATACGCCGTGTGAGATGGGTTGATTTGATCCCTGCAGCCACTAGAGGCCGCTACATTCACCACGATGTTAAACAAAATAATTTATATTTGAATCAAATTGAGACCATGAATTGCCACAATGAGATTTGTCCTGGAAACACTTACACATACCCAAAAGATAAAGGCTGACTGTTGGGGCAAGTCCTGTTAGCGAGCACCTATGAAGGCCTGAAGGCCGGCATGGCGAAGGAGAGGGGTTGAGTGGCCAGCACCACGCCCGGCCACCTTAGTCTTCCTGTGGCGATGTTTACTACACACCGCACCAGGCACTGGGGCAGGCCCAAGACCGGTTCAAATAATCTTCAATGGTGTTTGATGGCTATGAGCGGGAATCAAACTCATATTTACCCATGTTTATTTTAAGAGCATCCATGCTGGCCTCATGACTAAAATCTACGATCCACCCTCGATTGTCGTATCGTATTCCCACTTAATAATGCGCTTGCTTCATCCACTTCGTAACAATAATAATTATTATACTTTTATCTTATTTAGCGTCGTTAGTGCAAACTGCAAAATCCGGACCCTCTCCGCACCGCGAGAGTTTGTGGGTTGCCAGGTGTTTCCAGAACACAACAGCTCGGCTGTTACTCACGTTGTTACGTGCCGATGGGGAAGGAAGGGAAGGGGCACGAGGGGAGCGTGGAAGGAAGGAGGGCGATGAAACGAAGAACAAAAGAGGGCAAACAGTGATGAAGGACCGATTTGAAGGAGGAGGGAACGGACGGGCGGAGGGAGGGGACTCCGTTGGCTCAGAGCGCGTCATGTCAGCGGCGTCGGTTCCCCGCGAGCGAAATGCCTGGGCCGGTTTTCGGCGTTCGGTGCCTCGTCAGCAAGACGCCAAGCTCGGCTTGAACGAGTTCGATTCCTGCTCTGGGTCCGTGGACTCTCAAGAGAGAGCGAGTGCGAGAGGGAGGGAGCGAGAGAGCGGTTTTCGATTGCGGTGCTGGTGGTGCGTGCGTTGGGCACTGTACACATTTCAGTTTCACGTCCGTCGGCCGACGACCGTCGAGATTTTCTTGTTTTATTTTCGCTTGGAAGTTTCCGGATCACGGGGTGTGGGAGGTGGGGGGGACGGTGGGGTGGAGAAGTTGGTGCAGCGATCGGTAGGGAAGTCTGGCTTTTTGCGCTTAACTTAAATAGTAATTATAATAATAATCAGCACTGGGTGGGGTTAGAACTTCACCGCGCTATGGACGTGATCAATTTTTAACGAACGCGCGCAAGAGGTTCTTGATTTTAATCGATGATTGCTTCCCCTTTTCGTTTTTGAACGCGGGCAAGTTGGTTATGTCTAAGCAGTCGGGGTATTTATATGGACGGGCTGAAGGAGAGCTTAAGTATTTCATGATGTAAACCGTTGGCATGATTTTATTGGGTCCCTTCAAGCCAGCTGTCATACAATGAATGTATCTTAACAAAATTATATATTCTAAAATTCAATGTATTTGCTTTAAGAAAAGTATACGATAGAGTTTGTGTGTGCGGCACTATAATATAAAAAATATATATACGTAAATATATATACGATATGATCGCATAAGCTTCTAAATCCAACACGCGCTCCGGCAGTTTTGATACGACACTTACCCTGTACAGTATTTTTGTAACTCGGACAGCGGAGCGGCGACGGTGGCGGTGGGGGTGGCGACACTTTTTGGTAAAACGGAGAATTTGGGACGCTCCACGAACCCGCACTGCGCTGCTGTTTAACGCGTCGGCAGCAGCAGCAGCAGCAGACAACAACAACGGCATGGAGAAGCACGAGCGAATATCCCAGTAGAGCGTGGAACATTGTTAGCCCAACGTTGACACAAAGTTGGGCCAACGGTTCCAACCACATGCCAACGTTGGCTCGACGTTGGGTCAACGTTGAGCCAAATGTTCCAAACACATGTCAACGTTGGGCTAACGTTGGGCCAACGTTGGCATGTTTACTGGGACGGGCCACTGCTGCTGTTGTTGATGTACCGAGCGATGGTGGTGGTGGTGGAGGAAGAGTTGATTGTTTCTCGTGAGATGGATGTCTAAGTGCCTTATGTTTTACTCGAGGGCAGTTCCTCCTATGGGCAGTTTCAACCAGCCCCCATCAGCCCCCGCCACTCTCCCCGTGGGCCCCCACCTCCTCCCCCATCTGCTCCTTCTCACGATCGTCGCTGCGATTCTGGCGGAAGATGAGACGGGTGGAGGAGGAGGAGGATGAGAAGGGGGGTGGCGATGTTCCCATAGGAGCGTGACCCCGCGTGACCCCACAGGGGTGACGGAGCGAGCCGGGGTGTCCGTGTGGAGGACTCCATCAGCGTAGGAATGGGGCCGTGGCCGTGGGAGGGGGGCAGGCTCCTGGCGCCGTTGGCCGCTGTCACCCCCCCCCCCCCCCCCGTCCGTGCGTTTGCGGCGGAAAACTTTCCCCGTGATCCTAGATCTCGGTCACTGCCGGTGACGGCGCCAACAGCATCTCCGTGGCGCCGAGTCTCACTCGTTTGGTCCCCCCCCCCCCCGCACGTGAATCTCAACTCCCAGCAAACTCTCTCCCTGCTCTCGCACGACCCGCCGGTGGAAACTCCACATTCCTAGAACGGGGACGCGTCTATCCGTAAGACAGCCACTGTTTACTCCCCCCCGATAAGCTGGTACCTAGTTTATAGGCCACATCGGGACGGAGGGTAGATGAGGATTCAACTCCCCGCCCAACCCAACCAGGAGTTGAACTCGCCGTGATCCACAGCCAGTCCGTCCCGGTAACGCGCCGGCCACTCGCTGGTGACTCGAGAAGGGGAGGTGCGGAGCGGGGGGGGGGGGGGCAGTCCCGACATCTCTTCACAGAGGGGGGGCCCTCTTTAGCAATCGCAGCACGCAATATGAGCGGTGCCTGGTGAATATCTCCCGGTTCACAAGTTGTGGTGGTTCTCCGAAGATCCACCCCTGAGAAGCTGGTGGGGAGAGGGAGGCGAGGCTGGGGGGAAGGTGGTTGTTGTTGTTGTCGTTGGTGGTTGTTGTTGGTGGTACTGGTGGTTGTTGTTGTTGACCAGTGCTCCTCGCATCACGCGCTGACAATCGCGCCCTCTCGGGCTGCAGGGTGCAGAGTTCACAGTTTATTTTGTACAAAATGTAAAAGATTTAATATTGATGATATTGATTATAATATTGATAATCTATTTACTAAGAGATATAATACGAAGCAATGGAACACTGCAGCTTATGTATGTGGGAGGGTAACAGGCTGTTAACAAGGGTGGTAGACTTAGTGATGATGATGATGGTGGTGGTGTTGGTGATGACGATAATTAGGCATGTAACAATTCAATGAATGAGCTCGTTAATTGATACTTGCGTGGAATCATGCTATCGACTATACAGGACACAAATGCAAATTATATGCAAATGACATTTTAATGAAATGAAACTGTAGAATGATGGAAGGCGTGAAACGGGCGTGCGAAGCGGACAGGACGAGCGAGGCACGCGGAGTGAACAAGGCGCAGGCAGGACGTTGACGGTGTTCATGTGATCGATCATCGAATCGATTATGAAATGTGATCAATGACTGAATCGGTCACGAACTCCCAACAGGATGAACTTGAATTCTTACATGTCTGATGATGATGATGTTGGTGGTGGTGGGGGTGGCGGCGGCAGCGGTGGTGGTGGGATGAAAACTAACACCATTTGGGGCGGTACGAGGGTTGGTGTTGTGGCGCTGGTGCTTGCTACTCAACTGCAGAATGCGTGCGTGTGTGCTGCTTGTGTACACGTGTGCGCGTGTGCGGGTAGCGGTAGTGTAGCGGTTAGCGCGCTGCACTACGAACCCGGCGACCCGAGTTCGATTCCCGCTGACGCCCACCACCACTGACGATTATCTGAACCGGTCCTGGGCTTCCTGCCCTAGGTCGACTCAGCCTTAAATGAGTACCTGGTGCGATGTGTAAACATCGCCACTGGGGAGACAAAGGCGGTCCAGCGTGGTGCTGGCCACCCACCCCCTGGTGTGCCGTGCCGGCCTTCATAGGTGCTCGCTAACAGCACTTGCCCCTACAGTCTGTTAAGGCTATACGGGGGGTCTTTGTGTGAGTGAGTTGCGTTCAATTGGCTGCCGGGCGTATGCAGTGATGATGTGTTTTGTGCTGCCTGCTGCTGTTGCCTGCTGCTGTTTGCCTGCTGCTGTTGAAGTCGCCCCAATGCCCCCATCCCCTCCTCCACCCTCCCCTTGGTAACCACGTGGACCGCACTCGCTCCGGTCCCCATGGTTACTGCCATCGCCATCGCTCGCGTTGTGCACCTCGGTTCCAGAAAGTACTGTAGCCACGGAGATGATGATGATGTTCACGATGGCGAATATAATATGATCGTGGTGACAATGTTGATGATGGTGATGATTATTATTATGATGGCGACGGTATTGTTCGTTTCACGGCAAAGCTTCTTGAGTTATTATTTTTTAGAATTATGGGAATCTGCAATTAACTATAACTACTACTATTACTATGACTGTTGATGTCGTTGTTGATACTATTGTTGACGTCGATGTTTATTGGCTGCGAGCTGTGTGCTGTGTGGGCTTAGTGGCCTCCGTCTTTGTCTCTCTTTGGGAATGACGTCAGTATTGTATTCGCGGGGTGTTTCCCGTGCTGGCAATCTTATTAGCTTTACAGTAACTTGCGGCGACGATGGTGATGATGATGGCGGCAGTGGTGATTATGATGGTGGTAACGACGGCTGTGATGATGGCGGTGGTGATGGTGGCGGTGATGTTGATGATAGTGATGTTGCCACAGCAAGTCGCTTCATTATTTTATTTTTTGATGACGATGATGAGAATCATGATGATTATTATTCGTCATAGTTTGTATTTAAGTCGCCGTGGTTACTTCAGCCGGGCAGTAGTAGACTATTCACTTAAGGTGGCGAGGCTGGGAGTGGGACGTGGGGCTGCTTTGGCTCCCAGTGGGCTCGGAGATGAAAAGTACATCCTAGGATTTTGCCGCCCTGTGCTCTAGGAAATGGGAAACAATGAATTGGTCCTGAGATCTTAAGGTCCTGAAATCCAGGAGATGTGAAGCAGTGGGACTTCAGGCCCCAGTGTCCGTGAAATGAGAGATA
This sequence comes from Lethenteron reissneri, assembly GCF_015708825.2. Classification (NCBI taxonomy): domain Eukaryota; kingdom Metazoa; phylum Chordata; class Hyperoartia; order Petromyzontiformes; family Petromyzontidae; genus Lethenteron; species Lethenteron reissneri. Next base: position 900,579 of record NC_083815.1, on the reverse strand, counting down.
GGGGGAGTAGGTCCTCAGCTCCAAATGATGGAAGATATGGGAGGAGGAGGGAGGTCATCAAATTCCTGTCCCTCGCCCAACTCGTCACGGGGCCTGGTTCCACCACCACTGGCTGCTGTGGTTCACAGAGAACTGCCTCACCACGCTGCCCACTCCACACCTCTTCGGGTGGGAGCAGCATCTCTTCCAATCCACCCCTGGCTTTGCCAGCGCGACGTCGCGACGTCCTGGAAGTGCAAATGATGATGAGGCCAGCGGCGGATAGACCATGGCGAGGTCCTGCAGGAGCCAGAGTACCAATAGACGTCCCACGGCTCTGTGTTGCACGGCAGTGACGCGCGTGCCGGGGCTCGAGGCGGGGGCCGGGCTTGGCAGGAGCGGTGGGTGGACGCGGAGACGCCGCTGTGGGGTTGGGACACGCGTGGGGGAGGGCCCCGTGGTGGAGGTGGTGGTGGCGGCCCTGTGGTGGTGGTGGTAGTGGTGGTGGCCCCGGTGGTGGCCCCGTGGTGGTGGTGGCCCCGTGGTGGTGGCCCCGTTGTGGTGGTGGTGGCCGCCCAGAAGTGGCGGCGTTGAGATGCTCCGGGGCGAGCTGCGGATGCTGCCGTGCATCGACTTCCTTCTCACCTCGTCGCTGCATTGAGACGATGCATGTGTGACGCGTGTGTCGCGTGTGACGTGTGTGTCGGATTTGGGGAAACATTCGTCGGCGTTGTGGTTGGTGGTGTGCGTGTTGTGTGATGGTGGCTGCTGTTTTCTCTGAGTGTATAAGGTGTGCTGTGTCACGGTGTGATGTCTCGTATGGTGTGCTTTTGTCTGGCGTGCTCCATGGTGTGGCTGTGTAACGCGTAGTGCGGTGTGCGCTGTCGTGTCCCGTGGTGTTTGGTGCGGTGTGCTTCTCTGCGTGCTGTGTGTTGTGTGTGTGGTTGTCTGGGGTTGTGTGTTGTGTTCTCCCTGGTGTGGTGTGCTTCTGTCAGTATGTGTGATGTGCATCACCTCAGCCCACAAAGCCACACCACCACCACCGCCACCGCCACCACCCTCTTCCCCTACTCCGCCCATCCTCTGGGGCCCATCATTGTGCACTTTGACTCTGCCTCGCGGTCACAGGTCGCCCTAAGCGAATTAATGTATTCGTAAGTTAATCGATCCGTTAATTTTATTTAGAATCCCTGGGGAGAGCGCGTTGGGAACAAATCTTTAGCAAACGGCGAACTGGAGAAGTTAAAGTCTGAACAATGTGAACAAAGAGAGTCTCATCACGGCGCAAATGATGAGAGCCAAAAACGATGATTGTGATAATCAAATCGGGGCGTCCGTGGCTCGACTCGCGGGGTGTCACCAGGACGGGGGTGGGGGGGGGGGCCGCACTGGACCACGTTTAAAGCCAAAGTCTCACACGAGTTTGAAATCGTTCGTCTTCATTGGTTGCGTTACATTGAGAAACGGTGACGTGGGGGTGAGTGGCTTGGCCAGACACGTAGAGAATCTGAGACAATCCATCGCATATCTATGCGAGACTTTTTGCCGGTATAAAAATGATGGGAAACAATCGGCTGTACCCGTTTGGGCAATAATGGATCAGGAGTTGAGATGTTCAACCCCAAGCTGTTCGGGCTCTGACGTCTCCATTGTCTCTGATTTTCGCCACGTGGCGCTGTTCTCCGGCGAGACGAGGCACAGAGGAGGCGGTCTCCGGCGTTGGGCGATCAGTTTCAAGAACCACGCGCACATTGTCAGAGCACGTTTGTTTGCATGTTTTACCACGGCCACGTGTGGTTAGTGCAGACCTGATGATGCCTTGAGATAGGTGTTTATTTGCTGTTTGAACATCTAAACCCCTCCTGTTTATGCCGCAAATGGTAAAGCCTCTTAGCAGTCTGGAGCGAACCACACATCTACAGGACCCCGTGGAACGCGCTGGGAAGAAACCCCACAGATCGTTCTCGAGGCGATGTTGTTTGGGAACTTAAAAATAACACATTTGAGACGGCTGAACATTTGTCGATCAATCTGAGAAGAGGCAGAGGAATATGTTCGAAAAAACCGGCAGAATTTTGGTGAAAGATTCCACAGACAACCAACAGCAATCTGAGTTACATCCCTCGCTACCGAATCTGACTCCTAGTGCCTTTCAGATGTCTCCTCCGCAGCGCGGGAGAGAGACTGCCTCGCGGTGGAGAGGATAGCGACTTGGCGAGTGGTCATTATGAAGTGATGACGTGAGCTGTGATCGGGTGCTGCTGCTGATGACGCTGGAAGTGGCGGTGGTGGCCCTCGTGCCCCGCGCTTCAAGTGCCCGTGTCGAGGGGGCACGAGGGGCGCAGGAAGACCTCGCCGCTCCCTGTCAAGTCACGGGACGTTGTCCACCACCAGGACTCGTGGGGTCGGGTGGGGCCCACGTGGAGGTGTGGGTGGGGGGGGGGTCCGTGCCCTCACCTGTTACCCCCCCCCCCCCATTCAACCCTCCCCCCCACCAATCTCAGCCCCCCTCCCCTTCCAGTGTTAATTACGTTCAGGAAATTATTGACGAAATTTTTCAACGAAATCATGACTGTGAGTGGGCGAAAATTTCCACGTGTGATGATGACTACGACTGTTGCCCGCCACCATCACCACCACCATCATCCATACCATCACCGCCACTACCTTCATCATCACCACCACCATCGTCACCAGCATCATCACCACCACCACCTTCATCATCACAACCAATACTAGCAGAACCACAATCACCATTATTACTATCAGAACCATCATCATCATCACCACCACTACCATCGCCACCAAAGACCAAAGCGCTCCTGACGGACGAGGCGAGGCGTCTGAATAAAGACGCGGGCCGAGGCGGGAGCGGCTGCAGCGCGCAGACGGAGCCCGCACACGTGGACACGTGGCGACTCTCCGTGTAGACACGTGGCTACTTTCCGTGTGGACACGTGGCCACTCTCCGTGTGGACACGGCGAGATTGGCTGAGCTCATCAGCATCACTTGCGAGTGTCTTGACGGGACGCGTGTCCGCTGGCACTCCTCCAGACGGAGGGGATTGACTGCTGTGCAATTCCGCACGGGTGCGGCTCATGGTCGATGTTTGGGGTCGGATTGATTGGCCGCGTCGGGTGGAGGAGGGTGTACGACACAGTTACTTACGCGATCTCATTCAAACGAATCGATCACGAATGACGTGAAATCCACACGCGCTGTGCCCAGACTCGGCTCGGCTCGGGCTTGGCTGCGGCTCACGTGGAGCCAGCTCCGAGCCGCCGCGCTCCACGTGAGCCGCCTCTGAGTCACGGTCCCAGGCGCAGCTCAGGTTCTTTCACGAGTTGAGGCCGCTGAGTGGCTCAGGAGCTGAGCCAGAGCCGAGCTGCGACTCAGCAGAGCACGGCTCACGGTCTGGGTTTAAAATCCGCCAGCTCACGCCGACTCGGCAGAGTCTGCGGCTAAAGTTAAACGTGCAAACGAGATTAACACTGCCCACATGCATCCCCCCCATCCTCCCATCTCACCCCGCTCCTCCTCCGCCACCTCTTGCACACACTCGGGGGTTTCGATTCTTTCTCTGTGTTGTGTGTAATTTTTTTTACTCCTAGAGTCATCGTTATTAGAAGTCACATTTCAGAAGAGTCTGTGTACCTTTTTATCCTTAAGTAGCGGTCGTTGCTGCATAATTATGAATTATCTATCGTCCTGATGTATCGTGTGTGTGCACGCGTCTGTGTGGGGAGCGGTGGCGCAGCGGTTAGCGCGCTGCGCCACGATCCCGGCGGCGACCCGAGTTCGATTCCCGCTCACGGCGCACCAACAGCAGTGACAGCGAATATCTGAACCGGTCCTCGCTGGGTCCTCCCCTAGGTCGACTCAGCCTCAAATGAGTACCTGGTGCGGTGTTTTATAATCACCGCTACTGGGGAGACAAAGGCGGCCGGGCGTGGTGCTGGCCACTCACCCCCTCGTGTGCCGTGCCGGCCTTAATAGGTGCTCGCTAACAGCACTTTTCCAACAGCTTGCTAAAGGCTATACGGGGGATCTTTGTCTTTGTGTGTTGTTTGTGTTACTGCTCGGCTTGGGCTGATGTCGTTGAGTGACTGTGATGATATTAGGAGCTGTATTACACACAAAAGCTTTATTGTGATCTTAAACATTTTACTTGTAATAAATACTTTGCGTTGGTTCCATGTCGACTGGAGTCTCTCTCTCTCTCACTGACAGCTCAACGCACGCGGGGGACAATCTCAGTGTCAGGTTAAAGGCGCAGCCCTGCAACTGCTGCTCACGCCACCACTGCTGGTGGTAGGGCCCTCCCAACTCGAGTTAAGATCTAAAGAAGGGTATTCGGCCTACTCTTCCACGCCGGCCAGAGAAGAGGGTGGAGGTTGGAGTACCTACGCTTTGCCCCACCAGTCACGAGCTGCTTATATCCTCAGTGTGAAGGCGGATGGGGCTTTAAACGACTTGCCCAGTGTTTTAACTGTCGCGCTGGGAGCCGAACAGAACGGGCGACCTCCCTGGATTGCATCTCCATTGCAAGTATGATGACCATTACAACTTTTGAAACTTTTCGTTTTTTTTACCAGGTAAGGCCCACTGGCCTGTGTCGCTCTTTTTCAGAAGTGGCCTGGCCACAAATGATGGCTCAACGAAGTTGATTATCATCACGTGGAAATGTACAGCAGCCTAAATACTAGAAACGCGTGATATCGATTATAAATACGGCGGGAAAAGCCAGAGGACCCGGAGAAAAAATCCACGCGACCACGGGGAGAGCGACACGCAGACTCTAAATACAGCAGCAGCCGCAGGCGCCAGGGGAGGTAGTTAATATCTCGTAGCCACCGTTGCACCCCGGGATGAGGTTGTATAGAATCACCACAACCCTGCCAGCCAGGCCGCTAAGAGAGCCTCGCATGTGACGACTCGACACGCGGAGCTCGGGGCCTGGCAGCAGACCGCCTACCCCACGATCAGTGTCAGCTTATTGTGAAGCAATCTTTGAGCTCGGAAGCTCTTGAATCGGGTTCCATCAACAAAAGCATCGGTTCCCTGGCAAACACAACCCACGCCGCTGCTACAACAAACGAGGCTTCAGTAAGCCCGACTGCTGATGAGACACGGGACATCGAATCTAGTCCAGAGTTTTGCTTGTGGTGCACTTCTATAGAAGGCCGTATGGCTGATGAGATGTGTCAAAATGTACTTTCGTCTTTTTTTATATATATAATATGTAAGGCGGGACAGATGTGGGAAGGAGGCGAGTGTCGTCTGCTTATTCAGTCGGGGTCGGGTGAGGGTCGGGGTCGGGTGAGAGTCAGGGTCGGGGTTCTGTGATGAACACGGTTGGGAAAACTGCGCTCATGGCTGTCGCAGACGGCAGAGAGAATCGAGGAGACATCTACCATGCCATAGCTCTATGAAGAAGGGCCATTTCCCGAAACGTCGCCTGTTAAAGACAGTATGTGTCTTTCAATACGGGACTTGTGCTGAACCGTCAGTCTCGTTGGCGGGTCCCGGTTTGTGATGACGGCGCCACCTCGTGGCTGTGAGACCACCGCCGCTGCGGCGCTCCATCCTCCTCCTCCATCCTCCTCCTCCTCCTCCATCCTCTCACGCCAGGGCCCCGGGCTCGCTGACCCCGGAACAGCGAGCATCAACAACGAGCACATCAACAGCGAGCACATCAACAGCGAGCACATCAACAACGAGCACATCAACAGTGATCAAGTCATTGGACTACGGAGGAGCGGTGGCGCAGTGGTTAGCGCGCTGAACCCGGCGACCTTGACTTCGAGTCGCAGCCACGGCTCTCATCAGTGGCGAATATTCTAACCGGGTGCTTCCGCCCAGCCCCGCTTCGAACGATGCTCAAACGCAACCGACTTTCCAATGGGAACCACACAGAGGCCATCAGCATCGTCATCATGTAAACCAGCAGAGACCAGCGTTGTGAAGTATGGTTAAACAACCACCCATGACCGACACGGCGTGTGGCTGGATGCCTTCATCCAGCAGTGGATTGACAACGGGCTCTTTACATTGCCTATTCGTTGTACTAATGGTGTGGAAAGCACGCGGGCAGATCGTGTAAATAAAATATGCGTCGTACACCCCCCTCCACCCGACACAGCCAGCTAATAAAGTTGTCACGTGGTGGATAAACGTGCCGATGTATTACTGCGTCAGCACTCCACGGGCAATGTTGGCGAGCTGGTCTATCCAGCAGTGGATTGACCCTGGCCGCTGCTGCTGCTGATCGTGCCCCCCGTCCACACGCGGCTCTGCACGGAGGAGGCGCCGCGAGGGGGCGCTGCGACCTCGCGCACGCAGCGCCACGCGACCAACAACCACAGCCTCACCCTCACCACAGCCTCACCACACCCTCACCACCCCACCACAGCCTTACCACCCCCTCACCACACCCTCACCACAGCCTCACCACAGCCTCCTCACACCACCTCACCACCTCACCACACCCTCACCACACCACCACAGCCTCACCACACCCTCACCACACCCTCACCACAGCCTTACCACAGCCTCACCACACCACCACACACCCTCGTCACATCCTCACCACACCACCTCACCCTAACAACACCCTCACCACACCCTCACCACACCCTCACCACAGCCTCACCACACCCTAACCACACCCTCACCACAGCCTCGCCTCACCCTAACCACACCCTCACCACACCACCTGACCACACCACCTGACCCTCACCACACCCTCACCACAGTCTCACCACACCCTAAACCACACCCTCACCACACCCTAACAACACCACCTCACCACACCACCTCACCCTAACCACACCCTCACCACACCCTCAGCCACACCGTCACCACAGCCTCAACACAGCCTCACAACGATCCCCACGCCCGAACCCTTCCCGAACCACGACTCTAACCCAGACCCCATCTCTCCCCCCACACAGTGTCCCGCATCTCAACCCTCCATCCTGACCGCAGCCCTGAACCTGACCTTCACCATCACCTAACCCCCACTCTAACCACGACCCTGGCCCTAACCCTGACCCAAACCCTGACCCCGACCCTGACCATGACCCTGACCCTACCAATCCAAACACTATCCAGGCTCGAAACTGCTGAGCTTCCGAGATCTGACGAGATCGGGCGAATTCCCACCACGCTTCGACCGCCTTTGTCTCCGCAGTGCGAGCTGCGCCGCACGGAGCCAGCCGCGCTAATGGGAGGCGCGGGGAAGGACAACAACAACAACAACAAGCAGCAGTTCTACAGAAACGAGTCGTCAATCTAACCAGCTCCCGGTGTAAGGCTGAGTCGACCTAGGGGGAGGACCTGGGCCGGATCAGATATCACTCGCCACTGATGTTAGCCGTGGCCGGAAATTGGACTCGGATAGTAGTGCGCTAACCACTGCGCCACCGCTCCCAATACACATAACACGCGTGTGTACAAAAAAAGACTAAGAGCCCGTATAGCCTCAACAGACCGCTGGGGCAAGTGCTGCTAGCGAGCACCTAATAATGCCGGCAGCACCACGCCCGGCCGCCTTTGTCTCCCCAGTGATGATGTTTACGCACCCCACCAAATGTCTATTTCATGCTGAGTCGACCTAGGGGAGGCCCAGAATCGCCCCAGATATTCGCCACCGATTTTGGCCGTGAGAGGAAATCGACATCGGTTCGCCGGGTTCATAGCACAGGTGCAGCGCTAACCAGTGCCCCACCGCTCTCACACACACAGCAACAAAGACACACGTGGTCACGCACCCAGACACGGATGTTTGACGCACACGTTTACTCACGCACACGGGGATCACAGCTCACCTGTGTAGAACAAACACCTGAGAAGGGGGCGAGGCGTGGAGGGAGGATGGGGCGGGGGATGAGAAAGGAGGAGGTAGGATGGAAGGAGATTCTGCAGATCAGTGGATAAGAAATAAAGAGGGATGGAGGAAGTTGGAGGATGGAGGAGGTGGAGGAAGTTGGAGGAGGTTGGAGGAGGTTGGAGGAGGATGGAGGAGGATGGAGGAGGATGGAGGAGGTTGGAGGAGGATGGAGGAGGTTGGAGGAGGATGGAGGAGGTTGGAGGAGGTTGAGGAGGATGGAGGAGGTTGGAGGAGGATGGAGGAGGTTGGAGGAGGATGGAGGAGGTTGGAGGAGGTTGAGGAGGATGGAGGAGGTTGGAGGAGGATGGAGGAGGATGGAGGAGGTTGGAGGAGGTTGGAGGAGGATGGAGGAGGTTGGAGGAGGATGGAGGAGGTTGGAGGAGGATGGAGGAGGATGGAGGAGGTTGGAGGAGGATGGAGGAGGTTGGAGGAGGATGGAGGAGGTTGGAGGAGGTTGAGGAGGATGGAGGAGGTTGGAGGAGGATGGAGGAGGATGGAGGAGGTTGGAGGAGGTTGGAGGAGGATGGAGGAGGATGGAGGAGGTTGAGGAGGATGGAGGAGGTTGGAGGAAGTTGGAGGAGGTTGGAGGAGGTTGGAGGAGGATGGAGGAGGATGGAGGAGGATGGAGGAGGATGGAGGAGGTTGGAGGAGGATGGAGGAGGTTGGAGGAGGATGGAGGAGGTTGGAGGAGGTTGGAGGAGGATGGAGGAGGATGGAGGAGGATGGAGGAGGTTGGAGGAGGATGGAGGAGGTTGGAGGAGGTTGGAGGAGGATGGAGGAGGATGGAGGAGGTTGAGGAGGATGGAGGAGGTTGGAGGAAGTTGGAGGAGGTTGGAGGAGGTTGGAGGAGGATGGAGGAGGATGGAGGAGGATGGAGGAGGATGGAGGAGGTTGGAGGAGGATGGAGGAGGTTGGAGGAGGATGGAGGAGGTTGGAGGAGGTTGGAGGAGGATGGAGGAGGATGGAGGAGGTTGGAGGAGGTTGGAGGAGGATGGAGGAGGATGGAGGAGGATGGAGGAGGTTGGAGGAGGTTGAGGAGGATGGAGGAGGTTGGAGGAGGATGGAGGAGGATGGAGGAGGTTGGAGGAGGATGGAGGAGGTTGGAGGAGGATGGAGGAGGTGGAGGAGGAGGAGGTTGGAGGAGGATGGAGGAGGATGGAGGAGGTTGGAGGAGGATGGAGGAGGTTGGAGGAGGATGGAGGAGGTTGGAGGAGGATGGAGGAGGATGGAGGAGGTGGAGGAGGATGGAGGAGGATGGAGGAGGTTGGAGGAGGATGGAGGAGGATGGAGGAGGATGGAGGAGGTTGGAGGGATGGAGGAGGATGGAGGAGGTTGGAGGAGGATGGAGGAGGATGGAGGAGGATGGAGGAGGATGGAGGAGGATGGAGGAGGATGGAGGAGGGTGGAGGAGGATGGAGGAAGTTGGAGGAGGTGGAGGAGGATGGAGGAGGTTGGAGGAGGTTGGAGGAGGATGGAGGAGGATGGAGGAGGTTGGAGGAGGATGGAGGAGGATGGAGGAGGATGGAGGAGGATGGAGGAGGATGGAGGAGATGGAGGAGGTTGGAGGAGGATGGAGGAGGTTGGAGGAGGATGGAGGAGGATGGAGGAGGATGGAGGAGGATGGAGGAGGATGGAGGAGGATGGAGGAGGTTGGAGGAGGATGGAGGAGGATGGAGGAGGTTGGAGGAGGATGGAGGAGGATGGAGGAGGATGGAGGAGGTTGGAGGAGGATGGAGGAGGTTGGAGGAGGTTGGAGGAGGATGGAGGAGGATGGAGGAGGTTGGAGGAGGTTGAGGAGGATGGAGGAGGTTGGAGGAGGATGGAGGAGGATGGAGGAGGTTGGAGGAGGTTGAGGAGGTGGAGGAGGTTGGAGGAGGATGGAGGAGGATGGAGGAGGTTGGAGGAGGTTGGAGGAGGTTGGAGGAGGTTGGAGGAGGTTGAGGAGGATGGAGGAGGATGGAGGAGGTTGGAGGATGGAGGAGGAGGTTGGAGGAGGATGGAGGAGGTTGGGAGGTGAGGAGGATGGAGGAGGATGGAGGAGGATGGAGGAGGATGGAGGAGGTTGGGAGGAGGTTGAGGAGGATGGAGGAGGATGGGGAGGATGGAGGAGGTGGAGGAGGTTGGAGGAGGTTGGAGGAGGATGGAGGAGGATGGAGGAGGTTGGAGGATGGAGGAGGAGGAGGAGGATGGAGGAGGTTGGAGGAGGATGGAGGAGGTTGGAGGAGGATGGAGGAGGATTGGAGGAGGTTGGAGGAGGATGGAGGAGGATGGAGGAGGTTGGAGGAGGTTGGAGGAGGATGGAGGAGGATGGAGGAGGATGGAGGAGGGTGGAGGAGGTTGAGGAGGATGGAGGAGGTTGGAGGAGGATGGAGGAGGATGGAGGAGGTTGGAGGAGGATGGAGGAGGTTGGAGGAGGATGGAGGAGGTTGGAGGAGGTTGAGGAGGATGGAGGAGGTTGGAGGAGGATGGAGGAGGATGGAGGAGGTTGGAGGAGGATGGAGGAGGATGGAGGAGGATGGAGGAGGTTGGAGGAGGATGGAGGAGGTTGGAGGAGGTTGGAGGAGGATGGAGGAGGATGGAGGAGGATGGAGGAGGATGGAGGAGGATGGAGGAGGATGGAGGAGGTTGGAGGAGGTTGGAGGAGGTTGGAGGAGGATGGAGGAGGATGGAGGAGGTTGGAGGAGGTTGAGGAGGATGGAGGAGGTTGGAGGAGGATGGAGGAGGATGGAGGAGGTTGGAGGAGGTTGAGGAGGTTGGAGGAGGTTGGAGGAGGTTGGAGGAGGTTGGAGGAGGTTGAGGAGGATGGAGGAGGATGGAGGAGGTTGGAGGATGGAGGAGGAGGTTGGAGGAGGATGGAGGAGGTTGAGGAGGTTGAGGAGGATGGAGGAGGATGGAGGAGGATGGAGGAGGATGGAGGAGGTTGGAGGAGGTTGAGGAGGATGGAGGAGGATGGAGGAGGATGGAGGAGGTTGGAGGAGGTTGGAGGAGGTTGGAGGAGGATGGAGGAGGATGGAGGAGGTTGGAGGATGGAGGAGGATGGAGGAGGTTGAGGAGGTTGGAGGAGGATGGAGGAGGATGGAGGATGGAGGAGGAGGTTGGAGGAGGATGGAGGAGGTTGGAGGAGGATGGAGGAGGATGGAGGAGGTTGGAGGAGGATGGAGGAGGTTGGAGGAGGTTGAGGAGGATGGAGGAGGATGGAGGAGGTTGGAGGAGGATGGAGGAGGTTGGAGGAGGTTGAGGAGGTTGAGGAGGATGGAGGAGGATGGAGGAGGTTGGAGGAGGTTGGAGGAGGATGGAGGAGGATGGAGGAGGTTGGAGGAGGATGGAGGAGGATGGAGGAGGTGGAGGAGGATGGAGGAGGATGGAAGAGGATGGAGGATGTAGGAGGAGGTTGGAGGATGGAGGAGGTTGGAGGAGGATGGAAGAGGATGGAGGAGGTTGGAAGAGGTTGGAGGAGGTTGGAGGAGGTTGGAGGAGGTTGGAGGAGGTTGGAGGAGGATGGAGGAGGTTGGAGGAGGTTGGAGGAGGTTGGAGGAGGTTGGAGGAGGTTGGAGGAGGTTGGAGGAGGATGGAAGGAGGATGGAGGAGGTTGGAGGAGGTTGGAGGATGGAGGTTGGAGGAGGATGGAGGAGGATGGAGAGGATGAGGAGGTGGAGAGGTGGAGGAGGTTGGAGGAGGTTGGAGGAGGTGGAGGAGGATTGGAGGAGGATGGAGGAGGATGGAGGAGGTTGGGGAGGATGGAGAGGTTGGAGGAGGATGGAGGAGGTTGGAGGAGGATGGAGGAGGATGGAGGAGGTTGGAGGAGGTTGGAGAGGATGGAGGAGGTTGGAGGAGGTTGGAGGAGGATGGAGGAAGTTGGAGGATTGGAGGAGGATGGAGGAGGTTGGAGGAGGTTGGAGGAGGATGGAGGAGGTTGGAGGAGGATGGAGGAGGTTGGAGGAGGATGGAGGAGGTGGAGGAGGTTGGAGGAGGTTGGAGGAGGTGGAGGAGGTTGGAGGAGGTTGGAGGAGGTTGGAGGAGGTTGGAGGAGGTTGGAGGAGGTTGGAGGAGGATGGAGGAGGTTGGAGGAGGTTGGAGGAGGATGGAGGAGGTTGGAGGAGGATGGAGGAGGTTGGAGGAGGATGGAGGAGGATGGAGGAGGATGGAGGAGGATGGAGGAGGTTGGAGGAGGTTGGAGGAGGTTGGAGGAGGTTGGAGGAGGTTGGAGGAGGATGGAGGAGGTTGGAGGAGGTTGGAGGAGGTTGGAGGAGGATGGAGGAGGTTGGAGGAGGTTGGAGGAGGATGGAGGATGTACATGTTATTGTTAAACACGTGATGCACCTATCCCGGCACGGGCCTCTCGCTCATTATGAAGTGGGGGGCGGGGGGGGGGGGCAGTGGTGGTGGTGAGGGCGGAGTGGGTGGGGGGGACATTAAAAGTGAAATAATTAAAAACCCAATTTCCGAGGGAGATTACGGGACACGAGATCGGGCGACCTCTCCTTCCTCGCGCGTGATTTACACGTTCCCTCCCCCTCCCCCCCCCTCCCTCTCTCTCTGTCTCTCCCCATCTCCTCCTCGTCATCTCACTCCACATCTCCTCCTCCTCATCTCTCTCCATCTCTCCCTCTCGTTTCATCTTACACCCCCCCCCCCCCTCTCTACCTCTCTCTGTGTACCCCCCCACGAGGTGAGAGTGTGCGCGTGCCGGTGACAGACACACGAGCGGCGATGCCAGAGTTCGATTCCCGCTCACGGCCAACAGCGACCGGTCCTGGGCCTCCCCTAGGTCGACTCAGCCTGTAACGAGCGGCTGCTGCGATGTGCAAACATGAGCGCCGTGGAGACGAAGGCGGCTGGGAGTGGAGCTGACCACGCCAACCCCCTCGTGCGCTCGCTGACAGCACTTGCCCCAGCAGTCCATGTAGGCTACCCGGGTGCCTTTGTCTACGTATCGCTCGCCCCCCCCCCCCCCCGTACACCCCTCTCCATCCCGCGTCCGCCCCCGCAGCCCCCCCCCCCCCCCCCCCCCCCGGTCCCCCCCCCCCTCCTCCCCCCAGCATCACCCCCCGCTGGGACGATTTGCAGCCAAATTACACGCTATTTTCCCATGAGCCATCGGGATACGGACAAATTAGCATAATTAACGTGTTTAGGTATAAACGTCCCCCCCCCCCTCTCACCTGCGCGCGGTCGTCCGTGCGCTCGTCCGCTCCGTCGCCCTGATTCAGAGTCTCCGAGTTGTGTTTTCTTCGTCTTCGCTCGCCGCCTCTCTTCTACAGCCCCCCCCCCCGCGCTTTTCCACTTAATTGCGCGTGAGACGCGGTTCGCCCCCCCCCCCCTCGCCCCCCCCTCCCCCAAATGCTCGCTCGGGATAAGCGTCTTGGCAATTTTCTGCCCCCATTAATGCATTAACATTCAGAAGTTTGGGAGTTCGGGCTCCCTCCTCCTCCTCCTCCGCCGCCGCCGTCAACATCACCGCACGCCCCATTATCCAGTCCGCGCACGAGTCCCCCGCACGGCACCCACCCCCCCTCTCCCCTACTGCGCGTTTCGTTCATCCACTCGAGTCGTTCATCCACTCGAGTCGTTCACCCGGCCGAACGACTCGAAGGGCGTCTGCTCGTCGTGCTCCCGTGTCGACCTCTCCCCGTGTTCACGCGGGACGTGCGGGAGTGGTGGAGGTGGTGGTCGACTCGGCCTCAAATGAGGACCTGGCGGGTAGTGCAAACATCGACACTGGGGAGACAAAGGCGGCCGGGCGTGGTGTTGGCCACCCACCGCCTCGGATGCCGTGCCGGCCTTCATAGGTGCTCGCTAAGAGCACTTGCCCCTACAGTCTGTTAAGGCTACTCGGGGGATCTTTGTCTTTAGTGGTGGTGGTGGTGGTAATGATTAAATTGATTCGCGCGTCGTTCGAAAAGTTGAGTTACTCGTTCCCTCGAGTCATTTACGCGCCCGAAGTGGAGTTCGTTCAGTCGAGATGGAAGCGATTCAGTCCCGAGTTGAATTCGGGTCACACCTCTCTCCCACTGCTCGAGGTCGGAATCGTGTGGGTCAAAGTCGTTCGCTTGACGTCGAGTCATTCACTTGAGTCATTCACTTGACATTGAATCGCTCACTTCAAGTGGACTCATTCTCTCGAGTCATTCAGTCGAGTCGCTCACTTGAGGTGAAGAGGTCGAGGTAATTGCTCGACTTGGCGTGGGGGGGGGGGCAGAGGGGAGCAGGGGGGGGGCGGCTCAGATGAAAGCAGCAATCAGACCTGGTCCATTAGCCCCCCCCCCATCTCCGCCCCCCCCTCCGCCCCCCCACCAGCACTCCCACTCAATGTATTCATAACACACAAAGACCCCCCCCCCCGCTGCGCAATTGACACTGTTTAAGCAAGCGCTGTTAGCGAGCACCTGTTAAGGCCACCAAGGGCGCACGTGAGGGTGGCTGTGACCAAAACACCACCACGCCCGGCCGCTTTCGTCTTCCTTAAGTGCCGTTGTTTTCACATCAAAGGGCCGCTGGCCCGAGTCCCGTTCAGGAATCACTCGCCCCTCGTGCTCATCCGTGTGGCCGGGACTCAAACGCAGATTTGTAACGCAGCGCGCTAATCACTGCACCACCGCTCTATATACACACCCACACACACAAAGACCCCCCGTACAGCCTTAAAAGACTGAAGGGGCAAGTGCTGTTAGCAAGCACCTATGAAGAAGGGAACTGCACACGAGGGGGTGCTGTGATTACTACCACGCTCGCCCGCCCGCCCGCCTTTGTCTCCCTCGTGCTGGTGATTACACAGCGCACCCGGGTACGCATTTAAGGCTGAGTCGACCTTCGGGAGGCCCAGGACCGGTTTAAACATTCGCTGCCTTCGTTATTAGACTTGAGCGGGGGTCAAGCTGGGTCTGTACCGGGTTCGTGGCGCAGAACAGCGCTAACCACTGCGCCACCACCACACTCACACGCTCACAATCACTTACACTCACTCTCACACTCGTACATACACACACACTCACACACACGTACATATTCAATTAATAACGCGCCCAGCTAAACGCGTACAATGTCCGTGTGTAATTGGCTTTTAAATTATTGCTTATTTCGGCTGCGAGCTCTCACAATAAACAAAGTGCGCGGGTCCGGGAGGGGCCCGCGTGTGTGCGTGTGTGTGTGTGCGCGTGTGTGTGTGCGCGTGTGTGTGTGCGCGTGTGTGTGTGCGCGTGTGTGCGTGTGTGCGCGTGTGTGCGTGTGTGTACGCGTGTGTGTGCGTGTGTGCCTGTGTGCGCGTGTGTGTGCGTGTGTGCGCGCGTGTGTGTGTATGCGAGCGCGCGTGTGCGCGTGTGTGTGTGCGTAGCGGTAGTTTTTATGTTCACTCCCACACTGCGTTGGGAAGACAAAGGCGGCCGTACGTGGTGCTGGCCACACCATCAGCTCTGGCCCCAGCACCCTGCCAGCGCTACGCGGGGAGCAGCGTCGTCTTCGTGGCATTCGTTCGCGCTGTGAGCCCGACCACCAGGGTTAAATTCCCGCTCACCTCAAACTACAGGTTCAGCAGATATCTGAACCGGTCGACTCAATCTCAAATGGGTACCTGGTGTGGTGTATAATAAAGATCAGCACTGGAGAGACAAAGGCGGCTGGGCGTGGTGCTGGTCATACACCTCTTCGTTTGGCGTGCGTCATAGGTGCTCGCTAACAGCACTTGCCCCAACAGTCCATTGAAGACTTTACGGGGCATCTCGGCGCGCGCCTTTGCATTGCGTACGCTCGAGTGGACGCGCGAGGAAAGTGCCGCTGCGATGGAGAACTCGAGTCGACACGCGCACCGTGTCTCTGGGAGACCCACGCCGACAAGGTGCTCGCCACACAAAGTCTTCTTTTTGTTTACTCATCCCACCAGCCACACGGCCCCGTTGGGAGTGCATCGCGACTTTGCGTTATGCGCGGTTGTGCTGGTCTCGGATTGTGCCGCTGCTTCGTGTGATGTCCAACGTTTCGCTCCACGTGTCTGGGAGCTTCTACGATAACTGAAGAGTGCGGTTTAAAATAAAAAAAAAATATTTGAGCGTTGTGAAATTATGTTCCCGAAGAAGCTGCCAGTGCGTGGAGCGAAACGTCGAATAACAGCACGCGGTCCCACGGAAAATGCGTGGGAGATCTGAGCAAAACGCATGGCCATGTTCTCCGAATTAAAATACGCGCTTACAGCAAACGTAATGGGTGCGTCTTACAAAGCGGTACGTGTGTGAGCGCGTGTGACGAGATATGTGTGTGAGATGTGTGTGAGATGTGTGTAAGATGTGTGTGAGATGTGTGTGGTAGCACTTCATTGAGACCGGGCACTGAACGTTGTGGGTGCGTCTTTCTTTCCGGAGCGCCCGATAATACGGAGAATACGGTAACCGGGTTCGAACTGCGGGTCGCCACATCGCACCTCCATCCCTCTCCACTCGTTCTGATTCGCAACCTCCATCTCTCCCTGAAGCCTCCCTCTCTCTCCTCCATCTCCTCCTCCATCCTCTCCCCATCCAGTTCGTTCTCCCCTTACTCCCCTTGCTCCCCTCTACCCCATCCATAGCCTCTGTCTCTCTCTCTCTCTTCCTCTCTCCATCAACCCCTTCTCTAATCCCTCTCCTCCCCGTCTCCTCCATCATCTCCGTCTCCTCCTCCCCCTCTACACGATAATCGCAGAGGCGTACCACCACGGCACGAGGTATAGGGGGGTGGGGGTTTGTGTGGGGTGCGAGGGGGGATGGGGGGGGAAGCCGCCTTGTAATTTGCGTCCCTTCCCCGGGCCCGCGCACCGCCAAATGCCACAGGTCTAATAACAACGCGCGCGCGCAGCAGCTTCACGCTCATTTGGATCGCCGGGCGCCTCCGCGGACAAAACAATCGGGGCCGCTCCGCGCCTTTGAAGCACCGCTAATGACCGACTCGGCAGACAGAGCGATTTACACAAAGTCTCGCTGCTACAGGGGAGGGGGCGGGGAAGATGGGGGGCGTAGATGGGTGAGAGTGTTGTTGGTGGGGGGCCGCGATAAGGGGAGGAAGGGGGGGGGGGAGATGGGGGTACGGGGCAGTCAGGCGAGAGGATCTGCGCAAAGTTTGTCCCCCGCTGAGCGCGGATAGCTGGCGAAAAATCGCGCTGTAATGTGCGCTATTACGGGATGCGTGCGGGGGGCGATGGTGTGTGTGTGTATGTGTGTGTATGTATGTATGTGTGTATGTATGTATGCCTTCGTAGGTGCTTGCTAGCAGAACTTGCCCCAACAGTCTGCCAAGGCTATACGGGGCATCTTCGTCTTTGTCGGTGCCTACAGACAGATGCTTGTGAACAACACTTGCCTTAAGAGTCCATTAAGGCTGTACGGGGGATCTTTATATCTATACCACTTTGTTGGTACCAATGGGTGCTTATGAAATGCACTTGCCCCAACAGTCTGCTGAGGCTACATGGAGGGGATCTTTGTCTTTGTGTATGCGCATGTAGGGAGGGTACCAGGAGTTGAGCAGTCAGCGCTCTGCGCTACGAACTCGGCCACCCCACTTCTAGTCCCGTTCACGGCCACCAACACCAGCGGCGAATATCTGAAGCGGCCATGGGCCTCCCCTAGGTCGACTGAACCTCAAATGAGTACCTGGTGCGGTGTGTAAACATCGCCACGAGGAAGACAAAGGTGGCCGGACGGGGTGCTGGCCTAAACAGGTGCTCGCTTACAGCACTTGCTTCATAGGCTGTTAGAGGCTTCACGGGGGACCTTTGTCTTTTTGCGGGGGATTCTTCTTATGGGGCCCGCGAGGGACAGAGGTGGGGGGGGGGGGTGAAAGGTCACGTGGCTCAGGGTGCGCGTGGCGAGCGCGGCTGGGCGAGGCTCGAGACACTGAGCCCTCGATGCTCACCGCCTGAGTTCGCGCCGCGTCGATGGTCTCAGCTTCGTTGCCAACGGCCTGTGCTGCATAGAGACCCGTAGACTCACATAGAGACCCATAGACTCACATAGAGACCCATATACTCACATAGAGACCCATAGACTCACATAGAGACCCGCAGACTCACCTATAGATACATGGACTCAAATGGAGACCCACAGACTCACATTCAGGTCCGTAGACTCACATAGAGACCCGTAGACTCACATAGAGACCCGTAGACTCACATAGAGACCCGCAGACTCACATAGAGACCCATAGACTCGCATAGAGACCCATTGACTCACATAGATACCCGTAGACTCACATAGAGACCCATTGACTCACATAGAGACCCGTAGACTCACATAGAGACCCGCAGACTCACATAGAGACCCGTAGACTCACATAGAGACCCGCAGACTCACCTAGAGATACATGGACTCAAATAGAGACACACAGACTCACATTGAGGTCCGTAGACTCACATAGAGACCCGTAGACTCACATAGAGACCCGCAGACTCACATAGAGATACATAGACTCAAAGAGAAACCCATAGACTCACGTAGTGATTAAACCGGGTTGTCACGTGTAGCGAGTTGATTATGGACTCAATCTGGTCAGCAACCACTCACATAGAGACATGCATAGACTAAATTAGTTCCGAGAACGTGCCGCGAAACGTCGGACATTAGGCTCGTAACGATTCACCCACAATCACCCCTCCACCGTCCTCCATATACCCCCCCGCCCCCAACCACGGATAGATAAATTGTATCGCGTGTTGTTCGGCATGATGTCCGACGTTTCGCTTCGCGTGCCGATGAGCTTCTTAAAAAACACATCTGAAGTTGTTCACTGAAGTTCTTCGGTTCTGCAGCTCTACCGAAAAGCCCTCGGCAGGTGGAGCGAAACGTCGGACATCGTGCCGAACAACGCATTCCGCCAACAAACGAACACACGCGCAGTGACAACCCCCCGAGAGGACATCGAACAACTCAACTGCGTTGGGATGCGCGGATGGCGCTGTGCTGGCACAGTGGTGGTGGGGGGTGGGGGGTAGGGGGTGGGTGTGCGATGCGTGGCAAGGATGAGGGGGGGGAGAGAGAGGGGGGGGTGCAGGGACGGTCGGGGGGGGGGCATGACGAGTGCTTCATTATCGGCGGCGTGCTCACGGGAACCGAGCTCCGGGGCGCGCCGCGCCGACTCGCGCCATGAAATGCCAGCGAGCATTAATTCCGCACAGATAGACAGAGCGCGGAGCGAGGGGTGGGGGGCACCGGGGGGGTGGGGGAGGGGGCAGGGAGGGATGTTATGGGGGGCGCGGGGTGGGAGAGACGGGACTGAGAGGAGGAGGAGGCCGCTGGGTTTGGAACGTGGAGTTTGGAGCGCGTCCGAGTCACGCGAGCTGCTGCGAGCGCGCGCGTCCGTGTCTGTGTGTACACGTGTTGTTGTGTGTCAGTGTCCGTGTGTGTCCGTGTGTGTCCGTGTCTGTGTGTACACGTGTTGTTGTGTGTCAGTGTCCGTGTGTGCCCGTGTGTATCCGTGTCTGTGTGTACACGTGTTGTTGTGTGTCAGTGTCCGTGTGTGTCCGTGTGTGTCCGTGTCTGTGTGTACACGTGTTGTTGTGTGTCAGTGTCCGTGTGTGTCCGTGTGGATCCGTGTCTGTGTGTACACGTGTTGTTGTGTGTCAGTGTCCGTGTGTGTCCGTGTGTGTCCGTGTCTGTGTGTACACGTGTTGTTGTGTGTCAGTGTCCGAGTGTGTCCGCTTCTGTGTGTACACGTGTCCGTGTGTGTCCGTGTCTGTGTGTACACGTGTTGTTGTGTGTCAGTGTGTTAGTGTCCGTGTCTGTGTGTGCACGCTTCTGTGTGTACACATGTTGTTGTGTGTTTGTGTGTCAGTGTCCGTGTGTGTCCGTGTCTGTGTGTACACGCTTCTGTGTGTACACGTTTTGTTGTGTGTCAGTGTGTCAGTGTCTGTGTCTGTGTGTGCACGCTTCTGTGTGTACACATGTTGTTGTGTGTTTGTGTGTCAGTGTCCGTGTCTGTGTGTACACGCTTCTGTGTGTCCACGTGTTGTTGTGTGTTTGTGTGTCAGTGTCCGTGTGTGTCCCTGTCTGTGTGTGCACGCTTCTGTGTGTACACGTGTTGTTGTGTGTTTGTGTGTCAGTGTCCGTGTGTGTCCGTGCGGAGCGGTGGCGTAGTGGTTGGCGCACTGCGCCACGAACCCAGCAACCGGGGTTCCATTCTGACTCACGGCCACCAACACAAGTGGCGAATATCTGAATCGGTCCGAGTCCTCCCCACGTCACCTCAGCCCTAAATTGACACGTGGTGCTGGCCACGCCACCCGTCGTGCGCCGAGATGTCCTTCACAGGAGCTCGCTAAAAGCACTTTCCCCAACTGTCTGTAAAGAGCACACGGGGGTCTTTGTGTGTAACCTTGTGTCCCTGTGTGTGTGTTGTGCGTGTCTGTGTGAATGTGTGTGGGGAGCGGTAATGTAGCGGTTAGCGCGCTGCGCTATGAACCTGGCGACCCGGGTTCGACTCCCGCTCACGGCTAACACCAGTGACGATTATCTGTACCGGTCCTGGGCCTCCCCTAGGTCGACTCAGCCTTAAATGAGTACCTGGTGCGGTGTGTAAACATCGCCACTAGGGACACAAAGGCGGTCGGGCGTGGTGCTGGCCACCCACCCCCTCGTTCGTGTACCGTTCCGGCCTTCATAGGTGCTCGCTAACAGCACTTGCCCCTACAGTCTGTTAAGGTTATACGGGGGATCTTTGTCTTTGTGTGTGTGTGGGTTGCAGTGTCCCCGCATGTATCCACGTGTCCCTGTGTGTCCCTGTGTGTCCCTGTGTGTCTCCATCGTCTTCATCCACGCGTCTCTCAACCCCCCGGCCCAGTGCTAATTGAGCCCCTCCCCCTTCCCCCCGCCCACAAACAAACAAACCTCAACTCCAGCACAACTCAACTCGGGAGTGAGAGCGAGGAAATGCCACGGCTCGAGTTTGTTTAGTAAATTAATAAAGACGTGAGACACATTGAAGAGGAGCGGGGCAGAGTGTTGACGAGAGAGAGTTCATACCCTCTCTTCTCGCTCTCTCTCTTCGCTCTCCTCTCTCCTCGCTCTCTCTTCTCGCTCTCTCTCTTCGCTCTCCTCTCTCCTCGCTCTCTCCTCGCTCTCTCCTCCCAGGTGGCCTCGGTTCGGCCTCATGGAACTGAATTCGTATTATTCGCCCAAACACATTTCAATTAAATTTGCCCACGAATTATTGTATGGGGGGGAGGCGAGAGAGAGGGGGCGAGAGAGGGGGGGGGGGGCGACAGAGGGGGGGCTAGCGGGGGGGGTGCTTGAGGACGAGGTGGGGGGCGATAGAGAGGGAGGGGGGCGAGAGGGGGCCGTCGTTGGATAATTCGGGAGTTGAGTTGGAGAGAGGTGCGTGTGTGTCCGTGCGTCATATCTGCTACTCGCTAACAGCACTTGTCGCAAATGTCTATTAAGGCTTTCCGGGGGATCTTTGTCTTTGTCCGTGTGTGTGTTTCCGTGTGTCTGTGTAGCGGCTATCGCGCTGCGCTACTAACCCGGCTAACCGAGTTCGATTCCCGATACCGGTTAAACTGGTGACGAATATCCGAACCGGAGTACCTGCTGCGATGTGTAAA
This sequence comes from Lethenteron reissneri, assembly GCF_015708825.2. Classification (NCBI taxonomy): domain Eukaryota; kingdom Metazoa; phylum Chordata; class Hyperoartia; order Petromyzontiformes; family Petromyzontidae; genus Lethenteron; species Lethenteron reissneri. The sequence goes on along the minus strand of NC_083815.1, from coordinate 879,153 downwards.
CGTCGCCACTAGGGAGACAAAGGCGGCCGGGCGTGGTGCTGGCCACCCACCTCCTCGTGTGCCGTGCCTGCCTGAGCAGGTGGTCGTGCGCTGCACTTTGCCCAATAGTCTGTTGGGGAATCTGTGTGTGTGTAGTATGTGTAGTGTGTGTAGTGTGTGTATCGTGTGTGTGTAGTGTGTGTATCGTGTGTGTGTGTAGTGTGTGTGTAGTGTGTGTAGTGTGTGTATCGTGTGTGTGTAGTGTGTGTATTGTGTGTGTGTGTAGTGTGTGTGTAGTGTGTGTGTAGTGTGTGTATCGTGTGTGTAGTGTGTGTTAATGTGTGTATTGTGTGTATTAATGGGTGTGTATCGTGTGTGTATTGTGTGGGGAGCGAAAGTGTAGCGGTTAGCGCGCTGCGCTAAGAACCCGGCGATCCGGGTTCAATTCCCGTTCACGGCCAACACCAGTGACAATTATCTGAACCGGTCCTGGGCCTCGCCTATGTCGACTCAGCCTCAAATGAGTACCTGGCGCGGTGTGTAAACATCGCCACTGGGGAGACAAAGGCGGTCGGGCGTAGTGCTGGCCACCCACCCCCTCGTGTACCGTTCCGGCCTTCATAGGTGCTCGCTAACAGCACTTGCCCCTACAGTCCGTTAAGGCTACACGAGGGATTTTTGTCATTGTGTCATTGAGTATCCCAGCGTTTTTAACGTCATAATTAAACATACAGTATATACAAAAACAAATATCCCCCTTGTAGCCTACACGTACTGCTGGGGCAAGTGCAGTTATCGAGTAACAATGAAAGCAGCCAGTATGGCAAACGAGGGGGGTCACGTGGCAGTCGCCACGTCCGGCCGCCTTTGTCTCCCCCAATACGCACCGCATCGAGGGTGACTCAGATACATCCGAACCTCGAGCGGGAATCGAACTCAGGCTTGGTAGCGCTGCGCCCCCCCCCCCCCCCCCCCCACACGCACACAGCTAAACAACCACAGAGACAAAGACCCCCCCTTGTAGCCCTCACAGATTGGCGAGGCAGGCGCTGTTTGCGAGCTCCTGTTCGGGTCGCACACGCACCACAAACCAGATAGCCGAGAGGGGTTGTTGGGGGCGGGGTTGAGGGGGGTGGGAGGGAGAGGATGCGGGTGGGGGGGGCCTGGGGGGTAGAGGATTGAGTGGGGGGGGGCTCTGAGCCCATATCCCAGGTGCGTGCCGCGACCGTGCCTAACGCGAGGTCCCCCGGGTGTGGGTGGGGGCGGGCGGGCGGCACCCCTCCCCCGCCTCCCCCCTCAGGAGATTTAAACTTTCACGAGCTTAGGAACACAAATAAAAGTAGCAAAACATTCCACCCACAGAATCTCCCTCCCTCCACTCCCTCTGCCTCCTTCTCCCCCATCCCTCCTCCTCTCCTCCTTCCTTCTCCCCTTCTAAACTCGTCCTTTCTTTCTCCTCCTCTTCCTTCTACCTGCCCCCCCCCCTCATCCCTTCCTCCTCCCCTTCCCTGCTCCCTCCCTCCCTGCTGCCCCGTGTCCCGCCTCGTTGTCCGCTCTCCCTCTCTCGCCCCAAGCAAGACGCCTCGGTCTTTCCCTGCCGGCGTTTCGAGACGACGGAGCCAATCGGAAATCTTACAGAGCAGTGGCGCGACCCCTCCTCCGTGTTGTTAGAGAACGGTCCGTGGAACAGGCTATCACGCAGCTACCTCTGAGATGCCCCGCTTACCACGTGACCTCTGATCAGCACTAGGGGGCAGCACGTGACAATACGGAGCTTTTTGTGTTCTATGAGCTGGAATTGAGCCAAATTAAGCGCAGAACCAAACGTAATGTGACGTCGTTTTTTTGTGCAGGCATTGGTGCTGCAGCTGAGACCATCAACTCACTACACTAGAGACACCACGTGAGCTTATGTGTCTCTATGTGAGTCTATGGGTCTCTATGAGAGTCTACGGGTCTCTATGAGAGTCTATGGGTCTCTATGAGAGTCTATGGGTCTCTATGTGAGTATACGGGTCTATATGCGAGTCTATAGGTCTCTATGTGAGTCTATGGGTCTCTATGAGAGTCTATGGGTCTCTATGTGAGTCTATGGGTCTCTATGCGAGTTTATGGATCTGTATGTGAGTCTATGGATATCCATGTGAGTCACTGGGTCTCTATGTGAGTCTAAGGCCTCCTGTAGTTTATAATTTTATTTTACACTACATATTAGTATATTTCGTGAAATATTGTTGATTATAGAACGGTTTGTATTTTCCTGAATAGCTCGGCATAGTGTAACTATTCATGTGCCTATTTGCAAACCTTGTAAATCAGGAAACATACGAAATTAATTCAACATGCAAACATACATGTTGTTGTTCACGAGCACGTGCAGTCGACAGTTTGCCGACCACCCTGTCTCTCCCGACTGATGTGCCATCAAGAAGGGCCATTGCCCGAAACGACGTCGCAAATTATTGACATTTATTTTAAGGCCACGGTGTTATCGACGAGCGCGTTGAGATGCGTTGGGTTGTTGTTGTTTGTTTGTTTGTTTTCTCTCCTGCTTGTGAACCGCTGTCAACGCAGCTCACGTGTCGACTCGATCACGGATCGTAAGCCTAAACACCGATGTGATCAATACATCTATTGATTACTGCGTGCCAATTAACACGAACAGCGCATCCACTCGGACTCGATCAGCCTCCACGCCAGTGAGCGCGTGGGTTGCTGAGTGTGTGGCAATGTGTGGGGAGCGGTGGCGCAGCGGTTAGCGGTCAGCGCTCCGCGCTACGAACCCAACGGTCCGAGATCGATTCCCGCTCTCGGCCAATACTAGTGACGATTATTTGAATCGATCCCAGGCCTCCCCTAGGTCGACTTAGCCTTAAATTAGTTCCTTGTGCAGTGTGTAAACATCGGAACTGGGGAGACAAAGGCGGTCGGGCGTGGTGCTGTTCACGCACCCCCTTGTGTCCCGTGCCGGCCTTCATAGGTGCTACTCGCTAACAGCACTTGCCCCAACAGTCTGTTAAGGCTACACGGGGGGTCTTTATCTGTGTGTATGCATCACAAACTTGACTTGGCGTCCGTATGACTCTCTGCGTCCGTGAGTCAGCGCGCGCGCGCCGTGGTGGGTCCGGGGTGGGGGTGGCGGGCTGGGTGTCTGTGACATCGTGGGGGGAGGGGGGGGAGGGGGGGTATTGGGTGGAGGGGGGCAGTGGAATTGTCCGAGCAGGGGCAGAGCTCCGGGTGTCCGTGTATCTAAAGATCCGTGGGGACTTGAGGAGGGAGGAGGAGGAGGAGTCGAGGGGGTGAGTGGGGTGTCCAGGCCGCAGGGTCTGCTGGCTGTGGTGGGATGGATGGGGGGGGGGGGGTGAGAGGGGGGGGGCTGTGTGTGGTGTTGATCTCCGAGGTCCGCAGGCGACGCGCCACGTATGGTCCACTTCGCTGCAGATCCATCACCCCGACGCGCGCTCACCCAGAACGGGTTCCAGCGACAGGGATATCGGGGGGAGAGGGGGGGCGCGTGTAGTGTGTGTGGGGGGGGGGGGGGGGGTGACAACGGGGTTCGGCAATAGGGGCTCGCCTCTAGGGGTCCCGTACGAGTGCTGTTATAATCATCGTCGTCATCGTCAGACATGGTCACTCCACTGCTGGATGATGGCGTTCCTTCCTCCACGCCGTTATCGCCGCCTCTTGCGACGTCAAAATCCACCGACACCTGCTGCACATGAACTGATTTAATCATCATCATCATCAACAGCAGCAAGTTCCCGTACCTGGGCAGTGTGCTCATGACCGGCTCCAGTTTGGCAGCAGAGGTCTCACTCCGAATTAGTCGAGCGGCATTATCTTTTCATGAGCTGCGTACCGCTGCTGTGCGGAAGCTACCTGGCCTGTCGCGCCACACGAAGCTCCGGCTCTTTTCAGCTACTCATACCCTCATCTTCTCTATGCTTGCGACTTGGAACATTGAGGTGTGTAAATATTAGCACCGGGGAGACAAAGGCGGACGGGCGTGTTTTTGGTCACACCACCCCCTCGTACACCCTGCCGGCCTTCATAGCTGCTCGCTAGCAGTACTTTCCCAAATAACCTACTGCAGGCTATCTGGGCGATCTTTGCCTTGTTGTGTGCAGTGCGCGTGTCTTCATACGCGAATGTCGCTGTGTAAAGGGAGCGGTGGCGCAGTGATTAGCGCACGGCGCTACAACCCTAGACCATGGGTTCGATTCCCGGCCACGGCTAACATCAGTGGCGAATATTTAAACCGCTCCTGGGCTATCCTTAGTTTGCCTAGGCCATGAAGGAAGCTTGAGTCTCTCCTAGGTCAACTCAGCCTCAAATGAGTACCTGGTGCGGTGTGTAAATCAATCAGCACGGGGGAGACAATATATTCGTGTGTGTGTTTATCTACGTGAATCGTACGTGATGTTTGGGGTGTGTGATGTGTGTGTGTGATATGTGTGAGTGTGTGTGATGTGTGTGTGTGCTCGCTAACAGCACTTGCCTCTCCAGTCTGTTAAGGCTATATGGGGGATCTTTGCTTTGAGTGTGTGATGTCTGTGTGATGTGTGTGATGTGTATGTATGAGTGTGTGTGTGATGTGTGTGTGATGTGTGTGTGAGTGTGTATGATGTGTGTGTGTGAGTGATGTGTGTGTGTGTGATGTGTGTGTGTGTTATGTGTACCCCTCGCCTCGTGCTCAGTGTGGTGCAACAAATGCGACACAAATGACGCCTCGCTCCCTCTTCGATTTCCGATTCTTCTGTCCAGCCAACAACACCCCCAGCCCCGCTCTCCATCCCCCGCTGACCTCAGCCCCTCCCCTCATCTCCTTGTTGTTGCTCCCCCCCCAACCCCCCCCCCCCCCCCTCCGTGACTCGCCTCTCCCGAATGCATCCCTCCCCAGGTTTCCCAGAAAGAGCTGTCCAGCACCCACAATCCGCCTCACCGCATGCGACCTGCCGGGCCACCAACCGTGATGGGTCGACAAGCCGAGAGGAAACTTGGGCCGTGAGTTCAACTGCCGTCCCCGGAGATCGAACCGGCGACTTTCAAGTCCTGTGCGTTAATCATGACAACACCGTGGCGCCATTCATAGACGCCACTATCCCTCGTCATCATCGTTATCATTGTCGTCCTCGCCATGACTGTCATCATCTTCATCTCTGCCATAATCATAACCATGAAGACTAAAAACATCTCTGCCACCTCCATCATCATTACCACCTTCATCATCAGTATCACCACGTTCATCACCTCCATCACCACCACCACCATCATCATCACGTACCATCACCACCACCACCTTCATCGTCATCATCACTACCATCATCACATCACCATAACTATCACCACTATCACCACCTCTATCATCACCACAACCTCCATCGTCAACATCACTACCACCATCATCATCACACCACCATCATCACCATCATCATCACACCACCTCCATCATCACCACCTCCATAATCATCATCGCCACTTCCATCATCACCACCATCATCATGCATCATTTTCCCCGTGACATTATCATTCTCTGTACAAGGCCATTATGTACCTTACACCTAATCCCAAAATTTCCCTCCCTGCCCCCCCCCCTGTAAAATTAATGCCCCCTCCAAATTGTCAAATTAACGACTCCTCACAGCAGCAGCAAAACCGCAATGAATCTAAGCGACTCCTCACTTGGTTAATATCATTTGCATGTCAATACATGCCATTTAAATCTCCACGGGGGGTCGTGGGGGGCGAGCTTGCGGGGGGGGGGGGCAACCGCACCCCCAGCAACCCCCATCATCAACAGCATCAGCAACCGACTAAGAAGCAGCACGGCAAACGAGGGGCGGAGTAGGTGACTACGGTCGAGGAGGAGGATGATGATGGAGGAGATGATGATGATGGTGATGTGAGGTTTTGGAGTGAGGACGCAGGAAGGATGTGGAGGAGGGTGGGTGGAAGTGGAGGGAGGCTGAGACGGCTTTGGTGGTGGTGGTGGGGGGTTAGGGAATTGGGGGGGGGGGGTAGTGGAAGGAGAGAATAAAATCGTTACAACTCATCAGCTCACTCGCACGCTCCGCATTGTGCGGCCGCCAATTACAGGGGACGAAGTCGCCGCGGCTCCCTCGCAGCCGCGGCGTCGCTCGCGTGCGGGGGCGCGTCTCAGCTGCCACGTGTGGGGGGGGGGGGGGTAGCAGAGTAACTCCCTGTGTGTGTGTGTGTCTGGGTTCGTGTGTGTCTGGGTGCGTGTCTGTGTGTGTGTGTGTCTGGGTGCGTGTCTGTGTGTGTATGTTTCTGGGTGCGTGTTTGTGTGTGTGTGTCTGGGTGCGAGTCTGTGTGTGTGTTTGTGTGTGTGTGTCTGGGTGCGAGTCTGTGTGTGTGTGTGTCTGGGTGCGTGTCTGTGTGCGTATCTGTGTGTGTGTCTGGGTGCGTGTCTGTCTGTGTGTGTCTGGGTGCGTGTCTGTGGGTCAAGTCAGTCTCAAATGAGGGCCTGGTGCGGTGTTTAAACATCGCCGCTAGGAAGACAAAGGTGGCCGGGCGTGGTGCTGCCGTTCCGGCGGTCTTAGGTAATCGCTAACAGCACTTTCCCCAACAGTTTGTTAAGGCTATACGGGGGATCTTTGTATCTGTCTTGCAGTACGAACTCGCCGACCCGAGTTCGATTCTCGCTCACGGCCACCAACAACAACACCAGTGACAGGGATTATCTAAACGGGTCCCGGGCCTCCGCTTGGTATTTAAACTGGGGAGACAAAGGCGGCCGGGCGTGTTGCTTGCTCACAGCACTTGCCCAAATAGCCTCGTACATCTTTCGGGGGATCTTTGTCTGCGTTGTCTGTTTAATTAATTCGCAGCTGTTCCGCATCGTGGCAATGATTGGGGGGGCTGAGCAACAGATACCCCGGCGAGACCAAACAAACCCCCAAACAGCGACCTTCTCAGGGGGCTCGGGTCCCCTTTGTGTCGGGCTCAGAGACAGCGGCGGAGGCTGGACACCAACTCCGATGAGAGGTGAAGTGAAGCGGAGGAGACGGGGGAGGGAGACGGGGGAGGGAGACGGGGGGAGATCACAACGCGGAGAAGACGATCGATCGGGGATGCGAAATTACACCCCCCCTCAACCCCCCCCTCAACCCCCCCCCTCACCCCCCCTCAACCCCCCTCAACCCCCCTCAACCCCCCCCAAACAACCCGGCCCGAGCGCTCCACATCATCACAACACGCACAACGGAAACAAAGATCCCCCAGGTAGCCTTCAATAGACTGCAAGGGGCAAGTGCTGGTCGCGAGCAGCATCTCTAAAGGCCGGCGCGGCACGAGGAGGGTGCTCAGTGGCGAACACCGCGGCGCCCGGCCGCCTTTGTCTCCCGGGTGCTGATGTTTGCACACAGCACCAGCTACTACTCATTGAAGGGGAGGCCCAGGACTGAGGCAGATTTTCGCTGCCACTGCTGTTGGTAGCCGTGAGCGGGAATCGAACGCGGGTCGCCGTTGGGTTCGTAACGCAGCGCGCTAACCACTGCGCCACCACTCCAGCAGGCGTGTACACGCGCACACACCTGCAGCGGTAGGCACATGGGCGAACAAAGACACGCGACAACATGTCACTGTGTCACGTCTGCGCCCTATCGCCCGCAACGCGTCCGGTCTCGACATGAAAGATGTGCTGAGGCTGCATCGTGCTCGGATGGGCGACTCCCCATCGCACAGACAGGCTGCGGTGAGCAGTGCAGACTCATCTGTTGTTGTACTATCCTCCTATGCTACCACATCTATGACTCCCCCGAGTTCACCAAACGGCGTGCTGTGCAGCGTGGTGAAATATGGTCAACTCACCCCGCCCCCCACGACCCGCACCGCGTAGAGGCTGGTGGGAGGGGGGGGGGGGTTGGTGGGAAACAATCATCCAGCAGTGGATCGACAACGTCACTGTGCATTCCCATTGCTTCGTCGACGTTGTGCCACGTGACGTGACCCCTCGGCACTGCCCGAGCTGGGACACCGGGGGCTCGAACCGTGGCGACGTGGAGAGAGCAGGAGGAGGAGGGGGGGTCGGGAGGGGCTGTGCGGGTCACGGAGACTCGCGATCAGTGGCCACGTGCGCCTGGCGAGCGACGAAGGTTGGGGGGGGTGGGGGGTTAGAGTTCGGGGTAGGGCCGCACTTACAAGCGCGTCTGATTGGTTAGTCGGTTATGGTTAGGTAGATGGGTAGAGATTGCGGTAGTGGTTGGTTGGAAAGTCAGGGAGGGTTACGCGTCGAACGAGTTGGTTCGGGGTAGAGCTGGTACTCGTGTCTGGTAACTGAGAGGTAGGGTTAGGGGTAGGGTTAGGGATAGGGTTAGGGGTAGGGTTATAGTTTGATTGGCTCACGCAGCTTTGCTCCTAAACTTGTGGCTCCTCCTGCCCCACGGCCTCGAGATTCTCAACAGCGGCTCCACAATTTATCTCCATCTCCCTCGCCTCCCTCCCTCTCCCCCGCTCCCTCCCCCGTGGCTCCTGGCGAAGCGGAGGGGCTCACCCAGAGCCCCGCGTGATCTATACGCGGAGAAGAGAAAGAGAGGGGGGTGGAAGAGGACACGCAGAATAAGATAGCTCACGGCTCCACTCTTCCCCCGCTCTCCCCTCGCTCCCCCCCAGAACTCCGCTCTCCTCACTCCTCCCTGGCTCCTGTCGCCCTCTCCTATGTTTGCCATGTCTCTCGCTCCCTTTTTTTACGATCAGAGGAAACAAGAAGATGCTCGGTGTAGTCGGCACTTTGCGTCGTTCATCATTTCGTTTTTTTAATGCTTTGCTATATGTAACCCCCCCCCCCCCCACCTTTTTAAATAAAAGATGTAACTCTCTCTCTCTCCCGCTCGCTCTTCCCTCTTTCACTCCCTTCACTTTCTACACTCTCTTTCGTCTTCTGTTCGCTACCCCTGTCACTCTCCCCCTTGTCCCTAACTCGCTCTTCCAATCGTGTTTCAATCCCCGCGTCCTCTTGCATCCTCTCTCCAATGTCCTGCTCTATCAGTCGTCCGCTCTCTCTCTCGCCATCTCTCAAATATCTTGCAGATCTCGCTCTCCCTTCTCTCTCTTGTTTGTTCTCTCTCTGTCTCGCTCTCCCTTCTCTCTCTTGTTTGTTCTCTCTCTGTCTCGCTCGTCTTTCCCATCTTACTTTCCTCTCCCTCCTTGCCCTGCCCCCCCCCCCCCCGCTCGCCCCCGCCCCCCGCCCGTGCAAGGCGCGGGGTCACTGGACACGCGCCGCGTCCCTGCAAATGTCACCGCCTCGCGCTCTTGGGCCCGGGTCGCGACGTCGCCCGACGCGGAGCCGAGAGGGGCCACTGATGCCCTATCCCCCCGCCCCCGATCCCCTCGGCCCCCATCCCCCCGGCCCCCATCCCCCCGTGCCCCCATCCCCTCGGCCCCCATCCCCCCGTGCCCCCCATCCCCGATTACGGCGAGGTAGACTGGACATGGTACATGAAGTCGAGGCGGGGTGGGGGGGGGGATCCGTGGAGACTGAACTGTAAATGCGCATGAGATCCACACGCAGTGAGGATTTGGGATTAATTAGAGATTCTAATGGGGGTCTGGGAGGGGGGGGGGGCTGCCACCCACTCCCTCCATGGACGTCAGTCGCTCCCAGCACCCCCACGAACTGTTGGAGGACGCAGCCTCGACGCAGCAGCAGCAGCTGGTGGTGGTGGTGGTGCTGCTGGTGGTGGTGGTGCTGCTGGTGGTGGTGGTGCTGCTGGTGGTGGTGGTGATGCTGCTGGTGGTGGTGGTGCTGCTGGTGGTGGTGGTGCTGCTGGTGGTGGTGCTGCTGGTGGTGGTGGTGCTGCTGGTGGTGGTGAGACAGCGAGGATGGCCGTGGCAGGCCGTGCCGACTGCGTCACGAGAAAGACCTTTCGCAGTAGTTGAGCGTAGCGCCAACGGCCCAAAGCGGCCAGCAACAAGCAGCGCTGCCGATGTTGTAATAAACTATAAGAGCGTAGCACGGGTGGAATTGAGCGAGGCCATTGTTGTTGTTGTGAGAGCTTGAGGGGGAAAGAGATGATGAGAGGAGGGAATTACAGAGTGGAGCGGAGCGAGGGTATACGCAAAACGAGACACGAGGTGGCCTGCAGTGCAGTGAGCGAGTGGTTGAGTGAGTGAGCGAGTGGTTGAGTGGGTGGATGTGTGGGTGGGTGAGCGGGTGGTCGTGTGAGTGAGCGAGTGGTTGAGTGGGTGGATGTGTGGGTGGGTGAGCGGGTGGTCGTGTGAGTGAGCGAGTGGTTGAGTGGGTGGATTTGTGGGTGGGTGAGCGGGTGGTCGTGTGAGTGAGCGAGTGGTTGAGTGGGTGGATGTGTGGGTGGGTGAGCGAGTGGTTGAGTGAGTGAGCGAGTGGTTGAGTGGGTGAATGTGTGGTTGGGTGAGCGAGTGGTTGAGTGAGTGAGCGAGTGGTTAAGTGGGTGGATGTGTGGGTGGGTGAGTGATTAGGTGAATAAGTGGATGGATGAGTAAGTGAGTTGCTGTGACCTGCAGTATGGTGGTGGTTGGACACGTTGGTGGAGGTTAAGATGAAGCACGCTCTCCTGGGTTAACCGGCGAAATGATCACAGCGGCGATCCGAGCGCGTGCGAGCGTCAGTGGGAGCCTGGTGATGGTGACAGCCGCCGCTAGAGGGCGCCGTTGCATCAATTCGGTTCCATTCTCCATCCTTGCGCACGATGGCAGCAGAAGCAGCAGCAGCGAACTGGTGCCGGTGCCAGATGCCCAACGTGAAGGTTCCGCTGCTGCTGCTGCTCCCCACGACGAGAGGGCTTCAGCAGAGAGAGAGAGTTCACGGAGTGTCGCTGTTGTTCCACCTCCTCCGTTGAAGGCGCGCAGACCACAGTGTGGGTTTACTCTGCGGTCCAGCGTGGGTTTACTCTGCGGGATGCATGGCCACAGCCGCGCCATTGCGGCTAGTGTCTTGAAGGGGATGTGCGCATCGGCCTGTTGATGATGTTGATGATGGTTCCACCTGTGTCTCTTGGGAGGAGTGTCAAAGCCAGGACGAGGTGCGATGCTGTTTCGCTCTCGAGCGACAAGGTGTTCATTCCATAATCGGTTGCGCTGAGTGGCAGCGGGAGGGACGTCCTCCACTCTCCACGCCGCGTTCCCAGTTCCCCGAGATGTCATCATCGTCGTCGATCACTTCCAGTGCTAACACCACTAGTGCCAATATCATGAACGTCAACATCTTCACGATATTCACCTCTATTGATCATCGTGAATGACGCCACCAATTGAATCATCAATACGGCAATCATTATCATCATTACTACCATCACACATACACTTATCATCATCATCATCTCCACCACCAATGCCATCATTATCACTACCACTGTTAGCTGTACGCATTAGCAAAACAATCATCATAATTAACTTCATCATTATTACCACCACCACTGCCATCACTCCCGACTACAACAATCACCCTCCCCCATCTCCCCCCTCCCCCTCCCCCGGTGACGCGGGACTCTGGGAGCCTCCGGGGTTTGCACGCACGCCCGATCTGCGCTCCGAGTTAATTGGCGGAGACGTTAATTAAGATTAATCACGTAATTCCGCACGCGGCGGGCGCGGACACCGCTAACGAGGATTTGGGGGGGCCTCTGGGGCCCGAGAAAGGGGGGCAGCAGGGAGGAGGAGAAGGAGGGGGGCATGTCACTGGGGACCCCGACTTGGTGATGTTTGTTCCAAGCCGCCGCGAGGGTTCCTCTCCCGCCGCGCGAGGTATTCAGCCTCCCGCTCGACCCTTCACCTTTGGCGCCGTGGAAGCCGCGACTCCCACTGCCCCCACTCACGCCTCTCCCCGCCACGTTCTCTCCACTGCTGCCTTTTCCCTCGCTGCGCTTTCAACTCGGGCGGATTCCATCCCGCAGAGCGCGCGCGATGTTTGACCTCAAAGTCAAATCGTCGTCACCCTCTTCTGTTTGTTTTATTTTCGTTTAGAAACGTCGAGAGCGATTCCCTCCTCCACCGCCGTGCTTGGCAGCCCTCTTCAGCATCCTCGCCATGCACCACGTGACCGCCGGAGGTGGGCCGCGCCTAATCGATGCAGGTCGGTATCGAACTCGCGTCTCACCAACTCAACACATTCGCCGATTACATTCTGTGGCTCTAAAAGGAAACGGAAAATAATATTCGACGTTTCGGACGTTCACCCTTTCTACATCACCACCTTAAAGAAGAAAGCCGCAAAGAAGGCCTTTGCCCGAAACATCTCCGATTATATTTGTTTCCTTTCAGAGCCACGCAGTCGTGTTGTTGACGAGTGTGCTGTCTGTGTTGCTGTTGTGCGTGTTGTTGACGAGTGTGTTGTTGTGTGTGTTGCTGTTGTGTGTGTTGCTGTTGTCTGTGTTGCTGTTGTATGTGTTGTTGATGAGTGTGCTGTTGTGTGTGTTGCTGTTGTCTGTGTTGTTGACGAGTGTGCTGTTGTGTGTGTTGCTGTTGTCGACTTTGTTGGTGTTGACTGTGCTTGTGCACCATTGCCAACGCAGCATCGCCAGATCATATCTCTGCTTATTATAGAACTCGGACGCATGACGTTTCATCACAAACTAGACGAGCAATGTCCCCTTCCCGTGTCTGCCTCTCCACGGGGGGGGGGCACCTTGACACGGCCATCGTGAACCCACTGGGACTGAGTCCCCTCCCCACCTCCCCCTCCTTCTCCCCTCGGGGCGAAGGGGAGGAGTGGGGAGGGGGTGAAGAGGCGGGGGTGTTGTAAGATTGGGGGGGGGGGCACGTTACAATCAATTAGCCGCGTGTTCTCTTCACGGGGTACACGACAACAGCAGCAGCAGCAGCCTCACGCCCATCGCCCCCGGGCAGTGCTAATGGGACGAGCGCCCCTCCGGGGTGGGTTCATCACGGCCAAGTCAGGGCCACTGAGCCCGCGCCGCTCGCGAGAAGCCTGGGTTGCAGTCCGGGTCTCAGCCGCGCGTCTGTGGTGGACCCGGGGGTTTCGTGCGTGGCGGGGATGGGTGAGAGGTGAGAGATAGGAGGGATACGAGGGTTGGGTGGGGGGGATGTGAGTTATGGTGGCGATGCGAGTGATGGGGTGGGAGGTGTGTGTGTGATGGGGATGGATGGGAGGAACGGGATGAGGAGGCATGGGAGTGGAAGGTGGTAATGGGGAGGAACGAGAGCGGTGGGGAGGGATGGAAGCAATGGGGAGGGATGAGATGGTTGCGGAGGGACGAGAGGGATGCTGTGGGAGTCATTGGCTGCTGTTCCCGCTGCTGTAATTGGCTGTTTGAAGCGGCGCGGCGCATAACAGAGACATTGATGAAAGCGTCAACCCCGATCAGCGCGGAGCACTCACACACGGGGCCTGTAGCGCGCGCGTGCGTCTGCCTCGAGGTCTGTGTGTATGTGTGTGTATGTGTGTGTGTACACGCGTTGGCACAGTAGGGGGCACAGGTGGTGCATCAGCCAGTCATCTCGGTCATCTCGGTCAGTCGACCCGTGGCACCTGCTGGGTCTGCCCCGTGACCTCCTGCCAGCGGGCTTTCGACACTTCACGTGGCCTCAAGGTGCACTTGGCCTGGCACAAGCATCGTGGTGACGTCACCGCCACTTAGTGGCGAATGGCGGTTGTTGTTGTTGTTGTTGTACACGCGTGCGTGTAGGTGAGTGTGTGCGCACGTGTGTGGAGGTCTGTGTGTGTGTGTAGCGCTTAGCGCGCTGTACTACGAACCTGGCGACCCGAGTTCGATTCTCGCTCACGACCAACACCAATAACGATTATCTGAACCGGTCCTGGGCCTCCCCTAGGTCGACTCAGCCTCGAATGGGTATCCGGTGCAGTGTGTAAACATCGCGACTGGGGAGACAAAGGCGGCCGGGCGTGGTGCTGGCCACCCATCCTTTTGTGTGCCGTTCTGGCCTTAATATGTGCTCGCTAACAGAACTTCTCAGTGCTGACGGTGGGTAAGAGTACTTATTTAAGGCTGAGTCGATCTAGGGAATGCCCATAGCCAGTCTAGATATTCAGAGCCACGATATTTTTTAGCCGTGAGCGAGAAGCGCTAACCGCTCCACCACCGCACCCTACAACAATTGCACACAGACATGAACTTACCTCACTCAATCACGAGATTGGGATAACATTACTCAGCGTGTTGTACCACTGATCCCGTCACCTCCTCAGCCCCTACATTCCCCCACCCCCTCCGAGTATACAGGCATCTCTAATTAACTCTAATTAACTCCCAATCAACAAGTCGAAGTCTCTGCCCATCGCTAACATCTGCTTGGAGCTGTCCCTGGTCCCCGAGTGATAATTCGCGTGATAGGAGGAATTGGGGGTGGGGGCAGGGGGTGGGGAAGGGGGAGGTATAGGGGGTGGGGGGGGTCCCATCAATTACTGGGATCCCTCCCACGGGGTATGGAGAACCCCCGTGTGATCCCCCCGGTGGAGTACAGATCGGATATGCATACATATCAAACCGGGATTAATCAGAGCTTCCCAGCTTATTACAAGGCGGCGAACGGACGCAGAGACACGCACACGTGAACACACACACACACGACAAGACAAAGAGCTCCTTATAGCCTTCAACAGATTGTCGGGGCAAGTGCTGGTAGCGAGTGGCACCCATGAAGGCCGGCACGGCACACGAGAGGGTGGGTGGGTGGCCAGTACCACGCCTAGCCGCCTTTGTCTCCCGAGTGGCGATTTTTACACATCGTACCAGGTACTCATTTGAGACTGAGTCGACCTAGGGGAGGACCAGGACCGGTTCAGATAATTGTCACTGCGCCATACACATGCATGGACATACACACGCAAACACATATACAATATATACACACACACGTGTACATGCACAAAGACAAAGATCCCCCATCACACATTTGTGGCAAGTGCAAATGATGTCGGTCAACGCGCCCCCGAGGAAGTGACGTGGCAGAACCACGCCCGGCCGTCTTTGTTTCCCGAGTGCGGTGACGGTGGTAATGTTGTTGTTGATGGTTGTGTTCGTTGTGGTTGTGGTAATATTGGTGGTGGGGTAGTGGCACAGAGATGTTGCTTTGGTATGTGGGGTTGGGGTCAATGTGTGTGTGGCCCCTCTTCCCACCCCCGCCACCACCTCTACACTGCATGGTGATGGAGTGGGAAATGAATATGGTGAATTGTGACATTGTAGTGATGCTGGTGGTGTTTGTGATGTAGTGTAGCGGTACGCGCGCTGCGCCTGGCGACCCGAGTTCGATTCTGGCTGCTCACGGCCACCAACACCAACTGAGTGTGTGAACATCGCCACCGGGGAGACAAAGGCGGCCGAGCGCGGTACTGGCCACCCACCCCCTCGTGTGACGTGCCGGCCGTCATAGGTGCTCGCCAACAGCACACGCCCCCCCCCCCCCTACAGTTTATTTAGGCTACACGGGGCATCTTTGTCTTTGGTGGTGATGTACTCAGTGGCAGTGGTGCAAAGAGGTGTCTGGAGTGCAGGTGAATGGTTGTGCCCCCCCTACCCCTCCCCGCACTCAAACATATCCCCCACAGCCCCCCTCCTCTCCACCCCCCACCGCCACACGCCCTCTATGGTGATTTAGAGACGTGATTATGGTGAATGGCAACAGAACCCCAGAGTAAACCGCGGTGCTCGCGGATTAACTCCACAATTACTCGGCCCGACACTCATCGCGACCCCCCGCCCGTCCTCACAAGCAGCAGTAATACCCCCCCCCCCCCACTTTAATACAAACACCCCCTGCCAACCTCCTCCTCCTCCACACACACACACGCCCCCCCCCACCCTCAAAGTGATTCATCTGCGCTCTCCGTCTCTCATCTTTACCGCGTGCGGCGCGGCCTCGGTTCGGAGTTGAAGGCCGCGCGAGTGAACGCGGCTCTCGGCGCTCTGTGGGACGGATCAGCACCGGCAAAGTTCACCGGCAAAGTTCACCGGCAAAGTTCACCGGCAAAGTTCACCGGCAAAGTTCACCGGCAAAGTTCACCGGACGGGTCCCGGCGAGGCTGCCCCTGCTGACGAGACAGCGGACATCGACCATGCCAGCAACAGTTCACAGCATCGCGATGTTAATGCAGACGAGGTGATTGTGCAGCAGTGTGGTTTTGATTGATAGTGTCGTGACGAATATGGAGTCACTCCGGCGCTTAGCGCCAGCTCAGACGAACTACGCGTGCTAGAGTCTCTCTCTGGCACCAGGGTGTGTATGCCATGGAGGGGGGCCCGAGGGGGGCGAGCGGGACACGTGACATGCAGTCGAGAACCTTCTGGTAGGATCCAGAAGGGGGCGTTGCCGTGGGCGGAGCCAGGCCTCGCTCAGGCGCATAGAAGGGAGGTCCCGAGAGCCGGTACGGGCTGTTGTCTGGAATCAACCCGCCGTGCTACGCTCGGCTCGTGGGTCAGGCAGTAGGTTACCTACCTAACCGGGTCACGCAGTACGTTACTGACTGACCAGTGATGTAGTTACCCCGTTGTGGTCTTAGTTACACGTGGTAGTCACCACCTATGTTGTTATCCCGTACGTGTATGCAGTTACCCTTTGGGGGTGTAGCAGTGTGTGTCTCCGTGGGACCCACTACGATAGTGAAGGTTTTTGGGGTCAGATCGTGTAAGTAAACATGCGTCGTACCCCTCCACCACCCGACACAGCCAGGAAGGTTTGCCAGGTTCGTCACGTAACAAACCTTGTCGGGTGGTGGAGGTTTACGACACATTTATACTTACGCGATCTAACCCAAGCACCGTTATTATTAATGATATTGGTCGCGAAGCCTGCTACGTGGTCACGTGGTTTTGATTGTCCACGGGTTTCGTCCGCAACTGTTTCCTTAAAATAAGCATGTACAGAACGTCGCCTGCCACGTGTAACATGTGCGTGGTGGGCGACGTTTGGGGCATTGGCCCTTCTTCATGAATCGTGGCATTTCACTGCGAGAATAACTATTCACTCGCCAATGTAAAAGTGTAAATACAATGTGAAATGTAATTGTCGTCAGGCCCTATGGTGCAGAGCGCGGCCCCCACCATTATCACCCACTAGGTCTCTCTGGCCTCTCAGTGTATGTGCTATGAAGAAGGGCCATTGCCCGAAACGTCGTCGATTACATTTGTTTTATTTCAAGGCCACGGTGTTATTGACGGATGTGTAGGGTTGTGTTATGTAACTGTGCCTGTGCACCACTGCCAACGCAGCAGCAGCATCAGCAGCAATAGCAGCAGCAGCAGCAGATTCTGTGGTTAAACATCCGGCAGTTCACCCGGCATTGGTTCAAGCGAGCCTGACTGCTGATGAGACACTGAGCGGCGAAACCAGCTGTCGCCTATTTTCACGTGGAGGGACAGATACGAGAAGGAGGCGTAGTGGTGTCAACTTCGTTAATTTGTTACTCATGTGTCCAGGTTGTTCTGAGAGCCTGGGCGATGGTTAAAGTGTGGCGAGTGGCGCGAGTGCGGTGAGTGCCAGGCCGCTTCCCACGGATGAGGAGAGCGATGCTCAGACTCCCAGAGCCGGGTCGTGGCTATGCACGCGGCTGCTGTAATCCAGCAGTAGGGATACAGCAATGAGGGTAGGTGGATTACCGTTCACAGATATTGTGAAACTCCCTTCTCGTGGGCGTTGAGGGGACGCCGTTCCCTGGCGAGCTCGGAGAAGGCGGTACAGCAAAGTGAACTAATCCCCATCTGTTTCCATGTGTACGAGTATAGAGTGTTGCCCCCTCGCGCGCAGGGCGTGGGGTTTCTCCGCGTGTTCCGGTTTCCTCTTCTCACGTGAATAGTAATAAACACGATTCATGAATTCACTGAAACATCTTACAAATAGAAACAGCCCAATGTAGCAGCAGCAGCAGCAGCAGCAAAAGGGCCCTCTTGAACAAGAGTCCTGCGACTCCGTGTGTCTCTCTGGATAAGTAAATCATATTATCATCATGGCATAGAGGCCCATGAGCTGACAGA
The DNA here is from genome assembly GCF_015708825.2 of Lethenteron reissneri. Lineage (NCBI taxonomy): Eukaryota > Metazoa > Chordata > Hyperoartia > Petromyzontiformes > Petromyzontidae > Lethenteron > Lethenteron reissneri. The sequence continues at coordinate 861,229 of NC_083815.1, read as the reverse complement.
GACACACAGACACACAGCGTATTGGATAGTCGGCGATGTAATCAGCCAAGGTCAGTCCACTGCTGGATGAAGGCCTCCCACCACGATCCATCTGGCGCCTGCGCACGAGCCCATTCCATCGCTCCATCTCTTCTCGGGCACGTCCCCCCCCTCCCCCTTGCCTGCCACTCCGTCACCAGTCTCGACCAGCGGGCACCATCCCTGCGGGCAGTGACGCGTCCTGCCCAGAGCTCCACTCACCTTCGTCACCGGTCAACGAGATGCCACGAGCTCCTCTCTCTCTCTCTCCGTGCACGTACAAGCGTGCGCACCTACACGCTCCGGTGCACAACTTTGCGGGCTCCGCGCGCCCTCCGTGCCGCGGTGTTTCACGTCCTCGTGTCTGCTCCGCGTCGCGGCGACACCGGGAAGGTGTCACAACAGGCCATTCGTGAGCACGGTTTTTCTTCCACGCTGTCATTATTATTCTTGTTAATGAACACTGCTGCTCGAGACCGAATCGCATCAATTGGAACCCCGCCAGGAGTCGATTTATATCCAAAACATTAAATACAAAAAATAAGATCAAATTATCAGCCCGCATGAATGACTCTCCCCTGCCATCGCCCCCCCAACACCCTAACACCCCCCGCCCCCTCCCCCAACCCCCCAACCCCCCCAACCCCCCACAACTCGACATGATCCGACCACATATGCAAGTGTTGGGGCAGCTGCAGCGGCAGCGGCAGCCGTGTTAATCCCCCCGCGTTAGCGGCGGCTGAACGCGCGATCCGTGATGACTCGGAGTCTCAAGGTCCCAAAGTCCCCCCCCCACCTCTCCCCTCCCCCCATTCACCCCCCCGCCCCGTGCTCCCGCCCGCCGGCCCGGCCCCTCCACAGGCACGGGCAGCGAGGCCCCCCAGGTCCCCATCGCCACGCGGGGTGGCGCAGTGGCAACACCTTGCGCCTCTCCTCCGTGTGTTGGGGGGGTCGATGTGCTCCCCCTGTTCTGCACGGGTTTCCTGCGGGTTCTCCTGATCCCTCATCCCGCAGCTAAAGCCACACACACACGCGTGCAGTGTCATTGGAATTGGCCCAAAGCATCTCAGTGCCGAGAGATTACCTGCAGATTATTCAATTGGCGTTAAAGAGCAGCGACAACTCGACAGGATCCTCCTGAAGAAGAGTCTTGAGACTCAGCGAGGCTTTCCTGAGTAAACAAGCAGAAATAAACAACAACAACAACACACACAGACGGACGGACTCACAGAGATACATACACACCGTTACATACGCATTGACGGACATATACACAAGACAGAGAACACATCATACACACACAAGAGACACCACATGAACACGGGTATTGTCAAACGATTTCGGCGCTCGTGCGAAAGCACAAACAACGAATGAACACATTCATCGATAACATTGCCAGCATATTCGAACAATATTTAATAGGCGACGTTTCGAGCAATGTCCCTTCTTCATAGCAGAGAACAGTCCAGACAGAGGCTCGCAGGGATACATACATTCAGACAAAAACAAAGACCCCCCTATAGCCTTAACAGACTATTGGAGCAAGTGCTGTTAGCGAGCACGACACACGAGGGGGTGGGTGGCCAGCACCACGCCCGGCTGCCTTTGTCACCCCAATGGCGATGTATACACATCGCACCAGGTACTAATTTTAGGCTGAGTCGACCTAGGTGATGCCTAGGCACGGTTCAGATAATTCTCACTGATGTTGGCGGCCGTGAGCGGGAATCGAACTCGGGTCGCGGGTTCGTAGCGCAGCGTAGCGTTTGCAGCTACGCGACCGCTCCCCCTAAACATGCAGACACAGACAGACATACACACAGACACACATGTAGACCTCGCTTGAACCACAACTCCCACCGCTCCTCCCCACTACACAACCACAACTCCCACCCCTCCTGTGCCACTGCGCAGCCACGACTCCCTCTAAGCCGGCACGCATCTCCGCCCATCACAGTGTGGGGAGATTAAAGCGCGGATCGCCCCCCCCCCCCCCTACCGCCGCGCTCTGTACCCCCCCCCCCCCAGCTCCACCGCATCAGCAGCTGCTGCTGCTCTAGAGATGGGAGATGGAAGTTTGGGGGGGGGGTGTGGGGGGCCGTGCCAGATGCCCGAGCGGATGGGAGACGCAGCGAAGCGCGCGCGCGCTCCCGCTCAGCCAGATGTTTGATATAAGCGGCGCGTCTCTGTGCGTCTCCCACCCTCCCTCCTCTCCCTGCAACCCCCTCGCTCCCTGCACCACTCCCTCCCCCTCTCCTCACCACTCTCTCTCCATGCACCCCGCCCCCACTCCCCATCCCTCCCTCTTCCCTGTAACCCCCCCCCTCCCCTTGTATCCCCCACTATCTTCCTATCTTTCTGTTTCCATCTCTCACTACCTGCATCCCTCCATCTCTCCCGCAATGTCTCCCTGCATCTCTCTCTCTCTTCCTCTTTCTCTCTCTCCGTCCTCTTCTTCCCTATTTGGCTGCATCTCATTCTCCCTGCGTCCTTCCGTTACTCCCGGAATCTCGCTTATAACCACCACCACTACCACCACATTCCACACACACACACGCCAATGGTATGTGCAGTGAGCGGCCATCAAGTTTGCCGGATTTGGTTGTGCAATGCCATAACCACTGTCCCACCGCCCCATAGCCCTGCCACATAGCCCTGCCCCATAGCCCTGCCACATAGCCCTGCCCCATAGCCCTGTCACATAGCCCTGCCACATAGCCCTGCCACATAGCCCTGCCACATAGCCCTGCCCCATAGCCCTGCCACATAGCCCTGGCCACATAGCCCTGCCCTGTGCCCTTGCCCAGAGCCCTTGCCCTGCCCCGAGCCATGACCTTGCCACCCATCCCACCAACCTTGCAGACTCAAACGATGCGCTTCGCTTTAGCAGCCCCGTGGGTGCATGTACCCACTGTCAGGCTCGCGTGAACCGATGCTGCCGGTGAACTTGGCTGATGTGTCCGGGCGAGCCTCGTCTCTGCTTCATGTGGCTCCCGGTTCGTGCAAGCTTCATCAAAACACCACCACCAGCAGCAGCAGCAGTCGGTAACGCACTACATTCTAGGTAGCAAATGCAGCTGATACCGGCCCGTGTGGCGAAACGTCGGACATCATGCCATCTTGATTGCAATTTTAACTTAGCCGGATGGCAGTGGTGGTGGCTACGCTGCACGTGGCTGCCGTAATGACCCAGCGCTGCGTGTGGAGGCAGCAGCAGCAGCAGCAGCAGCGAGGGTTGGTGGAGCACCGTTGACAGACGTCGTGAAACTCCCTTCTACCCGTGGGCGTCGAGGGGGAGCCGTGCCCTGGCTCGCCAGGAGACGGCGGCACAGCGAAGTGCGGACTCTGTGTACGGGGGGGCCAGTCGCGTGCGGTCAGGGGAGGCAGGGGAGGCAGAGCCTCTCACCTTTCATACTCAAATGAAAATAGCCGTCACGAAAAGTCACAAAATATTATAATCATGAAATAAAAATTAAGATTTATCCACTGATCTGTGTTATAAATGTACTTTCTGCATGATTCCAATATTTTTTTCGTCAAAATCGCCAAATTTGCGGAGTTCCGCTGCAGGGAGAGACGAGAGGCGATGAGGCAGAGACGAGCTCAGCCTCCCCCCTCGGGCACTGGGTGGTGCGCGGGCAACAAGCGCGTGCCTGTGACTATCTCTCTGTGTGTGTGTCGCCAATGTAATGTCCGTAGACCCCTTCATTACGTGTCCTCGCCTTCCATAGTCCAGGTAACGTGTATAAAGATATTTAGGCTCGCTGGCCTCGTCATAAAACTGCAATGAAAAGCACCAGGGGAGGCAGCTATCACGTCTGCCTCACTGAGGGGGCGTGTCTCAGCCAGTGCCTCCCCAGCCATTGACTTCACCGCACGTCACTGACGGGGATATAGTGTTCCCCCCTCGCACGCGTGTAATGGTTGTGGGTTCGCGTTCACGACAGCATTCTTTCGTATAAACAATATACGAGGGCTTCCTATGTATGTATATTGAACTTCTTTCGTACCGTACGTAGCCGACCGTTATAATCGGAGGTGCGGGGGAAGGACACCAAACTAAACACAACAAGAAGCAGTTCTAGAGAAATGAGCATTTAATAGAGACGCTTGAAACGCGCTTTAGCTGCGGTGTCTTCTGCATATCGGAAGGAAGAGCGTTCCAGACGGCCGCAGAAGCGCACCGCCGGCTTTTGTTCGATGGCTGAGCCAGAAGCCGCCGCCGCTGCGGTGCTGCTGCACTTTCATCACCAGCTGCAAGTCCACGCTGCTGCTGCTGCTGCACCTTCATCACCAGCTGCAAGGTGACGGTGCTGCTGCTGCACCTTCACCAGCGAGCAAGTTCACGCTGCGGTGCTGCTGCACTTTCATCACCAGCTGCAAGTCCACGCTGCTGCTGCTACTGCACTTTCATCACCAGCTGCAAGTCCACGCTGCTGCTGCTACTGCACTTTCATCACCAGCTGCAAGTCCACGCTGCTGCTGCTACTGCACTTTCATCACCAGATGCAAGTCCACGCTGCTGCTGCTACTGCACTTTCATCACCAGCTGCAAGTCCACGCTGCTGCTGCTACTGCACTTTCATCACCAGCTGCAAGTCCACGCTGCTGCTGCTACTGCACTTTCATCACCAGATGCAAGTCCACGCTGCTGCTGCTACTGCACTTTCATCACCAGCTGCAAGTCCACGCTGCTGCTGCTACTGCACTTTCATCACCAGCTGCAAGTCCACGCTGCTGCTGCTACTGCACTTTCATCACCAGCTGCAAGTTCACGGTGCTGCTGCTGCACCTTCATCACCAGCTGCAAGTTCACGGTGCTGCTGCTGCACTTTCATCACCAGCTGCAAGTCCACGCTGCTGCTGCTGCACATTCATCACCAGCTGCAAGTTCACGCTGCTGCTGCTGCACTTTCATCACCAGCTGCAAGTTCACGCTGCTGCTGCTGCACCTTCATCACCAGCTGCAAGGTGACGGTGCTGCTGCTGCACCTTCACCAGCTGCAAGGTGACGGTGCTGCTGCTGCACCTTCATCACCAGCTGCAAGTTCACGGTGCTGCTGCTGCACCTTCATCACCAGCTGCAAGTTCGCGCTGCTGCACCTTCATCACCAGCTGCAAGTTCACGCTGCTGCTGCTGCTGTTGCACCTTCACCAGCTGCAAGGTGACGGTGCTGCTGCTGCTGCTGCACCTTCATCACCAGGTCACCAGGCGGCTCCTGTGTTTCACGAGTGGCAAGCACTCTGTGAGTAACGAGTGGTAATGGCGCTAATAAACATTGTTTCTGTTGAAGGAGTGCCGTGTTGTCATTTGCGACATCTCTCTACGTTTTGTCAGAAATATAAAAAACAATGTTTCACAGAGTAACAACTCTGACTCCGACTGGCGAGATCTCGCGAGACTCTACCAGATCTCGCGAGACTCTGCGAGATTAACCCCCCCCCTCGCCTCTCCTCCCCCGCCCAACCAACATGGCCGCGCCCAGCGCCACGAGTTTTCGGCGTGGAGCGCGCGTGGAGTCGGGGGGGCCCGGGGGGCGTGGGGGGCCCGGGGGGCGCGTGGAGTCGGGGGGGCCCGTGGGGCGTGGGGGGCTCGGGGGGGCTCTGCGCGGGACGCGGCCCTGCGGGTCCCGCTCCCAGCTGCTCGTGTCAACAGGCATCCCCTCGCTCGACTCCGCGCTGGGTCAGTCCCCGCGTCTCATCTCCCGTGTTCCTCTATCTCGTGGATCGAGTCCCCGTGTCTCTGTGGAGTCCCCGTGTCTGTGTCACCCTGTCCAGTGTCTCGTGGATTGAGTCCCCGTGTCTGAGTCATCGTGTCTGTGTCACCCTGTCCCGTGTCTCGTGCCCGGTGTCTGCAGCCTGTTCCGTGGCTGGAGTGCTGTCCCCCGTGTCCCGTCCGGAGTTTCTTGTCTCCCGCGTGTCTCGTTTCATTGATGCCGATGTCTGTAATCGGTCACCCGTTGAATGGCGCAGTATCCCGGTACATCATTGAATCGCGTGTTCTCTCTGGCTGTACAAGTCTTCTCTCAAGTCAATCCCAAACACGCGGCCTCCACTAACACCACACCCACCACTACGGGCACACCCCCAATGCCAGTACGATTACTACTAGTGACACAAACTATCATCACATCACATCATTACATTATTATTGCATTATCATCAGCGATTCATCCTTTTTCATTCATCCGTTACCAGCAGAGCTGAATCTCAGAACGCTGCTCTGAGACATGTTGTAAAAATTATATTTGCATTGTTATTTTGGTTACAACCATGTTCACATAGTACTGTATGTGGTATGCTAAATTATTACGGATATGATAGGCGTACATTGTGGTCGAGTGGTAGTGCCTTATGTCAATAATCACTTCTCCAAGACGGCCAGCCTGGCAGTATTCTGGAAAATATGAAGTGAGAAATGAAATTTGGAGCCCTGAACATCATCGTTCATTCTTGTTCATCACCACCATCCGCATCGTGAACACCACCAACCACCACCACTCTGTGTAATTGTACTGCAAGCACGGTTTGTAATCGCGTGCAGAAAAATGAAGATGGTTTTATTATCACACACAGGCGACGATGTCGACGTTCGGCCAAACCGGTCAAGTCGAGAGGTCTTTTTCAATTCCTCGGTGACAATAACAAAGACACCGGCGGCCTCCCTCCCTCCCCCGTCAGTCGTAATTAACCTGTCGTTGCTCTGTGTAAGTTCACCGAAGCGGTGAAATCTGAAGCTACAATTCCACAGAGCTCCTTACGCTGGACGGGAGACGCACTCGGACAGCTCAATCACGGCGGGCAGTGGCGCGTCGTGCGGCCGCCGTGCGGACACGCGACAAATTAGCCATGTAACGATCCAACCCCCTCAACCCCCTTGCCAAAAGACAAAGATCCCCCGTGTAGCCTTAACACACTGTTAGGGGCAAGTGCCGTTAACAAGTAGCGCCTATATAGGAGGACATGGCGCACGAGGGGGTGGGTGGCCAGCACCACGCCCGGTCGCCTTTGTCTCCCCAGTGGCAATGGTTAAACACCGCACCCGGTACTCATTTGAGGCTGAGTCGACCTAGAGGAGGCCTAGGACCGTTTCAGATAATCGTCACCGGTGTTGGCCGTGAACTGGAATCGAACTCGGGTGGTCGGGTTCGTAGCGCAGCGCGCTAACCACTACACCACCGCTCCCCCCCCCATCCCACACACGAGCCACCGCCACAACGAGAATCATTCTCCGCGGCGCGTTGTTCAGCACGAAGTCCGGCGTTTCGCCCCACGTGCCAAAAGCTTCATAAACCGAACTCATCGGCTCACTTTCTCCCTCGATTCTGTCGAATGGCCCTGCTGCTGCTGCTACTGATGCTTGATGGAGGGCAAGACGATGTCTCGTGTATTACCATCGGCTGTTTATTAACACAACGTCACCCGGCCTACATCGAGCACCAGTAGCTGCCTGCGATTGCTGCAGAATCGATCGAGGGAGTGATGAGCCACTTCTGTTCGGTTCCTGAAGAAGCTCCCAGAACGTGTCGTGAAACGTTGGACATGGCGCCTAACACGCTGGCCACAGCAACCCCCACGTGCGTCGCTCCGGCCTTCGTTGGCGCTCGCTTACAACACTTGCCCCGACGGCCTGCGTGCGGTTTGTGTTTAACTTAACTCGTCGCAGAGCACAGTCACAGACCCAACGTGTCCAGGGGCCAGCAACAAACAGCACTGCCAAGGTTGTGACAGATGAGCGTTTGTTGCATTGAGCACTGTTGTCTGTTGTAAGGGGTTTGGGGGAAGCAGGCGATGGGAGGGAATTCCAGAGTTGAGTCCAAGCTGTCGGATACGCGCGGAATCGTTACGATTGTCAGCAGGAGTGGCAGCCCTCGTGTGTTGATGTTTGTGTCCGTTGCAGGTGGCGGGCTGGCGCTGGGGTCGCTGCTACTCATCGGTACGTGGGTGAAGGTTCGCCTCCCGGTCGTGGCGCGTGGCCGGCGTGTCGTAGCGGCGGAGGTGGGGGGTGGACGCGTGGTTTTTAGATCGCGGATGAATCACTCGGATCAAGTGGACAGAGAGTAGCCTCAAGCGCAGTTTAGCTTCACAGTTTGGTTTATGCTGCTTTGTTGTGTGTGTGGTGTATATTCTCTATTGATTTTGAACAGTTTATTTGGTCTATAATTTATTCCTTAGTGAGTGGGTCAGTGAGTGGATGGATTTGTGAGTGGGTGGGTGAATGGGTGAGTGGGTGTCTGAGTGAGTTGGTGGGTGCATGGGTTAATGAGTGGTAATTGAGTGAGGGGAATGGCTGAGTGAGAGGGTGTTTGTGTGAGTGGATGGGTGAATGAGTGGTGATCGAGTGAGTGGGTGAGTGGTTGACTGGCTGAGTGAGTAGGTGGTGGGTGAGTGAGTGGTGAGTGTGTATGTTGTATATTTTGCATTGTTTCAATTTACTGAGTAAAAATCTGAAATATCCCCGTGTTTTGGCACCCCGCGCTGTACTGATGAAGAGCGCAATGATTGATAATATTGTTGGTGATGATGATGATGACACTGATGATAGTGATGATGATAGTAATGACTCAGATGATAATAAAACTGATGACGATTTTGGCAATGACTCAACTGATGATAACTGATGAGGATGCCGATGAAGCTTGCGATGCTGATGATGCTGATGACGATGGCTGATGCTTCTGATGATGCCCGTGCGTGGTGGTGCCGCTTTAGAGGAGGATGCTTTTGGGAGTTTCGCTCGCCACATCCTCCGCTGCTTCCTCGCCCAGGGGATCGCATCGGGTCATGACCTCTACGTGGCCTCCGCCGACACTCACCCCGATGACATCATCCAGGTGAGGGAGCGGGTGAGAGAGGGGATGAGAGCAGGTGAGAGGGTGAGAGAGAGGGCATGAGAGTGAGAGTATGTGAGAGTATGCCGGTGCGGGTGAGAGCGTGCGGGTGAGAGCGGGTGAGAGCGGGTGAGTGCGTGTGGGAGAGAGCGTGCGAGAGAGAACTGGTGAGAGCGTGCGGGAGAGAACGGGAGAGAGCGTGCGGGAGAGAGCGTGCGGGAGAGAGCGTGCGGGGGGAGGGTGCAGGTGCAGGTGGTGCGTTGTGGAGGGGTGGCAGCGTGCGATGGGTGGCGCTGTTTCACCAAACACCAGCACCGCCAACAATATCACCAACCCCATCCCTCATCCAGCTCCCGACCACGAACCCCCCCGCCCTAACCCCAACGCTATCCCCCAACAAGCCTCAGGGTCACTCTGGCAAATGAGACTCCCGTCCCGGTCCCTTGAGGTCTCACCCGGTTCAACAAAACCCACTTGAACCTTGAGCACACTCTGTCCTCCACCCTACTGCCGCAAACCTCTTGCAGCCTCATCCTGAACTCTGTCCCACAGCCTTCGCCCCGACACTAACCCCCAGGACCTCACCCTCTCGCTCATCGCCGCCCTCCGTCTCCGCACCCCGGTTCCTCAGGCTGGGAACGGGCGCTCCCCCACCCACCCCCCCACCCGGTTTCCCGGCACGTTGCTCATCGCGCTGCGCTTGACTCGCGGGTTGTAAGCGAACCGACGGGCAGTGTTTGGGTATACGTGTGGCGATCCGCAGACGATCCCGTCGTGAGTTAGAGTCAGGGTCGCTCTCATCTCCGTCTCACTTGTTCTCGCTTGCTCCCTCTCCCCCTCTCTCTCTGCACTCTCTCCCCCTCTCTCTCTGCACTCTCTCCCCCTCTCTCTCTGCACTCTCTCCCCCTCTCTCTCTGCACTCTCTCCCCCTCTCTCTCTGCACTCTCTCCCCCTCTCTCTCTGCACTCTCTCCCCCTCTCTCTTTGCACTCTCTCCCCCTCTCTCTCTGCACTCTCTCCCCCTCTCTCTCTGCACTCTCTCCCCCTCTCTCTCTGCACTCTCTCCCCCTCTCTCTCTGCACTCTCTCCCCCTCTCTCTTTGCACTCTCTCCCCCTCTCTCTTTGCACTCTCTCCCCCTCTCTCTCTGCACTCTCTCCCCCTCTCTCTCTGCACTCTCTCCCCCTCTCTCTCTGCACTCTCTCCCCCTCTCTCTCTGCACTCTCTCCCCCTCTCTCTCTGCACTCTCTCCCCCTCTCTCTCTGCACTCTCTCCCCCTCTCTCTCTGCACTCTCTCCCCCTCTCTCTCTGCACTCTCTCCCCCTCTCTCTCTGCACTCTCTCCCCCTCTCTCTCTGCACTCTCTCCCCCTCTCTCTCTGCACTCTCTCCCCCTCTCTCTCTGCACTCTCTCCCCCTCTCTCTCTGCACTCTCTCCCCCTCTCTCTCTGCACTCTCTCCCCCTCTCTCTCTGCACTCTCTCCCCCTCTCTCTCTGCACTCTCTCCCCCTCTCTCTCTGCACTCTCTCCCCCTCTCTCTCTGCACTCTCTCCCCCTCTCTCTCTGCACTCTCTCCCCCTCTCTCTCTGCACTCTCTCCCCCTCTCTCTCTGCACTCTCTCCTCTCTCTCACGCACATGCTCCCTCTCACCTTCACACTTTCTTTCTCTCCCTCCCTCCCTTTCACCGTCCCCTTTGTTGTTTCTGGATTGCCGTGTCCGAATTTCATTTGCAGGAGCGAAAATCTAATTGTGGCAGTGGAATTGGAGTTGGTGGAGTTTGTGAAGTTGGTGGTGGTGCAGTTGGTGGCATTGGTGGTGGTGGTGGCTATGCATGCATCCACGCCCCGTGCCGCCCGACAGTCTCCCACCCCGTGTTTGCTCAGATGAGACCTCAGGCTCTCTGACCACGACTTAATGGCCAATTAGCCCGGCAGTGACAATGGTGGCGGCAGCAACGGCGGTGGCGGCCCGGTCACGGTAACCCGAGCCAACCCGCGAGCGCCGTTGTCCCGCGGTAACGAGGTTCCGCGGTAACGAGGTTCCGTGGTAACGAGGTTACGGCGCTCGGGTCGGGTTCCACCGTCACCCTCGCTGCACGGAGCCGTGGTCCATCCACTGCTGGATGACGGCCTCCTCCACCCCCTGCCCCACCAAGTCGTCGCCGTCACTCACGGCTTCCCGCGATGCAACGAATCGTTTAGTTCCCGCACGCCAGTTGATTTCATTCATCGCTCCATCTCAATGGGGGTGGAGGTGGGGACGTCCCCTGGAATGTTTCCCCTCCTCCAGCTGACGTTCCGTCATTCGTCTTCATCTGCAGGCCACCATCCACGCCGTGATGCTTCCTGTCCAGGCCCCACTCACTGTCTCGAACAGTCTGGGATCACCGCTTGTAGCGTGCATCCGTGTGTCCTCTTCTCTGTGTGTCTCTCTCTTGGTATCCAATGGCAAGCGTTCGTCTTGCCACGCACCTCTGCGCACTTTTCTTCCGTGGTGCTTGGAGGTGGTGCCGCGTGTGTGGTCCCCGCGTCACTGCGGGTGGCAACGCACACCGATTAACCCTTCGCACGCATGCACACACACACACACGCACACACACACGCACACACACACGCACGCACCATTCACCTGTCCCTCTGTACTCGTGCCGTTGTTCACCGCGTCGGTGGGCCTTGACTCAGCGGTGAAATATCTCGTCTCGTTTCATCCGCTTATGAGAAGAGTCACTCAAGAGTTGATTCCTCTTAGCCACGTGGTGTTTTTTAATCCGGAATATATGGCGACACCTGGCACACCACATCCAGTATTCCTTTCACCGTGGGCTGCGGGTGATTGATAGTCACCTGCCACCTGTGAGGGTCCGCCGGGCGCCCGGAGAATATCCGGAGAGAAACGAGGCCCTGGCTGCTGGGTCACAGGAGTGACCTCCCCCCCTCCCCCCACACCCCCTGGGCGGCAGGAGCTACCGGCCCCCGTGCTGGATGAGCCCCCTGCGGGTCGCGGGGGTCCCTGCGGGAGAGCGAGCGACGCGGAGGGCATGGAGATCGCGTGGAGATACCAGAACATGCCCAAAGTGGAGGTGAGCGCATTGGTGCCTCACCAACTCTGTGCGAGTGGGAGAGCAGGAGAGTGGGTGAGTGAGTGGGTGGGTGAGTGAGTGAGTGAATCAGTGGGTGAGTGAGTGGGTGAGTGAGTGGGTGAGTGAGTGTGTCCATCTGCTACAGCAGAGGTGTAGGACATGTTCAACAGGACCTACGTTATTGCTTTATTGACCTGGTCAAGGCCGTGGATGGTACCCTCATGAGGCCGCAGCTCTGGGTGGTTCTTCCTGCTCTTAGGGGCCCCTGGCCCTCTGTTGACGATCATCCCGAACCTTCACGATGGTGGGCAGGCCCGTGGTCAAGATCGGCCTCTGTCGAGGAGGCTCACGAAGGATGCTTCTGGGCAGTGGCAGGCGAGGTGCACTTTTGAGGTTCATGGGAAGTTGGAGGGGATTTCCCTCTGGCACCGGTCCGTGGTTGGCTCGTGTTGGACCCCGGCTGCTTGACGTTGCGCACTCCCAGCAGGCCGTGTGGCCGATGGGACGTGTGAAACAAACGTGCGCATCGCTTCTGAAGAGGAGTGATGTGTGTGGGCTTGGATGTGAATTGACGGCGTGGCGCGTGTGCCGCGCTGGGCGGGGGCGGTTGAGCGGTCGGGGCGGATCTGCAACTTTGTGCTGCGCCCTTCCGTTGACGCAGACTGCGCCGGCTGCGGGCGCCGCTCTGGGCCAGAGCTTTGACCTTTCACGCACCATGGGGGCGGAGCTCCGAGCTGGGGCACGCGTGCACACCTTCCACCTGCCCGCTCACCCGCCGCTCACCCACACCACTACCCCCCACGGGTGAGACACTCGCCCGACGCTCACCACGTCGACGGACGGTGTCGGACGTCACTTGACTTGCGCGAGATTGCTGTTGTTGTAGTCGAAGCCTGGGGAGGGGAGGCGATGATGGCAAGAGAGGGGATTCCAAAGTGCATCACTGCAGTGTGTATGGATAGTTGCGTGTCGACACGTGCGTCGACACGCGTGTGCTTGCGTGTTGACACGCGTGTGGTTGCGTGTGGCGGCAGGGTGGATGCGGTGCCCGGGTACTCCGCTCTGCTCCGCTCGCTGGCGCACGTCACCCAGGACCCCGCGTACGACCTCTCACCCCCGCAGGTGTGCACCCTTGATGGTCCGCGTCGCCACTCTCACCCGTGGTCTATCCACAGCTGGATGTCACAGGACTCCCCATGTTTCAACGTTCTGCCCCCACCGCTGACAACACCACCACCATCATCAACACTATCGCCACCACCATCATCACTATCGCCACCACCACCATCTCCACCGCCACCTCCACCATCTCCACCGCCACCCCCACCATCTCCACCACCATCTCCACCACCACCTCCACAACCGCCACTGCCACCGTCATCACCAACACCAGCACCACCACAACCACCAAAACCATCACCGCCGCCACTACCCTATGTTGGTGGTGGGGATTGTTTGACCATACTTCACCATCGTGTTCACGATGATACGTGTGCGCGCGCGTGCGTGTGTGTGTTTTTGCCTGCACGCCCCCATTAGCCCCTCACCCCAGCCCCCAACCCCCCGGCCGCCCCCCCCCTGCGCCGCGTGCTGCGTGCGTCACTGCCGTCCCTGGGGGGGGCGGCGTGGGGGGACGACTCGACAAGCGGCCCCCTCCCCTCGCGGGGCCCCCCCCGCAGCAACGCGGCGCTCCCCCGCCTCCTCCTGGCGCTCCGCTCGCTCCTCCGCTCGTCGCTGTGTGTGGCGGTCGCCACCGTGCCAGCTCACCTGGGCCAGGTGAGTGGGGGGGGGGAGAGGGGGAGAAGGGGGGAGGGGATGGGGGGGGCGAGGGCCATGGTAACGACACTGTACAATTACACAGGTGAGAGCGGGGAGAGGAGTCGGGGTGGGTGGGGAGAGACGGGGAGAGACGGGGAGAGACGGGGGAGGGACGGGGGAGAGACGGGGGAGAGAGAGCGGCGTCACGCTCGATGGCGCGCGGTGAGAGGAACAAACACGTGGAGACGCGGAGGAGACGCCACCGTCCCCTCGCCCTGTTTGTGTTTCCGCCGCGCGTGCGCGTGAGTGAATGTGTACGAGTGTTCGTGTGTGTGTCGCTAAGTGTGTGTACTTAACACGCGCCCGCGTCTGCGTGTTCCGCGTCCGCATGATTAACCCCGCGACGGCCGCTGCCCCGCGCTGCAGCCCACACGTTCCGCTCTCCTGTCTTGTCGCTACGCACCGCACGCGCTGCGTACGTAGCCGGGTTGCGTGAGAACATCCTCCCATCGACCCGTCCTCCCATCAGCTGCACGCCCTCCCATCCTCTCGGTGGGCGCTAACCGCTGCACCACCGCTCCCCACGTGCACACGATCCGATTCGACCGCTCTGCGATGGATGTTCCTCCCTCCCACTGGACCTCATCACCACCTCCGATGTTCTCTCAATGTCCTTACGTGTGTGTGTGTCCATGTGTATATCCGAATGTACGTCTGTGTGTGTGTGCGTGTGAGTGTGTGTGGGGAGCGGTAGTGTAGCGGTTAGCGTGCTGCGCTATGAACCCGGCGGCCCGAGTTCGATTCCCGCTTACAGCCAACACCGGTGATGAGTATTTGAACCGGTTCTGGGCCTTCCCTAGGTCGACTCGGCCCTCAAATGAGTACCGGGTGCGGTGTGTAAACATCGCCACTGGGGAGATAAAGGCGGCCTAGCGTGGTGCTGGCAGCCCACCCCTCGTGTGCTGTGCCGGCCTTCATAGTTGCTCACGAACAGCACTTTCCCCAACGGTCTGTTAAGGCTACATGGGGGATCATTGTCTTTGTGTGTCTGTGCGTGTGCGGTGCAGGACGACGCCTGGCTGCGCCGCGTGGAGCGAGCGAGCGACTCGGTGCTCCGGCTCGAGTCGTTCGCCGGCTCCCCCCGCGGTGACGTCCACCCCCTCTACCGCGAGCACCACGGTGAGAGAACACGCGGGGTGGGGGGGTGCCCGTGCGTTTGGGGAGTGCGTGACGTGGGTGCCCGTGCGTTTGGGGAGTGCGTGACGTGGGTGCCCGTGCGTTTGGGGAGTGCGTGACGTGGACGCCCGTGCGTTTGGGGAGTGCGTGACATGGACGCCCGTGCGTTTGGGGAGTGCGTGACGTGGACGCCCGTGCGTTTGGGGAGTGCGTGACGTGGACGCCCGTGCGTTTGGGGAGTGCGTGACGTGGGTGCCCGTGCGTTTGCGGAGTGCGTGACATGGACGCCCGTGCGTTTGGGGAGTGCGTGACATGGACGCCCGTGCGTTTGGGGAGTGCGTGACGTGGGTGCCCGTGCGTTTGCGGAGTGCGTGACATGGACGCCCGTGCGTTTGGGGAGTGCGTGACGTGGACGCCCGTGCGTTTGGGGAGTGCATGACGTGGACGCCCGTGCGTTTGGGGAGTGCGTGACGTGGACGCCCGTGCGTTTGGGGAGTGCGTGACGTGGGTGCCCGTGCGTTTGGGGAGTGCGTGACATGGACGCCCGTGCGTTTGGGGAGTGCGTGACGTGGACGCCCATGCGTTTGGGGAGTGCGTGACGTGGACGCCCGTGCGTTTGGGGAGTGCGTGACGTGGACGCCCGTGCGTTTGGGGAGTGCGTGACGTGGACGCCCGTGCGTTTGGGGAGTGCGTGACGTGGGTGCCCGTGCGTTTGGGGAGTGCGTGACGTGGGTGCCCGTGCGTTTGGGGAGTGCGTGACGTGGGCACCCGTCTGTTTGGGGAGTGCGTGACGTGGGTGCCCGTGCGTTTGGGGAGTGCGTGACGTGAGCGCCCGTGCGTTTGGGGAGTGCAGGCCTGCTGCACGTGGTGCGAGCTCCGCGCTTGAACTCGCTCACGACGGCACTCGTAGACTCCCACGACCTCGCCTTCCGAGTGCGGCGGCGCCGGTTCCTCGTCGAGGTGACGCGCACACACTCGCGCACAAAGACAAATCTCCTCGTGTAGCCTTGACCGACTGTTGGGGCAAGTGCTGTTAGCGAGTAGGACCTATGAAGGCCGGTACGGCACACAGGGAGGTGAGTGGCCAGCGACACGCCTGCCCGACTGCCTTTTGTCACCCCACGTCCGCTTTAGATATTCGCCGGCGACGTTAACCGTGGACGGGAATCGAACCCGAGTGGCCGGGTTGACGGCACCGTGCGGTAGCCGCTGCCTTGTGCACCCCGCGGTGTGACAGGCCTCGCCACGGCTAGTCCCTCGCTTGGAGGGCCCGTCCACCAGCAGTGGCGTGAGCGGGCTCTTGCAGGGCTGCACCTTTAACTTGCTCATCATATATATACATACCATATCACTGTAATATGTATCACGTGAATTAATCTAAATGGTCAAACATCACATTGCAAAACCCTCTTGAAAATGGGTCTTGAGACTCATTGAAGCGTTGCTTTTAATTTGAGTCCTTAATTAAGCAGAGACACAGCCACAGATACAAAGGTCTGGCTGGGCCGCAACAGCAGAGGGTGGGTGGTGGGGGTGGTGAGGGAGGGGTGAGCGGGGGGGGTGAGTGCTGCGTAGAGAAATGTGTCCTAATGAGAGTGACGAATCACCCTCCTCCCACACGCACCAACAAAGCGTCATCATCTCCCCTCCCTCTCCCCTCCTCCCTTCCCTCTCCCCTCTCCCTTCCTCTCCCTCCCTCTCTCCTCTCCCTGCCTCTCCACTCCCTCTCCCCTCCCTCTCCCCTCCCTCTCCCCTCCCTCTCCCTGCCTCTCCCCTCTCTCTCCCATTTCTCTCCCCTGCCTCTCCCCTCCCTCTCCCCTCCCTCTCCCCTCCCTCTCCCCTCCCTCTCCCCTCCCTCTCCCCTCTCCCTCCCTCTCCCTCCCTCTCCCCGCCTCTCCCCTCCCTCGTTCTTACCTCATCCTCCTGACAACGAGTCTCAAGACTCGTTGCCAGGAGGGTGCTGCTACGCTGGGATGTTTGAGCCATGAGCAGCAACGGGGTCTGGTGGCTTCGTGTGGCCAGGGACCCGAAGAACATGGAGATAACCCAGCAACACGCTGCTGCATAGGAGGAGGGGCAGTCCCCCATTGCTCCGCTATGCATGCACCCGCTTGCTGTACTGTCACTTCTTGGCCACTCCGCAGCCCCAAGCCTCCATCACAGCTTTCCCCAGGTGGACTCCCATCCAAGAGCTGTCGCACAGGCTCAGCGCCTGCTTAGCTTCCCAGATCCAGGCGAGATGGTGGGGTGCATTGTGGGTGGTGTTTGGTCACAGACCCCTGGCCTACCCCCCCCCTTCCTCCTCCTCGACCCCCCTTTGCTCCCCCTTTTGTGTTCCTGGACGTTCCTTTGTATCCCTCGAGAGGGAGGGTGGTGGTGGTGGGGGGGGGATGGTAACGCCTCTGTGAGTGTGTGCGGTGAGACTGGGGGTTGGGGCTTGGTTAGGGGGTAGGGTTTGGGGGTGAGACTGGGGTTAGTCAGGGTCTGCTGGGATTAGGGGACACGGACGTTGATGAGTTTATTTAGGGGTCTTAAGACCCCCCTAAAGGGACGCAGGAATTAGTGTTAGCGCACACGCATACAAAGACGAGGATCCCCCATGGAGCCTTCAACATACTGATGGGACAGTAACTGTTAGCGAGCACCTATTAAGGCCGACACAGCACGGGGCACAAGGGGGTGTTGTGGCCAGCACCAGTCCCAGCCGCCTTTGTCTCCCCAGTGCTGATCTTTACACACGGCATGCACCAGGTACCCATTTAAGGCTGAGTCCACCTAGCGGAGGCCCACAACTGGTTCAGATATTCACCACTGATGTTGGTCGTGAGCCGGAATCGGAATCGAAACCGGGCCGCCGTGTTTGTCTCAGTGCGCGCTCACCGCTGCGCCACCGCTCCCCACGTGTTCCGGCAAGCACTCGCACACACGATCCGATTTCACCGCTCCACTCCGGCGTTCGCGTCGACTGCCACCGATGCTCTCTCAAAGGTCAAAGGTTAAAGCTGCCCTGCTCAGGCGATCGGAGGGGTGAAGCTCATTTGAAGCAATTGCGGAAATTCCACATTCCCATGCACAGGGCCGGTATGTCCATAGGATGACCTGTGTGGGGGTATCCCCCTCCAAGCCTCCTCACCGCCCCCCCCCCTTACGGTGCAGGGGGGGGGGGTGACGAGGAGGAGGGATGAGAAATGTCGGGGAGATCGTGGAGACAGACAGAGACACACACAGGGAGACACAGACAGGGAGACACAGAGAGACACAGACAGGGAGACACAGACAGGGAGACACGGACAGGGAGACACAGACAGAGAGACAGACAGGGAGACACAGACAGGGAGACACAGACAGGGAGACACAGACAGGGAGACACGGACAGGGAGACACGGACAGGGAGACACAGACAGGGAGACACAGACAGGGAGACACAGACAGGGAGACACAGACAGGGAGACACAGACAGAGAGACGGAGATAGGGTAAGAGGAAATGAGAGACAGAGACAGGGAGAGACAGAAGGACAGGCAGATGGGGAGACAGGGGAGACAGGGAGGCAGGAGGAGTGTAAATGTTTGTGCTCTGTAAAGTCCCAAAGGGGGAGGTGTAATTGACCCCCTCCCCCTGTGATGAGCTGTGTGCTCACTAAAGTGTTAATTAATTAGCGGGAAGACAAGCGGGGTTAATGGGGCACGGCGTGACCCACACCTCCTCTCCCCGCCCACCACGCACCCGCCCCCTCCACCACCTCCACCACCATCACCGCTAACACCACCCACAGTACAACCAGCTCCACCACCAACACCATCACCACCAACATGACCATCAGCATCACCATTAACACCACCAGTACCACCAACACCATCACCACCAACACCACCAACATTACCACCAGCACCACCACTAACAACACCACCAACACCTGCACCATCACCCATATCACCAACCCACGACCACCACCATAACCCCCAACACCACCATCACCGCTATTACCACACCCACGACCACCACCAACACCACCAACACTAGCACCATCACCGCTATCACCACACCCACGACCACCACCCCTCGCCCCCAGCACGCCGTCTTTGTTCCCCTTGGAGTGCCGAGGCCATCGCTCACTCGCGCCGCTCACGCACTGCCACCATTGTCAGTGTTCCCACGCCTGTCTCGTGGAGACACGCCGTTCCCCTGTCGCCCTGTGTCCATGTCCCCCTGTCTCCCTTTGCTCTCATTTCACCATCACCAACATCACCAACATCACCATCTCTCTCATCCGTCTCAACAGCAACGCTCCCCTCCACAACTCTCCCTCCCCCCGTCGTGATCACACCGCCGCCCATCCTGCGACCTCATCACCCCACGGGCCACCCCTCTACCCCCTAACCCCAACCAGGACCCCGACTCATCCCCGTGAGCTCACCCCGTGCAACGGGCGAGTCCGTTTGGGCAGCGGGCAGAGCGGAGACTCTGGGGGATTACCCTCTGGGGGTGGGGGGGGGGGATCAGTAGGGGGGAGGGGTCGGGGGAGTGGGCGACACGCTTGATCCCCATGTTTAACCCGGATTTGCAACCCCCCCCCCACCCACCTACTCATTATTTTTAAAACCCTAAACCAGCCCCCCACTCCCAGCCCCCCACGCCCAGCCCCCCACGCCCAGCCCCCCACGCCCAGCCCCCCACACCCAGCCCCCCACGCCCAGCCCCCCACTCCCAGCCCCCCACGCGTGGCGCTGCCGCCGCCGCCCCTACCGCCACGCCGTAATTGGCCAGAGACTGTGGTTGGGGGGCCGCGTCGCCTGCTACGGATTACCGGTCGGCGTGGAGAATTGGGAATTTGTGGCATGGTGGCGCGACGGTGGTGGCGCG
Organism: Lethenteron reissneri; assembly: GCF_015708825.2. NCBI lineage: Eukaryota > Metazoa > Chordata > Hyperoartia > Petromyzontiformes > Petromyzontidae > Lethenteron > Lethenteron reissneri. The sequence continues at coordinate 841,509 of NC_083815.1, read as the reverse complement.
GTGGTTGTGGTGGTTGTGGTGGTTGTGGTGGTTGTGGTGATTGTGGTGGTTGTGGTGATTGTGGTGGTTGTGGTGGTTGATGTGCAGTGGTGGTTTCTGGTGGTGGTGGTTGTGGTGGTGGTGGTTGTGTTTGTGGTGGTTGGTGTGCGGTGGTGGTTTCTGGTGGTGGTGATTGTGGTGGTGGTGGTGTCGGAATCAGTTTTCAGACTGCAGGAGGAATCCTATGAGCTGTGACGCTCTTTTTCGCAGATGTTCGGTAGGGGCGTGTCAGCGTGTGACGTGGTGGTGGTGTGTCACGTTTCGGTGTGTGATGTGGTGGTGTATAACATGGCGGTGTGCGGTGTGTGATGTGGTGGTGTGTGCCGTGGCGATGTGTGGTGTGTACCACGCTGTGTTGTCCTCTCTTCAACGGGCCGCACACCGCCGTACTGCGTAGGGGTTGCTGGGGGTGGGAAGGGGGTCACGGAGGTGACGAAACGGGGGGAGGGGGGCAAGCCCACAGCCGCCCCGCTGACTCGCGGATGTCGGGGACCGGCATCGGCGTGCACCACCGGCACCACCACCGGCACCCAGACAGCACCCAGACGGCACCCAGATGGCACCACCGGCACCACCGGCACGCTCGCCAGCGGTACGGGAACGCAGCAGCTCACACGGCGAGCCGATGGCCGCTGCGTGCGTGTGCGTGCGTGCGTGTGCGTACGTGTGCGGTCATGCTGGTGGTTAGTGCACCGCACTACGAACCCAGCCACCCAAGTCCTGGGCCTCCCCTAGGTCGACTCGGCTTCAAATGAGTACCTGGTGCGGCCACCCACCCCCTCGTGTGCCGTGCCGGCCTTTATAGGTGTGCGCTAACAGCACTTGCCCCAACAGTCTGTTAAGGATGGGGGATTTTTGTGTGTGTCGGTGGCCGTGTGTGTGTGTCTGTGTGTCGGTGGCTGTGTGTGTGTGTGTCGGTGGCTGTGTGTGTGTGTCGGTGGCTGTGTGTGTGTGTGTCGGTGGCTGTGTGTGTGTGTGTAGGTGGCTGTGTGTGTGTGTAGGTGGCTGTGTGTGTGTGTGTCGGTGGCTGTGTGTGTGTGTGTGTCGGTGGCTGTGTGTGTGTGTGTGTAGGTGGCTGTGTGTGTGTGTGTCGGTGGCTGTGTGCGTGTGTGTCGGTGCCTGTGTGTGTGTGTGTGTTGGTGGCTGTGCGTGCGTTGCCAGGGGCCTCCGCCTGTCACTATCCCACGCCGCGGCCCTGATTCGGCATGCGGCGGCTGTCACAGCAAATTGCTCCCCAGCGCAAACGTCCCCCCCCCCCGCCCCCCGTCCTGTCACCCCCCCCCCCAAACCATCACCACCACCCAGAGCAACGTCGCCTCTCTCTCTCTCGCTCCCACACGCCACCACCCCCGTCCGGTGACCATTGACACCACGACCTCCATGTCCAATACCCACCGTCACCATTCGGCAACATCCTCCGCCATCGCCCACGACCATCGCCCGCCGCCGTCGTCGTCACGACCACCTCGACTTTCCCGCTCCTGCGCGTGAACCGATCCCGTCGCTCCGTCCTTTGGCTGCCATTCTGCCGTTGTCCTCGTCCCCCCCCGGGCCTTGTCCGCGACGCGTGCGGCCCCCGCGCGTTCCCAGGGTCGCGGCTCCCGTTCGCGTTCCCCGCCGCGCGTGGCCCCCGCTCCGTCGCCACATCTAATTCCCGGCGTGCGCATCTCCACGCTTCCCTGCTCGCTTCTCGGCTCTCGTTTCCGCGTTCTTCCTCGGCGTTGTCTTCGTCCTCCCACCGTCGCCTGTCATCCTCTTCCTGTCTATAAATAACTTTTTATTTGCCCAGGTAAGGCCCACTGAACTACGTGGTTCTTTTTCAGAAGCGACCTCTGGCTATCACGAACGAACATTTGGCCGCTATGAACGAAATTTATATCGGCCAAATGTTCTTAACGCGTGGTGTTGATTCTAAATGTGGAGGGAAAATCCGTAGGACTCGGAGAAAAATCACGTGACCACGGGGAGAGCGAGAGAAACGCACAAACTCCAAATTTACAGCAGGTGTCGTCAGGGTCGAGATCGAAGCCACGACCTCCTGTATACCAGGCGAGGGAGTTGACATCTCCTAGCCACCGCGTTTCAACGCCGTGGTCCCCGGAGCCGGCCCGGCGTTCGCTCCGACCGGGCGACCGCCGGGAGTCCGCGCGTCGTGAACTCCGCCCCCGTCGACCCTGAGCCCCCACGAGGGGGCCGCCCGCCCCGTCCCCGCTCCCCCCGGCGCTGTCCGCCACGGCTCCTTCCCATTGGCCGGCTGGAGGTCGGGCACGCCGATTGGGAACATTCCGCCGATTCTCGTGATCCGGTTCGGGCTTTGACAAAGCACTCCGTCGTCCCGCCGCTCCTGCACCGCCACCGCCATCACCTCCGTCATCGTTGTTACTTTCATTGTTTTGTTGGGGGTAGATGAAGGGGGGTGAGGGGAGGCCGGTGGGAGGGGGGGGGCGCCCCTAATGACTCGGCTCCGAGCCCCGCGTCGCTGAGCCGTGCACTCATCGCAGTAATTGATCGGCGGCTGTGTTGGCCGCTGTGTTGGCTGCTGTGTGCGTGAGTGTGTGGTTGTGCGAGTGAGTGTGTGGTTGTGCGAGTGAGTGTGTGTGTGTGTGTGGTTGTGCGAGTGTGTGTGTGTGGTTGTGCGAGTGAGTGTGTGTGTGTGTGTGGTTGTGCGATTGAGTGTGTGTGTGCATGGTTGTGCGAGTGTGTGTGGTTGTATGAGTGTGTGTGTGTGGTTGTACGAGTGTGCGTGTGTGTGTGGTTGTACGAGTGTGTGTGTGTGTGTGTGGTTGTATGAGTGTGTGTGTGGTTGTACGAGTGTGTGTGTGTGTGTGTGGTTGTATGAGTGTGTGTGTGTGTGGAGAGCGGTAGCGTAACGGTTAGCGCTTGTACTACGAACCCGGCCACCCGAGTTCGATTCTCCTGCACGGCCAACACCAGCAACGATTCTCTGAATCGGTTCTGGATTTCTCCTAGGTCGACTCAGCCAAAAATGAATACCTGGTGCGATGCTTAAACATTGCCGCTGAGGAGACAAAGGCGGCTAGGCGTGGTGCTGGCCACCCACCCACCCTCCTGTGTGCTGTGCCGGCCTTCATGGGTGCCACTCGCTACCAGCACTTGCCCCAACAGTCTGCTACGGCTCCCTGGAGTGTCTTTGTCTTTGTGTGTACTCGACCCCCCTCCCACCCCACCCACCCCTCCCCTCTGTCCTCTCCGTGTTTGTTTGTCACTAATCCACTTTGTCTCCCAGCAGTTCCCATTAGAGCGCTATTCCCTGACGCCGCCACGCGTTAATATTATTATTAGTGATGCTGGTGCTGGTGGGGTATTTCGCAGCGGTGATACACACGCACACACACGCGCGCACACACACGCGCGCACACACATGGACGCACAGGCTCGCGCGTGTGTGTGTCTACGTGTGTGTCTCTACGTGTGTGTCTACGTGTGTGTCTACGTGTGTGTCTGTACGTGTGTGTCTACGTGTGTGTCTACCTGTGTGTCTACCTGTGTGTCTGTACGTGTGTCTCGACGTGTCAGCGTTTTGCATGTGTCTGTGTGAGGAGCGGTGACGCAGTGGTTAGCGCACTGCGCTCCAAGCCCGACGGCCGGAGTTCAGTGTGCGCTTGCCGCCAATAACGGTGGTGAATATTTGAAACGGTTACGGGCCTCCCCTAGGTCGACTCGGACTTAAACGAGTACCTGGTGCGGTGTGTAAACGTGAGCACTGGGGAGACAAATGCGGCCGGGCGTGGTACCGTGCCGTCCTTCATGCATGCGTGTTGAACTTCTTTTGCACCGTACGTAGCCAATCGTGCTAGTCATAGGTACTGCTGGCTAACAGCACTTGCCCCGCCAGCCTGTGTAGGCTACATGGGGGATCTTTGCCTGTTGTGTATGTGTCTAACAATCCTGCCTGTGTGCCTGCCTGTCTTTACCTGCTTGGTTACCTGTCTGTATCTGTCTGTGTCTGCCTGTCTCACTGTGTCTGCTGCTTCCCTCCATCTCTATAATCTGCTTGCCTCTCTGTCCGCTTGCCTGCCTGTGTTCCTGCCTGTCTGCCTGTGTTCCTGCCTGTCTGCCGCTTTGTACATCTCTCTGTCTGCCTGTCCCATCTCTCTGTCTGCACGTTTGTCTGTCTCTCAACCTGTCTGCCTGTCTGTCTGTCTCTCAACCTGTCTGTCTGTCTGCCCCCACCCCCTCTGGACCCCCCCCCCCCTCCTTCCCACCCCCCATAGAAGCTGCATCTGCCCCCGGATCTCTCGGACACCGCGAACCGCTCTGGCCCCAACGCCTCGGCCTGTGGGGGGGGGGCCACCACAACATCCAGCCTGGATTTCTGACTTTCTGGATTCTGGATTCTCAGGAAATGGATTCTGCAACAAGGGATTCTTGGATGATCATGGATTCTTGGATGATCATGGAGTCTTGATCCCAGATGGGGATTCTCAGATCCCAGATCCTGAATCTCAGGTTCTGGGATCCTGGATCCTGCATTGTATTGTGGGGGATTTCAGAGCTGTTGTTATCTGGAGAACATTTACAGATATAAGGATACACCACGTGAGGTTGTGCACGGCTTGCTGCTGACGGGAGTTCATGGGACAGACCCAATTGTTATGGGTTGACTGACTGAGATGACAGATGCACCACCTGTGCTCTGTACTGTAGCAACTTGCTGCGTTTTAGCCGCCCGGCACTCCGTTGTTGTGAGCATCGATCATCTGCCCTCCGCTGTTGTTGGAGGGCGACTGCCTCCAACTGCCCAGTAGCAGCGTCCTTCACGAGCCTCCTCCACAGAGGCCGATCTTGACACCGCTGGTACCAGTCATCGGCAAGTCCACTCGGCTCCACATCCTCCTGTACCGCATCACTCCATCTCTTCTCCGGCCCGTGCCAAGTGCCCGTTTAGCCCCCTCGATCCGGGCAAACAGAAACTGCTTGGGCGTGCGGTGGGGATTTAACCGGGGACACTCCGTGCGTCGACAGCACGTTCCAGTGAGAGATGCAGCCACGGAAGCTGCTCGCGATCGAGGTGTCATGAGGTATGGCGAGGTGTCACGTGACGAGTGTTTACCTTGTAAAGAGATGATGACAACAGCTCGGCATGTGTACGCATTGCTGCTGGTGAGCTGTGTGGTGAGCTGTGTGTGGTGAGCTTTGTGTGGTGAGCTGTGTGTGGTGAGCTGTGTGTGGTGAGCTTTGTGTGGTGAGTTGTGTGTGGCGAGTTTTGAACGGGTGCCAGTGAACTGTGCGGTCACTCTGAGGCTGACGCACATGCGGACCCACACAAACACCCCGATATGCACACACACTCATCCACGTACGCACCCCCACACATCAACACCACACAGCACACACTCAGCCACACCACACACACAGCCACATAACACACACCGCACCCACCACAACAACTGCCATTCGCCACTAAGTGGCGGTGATGTCACCACGATGCTTGTGCCAGGCCATGTGCACCTTGAGGCCACGTGAAGTGTAGAACGCTCGCTGGCAGGAGGTCACGGGGCAGACCCAGGTGCCATGGGTCGACTGACCGAGATGACTGGCTGATGCACCACCTGTGCCCCCTACTGTGCCAACTTGCTGTGCTTTAGCCACCCGGCGCTCTGCTCGTTGTTGTGAGCGTCGCTTCTCCACCCACCACACACCCACCACACACACCCCCACACACACCCACACACACACACCCACACACACACCCACCACACCCACCCACCACACACACCCACCACACACACACACCACACACCCACCACACACCCACCACACCCACACACCACACACACCCACACACACCCACACACACCCACACACACCCACACACACCCACACACACCCACCACACACCCACACACACCCACACACACACCCACACACACCCACCACACACACCCACCACACACCCACACACACCCACCACACACACCCACACACACACCCATCCACACACGCGCGTCCGAGTGGGACCGGGCGACTCAGAGAAGTCACAGGGCGCGAGGCTGGAGGAAGCCGATGTGGAGTCTTTATTTGTGTTTCATTATAAACGGTCGGACAGACAGCGCGGGGGGGGGGGGGGTGACGGGGAGCATGGGGAGAGGGGGGGGGGGTATTTACACGGTGACTCGCGACTGGGGGTCAGATACAAGAGAGGTGGGGGGGGGGGGGTACCAGGATCGAGGACTCCACGGGGCGGGGGGGGGGGGGTCCACGAATCCCAGTCGCTGCTCCACTCAATCCAGCCCGACCCCCCCCCCCTCCCTCTACTACGAGGAATGGAATAGCCCAGATCCTGCCTACGTTGATGGCCATGGCCCGTTTCATTGCGCAGTGCAGCCACAAGCCGAGGGGAGGGAGGGGGGTTGAGGGGAGGGAGGGGGGCCGGCGGGGGGTCACATCCGAGCGACAAAGTTGCGCAATGAGCCTGCTCTCTAGACCGCGCGATCGCGATGAATCGCCCTCGGCCGCTTTGTTCGCGTCCGAGCGAGGAGTTGCGCAACGTGGGGCATGGGACGGGGGGGGGGGGGTCGCCTGCGGAGTCGTGAGGGGCCAATCGGCGGTGGAGGCGGGCGCGGGGTTCGCGGCCCGGGAGAGACGAGGAGCGCGAGCCACTCGTGGACTCGTGTCCGGAATCCAAAGTCGCGGCGCAGCCCTGAAATGTCTCGCTCAAGCCACTGCTGGCAGAAGGGACCTCCAGCCACGGAGGAATCCCCAGAGGAGCCCCCCCCCCCCCCCCCCCCCCCCTTGGGAGATGTTTGGCATCCTCTGCCACGCCGGCAAAATGTCTTGGAAGAGGTGGAAGGTCGACCACTCGTCCCCCACCACGCGCGTCCCCCACCACACTCGTCCCCCACCACACTCGTCCCCCACCACACTCGTCCCCCACCACACTCGTCCCCCACCACACTCGTCCCCCACCACACTCGTCCCCCACCACACTCGTCCCCCACCACACTCGTCCCCCACCACACTCGTCCCCCACCACACTCGTCCCCCACCACACTCGTCCCCCACCATGCGCGACCAGCCGGTCGACTGAACGACCCACGTGCACTCGGGCGCGCCAATCGGAGCATTCGTTACGTCGCGACTGTTACCGGTAACCGGTTTCTGGCTTTCTAAACCGGTAACAGATTCAGAAACACGAGCGGTTTGCAGGTGATCGCCGTTCGCGTAGGGCCGGTCACGTTTCAGGGCGACGATGCAACTCCCACGCCACTGAAGCCCGCGAAGCCAAGGGGGAGGGGTGGGGGTTGATTTTCTATCCGTTCTCGAGTCGCCCACACCTCGAGGCTTCTTCTTGTTGCGTGGCAGAGGTTCGCGGTTGGAATGGAGCGGGACGCCCTGGTTATCGCCCGAACGTGACGACGGCTACAGGCGTCATTTCGCAGCAGTCGGCCATTGTGTGACCGGCCTCATGATTCCAGATTTGGCAAATTCGACAATTATCCCGCAAATTGTTTACTCGATTGGGATTACAAATTCCGCCGCAACCATCGCCTCCCGGCAGCAGCAGGGGCGGCGAGTGGGGTCAGGCCCCAGGCGCCTCTTGCACAACGAGACTCCGATGCAGCTGACCTCTCCCCTGGCTCCACAGAACCGACTTGCGACCTCCTCATCGCGGGGGTCGGGGGTGGCTGTTTCGTGCGAGCGAGCGTTTGCTGCGCGCTGCACCGATGCGTGGACTTTGTAGCTGCCCGCAACAGGCTGTGTACGTACCCCGAGGCTGTCCTGAAATTCGCCTGAAGGTTTTGACTCGTTTTGTTTCGGGCCCTTTGGAGTAAGGGAGCGATGGTGAGAGATCAGCTCGTGGTGCGGTCAGGCTCAGGCGCCGGCCGGGTTTACATCACGTGACCCCGGCCTTCATCCAGCAGTGCATTGTTCACGGCTGATGATGATTTTTGTTTTCAATTGGCCTCATGACTCGTCGGTCGTGCCAACCCGATCTGGCTCCTTGCAATCTACGATCAAAAAAACACGTGAAGGCGCAGCCCTGCAATTGCTCGCTCACGCCACTGCCGGCAGATGAGGGCTCCAACAGAGGGAGCTACAGGGAGCCTCTCCAACACGACCTCGTTATCGCAGACGACGACGATGAGGTCGCGTTGAGATGGCGCGATTTTCATCTCCGGCCGCGTGGCTCGGCGAGCGGCTCGCGAGTTCGACTCCTCGTGGGTGGGACCCGACGAGGAGTCGAACTCGGGTCGACTCGGCCCACGGTCCCTTGGCTCGCGCGGGCTGCTCACGCGGGCTGGGATGCCTCGGCCACGCGAGACGTCCAGTTGGAGGATTTCCCGTCGCATGGCCGTGACACCGACAGCACAGTTGGGATCGAATTTTGGGGAGGAATTTACGAATTGCAGCCCGATCATCATCATCACCATAATCACCACTCCGCCGCGATATCCTCGCTATCGTGATGACAGAAGTGATTGAGGAGTTTGTGGAGAAGAGTGACCCCCGGGTGTTGGCGACTTGACTTGGAGTCGGGACGAGGGTGGGGCGGGCGAGAGGGAACGCGGGGAGAGGATTTCGTTTTGTTTCACAATTTTATTTTTTCGTTTATGGAAACGTGGAGCGGGAGTAAGAGGGTCACGGGAGGGAGGGAGGGGGGGTCATGGATGGATGGGTTCGACTCGAGGGCAGGGTTTGAGTTGTCGTGACCAAGCGAGTAACACGGGACACACACACTCGGGACGAATATTAATTAATAATATGAATAATTATAGTAATTACAGATAACCCACACGTTTAACTGCTGTGGAAACGATGATGACGTCATTACGCCACGAGAGACCTCCAACCCCCCCCCCCCCACGCACCACCAGGCCACTGCATGTGGCATTGCTCGTGCCAATGGCATCTGGCAATGCCAGACTGCTGATGAGACCCAGAAAGTCGAAACCGGTCCGCAGTTTGGCCAAACAGATGCTGCTGCTGGGGCTGTCGGCGGCCTCAGCCGTGTGAGTGGAGACGGAGCAAGGCTCCTGCCGAGGTTGGCTCCCACAGCCACGCACCGTCACGGGGTTCTCGCCCCGTGACGCTGGTGGCCACACTGGCGAGTCGAGCGAACGCACATATTGTTGTAATGTTTATAATTTGTACCTCGTCGGTTTTTGTTGCTGTACAAGTAGCAGTGTATACTTCGTCTCTTCCCAATTAATTTATTCCGCTTTTCTATTTGCTATCCGATGATTACAATACCCAGATCAGATGATTGGGGAATTGATTTTTACTTGGGCTGATTGGTAAGTGGGGGGGACGGGGGGCGGGGTTAATCGCGTTGGGGGTGGGGTCACGTCAGGTCAGTTTGACCCCGACAGGGATTGCGAACCCTGACCCCACAATTGGGTCCGGAGGCGGTCGGGGGGGTTCAGTAGTTTGGGGGTTCAAGGCGGGTGGGAGGGGTGATCGGGGGGGGGGGGTACCCCACCCCGCCCCTCCTCCACCCCGCCCCTCCTCCACCCCTTCCTCCCCCCACCGCCCATCGCAGGAGAGAGGCGGCGCGCTACTGTAGACGCGGCCAGTATTGGGGGAGATCCGGGTCAGTACCAGGCACCTGCACGGGAACCGAGACCCCCGGGGAGATGAGCCCTGTAAGGGGGGGGAGGGAGCAGGGGGGGGGGGGTGCCGGGGGAGGGCGATGGGAGTCAGGGGGGATAAGGGGAGGGGGCGGGCGAGTTTCAGCAAAACATTGCCGGCAAATATTCCCTACCGCCCACACACACACACCCTCGCAACACACCCCACTGCGACAGTGGCTGGGTGTCGTGTGCCAGTGCGAGTGTGTGTCTGGGTGCCAGTGTGTGTCTGTGTGTCAGTGTGTCAGTGTGCCAGTGTGCCAGTGTGTCAGTGTGTCAGTGTGTACGCGCGCGTGCCCGCGTGCCCGCTCACCCGTGGAGGAGGGCCCCGTGCCCATGTGGCCCGCCTGCATGTGTGGCGGCGTGTACGTATCGTAGGCGCGCGAGGACGACACGGCGGGGTTGGAGGGCAGCATGCACGAGTAGGAGGCCGTCTGCGTGCCCACGCCGGGCTGGGCGCGGAGGCGCGCCGCGCGGTCCCAGTCACACACCAGCCGCGCGGCCGTGGCGACGGGGCACACGGGCACACGCACGGACACGGGCACGGACACACGCACGGACACGGGCACGCGCACGGACACACGGGCACACGCACGGACACACGCACGGACACACGCACACACAATCATAGCCTTAACGCGCTCATCATAGTGGACATTCTTATACAAATTGTCAGTCGTGGGTCTGTGGGTCTCTGGCTCCGCCCCTGTGCATCTGTGTCTCTCCCTGCTCCGTGTCTCCTTGTTACTCTCGCTCCATCTTCCTCTGCCTCCCCCTACCCCGTTTATCTTTGGATCCCCGTGTCTCCCAGTATACCAGCGTCTCCGTGTCCCCCCGTGTCTCCCCGTGTCTCCAAGTGTATCTGTGTGTCTCCGTGTCCCCCTGCCTGGCCTTGTATCTCTCTGTGTCTCCGTCTCTCCCTGTGTCTCCAAGTGTCTCCGTGTTTCTCCAAGTGTCTCTGTGTGTCTCCGTATCTCCCTGCCTGGCCTTGTATCTCTCTGTGTCTCCGTCTCTCCCTGTGTCTCCAAGTGTCTCCGTGTTTCTCCAAGTGTCTCTGTGTGTCTCCGTATCTCCCTGCCTGGCCTTGTATCTCTCTGTGTCTCCGTCTCTCCCTGTGTCTCCAAGTGTCTCCGTGTTTCTCCAAGTGTCTCTGTGTGTCTCCGTATCTCCCTGCCTGGCCTTGTATCTCTCTGTGTCTCCGTCTCTCCCTGTGTCTCCAAGTGTCTCCGTGTTTCTCCAAGTGTATCTGTGTGTCTCCGTATCTCCCTGCCTGGCCTTGTATCTCTCTGTGTCTCCGTCTCTCCCTGTGTCTCCAAGTGTCTCCGTGTTTCTCCAAGTGTCTCTGTGTGTCTCCGTATCTCCCTGCCTGGCCTTGTATCTCTCTGTGTCTCCGTCTCTCCCTGTGTCTCCAAGTGTCTCCGTGTTTCTCCAAGTGTCTCTGTGTGTCTCCGTATCTCCCTGCCTGGCCTTGTATCTCTCTGTGTCTCCGTCTCTCCCTGTGTCTCCAAGTGTCTCCGTGTTTCTCCAAGTGTCTCTGTGTGTCTCCGTATCTCCCTGCCTGGCCTTGTATCTCTCTGTGTCTCCGTCTCTCCCTGTGTCTCCAAGTGTCTCCGTGTTTCTCCAAGTGTCTCTGTGTGTCTCCGTATCTCCCTGCCTGGCCTTGTATCTCTCTGTGTCTCCGTCTCTCCCTGTGTCTCCAAGTGTCTCCGTGTTTCTCCAAGTGTCTCTGTGTGTCTCCGTATCTCCCTGCCTGGCCTTGTATCTCTCTGTGTCTCCGTCTCTCCCTGTGTCTCCAAGTGTCTCCGTGTTTCTCCAAGTGTCTCTGTGTGTCTCCGTATCTCCCTGCCTGGCCTTGTATCTCTCTGTGTCTCCGTCTCTCCCCGTGTCTCCGTGTCTCTGTGTCTCACCTGCACGGGGAGGTTCCCCGCCATGCTGAAGCTGGGCATGGAGGGTAGAGCCCCGTACGAGCCCCCTAGCATCGAGTCGCTGCGGCCCAGCATCGCGCCTTGGGGAGCACGGGGGGGGGGGGCACGGGGGGGGGTCGAGAGATTCAGGCGTGGGGCGAAGCCGCGTGGCCGTGACTCACGCAGCCGCGGAGCGAGCCGACGAAGCGGGGGCGGCGGGAGGGGGACATGAAAACGAACGGAGGCGGCGATGCCCGTCGTCTCGTAGAACTGGGCCACTATCACGCAGATATACGCACCGGCACACTGCTACACCCACTGGCACACGGGTACACCCACTGGTAACCGCACTGGTACACGCACTGCTACACGCACTGCTACATCCACTGGCACACTCACTGGCACACTGCTACACCCACTGGCACACGGGTACACCCACTGGTAACCGCACTGGTACACGCACTGCTACACGCACTGCTACATCCACTGGCACACTCACTGGCACACTGCTACACCCACTGGCACACGGGTACACCCACTGGTAACCGCCCTGGTACACGCACTGCTACACGCACTGGCACACTGCTACACCCACTGGCACACGGGTACACCCACTGGTAACCGCACTGGTACACGCACTGCTACACGCACTGCTACATCCACTGGCACACTCACTGGCACACTGCTACACCCACTGGCACACGGGTACACCCACTGGTAACCGCACTGGTACACGCACTGCTACACGCACTGCTACATCCACTGGCACACTCACTGGCACACTGCTACACCCACTGGTAACCGCCCTGGTACACGCACTGCTACACGCACTGCTACACCCACTGGCACACTCGCTGGCACACTGCTACACCCACTGACACACGGGTACACGCACTGGCACACTGGTACACGCACTGCTACACGCACTGCTACACCCACTGGCACACCCGCTGGCACACTCGCTGGCACACGGGTACACCCACTGGTAACCGCACTGGTACACTGGTACACGCACTGACACACTGGCACACTGGTACACCCACTGGCACACTGGCACACGCATTGGCACACTGGTACACGCACTGCTACACGCACTGCTACACCCACTGGCACACTCGCTGGCACACGGGTACACCCACTGGTAACCGCACTGGTACACTGGTACACGCACTGACACACTGGCACACTGGTACACCCACTGGCACACTGGCACACGCACTGCTACACGCGCTGCTACACGCGCTGGCACACGGGTACACGGGTGACACGCACGACACGCACTCACTGGCACGCGGACTCGGTGAAGGGATCGTGATGGAGTTGGTTATGAGGTGTGGTGATGATGGCGTGGGCGTCACGGTGGAGGTGACGATCGACCTTGATGATGGAGGCTGTGGTGGAGGGCGTCGTGAAGGAGGTGGAGCGTCGTGGACGAGGTGGGGGAGTGGGGAGAGCGGGTGGGGGTACCGGGAGCCGCGGGCTGCGCCAGGGGCTGGTAGACCCCCGCGCTGAAGTTGCTGCTGATGGGGATGTGGCTGCTCGAGGGCACCCCTCCCCCGGCCCCCGCGGGACCCCCTCCCCCCGCTCCCCCCTGCCGCCTCTGATTGCGCAACTTCTCCTCGCGCCTCCACTTGGCGCGGCGGTTAGAGAACCACACCTGTGTGGTGAGAGACACGTGTGGTGTGAGACACACGTGTGGTGAGAGACACGCGTGTGGTGTGAGACACAGCGTGTGGTGAGAGACACGCGTGTGGTGTGAGACACACGTGTGTTGTGAGACACACGTGGTGTGTGAGACACACGTGTGGTGTGAGACACACGTGTGGTGTGAGACACACGTGTGGTGTGAGACACACGTGGTGTGTGAGACACGCGTGTGGTGTGAGACACGCGTGTGGTGTGAGACACGCGTGTGGTGTGAGACACGCGTGTGGTGAGAGACACGCGTGTGGTGTGAGACACGTGTGGTGTGAGACACACGTGGTGTGTGAGACACACGTGTGGTGTGAGACACACGTGTGGTGTGAGACACACGTGTGGTGTGAGACACACGTGTGGTGTGAGACACACGTGTGGTGAGAGACACACGTGGTGTGTGAGACACACGTGGTGTGAGACACACGTGTGGTGTGAGACACACGTGTGGTGTGAGACACGTGGTGTGAGAGGCACTCCTTTGTGGTGTGAGACACAATCTCATCTACACCAGGCGCTTGCCACGTTGCTTTCCCAACCTCCAAGTTGCCTCCCCCATCCTGCCAAATCCTCCCCCATCCTCCCCCATCCTCCCCCATCTTGCCCCCCCGCACCACTCGCCTGCCACGTTCCCTTCCGGACCCCTGCACGGCTTCTCCTGTCTCGCCACGGGATTCCCGGCATCCACTTGAGCTCAATTCCCAAGGACTGTCCCTGCCCACCCGCTGGGGCTGTGGCGCAAACAGCGACAGGGGCACCGCTGTGCAGCCTCCACACAGGTGTAGGTCACGTGCCACCCCGACAACAACCCCCCACTCCCCCTCTCGAGCCCCCACCCTCGCCTGTCCATGGCCCCTCGCTCGGCTCTGCCTGGCTGCCCTCTGCCGTCTACGCGCCAGCTCGGCCCTGGGACGAGGATCCTCCAGCTGGACACCGAGAGACTCTCCCGGGCCGAGGAGACATCGCAGCGAGACACTCGCCACGCGGTTACCTGGCTTGGCCACGCGGCTGTGGAATTGTCGTTCTTGTTCTGCATCGACATCGGCCGTACGACAGCAGAAGACGAAGACCTGTCCCCCCCACCCTCCCCCACCCCTCCCCCACCCCTCCCTCACCTACTCCCCCCCCACCTCACCTGGATGCGCGCCTCAGGGAGGTCTATTTTCGAGGCGAGTCGCTCCCGCGCGAACACGTCTGGGTAGTGAGTCCTCTCGAACTCTGCACCCACACAACAACAACAACCACCACCACATAGACACTGAAACAACTACGGCAACCACAACAGCAACCACCGCAACAGTGTGAATTCAACGCGAAGCACTCGGGGTTGATTGGTGACTCAGCAATCACCGATTCACTCCGGCGCCTCGCTCAATCACCGGACGCCAGTTACCCCCTTGTCACTCTTCTATCGCTACTGCTGCCATGGTGACTGCTCCCTTGAGAGCGTCACTCACCGATTCCTCCACCCGTTTTGAGGAGTCACCCACTCACCCACCCAATCACCCACCCATTCACTCACCGACCCGCTCATTCACCCACTCATTCACTCACCAACCACTCACCCACCACTCACCCACGCACCCACTCACTCACACAAACACTCATTCACTCGCCACACCGCAGTTCCCCTCACTTATCTTCTGCTTCTTCCCACGCATTGCTCCAATCGAGTTGTCCGCGTGGTGAACGATTATGGTTTAACAATTGGCAATATACCTACAGGGTATAACCCAAAATAAACAAACGATGAAACTAATTATGAATCATTTGACAGCGATGTTTGTCGCTGGCCGTTTGACGTTTTAGGCCAGGCACACAAAGACAAAGATCCGCTGTATAGCCTTGTCCGACTGTTGGGGCAAGTGCTGTTCGCGAGTCCCTATGAAGGCCGGCTCGGCTCACGAGGGGGTGGGTAGGTGGCCAAAACCAAGACCGGTCGCCTTTGTCTCCCTAGTGGCGATGTCTACACACCTCACCAGGTACTCAGTTGAAGGCTAAGTCGACCTAGGGCAGGCCCAGGACCAGTTCAGATAATCGTCACTCGTGTTGACCGGGAGCGAGAATCGAACTTGGGTTCGTAGCGCAGCGCGCTAACCGCTGTATTACCGCTCCCCACACAATCACACACACGTACACCACTCACACACTTGCACAACCACTCATTACATCCTCACCGCTACCCTACCGCACACACACACGCAGTCTCGCACACGCACACGTGCACACGGACACGGACACGCGCACACACGCACCCACACGTGCACACGGACACGCGCACACACGCGCGCGCACACACACACGGGCACACACACACGCAGTCTCGCACACGCACACGTGCACACGGACACGGACACGCGCAGACACGCAAGCACACGTGCACACGGACACGCGCACACACGCGCGCGCACACACACACGCGCACACACGCGCGCGCACGCTCTTCACTCCCCACCTTTCTCGAGCGCCTCGATCTGCTCCGGGGTGAACGAGGTGCGGTTCCTCTGCAGCTTCCTCTTCAGCTGCAGCCGCATCTGGGCCTCCTCCGAGTCGTCGCTCGCGGAACTCGCAGCTCCGTTCTCGCCCCCCCCGCCAGCCCCGCCCCCCGCCGAGCCCACCCCGCCAGCCCCGCCCCCCGCGGAGCCTCCCCCACCGGCCCCGCCCCCCAGCTTGTGCGACTGAACGCATCCGTCTGCACGCGCGGTGAGCGGTGGCGCGGCGGTTAGCGCACCGCGCTCGAACCCCGCGACCCGAATTCGATTTCCGCTCGCGGCCAACAAACGGTGACGAGGGGGGGGGTGCGGGGGGGTGCGGGGGGTGCGGGGGTGCGGGGGGTGCGGGGGGGTGCAGTGTCAAGGCGGCGTCCAGATGGAGTCGAGGTTGGGGGCAAGGTGGAGTCGAGACAGAGTCGAGACAGAGTCGAGGTGCAGTGGAGTTAAGAGTCGAGGTTGAGTCCAAGGGGAGTCAATTACGGGGGGGTAGGAGGGGGGGGAGTAGGAGGGGGTGAGTAGGAGGGGGGGCGGAGTAGGAGGGGGGGAGTAGGAGGGGGGGGAGTAGGAGGGGGTGAGTAGGAGGGGGGGAGTAGGAGGGAGTGAGTAGGAGGGGGTGAGTAGGAGGGGGTGAGTAGGAGGGGGTGAGTAGGAGGGGGGGCGGAGTAGGAGGGGGGGAGTAGGAGGGGGGTGAGTAGGAGGGGGTGAGTAGGAGGGGGTGAGTAGGAGGGGGTGAGTAGGAGGGGGGGGGAGTAGGAGGGGGGGAGTAGGAGGGGGGAGTAGGAGGGGTGTAGAAGGAGGGGGGCACCGTACCTGCTGAGAGGGGGCTGCCGGGGTACCAGGCGGACCGCGCCGCCCACTCGGCCCCCCCTTGCCCCCCGTTGAGCAGCCGCAGTTTGTCGTAGACGCCGTCGGTGCCCCCCATTCCCTGCTTCTCGCTCGCCAGGTTGCGCAGCACCCGGTTGATGGAGGAGACCTGTGCGGGCGAGAGACGCGCGCGCTGTGGCGGCGACTCCTCTGCCACTGGGAATGCTTCGCTCGGTTGCTCATGGAGCCATCGGCTCGCCAACTCGGACAGTCACTCGCTCGTCCGCTCGCCCTCACGCTCATCCGCACCTACTCACCTGCTCACTCACCCCAATCACTCACTCACGCTCACTCGCCCACTCAGTTGCCCAGACGCTCACCGATCCACGCACGCACTCACTCCATCCCCTAACCCCCTAACTCCTACTCATGCTACCCCCCACACCTCCCCCCACCCTCCCCACCACTCACGCTGGGGATGTTGTCGCTGACCCCCCCCCCACCTACCCCCACCTCCCCCCACCTCCCCCCCACCCTCCCCACCACTCAAGCTGGGGATGTTGTCGCTGACCCCCCCCACACCTCCCCCCACACCTCCCCCCACACCTCCCCCCACTCACGCTGGGGATGTTGTCGCTGACCCCCCCACACCTCCCCCCACCCTCCCCACCACTCATGCTGCTGAAGTCGTCGCTGATCCCCCCCCCCCCACACCTCCCCCCACACCTCCCCCCACCCTCCCCACCACTCACGCTGGGGATGTTGTCGCTGACCCCCCCACACCTCCCCCCACCCTCCCCACTACTCACGCTGGGGATGTTGTCGCTGATCCCCCCCCCACACCTCCCCCCACCCTCCCCCCACCCTCCCCACCACTCACGCTGGGGATGTTGTCGCTGGTGCAAACCCCGTCGGAGAGGAGGCGGTCGCGGATCTCCCACGCGAAGATGGAGGGGC
This sequence comes from Lethenteron reissneri, assembly GCF_015708825.2. Taxonomy (NCBI): domain Eukaryota; kingdom Metazoa; phylum Chordata; class Hyperoartia; order Petromyzontiformes; family Petromyzontidae; genus Lethenteron; species Lethenteron reissneri. The sequence goes on along the minus strand of NC_083815.1, from coordinate 824,025 downwards.
ACTCCCGCTTGTACTGCGCGATCTTCCCCACCACCTCGGGCGTGGCCACGCGCGGCTTGCTGCCGCCGATGGCTCGCGGGCGGATGGAGCCCGTCTCGTAGTAGCGGCCCAGGATCTTGCTCACGCAGCCGTTGGACACCTGCACTCGAGAGGAGCGCTGCTGCGTTAAACAGCGGGCGACAACGGGCGCGCTCACTCCCTCCTCCCGCACCCTCGCTCACCTCGTCAGCAGCAGCAGCAGTAACAACAGCAGCAGCAGCAATAACAACATCAGCAGCAGCAATAACAACATCAGCAGCAGCAATAACAACATCATCAGCAGCAATAACAACATCAGCAGCAGCAATAACTTCAACAGCAGCAGCAGCAATATCAAAATCAGCAGCAGCAATAACTTCAACAGCAGCAGCAATAACAACATCAGCAGCAGCAATAACAACAACAGCAGCAGCAATAACAACATCAGCAGCAGCAATAACAACATCAGCAGCAGCAGCAATAACAACATCATCAGCAGCAGTGGCGGCGGTAGCGACAACCTCATCAGCAGCAAACTCATTACCAGCAGCAGCAACCTCATTACCAGCAACAGTAACATCATCATCAGTAGCATCAGCAGTAACTTCACTAGTAACTTCATCATCAGCAGCAGTAACATCATCATCAGTAGCATCAGCAGTAACCTCATCATCATCATCAGCAGCTACTTCATCATCATTAGAAGCAGCAGCAAACTTGTCATCATCAGTAGCATCAGCAGCACAACTCCACAATCATCATGATCAGCAGCAGCAGCTACATCATCATTATCAGCAGCAACTTTATCAGCAACAGTCGTCTCATCATCGGCGTGGTTATGTTGTCGTCATTGTCATCATCATTATCAATCAACATCCTCAATCATCGTCAACCTTTTCCATCATCATCACCTCCTCAATCATCATCGTCGTCAAGTCATCATCAACCTCCTGCAACACCTCCACCAACACCACCACTACCACCTCCACCAACACCACCACTACCACCTCCACCAACACCACCACTACCACCACTACCACCTCCACCAACACCACCACCTCCACCAACACCAACACCACCACGTCCACCAACACCACCACCTCCACCAACACCACCACTACCACCTCCACCACCACCACCACCACCACCACGTCCACCAACACCACCACTACCATCTCCACCAACACCACCACCACCTCCACCAACACCACCAACACCACCACTACCACCAACACCACCACCACGTCCACCAACACCACCTCCACTATTCCGCTCGACCACTTTGCTTCTCAAAAACCATGCCGAGTCATCCCAGGACGCATCGTTAACATCATCATCATTAGCATCATCATCATTAACATCATCATCATTAACATTATCATAATTAACATCATCATCATTAACATCATTACCATGAGTCAAGTTTAATCCACTGCTGGATGAAGGCCTCCCTAACCCGTTGCCACCGCTTACGATCCCGCGATGTAACAATTACAATCCACCCGGCATCTGCGCGCGAGCGGACATCACCGCTCCATCTCCCAGGCGGACTTCCTCCTCTCGGACGCGTGTCCCTGCGCGTGGCTGCCACTCCGTAATCAGTCTCGACCACGGTGACGCGTTCTGCCTGAGCCCCACTCACTGTCAGTGCCTCTCCACGTACACACAGACAAAGACCCCCCTGGTAGCCTACGTATGCTGTTGGGGGAAGTGTTATTAGCAAGAACCGATCAGGGTTTGGTGGTGGCACACGAAGGGCCAGAACGACGCCCGACTGCCTTTGTCTCCCCACTACTGGGTTCGTAGCGCAGGGAAGTGACCACTCTTGTCACCGTTCCTCGCACACTCACCGCGGTGTATTAGACAAAGACAAAGATCCCCCGTGTCGCCTGCGCAGACTGTTGGAGCAAGAGCTGTGAGCGAGCGGCATCGATGAAGGCTGACACGTGGCTGATGTTTACACACCGCATCAGGGACAGTACTCATTTAAGGCTGAGTCGACCGAAAGGCTTAGTTGGTACATACGGAATACACACTAATATACAAAGACGTATACACATACATTACACACGTATCTACACATACAATACACACACGCACACATCATATACAACACACAAACTCGCTACGAATACGCGCTACCAGTAACCGCAATAGAAAAACAGAACATAAAAGCACACAGTTACAGTTTTGCCGCACATGAACGTGACATTATGTTTCTAACTGAGGAGTTGAAGGTAGTTGCCACAACAGGTGAGTGAAGGTAGTTGACACAACAGGTGAGTGAAGGTAGTTGCCACAACAGGTGAGTGAAGGTAGTTGACAGGTGAGTGAAGGTAGTTGACAGGTGAGTGAAGGTAGTTGACAGGTGAGTGAAGGTAGTTGCCACAACAGGTGAGTGAAGGTAGTTGACAAGGTGAGTGAAGGTAGTTTCCACAACAGGTGAGTGAAGGTAGTTGACAGGTGAGTGAAGGTAGTTGCCACAACAGGTGAGTGAAGGTAGTTGACAGGTGAGTGAAGGTAGTTGACAGGTGAGTGAAGGTAGTTGCCACAACAGGTGAGTGAAGGTAGTTGACACAACAGGTGAGTGAAGGTAGTTGACACAACAGGTGAGTTAAGGTAGTTGACAGGTGAGTGAAGGTAGTTGCCACAACAGGTGAGTGAAGGTAGTTGACACAACAGGTGAGTGAAGGTAGTTGCCACAACAGGTGAGTGTAGGTAGTTGACAGGTGAGTGAAGGTAGTTGACACAACAGGTGAGTGAAGGTAGTTGACAGGTGAGTGAAGGTAGTTGACAGGTGAGTGAAGGTAGTTGCCACAACAGGTGAGTGAAGGTAGTTGACACAACAGGTGAGTGAAGGTAGTTGACACAACAGGTGAGTTAAGGTAGTTGACAGGTGAGTGTAGGTAGTTGACACAACAGGTGAGTGTAGGTAGTTGACACAACAGGTGAGTGAAGGTAGTTGACAGGTGAGTGAAGGTAGTTGCCACAACAGATGAGTGAAGGTAGTTGACACAACAGGTGAGTGTAGGTAGTTGCCACAACAGGTGAGTGTAGGTAGTTGACAGGTGAGTGAAGGTAGTTGCCACAACAGGTGAGTGAAGGTAGTTGACAGGTGAGTGTAGGTAGTTGCCACAACAGGTGAGTGAAGGTAGTTAACAGGTGAGTGAAGGTAGTTGACACAACAGGTGAGTGAAGGTAGTTGACACAACAGGTGAGTGTAGGTAGTTGACACAACAGGTGAGTGAAGGTAGTTGCCACAACAGGTGAGTGTAGGTAGTTGACAGGTGAGTGAAGGTAGTTGACAGGTGAGTGAAGGTAGTTAACAGGTGAGTGAAGGTAGTTGCCACAACAGGTGAGTGAAGGTAGTTGCCACAACAGGTGAGTGTAGGTAGTTGACACAACAGGTGAGTGAAGGTAGTTGCCACAACAGGTGAGTGAAGGTAGTTGACAGGTGAGTGAAGGTAGTTGACAGGTGAGTGAAGGTAGTTGCCACAACAGGTGAGTGAAGGTAGTTGACAGGTGAGTGAAGGTAGTTGCCACAACAGGTGAGTGAAGGTAGTTGACAGGTGAGTGAAGGTAGTTGACAGGTGAGTTAAGGTAGTTGCCACAACAGGTGAGTGAAGGTAGTTGACAGGTGAGTGAAGGTAGTTGACAGGTGAGTGAAGGTAGTTGACAGGTGAGTGAAGGTAGTTGACACAACAGGTGAGTGAAGGTAGTTGACAGGTGAGTGAAGGTAGTTGACAGGTGAGTGGGTATCGCACTGGACGTGCGCTGCCGCGAGCCGCCGTGCCGTTTGTTGCCAATCCGCGCGCGTTCGTCACCAAAACAAAGATATACCCCACGAGGGTCACCGGGTTCCTCCTCACTTTCAGAGCGGTTCATCGATTCGAAAACGGTTACCGGTTTACTGGATATCGTTTACCACCACTAATCCACACGCATACACAGCACACAGAGACAAAGATCCCCCTACAGCCTCGACAGACACATTCATACGCACGTAAATACACAAACGTACACGTATAAATACACATATATACGGTAAGTACACAATTAGATACATATGCATCCACACGCAAACATACACGCATATTATATACTACACATATACATAATATTCACGTACATTACACACGACGATATATACACACACATATAGACACACACACGTACACACACACACACATATATACACACACATATACACACACACATAGCATAGACACACACACATATATACACACACACATAGCATAGACACACACACATAGACACACACACATAGACACACACACATAGACACACACACATATACACACACACATATACACACACACATATACACACACACATATACACACACACATATACACACACACATATACACACACACATATATACACACACACATAGCATAGACACACACACATATCATAGACACACACACATAGCATAGACACACACACATATACACACACACATACACACACACACATAGACACACACACATAGACACACACACATATACACACACACATATACACACACACATATACACACACACATAGACACACACACATATACACACACACATATATACACACACACACATAGACACACACACATATACACACACACATAGACACACACACATATATACACACACATAGACACACACACATATATACACACACACACATATACACACACACATATATACACACACACACATATACACACACACATATATACATAAACTGATTCCGTCAATCCAAGACCCGCGGCGTTCCTCCTTAATTTACGCGCGTCGCGTTCACTAAACCATCACTCGTAACCGTTTTGCAGAATCGGTTAACGGTTCACGTCTTTCTGTACCGCTAACCGTTTCCAGTGGAACCGGAGTAACGAACGCGCTCGATTTGAGAAACGCGCCCCCATTGTTTCAACTCCCGTGCCCTCTGTGGTGACGAGTCCAGTGGCGCTGCTGCTGCTGCTGCAGCTGCTGCTGCTGCTGCCACCGCCGCCGTGGCGAGCACACGGCTCCACCACGGCTACCATCAGTGGCGAGTTCCATGTCAACCTGAGCCTCCACTCGCTCCACTCGGCCTGGCCTGAGCACAAAGGCGACCGGGCGTGGTGCTGGTTTCCGCACCTCCGAGTAGCAGGGTTGGGCTATGTACGGTGCGAAAGAAGTCCAACACACATACCCCCCTCGTGTCCCGTGCCGGCCTTCATGGGAGCTACTCGCTCACAGCACTTGCCCCAGCAGGCAATGAGCGCTTACTTGTGGAAGGAAACGGGAGCAACCCCACGCGTGGGGAGAGGCGACGCTCAACAGCACGCAGAGCGAACAGTTGAGGCCACGTTTGCTGCTGCGCTGCCCTTCCCTGGCGAGCCGGGGAAGGGCACCCTCCTCGAGGCCCACGGGAATGAGTTGAGTCTCGCCACAGCTGCGCGTGTGTGCGGTGAACCACCAACCCTCGCTACTGCCTCCACAGCCCTGGACTGCCGCGAGCCGCGTGGGGCACACCCTGCACCGCCGCGCCGCGACCACTGAACGGGTCGGTGACGATGAGGAGTCGCGAGGTTTTACGATGCGACGCTTCCATTCGGTTCTCCCAACAACAGCCACTGGTGGGGGAACGAGACTGCAACCTTGCGAGCGCATGGTCTCACGGCGATGATGGCGATTATAACAATTATGATGTCGCATCGATGATGATGATGGTGGTGGTGGTGATGGTGATGATGGTGCTGATGCTGATGATGGTGATCGGGATGGTGATGATAGTGATGATGGTGATCGGGATGGTGATGATGGTGCTGATGCTGATGCTTATGATCACGGTGCCGATGATGATGGTTATGGTGATGATGGTGATAGGGATGGTGTTACATCGGAGATATTGGTGGTGATGATTATGCTTATGATCATGGTGATTGTGGTGATGATGATGATGATGGTGCTGATGCTCATGATGATGTTTATAATCATGGTGCCGATGATGATGGTTCCGATGATGATGGTGCTGCTGCTGATGATGGTGCTGCTGCTGCTGATGATGATAGTGATGGTTGTGGCGATGTCGCGGCGCACCTGCAGGATGCGGGAGATGTCGCAGGGCCGCGCGCCGCTGTGCGCTAACTCGACGATCTTCTGGCGGATGGAGTCGGGGAGCGGCCGCCCGTTGACGAACACTCCTCCCAGCTGGTTCACGCCGCTGTGGCCTGTCAGGCCCGGGGGGGGGGGCGGTGGTGGTGATGGGGGTAGAGAGGTGTGGGATGATGAGATCGCAGAATCGGTGATCGCGGTGGCGATGGTGGGGTGGAGGTTGCGGATGGTGAGATGTTGAAAGCGAATGAAAGCGATGATGATGTAAGGGAGGAAAGGAGGTAAGATATAAATCATCATCATCGTTACCATTCGGGCTCAGGGCCGCTCCAAGTTCATATTCGGGTTGGGTTTATGATTGGTGTTGGGTGAGAGTCGGGGTTAGGGTGAGGGTCGGGGTTAGGGTGAGAGTCGGGGTGAGAGTCGGGGTGAGGGTGAGGGTCGGGGTTAGGGTGAGAGTCGGGGTTAGGGTGAGAGTCGGGGTGAGGGTGAGGGTCGGAGTTAGGGTGAGAGTCGGGGTGAGTGTCGGGGTGAGGGTGAGAGTCGGGGTGAGGGTGAGAGTCGGGGTGAGGGTGAGAGTCGGGGTTAGGGTGAGGGTCGGGGTGAGAGTCGGGGTGAGGGTGAGAGTCGGGGTTAGGGTGAGAGTCGGGGTGAGAGTCGGGGTGAGGGTGAGGGTCGGGGTTAGAGTGAAAGTCGGGGTTAGGGTGAGAGTCGGGGTGAGTGTGAGGGTCGGTGTTAGGGTGAGAGTCGGGGTTAGGGTGAGAGTCGGGGTGAGGGTCGGGGTGAGGGTGAGAGTCGGGGTTAGGGTGAGAGTCGGGGTGAGGGTGAGAGTCGGGGTTAGGGTGAGAGTCGGGGTGAGGGTGAGAGTCGGGGTGAGGGTCGGGGTGAGGGTGAGAGTCGGGGTTAGGGTGAGAGTCGGGGTGAGGGTGAGAGTCGGGGTTAGGGTGAGAGTCGGGGTGAGGGTGAGGGTCGGAGTTAGGGTGAGAGTCGGGGTGAGAGTCGGGGTGAGGGTGAGAGTCGGGGTGAGAGTCGGGGTGAGGGTGAGGGTCGGGGTGAGGGTGAGAGTCGGGGTTAGGGTGTTAGCGTCAATGCCCCCCGCCCCGCCTCGCTCTCCCCGCCCCCACCGCGCGTCCAGACGATGATAACGATGTAGTGACGCGCGTTAATTACTTCCGCTAATTAACGAAGGGACTCCGCTCGTCACGGGGGGGGGGGGTATGTGGGGCTTAAGAGAGGGGAAGTAAGGGGGGGGGGTGTGTGGGGGCAGCGGGGGAGGGGTCTGCACCCCTCTCGCCGCGGCCCCTCGCCGCCTCGTCACGGCGCGAGGCGGCTGAACGATGCCGCTGGTGACAGCTGATTGAGACTGATGATGCTGATGATGGGTATCGAGATGATGCTGATGATGGGTATCGAGATGATGCTGATGATGGGTATCGAGATGATGCTGATGATGGGTATCGAGATGATGCTGATGATGGGTATCGAGATGATGCTGATGATGAGATGATCCGTATCAAGATAATACTGATATGGATAAGGCGAGACTGATGACGTTAATAAGATGATGATGATGGCAGTGGTGAGCATATGATGATGGCGATGGTTAAATGATGACGATGTTGGCGAGATGATGGTGATGGTGTTGGTGAGATGATGGTGTTGGTGAGATGAAGATGATGTTGGTGAGATGATGGTGTTGGTGAGATGATAATAGTACTGGTGAGATGATGGTGTTGGTGAGATGATAATAGTACTGGTGAGATGACGATGACTCTGGGTCCAGGGTCGAGGTCACGAGGCGGTCAAACTCGAGTCTCACTGAACGCGTCCCCCCTCTCTCTCCCCCTCTCTCTCCCCCTCTCTCTCCCCTCTCTCTCCCCCTCTCTCGCTCTCCCTTCCTCTTAACCACTGCCATCTCCCGCTTTCTGCCTCGCTCCTCCACCTCACGCTCACCCCTCTCTCTCCCTCCCTCACCTTTTTCACATTTCTCTACCATAATTACCACTCTCACCACACCGCCTCTCCTCACCTCTCTCTCTCTCTCTCTCCTCATCCCCCTCACCCACCTCTTCCTCATCTATCTTACTTCCTCCTCACTCTCTCTCCCTTCGCACACCTCGCCCACATCACCTCTCTCCGGGTTCCTCTCCCGCAGTGGCCTCACTCCATCTCCCACCTCAGCCCCCGTCTCACCTCTACCTCGCCCGCATCATCACCACCACCTCCATCATCATCTCTGCACCTCTCGCTCGCTCCCTCTGCTGCGCTCGTGCGCGCGCGCGACTTTTATATCGGCACAAGGAGGAGGAGGAGGTTTGTAGTAGCAGCAGCAGGAGGAGGAGGAGGGAGGAGGAGGGAGGAGTAGTCACGGCTAAAGGACGCAAATGATCAGGTCTCGTGACGCGATGTCACGCGCCCAGTGCCGACTTGAGGCTAATTTTTGCAAATGGAGACCCGCGTCTGGGCGCGTCAGATCCAGCGGCTCGGAAGCCCCGTGGCGAGCGCCGGCAGAGGCAGAGCCGCCAGGTCCATTCTCATCTCCCATTAGCGCCTCTCTCTCTCTCTCGCCCTCTCTCTCTCGCCCTCTCTCTCTCGCCCTCTCTCTCTCTCTCGCCCTCTCGCTCTCTCGTTCGCTCTCCCCGTCTCTCCGTCCCCCCCCGCACCCCGCGTGCGCTCTCGTATAACACAATGCAGTGTGCGTGTGTGTGCGCGTGGTTCGCGCGTGTCGTGCCGACTTGCGGTGCTGCTCGCTCACAGCACTTGCCCCAACAGTCTGTTGAAGTCTACACGGGGATTGGAGGACGCTGCTGGGACAGTTAGAGGCAGTCGCCCTCTCGCAACAACGCGCGAGGCGCCGGGCGGATAAAATACATGAAGATGGCACAGGAGGGATCACAGTGGCGCCTATGCCAGTCATGTCAGTCAACCCCTGGCAGTCAGATCTGCCCCGTGACCTCATGCAAGGGACGTTTCCACACTTCACGTGACGGCCTCAAAGTGCGCCTAGCCTGGCACAAATGTCGTGGTGGTCACCGCCACACTGTGAATACACCTGTGAGTGTGAGTACACGTGTGAGTACACGTGTGAGTGTAAGTAAACGAGTGAGTGTAAGTACACGTGTGAGTCCACGTGTGAGTGTAAGTGTGAGTACACGTGTGAGTGTGAATACACGTGTGAGTGTGAGTAGTACACGTGTGAGTGTGAATAATACACGTGTTCGTGTGAGTACACGTGTGAGTCCACGTGTGAGTAAAGGTACACGTGTGAGTACACGTGTGAGTCCACGTGTGAGTGTAAGTGTGAGTACACGTGTGAGTCCACGAGTGAGTGTGAGTACACGTGTGAGTTTGAATACACGAGTGAGTGTGAATACACGTGTGAGTAAAGGTACACGTGTGAGTCCACGTGTGAGTGTGAGTACACGTGTGAGTCCACGTGTGAGTGTAAGTAAACGAGTGAGTGTAAGTACACGTGTGAGTCCACGTGTAAGTGTAAGTGTGAGTACACGTGTGAGTGTGAATACACGTGTGAGTGTGAGTAGTACACGTGTGAGTGTGAGTAATACACGTGTTCGTGTGAGTACACGTGTGAGTGTAAGTAGTACACGTGTGAGTCCACGTGTGAGTGTAAGTAGTACACGTGTGAGTCCACGTGTGAGTAAAGGTACACGTGTGAGTCCACGTGTGAGTGTAAGTGTGAGTGTGAATACACGTGTGAGTCAACGTGCTCTCACTGTTGTTCATGGCGCGCGCAGGAGCCGGCGCGGTGAGGTCGGGGTCACGTGCTCTCCTCACGGCTCACCTGGGCACAGACACGTGACAGGAGACTCAGCACCACGGCTCACCCTCCCTCCCCACCCACCTCGTTCCCTGCCCCCCTCACGCCTTCCCTACTCCACGTTCCAATGATGCGGTTGATGGTTCTACCAGTGTCTGGGAGGAGGGGGAGGTGGAGGAGGAGGAGGGTCAATATCAAAGCCAGGAGCTGCGATGTTTGGGTCACTAGTGCGGCGGTCATTCCGGACGTCCGCGCTCTTCAGCTCTGTTCGCAGGCAGCAGCAGGATCAGCAGCAGCATCATCAGCAGCAGCAGCATAACCAGCAGCATCAGCAGAATCAACAACAGCATCAGCAGCATAATCAGCAGCAGCATCATCAGCATCAGCAGCAGCTTCATTATCATCATTATCATCAGCAGCAGCGGCATCAGCGGCATCAGCAGCAGCTTCATTATCATCATCAGCAGCAGCATCAGCGGCATTAGCAGCAGCTTCATTATCATCATCAGCAGCATCAGCATCAGCGGCATCAGCAGCAGCTTCATTATCATCATCATCAGCAGCAGCATCAGCAGCAGCGGCGTTCCACCGGATCTGAGTGGCGAGCTTCTAGCGACGGTGACAGCAGCGCGATCCTAGAAGGGGGCGCGGGAGACGGCATCCTCCTCCTCATCCTCCTCCTCATCATCATCCTCCTCCTCATCATCATCCTCCTCATCCTCCTCCTCCCCCTCCTCATCATCATCCTCCCCCTCCTCCTCATCCTCCTCATCCTTCTCCTCCTCCTCCTCCCCCTCCTCCTCCTCCTCATCCTCATCATCCTCCTCCTCTTCCCCCTCCTCCTCGTCGCCGTGGCCCTCAGCTGCTCGGCGTCTTCACGTCACCTTAAACCACTGCGGACAGCGCCACCTGGGCGAGATCGACGTTTCGCTACCCCCCCCCACCACCACCCCGAATGTGCGCGCCGCGGCCACGGGGGGTGCGCGGCGCGAGAAGACCGCGGGCACGCGGGGCACGCGGGGCAGGAGGAGCAGGAGGAGCAGGAGGAGGAGGCCGGTGATGGAAGTCGCCTGCAGCGAACTCGCCCCCTAATTGCGGCGCCTTCTCCGCCGATTTAAAAAAGAATCTATTCACGCGTGAAGAAGAGGAGTCGGGGGCGCAGGGGCGGGGCCCGTGTGGAGGGGGGGGGGTGATGCTTGGGGGTAACGGGCGGCGTTTGAGTAAACGTGTAAACACCTCCTTCACGCATCCCCCCCCCCCCCCCCCGAGTGGCAGGGGGAGGGGGGGGTAGCAGTGATTTTTCTCAATTTCGCTGCCGATCTTCGCGAACTCCCAACGACTCCCGGCCGCGGCTGACGCGAGTGGCGATGGTTACGAAGATGTTGGCGATGATGAGAAAGGGATAAACCTCCTCTGAGGCCCCCCTCGCCTCTCACTCCCTGCCCCCTTCGTCCCATTGGGGCATGCCCCCCCCCTCCCCGCTAGCAGCACGTGTGTCCCGTGAGATGCCAGACTTGGGTTCGACACTGGGTGCCGGGACCACGTGACCGCTCACCTGCACGAGACGTGACGCCGCGCATGCCTCTCCCGCGAGCCGGTGTCCACCTGTGTCCACCTGTGTCCACCTGTGTCCACCTGTGTCCCCCTGGGCCCTACCTACCTGCCGGACACACACACACGTGCACAAACATTGACATACACCTACACATATATCTGTGTTCACCTGCGGGATATTCATACACACATACACATGAACACACACATTTTACACACTTACACACTTTCACATTCACAAATACATACAAAGCCTTGACATACTGTTGGGGCAAGTGCGGTTAGCGCGCACCTATGAAGGCCGACACAGCGCAATAGGTGGTGGCCAACACCACGCCCGGCCGCCTTTGTCTCCCCAATGCTGATGCTTACACACCAGCTGAAAGTTGTCGAGTCGACGTCGGGGATGCTGAGAACAAGTGTGCATGTACACGTGTGCATGTACACGTGTGCACGTGCATGTACACGTGTGCACGTACATGTACACGTGTGCACGAACACGGGTGTACGAACACGTGTGCTAGAACACATGTGTACGAACACGCGTGCATGAACACGTGTACATGACCACGCAGCGACGTCCCGAAAGCCCACGCTAAGTGAGTGTGGGCAGCGTCGCGCTGAGCGCACCGCGCTACGAGCCCGGAGACGCGAGTTCGATTCCCGCTCACGACCGATAACGACACCAGTGGCGATTGTCTGAAGCGGTCCGCGTTGTGTCACCCGGCGCTGTGTGTTGCTGTTGTGTCTGTACCACGTGTGGTGTCACCGCGTGCTGGGGCTATGTAAACCCGTGTTGTGTCACCACGCGTTGTGTTGTCGCTGTGCTTGCTGTTGTGTCAGTAGCACGAGGAGTAGGAGAATACACTTAACTGGGACGCGAATGTAGGGCGCGGCGTCAATTATTCATCACACACAGACACACACACAGACACACACACAGACACACACACACAGACACACACACAGACACACACACAGACACACACACACAGAGACACACACACAGACACACACACAGACACACACACAGACACACAACAACAACCGCCATTCGCCACTAAGTGGCGGTGACGTCACCACGGCGCTTGTGCCAGGCCATGTGCACATTGAGGCCACGTGAAGTGTCGAACGCCCGCTGGCAGGAGGTCACACACAGACATACACACAGAGACACACACAGAGACACATACAGACACACATACAGACACACACACAGACACATAGAAACACAGACAGACACACACACCGTCGCACACACACACAGATACACACTCGTGTGTCTGTGTGTCTGTGTGTGTGGGGGGGGGGGGGTGGTGGTGTAGCGGTTAGCGCGCTGCGCTACGAACCCGCTCACGGCCAACACCAGTGACGATTATCTGAAACGGTCCTGGACCTCCCCGAGGTCGACTCAGCCTCAAATGAGTACCTGGTGCGGTGTGTAAACATCGCCGCTGGGGAGACAAAGACAGTCGGGCGTGGTGCTTGCCACCCCCCCCCCCCCCCTCGTGTGACGTGCCGGCCTTCATAGTTGCGCATTGCCCCAACAGTCTGTCGCGGCTATACGGGGAGATCTTTGTCTGTGTGTGTGTCTGTGTGTCTGTGTGTGTGTCTGTGTGTCTGTGTGTGTCTGTGTGTGTGTGTCTGTGTGTCTGTGCGTGTGTGTGTCTGTGTGTGTGTCTGTATGTGTGTGTTTCTCTCTTTGTATCTGTATATACCTGTGTGTCTATATATCTGTGTGTGTGTCTGTGTGTGTGTGTCTGTGTCTGTGTGTCTGTGTGTGTCTGTGTGTGTGTGTCTGTGTGTGTGTCTGTGTTTCTCTCTTTGTATCTGTATATACCTGTGTGACTGTGTGTCTGTGTGTGTGTGTGTACATCTGCGTGTGTGTGTCTGTGTGTGTGTCTGTCTGTGTGTGTGCCCGCGTCACACCGCTGTGCGCGCTGCGCGTGTGATTTGCCTCATTAGGACATTAGCGCACAGCCCAGCGCGCAGAGAAAGAGTCCCCCGGGGACGCGGGGCCACCCCTCCCCTCGCCGCCTTCCTCACCCCCACCCCGTCACCTGGCCTCCTTGCCCCCCACCCCCTCCCCTCGCCTCCTTGCCCCCCCCCCACCCCCTCGGGCACGGGACCCGGAGCAGCGACACCGGGTCGAGTCGGTGGCAGTACAGAAACTCCGTTACCTCCCTCCCTCCTCCACTCTCTACCATGTACCCTACTCCACTCTCTACCATGTACTCTGTCTCTCTCTCGCTCTCCTCCACTCTCCCATTACCTCCCTCCCCTGTACTCTTACTTGTCTCTCTCTTTAACTCTCTCCTATACCCCACTCATATTATCCCGTGTCCGTCATCTCTCCTCTCTCTCTCTCCCATCATCTCTACTCTCTCACCCTCCCATCATCTCTCCTGGTTCCTCCCTTCCTCTGTGTCTCATCTTCCCCTCTCCCACGTGTTTCTCTCTCTGCTTTACTCAGCACTCCTATCTCTGCATCTCCTCTTTCTCACACTCTCCTGTATCAAACTCTCCCTTCCCACTCTCCCTTCGCTTTCCAAAACGATTTCCTCTCTCTACGAACCCTCCACTCTCCCCGTGTCTTCCTTCCTTTCTCTCTCTTTATTCCCTAGCCCCTATCCCCGTCTCCCCCCCCCCCCCCCCATCTATTCTCTCCACGTGCACCCCCCCCCCCGTCCCTTTCTCCCTCTGTCTCCTCTTTATGTCCCTCCGCTCTCTCTTTGTACCTCTCTGTCACCCCCCGCTCTACCCCCCCCCCGTCGCCATCTCTCCCACACCCCCCCCCCCACTCTCTCTCCATCTCTCCTCGCTCTCTCCCCTCTCTCCCGCGCACGCGTCCTCCCGTCTCTCTGTGTCGGCGTCTCGCTCCTCCAGTCCTCAACTCTCTGCCACTTGACTTCTCTTGACTCCTCTAAACGCTTCCCAAACAGCGGCGGGACGTGCGCTGGGGGACGGGGGCGGTGCCGGGGTAGGGTGCGGGGCGGGGGGAGGTGGGTGGGTGGGGGGAGGGGCTCGGGAAAGAAAAGCCGAGTGGGGAATGCGCTTCTCCATCAATACGCGCGCCGTCCCCGCGTCAATGCGCAGTGAAGCGACAAGTGGGGGCAGAGGGGGTGGGGGGGATGGGGGGTAGGGGGGCGGGATAATGGGAGCAATGGGTTGATATAGGAGTGTGGGAGGAATTGGGCTGCGTGGGGGGAGGGGCTGGGGGGAGAGGTGTCCACTCACCCGCTAATCGCGATGTTCGCGACACTCGAGGGCGCGGTGTGAATGGGCCGGCCGCGGTGATACAGGGCGAGCGCTCGCGTGAACACTCGCTCAGACGCACAGGCGCACGAACGCTGACGTACGTACACGGGTACATGAACACTCACAAACACACAACAACAACAGCCGCAGTTCGCCACTAAGTTGCAGTGACGTCACCACGGCGCCTGTGCCATGCTAGGTGCACTTTGAGGCTCGCTGGCAGGAGGTCACGGGGCAGACCCGAGTGCTATTTGTTGTTTGAATGAGATGGCTGGCAAATACACCAACAGCGCTCCCAACTGTGCCAACTTGCAGCGCTTAAGGCGCCCAGCGTTGTTGTGAGCGTCACTCCTCTGCCCTCCGTTGTTGTTGGAGGGTGACTGCCTCCAACTGCCCAGTAGCGTCCTTCACGAGCCTCCTCCACAGATGCCGATCTTGACACCGCTGGTACCAGTCATCGGCAAGTCCACTCAGCTCCACATCCTCCCGTACAGCATCACTCCATCTCTTCTCTAGCCCGTGTCGTGCCCGTTTAGCCCCCTTTATGCGGCCAAACAGAAGCTGCTTGGGCATGCGGTGGCTGGGCATGTGGGATACATGACCCAGCCAACGCAACCTTGCCTGCCTGGAGGAGCTCCAGATCTTTCAAGGATTTGTGAGCTCCTCACACAATCCAGCCTGGTTAAACCCGGGATGAATCGTTGGCAGGCCAACCTAAATGTTTATAACCGTCGCAGATGTTCCTTCAGAGGGGTCCACGAGTCGCAAGCATAGAGATGAGAGTGCATAACTGTGGCCGAGAAGTCCGTGCGCTTCGTGCAGAGCGACAGGCCAGGGTAGCTTCCACGCAGCAACGTTACCAATCTGATAAAAAAAAGATAATGCCGCATGACTGATTCGGAATGAGGCCTCTTCTGCTAAACAGGAACCGGTCATAAACGCACTGCCGACAAAACCACATCAACACACTCACACTCATATACACACGGGTGCATGGGCACATTCACTATTATACACATACACAGGTATTTGAACACGCAAACTTATAAACACAGGAGTGTATAAAAACTAAGATCGCCAGCACAGCCTTAACACAATTGTTGGGCAAGTGATGTTAGCGAGCGCCTGTGCGCATCGCACCAGGCACTTGTTTGAGACTGAGTCGACCTATGGACGCTCGTCACACCACCCGTGTTGGTCTTCATTTGTGCTGTCGACTCCATCACTTGCCCCAATAGTCTGTGAAGGCTATACGGTGAACCATTGTCTTTGTGTGAGCTAGCACTGTGTGTAGCACAGGTGGTGCGTCTGCCAGTCATTTCCGTTAGTGAACCCATGGCACCTGCTGGGCCTGTCCCGTGACCTCCTTCTGGCAGCAGAGAACCTCTCATACTCTACGTGGCCTCTACGTGCACCTCGCACTTCGTGGCGAGCGAGCGAGGTGGTGAGTGTGTGGGGAATCTGATGAGGGAGTGGCCAGGCGTGGTGCTGGCCACTAACAGCACTTGCCCCAACAGTCTATTAAGGCTACACGAGGGATCGTTGTACGTGTGAGTGGTTGGGTGGGTGGGTGAGTGGGTGAGTGTGTTGTTGTGAGCTGCAGTGGGTGGGTGGTGGATAAGACGACACAGTGTGAGCGCAGACACAGTCATCAACGTGGTTGGCGGATGGAAACATGGGAACCAGCTTTGCCCATACTGTACATTTGGTTGTAGGAATCAACGAGTGACATTCACGGGAACGGTAACCATGGCAGGAGCGATGGACGAGTGATGAGGATGCGACTCGCCTACGGTGAGTGAGCGACTGAGTGCCGAGTCATCAATTATCCAACCAGCGCTCTATGGGATGGGGCAGTGGCGTGGCCTGGCCGTATCGCATTCCTCGCTTCTTGCAGAGGTTCGCGGCTCGACCCGAGCGGCCGCCCTGGTGAATACTCTAATAAGAGTAGTAGCAGTAACAATAATAATAACAACACTCCTCCATGCCGGCTGCGTCACAGTGGACGTTAAATATCCGGTAACGTAATTCACAAGACGATAGGCCATTACGTGCTGGCATCAGGATCCGAATTTGCGAAATCCTAAAACTACGCCGGACATCACACATTTGGGATCACACACACAGACACACACACCGACACACATCCACACAGACACACAGCCACACAGTAGCAGCAGCAGCAGCAGCGACCATAGCCACGTTACTGGCAGCGGACCCATCCCCCAGGAGGTCCCTCTGGCGACGGAGACTCGTACCCTGGTCTCTCGACTTCCTCCCACCCTGGCGACACAACACACTTCACGGTGAGCAACGCGGTGGAGGGGACGGCGATTGGCGCCCTCGCTCTCTCTCTCGCTCGCTCGCTTCCTCCCCACGGCGGCGTGAGCTTCCTGGACGCGATGGCTCCGCGTCTCACCGAGAGATGGAGCACACGTGTCCACATGGGGGGTGACATCGCCCAGGTAAATGTAAAGGAGAAGCCCGCAAGTTCTTGCTGAGCCCCGTTCTGCTGACGCTGGTACGAGGGGAGCCCTAGAGAACCCCTCTACAGAGTTACATCGGCCTACTCTTCCACGCTCTGCCAACAGGTAGGAGTACCCATACTTTACCCCACCACACGCTACTTGCCGACCACAGACTCACTGTGGGGCAGAGGTGTTGGGGGGGGGGTGTAAAGGAACTGGCATCATTGTTTTAACTGCCGCGCCAGGAGATCGAACGTACGACTTCTGTGGTGCGAGTCCACTGCGCTGCTGCCACTCCACCACCACCGTGGCGAGCTAGGACCCTATTCGACCACGGCTACCGTCAGTGGCGAGTGCTTTGTAAATCTGAGTCTCCACTCGGTCCACTCAGCCTCAAGTGAGAACGCCTCACGTCCTGTGTTAAGCATGAGCCCTGCGGAGACAAAGGCGGCCGGGCGTGGTGATGGCCACCCATCCCACTGTGGCAGAATCGTGAATGTTGGACACAGCGATGGAGTCAGGTCGCGGTTTGGTGAATTCGTGGAGAGACGCGCGCGTGGAATGACACCGAGAGGCAGCAGGAGGAGTAGGGGCTCGTGGCCCAGGCCGTGAGAAGCGAGTGGGGTCGGGAGGGCGGGGGCCTGACGCGCCACGGCTACACGGGATGACGACGACGACGACGGAGAGGGCCCCGATGGTCAAGAACGGTGACGGAGCGCGTCCCAGAGTGGGACACCTCCGCCGACGAGAAATGGAACCCGCCCGTGTGTGGAGGTGCCGGTGGGTCTGTGCGTGGCGGGGTCGCGAGAGACTGAGCCGCCTTGGGGAGGCTGCATCCAGCAGTGGACTGGCCGTGGCTGCCAATGGAGCAGGGGGTGGGGGTGGGGGGGCAGGGGGTGGGGGCAGGGGTGGGGGGCAGGGGGTGGGGGCAGGGGTGGGGGGCAGGGGTGGGGGGCAGGGGGTGGGGGCAGGGGTGGGGGGCAGGGGGGCAGGGGGCGATGATTAATCAAAGTTGTCCCTGCACCTAGTAAGTCGACAGCTACAACTGTGCAATAGTCACTCACTCACACAATAGTCACTCACTCACACAATAGTCACTCGCACATTCACACTCACAACACACACTCACACACACACTCCCATAACTCACACACTCTCTCAACACACACTCACAACACACACACACTCACCACACTCTCACAACACACACTCACAACACACACCACACACACACTCTCACTCACTCAATAGTCACTCACACAACACACTCACCACACACTCATAACACACACACACCACACACACACAACACACACACAACACACACACAACACACACACCACACACTCACAACACACACACACACTCACCATACACACAACACACACACACAACACACACTCACCACACTCTCACAACACACACCACACAACACACACACCCACAACACACACCCACACAACACACACCCACACAACACACATACACCACACACTCAACACACACACACCACACACTCACAACACACACACACCATACACTCACAACACACACACACCATACACTCACAACACACACAACACATTCACACACCACACACTCACAACACACACACAACACACACACACAACACACACACTCACCACACACTCTAGAACATCATTCACGCTACACTCTTCTTGTGAAGGATTCCACATTCACCCCCCCCCACCCACCGGGAGGAGGGGGAGGCGGCACCCTCTGAGCCCCTTCGCACGGACGACAACGAGGGGGAGGGGGAGGAGGAGGAGGGGGGAGGAGGAGGGGGGAGGGGGAGGAGGAGGAGGGGGGAGGAGGAGGGGGGAGGAGGAGGGGGGAGGGGGAGGAGGAGGGGGGAGGGGGAGGAGGAGGAGGGGGGAGGAGGAGGGGGGAGGAGGAGGGGGAGGAGGAGGGGGGAGGAGGGGGTGGAGGGGGGGAGAGACTCGTGACGCGTTCTCAAGGCGTGTTATTATTATTATTGTCACGTGTTTATTCTCGAGGGCAGTACAGCAACATCTCACGTTGTACTGTACGTCTGTGCTCCCCTCTCCTATCCTCCCCGCCCTCACCAACCCGTACTGACCGGTGTGGTGAAGTATAGTCAAATAACAACCAGCCCTCCTCCCCGCCCCCTCCAGGACCTCCATCCAGCAGTGGAGTGACGGTGGCCGATGGTTGTTATTGTTGTGTTTTTCACACAGTTGCTGCTGAGCACAGGCCCAACATTCGCAGCGGCCAGTAACAAACATCCCCATCGAGTTGAAAGACGAAGCGTGTAACACCTTGTGTCTTGAGTTGTAACACCTTGTGTCTTGAGGTGTAACACCTTGTGTCTTGAGTTGTAACACCTTGTGTCTTGAGTTGTAACACCTTGTGTCTTGAGTGGTAACACCTTGTGTCTTGAGTTGTAACACCTTGTGTCTTGAGTTGTAACACCTTGTGTCTTGAGTTGTAACACCTTGTGTCTTGAGTTGTAACACCTTGTGTCTTGAGGTGTAACAACGTGTGTCTTGAGTTGTAACACCTTGTGTCTTGAGTTGTAACACCTTGTGTCTTGAGTTGTAACACCTTGTGTCTTGAGTTGTAACAACTTGTGTCTTGAGTGGTAACACCTTGTGTCTTGAGGTGTAACACCTTGTGTCTTGAGTAGTAACACCTTGTGTCTTGAGTAGTAACACCTTGTGTCTTGAGGTGTAACACCTTGTGTCTTGAGTGGTAACAACTTGTGTCTTGAGTTGTAACACCTTGTGTCTTGAGTTGTAACACCTTGTGTCTTGAGTTGTAACACCTTGTGTCTTGAGGTGTAACAACGTGTGTCTTGAGTTGTGACACCTTGTGTCTTGAGTTGTAACACCTTGTGTCTTGAGTTGTAACACCTTGTGTCTTGAGTTGTAACACCTTGTGTCTTGAGTTGTAACACCTTGTGTCTTGAGGTGTAACAACGTGTGTCTTGAGTTGTAACACCTTGTGTCTTGAGTTGTAACACCTTGTGTCTTGAGTTGTAACACCTTGTCTTGAGTTGTAACACCTTGTGTCTTGAGTTGTAACACCTTGTGTCTTGAGTTGTAACACCTTGTGTCTTGAGTTGTAACACCTTGTGTCTTGAGTTGTAACACCTTGTGTCTTGAGTTGTAACACCTTGTGTCTTGAGTTGTAACACCTTGTGTCTTGAGTTGTAACACCTTGTGTCTTGAGTGGTAACACCTTGTGTCTTGAGTGGTAACACCTTGTGTCTTGAGTTGTAACACCTTGTGTCTTGAGTGGTAACACCTTGTGTCTTGAGTTGTAACACCTTGTGTCTTGAGTTGTAACACCTTGTGTCTTGAGTGGTAACACCTTGTGTCTTGAGTGGTAACACCTTGTGTCTTGAGTTGTAACACCTTGTGTCTTGAGTGGTAACACCTTGTCTTGAGTTGTAACACCTTGTGTCTTGAGTTGTAACACCTTGTGTCTTGAGGTGTAACACCTTGTGTCTTGAGTTGTAACACCTTGTGTCTTGAGTTGTAACAACTTGTGTCTTGAGTTGTAACACCTTGTCTTGAGTTGTAACAACTTGTCTTGAGTGGAGCTAACTTGGTATGGTGGCGAGGGCTTGGGGAGAGAAGAGGCGGTGGTGGTGATGGTGATGATGGTGGTGGTGGTGATGGTGGTGATGATGGTGGTGGTGGTGATGATGGTGGTGATGATGGTGGTGATGATGGTGGTGGTGGTGAGTGGAGGGCATTCCAGAGTGGAGCGGTGCGAGGGGAGAAGCGGACTGAGAAGTGAGGTGAGCTGCGGTGTGGTGAGTCAGTGGGTGGGTGAGTGGGTGAGTGTGTTGTTGTGATCTGCAGTGTGGTGGTGGTGATGGTTGAAAACCGTGTGGTGGATGAGACGACACAGTGTAGACCAATGAGTGAAGTTCACGGGAAGAGTGACCATGGGAGTCGTAATCGTAGCGGTGGACGAGTGACAGGGAGGCGACTGACGGCCGTGGGACGAGTGCTCACACGATTTCTGTCCAGTGGGCTTCTCGGTGATTTACAGGAAGAGCTGGAATGGCATTTCTAGCCACGTGGACCTGGATTCTCGACCCGTCTTCTGGGCAACTCTCCCCAGTGCTGCTGCTGCTGCTGATGATGATGATGCTGATGATGATGCTGCTTGCTGCTGCTGCCACTGATGATGATGATGCTGCTACTACTGATGATGCTGCTGCTGCTGATGATGATTGCATAAGCGACGAGTTGTCGCCAAAATATGGGACGGGAAACAACTCTCATCACGAAGTGGAGCCGGTGCCACAGCCGTTGACGACAGCGTGGGGCGACTGTTTGTGGGTGCGTGTGCGTGCGTGCGTGTGCGTGTGTGGGTGTGTATGCGTGTGTGTGTGCGTGTGTGTGCGTGTGAGTGTGCGTGTGAGTGTGTGTGTGCGTGTGTGTGCGTGTGCGTGCGTGCGTGTGCGTGTGTGTGTGCGTGTGAGTGTGGGTGTGTGGGTGTGTGTGTGCGTGCGTGTGCGTGTGTGTGTGCGTGCGTGCGTGTGCGTGCGTGCGTGTGTATGCGTGCATGAACCCTGCCACCAACTTCGATTCCCGCTCACGGCCAATAAACGTGGACGATTATCTGAACCGGGCCCGAGCCTCCTCTAGGTCAACTCAACCTCAAATGAGTACCAAGTGCAGTGTGTAAACATCAGCACTGGGGAGACAAAGGTGGCCGGGCGTGGTGCTGGCTACCCACCGCCTCGTGTACCGTGCCGGCCTTCATCGGTGCTCGCTCAAAGCACTTTCCCCAAAAGTACGTGGAGGCTATATGGGGGATCTTCGTCTGTGTGTGTACGTACGTGTGGGTTATATTTGTATTTATTTATTTAAATCACGGTCGCTGAGCACATGCCCCGAAAGAAAAGGGCGCAAAGCGGCCGAGCGGCCAGCAACAATGAGCACGGCAAAGTTGAGACTGCAACGAGAACAAACCCGAGCGCACGCAACTCGGGGTCGGCGCACGCGCCACGCCGAGTGGGAGATCGTCACTGAAGGAGCCCCCCCCCACGCCCCCCCCCACGCCCCCCCCCAACTGGGCCCCCCCAGCCCCCGCCCCTCCGGAGCCCCCGTGCACCCTGCTCCAAGTCTAGCGCTCCACAATAGCCATTGATTGTAGAGAGAGAGTGTGTGTGAAAGTGTGTGTGAGAGTGTGTGTGAAAGTGTGTGTGTGAAAGAGTGTGTGTGAGAGTGTGTGTGTGAGTAGTGAGTATGTGAGAGTGTGTGTGAGAGTGTGTGTGTGTGAAAGTGTGTGAGAGTGTGTGTGTAAGTATGTGTGTGAGTGTGTTAAAGTGTGTGTGAGAGTGTGTGTGTGTGTGAGAAAGTGTGTGAGAGTGTGTGTGTGAGTATGTGTGAGAGTGTGTGTGTGAAAGTGTGTGAGAGTGTGAGTGTGTGAGTGTGTGTGAGAGAGTGTGTGTGTTAAAGTGTGTGTAAGAGTGTGTTAAAGTGTGTGTGAAAGTGTGTGAGAGTGTGTGTGTTAAATTGTGTGTGAGAGTGTGTGGGGAGTGCTAGTGTAGCTGTTAGCGCGCTGCGCTATAAACCCGGCGACCCGGTTTCGATTCCCGCTCACGGCCAACACCAGTGACCATTTTTTGAACCAGTCCGGGGCCTCCCCTAGGTCGACTCAGCCTCAAATGAGTACCTGGTGCGGTGTGTAAACATCGCCACTGGGAAGACAAAGGCGGTCGGGCGTGGTGCTGGCCATCCACACCCTCGTGTGCCGTGCCGGCCTTCATATGTGCTACTCGCTACAACAGCACTTGCTTCAACAGTCTGCCCAGGCTATACGGGGAATCTTTGTCTTTGTGTGGGTGCTCTCATGCGCACGCGATGTACGGGTCGTGTGCACGCAACCACAGGGCGCGCGATGGTGGTGATGGTGAGGATGGTGGTGATGGTGATGATGGTGGTGATGGTGATGATGGTGGTGATGGTGAGGATGGTGGTGATGGTGAGGATGGTGGTGATGGTGAGGATGGTGGTGATGGTGGTGATAGTGATGATGGATGCATGCAGTTTTGTAATAATCATCATCACCACCACCATCATTCTCTACGCACTGTCTGCATGAAGGCCTGCCCATCATCATGACGATCGGTGGTATATCCACTGCTGGATGAGGGCCTTTCCTGTCCCAGTGGGGCAAAGTGAATAAGCCGGCACTCTGGAACTCAGAGTTCAGCTCAGACGAGACGGACCCCGGCGACCGTTGCCAGGGTGACGCGCAGAGTTAAATAAATAAATAATCGTTCACTCCCCTGGACCCGATCTGCCGGAGCGGCAGTCGCCATCTCTGGGGTGCACCAGAGATGCAGTGGAGCTTGGGACGGGGCGAGGGGCGGGGCTGGGAGGGGGGGAGCGAGCTGGGGGGCGGGGTGCGGGGGGGGAGGGGCGGGGGGCGGGGGGTGCGTGCATGAACAGTTCGCATGGAAACGTCAGTCGGGCGGGGATAACGTCTCGCCCCCCCCCTCTCCCTTCCCTCTCTCCCCGCCCCCCTCTCTCCCCGCTCTCCCCTCCTCTCTCTCCCCCCCTCTCTCTCCCCCCCTCTCTCTCTCCCCGCTCTCTCCGCCCCCCCTCTCTCTCTCCCCGCTCTCTCCGCCCCCCCCTCTCTCTCCCCGCCCCCCCCCCTCTCCCCCCCTCTCTTTCCCTGCCCTCCTCCCCCGCACACTCACCACGAGCGTGGTCTCCAGTCATACAGAGCAAACACACACATATAAAGATCTCCCGGGTAGCCTAACATAGGCTGCTGGGGCAAGTGCTGATAGCAATGGTAACCAAGAGAACCGCGCTCGGCCACCTTTGTCTCCCCAGTGTTTGATGTCAACGCAAAGTTCCAGGTCGATGGTTCGATAGAGGAGAGGTACGGAACGGGTTGGATGTCACTCGCCACTGATGTTGACCGCGCGCGGGAATCGAACCCGGCCAGCCGGGTTAGTCGTGGCGCAGGGCGCTAACCGCAGCGCCACCGCTCCCACGCACACAACCACACACAGCCATACGAAAAGACAACAGCATATGCACAACCACACAACCACTCACAAACACACAACCACACAAACACACAACCGCAAACACACAACCACTCACAAACACACAACCACACAAACACACAACCACAAACACACAACCACTCACAAACACACAACCACACAAACACACAAACACAAACACACAACCACTCACAAACACACAAACACAACCACAAACACACAAACACACAACCACACAAACACACAAACACACAAACACACAACCACAAACACACAACCACACAACCGCACAAACACACAACCACACAAACACACAACCACTCACAAACACACAAACACAACCACAAACACACAAACACACAACCACACAAACACACAACCACACAAACACACAACCACACAACCACACAAACACACAACCACACAAACACACAACCACAAACACACAAACACACAACCACACAAACACACAAACACAAACACACAACCACTCACAAACACACAAACACAACCACAAACACACAAACACACAACCACACAAACACACAAACACACAAACACACAAACACACAACCACACAACCGCACAAACACACAACCACACAAACACACATCCACACAAACACACAACCACACAAACACACAACCACAAACACACAAACACACAACCGCACAAACACACAACCACACAAACACACAACCACAAACACACAAACACACAACCGCACAAACACAACCACACAAACACACAAACACACAAACACACATCCACACAAACACACAACCGCACAAACACACAACCACACAAAACACAACCACAAACACACAAACACACAACCGCACAAACACACAACCACACAAAACACAACCACAAACACACAACCACACAACCGCACAAACACACAACCACACAAACACACACAACCACACAATTACCCCGGCCATTTTAACAAGGAGCGCGGATTCGAGTGTCAATCACCGCCGCTGCTTCTGCTGCCGCTACTGCTGCGAACGCTCGAGATCAAACACAATACAACATCACGGGTCGCCATCCATCCACTGCTAGATGAAGCCCTCCCTCGCCCTCCACGCCGCCTCCTCCCACGACTGCAACGCACCCAGCCGGCACCTGGGCGCTCGATCTGATGTCACCGTCGCTCCGTGAAGCGAACCGAATTCCCAGCTCTCTCTCTCTCCCTCTCCCACCTCTCTCTCTCTCTCTCACCGAATGCCCATCGCTCTCGCGTGTCTGGCTCGAGTTGTTGCCGCCTGACCCTCTCCTGCCCACCGCGTGGCCCCGCCAGCCCGTCGTGCATCGTGCTCACACATCCAGGCAGTGTCCAGGCTCAATGCTGCTTAGCTTGCGAGCTGTGGCACAGCAGGCGACGCGTTCACGGTGAGTGAGCGAGTCAGCGAGTGCGATGATTCCGTTCACGGTCAACATCAGCGACGAATATTTGAATATCCATGTCCTGGGCCTCCCCCAGGTTGATTCAGCCCTCAATGAGTACCCGGTGCGGTGTGTAAACATCAGCACCCCTGGGGAGACAAAGGCGGCCGTGCGTGGTGCTGGCCACCTACCCCCTCGCGTGCCGTGCCGGCTTTCATTGGTACTACTCGCTAACAGCACTTTCCCCAACAGTCCGTGAAGGCTACCCGGGGGATCTTTGTTTGAGTGAGTGAGTTCAGTGGCCACTGAGCGAGCCGACTCTGTGTGATATCGGATCCGTGCCGCGTGTTGCTTGCTCGGCACCTTGTCCGACGTTTCACAACGCGTGCTTTTGGCGTCTAGGTCTCTTAGGTGACGGGGCAAACGAGTCGCTTGGTTATTATTTAAATCTCTCGTGGAAACTCTCCTCTTCGACTTGACATTTACCTCCCCAGTTATGGCCGTTCGCTCTCCTCCCGTTTAGATTTCGCTGCTTTCCATGCGCCATGCGCGTCGCATTGTGATCTCATTGTGATCGAGGACCACGCGAGGCGTCTGAACGCGCGGCCACGAGTGTCGTGGCGCTGTCATCGAGCCGCGCGTTTGCCGCGAAAGTACAAACGGCACGGCGGCTCACGTCACCACTGGCACCCCTCGCTGTCTCAGCTGCGAGGTAGCGGCGCAGCCCTGCAAGGTCCCGGCGCGCGCCACTGCCGGTGCTGGCGGAAGGGCCCGCGACGAGACGAGCGGGAAGGGATGCGATGAGTTACCCACACTATGCCCCACCACCACCACCACCACACGTGACCTGCCTGTCATAGACGAACGGCTGGGTGGACAGAGAGAGGCTGCCAGGGTTTGTTGTTGTTGTTATTGTTGTTGTTATTGTTGTTGTTAAGAGACTTGCCGCAGTATTTCACCTGCCGCACCGGGAGATGGCAGCGGCTGTCCCGCTGTTTTGTCTTCGGTGACGAGCAGTATCCAAATACACACGCGGACCTTCTTCACTTCATCACCGAGTCGTAATAATAGCATCGTGTACACAGCAAATAAACACTGCAAATGCAACAGTACATATACTTACACATGTACACACATATAGTATAGCAAATCTACTGACGCACACACAAAGATCCCCCATATAGCTTTGCACAGACTGTTGGGGCAAGTGCTTTTAGCGAGCAACTATGAAGGCCGGCACGGCACACGAAGAGGTGGGTGGCCAGAACCACGCCCGGCCGCCTTTGTCTCCCCAGTGGCGATGTATACACATCGCACCAGGTACTCAATTGTGGCTGAGTCGACCTAGGAGAGACCGTTTCAGATAACCGTCACTGGTGGTGGTGGCCGCGAGCGAGAATCGAACTCGGGACGCCGGGTTCGAAGCACAGCGCGCTAACCACTGCGCCACCGCTCACCCAATTATGTACTGTATCTACACACACACACGTGTACACACACACGTGTACACACACACGTACATAAATACACTCTTTTCGATATACACGAGTATGTTATATTCTGAACATATCTCAATACACACACACATATATATAGCATGAATAAGCACAAGTAACTATATATATACGCGCGCCCATACATATACAAACATACGGTATATGTATACAATATATTATGCATATGCGAGTGTTGTTCGAATCGGTTTTTGCGTAACCGGTAACCGCATGAAAAACGGTTCGAACCGGTTAAAGTGTTTTTTTTGTTTGCCGCACGTGTAGAGATGTCTATAGCAATGAACACCGCGCGTTTCGCATACACAACCGGACTTGACAACCAGACGGAGATCGCAGATTCGATTCCATCTCCCGACGCGGCAGTTAAAAAAATGCAACAAAAAACCACGTGGGCCTCAGTTTCTTAACGCGACGCGTGGACACGCAATCGGAGGTCGCCGCACTCCGTCTCGCAGGCTCCCACTCGCGCAGAGGCAAAGATCCCCCGGGTAGCCTTCAGCAGACTGTTGGGGCAAGGCGCTTTAAGCGAGGAGCGCCGATAAAGGCTGGCACGGCACACGAGGTGGTGGGTGGTCGGCGTCACGCCCGACCGCCTTTGTCTCCCTCGTGGCGCTGTTTACGCACGCCGCTCGTTTAAGGCCGAGTCGACATAGAGAAGGCCCAGGACCGGCTCGTATAATCGTCGCTGGTGTTGGCCGTCAGTGGGAGTCAAACTCGGTTTGCCGTCGGTTCGTAACGCAGCCTAACCACTGCGCCACCACTCGCCACGCATATACAACACACGCGTGTACGTTCGGGATGTTAAACCGGTGACCGCTAAACCGGTAACCGTTTCGAGTTACGATCGCCAGCAACCGCACAAACGGCACGGCGAGCCGAGTCACCGAGGTGGATGTTGCGACTGGTATCGCCAGACTGGTAAACTGCTTCATGTTTCACTCTTATTTAACGATAATGGAAAATAAAAGCCGATTCTAAACTACCCCATAAACAATACATGTCCACATGCTTTCCCAAAGCACACAAACACACTGTGTGTGCTTTAGAGAGCGTGTGTTGAACTTCTTTCGCACCGTACGTAGCCAATTGTGCTACTCGGATGTACGAACACACTCTAACGCACACGCTCTCGTACACACACCAACACACACTCACACTCTAAAACTTACACACTCTAACCCACTCGCTCTCGCAAACACACCAACACACACACTCTAAAACTTACACACTCTAACCCACACTCTCCCGCAAACACACCAACACACACTCACACTCTAAAACTTACACACTCTAACCCACACGCTCCCGTACACACACCAACACACACTCACACTCTAAAACTTACACACTCTAACCCACACGCTCCCGCAAACACACCAACACACACTCACACTCTAAAACTTACACACTCTAACCCACTCGCTCTCGTACACACACCAACACACACTCACACTCTAAAACTTACACACTCTAACCCACTCGCTCTCCGCAAACACACCAACACACACTCACACTCTAAAACTTACACACTCTAACCCACACGCTCTCGTACACAACCAACACACACTCACACTCTAAAACTTACACACTCTAACCCACTCGCTCTCGTACACACACCAACACACACTCACACTCTAAAACTTACACACTCTAACCCACTCGCTCTCGTACACACACCAACACACACTCACACTCTAAAACTTACACACTCTAACCCACTCGCTCTCGTACACACACCAACACACACTCACACTCTAAAACTTACACACTCTAACCCACACGCTCTCGTACACACACCAACACACACTCACACTCTAAAACTTACACACTCTAACCCACTCGCTCTCGTACACACACCAACACACACTCACACTCTAAAACTTACACACTCTAACCCACTCGCTCTCGTACACACACCAACACACACTCACACTCTAAAACTTACACACTCTAACCCACACGCTCTCGTACACACACCAACACACACTCACACTCTAAAACTTACACACTCTAACCCACTCGCTCTCGCAAACACACCAACACACACTCACACTCTAAAACTTACACACTCTAACCCACTCGCTCTCGTACACACACCAACACACACTCACACTCTAAAACTTACACACTCTAACCCACTCGCTCTCGTACACACACCAACACACACTCACACTCTAAAACTTACACACTCTAACCCACTCGCTCTCGTACACACACCAACACACACTCACACTCTAAAACTTACACACTCTAACCCACACGCTCTCGTACACACACCAACACACACTCACACTCTAAAACTTACACACTCTAACCCACTCGCTCTCGTACACACACCAACACACACTCACACTCTAAAACTTACACACTCTAACCCACACGCTCTCGTACACACACCAACACACACTCACACTCTAAAACTTACACACTCTAACCCACACGCTCTCGTACACACACCAACACACACTCACACTCTAAAACTTACACGCTCAACGCGCGCGCTCACACCAATACACGTGCATGCATCTCACACACGCGCACGTGTGAGTGCAATTTCTTAATATACAAAGACAAAGGTTCCCCGTGTAGCCTTGACAGACTGCTGTGGCGAGTGCTGTTAGCGAGCACCTATGAAGGCCGTCACGGCACACGAGGGGGTGGGTGGCCAGCACCACGCCCGGCCGCCTTTGTCTCCCGAGTAGCGATGTTTACACAACGCGCCAAGTGCTCATTTAAGGCTGAGTCGACTCAAGGGAAGCCCCGTACCGGTAATGATGTAAGCCGTGGTGCGCTAATTACAACACCACCGCTCCCCACGATGATGGGTACACATACTCACTCAATGACTCACACACTGACTCACACTGACTCACACTCACACACTGACTCACACTCACACACGAAACACTCAGCCACACTCTCACACACTCACGCAAAACTACACTCCTGTACTCACACGTGCACACACTCTGTCACGCACACTCACACGTATACATACACACCCATACACACATCGATATCGACAAAAACAAAGATCCCCGTATAGCCTTAACACACACACTGACATACACACTCACACATTTACACACTCTGACACACTCACACATTGACACACCGACACGCTCACAACACTGACACGCGCTTGCACTCGCGGCTGTAAACGCGGATACACACGCGAGAGAGAGAGCGAGAGAGAGACGAGAGAGAGAGAGCGAGAGAGCGATGAGAGAGAGTCCAAAAAAGAGAGATTCGCGCCTCCAGCGAACACGCGCCCATCCGGAGCGCGCGCGTGGAGAGAGCACAAGGGGAGAGCGACAGGGATCAGAGAGGCGAAGGGGAGAGCGCGAGACGGGGCGAGTGGAGAGCGTGCACCGGCGAGCCAATCGAGAGTGAAGGGAGAGTTAAGCGAGTCAAGGGAGAGAGAGAGAGGAGGGGTAAGTGAGAGTTGGGTAACTAACTCACTCACTCACCCGGAGCGGCTCTCCTCCGGCTCCCCGCGCCTCGCGTGCCGTGCCCGAGTCGCGGCGAGTCGCACCAGACGAGAGTCCTCGGCAGGCATCAATGCCCCGCGACCAGCGCTCGCGAGCGCTCCCTGACGCACGCCAATACTCGGCTCAATACGTTACACGGGTTAGAAAATGAAGCCAATGTTGACTATATGTAATTATACAAGTGGAGGGTTTTTGTTATTAAACAACTGGAGTTTCTCAAACTCTAGCGGTCGGGTGCGCCTCGAGAGGGGTGTTGTGCTACTGGTGAGCAGATCATGGTGGTGATGGTGGTGGTGATGGTGGTGGTGATGGTGGTGGTGGTGCACTCTCGGCGCTCTACTCTGTTCCTCACCCACCGAACTCTCCCCTCCTCTCACTCTCTCCACGACTACCACTGCACCACCACGCGCTCTCTCCTCCTCTCCCTCCCCGTACTCTTCCCCCTCTCCCTCCCCCCACTCCCCTCTCTCAGTCCTCCCCCCCTCTCCACCTCTCAGTCCTCCCCCCCTCTCCACCTCTCTCCTCTCTCTCTGTCCTCCGCCCCGTGTCTCGCAGCGCCCCACGCGTACAGCTGGGAGCGCGGACTTGGAAAACAAACAGCAACAAATAACAACAACAACAAGCCACGCACAACACGACTGCAGAGACAAAACACTTCCCACGCTGCAACCACGAGGAGTCGCGCTGTTAGGAGTCGTCAACACAGTGGAAGTGATGGTGGTGGTGGTGGTGATGCTGCTGCTGATGATGATGGTAATGCCGACGGTGACGATGGTGCGGATGATGGTGATGATGATAATGACGACTCAATGATTCAATTGGATTGCACACATTAGCAAAATCATCGTCTCCCTACTGCGAAAACTCGGCAGGACCCTCGTGAAAATAGTCACGAGACTCAGAGAATCTCTCCTGGGTGAACACGAGCAGGCTCACATTGGCAACAAGATGATGACCGGTGCCGCTGACGACAATGATCGCGATGCTGATCACGACGGCGACAATGATGGCACTGATGGTGGTGATGATGGTGATGATGGTGATGATGGTGGTGATGATGATGATGGTGATGATGGTGATGGTGATGATGGTGATGGTGGTGATGATGGTGGTGGTGATGATGGTGATGATGGTGATGATGGTGATGATGGTGGTGATGGTGATGATATTCTTAGGTGTTTTCGGTAAAGTCACGTAGGTAAAACATCAAAATTAATAAAAATAATAAAATAAAAATAAAGATCACTTGATGCAGCTGATCTGGCTGTGACTGTCCCACCTGATGACGGAGACTTGTGTTGCCTCCGAAACGTCGTGATCTTTATTTTTATTTTATTATTTTTATTAATTTTGATGTTTTACCTACGTGACTTTACCGAAAACACCTAAGAATATGATTCCTTGCAGTCACGAAAGCTTCAAGTCTAGATGGTGATGATGGTGATGATGATGGTGGTGATGATGGTGGTGATGATGGTGGTGATGATGGTGATGGTGGTGGTGGTGATGATGGTGGTGGTGGTGATGATGGTGATGATGGTGGTGATGGTGATGATGGTGATGATGGTGATGATTGTGATGATGATGGTGATGATGGTGATGATGGTGATGATGGTGGTGGTGGTGATGATGGTGATGATGGTGGTGATGGTGATGATGGTGATGGTGATGATGATGGTGATGATGGTGGTGATGATGGTGATGATGGTGATGATGGTGGTGATGAGCCGCGCCAGGCCACGCCCCTCAAGCGGCACCAGCCCCCCGCGCACACAGACAAAGTTCCCCCGTATAGCATCAACAGACTGGCTGGGGCAAGTGCGGTTACAGCACAGAATGCTTCTCCTCAGGGTAACAGGCTAACTCTGGCTGTCGCCTGATGATGCTGGTTGTAATTATCGGCGAAACGTCGTACTCGACTTGTAGATGTTGTGGGTTTACTCTCCAACACACAACTGGTGAACTAGTAACGAACTGGCGCATTTTTGTTTACGTGATAAACTTTACTAATTGGCTGTGTCGGGTGGTGGAGGGTTTAACGACACAACATTTATATTTCCGTGATCTAACCCAAGAACCTCTATTATGGTGCTACTCCTACATGACTGAGTCGACCTGGGGATGCCCAGGACCGGTTCAGATATACATCGGTCACCTATCGCACGTACACACACACAAACCTACACACACACACCTACACACACGTACACCCACACACACGTACACACACGTACACACACACACCTACACACACGTACACCTACACACACACGTACACACACGTACACACACACACCTACACACACGTACACACACACCTACACACACGTACACACACCTACACACACGTACACACGCACACCTACACACACACGCACATACCTACACACACGTACACACACACCTACACACACGTACACACGCACACCTACACACACATGCACATACCTACACACACCTACACACACGTGCACACACACGTACACCTACGCACCTACACACACGTACACACACACCTACACACACGTATACACACATATAACAAACACATACGCACACACATACATAGAGGTGCGGATACGCACAAATAAAGACAAAAATTCCGCAACCACGGCCAACATCAGCAGTGATCATATGATCTGTCCTGGGCCCCCACTACGTCGATTCAGCCATAAGTGAGTTACAGGTGGGGTGTATAAACAATAAAAATCATCACTGGGGAGACGAAGGCGGCCGGGGGACAGTGCTTCTTGTCACATCACCCGCTCCTACATGGGAGGTGCTACTCGCTCACAGCACTTGCCCCAGCAGCCTTTACAGGCTACACGGGGCAGCTTTGTTGGTGCCTGATATCAGCCTCGTCACGGACCCTGACACACACGCGACCCCCCCCCCCCCCATTGCCCCCCCACCGCCCCTCGCTGCTCTGTCGTGGAAGAGGAAGCCGCCGTGGGTGGGGGGCAGGGGCTTGAACCTGGATGCGTGGCGTTAGAACGTTCTAACACCCCCCTCGTGTTCTAACTCCCCCTCGTGTTCTAACTCCCCCTCGTGTTCTAACTCCCCCTCGTGTTCTAACTCCCACCTCGTGTTCTAACTCCCCCCTCGTGTTCTAACTCCCTCCTCGTGTTCTAACTCCCCCTCGTGTTCTAACTCCCCCTCGTGTTCTAACTCCTCCTCGTGTTCTAACTCCCTCCTCGTGTTCTAACTCCCCCTCGTGTTCTAACTCCCCCCTCGTGTTCTAACTCCCCCTCGTGTTCTAACTCCCCCTCGTGTTCTAACTCCTCCTCGTGTTCTAACTCCCTCCTCGTGTTCTAACTCCCCCTCGTGTTCTAACTCCCCCCTCGTGTTCTAACTCCCCCCTCGTGTTCTAACTCCCCCTCGTGTTCTAACTCCCCCCTCGTGTTCTAACTCCCCCTCGTGTTCTAACTCCCCCTCGTGTTCTAACTCCCCCCTCGTGTTCTAACTCCCCCTCGTGTTCTAACTCCCCCTCGTGTTCTAACTCCCCCTCGTGTTCTAACTCCTCCTCGTGTTCTAACTCCCTCCTCGTGTTCTAACTCCCCCTCGTGTTCTAACTCCCCCTCGTGTTCTAACTCCCCCCTCGTGTTCTAACTCCCCCCTCGTGTTCTAACTCCCTCCTCGTGTTCTAACTCCCCCTCGTGTTCTAACTCCTCCTCGTGTTCTAACTCCCTCCTCGTGTTCTAACTCCCCCTCGTGTTCTAACTCCCCCCTCGTGTTCTAACTCCCCCCTCGTGTTCTAACTCCCCCTCGTGTTCTAACTCCCCCCTCGTGTTCTAACTCCCCCTCGTGTTCTAACTCCCCCTCGTGTTCTAACTCCCCCCTCGTGTTCTAACTCCCCCCTCGTGTTCTAACTCCCCCCTCGTGTTCTAACTCCCCCTCGTGTTCTAACTCCCTCCTCGTGTTCTAACACCCCCCTCGTGTTCTAACTCCCCCCTCGTGTTCTAACTCCCCCCTCGTGTTCTAACTCCCCCCTCGTGTTCTAACTCCCCCTCGTGTTCTAACTCCCCCCTCGTGTTCTAACTCCCCCTCGTTTTCTAACTCCCCCCTCGTGTTCTAATCCCCCCTCGTGTTCTAACTCCCCCCTCGTGTTCTAACTCCACCCTCGTGTTCTAACTCCCCCCTCGTGTTCTAACTCCCCCCTCGTGTTCTAACTCCCTCCTCGTGTTCTAACTCCCCCTCGTGTTCTAACTCCTCCTCGTGTTCTAACTCCCTCCTCGTGTTCTAACTCCCCCTCGTGTTCTAACTCCCCCCTCGTGTTCTAACTCCCTCCTCGTGTTCTAACTCCCTCCTCGTGTTCTAACTCCCCCTCGTGTTCTAACACCCACCTCGTGTTCTAACTCCCCCCTCGTGTTCTAACTCCCCCTCGTGTTCTAACTCCCCCCTCGTGTTCTAACTCCCCCTCGTGTTCTAACTCCCCCTCGTGTTCTAACTCCCTCCTCGTGTTCTAACTCCCCCTCGTGTTCTAACTCCCCCCTCGTGTTCTAACTCCCCCCTCCCTCGTGTTCTAACACCCATCTCGTATTCTAACTCCCCCCTCGTGTTCTAACTTCCCCCTCGTGTTCTAACTCCCCCCTCGTGTTCTAACTCCCCCCTCGTGTTCTAACTTCCCCCTCCTGTTCTAACTCCCCCCTCGTGTTCTAACTCCCCCCTCGTGTTCTAACTCCCCCCTCGTGTTCTAACTCCCCCCTCCCTCGTGTTCTAACACCCATCTCGTATTCTAACTCCCCCCTCGTGTTCTAACTTCCCCCTCCTGTTCTAACTCCCTCCTCATGTTCTAACTCCCCCCTCGTGTTCTAACTCCCCCCCCCCGTGTTCTAACTCTGTGCGGGTTCTAACGCGGACCGGGTGAGTACGGCGCTGGACTGTGGATGGGCGTCACAGGTATTGCTGAGATCACGGGTCGAGGTGATGGTGATGGTGAGTGTGATGGTGAGTGTGGTGGTGAGTGTGGTGGCGAGTGTGGTGGTGAGTGTGGTGGTGAGTGTGATGGTGAGTGTGGTGGTGAGTATGAGGGTATAGTGGAGGGTGAGTGTGATGGTGAATGTGAGTGTGGTGGTCAGTGTGGTGGTGAGTGTGAGGGTCAGTGTGAGGGTGATGGTGAGTGTGGTGGTGAGTATGGTGGTGAGTGTGAGATGTCAGGGTATGGGACTTGATTTTTGGGTTTGATGTGATGATATTGATAAATGCTGGTGATGATGGCGATGTGATGATATTGATATATGATGGTGATGATGGCGATGTGATGACAATTCCCACCACCTTCACGATGATACCCGTGCGAAGTTTGACCACCACGAGCATCATCAACATCACCCACATCATCATCACAACCACCACCACGGGCTTAGCCATTAGCACCATCACCATCATCAACATCATCACCATCATCACAACCACCACCAAGGGCTTAGCCATGGGCAGCAGCACCATCACCATCACCCACATCACCATCATCATCACACCCACCACCACGGGCTTAGCCATTAGCAGCAGCACCATCACCCACATCATCACCATCATCACAACCACCACCACAGGCTTAGCCATCGGCAGCATCACCATCACCATCATCACCATCATCACAACCACCACCACGGGCTTAGCCATGAGCAGCAGACCCCCCCAAACCCTCTCGCCCCCCCTCCCCGGCATAATACCAGAATCTGACCCCCACCCTCTAACCCCCCCCCCCACCACACACACAACCCGCTCCGTCCCACGCAACCAGACATCGCTCTCTCTCTCTCTCTCTGTCTCGTGCTCTCTCGCGGTGTGACACACACACACACACACAGGTGTAGACACACCTGTGTGTGTGTGTGTCACACAGACTCACACCCCTTCACCCAGCCCCATCACCCACCACCCCTACACCCAGCTCCATCACCACCCCTACACCCAGCCCCATCACCACCCCTACACCCAGCCCCACCACTACCTCTACACCCAGCCCCACCACCACCCCGACACCCATCACCACCCCTACACCCACCACCACCCTTACACCCATCACCACCCCTACACCCACCACCACCCCTACACCCACCACCACCCCTACACCCATCACCACCCCTACACCCACCACCACCCCTACACCCACCATCACCCCTACACCCAGCCCCACCACCACCCCGACACCCATCACCACCCCTACACCCACCACCACCCTTACACCCATCACCACCCCTACACCCACCACCACCCCTACACCCACCACCACCCCTACACCCATCACCACCCCTACACCCACCACCACCCCTACACCCATCACCACCCCTACACCCACCACCACCCCTACACCTACCACCACCCCTACACCCACCACCACCCCTACACCCAGCCCCACCACCACCCCTACACCCATCACCACCCCTACACCCACCACCACCCCTACACCCACCACCACCCCTACACCCACCACCACCCCTACACCCAGCCCCACCACCACCCCGACACCCATCACCACCCCTACACCCACCACCACCCTTATACCCATCACCACCCCTACACCCACCACCACCCCTACACCCACCACCACCCCTACACCCATCACCACCCCTACACCCACCACCACCCCTACACCCATCACCACCCCTACACCCACCACCACCCCTACACCCACCACCACCCCTACACCCATCACCACCCCTACACCCACCACCACCCCTACACCCATCACCACCCCTACACCCACCACCACCCCTACACCCACCACCACCCCTACACCCAGCCCCACCACCACCCCGACACCCATCACCACCCCTACACCCACCACCACCCTTACACCCATCACCACCCCTACACCCACCACCACCCCTACACCCACCACCACCCCTACACCCATCACCACCCCTACACCCACCACCACCCCTACACCCATCACCACCCCTACACCCACCACCACCCCTACACCTACCACCACCCCTACACCCAGCACATCAGAGAGAGAGAGATGGGGAGTGTGTAAATGCCCTCAAAGGTTGAAGGCAAAGTCCCCCGTGCGTGCAGCCTACCCAGGCTCTGGGCGCGAGGGTTGTTAGCGAGCCCCTATTAAGGCCGCCACGGCGCACGATCGCGGCGGGGCGTGGCGCTGAACGATCGTCTGCAAACGATGCGATGCTCATGTTCATGCAGAGGACCAAGTGTTCATTTAAGGCTGAGTCGACCAAGTGGACGCCCGGTATACGTTCAGACACCACTCGCCACTGATGTTAGCCGTGGCCCGGATGAGAATGCAGGTCACTCGATTCGTACCGCAGTGCGCTAACCGCTGCACCACCGCTCCGCGTACAAAGACAAAGATCCCCCGTGCATCATCACAGATTGTTGGGGCAAGTGCGATTGGCGAGCGCCTATTAAGAATGTAACGGCGCATCGCGCCCGGCCGCCTTTGTCTCCCCATTGCTGACGTTTACACACCGCACCAAGTACTCATTTGAGGCTGAGTTGATCTAGGCGAGGCTCTGGAGCGGTTCATGTAATCGTCACCTGTGTTGGCCGTGAGCGGGAGTCAAACTCGGGCCTCCCACACCCAATAGATAGGCGATCGTGATGAGTTTGTGTAGATCCTACAAGCGCTAGTCTTTGTTTAATTTCCTCACCATCACCATTCATCAGCCACAGTCAATACACCGCTGGATGAAGGCCACCCCGAGCAGCAAGCCCCTCTCACGCTGCTGCAATGTAACGACACATCCAGCGCCTGCCAAACTAAATGATTCATTCGATCGCTCCGTCTCCACGTGAGCGGTTCGGTTCGTGTCTCGGGGCGGGCTGGGCCCGGAGGTCCGCGCCGCTCTCCGCGTCGCGCTGGACACAATCGCACGGGCTTCTCCGGCAGCGGTGGACCGAGTAATTCGCCTTCAGCTGAGTGTGACGATGCAGCCCAGAGAAAGCGGGCGGTGCGTCACGTGACACATTCACACGCAATTACACACAGACACGCACGCACGCACGCAGAGATAAAGATCCCCGTGTAGCTTTAGCGGACTGTTGGGGCAAGTGCCGTTAGCGAGTAGCACCTTATGAAAGCCGGCACGGCACACGATGGGGTGGGTGGACAGCACCGCGCTCGACCGCCTTTGTCTCCCTCGTGGCGATGTTGACACATCGCTCCAGGTACTCATTTAGGGCTGAGTCGACATAGGAAAGGCCCAGGACATATTCAAATATTCGTCACTGATGTTAACCACTACACCACCGCTCCCCAATTAACAAGATGCAGTACACACACACACAATTACACACACACACACACTTACACACACACTTACACACACACACAATTACACACACACAATTACATACACACACAATTACACACACACACTTACACACACACAATTACACACACACAATTACACACACACAATCACACACACACAATTACACACGCACAAAATCACACACACACAATTACACACACACACAATTACACACACACACACAATTACACACGCACAATTACACACACAATTACACACACACAATTACACACACACACAATCACACACACACAATTACACGCGCACAATTACACACACAATTACACACACACAATTACACACACACACACAAAATCACACACACACACAATTACACACACACACACAATAACACACACACACACAATTACACACGCACTATTACACACACAATGACACACACAACTACACACAATTACACACACACAATTACACACACACACAATTACACACACACACAATTGCACACACACACAATTACACACATACAAAATCACACACACACAATTACACACACACACAATTGCACACACACACAATTACACACACACAATTACACACGCACAATTACACACACACAATTACACACGCACACAATCACACACACACACAATTACACACACAGACAATTACACACGCAATTATAGTAGTGTGTATATAGTTGTGTATAGTTGTGTATAGTTGTGTATATAGTTGTGTGTAAAGTTACGTATATAGTTGCGTGTATAGTTGTGTATATAGTAGTGTGTATAATTGTGTATATAGTAGTGTATAGTTGTGTGTGTATTGTGTATATCGTTGTGTATATATTTGCGTGTATAGTTGTGTATATAGTTATGTATAGGTGTGTGCATAGTTGTGTATATAATTGTGTGCATAGTTGGGTATATAGTTGTGAATAGTTGTGTATATAGTTGGGTATATAGTTGTGTATAGTTGTGTATAGTTGTGTATAGTTGTGTATATAGTGGTGTGTATATTATGTATATAGGTATGTGTATATGTTTGTGTGTATAATTGTGTATATATTTGTATGTGTATTTGTGTATATCGTAGTGTGTGTATATAGTTGTATTTTATTGTGTATATAGTAGTGTATAGTTGTGTATTTAATTGTGCATTTAATTGTGTATATAGTAGTGTATAGTTGTGTATATATAGTTGCGTAGCGGTGAGTGGGCTGTGCGACCCGAGTTCAATTTCCGCCCACGACCACCCCCAGTGACGAATATCTGAATATGTCCTGGGCCTCCCCTAGGTCGACTCAGCCTCAAATGAGTACCTGGTGCGGTGTGTAAAAATCATCGCCACTGGAGAGACAAAGGCGGCCGTGCGCGGTGTTGCCCATCCATCCCATCACGCGCCGTGCCGGCCTTCATTGGGGCTCGCCAACAGCACTTGCCCCTACAGCCTGTGCAGGCTACGCACGGCGCGTCTGTAGTACTGTGTGCGGTGTTACCAGCAGCCATGGGCAATCCACTGCTGGATGAACGACTCCTTCCCTGTCACTCCTCCAGTCGTCATTTTACATCGCAAACTCGTTGTGCTCTGCTTATTGTGTATTGTATACACGAGTAATAAATATTAAATGTTGTGTATATTGTATACTTTATGTATATATTGTGTGTATTGTGTGTGTAATGTAAATTGTATGTATTGTACATTGTGTATACACTGTCAATTGTGCGTGTGTATTTATATTGTGTGTATTGTACGTATACTGTGTATATAGTGCGTATATGTGTATGGTATGTATGGTATAGTTGTGTTTGTATATTGTGTATATATGGTATGTGGTGTGCATGATATATAACGAATATCGCATGTTGTGCGTATTGCATATTTTGTGTATTATGTGTAAAGTGTTGTGTGTAGTGTGTATATTGTATGCATGCATTATATATATATATAGCATGCATATTGTATGAATATTAAATATTTACAATGTGTATATTATACACACTCCCGTTAACCGAATAGAAACCGGTTAATAACGGTTTGCCGCCCATCTGGAAGAGGCTTCGTGAGCCGTGACCACCACGCGAAGGCCGCGGCCGTCGTCATCCCGGAGTAGAAGAGGAGACCAAGCGCGCTCTCGCAGCCGCCTCTAGTGGAGGCCTTCCGCCAGCAGTGCGGCGTGAGCGAGCAGTTGCAGTGCTGCCCCTTCGCCTGTGTCGGCACTGAGGCCGTCGTGACGTTTGTGCGCGCGGCGCGCGCTAATTCACTTCATTCGAAACGCCACTTGAAATGGTTACCGGTTCGTAACTTTAGAAACTGGTAATCAATTGCAAAAACGTTTAACAATGCCGGTCCACGTCGTCCATTGTCCGCGTGTCTGTGTGGAGAGCGGTGGCGCAGCGGTTAGCGCGCTGCGCTGCGAACCTGGAAGAGACGCGAGTTCCAATCCCGCTCACGACCAATCAGAGTGGCGGCAAATATCTGAACCGTGTATGGGCCTCCCCTAGGTCGACTCGGCCTTAAATGAGTACCTGGTGTGGTGTAAAAAACAAACATCGCCACTGGGAAGAACAAAGGCGGCCGAGCGTGCTGCTGGCCACCCACCCCCTCTAGGTGTGCCACAGTGCCGGCCTTCATGGGTGCTGCTCGCTACCAGCACTTGCCCCAACAATGTTTCCGGCTATACAGGGGATCTTTGTCTTTATCTTTATATGCTGTGTGCACATGTATGGTACGTGTCGATGTGTCTGTTGCTGTAGGGTAAATGCAGGTGTGTGTGTACACACAACACACTGTGTGTGAGTGGTCTGTGTGTGTACACACAGCATACTGTGTGTACACACAACATACTGTGTGTGTACACACAACGTACTGTGTGTGAGTGGTCTGTGTGTGTACACACAGCATACTGTGTGCCAGTGGTCTGTGTGTGTACACACAACATACTGTGTGTACACACAACATACTGTGTGTGTACACACAACATACTGTGTGTGAGTGGTCTGTGTGTGTACACACAACACACTGTGTGTGAGTGGTCTGTGTGTGTCACCATCACACACGCGGCACGACAGCCGCAGTCTCCGCGCGGCTTTGCGTCTGTTGCTCTGCAGATGTCGAGGTGCGCTGCGAACCGGTTACCCGTTTTCCCCGTTCTGTCATGCGGTTACCGGTACATTCAAACACAATGACCGCGTGTTTTAATGACTCTGGTCTCGAGTGTGTCACGTGTCATGTGTGCATGCCGTGACGTTACCTTGTGCATATTGTGTGTCGTGTGTACATAATGTACACGTGTGTGCTATGTGCGGTGTGTGTGTGGATGATGCATATTGTGTAATTTTACGAAAAGTGTATTTATATTGCCCGTATTTATTTTATAGTGTACACCGTGCGTGTTTCTTGTGCATATTGTGTTACTAGATATGTAGTGTTGTGTATAGTTTGTGTAATGTGTATAGCATGTATAATGTGTATATTGTCTACGTGTACCCTGTGTATTGTGCATAATGTACAGCGTGTATTATGTACGGAATGTACAATGTATGTTGTGTATAATGTGAAGTAAATGTAGCGTATTACGTGTATATGGTGTATTGTGTGTATGCATATAATATAGTGTGTATTGTATATAGTGCACGATGTATGTAGTAGATTGTGTATAGTATATTGTGTATAGTGTATATATTATGTATATTGTTTAAATATTGTGTATAGTGTGTATAATTGTGTTTAGTGTGGTTTATATTGTGTATCTCGTTTAGGGTGTGCATTGTGCATGTTTTGTGTACAATGTGAATGATATGTATCGTGTATATAATATATTGTGTGTGTATTGTGTGCATTGTTTATTGTATATGAATAATATATATGTGTATATTGTATATTGTGTGTATTGTGCATCGAGGTTACATTGTGTCAATTATCTGTGTATATTGTATATTGTGTGTATTGTACCTATTGTGTATATATATGTACCGTGTATGGTATTATAGTGTATTGCGTATTTTGTATATGGTGTGCATTTTATATTGTTTGCACATTGTGTATATTGCATGGTTAGGATATACCGTGCATTATATATTGTCTATATTATATATAGAATGCGTATTGTGTAAATTGTGTATGTTTGATATTGTGTATGATATGTGTATTGTGTACATTCGATGTATTGTGTATTTTTGTATTTTATGTATTGCGTAGACTGGGCATTTTATATCATGTGCACAGTGTGTAACTATAGTGTATATTGTATTTATGTATTATTGTGTATACTGTATATACTGGGTATTGTGTCTATGAATGTATTGTATATACTGTGTGCAATATATTGTGTGTACACG
Organism: Lethenteron reissneri; assembly: GCF_015708825.2. Lineage (NCBI taxonomy): Eukaryota > Metazoa > Chordata > Hyperoartia > Petromyzontiformes > Petromyzontidae > Lethenteron > Lethenteron reissneri. Next base: position 780,830 of record NC_083815.1, on the reverse strand, counting down.
ATGTGCATTGTATCTATGTATGTGGTGTGTATATTGTGCGCGTTGTGTATATTATATAGTATAGTGTATTGTGCGTATTCTGTGTAGTGTGCGCATTGAGTGTTGTGTGTATAATGTATGTAATGCGTATTGTGTGTATTGTATGTATCATGCATATTATGTATGTTGTATATATTGTGTGTGTGTTTTGCCGGGCATGTTGTGTAATTATGTTTCCCACGTATAATGTACATATTGTGTATATTCTGTACAATGTGTATCGTGTGCGTATTGTGATAATTGTGTACATTACGTATGTTATACGGTGTATATTGTGTGTACGATGTATAGTGTGTGTTGTGTGTATTCTGTATACTAAGCGTGTTGTATTTATTGTATGTATTGTGTGTTGTGTGCATTGCATGTGTTGTGTGTATTGTGTATATTATGTGTGCTGTGTGTATTGTGTATATTAAACGTGTTCGTGTGTGTTGTGTACATTGTGCGTGTTGTGTGTATTGTATATATTGTGTGTGTTGTGTACATTGCGTATATTGTGTATATTGTGTATATTGTGTGTGTATATTGTATGTGTTGTGTGTATTGTGTGTGTTATGTGTATTGTGTATATTGGGTGTGCTGTGTGTATTGTGTATATTGTGTGTTGTGTATGTTGTGTTGTTGTGTGTATTGTGTATATTGTGTGTGTTGTGTGTATTGCGTGTGTTGTGTGGTGTGTGTATTGCGTGTGTTGTGTGTATTGTGTATATTGTGTATGCTGTGTGTATTGTGTATATTGTGTGTTGTGAATATTGTGTATGATGTGTGTATTGTGTATATTGTGTGTATTGTGTGTACTGTGTATGCTGTGGATATTGTGTATACTGTGTGTGTTGTGTATATTGTGTATATTGTGTGTGTTGTGTTCACGAGGCTGTGCGCCGCATTGGGGGTCATCATCTCGGTATCTCGCGAATCTCAGCGCACGCCGGCCTCCGCGGGGTAGACACGGGGGGGGGGACACGGGGGGGACACGGGGGGGACACGGGGGAGACACGGGGGGGCACGGGGAGACACGGGGGGACGCGGGGAGACACGGGGGGGCACGGGGGAGACACGGGGGGGGGCACGGGGAGACACGGAGAGACACGGGGGAGACACGGGGGAGACACGGGGAGACACGGGGGAGACACGGGGGAGACACAGGGAGACACGGGGGAGACACGGGGGGACGCGGGGAGACACGGGGGAGACACGGGGGGGACACGGGGGAGACACGGGGAGACACGGGGGAGACACGGGGGGACGCGGGGAGACACGGGGGAGACACGGGGGGGACACGGGGGAGACACAGGGAGACACGGGGGAGACACGGGGGGACGCGGGGAGACACGGGGGAGACACGGGGGGGACATGGGGGAGACACGGGGGAGACACGGGGGAGACACGGGGGGGGGGGCACGGAGAGACACGAGGAGACACGGGGGAGATACGGGGGAGACACGGGGGAGACACGGGGGAGACACGGGGGGGGGGGCACGGAGAGACACGAGGAGACACGGGGGAGATACGGGGGAGACACGGGGGAGACACGGGGGAGACACGGGGGGGGGGGGACGGGGAGACACGAGGAGACAAGGGCGTCGCTCGCCGAGCCGTGTTTGTTCTTCGCTCCATACATAATTCACATGTAACAAGCATGTCACATGTTCCACTCATGTCACACCCCCGTCTGTCTCTCCCTTTGTCCGCCCCGACGTCGCCCTGCCTGCTCGCCCGCGTGTCCCGTCGCCCTCCCGTCTGGCTGTGTGCGTGTCCGTCTCTCTGTCCGTCCGACTGTCGTCAATGTGTCCGCCCGTATCTGCCTGCGTGAGTGTCTGTCCGTGTCCGTCTCTCTGTCCGCCCGTATCTGCCTGCGTGAGTGTCTGTCAGTGTCCGTCTCTCTGTCCGCCCGTCTCTGTCTGCGTTATCAATGTTCATGGCGGTATTCAACCCCAACCTCTGACCGTGGCTTTGCGCGCGGCATCGCTTTGATATCCGATCCATCCGCATACAAATAAGCACGCCTGCAACAATGACAACAACATATACATACCAAATCATAGTATTAATACATTAATAATTGATAATTATTCGCAAATAAACTCACGGACAGGTGCAGTAGACAACGCCAATCCAGTTGCAATGAGCAGCGCACCGCAGTGATGAAACCGGTTATAACCGTAACCGTATATTATCGTTTGGACGCTCGCGGATAATGGTTGTTGCTGCTGTTGCTTGCAGATACTCATCTTCAGCAGCAGTAGCCGGCCATGGTCAAGCCACTGCTGGACGGATACTCGTCATCACGAGTCATAAGAATACAAATGCGATATTATCCAAATTTGACATTGTAGAAATATATACACAATAATACACACAATAATACACACACAATAATACACAATGATACACACACAATGATACACAATAACACAATACAATGATACCCAGGCAATAATACCCAGGCAATAATACCCACACAATGATACACCATGACACAAAGAAAGTCACACACACACACACAACAGCAATACACACGCACACAGGAACACGACCAACACACCAATCACAGACGGCATTGCCATTCGAGCTGCTTCACCGCCGAGAGGAGCGAGGACCGGGCAGGGCGATGGTCGAGACCGATCACGGAGCGGCAGCCACGGAGGGAACGCATCCGAGGGGCACCGCCTCCGGGGAGACGGAGCGACGTTGTAAACCGCTGGTGGATTGGAAGCGTGGGAGATGACGAGCGCGGTGCGAGCACCGTCGTCCAGCAGTGGAATGACCGCGGCTGCTGCTGCTGCTGCTGGATGTAACAAGTGACTGCCTCCCCACGCCGTGTCCGCGTGACCATACTTCACCACGCTGGTCACCGTGCGGGTTGGTGAAGGGGTCCCGGGAACATTCACACTGCGGGGAATTGAACTCGGGGCCCGGCGAGTTGATAGCGCAGCGCGCTGCTAACCGCTGCGCCACCACTCCACCTTGACACAAGAACATTTACACCATAGAGACAAAGATCCCCGTGTAGCCTTAACAGACTGTTGGGGCAAGAGCTGTTAGCTCGCACCACCTGTGAATGCTGCCACGGCACACGAGGGCGGCCAGCACCACGGCCGACCGCCTTTGTTCCCGAGTGGCAATGTTCACTATCACACCGCGTCAAAGCGTGCGCATATACACAATACACACGCTACACAATGTACACTCTGCACATTCCAAATTATATACGCACACTGCATGCACACGCTGCACAATAGCGTAGTGTGTAAGTATATACATACACACGGTATTGTGTATGTGTGTATAGTGTGTATGTGTATATACATAGTGTGTGTGTGTATAGTGTGCATTGTTTATTGTATATGAATAATATATATGTGTATATTGTATATTGTGTGTATTGTGCATCGAGGTTACATTGTGTCAATTATCTGTGTATATTGTATATTGTGTGTATTGTACCTATTGTGTATATATATGTACCGTGTATGGTATTATAGTGTATTGCGTATTTTGTATATGGTGTGCATTTTATATTGTTTGCACATTGTGTATATTGCATGGTTAGGATATACCGTGCATTATATATTGTCTATATTATATATAGAATGCGTATTGTGTAAATTGTGTATGTTTGATATTGTGTATGATATGTGTATTGTGTACATTCGATGTATTGTGTATTTTTGTATTTTATGTATTGCGTAGACTGGGCATTTTATATCATGTGCACAGTGTGTAACTATAGTGTATATTGTATTATGTATTATTGTGTATACTGTATATACTGGGTATTGTGTCTATGAATGTATTGTATATACTGTGTGCAATATATTGTGTGTACACGATGTGCATTGTATCTATGTATGTGGTGTGTATATTGTGCGCGTTGTGTATATTATATAGTATAGTGTATTGTGCGTATTCTGTGTAGTGTGCGCATTGAGTGTTGTGTGTATAATGTATGTAATGCGTATTGTGTGTATTGTATGTATCATGCATATTATGTATGTTGTATATATTGTGTGTGTGTTTTGCCGGGCATGTTGTGTAATTATGTTTCCCACGTATAATGTACATATTGTGTATATTCTGTACAATGTGTATCGTGTGCGTATTGTGATAATTGTGTACATTACGTATGTTATACGGTGTATATTGTGTGTACGATGTATAGTGTGTGTTGTGTGTATTCTGTATACTAAGCGTGTTGTATTTATTGTATGTATTGTGTGTTGTGTGCATTGCATGTGTTGTGTGTATTGTGTATATTATGTGTGCTGTGTGTATTGTGTATATTAAACGTGTTCGTGTGTGTTGTGTACATTGTGCGTGTTGTGTGTATTGTATATATTGTGTGTGTTGTGTACATTGCGTATATTGTGTATATTGTGTATATTGTGTGTGTATATTGTATGTGTTGTGTGTATTGTGTGTGTTATGTGTATTGTGTGTATTGTGTGTGCTGTGTGTATTGTGTATATTGTGTGTTGTGTATGTTGTGTTGTTGTGTGTATTGTGTATATTGTGTGTGTTGTGTGTATTGCGTGTGTTGTGTGGTGTGTGTATTGCGTGTGTTGTGTGTATTGTGTATATTGTGTATGCTGTGTGTATTGTGTATATTGTGTGTTGTGAATATTGTGTATTATGTGTGTATTGTGTATATTGTGTGTATTGTGTGTACTGTGTATGCTGTGGATATTGTGTATACTGTGTGTGTTGTGTATATTGTGTATATTGTGTGTGTTGTGTTCACGAGGCTGTGCGCCGCATTGGGGGTCATCATCTCGGTATCTCGCGAATCTCAGCGCACGCCGGCCTCCGCGGGGTAGACACGGGGGGGGGGACACGGGGGGGACACGGGGGGGACACGGGGGAGACACGGGGGGGCACGGGGAGACACGGGGGGACGCGGGGAGACACGGGGGGGCACGGGGGAGACACGGGGGGGGGCACGGGGAGACACGGAGAGACACGGGGGAGACACGGGGGAGACACGGGGAGACACGGGGGAGACACGGGGGAGACACAGGGAGACACGGGGGAGACACGGGGGGACGCGGGGAGACACGGGGGAGACACGGGGGGGACACGGGGGAGACACGGGGAGACACGGGGGAGACACGGGGGGACGCGGGGAGACACGGGGGAGACACGGGGGGGACACGGGGGAGACACAGGGAGACACGGGGGAGACACGGGGGGACGCGGGGAGACACGGGGGAGACACGGGGGGGACATGGGGGAGACACGGGGGAGACACGGGGGAGACACGGGGGGGGGGGCACGGAGAGACACGAGGAGACACGGGGGAGATACGGGGGAGACACGGGGGAGACACGGGGGAGACACGGGGGGGGGGGCACGGAGAGACACGAGGAGACACGGGGAGATACGGGGGAGACACGGGGGAGACACGGGGAGACACGGGGGGGGGGGGACGGGGAGACACGAGGAGACAAGGGCGTCGCTCGCCGAGCCGTGTTTGTTCTTCGCTCCATACATAATTCACATGTAACAAGCATGTCACATGTTCCACTCATGTCACACCCCCGTCTGTCTCTCCCTTTGTCCGCCCCGACGTCGCCCTGCCTGCTCGCCCGCGTGTCCCGTCGCCCTCCCGTCTGGCTGTGTGCGTGTCCGTCTCTCTGTCCGTCCGACTGTCGTCAATGTGTCCGCCCGTATCTGCCTGCGTGAGTGTCTGTCCGTGTCCGTCTCTCTGTCCGCCCGTATCTGCCTGCGTGAGTGTCTGTCAGTGTCCGTCTCTCTGTCCGCCCGTCTCTGTCTGCGTTATCAATGTTCATGGCGGTATTCAACCCCAACCTCTGACCGTGGCTTTGCGCGCGGCATCGCTTTGATATCCGATCCATCCGCATACAAATAAGCACGCCTGCAACAATGACAACAACATATACATACCAAATCATAGTATTAATACATTAATAATTGATAATTATTCGCAAATAAACTCACGGACAGGTGCAGTAGACAACGCCAATCCAGTTGCAATGAGCAGCGCACCGCAGTGATGAAACCGGTTATAACCGTAACCGTATATTATCGTTTGGACGCTCGCGGATAATGGTGATTGTTGTTGCTGCTGTTGCTTGCAGATACTCATCTTCAGCAGCAGTAGCCGGCCATGGTCAAGCCACTGCTGGACGGATACTCGTCATCACGAGTCATAAGAATACAAATGCGATATTATCCAAATTTGACATTGTAGAAATATATACACAATAATACACACAATAATACACACACAATAATACACAATGATACACACACAATGATACACAATAACACAATACAATGATACCCAGGCAATAATACCCATGCAATAATACCCACACAATGATACACCATGACACAAAGAAAGTCACACACACACACACAACAGCAATACACACGCACACAGGAACACGACCAACACACCAATCACAGACGGCATTGCCATTCGAGCTGCTTCACCGCCGAGAGGAGCGAGGACCGGGCAGGGCGATGGTCGAGACCGATCACGGAGCGGCAGCCACGGAGGGAACGCATCCGAGGGGCACCGCCTCCGGGGAGACGGAGCGACGTTGTAAACCGCTGGTGGATTGGGAGCGTGGGAGATGACGAGCGCGGTGCGAGCACCGTCGTCCAGCAGTGGAATGACCGCGGCTGCTGCTGCTGCTGCTGGATGTAACAAGTGACTGCCTCCCCACGCCGTGTCCGCGTGACCATACTTCACCACGCTGGTCACCGTGCGGGTTGGTGAAGGGGTCCCGGGAACATTCACACTGCGGGGAATTGAACTCGGGGCCCGGCGAGTTGATAGCGCAGCGCGCTGCTAACCGCTGCGCCACCACTCCACCTTGACACAAGAACATTTACACCATAGAGACAAAGATCCCCGTGTAGCCTTAACAGACTGTTGGGGCAAGAGCTGTTAGCTCGCACCACCTGTGAATGCTGCCACGGCACACGAGGGCGGCCAGCACCACGGCCGACCGCCTTTGTTCCCGAGTGGCAATGTTCACTATCACACCGCGTCAAAGCGTGCGCATATACACAATACACACGCTACACAATGTACACTCTGCACATTCCAAATTATATACGCACACTGCATGCACACGCTGCACAATAGCGTAGTGTGTAAGTATATACATACACACGGTATTGTGTATGTGTGTATAGTGTGTATGTGTATATACATAGTGTGTGTGTGTATAGTGTGTGTGTGTATAGTGTGTGTGTGGTAGTGTGTGTGTACACACACACACCACCACATACACACGAGACAAAAGACAAAGATCCTCCGTATAGCCTTCAACAGACTATTAGGGCAAGTGCTGTTTGCGAGCACCTATGAATGACGGCACGCGACAGGAGGGGGCGGGTGGCCAACACCACGCCCGGCCGCCTTTGTCTCCCCAGTTCCCGATGTTGTTTCCACACCGCACGGAAGTACGTACTCATTTAAGGCTGAGTCGACCTAGGGGGAGACGCAGGACCCGTTCAGTCATTCGCCACCGACGTTGACTGTGAGCGGGAATCCAACTCGGGTCTCTGCGGGGGTCGTAGCGCGGTGCGCTAACCACTGCGCCACCGCTCCCCACACACGCACACGTAACACTCACCACGCACACGCAGATCACGACCCACACTCGTGTTCATGTCACACACGTGGCTGTGGGATCATTTTCATTCCCTCCCTCCCACAGTCCCTAAACCCACTATTCTAAACGCACTGTTCCACCGGAACCCGTGCTGAGTCAGATGTCACAGTGCACTCGACATCCAGAATCCGGGTCTCGCCGGCTCGACTCGATCTCCGGGCGCGGCATTTGAAACAACGTGGCAAGTTTCTTAGATCAATGAAACTACGGCCCCTCCACCGCCTCCCTGTGCCACCCATGCGAGTCGCGCGGTGCGGTACGGTGTGGGCGACTCGTGCCTCTCTCCCCGAGGCATCTGGACGGAAGAGGAGGCCAACATTCCCTGCTTCTCGTGCGGAGGCTTCTTCCACCAGCAGGCACGCGGAGGGGCAGTTGCAGGACCGCGCCTTTGCCTCTGTGCGACGAGAAAGCCCGCGGTGTCTGTCTGCGCCGCCTCTCGCCGTCCGTTATCCATGCTGAGCGACTCTGATTTGATCTCGGAGCGCACGCTTCAAGGCTGTTGTTGTGATACGGTCACGTTATTATATTCGAGAGAAAAGTCACGTACCGCACTGCGCTACGGCCACCAACATCATCACCACGAGCAGCCCCCCCACCCCGCGGTGTGCCACAGTGCCGGACACCACAGGTACTGCTCGCTAGCAGCACTTGCCCCAACAGTCTCCTCAGGCTACACGGGGGATCTTTGTCTTTGTGTGTCGTAATACAGTCGACAAAGAGAGGGAGTGTGTTCTCGTGTATGAGGCCGTGTGTGTGTAAATTATTATTTTGAGTAAATATTTATGTTTTAGTGTTAGGAAGAGAATAGTTATTCATATTTGTGCGTCTGGTGTAATATATCTGATGTTTGTATGTATGTATTATATATGTTAGATTTGACGCCGCTCATACAATGAATCACGTTATGCATATCACGCATTGTGTAATCATGATTGTTGTATGTACTCAATATTATGCATCGTTACATTGAAATGATGTATGATATGCCTTGTGCATACGATCGTGTTGTGCGTGTGTGTATAATTGTGTGCATCATACTGCACAAGGATTTCATGATTACACACGAACACAGATTCCCACACAAAGACAAAGGTCTCCCCTATAGCCTTGGCAGACTGGTGGGGCAAGTGGTGTTAGCGAGTGCCTATGAAGGTCGGCATGGCACGCGAGAGGGTAGGTGGTCAACACCACGCCCGGCCGCCTTTGTCTCCCTAGTACTGATGATGTTTACACACCGCACCAAATACTAATTTAAGGTTGAGTCGACCCAGGGGCGGCCCGGGACTTGGTTTAGATAACCGCTGTTGTTTTTTATGGCGAACACACAGAGACACACACAGACACACACTCACACATACACTCACACATACACTCACACATAGACACACACTCACACACCGACACACACATTCACACACACATAAAAACACTCACACACACATTCACACACACAGACACACACTCACACATACACACACTCACACACAGACACACACCACACACAGGCGGGGTGTTGTGTTGCGTGTTTGACACAATTATATTGACACCACGACTGAGTGACACAATGACTGTCGCGGACACGCGGTCAAATCGACGCGATCCCGTTGTTGTTGTTGTTGTTGATTGTGGATATTTATTGTTGTTGTTTGTCTATTTGTGTTGATGCTTATCGTTTTAGCTATTGTTTATTTTTGCGGTCATTTATAGTTGCGGTTGTGGTTTTGATTATTATTGTAGACATTTAATATTAATATTATTGTTGTTGTAGTTGTGTGTGTTTATTGTTTATTAACGATGTCGTTATTTGTCGTTGGGGTTGTCGCGCTCATACGTTGTCGCGCCCTGTCGCGCTACATTCGTGACAGCCGCGGTCGCGTCGCGATTCCGTTGCAGTTAATCACCGACTGCCTGAATTAACCATCCACTCAATCAGCGAATGACTCCTCGACTCACGTGAACGAATGGGTGAGTTTTCAGAGATCACAGTCCGATGCCGCGAGGCCGGGACCTCCGACATGAACTGCTGGTTCCATTCCGGGTCTAATGGTCTGTGCAGTGCCGCCGCTGCTGCTGCTGCTGCTGATGATGCTGCTGATGATGATTCTCCTGCTGATAACAAATGATTCTGTGCCGCTGCTGCTGCTGCTGCTGATTCTCCTGCTGATAACAAATGATTATGTGCTGCTGCTGCTGCTGATGATGATGATTCTCCTGCTGATAACAAATGATTCTGTGCTGCTGCTGCTGCTGCTGCTGATTCTCCTGCTGATAACAAATGATTCTGTGCTGCTGCTGCTGCTGCTGCTGCTGATTCTCCTGCTGATAACAAATGATGCTGTGCTGCTGCTGCTGCTGCATTGGCAGTGGTGCACAGCCAACAAAAACCACACGCAACGCATTCCGTGTCCATGACAACATCGCGTGTGTGACATTTCACGGAAATAAATACATCGTATGCGACGTTTCGGGAAAGGACCCTTCTTCATCATGTGCGTGTGCTATGCAGAAGGGTCATTGTCCGAATCGTCGCCCGTTATATATTCTTCCTTTTACAGCCACAGTGTTATTTACTGTTGCCGATACTACAGCTGCTGTTGATGGTGATCATTCTGCTGCTGCTGCTGAGAGGGTTAGAACGCGCGCCGCGTTAGAACGCGCGGTGCGCGTTCTAACGCGGCGCGAGGGATGAAGCGCGTTCTAACGCGCCGTGTAGCCTGTTGTCGTCGGCACACCCACACGCTGATACAAACATATATCGTTCACACGAAAACAAAGACAATTATCTCCCGCGTAGCCTTTGACGGACTGTTGGGGCAAGTGTTGTTAGCGAGCACCTATGAAGGCGGCCGTTATATGTGTGAGCCTATGAATCTATGGATCTCTGTGTGAGTCTATGGGTTTCTATGCATCTATGCGTCTCTGTATGAGCCCATGGGTCGCTATGCATCTATGCGTCTACGTCTATGCGTCTATGTGTAAGTCAGTCCGGCCACGTGGCTAAGCAACAGAGTGAGAAGCTCGCAATCAGAACGTTGCGAGTTCAACTCGTCCCTCCGGGGTCGATAAAACAGATACCACTTTGTGGGGAAGTCGACACCGGCTGTGAGTGAGTGTGAGAGAGAGAGTCACAGACAGAGGGGGAGAGCTGTGAGTGTGAGAGAGAGAGTCACAGACAGAGGGGGGGGGGGAGAGCTGTGAGTGTGAGAGAGTCACAGACGGAGGGAGAGAGCTGGGGGGGGGGGTCTGGAGCCTGGACTGGAATAGGCGGCAGGGAGCCGATATCACGGAGAGCTGCCGACGAAGGGGAGGTCCAGACCGTGGGGGCAGCGGAGGAGAAAGAGCGACCTCCCGCAGCTGTCAGCGCACGCGAGCTGCAACAGGCGAGAGAGCGCGGCAGCTGCTGCTGCTGCTGCTGCGTCGCACGGCCCCGCCGCGGATGATGCCGCAGCGGTGTCAGTGCGCGTGCTGCGTGTACGTGACGTAGCGCGACATAGCGCGCGTGATGTTCTGCAAGGCGCCGAGATGTGTGTCGAGAAGCGGATCGCGCTGTGCCACCGGAGCGACTGATCGCGCGATTACGAAGCGCTGCAACGCCTTGTTCTAGCGCGCGTTGTTCTAGCGCGCGTTGTTCTAGCGCGCCCTGTAGCGCGCGGCGTTGACGGCTCTTTACAAGAGGCGGTCTGGGGCGACAGTTATAACACCAACGCGTTATAACACCAATCGAAGCGCGTGGTAGTTATAACGAGCGGCATAGCGCAAATGTGTTCCAACGCGCGGAACAAGCGGCATTGCTAGAAAACGCGTGATCACGCCCGCGCACAGCGCGTGTTTCTATAACACGAGTTATAACACGACACATGTGTGTTATTGATGCGTTATTCCTAATTTACCATTGGGATTGGGGAGGTCTTCATCCAACAGAGGATTGCGCATGACTCATGATGATGAACACGAGTTCTAGCGCGTGTTGCTATAACGCGCGTTATAGCGCAACGGTATACCGCGGCTGCGCGGTGCAACGTGTGCCGTGTGTTATAGCGCGCGGTAGAATAGCGTGTGCCGTGTGTTATAGCGCGCGGTAGAATAGCGTGTGCTGTGAAAGTTGAGCGCTCGAACGCGCGTCTTAATAATAAATACAAATGTATAATCGTAATTATATTCTTCATAGAACGCATCGATCATTGAATCTCACGCCATGAACACCACTGGGTGGGTGGCCGCTCCAGGGCCGGGAGTGGAGATCCCCGCTCCCTCCCCACCGCTCCCTCCCCGCTCCATCTCCGCTCCCTCCCCGCCGCCTCGGCCGCGAGAACGCAGACCCCGAGATCGCCTTCGCCTCGCCACTCGAGGCGTGTCCCGCGTAGTGAGGGCGGTGGTAGCGGCACAGGTGGTGGCGGTGGAGGCGGTGGTGGTGGTGGAGGTGGTGGTGGAGGTGGTGGTGGAGATGGTGGTGGTGGTGGTGGTGGAGGAGATGGTGGTGGTGGTGGTGATAGGGGTTGTGGATGTGGTGGAGGTGATGATGGAGGAGGAGGAGGTGGCGGTGGTGGTGGTAGAGGAGATGGTGGTGGTGATGATAGGGGTTGGATGTGGTGGAGGTGGTGATGGAGGAAGAGGAGGAGGAGGTGGAGGAGGAGGTGGTGGGGGTGGTGGGGGGGTGGTTGTGGTGTTGCCGCTAATTCTCTCTGATCCTGCGGCTCCGTCTCAACCCCAGCGGCGCAATGGCAGAAACATCGATCCCTGCGCTGTGATGATAGTGATGACAACGACGGCGGTGATGACGATGACGATCAGGATTTATTGCGATAATGATGATGATCGTGGTGACGATGATTACCATGGCAATGACGATGAACGCGGCGGTGGTGATTAATGATGATGATGATGGTGGTGATGGTGATGAGGCTGGTGATGGTCTACAGTGATTGTAATGATGATGAGAATAATGATGAGAATGATGATGATGAGAATGATGATGATGTCCCTAATCCTCCCGGCCACGCGCGCGCCGGGAGCGAGATGGATTGGGGGGGGGGGGTCGGGACCCCCACAGCACAGCGCGAGTGACCCCCAGAGCGGAGTTGTATTCAGGGTGCGGTATATTGGGGGTGGTGGTATGGGGGTTAAGAGGGAAACATCGTGGGGGGCAGCTCGCGGCCGGGCCCCCGCGCCTGTATGCAGAGTATCTGTCTGTGTGTGTGTGTGTGTCTGTGTGTGTGTCTGTGTGTATCTGTGTGTCTGTGTGTGTCTGTGTGTGTGTCTGTGTGTGTGTCTGTGTGTATCTGTGTGTGTGTCTGTGTGTATGTCTGTGTGCGTGTGTCTGTGTGTGTCTGTGTATGTGTCCGATTGTATCTGTCTCATTCTGTGTCTCTGTCTTTGTGAACTTGTGGGTGTGTCTCATTGTCTCCGTGTGTCTGTGTGTGTATATTTGTGTGAACGTGTGCGTGTGTGTATACCTGTGTCCGTGTGTCTCTGTACGTATGCCTATGTGCGTATCTCTCACATTGTGTCTATGTGTATCGCTCTGTCTCTGTCCCCCCGTGTCTCTGACTCAACATCCCCGTGCCCCCCAATCTCATCTCTCTCCCCTCTTCCTTCCTCTCATCTCTTCCTCTCTCTCCCATCTTCTCTCATTCCTCCTGCACCTCCTCTCCCTGCCTCTCCCCACATCTCCCCGAACCCTCCCTATCTAATCCCTCCTCTCGTGTCTCTCCTCCTCCTCCCTCTCAACCCGCGTCTCTCGCGCGCCGCTGAAATCCGCGCGAATCTTCACGAACGGCGACGGCGGCGTCTCGAGCATCGCGATTCGGGGTCGCGGCCGCACGCGGGAAATGGTGGTCACCGTGCTGTCGGTGTGATCACGACGAGGACGACGACGATTCTTTGTTGTAGTATAATTGTCATCAATGCGAAGCGTGACTCCGCCATGCGTAAGGAGCTTGAGGATGAACCTACCTCTGCCTACCTTGGCGGTGCGCTGCTGCTGCTGCTGCTCCTGCTGCTGCTGCTCCTGCTGCTGCTGCTCCTGCTGCTGCTGCTCCTCCTCCTGCTGCTTCCTTCTCCTCCTGCTGCTTCCTCCTCCTGCTGCTGCTGCTGCTCCTCTCGTTCCTCGTCGCGCGCGCGACACGGAGAGGTCCGGCACGAGTTGCCCGCGCGTGTCCGTTCGCTCACCCCCCCCCCTTTCCTCCTCTATCACCCTCCACCCCCACCACCACCACCACCACTCTCGCCCCCCCACTCCCCCTCCTCCCCACGCGCTTACCACACAACCACCCTACCCCACCTCCTCACCCAATATCTGCTCAAACCAAAATTGCCTCCCCTTTCCCTCCCCGTCCCTCCCCTCCGTCTCCCTCCCTCCCATCCTCCTCCTTCTCCACTTCTTGATTCGAGCTTCGTTACTCTCCGATGCGCCAATACCGCCCCCCCCTCATTGCACCCACCTCTACATCCCCCCTCCCCCCTCATCCCCCTCCCCCCTCACCCCCCTCCCCAGCTCCATCTCCACCCCTCGTGCCCCCAACGAGCACGCACCCCCCCCCCACACTCTACATCCAATTCTTCCTTACCCCCACCCAGAAGGGGTCACGTGCTGCGAGTGTTAGGGGTGGGGGGTGAGGATGGAGGGGGGGGTAGAGTTAGGGGATGGGAGGGGGGGCGCAGTGCTGCCGCCCCCCGCGTTTAGACGCGAGAGACACGCGTCAGACCCGCGTCCCCAACACCGCCCGCCGATTGTGTGGAACCTACAGCCCCCCCCCCCCCACTCTGCTCCCTGTAACCTCCACACCCCCACTCCCCCACTCCCCCACTCCCCCACCCCCCCACCCCCCCACTCCCCCACTCCCCCACCCCCCCACCCCCCCACTCCCCCACTCCCCCACTCCCCCACTCCCCCACTCCCTCACTGCCCCATTCCCCCACTCCCCCACTCCCCCACTCCCCCACTCCCTCACTGCCCCACACCTCCACCCATCTCTTTATCCCAACGTCTCCCCCCTCTCCACCCCCCCCCCCCCGATTGCGGATATTGTGTAGGGGGTGAAAGTGGTGATATCGGGGAAGGGCTGATGCTGCCCACTGCCATGCTATCCACCTCAACGTCACCACCGCCATCAGCACCATCACCAACATCACCACCGACATCACTACCATCACCATCATCACCACCGACATCACCATCATCACCAACATCACTACCATCATCATCACCACCATCACCACCATCACCAACATCACCACCATCACCAACATCACCACCGCCATCATCACCAACGCCATCACCACCATCACAAACATCACCAATGCCATTACCACCATCACCATCATCACCACCGCCATCACCACCATCACCAACAACACCACTTCCATCACTTCCATCGAACAACAACAACCGACATTCGCCACTAAGTGGCGGTGACGTCACCACAACGCTTGTACCAAGCTATGTGCACGTTGAGGCCACGTGAAGTGTCGAACACCCCCTGGCAGGAGGTCACGGGGCAAATCCAGGTGTTCCTGGGGGTCAGAGATTGGATCACCGTTTGTTCCCCTCATGATGGTAATAGGTATGGCGCTGCAGGTTACTTTGTTGATGGACTTAAAGAGCGATTTGTGATCGCGGGCCAATGAGGCAGACTCCATATCCTCAGCAACCCGCGACCACCAACCATCATTGCAGCGCCTCACGGCTCTCCGAACCTCTGAGCGAAGGCTGCAGTAAGCCTCCTCATTCTCTGACGTGGGATGCTGTAGACGATGAGAGTGGGCCTGTCGCTTTTTCTCAGCCAGCCTGAACACCTCCTCTGTCAGCCAGGGTCTCTGGGGAGGTCTGGATCGTGTACCAAAAGCAGCCATTGCAGCAGCATGAGCCACAGACCTAAACCTCGCCCATTTCCCCTCGACATCAGGAGGAGTGGGGGACGATGCCAACCCCAGCCGCAAGCGATGATGAAATTCTCGATTTCAACGTTCATCAGCTAGCTGAGACCATGCCACTATGGGTTTGAATGTGGTCCAGGGTGTACACCCACCACTGGAGTGGAAGAATGGCAGGCGCATCTTACAGATGACAAGTCGATGGTCAGTGGGCAGATCAGCTCCACGGTAGGTCCTGGTGTCAAGGACATGGGCCCGCATCCGCTGTTCCGTCACTAGGTAGTCCAGCAGATGTTCTTGCTTGGACCCGGCATGCATCCATGATGTTGTGTGGATGTGTCGATGCCGGAAGAGCGTGTTGGTGATTACAAGCCCATGGTCTGCACAAAAATCATGCAGCCT
This sequence comes from Lethenteron reissneri, assembly GCF_015708825.2. Lineage (NCBI taxonomy): Eukaryota > Metazoa > Chordata > Hyperoartia > Petromyzontiformes > Petromyzontidae > Lethenteron > Lethenteron reissneri. The sequence goes on along the minus strand of NC_083815.1, from coordinate 764,868 downwards.
CCTACCGTTGTTATTGAGCTGATCTGGCCCATGCCCTCAAATCACTCCAGACCAGGTGCTAGCATCATGACCAACTCGGGCATTGAAGTCACCCCACAAGATGACTCTATTCCGAGGGGCCACTTTAGCCAGCACCTGTGACAGGAGGCCATAGAAGGCATCTGACTCATCGGCCTTGCCGCAACAACCGCACCCAGCGCCACCACCACACGGTGTGTGTAAGGGGGGAGGGGGGGGGGCTATTCCTCTACCCCCACCTCTCCCCCCCCCCCTGTCCTCACCCCCTCCCCGCTCCCCCTTCGACCCCCCACGCTGAGTCGGCACACCTGGGCAGCACAAGCCTCACCTCTCACCCCCACCTCTCACCCCCACCTCTCACCCCCACCTCTCACCCCCACCTCTCACCCCCACCTCTCACCCCCACCTCTCACCCCCACCTCTCACCCCCACCTCTCACCCCCACCTCTCACCCCCACCTCCGCCCCCACCTCTCACCCCCACCTCTCACCCCCACCTCTCACCCCCACCTCTCACCCCCACCTCTCACCCCCACCTCTCACCCCCACCTCTCACCCCCACCTCTCACCCCCACCTCTCACCCCCACCTCTCACCCCCACCTCTCACCCACCTCTCACCCCCACCTCCGCCCCCACCTCTCACCCCCACCTCTCACCCCCACCTCTCACCCCCACCTCTCACCCCCACCTCCGCCCCCACCTCTCACCCCCACCTCTCACCCCCACCTCTCACCCCCACCTCTCACCCCCACCTCTCACCCCCACCTCTCACCCCCACCTCTCACCCCCACCTCTCACCCCCACCTCCGCCCCCACCTCTCACCCCCACCTCTCACCCCCTCACCCCCTCACCCCCTCGCCCCCTCACCCCCTCGCCCCCTCGCCCCCTCACCCCCTCGCCCCCTCGCCCCCTCGCCCCCTCACCCCCTCGCCCCCTCGCCCCCTCGCCCCCTCGCCCCCTCGCCCCCTCGCCCCCTCACCCCCTCGCCCCCTCGCCCCCTCGCCCCCTCGCCCCCTCACCCCCTCGCCCCCTCACCCTCTCGCCCCCCACCCCCTCGCCCCCTCGCCCCCTCGCCCCCTCGCCCCCTCACCCCGCACTCATCACGAGTTCACCCTTGAGCCCCCCCCCCCTGACTTCAGCGTCATTCTCAAAGTGGGGTCTTAGCTGTGTCTCACGGAGTCTCACGGTGTCTCACGATGTCTCACGATGTCTCACGGAGTCTAACGGTGTCTCACGGTGTCTCACGGAGTCTCACGGTGTCTCACGATGTCTCACGGAGTCTCACGGAGTCACAGAGTGAGCACCCAGGTATATTAAACAAGACAAGGTTCACTCACATCAAGGCACAGGTCAACATCGCCCGGATAACCTTCACAGACTGTTGAGGTCAAGTGCTGTTTGCGAGCACCTATTAAAGGTCGGAACGGCACACGAGGGGGTGGTATGGCCAAAACCACGCCCGGCTGTCTTTGTCTCACCGCACCTGGTACTCATTTAAGGTTGAGTCGATCTCGGGTTGGCGGTCCCGTGACCGCTTCAGATAATCATCACCGATATGTTGGCCGGGAGAGGGAATCTTCCTCGGGTCGCCGGGTTCGTAGCGCACTGCACTAACCACTGCGCCACCGCTCCCCACGCACACTCACAAAGACACCCTCAGTCACGTGGCGCCCACGTGCGGGTCGCGCGCGGCACAGTCGACCACGTGACCCGTCGCAGCCTTCGTTGTCTAAAATGACAACAACAACGACGACGCAGTTGATGACTCGGTGTCTCCACGTCTCAACACAATTCACGGTCATTGGAGAGTCTGGAAGACGCGACGATGTTGGCCGATAACACCGCCATTATATACAGAGAGGACCGCAGAGCTGGGGGGAGTAGCGCCGGCTCCTCACCGCGACGTGGCTGCTGCTGCTACTGCCTCCTCGTGCCTGGTTCCTCCTCCTCGTTCCTGGTTCCTCCTCCGAGCGCCTCTCAGTCGCCCTCCCTCTCTTCGACAGCGAGCGAGCTGATACCGTGCAGCGCGTTACACGTTTAAGTCTTTATTATTGTTATTATTAAATTGTCGCATCGATATTTTATGGAGCGCTACCAGGCTGGTTTTAAGTAGGGACTATCGGCGTAAGGCACTACAACTAGCGTACATGGTACGCCTATCCATAGTACAGAACATTAAGCATATATTATGTGAACCATATACTCCCAGAACGACAGATAATGATCTTAGATGTAGTTGACCGCGTAGGCTTTTAGGAAAACGGTTGTGCTGAGTGGGACGCGTGCAGGATGGGGGAGGATGGGCAAGCAAGTAGGAGGATGGGAAGGGAGCGTGGCAGGCGCGTGGTGTAGATGAGATTGGGCAGGAGGGAGCAGGCCCCGTGATGTCTCGCTCTCGATATTCCTGCGATGTCACGAGAATTTCAACACACTCGTCAACAGCACAGGAGGCGACGCTTCAGACAATGGGCCTCCTTCCTCATCGCGTCTCCTTTGTTGTGCTACGCAGAAGGGCCGTTGCCCAAAACGTCGCCTGGTAGATTCCGCTTCCTCTTCAGGCCACACACGCCCAGCGTCGTTCTTGACACGGGCCGTGCTGAGTGCGTTTGTTGACTCTGCGTGTGCGCCACTGCCAACACAGCAGGAGCAACAGCAGCAGGAGATAGTGAGCGAGTGAGTGATCTGATGCAGCAACAGCAGCAGGAGATAGTGAGCGACCCGAACTCTTCCAGGCGGAACTCCAGCACCAGGTGTACACCCCAGCATCCGACCACAAACTATAACGCACAAAGTTTTGCTGGCTGGCTAGCGCGCGGGTGGGTGGGCAAGTACACGTGTGGGTGGTGGTGACGTCACCGCGCACACTTGCGTGACGACGTCACTCGCATTCCACGGTTTGGTGCATCGCGCTGACGTCACCACGCCCCCCCCTCACCCCTCCCCCCACCCTCCACCCTGGCCGTGGATCTCGCGCAAATGCTCGGGGTCTTTAACGTCCACAGATGGCGTGCGGTCGCTTTCTCTGGCTATTACACCACCGCAGTATTAATTAGGGCGGCCGGTTGGGTCGAACCGCGAATCTCTGCGACAACAAGCGACGAACGTGCTATGGTCGTGCGTGTGTACTGTGTACCCACACACTGGTGTATACACAGTATACACACACTGCTGTGTACACAGTACACACATACACTACTGTGTACACACGTGTGTGTGTGTACTGTGTATATGTAGCGTTGAGCAGTGGCCGCAGTACTGTTGGCCCGACCACCCCCTCGTGCACCGTGCCGGCCCTTAATAGGTGCTCGCAAACAGCACTCACCCCTAGCAGCCTGTCAAAGGCGAATACGGGGGGGGGGGGCTCGCGTTCACGCACGTGGCTAGGAGCCGGGTCACTCATTCAAGGCCGAGTCGGATGCCACTCGCCACTGACATCAGCCGCTGGGCGGCAAACGAGACGGTGCGAGCGAGACGGGAGCCGGACGGGGGAACGATTCATCGAGTCGATTAATCGAGCGGCGACCATCGGAGGTCCAACTCCTCTCCGTGACTGCCCAGCCGCGTCAGTGGCCGAGGACTCGCCACGGGTGGGACGGGCTGGGGGAGACCCCCGCCCCGACCTCCCCCACACCCGTCTCGCTCCCCCTCCAATCCTTCCCACTCTTCGTCCTCCCTCGATCCTTCCCTTCCTCCCATCACTCTTCACTCCCTCTCTCCCTGGCCCTCTCATTCGTGGCGACTCAGCACTCACTGATTCGCTCCGACCTCGCTTTCACCGGTAACCAGTCACCTCCTCGCGACTCTGATATCGCTACTGCTGCCACCATGTCTCCCTGTTCCCGTGAACTCCACTCGTTCATTACCTCCTCCACCCGTGTTGAGGACTCGGTCTCCACCGCACGCTGACTCTCTGGTCTCACCCAGCACCACGCTGCAGGTAACAACTCACCCACTCACCTATTCACTTACCCGCTCTCTGACTTACTCACCCACCCACCCACACTGCAGCTAACGACACTTTTACATCTACTTCACTCCCTCTCTACCCCCCTCTCTACCCCCCTCTCTACCCCCCTCTCTACCCCCCTCTCTACCCCCCTCTCTACCCCCCTCTCTACCCCCCTCTCTACCCCCCTCTCTACCCCCCTCTACCCCTCTCTACCCTTCTCTCTACCCCCCTCTCTACCCCCCTCTACCCCCTCTCTACCCCCCTCTCTACCCCCCTCTCTACCCCCCTCTACCCCTCTCTACCCTTCTCTACCCCCCTCTACCCCTCTCTCTACCCCCCTCTACCCCCTCTCTCTCCCTCTCTCTCCCTCCCTCTCGCATTGCCTCCCGCGGAGCCGTCTCCGCGCTCCGCGCTGTTGTGACGCAGCCTCCATGTGCGGGGTGTGAGTCTCCTCTTCATTAGCGGGGGGGGGGGGGGCAGCGGGAACGAGCGAGGGGGGGACAGTTTTGGGAGCGGAGAGAGAAGAGGGGGAGGGGGGGGGAGACGCGCGCGTGTTAGCTGCTCAGTCTAGCGCGCAGTGACAGCTCCAGCCATTCTCCCCCCCCCACCTCCTCGTGTCCCCCCCCCCAACCAATACCCCCCCCCCTTCCCCACCGGCCCCCACCCCTCGTCCCCGCTCGCAATCATCGGTGGAAAAGCTCACTCGGTGGAAAATGTATCCCGTCGTTAGCACGACGCCCTGGGGGGGCTGGGGGGAGGGGGGGAGTGGGAGGGGTGGGGGGAGTGGGAGGGGTGGGGGGAGTGGGAGGGAGGGAGAGGAGGGGAGTGGGAGGGAGAGGAGGGAGGGAGGAGTGGGAGGGGTGGGGGAGTGGGAGGGAGGAGAGGGAGGGGAGGGAGGTGTGGAGGGAGTGGGAGGGGAGGGAGGGGAGGGAGGGGATCGTAGCTCGATGCGATGAGTCGATGCGATTCGGCGCGTGGGGACGAGCTGCAGGGCTCACGGCTGAGTCGACGTGAACGCGGTACGGGAGATGCGCAGCGAGCGACTGACATCCGCGGTGGTGGCGATGGTGGTGGTGGTGGCGATGGTGGTGGTGGCGATGGTGGTGGTGGCGATGGTGGTGGTGGCGATGGTGGCGATGGTGGTGGTGGCGATGGTGGTGGTGGCGATGGTGGTGGTGGCGATGGTGGCGATGGCGGTGGTGGCGATGGTGTTGGTAGTGGCGATGGTGTTGACCTTGATTGGGAATGCAAGGCAGGGTCACGCAGATCAGAGCGTGAGGAGCATAACTCGCAAAGGCAAAGATCCCCCGAGTAGCCTCCACATGCTCCTGGGGCAAGCGCTGTTCGCGAGCACCACGCCCGGCCTCCGTTGTCTCCCCAGTCGATGAGTCGACCTAGCGCAGGCCCTAGGTTAGGATCGATATTATAGTTAGAATAGATATTATAGTTAGGATCGATATTATAGTTATAATATATATTATAGTTAGGATCGATATTATAATTAGGATCGATATTATAATTATAATAGATATTATAGTTATAATAGATATTATAGTTAGGATCGATATTATAGTTAGAATATATATTATAGTTAAAATATATATTATAACCACTGGCTGTGAGTGAGTGGGAATCGAACTCGTGTCCGCCGGGTTCGTAGTGCAGTGCTCGAACCAGCACGCCACCACTGCCACCACCGACGCCCAATAGAAGTCGTGCCCACGTGCACACGCAGTGACGTCACCATCGGCCATGGCCACCCCACTGCTGGAGGAAGACCTCCCCAAGCAGTCGCCATCCCTCACGCTCCTGCGCTGCGCCACTCCACGCGGCACCTGCAGCTGCAACACGCGGCGGCGGCGATCTCGCGGCTCCATCTCCGCGGGGGACGTCCTCATCCTCCTCCTCGGGCGCGTTCCGTTCCTGGACTGCCACTCCGTTACTGTCTCCACCATCGTCCCTTGTAGCCGTGACGCGTCCTGTCCGACCCCCCCCCCCCCCCCCCCCACTTAAATATCCATCAATAACAATAATGTACATTTGTAAAGTGTCAAGTTTCATCCGTACATCGCAATGCGCCCCGTGTACGGAAACCAGGAACGAGACGGAACCTGCAGGACACAGGGCCAGGACTAGGGGGTGAGAGGCCAGCCTCCAAGCGTTGTTCCCGAGCTTGGAGGCTGCACTGGCAACAGCCAGGCCAGGGGCAGAGCCTTGACCTCGGAGTCCTCGTTAGAAGAAGGGGATGCGAAGGTCTCAGGGACCTCGTGGGAGTTTAGAGACGGAGCAGTTTCTGTAGATGCAGCACCATTGTGGCCCCAAAAGGAAATGTAACTAATAGGCAACGTTTCGGCCAATGCCCCTTTTTCATAGCAGTGCGAGTTGGGCTTGTGCACCACCGCCGATTAATTTGTAGAATTCCCGAGCGATCCTTGATGCCTGCGTCGATGTCCTCTAACCGGCGCGTGCCTCTCGGCGTCTCTCCGTCGGCCCGGCGCTCACCCAGCCGCGCGCCTCCTCGCTTTGTGATTGACGGCAGTGGCAGCCAAAGGGGTTGGGACTCGTCGGGCAAAGTGGAGATGGAGCGGTGAAATAATTGGAGCGTTGCATCGTGGAACCGTGAGAGATGGCAGCCGGCTTTGGAGCCGTCATCATCCAGCAGTGGCTTGATGGCGGCTGATGATGATGACAATGGATAATGATCATCGTTGGTGTCGACTGCCGTGTCACGAGTGTCAGTCACAGAGTGACGCGGATGTTCGGAAAATCATCGCCACGCGTCTCAACATGTCCCCTCTGACGCTCTCACGCTCACTTCCATCATCACCACCACCAGCCGTGCCCTGTCCACTGCTGGATGAAGGCCTCCCCAAGTCTCCGCCATCTCGTAGGTCGCTTCCATGAAACGCACCGCGACGTCAGAGAACAGCCGGCCAGGCCGCCACGGCACGCCACGAGCTGGGGCGGTCAGGACCACGCCCGGCCGCCTTTGTCTCCGCAGTGGTGGCGATGTTGACACACCGCACCAGGCACTCACTTGAGGCTGAGTCCACCTAGGGGGTGGCCAGGATAGATTGAGATATATCATCACTGGTGCTGACCGTGACCTGGAATTGAACTCGGGCCGACTGGTTCGTAGCTCAGGGAACGAACCGCTGCACTTCCGCTCCCAACACACAAAACAAAGACAAAGATCCCCCGTATAGCCCGTAACAGACTATTGGGGCAAGTGCTGTTAGCGAGCGCCTATGAAGGCCTCACGTCACACGAGGGGGTGGTTGGCCAGCACCACGCCCGGCCGCCTTTGTCTCCCTAGTGGCGATGTTTTTACTCACCGCACCAGGTACTCATTTGAGGCTGAGTCGACCGAGGGGAGGCCCAGGGCCGGTTCAGATAATCGTCACTGGTGGTGTTGGCCGTGAGCGGGAATCGAACTCGGGTGGCCGGGTTCATAGCGCAGCGTAGCGCGCTAACCACTGCACCACCGCTCCCCACACACGCACACAGGCTCGCCCATGAGTTCGTAACCGGGGTAGGGGGGGGATAGCGGTTTAAGATAGGGGGATGGGGGTGGGGGTCGTGGTGGGGGGGGGCGGTAAATGGGCTTGGGAAAGAGAACACGTGAGCGCTTTAACGTACGGCGCGCGCGCACACACACACACGTTCACACGCACACACACGTTCACACGCACATTCAGACACACACATTCACACACACGTTCACGCATACACACGTTCACACACACATACGTTCGCACACACACATTCACACACATTCACACATTCACACACACACGTTCACACACACACACATTCACACACATTAACACACACACATTCACACACACACTCACACACATTCACACACCCTCACACACACACATACACACACACACATTCACACACTCACACACACACACGTTGACACACTCGCGCCCGCTCGGGTAAAAGCTGCCCGAGGGGGGTCTCTGCCTCCCCGCAATGAGAAGAGCGACTTCTGTTTCGGAGTCCGCCAGGGGACAACGATGCATTTAGCACTCACTCACTCACTTACATAGACACACACACACAGACACACTCACATAGACACACACTCACATAGACACTCACATAGACACACACACTTACATAGACACACAGACACACTCAAATAGACACACACACTTACATAGACACACACACTTACATAGACACACACACTTACATAGACAAACAACAAAGATCCCCCGTATAGCCTTAACAGACTGTAGGGGCAAGTGCTGTTAGCGAGCACCTATGAAGGCCGGAACGGTACACGAGGGGGTGGGTGGCCAGCACCACGCCCGACCGCCTTTGTCTCCCCAGTGGCGATGTTTACACACCACACCAGGTACTCATTTCAGGCTGAGTAGACCTAGCTGGCAGGAGGTCACGGGGCAGACCCAGGTGCCACGGGTCGACTGACCGAGATGACCGAGATGACTGGCTGATGCGCCACCTGTGCCCCCTACTGTACCAACTTGCTGTGCTTTAGCCACCCGGCGCTCCGCTCATTGTTGTGAGCGTCGCTCCTCCGCCCTCCGTTGTTGTTGGAGGGCGACTGCCTCCAACTGCCCAGTAGCGTCCTTCACGAGCCTCCTCCACTGAGCCCGATCTTGACACCGCTGGTACCAGTCATCGGCAAGTCCACTCAGCTCCACGTCCTCCTGTACCACATCACTCCATCTCTTCTCTAGCCCGTGCCGCGCCCGTTTAGCCCCCTCGATCCGGCCGAACAAAAGCTGTTTAGGCATGCGGTGGCTGGGCATGCGGGCTACATGACCCAGCCAACGCAGCCTTGCCTGCCGGAGGAGCTCACTGATGGGACTTTGCCCAGATCTTTCAAGGACTTGTGAGCTCTTCACACAATCCAGCCTGGTTAAACCCAGGATGGATCGTAGGCAGGCCAGCCTAAATGTTTCCAACCGGCGAAGATGCTCCACTAAGGGGGTCCACGTTTCGCAAGCGTAGAGAAGGGAGGGAATGACCGTGGCCGAGAAGACCTGAAGCTTCGTGCGGAGCGACAGACCAGGTAGCTTCCACACAGCGTTACGCAACCGATGAAAAGATATTGCCGCTCGACTGATTCGGAGTGAGACCTCTGCTGATAAACTGGAGCCGGTCATAAGCACACTGCCCAGGTATGGGAAACTCTCCACTCTCTCCACAACTGCCCCATCACCAATTGGGAGTTGTGGGGGTGGAGTGTCCGATGGTACAAAATACCCAGGCAGGTGCTTAGTTTTGGTGGGGCTGATGGTAAGGCCCCACCTCTTAGTGGCACGCTCCAATCTCAGCAGCAGCGATAGACATAGACACACATAGACACACACACACTCACATAGACACACACAGACACACACACATAGACTCACTCACTTATATAGACACACATAGACATAGACACACATAGACACACACACACACACACTCACATAGACACACACAGACACACACACATAGACTCACTCACTTACAGAGACACACACACACATAGACTCACTCACTTACATAGACATACACATAGAAATAGACACACATAGACACGCACACACTCACATAGACACACACACACATTGACTCACTCACTTACAGAGACACACATAGACATAGACACACATAGACACACACAGACATAGACACACACACACATAGACTCACTCGCTTACATAGACATACATAGACATCAAAGATCAGAGATCCCTCATATAGCCTTAACAGACTGTAGGGGCAAGTGCTGTTAGCGAGCACCTATGAAGGCCGCAACGGTACACGAGGGGGTGGGTGGCCAGCACCACGCCCGACCGCCTTTGTCTCCCCAGTGGCAATGTTTACACACCGCACCAGGTACTCATTTGAGGCTGAGTCGATCTAGGGGAGGCCCGGGACCGGTTCAGATAATCGTCACTGGTGTTAGCCGTGAGCGGGAATCGAACCCGTGTCGCCGGGTTCATAACGCAGCGGGCTAACCGCTACACACACAGACACGCACACATAGACTCACTCACTTACAGACACACATAGACACACATAGACACACACAGACATAGACACACACACACATAGACTCACTCACTTACATAGACACACATAGATCTTGTCAATGATTTCAAGGCAGCTGGGACCATAGTCACCAAGAAAACAGTTGGTAGCACACTATGCCGTGAAGGACTGAAATCCTGCAGCGCCCGCAAGGTCCCCCTGCTCAAGAAAGCACATATACATACCCGTCTGAAGTTTGCCAATGAACATCTGAATGATTCAGAGGACAACTGGGTGAAAGCGTTGTGGTCAGATGAGACCAAAATGGAGCTCTTTGGCGTCAACTGAACTCGCCGTGTTTGGAGGAGGAGGAATGCTGCCTATGACCCCAAGAACACCATCCCTACCGTCAAACATGGAGGTGGAAACATTATGCTTTGGGGGTGTTTTTCTGCTATGGGGACAGGACAACTTCACCGCATCAAAGGGACGATGGACGGGGCCATGTACCGTCAAATCTTGGGTGAGAACCTCCTTCCCTCAGCCAGGACATTGAAAATAGGTCGTGGATGGGTATTCCAGCATGACAATGACCCAAAACACAGGGCCAAGGCAACAAAGGAGTGGCTCAAGAAGAAGAACATTAAGGTCCTGGAGTGGCCTAGCCAGTCTCCAGACCTTAATCCCATAGAACGTCTGTGGAGGGAGCTGAAGGTTCGAGTTGCCAAACGTCAGCCTCGAATCCTTAATGACTTGGAGAAGATCTGCAAAGAGGAGTGGGACAAAATCCCTCCTGAGATGTGTGCAAACCTGGTGGCCAACTACAAGAAACGTCTGACCTCTGTGATTGCCAACAAGGGTTTTGCCACCAAGTACTAAGTCATGTTTTGCAGAGGGGTCAAATACTTATTTCACTCATTAAAATGCAAATCGATTTATAACATTTTTGACATGCGTTTTTCTGGATTTTTTGTTGTTATTCTGTATCTCACTGTTCAAATAAACCTACCATTACAATTATAAACTGATCATTTCTTTGTCAGTGGGCAAACGTACAAAATCAGCAGGGGATCAAATACTTTTTCCCTCACTGTACATAGACACACTCACACAGACACACACATACACACACACATATACACACTCACACAGACACACTCACACAGACACACACACATAGACTCACTCACTTACATAGACACTTCATAATAACTCACATAGACACTCGCTGGTTCGGCAGTTCCACTGCTGGATATTTTTTTCCGCCTGAGGACGACCGCTTGTGTTGCGATCGAAACGTCGTGATTTATTATTTGTTATTGAATTTTTCTACCTACGTGACTTTACCGAAAGAACCAAAGAGAATGGATTCCTGCAGTCACGAAAGCTTCAGATCAAGAAAGTCTTTACATATATACATACACACGTGTATTCACACGCACACATCACACGCATCATGATTCCCAATGACGAAAATCATGACGATGACGGCATCATCACGATTGTCCAAATGATGATGATGGTTGTGATGTTGCCGATAATGATGGATTTGATGGTAGTATCGATGTCTGTGTTGATGATGACGACTGTGTGTGACCGATGCTCATCATGATGGGGATGAAGACGGTGATTGAGACATCCTCGGCGATGGTAAAGACGGCGATGCTAACAGCGATGGCGATGGTGCTTGACCCTGCTGCTGATGATGGCGACGGCCCCCATTGGACGGGGATTGCGTCGCGCTCTGCCTCCGCGCTGCTGATGAGCGCCTTTAAAGTCGGCGCCTGCGCGTCGCCCGTGGGAGCTGCGCTGTCCAATCTCCCTGATTGAGACCTCAACCCCTCCCCCTCCCCTCCCTCCCTTCCCCCTCCCTCCCCCTCCCCCTCCCCTCCCTCCCTTCCCCCTCCCTCCCCCTCCCCTCCCTCCCTTCCCCCTCCCTCCCTCCCCCTCCCCTCCCTCCCCCTCCCTCCCTCCCCCTCCCTCCCTCTTCTGCCTCTCACGGTGTGGACGGCGCCGCCGCCTGCCCAGCCCAGAGCCTCGCGCAGCGCTCGCAAACCACAGCGCCAAGAGGCGGCACACAGACAGTGGTGGTGGTGAACACGTGACGGTGGTGGTGGTGAACACGTGACGGTGGTGGTGGTGAACACGTGATGGTGGTGGTGGTGAACACGTGAAGGTGGTGGTGGTGAACACGTGACGGTGGTGGTGGTGAACACGTGACAGTGGAGTTTTTAATCAATGACGTCACAAAGAGGCGCTAAAGAGCCGCATGGCGGCTCCGGGAGCCTCAAGTTGCCGACCCACCTACCCACTCACCTGCCTGCTCACTTACAAACCTACTTGCCTACCCACCTACCCACTCACCTGCCTGCTCACTTACAAACCTACTCACCTACCCACCTACCCACTCCCCTGCCTGCTCACTTACAAACCTACTCGCCTACCCACCTACCCACTCACCTGCCTGCTTACTTACAAACCTACTCGCCTACCCACCTACCCACTCACCTGCCTGCTCACTTACAAACCTCCTCGCCTACCCACCTACCTGTCTAGTTGCGTTCACACTCCCGTACTGATCCATCCACTCAAACATCTATCTGCCCATCCACCCATTGTCTATCTACCAACTTATCTACCTCTCAATCATCTAACCACCTACTCAATCACCTAACTACCACTCAATCACCTAACCACCTACTCAATCACCTAACTACCACTCAATCACCTAACCACCCACTCAATTACCTACCCACCCACTCAATCACCTAATTATCCACTCAATAACCTAACTACCCACTCAATCACCTAACCACCCACTCAATCACCTAACCACCCACTCAATCACCTAACCACCCACTCAATCACCTAACTACCTACTCAATCACCTAACTACCTACTCAATCACCTAACTACCTACTCAATCACCTAACCACCTACTCAATCATCTAACTACCTACTCAATCACCTAACCACCTACTCAATCACCTAACCACCCACTCAATCACCTAACTACCTACTCAATCACCTAACTACCTACTCAATCACCTAACTACCTACTCAATCACCTAACCACCCACTCAATCACCTAACCACCCACTCAATCACCTAACCACCCACTCAATCACCTAACTACCTACTCAATCACCTAACTACCTACTCAATCACCTAACTACCTACTCAATCAGCTAACCACCTACTCAATCACCTAACCACCCACTCAATCACCTAACCACCCACTCAATCACCTAACTACCTACTCAATCACCTAACCACCCACTCAATCACCTAACCACCCACTCAATCACCTAACCACCCACTCAATCACCTAACTACCTACTCAATCACCTAACCACCTACTCAATCACCTAACAACCTACTCAATCAGCTAACCACCTACTCAATCACCTAACCACCTACTCAATCACCTAACCACCCACTCAATCACCTAACTACCTACTCAATCACCTAACTACCTACTCAATCACCTAACAACCTACTCAATCAGCTAACCACCTACTCAATCACCTAACCACCTACTCAATCACCTAACCACCCACTCAATCACCTAACTACCTACTCAATCACCTAACCACTTACTCAATCACCTAACTACCCACTCAATCACCTAACCACCTACTCAATCACCTAACTACCCACTCAATCACCTAACCACCTACTCAATCATCTAACTACCTACTCAATCACCTAACCACCCACTCAATCACCTAACCACCCACTCAATCACCTAACCACCTACTCAATCACCTAACCACCTACTCAATCACCTAACCACCTACTCAATCACCTAACTACCCACTCAATCACCTAACTACCTACTCAATCACCTAACTACCTACTCAATCACCTAACTACCTACTCAATCACCTAACCACTTACTCAATCACCTAACCACCTACTCAATCACCTAACCACCTACTCAATCACCTAACCACCTACTCAATCACCTAACTACCCACTCAATCACCTAACTACCTACTCAATCACCTAACCACCTACTCAATCACCTAACTACCTACTCAATCACCTAACTACCTACTCAATCACCTAACCACTTACTCAATCACCTAACCACCTACTCAATCACCTAACCACCTACTCAATCACCTAACTACCCACTCAATCACCTAACTACCTACTCAATCACCTAACTACCTACTCAATCAGATAACCACCCACTCAATCACCTACCCACCCACATCTGCACGGACCTCGTACCGGTTGCACCCCTTTCCCCTCCCCCCACGCCTGCAGTGGGCGAGCACGTTTGTTTATGTATTCTACCCATCCACACACAACTACCTTCCACCCACCTACCCAGTCAACCAACTACCCACTCCTGGCTCCTCCCTCTCCCCCCCGCGTTCGACCAATGCATGACGACTTCTACCGACGTCACCACGGCGCCTGTGCCAGGCTAGGTGCACTTTGAGGCCACGTGAAGCATCGAAGGCCTCGCTGCTGGCAGGAGAATCGACCCAGGTGCCACCGGCGTGAGATGACCGTCACCCAACTCGCTCACTCGCTCGCTCGCCCACTCGCCCATCTACCCAATCAGACACTTCTCCCCAGCTACCTACTCGCTCTTGGCTCCTCCCCCTACCCCCACCCCCTCGCCCCCCCTCCCCCCTCCCCCTGCATTAGGCTAATGCATTATTAATCGGCGGCGCGGCGTGGCGTGACTGCGAGCGCGGAGCGCGCGGCCAAGCGTTAAATAATTACGGCGCGCGATCCCGGGGGGAGGGGGGCGGGGGAGGGGCGGGGGAGGGGCGGGGGAGGGGCGGGGGAGGGGGAGGGGCGGGGGAGGTGAGGGAGGGGGGCGAGAGTGGCTCCCGCGATCCGTGCAGCTGCGCGCGCTCCCGCGCTCTCGTCACGTGACGCGAGGGATGGGGGAGGGGGATGGGGTGGGGCGTTGGTTCGGGTTGAACTCGGGGGTTGGAGCTGTAGGGGTTTGGGATTCTCGATTGGGGGTTCAGGGATGAGGGGTTCGGGGTTCGGGGGTTGGGATTGGAGGTTCGGGTTGGGGGTTCGGGGGTGGGGGTTCGGGATTGGGGGGTGGGGGATCTGAGTTGGAAGGTTTGAGTTCGGGTATAGGGGTTGGGGTGTAGGGGGTGGGGTGTAGGGGTTGGGGTGTAGGGGTGGGGTGTAGGGGTTGGGGTGTAGGGGTTGGGGTGTAGGGGTTGGGGTGTAGGGGTGGGGTGTAGGGGTTGGGGTGTAGGGGTTGGGGTGTAGGGGTTTGGGTGTAGGGGTTGGGGTGTAGGGGTTGGGGTGTAGGGGGTGGGGTGTAGGGGTTGGGGTGTAGGGGTGGGGTGTAGGGGTTGGGGTGTAGGGGTTGGGGTGTAGGGGTTGGGGTGTAGGGGTGGGGTGTAGGGGTTGGGGTGTAGGGGTTGGGGTGTAGGGGTTTGGGTGTAGGGGTTGGGGTGTAGGGGGTGGGGTGTAGGGGCTGGGGTGTAGGGGTGGGGTGTAGGGGTTGGGGTGTAGGGGTTGGGGTGTAGGGGGTGGGGTGTAGGGGGTGGGGTGTAGGGCTTGGGGTGTAGGGGTTGGGGTGTAGGGGTTGGGGTGTAGGGGTTGGGGTGTAGGGCTTGGGGTGTAGGGGTTGGGGTGTAGGGGTTGTGGTGTAGGGGTTGTGGTGTAGGGGGTGGGGTGTAGGGGTTGGGGTGTAGGGGGTGGGGTGTAGGGGTTGGGGTGTAGGGGGTGGGGTGTAGGGGGTGGGGTGTAGGGGTTGGGGTGTAGGGGGTGGGGTGTAGGGGTTGGGGTGTAGGGGGTGGGGTGTAGGGGGTGGGGTGTAGGGGTTGGGGTGTAGGGGGTGGGGTGTAGGGGGTGGGATGTAGGGGGTGGGGTGTAGGGGTTGGGGTGTAGGGGGTGGGGTGTAGGGGGTGGGATGTAGGGGGTGGGGTGTAGGGGTTGGGGTGTAGGGGGTGGGGTGTAGGGGTTGGGGTGTAGGGGTTCCCAATCAACACGAAGGGTCCTCTCGGGCTGCGAGACGAGGCGGCCTGGGGCGGCCTTCATCCAGCAGTGGATCAAGTACGGCTCATCGCCTCTGTCGTTAACCGATTTTCATCGAATCACTAAACAATCGATTCGTGACCGTAACCTCGCTACAGCTTTAATCTCCCATTTACAACCATGAGTCAGTCGTTGGCTATTCCGCATTCCCGTGTGGGGGCCGAGTCCATCCATAGAACAACCGCTGCTGACTTCCCCAAAAAGTAGTATACGCTGTATCGACCCGGGAGGGATGATGGATACCGAGCCCCTTGCTCAGCCGCTGAGCCACGTGGCCAGAGTGTTCCGCTGTGACGTCACGAGGGCGCTGCGGTGGCGCCCTTGGCAGTGAGATTGGTGCGGAACAGCTCGGGACGGACATCCCAAGAGAGGAACAAGCTGGGAGAGGAACAGGGTGGGAGAGGAACAGGCTGGGAGAGGAACAGGCTGGGAGAGGAACAGGCTGGGAGAGGAACAGGCTGGGAGAGAAACAGGCTGGGAGAGGAACAGGCTGGGAGATGAACAGGCTGGGAGAGGAACAGGCTGGGGGTGGAACAGGGTGGGAGAGGAACAGGCTGGGAGAAGAACAGGGTGGGAGAGGAACAGGCTGGGGGTGGAACAGGGTGGGAGAGGAACAGGCTGGGAGAGGAACAGGCTGGGAGAGAAACAGGCTGGGAGAGGAACAGGGTGGGAGAGGAACAGGCTGGGAGAGGAACAGGCTGGGGGTGGAACAGGCTGGGAGAGGAACAGGCTGGGAGAGGAACAGGCTGGGAGAGGAACAGGCTGGGAGAGAAACAGGCTGGGAGAGGAACAGGGTGGGAGAGGAACAGGCTGGGAGAGGAACAGGCTGGGGGTGGAACAGGCTGGGAGAGGAACAGGCTGGGAGAGAAACAGGCTGGGAGAGGAACAGGGTGGGAGAGGAACAGGCTGGGAGAGGAACAGGCTGGGGGTGGAACAGGCTGGGAGAGGAACAGGCTGGGAGAGAAACAGGCTGGGAGAGGAACAAGCTGGGAGAGGAACAGGGTGGGAGAGGAACAGGGTGGGAGAGGAACCGGCTGGGAGAGGAACAGGCTGGGAGAGAAACAGGCTGGGAGAGGAACAGGGTGGGAGAGGAACAGGGTGGGAGAGGAACAGGGTGGGAGAGGAACAGGGTGGGAGAGGAACAGGCTGGGAGAGGAACAGGGTGGGAGAGGAACAGGGTGGGAGAGGAACAGGCCGGGAGAGGAGCAGGCTGGGAGAGGAACAGGCTGGGAGAGGAACAGGGTGGGAGAGGAACAGGGTGGGAGAGGAACAGGGTGGGAGAGGAACAGGGTGGGAGAGGAACAGGCTGGGAGATGAACAGGGTGGGAGAGGAACAGGCTGGGAGAAGAACAGGGTGGGAGAGGAACAGGCTGGGAGAGGAACAGGGTGGGAGAGGAACAGGCTGGGAGAGGAACAGGGTGGGAGAGGAACAGGCTGGGAGAGGAACAAGCTGGGAGAGGAACAGGGTGGGAGAGGAACAGGCTGGGAGAGGAACAGGCTGGGAGAGGAACAGGCTGGGAGAGGAACAGGGTGGGAGAGGAACAAGCTGGGAGAGGAACAGGGTGGGAGAGGAACAGGCTGGGAGAGGAACAGGCTGGGAGAGGAACAGGCTGGGAGAGGAACAGGGTGGGAGAGGAACAAGCTGGGAGAGGAACAGGGTGGGAGAGGAACAAGCTGGGAGAGGAACAGGGTGGGAGAGGAACAGGCTGGGAGAGGAACAGGGTGGGAGAGGAACAGGGTGGGAGAGGAACAAGCTGGGAGAGGAACAGGCTGGGAGAGGAACAGGGTGGGAGAGGAACAGGGTGGGAGAGGAACAGGCTGGGAGAGGAACAGGCTGGGAGAGGAACAGGGTGGGAGAGGAACAGGCTGGGAGAGGAACAGGGTGGGAGAGGAACAGGCTGGGAGAGGAACAGGCTGGGAGAGGAACAGGCTGGGAGAGGAACAGGGTGGGAGAGGAACAAGCTGGGAGAGGAACAGGGTGGGAGAGGAACAGGCTGGGAGAGGAACAGGCTGGGAGAGGAACAGGCTGGGAGAGGAACAGGGTGGGAGAGGAACAAGCTGGGAGAGGAACAGGGTGGGAGAGGAACAAGCTGGGAGAGGAACAAGGTGGGAGAGGAACAGGCTGGGAGAGGAACAGGGTGGGAGAGGAACAGGGTGGGAGAGGAACAAGCTGGGAGAGGAACAGGCTGGGAGAGGAACAGGGTGGGAGAGGAACAGGGTGGGAGAGGAACAGGCTGGGAGAGGAACAGGCTGGGAGAGGAACAGGGTGGGAGAGGAACAGGCTGGGAGAGGAACAGGCTGGCAGAGGAACAGGCTGGGGGTGGAACAGGGTGGGAGAGGAACAGGCTGGGAGAGGAACAGGGTGGGGGTGGAACAGGGTGGGAGAGGAACAGGCTGGGAGAGGAACAGGCTGGGAGAGGAACAGGCTGGGAGAGGAACAGGCTGGGAGAGGAACAGGCTGGGAGAGGAACAGGGTGGGAGAGGAACAGGCTGGGAGAGGAACAGGCTGGGAGAGGAACGGGCTGGGAGAGGAACAGGGTGGGAGAGGAACAGGCTGGGGGTGGAACAGGGTGGGAGAGGAACAGGCTGGGGGTGGAACAGGCTGGGAGAGGAACAGGGTGGGAGAGGAACGGGCTGGGAGAGGAACAGGCTGGGAGAGGAACTGGCTGGGAGAGGAACAGGGTGGGAGAGGAACAGGCTGGGAGAGGAACAGGCTGGGAGAGGAACAGGCTGGGAGAGGAACAGGCTGGGGGTGGAACAGGGTGGGAGAGGAACAGGCTGGGGGTGGAACAGGCTGGGAGAGGAACAGGCTGGGAGAGGAACAGGCTGGGAGGGGAACAGGCTGGGAGAGGAACAGGGTGGGAGAGGAACAGGCTGGGAGAGGAACAGGCTGGCAGAGGAACAGGCTGGGGGTGGAACAGGGTGGGAGAGGAACAGGCTGGGAGAGGAACAGGGTGGGGGTGGAACAGGGTGGGAGAGGAACAGGCTGGGAGAGGAACAGGCTGGGAGAGGAACAGGCTGGGAGAGGAACAGGCTGGGGGTGGAACAGGGTGGGAGAGGAACAGGCTGGGGGTGGAACAGGCTGGGAGAGGAACAGGGTGGGAGAGGAACGGGCTGGGAGAGGAACAGGCTGGGAGAGGAACTGGCTGGGAGAGGAACAGGGTGGGAGAGGAACAGGCTGGGAGAGGAACAGGCTGGGAGAGGAACAGGCTGGGAGAGGAACAGGCTGGGGGTGGAACAGGGTGGGAGAGGAACAGGCTGGGGGTGGAACAGGCTGGGAGAGGAACAGGCTGGGAGAGGAACAGGCTGGGAGGGGAACAGGCTGGGAGAGGAACAGGGTGGGAGAGGAACAGGCTGGGAGAGGAACAGGCTGGCAGAGGAACAGGCTGGGGGTGGAACAGGGTGGGAGAGGAACAGGCTGGGAGAGGAACAGGGTGGGGGTGGAACAGGGTGGGAGAGGAACAGGCTGGGAGAGGAACAGGCTGGGAGAGGAACAGGCTGGGAGAGGAACAGGGTGGGAGAGGAACGGGCTGGGAGAGGAACAGGTTGGGAGAGGAACAGGCTGGGAGAGGAACAGGGTGGGAGAGGAACAGGCTGGGAGAGGAACAGCCTGGGAGGGGCTGACTACCCACACTCTGCACCAACACGCGACCTGCGAACGATGTATATAGTTCCAGGCGGACAGAGGCGCGGCAATTCTCATGTGTTTGTCTACACACAAAGACACCGTGCAACGACGTCGAGACACACGTGCTCATTGTTTCAGCTGCCGCGCCGGGAGATTGAATCGGACCCGACCCTTGGCACTGCTGCAGCAGCTGCAGCTGCAGCTGCAACAGCAGCAGCAGCAACAGCAGCAGCAGCAACAGCAGCAGCAGCAGCAGCAACAGCAGCAGCAGCAACAGCAGCAGCAGCAACAGCAGCAGCAGCAACAGCAGCAGCAGCAGAGTCCACGCGGCTTAGCGGGCGGCACTGGCCACGCGACTCCCCCCGGGAACTCCGCAGATCGGGGCCGATATCAGACTGGGCGATGTCAGACTCGGCGCCGCCAGGCTCGCGTAAGCGCGTTACACGGCGAGGGGTGAGGTGACGAGGAGGGGGGATCAGAACCGGCGTGGGTACGTGGGGTGTGTGGGGCTGGAATTGATGTTGGGAGTGGGGGGGGTTGCCACCTGTCCGGGGTTGACCCGGAACCCTCGGTGGCTTGGCGTCTGTGTGCGGGTGGCAGCACACGCTCATTGTACTGGGATCCGGTGCAGTGGTGGTGCACACACACACAGCCAACAACAGCAGCAACACTGAGCGCACTCCGTGTCAACGACAACACCGCGACGTTTCGGACAATGTCCCTTCTTCATAGCACGTAAAAATATGCTCTGAAGGAGGACCATTACCCGAAACGTCGCCTATTTTGTCTTCTTTTAAGGCCACGTCGTTGTCGCTGTTGTTGACACGGCGCGAGTCGAGCTGTTTGTGTAACCACCGCTGGCGGTGCCCAGCGGGAGGGAGAGAGAGGGAGGGAGGGAGGGAGCGGCTCCCAGTTGGGAGGGCGCGAGTTCAACTCCTCGATGGGGAGTTGACTCGGGCCATCGTGCCTCGGTGGTTGTCCTATGGATAGACTCACCCCCGCCACAGGAATGTCGAGTTTCCCCCACTGCCTCAGGCAGCGACTCGCGGTGCGTGCACAGGGTGTGGGGCTCACGGGGAGATGGAAGGTGGGTGGCTGGGTCAGTGGGTGGGTGGTTCAGTGGCTGGGTGGGTGGTTGAGTGGGTGGGTGGTTCAGTGGGTGGATGGGTGGTTCAGTGGGTGGGTGGTTCAGTGGGTGGGTGGGTGGTTCAGTGAGTGGGTGGTTCAGTGGGTGGGTGGTTCAGTGGGTGGGTGGGTGGTTGAGTGGGTGGGTGGGTGGGTGGTTGAGCGGTTGGTTGGCTGGGTGGTTGAATCGGTGGTTGGGTGGGTGGTTGGGTGGGTGGTGGTTGAGTGGGTGGGTGGTTGAGTGTGTGGGTGGGTGTGTAGTTGGGTGGGTGGTTGAGTGGGTAGGGTGGGTGGTTGAGTGGGTGGGTGGTTGAGTGGGTGGTTGGGTGGGTGGTTGAGTGGGTAGGGTGGTTGGGTGGTTGGGTGGCTGGGTGGTTGAGAGGGTGGGTGGTTGGGTGGGTGGATGAGTGGATGGTTGAGTGGGTGGTTGAGTGGGTGGGTGGTTGAGTGGGTGGGTGGGTGGTTGAGTGGGTGGGTCGGTGGCTGAGTGGGTGGGTGGGTGGTTGGGTGGGTGGGTGGTTGGGTGGGTGGGTGGTTGAGTGGGTGGGTGGTTGGGTGGTTGAGTGGGTGGGTGGTTGAGTGGGTGGGTCGGTGGTTGAGTGGGTGGTTGGGTGGGTGGGTGGTTGAGTGGGTGGGTGGTTGGGTGGGTGGTTGAGTGGGTGGGTGGTTGAGTGGGTGGGTCGGTGGTTGAGTGGGTGGTTGAGTGGGTGATGAACAATCGCTCGTGAAGAGCAGTGGCGCAATGGTTAGCACTAACCGGCAACTCGAGTTCGATTCCCGCTCACGACCAACATCAGTGGCGAATATTTAAAGCGGTCCTGGGCCTCTGCCCTAGGTCACTTCAGACTCAAATGAGTACCTGGTGCGATGTATACATTAAGCACTGGGGAGACAAAGGCGGCCGGGCGTGGTGTCGGTCACCCACCCCCTCGTGTGCCATGCCGCTCTTCAGTGACGCTCGCTCACAGGACTTGGGCAAACAGTGTGGTCAAGGTTATACGGGGGAGCTTTGTATTTGGTGTGAGGGATGTGTGGTGGAGGTGCGTGTGGTGGCGGTGTGGTTGGTGAGTGGTGGTAGGAGTGGTGAGTGTGGGGGGCTCTGGGTGGGGGGGGGGGGCTGCGGGGTGAGGGGTTCACAGCTGTGGAGCCACGTGAGCGCCACGTGCCACGCGACAGCTGCGCGCGCCCCACGTGCGCGCGCCCGAGCTGGCGCGAGTCCGCGAGACCACAACCACCACCACCAACACAACAACCACCACCACCAACACAACAACCACAACAACCACCAACACCCTGACCACCACCACCACAACAACCACCACCAACACAACAACCACCATAACATCATCACAACCACTACCAACACAACAACCACAAACACAACCATCACCCTGACCACCACCACCACAACCCCTACCACCACCACAATCCCTACCATCACCATAACATCATCACAACCACTATCAACACAACCACCACCAACACAACAACCACAACAACCACCATCACCCTGACCACCACCACAACCCCTACCACCACCACAACCCCTACCATCACCATAACATCATCACAACCACCACCAACACAACCACCACCAACACAACAACCACAACAACCACCATCACCCTGACCACCACCACAACCCCTACCACCACCATAACATCATCACAGCCACTACCACCACAATAACCACCCAAATATACACAATCACCACCACTAGCACCACCACAACAACAACAAAACACACCACTAGCACCACCACAACAACTACCACCACCACCACAACAACTACACACCACGAGCACCACAACTACCACCACCACAACAACCACAACAACAATACATACCCACTAATATAACCATCACAACTGGGGTGTGGGGGTGTGGGGGGTGTGGGGTGTGGGGGTATGGGGGGGGGTGAGGTTGCGCCCCCCGCGTCTCGCCCAGGTATGAGACCGCGCGCGTTCCCTCTCCGTCTGCGCGCACTCGCGCGCGTGCCCACAGACATCCGCGGAAGCTCCCAATGCTCACTCCCTCCTTGCCCGCTGTCTGTCCCTCCAACCTAAGACGACACACGTTGTTGTTGTTGTTGTTGTCGTTGTTGTTTATTTACTTTACGCATCCCATCAGCCACGCGGCATCGGTTGAAAACAAGCAACGTTCTGGGCCCCGGTTCGACGTTCAGTGGCCAGAGCCAGGCACAGGAGCTCTGCTGCTCTCTCGGGTCTGGCTCCTGGCGCAGTGCGGAGCGAGTGGCGCTCCGGGGGGTGGGGCGGCTCTTCTCTTGGAGCCACCCGCCTCGGCACGCGTCGCGAGATTCGTAGGGACGTTGAACGTCTTTCGCGTCGCACGTAGCCCACCGTGATAATCGGAGGTGCGGGCGAAGGACCAACCCCGTTATCACGCGAAACCCGCGCCTTCCTAGCGCCGTTTCTGAGCGGTCGACGACGAAATCCCCGAAGAGAAAGAGTGAAGAGAAGCAGGGAGGCGAGGACGAGGGGGCAGCACTCTCGTGACGTCACTCGAGCCGCGT
Organism: Lethenteron reissneri; assembly: GCF_015708825.2. NCBI lineage: Eukaryota > Metazoa > Chordata > Hyperoartia > Petromyzontiformes > Petromyzontidae > Lethenteron > Lethenteron reissneri. The sequence goes on along the minus strand of NC_083815.1, from coordinate 741,587 downwards.
GCCGCGGTCGTTGAGCTTCAGTGTCATCATCGGCCAAGATCGATCTGCTGCTGGATGAAGGCGTCCCACCTCTCTCGATCTTGCGATGTAGCAATCCGCCCAGGCAGCTGTTCTGCACACACGAGCCGATTCAATCGCCCGCTCCATCTCCTCGGTGGAGGTCCTCGCGTGTGCGCGCCACCCCTCCGTTGGCTGACACTCCGTTCTGAGTCTCGACCATCGGCCGCTGGTCGCCCCTCCCTGCCCAGGCCCCCCCTCGCTCCGTGGGCCTGACGGCCCACGTGACGCCGTGCGCTCCACAATCCGCGTGTTCCTCCTCACATCTCTATGAACATCATTAATGGACATCGATTGATTATTGAATTATCCGCACGGGTGACCTGCTTCTTTATTTAGTCGCTGCGTTCATTGATTCCGTTTGTCTCAGTCGGCACATCAGTGCGCGTCGCCTGCCACGACAGGCGGATCGGGAACGTGGCGATCGCCATAGAAAGCGGAACGGGAAACCAGCTGCAAAGTGCCCAGAGACGCGTGGAAGCGACTCGCGCTGGAAGTTACAGAGCGACGGAAAGAGGAGCCACACGGATTTGAGGACATGCGCGCGTGGGAGATGTATGTTGTGTGTTGAACTTCTTTCGCTCCGTACGTAGCCAACCGTGCTCATCGGAGGTGCGGGGGAAGCACAACAAACTAAACACGACAAGAAGCAGTTCTAACTAAATTAGTTTTAAATTTTAGATGTAAAAGTGCCCAGCTCCATTTGCTTCCTAATACTGGAAGGAAGAGCGTCCCAGACGACCCCACAAGGCAAAGTCCGCTGCTGCGAGGATGCCCGTGCGATGGTTTATACTCCTCGACGAGATCAGCGGTGGCCCAGCGATGGAGACTCACGACGGAGCGGCGGTCAAAGGAGGGGAGGGAACGCGGCGGAGCGGAGACTCCCACGGCCGAGGGAGACGAAGCGGTGATGGAATCAACTCTCGCGTGATGATAGCTCGGAGGGCGATGGCGTCATCGCGGGGCCGTGAGGGACAGCGGAGGCTTGGGGCGGCATTCATCCAGCAGTGGATAGTTCAGGGCTCATGTTGCTGCTCATGATACTGCTGCTGCTGCTGATCATTTTGCTGCTAATGATGCGGATGACGACGTTGCTGCTTCTGATGTTGATGATGCTGATGACGATGTGACTAACGATGCTGCTGATGATGATGCTGATGATGGTGATGACGATGCTGCTGATAATGATAATGCTGATGACGATGTTACTAATGATGCTGCTGATGATGATGCCGATGATGCTGATGATGATGCTGGTGACGATGCTGCTGATAATGATAATGCTGATGACGATGTTACTAATGATGCTGCTGCTGATGATGCTGATGACAATGCTGCTGATAATGATAATGCTGATGACGATGTTACTAATGATGCTGCTGCTGATGATGCTGATGACGATGCTGCTGATAATGATAATGCTGATGACAATGTTACTAATGATACTGCTGATGATGATGCCGATGATGCTGATGATGATGCTGATGACGATGCTGCTGATAATGATAATGCTGATGACGATGTTACTAATGATGCTGCTGCTGATGATGCCGATGATGCTGATGATGCTGATGACGATGCTGCTGATAATGATAATGCTGATGACGATGTTACTAATGATGCTGCTGCTGATGATGATGCCGATGCTGCTACTGCGTGGCCAGGTGAGGTGAAGCGCGCGCCAAGCGCTCTCCTCCCCTCATCAATAACAGTGTCAGGCGGAGTCCGCGGGGGGGGGGGGTGCTGGAAGGGGGGGGGCTAGGGGGAGGGGTGGCGGGGAGAGGGTTAAATGCGCGCGCCACTGTCACTGGACGGGAGAGAGAGAGCGAGGGGAGAGTAACATGTGAGGGAGAGAGTTAACGAGAGAGGCAGAGTGTGAGTGAGTTAGGGATCGAGGGGGAGAGAGATGTGAAGGAAAGTGAGCGAGAGAGCGTGCGAGAGTTCAGGAGAGCGAGTGATAGAGAGTTAGGGAAAGTAAGAGAGTGGGCGAGGGTGTGGGGAGAGTGGATGGGTGAGTGAGAGGGGTGAGTTCAGGAAAGGGAATCGTGGAGAGAGCGAGGGAGAGTCGGGCAGAGCAGAAGAGAACCAGGGGAAGCGAGGGCGAGCTAAGGAGAGCGAGTGATAGAGACAGAGAGGGTGAGAGTAAAAGAGAGTAAAAGAGAGTAAAAGAGAGTGAGGGAGCGTGAGGGAGAGGAAGCGGGAGTGAGGCAAAGCGATGGAGAGAGGGAATGAGAGAGAAGGAGGTGGGGGGGGGAGAGAGAGAGTGGGGAAAGCGCGGGTCCGCGTGTTGCCATCACGCGTCTGGTTCGGGGCCAGACGCAGCGTGCGTGAAGAGCCATGCGGGGAGAGAGAACAGGAGAGCGAGAGAGAGAGAGACGGGGAGAGCTACGGTCGGAAAGAAAGAGACTGAGAGATTTAAGAAGAATCGGGGAAAACGGGAAGAGTTGAGGACAGAGAGGTGTGTGGGAGAGTTAATCAGACAAGTCACCGGTGAGAGTTACAGAGAGATGGGGAGAGCTAAGACGCAACGGGGAGAGTTTGCGAGAGAGAGGGGGACGGGAAGGGTTAAGGAGAGTTGGGGGAGAGTGGAGGATGCTGTGGTGGCTGTGGTGGTTGTGGTTGTTGTTGATTTGCAGCTATTTGCTGTTAAAATAGTTGTGGTGGTGGGAGTAAAAATTATTTCTGTAGTAGTAGTTGTATTTATTGTTGTCGTGGTTGTTGTCGTAGTTGTGGCTGTTGTAGTAAGTATTGTAGTTGTCGTACTGGTGCTGTCCGTGGTGCTGTGCGTGGTGCTGTCCGTGGTGCTGTCCGTGGTGCTGTGCGTGGTGCTGTGCGTGGTGCTGTGTGTGGTGCTGTGTGTGGTGCTGTGCGTGGTGCTGTGTGTGGTGCTGTGCGTGGTGCTGTCCGTGGTGCTGTGCGTGGTGCTGTGTGTGGTGCTGTCCGTGGTGCTGTGCGTGGTGCTGTCCGTGGTGCTGTGCGTGGTGCTGTGTGTGGTGCTGTGCGTGGTGCTGTGCGTGGTGCTGTGTGTGGTGCTGTGCGTGGTGCTGTGCGTGGTGCTGTGCGTGGTGCTGTCCGTGGTGCTGTGCGTGGTGCTGTGTGTGGTGCTGTCCGTGGTGCTGTGCGTGGTGCTGTGCGTGGTGCTGTGCGTGGTTCTGTGTGTGGTGCTGTGCGTGGTGCTGTGCGTGGTGCTGTGCGTGGTGCTGTGCGTGGTGCTGTGCGTGGTGCTCTCCGTGGTGCTATCCGCATGCGCAGCTGCGATGAGAGGCGCGGCCAGGCAGGGGGCGCACCGGGGCGAGCCGTGGTGCCAGCGCAGGGCTCCGTGTGCGCCGCGTGTGCTGTGTGTGGTGCTGTGTGTGGTGCTGTGTGTGGTGCTGTGTGTGGTGCTGTGTGTGGTGCTGTGTGTGGTGCTGTGTGTGCTGTGTGTGGTGCTGTGTGTGGTGCTGTGTGTGCTGTGTGTGGTGCTGTGTGTGGTGCTGTGTGTGCTGTGTGTGGTGCTGTGTGTGGTGCTGTGTGTGGTGCTGTGTGTGGTGCTGTGTGTGGTACTGTGTGTGCTGTGTGTGGTGTTGTGTGTGGAGCTCTGTGTGGTGCTGTGTGTGGTGCTGTGCGTGGTGCTGTGCGTGGTGCTGTGTGTGGTGCTGTGCGTGGGGAGCGGCAGCGCAGTGATTAGCATGCGGCACTGTGAACCTGGCCATTTGAGTTCCTCTTCTAGCTCATATTTCAACCGGTACAGGCCCTAGGATCAACTCAGCCTTAAATGAATACCTGGTCACAAGGAAGGCAAATACGGCCGCGCGTGGTGATGGCCACCCAACCACTCGTGTGCCGTGCCGGCTTTCATAGGTGCTCGCTAACAGCACTTGCCCCAACAGTCTGTCAATGCTATACAGGGGATTCTTGTCTTGTTTTTGTATCAGGGTTGTTAACTTACAACCAGGAAACCGGAAACCGTTCGTTCTGAAAGTCAGTGGTCACCTTTTTTTGTAAGAATTTTAGTAAGGATTGCACCCATTTGTAAAATGTAATCGGCATGGCGTTACCACCACACCATGGCGTTACCACCACACCATGGCTTTCTCACCACACCATGGCGTTACCACCACACCATAGCGTTACCACCACACCATGGCGTTACCACCACACCATGGCGTTACCACCACACCATGGCTTTCTCACCACACCATGGCGTTACCACCACACCATAGCGTTACCACCACATCATGGCGTTACCACCACACCATAGCGTTACCACCACACCATGGCGTTACCACCACCCCAATGGTGTGCTCACCACACTCTGCTCCACCACACGTGGCCACCTTCCCATTGCCGCTGTGTGCACAGAGGCGGCGGCGTTATTGAACAAAGTCGTCCCCATTGTTCAAGTGCCGCGGCAGGAGATCGAAACTCGCGACCTCCGGATTGCAAGGCGGGTGCGCTGCTGACCAGGACACCGCGGCAAAGAGGGGGGGGGGAGATGGAGAGAGATCGGGGGAGGGAGCGATGCAGATGGGGAGAGTGAGAGAGAGGGGAGGGGGTGGGTGGGGTGTATATGGGGAGAGTTGATGAAGGGAGAGGCAGGAAAGTTGGAGAGAGCAGGAGGGGGGAGATGGAGGAGGGAGATGCTAGTGGAGGGAGGGAGGGTGAGGGAGATGGAGCGAGGGAGATGCTAGTGGAGGGAGGGAGGGTGAGGGAGATGCTAGTGGAGGGAGGGAGGGTGAGGGAGGGTGAGGGAGATGGAGCGAGGGGCAGGGAGCTGAGTATTGATCTCTCTCGCGCCTCATCTCGCCATCATCATTCCGCCTGCGTGAACGCGCGGACTCGCACCAAACAAAGACAAAGATCCCCCGTATAATCTTCGACTGTTGGGGCAAGTGCTGTAAGCGAGTAGCACGTGTTATTGCAGACAGGACACGCGGGGGTGACGTGGTAAGCGACACGCCCCGGCCGCCTTTGTCTCCCCAGTCGTGTCATTTAAACACCGGCGACAGGTACACGTAGACACACACACACGCGCGCGCGGGTACAGTAGAGCCCTTCCTCGATCCACTGCTAGATTAGTCATGGGGGATGTTCGATCATACTTCACCACGCTGGCCAATGCGGGTTAGTGAAGGGGGTACGTCCAGGAACGGTTCGGATATCACTCGCGACTGGTGATAGCCCTGCCAAGGGATCAAACTCAGGCGGAGGGGTCTGGCTGAGAGGGGATGATCGGGAAGCTGAGAGGGGAGACCAGTGGGGAGCTGAGAGATGGATCAATGGGGAGCTGAGAGATGGATCAATGGGGAGGTGAGTGGGGGGCAGTGGGGAGCTGAGAGGGCGATCAATGGGGAGCTGAGGGGGCATTTGAGGACGCGGGGAGTCGAGAGAAATAGCCGGGTGGCAGTGGTGGTGGTAGTGGTGGTGGTGGCGGTGGCAGTGGTGGTGGTAGTGGTGGTGGTGGCGGTGGCAGTGGTGGTGGTAGTGGTGGTGGTGGCGGTGGCAGTGGTGGTGGTAGTGGTGGTGGTGGCGGTGGCAGTGGTGGTGGTAGTGGTGGTGGTGGCGGTGGCAGTGGTGGTGGTAGTGGTGGTGGTGGCGGTGGTGGTGGTGGCTACGCTGCACGTGGCTGCCGCAATGACCCAGCGCTGCGTGTGGAGGCAGCAGCAGCATTAGCAGCGAGGGTTGGTGGAGCACCGTTGACAGACGTCGTGAAACTCCCTTCTACCCGTGGGCGTCGAGGGGGAGCCGTCTCCTGGCTCGCCAGGAGACGGCGGCACAGCGAGTGGACTAATCGCCATCTGTGTCCATCTGTACGGGGATAGAGTGTTGCCCCCTCGCACAAGGCGTGAGTTGTCTCCGCGTGCTCCGGCTTCCTCCTCCCACGTGAATAATAAACACAACTAATTAGTAATTGGCTGAAAACATCTTAACACATAAAGACAACCCAATGCGGCAGCAGCAGCAGGAGCCTCCTGAATAAAAGTCCTACGACTCAGAGTGGCTCTCCTGGATAGAAACATCATCAATGATTATTATTTATTATTAGATAGGAGTGATGAGGAGGGAGAGCGATGAGGAGGGAGAGTGATCGCCCCTCGCGCCCCTCCCTCCCTGAGCTGCCCCCACCCACACGGCTGCTCCTCGCCGCCAGTGAGCGAGCGAGCGGGCGGGAGAGAGAGCTGAGAGAGAGAGCTGAGAGAGCGAGTTCAGAGCGAGCTGAGAGAGAGCGGGCGGGAGAGAGAGCTGAGAGAGCGAGTTGAGAGCGAGCGGGCGGGAAAGAGAGAGCTGAGAGCGAGCGAGTTGAGAGAGCTGAGAGAGAGTTGAGAGCGAGCGAGTTGAGAGAGCGAGAGAGCGGGCGGGAGAGAGAGCTGAGAGAGGGCTGAGAGCGAGCGGGAGAGAGAGCGAGTTGAGCGAGCGAGAGAGCGGGCGGGCGGGCGGGCGGGAGAGACGCAGCAACAATCACGGACTCCGTGACCCATCGCGCGCTCGTTTGCGCCGCGCCGAGGCCCTCCCCGCGTCTCCCTCCTCCGTCTCGACCCCGGATCTCGCCACTTTTAATTAAAACGCGGCGAGCGGCGAGCGTGCAGGGGGGGGGGGGGGTTGGCAGAGGAGCGCAGAGTCGGGGGGAGGGGGTGGGAAAGGAGGGAGGGGCGGGGGAGGGGAGAGATGGAGGGAGGGGAGGGCTGCGTGTCATTTAATTAGGGCGACAAAGGTTACCCCGATTCGCCCAAGCAATTTGCTGACTCGCTATTTGTAACCGCGCCATTACTGCTCGCTCACTCGATCCTCACTCTTCCTCGCCTTGTCTCTCCCACCTCCCTCTCTCCTCCTCCACCTGGGCACGGCCTCCTCCTCTCTCTAAGTCCAATCTCCTCTTCACCCGTCAGAATCATCATCATCATCATATATTCACACAGAGACCCACAGACTCACACAGAGACCCATAGACGCACATAGAGACCCATAAACTAAACTATTTAAAAGTTTTTTTTACTAGGTAAGGCTCACTGAGCTATGTAGCTTTTATTCAGAAGCGACCTGGCCACAAATGATAGCTCAACGACCTCGCCACCGCCAGGGCGACCCGACTCACACAGATACCCACAGACTCACACAGAGACCCACAGACTCACACAGAGACCCACAGACTCACACAGAGACCCACAGACTCACATAGAGACCCACAGACTCACACAGAAACCCATAGACGCACACAGAGACCCACAGACTCACACAGAGACCTACAGACTCACACAGAGACCAACAGACTCACACAGAGACCCACAGACTCACATAGAGTCCCACAGACTCACACAGAGACCCACAGACTCACACAGAGACCCACAGACTCACACAGAGACCCAGACTCACACAGAAACCCATAGACTCACACAGAGACCCACAGACTCACACAGAGACCTACAGACTCACACAGAGATCCACAGACTCATACAGAGACCCATAGACTCAGACACAGACCCACAGACTCACACGTAAAAATCCATGTACTCGTATAAACACCCAAAGACTAACAACATAGAAACTGTCCAAACTCGCATTGCTTAAATCGGAGTTGGCCAAACATTCTAATACAGCAGGACCCTCCTGACATAGGAACATGTGAAGCTGAGAAGACTTGCTGATGGCCGGTACCAGTGGTGTCAAGATCGGCCTCTGTGGAGGAGGCTCACGAAGGACGCTGCCTCCTGGGCAGTTAGTTGGAGGCAGTCGCCCTCCGGCAACAACGGAGGACAGTGTGTGTGTGTCTGTGTGTGTGTCTGTGTATGTCTGTGTCTCTGTGTGTGTGCCTGCGTGTCTATGTATACTCGCTGCGTCTCGCTGTATTAGTGCGCGTCGCTCATTACCGCTCAATCATGAAGCCATCAACTCCAACTCCCTCCCTCCATCTCCCTCCCTCTCGCTCCCTCCATGTCTCTCCATCTCCCTCCATCTCCCCGCCTCCATCCGCCTGCGTCTCCCTCCTTGCATCTCTTTATATCTCCCTCCATCTCCCTGCATCTCCCTCCCTGCATCTCCCTCCTTGCATCTCTTTCTATCTCCCTGCCTCCATCCCCCTGCATCTCCCTCCTTGCATCTCTTTCTATCTCCCTCCCTCCATTTCCCTGCATCTCCCTGCATCTCCCTCCCTCCATGTCTCTCCATCTCCCTGCATCTCCCTCCCTCCATGTCTCTCCATCTCCCTGCATCTCCCTCCCTCCATGTCTCTCCATCTCCCTGCATCTCCCTCCCTCCATGTCTCTCCATCTCCCTGTATCTCCCTCCCTCCATGTCTCTCCATCTCCCTGCATCTCCCTCCCTCCATGTCTCTCCATCTCCCTGCATCTCCCTCCATGTCTCTCCATCTCCCTGCATTTCCCTCCTTGCATCTCCCCGTGCGCAGCCTTCACAGCTGAGCGCGAACCCAAGCCTCCTACGAATGTCAGCGCCTCTCCTTGTACCCACACACACAGACAAAGATCCCCCCTGTAGCCTGAGCAGACTCTTGGGTCAAGTGCTGTTAGCAAGAACCGGTGTGGCCAGCACCACGCCCGACCGCCTTTGTCTCCCTAATGCTAATGTCCGTACATACCGCACCAGGTACTCCATCATCTCCTTCATCTCCATCATCTCCATCATCTCCTTCATCTCCTTCATTTCCATCATCTCCTTCATCTCCTTCATCTCCTACCATCGCCCCGTGATGACGTCAGTGGATGGCGTCACTCGCCCGAGTGTGTTCTCTAATGCGCTTGCTCCTCTACTCTCTGCCTCTCGGTGCCATGCCAAGCGTTGCGTCTCCCCCTGCTTCTTTGCGCACTTTCTTCGTTGTTTTGTTCCACGTCTTGTCGGGGTGACGGTGATGTCAGCCTGTAACGCGCACGGTACCCGCGCCTCGCTCTCGTAGAGACACAGAGTGGGAGAGTGGGAGGGAGGACGACTCAGAGGCGCCAGCAGCAGGAGGAGGAGGAACCACAGCAGGAAGGCAGCAGCAGCAGCAGCCACGCCGTGATCAGCAGAGGCCACCAACACTTTCTCAAGCTCTGCGGTCCTCTACACATTAAGATAAGTTCAGCCAAGTCATGATGAGTGTTTACACGTGCGGGACGAAACCGGAGCACCCGGGGGAAATCCTCGCGTGCCCGTGACGGGGAAACACTTTCTCCCTCTCTCTCTCTCTCTGTCCCTCTCTCTGTCTCTCTCTCTCCCGGGCAGACGGGAACTACGAGTCCACCATTCAGCTCCACCGCATCCCCCTGGCGAACCGCGGCTCTGATCGCGGGGGCCCTGCTGCTCACCAGAGCCCGTCACCATCACCACCACACTCATCATCATCACCACACTCATCACCACCATCATCACCACCATCATCACCACCATCATCACCACCATCATCACCATCATCATCACCACCACACTCATCATCATCACCATCATCATCACCACCATCATCACCACCATCATCACCATCATCACCACCATCATCATCACCATCATCATCACCACCACACTCATCATCATCACCATCATCATCACCACCACACTCATCATCATCATCACCACCACACTCACCATCATCACCATCATCATCACCACCACACTCATCATCATCATCACCATCATCATCATCATCACCATCATCATCACCACCACACTCATCATCATCACCATCATCATCATCACCATCACCATCATCATCACCACCACCACACTCATCATCATCACCATCATCATCACCATCACACTCATCATCATCACCATCATCATCACCATCACACTCATCATCATCACCATCATCATCACCATCACACTCATCATCATCACCATCATCATCACCACCACACTCATCATCATCACCATCATCATCATCATCACCATCACCATCATCATCACCACCACCACACTCATCATCATCACCATCATCATCACCACCACACTCATCATCATCACCATCATCATCACCACCACACTCATCATCATCATCACCACCACACTCATCATCATCACCATCATCATCACCACCACACTCATCATCATCACCATCATCATCACCATCATCATCATCACCATCACCATCACCACCACACTCATCATCATCACCACAATCATCATCACCACACTCATCATCATCACCATCATCATCACCACCACACTCATCATCATCACCATCATCATCACCACCACACTCATCATCATCACCACAATCATCATCACCACACTCATCATCATCACCATCATCATCACCACCACACTCATCATCATCACCATCATCATCACCACCACACTCATCATCATCACCATCATCATCACACCACACTCATCATCATCACCATCATCATCACCACCACACTCATCATCATCACCATCATCATCACCACCACACTCATCATCATCACCATCATCATCACCACCACACTCATCATCATCACCATCATCATCACCACCACACTCATCATCATCACCATCATCATCATCACCACCACACTCATCACCACCACAATCATCATCACCACCACACTCATCATCATCACCATCATCATCACCACCACACTCATCACCACCACAATCATCATCACCACCACACTCATCATCATCACCATCATCATCACCACCACACTCATCACCATCACCACCACACTCATCATCATCACCATCATCATCACCACCACACTCATCATCATCACCATCATCATCACCATCATCATCACCATCATCATCACCACCACACTCATCATCATCACCATCATCATCACCACACTCATCATCATCACCATCATCATCACCACCACACTCATCATCATCATCATCATCACCACCACACTCATCATCATCACCATCATCATCACCACCACACTCATCATCATCACCATCATCATCACCACCACACTCATCATCATCACCATCACCATCACCACCACACTCATCATCACCATCATCACCACCACACTCATCATCATCACCATCATCATCACCACCACACTCATCATCATCACCATCATCATCACCACCACACTCATCATCACCATCATCACCACCACACTCATCATCATCACCGTCACCATCACCACCACACTCATCATCATCACCGTCACCATCACCACCACACTCATCATCATCACCATCACCACCACACTCATCATCATCACCATCATCATCACCACCACACTCATCATCATCACCACCACACTCATCATCATCACCATCATCATCACCACCACACTCATCATCATCACCACTACAATCATCATCACCACCACACTCATCATCATCACCATCATCATCACCACCACACTCATCATCATCACCATCATCATCACCACCACACTCATCACCATCACCACCACACTCATCATCATCACCATCATCATCACCACCACACTCATCATCATCACCATCATCATCACCATCATCATCACCATCATCATCACCACCACACTCATCATCATCACACATCATCATCATCATCACCACACTCATCATCATCACCATCATCATCACCACCACACTCATCATCATCATCATCACCACCACACTCATCATCATCACCATCATCATCACCACCACACTCATCATCATCACCATCATCATCACCACCACACTCATCATCATCATCATCACCATCACCATCACCACCACACTCATCATCACCATCATCACCACCACACTCATCATCATCACCGTCACCATCACCACCACACTCATCATCATCACCGTCACCATCACCACCACACTCATCATCATCACCATCACCACCACACTCATCATCATCACCATCATCATCACCACCACACTCATCATCATCACCACCACACTCATCATCATCACCATCACCACCACCACCACACTCATCATCATCACCATCATCATCACCACCACACTCATCATCATCACCATCATCATCACCACCACCTCATCATCATCACCATCATCATCACCACACTCATCATCATCACCATCATCATCACCACCACACTCATCATCATCACCATCATCATCATCATCACCACACTCATCATCATCACCATCATCATCACCACCACACTCATCATCATCACCATCATCATCACCACCACACTCATCATCATCACCATCATCATCACCACCACACTCATCATCACCACCATCAACATCATCACCACACTCATCATCATCACCATCATCATCACCACCACACTCATCATCATCACCATCATCATCATCATCATCACCACACTCATCATCATCACCATCATCATCATCACCACACTCATCATCATCATCACCATCATCATCACCACCACACTCATCATCACCACCACAATCATCATCACCACAATCATCATCATCATCACACTCATTATCATCATCATCACCACACTCATCATCATCACCATCATCATCACCACCACACTCATCATCATCATTATCATCATCACCACAATCATCATCATCACCACACTCATCATCATCACCATCATCACCACCACAATCATCATCACCACCACAATCATCATCATCACCACACTCATCATCATCTTCATCACCACCACACTCATCATCATCACCATCATCATCACCACCACACTCATCATCATCATCATTATCATCATCACCACAATCATCATCATCACCACCACAATCATCATCATCACCACACTCATCATCATCACCATCATCATCACCACCACCACAATCATCATCATCACCACACTCATCATCATCATCACCACCACACTCATCATCATCACCATCATCATCCCCACCACACTCATCATCATCATTATCATCATCACCACAATCATCATCATCATCACCACCACAATCATCATCACCACCACAATCATCATCATCACCACACCCATCATCATCACCACAATCATCATCATCATCATCATCACCACCACAATCACCACCACCACAATCATCATCATCACCACCACCACCAGCAGCATCACTTCTCCCATCAGCGTCATCATTAACACTTCTGTACGTAGCCCTGTCATCACCCCGCTGTCTCACCCCCCACCCCACCCACCCATGCACCACTTCCCTCCGCCAGGCGTCGCGAGATTAATTCTCTTTGTGCGGCGGCGGCATCCCCGGAGAGACAAAGGCGGCGGGGTCCATCCAGAAGTCATGGATATGGGGGGGGGGGGTCCACCCGATTCGGGGGCGCGAGGTGCCGCGTTCACAATGCGCGCTCCGTCTCCCGGGGGGGCTGCCCTCCCCCGCCCCCACCCCGCCACTCCGCCCCCCCGCCCCCCTGCGTTAGCGAGAGCGACTGACAGCTGACAACTTAATTCCGAGATGGGAGAGAGAAGAGGAGAGAGAAGAGAGAGCGTGCGGGAGACAGGAGGGGAGAGGGTGAAAGAGAGAGAGAGAGAGTAGGAGAGAGAAATTTCGATTGCGTTAGTGATGAGGAGAGGGGAAAAGAGAGAGTTGGAGAGTGCGGGAGAGAGAGAGAGAGTAGGGGAGAGGGTAGAGGAGAGAGTTGGAGAATGCGGGACAGAGGAAGAGGGGGGAGAGGAGAGAGTGAGCGCGAGAGGGGGGGGGGTACATAAAGCAAATATTTTATTTTAAAAAATACGAAATGATGAACGAAGCAAAGTGCCGACTACACCGAGCATATTCTTGTTTCCACTGATCGTAAAAAAAGAGAGAAGAGAGGGGAGCTGCGGAGAACGCGGGAGAGATATAGTAGAGCGCATGGGGAGAGTGCGAGAGAGAGAGTGGGAGAGCGGGGGAGATGGATGGACAGAGAGAGTTGGGGAGTGAGGGAGATGGTGAGAAAGTGAGAGAGAGAGTGGGAGATAGGGGGGGGGGGGCGGGAGCTCGGGAGAGAACGCGGGGAGCCCAAACTCGCGGATCGTCACGAGGAGATTTACGGGGGAATCCCCAATCTGGTCCTGCGCGAGTGAGAAGCGAGGAGCGGAACGAGGGGTCCGTGGCGTTCCCCGTGAGCCCCTCTCCCCGTGAGCCCCTCTCCCCGTGAGCCCCTCTCCCCGTGAGCCCCTCTCCCCGTGAGCCCTCTCCCCGTGAGCCCCTCTCCCCGTGAGCCCCTCTCCCCGTGAGCCCCTCTCCCCGTGAGCCCCTCTCCCCGTGAGCCCCTCTCCCCGTGAGCCCCTCTCCCCGTGAGCCCTCCCTGCCGCCACCTCCCGTCTCCAGGTGTGGAGCTGTGCTCCACACTGTGCCCACTTGCGGCATGTTTTGCCGCTCAGCGTTCCCGCTCGTAGTTGTGAGCGTCACTCCCCCCCCCCCCTCCGTATGTTGAACTTCTTTCGCACCGTATGCAGCCCACCGTGCTCATCGGAGGCGCGAAAGAAGTTGGAGGCGTCTGCCTCCACCATCCTCCACCAGCCTCCACCATCCTCCACCATCCTCCACCATCTTCCACCAGCCCCCATCATCCCCCGCCATCCTCCGCCATCCTCCACCATCCTCCACCAGCCCCCACCATCCTCCACCATCCTCCGCCATCCTCCACCATCCCCCACCATCCTCCACCATCCTCCACCAGCCCCCACCATCCTCCACCATCCTCCACCAGCCCCCACCATCCCCCACCATCCTCCACCATCCTCCACCAGCCCCCACCATCCCCCACCATCCTCCACCATCCTCCACCAGCCCCCGCCATCCCCCACCAGCCTCCACCATCCTCCTCCTCCACGGAGGCCGATCTTGACACCGCTGGTACCGGTCATCAGGCATGTCCGCTCAGCTCCACATCCTGGTCGTGATCACACCGCCCCGGTACTGGAACTCCTCCATTCTCTCCACAACTGCCCCATTGCCCCGTGGGGAGATGAGTGGCTGGAGTGTTCGATGACATAACATCCCCGGCCGGCTGGTTGCTCTGTCCGAGTTGGACTTCGTGGCCCCCCGTTGGCGGCCTCCTCCCGATCCTTCGGGACCTGCCCCGTGGTCCGGGCCGCGGTGACGATGCCACTTGGGGCGGTCAGTGTGCTCGGGGGAGCTCCCTGATCCCAGGCTCTGGGTCGCGCTGCACACGTCCTCGACAGACGTCACGTGTTGTACACACACCCACAGGCAAAGATCCCCGTACAGCCTGAACAGACTGTTGGGGCAAGTGCTGTTAGCGAGCACCTATGAAGGCCAACACGGCACACGAGGGGGTGGGGGGGCAGCACCACGCCCGGCCGCCTTTGTTTCCCTCCTTGCGATGTTTACACACCATACCAAGTACGCATTTGAGGCGGAGTCGACCTAGGGGACGCCCAGGACCGGTTCAAATAATCGTCACGAGTGTTGGCCCTGAGCGGGAATCGAACTCGTGTCGGCGGGTTCGTAGCGCAGCGCGCTAACCGTTGCGCCACCGCTCCCAGCACCACACTCCCACACACTCAAGGCGCGTGACGACGGCGGTGAGTCGCGACCTCTCGTGGCTGTCGCTGTGGCCTCGCCGTGAGGACTCAGGGGAATCATTCACGGGGGGGGCGGGGGGGCGCGAGGCGGGGGGGCGGGGGGGGCGCGAGGCGGGGGGGGCGAGGCGGGGAGGGGGCGGGGGACGAGGGTCATCGGTCCCACGCCACCAGCCCCCCGACCCCTCCCCCTCTCGCTCTCCCCGCGCGCGCGCTCGCTCGCCCGTCTAATGTCATCGACGCGGCTCCGATGCAAATGAAGTAATTTTCTGCAGCACGAGCCGCTATTGTGGGGAATTAAAAGTGGTGGCTGACGGGGCGGGGGAGGGCGGGGGGGAAGGGGATAAGGGCGGGGGGGGGGGGATGAGTGGCCGTGTCGGTTGTGCTGTATTTATAGTGGAGCTGGTGGTGGAATTTGTGAATGTGGGCACCAGTGGTGGTGATGGTTGTGGTGGTGATGGTTGTGGTGGTGATGGTTGTGGTGGTGATGGTTGTGGTGGTAATGGTTGTGGTGGTGATGGTTGTGGTGGTGATGGTTGTGGTGGTGATGGTTGTGGTGGTGATGGTTGTGGTGGTGATGGTTGTGGTTGTGATGGTTGTGGTGGTAATGGTTGTGGTGGTGATGGTTGTGGTGGTTATGGTTGTAGTGGTGATGGTTGTGGTGGTAATGGTTGTGGTGGTAATGGTTGTGGTGGTGGGTTTTTAAAAAACACTTCCTATTGGTCAAACATGCTTTGTACGCTGATGATCTGGTAGCTGCTGCTCACTGCGTATGTGTTGGTGCTAAACCTGGAGCGTGCCACGAAGAGACGGGGCCTGACTATCAGCCCCCCGACAATAACACAGCACCTGTCTGTGTATAATCTGCCATCAAACATACCACCCCTCCACGCTCCACGAGTAATGGGGCAGTTATGGAGAGAGTGGAGGCGTTCCCGTACCTGGGCAGTGTGCGTATGACCAGCTCCGGTTTGGCAGTAGAGATCTCAATCCGAATCAGTCGAACGGTATTATCTTTGCATCAGCTGCGTAACGCTGTGTGGGAAGCTACCTGGTCTGTCGCTCCACACGAAGCTCCGGGTCTTCTCGGCCACAGTTATGCCTTCCTTTTGTTGGCAAAACGTGGACCCCTCTAAAAGAACATCTAAACAGCTTTGTAAATTCAGGCTGGCCTGCCTACGAACCATTATGGGTTTAACCAGGTTGGATTGTGTAAGCTCACAAATCCTGAAAGGTCTGGACACAGTCCCATCATCGGTTAGCTACTCCAGTTGACGAGGCTGCGTTGGCTGACTCATGTAGCCCGCATGCCCAGCCACCGCATGCCTAAACAGCTTTTGTTCGGCCGGATAGAGGGGGCTAAACGGGCGCAGCAAAGGCTAGAGAAGAAATGGCGTGATGTGGTACAGGAGGATGTGGAGCTGAGTTAACTTGCCGATGACTGGTACCAGCGATGTCAAGATCGACCTATGTGGAGGCAGTCGCCCTCCAACAACAACGGAGGGCAGAGGAGCGACGCTCAGGTGGTGCATCGGCCAGTCATCTTAGTCAATGGGCCCACGGCACCTGCCGGGTCTGCCCCGTGACCTGCCAGCGGGCGTTCAACACTTAACGTGCACCTAGCCTGGCACGAGCGCCGTGTTGACGTCACCGCCACTTAGTGACGAATGGCGGTTGTGTGTGTGGTTGTGTGTATGTGTGTGGTTGTGTGTGTGAGTGGTTGCGTGTGTGGTTGTGTGTGTGGTTGTGTGTGTGGTTGTGTGTATGTGTGTGGTTGTGTGTGTGAGTGGTTGCGTGTGTGGTTGTGTGAGTGGTTGTGTGTGTGGTTGTGTGTGTGGTTGTGTGTGTGTGTGGTAGTGTGTGTGGTTGTGTGTGTGTGTTTGTGTGTGTGAGTGGTTGTGTGTGTGTTTGTGTGTGTGAGTGGTTGCGTGTGTGGTTGTGTGAGTGGTTGTGTGTGTGGTTGTGTGTGTGGTTGTGTGTGTGTGTGGTAGTGTGTGTGGTTGTGTGTGTGTGTTTGTGTGTGTGAGTGGTTGTGTGTGTGGTTGTGCGTGTGAGTGGTTGTGTGTGTGGTTGTGTGTGTGGTTGTGTGTGTGTGTTTGTGTGTGTGAGTGGTTGTGTGTGTGGTTGTGTGTGTGGTAGTGTGTGTGGTTGTGTGTGAGTGGTAGTGTGTGAATGGCTGTTGGTGTGTGTGGTAGTGTGTGTGTGGTTGTGTGTGTGTGGTAGTGTGTGTGGCGGTGATGTAGTGTGGGTCTCAGTCTAACCCTCCCTCCCCCCGTCATTAAGGCGTTTTAAACGACCCCCACTTAAATTGCCTCGCGGCCGCGCGACAAGTGGCAATTAGGCGTGAAAAACCATTTCCAATCTGTTATTTTTTATTATTTTTTATTAATATTCTCATTTTTATCTCTTTTCGGACAAACAATCCCATCGCCGCGCCGCCTGCACGCGGCGCACGCGAATTCTCCCCATCCCTCAGCCCTCTCCCCATTAAACCTCTCCTCCTCCTCCCACTCGTCTCCTCCTCCTCCCTCTCCTCCTCCTCCTCGTCTCTTCCTTCATCTGTCTGTCGCCGGGCAGCAGCAACCGGGGTGGGGGGCAGTGGGGGGGGGGGGGCAGTGGGGGGGGAGCTCATCAGTGGAAGGGCAGCGGGCGAGAGGTCGCGAGTTCAATTGGAGTCCCGTCTGGGGTGAGGTTGACGGTCGACTCAGCCCATCATCATTTTCATTTTGCCGTGCCCACCGTGCGTCCAGGGACGGTAAAATGAGCACCACTTTCTGGGAAATTTAAGAACAGATGTCCGATGGATAGACTCGCCCCCATTCCCCGCCATAGGAATGTGGAATTCCCACCGCTGGCTCTACAGGGCTGTAAACGGGAGGCCAGCACGACTCTGACTCTGCCGTGGTCAGCAGCAGCGCTCTGGACTCGCCGTCCTCCGGGTCGTCAGTCGGATGCTATCTCCCGGCGCGGCATGTGAAACCTAGGGCCACGTTGCTCAATTGGCCCACGGCAGCAAAGTCCACGTGGAGGTGGCGCGTGGCGCTGGGCGAAGTGCGGGGACTCCGGTCCGCCACGCGGCGGCGGCGACTCGAGGCCTGTGCGCCCCGCGCCCGCCTCTCGGTGAATTCGCGACCGACGTGCGACTGAAAGCGGTCTGAACCGGTAAACGATTCTGAAAACGGTTACCGGTTTTCGTGTAACAACCCTACTTCATACGCGCGTGCGTTATTCTTTATTGCTTGGCTGTATCGGGTGGCGGAGGGTTCGTGACGCACACTTCCCGCACGCGGCCTGGCACGTGGCGCTGCGCGTCGCTGGCACCGCTCTCCGTGCACAGCGCAAAGTCGTCCCCAGTGTCGCAGGGAAGTCGTCAAAATTAACTGGGCACACACCCCCCCCCCCCCCCATCTCTGGCTCTTCACGTCAAGAGCTCACGGGGGACATTCTACTCATCCCATCAGCCACTGCTGAGCAATCTCAGCAGCGTTGGTCGGTTCGTCACGAGCACAACTCTGCGCCGGTTTCAACATTCAACGTCTCATCAGCATCCGCAGCTCCGACTGCTGCTGCCTCTGGAGGAGCTCCACGCGACGCGTCGTCGTCTCGAGCACGGAGCCACATCGCCCCCCCGTGGACACCACGCATCACAACGGCATCACCACCACCAACATACACGACATTACATGAGCACATTGCTTCAACCATCACTGACTACTTCAGCCACGACTTCAACCATCAACTTCCCCCCCCATATCCCTCCCATCACCTTGTGTACACACTACACGTGTACACAAAGACAAGGATCCCCCCTATAGCCTTAACAGACTGTTGGGGCAAGTGCTGTTAGCGAGCACCAACATGTTGGTGGTCGTAAGTGGGAATCGAACCCCGGGTCGGAGTGCAGCGAGCTCGCCGCTCCACTACCACTCCCCGCACGCAGATACACACACACAGGTACACACAAAAGATCCCCCGTATAGCCTGAACAGACTGTAGGGGCAAGTGCTGTTAGCGAGCACCTATGAAGGCCGGAACGGTACACGAGGGGGTGGGTGGCCAGCACCACGCCCGACCGCCTTTGTCTCCCTAGTGGCGATGTTTACACACCGCACCAGGTACTCATTTAAGGCTGAGTCGACCTAGGGGAGGCCCAGGACCGGTTCAGATAATCGTCACTGGTGTTAGCCGTGAGCGGGAATCGAACCCGGGTCGCCAGGTTCATAGCGCAGCGCGCTAACCGCTACACTACCGCTCCCCACTCACACACAGGTACACACACACAGGTGTACACCCACGCAGGTACACACACACGCGTGTACACACACGCAGGTACACACACGCAGGTACACACACACGCGTGTACACACATGGGAGCCATCCCAGTGTGTCGCGAGGTCACGTGTTTTAAGTGACACCACATGTGACCTTTAGACTGCGCCGGGCGGTAGGGTGAGGCGGTGAGTGAGTGAGTGAGGGGGAGAGGGTGAGGCGTAGTGGGTGAGAGGGTGAGTGAGTGAGTGAGGCGTATTGGGTGAGTGAGGGGGAGAGGGTGAGAGGGTGAGTGAGTGAGGGGGAGAGGGTAAGAGGGTGAGTGAGTGAGGGGAAGAGTGTGAGAGGAGGAGTGAGTGAGTGAGGGGGGGAGTGTGAGAGGGTGAGTGAGGGGGAAGGGTGAGGAGAGAGGGTGAGTGAGTGAGAGGGTGAGTGAGTGAGTGAGGGGGTGAGTGAGTGAGGGGGGGAGTGTGAGAGGGTGAGTGAGGGGGGGAGTGAGTGAGGGGGAGAGAGTGAGTGAGTGTGAGAGGGTGAGTGAGAGAGTGTGAGGGGGGAGTGAGTGAGTGAGGGGAGGAGTGTGAGAGGGTGAGTGAGTGTAAGAGTGTGAGAGGGTGAGTGAGTGAGTGAGGGGGGGAGTGAGTGAGGGGGAGAGGGTGAGCGAGGGAGAGAGTGTGAGGGGGAAGTGAGTGAGTGAGTGAGGGGGTGAGTGTGAGAGGGGAAGTGAGTGAGTGAGTGAGGGGGTGAGTGTGAGGGGGTGAGTGAGTGAATGAGGGGGGGAGTGTGAGAGGGGTGAGTGTGAGGGGGTGAGTGAGTGTAAGAGTGTGAGAGGGTGAGTGAGTGTGAGAGGGTGAGTGAGTGTGAGAGTGTGAGAGGGTGAGTGAATGTGAGAGTGTGAGTGAGTGAGTGAGAGGGTGAGTGAGTGAGAGGGTGAGTGAGCGTGAGAGGGTGAGTGAGTGAGTGAGGGGGGGAGGGAGGGTGAGGAGGGAGCGGTAGTGCAGCGGTTAGCGCGCTATGCTACAAACCTGGCGAACTGAGTTCGATTCCCGCTCACGTCCAACAGTGACGATTACATGAACTGGTTCTGGACCTCCTCGAGGTCGACTCAGTCTCAAAGAAGTTCCTGATGCGGCCGGGCGTGGTGCTGGCCACCCACCCCTTCGTGTGCCGTGCCGGCCTTCTTCGGGAGCTTCCTGCTCGCTAACAGCACTTGCCCCAACAGTCTGGCAGGGCTACACGGGGGATCTTTGTCTTTGTGGAGGGTCAGGCCACGTGGAGGGGAGGGGCAGAGGAGCGCGGGGGATGCGGGGGCGGGGCCGCATTCCACAGCGCAGAGGGGGGGGGGAGCTACGATGACGTCACCGGCCGTCACGTGTCCGGACTTTTGGCCGAGCGGACCTACACGTGGCGGTGCGTGGCCAGTGGTGAGCGAGGGGGGCGGGGGATAAAGGGGGAGGGGTAGATGGGGGTGGGGGATTCGGGTCCTCCAAGCTCCGCCGGGCACACGGTACCTCCACCTCCTCGTTCACCTCCTCGTCCTCCACCTTGTCCACCTTGTCCACCTCCTCCACCTCCTCCTCACTCATCCTCACCCTCCACCTCCTCCTCACTCATCCTCATCCTCCCTCCTCACCCTCCCTCTTCCATCGCTTCCTCCTCCTCCGTTCTCGCGACAAAGGGGGAGCTCGCGGGAGAGACAAAGACCCCCCCCTGCCCCCCCCCCCCCAGGGGGTCCCTGCCCCCCTGAGCGACCCCCTTGAGCGAGGGGACCCTGCCAGGCTGGACCACTTATAGGCCCGGTACCCACGCTGAGCCCCACCGCGCTGCTAGTGCGCTGTGTGTGTGTTAGTGTGTGTTAGTGCGCTGTGTGTGTGTTAGTGCGCTGTGTGTGTTAGTGCGCTGTGTGTGTGTGTTAGTGTGTGTTAGTGTGCTGTGTGTGTGTGTTAGTGTGCTGTGTGTGTGTTAGTGCGCTGTGTGTGTTAGTGTGTGTGTGTGTTAGTGCACTGTGTGTGTGTGTGTTAGTGCGCTGTGTGTGTGTTAGTGTGCTGTGTGTGTGTGTTAGTGTGTGTTAGTGCGCTGTGTGTGTTAGTGTGTTAGTGCGCTGTGTGTGTGTTAGTGTGCTGTGTGATGTGTGTGTGTGTTAGTGTGTGTTAGTGCGCTGTGTGTGTGTTAGTGTGTGTTAGTGCGCTGTGTGTGTGTTAGTGCGCTGTGTGTGTGTTAGTGCGCTGTGTGTGTGTTAGTGTGTGTTAGTGTGTGTTAGTGTGCTGTGTGTGTGTGTTAGTGTGCTGTGTGTGTGTGTTAGTGCGCTGTGTGTGTTAGTGTGTGTGTGTTAGTGCGCTGTGTGTGTGTGTTAGTGCGCTGTGTGTGTGTTAGTGTGCTGTGTGTGTGTGTTAGTGTGTGTTAGTGTGCTGTGTGTGTGTGTTAGTGTGTGTTAGTGCGCTGTGTGTGTGTGTTAGTGTGTTAGTGCGCTGTGTGTGTGTTAGTGTGCTGTGTGTGTTAGTGTGGGTGTTAGTGTGTGTTAGTGCGCTGTGTGTGTGTTAGTGTGTGTTAGTGCGCTGTGTGTGTGTTAGTGCGCTGTGTGTGTGTGTTAGTGCGCTGTGTGTGTGTGTTAGTGCGCTGTGTGTGTGTGTTAGTGCGCTGTGTGTGTGTGTTAGTGCGCTGTGTGTGTGTTAGTGTGCTGTGTGTGTGTGTTAGTGTGATGTGTGTGTGTGTTAGTGCGCTGTGTGTGTGTTAGTGCGCCGTGTGTGTTAGTGTGTGTTAGTGCGCTGTGTGTGTGTGTGTTAGTGCGCTGTGTGCTGTGGGTGTGTGTTAGTGTGCTGTGTGTGTTAGTGTGTGTGTTAGTGTGTGTTAGTGTGTGTTAGTGCGCTGTGTGTTAGTGTGCTCTGTGTGTGCTGTGTGTGTTAGTGTGTGTTAGTGTGCTGTGTGTGTTAGTGCGCTGTGTGTGTTAGTGTGCTGTGTGTGTTAGTGTGTATTAGTGTGCTGTGTGTGTTAGTGTGTATTAGTGTGCTGTGTGTGTTAGTGCGCTGTGTGTGTTAGTGTGCTGTGTGTGTTAGTGTGCTGTGTGTGTTAGTGTGTATTAGTGTGCTGTGTGTGTTAGTGTGTATTAGTGTGCTGTGTGTGTTAGTGTGTATTAGTGTGCTGTGTGTGTTAGTGTGCTGTGTGTGTTAGTGTGCTGTGTGTGTTAGTGTGTATTAGTGTGCTGTGTGTGCTGTGTGTGTTAGTGTGTGTTAGTGCGCTGTGTGTGTTAGTGTGTGTTAATGCGCTGTGTGTGTTAGTGTGTGTTAGTGCGCTGTATGTGTTAGTGCGCTGTGTGTGTTAGTGCACTGTGTGTGTTAGTGTGTGTTAGTGCGCTGTGTGTGTTAGTGCGCTGTGTGTGTGTTAGTACGCTGTGTGTGTGTTAGTGTGTGTTAGTGTGCTGTGTGTGTCATTGCGCTGTGTGTGTTAGTGCGCTGTGTGTGTTAGTGTGCTGTGTGTGTTATTGTGCTGTGTGCTGTGGGTGTGTGTTTGTGTGTGTTAGTGTGCTGTGTGTGTTAGTGTGTGTTAGTGCGCTGTGTGTGTTAGTGTGTGTTAGTGCGCTGTGTGTGTTAGTGCGCTGTGTGTGTTAGTGCGCTGTGTGCTGTGGGTGGGTGTTAGTGTTCTGTGTGTGTGAGTGTGTGTTAGTGTGTGTTAGTGCGCTGTGTGTGTTAGTGTGCTGTGTGTGTTAGTGTGTATTAGTGTGCTGTATGTGTTAGTGTGTGTTAGTGCACTGTGTGTGTTAGTGTGTTAGTGCGCTGTGTGTGTTAGTGTGCTGTGTGTGTTAGTGTGTATTAGTGTGCTGTGTGTGTTAGTGTGTATTAGTGTGCTGTGTGTGTTAGTATGCTGTGTGTGTTAGTGTGCTGTGTGTGTTAGTGCGCTGTGTGTTAGTGTGTGTTAGTGCGCTGTGTGTGTTAGTGTGTGTTAGTGTGCTGTGTGTGTTAGTGTGCTGTGTGTGTTAGTGTGCTGTGTGTTAGTGTGTGTTAGTGTGCTGTGTGTTAGTGTGTGTTAGTGCGCTGTGTGTTAGTGTGTGTTAGTGCGCTGTGTGTTAGTGTGTGTTAGTGCGCTGTGTGTGTTAGTGTGTGTTAGTGCGCTGTGTGTGTTAGTGTGCTGTGTGTGCTGTGTGTGTTAGTGTGCTGTGTGTTTGTGTTTGTTAGTGCGCTGTGTGTTAGTGTGTGTTAGTGTGCTGTGTGTTAGTGTGTGTTAGTGCGCTGTGTGTGTTAGTGTGCTGTGTGTGCTGTGTGTGTTAGTGCGCTGTGTGTGTTAGTGTGCTGTGTGTGTTAGTGCGCTGTGTGTGTTAGTGTGTGTGTTAGTGTGTGTTAGTGCGCTGTGTGTGTTGGTGTGCTGTGTGTGTGCTGTGTGTGTTAGTGTGTGTTAGTGTGCTGTGTGTGTTAGTGCGCTGTGTGTGTTAGTGTGTGTGTTAGTGTGTGTTAGTGTGTATTAGTGTGCTGTGTGTTAGTGTGTGTTAGTGTGTGTTAGTGTGCTGTGTGTTAGTGTGCTGTGTGTGCTGTGTGTGTTAGTGCGCTGTGTGTTAGTGTGTGTTAGTGCGCTGTGTGTTAGTGTGTTAGTGTGATGTGTTAGTGTGTGTTAGTGCGCTGTGTGTGTTAGTGTGCTGTGTGTGTGTGTTAGTGTGCTGTGAGTGTTAGTGCGCTGTGTGTGTTAGTGTGTGTTAGTGTGCTGTGTGTGTTAGTGTGCTGTGTGTGTTAGTGTGCTGTGTGTGTTAGTGCGCTGTGTGTGTTAGTGCGCTGTGTGTGTTAGTGTGTGTTAGTGTGCTGTGTGTGTTAGTGCGCTGTGTGTGTTAGTGTGTGTTAGTGTGCTGTGTGTGTTAGTGTGCTGTGTGTGATAGTGTGCTGTGTTTGTTAGTGTGCTGTGTGTGTCAGTGCGCTGTGTGTGTTAGTGTGCTGTGTGTGTTAGTGTGCTGTGTGTGTTAGTGTGCTGTGTGTGTCAGTGTGTGCTGTGTGTGCTGTGTGTGTGTGTGTTAGTGTGTGTTAGTGTGCTGTGTGTTAGTGTGGTGTGTGTGCTGTGTGTGTTAGTGTGCTGTGTGTGCTGTGTGTGCTGTGTGTGTTAGTGTGTGTTAGTGCGCTGTGTGTGTTAGTGCTCTGTGTGTGTCAGTGTGCTTTGTGTTTTAGTGTGCTTTGTGTGTTAGTGTGTGTTAGTGCGCTGTGTGTGTTAGTGCGCTGTGTGTGTTAGTGTGCTGTGTGTGCTGTGTGTGCTGTGTGTGTTAGTGTGCTGTGTGTGCTGTGTGTGTTAGTGTGCTCTGTGTGCTGTGTGTGCTGTGTGTGTTAGTGTGTGTTAGTGCGCTGTGTGCTGTGTGTGTGCTGTGTGTGTGTGTTAGTGTGTGTTAGTGTGCTGTGTGTTAGTGCGCTGTGTGTGTTAGTGTGCTGTGTGTGTTAGTGCACTGTGTGTGTTAGTGTGATGTGTGTGTTATTGTGCTGTGTGTGTTAGTGTGCTGTGTGTGTTAGTGTGCTGTGTGTGCTGTGTGTGTTAGTATGTGTTAGTGCGCTGTGTGTGTGTTAGTATGCTGTGTGTGTGCTGTGTGTGTGTTAGTTTGTGTTAGTGTGCTGTGTGTGTGCTGTGTGTGTGCTGTGTGTGTTAGTGTGCTGTGTGTGTTAGTGTGCTGTGTGTGTTAGTGTGCTGTGTGTGTTAGTGTGCTGTCTGTGTTATTGTGTGTGTGTGTGTGTTAGTATGCTGTGTGTGTTATTGTGTGTGTGTTAGTGTGCTGTGTGTGTTAGTGTGCTGTGTGTGTTAGTGTGCTGTGTGTGTTAGTGTGCTGTGTGTGTTAGTGTGCTGTGTGTGTTAGTGTGCTGTGTGTGTTATTGTGTGTGTGTGTGTTAGTTTGCTGTGTGTGTTAGTATGCTGTGTGTGTTATTGTGTGTGTGTGTTAGTGTGCTGTGTGTGTTAGTGTGCTGTGTGTGTTAGTGTGCTGTGTGTGTTAGTTTGCTGTGTGTGTTAGTGTGCTGCGTGTGCTGGATAGTGTATGTCTGTTGAACTTCTTTTACACCGTATTCAACAATCGTGCTAATCGGAGGTGCAGTTAGTTCACGACACTGAACCCGGCAAGACGAGTTCGATTCCCGCTCACGACCATCAATACAAGCAGCGATTATATAGAATTATCCAAACCGGTGTTGGGCCCCCCCTATGTCGACTCAGCCTTAAACGAGTACCTGGTGATACGGTGTCTGGACATCAGCACTGGGGAGGGATATCAGGGGGCGACCGGTGGCAGGCCTGGTGCCGGCCTCCCTCCCCGTGGTGGCACTTGCCCCAACGGTCTATGAAAGGCCACACGGGGGGACTTTTGTCTTTGTCTGTGTAACCAGGTCATCGCCGCATCGCCATGGATCTCTCCCCTGCACGCGCCTCCTCGTGGCCATCTTCGCCCAGCACGCGAGGCCCCGTGGGCCTCTCCACCTCCACCCGACTCCTCCGGCCCCCCCTCCTGCTGCTGCTGCTGCTCGTGGCCTCCTGGCCGGGCCCGGGGAGCTGCAAGCCGGCGGTGCCGCGGGGGGCCCCGGCGCGCGACCGCGTGGCCACCCCCCCGCGTCCCGACGCCGAGGGGGGGCAGCAGCGCCCCGAGGAGGTGCCCCCCCCCCCCATCCTGGACCCCGAGGAGGCTCGGGCCTTCGAGAGCCTCGGCCCCGAGCAGAGCAAGCGGCGGCTCGCGTGAGTCGGCAGCCGCCTCGTCGTCAGCACCACGGTCGTCACCGTCCTCCCTTCCTCAATCCTTTACCTCCTCGCTCCTCCTCATCATCACCCTCAACCTGCCCGCCGCATCCCTGTAGTGGTGGTGACGGCGGCGGCGGCGGTGTCAATTCTCTGCGTGGTGACGGTGGCGGTGACGGTGGCGGTGACGGTGACGGTGGTGGTGGCAGTGGTGACGGTGGTAGTGAAGGTGTCGATTCTCTGCGTGGTGGTGACGGTGGTGGCGGTGGTGGCGGTGGTGATGGTGCAGGGCGCTTGTGGAGCGGATGGACGTGGACGAGGACGGGCTGGTGTCGCGCTCCGAGCTGCGCGTGTGGATCAAGTTCACGCAGCGGCGCTACGCGGCCGAGGAGGTGGCACGCCACTGGCGCGAGTACGACGCGGACCGCGACGACCACGTGTCCTGGGACGAGTACCGCAACACCACCTACGGCTTCCACTTCGGTACCACAACACCACCTACGGCTTCCACTTGGGTACCGCAACACCACCTACGGCTTCCACTTGGGTACCGCAACACCACCTACGGCTTCCACTTGGGTACCACAACACCACCTACGGCTTCCACTTGGGTACCGCAACACCACCTACGGCTTCCACTTGGGTACCACAACACCACCTACGGCTTCCACTTGGGTACCGCAACACCACCTACGGCTTCCACTTGGGTACCACAACACCACCTACGGCTTCCACTTGGGTACCGCAACACCACCTACGGCTTCCACTTGGGTACCGCAACACCACCTACGGCTTCCACTTGGGTACCGCAACACCACCTACGGCTTCCACTTGGGTACCACAACACCACCTACGGCTTCCACTTGGGTACCACAACACCACCTACGGCTTCCACTTGGGTACCACAACACCACCTACGGCTTCCACTTGGGTACCACAACACCACCTACGGCTTCCACTTCGGTACCGCAACACCACCTACGGCTTCCACTTGGGTACCGCAACACCACCTACGGCTTCCACTTGGGTACCGCAACACCACCTACGGCTTCCACTTGGGTACCACAACACCACCTACGGCTTCCACTTGGGTACCGCAACACCACCTACGGCTTCCACTTGGGTACCGCAACACCACCTACGGCTTCCACTTGGGTACCACAACACCACCTACGGCTTCCACTTCGGTGCGCAGGCCACGTACGCAGGACACGTCGGCGGTGGTTGTGGTGTCGGTGGTGGTAGTGTCGGTGGTGGTGTTGATGATGTCGGTGGTGATGTTGGTGGTGGTGTTGATGTTGGTGGTGATGTTGGTGGCGTTGGTGGTGATGAGGTGGTGTGGTGCATGCCCCCAGAGGAGGACGGTGGCGACGGTGAGGAAGGCGGTGGGTACCGGCGGATGTTGGCGCGCGACCGGCGCCGCTTCTCCCACGCGGACGGCGACGCGGACGGGCGGATGACTCGGGAGGAGTTCTCGGCCTTCCTGCACCCCGACGAGCACGAGCACATGGCCGAGCTCGTCATCACGGTGCGCGCGTGCGTGTCGGTGCGTGTGTGTCGGTGCGTGTGTGTGTGTCGGTGCGTGTGTGTGTGTCGGTGCGTGTGTGTCGGTGCGTGTGTGTGTGTCGGTGCGTGTGTGTGTGTCGGTGCGTGTGTGTGCCACAGTCCCGTAGTGTAGTGGTTAGCACTACGCTGCGCTACGAACCCGGCGACCCGAGTTTGAGTCCCGGCTCACGGCCAACACCAGTGACGATGATTTGAAGCGGTCCTGAGCCTCCCCTAGGTCTACTTTGCCTCAAATGAGTACCTGGTGTGGTGTGTAAATATCGCCACTGGGGAGACAAAGGCGGCCGGGCGTGGTGCTGGCCACCCACCACCTCGTGTGTCGTGCCGCCCTTCGTCGGTGCTCGCTAGCTGCACTTGCCCCAACAGTCTGTTGAAGGCTACACGGGGAGTCTTTGTCTTTGTTCCTGCTCCTGCTCGATCCCCAACCGAAGATGTCCCCCCCTCCCCCCTCCCCCCTGCCCCCGCGTCATCGCAGGAGACGATCGAGGACCTCGACAAGGACGGGGACGGAACCATCGACATCGAGGAGTACATTGGTCAGACGCCGCCACACACCCCAACACACACACCAACACACACCCCAACACACACCCCAACACACACCCCAACACACACACCCCAACACACACACCAACACACACCCCAACACACACACCCCAACACACACACCAACACACACCCCAACACACACCCCAACACACACCCCAACACACACCCAACACACACAACACACCCCAACACACACCCCAACACACACACCAACACACACCAACACACACCCCAACACACACCCCAACACACACACACCCCAACACACACACCCAACACACACACCAACACACACCCCAACACACACACCCCAACACACACCCCAACACACACCCCAACACACACCCCAACACACACCCCAACACACACACACCCCAACACACACCCCAACACACACACACCAACACACACACCAACACACACCCCAACACACACCCCAACACACACCCCAACACACACCCCAACACACACACCAACACACACACCAACACACACACCAACACACACACCAACCCACGCACCAACACACACACCAACACACACACCAACACACACACCAACACACACACCAACACACACCCCAACACACACCCCAACACACACCCCAACACACACCCCAACACACACCCCAACACACACCCCAACACACACCCCAACACACACCCCAACACACACCCCAACACACACACCGACACACACCCCAACACACCCCAACACACACACCAACACACACCCAACACACACACCAACACACACCCCAACACACACCAACACACACACCAACACACACACCAACACACCCCAACACACACCCCAACACACACCAACACACACACACCAACACACACACACCAACACACACACACCAACACACACACCAACACACACACCAACACACACACCAACACACACCAACACACACCAACACACACCAACACACACACCAACACACACCAACACACACACCAACACACACACCAGCACACACACCAACACACACACCAACACACACACACCAACACACACACCAACACACACACCAACACACACACCAACACACACACCAACACACACACCAACACACACACCAACACACACACCAACACACACACCAACACACACACCAACACACACACCAACACACATGCCACCACGTCGAAATCTCATCCCCTGTCTTCGCAATCACCGTCGTCAACAGCAGCAAACGTCTCACTGGTCTCATCGTTCTTGTGACGAACAACGCCACTGCTCTTCTTGGTTCTTTCGGTAAAGTCACGTAGAAGGGAAATAATAAAATAATAATAATAAAACATAATAAAAAAAATTCTCACGATGTTTCGGCCACAACACAATCAGCCGTCCTCAGGTGAAGAACAGGTCTGTCGGAAAGACAGCGTCTGACGCTTCTACGTGACGCTGTCTTCCCGACAGACCCGTTCTTCACCTGAGGACGGCTGCTTGTGTTGTGGCCGAAACGTCGTGAGAATTGTATTTTATTATGTTTAATTATTATTATTTTATTTCCCTTCTACGTGACTTTACCGAAAGAACCAAGAAGATGAATCCCTGCAGTCACGAAAGCTTCAAATCGAAATTTAACGCCACTGCTGTTATCGTGAAATCTCAAATCATCATCATCATCATCTGATGTCCACCTCTGACGTCCACCACCGTGGTGTCCACCGCAGGAGACATGTTCTCGCGGGAGCCGAGCGCGGGAGACGACGCGGACGGGGAGCGGCAGGGGGGGGAGGCGGAGGAGCCCGAGTGGGTGCGCACGGAGCGGGCGCAGTTCCTGGCGGTGCGCGACACGGACGGCGACGGCAGGATGGGGCGCGCCGAGACGCGGGCCTGGGTGCTGCCCAGCGACTACGACCACGCCGACATCGAGGCACAGCACCTGGTGCACGAGAGCGACGCCGACGCGGTGAGCAGAGGGCCACGGAGAGAGACGGAGAGAGAGAGAGACGGAGAGAGACGGAGTGAGAGTGTGTAACAAAGACAAAGATTCCCCCACGTGTAGACTCAACAGACTTTTTGGAGCAAGTGCAGTTAGTGAGCAGCACTAATGCCGGCACGGCACACGAGGGGATGGATGGCGATGTTTAGATAATCGTCACTGGTGTTGACCTTAAGCGGGAACTCGGATCACCGGTTTTGTAGCGTAGCACGCTAACCGCTGCACCACCACTCACCGCCCTGCGCTTTCTCTGACACTGCATCTCACCTGCTACAGACGAGCAGGTGTAAAAACGCGCACACCTGTAACACACACACACACCTGACACACACACCTGTGACACACACACACCTGTGACACACACACACCTGTGACACACACACACCTGTGTCACACACACACCTGTGTCACACACACACCTGTGACACACACACCTGTGTCACAGACACACTTGTGACACACACACACCTGGGACACACACACACCTGTGACACACACACCTGTGACACACACACACACCTGTGACACACACACCTGTGACACACACACCTGTGTCACAGACACACTTGTGACACACACACACCTGTGTCACCTGTGACGATGGTGATGACGACGATGACGTCTCAGATGGTGATGATGGCAATGAAAATGATGATGTGTGTCTAGTTCTGGTGGTGGTGATGTCTAGTTCTGATGGTGGTGATGATGATGATGATAATTGTGGCGGTGGTGGTGACGAGGTGAGCAGGACGGCAAGCTGAGCGTCGAGGAGATCCTCAACAAGTTCGACCTCTTCATCGGCAGCCAGGCGACCAACTTCGGCGAGGAGCTCAAACGCCACGACGAGTTCTGAGACCCCCCCCCCTCCCCAACGCGCCGCCGAGACCGCGGGGGTTAAGGGGCCACGGGAAGATGCGCCTGGAAGGGGGGGAGTACGCACGTGCGATCGCTGGACAATCAAATCGGTTGGGGGGCGCCACGCTGGTGGGTGCTCGCGCGCCGTTCCGACAGCGCACGGCGCTGTCTCACGGACGGACGGAGGCGCTGTGTTTCACAGATGGGGTAGAGTGTCACTCGTCCGCTCACCAACACGCAGGATCCTCCGCTCACATGCTCGCTCGCCTACTCACCCACCCACCCGCTCACTCACCCACCCAGTGGCCCACTCACCCACCCACTCGCCCACTCGCCCGCCCACTCGCCCATTCACCCGCCCACTCGCCCTCTCACCCACCCACTCGCCCACCCACCCACCCACTCGCCCGCCCACCCGCCCACCCGTCCACCCGCTCACCCGTCCACTCACCCACTCACCCACACACTCGCTCACCCACCCAGTGGCCCACACACTCGCTCACCCACCCAGTGGCCCACTCACCCGAACACTCGCTCACCCACCCAGTGGCCCACTCACCCACACACTCGCTCACCCACCCAGTGGCCCACTCACCCACACACTCGCTCACCCACCCAGTGGCCCACACACTCGCTCACCCACCCAGTGGCCCACTCACCCACACACTCGCTCACCCACCCAGTGGCCCACTCACCCACACACTCGCTCACCCACCCAGTGGCCCACTCACCCACACACTCGCTCACCCACCCAGTGGCCCACACACTCGCTCACCCACCCAGTGGCCCACTCACCCACACACTCGCTCACCCACCCAGTGGCCCACACACTCGCTCACCCACCCAGTGGCCCACTCACCCACACACTCGCTCACCCACCCAGTGGCCCACACACTCGCTCACCCACCCAGTGGCCCACTCACCCACACACTCGCTCACCCACCCAGTGGCCCACTCACCCGAACACTCGCTCACCCACCTTAACTCAACCAACCGTGGGTGCATTTGGAGTTGGCGCCATTTCCCCAGTGTGCAAGGCCGTCGTGACGGACGGCCCCGCTATGCTTCACCGACGGGTACTGCCGTTCGCTCGCGGTTGGTAGTAGCGGGCCACGTGGTGATGACGTTTCCCCAGAGAGACATTTGTGGGGCCATTTTTTTTATTGGCCGTGACGAAATTGACGTCACAGGATTTGTAACGTCCGCTGTGAGCAAAGCAGGTGGCGCCTAATACGTGCACCGTGGTAACATTACAACAGTTACTCTGTACACGCTTAATATACACCACCACTCGCCTTTTGCCCGTCCAAGGACGGGTGTATTGCAGTAAATCTGAAACTTGCAAGCGAAAATCAGACCGCGACGTGATATAATCATTGTATCAATGCGTGTGCAATTAGTAAGGGCACGGTGACACAAACCTACTTCAGTTACAGGTTCTAATCCCTTGTTCATCACTACGTCCTTTTTACTTCGATGTCTCAACAGCGCTACGGAGACCGCGTGACGACGTGAGGGTTCTGCCTTGTGAGTGAGGGCTGTGAGTTGACGCCGTGGAGGGGGGAGGAGGCGCCTCGCCCCCCCCCCCATGTGGAGTGACGTCAGCCGCTAATTATTATGAATGGGGGGATGGGGGGGGGTGTCCGTTTGGAAGACGTCACCTCTTCATGATTATTAATGAGGGGGGCCGTTCGATGTGCAGTAACGTCACCTGCTCATGAGTATTAATGAGGGGGGTTGCTACATGTGTAGTGACATGAATATTAATGACGGGTGGTGGGGGTGTGGCATGTGGCTCATTATAGTAGTAATAGTCTAACCAGGGCGGCCGCCGGGATCGAACTGACCAGGTGATGCGCCACACCTATCACTCCCAGGTGATGCGCCACACCTGTCACTCCCAGGTGATGCGCCACACCTGTACGGCCAGGTGAGAGGGACACCTGGACGGCCAGGTGACAGGGACACTGACACTCTCGCTGTGAAGCACTCCTCCTACTGGGCCGGGGTACACCTGTTCTGTTTGAGGTGTACACCTGCAATCTCTCAGGTGCAGATAATAAAGGTAAAGGCGCCAACCGTGCTAACTGGAGGCACCTCGATGCGAAGATTGGGAGTGGTTCGCATCTTGATGAGGCCACGTGAGTGAAGCCCCTTGTTTAGGGCCTGGGGAGACAAAGACGGATGTGGGTCACGTGATCACTGGCTCGGGTCGCCGTGCGCTACTGCTGCTGCCGCCGTCCGCGTGGGGTTTTTTTAAAGGCCGTGCGTTGTTGTTTACTGTTGCCTATCGTCATTTGTAATCGATTTTGTAATTCAGACCATAATGAACTGGCCAAAGTTTTGTTGTGTAAGCCCTCCACCACCCGACACGGGTAAGCTCACCCACAGCTCACCCGGTGAGCCGAGCCGAAATGATCACAACCGGCGCTTGTGCCACGGGTGTGACGGTGGAATTGGCAAGGCCTTGTCGGGTGGTGGAGGGCTTTCTCAACAACATGTTTGCCAGATCTTTACGTGGCCCAACGCGAACATCAACATCGAACCAGGATATCGGCTGCGAGATCATACGCGTTGAGTTGTTGATGGCGGTTGTTGTTCTTGGTGGTGGTGATTAATTATTGTAAAGAAACGTTGAGAATCCTGCTGCAGTCTGAGAGCCTCTGGGTCAGCACTCCGAACTCGCGTCGACTGGAGAGCGCGGCGTGTGGGCCGGTGTGAGAGAGAGAGAGAGTTTGACCGGCACAGGCTGGAGAGGAGATGGACTGATGTGGCACAGGAGGATCTGAAGTGGTACCAGCGGTGCCAAGAAGGCGTCTTTGGAGGAGACTCGTGAAGGACGCTACTGGACATATCTCTCACTCACTACAGCACATGGGGAGAGAACACAAACTCTACTCACTCACTACAGCACAGGGGAGAGAACACACAAACTCTACTCACTCACTACAGCACAGGGGAGAGAACACACAAACTCTACTCACTCACTACAGCACAGGGGAGAGAACACACAAACTCTATTCACTACTCACTACAGCACAGGGGAGAGAACACACAAACTATACTCACTCACTACAGCACAGGGGAGAGAACACACAAACTATACTCACTCACTACAGCACAGGGGAGAGAACACACAAACTATACTCACTCACTACAGCACAGGGGAGAGAACACACAAACTCTACTCACTCACTGCAGCACAGGGGAGAGAACACACACACTCTACTCACTCACTGCAGCACAGGGGAGAGAACACACAAACTTTGGGCGCCCAAGTCGGGAATCGAACCCAGGACCCATCTTGCTGTGAGCTCCGGTGTCACCACTGCACCACCACCACCACTGCACCACCACCACTGCACCACCACTGCACCACCACCACCACTGCACCACCACCACTGCACCACCACCACCACTGCACCACCACTACCACCACTGCACCACCACTGCACCACTACCACCACTGCACCACCACTGCACCACCACCACTGCACCAGCACTGCACCACCACCCTGGTGCGCAATCGCTGCATCGGTGCTTGCCGTTGATGACGACTTGGCTCTGGCTGGGATGTCACATCTGTCGGGAGGGACGGCCGCTCTCCCGCCTTGGCCCGTCCTGAGCACGCGTCTCGAGAGACTGCGCCTGCATTACAAACACTCAGAAACACTCACTCACTGCATCACAAACACTCACTCGCTGCATCACAAACACTCAGAAACACTCACAAACACTCACTCACTGCATCACAAACACTCAGAAACACTCACTCACTGCATGACAAACACTCACAAACACTCACAAACACTCACTCACTGCATCACAAACACTCAGAAACACTCACTCACTGCATCACAAACACTCACAAACACTCACAAACACTCACTCACACTCACAAACACTCACTCACTGACATCACAAACACTCACAAACACTCACTCACTAACACTGCATCACAAACACTCAGAAACACTCACTCACTAACACTCACAAACACTCAGAAACACTCACAAACACTCACTCGCTGCATCACAAACACTCAAACATTCACTCACTGCATGACAAACACTCACAAACACTCACAAACACTCACTCACTGCATCACAAACACTCAGAAACACTTACTCACTGCATCACAAACACTCACAAACACTCAGTCACTGTATCACAAACACTGCATTACAAACACTCAGAAACACTCACTGACCGTTCACCGTGGGGTGCGACAGGGATGTCCTCTGGCCTCCACAGCATTTGACATCTATTTTGAGCACGTAGTTCGTGAGGCCTTCAACGGCTGTACTGGAGAAATCTCCATCTGGTACAGATACAATGGGAGGCTGATCGACAGAGGCGTAGCTAGGGGGGGGGCAGGGGGGTACACATGTCCCCGGGCGCCAAGGTAAAGGGGCGCCAAAATGAGGCTTACAACGTGACATTATAACTTATTGTGGCGGGCGCGGCAGCCTGAAACTACTGCACAAATCTACACCTCAACCTAAAAGTTTATATATCCCGCCACACACAGCCTACATGTCATGTAATTACATTTTGGTATGTGATTAAACGCGGTGGGGGGCGCCAATTTTATAGTTCGTCCCCGGGCGCAAAATATCCTAGCTACGCCACTGCTGATCGATGCGCTCAAGGGATGACTCGCTATTGGTCAACAGCGCTATGTATGCTGATGATCTGGTGATTGCTGCTCACTCAGAAGAAGAGTTGGCGGCGCTGCTGATAAACCTGGAGCGTGCCACTAAGAGGTGGGGCCTTACCAACAGCCCCACTCAACTCCCCATTGGGTTTAACCAGGCTGGATTGTGTGAGTAGCTCACAAATCCGTGAAAGATCTGGACAAAGTCCCATCGGTGACCTCCGGCAGGCAAGGCTGCGTTGGCTGGGTCATGTAGCCCGCATGCCCAACCACCGCATGCCTAAACAGCTTTTGTTCGGCCGAATAGGGGGGGGGGGGGGTAAACGGGCGTGGCACGGGCGAGAGAAGAGATGGAGTGATGTGGTACAGGAGGACGTGGAGCTGAGTGGACTTGCCGATGACTGGTACCAGCGGTGTCAAGATCGGCCTCTGAGGAGGAGGCTCGTGAAGGACGCTGCTGGGCAGTTGGAGGCAGTCGCCCTCCAGCATCAACGGAAGGTAGAGGAGCGACGCTCACAACGAGTGGAGCGCCGGGCGGATAAAACAGCAAGTTGGCACAGTAGGGGGCACAGGTGGTGTATCGGCCAGTCAACCCATGACACTTGGGTCTGTCCCGTGACCTGCTTGCGGGCGTTCGACACTTCACGTGGTCTTAGTGCACTTAGCCTGGCACAAGAGCCGTGGTGACGTAACCGGCACTTAGTGGCGAATGGCGGTTGTTGTGGGGGGCGTGTGCGTGTATATGGGAGAGTGTGTTGCGTGTGGAATAATGGGGAGCGGTAGTGTAGCGGTTAGTGCGCTCGCTGTGCTACGAACCCGGTGACCCGAGTTCCATTCCCGCTCACGGCCAACGCCAGTGACTGTTAACTGAACAGGTCATTGGCCTCCACCTAGGTAGACTCAGCCTCAAATGAGTACCTGGTGCAGTGTGTAAACATCGCCACTGGGGTGGCAAAGGCGGTCGGGCGTGGTGCTGGCCACCCACCCTCTCGTGGGCCGTGCCAGGCTTCATAGGTGCTCGCTAACAGCACTTACCCCAACAGTGTGCTCAGGTTACACGGCGTCTTTGGCTTTGTGCGCGTGTTTGACGTTATGTACGAGTTGGGACGCGAGTCGCCTGCGCTGTGTTTATGGATCAGCTGTAGCTGCTGCTGCTGCTGTTGGTTGTTGTTGTGGTTGGCAAGTCGCCCCTGCCCCTGATTGAATCGGTCGCCTGCCCCCCCCCCCCCACCGTGCCCCCCACCGCCCCGGCCACGTGGAGCCGGCATCTGTCACCCGCAAGGGACGCGACACCCGCTCGCCGCTCGGCCCGGCGCCCACGGCAGCCTCCCTCCACTGCCCGCAGCCAGCCAGGAGCCGAGACCTTCCAGGAGCTCCTCCAGCCTGCAAGCAGCTCCACGCGAGCCGCCAGCCGGGCGCGACACCTCCAGCGCCACCACCTCCAGCCTTGCGCCGCGCGATCTGCGGCGAAAGTCTTCTTCAGTTGCAGTTCCATCTGCTCATCCAGTCCCGCCACCGGGGGCCACGTCACCCTCTCGTCAGTCATCGCCCTCTACCTTGGTTCTGTCTCCCCCCCCCCTCGCTCTCGTCTTGGCGAGGTCGCTGTCCGCGGAGAGTCTCTCCGTCAACTCGCCCATCTGGCGGAGGGTGTCCCCCACATCTCCGTGACCCCTCCCCTCCTCCTCTATCCCCCTCCGGTAGCCCCCCCCCCACCTCGCCCCCTCCCCAGGATCTCTCCACACGCGCGCGCCTCTCCCGGCGGACCTCTGACCTCTCTCCCCGTGAGAGTTGTCCGAGCCAACACTCGCGTCACTTCATCCATTCCCTGCGCTCCATCACACTCCCTCTCCCCTCCCTCTCCCTCCCTGCCTCTCCCCTCCCTCTCCCTGCCTCTCCCCTCCCTCTCCCTGCCTCTCCCTCGCTCTCCCCTGCCTCTCCCCTCCCTCTCCCTGCCTCTCCCCTCCCTCTCCCTGCCTCTCCCCTCCCTCTCCCTGCCTCTCCCCTCGCTCTCCCTGCCTCTCCCCTCCCTCTCCCTGCCTCTCCCCTCGCTCTCCCCTGCCTCTCCCCTCCCTCTCCCTGCCTCTCCCCTCCCTCTCCCTGCCTCTCCCCTCCCTCTACCTGCCTCTCCCCTCCCTCTCCCTGCCTCTCCCCTCCCTCTCCATGCCTCTCCCTCCCTCTCCCTCCCTCTCCCCCCTTCCTGCGTCTCGCAGTCTCCCGCGAGCTCTCATCTCTGCCCACTCTCCCCACGCGCTACTTTCGACACTCTCCCGCCATCTCTCTCCTCACTGGACCCTTCTCCCCCACGCTTCTCCCCAACGTTCCCTGCTCTCCCACACTATGTCCTCTCATCTCCAGACTCTCTCTCAGCTCTCCCCACATTCTCCCCTCCTCTCTCCAAACTCTCCCCACCATCTCACCGTTCTCCCACGCTCTCCTCCTTACCTCATTCACACTCCCCCCCCCAACCCCCATCGCTCTCCCCCCACTATCCAAACTTTCCCTCCTCTGAAACCACTCTCTCTCTCACCTCTTTCTCCCCCCCCCCACAATCTCCCACTCTCCCCCCTCCCAACCCTCTCCGCTCTCTCTCCCGCGCGCTCCGCCAGATGGGCGCGGCTGTCGCCAAATGCCCGCATTAGGGTTCTCATTAATTAAAGTCATCCCCCTACCCCTCCCCCCCAGTGACTTCGCTCTGCGCGAACATCAACTCGGCGTGATTTCTTCATTAGCGGAGCTCGCGTCACGCCAGAGAGACACCACGGGGAGAGGAGGAGGGGGAGGGAGAGGAGGGAGAGGGGAGAAGCGGTGAACGGAGAGAAGCGAATGAAAAGGGGTAAGGGAGGAGGATGTGAGATGAGGAGAGGGGACGTGGAGTGAGGAGAGGAGGGAGAGGAGGCATGGGACCTGCATCCAATGCTGACGCCATCGTTCTGTGTCCACTGCTGGATGAGGGCCCCCCAACCCCTCTGCGGCTCGCGGCTGTTACGTGACCATACTTCACCACCAGTGGCGGCTCGTGACACCCCCACTAGATGGGGCTGTTGTGAGTGACTTCTGAGAAGATGGTGTTCTCGTTAATAAAAACCTCGTCATGTTCTTGCCCTTCCCGTGAAAGTGACGCTACCGTCTCATCTACGAAGGGTCGGCGTTTATAAACAATACGAAACAAAACAACGAAGCACTCAAATGCTGTCCCCATGGCCATCAAGTCCACACTACACAACCCCTTTGACACGGCCAACAGCCGAAAGAACAAAGATCGGCTGACACGACTCAACAAATTAGCCAAGGCAACCAAGACACCGCTTACTGTGCAACAACCACCACACAGCGCCTCCACAGAGATATTTGACCTGTACTCACTGGCCACATTAATGCAATGTACGCAGGCCTATTTACTTCCCGTTTCAAGAAGCTTGTTTCGTTGTGTGGTCACTGTTTGTCTCGCTGTTATCTGTGGCATATGTGACAACATCACTTTACACTGACTACAGCTAGGCGAATACAGACAGCCAAACATATTTAATTTTGGGTTTAAGCCACGATTACGTGCAATGTAACAAATATTTCTGGTTCTAAGGCCACATGAGTGCTATTAGGCTACATGCTTAACCATATTTAAATAAACCCATTAAATTGGCATTCAATAATTAACATAGCTTACTGCACATAATGTCCCCAAGATGGGGCTACTCACAATAGCAGGCTCCCTTTCCTCTCCACTGGCCTATTTGTACAATGATTTGGCACGTCGGTCTTTGTGAGAAGCAAACTTTTCAATCACTCGTCTGTTGAAGTCGGGAATTTCAGTGATCGGTTTATTTCCCATCGAAAGCACAGCAAGCGCGTTAAGGCGGTCCTGGGACATGGCATTTCTCAGAAATGTTTTTTTATGGTCACCGGGGTCGTCATGTGGATCCGAAGGAGTTTCAAAGTCTCAGAGGTGGTGGTGTCCAGGTTGTTCTCCCCGGTCGCCTGAGGGCTGGTTGATGTCGATTTTCGGTTGACCAGGACCCAGTTGACATTCAACTTCTCCTGCACAGTCATCCTGGAGTGACTCCCACAGTGTTCGTTGCTAATTCTTCGTTTGCTGCAGCCGCTGCCATCGCTGTTGCTTCTTCCTGGAGCGTGCCGGCCGTGAGCTGCCGCTCGATCTGCACGGTGCCACCTCTCATTGTGACGACGCCTCTCGTCGCAGCCGCGGGCTCCCCGTTCATCTCCCCGGATGGGTCTCAAACGGCGTGGCAGCAATGGGAAGCTCGTCGCAGAGAAGGAAGAGAAATCAGACTGTGGCGTTACAGCGGTTTCTAATATAAAACACTTAAAATGTTACCTTCATTGGCCAATTCACGTTGAAACACTCATTATATTTAGAACATTTAAACACAACGAAACAATTTATACAAAAGTATTTTTATTACAAAAAAAAATTCTCATCTCCAGCTGCTTGGTGGGGCGGCGCCCCAACGCCCCTAGTGGACGAACCGCGCCACTTCACCCCGCGGGTCGAGCGGGTTGGTGGTGAGCGTGACGAGGGCATCGACGTCGGGTCACAGGAGTGCAGCACGAGTTGAGTCGAGCTGCCCTGCCCAGAGCTGCCCTGCCCAGAGCTGCCCTGCCCAGAGCTGCCCTGCCCAGAGCTGCCCTGCCCAGAGCTGCCCTGCCCAGAGCTGCCCTGCCCAGAGCTGCCCTCTGCGTGGCCCCTAACAACAGGCTGTGCTGGCGGCCACCAACCCAAGCGCTGCTCTGGGCAGGGCTCGGCCCTCCGATGACATTTGAAACATCTGTGCGTGTCCCGCCAACCCCTCCACAGAGCTGTATCACGCGCAGTGGCTTGCAGCGAAGCCGCCTGCACCACTGCCCGCAATGACAACTGAGCGTGCAGTCTCGGGGATAAACACATTCAATCAGTGACGGGGAGCGGTGGTGGTGAAGCGATGGCTGTGGTGGTGCCCCCCCCCCCACCCCGTATTTGTGAATCTCGATCTAAGTGGAATGTTTCGTGTCACGAGTGCGCTGATTTGGCACGAGCGAAGGCTACACAAATGGCACGGTGGGCTCAGGACATCGATCAGTCAAGAGGTCAAAGGGTCAGATTCCTGCAAGCCACGTGGCGACGCCGCAGCACCACCACCACGCCCGGCCGTCTTTGTCTCTCCAGCTCTGATGTTCACTACACACCGCAACAGGTACTCAAGCGCTTCAGGGCTGAGTCGACCTCGGGAGAGGGAGGCCCTGGACCCTGTCCACCCTCACCAGCGTCGTGGCCCTGAGCGGGAACGCAGCACCGGCTGACAGCGTCGTGCAGCTGCGCTAACCACTGCGCCACCGCTCCCTCCGCCCTGCCACGTGGGGCAGGGCCCCGCCCCGCGTGACCCCGCGACCCGGAAGCTTTCGCTCGTCCCCTCGCACGTGGTCTGAGGCCCAGCGGTAGCGGCGAAGCCTCCGCGCGTCACTCTCCCCAAGCTCCCATCTCTTCTCTCTTCTCTCTCGCCCCTCTCTCCTCTCTTCTCTCTCGCCCCTCTCGCTTAACTCTCCACAAGCGCCGCGATGAGCGTCCCGGCCTTCATAGACGTCACTGAGGAGGATCAGGTGAGAGCGCGGGGCGGGCGAAGGAGGGAGCGGGAGGAAGGACGGCGGCCTCACTTGGCCCCGTCATGGGAACGGCCCCAGTGGCTCGCAGCGCACGGAGATCCCAAGCGCGGCGGTGGTGGTGGTGGTGGGGTGGGGGGGGTACCGACACCCCCCTTTAGGGGGTGAATGGGTTCGCACTAAATGCATGGACAAGGTTGCGGGGGGGGGGGGG
Source organism: Lethenteron reissneri (assembly GCF_015708825.2). NCBI lineage: Eukaryota > Metazoa > Chordata > Hyperoartia > Petromyzontiformes > Petromyzontidae > Lethenteron > Lethenteron reissneri. Next base: position 699,855 of record NC_083815.1, on the reverse strand, counting down.
TCAGCTGAGGTGGTGTTGGTGATGTGGGTGATGCACTTCAGCACCGTGGGAGACAAAGGCGGCCGCGTGCGGTGCTGCCCAGGCCAAGCGCCTTGTGCGCTGGGCCTTAAGAGGCGCTCGCTATCGTAACGTGCCCCCTCATTCATCTGTGAGATGCTGTGGGTGGTTGTGGTGCTGGTGAGTGATGGTGTGGTGTGTACGGTGAAGTGCTTGGTGATGATGATGGAGATGGTTTCCGTGGGTCTCGTGTGTGCGTGTCTGTGATATTTGTGATGTGGCTTGTGTGTATGTGTGTGATGTTGGGTATGGATATACTGTATGGGTGAATCTATTGTTGGGTGATTTCGTGCCAGGTTTGCGTGTAGTGATGTGGTGTGATGGTGTGTGGATAATGCCGATGAATGGTGTTGATGGTTGATGTGGTTGGGTGATGTTTGTGTTGTGATGTGAACGGTGGTATGTATGGGTGATGTATGCACGATTATCTCGGTTGGCTACGTATGGTACGAAAGAGCTCCCACATACATGTAGGGGGATGGTCATGTGCAGTTGATGTGTAAGGCTGATTGACGTGTGGTGTGTGGCAATGTGATTGGGTGGTGGTGAAATGGTCGTTGACTTGGGAGATGTGAGTGGTGATGCGGATGGGTGACGTAAGTTTGTGCGGTGATTTACAATGTGATTGGTGGTGAGTCTTAATGTGTGTGGTGATGTGGGTATCTGGTAAGCTTTGTGTGTGGCTGGGTGTAGTAGCATTCGGGTGATGCAGCTGGTGTGAGGGGTGGTGCTGCATATCGGCGATGCGCTCGTAATGTGGGTGGCAATGTGCAGTTGATGTGTATGGCCGATGTATGTGGTAATGTGGCAGTCTGAATGCGTGATGTACATGGGTCATGTGAATAATGTAGATGTGACAGGTGATGGACAGATCATGTCAGCTGCTGCTACGTAACTAACTGCGTGTGCATGCACGCAGGCGGTGGAGCTGCGCCAGTACCTGCGCGCGCGTGGAGCCGAGGTGTCGGAGGAGGCGAGCGAAGGGGGTCTCCAGCAGGAGCTGGGCACCATCCTGTCGGCACTCCACGTCATCTGGAAGGATGAGGACAAGGGTCCGTGTCTCCTCCACCTCGCGCTCATCTCTCGTTCCCTGCACCTCTGTCTGCCTTTTTCAGTAACTAAATGACGGACTGTTAGACGCTCCGCTGTCATGTGCCAAGTGGCAATAAGTGGCGGTGATTACTCCAAAATAATGCAACATAGTCTTTGGGTCTTTCGACCGCTTGTGTTGCGATCAAAACTTCGGAGATTTTTTGTTAGAAGATGAATTCCTGCAGTCACGAAAGCTTTAAGTCAGTAATGGAACACTCCGTGAATGTGCGTGATTCCTGAGCAGGGGGCCACGCTACCTTTTCACTGTGCGATGCTGCTACTGTTGCTGCAGCTACTACTGTTGCTGCTGCTGCTACTGCTGCTACTACTGCTGCTAACGTTGCTGCATGTGCGGCGTGCCCGTGTAGACGTGGAGAGCGTGCTGAACTCTGTGATCTCGCTGCTGCTGATCCTGAACGTGGAGAAGCAGCAGGGCCTGGTTGAGAGTCTCTGTGAGCAGCTCGCCAAGGGCCGCGACGGCGAGCGGCCCCTGCTGCGCCTGCAGCTGTACGTACACACACAGACGTGTACACAAGCATTCAGCCACACGCGCACACACACAGACGTGTACACACATTCAGCCATACACGCACACACTTTCACACAAAGACCGAGATCCCCAATATAGCCTTAACAGACTGTTGGGGCAAGTGCTGTTAGCGAGCACCTATGAAGGCCGGCACAGCACACGAGGGGGTTGGTGGCCAGCACCACGCCCGGCTACCTTTGTTTTCTCATGGTTGTCTACACACTGCACCAGGTACTCATTTAAGACTGAATCTAATTCGGGGAGGACGACGACCGGGACAAGACATTTCACCGCTGTTAATGGCCACGAGCTGGAATCGAACTCGCACACATGCACACACGCACACACTGAATGAGACTGGAGCTGTGCTTCTCCATGCCCGCCCCCCCCAGGCTGAGTAACCTGTTCCACGGCATGGGGGAGGGTCCGGCGCGCTACGTGGTCTACTGCAGCCTCGTGCGCCTCGCCGGCTCCTGCAGCTCCATCCACCACATCCCCACGGAGCTCGAGCAGGTGCCTCGCCCCAGCCCCTCTGCTACCCGGGCCCCGGCTCTCCCCTCCTCCTTCTACCCTCCTTCCTCAGTCCCCTCTTCCACCCTCCCCTCTTCCACCCTCTCTCCTCCTGCCGGCTCTCCACTCCTCCTCCTCCTTCCTCACTCCCCTCTTCCACCCTCTCTTCTCCCTGCTCCAGTAAAAATCCAATCTCAAAAAGGGGTCCAAGCATGCATCAGAACTATTGTCAACCAGACAGGATTTTCTGGGTAAACAAGAGAAACTTTAATAATAATAATATGCGTGCAGTGTCACAGTGGTTATCACCTTCATAGGTGCTCGCTCGCTCCCAGCACTTGCCCCGACAGCCTGCGTAGGCTACACAGGGGATGTTTATCTTTGCTTGTTGGTCCCAGGTGCGCAAGTGGTTCACTGAGTGGAGCCTCACGATTGACAAGAAGCAGCACATCCTCCGCCTCCTCTACGACGCACTGGTGGACTGCAAACGCAGGTGTCCACCCAGATCCCTCGCCCGTCATGATCGATCCACTGCTGCATGAAGGCCTCCCCAGGCCATCGCCATCTGTGGCGGCCGTGTTGAGTCGTGTTTGGGGAACGCCTCGTCGCCTCGCACCTGGAGAGTGTAATGGCGGTGGCAGTGCGAGTGTGGAAGCGCCGCCATGAAACTCGCAGCCCACGTTTGCTGGCGCTCGCACACAGATACATGCATACACATGCACCCCCCTCTCGTCCTCACACTCAAGACAGACGCACGCACTCACACACCCTCTCATCCTCAAACACAGACACGCGCAGACACGCGCAGACACGCGCACACACTCGCGCACTCTCTCATCCTCACACTCCAGACACTCGTGCGCCCTCTGACACGCACTCATGGTGATGTTGATGTTGGTAGTGGGTACAGCGAGCGGGCGGCGCGGGTGATGGTGGAGCTGCTCGGGAGCTACACGGAGGAGAACGCATCGCAGGCTCGTGACGATGCACACAGGTACACGCTCTCACCCCACTCTCACTCTCACCACCCCACTCTCACCTCACCCTCACCACCCCACTCTCACTCTCACCACCCCACTCTCACTCTCACCCCACTCTCTCAACATCCCACTCTCACCCCACTCTCACTCTCACCACCTCACTCTCACCCCACTCTCACACCACTCTCACCTCACCCTCACCACCCCACTCTCACCACCCCACTCTCACTCTCGCCACTCCCTGTGTACACTCGACACACTCTCTCGGGATACTCCCCACTCTCATGCACCACTCTCTCTACTCTCCCACCTCTTTCCTCTCATGCTTCATGAACTTCACTGTGATCCTAGATTATCTATGTTCAATTGCCGGCTAACGGCACTTGGTCAAACAGTCGGCACTGGCTACATGGGGGGCCTTTATCTGTGTGTGTGTGTGCGCAGGTGTATAGTGCGCGCCCTACGCGACCCCAACACATTCCTTTTCGACCACCTGCTGGCGCTGAAACCGGTTCGATTCCTGGAGGGGGAGCTCATCCACGACGTGAGGGCAGAGCGGCGACGGGCACCGCCACCGCAGGCGCGCACGCGGCACCCCGTTCGTCACTCTCGCGCGGCGCACGTGATGGTGGCGTGCGTGTCACGTGTGTCACGTGTGTGTCGTCTGTCTCTCCCCCCCCCGACCTGTAGCTGCTGACGATCTTTGTGAGCGGGAAGCTGTCCGCCTACCTCAAGTTCTACGGGGCCAACAAAGATTTTGTGGAGTCCCTGGGTAGGAGTACGCCCACAAACACCGACCGACCCCCTGCAGGCCAGGGTGAACGCACAGGGCACCCTGGGTTATCCCAGTCCGCCCACTGGTGGTCACTCACAGAGCCACACTCAAGCTCCCACAGGGTTCAGTGATAATCACCGAGACACACACAGCCAGACTAAACGGGTCGTCGTGGACTTGGATGATGGCTGCAACTAAACCCGCCGGTGCTGCCCCCATGACCCCGTGACCCTTGCCGCCCCCCCCCCCCCCCCCCAGGACTTTCACACGAACAGAACCTGGGCAAGATGCGGCTGCTCACGTTCATGGGCATGGCCGTGGAGCAAACGGAGATTGGCTTCTCCACCATCACCCAGGAGCTCCAGATCTCTCAAGACGACGTGGAGGCCTTCGTCATCGATGGTGAGAAGGATGAAGAAGTGGTGATGGTTGTGGAGGACGAGGAGGATATGGCGGTGGAGAAGTATGTGTAGCAGGAGGGAGCGGTGGCGCAACAATTAGCACGATGCGCTACAACTCCGGTGACCCCGAGTTTAATTCCAGCTCACGGCCATCATTATCTGAACCGGTCCTGGGCCTCCTCCTAGGTTGACTTGGCCTCAAACGAGAAATCGGTGCGATATGTAAACATCGTCGACAAAGGCGGCCGGGCGTGTTGCCGGCCATCCATACATGCGATATAGAATAGAATCCACCCCCTCATGTGCCGTGCCGGCTTTCACAGGTGCTCGCTAACTGCACTTGCCCCAACAGTCTAAGGCTGAAGTGATGGTAGGAGAGGAGGTAGAGGAGGTGGTGATGGAGAGCGAGTAGGAGGATGTGGAGGAGTAAGATGTGACGGAGGAGGTGGTCAAGGAAGAGGGAGTTGGGCAAGGTGGTAGAGTAGGAGGAGGTCGGTGAAAGAGGAGGGAGATGCGTGTGGATGACGAGGCGGTGAGCGAGTGTCCTCGCAATGTACCGACTGACATCGCACACAACAAACGATCGCTCGTGAGGCCCGCATGTGGCCCCGCTTAGCCCCGATCCAGACTCGGATGACTTTTCGCGGGACCAGCAGCAGCAGCGCGTGTATCGCGGTTTGATCATCGGCAAATAGCCCCGGTGGAAAACCACACGTGCTGTGCTGGCCCCGTGCTAGCTCGGATGTGCCCGTGGGGAGGGGATTGTGCACGTGTGTGTGACTGTGCACGTGTGTGTGACTGTGCACGTGTGTGTGACTGTGCCCAGTGTGTGACTGTGCCCGGTGTCGCCCTGCGCCTGTGTTTACAGCCGTGCGCACCAAGATGGTTCATTGCAAGATCGACCAGACTCAGCGCAAAGTGGTCGTGAAGTGAGTTCCACAGTCACTGCGCGGAGTGTGTGTGTGTGTGTGAACCACGCCCCTCCACGCACTCTCATACCTCTCATCTCACTCCCCTCCCTCTCGCTCTTGATGTTGTGGTAATTGATGTGGTTGTCGGTGCGGTGATGGCTGATGCTGTTGTGGCTGTTGTTGTTTCTGCCTGCGTAGCCACAGCACGCACCGCACGTTCGGCCGGCAGCAATGGCAGCAGCTGTTTGACAGCCTCGGCTCGTGGAACCAGCACCTCACTCAAGTTCGCACGTCGCTCCTCAGCATCGTCAGCAGCTGAGGCGTCACAACCACCGCCACAACCACCGTCACCACCACCGCCACAACCACCGTCACCACCGCCTGCACCGGTGCCACTATCCCTGCTCGCAATATCAACAACACCACCACCGCAACCACCAACAGCTGCTAGAACCACTCATTGCTACTGCTCCTACCGCCACCGCAACCACCACCACCAACATCACAACCACCACTTGCCGCTAACATCCACACCACCATCACCGCCAATGTTGCCGTCACTACCAATAACCACCACGACCGCCGCATCCACGCGGGCTCAGCCACACGGACTAACCCACGCGGGCAAAGCCACGCGGGCAAAGCCACGCGGGCTCGCACAACTAGAAGCGAGGGCAGGCACACAAACAACCACACACAACTTGGCAACAGGAGCGATGATGAACACCGTGTGAAATAAATGCCACCGAGCGGCAATGTGAGGACTCATCATTCGTGTCGATTGCATCTCTCACGGTAGTCGCGGAACCACAGACGGACGGAAAGAGAAACAGCAGCAGCAGCCAGGCCGTGAGGAGCCGGCCACTCCAGTAATTGCCTCCCAAGCTTTGCGGTCCTCTATATATTAAAATGTTTTAAGCCAATTAATGTTATACATGTGGGAGGAAACCGGAGCACATGGAGAAAATCCATGCGTGGGAGGGGGCAACACATTATCCCCGTACAGATGGGAGAATAGTTCACCTTGCTCTCCCGCCGTGCGCTGCTGAGCCAGGGTACGGCTGCTCCTCAACGGGGTTTAACCCCGGATCTGCAGCCCTGGACAACTCGGCTTGGAAATTCCATTCTTATGGCAGGGCTACCAATTACAGAATGACCACTGTAGGCTTCTCCACAAAGTGGTACCTATTTTATACACAACAGACGGATGATTGGCCGAGTCAACCCCTGACTGGGATTTCAACTTGGGCCCTTCTGCTTGCGAGCCACTCACTGCCACCGAGGCACCAGAGCGGATGAAGGACAAAGCGGATTTTGCTGGTCTGGCTGATCCACTGCTAAAGGTCTCATTCCGAAGTTCTCGGGGAAACCTTGCTCAATTGAGAGCAGCGGCCCGCGTGCAAACGTTGATGGAGCCGGAAGCCATGGAGACCTGGGCGATGAGTGTGTGCGTTTGTTGATACAGGAGCCATTGCCGAGTGCACTTGACAAGGTCCGCGTGTCTCGGTGCGGAACAGGAACAGCCGCCGGGCTGTTTACTCGGTAGGGAGCGGCAGTCGTGGGCCTCTGTCAGCCAGAGGTTCTGAGACTTGAGTCGTGGGGATTGTTGTGGGCGTGTGAATCCGTGTGAGCCTGCGGGTCTCTATTTGAGTCTGTGAGTCTACGGGTCTCTGCAAGTCTGGGTCTCTACACGAGGCCACGGGTCTGCACGTGAAAATGAAACGCGCGAGTCTCCAGTTCAATCTGTGAGCGAGGCAGGAGAAGAGGACAAGTCTTGAGCCTGAACTTGAACAGGGGCAAGCAGCCGACACCACATACAGCTGGAGGTATTGCCACACTTAGAAATGTTACCGGACAAGACGCTTCACATGGAGGCCGTGGCCATATTGTTTATTTATATTTACACCCCCACCGTGAGAGCCCGTGAGCATGCCGCTGGACCGCTAGCCGCGTGGCCGCGGGCGGTGCCGCGTGGTCTCGCACGCGGTGCCACGTGGTCTCGCACGCGGTGCCACGTGGTCTTGCACTATGCTCGACGTGTGTAGCTCCGCATGCTGCGAAAATCAGGAACTGAAAATTCAGCTCAGCTCCCCTCCCCCCCCGTTCGCAGCACGTGGCACAAAACGTCAGACATCGTGGCCGGATGAGCAAACGCTGGCAGGGCTCTCCCGCAGTGTATATTATTTTCCCATTTGCATACATATACAATTTGCATAGATCAGAAACAATTGTGCTGTAGGTGACGTTACGCGTGTGTTGTGACCGTAGGAATTGGCGAATCCTCACCGCCTCCGCAGAAAAACACCGCCCCCCTCGTCACACTCGCCCACACCTCCAATCCTGTGGTCGTGGTCCCACTTGTAGCTGTCGCCACGAGCGATGATCATCGCCACGCTCGCTAATTGCAAAGTTCGTTAGCGGCAACACCATTACCGCTGGTAACGCCCTCGCGACCGAGACCCGGGACCAAGAGCCTCGGGCCTCGCGGGAGACATCGGCCACTGACTCGCCGCGCGCAAGAACCGGCGTAGCGGCCGCGTGGGATGCGCGTGGAGGCGCGTGGAGGCAAGGGTCAATCTGCCGCTGGATGAGCACCTCCCCACGCCTCGCCGCCGCTCGTGGGACGCGTCCGCACCCATCGCCGCGCCGGGTCGGCAAACCGGCCCCGGGGACCGGCGTTGGTGGGGTCGCGAATGGTAGGCGGCGGCACAGCGGCCACGCGGGGCCCGAGCACGCCTGCAGCTCCTCTCGTACCCGATGGTTAAAAAGTAGCCAGCCCCATCATGGGGCCGTAGATGCGGCTGCCCTCATTTAGCTCTAATATAGGAGCCCCCCCCCCCCTCCAAACTGATTGAAGCAGCCCCCCACTCTGATTGTCTGACCAGCCAGGAAGTCGTTTAATCCCAGAGTAACCGTGAATTTCACCCCCCCCGCACCCCCCCCCCATCACCAATACCTCCTCCATACCCCCCCCCCCCCCCCACCGGCTGTCCAGGCTTGCGATGTTATTCGACACAATTTGTGCTCGTCGGCAGTGAGCGGCCACCCTCGTGGCTGAACGTGGCCGCCCTCACAGTGACCCGTCCCTGGTGTCACTCCCCATCTCTCCGTCCCGGTCCAGCAGTGGACTGAGCATTACCGAAGAAGATGTGTTCACATCATCAGCCATCATCGTTGGGAAGATTTCCGTTGTAGCTGTCATGATTAGGGGCTTTATTGCTCGCTGGTATGTGGCACGTGACTTGCAGTAGTAACCACAGCCATGGCACGAGGTATCCTGGATGTGGTGTGCCGAGTGCGGAAAGATCTAGTTCGAAATAAGCTCTGCAAGTGGATGATGATGATCATGATGATAAAGTCTCTTCATTGGTGGGTACCATCCATTGTCGGTGCTGTTAATGACGAATTCATCCTCTGCGTAGAGAATAAGCTGTCGTCGTCAGAGAAGATGCAACCGGTTGTAATTAGTCAGGAAGATGAGCGCTTGGCTGGAGATGCCGTTGATGACGTCATCGTCGTTCCGGAGAGGTTTAGTTGTAGATGCCGTTGATGACGTCATCGTCGTTCCGGAGAGGTTTAGTTGTAGATGCCGTTGATGACGTCATCGTCGTTCCGGAGAGGTTTAGTTGTAGATGCCGTTGATGACGTCATCGTCGTTCCGGAGAGGTTTAGTTGTAGATGCCGTTGATGACGTCATCGTCGTTCCGGAGAGGTTTAGTTGTAGATGCCGTTGATGACGTCATCGTCGTTCCGGAGAGGTTTAGTTGTAGATGCCGTTGATGACGTCATCGTCGTTCCGGAGAGGTTTAGTTGTAGATGCCGTTGATGACGTCATCGTCGTTCCGGAGAGGTTTAGTTGTAGATGCCGTTGATGACGTCATCGTCGTTCCGGAGAGGTTTAGTTGTAGATGCCGTTGATGAGGAAGTCGGCCCGCGTGTAGTCGCGCCGCCTGTAGCTCATCACCGCCTTCCTACCCAGAATGCCAAGCGCCGCCACCACGAGTACCACCCCGAAGAACGTGCAGGCCACCAGGGCCCCCGCGTCCCCGCCCATGGGCCCCCCCGCCTCCGTGGGGCCCCCACCCTCGGCGGGCAGCCCATTCCTCGCACCATCGCCCCCCACCCCACCCTCCTGCGTGGTGGCGCTGTCCAGCGTGGCAGTGGATTGGGGGACAGCACCGCTAGTTGCTTGTGGTGGTGGTGTAGTGGGTGGTGGTGTAGTGGGTGGTGGTGGTGTGGTGGGTGGTGTGGTGGGTGGTGGTGGTGTAGTGGCTGGTGGTGGTGGTGGTGTAGTGGCTGGTGGTGGTGTAGTGGCTGGTGGTTGTGTGGTGGGTCGTGGTGTTTGTGTGGTGGGTGGTGGTGGTGGTTGCGTGGTGGGTGGTGGTGGTTGTGTAGTGGTTGGTGGTGGTTGTGTGGTGGGTGGTGGTTGTGTGGTGGGTGGTGGTTGTGTGGTGGTTGATGGTAGTTGTGTGGTGGGTGGTGGTTCAGTTGTAGGTGGTTTGGTTGTGGTGGTTGGTTCAGTTGATGGTATCAGTGGTGGTGTTGGAACGGTGGTTGTGTCTGTTGTGGATGTGGTGGTTTGCAGTTTAGTGGTTATCGGTTGTGGAATGGTGGTTGTTGCAGCTGCAGTCGTGATTATTGTGGTTGGTGCAATCGTGGTTGGAGGCATAGTTGTGGTTGTGATTACAGTTGTATTTGGTGCCAGAGTGAGTGTGGTGGTGGTAGGCTGGGTGGTTGTTGTGGTGGTTGGCTTGGTTGTGTTGGTTGTCGGCTTGGTTGTGGTGGTTGTCGGCTTGGTTGTGGTGGTTGTCGGCTTGGTTGTGGTGGTTGTCGGCTTGGTTGTGGTGGTTGTTGTGGTGGTTGTCGGCTTGGTTGTAGTTGTGGTGGTCGGCTTGGTTGTGGTGGTGGTTGTGGTGGGTGCTACAGTTGTGGTTATTGCTGGTCCCTTTATGATTGTTGGTTGTTGGGGTTCGACCTCCTTGGGAGCGGCGGTGGTGGCAGGAGAGGAAGCGTCAGGCTGCTCGTTAACTTGGTGCGACCGTGTTGTCACCCGTGCCTTCCTTGTAGCTACAAAGACAAAGATCCCCCGCATAGCCTCCATCAACCCGTTGGGGCACACGCGGCACCTATGAAAGTCGGCACAGCACACGCGGGGGTGGGTGGCCAGCACCACACATGACCGCCTTTATCTCCCCAGTGGCGATGTTTAACACATCGCACCAGGCACTCATTTGAGGTCCACCTAGGTGATGCCCAGGACAGATTCAGATATTCGTTACTTGTGCTGACCGTGAGCGGACATCATCGCGCAGCGCCCTAACCGCTGCGCCACCGCTCCCACACACACGTGGACACAGACACACAGATACAAACGCACGTACACTCTCAGATACATGCAGACACTCTCGGACATATACAAATGAACATGCCGCGGACACACAAACACGATTAGACTGCCACCACCAGACGCACGTCTCGAGACTCGGCTGAACGTGTGTATGTATGTATGTTGAACTTCTTACGCGCCGTACATAGCCAACCGTGCCAATCGGAGGTGCGTGTGGTGTGCGTGTGGAGTGCGTGTGCTCACAGCGCCAAGTGGGGTGACACACGGGGGGAGACGGAGTGACACGGGGGCCAGGCAGGTTGAGGCGGCACTCACATTTGCGGTGGCGCACTCCCGTGGCCCGGCTGCCCGGCGCCGGCACGAGTGGGCACGCGGCGTCACTAGGGCACGAGTAGAGGAGGCACGGGGAAGAGCCCCCCTCCCACGCCGCAGACACCTCCACCGCCAGCGTGCAGGGCGGGCGCCCTGCGGTGCGGCAGCAGCGGAGAGAGAATGACGCCGCGTGACGAGCGGGCAGGAGGAACGCAGTTGAGAGATTTCTCCCCGGTTGTCGTGTTTGTTAGATTGCCCTAACAATGGAACCGATTCTTGGGGGTAGTAAATCACAGTCCAGCCGTGCTGGGGTCACACTGTGGGCAGCAGCAGAGAGCGGTGGAGCAAAATGACATCGACACGACGCTGCACTTTGATGCTTCCAAGTCTGTGTCTCGTCTTCACCAGCGTGGTGAAATATAGTCAAATACCCCCCCCCCCCCCACCGTCGCCACGACCCACACGGTTTTGGGAGGTCCCCGTTCAGCAGTGGATTGACAAGAGGGCTGAAGGTGTTGCGTGAGGTGGATCGGGGGGCATGGTGGAGTTAAGGGGGTCAGGTTAGGGGGGTCAGGTTAGGGGGGTCAGGGTGGGAGGGGGGTCACGTGAGGGGGGTCAGGGTAGGGGGGTCAGGGTAGGGGGAGTCAGCGTTGGGCACCTGCTGTGTTCATGTCGCAGCAAATCTGGGCACAGTCGCCCTGCGCGGCCCCCAGCGCCGTGGCGCCCAGGGCCGCCAAGGCGGTGGCGTTGGGCGCCACCTCTCCCAGCTCGGCGTGGTCGCACCGCTCCAGCGCGGAAGAGCCCCCCTGGCTCCACCCGCACAGCACGACGACGAGGAGGACGAGGTGCGTGGAGTCGGCCATGGCCGCACCCTCGGCCGTGTGGGACAACGCAGTCGACACGGTCGCTACGGGCTGCACCGCCACCACGACCAGCAACAAAGATCCCCGTATAGCATCAATGGACTGTTGGGGCAAGTGATGTTAGCGACCGTCTATGGAGGCCAGAACGGTACACGAGGGGGTGGGTGGCCAGCACCACGCCCGGCCGCCTTTGTCTCTCCAGTGGCGATGTTTACACATTGCATCAGGTACTCATTTGAGGTTGAGTCGAACTAAGGGAGGCCCAGGACCGGTTCAGATAATCGTCACTCGTGTTGGCTGTGAGCGGGAATCGAACTCGGGTCGCCGGGTTTGTAGCGCAGCGCGCTATCCGCTGCACTACCGCTCTAACCGCAACAACAACAACCGCCATTCGCCACTAAGTCTCGGTGACGTCACCACGGCGCTTGTGCCAGGCTATGTGCACGTTGAGGCCACGTGAAGTGTCGAACGCCGCTGGCAGGAGGCCACGGGGCAGACCCAGCAGGTGCCACGGGTCGACTGACAGATTAATAGCCGATGCACCACCTGTGCCCCCTATTGTGTCAACCACCACCACCTTTACAACAGCAACAACAACCACAACAACACCCACCACCGCAACCACGACGACCGTAGCAGCACCTGGGATGCCCGTGGGTCCCGGCGAGTCCCGGCGGCTCAGGACCCCAGCCTCCTGCAGCGAGGGGTCCGTGGCGCAGCACGCAGGAGCCGGGGGTCCGTGGCGCAGCACGCAGGAGCCGGGGGGCTGTGGCGCAGCACGCAGGAGCCGGGGGGCTGTGGCGCAGCACGCAGGAGCCGGGGGGCTGTGGCGCGCACGGACAGACGGGCGCAGTGCTGCCAGCGACTCGCGGAGAGCGCCGAACGCTGCGCGTGACATTTGCCAGGAGCAGCGTGCCGGCGACAGTCACACGATGGCACGACACAGCAGCTGACGCGCAATACGTGACTCAATGACGCCCGATTCACGACTCTCGCGGTGCGTGGCAATCACGGCTCGCGACTCTCTCACTCCCAGTTCGTAACTCTTTAACAGTTCGTGACAACCACGGTTCGCGACAACCACGGAACGCGACTCTCTCACTCACGGTTCGTGACAACCACGGTTCGTGACAACCACGGTTCGTGACAACCACGGAACGCGACTCTATCACAGTTCGTGACACGAACAGTTCGTGACAATCACGGTTCTCGACTCTGTCACTACCAGTTCGTAACTCTTAGCAGTTTGTGACAACCACGGTTCGTGACAACCACGGTTCGTGACAACCACGGTTCGTGACTCTATCACAGTTCGTGACACGAACAGTTTGTGACAATCACGGTTCTCGACTCTGTCACTCCCAGTTCGTAACTCTTAGCAGTTTGTGACAACCACGGTTCGCGACAACCACGGTTCGTGACAACCACGGTTCGCGACTCTCTCACTCACCGTTCCGTGACACGAACAGTTCGTGACAATCACGGTTCTCGACTCTCTCACTCCCAGTTCGTAACTCTTTTAACAGTTCGGTTTGCGACACTCACGGTTTGCGACAACCACGGTTCGCGACACTCTCACTCACCGTTCCGTGACAAGAACAGTTCGTGACACTCACGGTTCGCGACAACCACGGTTCGCGACTCTCACTCACCGTTCCGTGACCTGCGGCTCGCGACCGAGTTCGCGACTCGGCTGAGAGTGGCGCGCGCGCCCCGCTGGACACGTAGGAACGTGCCGAGTGAAACTTCATCTCGACATTCGCAAGTCGCCCCAGGGGCTCCCTCGGAACGCGTCCCGCCGTCTCGGTCAGCGCTGAGGCCGCCCCCAGGGCGACTCTCGCACCCAACTCCGCGAGCCCGGCAAACGCCGAGCCCGCCCGCGGGAATCGATTCCGCGCGTTGTAGTCGATTACGCAATAGTTTCAAATCCGTTTGACTCATCTCATTCTAATCGATTCGACGACATTAATATACTTCGTTTGCATCAATATTCATTTTTTTGGCTGCTCGTCATCAGATTTACCAGTATAAATCGATAAGCGATATACATAAAATTGTTATATTCGGCTCTATTTAAATCGATCGGAAGCGATTCCTCCTTTGTTTTGAAAACCTGGCTATCGATTCTGGAATCGATAATTCTCGGTCGGGTGATGACGCAATGGAGCGAGAGCGGTGGCGCAGTGGTGAGCGCAGTTCCCTCTGGCGGCCACGGATAACATCAGTGGCTTCCCAGCTCATCGGGTTCCTCCACGACAAAGTTTCTGACTCTCACCTCCACAATCACCAGTCCCCCCATTGACCGGCGTGGTGAAGTATGGTCAAGCATCTCCCGTGACAGACTGAAACAGCGTGGGGAGGGCCTTCATCCAGCAGTGGAGGGAGAATGTATACTCTTAGAATGTGTATTGATGTGGACTCTTTGACGTGACTGAGAGATGTTAACAGCTCGGGGCTGCCTTCAACCAGCGGTGGACTGATCCTGGCTGCTGATGCTGCTGCTGATAGTGCTGATGCTGCTGCTGATACTGCTGATGCCGCCCTATGTGTAAAGGCCGCGTCGTGGGCGAGCCGCAGACACGAGGGGAATGCCACCGGACGGGTCTCGACTGGGCACGACTCGCGACCCGGTCAGGGGGCGGGGCCACCTGGGCAGGGGGCGGGGCTACCTGAGCAGGGGGCGGGGCTACCTGGGCAGGGGGCGGGGCTACCTGGGCAGGGGGCGGGGCTACCTGGGCAGGGGGCGGGGCTACAAGATGAGTGGGCGGGTCCTTTGCTAAAAACATGAATTATTCATGAGCGTCGCCGAGATTGCAATATAATAAGTTATGTATTATGAAATAACAATTATGTAATATTTTTCGATGTAAAGCTTTCGTGACTGCAGGGATTCATCTTCTTGGTTCTTTCGGTAAAGTCACGCAGAAGGGAAGTAATAAAACAATAAAAATATGTTTTATTTTTATTGTTTTATTACTTCCCTTCTGCGTGACTTTTATTGTTTTATTACTTCCCTTCTGCGTGACTTTACCGAAAGAACCAAGAAGAATTATGTAATAGATAATATATGAAAAACAAGTTGTGTATAATATAAAATGGAGTTGTGTATTATATAAAAAAAGAAAGTAAACATTTTAATTCTAATAAATAACAATTCTAATAAATAATTATAATAAATAAGTTCTGTGTAAAATTTTGACTGTGTTGCATACTTGTAGCCGGTCCGCCCCATTCCCTCTCGTCCTTGGGGGGGACAGGTCGGCTAAATAGACAACAACAATAACAACAACAACAACAACAAAGTTCACGTCACAGTAGCCATCAGTGACGTCACAGTAGCCATCAGTGCCGTCACAGTAGCCACCAGAGACTCCCTCACGTCACAGTAGCCATCAGTGACGTCACAGTAGCCACCAGAGACTCCCTGCACGTCACAGTAATTAATTCGTCAGCAACAAGTCGGCCCTGATCTCAATTGGGGGGTACCCCCTACGCTGCACTCAATTGGGGGGTACCCCCTACGCTGCACTCAATTGGGGGGTACCCCCTACGCTGCAGTGCACGTGGGGGCTCTGGGTCCAATCGCCATTGTTATTCATTTGTAATAATTTAAAAAAGCACCTGGCTATCCGTAGCTCATAGAGTACACACTTGTCGGTGTACCTATTAATATAAATATATAATCACAGGTGAGCTCACACAGGCTACGTCGAGTACATCATTTTGCGTGGCACTGGGAGCCAATAGCGAAAGGGAACGTCCTTGCCTATAACCTGTCCACAGCTCCTCGTGCTGACCCAAGGCTCGTGGAGCTGCGATGGCAGTCGCCATCGCTTGTGGCGAGGTCGTGTCGCTTTGTGCTTCATCTGTTCTGGTTGTTATGGTTCTATTCGTTGTCACCGGTTGTTGTGGTTGTTTTGGTGTTGGTTGTTGAGGGTGTGGTTGTTGTAGTGGTTGTGGTGGGGTTGTTGTGGTTGTTGTGGTTGTGGTGGTGGTGTGGTTGTGGTGGTGTGGTTGTGGTTGTTGAGGGTGTGGTTGTTGTAGTGGTTGTGGTGGGGTTGTTGTGGTTGTTGTGGTTGTTGTGGTTGTTGAGGATGTGGTGGTGGTGGTGGTGGTGTGGTTGTGGTTGTTGAGGATGTGGTTGTTGAAGGTGTTGTTGTGGTTGTCGAGGGTGTGGTGGTTTTTGTTATGGTGTGGTTGTGGTGATTGTGGTGGTGTGGTTGTGGTGGTGTTGTTGTGGTTGTTGAGGTTGTGGTGGTGGTGTGGTTGTGGTTGTTGAGGGTGTGGTTGTTGAGGATGTGGTTGTGGTGGTGGTGTTGTTGTGGTGGTTGTGGTGGTTGTTGTTGTTGTGATTGTGTTGGTGTGGTTGTTGAGGGTGTGGTTGTGGTGGTTGTGGTGGTTGTTGTTGTGGTTGTGGTGGTGTGGTTGTTGAGGTTGTGGCTGTGGAGGGTGTAATCCGCCCTGAGGGCAGCTGCGCTTCGCATTGCTTCGCGGTTGCCATAGAGACGCGACGCCTCTCGCCAAGTGGACGTTCACACCCAGGTGAGGCAGGGATACCTGGGCCTCCTCTAGATCGACTCAGCCTTAAACGGGAACCCTGCGCAGTGTGTAAAACGAACGCACTGGGGAGACAAAGGCGGCCGGGCGTGGTGCTGGCTACCCACCCCACTCGAGCGCCGTGCCTTCCTTCATACGTGCTCCTCGCTAACAACACTTGCCCCGATAGCCTGTGCAGGCTACACGGGGGGTCTTTGCGTGTACACAGTATACAGGTGTGGGTCCAGCAGTGGGTTGACCATGGCTGCTAATGTTGGTATCTGCGTGCGTGCAATCAGCTGATTGGAATCATCCACATCACCGCTCATCCCCTTGACCCCTCACCCCCCACACAGCTCCACTGACCTCGCAACCAAGAGAGGTGCGGGGGGGGGGGGTCATGACCCCCTCGGGGTCCTACCCCGGGCAGCCCCCGCGGGCCCGGGACCCCGCGGACCCCGCGCTGGAGTTACTGCGGGAGCAGCACGCCGAGCTGCGCGCGCTCACGCAGCGGCACGGGGAGCAGATCGCGACCCTGCTGGTCGACGGACCCCGCGGGACCCCGAGAGAGGGGGCCCGAGGCCCTGCGGCGGTGGGGCCCGCGCCAGGCGAGGGGACTGCCTTCGGGGGGACCTTTGGGACCCCGAGAAGTGGCGCAGGGGTCCGAGGCCCCACACCGAAGGGACCCCTGAGACGCCGCGTGAAGGGGACGGCGGCAGTGGCGGTCGCAGCAGACTCGAAGCCCCGCCATAGGAACGGGGAGTGTGCGAGACTCGAAGATCCTCGGGCGACGACGCGACATCCCGACGATGATAACGGTGGCGGTGGTGGTGGCGGCGAAGGTGACCGTGGTGATGGACGCGGGGAGGAAGATCCAGAGCAGCGAGGGGATGTGGCTTTGATCCTGGGACTCCTGGGGTCCAGCAGGGCCCGGGGCCCCCCTCCTGAGAGGAACCCCACGCGCCCCCCGTCCTCCTCCTGTCGCGGGGCTCGCGGTCGTGGGGGGGCCAGACCCCCCAGGGCTCCCGTGGACTGCGACCTGCGGCGCTCGGAGAACGAAGCGGTGCGCGCGTGGCTGAGGGGGGCTGCGGCTCGGGCCCGCGTGGCGCGGGGGGCTCGGCGCCGGGAGGCGAGGAGGCGGAGGGAGGGGGCCCTGCGGGAGTCGCGCGAGAGGGAACGGCGCGGGGAGCAGAGCGCGCGGGCGGTGCGCGCGTGGATGGAGGCGAAGAGGAGGGAGGGGGGCAGGGGGAGAGGGGGGGCAGCAGAGGGCGGCAGTGCACCGGGGGGCCAGCGCGGGGAAAGCAAAGTGGAACACCTGAAGGAGAAGAGGAAAACACTGACCCAGATTAAACATGGGGATACGGGGACCCTTCGGGAAAGGGGGGCCACTGGCACTGAGAGGGAGAGAGCGCAGGGCGTGGGGTCCCCGACGAAGAAGGGGGTCACCGGTATTGAAGGGGAAAAGGGGGGCCCGATGTTTTTGAAGAAGAGGGGGGGCATCGGGACCCAGAGAGAGCAGTGCGCGGGGTCTCCGAAAGAGAAGGAGGGCAAGGGGACTGTGGGGAGAAAGGGGGAGTTGGGGGCGCCGGTTGAGTTGCGGGCTCCAGGAAAGAGGGGAGTGGGACCCCGAATTAGAACTGGGACCACGGGGACTGAGAGGGAGCAGCGATCGGAGGCCAAGAGGGACACGCGGTGCGCGGCGCTCCTCGTAAGAAAGGAGGGCGCGTGGCCCCAGAAGCAGCAGAGAGTGGAGGCCCTGGAGGGGAAGGGGTCATCAGTGACCCCGAGTGAGAAGGGGGGTACGGAGCAGGGAGCGCGGCCCCAGATGGAGCAAGGGGGTACAGAGTCCGTCAAGAGAATTGGGGACACGGGGATTTGCAGAGAGCAGGGAGATGAGCCCGTGCAGGTGAAGGGGTCAGCAGTGACCCCGAGTGAGAAGGGGGACGCGAGGCCCACGGGGGGGGAGCGGGGAGCAGTGGGAGATGCAGAGGGGGAGGGCAGAGAGCGCAAAGGGGGTAGAGTGTCTCTGCCCGCGACCACCCCCTCCCAGGGCCCCCCCGTAAAGGGGTTCCGGGGAGCAAGTGGTGGTCGCGGGGGACCCCGCACCCCCTCGACCCACGAGGCAGAGCTCGTGTCCAGCCTCGCCCGGCGGAGGAAGGGGGCCCTGCGGGGGTGGGGGTCTCGCGTCGGCAGGACCCAGGAGGCCCAGGGGACCGAGGGGATCGCGGAACCAGCACTGGGGCCCGAGGGTAATGGGGTCGAGCCCCAGCAGATCCCCGCGTGGTTGAAGGGGGCTCGCTTGCCCCCTACCGCCCTCTCGCGCCTCATGGAGAAGCTGAGAGTGGGGGACGACGGGGAACGAAAGGGGGTCCAAAGGGGGGCCCTTGAGCCACTCGGGGTACGACCTGACCCCCAGGGGTGCGCGGCCCCCCAGAACCTGGGATTATAATGACCCGGGGCTCAGCTGCCCACTTCCTCGGACGTGATGTCCAACGTTTCTCCCCCACCCCCTCCCCACGGCTAAAGGAGGTCCACGGACCATGGAGTGAAACGTCGAACATCGCGCCGAACAGCACGCAGCGGCACAGCCCGAAAACACGGGAGAGCCTCGGCACTGAATCGATTGTTTAATCGAATCGTGATGATTGGTGTTGAATCGTTTGGGGGGATGGGTTGCGAGACGCCCCAGTGATGCTGATTGTTACTGACCGCTGTGCTTCGAACTTGTGATGGCGGAAACATTTTTCTAAACGCTTTACTCGATTGTATATTTGCGAAGAACAGGGTCCCGTCGTGTATAGGGAGTGCTCTTGCCTATAACAACCGGGAATCCAGCAGCATTTGTTTCACAAGCCTGGTTCTGCTGATGAGACCCGCAAGGTCGAAACCGGTGCAGAGTGTTTTTTCTGGCTTCAACAAAGAGCGCTGGACAATGTTGAACTGGAGAGCCCCCAGGCTCATAGAATGACAACGCTCCTCACTGACATGGGGAGTCAGAACGGAGGTCCGTTTAGATTTGCTGACAAAATAAAAGTGTGATCTACACAGCCACACGCCCTAATGGGAGTCCATCTTAGCAGCATGGGTTGAACACAAGCAAATCCCTGGACCCGTGTCGACATTCAGTGTCTCGTCAAGAGAGTCAAGCTTATTCATATTCTTGGTGCTTTCGGTAAAGTCACGTGGAAGGGAAATAATAAAATAATAAAAATATAAAACAATACAAATTCTCACCACGTTTCGACTGCAACACAAGCAATCATCATCAGGTGTGAAATCCACAGCAATAAAAATTTGAAAATCACACTTGATGATGATTGCTTGTGTTGCAGTCGAAACGTCGTGAGAATTTTTATTGTTTTATATCTTTATTATTTCCCTTCCACGTGACTTTACCGAAAGAACCAAGAATATGAATCCCTTCTGCAGTCACGAAAGCTTTAAATCAGAGTCAAGCTTGTTTGAACCAATGCTGGGTGGTGAACTGCCGGATGTTTATCGGCAAGAACCTTGTCTGTGAGGTTGTATGGGTCCTAGTTCCACGCAATACTCTGTCACTCAACATCGCGGAGGTCTGTTTTGGTTGAGGTTGGACATCGATTCGCGATCTCCCCGCGCGATGGCGCCACGCGCCGCTTAAATAAAAAAAACCTCAAGCTTGAGATCTTGTCACGATTGGTGAGTGTATGCGGTGTGAGTGGCTAGGTGAGTGAGTGAGTGGATGCATGAGTGGATGAGTGACTATTTGAGTGAGTGTGCTGGTAAGTGAGTGACTGTGTGGGGGAGTGAGTGAATTAATGCTTAATGGAGCGGGTGAGTGCGTAGATTGGTGAGTCTTTGAATGATTCAGTGAGTGTGAGTGAGCGGCTGGAGTGTGTGAGTGTGTGAGTGAGTCGCTGTGTGAGTCGCTGTGTGAGTGAGAATGATGTGTGAGAGGCTCCATCTGCTAGCCATCGTGGTCAGTCAACTCATGACACCTGGGTCTGTCCCATGACCTCCTGCCAGCGAGCCGTCGACACTTCACGCGACTTTCAGGTACACCTAGCCTGGCACCAAAGCAGCGGTGACCTCACTGCCACTAAGTGGCGAACCGCTGTTATTTAGAGGATGAGTTAATTCGTGTGTGAGTGTTTTAATGAGTGGGTATGCTAATGAGTGGGTGATTAAGGGGATGTGTGATTGAGTATTTAATCAGCAAAGTGAGTGGGTGAGCGAGGGGGTGCGGATATTGTCTTTGGCGAGGGAGTATTTTAGTGGCGATTGTGTGTAAGGAATACGCGTGAGTGAATGGTTTGATGACTACTGTATTTAAGTGCGTTTTGAAGGTGTAGGTAAGTGTATACTGTACTCTATATCGTGAGTATTTTAGTGTGTACCTCCTACAACATCTACATTTCGCCTAAAATCTATATTTGTTATGTTTAGGGACGTCGTTATTGCCACGTGCGTTGATTTGTGTTGAGTTCAGTGACCCCTCCCCCCGCCGTCGCGTCAATCACCGCGGCTGTTGCCATGGAGACGCTCATCATCATCATCGTCGCCGTCCCGCGTTGTTTACGCGGCTGCCATGGAGACGCGGAGCCAATCCCCGCGTCTCGCGGCGCCCCCAACTACGTCACGTCCGCCCCCCCCCCCCCCGCTACCCCCCCATCCCCCCGCTCCGACCGCTACCGCTGCCTCCTCGCCCGCTCCGCGCGGAGCCACGCAGCTCCACCCACTTCCACTCCAGATCACTCATCATCATCATTATCATCCATCCATCATCATCATTATCATCTATCCATCATCATCGTCGTCGTTCTCACTCAGCCTCCGAATCATTTCCATCATCATCATCTCCTACTTATCCTCTTACCATAATCTTCTTCATCATTGCGGGGGGAGTGGGAGCCAGAGTCGAGGATTTGGACATCGGGAGGAGGCTGAGACGCGGGGACATCGGGGGGAGACTGAGACATCGAGACACGGGAGGACACTGGGACACGGGCACGGACGGACACGGAGGGACACGGGAAGAGTGGGAGACCGGGAGATCTTGAGACCGGGAGATCGTGACATCTTCTTCGTCAGCATGGAGCACTACTATACGAACCGGTGAGGGGGGTCGGTGGGGAGCATCTTCCTAGGGGTGGGGGTCCTCGTTTAGGGGTCCGTGGGGAGAGGATCGGGGATACCGCCCCACGTGGTGAACACACACACACATACATACACATACATACACACACACACATACATACACACACACATACATACACACACACATACATACACACATACATACACACATACACATACATACACACACATACATACACACACATACAAAAAAGATCCCCCGTATAGCCTGAACAGACTGTAGGGGCAAGTGCTGTTAGCGAGCACCTATGAAGGCCGGAACGGTACACGAGGGGGTGGGTGGCCAGCACCACGCCCGACCGCCTTTGTCTCCCTAGTGGCAATGTTTACACACCGCACCAGGTACTCATTTAAGGCTGAGTCGACCTAGGGGAGGCCCAGGACCGGTTCAGATAATCGTCACTGGTGTTAGCCGTGAGCAGGAATCGAACCCGGCTCGCCAGGTTCATAGCGCAGCGCGCTAACCGCTACACTACCGCTCCCCACACACATACACACACATACACACACACATACATACACACACACATACATACACACACATACACATACATACACACACATACATACACACACATACACACATACATACACACACACATACATACACACACACATACACACACATACACACACATACATACACATACACACACACATACATACACACACATACACACGTGTGTGTGTGCTCGTGCTGGTGCTCCCTAATAGCACTTTCCCCAAAACTCAGTAAGCGTTATTCGTGGTATCTTTGTGCTGGTTGTGTTAAGGCGTGGAGTGGATGGCGCGGGTCTGGGAATGGTCTCGCGTTGCGTTGTGGAGCCGGACAGAGAACTCCGGAGACCGGGATGGGAGTCTCATTCGCCAGAGCGAACTCGTGGGTTGTCACCAAAGTGACAAAAGAAAAACAAAGTGCAGCGCACTCCGACCCTCTGACACTTACTACCAACACGAACCTTTAATCAGAACACGAACCGTAGCCTCGAACTGAGACACTAACCATGACCCTGACACATTCATTCCTCATACAAACTCCGACCGAACCCAGCACACTCAGCCTCGCCTCGACACCAAACCCTTCCCCAGCCCTTACCCCTAATCCCAACCATACCCATTACCCATAGCCACTGACCCCGAACCATTACCCTTGACAGTAGCACTAACCACAAGCCTCACTCTACCCATAGCCCTAGCGCTGCCACTATCCATAGCCCTCACCCGAGCCCGACAGTAACACGAACCCACATGGCAGCTATTGCCCCTATAACCCCTCACACGAAACCTATCCCGAACCCTGACCCCATTGTTCCCCTCTGCGATCAAGCCACGCCCGCCGCCACGCCCCCTGGGCCCTCACGGCCGCTTGTGATTGGCTGCCCCCTTGTCAGTCCCTGTGACGGACCCCCACGATTCGAGATGAGTGGGGGGGGGCTGCTAATCTCGCATGCCACAGATCGGGGTTGAACCCATCTGAGCGGATTGAGTGGGATTAGAGTAAAGCGGATGGGCGCCGAGGGCAGCAGCGAAACGAATCGTCGCCGTGAGCGAGCTCGTGGAGAACACCAGTGGCACAGGCCCACGAGGCCAAGCGGCCAGCAACAAGCAGCACTGGTCAGAGTTGAAGTCGATCGAGATGGAACACGCTTCCTGAATGGAGCCAGGCTACTCTGGTGAGAGCTGAGGGGGAGAACAGACGATGATGATGGGAGGGAACTCCAGAGCTGAGCAATGTGAGAGAAGAAAGATAAACATGAGGTGACCTGCCGTGTGATGAGTGGGTGAGTGGTTGTGAGCTGGTGGTGGATGAGACCAGGCAGTCGGTATCTCGCGTAGACCCAGTCCTTCACACAGGTGCAGGAGGAATCAAGGGGGGAGCAGTCGCCATGGTAGTAGCGTGAAAAATAATAGTATTTACACATCCCATTCGTCATGCGGCATTATGGGAGTGCTTACATGCAACAGGATTGGTTCTAAACAAGTAAAACTCCGGACTAGTTTTGACATGCAGTGTCTCATGAGTCCACTCAAGCTTACTTCAACCAATAATGGTGATCTACCAGATGTGTATAGCCAACTACTCTCTCTGTCAGATGTGGGTAGGGAGCTCGCAGATTATCCCAGGTGACCGGGCAAAGGGACCGCGTGCATGGGAAGGACCCCCTCCGCCCCCCCACACCCCCCCATGCCCAAGCCCCTCCTCCACCCCTACCCCACCTTCAATTCCCCAGGTCCCACCCCTCCCATTCATCACCATCATCCATGGGCAGATTGCCCGTGGGTGTCGACTGAACATTTCGTCATTTGTTTCCACTTCCCTCTCTATTGTCCCAATTAGCCACATCTTCCTGGCACCAATCTCTTGTGTCGTCAACCCCCCATTACACCCTCTCAAATATAGCCCTATCGCTCTCCCCACCCACCCCCGCGCCTCCACCCCCAGCCAGGAGATGGCAGTATAGTGATGGATTATAGAATCCATCTTTGCGGAGCTTCGAGTGTCTCCCCGTCGTATATAGCAGCGCGGCGCTGCGTTGTCTCCGAGTTCTCCGCTTTCCTCCCCACACGAGGCCACCAGACTCACTGCTCACGGAGTCGCCTCACCTGAACAACCCCACGATTCTTGAGACTCGGCGAGGCTCTTCTGACTTAGACCCATGGACGCCAAGAGGGATCCATCGACTTACACAGGGACACGTAGACCTACAGAGTGAACTATAGACTCCGATAGAGACCCATCAACCGGTACACAGACCCATGGTCTCAATTCACTTACAATGAAGCAGCCTTACTGAGACTCGGCGAGACTCGCCTGGGCAAATACAACACTCGAGTTGGTGACGGCCTTCAGCCTCTTCAGCAAAGTGAGCGGGCTTCAGCCGGTGAGTGAGACTAAATAAATGTTAATAATTACTATAATACATAAACTACGGAGTGGCAGCCAAGGAATGGAACGCGTCTGCGATCACGTCGACCGGGGAGATGAAGCGATGAGTTGAGTTTTGTGTCCAGGCGCTGCAGGGTGGATTATTAAATCGCAGGATCATGAGAGATGGTGGCAGCTGTGCCAGGCCTTCGTGCAGCAGTGGAGAGAGCACGACTCCTGCTGCTGTTGGTTATGCTCAGGCGCCCGTGTGGGGGGTGGAGGGTGGTGCGCTCCCCTCTCCCGTCGCGTTCACGCGTACGCGACAGTTGCTCGCGCGGGGCTGTCGCGACCGCGGGGTCGCGTCGCACCTTGTCGCGACATTCTGTCGCCCCACCGCCAGGCGCTCCCCCATCCTCTCTCTCATCCATCCTCATCTCCCCACTCCACCCTCTCTCACCAATCCTCCACCATCCTTCCAGATCCAACCTCCATCGGCTATATTCCTCCCTTCCATCGCTTCCCATCCTCTCTCATCCATCCTCATCCACACTCTCCTTCCCCATCCGCTCTATGTCACGGGGAGGGGGATAGGTGCGTGGGGGGAGGTATCCTTAGTGGTTCAGTCCCCCCCCACTCCCACTAAGTTCAGACGTTTGGGAGGAGGCCCCCGATATTCAGCGATGGGTGAGTTGCGAATTCAATGAATGAGTGAGTGAATGATGGGGGTATAGAGCGAGGTAGTTCCAACAGTGAGCGCGCTGCGCTCCCAACCTGGCCACTCGAGTTCGATTCCCGTTCAAGGCCAACCGGTCCTAGGTCTCTCCTAGGTCGACTCAGCTTCAAATTAGTACCTGGTGCGATGGGTAAACATCGCCACTAGGGAGACAAAGGCGGCCGGGTGTGGTGTTGGCCACCCACTCCGTTGTGTGCCGTGCCGGCCTTCATAGGTGCTCGCTAACAGTACTTGCTTCAACAGTCTGTTAAGGCTATACGGAGGGATCTTTGTCTTTGTATGTATATGTACATATGTGTATGTATGTATATGCATGTATATTTATATATTTGTATGTATCTGTATGATTGTGTATGCACGTCCATGTATGTGTATGTATATGTGTGTATATGTATGTATGTTGAACTTATTTCGCACTGTACGTATCCAACCGTGATAATCGGAGTTGCAGCAGCAGCAGGAAAACAGACTAAACACAAACATCAGTTGTAAATAAATGAGTTTGTCAATGTAGATTATTTAAAAGTGCATAGATCCAGTCGCCTCCTAATATCGGAAGGAAGAGCGTTCCAGACGGCCGCAGAAAGTGCATCTGAACGCGCGCGATGCGGTGGCCGCCGTCTTTGTTGGACGGTTCGGCAAAAGCCGCTGCGAGGATGACCGCAGAGTTCGCGTGATGGTTTATGTTCCTTGGCTATAAAAGTGCGCACCCTCTGCACCGGTTTCCACTTTCTGAGTCTCATCAGCAGTGCCGGGCCTTGTTAAACAAATGCTGCTGGACAGCAAGATGTTGGTTACTGCAAGCGCTGCTTAGCTTCAGCCGCAGCAGAGAGCAGATCGCTGTTCCGAGAATGATCTCGGCATTATGTATCATTATTATTGATGTTATTGCAACCTGGGGCGATGGTGATATGCGATACTGTACACGGTATATACATGTATATAAATATATAAATGTGATTGTGAGTCTGTGCGCGTCATGGAAATGCGTATTTATTTTGATCTTGGAATTTGTTTGTGGTGTAGATTTCCACATTGCCACTCGCCTCTATATTAACCCCCGATATTAAACCATACAGCGTGATCCATTTACAGATAGCCCTATGAAATACAAAATACAAGTTAAAGACGTAGCCCTGCCAGTACTTGCTCAGAATGAAAACATTTATTTATCCTGGAGTAATCCGATGAGCTATGAAGCTCTTTTCTTTTACTGATGTCCAGTATGGGCAGGTCGGCAAGTTAAAACAACAAACAATACAAACAACAATGGGAGTCCAAAGTAGAAAAAGGTCAGCAAATCGTGATAAATAATTAACAATACATAAAGTGCATGGGTACACATTGCTTAAGTACGTAAATTCCTGTCGATTTTTCAAGACTAAATGCAAGCCTGGGAAATGCAGCAAAACAACAACAGGCCCAGATCACACCAAAACAAGAACACAGTCGTCCTTCAATAACATTGCACATTAACAATGAACTATCGACACGCGGGTAAGGATCAAACATTAATTTCACATTTGCAAATGTGGTTGCTTGTATCCAGCACTAATTTTCTGCTTCAGAATAAAGTTGTTCCAGAACGTTGGTGCTCCAATAGTAAAGTCTTTGTCACCTATTCCAATTCCTGTCCTAGGGATAGTTAACAGGCAATCAGATGGACGTCTTAGGTTTATTGGGTTCATGAATTAGCGAGGATAGGGCAGGTTAGGCAACGAGGATTTTATTCTGCTGAGATGACAGAGGTAGCGGGGTGGGGGGGGATTTAGGAAGCTTGCCCCCATTGTAACAACTGCCGCGCCGGGAAATCGAACCGGCGACCTCTGAATTGATGTGCTCACCACTACACCACGGCACAAGGCCCAAAAATGTAACACAGCAGGCACAGTGATCTACTCATACATGGGTGGTGCGTGTGTGGAGCATGGGTGTGTTGCGTGTGTGGGGCATGGGTGGTGCGTGCGTGAAGCATGGGTGGGGCGTGTGTGGAGCATGGGTGGTGCGTGTGTGGGGCATGGGTGGTGCGTGTGTGGAGCATGGGTGGTGCGTGTGTGGGGCATGGGTGGTGCGTGCGTGGAGCATGGGTGGTGCGTGTGTGGAGCATGGGTGGGGCGTGTGTGGAGCATGGGTGGTGCGTGTGTGGGGCATGGGTGGTGCGTGTGTGGAGCATGGGTGGTGCGTGTGTGGGGCATGGGTGGTGCGTGCGTGGAGCATGGGTGGTGCGTGCGTGGAGCATGGGTGGTGCGTGTGTGGGGCATGGGTGGGGCGTGTGTGGAGCATGGGTGGTGCGTGTGTGGGGCATGGGTGGGGCGTGCGTGGAGCATGGGTGGTGCGTGTGTGGGGCATGGGTGGTGCGTGCGTGGAGCATGGGTGGTGCGTGTGTGGGGCATGGGTGGTGCGTGCGTGGTGCGTGCGTGGAGCATGGGTGATGCGTGTGTGGAGCATGGGTGGGGCGTGTGTGGAGCATGGGTGGTGCGTGTGTGGAGCATGGATGGGGCGTGTGTGGGGCATGGGTGGGGCGTGTGTGGAGCATGGGTGGGGCGTGTGTGGAGCATGGGTGGGGCGTGTGTGGAGCATGGGTGGGGCGTGTGTGGAGCATGGGTGGTGCGTGTGTGGGGCATGGGTGGTGCGTGTGTGGAGCATGGGTGGTGCGTGTGTGGGGCATGGGTGGTGCGTGCGTGGAGCATGGGTGGTGCGTGTGTGGAGCATGGGTGGGGCGTGTGTGGAGCATGGGTGGTGCGTGTGTGGGGCATGGGTGGTGCGTGCGTGGAGCATGGGTGGTGCGTGCGTGGAGCATGGGTGGTGCGTGTGTGGAGCATGGGTGGTGCGTGTGTGGGGCATGGGTGATGCGTGTGTGGAGCATGGGTGGTGCGTGTGTGGGGCATGGGTGGGGCGTGTGTGGAGCATGGGTGGTGCGTGTGTGGAGCATGGATGGGGCGTGTGTGGGGCGTGTGTGGAGCATGGGTGGGGCGTGTGTGGAGCATGGGTGGTGCGTGTGTGGGGCATGGGTGGGGCATGGGTGTGGGGCATGGGTGGGGCGTGTGTGGAGCATGGGTGGGGCGTGTGTGGAGCATGGGTGTGTTGCGTGTGTGGGGCATGGGTGGTGCGTGTGTGGGGCATGGGTGGGGCGTGTGTGGAGCATGGGTGGTGCGTGTGTGGGGCATGGGTGGGGCGTGTGTGGAGCATGGGTGTGTTGCGTGTGTGGGGCATGGGTGGGGCGTGTGTGGAGCATGGGTGGTGCGTGTGTGGGGCATGGGTGGTGCGTGTGTGGGGCATGGGTGGTGCGTGTGTGGAGCATGGGGTGGTGCGTGTGTGGAGCATGGGTGGTGCGTGTGTGGAGCATGGGTGGGGCGTGTGTGGGGCATGGGTGGGGCGTGTGTGGGGCATGGGTGGGGCGTGTGTGGGGCATGGGTGGGGCGTGTGTGGGGCATGGGTGGTGCGTGTGTGGAGCATGGGTGGTGCGTGTGTGGGGCATGGGTGGTGCGTGTGTGGAGCATGGGTGGGGCGTGTGTGGGGCATGGGTGGGGCGTGTGTGGGGCATGGGTGGGGCGTGTGTGGGGCATGGGTGGTGCGTGTGTGGAGCATGGGTGGTGCGTGTGTGGGGCATGGGTGGTGCGTGTGTGGAGCATGGGTGGGGCGTGTGTGGAGCATGGGTGGGGCGTGTGTGGGGCATGGGTGGGGCGTGTGTGGGGCATGGGTGGGGCGTGTGTGGGGCATGGGTGGTGCGTGTGTGGAGCATGGGTGGTGCGTGTGTGGAGCATGGGTGGTGCGTGTGTGGAGCATGGGTGGGGCGTGTGTGGAGCATGGGTGGTCCGTGTGTGGGGCATGGGTGGTGCGTGTGTGGAGCATGGGTGGTGCGTGTGTGGAGCATGGGTGGTGCGTGTGTGGAGCATGGGTGGTCCGTGTGTGGGGCATGGGTGGTGCGTGTGTGGAGCATGGGTGGTGCGTGTGTGGAGCATGGGTGTGCGATGAGTGTCCGAGTGTCCATCCACGCCCTCGTGTTGTTAGGATACCGCGTTGCTAGGAGACAGCGTTGCTAGGCGACGGCGTTGCTAAAGAGACCGCGTCTCCCGCATCAATGATTAAACTACGCGGGAACCCGAGACGAGGCGGTCATGTGCGCGCCCCCCCCCCCCCGAATCTTTCCCCCCGAATCCCCCCCCCCGAATCCCCCCCCCCCCCCCCCGAATCCCCCCCCCCCCCCCGAATCCCCCCCCCGAATCCTCCCCCCCCAAATCTCCCTCCCCCCGAATCCCCCCAACCCCTCCACACCTCTGGGACCACGTGACGCAGTCCCGAGCCGTCGCCCTGGTTTGGGATGAGCACGTGATGCTTGGTTGGATGAAGCCCCCCCCCCCCCCGATCCCTCGCCCCTGCAGGGAGGGGTAATAACGGGGGGGGGGGCGCGGGGGATAGAGCGAGATTGAGGGGAGGGGCCGCGGAGAGGTGCGCTGGGAATCGCGCCCAGGTGTGGGAGCAGAGAAGTCACCCATCAATGGCGAGAGCTTGGATGATGATGATGATTATAATGGTGATGGCGATCGTTGTGGTTGTTAATATGGTGGTGGTGGTGAGGATAGTGATGGTGATGGTGGTGACGGTGGTGGCTAAAACAAGGATTGTGAGATTCTTTTGTTGCATCACCGATAATCGCATGAAAACCGGTTTAAAAACGGTTACCGGTTTTATACAATTATCGTTGAGCAACCATAGTGAATACAACGATCATGATTATATCCATGCATTTCGTCTTCAACTCTACGGGAGTATTTTCCTTTGTGTGCATGGGCATCCCGTCGGTCGACTCAGCCTTAAATAGAGTAATTGGCACGGTGTGTGAAAACACCACCACGGGGAGACGAAGGTGGCCGCGCGTGGTTCTCGTCATCATGAGCCGTCGTGGCCTTCATAGGTGCTCGCTCACGGCGCTCGCCGGCCGGGCGGTCGCGCGTTCTACGCTCGTTGCAGAGGCGCACGGTTCGAGTGTAACGGCCGCCCCGATGAATACTGCGGCGTGGAGTCGGCTGAAATGACACCACGTGCCGCCCGCCTCTCTCGCAGTGGAAGTTAAAGGTCCCGCGGCGTCACGGCGAGCATGTTGCCAAATTAAAAACTCTGCACCGCAAATGACTCAATTGGGATCTGACGGAGAGCAGCAATCATCGCCCTCTACTGACAGCAGCCCAGCGCCCAGGGTCCCTGTTGGCTTCTTGAACTTTCACCGGGCCCAATGATATAAACTTGAACTCGCTCAAACAAGAATTTGTCATTTATACGCACACGATATACATTTTATTGTTATGTATCTCTGAAAAGCTCTTTCACAACTTTGGTGCCAAAACACCAGATTCCTGATCAATAATTATAATCCAAATAACTTCACGTACGAGTGGAAGCATCATGACGGGAATAATTCTGCCACATATATCGTTTCGTCTCAGTTACTGAGTGCAGGCCTCTCGGTTCAAACGCCAAGCGGCCAGCAACAAGCAGCACTGTCAGAGTTGTAACAGATAAAAGTGTGACGCGTTTTTAAACTTGAGCAGGGTTATTATTGCGAGGGCTTGGGGAGAGCTGACGATGGGAGGAGGTTGAGCGGTGCGAGGAAAGGAGCAGAGGGAGAAGTGAGATGACCTGCAGTGTGGTGGTGGGTAAGTGAGTAAGTAAAAGGGTGAATGATTTAGTTAGTGTATGAGAGAGTGGGTAAGTAAGAGGTTGAGTGATTTAGTTAGTGTATGAGAGAGTGGGTAAGTAAGAGGTTGAGTGATTTAGTTACTGTATGAGAGAGTGGGTGAGTGAGTGGGTAAGTAAGCGGGTTACCCCCTTTGTATGTGCACATGCTGGGTCAAACATCCCAATGTAGCAGCACCCTCCTGGCATAGAGACCTGAGACTCGCTGGGAGAGAGAATGATTCCGAGGCGTGGGGATGGAACCCTCGCTCGTCACATCCACATTCCCTCCGACCACAAACCAACCCTCGTCTCGCACGCAAACTCTGTGAACCCACCACCACCATGCAGTATTGCTCACACGAAATCAATAACTGTCGGGAACGCGCCCCACATGTAATCGATAGTTATAGTTACCCCTTTTAGCGCTGACTCGATAAGCGCTCACTTCTCCAGGAATGCATCTTGAGCGCTAAGCGAGGTCTGCCTGTTTGACAACACCCTCGTGCCTGGTTTTACCTGTAGCGGTTTTGGACCTTTCCCCTAGGTCGACTCAGCCTAAACAAACAAATGCGTACCCGGTTCGGTGTGTGGACATCGCCACTGGGTGGGGGGGGGGGGCTGACCTGGCGTGTGACGACCACAACACCGACGGCTTCGAGTGCCGTGCCGGCCTCTATCGGTGCTCGCGAGCAGCACTCGCCTCAACATCACTCTGTTGCGGCCACAGTCTCTCCTCCCCCATCCATCGCCGTGTACTGCATCGTGCCCGACGGCCCTGCACTGCACCATGTCCCGCGTGGGCGAGCGGTGGCTCAAGCGGATTGCAGCTCAACTCGAGTGAGATGGAGACACGGGGAGACAGAGAGAGTCATGGGGGAGACAGAGGGAGACGTGGGGAGACACGGGGAGACAGAGGGGGTCATGGGGAGACACGGTGAGACAGAGGGGGTCATGGGGAGCCAGAGGGGGTCATGGGGAGACACGGGGAGACAGAGAGAGTCATGGGGGAGACAGAGGGAGACGTGGGTAGATCGGGAATCATGGGGATACAGAGGGAGTCATGGGAGGACACCTGAGATACGGGAGCACAGAGGCACAGGGAAACAGAGAAACCGGGACAGAGGCTAGGGGACAAAATGCGTTTGTGTTCGCAGCACCTAGGAATGATTGAGGAGTTTATTTGTGTTTTTGGTGGGTAGGGGGAGGGGTGAAGGATCCTGCAGGAGGGGGCACAGAGCATCGCTTGAGTCGCTGTTGAAAAGTTGGGAGAACTTCCTACCCCCCTCCTCTACCCCCCTCCCTCCCCTACCCACCACCCCCTCTACCCCCTCCCCTACCCATAAACCCCCTCTACCCCCCTCCCGTGTTCCACGTCCACGGATGAGGGTCCAGTTTCAGCCGCGGCCCTCACCCACTCCCTCCCTTCTGCTGGGGAGTGGGGGAGGGGGCGCTCAGCTGACGCAAGGTGAAGTTATTTAATTATTAATCATATATCCTCCCCCCTCTACGCCATTCTCTCCCTCCATTCATCGTGATCACCATTTACCCTCGTCCATTCCTCTCTCACTCATTCACTCATTCATTCACTCATTCAGGATCGCATTCCATCTTCTTCCAGCCTTCCTTCAGTATTACTCATTCGTTATCACGCTCTCCCATCTACACTCCCTCTGTTCGCTCATTCATGATCGAACTTCTCCCTCTTCTCTCCCTCATTCATTCACTCATTCATTCTTTAACTCCTTCCTGCCTCTCTCGCCCCCTCTCCCTTCGACTCCCCACTCCCCCCTGGCGCGGCGCTGAGTCCAGACTGGGATCCCCCAATCCCCCTCCCCTCCCCCAATCCCCCCTCCCCTCCCCCAATCCCCCCTCCCCTCCCCCAATCCCCCCTCCCCTCCCCCGCTCCACACGCGGCCCTGCCCCCAGCGCGCGTCCGGAAGAGAACCAGGAGCTCTTTTGTGTGGCGAGCGAGAGAGAGGGGAGAGACAAGTAAAGGCGCGCACAAGCAGGGGGAGATAGCGGAGATAGCGGGGAGAGATAGAGACAGAGATAGAGACAGCTAGGGAGAGACACAGAGGGAGAGACACAGAGGGAGAGACACAGAGGGAGAGACAGAGAGTCGCGTGGAGCAGAGAAGCGCGGGAGAGGAGGACGAGAGAGGTACAGGGAGATAGGGGAGAGCTGGTAGGAGGGGAGAGCTGGTAGGAGGGGAGAGCTGGTAGGAGGGGAGAGCGTGCTTCGAGATAATTGGGAGATACGGAGAGAGAGCGCAGGCAGGAACTGGGTGGGAAAGACGTCGGAGGAGAGCTGGGTGAGAGAGGGGAGAGAGACGGGAGAACTGAGAGAGGGTATAGCTTGCGTGAGAGAGGGGAGAGCTGGGTGAGAGAAGGGAGAGGGAAGGGAGAGCTGAGGGAGAGTTGAGAGAGAGAGGGGAGAGGGAAGGGAGAGGGAAGGGAGAGCTCGCTCGCATTCCTTGCGCCACCGGTTCACATTCCGTGCAGCTGCCATGGAAACGGGGACTGGAGCGCGCAGCCTCGCGTACAGCAGATGGGCGTACGACAGGTACGGGGGTCCACGTGGGGGGGGGTCCACGTGGGGGGGGGTCCACGTGGAGGGGGGGGTCCACGTGGGGGGGAGGGGCCACGTGGGGGGAGTTCATGTGGGGGGGGTTCACGTGGGGGGGGGGGGCGGTGTACGTGGGGGGGGGGGCACGAGGGTACTACACAGAACGTGTGTACACATGTAAGAGTGTTCGCCGTGCCGTCATGAATAGGTGCTCGCTAACAGCTCTTGGCCCAACAATGTGTTGAAGTCTACATTGCAGGGAGGGTGCGTTGGTCTTTGTGTGCGTGGTACACGCGTGACCTGCGCTTTGAGCTGACGGGAGCAGGGAAGAGACACGGGGAGAGAGTCAGAGTGAGAGAGGCGTGTTGGGGGAGACACGGGGACAGAGGGACGCACGGGGAGAGAGCGACGTGGGGAGAGAAGTTGATGATAATTTGCTGTGTGGGAGCTCTGGATTGAGACTCATTAATGAATGAACAGGGTAATTATGAATTAACTTGGGGTGGGTGGGGGGAGGCGGTGGAGGGGGGCGGTGGCGCAGCGGTTAGCGCACTGTGCGATTAACCCGCCGGATCGAGTTTCGTTCCTGCTCGCGACCATAAACATTTTGAATAGCTACACCGGTTTTGGGTCTCCCATAGGTAGACTCGGCCTTAAATGAATCCTCGGCGTGTCAACATCAGCACTGTAGGAGACAAAGGCCGCCAGGCGTGGTGTTGGCCGCACGCCCTCTCATGTATCGTGCGCTTGCCGCAACAGTCTGTTGAGGCTATACGGGGCAGCTTTGTCTTTGGTGACGATGGTGATGGTTGTGGTGGCTGTTATGAGTGTTCATGCACATGTGCAGCTTCTCTTGCGATCCACTGCTGGATGACAGTCCCCACACCCTGTACAGGAGCATACCTCACCACGCTGGTCCTGCCTTCCTACTCATCAGGACCTCAATAACATCACTCGTCATGGCTTGAGGTCACGCAAGCCTTTGTGGACCAATGCGCTCAACCTTAAACAATTAAAATTCA